>NC_067126.1:16949754-21749754 GCF_021347895.1 Acanthochromis polyacanthus | reverse complement strand
TTATCAAGATTAAGCCATGCTTCTTAAAATATTTTAACAAAACTTTGAGGACTTTGCATTCATTGTGTATTTTATTCTTACATGTGCCACTGCATTTTCTATAATGCATGTCAAAACAAGATATACACTGCTCAGAAAAAATAAAGAACACTTTGAAGGCAAATCATATTTAATGGGGGAAGAAAACAAGCTGGTTATCTACATTGCCATGGACTGGATAATGTATTAAGAACGAAAAGACAGCACATTGTTTGATGGAAATGAAAATTATCAACCTACCGACTGTCACTGACCCACCACCAGGCCGGTCATTCTGAACAGTGTTACAGGCAGCATAACGTTCTCCACGGCTTCTCCAGACTCTTTCATGTCTCTTACATGTGCTCAGGGTGAACCTGCTCTCATCTGTGAAAAGCACTGTGGCGGACCTGCCAATGCCAACCGACCTCCACGGTGCCGGGAAGTGAGCCCACTAGAGGACGTCAGGCCCTCAGACCACCCTCATGAAGTCTGTTTCTGATTGTTTGGTCAGAATCAGAAAAGGTTTTATTGCCAAGTAGGTTTTTACTTACAAGGAATTTTCTCTGGTGCTCTTGGTGCAAGTACAGATAAAATCCAATAAAATAGTAAGTAAAGAGATGTAAGAAATATGGATAAAATAGACAAGGTATGTACAGTTACTACGCAGTAGTAATGATTATAGTCAACAGGTCTGTAATCGTTAAGTCCAGTGGGTCTTGGCTTCTTCGGGACAGGGATGATGGTGGAGGTCTTGAAACAGGCTGGAATGTGGCATGTCTCCAGTGATTCATTAAAGATGTAAGTGAAGACTGGAGACAGTTGATCAGCACAGTGTTTCAAGGTGGAGGGGGAGACAGAGTCAGGTCCTGCTGCTTTGCAGGGGTTCTGCCTCTTGAATAGCCTGTTAACGTCTCTTTAAGCTGGGTTTCTGGGCGGGGGGGTCTGGAGTTGAGGTGTGGGGAATGGGGCCGGTGTGAAGAGGTGGGCTGGAGGTGTGAAGTGGGGAGATGGGGTCGTCAGCTGGCCATTGCCTGTCAAAGCGACTGTAGAACTCGTTGAACTGGTTTGCTTGGTGCAGGTCGTTGGTGGAGTGGGTGGACAATGGCTTGTAATTGGTTGTTTTTTGCAAGCCTTTCCAGACAGAAGCGGAGTTGTGAGCAGAGAACTGTTGTTGGAGTGACTCTGCAGTCAGACCAGTGGCCTGCTGGAGGTCATTTTGTAGAGTTCTGGCGGTGCTCATCCTGTGCCTCCTTGCACAAAGGAGCAGATACCTATCCTGCCGATGGGTCGAGGACCTTCTACAGCCCTGTCCTAGAGTAACTGACTGTCTCATGGAATCTCCTCCATGCTTTTGAGACTGTGCGGGAGACACAGGAAACCTTCTGGCGATGGCACGTATTGATGTGCCATCCTGGAGGAGTTGGACTGCATTTAGGGTGCAGATATGGCCTCATGCTGCCAGTAGTGACACTGACTTTAGCCAAATGCAAAATTAGAGAAAAACAGTCAGAAAACATTAGGAGGGAAAAAATGTCAGTGGCCTTTACCTGCAAAACCATTCCTGTTTTGGGGGTTGTCTCATTGTTACCCCTCTAGTGCACCTCTTGTTAATTTCATTAACACCAAGGCAACTGAGACTGATGGAAAACCACCGCTGTTACTTACTTGACCAGATCAGTATTCCAGAAGTTTAACTGACTTGATGCAATACTTGGATTAAAAAGTGTTCCTTTCATTTTTTTGAGCAGTGTATTTGCTATTTTTAGAAGACAAAGCCATCACGCCAAGTCCTGCAAGTAATTTAAGGCACAGAACAGAGACGAGTCAGGGCAGTGTTGTTCTGCTTAGTCTGGGAAACCACAAGATAATCAGATACCCTGAAACCAAAACCTAACAGCAATAGAAACAAACAGCTCAAAGCTGGCTGAACACATACTGTGAGTTGTTTAGCAGCTGTTAGCTGTCAGTCACACTGCATTCTTTTTACAGGCCAACAGTCATTTACAATCGATTCAGCGTCTGTTTACTTTCTTTCAGAGAAAGACACAATGGATGTGTGGTGTAATGGAGACAGGATTGAGACTGCAGTAAGTTAACATAAGCCACTTGACTCTGATTTGTTGCGCAATAACCCATTTCGTATGATCAGATGTGAAATTTTTATATTGTATGTTTTTTTTTTTCAGGACAGAAACTTTTTGCATTGTTCTGATTTTATAATTTGTTACCCCAGTGTGAAAGTACAATCAAAGGATGAGTGTGTTTGAATGAGTGGTTGACCACAGCACAGATAAATAAAGGATGTAGTATTTCATTTAAGAACGTATACTACCGTTTAAAAGTTTGGGGTCACTTAGAAATGGCCTTATTTTTGAAAGAAAAATGTTTTTTTTTCAATGAAGATAGCATTAAATTAATCAGAAATAAAGTCTAGACATTGTTAATGTGGTAAATGACTATTCTAGCTGGAAACGACTGCCTGCATTGCCCCAAACTTTTGCACAGTAGGGTATATGTCATTTACATCATTCCCTGTAGGGAAATCTAAAGCACCGTTTTTTTTTGTTTTGTTTTTTTTAAAATTTACCAAAAGTGACCGCTAAGGCCCAGTGGTTCTTCATTTTCTGCATAGGAAGAAGATCAAGACCTTAAAATATTACTCTTCATAAACACTTTTGTCATTTGCGTCTACAGGGGGAGTTTGTGGATGACGGCACAGAAACACACTTTACACTCGGGGAACACAACTGCTGTGTGAAAGCTGTGAGCAGCGGGAAGAGACGAGACGGCATCATTCACACGCTGCTCGTAGATGGCACAGAGATAGCTGAATGCACAGAGTGATTGCGTTACATGTGTTTACATTCGTATGAGAGCAGAGATCGGGTTTGTATTTGTGACTCTGCATCTTGAGACTGAGTGCGGGTGTGGATTAAGGACTGTAATTTAAATCTATTGGAGTCAGGGACCAGCTGACATAAATATGTGCTTCTAAGTGTTGATGGCTATACTGTGCAGGGTTTATTAGCCACATATGGGTAAAGGTTGTCCTATAGTTAATATAGAAAGAGTAGAAGGCAGGGCCTGCAGTCTGAGCAGTTTTAGAAGACAAAGTGCAGCCATACATGTCAGTCACAAATAAAGATTTACTGTCTCAAACTATTCACACTGGAGAAAAAACAACTTTATATTGATAGGTCTATGACCAACCTGGGTAATATTATTTACACAGAGAGATGTGCCACATTTATCTACCCAACATGTTACTGCGGGCAGCTGCTGTTGAGGTTGTAGTCTCAGATGTCATTACGATGAGAACTACCACCCACTTTACAAACAACCCGCCCTGGTAGACCCCACACTCTCTGCTCATCATGGTAGCTTGCTTGTATTTGTCAATATTGCACCATAGGAAGTTTACATACCAGGGTACGAGATTATTCCTTGAATGTAGCACCATTCCAACATGCACTGGAGTGGTCCTTGTTTCTGTCGACATGCTAAATGGTCTTTGTTTTATTGTTGAAATCAGTCGATATTACAGTTACATGTAATTAGCTTACTGCTGTAGATGTCAAAACATTTGAGGGTGCTTTGTCTACAATTTATTAGCTGTAACAGTTACACAGACAATCATTCCCATGTGACAATATTGCTAGTGATAAAATACACCTGAAATACACAAACACGTGCTGATATCTGGTCATACTTTCTGTTGTGTTTAGAAATGTGGGTTTTTTTCATTTTAATGTCAACTATTATTGTCATACATATTTTTGTAAAAATAATGGTTACAGATTAAAGATGGAACATTTCTCCAATGTATCTCAAGTGTTGTTTAAACAGAGGCACTCACTGTTTCTTCAGCACTGCTACAATACAGTGAAGATTTCTTTTTCTGTAAATATTAGTATGAACCCCTAAATTCCACTTAGGTGGCAGCTAAAAATGCCAACTAAATATACTGGAAAGCAGCTGAAAGCTCCAGTAAATAGACGCAGAGGGATTTTGTGTTCATTGTCATACAATTTCTAAAAGTTCAAAGGTGATGAACTTTGATGGTCAGTAGACTGTTTCTAGCAGTTATTGTATCATTATGATTACAGGGGATGTTTTGTTGATCATGTCATGTATAAAATCCTAGCCTTTAAACATTTATTTCATTTTGTATAAAGTAAATTGCAATTAATTTAATTAAATCCACGCAGCTGATGAGGTTTTGTTGTGCTGAGTTTCAAATATCCACTATTAGTAGACCAAGTTGGGCTTCTTCAAGCACTTTTTCCATTTTTTATTAAGTAGTTGAAACTTAATTACAAAATACAGAATGATTCAATACAAGTCTTCAAAAAAAAAAAAAATCTATCTGCCCCACGTGTGTCCTGTGCTCACATGGCAAATTTTGTCATTTCAGTGGACTTGACAATCATGGTGTATTTTACAATTATTACATTTGTTGCTGCTCTCATGTAGTCTACATTCCTGTCACCAAAAACTTTGTATGTGTTAGATGAAGAATAACATTGTAGTCTTGTTCTAAACTAAATGAAGCCAGTTCTGAATGATTTGTTGCTTTAATGAGGTTTACTGATACGGAATCATTTTGTGCCCCTAAACACACAACCTACACCAATGAACAAAGTATAATATTGCTGCTATAAGACATCACATTTGTAAAGCTGGATCACTGGTTGATACATAAATGATTAAGCCACTCCTTGCAATACCAGTGCTGCTATATAACGTACGTCAGTCACCACAAAAGAAACTCAAGCTACTACTGCAGTTACATAAATTTTAACTGTAAGAAAAATAAACCTAACATCTGTGATTTCTTTATAACTTTACGATACTAATCTCCATCGTGTGGTTACAAGAAATACTGCAAACAGTCATTTCTTTCTAGTAGTAAATGTGTTTGCAAAGGATGTACTCAAGCTTATTTAGAGAAATCTATCTCTTCTTACAGGTGATAATGTACCTGGGCAGAGCTTGATAGCCACTAAATATGACAGTGACATCAGTGCCTCCAGTCACACTGTCATATAAAATGTGGGGATCTTTCCCTTTGGCGGGTGGCAGAATGAGACCTGGTTTACCAGGGCAGGAGTCTCCTGTCAGCACCTCAGCCTCCACAAAGTAAAGATACTCTTCATTCCTCTCCTTCCACGTTTTCATGGCCGCCATCACAGTACTAGTGAAGTAGATGCCATCACCATATGCTGGATCTATATGCAGAGGGAGATTAATAACTGTAAGTTTACATCTTTATATCCCTTCTCACTTTGATGTTATGTTCAGAAAAGTTAATAATTAAAGGGAAAAAATAACCCTTGGCCCCAAAAGCTAGGGGATCCAGTGTCTCTGTTATACTTTCATTATGGTTTGGATTATTTTCTGTCCCCTTTGAGGGAAAGGTTACTGCGAGTCAATGTAAACTTGTTCTGAGTGATCACCTTTATCCTATGATGAAACGTGTACAATGATGGACAGTGGTCTCTTCCAAGAGGGTGGTACCATGTCTATAAGGCATGACGAGTGACTGAATGGCATATGCTATGGCCTTTGCAGTCACAGTCTAACTATGAGATATTTTCAAACAATGTACTAGACAGCACTCTCCGCCATCATCATCAAAACCCCAAATGAGGGAACATCTATTGGATCAATTCGGAAGAGTTCTAGGTACTTGTGGAATCAATGCCAAGGAGCACTGAAGCTGTTCTGACAGCACAAGTTGACAACACATCACTAAGACAATTCATGTTTGTATTTCCTGTAACTGGTCACCTGTCTGTATGTGTCAATGATCATTAATGCTTATTGTAGCATCATCATCATACCTTCAGGTGGTGCACACTCTGCATGGAATCCAACTTGGCTGACCATTTCACAGAACTGTGCAGGTATGCGTTGAAACATTCTTTGAGGAGTGGAGGTGCCCAGCTGTTTTTTCTTGAGGTCAAACAGCAGCTCCAGCGTAGAGTTCTCCACTTTCTCCACCTAAAAGTCAAGTATATCACTGGTCATGCAGTGCCTCAAAAGAGACACTTACACAGAATTTTACATAAATTAGTATCAACACTTCTCAGTTTGAGGAAAGAGTGCATCCCGTTTGAAACTCAAACTGTGATATTAACCAAATCACAAAACTAGTGTCCTATGACAACATCAAGCATGCTACATTTATACATAATGTACCTTTAATATTCTCGGCCAATGATTTTTGAAGGCAGGCTGTCTGTCTGAAAACTCTTGGCTTGAATAGTCAAGTACCGTTCTTTTAGGAAAGGACACTTTATTAGCCGTCAAAGTTTGCAATTCAGACTCTTCCTCTGAGACAAACTTCTTCTGGATGGTGCAGAGCATGGCCTCCACCTGCAACGCAGCCATTACAACATCTTCCCGAGAATCCCCGCTTATATTTATGCATGCATGACCCTTGGCAAGAAACTCCTCGATGGAGACACCCCTTTTGTGCAGACGAGTCAGCTGCCAATATTCTTCCTCGCTGAAGTGCTGGATGAAGTTGTTACAGATGGTAACAGTGCCAGAGGATTGGAAGAGGTCAGTGAGCCACTTCTCAGCCTCACGTGTTGATTCCTCAGAGAGGCCAGTCAGGCTCATCTGAGGAGATGGAGCTCTGCTGCCGTGGAAGTCATCTCTGGGCATTTCTAATGGAAAAGACAACAAAATCACTGTGGCAAGAAAATTATAACAAGGTGAAACAAGGTTAGTTAAATCATAGTATCTATTTTTTAAAAGAACTTTAGCTCGACTACATTTGTTTTGCTGAATTCAATGAAAGCTATTACAATAGTGAGATACAGCCAAGCTTTCTCCTTGTTTTGAAGTTTCTGTTATTTCAAGTAAACTTCTTTCGGGTATGCAAATTACTATAACTATATGAAAGTCTCAATATTTTACAAGGCCTATCCTGGTGACTTTCCACATTTTAGACCATAAAGAACAAATTTCACACCGTTACAAGAGATGGATATTAAACTAGCCAGCTTTTAAGAATGAGTCCCATTTTTGTAAGCAGCCAGCTTGTAAACTTCAAACTTGTTACATAACGATAATCAGTTTTCCACATTCTGTTGTCACAGTTAGTCTTTCTTTATTAACTATATTTATGCGGCTAGAAGCAGGGAGATCTGAAAACTCTTTGACTGTAATGTGGTGATATAATTTATCAATGAAATGACTTGTGAACTAGTGAGTTTCACAAGCATCATAATGAAGCTACAAGGAAAACAATGAGTGGCTGCAACATAAAATCTTTTCAGGATGTTTTTACTGTTTGTGGACTGGCAGTGCTTCACATAGTGTGTTCCACAACTATCCAGTGTCTGCTGAACTCAAATATTGTTGTTACCAGATGTAGGGCTGTGATGAGAGGCTGATGAATAATGTTGCTGAAGAGATCTTATTTTTTCCTCAAAAGCCTGGAAAGAGAAGATTATTAACACACACACACACACACACACACACACACACACACACACACACACACACACACACACACACACACACACACACACACACACACACACACACACACACACACACACACACACACACACACACACACACACACACACAGAGTATTCGTATGAGACAAATTATAAAGCATAAACAGCATTTCACTTAGTTACAGAGCACTGGTAGCTTAACTGGACATATCGGCATTTCTCAGAAGGTGTGAGGAGTGTTTCACACTACAGTAAAAACATAACCACTTTCCATCGAACAGATGAAGGGAAATATCAATGATACTTATTTATGACATTGCAATTTTAGTATCTTAATATCAATGTAAATCACGACGTGTTCTGAAACACAACCTGAAATGTGTCATCGTCATATGGAAATATGACAAAGTGAACTTCCATCATCCTTTGACACGATCGGGCGAAAAGAGCCACTGCATCCAACATGATCCTGGCAGATTCTGGTTTGGTAAAGCCGAGGGCTCCAGTGCCGATGGCAGGAAAAGCGATTGACTTGTGTCGACTTGCCGCTGCTCTTTGTAAACATTCCAATACAGAATTGAAAAGGATCTGAAATGAATCAATATGTGGACAGAAGCACAGACATACCTAAGCAAAATATAGAGTAGTAATAGTAATATTTATTACAGTATTACTTACTGTCATCAAGGAACTAACTCTTGAATTCTCTTAAACATTATTTGAGAGTGAACAGACCTAATCTAAATTGGATATAGTTACAGCATAATATGGACTGTTAAAAAGTCTCTTGACAGATTATTACTGTACCTCATTTGCTTTATGGTGCCACTTCTCAATGCAAAAAGTGTGATACACTTCTTTACATGGCAGCTTGTAGGATTTTGTAGGAATGACTTGGCCATTCTTATGAGCCTTATCCATTTCTTTTTGCATTCCATCACCAGCTTTCTGCAATAAAACTCCGGAGATTCGACCCGAGCTCAGGTTTCCATCTGGTGATGCAGTGTTCACAATGATATCTGTCTGAGGGGGCATGAAAAAGAAGAGTAAATATTAAAGGATTAGAACAGGAGTACAGACTGTTGTCAGATTTAGAAGTCCCCCAAAATCTAAACACCCTCTTGGATCACAACAATGTTTAACCTGAAACACATATTAATATACTGTACTGTAAATAACAAGTCAAACAAGCAGCTATCCACATTAAATTTAATAAAATCAGTAAAAATAAAAATAAAAATTGACATAATAAAGAAACATAACAGATTTACCTGTTGTTCTTCAAGTTTATCCTTCCTCAATTTCAGAAGGACTTTTCCAATCTGGACTGTAGGAGGTGGGGTGTTGGCAGGACCTCTGGATGCGCTTCCTGTTGCTTGACTGTAACTCATAGGCTTTTGGTTTGCAAGTATCTGATGGCACGCTCTCTCCATTTCCTTCACTGTGGGCTCATCGTGGTTCACAAAGAAGATTTCTTTAAGACGATGTCCTTTAGAGTAAGAACTCTGATAGTAACGCTTCACAGTTGACACTATGGTGTCGGCACATTCTGGCAGCGGGTAGTGGAACAGCCCAGAGCTAATAGCAGGAATGGCAACTGTCTTCAAATTATTTTCCTTAACCTTGTTAAGAATGCTCTTGATGGCCTTCTCCAGCAGCGATTTAGCTTGTGACATCTCAGACTTGGTAGGATACTTTGATAGATCTGGACCCACAGCATGAATTATCTTGTTGCATTGTAGTGTCCCAGCACCACTGATCATAGCGTCTCCTGTTTCTAATTTACCATGTTTATTGACATAATCATCACACTCTTTCTGGATTCTGGGACCACCAGCCTCAGACAGAGCTTGGGCAAGGCCACCACAATGCTGTAGATGTGAATTTGCAGCATTCACAACTGCATCCACTTTGAATTTGGTGAGATCAGCCTTCCACACAGACACCTGAACACCCATAGGCAGACTGAAAGTACACCTCTTCTCTGGGGCAACAGTCAGTGATGCAATGCTCCGATCTCTCTCAAAGTCCACGCCTTCAAAGGTAGCCACACATCCAAATTTGCAACTGAGTATATCGCTAAGACCATGTCCACGGCGTTTCACAATGTTAAGTGAATATCCATGAAGAGGAATGTCTAGTTTACTGTCCATGGTTCCTGAACAGACCTATGGAAACACAATGTGTTAGTAAATCATATAATGATGACAGTGTCACATCTTAAATATCAGAAACAGAACCAATGAGATATAAAGTGAAGAAAGACGACATCAAGTGACAATGAGTGAAGATGTCTCTATATGCTTCTAAATATGTTCAGATGAATAGGTGACCAATAAATATGGATATTGATTGAGGCAGAACTGGAGCTGGCACGAACAATAGATTAACTGTAGACTGTTGCATTTATTGCTAACTGTTTTGATAACTGATTATTTGGTGTAAGTGATTACTATTTTATTTCTTTTTTCAAAAAGAAAAACAAGTAAATATTCTCTGATTCCAGCTCCTTAAATTCAAATATGTTCTGTTTTCTGTACTCCTCCATTACAGTAATCTGAATATCTTTGGATTGTGGATAAAACGAGACTTTTCAGGAATGTCATCTTTGGTTTTGGAAAACACTGATAGACATTTCATAGACAAAATAACTAATTCATACATCCAAAATAATTCTCTGATTAACTGACAAAGAAATTAATTGCTAGTTGTGACTTTAGGCAGTAGGGAAAAGACCATCAAACTAAAACAATATAGATCTTATTAATAAATCAAAACAGGGGCATTGTGATGATTATTAGATATTAATGCAGTTATTCATCACACCATGGTCTTTAATTGAGATTATATCGATACATATACAAGTCTGCAGCTCAGAATTCCAACTTAACTTTTTTTGAGGCAGAAGTATAAACTATTAATCGCAGGACAAAATAAGGGATCACTTAAGGGGAAAATCAATCCCACATTTGTGAACACAAATACTAATAATTTCATACGTTGACAGTGTTATCAGGTGGAAAATATTCTGTTGTGCATTTGAAAATAATTTTTACTGGCCTACAGGTAACCCATAGTACACAGAATTTCCCTACAGTCCTTTACTTGCTCTCAGTAAGTGCATCCATCAAATCAATGAGTGGATGCATCAAAGATTTCTGCAGCTCAATGTAGACAAGACTGAAGTGATTCTATTTGGCCCCAAAAATAAAAGGTCTAAGATCAGTGCTCAAATTGACTCCATCTGGAATTTCCCTTGCAATTAATAAAGTATCTATCTATCTATCTATCTATCTATCTATAAGGTACAAATCAAGCCAGAAACCTCGGTGTCATTATTGACTCAGACCTGAATTTTAATAATTATTTGAAAACTGTTAGTAAGTCTGCCTATTACACCTGAAGAACATCGATAGAATCAAGGGTTTCCAGTCTAGAGAAGACACAGAGAAACTTGTTCATGCATTTATTTCTAGTAGGTTAGATTGTTGTAATGGTGTCTTTACAGGTCTTAACAAGAAATTAATCAAACAGCTGATCCAGAACGCTGCTGCTAGAGTCCTACCCAGAGCCTTAGAGATAATAAGAGTTGCGACACTCCCATAGGGTGCCGTTGTACGCTTTCTTTCGGTCTACTTCCGGGTTGTGGAGGCTTGTTTAGTTCCAAGCACGGCTTCGACAGTGATAGCCACCGTTCATTTGCACTGCAGGTTGTTGAGTATATGTGGAGGTAAGTTGATGAAATGCCTACCTCTTTTGAATTGTCAACTGCCTATATTTTATCAGAGGCTCTTTATGATGCATATGCTGAGCTTTATTTGTATTTGCGCAGCGTAATTATATATATATATTTTTTATCTTGGTAGACCACCGAATTTTTGCTACTTTTTTTTAGCTCGACTCTGCTGTTAGCTGTGAAGTTATCTCCAGGGATATATTGACGGATTAATTGTTGATGAGTCGCTACCTCTTTTTTAATTTTAACGTCTTTATATTATATCAGAAGCCCTTTTTGGTGCATACATTTATCTGTATTTGTGAATATTGGCAGATGACCGACTTTCAGGCATTGCCATGTGCTTGTTAGCTCTTCTTTGAAAGCTACCTAGCTACATCGCTACCTCTTTTTAATTGTCAAGACTACGTCCTTTATATGAGACCCTTTATAATGCATAAATTTATACTTGTAAGTATTTAACATATATATTTATTAATATCTATTGTATCTATCTATCCACCAGCATCCCGAGAGCCCTCACTGAAGACACGAAGACCCTCATTGTTTCTCCCATTGTCAATAAAACATACTATTTCATTCATCAAAGCATAATGAGTTGTTATTCTTGAATATATATTTTCTGTATGTCTTAAAATGGTTATAGTGAGTCAACTCCTGCCTCATCAGAAGTGGCTGGACACTATCTGCTGAATGGACTGTTGTTACTCTGCTTTTCAATAACTCCCAGACTACGGGTAAGTGAATCAGAGAAATATAGACATTGTCTGGAAATACAATCATCCAGCTGGGCAAAAATTAACATCTTCAATCATCTTACATTTCTGTGTAAAAGTCGATTTTCCATGCTAACACGAATGTGAAACATTCCAAACTCCAAAACCCCAAAAGTGTCTTTAATATGTCACCTTACGGCTCAAAATGTAAAACTGACATTTACATACATACTCCAATGAATTAATAATCAAACAAGAACTTGGAGGTGTGATTTTATTCCTTTTTTACCGTGAAATCGCCGCTCTCAGTCCCATAGAAGGAAATGACAGCGCTGCCTGTTTGGAACTATTCAGGCTTACATGAACCACGTGACCGCCCCGCTGCGAGAGCATGAGTGTCGCAACTCTTACTATCTCTAAGGCTCTGGTCCTACCTAACACCAGGAAACTGGTCCAAATTACACCGGTCCTCAAATCACTACACTGGATTCCTGTTAGTCAAAGGATAGAGTTCAAAATCTAACTCCTGGTCTACAAAGCACTGAATGGTCTTGAATCAGAATACATCCTGGACTTATCAGCTCCCTATGAAGCATCCAGAGCCCTCAGGTCATCAGGGACAGGTTTACTGTGTGTTCCCAGAACCAGAACCAAAAACAGTGAAGCAGCATTCAGCCAGCCAGCAGCTATTATGCCCCTCACCTGTGGAACAAACTTCCTGAACACCTGAGGTCTGCTCAAACTGTCAGCTCTTTAAAGATTAGGACTGAAAACCCTATTGTTTACTGCAGCTTTCTCTTAGATTGTTCAATCTATTTTCTTGACTTTTAATGCTTAATTATATATGCTATACAAATAAATTAAACGTCTTACACGTGCTGTTGTACCTTCCCTCCAGTAGATGGAGACAGTGACACTGAATGTGGAAGGTAATGACGCCAATCAGTAATCATTCACCCGCACAGAAACACAACCAGGATGTGTTCCTGCCCCAAATTACATGGAATAGACTGACTAATGTGCAAATGTGGTTTGGTTGTGAATGCAAAAGTCATTCACTTTACTTTTTGTCAAATGCAAAGTTTGGAAAACCTACACAGAAGAGAAAAAACAAATCTACTCATAATCATATATCACATAGGTTTCCCTGCAGTTCACTAACTGGGTACCATATTACATTGACCGAATTTGCACACGTCCCTGCATACATGCTTACAATAACTACGCATTTTTGCTTTTAGGGCTGGCATTATTCCAAACCCAATTAAAATGAGTATAAGTCTGCAAATGCATAATTTAGTTGACAATTTTTGTGACTTCCAAGTTTCCGAGTTCGCCATTTTTTCTTCTAAAACCTCAGACAAACACGCTGACGCACAATGTCCGCGAGACAACACAAGTCGCTGAATGCTACTTATTCATGACAAAACCTTATTTACGTTAATGTTAACGCTAATATTCAGTTCAAATAAAGCATACTTTCAGTTTTAAACAAACGAAGAGGTAGGTTTTTATGCAGAAATTAGATACTCACCGACGTATCTACGCCTGGAAAGTCCCGAGGTAAAGCAGAAAGCGAAAGAATGAAAGTAAGGGTGCGGACCTGCTCAAACTGCCCTCGTCGGGATGCAAGCCAACTCTAACTTAATTTTTTTGTCATACGACTTCTGAAAATATGACCTGCCTTTAGCAGCAGCCCAGCCTGAGCCAACCAGTCCTGACTATAGGGCGATAGGAGTAAACAGAACAACGTCTCATTTCCTAGGAAACAAAAGTGAAAGTAGCTTCAGGCAGACGGTGCCCGGCCAGCGACCATGGCTGACGCATATTGTTATCCTGTGCTCGTCGAGCTCGAAGACAACAACATACCGAAATTAAGAATTAAATTAGTGAAATACTTCCAAAGTAAGAAAGCTCGCGGTGGAGACTGTGAGGTTGACTATGAAAACGGCAGCAGGACGGCGCTGCTCCTCTTCCGCAGAGAGGAGGGTGAGTCTGGACTGAAAAACTACTTTCTGCACTTTGCACACTTTCGAAGAGCTTTTTTTTTTTTTAAAGTAAAGTTCGTTTTATTGAGTGATTTATTTGTCATTTTCGAAACAAACATACAAAAAACATTACCCGCTTTATAGTCAGTCGACTTCCTTACTCACAGTGTTTTCATGTCTTCCTCTCAGACCAGCGAAATGTTTTGGGGAAAGAAGCCCATCAGATCCGTTTGGATACAGGGGTTTTGAAGATGACAGTTCGTTTACCCCCAGAGGGGAAACCCACACAGGTATGTGCACAAAAAGTCACTAAAATAAGGCAAAAAAAAAAAAAAAATCAGTCAGATGTAGCAGAACTTGTCGGCAACAACTGTGTGATCTTTGACGTCAAATTTTAATCTTCAAGGTAATGAACAGATTATTTGTGGGACTCTACTTGGGCGTCATATAAGATGTGCCAGTGCTTTAAGACCTACTGTGTGAGGTTTCAGAGGAAGTAAAACCTGCCATAGTTTCACTCTGTTCTGCAAGATTAACTGTCTGTCTTACACGAAATTACACTAATATTCAAGTCGTTGTGATTTACATGGGGACGCTTGAATTCCTACTTAGACTTGAGTTATTTTCAAACAGAGATCAGTATGTTTTAAAACAAACTGATCTCTGGCCCTGCACTGCATTTTACTGGAAGTCATGTGAGTCATCATAAACTCAAGGCGGTGCTGTATACTTAGATTTCTCCACTCAGTTCCTGCTGTGTGCACAAACCAAAGTCTGAACCACAACACAAAGTACTTGATGAGCAGTATTGGCTTTTGTTATCTTGACACGGTGTTGTTTCACTTCCTCTTCAAACCAGCTCAAAATTGGGGTGTTGGCATACACAAGATGTCAGTGGAACCAAAAACAAAAGTGATTAAAATATATTTTTTATTTATTCTATGCAGGAACCTCCTTCTGATAAAGCCAACAAGAAATGTGAGTAAAACAAATGTGCAAAACTACACTCTGCTTGCACCAAAGGTTTGTCTGTCACAAATATAATTGTTTAATACAAATTTGCAATCTCAAAACACACACAAACACACATACACGTACACACAGAGATCTTCTCACATTATATAATTTACCATACATGTGCAAGGAAGTCAATTAGTGGTAACTAAAAATACAAATATTAGCCTCCCTGAAGCAGAAATAGGTTAATCCATTGTTAGATTTCTTTTAAAGATTTATAAAGCATACCGTAAACCTGTAACTTTGTATTTTGCAAAATACAAAATTAAAGTTTTACAAAAAGTTTGTTGAAGTTATTAACATGAATAATTTTGTTCACTATAGCTGCATATAATATGCAAAAAAACAGTGCCTTTCTGTGATAATTTAAACATTGTGGACCGTAATTCCAACTCCAATCAAGCTGAAACGGGGATGTGTTCATTGTCCCAGATAGAAATGTGTTTTCCTCCTTTTATTTAATCATGTACCTGTAGTGGAAATAGCCTCACATGTAAAAATATGTTTATATGTAGCAAAAATATTGCCTAATATATAGCCTATATAATTGTAGAAACTACACTTTGTGGTTAAAATTGCACTCATTACCAGGGACACTACTCAGATATTAAATTTAAGCCATTAAGACACCTTTATCAAAAATATTTCAGGTTGAATTACCGTACATTTATCCAATTTACTTGTGCTGAATAGTCTCATAATCAAAAGGCATGCACTCTGATTTCATTGACCTCCAGTTCCCCAAACAAAGAAATACATGGTAGAACTGATGATAATTATACACAAATATTTATTAACTAATACTACAAATAAACAATAAACAACAATGACACATTAACAACTGACAGTCAATAAATGAATGAATAAATGCAGATAAATTAACTACCAGTGATCGTCACTGGAAGCAGTTGGTAGAAAGCTGATGAATTTAGAATCACTCTGGAATTGGAAAACCAATTGTAATTTGGAAATTCACCTGTTTAGGAAAAGAAAAATGATACTTGCGTAGGCTTTGTAGGAGGGAGAGGGAGGACGCTGCAGGATGTGAAGCTGTGATTAACTGCTGGATGAGTTGGTTCAGGAACACAGTGACAAAAGAGGCACTTTTTCAAATTTGCATTGCGAAAGTGTGCCAAAGTAAAACTATGAAGAGTTGAACCTCATAGTTATGAAAAAAATGCACTGTTGCATTATTGAAGTTAACTTAAGAAGTTTAACTTTCAGTAAAACATTGATAAACAAAGTCTAGCTTAAATTGTAGGAAAGAATCCTGAATAATTATATGTTAAAAAAAAAAATGTGGAAACATACTCAAGTAACAAGCCCTAGTTTAAGCCATATGTTTTTAAAGCCATCATAAAAGAACAGAGTTTTAAACCTTTGTTTAAAGTCAAGTTTTAAGTTTTAGTCATCATAAAAGAGGACCTGTTGTGGATGTGTTCCTCCCAAGGGGTAGTGTTGAGCTTCACTGTCCACGAGAGATCAAAACCCAAATACCTTTCCAACTTACTTTGGTTCGAGTCTTAAACGTACCCATCCAATTGTTAAATATCTAAGATAATCACAGATCTGAAAAACAACTGAGAAAGTGATTAATACAGTTTCCAACATAAAATGTTTATCTCTTACAGTTCCTGAGATAATATAAAAAGTGTAAAAAGGAATACAAACTGTGGAATTTCAGGATACATGAAAGTAAATTTCTAATATAACTAAGACCACAAGCATATATTATCATTATCAAGTAAAGTAAGACTTAAGAGATCTGTATCCAGTATATGTTTGGAATAAGACTCTATGTATTTTATTGCAGTGACAGAGAGAAGGTAGTTGTTTGTATATTGTGTGTGTGTGTGTATCTTCCAGAAACACTCCAGATGTGATGCATTCTTTGATACTGGTCCTGATCAACCTGGTATCATAGATTGAATCCAGATGTTGAGATAATCACTGCAGTAATGCTTAATTTCCTTATTTTGTGAATTTAAAACTGTTCAGTTCATTGTTGTAAAGAAAGTTCTGGGTGTTAGGGAGAGAGAAAGGTCAGGAAGTGACAGTGAAGAATGAAATCTCCTCCTCTCCAGGTGTGTTTTTTCTCACAATTGGCACTTTATGACCCTTATCAGATCATGATTTTTCAGGTATTTGTCGTAGCTATGCTGTTGCGTTGGTTGGGGAGGAGGTGGACTGATTTGCCACTTGATTGACAGGGAAAGCACCTGCCCTGCAGTAAATGGAAATTTACAACTCTGATTTTCATTTCCTCTAAACACTTGAAGGCACCACTTTCACAGGATTGTACTGACAACGCACTGGATGGCCATCTGTTTGCCTTCAAGCTTTAAGTTTTCCAAAAGACAGCTTGTCAAGAATGTATTGCTGTTAATCACTGAACTCAACAGGAACAGTTTCTTTAGTTTTTACATGTTGTTTCTAACTATAGACACTTGAGAGTTTGTTCTACTTTGATACTGAATTTGAACAGGGTCAACTAGTGCCAAAGTATTTTTTTACATAAAGATTAAGTTTAAGGTTCACCTCTCTCCACATGTGCCTCATTTGTCTTCCTTTTCTCTCTCTCTGTCTCCACTTTTCTTTCCATTTTTGCAGTCTGTTTGTTTAGCAAGTTAAGTGTCATGTATAACAAAACATGAAAATCAATTTCACAGCCTTGTAATGTCTGGCTTGCCTGAAGTCACTGTGGTCAAATGTCTGAAATGGCTGTTAAATCACTCCTCCCTTCTCCAAATCAGTGTTGACTGGATGCATGTAGACTCTTAAATAATAACTAAGTAAATGCATGAAGACTTGCAGCCTTGTTTAGGATAGACTACATGTATTTTCAGAAAATAACATAGATGCAGTTAATTATGTAGTATTATCAACATCACAAAGCAACAGCTTCACTACTGCACTTAAAAAGGTGGCAAAAAGGAAACAAAGAGTGTGTAAAATTAACACTGGCTTGACCACAGTATCATATATATTACATTTTTAAAAACTTGATTTGCATATTTTTTGGGCTTGGGCCAGTGTTTTAGAGCAGTGGTTCTCAACCCTGTTCCTCAGGACCCCATGTCCTGCATGTTTTAGATGCTTCCTGCTCCAACACACCTGATTCAAATGATCAGCTCGTCATCAAGCCTCTGCAGAAGCCTGATGACGAGCTGATCATTTGAATCAGGTGTGTTGGAGCAGGGAAGCATCTAAAACATGCAGGACATGGGGTCCTGAGGAACAGGGTTGAGAACCACTGTTTTAGAGGATGCAACCTAAATAAATCTAAAGTAATGCAAAACATTTTGAACTAAATTTAAAATGTTTAGTGATTTTTATCCATAATTGATAGTTATCAATAATTGATTTTAGCGTAATAATTGAATGTTCTTTCATTTATCCTTCATGTCTCATTAACAGCGAATGCTGCTGTGACCAACAAACAGTCGAGTGCTGATGAACACCAGACTGAAACTAAAGCTGAGACAGAGGCCAAAGGCAGAGACGATGACACAGCTGATGAAGATCTGTGTTCCACCTCGGCTGTTTTAGGAAATATTCCAGAGACGTTAAACCAGGAGTTTTTGGAGATGCTAATAGAGAACATTGCAAAAGATCCTGAGACTCCATCTGACTCCCAAAACTTTGTTTTGGAAGTCTTTCGTGACAAATCCTCTGCTGTGGTGACTTTCCAGAGTGGAAAAGGTACCCATTTAGTGCACCCTTGTGTATGTGTGCAGTAATAGGTATAAAAGCTTCCTTGTGTATGTGTGCAGTAATAGGTATAAAAGCCTAACTTCAACAGTTTTCCTTGTACAAACAACCAAAGATGCCCTTGTATAACCTTTAGGGTATGTCTTGTGATTTTCAGCATTTAGAAATACTGCAATGTGACTTTCAGTGGAAAAAAATAACAACTAAAAGTTGAATCTGTGTGAACCAATGATAGACAATCAGTAGTACTGCTTCACCTTCGTATTGCAATAAGACACTGTGCGAAGGTGAATTGGAGTCACTTGTTAAACAACACAGAGGTCACCTCACATTGAATACTGTTATTCAGTATGACATTTCTGCTGTTAGTCAGCAGAAAACACACATGCCAGATGTTTATGACAGAGTGTACATCTAGTAATTCAGTAAATCACAGATTGCGCTCATAGTAGAAGCTGACAAATTGGTGTACTTATAACTAAATCAGCAATACATGTTAAAGGCACACTGCTATATTCCTTAACTTTTTATCCCTGTTTCACAGAAAACACTGACTTTGTGACAAGATGCCCTCAAAACAGGACGTTCAAAAATAGAGGATTAACAGTCCGACCTCTCGAACTAACAGAGGAAGTAGTTGTTGAGGACTTTGGAAATTTTAGGGAAGAACTGCTCCGCCTCTATTTTGAGAGTAAAGGTGTGGATGTGGAAAATGTCATGCTCAGTGAAGGGGAACAGTCTGCTGTTATCACATTTAAAGACCACCAAGGTTAGTTCAGTCAAACTACACTTTTGATGTTCTTTTGTGAATGCCAGTAATATACAGTGATAGTGATTACAACCATTGCATGAATTCTTGACAGTGTGACAATTGATTTTCTATTTTTTTTTCTTCTTGTAGCTGTTACCAAAATTCTGAAGATGAAGCATTGCATCAAGCAGCAAGAAGTCAGAGTTTATCCTTATTATAAATCTTTGGGAATAGTCCTCTATGGCAAAGACGAGCCTTCACTAAAACTTCCTGCTGCCCTCTCTGAACCCATCGACGGTGCTGTCTGGAGATACCTTAGTGACAATCAGTCAGCAGCAGAAAATATTCGTAGTGACTTGGCAAAACACTTCTGCAACGTAAACATCAACCAGACTAATGTGTGCTTGAGACCTGTTCCTTCACTACTACAGCAAAAGGAGTCCAAAGTCCTTATCAAAGAGTGGAGGGATACTGTGAGGTCAGGCTTTGCAGAAGCTATGTCAAAATTCAAATCACTGAGCTTCCATCCAGAGTCAAATGTAATGGAAGCATCTGAAGAGAAGATCAGAGAGATGCTTATGAAGGAAGATGTGGTTGTAGTGACTGATAAAGCCAATGGTGTCCTATCAGTGGGTGGTCCTGTGAGTATTGTCAACAGACTTGAGAAAGCTATTTCTGAAGTCATTAACAATATTGTGAAAAGGGCGCAGAGGGAGAAATTGAGTGTAACACAAGAGATCAAAGTGCCACCATCTATGTTCCACATCCTATGTCAAGATGGTCTCAAGGACAAGCTTCTATGTGTGTACCCAGAACTCAAAATGTCATTTGGAGAAGAGAGTTCAGATTTGAAAGTAACTGGCTTAAGGGATGAGCTTAATGCAGCAAGCAAAGCTATATTTGATGCAATGTTTGCATTGAAACGGCAAAATTTAGAGCTTGATAAGAATGTGCTTGACTTGCTGAGGAATGAACAACAAGAGGAGCTGACAGATGCTCTCCTCACATCTAAAGGAATAAATGCAGCATTTGAGATCAGTGCAAACAGGGTGCAGCTCGTTGCTGTTTCTGACACAGACCTAGAGGATGCTGAAGACCATCTGGGACGGCTGCTGATATCTGACTACATTGATGTTGAAGACACTAATGTCCTAGAGAAGCCAGAGTGGCAGTGCCTGGTCAGTAAGTTAGAGAATGACAACAGTGACTCGTACCCAAGAACTGGAATCCACACAACTGGTCAGCAAGTTGTGGTGTCTGGCCCAAAGGATAGTGTCAGCAAAGTGAGCTTTGAACTTGACAAATTCTTAATGGAGAATGCTCTAGTTGAAGACACTGTTGAGGTCGAGCCCAATGCCATCATAGAGTACATTAGAGATTTCAACATATCGCAGTTGAAGACATTGGAAGACAGGGTGGTGGTGTCATACAGAAAGGGTGCCATCTGTCTGAACGGTTCAAGAGTTGATGTGGTAGACTGCAAGACATTCGTTGAAGACTTAGTGTCTAATGTGTTCTTTGACACTTTAAAAGTCTCTAAACCTGGAGTGAAAAAGTTCTTCCAAGATAAAGAAGCTATGTATGTTTCCTCCCTCAAAAATGAAACTCGTTGCCTGGTCCAGCTGGTTGACGAGACTGGTAGTGGACAGGATCACTCATCCCTGAGACAAAAACCACAGCCAGTTTACCAAGTTCAGACAACAGATGGAGTAGAAATAGCTGTTTGCAAGGCTGACATGTGCAGTTACCCTGTGCATGCAGTTGTCAATGCTTCTAATCAGACCTTGAAACATGATGGAGGCCTTGCGGCAGCCCTTTTGCATGCTGCTGGCCCTCAGTTGCAGGATGAATGTAACAAACTAATTAGCTCGAAGGGACAACTCAAGCTTGGCGACTCTGTCATAACTGGTGCTGGAGGGCAGCTTTGTTGCAAACATATCATTCACGCAGTGGGACCACATTTTGATGCAACTAAACCCCAAAAGTCTGCGGCGCAGTTAAAAAGAGCTGTTAAAGGAAGCTTAGAACTTGCTGAAATGAACGGCTGCGACTCTGTTGCTCTACCTGCCATCAGCAAAAGTCAAGGCTTTCCCCTCAATCTGTGTGCAATCACCATTGTCAAAGCAGTTAAGGAATACTGTGATGAGAATTATGATGATATCAACTTGAAGAGAATCCATCTAGTGAACAACAACGACAGTGCTGTCCAGGCTATGGAGGCTGCTGTCAGACAAGAGTTTGGAAATAATGGTGTCAGTCATTCTCAACAAACTCTTCCCATCAAATCTGCTAAGTCTACACTTATGAAGTCTGCTGACACCTGCTTGTGTCATGTACAAACCAAGGAGGGCTTGGACATCAGACTTACAACAGGGCACATAGAGGCTGCCACGGTAATTAACATTTTTTTGTCATACTTCATTGAAAGCAAATAGAGTGAAATATTCTGAAGATAAGAATAAAGACTATTGCAGTTTATAGTCATAAATATTTTTCCTGTGCTCTTGCTATAAAGTATTACTCTCACTGAATGACTGTATGGGGCTTGACTGATGTTACTGACTGATTCCTGTTGTACTGAGGCTTGACTTTTCTGTTGTATAAAACGTGTGAATACATTTTCAGACGGCGGTGATCGTGAATACTGTATTTGAAGATCTTGCACTCAACAGAGGGGCAGTTTCAAATGCCATCCTGGGTGTGGCTGGATCCAAACTTCAGCAGTTGGTTAAAGCAAGCAAAGCCAATGGAACTTTTGGCGAAGTCATTGTCACTGACGGCTGCAAACTGAAGAGCAAGCAAGTTTTTCATGTAGTTTCACCTCACTGGGACAATGGCAGTGGCACTGCTGAAAAGGTAGAGTGTTACGTCGTGTAAAGTAAATGACCTCTGCAACATAAAGTTGATGATAATTTAAAACACGTCTTAAGCAATGTACTTAAGATCTAAATTGTTTAAGTTCTGTTTTCTGTGTAAACCCAATTTGTGTAAATGACTTTCAGCTATTTTCTGCACGTCACATCACTAACTTTCAATATACAGTAGTTCCATATATGCAGTATTGTTAGATATGAGTAGTAGCAGTATTAATATTTTGCTGTGTCTTTTAGACCTTAACTGGAATCTTCAAGGATTGCTTGGACAAGGCAGAGGATACTGGGCTGACCTCCATATCTTTCCCTGCCATTGGCACTGGAAACCTGGGTTTCCCAAAAAACCTCGTGGTTTCTTTGATGTTGGATGAAATTTTAGCATTCAGCAGTAAAAAACAACCCAAGCACCTGAAGAAGGTTGTCATTGTCCTTTACCCCAAAGATTCACAGACCATCCAGGTAAGCAAAGATAACAAGCTTTGATGGACTATCACACTCAGCTCTACAGGATAATGAGCTTCGTAACCCACCACAGCAACACTTTTTACGATCTTTTCTTGGACTTCTGCTTTTGAGTAATTGATATGTTTTGGTTGAAGAGTTCTCTAATTCTGTTTGTAGGCTTTCAGTGATGAGTTCAAGAAGAAGTTCCCCAATTCCTCCACTGGTTTACCGTCTACCAGTTCATCACAAAGTCCAGGTAGGCAACGCTGTTTTATGTCCACATGTTTGTGTAGTTAAGGTGTAATGTAGCAAATGCTTTTATGGAATGAAGCACATTAATTAGTGTATTCATATACCCAACATTTTTTAAATTTGATATTATAATACAGCGGGCAAATCTTAATGAAGCTGTATATTTACAGTTGTAAGTTTGGCATTTTTTTTCTGTAAACTCTGTTTATGTCCACTGCCAGGGGGCCCCTTCTCTAAAGTTGCCTCAAGCTCAGGAATGCATGAGACTAAAATGGGAAGTGTGACTGTACAGGTAGTCACGGGAGACATAACCAAGGAGACCACTGATGTTGTTGTCAACTCCTCCAATGAGGATTTTTCTCTCAAGTCAGGTAAGTAATAACATTAACTGGAATATTTCAGTCATGCAAAATAATTAAAATTTAATTCATCCAAAGGCTCCCACCAGCCAGAGATTTTCATAGTCAACTTTCAATCGCACATATATATTATCAATTTAGTTATCTAAATGTATTTTTTTTAAGAGTGGCAGAAAATAATTTGACTTCCAGTGGTGAGTAAATTACAGAGAAGTACAAACCTGGAGCCAATAAAACCTCAGTTTTAATTATCACAAGTGTATGTATGAATTAAGCTGCAGCAACACCAACAGAAATAATTGGCTAATGAACATGAATGTGTTTGAAAGAAACAACAAGGTTACTGAACATTTTGTTCATAAACCTAATCATATATCATCTTTTTGCTCCCACACTTTGAATTTCCTACATTAATTGTACACTGTGGATTTGTTTGCATTGGTTTATTTTTCCACCTCTAGGTGTATCTAAGGCTATTCTGGATGCAGCTGGTCAGGCTGTTGAAGCAGAATGCCAAACTCTTGGTAAGATAACTCACTTTATGACAGTATAACCAAGAGAAAACACCAAACTCAGTTTTCTTGCTTGATGATAGAAAGGATACTGAATTAGTAATAACCCATTTCTGTAGTCGCAAGATTGTCCAGAAAAGAAGTGTTGCTTAAATACACATATTCATGGTTGTCATGGTTTAAAGTCATTCAGATTTACTGCCTATACCCGCAGGTTCGCAGGCCAACAAAGGCATAATAATGACACAGCCGGGTAACCTGAAGTGTAAGAAGATCCTTCACTTGGTTGGTCAGACAGACCCAGTTAAAATCAACAAGGTTGTGAAAGATGCGCTCCAAGCGTGTGTGAAAAACTACACTTCTGTGTCATTTCCTGCCATTGGCACAGGTGAGCTGTATCAGCAGATTTCAGTATTGTATTTTGTTGAATATATTGACATGTATCCTCAAATATTATTTAGCTGACAGTGTTACATGCATAAATAAAACTCTGCAATTCTGTTTATGGCAATTTCAATGTTTAAATTGCATTTTGGATTGAAATTATTGCTAAATTGTCTTAAGAGTTCCTTCTTTCCGTGAAACAAATTTAATATCAGTTTTAATGCTGTGTCTCTTTAGGTCAAGGCAACGTACAGGCAAGGCAAGTGGCAGATGCCATGTTGGATGCAGTGATTGATGTGTTGAGCCAAAACACCTCCAGTACCCTCACAACAGTCCGGATAGTTATTTTCCAGCCACCTATGCTCAAAGAATTCTACAACAGTATGCAAGACAGAGAAACTGCTGACCCACAGTCTGCAACACCTCTGACTGACCCTAAGTACAAAGGAAATTTCTGGTTCAACATTGGCTCCAAAATCAAATGTAAATGCAGAAAAAAATAATTTGGGTTTTCACAGCTATATGCAATTTTGAGTATTTGATTCTAACCTAGGTCTTGCAATTTGTTCTTTCAGCAATATTTGTTAGTGAAAGTACTGACAAGCCACAAAAAGAGGGAGATTTTGTCATTGAAAGTCTGAAAGTGGACCCTGCCTGCTTTCACATCTGTGGTGGCACACAAGCTGATATAGACTCAGCCAAGCAGTGGATCAACGACCTGATATCCAAAGAACAACACATCCTCCCCATTTCAGACAACACCATCCTTTGCTTCTCTGATGCAGACCACCAGCACATTGTTGAGATACAAAAGACCATGGGCGTCTGCATAAAAACTGAAAGCAAGAAAACCCAAGCCTCACTCACAATTGAAGGCCTCACCAAGGATGTGCTCAAAGCCAGCAATGAGATCCATAAGATGCTGAGGAAGGTGAGAGATGACGAGGACATGAAGAGGAAGGTGGAGCTGGCTGGCACAGTGGCAGAGTGGCAGTACCAGCAGCAGGGGCTTCAGTTTCAGAGCTTCGATGCAAAGACCAACTTTGAGCTTGAACAAGCACTGGAAAAGAATCTACAAAATGTCAAAGTCAAAGTCAACGGTCAAGACTACACTGTCACCATTCCAAATGGACCAGCCACTGACAGCAAAGGAAATGCCCTGCAGATAAAGCGGATTGACAAACTAAAAGGTATTTCACAGATAAATGAGTTACCTCTCATTCTGTTTCTAAGTCCTCTCAAACAGACCACAAATCTGTTTCTAGTTTTTAGCTGAGTTGACTTACTGCTTTTGCTACAGGTCTGGCATCTGTCACAGATTTTCTAAGTCCCAACGTAATGCCAATCACATTGACATGAAATTTGTCTGTTTTGCCACTAGATGAAGACGTGCCTGAGCACTGGGCTATCATGCCGGCTAACACCACAAGTCTGGCTGTCACCATCAATGCTGGGACATCAGAGCACACTGAAATCCTCAATCTGTTCAAAGCTTCCTGCAATCGAGCAGTTACTAAGGTAGCATTAAACATCCATCCATCCATTATCTATATACCGCTTAATCCTCACTCGGGTCACAGGGGGGTTGGAGTCTATCCCGGCTGACTTGGGGCAAAGGCAGGGGACACGCTGGACAGGTCACCAGTCTATCACAGGGCTACACATAGAGACAAATAATCACACTCACATTCACACCTACAGACAATTTAGAGTTACCAATTAATTTGAGCATGTTTTGGACTGTGGGAGGAAGCCGGAGTGCCTGGAGAAAACTCACACATGCACATGGAGAACACGCAAACTCCATGCAGAAAGATCCCAGGAAGGCTGGACACGAACCAGGCATCTTCTAGCTGCAAGGCAAAGTGCTAACCACCAAGCCACTATGCAGCCCAGCATTAAACATTCTCACATAAAATGTTTTTTACGTGGCATCAGCAGATATTTGTTAAGAGCAGAAAACATATTGTGAGAATTAGATTTTTTGGGGGGAAAACGGTAAACTCATAGCAGATTGCACCAAAGTGTACTTTGCCCTTCTCTTAGATTGAGAGGATCCAGAACCCTCCACTATGGAAGAGTCTTCAGATCAAGAAACGTGACATGGAGGTGAGAAATGGTCATCAGAACAATGAGAGACGTCTTTTCCATGGAACCTGTGAAACCACAGTGACTACAATCAATGAGCTCGGCTTCAACAGGAGTTACGCTGGAAAAAATGGTGAGAAGTTTTGGGAATTTTTTTTTGCCTTTGTCAGAGACTTCATAGTGGAGAGATGCCAGAAAAGAAGTAATAAAATGAGAGTAATGTCAAATATGTTACCGATCAGCTCACTGACTCTGCTGCTGTTTCATTTTCAGCTGCATGCTATGGTAATGGCACGTACTTTGCTGTCAGTGCCAATTACTCTGCCCATGACACCTACTCCAAGCCAAATCAAAAAGGGGAGAAGTTCATGTACCTCTGCCGAGTGCTGACGGGGGATTTCACCGTTGGCCAACAAAACATGATCGTGCCACCATCCAAGGGAGCCGTCTCCGTTCAGAAATATGACAGCGTCGTGGACAAAATGGTCAACCCTAGCATGTTTGTTATTTTCCATGACAGTCAGGCTTATCCTGAATATTTGATTACATTCAAATGACACTGCCATGCACTGAGAAAAAAAAGATACTGCCTTAGATCACTAGACTACTTCTTAATAATCACAACATTATTCATGCATTTGTTTAACTGTCTCATTAAGATATCTAGTTTAAACTTGAAGTGAGTGCAATCATATAACTATTAGCTGTTTTCAGGTTTACAAGCAACAGGGAATGATCACAAAGTATTAGTAGTCAGACCCCGATAGTGCCTTGAAAATGTATCAGTGAACATGCCACAGATTTATCATGCAAGCAGAAATCTGTAAATGGAATAACTTCAGAACTTTTGTCTTCTACATTATGCACTGTGTAATTGCAATAAACAGGTTTTATGACTCACACTAGGCTGACTGAAGTACCATCTCTGTTCCAGGAAATCATGTGATTGCATAAGCTGGCCTGTGTTTGCATAAATCAAGTTAATAATCACCTGCTGTTTTGGTAAAAAACAAACAAACAAACTGCTGTTCCAACAAACAAGCCTGAACAAATGAAATGTATTGACTGTTTGGTGAAAAATAAATACAGCGGTGGAAAAACGTTTTTGGACACACTTAAAATTATTCACAATGTCAAATATTATCATGAATATTTGTGGAAAAATCTTTCGTGTTTCAGTGTGTGGCTGCATTAGACAGCCGCAAATACAAATGATATTTTTTGCTTATTTACAAGAAAAACGAACAAAACTAAATTCTACCAAAATGACCCAATACTCAAAATTTCTTACATTTATGGAACCAATCAATTTTCAGTTTTTAATGGCTTTTTTAGGATTTGTTTAGTATTATGGCTGTGATTGTACTAAAAGACAATGCACTTAAAGAGTGCACTTCAGAGGGATTCTTAATGCAATGTTTCACAAATGCATGGGGTGTCCGAAAACTGTTTTCCACCGCTGAGTATAATCAGTGCAACTACATACACTTGTGAACAATAGCTTACGTACACTTGTAAAGGCCATGCACAGTACATGTTCAAAGAAGGGACAAAAAATGAAATGGAACTCCCCAAACAAATGAAAAAGTCAAATGGTCAACTGGTCTTGAAACTACTCCAGTATTAGCGTGATCAGTGTTCGCCATCATACTGAAAATTAAGTCATCGCCTGAATCTCAGGCTGCTGCACTCTGCAGCAGGCATCCGAGCTTCAGTCAACCCTCCCTGTCTCAGTTCCTGAGAAACAGATCAGTAATGTGATGCTGCAACCACTAGGCTTCACTGCATTAGTGGGTGATGAGAAGAGACTGGTGCTCACCAGACACAGTGCTAAAAAATTCTGGTCAAACAACTTCACTTTTGTCTCATCAGATCAGATTCCTCTAATACTCTAGGAGTCCTTGCAGTGCAGTTTGTTTGACTCCATGTGGGCTATCATGCCTTTTATCCAAACTGGCTTTTGTCGAGCTGCTCTGTCATAAAAGATTGATTGATAAAATGCCACTGAGATTTTTTCATCTCTGTAGAGAGCTTTGGAAGATCTATTAGAGCTACAGTTAAGTCCCCAATCACCTTCCTGACAAAGAACTGTCCTGCTTGGTTGCTCAGTTTGGCAGACAACTCTATGATTGTGGCCACTGTTGTCTCTCTCAAAGCTTTAGAAATGGTTTTGTACTACTGCCTTCACCAGTGCCTCACCACACTTTTATTACAGGTTTACAGAGAGTTCTTTGGACTTTATAACCTGGTTTTCTTCCTGACATGCAGTGTCAGTGGATCTTATACACACAGGTCAGATAAACTTTATTGATCCCTAAACAGGAAAATTTCCATTTTAGGTGGGGAGATTATTATTTTTTCAAAAGTATCCCATTCAAAATCAAATTTACAGTTCAAAGTATACAGAAATTGAAGGAGTCTGTTTTGAAGCATCTTGCTGTCTCCAAAAAATTCTCACTTGTTAAGTAAAATTGCGGCTGAACCAGAAAATAACTGCCTTTTATTGGGCAGAATTTTCAGATACTACAAATCTTAAGCCATAGAAAAGTTGCACATGCATAGTTTACTCTCATGTTAAACAGTATTACAGAGACAAAAGAAGAGAGGTCACCCTCAAATGATACTCTTATTTAAACTGCAAAACCTCCAGTAAAAAAAAAAGAGAGAAAAGTTTTAATGCATTTTATCCCTTCATATATTGAAGACATTTTGCAACCACATTTGGTTCACTCTTGTCAGTTAATTTGGGGCTGTACTACCATTAAATATTCACATGTACTGTAAACAACAAAATCTTATTATTACCAATGGTAATACCATGTTTCTAAAAGCGTTTTCTTAATATGATGTATTTCTATTGTTGATGTTTTTATTGGTAGCACTTTGAGATTTGTTTTCAAATGTAAAGTGCATTATAAATTAAATTTCTTCTTATTATTATTACTAAGTTTCCAGACTCATCAATCACATGTGTCAAAGGGAAATCACAGACTTCTTATCACACAGCTTTATTAAAATGAGATTCTCTGCTGGACTCTCTGACGCCATCTGCAGGACAAACTGCACCAGTGTACAAACAGTTCCTCTGTATTATCTCAGCTCCACTTCCTAAAAGAACCAACCGTATTAAATAAATTAAATGATCTTATGAAATAAATTACTTTTCATGTCATTTATCTTACGATTTATTTCTTAGCCACATTTATTTATTTCATATTTCCTTATTTATTTAAACCTTAATAGAAACTCATGGAAACTCACTACATTTGATTCAGAATTTACCTAAATAAATAAATAATTTAAAATGAATCTTAAATAAATAACATAAGCAATAAAAATGAAAATTTTAAATGTGTTTTTATTTTTATTTTTAAAGGACAACTCTCATTTATTTAGGGATTTATTTCTTTTCTGTATTTATTTATGTCATGGGGATATTTTCTTATTTTTTATTATTATTTTATCTTTTTATTATTTGAAGAAATTCACAGAAGTCCACTGTATTTTATTACATTCAAATATAGACATAAATAAAAATAAATAAATTAACAAACCTGTAAAATAAATATTCAACCAAATAAAAAAATAAATACATGTAGGCTAATATATATATAAACTCATGTAACAAATGAGATAAATCGCTTTTTATTTAAAATATATATATGTCACGAAACTTTCATTTCTTCAGTTATTTATTTCATAGAAATATTTATTTATTTTTCTATACTGTGGTAGTCCATACATCCCATCTCTGTAACATAATTTATTGGTACAGTTATTGCTCCTCGGACTATTTTATCTCAATTTTAACCCTTAAACGAAGTTCACAGAAGCCCTCTACTAAGAAAATATAGAAATGAATGTCATAATTAATACATGTTTGCATGTGTAATTTTTTCCTCCTGCCACATTTATTTATTTCATAGGAATATTTATGTATTCATTACATTATTCAATATAAAAAAATAAAAAAAACGACATCTTTAATAAAAGTTTTCCCAGGCAGCTGCAGCTGCAGCACAAACAGACGTGATTGTTTTTGTTTTTTAACTTTTATTTTATTTTTATTTTTTTCTGAACACATTCCCCACCCATGGGTACAGGTGTGTCTGTACCTGCCTCTCAGACGTTACAAACACGGAAGTTTTGGGACTCTCCCGGTTCTACCACTTCACCGAGGGCGAGTTTGGCTGCCCTGTTTCCTGACAGAAAGCCGAGCCAGAGACAGCCGAAATAAGCCACACCTAAATCTGTTCAGGCACTGAGAGGAAGCAGCTCTTCTGGACCTTTTAGAACCGGGGTCCTTAGCGGGTGTAAAGAGTCCATGGCCGGGCAGATGTATCCAGGCAGCCCGGCGCAGGCGGCGGATCACGGGGGCAACTCGGAGCAGCTGAGCCCCTCCGCTGTCAACCGCGTCTTAATGGAGTTCCTCATGTACTTCGGGCGGGCCGTGTTCTTCTTCTACCCGGTGTACCTGACCGGCTACCTGGGCCTCAGTATCAGCTGGGTGCTGCTATGCATGCTCATGGTCACCTGGTGGAAGAAAAACCGTCAGTGGAAGGACGCACGGATCGGAGGTGCCATTGAATTTGTGGACAACGAAACGCACGTGATCAACACAGAGCTGAAGAGTGGATTACAGATGGCATCATGGGTGTGTATTCTGCTGGCATTTATTATCAGGGAGCTGTAGATACTGTAGATCACTGAGAGTTTCTGCCTTGCTTCAGAGCACTTCAGCAGCATTGATTCAGCAGCATTCAGGCATTACAGAGAGCGCCAACCTTCAATGTACTTTTTAATATCTTTATTGGTTGAACTGAAGCTGTAGGTTATGCAGTAATGCTTAGAAAAACCTTGAACTGTAGGACATCATGCCACTCTGTTGCCATGACAGCTGTATTTGCATGACAAGCCAGACTGAGGCTGAACCTCCAGCCAAATGTCGTGTTATTTTGCTCACCTCTTCACATTTGCTTACACCACACCCACTCCAAAAGTGACTCATGGGACCCACACAGGCAGAGACAATAAGAGAGAGCTTCTCCCAACATCAGAGGAATGTGATCTGTACAATAGATGTGAAATCAGATCACATTTTTACAGGTGGGGTAGTTTGTATCTTGCGGCCTTCTGTCTTTGTGTGTGTGTGTGTGTGTGTGTGTGTGTGACATACTTTATGGTTTTAAAAACTAAAATGCAGGTTTGAACACATGCAAGATTCCAGATCTATCATGTGATAAACAGATTAGCAGATCTGACTGATGATATCCACCCAATGTAAATATGTTCTATAAGCAGTGGAAGAAGTATTCAGATCCTTCCTTCAGTAAAAGTACTAATACAGCCAAGTTAAAAAAAAACTACATTTCAAGTGAAATGGGAAATCCTGCATAACTTCAAGTAGGTAAGTATTAGCAACCAGATGTAGTTAAAGTGTTAAAGTGTAGGTTTGGTCCTCTGACTGATATATTAGTATATATAATATCATTAGATTATTAATAGTGAAGCATCAGTGTGTCAGCAGCATGTTAATGTTGGAGAACTACTTCATATCCAGTTTTATATACAAGTATAACAAATAAATCTGAGGGCTTATCAAATAATTAATCAGAGAGACAAGAAGAAACAGCTGTTCTGATACATAAACCCATTTTAAATTTAGGTCTTTAGGGAAAAGTCATCATTTGGGAGAGCTGTTAATTCATAGACATCTGAAATGTGACCGACTACACACGCCTTTCTCTATTTTTTAAAGGTAGTTGTGGTTAGTTGTGTGGGATCTTTATGACGAAACTAACTAAAGCTGCCACATACACACGTGGACAAAATTGTTGGTACCCCTCAGTTAAAGAAGGAAAAACCCACAATTCTCACTGAAATCACTTGAAACTCACAAAAGTAACAATAAATAAAAATTTATTGAAAATTAAATAATCAAAAACAGCCATCACTTTTGAATTGTTGATTAACATAATTATTTAAAAAAACAAACTAATGAAACAGGCCTGGACAAAAATGATGGTACCTCTATAAAAGATTGAAAACTATTTGACCAGAGTGACATGATTAACTCAGGTGTGTCATTTAATTGACATCACAGGTGTTTCCAAACTCATAATCAGTCAGTCTGCCTATTTAAAGGGAGACAAGTAGTCACCCTGCTGTTTGGTGAAAAGGTGTGTACCACACTGAACATGGACAACAGAAAGCGAAGGAGAGAATTGTCCCAGGACATCCGAAAAAAAATGATAGACAAACATCTTAAAGGTAAAGGCTATAAGACCATCTCTAAACAGCTTGAAGTTCCTGTGACAACAGTGGCTCATATTATTCAGAAGTTCAAGACCCACGGGACAGTAGCCAACCTCCCTGGACGTGACCGCAAGAGGAAAATTGATGACAAATTGAAGAGACGGATCGTTGGAATTGTATCCAAAGAGCCCAGAGCAACCTCCAAAGAAATTAAAGGTGAACTCCAAGGCCAAGGTACATCAGTGTCAGATCGCACCATTCGTCGTTGTTTGAGCCAAAGTGGACTTCATGGGAGACGACCAAGGAGGACACCACTGCTGAAAAAAACTCATAAAAAAGCGAGACTGGAATTTGCAAAAATGCATGTTGACAAGCCACAAAGCTTCTGGGAGAATGTCCTTTGGACAGATGAGACCAAACTGGAGCGTTTTGGTAAGGCACATCAACTCTATGTTCATAGACTCAAAAACCAAGCATACGAAGAAAAGAACACTGTCCCTACGGTGAAACATGGAGGAGGCTCAGTAATGTTTTGGGGCTGCTTTGCTGCATCTGGCACAGGGTGTCTTGAAAGTGTGCAAGGTACGATGAAATCTGAAGACTATCAAGGCATTCTGGAGAGAAATGTGCTGCCTAGTGTCAGAAAGCTTGGTCTCAGTCGCAGGTCATGGGTCTTCCAACAGGACAACGATCCAAAAACACCCAAGAATGGCTGAGAGAAAAGCGTTGGACTATTCTAAAGTGGCCTTCTATGAGCCCAGATCTGAATCCCATTGAACATATGTGGAAGGAGCTGAAACATGCCATTTGGAGAAGACACCCATCAAACCTGAGACAACTGGAGCTGTTTGCTCATGAGGAGTGGGCCAAAATACCTGTTGACAGCTGCAGAACGCTCATTGACAAATACAGAAATCGTTTAATTGCAGTGATTGCCTCAAAAGGTTGTGCAACAAAATATTAAGTTATGGGTACCATCATTTTTGTCCAGCCCTATTTCATTAGTTTGTTTTTTTAAATAATTATGTTAATCAACAATTCAAAAGTGATGGCTGATTTTGATTATTTAATTTTCAATAAATTTTTATTTATTGTTACTTTTGTGAGTTTCAAATGATTTCAGTGAGAATTGTGGGTTTTTCCTTCTTTAACTGAGGGGTACCAACAATTTTGTCCATGTGTGTAAATGTACAGGAGTAGAAAGTAAAGTGTGAAAGTATAAAGTAACAAAGTGGAAATACTCAAGTAAAATGCAAGTATCTCAAAACTCTACTCAACAAGCCCTCAAACTCATCGTTGTTTGTGTTTTTGTTTTACTATATTCATAGGTGTTGAAAAATATCATTTGAATGTCAGGGAAGTTTTCCCTGGTTAGCGTCTGGCAGAGGTCTCTAATGATTCTTCAGTTTATGTGGATAAGATGTGGACCTATCAGATGCTGTGCATTAGAATGAACATTTCCTGTTTTACAGTCCACAGTTGTGATGCCACAAAGAAGCTTTGGTAAGCCTTTGCGCTGCTGTGCTTGTTTATAACTCAGGAATACTGTTCCTGGAATTTCTGGAATGTGAAACATCTGTGTAATATTTTCTGAGTTGGATCCACCCATCTTAAAGGCACTTGATTTTTCCATTTGACTGATTTCATTTTACTTTGACTCGTGACATTTGAAAATTTGCATGAAGGATGACGAAGAAATAATGAGACCACAACGTCTTCCATCGCCGCCATCATGCATGTCACTGTGTTGTTGTGTGATAATATCAATCAAAGTTGTTGTGGTTACGGACCAACTTCTAATGTCACTGCTTCTTCTCTCCAAAGGTCCATTTCACTAATGTTGAGAAAGTGCACTGGGTTAACAAGGTATAGTAAAACCATAAACTTATCCTACCCTGTCCTGCTTTTGTGGTTTTATGAGTTGATGTTTTATCAAGGCTAGGTTGGTGTCAGTCTGCTAAAGACAGCTGGTGTTTGTTTTTTATTTTTAGCTACAATTTAAGGTTCAGAACACAACCTAACCTAACCATTCCTGATTAAATAACTACATTTAAAACATGCCACTCTGGCTTCGATGTCGCTGCTTTTTTCCGTCTGTAATCACTACTTTGTGGTCTGGAGCAGTGTCTGCACTTAAAACGTTGAACACTTGGACAAAGCCACTGTCAGGGTCAAAGAGATAAACTGGCAGAAAACATGCAGACTACATATATTGTCAACTGCATTATTTCATTACGACACAAAACAACGTATCTTGACTGTAAAGGTTTCTGCACACCTACAGTCTTTTGTATAGAGGTGTGTAGGAGGAAATGTCCATTTGTTGGAGATGAGAGCTCTCCCACACACTGTCCTTTTACTTAAGGAAACTGGGAAACGCAGTGTTTGGATCATTCGACCTTCATCAGGTAAAAACAATATGCCAGACAGATATAGCCAACACTTCCTCAGATAAAGTCTGTCAGGAACTACGAGCCTGTATGCATTTAGCAGGTTAGAAGCAACATCCTTCCCTTTAAACTGGACTTTTACTCATCTACGATAAACAGAAATGACATCAATTTGTAACATAAAGGTTATAGAATTTCAACCAATTCATCCAAAATGACAATAGTAAAATTAGACTCATGGTAGATCTCCCTGTCAAATATCCATCCATTGTCTATACATCACTTAATCCTCATTAGGGTCACGGGGTCATGATGAAAACATTGTGCAATAGTCCTTAAAACACAGAACAGACAAGATTTGGGGACAAACATATTTATAGAATAATGCTGATTTGCAAGCAAAGAAGCAATTACCATAAAATGGATGACGAATGAGCTGCCTAAGGTTGAGGATTGGGTTGAGGTAGTACATTATATATATGTGATGGAAAGGCTAACTTTTTCTTTGAGACTGGGGGTGGACAGATTTGAAAGAATTTGGGAAAACTGGATAGAGTACATAAAACTGATCAGGTCTGGATTCATCTGAGATGCACATTGTGGAAAAACCCCTAATTCATAGCTACAGAAGTTGGAATGTTTGTTTCTGTTTATTTCATTTATTTATATTTTACTATAGTCACTACACTGGTAACATAGTGAAACTCTGTTTAACCGGTCAAAATGTATGCTGGAATACAAATAACCACTGTATCCTGGGCATCATTTTATTGTGTGCATTCTTTACCTTGATTTAAAGTAACACACTGTGGAAGTCTTCCCCTTTCCTTTTTTTTTTCTTTTTTTTGAACATCATGCTTAAAGATATTGCATCTGCAAAAAAAAAACCTCAGCCATTGTTTACCAGCTGTATGCAGAATGTATGCTCAATTAAAAAGCAAAAGAACACAGAATAGATACCTCTGAATGCATCAGAGGTAACATATAAATTTCATGTACTTGCTACATTCAAAGTGTTGGATATATCTGTCTGGGTCCTCCATTTTACCTGATCAAAGTCTGAGGACCAAGACACTGCATTTCCAATAATGATTTTGGAAAGCAGGGAGAAAATGTGTGGCCGTGGTCCCTTCTTTTATAAAATAAAATATGAAACCTAAATTCAAATATACAACGGGGTTTGATGCGACATAGTCTTAGTATTCACCCAACTGAACTGTACAGCTAAAGTTACATTAGCTATTTGAGCAAGGTGTTGAATCAAGGTGTTTTTATATGCTCTGTTTTGTCATGTGTTCAGGTGTTGGAGCAGGCGTGGCCTTTCTTTGGGATGTACATGGAGAAGTTACTCAAAGTAAACATCCAGGCGGCCGTCAGGCAGTCCAACGCTGCACTCAAGACGTTCACTTTTACCAAGGTCCACTTTGGCCACATTGTGAGTTGGCATTTATCCACCACTTCTTCTTAGTGTTCAGTTAAACAGTGGCCACACAGTGTTTTGTCAAACCAAGTGCATTCATGTGATTTTACAATCTTTAGACTGAGGAAGGTTGAGGAAGTTCCTCTCATTATCTCCCTAATTTCAGCCTCTCAGGATCACTGGAATGAAAGCCTACACCCATGAAGTGGATCAGAGGGAGGTGGTTCTGGACTTAAATATTTGGTTGGTGAAAGACATTTTTGGCTTTTCTTTGCTTCTTTATATATTTTCTCAGTAGGTGCTAAATGTGTCACAGTCTTTGTTCAGAGTTCACTTTAAACCTTAAGCAACAACTCAGTCATTTTCATCTAACCAGCCCAGCGGATGGCAAATGTTTGTACCAGAATCCATCAGCGCCTCCACTTTATCAGACGACTTAGGCTTTTTGGTATCTGTAGAGAAATCTTGTTGATTTTTTTGCTGTGCATCCATTGCATCCATACTTAGGTACAGAGTCACCTGCTGGTTTGGGGCTCTTACAGTCAAAATGTAGATTGATAACCTGGTGAAAATAGCAAGTAAGATCATGGGTCCCCATGCTCCACTCTTGCCATAAAACATGTTTATACAGGCCACCATCAGGCATGCAAACAGCATTCTGTCTGACTCATTACATGTCCTGTTGACAGAGTATGAACTGTTGAATTCAGGCAGGAGATACAGCGTACCACTGTGCAGGGTCAACCATTTTATAAACTCTCTTATCCCTCAATCAGTCAAGCTCATTAATGTGCAGTTAGGTGTAGCTACCAAAAGGAGGTTGTTAAATGTTGGGTATGTAAACTACCGTTCAAAAGTTTGGGCTCACCAGGCAGTTTCATGTTTTCCATGAAAAGTCACACTTTTATTCATGTGCTAACATAATTGCTCAAGCATTTTCTAAGCATCAGTTAGCCTTTCAACACCATTAGCTAGCACAGTATAGCATTAGACACAGGAGTGATGGTTGCTGGAAATGTTTCTCTGAACCCCTATGTAGATATCCCATTAAAAACCAGTTGTTTCCAGCTAGAATAGTCATTTACCACATTAACAATGTCTACACTGTATTTCTGATTAACGTCAACTTCACTGAAAAAAAATGCTTTTCTTTCAAAATCAAGGACATTTCTAAGTGACCCCAAACTTTTGAACCATATACGGTAGAGTAATTAAATGTTGGATACGTATGTATGTATGTACAGTCCCTGACAAAAGTCTTGTCGCATAAGGATATAGTAACCTTAAATGGCATATAACTTTATTTCTAATCAATCAGTTCTCACAAAAAATGGTTCATTTTAATGTCAAGGGCTTTTACATTAATAACTGGGTGCAAATTGAACCCGTTATAAAGTGTCCTGATGTTCACGTCTTGGCAAAGCCCATGACATCTGTTTTTGCTAGGACAAAAGTCTTGCCATGTCTTTAAATGATTCAACCAATCACAGATTAGAAGTTCACCTGTGACAAATACTGTAACTGACACATTCCCAGGTGTGTATAAAAAGAAACCCAAGACACAAGACCTTCATATGAATCCCACCCTGACCCCAAAAGCATGCCAAAGATCCAACCACAGACCAAAGTGCTGATCATCAAGACCCTGAAGACCAAGTCTGCTGCTGAGGAGGCAGACAGCTTTAATGTATCCAAAAGTCAAGTAGAGATGATAAGAAAAATATCTGAAGAAACTGGTGACGTTTATGACGAGCCCAGGTCAGGCAGACACCTGTTAGAGAAGAGCATTTGTTGCTTCGACAGTCCAGGGCCAGCCCTTTTTCAACTGCAGCAGAGTTACACATGAACTGGTTGCCAGAAATCCCTGTATCTACAAGAACAGTTTGTCAAATTCTCCCACACGGTGTTCTCCATAGTCAAAATAGTGCATAGAAACCAGCATTAAACAGAAGACAACAAAAAATCGTGTTGCATTTGTCAAGGTCCACAGCTTGCAGGAAGGATAGACAATGAAAAGTGGCAGAAGGTTGATTTTTCTGATGAATCATGCATTGAACTGCATCCCAATCAACGCAAATCCTGCAGAAGCCGCACTGACCCAAGATTCACCAAGAAAACAGTCAAGTTTGGTGAAAGAAAAATCATGGTTTGGGGTTACATCCGGTATGGGGTGTACGAGAGCTCTGCAGAGTGGATGGAAACATCAACAGCCTGAAGTATCAAGAAATTCTTGCTGCCCATTACATCGCAAACTATAAGAGAGGGCAAATTCTGCAGCAGAATGGTGTTCCTTCTCATACTTCAGCCTCCACATCAAAGTTCCTGAAAGCAAAGATGGTCCAGGAGCTCCACGATTGGCCAGCTCAGTCACCAGGCATGAACATTATTGAGCATGTCTGGGGTAAAATGAAGGAGAAGGCTTGGAAGATGAAACCGAAGAAACTTGATGCACTCTGGGAGCCCTGCAAGACAGTTTTCTTTGCCATTTAAAATGACTTTATCAATAAGTTATTTGAGTCATTGATGAGACATATGGATGCAGTCCTCCAAGCTCTGGAAGTCATACACAATATTAATTTTTTTGCAAGACACCATGACTGAATGTTCTGATGTTTTGATAGCATATGTGTATTCAGAATAAAGTGTATGTATAATTTCAACATAATTTTTGTATGCGACAAGACTTTTGTCCAAGCAAAATCTGACCTTTCTGTCCTAATTAAATGATAAAACTCAATGAATGATACAGAACTTTATTTTGGCATAATAAACATAATCTAGAGGGCTTTGTCATTCATATGAGTAATTTCTGATTTCAATTGATCAACTAAAAGTCCAGTTGGTATTTGTTGTTCCTACAACTTAAGAGAAGCTACAAGACTTTTGTCAGGGACTGTATGTATGTATGTATGTCAGTGTGTATTTTGTCTTGTGTGTTGCAGTGCAGCTGTTTTTTGCCTTCATCCAAGACTAATTTCTCCCATGGGAGACAATAAAATGAACTTGAACTTGAGCACTGTTTACTTTGCAGTTATGACGGTGATGTGGACATCGATGCTGAGGTGAAGTCGCCGATCACAGCTGGTGTGAAGGGACTTAAAGTGAGCAACTTCCCTTTGTCTCCATCACCTTTCAAGCATTTTTCAGCTGAATCCTACTGTTAACACTGCTGTGAATCTTCCAGCTCCAGGGGATGCTAAGAGTCATTTTAGAGCCTCTTATTGGTGAAGCACCGCTGGTGGGAGGGGTCACCTTTTTCTTCATTCGCCGCCCTGTGAGTGCTCACAGATGTGTTCAGTATTTTATTGTGAAAACTGTGTGATTAGACTTGTTGGTTTATTTTATTTTCTGTTTCTTCAGACGCTACAGATCAACTGGACAGGTGCAACCAACCTTTTGGACAGTCCTGCCTTTAGGTTATCTTCTACACAATTACCCTTATTATCATTCTTTATGGTCACTCCAGCCTTCTGGTGTTTAGTCTCATCTCATCTCATCTGTCTCTTTCCAGTTCACTGTCTGAGGACACGATAATGAACATCATCGCCTCTCTCATGGTGCTGCCCAACCGCATGTGTATTCCCCTCATAGATCAGGTCAAAGTGGACCAGATGAGGTTCCCACTTCCTCGTGTATGTAAGATACACTGTAACTTTTCCAATTTCCAGGTTTTTCCTTTTCTTTCCACCTGTTGCTGGTTGCCTTACTAAAATGCATTGCACATTTTCAGATGAAAAAACAAACACCCTACCAGCAAAAAATATAAAACTTTAATGTTAGTTTTATGCTGTTAGGTGTGCTTTGTTAGACTGTATTGTTAAATTGTGAATCCTCTGACTCCTGTGGTCCTCAGGGAGTGGTGAGAGTCCATTTGCTGGAGGCCAGAGACCTGTTGGCGAAGGATACATACATGATGGGCTTAGTGAAAGGCAAATCAGACCCCTACGCCACACTCAGAGTCGGCAACCGACAAGTCAAAAGCAAAACCGTCAAAGAGGATTTGCACCCAAAATGGAATGAAGTGTATGAGGTAAAGTAACACAAACACACTGCAGTTGTACACACTTTGATTTCAGTAATGATACTACCATTTCATTCATTCATTTATGGGTATTTAGTATTCTTTCAGTTCTCCCTCAATAAACTAAAACATGCATGATGACTAAGCCAGAACAAGATTTTGTTTTTTCAGCTAAAATTCCATCCCACAAGGCAAAGCTAAAGACTTTTTTTGTCGTAGATACTTGGATCTCTGTGACCAACTGATTGTTTGAAGGCAGAGGTTGACACATTCCACCAGTTTCTGTTTAGTTCCTTTGTCACTGCTCTTTCATATATAACATTAATTGTCCAATATAGACAGATGACAAATTACAGAAAAGCATGCATATAAATGCTAAGAAGTACCAGCTGATCCTGATTTTGTATCAAAATGGCAAAAAATTAAGTCACTTTTGAAAGAGCGTTTCTTGTTGGGGCATGAGGGGCAGGAGCACTTGCGGCCCAACACCTTACTGAGACACTTTATGTTGGTTTTTCATTTATTTAATCACCTATCTGTATCTTATTTAGTATATATCGTCTGCTTAAAGCCTTTGTCTCGGTGGTTCGAGCTTTACTGTCTCATCATTTAATTACATCCACTTTTTCCTTGTCTGTATGCAGTTTGTTGTGCACGAGGCCCCGGGTCAAGAGCTGGAGGTGGAGCTGTATGACGAAGACACAGATAAAGATGACTTGCTTGGAACGTAAGACACCATCTAATGACAGCAAAAACACATGTAGTTTATACTTTCTGAGTCACTTGTAATGTCTTCACAAAGTTTTTACAAGTCATCTTAGTTCTACTTAAAAATTAGAGATTTTATCACTTATTTATGTAGCATACTTGCCACTTCCTTTGCATTCATAGGCCACAATGGCATACTGTAATAAAATCAAAGGAAAAATGCAATTTTATTACCAAATATATATATAACAATACAGTTATTGTCTGAACATGTATTTTAAGTGCTGCAAATAACAAGCTCTGAATCTGAATCGAATCCTTGACAGGCTCGACAATGTCATTTTTGCATTGCATTTGAATTTACTTTCTGCTTTAGATATAACCTTGACTTCGGCGAGGTGAAGAAGGAGAAACAAATGGATCAGGTGAGCTTCTTTTAAACCTTTATTTAAGGAATTTTAACATTTTTATAAAATACATATAAAACGGGGGAGATGTATTTTGTTACCGGAAAAAAAATGACAGCAAAGTAGCATTCTCTTCAAATTTCAATTATTTTTTTTTGGAAAAGCTCAGTCCTCTAGACCTTAGAAAAAAGTCATCCTTTATGCTACAAACATTTCTTTAACTGTATCAATCCCTTGGGTGAGGCTTGAAGTCTTGTGGTCACTTTTTTCTTTTCAAACAAGTATTATTTTAAACAGTCTCAAGTCTTTTAAATCACAGCCTCTCCTATTACACCAAGATATAGATGATTTTAAAAAATGGATCAAGTTTGTCCACTCAAATACCCTGCACTTCTTTCAGTTTGCATAACACAGATTTCTATGCTGTTAGAAAGAGTGATGGTCCAGCATTGCAGTTCAGTGTAGGATGATTCATTGCTATTGCTTCTTCATATCACTCTCTGATCATTGATTTAACCCCTAAAAACTCATCTAAGCACCTCAAAGTTACATATTTTTCAGACTTTTCCATGAAAATACTCACTTCCTTCTTTAAAATGGCTTTGGCGCAGCTGTCCAATAGAACATACAGATCTATGAAGTCCCTGTCTCGTCTCCACCCACCTCTACCTGCTCATGGCAGCATTTTGAGTGTTTATTTCACTCATGTCAAGCTGATAGAAATGCATTACTTTTAATGGAGCTGCTCATAATAAATGTCCTGTAAATGAATGCATCTCTCCTTCTCTTGTAGTGGTTTCCTCTGGAGGGGGTTCAGTATGGGGAAGTTCGTCTCAAGCTCCAGTGGCTTTCCCTTCAGGCTGACTCCAGCCTGCTAAAGGAGGTGCGTTAGTCTTGCAGTGTTGCGTCAGTCACACTTATTGGGATCAGAACACTTTCATTTAATATTTTAGTTACTTTTAGCGTCTCTGCTTTCACCCCTAACTGTAAGTTGCAGCTGTGTATAGCTCAGCTCCTAGCGGTTGAAGTCAGCTGTATAAAGCATCCCATCACTCTCTTCCAGTCTACAGATGGGCTTGCTTGTGCTATGCTTGCAGTGTATCTGGAAAATGCCTCAAACATACCGGTAAGTGGCTTCATAGGGTTCATGTTCCTGTTGTGAGAAGATGATGCCAATGTGCTGAACTGTTTTCTTACTCGTCTCCAGAAAGACCACAGTGAGATCACAGAGCATCACAAACATGGGAAGCATTCAAAGGAAGCACGGGTAAGACGAGAGCTTTTTAAGTTTTCAGTGTTCTTACATAAGGCTGTGCTCTTAGGATTTTATATAGGGCCCTAGCTCCTCATGGGCCTTTAAGTATGTATCATGTGTCTGAAGGTTTGTTGCAATTTGCTTGACTGCTGATTTAAAAGAAGCATTGACTATTACAGCAGCATTTTATGTCAAAGAATGAGGACCTCACAGCAGGTCTTGCGTTATCTTGTTTTTGTTGTTGCTGAAGGGCCCTTCTTTTGTTTTGAACAAACTGCTATAACTTGTATGACCTTGTAAGATAAGCAACACACTGGTGATTGGGCAACTTTAATCTGTTGCAGTACTGAGGAAGAGAGAATTTGTCCATCATCTCTCTCAAAGAGAATTACAAACGAGACCGCTTCTTTTTAGAAAGACAGTCAACACAAAACAATTTTTTCCCCATTGGCTTATTTTACCCTCATAAAAGGCTGTGTGTTTGTTTATTGACTCTACTTATGTGGCACAGACACATGTCACATTACTTAAAACTGTGGTTAGCTTTAAACTGAAAATAAATAAACGTTTTATTCCTCTGAAAATAAGCAGACATGCATATGGTTGATAACGAATAGATGATCATCATGTAAATAAATGATAAACTATGAGTGTACAACTGAATTTGCTTTTGCACTATCAAAATTGACTTTGTGATAACCAAATTACCACAAACAGGTGATCAGCAGGAATTCGAAGCTAATTTCTGTCCCCAAGAAAGAAGCTTCATCTCATGAAAAAAAAAACTCTCTTCCTCACTGAAATGATTTTTTCCTCCATTATTCCTCTGCTCTGAATATCTTTTTAACCTTCTTTCTCTGTCTTTAGTTCAGTATTTTATATATGAGCTGTATTATCAATCATTAATTAGGTCCCAGAATAATATCATAACTCAAACTTAGTCCAGTTTCATTATCCTCATATTTTTAGACGCATTATCACATAAACTTGACCATAAACTTTTAATGGTCAAATTGACCTTAATAAACACAATATCAGAGGAACATGGAAAGTGCTAAATGGATTAATCAATTATAGAAGGACAAAAAACAGTTTTCCATCAAATTTCATAAATGGAGATCAGATTATTGATAATATGATGGAGATAGTTGAGCAATTCAATGATTATTTTGCAAATGTGGGCCTAAATTTGGCAAAACAATTAAAGGACAATCATTCGGTTGATGACCGATTAGATAGTTTGGTTGATGTAAACTCCAACTCAATGTTTTTAAGTGCAGTCACTCCAAAGGAACTCATTGATGTGGTTGCCAAATGTAAGGATAAATGGTCAACTGATCCGGATGATTTGACATGTATTTGATTAAGAGGGTCATTGATTGTATAGTTGAGCCGTTATGCTATATTTTTAATTTGTCCTTCACTACAGGCGTTTTTCCATCTAAAATGAAAACTGCTAAAATTGTACCATTATTTAAAACTGGAGATAACAAACAATTTAATAATTACAGACAGTATCTCTTCTCTCACAGTTATCAAAAATATTGGAAAAATTATTTGTCAGCAGACTTGATAGTTTTATTGACAAGCATGAATTATTAGCTGATAATCAATATGGTTTTCGAGCGAATCGGTCCACTTCAATGGCGCTAGTGGATGTCATAGAAACAATTACTAGTGCTATTGACAACAAAGAATATGGTGTTGGTGTCTTTGTGGACCTAAAAAAGGCATTTGACACAATAGATCACAATAGATTATTATTTAAACTTGAGAGATGTGGTATTAGATGAGTAGTTTTAGATTGGATTAAGAGTTATTTGGATGGAAGAAATCAGTTTGTTCAAATGGACAGTTACAAATCATCACAAAGGCGTACTGCATGCGGAGTGCCTCAAGGCTCTGTTTTAGGACCTAAATTATTCATTCTTTATATAAATGATATTTGTAAGGTATCTAATAAACTTAAGTTAACTTTATTTGCGGATGATACTACAATTTTTTGTTCTGGTAATGATCTGAGGTTACTTTTAGATTTAGTTACAAAAGAATTGACTAAACTTAAATCCTGGTTTGATTTGAATATATTATCAATAAATCTGAATAAAACAAAACTAATGTTATTTACTAATCGTAATGTTGATATTCCAGTAAAAGTTACTGTTGACAAAGTCAGTATTGAGTTGGTAGATGAAATAAAATTCTTGGGTGTCATTTTGGATGGTAAAGTCAGTTGGAAATCTCATGTTAAATATATTGGTAGTAAAATAGCAAAAAATATAGGTATAATGGGTAAAGTAAAATACGTTTTGAATGAGATATCTTTGTATATGCTGTATTGTTCTATGGTCTTGCCGTATTTGATGTATTGTGTTGAGGTATGGGGAAACACCTACAGAGCTACCACACAAAGACTATATATTCTACAAAAGAAAGCTATGCGAATTGTACATTGTGCTGGGTATCTAGATCATACAAATATACTGTTTTTGAAATCGAAGGCATTAAAACTGGAGGATCTTGTGGCTTTTAGAAGTGCTCAGCTTTTATACAAAGCAAGCAATAAGATGTTACCTATCAATTTACAAAAAATATTATCTTCAAGAGATGGGCTTTATTGCTTAAGGTATAAAAATAATTTAAAACAAAACTTTGGTCGAATTAAATTGAAATCGATGTGTGTTTCGGTTTGTGGGGTGGCTCTGTGGAATGGTCTTAATGAAGGTATTAAATCGTGTAAGAACATTTTGCAATTTAAAAAAAGTTATAGAAATATGATTTTGGAAAAGTACAAAAAGGATGAACAAAAGAAATAGTTGGTCATGATTCATTAACAAATGCATATATATATTTTGTTTGTTTGTTTTTTTCCGAATTGTGTTATTAGTAAATGCTGATCTAAGTTAAAATCTGATTTAATATATATTTAAGATGTTTTTAGTTTTGTGCAAAGGGGTGAGGGTATATAAGTACTAAGTACTTCTACTTACTCCTTTTCGAATATGTAAGAAGGTGAAGTGACTAAAAGTGTTGGTCACTTCATATTTGATGTTCGAAATAAATAAATAAAATAAAAAAAATAAAAAAAATATCATAACTCAAACTTAGTCCAGTTTCATTATCCTCATATTTTTAGACGCATTATCACATAAACTTGTTCTACTAAATCTAACACACTTTGCAGTACTGAAACATCATTGCTCCTAAAAAGGCAGTACATGTGAAAGATACAGCAGCTCCGTCCTCCAGATTTATAGCTTCTATCCGATGAGGATGGTGTTTCTCTTTCAGTATTAAGTGAGACATTCTGGTGGCTTTCTTCTTATTATAAACCCTTACAATTGATATTGTTTTTGTATCTTAATGTCTGACAAAAGCCTCAGTTAGATCAGATACTTTCTGTTAGTGCTCCAGGTGTGTTCGTCCCTGCCTGTAGCTTGTATTTCCCGTTTGTCTGGTGCATGCCTGTCATTTTCTGTGGGTGTGTTGTTACCAGCTGGTGTTCATGGTGCTAGATTTCCTCCTTAACCTGAGGCATGTTCAGTTTGACTTTCACAACATAAAAATAGTATGTGTTTAATAAGTAAATGTGCTTTTAGAGTGGATTTAGTTGTGGGAATTTGAACCATTTATTCGACAATCATTAAATCTGGACACATTTGTTAAGCAAACATAGCGATGTCTAAATTCACAGGTCGCTTTTAGTTTCTTTGGAACAGTTGTAAATACACTCAGTTTTACAATTTGCCAGTTGCAAGCTATGTGTGAAAATTATTTAGGAGGTTTTCCAATTTGCCACATGAAAAAAAATCTCAATCCAAGGTGTCCTAACTTGAACTGTCTACAAAAACCGTGTCCTCTGATCGCCCTCTGCTGGTCATAGTGTGAAAATACATTAAACAAAAGTGTGAAGGTCTGTTTAAGGTTCATTATCTTGGAATGTTAAAATGAAGGTCAGCCTTGAGTTGCATTCCATTCCCCTGATTCTTGTTTTTAAAAAGCAGTTTTATGCGTCCCAGGTGTTGTGATGTGTCTGCAGTCTGCTTGTAGACAAACGCCCTCCATACGTTTGTTTACTTCATTCACACAGTGTTTTGATGATAGCATTGTGCCAAATGGAGACCACACCAGAATAATTTTTCAAGTGCAGTTACTGTATATCATTGATCTACTATTACTACTCCTGGATGTTTAAAATCTGATTAATACTATAGATGTTCCTCTGTCACATGAGTTGTGGAGTTGTGCTGGCACCAGGATTTGAGGCTTATTTTATTGCATTCTGCGAACACTTGACCAGATTAGGATATGGCATCAGTTTGAAGGCACAGGGTCAATGCCTTGGTCTCCCCTCAAGCTGTTCCTGAGCAGTTTTTGCAGCGGGGCAGGGTATTTGATTTGTCACCCATTTGATTCTTAAAGTTGTCTCATTTCTCATCCAAGATGCTTCCTCAGTTCTAACTGACGGGTGGGGGATTCATCCCAGGTATATTCTACAATTCTACAATTTCATTTAGCAGACGCTTTTGTCCAAAGCAACGTACAACACAAGCAAGAATTCAGACATAAGGAAAAACCTGTAGTAAGTGCAAAAGTGCTTCAAGTGCGATTGGTCAAAGGTGTTGCCATCAAGTTGCGGAAGAATTGCTAACCACCCCCACCCCCCCTTTTTTTGGTGTTTTTGTTTTTTGTTTTTTCAACATTGTCAGCGATAAATAAGTGCTGGGTTTTGGACCACCTGACTTATTCTACCCCTAAGGTGGAGTCAGATTAAGTGCCTAGGTGTTCTCTGAACAATTGTCTTTTAAAAGTAGAAAGGGACTCAGCAGAACGCACAGAGTTTGGTAGTTTGTTCCACCATTTGGGAACAACAGAGGATAAGAGTTTGGCTAGAGATTTCGAGCCGTGCTGGGCTGGAAGCACCAGGCGTCTCTCACATGCATAGCAAAGTGGGCGTGAAGGGGAGTAGACCTGGATCAGGGAATCCAGGTAGGCTGGGGCCGTTCTTGTAAATATTTTGTAAGCCAGGAGGAGAGTTTTGAATTTGATTCTGGCTGCAACTGGAAGCCAGTGAAGGGAGATGAACAGGGGAGTGACATGAGGTATATATTCTCACCACCAATTGATGGTTGCCAGACTACCTGGAGACTCACCACCAGTCAGTTAAAAGTGAGGAAGGCTGCTGGATGAGAAACAAATAAACAAACCAGAAAGATGTCCAGTTGCCTTCTACTCAAGCCCTGAGAATCTACCCTGAAATAATTTCAGGACCCAAGATTACATAGAATTCTGACAAGATGATTAATATTATTCCCCTCATTTGCCAGTGGTTTGAATTTTGTAGCTCAGTGAAACAGTGGTAATAGATTAGAGTAGACAGAGCTGAACATGTACTCACCTGATTTGTTTTGTTTGCAGCTCACAAGGAGAACTGCCAATCCCAACTCCTTTGTGGAATTTTCCATTGATAAGGATGTTCAGAAAAGCAAGGTATTACTCTTTCTTCAACACACTGACACACCATTTTCCCTTTAACTGTTTATACTTTTTTGGTGTATTATATTTACTGCACAGCCTGGAAAATGTACAAATTCTAAATGTAAACTCTGCGGTGCTGCAGTCACACAGCACCGTAACTGTGTTGCTTTTTATGCCGATGAAACCATTCCATTGCAGTTCTAAACTTCTTTTTCAACAGGTTGTGTATGCATCTAAAGACCCAGTGTTTGAGGAGGGATTCACCTTCTTTGTGCATAGCGTCAAAACACAGCAGCTCACAGTTCAGGTTTGTCATTTTAGTATTGTATGCACTACATAAAAGATTTCTCTTTCCATAAGAGTGGTTGTTGAAACACAGTATGAAAACGCTTGCTGTGTGATAGTCTCCCTTTCTTTAATAACCACTGCCAACACCACAAAAATATAATGCTGAGTTCTTTTAGCGTGTTCCCACTTCTTTCTGTTTTGCTGGGGATCTATCAGTTGCCTCAATTGACAGTGGTCGGACCTCAATACAATTCAAATCCAATCACCATCTTTATAGTTTATGTACCAGCTACCACATGTCCGTTCCTCAAGGGGTTAATTGATTCACTGTTCTTCATGTTTTCTTTGTTCGTGTGGTTCAGGTCAAAGAGCCTGAGAAGAAGACTGCACTCGGTGTTCTGAACTTGCCTCTCAGTCGCCTGCTCAACACCTCCAACATGACTCTAGACCAGCGTTTCCCCCTGGAGCGCTCTGGGGCAAACAGCCATATCAAACTGAAGGCCACTCTCAGGGTTAGCACACAAGTTTGCAACCTCATACACATTTCCTTCCCTATTTGCTTAGTGTTCTTAGCTAATCATCTCTTTTTTGCCTGCTATTCCCAGCTAATATACTGTAGCTCATGTTATTCAACAAAACACCTCAATCATTAGAAAGTGAGGTCTGTCACACTGATGTCTATCGAGTCACTGAGATTAGTCATGTCTTCAAAACCACACCAGATTCTCACTGAGGACCAGCCGCCACCCAAGATTATTCTGGATCCTCCTCCACAACCCAAACAGCAAACGCTACAGAGCAACCAAGGAGGTGACGCCAGTCTCTCCACTGGTGTATCCTCGACTCCAGAAGTTTCCTCCAACAACATACCCGCTGCCTCTCCTCCGACCCGATTGGCTTATTCACAGAATGGCTCAAGTGAAGAATATTTAGCTCACCCCCATGGCTCCTACCTGGCTGGTGAAACCTGGAAGTCACCTTCTTCCCCACAAAACATGCGTCGATTCGACTCTCACAGCCTGCTGTCAGAGAACTCCATCGCTTCATCACGTTTCGACCTCTCAGACGGAGCCTGCTATCCAGAGTGAGTCCCTGACCTTTTCTGTATCTGTACACGTCTTTTTCAGGCCTTTATTGCTGACTTTCTTCAGATGTCTTGAACTTAGCGAAATGGGTTTTATCAAGCAGTAGAAGTGACATTTTCAAACTTATTTTCCCCTCGACAGGGCCATTAGAAAACATCAGGGTTCATTTGGAGAGATAAACCTGACTGTGCGGTATGCTACCCTGAGGAACAAACTCATCGTCATTGTTAACTCTTGCAGGTACGTCACTAAAAAAACATACTGACTAGTATTTTTAAGCTACTTGCCTGTGTATTTGCTACTGCATTTAAGATAAGACAAGATACACTTTACTGATCACTCATCATGAAATTTACTTGTTAATAGAAATCAGACATGGAAGAAGTAATACAAGCAATGCCATACAAGTACAAGAAAAGCACTCAGAGAGTGTAGTACTCTGCCAAGGCTGCTCAGTCGTTGTATCATTTCCGACGGTTGAAATCTTTAATAAAAAATGACCTTCCAGTGAGCACAGGTGTGTGTTATCCATGTGTACGTTTTATATGGATACCGAATAGTGTGACCTAAATATGTAGCGGGCAGCAGGAATTGATGGGACTCAGAAACACCTCCACAATTTGATCAGTTGTTCCTTGCGTGATTTTCTATGGAAAAGTCCCGATAAGTCCACAGCAGCCGATTTGTAGTAGGATCGCAATCATGTGATCATCAGCAGGCAGCTGCTGCAGTTTTCACTTATTGTCATGGTTACAGTGACACCATGCTGCTATCTGGCAATGATACAGAAATTTTTATCAAATCCATGGATCCAGACTTTAAGCAGCATCACTGCAAAAATCGAATCACTTGGTCCTTGTGCCATTTCTGACCTTCCCTAAAAATTTCATCCAAATCTGTTTTAGAGTAATGTTGCTAACAGACAGACAAACAGATGGAGAAACGTACGGTGATTGTCACGTAGCTCCACTGTGTTCCTTGGTGGAGTAACAAGAAGGCTAAAAATAAAGATATAATGAAGATTCTGTACAACTTTCACATGTACAGAAGTGGGACAATGAATATATATTTGTGTATGGACAAGACATGCCTTGTAAATTTTTATTTTAACCAGTTGTTGGAATGTCATTAACCAATTTGTACTGAGAAAACGTAGATGCCAGTAGTCAGTGTTTGTTTTGAATGTTGACACTTAAAACTAAATAAATAAGAGAGGAAAGTTGTAATTAAATACACAAATGATTTTCTTATCAAATTTCTCATGGCAGCATTATTGAAAAGAAAATGTGGCTATGATAAGCTGTCATGAGTATCTATTTCCTACAGGAACTTATTCCCCTGCAGTGAGAACGGCACAGACTCTTACGTCCGCCTGTATTTGCTGCCTGACCAAACCTGGAGACACCGCAAGAAGACGCATGTCAAGAAGAGGACGGTCAATCCTGCCTTCCATGACAAGTATGCTTACTAGATTTGTCGCACATTTTTGTCAAAAAAAAGAAAGAAAATTTGACACATTCATAGTTCATAGTTTCTGTATATTCAAAACTCAAAGGTTGAGACTGTATCTGTCACTTATATTTCCCTCTACCTGCCAACCCTCTTATATTGCAGGTTTGAGTTTGATGTGCCACTTCAGGAAGCACATACTAGGAAGTTGGATGTGGCAGTGAAAAATAACAGGATGTTTCACACTCGAGAGAGGAAAGACATTGGCATGGTGGGTTATGCTCCTTGTGGTAAAAACATGTATTTTTTATTCCTGAATCAAGATTTGAAAGGTTAGTGGCAGCTGAAATGCTTTATGCTGTTAGTCAGTCACTGGTGAGAGAAATATACAGCTTCTAATTTTACAACTTTGCCTCTTTATGGTTTATTGTTGTAAATGCTTTTATTTTATACATAATTTTTAGAATCAAAGTTCCCACCCCTTTCTTTGTTACACTTTTGCAGTTTTCTGCTTCGTCTGGATAATTGACTGAATTTTGCTCATGCCCACAGGTGATGTTAGATCTTTCACAGCTGGATATAGTCAAAGGCATCACAGAATGGTACGGGGGACATTTTTTCTAATTTTTCATGATTTGCGAAACACAGTAGCTGTACATGAGATGCAAGTAATGTTTGGTGTTTTATTCTGAATGGAACACAAAGTGAAATTTGATGTATTCGATAAGAACTGAGCACAAGTGTGCTGAATTGAAGCATCGGTGCTCCTTTCTGTAATTATTTACACTTTCTTGCAATCATCACTGTGTGCAGTATGAAACTGCCTAACCAGGTGAAAAAATAATATGAGGTTAATTAAATTTTCAGCAACAAAATCACTTTTTAGTACCGTTACACTGATCATTTGCTGTCTGGCCCAAGTCTCGTTGGAAGGCTTAGACCCTGTCTTGTGAAATAGTGACAAAGAATGGTTGTAAAAAAATCTTGTTTGGTTCAAATATAATCATATGAATATCTTGCATCTCTTTTCTCCTAAGGTTTGAGCTCACACTGCCCGGGCTGAAGAAATTGTTCTAGCAGGTAGACCTGAAAAGCTTTTGTTTGCCGCTGAAAAAGCCCCTCCTCAGCCACTGCAGTGCGAAGTGCTGACACGATGCTTCGAGAACTTACCATCACAGACTAGCGTTGTTTTTTTTCTTCCCAAAACACATCCCAGATGCTGGACTTCGCTTACAGTCATGATCACAGGCACATATAGTACCATTTCAAGCCAAAGGTTTTCTTAAATTCTTATTGGAATGTGATATTTAAGTGTGTATTGTCTCATTTTCAGATATTTCACAATTCAACATACTACCCAGATAATATTGGTATGATTTGTGTCAATTTATTGTATGCAATGTGTTTGCATTGACAGTAGAACACAAATAATGCTGAATAGGAATACTATTTCTAAGGATTTCTTTGCCCTGGAAGACAATAATTCATCAGAAAAGATTTGCATCTTAGGAGAAACAAGACAACATTTTTATTTTGAATATCTTTGGTGACAGATTTTCGAGTTCATCTGAGCCAGAGTTATCCTTTTGTATTTTCATGTAAATAATTTTATTGACAGTTTTTATGTAATATACTATAGGAAATAAAGTTACAACAAAATGTGTTAGCTGCAGCTTGTCAGAAGAGTCATTACGCCATGAGGAAGGGTTGCATGCTTTAGTACACATAAATGCTTTTTTACACATTGAAATGCTCACATTTGCAGCTGAAATAAAGAATTTACTGGAACTGAAACAGCTTTCAAACACACATCAGATAAAGTTCTTTGATCGAAAGCACTTTTGATTCAATCTCAGATTTCCAACAAAGTTATAGTCTCACTGTTTAAAATAATCTCCCACAAAATTTTTGGATGGCTTCCATGTTTCCGAAAAACAAACAAACAAAAAATAAACAAAGCAAACAAAACACTACACTTGATCTGCCTTTGTGCATTTCAGTTTAATAAATAAACATGACAAAAAAAGTACCAATTAAGCAGCACATTGCATTTATGTTTATAATTCATGAAGCTAATAAATTAATTACAGGTCCTTTTAGCTGGCCTGTTTTTAGACTGCCATAGGCTTATGAGTTATCTGCTAGAAACATTACCAAGTTGAACCTGGGATTTTGTCTTGATTAATGTTTACCTGTTTATCTGTTGTGGAAAATTACTGCCAATTCTGATGTAAAGTTGATGCTTTAAATTTTTTCAGCCTATATTTATGGCAAATAAACATGTTCAAACAAATATATGCTGGATTTGAAATGATCTCAATAACTGTGAATATGATCCATTGACTGGAGGAACGAATCTTTTTTAGCACGTGTTTATGGGACCAAAACAGAAACGGACTTTACCATTATTCAGTGTAAATGCTTACGGCTCCTGACTAATAGGGTCCTGGATGACTAATGCGATGGTGCAATGTTTAGTTTTAAAATATATGAATTACCTTTTATATACTAACCTTCGGCAGTATTTCATTGGTGCACTCTTTCCTCCCCCCGTACACTACAGATTAATGGACTATTCCTCGCTCGCCTAAACTTTGTCATTGCTGGGGGTGCCTTAGCAACGGCCCTAGCAACAACACAAAGATTTCGTTAAGGAGCCAGCGTTAGCTCATGGCAATTTTGCACTAAAAATGAATTTAGGCAAGAAGAAAGTGAATTTTACAAACACTCGACCACTTTTACCGGCAAGTCCAGCAAAGGTAAGTTAAAAAAAAAGGTATCATGTCGGTTAGTGAGTTTGAAAATGTCTAACTCTACAACATTTAACCGTGTGTGTGTGTTAACTGCCACCTAACTGGACATATTTTTCAATTGACTAATTGATTTAGCAACGCTTGAGTACCAGTTCATTTGGATACAGTAGTATTACGTAGCTACCAACCATAGACTGTATATACAGTGTATGCTACCAACAGGTGCTCAAGTGTTTTGCTAATATTATTATTAATATACAGCAGAACTATTCGCAGCTTCTTCCGCCGTTGGACGGTGCAAGTTCAGCAAAGGTAAGTTTAAAAAATATATATTTTGTCGGTTAGTGAGTTTGAAAACGTCTAACGCTACAACATTTAACCATGTATGTGTTAACTGACACCTATCTGGACATAGTTTTAAATTGACAAATTAATTTAGCAAAACACTAAACAAAACAAAGCATTATACAAGGCTTTTTGTAATGAACAGATGCTTACAGTGCCGTATAACAAAAATATTTATCTGTAGTTCTTGAAAATTATATGAAGTGCAATCTGAAAATTAAACACAATCAAAACAGAAAGGGGGGGGGGGGGGGGGGGGGGGGGAAGAAAGAGAGACAAAAACAAAACATAAAGCTTGGGCTGTCTTAGCAGATCATAATTCTCAATCAAATTGAACAGTTTCATTGCATGTTCACTCTTCATTTTTAAAGGGCTTTAGTGAAGAAGACAAAGTTCTTTTGAAACACATAAAACCTAGGATTTTCCCATCATGTGTTTGAATTTTCCAGCATTTTTAGCAAATCATAATCTTTGTTTTCTGATAGAAAATCATAATATCTTTTTTTGAAGAAAAGGTTCAAATAGAACATTGGTGTACAGCCAGTCATACACTGCTCAAAAAATTAAAGGAACACTTTTTAATCTAAGTATTGCATCAAATCAGTCAAACGTGGGATACTGATCTGGTCAAGTAAGTAAAAGAGGGATTTTTTAGTCAGCTTCAGCTGCTTTGGTGTTCATGAAATTAACTACAGGTGAAACTAGAGGGGTAACAATGAGACAACCCCCAAAACAGGATTGGTTTTACACATGAAGGCCACTGACATTTTATTCCCTTCTTGTGTTTTCTGACTGTTTTTCAATAGTTTTGCATTTGGCTAGGGTCACTGTCACTACTGGTAGCATGAGGCGATACCTGGACCCTACAGAGGTTGAAGAGGCAGTCCAACTCCTCCACAATGGCACATCAATACATGCCATTACCAGAAGGTTTGCTGTGTTGACCAGCACAGTCTCAAGAGCATGGAGGAGGTTCCAGGAGACAGGCAGTTACTCGAGGAGAGCTGGACAGGGCTGCAGAAGGTCCTCAACCCATCAGCAAGACAGCTATCTGCACCTTTGTGCATGGAGGACCAGGATGAGCACTGCCAGAGCCCTACAAAATGACCTCCAGCCAGCCACTGGTGTGAATGTCTCTGACCAAACAATCAGAAACAGACTTCATGAGGAAGGTCTGAGGGTCCAATGTCCTCTAGTGGGTTCTGTGTTCACTGCCTGACACAGTGGAGCTTGATTAGCATTTGCCATAGAACACAGGAATTGGCAGGTCTGCCAATGGTGCCCTTTGCTTTTCACAGATGAGAGCAGGTTCATCGTGAGCACGTGTCATGGACATGGAAAGGTCTGGAGAAGCCATGGAGAACGTTATGCTACCTATGACATGGTTTAGCATGACCGGTTTGGTGGTGAGTCAGTGATGGTCTGAGGAGGCATATCCATGGAGGGACGCACAGACCTCTACAGGCTAGACAATGGCATTCTGACTGCCATTAGGTATCAGGATGAAATCCTTGGATCCGTTGTCAGACCCTCCACTGGTGCAATGGTCCTGGGTTCCTTGTGGTGCAGGACAATGCCTGGCCTCATGTGGCAAGAGGATGCAGGCACTTCCTGGAGGATGAAGGAATTGACACCATTGACTGGCCCCAATACTCACCTGACCTAAATCCAATACAATGCCTTTGGAACATTATGTTCTGTTCCGTCCAACACCACCAGGTTGCTCCTCAGACTGTCCAGGAGCTCAGTGATGCCCTGGTTCAGATCTGGGTGGAGATACCCCAGGACACCATCCATCGTCTCATTCGGAGCTTGTCCCGATATTGTCAGGCTGCATACAAGCACATGGAGGTCATACAAACTACTGAGTACCGTTTTCAGTTGCTACCAATGAATTTCAGAAAATGGACCAGTCTGCTACATCAGTTTTTCACTTTGATTTTGGAATGTCTTGAATTTAGCCCTCCTGGGGGTTGATAATTTTCATTTCCATCAAACAATGTGGCATCTTTTCATTCCTAACACATTAACCAGTCCATATCAATGTAAATATCCAGTTTGTTTTTCCCCTGCATTGAAATATGTGTTTTCAAAGTGTTCCTTTAATTTTTTGAGCAGTGTATATATCAATCCAAAATGCTTCTGTGAAAAGACATCGAAAGAATAGATGATCAGTAGTTTCCCATACCCCAAGATGTGGAACACAGAGTGACATCCATGGAATTTGAAAGGATGCCTCTAATTAGATGTAAAATGGTGACAGGAATTACTTTTGATACGGAAGTGAAGGATGTACGATTGATATTTCGAACAAAAGTTTTCATGGGACATCATAAATCCTTCTCCATCAACAAAATGAATTACAGACCAGATGTTTTTTCACATCAATTCCTTGTTGTACAATCATTTGCTTTTGATCACAATATATCTGTTGTGTGAAATTGTGACTGTACAGTATTTTCCAATAAAAGAGAACTTGTTGGTGAAATAGGGAAAGTTTAACAAGTAATCTTTGAATGGTGAAATTACATCGTAATAATCGATCAATACCTCCTTATTTCTTGAAAATTTCTATAGTAATATGAAACCAAAAACTTAAAAGGGATTTTTACAAATTCTTTTTCAAAGTTCCATTTATGAAATCGAAGTCTATGGCTTGTAAAACTCCATTTTCATATTCTGTAGTCATTTCAGCTTTTTCAATATAGTGATTTTTTTTCTTTTCCAAATATAACCAAAAATAATCGGGTTAATCTTCTTGATGACTCTGTTAGAAACAGCTAAAGAATGCTCAGGATTTGTACACCTCAAGATTCCTTCCATCTCAGTCAGAAAAACCTGACCTAGTAAACTGGTATCTCTCAATAACCAGGAATGAAGTTTAGCTTGGTGATTTTCAAACACCTTCCACATTTTCTTGTTTTCTCTTTCAGTAATATGTTTTGACATATGTACACCAAAATATTTGACACCCGACCTTATAGGAATGTTGTATGCATTTGTTGATTCACAATGATGGCATAAGCTCACATTTGTTTAGGTTGAGCTTGAGCCTTGAGGCCTTGGAAAAAATATCAATGGTTTGTGTTGTCTTTGGGACTTCAGTTAGCTGTTTCATGCATGCAGTTGTATCATCCACTAGCTGGCTAGTAATTGTGGATTTGCCAAACTCATCTAAGGGAGCAATGTTCAAGTCCTTGATAAAAATAGAAAGCATTTCAGTAGCAATAATAAAAAGAAATGGAGAAGTTCCGAGGCCTAACTTGACATGACAAGAGCTTACTATCTCTGTAGTTAGTTAGCATGGAACGGTCTACACTGGCCAATAAAATACCTAAAAATAATGATTGTCTTGACCTTTTCTTTTTTGCATCGTCCCTTTTAAAGTTCTTAGGTCGAAACAAATAGATTTAAGCTAACTTGTTTGTGAAAACAACATCAAACTATTGCTCAACACCATTGCCCAGGTCAGAACAGAGCCATGGATGGAAGCAAAGCCATCATTTAAGCCGTTTCCTCTATTCAGCCACAAACCTCAAGGAGCCGAGGCAGCTGGGAAACGTGAGTTCAGTTTTCAAAGTAACATTTAAAGTTGAGTTGGTAATATTTTTTGGACTCAGATAAAATTGATGTCAACTCTAATTAGAGATGGTCACATATTATTATACACTGTTGAATTCTGTAAATGTTTTGGTTAACCAGTCAGAACTTTTTGCCCTACATGTGCTGTAGAAGATGTGCTGAGTGATTTGGCAACCAGTAGACCAAATGTAAGGTATGGCAGACCCCAGAGCCTGGTCAAGAGGAGAATGGCACAGCAGATCCGTGGGATGTCCAAACGCTGCATCAGAACTCGCTTACAGAACGAAGAGAAGCAAATGAATTTTCGTAGACTTTTGGTTAAATTAGCGTGGTGAGTTGGACAGTTTTCAAACAATCTTTTAAATTTAATTATTTGTCTGTTGTGACATTTCATTGAATGCATGTACCATCTCTCCATCAGTGAGTCCTCTGTATGGTTTGACAGCAAATGCAGGATGTGACTAAGTACTTAATTACTTAAATAAAATGATCCATTGAATTTGGTTTCTTAAGATAAAATGTCTAACCAGGCAAAACCTTTTTGACAGCGTCTTTTTACTGTGAGCCTCAATTAAGACCACGTCATATCTACTTTACACTATAAAAAATAGCAAATACCATCTGTATCCACAAAGTAACATTGGTTGTGACACCTGCTTTGCACTATTTCTATGCTTTTTAGCCATCAGGAGAAAGAAGAAGATGATGACCTTACAGCAAAAGCTCACTGTGAAAGGGTAAAATTCAATACACACTTGATGTTATGTGCTAAATAACATCCTTTCTTTTGTTGTGTATGTGCTAATAAGGAGGACATTGTGCACCATCATTCTTTTACATAATCTTTAACAGACACTTGATTTGTGACCATTTTTTTTGATGTGTTTTGTGTTGATGTGTTGCATTTATTGTTGCTGAAAATAATTTAAAAAGAAATGTTGTCCTGTCAGAAATATGACCTCTTCATCCAAAAAGGGATAGACCTAGAGCATGTGGTTCCCTTGGAAGTTTCTTGGCTGAAGAACATTCAGGAAATGGTCCCTTGCCACCTGAGGAGCATGAACACATCACTGGAGCAGCTGGTCGATGAGATCAAAGAGGACTATTTGTTCAGCATGAAGTCAGCAGTCTGTATGTATTTAATTACACTTCAAGCTATGGGCATTAATTAGATGCAAGCCGATAACCTACTGAAATCCATTTATCCATTAATCCAAAATCACTAAATATAACCAAGATAAAAACATTTACTCATATAACTAAATTTTTAAAAAAAGTATTTTTATTAACAATTTTATGCTTAAAGAAGTACAATTTTAATGCTTACAGCTGTATTAATAAAGTATTGTTGTTTCAATGTCCTGTGTCTGTGGTTCCAGTGAAATACACCTTTAAAGATCCAATGACATTTGGCAAGGACATCATAAAAGATCTGCCCCCTCACAGACTTGAGTAAGTCACTGGAATGGGTTGGGAGAATGCTGTATGTTTTTTCTGTGAGAAGTATGCTGTGCCTTTACTTATAAATACTACATCAGGTAGCTGTCATGACCAAACCATGTGGAGATTTCTTGTTTTTCTCTGTACAAAGAAAATCTGAGTTTCACTAAGCAGAGACTGGAAGCCTTTACTTTAAAATATAAATGGTATATTTTGTATTGGCTTCAGAAAAAATATATTTTCTTTACTGTCCCTCTGTTATTTTTCCACTGTCAGATTGGAGATCATGCCAAAACCATGGAAGAAATCTTTTATCCAGGCATGGAAGAGGATGAATGAAAAGCTTCACTCTTTCAATCCCACCATGCGGCAACTGCTGTACCTATGGCATGACTCTTATACGTAAGAATACACTGATATATTTTTATGTACACCTGAAATTCATTTATTTTTGCTCTTTTTAATACCAAATGCAATGCAGGCATTAGAGGCTTGATCAGCTTTTGTTAAATTATCTTTTTATTTTGAATAACTACTAATAAAAAATTATATCATATATTTAAAAATGACTTTGTAGGTAAATACATTTTGTAGTTTTGTCAGAATAAAACAACATGCCTGATGCAATATTTTATTTTAATATTATTAAAATGATTAAAATGTTATTTTCTAGTATTTGTAAGTTAGAACCAACATGTGAAAAGTAGACAGTACAAAGTAACCTACACAGGGTGAAGACATAAAAAGCACATACAGTGCCAAGGAGTGTATAGTGCACAATATGCATTTATGTAAAAGAATACATAGACTACATGATATTTTAAAAAAACATGGATAATGGCAGGCTGTATTGCACACTTGGATGATACTCCATACAGTGTCTTTTCCATAGATTAAATGAATCAAATATGGTAATTGTAGGTGTATTGATACACTTAAAAAATGCAATAATGGAACTAGATGGAAATGGCCCTTTTTGACCAAAAATAAAAAATATTCACTCAGAACAAATGCTGTACAAGAAATATATCTTTACCTGCTTTGTGGTCTCTCTAGCTCCTGATTTCTGAGGACCATTCTTTAGGCTCATATTCAGTTACAGAAAATGATGTCAGATCTAAGATTTATGTGTACTTTTTTAAAATTTGTGATCTACTGTATTATATCACATCACACACCCCTGTTGATCTTGGTAATAATGGATTATTTGTTCTGTAGATTCATATTTGCCTTGTAATCTTACTCCAGTGGTTGACTTGTTTGCAGCAATCTCCGTCTGATAGATGTGACGAAGTTCCACAGCAGAGATGAGTCCTTTGAGCTCTCTGTGTTTGAACAGATGATAAAGGAACAAGTTAATAATGCCAGAGGAATCCTCCTCAAAAAGTAAGTCCACATTATCACCTAACACCAACATATTTGTCTTCACTTAAAAAGTAATAGGAAGTGAAACTTCTTGAATAATTCAGAGTCATGCTCAAGAGTACTTTACAGTGCAGTTCAGCAGTGTCAGAATTGATACTTTGAATTTTAAAGCTCCATGACTGCCAGCCATTGTGAACACAGGACATCTTTAAAGTGCTATCAACTAAATGAGTCTCCTGTAGTATCAGTGAGTAGTAGGTTTATAGGAGGTTTACATGAACAACAATCAGTGTTCTCTTCTTCTAATTGTTCTGTGGAGGTTAGCTGATGGTATGTTTTTTAGAAAAATCCTTACCTCTACAACATGACCTGATGTAAGTTTTAAATTATTTGTCTTGTCCAACAAATACAAATCTTGCATCGGCATAGAGCTTTTAATTGAACAACCCAGAGCTGAACTAACTCTGCATTTTTACAAAGCTTGGACTCAGCAGCCAGTGAAATAACAGAGGAGTGACTTTATGTCCAACACTAATCTTACTGAATGGTCATTTTGCGGGTATAAATTGACTTTTGGATATTTGCATCTGTGGTTGACATTCCCTTAATTGGAATCTCAAGTATGACTTTTTTCTGTTCTAGTTGGGTTCCTGAAGTGCATAACATTTACTATCAAGCGTTCAGGCGCAAGCTGGTGCCTTTCACAAGCAACACAGCAAAACTTCAATCTTTCTTCAACTGCATGGCTGCACTGATGACAACCCAGCTGCAGAGTCTTGTAATAGAGTCGATGATGGACTATACACACCTAATTTCTCAAGACCTGGTAGGTGGTAGGAGGAAGCTTATGCAGTTTAGGGTAATGTAGCTTAGAAAAGTACAACCACCCTGGCTGTAATTTAACCCAGATAACTAGCTGGGCACTTAAAGTTGTGCTGTTTTTTTGGAAAAGAGGCTTTGTTTTAATTTGTTCTGCACCTTCTTAGCATTCAGATCGAGCCAGTGAGCACCCAGGCTTTGTTCTGCATCTCATCCTGGAGGACAGGGAAATCAAATATGACCCCGACTTCCAAATATATGAGGAGGCCCTTCTTAATATCTATGAGCTTATGCTCAGATCTGTCAGCATAGTGCCTCGTGTGGAAACCAAACTGTACCCTGAGTGGGTAAGAAGCCAAATCTGTGTTTGTGGTATATAGAGAACATTTAGTTGAGTTTATTTACTGAAAACTAATGCATCCTAATTTCACAGTATTGTCATAATATCCAGTTTTGTCTTCAGTGAAACTTCTTGTCACAGTTGTGGACTGAGAAAGATTTCTAATGCTGACACTCAATACATAGGATATCATTGAATCACACATGTTTTAAGTTCTAGTATTTAGCAGTGATTGCTATGTTTTTCCTCCTAGCATACGATTTGGGTGATCTTATTCTGTATTTTAGAATCACGTTAATTTATCATGGCATTGCATTCATCCCCTACTTTTATCACAGAGTAATACGTTTAGCTTTCTGCCTGAGTTTTTACCCTACTTCTTTTTTTTCCAGCCAAGCTCCCAGTTTGGAAGCACTCTAAAGCCGATCATCCTTCCAGAGATTCTTCAGGCCCAGCAGGACAAGGTGCGCAGGGTGTTCTGGGATGAGTGTGTCCGGCCCAAGGAGTATGTCCACGAGTATGATAAATATGCTGCACTGGTATCGAAGCAGACAGAGGAGGATGTGAAGCAGTTCCTCAGTGAACAGCACTCGTTTCAGGAAATTGTGGCAGAAGTTAAACACTACCAGCAGCTTGCTGACCAGATCCAGTACACACCATGCAAGGTACTTACTCAAAGAAGTCCTTCCCCCAAATCCAGCAAAGTCAAGTAACTTATCCATCTCTGGTAATTTGATGGATTTAGTCTTTTTCAAATGCAAATTGATGATATTTCATTGATGTCTAGCTTCACTGATAATTAATATTCCAAATAAAATACTGCCAAAAAGTCACAGAATTAGTAAAGTTTATAAGCCACAATCCTTGAATTCTTAAAGCAGACAACTGATTATGCCCATTTAAAAATCAGCTATATTCTAGATTTGTCACTGGACATTATAATTACACTGTAATAATTCTGATACTGCTGACTTTAGGTGGTACATTTCGGCATGTTTGAGGTCCGGTCCCACAAACTCATCCACTCTCTTGTCAAGCGTGCTCAGGAACTACAACAAAAACTGGTTACACGCATGCTGCAAGACCATCAGGACATCAACAAGAAGTGAGTTGTTTCACAGGAGTATTCTATATCCCCATCAAAACATAATTTCAAAGTGCTGCTGAAGCAAGTTCCCATTAAACCAATTCCAGACAGGCATCATTTTGACAGATGCTGCTGAAATATGTATAGTTAGACTTTAGTGTTCAAATCTAAATGTGTTACTCTTGAGAAGTAAACACTGCAGGTCAAAGGGAATTTACATAAATATGCTTTTTGGTTCAGAATCAGTGTTAGCTAGTGTATTGGCATCTGTCCCGATGGTGCTCTCCAGCTCCAAGCTGTGTCATAATGAGATTGTAAATCTGTGAAATCCTCTGTATATAGAGCTGAATTAATTCTGCTCTCCCTTTCACAGGCTCTGTGATGAATTTGAGAAGATTTCAGAGAAGGCACTAAGCACACCATGCGATACTCAAAAACTGATAGAGCTTAAGGTAACCGCCTTGAATTCACATCACACAGAGCAGCTTCTTGCATTAAGCCATTCACAACAATCCTTTGCATCTTGTCCGCAAAGCAGTTACGGATTGCATTTTACACTCAACATCTAGTCAGTAAAACCTTGAATTTTTATTTTTCGTCTTGTGGTTCTTGAAATAGGCCCCTGACCTGAGTCAAACCTCAGAATACAGCAAGAAAGGGCAATTCTTTATTAATTTACTGCTACTACTAACTAGCTTAGCATGGACAGTAGCAGTGGTAGTGATTAAATGCTTTATTTTCAAGTACAAACTACTTCTTCTATATAATAAAGTACAACTCTGATGTATGTTGTGTCTCTCTGCACCCTTCAGGCCTATATTAACAAGGTGAAGACCACAGAGATGCCACAGTTGGAGCAAAGATTGGCAGACTCCAACAAACAGTTATGTTCCCTGATAGACTTTGCCACCCTGTCACCAGCTGATATGAAGCTTAACACAGAAACCATCCACTGGTTTAAACGCATGCCATCCATCTTTGAGGAGCACCGGCAGATAGTTACTGAAAAGACAAAGCAATATCAGAGTAGCCTCAAGGTCTGTGTTTCTACTTTTTCCATGAATCTATCGTGTCTGTAGAAGTATTGAGATCTGCTGAACATAATCTGAATATTTTTCAATCCAGACTAGAAGAATTTTCCAAGTAAATGGATATTGTGAAATGACATGTGGTGATAGCTAGAAAACACAAAGAATGTTTCTGTGCATGCACTCTTTCCAGCTCTGCCGGGAACGCTTTGTAGAAGAACTGGAGAGCTACAGTTTACAGGTGGAAGAGTTTATTTCCTTTGATGAGCTGGCGGATCTCAGCAAGTACCTGAAGAAAGCCAAGGCCCTCAATGCCAAACTGGAGTTAGCTATGGAAAAGGTATATCTGAATAAAAGCTATGGAGAGGGAGGACAGGCCAATATTGGAGTTAAGTTGTGCAGAACATGGGCAGTTCTACTGAAAAGCAAGACACTGTATAATATAGTGACGCACAAAGTTGGTGACATTAACTTATTCAGGAGTGTAAGATCCTCTTTAATAGCATGACTCACAGTTATAGAAATTTTGGTTTTAGAAGTACTTTACATCCTAAATTATATTAAAGAATGTATGTTGCATGAACTACCACTAAAAGGTACAGAATAATAATTATTGTGTATAATTGCGTCGTATTGGAAGAGTAAAGTATGTGCTTGAAAATATTTAACCTCTAGAGGGCAGCATTGGATACAAAAAAGCCAAACAAAAAAGCAAACGCAACAGTCAGCAAAGATGCATTAGACTTACCTTGTAATTATTATGTGTGATCCATACATTGACAGGCATCTACTTTTCCAGCTACCTTTTCATTGTATGTCTTATTTCTTTCTCCTTAATGCCCTTACCTGTCACCCAAACTTCCTTCCACTCTGGAAAGATTGATGATTTCAATCAAGAAGAGGAGGCCTACGGCTGGTCTGTTTCCCAGTATCCGCAACGTAAGAAGATCCAGGACAAGTTGACACCCTTCCTGTGTCTGTATGAGACAGCAACTGATTTCCTAAAACAGTACGAGCATTGGCTCCATGGACCGCTCTCTGATGTGAACCCAGACAAGGTACAAGCAGTAGAAAATTACTTTTTATTCAATACAGATGAGACTTGGGAGTTTACGTGACATGAAATTGAGTTTAGCAGAGCTCTGTTTTTCACTATATGTAACAATGACATCCTCATTTTAGCCTCACTGCTGTTGAGAATACCATCATACAGGTACTGAAATATATGTATATGGATAATGAGGGAAGACCTGATTAAAGAAATGATAAAAAGTATGACCGAAAGTTATGTGTATTCCTGAAAGATTGTTTACTGTGCAACATAAGTAGTTCAGGCTGTTGTATAAACTGTATTATGAACTGTCAAGGTCATTAGGGACAATACATCACACTAGATATTTCTGTGGTGCTCTGAACACTTGGTACAGCCTTGTAAATATAAACAGGTTGCTACCCTTTAGAGTACCATTTGAGTATAATATTTACAAAGGGGTCAGGTTGAAAATATGATGTATGTCCCGTAAGTGACATGCAGATCATCTGCAGTATAAACAAGTGCACCTTTGTAGGTCCTCTAATCAGTGAACAGCTGAGCACTGTGTGCAAGGACAGGTAAACTGTTTTGCAGTAAGAATATTCCATTAGAGTTGAGACACCCGTGGTGGGTTTGTGTGCCCATAAATAAATTTTGATTGTCAGCAATACTGTTTTTGTTTAAAGCTTTGAAAACCATCTCCCTCATCTTTCAAACTGTTACCATGTGAAAACCTCCAGCTATTTAGGTTGCATCCATCGTAACTTTGCAAACTTTTTAGCACACATACTTGCATGCAGACACACTCGCATACATACACAGACGAATTTATTGAGCCTTTTTGGCTCATTGCATTAAGTCTTCAAACACACTGAATGTCATAAATCATATATGGCATACCATTATTTTCTGCCTCAATTTGCTGTGTCCACATAGCATGTGAAATGCACTACCTCGTGTTGGAAACAGAGATGTGTATGTGTGTAGGAAAGTTTGCATGCAGTATTCTCGTCTCCATTTTTTAATTGACGTCTCTGTTTCTGACATCGCAGTGTTTTATTGGCTTTTCTATGACAGCCTTTTTGTCTTCTTGTACAGTAAAGACAGAGCAAGGTAGGATGTGTAGGATGGTTCAGCATCAGCAAGACAATTCAAAGAACTTTATGTAAGACAAGTTACGAAGCCCAGTTATAAAAGAAACACAAGGCAATACAAAAAAGAGACTGAAAAAAGTAAGAAACTGACAATGGAAATTAGTTAAGAATAAAAAAACTAATTAAATATGAAAATAGTGCAGTTAGAATGTAGTGTGTAGCTGTACTCCACAGGTGAAACTAATAAGAATAATGACTTTGTTCTAACGAAGCTGCTCAGATGTAGTTTTAATAAAAAGGACCTTAGATCCATCTGTCAGCTATGCTTGCTTTATCTTGTAGAAGATTGTGAGTGGCTGGAGCCAATTCCAGCTGAGATTGGGCTGGATAGGACACCATTCCATCACATGGTTAACACAGAGAAAGACAACTATAGACACTTACACTCAACCCTACAGTCAGCTTAGAATCAACAATTAGCCTAACATGCATTTCTGTGAAAAGTGGAAGGCCACTGAAACCTCACAGAGAGAACATACAAACTCTACAAGCAAATTTCCAAGTGGTTTGTAGCGGCAGTGCTAGTGTTTTCCACTTCATGTTTCTACAGATTCTTTCTACAGAAACATATTTTGATCTGGCAGTCACTTAGTACTTATCCTGACAACCATCCTAAATCCCCATAGCAACCTCTCCCATTCATCCTTGCAGCTCCCTGAAAATACAAAAGTAACTATCTAGGACAGCAAAGCATCCACCTACAAGCCACCTGTTACCTTTTTAGCAACCACCTATAACACCAAAGGAATGACACATGAGCACACTAGCAAATGGCTAAACTGGCCACAGCAGCCAAATTTAACACCACAGCAAGTGCTTAACCACCATCCTAAGCACTCAGGCTGTGCACACAATGTTACAACTCCTTTCTGTCTTAAGTCTTTGAGACGGACTGGCTTTTATCTGTCTGCCTTTCTGTTTGTCAGACTGGTTTGTGCTTTTTATGTGTATTCTATCTTGTATCCATCAGTTTCTCTGATGTTCTCATATCTGCCTTTGATCTAATTCTCTTGTATTCATTTCTGCTTTTTCAGTACTTTTCTTCTGTCTTTTATTATAACAGCTTGTGCTGTTGTAGCTTCTCCACAGCCACTTTTAATCAGCAAGCAACTTGTAAGAATTCAGAAAAATCTGTTATGTCCACACTCGAATTTCTTTAACAGCTGAACTCACAGAAGAGACTGAAACATAAGAAGACATTGTTTTATACACAGTACTCAAGCTTATTCTAAACTGACATTCATATCCATTGTAATTATTTCCTGTGTAACCCCACCACTCATATAGGTAGAAGGTGATGTTGGCAACTACTGGCGCACTCTATACAAGCTGGAGAAAGGCTTCAGTGAAGTACCTAATGCCCTTAACATAGCCACTACTGTCAAAACCAAGGTCGAGGCCTTCAAGGAACATATTCCTATGATTCAGGTAACCCCTAAAGAGAAAGATTTGTTCTACACAGAAATCATAATTACTTTAATTTATGTTGCTTTGTTGTTGTAACTTAGTAAATCATGGTTTAAATGGAAATGTGGCTACATAAGAATCTTTTTCTTTTGCACTACCACTTCTTCTTTAACAGGTACTGTGCAACCCGGGCCTGCGTACACGCCACTGGGATGCCATGTCACAGTTGGCTGGCATCTCCCTGGAAACAGCTGATGGCCAGGCCAGTGTGGCTCACTTCCTATCCATGCACCTGGAACAGCATCTGAACAGCTTTGAAGGCATCAGTGAGGCGGCCAGCAAGGAATACTCTCTGGAAAAGGCGATGGAGAAGATGGCCAGTGAATGGAGTCATATGGAGTTCAGCCTGCTTGCATACCGAGAGACGGGCACCTCCATCCTATCTTCTGTGGAGGAAGTACAGATGTTGTTAGATGATCATATCGTGAAGACACAGACTATGAGGGGCTCACCGTTCATTAAGCCTTTTGAGGTGGAAATACGGTAAGAGACCAGAGAAACTAAAGAATCATAATGCATTACTAGTTTAGAAGCAGTTCCCTCACACCATGATGTACATAATGAGAACATTCCATACACTCATTGTTGCTACAGTCCTTTGGTAGTCTGTGTATTGCTTTCTGCTGGGCTACAAATACAGGCATCTGTGCCCTACCACTCTCACCGCTAACGTTTACAGATTCTGTAATTTTGCTGCCAAAATCGATCTGTTTTTGACAACAAGCTGTGCTGCTCTGGACCCCAGCAGACAAACTGAGAGACATATATTCATAGATGCTTGTAGTGAGTTAATGGTCTCTGTCCAAAAGGACAGCTGCTGAATAGATGTCACAGTATGTGGATTAAAGTTTCCACAACAATGCCAGTACAGATCATAGGAACTTTAATCTTTTTTTTGAAGTCTGAAGTGAGGTACAGGTCTGTTCTGAAATGATAATTGCCTAAATCTAAGTTACATTTATTTAGATATTGTTAGAATCTCCCAGGTTTCTGCCCTTGATATTTCCAGAGGTCAGTGAGATGTTTTATAAACTAGAGCATTGTACACAAATACAACAAGCTACATAACACACACACACAGATCTGATACCTCAGTCTGAAGACCTAAAATGTTTATCTGCCTCAGAATTGTTGTTAAAAAATCATTACTATTTAATTTTAATCTCCCACTGAGTTCAGCAAATAAAATTTCCCCATCCTCTATAATTGCTGAGCTTGTTGAATTATTATGTTACTGCGAGGCATAGTTTGTTACAGGATTCCTGCAGTCTTTAAAAATATATTGTGATAGATTGCGATGAAGGCTTGTGCAAGAAGATTTTGATCAACATTTGTAATATAACATTAAAATTTTATAATGCAATTATCTGGCTTCAGGGGGGAGAAGATGATACCACAGTAGGGATAAGGAAATCAGTTTGTCAATACCCATTACAATGCACACCTTGACTCAATCCCATCTACCTTTGCTCCTTATTGAAACTTTAGATTCGAAGAATACCTGACATTAAATGCAAGATACTACATAGACATAGCTACGGTTCACTTCATATTTATCATCATTGTTATGACTAATTTTAGGGAATGGGAAGGCAAGTTGCTGCTTCTCCAAGAGATCCTGGATGAATGGTTAAAGGTGCAGTCCACTTGGCTTTACCTGGAGCCTATATTTAGCTCACCAGACATCATGATTCAGATGCCTGAAGAGGGACGACGTTTCACAACTGTTGACAAAACATGGAGAGACACTATGAAACAAGTTTCCTTGGTAAGTCTAATACGTTTCTAATCACAGTAGTGTATAATTGGATTGCTGTTAAGAGGGAGCAAATAAGGTAAATGCTGAAAATGATTTGTAATATAGTCAGGAGTCTGGTGGCTTGAATTGCAAATGTATCTGCAAATTCAAGTACAACATATACAGCTAAGGCCTGTTATATATTACCAGGCAGCATACTCATTAGAATATAAGGTTGTCTAGTAAAATCACATCAAATTCAACGCACAGCTCTGGTGCATAAGGCAGCAGAAACCTGACCATGTGGGATGATATGCATATATATACACGGATACATGCACAGTGGCAAGAGTGACAGCAGAGGGTGGAAGTGGAATGCAGAGAAAACAAGGAATCTCACACAGATACAGTAGAGCATAAGAGAGTATTTAGACAAAGAGAAGGGAAGGAGAGAAGAGTGGGAAAAGGATAGAGAGCAAGGGAAAAACAAGAGAACGAGGATAGAAAGTGAGGGTTGCACCAGCATCCTCAAAGAGTTTCCAAAGGGTAATTGGCGTCCTCAGTAGACCTGAAATGAGACACATCAATTTCAGGCAGTGTCCTCCAGAAAGCCCAGCCTGACTGCACCATCAAATAGAAATTATGGATTTTGTCTGGAAGGGGCAGGGGTGTATGGAGCCACAAAGAAAATGAGGTCACCAAGGGACAGGGAGCCTACACACACAGATGAGCATGTGTACTGTCTAGTCTGCTGTTAGCTGTGTTCACTGTGTTATTGAGCATGTTGGTGCAAATGTTGTTGCAGTACTTTTTACACTTGGAATTGGCTAACCCACTTTCAGAAAATCAGGGCTCAGCTGAAGTCTATCTTGGGTTATTTCTGGAAACGCACAGTTAAACTGATTACTATCCATTATAAAGATGATCTAGACAGGAGCTATGTATACTTTACCAGACAATTCTTTCATTTTATTTCACTGAAAAGACAATTGTTTTTGGAGTGAGACAAAGCAAAAGTATCATTATGCATTTATGTAAGAGTATCATTGTAATTTTAGTGTATGAAGTTAGACAGACTATCACATGAAAACAGACATACCCACTCCTTTCTGCATAGCAAGTCTCGAAGAAATGTAAGATTTTTACTGCAGTTGTTTCCAGAACAATGGACTCACTAGTAAGTGACTGTGTATTTGCTATAACTTATACCACTATGGCTGGCGAGTTTTTGCTGTAAAAGACCAGATGGGAGACCATTGTTGCACAACATGCTGAAGTCCTTCTCTGTTTATTATTGGAGGCACTAATTACAGTTGTCAATCATTAATCATAAAAAACAAGACCCAGCACAAACCTGAGACTATCTTAAAACATGCTCAGGGCATTAAAACAATTTTTTATACTATCAATCAAAACATGTTGCTTTTAAACTTCATTGTGAAATCTGCGTGTTTTTCAAAATTTCGCAGCAGTTTGGAAAGCTCTTTATACATAATGTATGTTTATCATTGTGAACTTCTATTATAAAACCCCCAAAAATTATAAGTACTGAAGATGATAACAAAATACTACAAGCTGTCTGGAAAATGTGAACGGGGCAGAAAACTGGCTCCTTTTTTTTAAAGAACTGTCTTTCAATCAACCTGGTAAAGATGCTGCTAGTTGTGTTTGTAATGTGGCTATGGCTAACTTGAACGTATGGACACACCGGTGATGACAGTAAAATATCCTCTTTATAAATTTTGGAGGAAAAAGAAATTTTTGTAGGTATATAAGGAATGACCCCAAATGATAGTGGACATTACACATTGAGTTGCTCCCTATCACATTGGAACTGTTAGCTCACAGCTCTGACAGATATTTGATTGAATGAATGATTTATATTTGAGTTTGAATGATTTAAGAAACATAAATATATAGTAAGTTTTACATCTTTAGTATTCGTTTTAAACATTCTTAAATTTATGTTGGGAAACCAGTATTTTAGGATAAACAGTTATCAAAACTAAGATTGTGATTCACACGACATTCTTTATCTTTAATCTTAAACTTCTTGCGTGGTTTAAAGCTAATGATTCTGCCAAACCATACCATGAAGGCCAGCTATAGGAAAAAAAACACACCCCAGCATTGACTTGTACTGCATCAAAAGCTGACAAACGGCACATCCCTTCACTTCATCCGTAGCATTGATCAGCAGTGCATAAAATTAGAATCATCTCAACTACATATGATGTCAGAACAGTGTGAGCAAAGAGGCAGGCTGCAGTGCAGCTCTGCTACACGCACATCACATCAGGATGTCATGTTTTAGCCCTGGCTGTTGCCATTACATCAGCCACTAGGAGCTGCTCAAGATCCACTCATCTTCCAGTTCCTCACAGCCTCCACATCGCAGCATTTTCCAATTTATTTATTTTTTCTGGCTTTTTTAATGTGTCACTTACCTACTATTGCATGCACAGTTGCAGATAAAAACAGGGCCAAATCAATTTAAAAGATTTATTTTGATGAACCTGCGTCCTTTTACCTATGCAGCACACTACACTCTTACCCCTTCTAATGAGCTGGGGAAGGTAGAAACAGTTCATCTCTGAGCTCACAGAGAAAATGACTGGCATATTGTTTACCAACATACTGATGGATTCAGCCAATAACAACAACAGTAATATTCGGTAAACGAGTAGCTCGCTTAGTATTACATTCCCACACATGCAGATGTAATACTCTGCATGATTTACCTTCAATATACAAAGCTCTTTTTTTTGCCCGGGATGTGTGATTTGTGTTATTTGAGAACAAAGAAAAATATTTTATTTATGTCATGGTTTTCCTCCATGCAGATTATAGACCTGCCGTATCAGCTGAGGACAGTTGCTGTCCTCCATTGAAGCCATCTGTTTGGTGCATAAAAACTACATTATCACACATAATACATGCATTAAAACATTGTTATCCATTCAGTGCGCACATGAATAGCTTCCCGCTGGCACAGTGATGGCAAAAATAAACCTATTATTACATCGTCCTCTTAAAGAATGGGCCAAAATCAGAAATGTGATGACATTCATGAAAAGACAGAATTACAGTTCATCAGGCCCCCTCACCCAGTATAATTGTCTGTGCATAAAAATACAATCAAAACAGACCTTTGGCTTGTGCTTCATCTATTATACCTTTGAGATATTAAGCTTGATTATTTTATTTGTCCTTTAACTCTAGGCACTGTAGTTACTGAATCTTTTCTCTTTTACTGATATTGCCTGTTAAAAATCCCCTCATTATCAATGGTTTTAAACAGTGTTATCTTTTACTTGTATAAATGTGGTGATCCTAGAGGGAAAAGCCACATTTAAATGACTCTTCCATCTCTTCCATTTTATCCATACATTTTAGGATATCAAGAACAATCATATAATAGTGATGATTAAGTCACTGCAATGCCACATCCAAAGATATTTCTGCCTATCATGTCTGTTAGAATTGTTGAAGAATAAAAAGCAGTAATGGTATGTTGGTATGATATTCCGTGTTTTTTATTTTTTCAATTTTTGCCTTTGGTCAACAAAGTGGGCAGTCTGGAGGGAGACAGTAAATGACAGACAGTGCAATAGAGGACATACAGTCAGTTGTACCTTGGGCGTTATAACTATGTGTCATGCACCATAACCACTCGGCCATGTTACTCCTTGTTTTTCATGTTGACTTCACAGTAGTTCTGCATTTTGCTCCTTCCTGCATTTCATCTCATACTATTCATAAGTTGATCTCAGGCTTCATTTCAGAATTGCTAACACTGTCATGTGAGAATTCTCAGCATTCACTGTCCAACTTTGAAAATTGGATAGAATTTTTATTTAGACACTTCCTGGGGCTGACAGTTTCAGAAGATATTGAATTAGTGTAGAGATGAGACATATCAGAGCTGAAATATTTCATAGGTGCTAGACAGGCCTCAGGTGAAATCTCTATTACTGTCCCACTGTGGATTTTTTAGGGCGCTGTGTGACAAGTGAACCTCACAGTGGAACATAATGTGGATGTTACTCAGGAAGAAAAGGCAGTGCTTTAGTGTCACTTTCAAACAGCAGTGACAACACTGCATTGTAGAGAAAGAGAGTACAACAAACTTATCTTTCTGTCATTTGTGTCTTTAAATAACAAAAATGCACATTGCATTTTAGAATTTTCTTTAATTTTTGATCAGAAAACATACGTACATATGGACAACTGTGTCAAACATTTCATTTATTGTATAAAAGTTGAGCTGTGCCTGTCTGTATACATGATGTGTTTAAACTCCTGGTTTCTTTTAAGAACAGTCACTAGGATTGCTCCATTTGAAAAAGCTCAATGGTAGACAATAGGCCTAAAAAAAATATATTTGATTAGTTATCAACTGTAACAGTTTGCTGTCTTTAAAGAAGAGACCTGGAAACCTGAAATAACTCCAGATGGACCTGAAAGGGGCAAACTATATGCATTTTGAATGTGTGTCGTACTAACTGGTCTTGTAAATGTGCTGTAATGAGTTGATGATGAAGATGTAATTTCCAGCCTTGGTGCTTGGCCAAAGCTTTAAACACTATTCTCTTTAATCTGATGTAGGACAAGCACGTGTTGGCAGTGATAGCCATTGAAAAGATGTTGGAGCGGCTTAAGAAGTCCAATCAGTTTCTGGAACTGATCCTCAAAGGTCTTAATAACTACTTGGAAAAGAAACGTCTCTATTTTCCTCGGTTCTTCTTTTTATCCAACGAGGAACTGCTGGAAATCCTGTCTGAGACCAAAGACCCCACAAGGTAAATTGTCATGACTGTGTCCAAAATCATAATGATATTTTTATTCTTTTAATTATTTTCATGTCATCAATTACACTGTGTAGTGTCACTGCATCAGTGTTGCGTGTAGTTAACAACCCTTAATACCAGATGGCCAGCCAAAATTAGTTTGTCTGTGTACACAATTCTAAATAAGCTTAAATCAAAACTAGCTTTTTTTTTTTTACTGGAGACTTTAAATCTGAAAAGATCCAAAACGGAGATTTAGCATGTGAAAGGAGAAAATCCAGACACGGAAATAAATATAAAAGAAACTGGAAATTGATTTTACGGCAAGAAAATGTTCTGCTAGCTATGGTAAATTAATTATAGAAACCCTTTCTATTTCTCCTTTAGTTTTCACTCTGCTATTCCTCAATTCTCTCTCTGACTGCTGGGAATTCTCATTACACCAGTACAGACACACATAGTCATCAGCTTCTCTGTTAAGAAGGGATTTCTGCAGTAGAGATGTGGGCTGGCTTTTAGACTAAGCTTTGTTGGGAAGTTAATGCTGGGGAAAGCTTGTTTTTTGGGGGAGAATTTGAGTTATCGGTCACTGAATGCAAAGCCCTGACAAAATGACTTACTTTAGGTCTTGGGATACAGAGAAACAGAGGTGCTGAACTTTCAGTTTTAATGCTTTAGCTTTGGAAAACATCCACATTGAGGCAATATACCTACAAATAGCCTACAAAGCGCAGAAAAATAGGGATATTGAGTGGTATTGAAAAGAGGAAATTAAGTGTATATTAATCAAGAAGCATTACAAACATTGTAAGAAAACATTAAAAACTTGAAAACTTGAGGCTAGAGTTAAGTTACCTAGAACCAAGGACAAGTAAAGGATTTACATCAGCAGATACCACAGGACACAAAGTGAACGTGAATGAAAAATATCCAAATGAATCCCCTGCTGCGGATTTTATAGATGCAGCTAGATTCTATCAGAATTCCCCAGCTACACTGTAAGACATATTCTACTAAGTTGAGTCTTAAAATGTTACTAGAAGCCATAATCACAGCATGATAAAGCAGTGAACACCTTTCACATTTTCAGCCACCATTCACTGTGAACTCCCCACTAAAACATAATTTTGTGACCATAGGTCCCCTTTTGTTCCCCTGGCTCTTATTGTCATTTTTTGAACTGTACTGATAGTTACTTATATCTAGGATCTGATGATAAATATAAGTGACACTCAGAAACATCTGAAGACAAAGTGTTGCCGTAACCAGTGTTGCAGTTTCTCCCAATATCCTGCTTAGTTTAAGCTTGAATTTTAGCTCTTAACTTTGTTATTCCTTGCCTGCTTCATGTCCTGCTTCTTTTGCTTGTCAGAATTTCACAGGAAGGAACAGTCACTGAAATGGAGTGCATTGTTACCCATTTATTAATAAATGCAAATTTTAAAATCATTATCTGCAACAAATAGCATGCACACTCAGTGTATATGTAGGCTAATAGACCACCCTCACTCCAGCAGTCAACCGTATTGAGTAGAAGTCCTAATGTGTGCAATTTTCTGTGATTATAGTATTCTCTGAATTATTGTGTTGGCATACGTTTTTGTTCGTAGAAAATGAGACAATCCCGTTAATAATTAGTTCAGTTTTTGTGTTGCTTTGAGCCCATGTACTGCACTGCCTCTGCGTCAGATCTGCAGGTGTAGGAAGCAGGGATGCTCAACAGACATTTGTTTTCTTGCTCGGGGTCAGTTTGTGGTGAAGATCAACATTCATTCCACAATGTCTTTTTTTTATATAAAGTTAAATCAGAGGTTTTCAAGTCCTATAAATATGGGACGAAAGTGCATAAAAACAGAAATTTGTCTGGGTGATATTGAGTAGTATATCAACAGCTCAGCAGCAGAAGCTGTATTCCTCTGTCATTGTCCGTACTCACTACATTTATATTCAATTTTGGTGTGCACAAAGAGACATTTGTCAAAGCTCACATCCTGATACCTTGAAGTACAGCTTGGACAGGTACATAGCCAATGTAAATAGCACAAATTTTTAAGTTGAATGGAGATCAGGTTACAGATGTGAGTGTAATTGTTCATACTGGCAAGGCCATAGAAGGTGTGGAGAGCCTGTTTAAATACACTTTGGCCATTTGAACAGATATACTGCACTGTAGACATTAGGCAATACCTAAGTAATTCCATTTCCTTGCATCCCTCTCCATAAGGGTGCAGCCTCATCTGAAGAAGTGCTTTGAAGGCATTGCTAGTGTGGTGTTCACTGATGTACTGGATATCACCCACATGAAGAGCAGTGAGGGTGAAATGGTGCAGCTCCTAGATATCATTTCCACATCCAAAGCCAGGGGCCAGGTGGAGAAATGGCTTCTAGAACTCGAGAATGGCATGATTGCCTCCCTGCATAAGGTGCTGTGTGGATTGTTATTGCACTATTTTTATAGCTCAGCTCCTATATAGTGTATAGAGGTAGTTGAAAACAATGGTCTTTCTTAACTCAGGAACTGTGTTTTTTTGTAATGCTTTTAAGAAATAGACTCAGTTTTTAAGTTTTATTCGCTTGTGGGTGTTTCCCACCAAAATTGACCCTGTATGTTTAAGGATTTACCTTATCGCCTTTTCTAAAATCCATTGCAGGTAATAGGACATGCAATGGAGGCATATCCCAATGAGCTGAGGATCAACTGGGTGCGTGCTTGGCCAGGCCAGACCGTGTTGTGTGTTTCACAGGTGTACTGGACAAAGAACATCCATGAAGCTATCAGTTCAGGACAGAAGGTGATCAACTCTTTGTTGTATGTGTTGAATTATAGTTTGCATTCTTTCTATTATTGTCCTTTAACAAAGTGTAAGTGGACTCCTTACAGAGACTCACCTCTTTCCCTCTCATCTCAGCTCTGTGTTCCACAGCTAAGCATCTGTTTTTATGAAAAGTAAATCCCTGTCTGTCTTTGAAAAACCCTCACTGTCTTTCAACAACATATACTGCTGTTCTGATGATACATGCACAGAACAATAGGCTGTCCACTGCACACACTGTTTCTATATGGTGACATATCACATCGTGGTTCAGAGTGTTTTATTGTGACTATTTTTATGCAAAAACCAACTGCACAGATGTCCACACTTTCTCTTAAAAAGCAAGCAGGCCCACATGTTTCTCAACTACAACATGCTTTGAAGTTACAATAATGTCTCTGTCAAAGCAGTAACCATGGCAACATACATTGCACAGTATACAATTTCAGACAGCACAAGGAACAGTCTGAACAAAGGATTTAAAAGGTTCCCCAGATGAGGTCCACAAAGTTTGATTGCAGTTGGGCAAACTTTGTGACCGATGCATTACTGTACAGTAACGACTTGCCTGGATGAACTATCTCCAAGCAAACATCCCATTCAAAGTAGTTGGGCTTTAAAGACAGACATACTGTAGTATGTAGTAAATTTGAGATGAACAGTTGACATAGCCATCAAGAGTCTGCTGCTATAACAGATACTGTTTGATTTTTTAAGATATATTTTTGGCTTTTTTCGGTAGACAGAGAGACATACAGGAAAGCAGGGAGAAGAATGGTGGTGCAGTACAGGGCCGTGAGCTGGAATCAAAGCCCGGCCACTGGGTTCATGAGTTGCCCCCTCAACCAGTTGAGCTGTCTGGCTGCCTGTGTTTGATCCTATTTTTAGTGCTGGGCGGTAAAATGCCCTTGTGTCACACACATTTTTTTAATTTAACATCTCTTAAGAATTTGTGCTTTTTACCTATCGAGTGATGATCATACCCTGCTAGTAAAAGCACTAAAGAAAAGTGTGGCGTCTTTGTTTTGGACATCTTGACAGTGATGGACTTAGTAGTTTGTTCAGGGATCAAACTTATGACCTTATGTTTGTAGATAAGGTCTTGATAGCATCTCCTCTCTGTCTTGATAACCTGCAGCATGCTCTGCTTTCTGTTTAATAATGCCTCTCTCCCTCAGGCCCTAGATGCTTACCTGGAGCAGAACAATAGACAGATTGACGACATTGTGGCACTGGTACGGGGAAAGCTGTCAAAGCAGAACCGGGTGACCCTCGGCGCCCTCGTTGTGCTTGACGTCCATGCCAGGGATGTTTTAGCTACGCTGGTGCAAAAGGGAATAAGTGACGAGAATGACTTCGAGTGGCTCAGCCAACTGCGCTACTACTGGGTGGTATGTGGAAGGGGTGTGGGTGGGTTGAAGTGGTTGGGGAGTTTGGGAAATAATGGCTATTCGTAATACTTAATCACTGATTGACTTCAGAATTCTAAATCACACTCTGTGCAGGAAAACCACCTCCAGACCAAGATGATCAATGCTGGTTTGCCTTATGGCTACGAATACCTGGGCAATACTCCACGTCTGGTCATTACCCCCCTCACTGACCGCTGCTATCGGTAAGCTGCTACACCAGCATCACAACAGTTAACCGTTTCTTCCTTTCAAATGTTTATTTGAAATGCCTTGAAGTCTTGGCTTTGTAAAAACACTAAACTCTCCAAGGTTTTAGGCACTCCTCAGATCACAATTTAGCAACTTATTGTTTAGCAATTAGGTTAGGACATGCAATTCATGTATGACACAAGTTCCAACAGTTGTTTACAAACTGCTATATTTTTAATTAACTGTTTCACAGTCCCTGTCTGTCAAAAGTTCACATAGGCTGAGCTGACAGTTAAACAGCTAGGAAAATTTCCCAAAAATTATCTCATGACTTTGTGGCTGAAAAGATAATTGACTTAATTTGAGTCAATTAGTGTTGTTTCTAGAAACGTTTGTAGAAAGGTACCCCACATGTTTGATCCAAGTAAGGCATCATGGCCCCTTCCTCCTCTGTGCTTCACCTTGGACCTGCTGACAATTGGACACAGCTGCAGAAGGAGTGCAGCTGTGTCCAATCTCGTCAACAGCAGCTAAAGCCTGCCTCACCCCACCACTCCCTGTCTGCTCATTGTCCCTGCTGGCTTCATGACAGCCACACTCTGCCCTGGCCTACTTCTGCTGGCTCTCCGCTGGCTGCTCAGCCCTGGTCGGCCACAGCTCCGGACCCCCCCCGCCTGCTCTGTCCTGCTCGGCCTGTTCCAGGAGCTTTCCCCCTCTGCCCCTGCCTCAGCTTCCACTTCTGGCCTCTGCTGCATTTCTGCAGCCACCGGCCTCTGCTGCATGTTGGCAGCACACAGTGTGTGCTGCCACAGCCTGCCAGCTTCCACACTGGTCTGCCACCCCAAGCCCCCCAGTTGGACCTTTCAGTTGTGAGTCATGCTGTTTTGTTTTAGTTGAGGTTCTAGCCCTCGTAGTGGCCAGTTTTTGTTATTATTCTTGGTTATCTTAGGACTCTGTTTTGGTTAAAATCGTTAATTTCTGAATGAAGTTTGGTTTGCCTAGGTTCCTCTGCCGGTGGTGTGTTCTGTTAAAGTAAAGTCCTTGTTTTTTGTTTTTTTTAAACTACTATCCATCTCCTCTGTGCCTGCACTCTGGGTTCAACCCCCACCCCAATCCCTGTGACAGAAGGCAACTCTACAAAGTGCTAATCTAAAGTGTCAATAAATTTGTGTCCCACTATGAATGTAATGAACGGAGAAAAAGCTTAAATGCATTATCCTTTCTACTTGTATTCTCATATTTCAAGTTCCTAAAGTACAGCAGTGGTCTTAATTGACCAAAGGCAGAGAATCTGAGTTCAAACATATTTATCTATGGTGCCTATAAACTTCCATCTTCAATTGTGTTTCCTTCTTGCATTCTTGTCTTGTTTCATGTTGAATTCTCACTTTTTCCTGTCCATCTTCTAATTAGTGCCGTCCTAATGTGATGTTTTGCTGCTGATGGTGTTAATTTCTTGTACATTAGTGGTGCCAAACAAATCTTTCTTGCAGTAACAGGGCTTTACACCCAATTGTATCATCTAAAATTTCATTACTCACAGTCTCATTTAACAATGTTCACTAGTGATACCTACCAATTAAAATTGTTGACAACAGGTGATAGTCTGGAGACAGTGTGAATATTTGGTCAGACAGCTGTTGCACCTTGCAAAAATGCAATTGCCTATAGTCAATGGCTGCCCCATCATTGTCATAATTAGATATGTATCTTATACATAGTTGAATTCTTGTAAACTGTAGGCTCCGAACAAATAATGCCACCTTTACTGCTTGTTTAGCAGAGAGTCCATTTATGCCAGCAGAGGGAGGAGGAGAACATAATTTATTCTACAAGATCTTTTTTTAAAGGACTTAATCATCAATTGATCCATGACGGTGTGAAGTTATTCCAGTGTTTTTTTTGCTGCTTGTGTGCGTGCATGTCAGTATGGAGATATGGTCTATGATCAGTTATTACACACATTTAAAAAGTAGCTAAGATTATTACTGGTATCTTTTATGTTTGGATTTTCAGATATTTCCGTTGGTAAGATGAGTCACTGATTCACTCAAAACATACCATAATCCAATTAATGATTCTTTATAGCACTGAGTGAATAGAGTACTGTTAAATACTTTTAAAAAAAAAACTGAAATAATACATTAGATTATTAAAATTGTGATAGAAATGAGGTTAAAGTCAAATATACAGAGACATATATTTTAGTAACCAATCATACAAGGCTTTAAAAAAGCAAAATATTAGACTCATTCATAAACTCGCAGGTAACCGGTGAAAGGCAGCAAAGGTTGCTGTAAAGTGGTCCTTTCTCTTAGTGTGTGTTAAAACCCTGGCAGCAGCCCTGCACTTTCTGTATGTTTTGCTTCCTGATTCCAGAATAAAGTGCACTGCAATACCCCAGTCTGGGGGAGATAAATGCACAAATAACCTTCTCTAAATCTGCAGGGGAAAGAAATGACCTGATCTTGGTTATCTGTCTAAGTTGTGTAATGCAGGACCGTAAAAGTGTGGTTACTTGAGTGTTAAGAGCAAAAGAGTCAAAAACACCCGCTACTGGCTTCTTTTTGTACAGTGTTAGATAAGGCACCCAGACTAGAAGAGAGATTGTTTACACTGCTGGTGGGACCAAAGAGAGTAATAATAACTTCCATTTTGGAGACAAATTGTTTCATGCCCACTTTTTAATTGCTGCCAGACAGCACTTAATATGTGAAACTTGAGGTCCGAACAGGACATACAGTGGGTACGGAAAGTATTCAGACCCCTTGAAATTTTTCACTCTGTGTCATTGCAGCCATTTGCCAAAATCAAAAAAATTTCATTTTATTTTTCATTAATGTACACTAAGCACCCCATCTTGACAGAAAAAAACTGAAATGTAGAATTTTTTGCAAATTTATTAAAAAAGAAAAACAGAAATATCACATGGTCAGAAGTATTCAGACCCTTTGCAGCGACATTCATATTTAACTCACATGCTGTCCATTTCTTCTGATCCTCCTTGAGATAGTTCAGCTTCTTTATTAGAGTCCAGCTGTGTTTAATTAAACTGATTGGACTTGATTAGGAAAGGCACACACCTGTCTATATAAGACCTTACAGCTCACAGTGCATGTCAGAGCAAATGAGAATCATGAGGTCGAAGGAACTACCCAAGGAGCTCAGAGAGAGAATTGTGGCAAGGCACAGATCTGGCCAAGGTTACAAAAGAATTTCTACAGCATTCAAGGTTCCTAAGGGCACAGTGGCCTCCATAATCCTCAAATGGACAAAGTTTGGGACGACCACAACTCTTCCTAGACCTGGCCGTCCAGCCAAACTGAGCAATCGTGGGAGAAGAGCCTTGGTGAGAGGGGTAAAGAAGAACCCAAAGATCACTGTGGCTGAGCTCCAGAGATGCAGTCGGGAGATGGGAGAAACTTCCACAAAGTCAACTATCACTGCAGCCCTCCACCAGTCGGAGCTTTATGGCAGAGTGGCCCGACGGAAGCCTCTCCTCAGTGCAAGACACATGAAAGCCCACATAGAGTTTGCCAAAAAAACACATGGACTCCCACACTATGAGAAATAAGATTCTCTGGTCTGATGAGACCAAGATTGAACTTTCTGGTGTTAATTCTAAGCGGTATGTGTGGAGAAAACCAGACACTGCTCATCACCTGCCCAATACAATCCCTACAGTGAAACATGGTGGTGGGAGCATCATGTTGTGGGGGTGTTTTTCAGCTGCTGGGACAGGACGACTGGTTGCAATTGAAGGAAGGATGAATGCGGCCAAGTACAGAGAAATCCTGGAGGAAAACCTCTTCCAGAGTGCTCAGGACCTCAGACTGGGCCGAAGGTTCACCTTTCAACAGGACAATGACCCTAAGCACACAGCTAAAATAACAAAGGAGTGGCTTCAGAACAACTCTGTGACCGTTCTTGACTGGCCCAGCCAGAGCCCTGACCTAAACCCAATTGAGCATCTCTGGAGAGACCTCAAAATGGCTGTCCACCAAAGTTCACCATCCAACCTGACAGAACTGGAGAGGATCTGCAAGGAAGAAGATAGATAGATAGATAGATAGATAGATAGATAGATATAACTTTATTAATCCCTTTGGAAAGTTCCTCAGGGAAATTGTGGTTCCAGTAACAGCATAGCACAAAACAGTACAAGATAAAATACAGAAAAGAAAGGAACACCTGAAATAGATTAAAATTTAGTGCAAAGACAAGTACAATCAAAAGTCAGTATATAAATAGAAAAAACGAAATTGAAAAGTACGAATTAAAAATTAACGTTATGTGTTATTGCAACTCTCCCTTGCCATTCCACATATCCTGCTGGGCATTATAATGCACTATACCAACAGTGTCAACATCCCCCATCACCTCTTCTCCCTGTACCCCTCCCCCTCTCACTGAGTGCAGAGTTGTACAGTTTGATGGCTCGGGGGATAAAGGAGTCTTTAAAACAGTTGATCCTGCAACTGGGGAGGAGCAGCCTGTCACTGATCAGGCTTCTCTGTGCCCTGATGACCGTATGCAGAGGGGGACTAGCATCATCCATGATGACAAGTAGTTTGTTCAAAGTTCTCCTCTCTGCCACTGTCACCAGGGAATCCAGCTTCATGCCAACAACAGAGCCAGCTCGCCTGATCAGCTTCTCCAACCTATTTATGTAAGTGGAAGAATGGCAGAGGATCCCCAAATCCAGGTGTGAAAAACTTGTTGCGTCATTCCCAAGAAGACTCGTGGCTGTACTAGCTGAAAAGGGTGCTTCTACTCAATACTGAGCAAAGGGTCTGAATACTTATGACCATGTGATATTTCAGTTTTTCTTTTTTAATAAATTTGCAAAAATGTCTACATTTCTGTTTTTTTCTGTCAAGATGGGGTGCTGAGTGTACATTAATGAGAAATAAAATGAACTTTTTTGATTTTGGCAAATGGCTGCAATGACACAGAGAGTGAAAAATTTCAAGGGGTCCAAATACTTTCTGTACCCACTGTACATTTGGATATTGTTTGTTTAACAACCGAAACTGATGCCATGTATAGCACCCAGCATTGACCTTTGGGGGACCCCACACTGGAGAGGAGGGAAGGAGGAGTAGACATCTCAAAGCATGGCAGAGAAAGACCTGTTTGATATATGAAATACACCACCCAACATCACTAATGCCAACATAGTTATTCAAATGACTGATTGTGACATTATGGTCCACTGTATTGGAGGTTGAGCTGAGGTCAAAGAGAACTGAAATGGTGCACAGACCACAGTTGGCTGCAAGCACTGATTCGTTGGGAACCTTGACCACAGCTGCCTCTGTGCAGAAATCAGACTGTCATTCATCAAAGATATCGGAAAAGTGGACCCAGTTTTCCTAAAATCTTTGACAAAACAACAGCTTGGAGATGGGCCTAAAATGATTTAAAATACAGGGATGTAGAGAGAGCTGGTCAGGGTTCAGAGTTTATTTTAACTTTAACAATTTTCAATTTACTTGACAGTTGATGTTCTGTCTTCCTTCAGCACTTTGTTTGGTGCCCTACACCTCCATTTGGGAGGTGCCCCTGAGGGCCCAGCTGGTACGGGAAAAACGGAGACAACCAAAGACTTGGCTAAAGCTGTGGCCAAGCAGTGCGTGGTCTTCAACTGCTCTGATGGACTGGACTACATTGCTCTGGGCAAATTCTTTAAAGTGAGTGACTTCTCATATTATGGTTTCTTCTTAAAGGATTCACACTAAAAAGCTCTAGATATGACTGAAACCTCGAAAAATGCTTTACTTAATTAGAGGTATTATATTCAGAAGAAGGCAGCTACCTTCTTCTTTCGGATGGAAGTGTGCCAAAACACATACTTTTACCTGGGAATATTCCGCCAGCATAACTATTAGCACTTCAAAGGGCCAGATAAAAGGAGATGACACAAGGGTCAAGTTTTCTTTATTCTTATTTCTTTCTATCCCAGAGTGGTATGCTAACATTTAAATGTCAGCCTATAGAGACCACTGCCACCTGTCCTTTTAAGATTTATGTAATAAAGTTGTGCTTTTATGGTTGCCTGTCGTTGCACAAATAGAAAATCTATGAAGGAAATGCCACATGAATATTTGTGTAGGAATGGTAGGATGTAAAGACTTATCCTTTCAAAAATCACACTATGCCGATGGCCCAGTAAGGGGACCTTGTTCACTTCCCACAGCACCTCTGCAGCTAAACACTGTAATATGATTACACTTACATATATGTCTTGAGTGTGTGAAGCTGCAAATGCTGGACCAGATGACTGAAACACTGAAATTGCTTAAACCCTATTGTCACTTCCTCTCGCTTGCTTCACTGAATTAACTGGCACAGATGAGCAAAACTTACTTCTGCAAAATTTAAATTTGTATTAAGGAGTTTAGTGTGTATTAAAATGTGTGTGTATATGTGTGTTTGAATGTGAACTTGTGATCAGGGTCTTTTGTCCTGTGGTGCTTGGGCCTGCTTTGATGAGTTTAATCGCATTGACTTGGAGGTGCTGTCAGTGGTGGCTCAACAGATTCTCACCATACAGAGAGGTTTGTTTTTTCACTTTCTTTCTCTTTGATCTATGAATATACTGGCAGTGTACCAGGAATGAATTTGGCGAAGTTTCATCAGTGAAAAAGCAGGTTTTAGACTACAAAGACATACAACACTGAGCTAAGGCAATCTGTGTAGGCTGGCCAGCAGAACTTCAAGCACAGCTTTGTTCATCGCAGCACAGCAGTGTGTTTATGCGCGCTGAATGACTTACATTATCACATGCAAAAGCGAAAGGGGTAGCCCAAAAGTGAAGTTTGAAAATGTTAATAGGTTTCTGTTGCTTAACTGCTAAGATGTTTTTCACAGGTGTAATTAGACCTTGAGTTTTTTGTCATCTGTTTTGTTTGTCCTAAACTGGCAAACTGTAAAGCTTCTAAGCCTACAGCTGTGAATGTTTAAATGCCCATGCGTGTCTATATGTGCATCTAGGAAGGATGTCATCTACTGATTTGGATCACAGATATGGTGGATATGTTGTCTACAATGCGAGTTTCATACAAAAATAGAGTTCCCTAAAACTGATGACTTCACGACTGATTTGTAGCCTTTAATAGTTTCAATGTTTTCACACCTTTCTAGTCTTCAGATGTCTTCATCAGAGTTGGTATGCAGAAAGACACACAGCAAATATATATGTACATCTCTGTGACCAGGAATTGCTGCCCATACTGAAATGCTGATGTTTGAAGGCACAGAGCTAAAACTGGACCCCTCTTGTGCTGTGTTCATCACAATGAATCCTGGCTACGCTGGACGCTCTGAGCTACCAGACAATCTCAAGGTACTCTATCATATATCATAAAACATATATAATTCTTGGTCTTGGTCTATATTATGACAGTTCAAAATATAGCTTAAAGTACATCAGAGTGTTTTAAGTGCAATTCATGCTGCCGTTTAGCCAAATTGCCTCTTCACCACAGGCTTTGTTCAGGACTGTCGCCATGATGGTCCCAGACTATGCACTGATCGCAGAAATTGTGCTGTACTCATGCGGCTTTGTGACCGCACGGCCTCTCTCTGTAAAAATAGTGGCCACTTATCGACTTTGTTCAGAGCAACTATCGTCTCAGCATCACTATGACTACGGGATGAGAGCCGTCAAGTCTGTGCTAACTGCTGCTGGAAACCTTAAGGTATGTCGAAACCATTTTAATGTGGTATGGTCTTTGTTGTTTGTTAGGTTTTTTTTCCCACAGAAAAAAAATCCCGGTCAATTACGCATAACTGTGGCACCTCTATCATCTTGTTCATTTTTTTACATGCATGATACTGGTATTGTGAGAAGCTTTAATTCTGATCTCTTTTCAGAATAATGCAGTTAAATAGAGCGGAACAATCTTTAATCACTGAACTAAAAGACAAATAGTAAGCAGAGCCTAATTGGTGCTGTTCTAAGTTAAAAAAAAAGTAAAAAAGCAAACATGCACATAGCTGAGTGCAGTGTCTTCTCAAAACAGATTTAGTTGAATTTAATGCAAAAGAAGCAGGTCTTAAGTCAGGGGAGTTTACGTATTAGTAGTTCTGTGGTACTATTTGTGTATTTTCTCCACAGGAGTAATCTCTCAAACGCAGTGAGGAATCTGAATTTTGGCCCATACCTATGCATTTTCCAAGCGCACTGTGACAAACAAGTTTGCAGAGTGCAGTGGTGTGTGAGAAACAAAGCAAAGAGCTGTAAATTAGACCTTCAAAGGAAAGGTTATCAACTGGCACCTGCCTTTTTTGTGCAAGCAGGAAATATGCAGTCATTTTGGTGACCTAATGCATAATACATATCATTTTATGTTCTCTGGTTCGCTACAGGCTTAGCAGACACACTAAGCCTAATTCCTTTCAAAAATGTTCTTTTCCAATGGAGAGGTGTGTGTATACAGTCTCTTCTTGAATTTGACAAGAGAGCTTCAAAGTCACATGTATCGCACACAGTAATACTTTTTGTCATAAGACCCAGTAATTCAACCGTTTCTCATTACATCTCTGCTCATATGTTTCTGTTCTTTCGCATCCGTTCTCCTTGGGGGTGGGTTTATTTCACTGCAGCTCACTTTTCCAGAGGAGAATGAAGACACCCTGTTGCTGAGATCCATTATTGATGTCAATCTGCCTAAGTTCCTGGACCATGATCTGAAGCTGTTTGAGGTGTGTGGAGTGCTTCTCTTCCTAATAAATGGAGCAGTTCACATCAGCTGAAGTCAGCCTGTGTTAATTCCAGTTGGTTCACTTGAAACTGTGATGCACAAGGACAATTTAAGTCTGTTTAAACAGTTCACTGGAATATATGTGTGTATATGAGTGAATGGGTGTTCTCACTGTCCTCATCCAGCACATCTAAAAATAAGCTTGTTTCTTTCCATTGTGTCATGATTGGAACAAAAGTGTCTGTGTGTATTCTATGTTCCCTCATTCTACTCCAAGAGTCCTCTTTCATGGATCCCTAAATGCAATACATTTTCATTTCAGGGTATCACCTCTGACCTCTTCCCGGGGGTCAAACTTCCAAAGCGAGACTACAGCATTCTACTGGAGGCCATTAAGGAAAACTGTCAGCGCATGAACCTTCAAGTCACAGAATTCTTTGCTGAGAAAATCCTGCAAATCTTTGAGATGATGACAGTGAGGCATGGCTTCATGCTGGTGGGTGAGCCCTTCGGAGGAAAGACCAGTGCCTACCGTGTACTGGCAGCAGCCCTTCATGATGTCTTTGAAAAGGTATGCTTCCCTTTTAACTCTAGCAAGTACACCATAGAACAGTGTTGATGATGTACTTGTTGCCCGCAAACAATAGGAATTAAGAAATATAAGCCACTTATTCCCATTATAATAGTGGGGGAGGTAATTTAAAATAATGGCAACAGAAGTGAATAATAGTAGAACATTGGGACAAGTTGAATGGCATTTATTATGTTCACATCCAGTGTTATCCTTTTCAATTTGTCGGGAATTTTGAGCACAAAGCCTTGTTTTCAGATGGTTGACCATGCATTTTTTTATTGTTTTTGTTACAAACTTTGACAGGATGTCTTCAGTCATTGCAACATGAAGTTACCTAGTCTGTAAAAAATAATCAGAAACCTTTATGTCACATTAAAATATGTTATGCTCAACATCCAAGGCTTATCTGAGTTACATGTTTGTCCCAAGTAAACACATCCATCCAATTTGTCAGAGCTGTAGTCTTTGTTTAGTAGTTATCGATCTCAGAGAGGACCAGAACCGGCTTGTTGTATTTACATGGCTGAGAGGGCTGAGAGGCATCCCACCAAGGAGACAGATGAAGGCCTGCTGATGGAATGCCTTGGAATGCCACATTTATCATCGTCATCCTTGTCGCTGCACATCCACTGATCATGTCCAACCCCGCTCCCTTCTTTCTCTTTTTTTTTAGTGTTGTTTTTTTCCAGCAGATTGCTTTCTCATTGCTTTTAACTCAAAGTGACACCTCGTCTGAATTGTCGTTTGTTGCAGTTTTTACTTCTCTTCCTCAGTTAACAGAAGTTCTGTCATAGTGACAGTAATTTTCGAAGCAATTTATGAGTCTTGGCAGAGAGTAGTAGGTCAAATGACTCGTCATACTCATTTAGACACTTTTATTGTATTTTTTCCCAAACTACAGAGCACCCCTGTATATCTAGTTTTTCTATATGTGCATGTGTGTGTAATTTGTATTTGTCTGGACAGCCTAGTTGTCCAGGCAACAGATGTTATTACAATTTTGTCAGTTGATGATACATGTGTTTTTTGTGTGGTTGTTAAATCAGGGTCTAATGGATGAGAACCCGGTACAGATCACAGTAATCAACCCCAAATCCATTACTATGGGCCAGCTGTATGGCCAGTTTGACCCCATCTCTCATGAGTGGTCCGATGGCATCCTTGCCGTCAGCTACAGATCCTTTGCTGCCTCCCAGGTAAGATGCCCATGCTTCCTATGGGTGTTTAGCAAACACATTGAAGGTATTGCACGGTTTCATTTAATAAACAGATATTAGTTCAGATGCAATCAATCAAATGGCAAACACCTCACAATATTTTCTGACTTGTGAAGCCATCTATCTGCTATTTAAGCTGTTCAAGTTTAGTCAGTTGCCACCTATTCTGCTATTGGATAAGTGAGTACTTGAATTGGAAAACAGAGACCAAATAATGTAACGGACCCAATGTTTTGTAAGAGTGCCAAACGGTAACTCCATGTCATGCTACATATTGGTCCACTGATTGTGTACAGTCTGTGGTCCATTATATTATGCATCGAAGCATCCATCCATCCATTCTCTATACACCGCTTTATCCTCACTAGGGTTGCAGGGGGTGCTGGAGCCTATCTCAGCTGACTCGGGCGAAAGCAGGGGATACCCTGAACAGGTCGCCAGTCTGTCGCAGGGCTACACATACAGACGAACAATCACACTCACATTAACACCTACGGGCAATTTAGAGTTTGCATTGAAGCAATATTTTTTTATTACCAAAAAACTCAAAGACAAATTAAAATGTTATTTTCTTGATCAGACACAATGATAAATTTTTTGTTGAATGGTGAATTCTGGTGAATATATTTATACCTGTGTTTTAGAGTCTGAAATTTAATGTATATTGCAAATACTGTAATTCTAAGTAGTGGTTTTACCCTTAACTAAAACTGTGGTTGAGTTGTTGCTAGCCAGTCAGAGACAATGATTTTCTGCTGACTTGCCAGGTGCCATAACTGCTCCTAAATGGGGCAGTGGCTGAAGAGAAGCTTGAAAGGTGCCTTACTAATAAACGATTCCATGTTTATACAGGCTGCTAACAACACACATTGACAGCAACAGCATTTAGGTAATTTACAACATGCCCAAAAACTGAATATAGTCACTGTTATGAAATAAAAATACAGGCTCTTATGTTTGAAGTTCAATGTACTACATGTTAGTTTCACTGAGGCTCCTCCACCAGTCATCCAAAAATGTCTAATGCAATCTTGTATTTAGTTTCTTGCACACCAAACTGTTCTCCACATGTAGATTGTAACAGAGAGAAACAAATATAACTTTTGAACTGTCCTTTTGGAATTTCTTAGGTTGGGGTTCATTGAGTAGGATAGTCAAGTTCTGAATGTTCAGTTTATCTTCTCTTATTGTCATTCAACTGAATTAGTAGTACTGTTGTAGCAGCTGTGTCTCTTTTTTAAATTACTAAGCTTCCACAGAAGTGAAAATGACATTTTAACCTAACATAATATTTGTATACCACAGATATTTAGACCAATGCTATCTGCATGGAAACAGTTTAAAACACCTTTATATCACCAGTTAAAACCTTAAAACATTTGTAATATATTTCTGTTTCAGCTGCATTGTGCAATGTAGATACATAAAGGCTGTTTCTCTGGCTGGAAATGTTTCCTCAGAATAGATATTCAGGCAGACAACAGGAGAGATGTGGAATTATTTTATTGCACTATGGCATATGCCTCCTTTATAATGACTTATTCAGATATGAATACCTTATTGCAGGAAACCGCTGCTTCACTGTTCCCTTCTAGATAAAACTTTAAAGCATGTTCCTCTTGCAGTACATTAAGATGTGATCAGGTGTACGATTCAAAGCTACCCTTCTGTAGGTGGCTGTACAACACAAAGATGAGAGTATTATAGTCTCCTCGGTCTCAGTTTATGAGTTTGGGATGGATCATTTTACTGTAGGCATGACATTCCAATTAATCGCGGCTGGTAGAAAGAAAGCATGCAGTGACAGGTAAGCAAAAGAAACATTTGGCTGTCTTGTTATAATTAGGTCTTTAATAACTCTCTTCCTTTTGTGTGCATTAATAGCTACACACACACACACACACAAACAAGACACATGTGGGTAGACAATTTACAGATTGCGGTGATGGCATGTCTTAATGGAAAATCATTTGTTCATTTGCTTCTCAATTTTTTTTTCAAATGAACTTGTCATTTAAAAGAACTGACTTCATATAAAGTTGTCATTTTACAAATTGTTTTTCTGTCGATGAATAAGGAGTCAGAGAAGTGAAATTACATACTGATGCAATGAAAATAGAAAACAAGAATAAATCTTGTCTTAATTCATTTACAAAAAGTCATTTTCCTCTCTGGGCAAAAAGTTCTTCTTTGTTTTGCTTCCCTTTTTCTGCGACACATTTTGCTAAACTAATTGTATCTGTGCTAATCTGCAGTCAACAGCAGTGTAGTGTATTAAATTCTCTCCATACACAATATACATTCTGTTTTTTTTTCCCAGACAGATCATTACATTACAGCATACTCACTTCCCTCTCAAGCACCAGATGGCCCCAGCCCAGGCATCTCCATTTGTTTATATCACAACAAATCAATTTAAAGCACAGCTCTTGCCAGCCCATTTAACTGGAGAATTGACGCTTGTTGTCAACTTCCATTATGACAGTGAAGGTGTTAATTTATTTAGCAAACATTCTTCACTTAAATTACAATGCACAGGTGTTCTCCCATGACCTTAAAAGTATGCACAATGATTTTTGTTTGTGCAAAAGAAATCAATGCACCATGTGGATACCACAAAGGATACAGACACATTATAAATGCACTGAGAAGCATTTTTCCCCCACAAACTTTTAAGGTCTTATGAACTTTAAAGTTCCACAGTTTAAAAAAAAAAAAAAAAAACAACTTTATGTTTAAGCACTGCATTGCTCAGTTTCTGTTAGATTTGGCTTGATTTTTCCTTGAAGTAAGACGCTTCCTAAAGGTGTAAAGGTTTAAGAAGGTGTATGTATAACTCAGTCTGTTCATTTGGGCCTCCCTGCTTCTCTCTCTGCATTTGTCAAGCTGCCTCAGCGTCAACAATTGCATAATTCTACAAGACTTTATTTTAGCATGTTTTTGTCAGGTATGATAATGCAGCCATTTTGGTCAATATTATTGACTGTTTTTGACCTTTTAGCCAAATTAATGCTACAGGATCAAGTTATATTGAAATTACTCCTTCCTTTTATTATTTTTCAGAGCCCTGACAGAAAATGGCTTATCTTTGATGGCCCAGTGGATGCTGTGTGGATTGAGAATATGAACACAGTGCTCGACGACAACAAGAAGCTGTGTCTGATGAGTGGTGAGATCATTCAGATGTCGCCACAAATGAGCCTCATCTTTGAGCCCATGGACCTGGAGGTGGCATCACCAGCCACGGTGAGAAGCACTCTTACTCTGATTAAAGACTTTATCGTAGCGTGCCCCGTTTTTTCTCATAGTGTCACTGATGGAGTGACAGATGTGGAAGTTCTGACTGCAATGAATACAGGCATTCCCTTGGAAGTACTTTTCTTACTTTACTTGGAATTGCTGACGAGTTGCAAACAACAATTTGCCTTTCATCGCAGATTGAGACAATGTAGCATGCGATAGATAGCTTTCCTATAATTCTATTTTTGTGGATCTCTCCCTTTGTCTCCAATTCTGAAATTGGCAAATTCCTTTTGTAATGTGGTTGTTATAACGACCACCTCTTCTGTTGGCTTTGGATGAGTTGACATGGCAATGCGCTAACACCAGGTTCTTCTTTTCACAAAGCCACGACAATTTATCAGGAGGGCATAGTACTTAGTATGGATAGTCATGCAACCTTCTTCCCTCCAATTCCATCCCCCACTGTGCAGGGATTTTTCTATTAATTTCAAAGATGCTAAAGGAAATATCCAGGATAGGCTCTCTATTCACGTCTCTAGTCCTTTGAAATAACCTGCACTCAATATCTATTTTGCAAGGCATACTGTAAAAAGTTATTTAATTGTACCTTTACTTATGGTAGGAGGAACAAAGGCTTTTGTTTGCAATGCATAGATGCCTTGAGAGAATACTTTTGCATCTCTCCTGCTTTACTTTTTTATTAAAGAGATTTCTATTTTTGATTCTCTATACCCTGCCATCTGTTCCTTTCATCACAGTGAATGCACATGCATCAAAACTTTTGTGATCACAGTTAACTCTTCCCACTCTGCATGTTCCCTTTTGTGCGCTGTTAATCTATCGTTCTTTCTTTGACTGTGAAAGTTATTTTTCTCCCTTCATGTACTATCATAAAACCTTTCTTTTTCTGCTTTTTTCTCCTACCATACCCACATATACAGTTAAGTGCTATTTGTATGTCTTGATACATCTCTGCTCACCACTCTTTTTTTTTCTTAATCTTTAATTGCCTTTCTCTGTGGGCCTATTCATGGGGTGTTATATGGAGTTGCTGGGTTGCATTAAAGCTTTAGCAGTAGTCTGTAACGCTGTCATCGGATTATTATCAGATGTAGTATCATATACGAAGAACACATTTATTTACACTATTCTACCAGTGCAATGGATGGAGTGCATTATTATCCCCCGCCTCCACGAAGTGGAAAAGGGGCATATAGGTTTGGCCTCCGTCCGTCCGTGCGTCCGAGATGAAGGGGACAGCTTTTCTCGGAAACTATTACAGCTAGGATTACGAAATTTAGTGTGTAGCTTCACACCATGGACACTTTGATCAAGTTCGAAAATGAGACCTGTGTGCTAATATTTAACAGAGTTATGGCCCTTTATCACTATTTTGGATATAGACTCATATGAAGGGGACAGCTTTTCTCGGACACTATTACAGCTAGGATTACAAAATTTAGTGTGTAGCTTCACACCATGGACACCTTGATCAAGTTCGAAAATGAGACCTGTGTGATAATATTTAACAGAGTTATGGCCCTTGGTCACTATTTTGGATATAGACTCATAGACATCACATGTGGCGGGGGATATTGATGACCATGTCGTCTTGTTATATTTGCATAAATGTTAGCTGCCAGCATTGCTTCAAGTAGTTTTCTGACAAAAAAGCTATTGTACTTCTGAGGACGAGTCAGAAAGTTTTGCTCATCATTAATACTACATACACACGTGGACAAAATTGTTGGTACCCCTCAGTTAAAGAAGGAAAAACCCACAATTCTCACTGAAATCACTTGAAACTCACAAAAGTAACAATAAATAAACATTTATTGAAAATGAAATAATCAAAAACAGCCATCACTTTTGAATTGTTGATCAACATAATTATTTAAAAAAACAAACTAATGAAACAGGCCTGGACAAAAATGATGGTACCTCTATAAAAGATTGAAAACTATTTGACCAGAGTGACATGATTAACTCAGGTGTGTCATTTAATTGACATCACAGGTGTTTCCAAACTCATAATCAGTCAGTCTGCCTATTTAAAGGGAGACAAGTAGTCACCCTGCTGTTTGGTGAAAAGGTGTGTACCACACTGAACATGGACAACAGAAAGCGAAGGAGAGAATTGTCCCAGGACATCCGAAAAAAAATTATAGACAAACATCTTAAAGGTAAAGGCTATAAGACCATCTCTAAACAGCTTGAAGTTCCTGTGACAACAGTGGCTCATATTATTCAGAAGTTCAAGACCCACGGGACAGTAGCTAACCTCCCTGGACGTGGCCGCAAGAGGAAAATTGATGACAAATTGAAGAGACGGATCGTTGGAATTGTATCCAAAGAGCCCAGAGCAACCTCCAAAGAAATTAAAGGTGAACTCCAAGGCCAAGGTACATCAGTGTCAGATCGCACCATTCGTCGTCGTTTGAGCCAAAGTGGACTTCATGGGAGACGACCAAGGAGGACACCACTGCTGAAAAAAACTCATAAAAAAGCCAGACTGGAATTTGCAAAAATGCATGTTGACAAGCCACAAAGCTTCTGGGAGAATGTCCTTTGGACAGATGAGACCAAACTGGAGCTTTTTGGTAAGGCACATCAACTCTATGTTCATAGACTCAAAAACCAAGCATACGAAGAAAAGAACACTGTCCCTACGGTGAAACATGGAGGAGGCTCAGTAATGTTTTGGGGCTGCTTTGCTGCATCTGGCACAGGGTGTCTTGAAAGTGTGCAAGGTACGATGAAATCTGAAGACTATCAAGGCATTCTGGAGAGAAATGTGCTGCCTAGTGTCAGAAAGCTTGGTCTCAGTCGCAGGTCATGGGTCTTCCAACAGGACAACGATCCAAAACACACAGCCAAAAACACCCAAGAATGGCTGAGAGAAAAGCGTTGGACTATTCTAAAGTGGCCTTCTATGAGCCCAGATCTGAATCCCATTGAACATATGTGGAAGGAGCTGAAACATGCCATTTGGAGAAGACACCCATCAAACCTGAGACAACTGGAGCTGTTTGCTCATGAGGAGTGGGCCAAAATACCTGTTGACAGCTGCAGAACGCTCATTGACAAATACAGAAATCGTTTAATTGCAGTGATTGCCTCAAAAGGTTGTGCAACAAAATATTAAGTTATGGGTACCATCATTTTTGTCCAGCCCTATTTCATTAGTTTGTTTTTTTAAATAATTATGTTAATCAACAATTCAAAAGTGATGGCTGATTTTGATTATTTAATTTTCAATAAATTTTTATTTATTGTTACTTTTGTGAGTTTCAAGCGATTTCAGTGAGAATTGTGGGTTTTTCCTTCTTTAACTGAGGGGTACCAACAATTTTGTCCACGTGTGTAAAAATAATGTTCTTCTAAACTCTTTTTAAAAAGGTTTTTAAGAACAGTGGGTTTATTTTGTGTATTCAGACTTGATATATGTTTATGGCAGGTGTCTCGGTGTGGTATGATCTACATGGAGCCCCATATGCTAGGCTGGCAGCCTCTAATGCTGTCCTGGCTTAATACAATGCCATCAACAGTCAATGCAACGCACAAAGAGCTCATCACTGCCCTCTTCAACCGCATACTGCCAGCCTGCCTCCAGCTCATTCGAAAGGCCACCAAGGTGCAGAACTGATAAAAACCTTTCTCAACACATACTATACATAGTCAAGCTGGCAGTGGTTTGCTAATGAATAATGTGTTGTCTTCACTCAAACATTTCTTTTTCCATGTTTTGAAGTTTTAAAGAGTTTGTGTTATTTTAGTTTTATGTTTCAATTACATATAGAAGTGCATGTTCTCAACTGTGAAGCCTAGTAAGCTTTATTCACGTTTTAATGAGTTTTGAGTCCAGTTGTTCATTCCAGTGTTCTGACATCACTTCTGTGTGAGCTTTGGTGTGTGTTGCCTCTTATGTTTGATTTCAGGAACTGTCCCCGACCTCTGACACCAATCTGGTGAAGTCCCTGATGAATCTCATTGACTGCATGATGGATGAGTTTCGTGATGAAGCAAAGATGAAGAAGATAAATGAAAACAATACTTGCTCCTGGCTGGAGGTTTGTGTTCACACCGCTACTAGTAGTACTACTAGTTATTCTTTACTAATAATACTAATTATTATTATTAAATGTTATCACAGTGCTATTAACAGTGTTAAGAAAGTGAGCATGTAAACACACAAATGATTCCAGCGTTCTAAAGCAAATTAGGCCCGCTACCCCTTACTCTGCAGTGGAAAGTACATTTACTCAAGTATTGTGCTTAAGTACAATGTTGAGGTACATGTTATTCAATGCTTCCACTTCACTACAATACAGATGGAAACATTACACTTTCCGTTCCACTTCAGTTATCGGACAGCTTTAGTACTTTTAAGAAGATTTTACACAACGGAATTAAAGGAGGCTTTAAAAAACACACACAGTTAAGGATTAAACTAGAGGTTTCCAACATGTTTTTATCTTCTTGTGTATTGCAAAAAGCAGTATGTAATCAGGTTCACATTTCAGATGCCTGTGAGTTTTAAACTGTTCCAACAAATAAGGATTTTTCCTTTAAGCTCCTCACATGGTTTAATTTGAGTAAATGTTCAAATAATCCAATATCTCATCAAAAATCAGAGAAAAAGTCCAAAAACTGAAAACAGATTTGTCTATCAGAACCTATTTATTCTTCTTTCTACTCCAGTTGAACAAAGGACACCTCTTCATAGTGCCCTTGTGTAAAAACCCAGCAGCTACAACAGTGACATGTTGTTTATAAACTGATACTTCAGTATTGATAATCCAGTGTCATAATATACCAGTCAGAAGGACCAACCCAGTACTTATACTTTAAATTTTAAAGATCTGAATTTATCTGCCAACACTGTAGTTGTGTTATGTGCTCAGAACAAACTGAGAATGTGTTGGATGAAAAAAAATTGCAACTGGCACTGTCAAGTTTTGTTTTGCTTTGTGTTGATGTTGTAAGACTGGTTTTGCTCGAAGAAGCATAAAAGGATTCATACATAAAGGGAGCAACTGCACTTAAGGGGTAAAGTTCCAGATTTCCTGAGCTGTACAGCAAGAGAAAATGGAGCCAGTGACACGGCGAATATGCTCACGGACCAATGACACACATTTTACCTACAAGGGTACTTTGAAAAGTTCTCGGCCTCACCTGGAAGCATTTGGCATAACTCCCATTTTGGGGAATAACTGTATTCTAGAAAACCTTATATCAGTGCCTATCAATGTGGCACATGTGCTGTGTGTACAGGGGCATTGTCCTGGAGCAACAGCACACCAGCTTGAAGCGTTCCTCATCTTGCAAAAAAAATTATGACAAACATCAGAGTTTTTATGGACAATGAGATTAGGATTTATAGTATTCAGTTATGCCCCCAAAATGGAGTTACACTCCTTGTTTGTGGGTGAGGCCAAGAACTTTTTGAAGTACCCTCATAAGTTTACCTAATTGAAGACGTTAGAGTCCAGTAAATCAAGCTATAACAAATTGTGTTGCTGTTGCATTGTTTATGAAATGTTAATTTATTTTGCTGTAAAAGGAAACTGAAAAATAACTCATTAAAATTATGATGTGAAGAACTGAAATTTGAAAGGTCAAACAACGCTTTCATTTCTATTATCTGCAGATTGATTACCATAATTTCCGGACTATTGAGCGCACCTGAATATAAGCAGCACCCACTAAATCTGAAAATAAAAAAAGTTTTGTACATATATAAGCCGCACCCGACTATAAGCCGCAGGTGTCCACGGTGTAACATGAGATGTTTACACAGAAAGATTTTTTCTTAAACTTGTAATTAAATACATACTTTTTTCTGAACAGTGCCTGTAACACGGCATGAAACACATTGAGTCAGTTCACGCTGCCAACTCCAACCTCTTACCGTTGATTCATTGATCAATGCCAAGCTAACGTGCAGCAGCTCTATTTCCTTCTTCGACAGGCAGATCAATTGCCTTTAAATTAAAAGCTGTGTTACCGACCCGATTCTGCCAGCCGCCGAACCGTGGTTGGGCAGCCTCGGGTAGTGCTAGCGCGCTTAGCTTAGCGCTAAAACTTATCTTTAAGTTTTTTTATTGTATTGTATATCATCGTGGTGCGTTTCCACACTCGTCTCTGCAACACACACACACAGCTGCAGCGCTCCTCCTCACATCACACTCTCCCACACACACACCGTAACCTGCAGGTTAAGGAGAGCAGGCTTGACCTGCAGCAGTTGCATCATACACATTTCTTCATGTTTTCCATGATGAGGGTGTGTGCATGAAGCACAAAATGACTGATCTGAAGAATTCTGTGTGTGCTTGATTTAATTTGAACAGTGTCAATGGTCCACTGTGACCTGTTTGGTCATTTTATTGGTCTGATGTGACGAGACTTAATGATGGCATGAAGCTCGCACGTAAAAATCTATACATTAGACGCATCGTTGTATAAGCCGCAGGGTCCAAAGCATGAGAAAAAAGTAGCTTATAGTCCGGAAAATCAGTTGAATTCAAACATCTGATAGTTATGAACTCAATTAAAGATAAGGATTTTCTGTTGTGGTACTCATTTTAATAGTATTTAAACATACATCAAAAAAGTCTTCTTCAAACAGAAAACCGGATACTGTATTAACAAAAGAATAACTCTTTTCAGTTATAAATTTACTGTACTAATCAGGTCTGTCTCCTCACAGGTCTACAAAGAAGGAAAAAGTTTTAGCAGATGAGCCCCTTCTTCTGCCCCCTGCATGAGTTCCAATTGATTTTTTTGCCTCTGAATCATGTCTTTTGAAAGCACTGCTATTATCCCCCTGTGGCACACTGCACTGATGAATGCCTTTCAACCTTCTCTCCCATGTTTCTCAGCCAGTCATTATCAAAGTGTTGAATTAATCAGCTTTTTAACAGCAGGAGCTATCATGAGGCTGCTAAGCCTCATTTCCAATTCCTACAGTAGCCCTGCTGTTTTTTTTCCAACAAAGACATCTCTTCTCTGCGGATTGTTTTTTTTTTTTTTTTTTTTTGTCTTTTTGTTTCATAAATTAATCTGTATGCTGGTTGACATTTGCATGACTGCTGTACATATAAATCATTTCAGTAATTACAAGTTTTTTTCTGTGCAGTGAGATTTTTGACAAATCCTAAATGTGCAAAGGGATTTTTTTTTTAAGGTTTGGGTTTTCTTACAGTGTCAAAAATATATGGAGTAGTACAGTACTTGTGCTTGCTACTTACAACTTCTGCTACTTTAACCTTCGAGACTGAGGGACTTTCGTCATTGAACAATACATGCACGTTGTATGCAAATATGAATCTGATCTAATCAAAATTGGTGACAGTGTGCTTGTCTTTTACACAGGGCATTTTTGTGTTCTGCCTGGTGTGGTCAGTGGGTGCCAGCTGTGATGAGTCAGGCAGGGTCAAGTTTGATGGACTGGTAAGAGAAATACTGAGTGGCCCCTTAAGTGAGGAGACCAAGGCCCACTATGACATTCTGGCCACTGTTGAGGCTCCTCCTAAACAGCTCACAGTTCCCTTACCCACTGAGGGAACAGTGTACCAGTATCTCTTCATTAAAGAGGTAAGTCTGCTTTGGAAACTTGTGGGACTGAGAGCAGTTTGCTGCTTTTTATTTTATTTTATTTTATTTTTTACTTTGAATGTCAACTCAAACATTTTGAAATATGACTTACTTCCTTATTAACTGTTACACAATTAGCATGGGGACAAAAACTAAATATCACTCATACACTGAAAAACACAAATGGTTATTTTATGCAGAAATTGTGTTTATGCCATTATTACTACAATATCTGGCAACAAACAAAAAGAACATCAAGCACCTGTGGACAGGCCAGCGTGACGTACCTTTTCTTTTTCCCTTAGATATTTCTTGAAGAGGGGCTGCAATTTACTGGCTATCTGGGACCTTTATCGTGTCATACTCGCTAGTCTCATGTTGTTTTCATAGTAAAAAAACAAACAAACAAAAAAACCTTACAGCTGCTCTGTCTAAATTCATATTTGAAATTTTCTTAATTAAATTCAGTTTTGAAAATATATTGCATCAGAAGTTTTAAGAGACAAACTTTATACTGTATCTGAACTGTATGACTTGTTTTTTTTTATTATATATTACTCATTATGGGCATTTTAAATACAAGACAGCTTTAGCCAAGGCAATCCTAAAATGAGTGTTTCATATTGGTGCAGGTCATATGAGAGTACTTCTTAGGCTTTTTTAAAAAAAAAAAACTTTATATTTCTTCTGTTCTTCATAAACAAAAACAACTGCTTTGGATTTGACCAAGAAGTCTAAGACTGTTATGTAGCTTTTTAGTGCAAAAAGCTAACACAGTGTGGATACCACATGTGGCTACAGAGCATTTGCCTCATACATATCAACTATTGTTATTGATTTAGAATGTCGATATTAATAAATTCTGAGCGCACGTAAAGGGACGTATAAAATTAGTGACCTTTAGTGTACAAATGCCCGTATCTGTTTATGTGTCACACTTTAGACAAATCAATGTGTGTGCTCCAGGTGATCAAATATTCCTATCTGCAGTCTAAGATACTATTGTATCTGCACAATGGTTGTTTATATACAAATGCAAATCTTCATCATCTCTTTTTTTTCCCCCCAATTTCCTCTTCAGGGCCCAGGCAGGTGGGAGCTTTGGACAGATAAGCTAAAGACCTCTCCCCCCATATGCAAGGACATGCAGTTCAACGGGATTATTGTTCCCACGGAGAACACAGTATGTTATATGGCACTGATGGAGCTCCTTGTCACTCACCAGAAGCCTACTATTTTCATTGGCCCCACTGGCACTGGAAAAAGTGTCTACATTACAGTGAGTTGTCTGATATGTAATATTTTGGTACATGACATATAGAAATCAAACGATAGCAAAACTGATGCAAATGCAGTGTGTAGCATAGTATAGAAAAAGAATCATTGCATTTTAGCTGCCTTTACTTTTCCAGTTCGTCTAAATATTGTTGGACAAGGCTTGGCAGTACTTTGTCATTATTTACCAGAATAATATGAGGGCATATGTGGCTATCAATGCTAAGAATAAGACTACTGCTACTACTACTTTTTAAAATCATATTGATAGTTCTTTAAGGTACTGACAATGCTTATAATTACTTAAATGATATTGAAGGGACTTTATGAAATTTCACGTACAAAATGTATGTTTACATTTAGTGCTTCTTACCAAACACATGACATTAAAAGCATGTTTCTTTTCTCATTATTTCTCAATCTATATTTAAAAGCTAGCAGTCTTCTTCACTATCTTTACATTTTTTGGTTTCTTTCTCTGCCTTTACCACCACTAGTTGTTGTACAGTTGATTAGCAGGAAACCATGGGCTAGAATGCAAAACCTTCATGCTTATACAGTCTTGTGCACAAGATGGAAAGAAAGTTGTAACAAATTCATCAAACCATTTGCCCATTGTGCTGCAAGTGGCCAAAAATGACACAGGTTATCAATAAGTGTGAGCTAATTTGATTTGCTTTAATTTACTTTATTGACAGTGATATATGCTGAAATTAATTTAAATTAGTGTTTTCATAGGTAGTAAAACACTGCCTATGCTATTCATGGCATCACGTCTTGAACGAGTGAACACTCATTTCTAAGAAGTGTAGTTCTGGACTGGAGTAAGTACTCTGAGCACACAAATCATTTGGAGGCAACACAGCTACCCCAGGTGTGAAAACGGCCACCTTGGAGGAATACAGAGTATCTCTCAGCAGAATTTTGGCTATTTATATCAAGGACTAATCCCCCCTCCCAGCCTTTGCTTCATTAGTTCATCCATTAGTGTGCTCAAACTTGAGACACTGGGGTGAATAGAGATCATCTCACTGGGGAGCCTGCCTTGTTCTCCACTTCCTGCCTGTCTGCTTGGTGGAGCAGCTCTGTCCCATGCCGCAACCAGCAGAGCGTGGCTGAATCCCAAATCTGGCAGAAGTGATAAAGGAAGACCGACACTCAGGCCATGTGAATACGAATGGCACGTTGCCCGCAGTAGTGCTGTCAGACAACTTTACACTAGGCTCCTTCACCTGCCCCACACTACTCTGGAGTATGACAGAGACAAGCTGTACAACTGGTTTATAATTTAGCCAGCAGGATGAGGATGCGTTTCGGCTGCATCCTGTGGTCATTCTCATCACATGTCTCTTTTCACTGTGCAGTTCATCACTCACATGATTTTACAAGCATGCGTATGAACATTGTGCTTACGTGTACACAGTGCAAACAAGAGCATGTGCTCTTAACCCAGAAGAGATAATGTAGTTTTTGTTCATACTAACAGTTTATCCAAAAGGGCCCTTTTTCTTATAGCTTTTACTGTAAAGTCCTTATGTCTCTCGTGTAGAATGAAAAAATTATGGATTTTACCATTTTGGTCTGCATAACATTACTTTAGATCATGTCCTTAGAGGGCAACTAATTTCCCACTTCATTTCAAAGTCATTTTCAGGGATTAACTGAGATCCAATTGTTATCTAATGAAATACTCAGCAAATGCCACATTTAATTACATTATGAAGCTTATCACAGCCATTTGTCAGGATAAAATTGGAAATGCCTATTTTGTGCGTACTCTACTTATACAAGGTATTTTTTGGCATGTAGAGAGAATGAGAGTACTTTACAGCCTTTTCAGCCAAATGAGCACTTTTCTGAAGTGTGCAATTATTAACACCTTCATTACATTTATTTGTTGAATACTGTCCATGATATTTCCAGATCGTCAAAAGTCACTTCAGGTTTTTGAACCCACAATAAACATTGATGTTAATGGAACAAACTCTCTCCTGGGTACAACAGCAATGTTTTTGTCAAGTGTCACTTTTCTTGATAATATCTCTTATTTATCATGCAGTGTCAGAATTATGCATTATTGTGTGGTTGATTAATTCATTTTGAAAGTATGCCATTTACAATGCACTTCCAATCTGTCAGTTTTGATGATAGTTTGTGTTCATATTTCAAATATCTCTTGCCCAGGACTTCTTGTTGAATCAGCTGCAGAAGGATGTGTACAGCCCATTATTTATCAACTTTTCCGCCCAGACTACAGCTGCCCAGACCCAAAACATTATTATGTCCAAGCTAGATAAGCGTCGCAAAGGAGTGTTTGGCCCTCCCCTTGGGAAGAAAATGGTACAGCTTATTTATCCTTTTCATACTTGCCATCTATTTTTGTCGGAGTGCACTCATTCTATTTTGACAGTTTGACATACCGTATTAAATGCTAAAAACCACAAAAGCATATTGTTTTACATCAGTAGACAATATATGAGTACATTCCAAGTATCCTAATGTTTCTTATCTTATCAGGTGGTATTTGTTGATGATGTGAACATGCCAGCCAGGGAAGTTTATGGTGCCCAGCCTCCTGTGGAGCTGCTGCGTCAGTGGCTAGACCACTGGAACTGGTATGACTTGAAGGACTGCTCAATGATCAACCTGGTGGATATCCAGACCATATGTGCTATGGGACCACCTGGTGAGTTGCAGCTGTGGTACCTTAAAGTTTATTAGAAAAAATATTGTTACACCATTGTTTATCAAAGATGATTGATTGGTTGACAAATGGTGGACTGTTTTCTATCTGTGGAGAGTATTTTTTTTCATCTGTTGTGTACCTGCTGCTCAAGTACTCTGGAGTCAGTGTCACAAATGACTCCCTGCTGTTTTGTGATGCACCAAACCGCCTTAAGGTTTTTACAAAAGAACATGTTTGCCACCTTTGCCTTGACTGCAGCTACAAGTGTAAACATGAAAGCAACTCTGTCCACTGGGGCAGCTGGCAGCGACAGCTGCAAAAGAAAGGGGGTGAGCGCCTCTCTCAGGTGGCCACACTGCAACAGTATTTGCTGCTATTGCCTGAGCTGGCAGTTGTTTAGTTTTTCTAAGGTCTGTATAGGTGTGGTAACCTCTGAATCCAAACCCTAGTAAAATAGATAGAAAAAAAAATCAAATGAAGCTTTATTGTCATCATATCAGATGAGATGGCGTTTCTCCAGGATCCAAAAACCAGATCAACAGTTAACTGCTTGTGAAATGAAGCTGTTTATCAGTCTGGTGGTTCTTCCTTAAAATGTTGCGGTTGTATAATCATGTCATACTTTCAGAGTTGACTTGTGATATTACCGTAGTTGGCTAAAAATGTTATTGTGTTTGCCAGTGTAAAGTTTTGTCTCCAGCCGCGATTAGTGCTGTTTCAGTTGTCCCTGTTCATATTGGTAGAACAAATATGTCAGCAGTGGAGCTAGAACTAGCTGTTGACTGTAAAACTCCACAGAAAAGGTATCTTCAGTAGACTCTATTGATTCAAGTGGCCTTGTAAGTCATAAAGACTCGGATGCCATGAAACATAAGTGTTTCGCTGTCCCTGTGTGCAGTGTGCAACATTGAGTGGTGTTGTTGCCTGTTATGCAGCAACCAATCAATCAGCCACTTATAACAAGTTTTACAGTGTTCTATAGATGTGGGAAAAATGCTTTTAATGCAGTATGAGGTTACCTAGTAAATATCATTGCACTTAGAGCATGGAAGGCAATCTTTAACATATCATCTCTGACAAATGCCATGGTTGTTGGGTCATCTTTAACACATTTGTACACTTTAAAAGTATAATAATATTCAAATAGAGAGGAATAGAATGGCACAAAAAGAGCTTTTAGTACACCAGTTTGAAAAAAAATTTCAGAGACAGAATGTGGATGCCTACGTGTATGAAAATATTGCCTATAGTTACTGAGTACCATAAATACCTGGGTACTGAGTGGGAGTACTATGATCACTGGTTGAAAAACACCTATTCAAAGTGTTATCTCTGTTCAAGAATAGGGTTTTAAGTCTTTGTCCTGCTTGTTTTTAGGTGGGGGACGGAACCCTGTAACACCTCGGTACCTGCGTCACTTCAACGTAATCACCATTAATCATTTTAATGAGAAGACCATGTATACAATCTTCTCCAGAATCATGGATTGGCATTTCACCATACGGTAACTATACTCAACATATAACTTGCATGTATGCATATGTTTAGGAATTATCATGACCAAATCTGTACATACCGGGCTTTGCAAAAGTTCTGCTACACTTGGTGAGACATTCACGAAAATGAACACAAAGATTTTTTGGTGCAATAAGATAAAACTTTTGGGTGGCTACATTTCTGATTAATATTATCATTAACACATATATTGAAATATTTGGAAAATAAAAATTATCTTATTGCACCAAAAAATCTTTGTGTTCATTTTGCTTGCATTTTGCAAGTGTAACAGAACTTTTGCAAAGCCCGGTATACCAGTAATACAGACAGAGCTGCCGGTTCTTTATTAGCCTCACCTTTTGAATTTCAGTGTGAAGCATTAAGTTGTTTATAGCAATAGAAAAGATTGTAAATTATCACATACCAAAGACAGTTGTGGCTGCCAAGGCTGTAATTATTGCAAGAGTAGGAAGGAGAAGTGGCAGTTACCAAAAATTATTCTATACATCAGTTTTTGTGTCAATAATTAGAGGATTAAAGGTGTTCTTTTCCCCTGTCTCTTCTTGCCCTGCTACATTGTTTACCTCAGAGACCACAAGCCCTAAAGCAATCAAATCTTTTGGACAGGTTTCAAATCTACCCAAGCACTCATGCACACAGAGATATCACCTGCATTTTAAAAAGATACACATTTTGATTTTTTTTTCCTTTGCATTTGGTGTCATGTTGTGAATGCTAATGATAGGAACACAAATCCTTGATAATACAGTCTATATTATATAGGCTACATGTTTAGTTAATACAGCAAATCCATTACTGGTTCATTCTCCTAACTAAACTGTACGAGAGAAACCGAACGGAATCTGAACAATAAATCAACCATTTTATCCACAGGTTTTCCTTCCCCAACTCATTTGCGGCCCTGACTTCTCAAATCGTCAATAGCACCATGTCAGTGTACCAGGAGGCCACCAAGAATTTGCTACCAACCCCCACAAAGTCCCATTACTTGTTCAATCTGCGTGATGTCTCCCGGGTCATCCAGGGCATCTGCCTGTCGCGACCAGAGACTACAGATGAACCATCTGTCATTAAACGTCTCTGGGTCCATGAGGTAACGTTGCACACAATAAACAATATAAAGCACCTAAGAGCTGCATAACTAAAGTAAAATAAAAAAGATCCTGAAAACACAAAAATTGATTTACTTTATATTATATAGCAGCTTTAGTCAAAGTAACATCTTCCTGTTACTTGTTGCACTAAGAGCTAGATTTGTCACCCTGATTGTGTTTATATCTCTGTAGATCTCTCTGACTCCTCCCTTGTTAATCTTCAGGTCCTCAGGGTATACTACGATCGACTGGTCCATGACACAGATCGGTCCTGGCTTGTAAACTATTTACAGGTCGTGTCTCAGAGTCACATGAAGGAAAACTTTCATCAGCTATTCCAGCATCTGGACCAGGACCATGACGGAAAAGTAACTGACGATGACCTGCGCAGCCTCATGTTTTGCAACTTCCACGACCCCAAGGGTGAGGACCGCAGCTACTGCGAAGTACACAACCTAGACCAGCTACGTCAGGTGGTGGAGTCACATCTGGAGGAGTTCAACAACATCAGTAAAGCACCGATGAATCTGGTGCTCTTCCGTTTTGCCATCGAGCATGTGTGCCGCATTTCCCGCATCCTCAAACAGCCACGTGGCCACGCCCTGCTGGTGGGGGTGGGTGGGAGTGGGCGTCAGTCTCTCACTCGTTTGGCTGCCTTCATGGCAGAGTCTGAACTTTTCCAGGTCGAAATCTCCAAGACCTATGGAACCACTGAATGGCACGACGACCTAAAGTTAATCATGAGGAAGTCCGCAGAGGGGGAAGCTCATGGTGTCTTCCTTTTACAGACTCTCAAATCAAAATGGAGTCATTCCTCGAGGACATTGGCAACCTGCTCAACACTGGTGAGGTAAAGTGAATGGAAGGAAGCATGGAAAAGGGTTTAAGAATCAAGAGAAAAACAAATACTGTACCTTAATTGATAGATGAGTTGAGGTATAGATAACATATAAGAAAATTGATCAGTGTTGAAGGATTGGATAAATAAAAAATGTATGGATGAAGGATGAATGTGTGGAGACATTGAAAGATGGATGAATGCTTGATGAATACATGTTTAGATAGATGGATGTGGGTAGATAGATGGTAAAAAGCTGCAAACATGTAATCATTTGGTTGTTTCTAGGTGCCTAACCTATTTGCAGTTGATGAGAAGCAAGAAATCTGTGAGCGAATGCGTGTGCTGGACCGGCAGCGTGAACGTGACAAGCAGACAGATGGCAGCCCCTTGTCACTTTTCAACATGTTTTTAGAGCGCTGTCGCACACAGCTCCACGTGGTGTTGGCCATGAGTCCCATTGGAGATGCCTTCAGGGACCGCTTGAGACGTTTCCCTGCTCTCATTAACTGTTGCACCATTAACTGGTTCCAGGTGAGTGTATGTATGTTGCATGTGCTCTGGTGTTCTGTGGGCCCCATCAAAGTGTCTCTTTAGAAATTAACCATTGAACAGACTATTTTGAGCTTCATTCAACAGTAACTGATGAAATTGCTAGTAAACCATAGCAGAGATTAAAACAAACTATTTCTGGCAGCACAATGGCAGGATAACATATTTTCTGCCTTGTTAGACCTGGCCTGAGGATGCCCTGCAGGCAGTGGCTTGCCGCTTCCTTGAGGACGTTGAGATGACGGATGAGGCTCGAGTAGGCTGCATCAACATGTGCAAGAGCTTCCACACCTCAGCAATTGAGCTGTCAGTCCGCTTTTTGAATGAGTTGCAGCGCCACAACTACGTCACTCCAACTTCATACCTTGAGCTCATTTCAACATTTAAAGCCTTGCTGAAGAGAAAAAGAACGTAAGGTCAAATTATATCTTATTTGTAGTTATGTTTATTTTATGTTTTATTACTGAAGATGCTATTTTTAGATTTGAGATCAAATTGGTTGTGTCTCAAAAGTTGATATTAGACAAAGACTTGATCAGGATGTCACAAGTCAAGGGCCACAAAAGTCAAATTTCAGTCTCTATGTGTAAGCATTTTATCTAAATCTGTCTTTTTCCCAGTGAGGTGATGAACCTGAAACAACGCTATGAGGTTTGGTCTCGAAAAGTTAGAGTCAGCAACAGATCAAGTGGCTACAATGCAAATTGAACTAGAGGCTCTACAGCCACAGCTGCTTGTGGCTAGCAAAGACGTAGATGAAATGATGAGGTGATTGAACATGAATCTGTGGAGGTGGCTGAGACGGAGAAGGTGGTGAAAATGGATGAAGCCATGGCCAACGAACAAGCAATGGCTTGCTAAGGCCATCAAAGATGAGTGTGATGCAGAATTAGCTGAAGCCATGCCGATCCTAGAGGCAGCCCTGGCTGCACTGAATACTCTCACCCCTAAGGTAAAAGCAGCAATATGGTTTCTTCCTAATGTAAAACAATACCCTTGAGATCTGGGTTAAAGGCTTGGCATACTGGAGTAGAATAGTGATTTGTGTTTCTATCTACAGGATGTCACGCTGGTGAAGGCCATGAAAGCCCCGCCACAGCTGTCAAGCTGGTTATGGAGGCAATTTGTATTCTCAAAGGCATCAAGCCAGATCGTGTGCTGGATCCATCAGGCACTGGTAAAAAAGTAGAGGACTTTTGGGGTCCAGCCAAAAAGCTTCTGGGAGACATAAGGTTTCTCCAGAGCCTCTATGAGTATGATAAGGACAACATCCCACCAAATGTCATCGCCATAATCCGCAATAAGTACATTACCAACCCTGACTTTGTACCAGAGAAGATTAGAACTGCATCAACTGCAGCTGAAGGCATGTGTAAGTGGGTTTGTGCCATGGACAAGTATGACAAGTAAGTGATGTTCCTCTCCTCCTCACATAATCACATAATATTAAATCAGATCAATTTGATCAGATTATATATTATGCCATGTATCATCTATGGTTCTAATGCAATGAGGGAGGTAGTTGGCAAACCTGATTAAGATTAGATATTAGATTCATTTGTTAGTTTCAACTTAATATGTAAAACTGAGTACATCTCTATAGATGAAGTAAGATTTAGGGCATATTCAATTGTATAAAAAGCTTTGACAATATTATCCAATTTATCATAGGTTTGTTTCACCTTTATTCACACATGTCAAGTAAATCCAGCCTATCCAGGAATACATGGACTGAAGTGCTATTTACCTTTTGAATGTAGATTCTTGAAATGAAATGCTTTGTGTCTTTCAGAGTGGCCAAGGTGGTGGCTCCAAAGAAAGAGAAAGCCTGGCACAGGCAGAGGGGAACCTGCGAGTGGCCATGGAGAGCCTAAATAAAAAGCAGACTGCCCTCAAAGAAGTCCAAGATAACTTGAAAAACTTCAGGAGACTTTGGATGCTAATAAAAACAAGAAAGCTGACTTGGAGAATCAGGTCTGCAATTGTATATCCGTGTGTAATATTTCAGGTGTTAAAAAGTAATCTTCTTTACAGTTTGATCACTGAAATACTTTGAGTCTCTCTTTAATGGCCAGCGGATATGGTTAGTGTGTGTGGAGCTAAGTAGCTGACATTTCAAAGGTTTTCCATATTATATACAATAAGCAAGACCCAGGAAAACATTTTAACAAAGATGATGATGTGCCACTGACAGGAACGTTCTGGAAAATATTATCCATTGAGCCCATTCAACAGTCAGTGCAAGTTAGTGACTGAATCACACCAATTTGCTCTGGCAAACATGATCTGGACTTAGTTCCTTGACCTGTGAAAACCACCATAGTGCAACACATTTTCTCTTATCTCTCAAATGGTACCCTCCAGGTGGATCTGTGCCGTAAGAAACTAGAGCGAGCTGAGCAGCTGATTGGAGACTTGGTGGAGAGAAGACTCGCTGGAATGAAATGGCCTTCAAGCTGGCAAAGCTCTATGATAACCTCACCGGCGACATCCTCATCTCAGCAGGCATAGTGGCTACCTGGGGAGCCTTCACCTCCAGCTACAGACAGGTACAGACAAATGAGGAAGTAGCACATGTGATATAGATAGTAACAGCATATTACTAGAAGATGAGTTAACATTTGGAGTTATCATTCCCAGTAACTGTAAGGCTGATGATTTCTTTTTACTGAGGACAATCAATAGAGTGTCTATTGAGCACTGTTTCAGATCTATGATGCTTAAGAGCATTTTGGTGAAACGCAGATACTTTGATTTACCCAAGGCACTTTTGATTTTTCCTCCTGCTAACCTCAAATGTCTCCAAAAACACTGCCCTAATCTTTTATATTCGGTCACATACCGGATCACTCTGTCACAAAAGTGAATGGAAGAGTGTTGAATTGGGTCATTTTCTTGCACATGGTTGGGTTTGTGAATGTAAAATGGAAATAAAGCATTCTCATGGATTGTGTGCATCATGTCAAAGTTAACACTGATTTTTGCTAACTTATGTCAGGTAATTAAAAACATAAAATCTGAAATAAGCAATTGGAGACCTTCTGATTGCAGTGAATGAGTCTCAAGTGACTGTAGTATAAAGGCACCTGTACCAGTCAGTGGTGAATCAGCATTCATGGCTTTATCTAGACCATTAAACAAAAGAACACTCCAAGCATGAAAAGGATATTGAAAAAGATAAGTCAGCGGATGGATACAAGAAAATTTCCAATTCACTCAATATGCCTTGGAGTATAGTTATAAATGAAAGAAATGTGGCATATGGACAAATATGACTAGAGCAGAACAACCTGATCATGCAAGATACTACTGAGGGAGGCTACCAAGACACCTGTGCTCTTCTGGAGTTAGAAGCTTCAGCGACTGAAACGGATGAGAAACAGAGAAACAATTGCCAAGAGTCTTCACCAGTCAAAGCTTTATGGTGAGAGTGGCAAAGACAAAGCCTCTGCCGAAAAAAAAACAAAACACTAAAGTTCACCGAAAGGCATGTGGGAGACGAGAAGAATGTTCTTTGGTCTGATGACACTAAATTAAGCTTCGTGGCCATAAGACTACACACTATCTTTGGCAGGCTTCATTTATTGCTCATCAACACAAACACACCATCCCCACCATGAAGCATAGTGGTGACAACATCATGATGTGGGGATGCTTCCTGGCAGCAGGCTTGTAAAGGCTGGATGGTAAAATACATGCAGCAAAGTATAGGGAAGTCATGAAGGAAAGCCATCTGCAAGAGAACTGACTTAGGAGATACAATTTCCTGCATGATTCATTTTCCATGAATAACTATGCAATCACTTTACTTCATTTTATGTTTATATTCTGAAATAATTGACATTACTTTGTAGAAATCCGCTTTCACTTTGATATAAAAGAGTCTTTTTTGCAAATACTTGTCACAACTGCCACATTACAATGACAGTGATTAAATATTGAAAAGCAAGAAAAGGAGAACTTTCAAAGGGGACTGAATACTTTATAAACAACATTAGTCTTTTTTGTAATATGTCTGGATATGCTAAAATGTTTACTAGCATGTTTTATTTCTTTGCAGGGAAGTGTGTGTGTTTGCTTCTTTGTATGTAGAAAAGTGGAAATGAACTAATTAGCATTAATGTGCTCCTGTGCAGAAACAGACAGAGGAATGGATGAATCTTTGTATAAGCAGAGAAATCCCATGCTCCTCCTCCATGTCTCTCATGAACTCACTGGGCGATCCCGTAAAGATTCGTGCATGGACCATTGCTGGCCTACCATCAGACACTTTCTCCATAGACAACGGTATCATAATCTCGTGAGTACTGAAGATAATGTTCATTATTGCATGTTATAGGAAACCTGTACTGGAATTATTGTCACGAAAATCTACACAGAATTTCGACAACACATTAACAAATGTCAGTGGAAATATCAACTGAAACCGAAAACTGAACTTCAAACACACTTTTCACAAAAGCTGCTCTTCAGAGCTGTCGTACACCTGCAAATTGTAGCTGGGATAGAGAAAAAGAAAGTCAGTTGTTTTTTTAAACCCAGGAGGCCTCTTCTTACTCTGTGCATGAATGCTTTCATTGAAACTGCTCGCTGCTGTTTACTTTTTTTATGTCCCTCAGTGTGCATAAGGAATGGGTTACACTGTTTAAATGCATTGCAGTTGTATGTTTTTGAAACCAAGATAATTGGTAGATTAACAAAGGCTCAGGATTAGATTAGTCATTGCCAGTCAGTTTAAATAAGAGGCTACAACATAACTGCCCTGGTTCAAACTTGTGGTACAGTTAAAAAGTAATATGAGCTTGACCTTGCAATGTAAAGTTCTCTAAATTAATCACGTTACAATTTATTTTTATATGAATAAAATCGACTTCTATTCAATTCAATTGACATCTTCTTGTTGGTCTAACAAGAGCAAAAAAATTTTTAACCATACTACAAAGGCCTCAGGTGTGTTATCAAACTGTTGGTTATGTAACTGTACTCTGTCTGAATGTTTATGTCTAAGCTGCTCCTTACGTCTCAGTTCTTGTCCTGCAATACCCACCTTGCTGCTAGGACCTTTCACAAGTTGCAATTACACGAGGCTCTTTCACTCTGACAAGGCAGCACCTTTTGATCAGTCAGCACTCTGTGAATGTGTGTGTGTGTGTGTTTGTAGTAACTCCAGGCGGTGCCTTTGATGATCGATCCCCAAGGCCAGGCCAACAAGTGGGTGAAAAACATGGAGAAGGCCAACAACTTGCATATTATTAAGCTGAGTGATGCTGACTTCGTGCGCACTCTGGAGAACTGCATCCAATTTGGCACACCAGGTAAACACAAGGATTTCTCTAGTTTAATGCTTCTGCTGTTGCTGTCTTGTCAGTGTGCGCGCCTTACCCACATTGTTGCAATTCCTGTTCCTGCCTGCTGAGGTCTCTCTTTACCACAAAGACTTGTTGTTGCTGTGCAAAGAATCCTGCTCTCCTTTGTTCCCTGTTCTGCAGAGGAAGAATTCAGATATGACATATTTCAGCTCGTGAGCCTTTATTCAGAACTACTGCATTAGTATGTCAAAGTAATATATATATATGAAGAGTTCATTTGCAATTTCGTTTTATAAATTTTAAGAAAACTCATTTTTATTGTTTACTTGAGAATAATAATAACACTAATAATTTATTTTTTCTCTATTTTGTCATGTATTTTTCTACTGAGTCAAATCCACTCAACTTCAGTTTGATTGATATTATATCAAGTAACCAATAAAAAAAAGTTTTCTGAAAATGTATCAAAACGGAGTCATCTGTTTTGCAAATGAACTCTTCATATATACATACATATATATATATATATATATATATATATATATATATATACATATATGTATATATCTCACATAAAGCCCAGTAGAAATCAATTATATTTTCTGCTCTTACCATTTTCTTGCCAATTAAAAGGGTCAAATTGACACGTGTAGGCAGATGTGCTTTTTTTTAAGAGTCTATCTTCTTTTTTCACCCTATGGCCTTGAAGTGGAACAGCATTCAATCCATAGTGCTACTGTGTGGATGTGACCTTTTGATCCACAAGCTGGTTTCTGAATACACCCCACCATCTCTTTTCAAAAGCACACAACATAAAAGGCAGCTCAAGCAAAATACTTGTACTTTTGTCCTCTCATATGAATCTAAGGGCGCATAAGAGGGAACATCAAGAGAGGAATTAGAGCTGGGAACACAGCGAACTATACAGCCATTAAAAAGACATCTAAATAATGACCCGACTCAGCCATCCATCGGGTCTTTGCTTACTGGCAGACTGCAAGGCGAACAGTTCAGAGTGCCTTGTCCTTGCAGGGTGCAAAATAGTCCCCAGAGGGTTCAGTTTCACCCTTCATTGCCTGTTTTCTTATTTTGCAGTTTTAAGGTTTCTTGCTGTTTGTATAGCAGCCTATAATCCACATGATGTACTACTGCCCTTTCTTTTAGCATGATTGAACTGATCTCTTCCTGTCAAATCTCTTGAGCGAGGCATGCATTTATGAAATAATAGGAAGTGCTTTTACATTTGCAAAAATATTTGCAATATTGATGTGTTTACTACAGTGATGCTCCAAATCATTTTGGGAAGGGTAGACCTGATTTGGTTAACTATATTAGAGAAAATTCATCAGCTATCACTGCCTTTGAAAGCTGCATAAGAACTTAGTTACTACCTAACGGCATGATGTCAATTATAGATGGACTAATGTTCTAAACATGAGAATAGCATTACCATACTCAATGTGAAAACCCATTAATAATGAGGTCATGGGAATAAAGCATTTGTATCTTGTAGTGTTTTACATGCTTCACTGATTTCTGGATATTGCACGTGCATGTCCTTGTCCATAGAGCTTTTTGGGCTGCAATAAAAGCACTCATCACAGAAAGCTCAACTTAGAGTCAGCTTTAATTCATCTTGTAACTCATAATATGAAAGTGCTATAGCTCTACCATACATACAAATTTTACAATATAGCAGTACAGCTAAAATGGGTTTCCACATGAGGTATTAACGTTAGTGGTGGGGAAGGTTCTCTCACTGTGCCGTTCCAGGTATATGAATATCATCTATTTAATTGAAAAAAAAAACATTTTTTAAGCAAGATGATCCAAAGTGCTTTCTACAGGCAGGAAATTGGCCCCAGTGGTATAAAGTAAGTAGCCTACGTGAAATAAATGCGGCATGAAATCTGTAAGCCTGAACGCAATTCAAAATAATACACTGAAATTACAAGAGGAAAATAGAACAAAAAAACAAGAGAATTATTTAATCAAACAGGACAAAGAAATTCTATCAATAATTTTCTGGAAAAATAGACTTTTATGTATATTAGCTTACCAAATTGTAATTGGAAGGCTGTTCCAGAGCCGGAATCCAGTAGAATAAAAGCATATTATCCTTTGTTACTCCGGCCTGTGAAATAGCTTTGTAGTAGCACTCGGATCTAGATCTACCAAGCTGGCAAACTGGTGCATTAAAAAAAATTGGAAACCAATACAATGATAAGATTGAGGGTTGTTGTGGGGAAACATTTTGTCTTCGCCAGCTGTCTAGCTGCACAATATGAAATTGTGCAATACCTCATGTTGAGGCAGAGCTGGTCAAAAGAAGACAATTAAATAGCGCCCAACTGAGGTTATTTTTAAAAGAGTATGTATAACGACAGGTCTCTACTGAAAAAGAACACATCAGCTGTTATGTTAGAAAACATTAATTTCAACATTTTCTTTCAGTGCTGCTGGAGAATGTCGGCGAGGAGCTGGACCCCATCCTGGAGCCATTGCTGCTTAGACAGACCTTTAAACAGGGTGGTGCCATATGTATCCGTCTAGGAGATTCAACTATTGAATATGCTCCTGACTTTCGCTTCTACATCACCACCAAGTTACCTAACCCCCACTATCTGCCTGAGACCTCTGTCAAGGTACTGTAAAGGAAAATAGCCTCAGACTTTGCTATAACTTTTAATACCTAGTTATAAGTTCTAGAAACACTTGATTATTACCATGGAAATGCAGTGATTATAATATTTAGACATTGTACTGTTATCATTTTTGCTGTAACAACACTTAAAAATATGTACTTCATCAAGAGAGATGTTTGATTTTGGGCAAAATTTTTTTAATTAGAACAATGTGGATTTGCAGCAGTTTCATTGCTGCATAATGGAATGCCACCAATTTCACAAGAGGGATAAAACAACAAGAGTGCCAGTATTCAAATGCATATCAGTGCCAAACACCCTGCTGCAACCTCTATCCACACCCACACCACACACAAACATTCTCAGACCAAGATGAACCCACACGTACCTTTAGTCATCAAAGCATAGCAGAGCATTTCCTGACGGTAGGCACACACTGGTGCTGTTTGCAGCAGGTGTCAGTGTTGTTGTAATGAGCCTTGTGCAATCTCCCATGCTTTCTCTAGCAGCTCCTTCCACGCAGATGGAGCTGGTACTCTTTACCGCAGCCAAGGATAGATGTATCTTCCACAACACAGCTTCTGCCAGAACAGAGAGGAATAATAAAATACAGGCACTCACAGGAATGAACACCAATATGTGCATTCCTTTGTCTTCAAAATATAATTTTCGTCACAAACAATAATACCAAACAGCACAATTTCTTTTCGGAACACTTAATTTTATCGATCATTTGTAAATGCCATGTTGGCATTGAATTTTCTGTTCGTCCTATGGAACCTGTACATTGTTACAGGTTGTTTTGATGAAGGAGGCTAAATGTACTAGGCAAAGTCCCATCAGTCAAAATACAATATATCACGCTTCACAACTGGGGCTTCATTTCTTTTATGTGATTTTTTTTTTTTTTTAATTTAGTTACAAAATGTTTGTAATCTGTTTTTTTTTCTCTGCTGATACATGAGCACTGCCTTTCCTCTTTGGCTTCTTATTGTATCACACTGCTCAAATGACAGCATATTTTTACCTCAGCAACACAGTGAATCTTTGTTCACTGATATCACCTTCCCAATAGAACACAGCCGCCCGCTTCCACCCCTCCCTCCCAAAAAAAAAAGTATTCCAAGAAAAGGAGCATTAAAGGAAATTGCATTACAGAGAGGCAAGGGGTTGGAAAGCATTACCGAAGATCACATTTCAAGCATCTATTTGCAGGAGCCCGGCTCTTTATGGGCAGCTATTAGATTGATTCAACTCATTTTTCACAACTGGCTCAACCCCCCCCCCCCCCCCCCTTTGCTTAAACTACTTTTTTTTTGCCTACAGTACAGTACACTATTCGGGATCCATTCTTCTCATTAAACCATATTTGAAATGCAATAGTTCCACATACAAGAGGGTGAGCATCTAGAAAACCAGCCCTTAAGCAGCCCGAGGGACAAAGGGAGGCGAAGAATGAGGATGTATGTGTGAAAAGGACAAACTGGAGATTTATATGGGCTCTGAGTCTTTACCACCAGCTGAGTGGGTCTCACGGCATCAATAGAAATGGAATTAGGCCCCGGAGAAGTGCACTCGTTTATTAGGGCAGAGAGTAGATAGCAGATAAGCAGATATAAGCTTTTAACCTCTGGGTAAGTGCAAAGCAGGTTCTACTATGGCTGTGGTAAAAGACACTCCTTCACTTTTTGCTGCAACACCTTTGCACAGAAATGGGGAGGGGAAAGTAAATGCATCCTACCTGTGCTTTGCCAAGGCTGGAGTGGTTGTTGTAACTGACTGGGTAGGAGGTTAGTGGGGAGAACAGCATCAATGCCAAGATAAGGGGTTTGCCAAGACAACACCAGCCCCTATACATACAAGCATACATATTTATTTGTGCCTGTTTATGTCTGTATACTGTATGTCTGTGTGTGTATACTGTGTGGCATAGGTGACCCTGCTAAACTTCATGATCACCCCAGAGGGCATCCAAGACCAGCTCCTCGGCATTGTGGTGGCTCGGGAGAGACCCGACCTGGAAGAAGAGAAACAGGCTCTCATTCTACAGGGAGCAGAGAATAAAAGGTACAGTAGCAGCAACCAGACCCAGATCAAATGATTTCAACCAATCAAATAAAATGTCTCCTTCCTTACAGTGAAAACTGCAGACATGTTAAGTTGTACTTTCATTTTTGTCAGAAAACTGAAGGAGATTGAGGATGAAATCTTAGAGATACTCTCCTCCTCCAAGGGAAACATTTTAGAGGATGAGAAAGCCGTCAAAATTCTCTCCTGCTCCAAGACTTTAGCTAATGAAATCACAAAGAAGCAGACTGTGGCTGAGGTGACTGAGCAGAAGATTGATGAGACCCGCATGGGCTACACACCCATTGCTGTGCATTCTGCCATCTTGTTCTTCTCTATTGCTGACCTGGCCAACATTGAACCCATGTACCAATACTCCCTCACCTGGTTTATTAACCTCTTCATCAGCTCCATTGATGGCTCAGACAAGAGTGACGACTTGGAGCAGAGGTAAGTAGGCCTGACTAATGTACTAGTAAAATACTAATTTCAAGTAACCAAACCTTTGCTTTATGGTTTCTTTACTCAGAAAATTCCTTAGTAAACTGTTATAAAAAATGAATTTAATGCAAGTAATAGTGCATGAGTGTGAATGAGTTTTTGAGTTCTGTTGGGATTTCTGCTCCACTACACAAGATTATTAAAAAGCTAGTATGTGTATCTTTTTCAGACTTCAAATCCTGAGAGACCACTTTACCTACACACTATATGTCAATGTGTGCCGCTCACTGTTTGAGAAGGATAAGCTGCTCTTTTCCTTTTGCCTCAGTGTAAATCTGCTCATGCACAACAAGCTGGTAGGAATGTACACATCCCTGCACACATTTGCAACACAAACCATAGATGCTTGAGAACACACCCCATATTTTTTTCTTAGTTTGTTAGTGATCAGCTAATTAAACAAGCCGGTTAGTGTCATTTTCCAGAATTAGTCTTCACAGGGATTGCGTTAGATTATCTACATCATGTTTTTGCAATTTGCATCAAATTTTCCTCCAGAGAAATCCCCCAAATTGTCAACCATTAATCTACTTAATCATAAAGTCCTGGCAGCTGTGTTAACACTTTAATAGCTACATGATGATATTTATCATTTTAGGTGGATGAGGGGGAGTGGCGATTCCTTCTAACGGGTGGTGTGGGCCTGGACAACCCATACTCTAATCCCTGCACTTGGCTCCCCAAGAAGTCTTGGGACGAGATATGTCGCCTTGATGAGATTGAATCTTTCAAAGGTTTGCGTCGTGACATGGCTCCCCTCAGAAATGAGTGGAAACAGGTCTATGACAGCTCGGTGAGTTTCATTACATACATCTACATGCTTGGTCTGGATGAGGTTTTTTTTCTATGGGTGGTGTATATGTTTCTGTTATGACAAGGAAGAGGGGGCTTGGTATCCTCCTGTTCATTGTGAATCACAGTCTACCAAAAAAATCAACATTAAAAGAAAAATAATTAAAAAAAGATAACTAACAGGTGAAGAAACTATGTAAATTCTACAAAATATGATGGTTAAATTGATGAGTGATTTGATATGGCTGATGCCTTATTGTAGGATTTGTGTTAACTTTTGGCTGGAAATGTGACTGTAGCTAGCAGTTAAGGAGGTTAAAAGTTTGAACTGGGTCACATTTGACAAGGTGTTAGATCACAAGATAACACAAATAGCTACAGTCTGCTGGCCTTTAAATCAGCCTCTGGTCATAGATTAAATCCCTAAAATCGTATCTCTATGTTTCAGTCAATTATACATTTAGGCTTTTTTTTCATGACAATAATTCATTCATGCCCTTAAAGCTGCTGTCCGGAGTTTGAATCGCAGCGTCTCCCAAAACACTGTTGGTCCCACCGTCCCTCTGATTTAGCCCCATTATTTGTGCACGCGCGCAGCACATGAGAGGAGTGCCCGGAGTGCTGCAGCATCTTACCTGTTTTGCTGTTTTCCACTCTTCTACATTTAGTACATTTAGTAAATAATAAAGGAATTACGTTAGAATGCTGTATTGAGTCTAACTTGTCCTAATACCAAAATAACATGAATCTGCTAGGACGAACGAGTAAAGTTTCAATATGTGATTACACTCGTGTATCCCTCTCGATGACGTTGTTTATCAAACTTAGTGCATTTACGCGTGTATATGTGTTCCATTGTTTATTTATTTCTATCTAGAGTTCAGAATTGCATGACTCCTCTGACGAAGAGTATGTCCCAGACGCCCCAATCTTCCTCCAGAGGTCGGGCATCTAAACGAAGCCGTCAGGCAGGCTATGGAGGCCGTGGTCGGGGAGCGACGCGAGCACCCCGAGCCAAAAAACGTCCTGCAGTCTCTTGGCCTGACAAGCCGTGGGATTGGTAACTTTTCTGGAAGTTGCTGATCCCTGATGCTCTCTCCTCCACAAGCAAAACAAATGTGCGCGCGGTTGCGTAGTGCGTAGCTCGCCCACCTCTGCATGGGCTTGCTTGCTGTGCGCGTAACCGTTGATTGACAGCATGACAAAGCTGAAGCTCGAACTTGATTGGTCGGCAGCGACCGGCGCTTTTTGGAATAACATGGGGGTCTATGAGAGGAAGGCGGAGCTCAGGAATAAATTTTCATATCGCGTTATACTAACTTTATATTATAGTATCGAACTAGACTAACACATTTAAGCTTTGTTAAAAAATGATACATAAATTGAAAACTAACGGAAACTCCGGACAGCAGCTTTAAATGGCCTAGATGTAACAATACACTGTTGCGTCCTCTAGAATATCTCTACCTACCCCTCCATTCCTTGTTGCTACTCAAGCACACCAGCTCACATATGACTATGTTCAAACCCTGTTAAAGGACTTTATGCTTCACAGTGGCAAGTTGTTGTTATACCAGTATTAGATTACTTCAGCTTTACATGTTCAAAATCAAATTGTGAAGAAGAAAAATGATAGGGAAAGCCCCACTGCACAAATTGATGGGACTGGTGAATTGGAGTTAACTATTTAGATGTGCCAGTCAGTTAGACATGAGAAAGATTTTTGGGTGAGTGGTGGAAAGTCTTTAAGAAACTGAAAGAGAAGTCCAACTGCTTTTTACTGAAGCTCCTAAGATTCGTTAGGTCTGTTACATATTCAATTCTAGCTGCCTGAATCTGTGTTTACAAAACAGCCATGTGTACTTTGCAGCTTCAAATGCTCAGGCATAATGTTGAATGCTTATTTTCTTTGTTACTGTATTGCTTTTTATTGAAAGACCACCATTTGGGGGGTGCCAATCAACCAGATTTTTCAGAATAAATAGATATTTAGGATTGCTACGAGAGATTTTGCCAACATATCCTGTATGTGCCAGTAATATGGACTTTGATTTGACGCCTCATCACTCTGCTTCGAAGTTCAAAATGTTTAACCAGCCACACACTTTTTGCAGGTCAATATCCAAAGTGTGTCCAGTTAGATTACAACTGACTAAGAGGGTGACTCTTACAGGAAATACCTCTGTGTTTTCAGGTATATAACGATTTTTGTCCTTTCAGCAGGACTTTGTAAAATAATTATCTGAAGGTGGAGTTTGCAGTTCTGGAGAGGGATTGTTGGTATTTAGCTACTTAGCAAATTTACATAGCATGTGCCAGACTATTGCTCTGCTGCTCTGCCCCCTGTTCCCTGTCCCCTCCTTCTGCTCTCCTTACCTGTGTCCACGAGCGTAAACATACACAGGAATGGTGTTGAGTGGATTGGTCCCAGCCATTTTGTTTCCAGTTTACAAAGCCAGGGCTGTGTACAAAAACTGAATTATTTTTCAGCACACACACAGAACTGACAGAGAGCAGACCATAAGAGGATATTCACCAGATTTTCAAAAAAACATATTGAAGAGTGTAGCATACTCCACTTAGTATACACCTGATAAGTCATATAGCAACATACTGATGTTGGTGTTAATCATAGTTATTGACACTAACAGTGTACCAGACTTTGTGGTGACCCGCAGCCCAGACAGCTTGTCATGTAGACTAAGATTAGAGTAGAACGTGTTCCTTGGCTGCTTTTGCTTGTAAAACCTGGACAAGAAACAGATCTAAATTTTTTGTTAATATGAGCGAAAGGGTTTGATGGCTTGTGCATGGACAGTATGTGAAGAACGAGAACACAGGCAAACCTCAGCAAAATATTTAGCAAGATGTGAAGTGCGTTTTGGCACAAGAACAACCGGCCAGCTTTACCCACTCCGTAGCTCAGTAAAAGCGCACAACATTGATACAGTTTTCCCAAGCAACTCTGTTTCTAATACTGCCTGCAATCTGCATGTCTTCAAATATGAAAATGATCATTTTGGAGCTTAAAATAGCTTGAAAATGGATTTGAGCATTTCTTTGTTTCCAGAATAATATTCTACTGTCTGACTGTTTATGTAACAATCTTTGAAAAAACAAAGAAAAATCTTATTCACATTTTTTATCATGTTTTGCTGTATATTGTTCTGCTTTTTTGTTTACATTTTATTAGTTTGAAATTCATATTTTATCTGAAAGGAAGGATATGGAAGTAAGAAAGTTGGCGCGGAAAATAATTTGCCTGTCGGCTGTAAACGACGCACATGGGCACTCCTTCCATCTTTGAATCATAAAGAATGTAAAACCGAAGTTTTACTTAATTAAATCTATTCAGATCCTGTTGTGCTAGTCACATTTATGCTATCTAAATGCAAGAACAGCTGTTTAATCAATGCGTCATGCACACAAGCATGTGTGCGGCACATGTTTGTCTCTTTGCTGTCACATGCACGTACATACACTCTTTGATTTATAATCAACAGAATCAGCTGCAACACTTCTGTCTGATTAAATCTACTTTGTTCCAGTTGTAGAATTCACATTTACTCAATCTTGATGCAAGAACAGCTGTTCAATCAAGCACACAGGCACTCAGACTCACACACGCTAACACACCCCTGTTCACACAGAGAATCCCCAGGAGATCCTAAATAGGTGTATCTGTCTCAGAGCACCTGCCATCACACGTAGCCAGAAGTCTCTCGACAAACAGCCGTGGGGAAATAATTTGAGAAGTTCCCTCCGCCATTGCTCACTTCCTCTGCTACACAAATTAATCAAACATATTGCCGTGACCCAGTACCCGGTTTTTTTTCTGTTTTACCAATGCTGTGTCCCTCCACATATCCCCCTTCCTCAGCCTTTCCTTTTTCATACATGTTGAATTTTCTCCTGATATTCCCTCCCCAGTCACATCACATATTATCCATCTTTTTGCTTAATTAGGTTGCTTAATCTTGCCTGTCCAAGAAAAGTTAACAAAAATTAATTTAGCTGCATGCTTCTTTAAGGTAACCTTGTTGAAAGGGGCATATCTCTTTCCTTAATAAATAAAAATGGTTTTGTACTCCCTTATTCCAAACAGATTTAAAATATTTACTTGGCTTTTTAGGCCTGTCATCTTATTTAGGTCTGTGCAGCAGATGATGGTAAAAAAAACAGCTTATATGTGGTATATTTTTCCAGCAAAGGCTATATCATGGTGGCACTATTTAGCAGCATACACATATCAGTTGAAGAGTTGAGAGTAATTCCTATATATGGAAAATTCTAAATGGGTTTTGCTGTGCATATTTGCAGAACCCACATCAGACTCCCTTTCCTGAAAAATGGCAGGCGAAGCTGAGCCAATTTCAGAAGATGCTTTTGATTCGTTGCCTCAGACCGGACAAGGTGAGTTAATCTGGGGAATTATATCAATATACATGGGCTTTTTGACATAAACACACACACACACACACACACACACACACACACACACACACACACACACACACACACACACACACACACACACACACACACTAAATTCAATCCATATATTTATCTTACAGATTATTCCCATGGTGCAGGAATTTGTTTCAGACAGTTTGGGCCGTCCCTTCATTGAAGCACCACCCTTCAACCTAAGCAAGGCCTTTGTTGATAGCCACTGCTGTGCCCCCCTGGTCTTCATCCTCTCCCCCGGCTCAGACCCCATGGCTGCTTTGCTCAAATTTGGAGATGAAAAGGTACAGAGACATCTGGAAAATTCAGCAGCTTTGAAGCCTGCTGTGTGTACTAACTCAAAATGAAAGGGGAAATTGAATCCTCTAGATTTACCAGGCTACACACTCACATAGATCTAAAAAGGACTGATTTTTTTTTTTTTTTTTAAATTTGTGCCTTCCAGGGCAAAAACCAGCTACATAATTGAGAGTGTGTGCATGTGTGTGTGCACTACTGTTCTTATCCCTCAGGGCTTTACTGGTAACAAGCTGACCTCCCTCTCTCTGGGCCAAGGCCAGGGTCCTATTGCTATGCGTATGATTCAGACAGGCATTACAGATGGCACTTGGGTGGTTCTTCAGAACTGCCACTTGGCCACCTCATGGATGTCGACATTGGAGAGAGTTTGTGAGGTCAGAACATACACACAACACAGATGCATGCTTTCTACAAACTGCTGCTGAACCTTGTGGGAACAGTACTGCTACACTTCTTCCATCTTCTAGTTGTGTTTAGTGGTTTCTTGTGTCTGTGTGCAGGGCCTGAGCCCAGATACCACCCACCCAGACTTTAGATTGTGGCTAACAAGCTACCCATCTCCCACTTTCCCCGTGGCGGTGCTCCAGAATGGGGTAAAGATGACCAACGAGGCTCCCAAGGGCCTTCGCTCCAACATTGCGCGCTCCTTCTTGATGGACCCCATCTCTGACCCAGAGTTTTTTGACAGTTGTAGCAAGCCGGTCAGTGTGCATGCATGCCTGTGCTTGTATCAAGCTGTGCATATCTATCATGCCTAAATCAGTGGGTGCATTCAGAGTGTGTTTGCTTTAGCTGTTGAAATACTAAACAACCATCACTGTTCATCTCACACCATCTGTGCGTATCCACCTATCAGGCCGTGTTCAAGAAACTACTGTATGGCCTGTGTTTCTTCCACGCCCTGACCCAAGAGAGAAGGAAGTTTGGACCTTTAGGCTGGAACATTCCATATGAGTTCAATGAAACCGACCTCCGAATTTCTGTGCAGCAGCTACACATGTTCCTGGAGCAGTACCAGGTAGTTGTTTTAGAAGTTATTTTTTTGTTTTGATGGTTGTGTTATAACTGAATTAGGTAAAGCATTGTTTTCCTGCAATTTTCTACCAGTTTTTGTAATTCAGTTAAAATCAGTTATGAGAACACACTATCAGATTTAACAAACTGCCAAATTCCATACAGTATGGGCTACAGTCTCGTGTATAGTAATACAGCTTTGTTATTTCATTCATACTCTTTATGCACTCTTATTATTGGTGTTAGTCTCTCTGGCACATACTAAAACTCAACTTTCATATGCAGATTCACATTCTATGTATATGCAGTATTTAGCGTCTAAGCCCATACTAGAAACCCTGACTTTTGCAAGTGGGTTCTGCTTCGCTCAAGTATTCGCCTTCATAAGTCATATTCAAAAACCCTCTTGACATTTCTCCACAAACAGCACTCCCACCCACCACCATTCCTAGTTCCTCTGCTGTAGCTGAGAAAAAAGTGATAGAAATAAACTACTGAGGATATCTTTTTTGAATGCGGTGACATTTTCAGCATGTAACCAAGTGTTGCTCCGTGAATTTGTAAGTGAAATCCTCCACTAGAAAATGCCACATGGCCACAACCTCACCCTTCCATGGCCCCGTTCTGTTACAACAGCCTCCTTTGCAAGTGCATGTCCTACGCTGAATTTCAGTCCGTTTCGGTCACAGTACACACAAAACAACAATGAACAAAACAATACTTCGAAATTCAGCACTGGTTTTCACTCATCTATGATAGATTCTCATAAAGTGTGATTCCTTGTTGCCTACAGGAAATACCATTTGATGCTCTCCGCTACATGACTGGTGAGTGTAACTATGGAGGGCGTGTGACGGATGACTGGGACAGACGAACCCTGCGCACGATCCTCTCCACCTTTTACACCTCAAAGATCACCGGGGACCCTGACTATAAGTTTGACCCCAGTGGGCTGTACTACGCACCCGCTGAAGGAGACGTAAGAAACACAAGAAGTCACAGAATCGCTACAAGTTACTGCAAACATCCAAACACAGATATTAGCATTCGTAAGATTTTTTAAATAAATCACGACTTCAGATTTGGCTGTAAGCACAGTATAAGCATAGGATTTACAAAGATCAGGCAATGCCATATGTTATTACCAGATATATTTTGTACAGCATTTCACATGGATTGCAGCAAAGTCTGTTTTAGATGCAAAGCCTCCCTAAACTGACTTGGCACTCAGTCATTCAGTCACACTTAGCAGGCTGCAGATGCACTGCGAGGAAGGGCTGTTTACTGTTTAGTAGCTCTTTTAAACGTATCATCTATGAAATGTAGGTGTTACATGTTTGTTTTGCTACCATCACAAATGACTGATAAGTAAATGTTTGTTTTCTTTGATGATACTACGCTATCCAGTATCTCAGTCAGCTAAATGAGGTATTTCCTTGCACTGTGCATACTCTGGCTAGGTTATAGAGTTGACCACATGTATTGGTGACTTTTTTTTTGTCAGAGCTGTGCTTTGATGCAATTTCTTTTTTTTAGTGCCGTTGTCTCAAGATTATTTTAGTTAATTATTTCATTATCTTGAGAAAACAAAGCTTGTTTTCTGGCGATAATGGTCGAAAGTATCTAATTATCTTGAGAAAACTAAAAGCTGATTTCTTGAGGTAACGAGATCATTTATCACGAGAAGACAACTTTTCTCAGGATCACGGGATAATTATGGAGAACTTGAAATTGAGTGTCTGGTTCATTTGATCACACCTGATTTCAGCCTTCAGAATTGCTGTCATTACTGTCAACAGTCTCAGCAGGATCACTGAAGTGCACTCACCTGTGAAGTTGCAGCTGGGCTTGTCTTCTCCACAAATGATAAGGACTGATCTAAATGTTATCTTTAACGGCAACATTTCTGTAATTTGTGCCTGTGTTAGACCTCGACTGAAGTACAGTCTGATGTGTTGATCAATAATGCTCCTCCTAAATCTGACATTTTCAGCCAAAATCAGTTGCTGCACTTGTCAAGATGCCATCTATGCGTGCTGGCAGGCAGTTTGCAAACAAAGGAGCTCTTTTTTTTGTTAATGTTTGTGATCAGAAATGACAGGTACAATTATAAAGCACTTGATTTAGCTTTTATTTATTATTATTTCTAATAATAACAATATCAATAATAATGAGAAAACAGTTTAGGGTTAGGAGAGAGAGAGAGAGACTCTTATTTCAGTAATACCAGTTAGTAACTTTATAAAGAAAGAAAAAGACTATTTTACTAATCCACCCTCCTGTGTGGAAGAAGTACGCCTTTGTATTCCTGAGTGCTACGGTTCATAAATAGGTCAGCTATTTGATTTTCTGTTTTACAAAGGAAAAAAGGAAAACCAAGCCCCTTGGCAAGAATAGCATGCATGGCAGTAACTTCATTAAAGTGAATTTATGATGACTCACCCTCATGCATGAATCATAAATTATTAAATAGCCTAATTTTGCACGTGATCCATGATGACGAAGTTACAGAAAAAACAGAAATGCATGGCAAATATAGCATACTGTAAGTACAGAAAACACCTCAAATTTTGCAACAGCTTCATAGGAGAGCTCATGTCTTACTGAAAGGAAGGAAGCTTCTTGTAGCCTCCTTGTAGGTCGCTTTGTTATCTTAAGATAGCAAGATAAACTAACCTGGAATGGTGAGAAAATGGCATTAAGAAATAATAGCACACTTGTTTTCAGCTCCTGTAGTTTAGCCATGTTAGGCAAAATGTGATTCAAATATGAATCATTTGTCATATTTAAATATCCTCCAACAATGTCGCTTTTCTTCAGTTGTAACTGCACAGTATAAACAGTTCGTGACCACAGACTGATCCATTACAAAACGCTGCTGGCGGTATCATTGCCTTAAAAACTCAACAAAAGTTAAAGTCACTCACTAGTTTTTAAACTAAGCATATTACAGGACTCATAGTTCTTTTGCACTGTTGTTGAGCTACCTTTAAAAAGTCATTAGGAGATAAAATGTGTGTAACAAGGCACAGCAGGTGACCGCCGTCAGTGAGGGTTGATATATTTGTTAACACAAGTACAATCTATGGCATGCACCGTTTTCTTTGGCATTTTGTTCTCCCGTGCTGCACCCCCCTCCAACCACATCTTTTATTCATGAAGTCACATTTACATAGTCATTAAAATAAATGTCAGCAATCTAAGGAGCCGACTTGTTTTTCAATGAGTGTTATTACTTGAGATGTTTCCTGATGTTACATTAAAAATTGTCCTCTTGCTTCACTCCACTCCTCTCGCTCTGTTTTCTGCATTCCTGTTTCAGTACAACAGCTACATAGAATACACCAAGTCACTGCCGCTCAACCCATCGCCAGAAATTTTTGGTATGAACGCCAATGCGGATATCACCAAGGACCAAGCTGAGACACAACTGCTGTTTAACAGCATCTTGCTCACACAGGTAAATCAATCTTGACCAATTATAAAGCTGGCATTATAGTGATTAACTCTTCGTCAGGTACTATGAACAAATGCAAACATGCATATACAGTACACCTGAAGTATTCAGTCCATTGTAAAGATTTTTTTCAACTTTTGTGACCTTAACGTGGTCGAAAAATATCAGTCATGAAACGCCACTGTGGCCTGGTGTGGGCAAATGTGAAACAAAAAACAAGACTTTCAGAGCCAGCAGCCCCGAAGCGCTTCCCAAACCAATGCGCCCCCTCTTGGCCAACATCCCAGATGCTCAGTTGGAATCCCCCTTCACTCAGTTGGTAGATTTTCAAATTGTAGACAGCATGCATCACACTCTGACCCAGCAAATGCTTGACATGTAAATACACACAAAATAAATAGACTGGAGTACATGCATGAAAGCACATTTAAATAGACAGTGAACCAATTTCTCACACAAACACACACTGAATCATTGCTGTCTTTTATGGTGATCCTCTCCAGCCCTAAATGTTTTATCACTCTCCATTAAAATACTACATTAATTAAAGAGAAAAAAATCTAAATATTTCAGCTTTTTGTAGTGAGACTTCTCAAAAAACACAAATCCCTCTTACTAGGTTTTCTTATTTTGGACACTGCAGAGACACAGTGTGTCTCACAGGGACTTTGGTGCAGCTATGTGATCGCACATCATTATATCTCAGCTCTGCAGAGTTAGACGAGGTTAACCTGTTGTGGATTACATCCTAGCACTTCCTCACTTCAGTCAGTGTTTGCTGCAAAAACAAATCCAAGGGATTTCACATCAAGATGTACTTGAAGATGAAAGAAGTAAGGCTTCTCCTGCAAAGTGTAGAAGGATATTTATTTATTTGTGCATCCATTTATTTATTTTAAGATGAAAAGCACCGTCTCTCCCTTCGAAAATGTTTTACTATGCTAAAAGTTTCAATTGTCTGAAGTCCTAACTACACTGGATAAGAGTGAGTCTTTCGGCTCCGTATATACAGTAAGTTTATTTCCGACAGCATCAGACCTGAGTTGCTACAAACAGACAGAAAATTATCTCAACACGCATCGGCACTTCTAGATTTCAAGTTAAAATTAGAGCTCCGTGGAGTCTGGCATTTATTCAGATAAATTCCATTTAATAAGATTAATAATGGCTTCAGTCATGTGTGGACTTCATTAGCATCTAATACGGTCTCATCAGTCTCAATGATCGATAAACAGGGAGACACTTCAAATGGAATGAAGTAGCTATTTATCATTCTCCTACTGTAACCCCAGTGCCATCAGCCAATGATTATCCATTACCGCTGGCTAGTGACTAAGCATCATATAGGTAAATGGTGCAAGTTGGACTGAGAGAAAAGCAGAAGAATCACAGATTAGAGTGAATAATTATCAGCATGAATGATGATTGGAATAGTTGATAACAGTGTGTTGAATTACTGTGTGGGAGAAATCAGGGGGAAAATGCAGTGAAGCCTTTCATCTCATGCTGTATGATGGGATCCTAAGATTATACTTGCTAGAATTCCTCTGTGTACAGAGGGATACAAGTAGCTATAGGCTAGTCTGAGAAATCTCTACAGTACAAATTAAAAAAGGGAAGGTGAAATTAAGAGATAAGTGATAAAACTTTGATATTCTGTGTCATTCTGTGCCCTTTCAGATGCTTACTTCTAAATGAGTCTGGCACAAAGATGATGAAATATAAGCAAAGTCAAGTCAGAAGTCAAACTCTCTTAACATCAGGGTCTTTTCAGGATCAAAATAGCACCAATGCAAAAGAGTTCTTTTAAAGGGAATGTATAATTTGACAAGTCAAAGACAGCAAAAGATAATTTTCCCATAAAACGATGAGCCGTCAATCAATCCAAACCCCATGTCCTCTCTCCCCTTCTCATCAGTCGTCTTTCACTCTGTGTCTCTGATCAGTGCCGCTCTTCAGGCGGAGATGCCAAATCCTCAGATGACATGGTCTTTGATGTGGCAGCTGACATCCTGAGCAAGCTGCCTGGAGACTTTGACTTGGAGGCAGCAATGAGAAGCTTTCCTACCAGCTACAATCAGAGCATGAACACGGTGCTGGTGCAGGAGATGGGCCGTTTCAACAACCTGCTCCGCACCATCCGAGACTCCTGCATCAACATTCAGAAGGCCATAAAGGTACATACATCAAGCTGGTGGAAAGGAAGGGGGTGTATTTACAGTATCGCATTTCCACCAAGGGAAATTTTATGCCATTGATTCTTTTGGTCCACAAGAGAAATGTAAAACAGTAAATGCTGGCTATTAAGTCTTTAAACTCAACCCTGACCGAGTTCTCAGGGAGCTTTATTGTGTGAAAACTTGTAGCAGGGTATTCGGCAAAATGCACTATAATTACACTAAATTTGTTTGTTTTAGATAAACAATACGGCCAAATGATGAATAATCATCGATTTTACACTCCTGCTCAATGAAAGCAATAATTCATCAGTAGAGGCACACCTCTGCTGAATGATTACTGAGGAAATGCTGGTAATACATCCTGCAAAATCAGATACTGTAAGCATTCAGCAGAATACTCCAAATGCAATAATCTAACACACATTTTCTATTAGTTTAACAAAGAAACAGTGATTGTGAAAGTGAAAGAAAAAATCAGTGTGTTACTGTTCAGACACAGAGACACACAGATGCTTGTTAGATCATACTCTAGATAAATAGATGGATAGGAAAACTAAGAGAAAGGGTCCCTTATCTATAGCGGAGTTTAAGTAGCTGCCGGTAACTGCCACTACTCTGTAACAATTAAGCACTCAAATATATTTTAAAGTTTTAATATAATATGTTTATTTCCTCAAATTGCCACCAACAGACTTGGAAATTTGAGAGTAGTTACTTAGACCATAACATCCTCAGGCAAAATGAATACTGGCTGTTTTTCCAAAACTCTCGAGCTTCTAAAATTGTCTGTCATAAAAAAGACCATAATTAGTTTACATGAAATTGATAATACTTCAGTGATTTAGTTCAGGGTTTGTTCGTTTAAAGACCCAACAGAAAGTCGTCTGAATATGTGTATGTGAATATGTGTAACATTGCGCGCTCAATTACACCACTTTCAAAACATTAAAAAAACATGCGTGAACACTCACATGCTTCTCTTTATACTATTTAATAACCAAACACATTTCCTCTCCTTTGGAGATGTACCATTCTCATGAGAGTGGATGGGAGAGAGCATGAAAGAGTCAGGAAGGGGAATGAGCACATCATCATTCATGCTGGTATCAAAGGCCCCCTACAGAGCAATAAGAGTTCCTATTATGTGGCTGTCTGTCACCTGGTATCTCCAGAGAGAGTTCTTTTTTTCCAGTATAAATTTCTCTCATATTCAATTCAGCGTCAGAACAGCCTCACATTTTCAAGTTGTGAAAATGCTAAACATGTGTTTGTGGTGTAATATGCCTGTAAATTTGTATGTACCCGTGTGTGTGATTTGGTGTGCAGGGCCTGGTAGTGATGTCTGCAGAGCTGGAGGAGGTGGTCAGCAGCATCCTGACAGGTCGCATTCCAGCCATGTGGATGAAGAAGTCCTACCCCAGCCTCAAGCCACTGGGAAGCTACGTCAATGACTTCCTAGAACGACTCAAGTTCTTACAGGTGTCTGAACGCTCAAAATCAAATTCTAACAAGTAATTTAGATTATTCATATCTATTAAGTATGCTGTTTGAAACAAACAACCTCAAAGAAGTAGGCAGTGGGGAACAAGTACAACTGAAAGGAACACAGGAAAAAGAAGCAACAAAAGACAGTCCAAAGGTGTTCATGATGTATTTCCTACCTTTGCTCAATAAAAGATAGACCTTAATCTCTTAATCACTACTTAAGCAGAGATTAGTGCATACATATTGCCACGGTCACTGCCAGTGACAGGCGAATCAACAGTCAGCATGTAAGTGAAAAGAAAAGAACACAACAAGACTGATTAAACATTAGAAATCTGTTATGTGATCAGCTCAAACAGATTTAGCCTTACCTTACCAGAAGATGAGTATGGGGAAAAAAACAAACATTAAATGGAGCTGCACAGTGACGTAGTGGTTAGCATTTTCAGCTTGCAGCAAGAAGATCCCCGGTTCTTTCTGCATGGAGTTTGCATGTTCTCCCTGTGCATGTGTGGGTTTTCTCCGGGCACTCCGGCTTCCTCCCACAGTCCAAAAATATGCTGAGGTTAATTGGTTACTCTAAATTGTCCGTAGGTGTGAATGTGAGAGTGATTGTTTGTCTGTATATGTAGCCCTGTGACAGACTGGCGACCTGTCCGGGGTGTCCCCTGCCTTCGCCCGAGTCAGCTGGGATAGGCTCCAGCACCCCCGCGACCCCAGTGAGGATAAATCGGTGTATAGAGAATGGATGGATGTTGGCTTGTTTGTCATCTCAGAGTGACAAATGAAAAAGCTATGTATTTGTACACTGTGCCTACTATAAATAGTGAGCTGTATGGGTGCAGTGTACAAGCCTTAAGCTGTTTCATACATTAGTAACACAACAGTTCATTTCACTGTGGCAAATCACTGGAGGTAAGGGAACATACTGTATTGTGCTTCTCAGTCATGGGCAGAGTTGGCACAGAATGTACGGGCAGCCGCATGACCTACCATGTGAGTCTGTAAAGTGAGCTGCTTCATCTGACAGCTCAGTCAGTTCCCACAGCAGAAATATTCCTCCTGTTCATCTGTACTCAGTAGAGTGAAAAGAATGCTCTGCGTGTGTGTGTGTGTGTGTGTGTGTGTGTGTGTGTGTGTGTGTGTGTGTGTGTGTGTGTGTGTGTGTGTGTGTGTGTGTGTGAGAGAGAGAGAGAGAGAGAGAAAGTTATCCAACTGAAATGTCCACCCATGACTCCCCACAGGGGGAACTGAGGAGTCACGAGTTTCTTATGTGAGGTAATATACTTTTTAACAGAATATTAGGCCATTAGGAGCAAAAATTATTGATTCCTGTTGTAAAAACAATTGAGGACAAAAACATCAGTTTTATAACTGTGCCCTCAATACCTCAAAAGATGTTTTTAGTCTACCTTTACATGAGGATAGCTTTCATTAATAAAATATTGCAGTATATGGACTAACACAAAGTACAATGACATGTTTGAATTTGTTACCAGTCATTTTTACCTCCTCCTTCCAGTGTTTATGCTAAGCTAGACTTGATCTGTTTGACTGGCTTACAGATGGGAAAAAAGGAGGGTCTAACTGTAAATAACATTTATTAGGTGTGGCTTTATGAGCCCTCATACCTTAATATAAAAGTCATCATAACCTGTGCATGTATGTAACCTTGACAAACGTTCACATTATTCCCTCCATACTTTCTAAAAGAACTCTAGCTGGCATGGCTATAGATTACTGGCTACTTTAGTCCACATGCTGTGTTGGTGACCGGGAGTCAAGTCCTCCTGGAGAGAAGTGATTAACTCATTGCCAACATCTATGAATATAAATCTGTTTGTCCTGTTGTTTGCTCGCTGAGGTCCAGGGCAACACAGCTCTTTTCCAAAAAATGCCAGCCTTCTGGGAAGCCAAGAGAGTGATTATCCAAATTGGTAATTCGTAAACATATTTGTTTATAGCCATGCTACTGGTATATGGTTCAGTGAATGGCTGTGTGGTCTGGCAGCTGATCCATCATACATACTCGGATATCACAGGGGATCAAGTGAAGAATTCTATTCTGACACAATAATTGTACAATATCATATTGTACTGTTCTTGTGCCCCTGTCATGCCTGATTTTATGTCTTTGTTGTGCAGTTTGAAATATATATCATGGCTTTTCTGACACAGAATTGGCCTATAGGAGCAGACTATGCATGGCAATAAGCATGATCAGTCCATGTACAGTAAAAGCAAAGACTGTATGATATTTTATTTGACAGAAATCTGTGAATTTTCTTTTGATTATTATGGGTAGCCAAAACTCAGCCTTGTCAGCACATGTGAAAGCCAGAGGGTCCACTGTGTTTTATTCCTACATGTCATTCTCTTCTCTCTGTGTTCAGGACTGGTACGATGAGGGTACACCTGCTGTATTCTGGATATCAGGATTCTTCTTCACTCAGGCTTTCCTCACAGGCAGCCAGCAGAACTATGCCAGGAAACACACCATCCCAATTGACCTGCTCGGCTTCGACTTTGAGGTCCTGGATGAGAGACAATACAAACGGCCTCCAGAGGATGGTAGGATGCTGCCGGGGGGAGAGGAGCGTACACTGGAAGAGAGAGGGTGGTTGTAGGTTACTAGTTAAAGCAGGATATTAAGACAGCTTCTGAAAGGTTCTCATGTAATAAAAGCAGAGATAAGACATCGGGAAGATGGAGAGCACTTGTAGACGGGAATGAATCAAAAAGATGTAAAAGGGGAATGCAAAGTGAGGTTTCAAAGCAGAAAGTGAAATGAGAGGAACATAAGCCGTGGGTGCAAGAGAAGAAACAAACAGATGAAAACTGACATAAGGCTGACTGAATATCAGAGAGGCAAAGTATAAAGTGAGAAAGTAAGTTAAAGAAAAGCCTCCCTGCCTCTCATCAACATGCAGGCCTACATCAACCCCTCGCTGTGCCTTTAGCTGTGCTGTGAGATTCTCAGTCAAAGTCTCACATAAAGCCTCACCCTCAATCAGTCCCCAGCTGGGCCCCCATCACCCTAACACAGCCTATACAGCTAAGCTACAAATCTGAAGGTGTGTTTGTGCATTTGGGTGTGTGACACTGACAGGGTGCCAACAGTCAGTTATCTCTATAGTGTGCCCTTTTTCCCACCGTATTAGTGGAGGAGCTCACATGTACAAAAAGAGTGTTACGGCACAGAGGTCAGTTCAGCTTGATTCATGAAATGTCCTCTTTGCTGGAACATTCACCATCTACATGTGTTGTTGTCGCAGGTCCCCGTACGTGCAGGTTATGTACTGTTTGAAGAAGGTGGTAGGTGATTTTAATATCAGAACTAGAAAAGCACTCAGAGAGTGCAGACCTCCGCCAAGGATAGAGAGGAAAACAGGAAACCCATGCAGTAAAGGATCATGAGCTGGAATTGAACCTGCGTCTCTGACACAGTTCTGTTTACGAATCACCTTCTTAAGCAGTTGAGCTATCTGGACACCTTGTTCCAATTTGTTGGACGACATACTAACCTATGATGTTTTTGTCCTATTTTGGCCCACATACTAAAACATACTAAAAAATTCAAAGTGATCCAGAATCCAGGATCCTTTCCGGATTGCCACCAAAATGAAATCAGCTCTTCCTCTTACCATAGTCTACATCCCCTCAAAATTTCATGTGAATCTGCCCTGCCGTTTTTGAGTTATCTTGCTAACAGACAGACAGACGGACAGACGGGCACACAAACGCTGGGTGTCACATAACCTCCTTGGCGGAGGTAATAATGAGTAACCTGTCACGGATACCTCTGAAATGCGTGTCGTTTGTGTCAGGTGTTTACATCAGAGGTCTGTTCCTTGATGGGGCCCGCTGGGACAGAAAGACCAAACGTCTCGCCGAGTCCTACCCCAAAGTGCTGCATGATCCTATGCCTGTGGTGAGGAGCACAACACTGACACTGTACACACAATGCTTAAAATCATTAGAATATTTAATTTTCTCAGAAGCAGCCTTAAAAACAGTGTTGTTCATACGACAAAAGGCGGTGCCAGTCTGCCACGTGTCCTGTTGCTTTTCCTGTCATACCAAACACAAAAAAACACAGCAGCTGGTTACACATTACACTGTACTGCCACATCAGTGATGGTTCCTGAGGTGTGCCAGGTACAGTCTGTAAACATAGCACTTCCTACAGTGTTTGGACTCCATCTATAGAAAGCATGTACAAACAAAGTCAGCATCAACTACTTCAATTACAACTCTGTTAATGATGAATTTTAGAGGTGTGGATGGCTGAGATCATCCTCATTCAGTCTCTTCTCAGACCAATCACCACTTGTTTTCTTGTCACGTTCAGTCAGCATGCCTGTCGTGCACAGAGTCCTAATTTGATTAAAAAAAAGTCACAAATTTTGGGCTACACAGTAACAGTCCATGCGGACCCTCGTTGATACTTGCAGGCTGGGATGGATGACAAAATTCACATCCATGGAAAGCATGAATTGGCCTTAAGGCCCAGAATCAGGCACTGCCAAGATGGCGTCGGCTGGAGCTATCACCCTAAGCTCTGAAAACAGTACAGTCTGTACAGTACAACAAAGTGCAGCACTATGAATACCTACCAGGAGAGGCTGTCTGAAAATGTGCACTGCTGTCACCGTATTTAAATGATAAAGACTGCGATACAGTGTGAGTGGATTAAAGCCTTGGAGCCTGACTCACGCACATCCAAATTCACATCCCCTCTTCTCGGTTGAATTCTTGTCGACGTATCACTTGCAGGGAGGTGTCGTGCATATCAAATGAAAGTACACGACTTGACCTTTCCAGCAATGTTAGCTGCTTACCTGTCAGACAGAGTGTTGGTGCTAAAATAAATGATATTGAATTTACATCTGATTTAATCATTGTGACAGCCTGCATACAACTCTGTCCGTTCCACAACCATTACTCTAGTTTGAATTGCTTTTGAACATCACTGCATAGGATGTTAATACCTCGTTATGTTCAAATATTTGCCATGCAATTGCTGCATGTTATCGCCTCATTGCAAGAAAGAGCACGGCTGGATTTTTGTAATTGTACTTGCATATTTTGGCGTTCTAAAGTAATAACATTATGAAGGCAGATCAGTGCTCTGTAAAGTCAGATCTTTATTCATTTCTTCAGCCATCTCCACAGTCCTGCTTCTTAGTTCAATAAGTCACGAAGTCATTTTCTAATCTATCGTTTTATATTGTGTGCCTACTGCATGTCAAAATACACAGCAGAACTAACTCATTCTGATGATACAAATTGTTTCTCTGTGTGCCAAATTAATTGTGCTTCGAGCTTGCAGCAAATTCTGATTCTATGCACTGGAGGGCCTGAGGCAAAGATGCAATTAGAGGCCCCATGTTTGTGGGGTTCTAAGTCATACAATATCCCACCATCGTGGTTCTAATACTGTCATTTCCAGACAACCTCCTCTACACAGGTAAAAGAACGTATCTCTACTGCCAACCTTAATGATTAGACACGTGTAAAAACCCAACAGTTTCATCATACGCAATATTCTTCCCTAATAAAAAGGCTAAATTAAAAAAAATCTACAAGTATTGTTTCATCAAATGATGGAGTACCAGAATAGCGTAGAGTGCTCTGAATAAAACAAGATGCAGGATGAAAGGTTAGCACTCATAATGACCGATGAGCGTAGCTTTGGACTTAGTGGATCCAAAATTGGAATTGGTGCATTTCGAATCACAGTTTTGAACACAGAACTGATTCTTTAGCAGAGAAAAATATGGGTTTACACTTCTTAACTATTACTACGACCTGCTTTAAGATTTGACACCTGAATGTGGGCTCTATTAAGCCTTAGTGTAAGATAAATTTGTAGTGTATAGCAAAAATCACTGCAGGCGGCAAGTCAAAAAAAACCTTGTTGCATAACATATTCTTACATAAAGTTTGAGGGGAGGCGGTTTATTGATTCCGCTCCCTGAATCCCACTGGGTGTCAGAAAAGAGGGAAGATCATATCTTTCCTCATAGCAGATTATGAAAATGGGGTAGATTCCATAGTTATTTGGCATGTAAACCCCTATGAGGTAGCTGTTTTTTTCTCTTGCTAACCAGAGACCAATACAACAAGAAAGCGAACAACAACCTCAGTACTGTAGCTGCAGCTTCACCCAGGAGGATGTTCACAGCTCCTTGTTCTCTGGACTCGACACAGCCGCAGCTTCAGCACTATTTTACATTCTGCCTGCAGGATGCCTGTCTCCTTTGCTTCCCATCCTTTTATTAATTAACAGAGCTTGATGTGGTGTATGAAAGTAGACTGACAGAGTGATGGAAACAAGTGCCAGTGGCTGAGAGTGGCGACTGATCAAGTTTTCCTTCTCTCTTTGTTTTTTTATTCTTTCCCCCTCTCTGTTCTCTCTTCTTCACAATGCTTTCAGTGACTATGAATAATGCACAAGACTGACTTTTTAAATATTCAGACATTTCAGGGCAAGTTATTAACAGAATCAGTTTTTGACAAGAGCGGAACTTAATTAAAAATGTGTTTATTATTTGTGAGGGGAAAAAAACAACGGCGGCTGCGGTCCCTGGCTTTGAAATGCAAATCTTCACTGAGGCGCCCGTTATGGAACTCGATGAGTAGTTTTCAGGCTGTGACTCAACAAACTGTTCTTGTTTTTTCGTTTTAAAGATGTTTTTTTGAGTGGCCCAGTTTATCCCTTTTGCATAACCAAGACTGCTAAACAGCCCAAGGGGCCTTTTCCTTGTTAATGCCATTGTTTTATAAGTTTTTGTCCCCAAAGTTCCAATTTGTAAGTTAATGTTTGGATAACAAATCGAGATCCAGGTTAGTTTCCACGGTGGCACATGTTGGTCGCCCCGTCCTTCCCTTTGAACCTTTGATCTTTACACCCACCCCACTCTTTAGGCATTTATCCTGCAATCGGGACTGTTCACTTTTGATGCACTTCAGTACAGGCGTACCAAATTCAACAAGCCAGTTTAATTACTCAACCAGTCAAACACTTAAAGAAGAAAACAATTCCCTTATAAGTGTCTGGCTACTCATGACAGAGTGTACATCATCATTAAATTTTCAGATCACATCCTTTGACCCAGTAGCTCCCTGCTCGCCCCTCTGTAACGTCTCTGTTTCTCCATACGTCTCTCTCTCTGTCAGATGTGGTTGAAGCCCATGAAGCGACAGGACATTTCCAAGAGGATGTGCTATGTGGCGCCTGTCTACAAGACAAGCGAGCGGCGTGGCACTCTGTCCACCACTGGACACTCCACCAATTACGTCTTCGCCATGACACTCAACTCCGACATTCCTGCTGAGCACTGGATCAGACGAGGTGTTGCACTGCTGTGTCAGCTCAGCTCTTAAGTCTCTGGTTTGTTTTACCCCTGAGCCCATTTTATATTCTAGCATTTATTAAAAAGAAAACACACACACAAAGGCTCTTTGGCCTTTTTATGCAGTACATCAGGAAGCCACATTGGTAGATACTGATAATAGTCTGACAGCTCTTCGTAGTACGCTGCAGTAACTCAGCTGCAGCTCCTGTGTTTGGTTTGTAAGTTGATGCATCTTTTGGTGAGCTTTCTTATTTATTTACATATCAGCTTCACCAAACCTCCTGATCTGGGAACGCAAACAGAAACAGGAGACGAGTGAAGAGAGGAGTAATGGGAGTGTCTCTGTTAGAAGTGTTATGCTGTTGTGGTTTTGCAGCTGCACACCAGTTGTTTCAGTAAGATCATCAGAAAACAGGAGTCCAGGATCTTTTCAGAGTTTATTTTCCTTCCATAATGGAGAGAATGCACAGACAGGCAAACAGCAAGGATGTCACATTTTGAATTTTATATCCAGATTACTAAACAAATACACAGATGACAAAGCAAAAATGATCATGGGCTGTTTTTGCCCAATAAACGGTGAGGAAAGTTTGTCTTTGGGGCATAGTGTCAGAAGTGTCATTAACTCTTACTGAACACTCAACAGGGCAGTTTGGATTTCAGTTAAACAAGTAATGCAGGAGACATGATTCCAAAAAAATTATTTTAAACATTCAGTATTTATATTGTATGAAACGACTGAATAAATGTGTATTCATATTTAAAGGAGGACAAATGATGAGCTTCATTTGATGGAAAAATACATTCAGGTCCCGGTGCGCTAGCATTAAAAATGAACCTAAGATGGAAAAATAAAATGTCTGCAAAAAGATACAGCATACAGACGACAAGTTGTGCTCTCTCACATCAGCATAATTTGCCTTAAAGGCTCGAACCAGTTACACTACACCCCAAAGAACTTCCTGCAATCTTCACACAGTTAATTTAAAAAGTAACAAAGGTCATCAATAGTTTAACTTTGCAGTACAAAGAATGAAAAAAACTTTACACTCAACACGATGTCTGTACCGTTTTACTCATGCTTCATGCATGATTCAGTCAGATCAATGACGAGTTGACTGACGATGGTTCACAGCCAGTTAAGACAGACGATGGATGTCACACAGTGACTGGATAAATGAAGGCACACTTTATTTGGTGTGCTCTAGCAGCTGAAGCTAGGTAAGGTAGCTTAGCATGTGTGCCGCAAAACAGCCAATGGAATGTCGGGGTGGGGGCGAGAGGGGAGGAGGAGGGGTGGTGTCAAGCACCAGCCACTGTAAAACCAGTCAACAGAGTGACTCTAATATACACCCCCAGAAAGACATAGGAATGCCTGTAAAACCTATTCACAAAAAATAATCTTTGTCCGATGTTTTGCTAATTATGCTAAGGGAGCTTTAGAAAGCAGACAGTTTATAGTTCTGCTGGGACATTAAGTGGACTGATTTTGCTTAGTCTGTCTCCGATTGTCAAGAAGTGAATTCATTCTTTGACAAATGTACTATAAAAACAATTAGCAGGAAAAATAATGTGTTATTTCAATAACTACTGACACTACACAGACTTTATATAAAAAAGAAATCTGCACTAACTGTGACCACTGAACATTCTACTGTAATTAAATGTCCATTGCAAGGGGTCCGGTTGGAAAAGCACCTTTTAGGAACTCAAAGAGGCACCCTCTGGAAATCTAGTAAACTACAACACTTTTGATGACAAGTAGAACTAGTTCACATTTTGAAGTTCACAAAGAAAAGCAAAATAAAAAGGCCTAACAGGAATATGTCTCATTTGGCTACAGATTGTCAAACCCTTTACAAAAAAATAAGAAATTGGTCAGACATTTGTTATGTTCATTTACTAAACCAACAAAACAAAACACTGATTACTGTAAATGCTGATTTGTAAAGACTTTGGCAGCTTTGTCAGCAGCAGTTACCACTATGCAGGTACCAAAAGCTGTGATTAGATGATAAAACATAACTTCGAAGGAATAACTGCAGAAAACTACAGAAAAAAAAATGGGCCATTCAGGAAATTTACTACAAACAGTTGGGGGAACACTTTTCTATTTTGACACTGCAGCTTAGAGGCCGTTAATATTCTGCAGGTGAAGCAACACGAGTTAAAGAGTGTATTCCAGATGTAGCAGCTAACATCTCTTTAAGGACACTGTGACGGTGTGTGGTGTAGCTATGGAGCTGCTCCAGTGGCCGGGGCTTGGCACAGAGACGTTTGATACACAGCCTGATGACATCAAAGGGCGGTGATGGATGGCAGGTGGAACACACACCACAGATGTACGCGGTATGGATGAGGAGACACAGTACAGAGCGGATGAGAGACGAGGAAGGGGGAGGACGACGACAACACATTAACAACAGGTGATGATGGATAGGCGGCGAGCTGCTGGGCCGTGATAGCTGCCTCTCTGCAGGAACACACACCCTGCACCGCCTTGCTATCTACAGCTCTTTTTTTAAGGTGGAGTTTCAGAGGAGAGGAGGTGCTTCCTGCTTTGGGCCACAGCCTTTTGCTCTTCTGTCATTCAGCCTCTTTTGCTTCCCAGGGAGCAGACAGATTGGAGCTGACAGAGGAGAGGCGATGGAGGAGCAGAGTGTAAACATCGCTAGCAGAATCATGGGATATGCATAAGCTACTGCTGCATGTTTTGGAATGGAGGCACGGGCCATGAACGAGACTCACATTGCATGCAAGACTGGCCCGTTACATCGCAAACAAAGCATGTTAAGGCCAAGAAGAACAACACTGATACATCCAGCTCTCCCCTCCCTCGCTTCCTCTCTCCTCCTCTACTAAAAGTCAAAATTGAAAACAATGCGGTCTTCGAAGATGGCGATGAGCAGCATGATGCCGAACCCGGTCAGCATGCCCAGGTTCTGCAGGATAAAGTGTCCCAGCTGGCAGCGCTTGTGGTCCTCGCTGTCCCCATGTAGCATTTCTGGCAGCTATGAAAGACACAAAGTAACCGGTTGGGATCAGAGACAGACTTTTTGGAATTAGCAATGCAGATCAGGAAGCAGCGAGGAGAGGACCAACGGCCCGAGTGGGAGAGGAGACGGTGAAAGTTAAGCTGATGCTGTTGGGGGACAATTATCACTTTGGGGCTGTCGAGTGCACCGTGCCAACTCACCATATCCACCAGAGCCACATAAAGGAACATGCCAGCTGTGATGGCGAAGATCCAGCTGGTGACATTGTGCGTGTACTGGCCCACAGCTGTGCCAATCACCATGCCAACGTAGGCCATGAGGGCGGACAGCAGATTGTAGACGATGGCCTGCTTCACCGACATCCCGGCTTTCAGCAGCACTGCAAAGTCACCTGTCAGCCAGAAGACACACTCATTTAAACAGCATTACTACAATTCCCAACACACACATCCTAACATCGCGCTGCTGTGGTAGGAATGAATCTGTTTCTGAAAGGTGAAAGCAATGGAAATGCTGCCGCAGTGACACCGGAACGTCCAAGTTCTGTTTACAGTTTGCAAACTGACATGCACTCCGCAGCATATAAACTCCTCGGTGAAAAAGCATGGCACATGTCATGCTGTGTTTTGGAATTTTTGTATTTCTCCACTCTATTTTGTGTCTGCCTTCAGTGATGATGTGAACCTGTTCTAAACAAACTCCCTCCACACATCCCCGCTACTGTGTGTCTCCACGAAGGTGAAAAACAGAGCTGCACTTTCTAAGAAATGTATCTTTAACTCCCCTCTGATGCACTTATGATTACATATGCATGCCGTAGCCTCTCTACCCTCTTCAATCATTGCCGGGCCAAATGCGGGGAGAGGCCCAAGTCTCAGCGGAAACGCCCTGGATTTGGAGAGAGAGATGATTACTGAGAAGGGGGGTGGCCTACATTTCCTGCGCCGTGTAACAAGCGGCCTCTTTTCCTCACTAATTACCACAATGAATATATTACCACTCTGCTCTCATCCATCAATCAAGTGCAGAAAAAAGCGGGGAGAAGTTAAAGGGAGACCGTCTGCACACACCTCACTTCAATGGCATTTTTTTCCCCCGCTCTTCGACTTATCCTGGCGTTATCCTGCCTCCCTGGTTCCAATCCGTCAGACACTCAGACACGCCTGCCGCCGCCTCATCTACCGCAATTAACACACCCATCACTGCCAATTAGCTTCACTCTGGGTGGTTAAAGAACCCTCATAATCATCATCTTTTTCCATCCAGCTGCCAGTCAGGGGACGGCTTTTGTGTTCAGGAGGAGCTGAGAGGTGCACTTGTCAAACTGCTGGGTTTGTCTGACAAGCAGCCCGATGGGGGTGAGTATGCGACAGCAAGTGCTGCTGAAGCATGGGGTGCACAATCAACAGGAAATGTGAAATTACACAGGGACAAAGAGACTTATCTTGCATATCTTCACATGCCCGCTTGAGACAGGACTTGGTGCTGCAGTTAGCCATCTGGAAACTCAAGAACGAATGAGTAAAAATAGCAATAATGGAAAAAGACTTGGACATGAATCGAAGCAGGGGACCATCTTGTTCTGTATGATGATGCTGACAGGCACAGCCAACAACTGCAAGAGTTTTTAGCACAGCTACAAATGACAGAGTTTGAAGCAGCATTGGTTCAACCCAAATGTGTTCTATGTTCCTTTTCAATCCACAGTTCCTTATTTTACCCCTAATTACAACAATAAGAGAAGGACAGACCCTGTTGATCCACACATAGAGGAAGCAGCCAGACAAACCCAGGCTATTATTCACTGCTTCTACCACTGTGGTAATTGACACAACTCTATTCATCAAGCACACAAAAGACGCAATGAAACTGCACCAGGATCAGACACATCATCAGTACTGATCTGCTGTGGATGGGGCCCATTGTCTGTTTTTCGCCCGATCTCACCACCTCTTCCTCTCACTATAAACAAACAGGCAGAGGGGAGCAGAAAAAAGTACAACTCTGAACAAAACTGTTCACTGTCGCTGAATCAAACTGAATCAAAGGGGCCCTCAGAGAGGACAGACTGAATGCAAATGAGAGCACCGGCAGCTGTACCGTCTTCCAGTCTGACTGTATTGAACAACGTGCGCCAGGCACACTACATCATCTTTACTGACAGACAATGACAAGTCATCTCGCTGCTGTCAGACAAAAGCCATTAATTTGGAAAAAAGTGCATTTTTTTCTGGAGTGAAGAGAAGAGTGATGACTATTGACAGTGCTGGGTTTTTAACAAGTTTCAGGGGACAGAGACCAGCTCTGATTAAAGTTTCAGTTCAAGAAAGACAAGAGCTGCTTTGCATGAGGGCAATGATTTAGCCACTGATTATCATTATGCGCAAAGCCTTCACAAAACACCTTTGTTGAACTTGTTGAATAAATCAAGTGTGCAGAGTCTCTAGTGTGTAATGAATAAGTGACTTGTTTTTGCTGTTTTTTTATACTTTCTCTTTGCTAACTTACCAAGTTCATGAGGTAATTCGTGGCAGAAAACAGCCACTGATGTACTGATGCCACCTGTCATGTTTGCACTGAATGCTGCGCCTGTGGAGACAAGTTCAAAGTGTCAGAGAGAAAACCTGGAGTTAGAGGAGAGGACAGACACCCCTCTCTCAAAAGGCAGATGCTGTGTTTTTTTTTTTTTCATTTTCGTATATGAGGAAAAAAATCACTCTCATTGTTGATGATAGGCCATTCATCATTTGTAAGCACCTCACTGGATTAATTTTTTTTCTAGAGATCATTATTGTCCTTTTTAAAACTGTACTGTCTCTCATTATCAAATGCAAGATTCAAGTTTCATGAAGTAACCTTTGAAACAATGACAAACAGGATCTAGAAACAGTTTGCTGCCTAGAAGGTAAAACGTTACAGTATGGTTTGGAAAACTGACTCGTATATGTAAATATCATTTAAAGGTCCCCTTAGTTAAAAATATTTTTTATTGTTTTACTTTTATTGTCTTACTCTTGCTGTTGGTTGCAAGAGACGACACAAGAGTCTTTATGCACCCTCAGCATTTGAGGAACTGAAGATCCAGTGGATTTAATGGCAATATCCTCACAACAATAGCAAAATCTTTCGTGTTGCTGTGATGTTTGGCTAGTGTGGCTAATGTGGCTATCATCACCATGAGCTTTGATCATATGTCTAAAGGTCAGTGTTTTGTGGAAATTGTAAACATAGAGGACATTCAGAGATGGTGGAAACTTTAAGGCTGATTTGGAACCAATAAACAAGGACTGCTAGCCAATTCACAATAAAATTGTTCTCATTTGCATATATTTTTGTTGCTAGATAACAGAACAAGTGCAACTGCAACGGAAATGCTGCCTATTGAGATTACATGTGACTCAGCAGTCGCTTCAGAGCCATTTGTAAGGTGCTGCGTAGCACTGTCGTTTTTATAACCAGATTGTTGTTTGGCACATGCATTAAAACAGCTGTCCTGTACATTTAGTGACACTCCCATGCAAAATGATCGCCCCAAGAGAAAATTAGAAGCAACAGAACCTCTGTCCTGTTTTTACTCTGCATTTTTGCACTGTCTGTTTTTATTAGTTTATTCTTGTTCTGCCTTTATACATTTTCTCCTTTGAAGCTGCTGTAATGGTGAACTTTCTCCACTGGGGGATCAATAAAATTTATCTTATCTTAACAATGTGCATCTGCTGCTGTGCAGTCAACTGTTTTGCTGTGAGCTTGGAATCACAGATGTAGAGAGTGTCTTCTTCCTGAAGGGGGCGTGGACAGCAGGGGCTCAGCTGTTTTTAGAGCTACAGACATTTATCAGACCCTTTGGAGCAGGGCTAAAGCTAGAGGTTATACAGTTATGGTAGAATAAATTATCTTTGCGGTATTTGAGTTGACACATCCTGAAGACCTCTGTGACTGTCAGTACTTTGCTTAAAAGTGTCACAATATGGGACCTGAATGGTGGAGTTTGGAAAATTGTGGGGAATGTTAACATTACAAGACATTTAAAAAATCATACATTCATGGAGTTTAAAGGTTACTCCTTTCCATTTTTGAGTGATTGAAATTCTATATTTCTTCCACATGAAAACAACTGAATCATTTCCATTAGCAAGTTTGCACATGAACTCCTGCAGGGTTTTCCTGGTTTATAGACCTGCAGTGGAGACAGAGGAGTTACAAACTCTAAATGTGTTACCTATGGCGAGGCCGTCACTGAAGTTATGCATGCCGTCTCCCATGATGACCATCCAGGCAATGCTGGCTATGCCTGCATCCTTCATCTCCTGGTCTGAGTGGCAGTTTCCTCCATGAGAGTGACCGTGTCCGTGCGAGTGTCTGTGTCCATGACCGTGCTGCTTAGCTTTGCGACCATTCTCCCTGGTGGGTGACTGTTGGTCTTGTTGGGGGTTTGTGGGTGCCAGCGGTGTCTTGGTAGTGGGAGAGTCTGGTGTCTGGAGCTCTGTGAGCTGTGTGTCATTGTGACCATTGTCGCAGGAGATGGCTGTGCTGTCAGGATCTGGACAAGAAAAGAAATGTTACTGTGACAGAAACAGACAATAAAGCCATGGGTCATAACCTGCTGTAAAGATTTCATGACTGAACACTTCTTACCTTCAGTGAGTGGCTTCAGGTGCAGCCACTCTGCATCTGAGCGTCGATTTAACATGTGATCTGACAACTTCCTGCCGATCTTGCCCTCCTCATTCACCTTCTTCATGCCCTGTGAGCAATGGAACAACTTTATGCTCCGTCCACTGACTTTCATTACATATCAGGAATTTCTTGTATTTTGTGACCTCAAAACAGTCCAAACTCAAGGAATACAGCAGGCACAATGAAACGTTGAAGAAAATAATTTTGGAACTGCAATGTTCGGCTTAATAGACAACCTACAGTCAGGTCACGTTTATCTTACCCTTTGGTCTTTGTAGTGCTTAAACATGCCGATGCAGTGTTCAATGATGAAGAGGAGATAGATGCCAGCCAACGCTGTTAGCCCCTTCCACACCCCATCAAATTCTGTTGCCAGATCTGTGTTGTGGCTGGTCCCTTGTTCGCTGTGGTCGTGCTGCCCTTGTGACTGGATGTAGGAAGAGGGACAGAGGATGAGTGAGATACGGATGAGGATCACATATTCATGACTACATAAATTTTACCACTTTTGTACCACTGTGAGAAAGAACACTGAAGAAACGAGCCATGTGGGTGAAGCAGAGGAAATAGTATGACTGTGATTGCACACAAAGTTGATGAGCAATATGATTCACTGGAAACTGGTCAGTGAAAGAGAACTTGAAAGTTTTAGCATCATTAAAAAGAACTAGGTCATTGCTCATTACCGGCCATCACAAGTTTCCCAAATGACAAATGTGGCACTTATGTAAGGAGTATTTAGTAATCTTTATTACTCACAAACTTCACACTGAAAAAAGAAACATTCTATACGTGGAGTAGCTTTCTTCTTGTTCCTACAATGATGCTATGCCTAGATGTTTAAGCTGCTAAATTTGGGTCCAAGGTTTCTGGTCTAGATACTTCAAGATCAGAGGTCCTGCTGCTAACAGACAGCAGGACTTTGGTGTTAAGTGTGATAACTTCTGAGAATGAAGCAATTTGGTTTTCCTCAGAAGACTGGAAGTTTCCTGAGTCTTATGAAACCTCTAGTCTCCAGGAGATTAGACTTGGCTCTCCTCACTTGACAAATGTGGGGATCTCTCTCCTCTTTGACTTTATTAAACGTCTGTGGCCTTCACACAGCAGCAGGATCGACATGTGTACGGAGCCATAATTCTGACAGTAAGATTTGGCATTGAAAAATGTTGAATTGAAAGCTAAAATACAAACATTGAAGTTTCAATCTTACTGGCAGTGTTTTCACATGAGGGTCGGGGGCTAGGGGGGGCGGGGCTTATCGCGCAAGAACGCGCTTCTTGGTTTTGAGGAAAGGGGACAGGAGCAGATTGCCCTGCTCTGGCTAACGCCATTTTCGTTTGACCAAGCATGGATCAGAGTTCACCTCAGGGGCGGATTGAACGTTATGTCATTCGGTCGTTTGACCGAAGGGCCGGTACGCTGGTATTTATTTAATAATTTTGATTATTGGGCATCCGACGCCCGTATAGCTCATAGGGTTAAGCAGGCGACCCATGTATAAGGGCTGGAATCCGACGCAGCGGCTTGGCTTCGATTCCTGCCTGCGGCCCTTTGCTGCATGTCATCCCCCTACTTTTCTCCCCATCTCCTGTCCCTCTTCACTGTGACTATCACAATATAAAGGCAAAAAAAAAAATTATTTTTATTTGTTAACCCGTTAAACTTCAGTGTACCGCCGGCGGTACACTTACTAATTTGCATAGGAATTTCAAGAATGTCCGAAGGCTGCAAACGCGATTATACAAACACTATACGCCGATGGAAAGCTTAGATTCTCATGAATCCGCCGGTATAAACCACTTTCAGATGTGATTACCACAGCGGGTAATATAAACACATTTGTCCGACAAACAACGAATATCCATCCATCCGTTCTCTATGCACGGCTTCAACGTACACAGCGCGACTCGCATTTCCGGATTCATTATTACACACAGATGAAAATATTCCACAAAAAACGGCCATAATCCAACCTTGGACATCCAAACGACACAAGCCAGTAAAATATTTTGTCCAAAACATGTCTTGAAGTCGGAATATAATCCACGAATCGGTCGTTTTCAAGGAAATGCACCTCGCAATGCGCGTCCAATATTCCCTGTATTTCTCGTCATATTTTTTATTTACAAATAGAATATTAGCGATTTTTTGTACTGAAAATGGCTGGAATTGGCTGCAGCTTAAGCTGCCAAAATATTCAAATGTGTTTTATATTCTTCCATCTGCATATTATATTTATTTCCCGATGGTCTTAATGCGTGTTTCACAGGTAAAATGTTTGAAAAAGGATTTTTTATGGTCTGAATTGTAATCAACTCTATGAGCTGGGTTTGAGTCGATTGCACAGGTGGGCTGGTCTGGTTCAAAAAGTCCCGGGCCGAATTTGACTCCCAATCCGGCCCTGGGACTTCGAAAATGCCAGTAAGTCTGTTTCTCTTTGTACGTATTAGTATATAATATTTTTCCACACAGAACCTCGTGGCGTTAAAACCACTTTAGGCTTCATATTATGCTAATTTAGCAAACGTGCTAACGTTCTCTAAGCTAGCTAATGTAAAAGGGTTTTGACTTGTATCTACAGACACATTTCCACTTACAGGAGGGATTCTTCATCAACTTAAATATTACTATTATTATTCAATATTATTTATTAAATAACTTAAATATTATTTTGCCACAATTTGCCCCTCCAGAAAAAACGCAGGTAAAAATCCTTGATTCTGCTAGTAAAAAACCTTGATTCTGCGGACTAAATCCTTGATTATGCATTAGCTAGCTTAGAGAACGTTAGCACGTTTGCTAAATTAGCATAATACGAAGCTTAAAGTGGTTTTAACGCCACAAGGTTCTGTGTGGAAAAATATTATATACTAATACGTACAAAGAGAAACAGACTTACTGGTGTTTTCGAAGTCCCAGGTCCAGGTGAACTCTGATCCATGCTTGGTCAAACGAAAATGGCGTTAGCCAGCACAGGGCAATCTCCTCCTGTCCCCTTTCCTCAAAACCAAGAAGCCCGTTCTCGCGCTATAAACTTTTTTGTCTTTTTAGACAGTCAGATGAAGTTAGTTGAAACTGGAGTAGGTTTCTGGTTCAGCATTAAAAACTGATGTTTAACCGGCAGCAACATTTTATTCTAGTATCAGTGAGATTGTTATTCTGAACAATCCACAGAATACAACGTATACAGTTTCCACTAAGGAAACAGTCCCTATCAACAAAGTGGTCTGTCCCTCCCTCCCATGATACCTGCTGAAACTAAATTTTATAAGCATTTGTAATTGTAGGCTTTATAGCAGCTTTGTTGTGTGGAATTGCATTAGACTGTACAGGTACATCTGACAAAGTTGCCTGTAGTGTAGCACGCAAGTGTTGGATACGATACACCACAATGGGTTTAAACTGCTGCAAGCAATTCCACCTTGGAAACAGCTGAACTGTCGGATGTGTAGCAGAACATTATTTACTGCCAGATCCTGACTGATCCTGTGTTCATGAAGTAATAGCTGCTCTGCCACGCACACAAACGCAGACATCAGTCTTAATTTAAAGAGGAACTTATTGTTCCTGCTGCTGTGTGATGCTGCAGGTACTTATTAAAGTTGAAGAAAAGATTCTGACACTTAGCCAGCTGTGGGAAACAAAGAGGATGTCAGCAGGTACACAATTACATACAGTGACACTTGAAAAACACCACTGTAACATTCAGACATTAATCTGAGCTGCTTCAGACCTGCTGAAGTCACAATAATAGCTGTATTTTGCCAGATATGTCATCATGTTACCTAATAGATACCCATGGTTTGGGACACAAGCTGGGACCAGACCTACTCCAGCTGTGTCACCTGAGTGAGTGTGATGCTGAAAGACCCAAAACACCCAAAGACTCAGAATAAAAAAACATCAATGATGATATGTGCGGGTGCATCACGATGATGTTAAAAGAAACGTAAACTGGCAAGCTGAGGCTTTTGAACTCTGCAGTTTTCAGTTTCATTTTTTTCTGTGTAGAAATATGAAGAAAATCCTGAAACACTGGAAAGTGATTCACTCTGTGTAAGAAGAACTGTACTGCCTGTAACACATCCATAGGCTGTATTTGTCCTGTAACATGCAACACTCTCCCCTTGGCTCCAACGCGCCATGCTAAGTCCCTCTCTGTTACATTAGTTTTGAGAACCAGAAAGAAGCTGAGCTCTAAATATTCAGGGGAAGGAATCCTATAGGACGTACTCAAAGATGGAATTGCATGCTGTTTACTGTTTCCCCAGAGGCCTAGCCAACTGTATAACTGTAAGGGGAAGCCATCCACTTCTGTTTTCTGCTGCTCACTGTTGTGGTGGTGTTGGTAGGACTGCATGGCTACACCAGATGTTCTGGCATAGTGTGGTGTACTCACATGTGGCAGCAGGTGAAGGAGAGCGTCACCACTGAGCGTGCCCACTGCCAGCGCAACCAGGAAGGTGAGCAGGAACTTAAAGCAGGATTGGTTGAGGATTGGCACCAGTACGACACCCAGCAGGGACAGCAGGCTGATGATGGTGATGGACACAAAGCCCCAGATCCAGACCCACACTAGAGACAAGAAAACAAAGGTAGAGGAACAGATGAATTAGGAGTGTTATTTATTTGACGGTAAGTGTCAGGAGACTGGTGTTTGTTAGCTGCATGACATTTTTTTATGAGTAGTGCGACTTCCTTTAAAAAAAAAAAAAAAAGACAAACACAAGACCTTTATGGCTGAATCAAATTCTGTCACAATTTTAGTCAGCCAACAAGACTTTTAGGAATACACCGTACACTAACAGCCACAGCTTTATCATTGTCTGGCTGCTGGCTGAAGGTATTTTTCCCCATCCTGTTCGCATGCGAAGGAAACTATCCTCCAGAGCTTTTCAATCCATGTGTCCTTGTGATGACACATGATGCCTGAAGCAAAAAACATGATGTGACATTTTAGCAGAATTCTGCTCGCCTCATTTTTCATTCAAGGCCGCAGTCATGAGACATGAAGCACAAGAGAGAAAGTGAGAAAGGTGTGCTATCATTTAAAGTGTCAGTCCAGCTGTCAGTCCAAGATGCATTTCAAAACAGCACAAGACCGAGTGAGAAAAAGTTTGTGATTCTTTCGTCAAAGATGACAAAATGTTTAATGTAGTATGAAATTCAATGTCACACCAAAGCTGCCGCTGTGTTTGCTAAAGCGACGCTGGGTCCTTCACTGCTGACACTCAGCTAAAGGACATCTATTGACTAAAATACTGTGTGCATGTAATGCACATCTCACAGACAATTGACTTCAGTGAGGCATTGTAGGAGCAGGTCTCAGTTCTGCACTCAGGCACTGCTCAGCAAATACTGCACTGGAAGCAGCAAATACACATTCACAGATTTACAGGGTTCTTTTTAGAAATCAATATTTAAAGCAATGAAATGTATTTGCTCTGTTTTTAAGGTTAACTATGTGACATATTTTATCATTACTTGTGTTCCATTAGAACTGTTCCTAATTGGTCACAATATAACAAACAACTGAACTCTGATAGAGCTTAATTCATATAAACAAAAGCACCACAGGTGACGCATAGCCAGAGGGAAAAAACACTAATAACAGTAAAATCACAGCAGCAGAGACACTTCCTCTCCTCATCTAATCGGCCCCAGGTGGTACAGCTTTTGAAGAGATGATCTGAAACATGTCTTATGCCTGACAGAGTGGTCTTCAGAGAGACTGAATCAAGCTGTTACTGTACCATTACCCAGCTGCAGGATTAAAAAACATGACAAAAAAAACTCTCCCCAGCCAGCAGCCACTCACAAAACAGGAGGCTGGAGTTCCTCCTCAGGGAACTATTTTAACTAAAGAGGCAGGGCCTGATGCTGAAGTGCTGAATACACAGACACTTGTCATTAGCTTTGGGAAGCCGGTTTCCCAAACCCTGATGCTCATTGTGATTTTACATGTGTTCTCTGAAGTCTTGACAAAAACAGGAGGATTTTTTTTTTTTTATAATGATGTTGGGGAGTACAGTCGAACACATCGTCTAACAGCATCTGCACTCAATTATTCAGGCTTTCTTTTAATTTGTCATCTCTAATCTGTGATGAATTTACTTGTTGACACTTCTTCTAAAGGCACAAGCTTTGATAGAGCAGTGAAGTCAGTGTACAGACCCAAACTGAGCACTGCCGCTCTCTATGCTTTTTGAATTCAAGCAATATAAGGTGCAATATATTTACGCAGCTTTTTGATGGACTGTTTATTTACACTCACTAAACTGGACAAGATCAACGGTGAAAAACCTCAGAAACTTCTCTGCTTCTGTGCACATTGATTGATTACTCTTCAGTTTCTACTTCAAATCAATAGGGAGGTTGAATACTATGAAATCAGTTCACATCTTCTCATAAGAAATCATAGACAAAAGAAAACTTATGACACAGCAAACACCTTCCTCAGCTACGTCAGTGCTGCTCCTGGTGTCTCCATCCAAAACACTGCGTAACAAGGGGCAACAACTACAAGCGTCATTACTTTTAACGTGATGACCCACATTTATTAACTGGAGTGATATTTTTAAAACCAAGATCACGGTCATGATGAACCACCATGATGTGATAGACACTAGTCAGCTTAAACGTCATAGGTTCATGCTTCTATCACTATTTTGTTCTAAGAATTATTTTTGCATCTACAATAGTCAAGTTTCACTGAATGACATTATTAAACATAATTTCTCTGGTCATTGATTAAACTCCTAAAAATCATGGTCTGTGTATCAACGGTACATGTTTGGAATTTTTCCATCAAAATAATCGCTTTATGCCTTAAAATAGCTGGAATGTAATTACACTCCTGCTTCCTCCAGAATGTGCAGCTCTATGAAGCCCATTGTGTCTGTCTCCACCCACCACTTACTGCAGTTCAAGCACACCAGCTCACCTACAGCTCAAACACAGTAACACTACTCTGCACTACACAACAGCAAGTTGTAATACTGGAGTAATCCAGCTGTAAAAGTCTGACTTGGAAAGCAATTCTGAAGAAGTAGTAGTACACAGAAAGCCCCAACCTGCAAGTATTTTCTCCTTGTGTGTTATGAAAGAAACCCTGGAAGACATTTTTTTTTCAGCTGTCACCAGCGGTCTGCAGTATCAAGGTGGAAATGCTCAGCCATTATGTTGACTGCTTATTTCAGTCATGATAAGTCTTCCAGCATTAAAGAAAAAAACACCATATGGACATACTAACAACATAAAACAGCAGACTTTCACCAGAGGCTGGTTTACTAAACAATAAATGCAACATTAAAACTAGAAAATAGAAGACTGAAAAGGTAGTATTAAACTGCAGATGGTTTTAGATCATCACAATGACAAAAAAAATCAGAAAAACACACATCAATAAGAACAAAAACCACAATGGTTTTCAATAAAATCGAAGTCAATGCAAAGAACAGACCTCTTCTGCCTCTGGCCATACAGTATATTCGAGCTCTCATTTTTTATATTTGACACTCAGTCTGACCCTGACAAGGCCAAGTGTCCTCTGAGGAAAATGCTCCTGTCAAAGTGCCACAGCCCTGCTTTTAAAGGGGACTAAAACAGAAGCTGTGACGATGGTGGCCAATCTCAGTCACTAACACACTCACTTATAGTGAATGACAATGGCGTGTTGCTGGACTCGCCCTGTTTTGACATGCACAGCAGGTGAATCAGCCTCCAAAAATACCAACGTGCGTCTGTCACACCGTGAGCACACTGCACACTTACTGTGATCACAAAAATAGAGTGGTCTATACAGTAGTCCAGTCTATATTTAAAAATGATGTATCTTGGAGTCATTCTGTGTTTTTCTTTTGTGCAATACTGATGCAGCAGATTTCGTGTTAATTAGGAAACAAAGTAAAGAGCTCATATTTCTGTTGAAGAGAAGTCTCTGATGCAGTGTTAAATTTACAATTAACAGTCTGATACAGTTTATGTCCACATGCTTTAGTAAGAACAATGTTATAGCCTGTTCACGTTTGACCCTTGTACTCTTTACTTTTTGTGGACAAAAGGAACAAAGAAATACTCCCTTCTTTGTATGCTAAGCAGCAGACTGTTGTACATTTGTAGAGCTCTAGTTTACTGGATATATACTACAGTTCAAACGTTTGGGGTCACTGAGAAATGTCTATTTTTGAAAGAAAAAGCATTTTTTGTCAATGAAGGCAACATTAAATTAAGCAGAAATACAGTCCAGATATTGTTAATGTGGTAAATGACTATTTTAGCTGGAAACAGATGATTTTTAATGGAATATCTCCATAGGGGTACAGAGGAACATTTCCAGCAACCATCACTCCTGTGTTCTGATGGTACACTGTGTTAGCTAATGGTGTTGAAAGGCTAATTGATGATTAGAAAACCCTTGTACAGTTATGTTAGCACATGAATAAAAGTGTGAGTTTTCATGGAAAACATGAAATAGTCTGGGTGACCCCAAACTTTTGAACAGTAGTGTACATATTATGGAGAGACTTTTGTCCTTAAGACAAACAGGCTGAATTCACTTTCTCATCATTGTTGAAAATGTCTTGACTAACCCGCACTTTTTTCGTTTAGTTACCTCCGTTTTCAAAGTGCCTTACAAAAGCAAAGGTTTTACAGCTGACTGCTTTCTTATTTGTCGCCAACAGGCGGAACATGGTGTAAGCCTGAGAGGAAACTGTAGATTAGTCAGATAGTCCATCACTGCACCACTGCAGGTCCTCCACAGTCACGCTGCTCATCTACTTCTCTATCTCATTACCTTTATGCAGTTGTGGTTTTGTGTGTGTATGTAGATGTGGAGGTGGGCAGGGGGTTGCAGAAGGGCGATTGAAGGCAGCGATAAGGGAACAGAAGAGAAGAGAAGGAGACCAACTGGCCTGTGTCTTCTCTCCAATTATGCATCTCCTGTGAGCCATGGCTCAGAAAAATGGCCCAGGGTGTTGCTCAGGCTCTCCTAATTGGCACAGCGCAAAAAGAGGGGGAGTGGAGACCAGAAAGAAATGAACTGCGAATTTTCTGAGCTCCCCCATGGATGCAAGCAGGAGGTAAATGAGCGGCAGCTCTGCGGCGTGTGGTGATGTCTATGGTTGAATCTTGGTGCACCATTTTTGAAAATCCAGCGCCTCTAGTTTTCCACTAATGAGGCGCCATTCCTGCCCTTTTGACTTGTTTGCGCTGTCTTCCTCGTCATCATTACCATTTTTATGACCGTTTGCCATGGTGGCACACTGCAGCCTATCAGGCACACATGATACAGGTCTATCCAGAGGGGAGTGTGTGTTTAATAATTGAAGATTGAAGAGGGTGTACATTTAGGGAATTTTTCCAGCCTTACAGTGGAACTTAAGTGCTTGCTGCCTAGACAGTGTTTCTCCATAATAGGTGCAATACTATAAAGTCTAAGTCATTTGCAATGATTGTTTTTCTTTAAATAAAAGTACCACTTTCTAGTTTGAATTGCAAATAAATTCTGGTTTTGTAGAACAAGATACCATGTTGCCCACCGTTGGCAGAGGCGACTCCTCAAATTCTATTTTGCATCCATAAAGTAAAACTAAAACACAATAACACTGCAGGCATAATACAGAACATGGGAACATGATCAGACTGATTTATTATAGATGGTCACGATACATTTTCATTTCAGACACCTCTGTTACCTATTATGAAAGATTTCCATGCTCATCCCACTAATAGACCACAGAACAGGAAGCCTTCAGATTTACAGCCAGTGCTATGGTATGCATTATTGTGAGCAGAAACTGACGCTAGTGTTCGGTCTTTGATTTGTACGAAGCTTTTATGGTTTTATGAGTTTTATTTCATGACCTGTAACTCATTAACCCTAAAACACTGTTAGTTTAAAATTTGCATTCTCATAAACCTAGAAACACTGCAAGGTCCCAGAGCAGGACTTAACTCTGACCTTCATGCTTTATAGCTCCTCTTTCATTTCAGGTTTTTTCTTCTTGAATATTACTGATTCAGGGATGTGATCGGAATACCAATTAAGAGAAGAAAGCTCACTGAAGGAAAGTTTTTAACATAAGTGAGCTGGGTTCTCGGAAGGACGCAAAAATGTTCTTTTTGCAATTTCAAAATGGTCAGCACATGATACAATCACTCATTCACTGCCAGGAATACGAAAATAATTAAATAAGTACAGACACAAAGCTCCAAAAACAAATCATCAGGGTTTCATCACTTAGATGATCAATGATCCTGATTTAGAGCATCTAGCACACGATGTTCAAAATTATTAATGGTTGCATGTGATGTGGCAAACTGAACTACTTATTCATTTAAACAGTAGTTTTCTGAACTTGAATTTCCTTTAAAATGCTTCTTTGTACCTAAATGACATAGTCGCATGTGTGGGGAGAGGCCAAGCTGACTGTTTCACACTTATCAGCTCTCTTAATACATTTACCGTCTATCAACTCCTGTTGACGGCCATTAGTTATGCGTATGCTCACTGGGACCTGTGACTGACTGAATAAATCAATTAACTGATAATTATGCTAAATGCTGCATCAAGCACACATGTGGATGTACCAAGATTCTTCCACCAACATTTCGTTTATATTTATGCCTTCCACACTTCAAAAAGTGGCTGAATTTCAAGATGGATCCATTTAACTACAATTTAACGACAGTTTCCACAATATACAACTGTGACTATTAAAGGGGATTTCTAAAATTTGTTTTAAAAATAACTACATGTCATGCGATTTTGACAAACTTCTCCAAGTAGAAATGAAGGTTAAACAAACGTGATAGTAGTGACATAGATTTGCGGCTGTGTGATTGTGTTATCAGGATCAAAGAGCACAGTTAACAGCTAACCGGAATAACACGGCTATTGATAATGATAACGGCACAGTGTAGTGTGACTTTTAGACATCCACCCATTTTTTTACACCTGCTTATCCTGTGGAGGGTGACTGTTAAACAAACAAACAACCTAATTCTCTAACTACAATTTCACCCAGTCTAGAGTCTTACATTCAGAGACATCGGAGTTTATTCTTCCTTTATCTGTAAACAAAAGTTAATTAAGCACTGGTGTTGTAGAAATACATGAAATGTGAGATTAGTCTGCAACAGTCTATTCATTGGGTGAGATGTGACACAGTTTTAGACGTGCTCTCAAATTAAACAAGCTTGTACTGACTTTCAATATCCTGTCTTCTAGACTAATGTCAGTGTTCATCGCTCTCTTGTGAGTGTTCAGTCGGCAGCTCTGGATAGCAGAAATGAGAAGAAAAGCGATCCTTACCCACAGTGGGACTGCCCTATCAGTGAACTGAAAATGAGAAAAGATGAAGCCAACAAAAGTGGCCATACCCAGGGGATAATGGTTGTAATTCCTGGTTGACTTCAATTCTTATTAGCGTAAAACATAGCTTGATTATTCCAAGTAAACATTCTATTATGCAGGCTTGCCAGGCTTCCCCAAGAGAGGAGCTCCAGGTTATACATCCTGATATCATCACGTTTTGAACTCAGTGCTTTACTATGGTGTCCCTGTGGCTCCCCACTTACAGACAGAGCTGTTCCCTCTGGCTGATGGTACCAGATAAATACCTTAACAGTTGGCTTTTTTCAAACATCCTTATCACTTTACTGTTAAATACTCTATTATTTCAATTAATTTAATTACAGGCACTGTTTCAATAATCTTACATTATCAAAGTTTTTTTTTCCATTCACCTTCTGCCATTTAAGTTGAGATAAAGGTGTGATATGAGGCACCCTCACAGTGATGATTCCATCACAGGCTAATTAAGTTTTTATCGTTCAAGAGATCAAACACGCTGAGTGTACTGTAACCAAAATGTGATGATATACTAATGAGTTGAAAGGCACTGGTGATTGTTATCTTTTGTGTTGGTTTCATACAGAAGTCTGGTGAGGCCAAGAGGATCTCACTGCACATTGGGCAAACCTCAAACCCAACGCTGAGGATAAGCACATGCTTTACCTGCATAGTGTACTCTCATGAATAACATAAACCAGAAAACAGACAAAATAAAAAACACATAAGACAACCCCAAATAAATACCCAACAGGCAAACACACTTATCTGTTTGATGACCATAATCCTACTGTGATGTTGGGTGAACCACATACAATGTCTTAAGTATTCCCAACTGACTCTACTAGGTTGACACTCTTTTTCAGCCTTTACAGTCAAAATGGACCAGATCAATACAACACTTTGGTCTTACCAGAGCTGACAGGCTCCAAGGCTTCCTGCTCCACTTCCATCTGATGGTAATGGCGGATGCAGACGCGACTATCTATTTGGTAGAGCAAGGCAGGACACAGATAGGTGAACTGCCTTGGGGAGATGAGTGACTCAGGATTCAGGCCATAGTAGGTGAGGAGCTGAGTGAGGTTCAAACACTGGAAGCAGAAGGAAATAGTAGGAAAAGTGAATATTAAGGGAAGAAACCTCTGCCCACACAACAACATCAGAACAATTACGTTGTGCCACAAAAGAAATGCGTAATAGCAAATAATTAGCCCATGTAAACTTGAAAAGTGTCTAGTAAGTGAGCTCATGACTGAAACAGACAGATAGGGGAAAGAAAAACTGAACATTTGTCAACCCTGCAATTAATGTGTTTATCCTTCAAATAAAAAGCCCTCTACTTGGAACGACGCATTTTAACCAACCAAGGAATCTTAAGACTGATTTTGTGGTAGTTAAGTACAGACTGATAAACCTCAATGATCCATAAGGAAGCCAAAGATTTCGTGGTGTTTTTGATAAGAGCAACACATTCATTTATTAAAGGGGACGTGCCACATGAGATCGTAAAAACTTCTGGTTCTAACCCAACCAAACACAGTAAATGACTGAAATCCTTGTGGAAAAGCTCAACATTTCTATCCTACAACTGCATCTATGCAGGCTAACAATGTGGTACATTCAACTTACATGTGACCTAAACTGGCCAAAGGTATTTTTTGGCTATACCAGGTAGCTGGAATACTAACAATAAATTACTGTAAAACTGCTCTGGTCATCAACTAACTTCCTTTAAAACATTTGTTCACAGAATCAAGAAAAACACGTCCTTGAATTGCCCTCAAAACTATCAAATCTCCTACCTCCTCATGCTGATGTGACAATCCCCTTGGATGTTCAGACAGCACAGGCAAAGTGGGTGCGGCATGTTCTACTGGTGCTTCTCTCTTGTCTTTATGAAAATGGCCATGATCATGTTTGTGATTGGAATCATGATTGTGTTCATGTTCATGTCCGTGATCGTGTCCGTGTTCGTGATCATGTCCGTGATCATGTCCGTGTTCGTGATCGTGTTCATGCTCGTGGCCATTAGATGGAGGTGTGAGAGAAGGAGAAGGTTTTTTTCGACCTCGCTGTCCTTTGCCTCTTGTAGGCTTCCTGGGCTTCTCGGGTTGGCTCTGTGTTGGGGCAGGAGAGGACTGCAGGACCTGAGGTACTTGGGACGGCTCTAGATGACCAGAGGGTTGCTCCTCCTTGTTGACGGAAGTGATGCCTGTGCTTGTGTGCACCTCATGAATATCATTGTGGTGATGTTCATGATCACTATTGTTGTGATCACTGTGGTCATGAACATCCTGCACATGTCCATCAGAATGTTTGTGATGGTCGCTATCCTCCACTTTAGTGTGGTCATGATTATGTCCATGGTCATGGTGATGAGCATGGTTGTGATCATGGTTGTGATCATGTTTTGTGGGTGCACCAGCACCTGGACTGGCAGCAGTAGTCTGGCTGCACTTTGTGGGAACTTGTGTTGTGTGTGTATGGTGGGAGCCTGGTTTGTGGTGTGAATGACCATGGCTGTGCCGGTGGCCATGGCTACGGTCTTCATTGGTGGATGAATGTGTATGTAGCCCCTCCTGCAAATCCAGAATGTCGAGGTGGGCTACATGGTCATGGCCCAGATCCTCATGATCCACACCCACCATCTTCACTTCTCCCAAACCCAAGCTAAACAGGAGACTCTGAAATCCCTGGAAATCTAAGCGGTCCTTCTGGCCATAGCGCCTGAACAACTGCTGGATGAAAAAGCGCTGCTCCTCCTCTAGGGCGTCCCCTTGAGGACTACTGGACACTGGGGACACAGTCGCTGCTCTAACATATGGAGCCTCAGAAATCTGCAGGTCGCTGTGGGCGTGGTTGTGGTCCCCATGGTGATGACCACCATGCTGATGGCTGTGTCCGTCTCCATGGCAGTGGTTGCACTGATGGAAGAGGAAGGTGAGCACACACAGGAAACAGAACTTGGTGTGCACGTGGACCCGCATTGTCCCCTAACTTCTGGTTCCCTGCAAAAACAAGACAGCAACAGCTTCAGAATTTGAATCGCTTCATTTTCTCAAACTGGTAATTTAGAGATGACTGTCATGGTTAAAATTAATAGGGGTTTCAAATAATTGTGAGCACTGTTAGACTCTAATTTTACCACATATAATGAATAATGCTGAGGTATAACCCACCAGACAAAAACAATAAGGAAAACAATTTAAGCAGCCAAGTAAACATCAATCAGACTGTGTGAGACGGTGAGTTTGTGTTTGTGATTAGGACTTCATATGGTGTTGTTGACTGTACCATGCTGGGTTAGACATTTGGAGAAATTTAAAATTCTTACAAAACAGAGACAGGCTTCTGGATTATTCTTGTCCGGTAGCTCCAATAAATAATCATTTTAAACTTAATAAAATAAAAGATGAAGGAGGCTCTTTGTGCGACTGTACGTGGGTTGTAAAAGCATTGTCTGTTTGTGGAAGTTTTTCTTCTTAAAAAGACTTTTAAACTTTTTTGCAAGAAGAGTGCCTCACGTCTTTCTCTTTAGAATAATTTTCTTCAAAACAAATGAAAGCTGTTTTTTTCCCCTTTGGTAGAACGACAACAACAGTAACTTTGAATTTTTAAATCAGGTTTGTAAGACAAATGTAGAAGTTAAATGTCTATTTCATCAGCTGAAATCTCACTTATATATTACAATATTCATATAGGTCAATATTAGAAATGACGAAATACGCTGCATGACTCAGTGGTATCAAGCAATGCATGATGCTTCACTAATATGCATGTCAGCACAACAATATATTAGTACTTTTGTCAAACTAAACTCACTTTCTTTTTGTCTGTAGATATATGTCTGTATCTGTCTGTCTCTCTCACAGACAGACAGACAGACAGACAGACAGACAGACAGACAGACAGACAGACAGACAGACAGACAGATAACGCTGAATTTGTACTTTGTTTTCACCTGTCACTGACAGTGGTAAAGTCTTTATACTCTGGATGGTTGTTATTATTTTATTGTTGTACGAGTGGTGTGTGTTATCTGTGCAGCAGACACTTCTGTCCAAGACAAACTTCTCCCAAGAGAGACTAATAACGACACACCTGGACCTTTCTAATCACTGTGTCCTTGGAGTCTCATCTTTGACTGGCAGAGCTCTACAACATAACAATAATGCTTTATTACTATGTTATTCCACACAGAGCAAATAAAAAAAAAAGATAGCGGAATATAAAAGACACAAAGACTCATGCATCACCTGCAAAATTGCTGTAGAGAAATAACATAATATTTTGGACTCCACAGTCAAATAATGTGGGTTAAAAACAAGAGTCAATAGATAGATTTAACACTGACTCATACAGGGAACCCGAGATAAAATAATCTACAATAATTATCATCATGAACATCAACCACTGATATCACAAGGTTAAACAGTCCTGATGTCATCAAATCAGTGATCAATATTGTGCCGACTGAACCAGATCAGGTCATGTCAACAGCTCACTGGCACACTGACAGCTTGTAGAGTGAAAGGGTCAGAAGCAGGTCACATGGAATTTTAGGGAAGCAAAAATACAATGTGGACAACAAGCTTGCAAATCACAGACAAACAGAGCATTCAAAGCTGCTACCTTTAACTTAGAATAACATTTTTAATAACTGAATCAGAGAGCCTTCTGGAGCACAATAAACTCTACTGAGAATTGTGTAACAAATTGCTTGTTTTCCCCCACTTTAAAAAGCCTGAAGCAGCAATATCATTCCAGTCAAATGATCCTCATAAGATCTCTTGTGAAGCCCGTGGGTGGCTGATGTATGAGGGGTGGGGGTGGAGAGGAGTAAAGAGGGTTAGATGAGTTAGATGAGGAATACTGCTGGAAAATGGTAAGATGACACATAGCAGAGACCAGACAAATACATGTACATACACACACGCACAGACCTACAAGCCTTTGGCAGCCAGCTTGTTAGTAAAGTTTGTACTGAATTTACAGCATGTACATCATAAGGGAATAGATTTGTGTTGTGCAGACCACAGATACTGCTAAAAAAAGGGTGATAGATCCTCCTCACAGCTGTCAAGGCTCGAAACAACAGATTGTACACTGTAGGTTGGTGTGAGCACCACCAACAAAAAACAAACAAACATCACAATAGGACTACAGTAATTTCCTTCTAACACCCCAAACAAAAAAAACAAAAACTCAGAGGAAAGGCCACAAAAAAGAAGTACAAGATCACTTAAAAGTTACTACATGAGAGCCTTATTTTAAAGCAGAAAAAAACAGTGTTTTGGTTAAGTGTGGAAAAAAAACTAACAAAAAAAATCTACTAATCTACACAGTTCTTCTTTAACAAAAATATCTGATCTTATCCTGCAATATAAAAGAGTTTGTTGTCCATAGGGGACAGCTTGTCTGCACACAAAATACATGCGATGCACCTACATGTATGTACACAACACAAATTCAAATTCTCTCTTTCAAAATGGATGGATATGAATACGGTATTTGTATCTGTTATACAAAGAAACACTGAGGAAAGCTCCATCAAAAGAAAAAAAAGAAAAAGTCCCTGTTTATTCATCAAGGTACTGTCTCTACAACATCAACAGTATATCAGCTGATGACTACTAGCTCATAATACAGTTCTCTCTCCCCATATAACAAGATCAAGAGATTGTGTTCAAGCAGTGCTTCTTTTCTTTCTTTTTTTCCTTTTTTTTTTTTTTTTGGCTTCTTTTCAGTAATGTAATGTTATATAGTGGTCATTTGTTAAATTCCAGATACGGATTACAGAAATGTCTGCACAAATTACACGAAAACAAATTTCAAGAAGCCATACTAACAACTTGTTCCCATTTAAACAAAACAGTAAAAAATGGCTGAAACACAGAAAATATTTCAAACCGTTAAAAATGAAATGGGCTACGTAGCACTGACTTTATTCTCATTAACAAGTACGACCAGAAACAAGAAGCACGTCTACTTACCATTGCTCTTGAATGTGTGGTGTGTGAAATTAGGTTTGACCAAGAAGTGAATGATGGTGCTCTGAGTCAAAGTTTTGGACGTTAAGTGTGGTTACAAGGCTACTTCCCCACTGCCAACAAGACGGTGTTTATTAACATGAGACAGCAGTGACCTATGAACCTCACAGCAGATAGGTTGGGGCAAAACCAGGACCTATTTTTAAGAGCACACCCTCCAAGCAACAACAGAGCCTGCAGTGTTTCACAGTGATCACAGTCTTTGTTGTGCTTGGCCTTTAATGGAAACAAAAGAATCTCTATTTCACTGGAGAGTTTAATTGTGTGTTACACAAGCTAATGTAAAAAGTAAGCATGATAAATCCATTTTAGGGAAATTTTTTTTCCCCTCTGAATTGAAACGGAGTATGATCCTAGTTTGTGCATTCATTTACAAGCCAAAAAACTAATAAATGAAAAGCACTGATCCCACTGTGTTGTCAGAGATTTAATCACATTTGTTTCAGCACAAGACATAATCCCATCATTAAATAATCCCATCATTACACATTAACTCGGTCACTCACCAAAATGTTTCCTCCTGCTTGGCCCCCAGTCGTGGTGTAACTCTAAAAGGGGCTTTAACAACTCTTCTGAAGCTTGTAGTCTGGAAAAACAAAGTGGAAGTGAAATTAGAAGTGAAAAAAGGGTTATGTGAAACAGAAATCACGTTGTCTAGAAAACATTAATACATTAATCCATTTTTGTCTTCACAGGGGGGCTGACTATTGCACTATTGTCCTGAACAATCAGTTATGAACAGAGGACTAGATGTAAACAATGCGGCAAAGTTTGAAACACCTCATGTTCACTCACTGCCAAACTATGAATGAGAATGACTCCATATCTGCATGTGAGGATTCTGTATGAGCGGTTAGCAAAGAAATATTACAGGGAAAACAAGTTTGGGTTGTACTGAGGATAAAGGTGTGTATGTCAGAGTTGGGCTGGAGAGTTAATCAATTTCATATCAAGAGAAAAATTTGAAACAATGCTATTAACACATTCAAAAGCACACATAACAGAACATATGAGGTGTGGCTGGTAAAAAATAAGACGAATGCATTAATCATTGTACACTATGTGTTTCAGACATACCTGCTGTAACTTGACTGGCATTATTTAAAAAGCCACACTTAATGCATTGTCTAGTGCTTTCGAACCGGGGTTTAAACTGTCTTATCAATGACTTTATTGACTTTGCAGATTCTAGCCGTCTTTTATAAGTCATAATGCTCCATAACATTTAAAAGGTATCATACAGTAAATGCTGAACTGAAAATAACATATTCAAATCATTCAGCTCTATATCAGACCTGGCCACATGTTGGAAATCACAACACTGCAAAAAATTCTCAAATGTGGACTCACTCATACTAAGACTGATGAAACTGACCGATGAAAGTTTTTTCTTTTTCTTTTTTTTTTAAATGACAGTATAAATCAGGGAATATGTTGAAATCAGTAGAAATGCTCCATGTGTAAATGAATGAGTACTGGCTGTTTTAGAATAGTATTCAAACAACTTCTGCTAAAAGGAAAAGTGAAAAAAACAGCATAAACAAACCATTGTGAGCATTTGCACAAAGAAATGGAGGGATCTCTTCAGGGCCTACTGTAATCTAAAAGTCCCCTGTTTAGTTTTGCCAGCTGCAGCTGCTACTTGACCATGAATGTGTTTTGTTATTGTTAATTTAACATCCTGAATTGCTGGAAAATTGAACTACACAAAACTTGAAAACTAATGATTCGCCACTTCTGAAACCTTTGCCTATACATTATTCCTAAATAATATTCCCTCATATTGTTCCCCAAGTTGCTTCCAACAAAAGGACCACTGTTATTTCTCTGATGGGGAAAAAAAAAAAACTGCCTGTGACCCCTAAGCTGCTTCATATGATTCTCACACGACCATAAACATCATTCTCATCTCGGTATCAGGCCGGTGTCCGCTGGGAGCCAGACCGAGAAATGAAGCAAATAATCTATTCTAGTATTCAAGTTAGGTAGCTGAAGGGTTTGTGTTTACGGTTTCAAAACAAGTATATTGTTTTTTTTAGCCAACAAAACCAAAGCATAGAGAGAAATAAGATTTAATAAGAGATATGTAAACTTTGGAGTCTCACATGGGCATTTTGCAACATTATGTTTAAACTGCAACTCTAAAGAATTGCAATTCAACATAAAATTCCAGTACATGTGCATATGGTTCCCCAAGCGTTGTCATATTGCAAACTCTTGAAATGAGGTAAATCCTCAAAAAAACAAGCATGGCTGTTTCACAGGCCTGTGATTGTTACATCAGGAAGGATTAGGCCTCCACTTTTTGATCCATACTGCTAAGCTAGGAAGCTATACAACCAAAATCCTGCACTAAGTGGGGAGTGAGAATACAATTTGTTCTTCAAAAAAGGAAAAAAAAAATGTCAGCGGAGGTTTTCTTAGTAAGGCCCGAGGCACAACAGGGCAGATGTTAGCTGCCACATGGACTCAACTCCCAGCAGATGGTCTGTAGAAATCTTGAAACACCACAATCTCCCGTCATATGATGAGATTCAAGAAAGAAAGAAACATATGACACACCTCAGCTTGCGTGGCACATCTCTACCTAAGACAGCTGAAAACATCATAGATTGGGCAGTGTTTTCAGCTCACACACATCACTGGTTTCTAAGCATTCATTCAACAGTGGAGAGCTCCACTGACACATGGCAACTCTGACAAAGTGAAATAGTTACTTAGCTTAATTGTCCACAAGAGGCACACTCAAATATATGCTTTGCAGTTACAGACATGGTGCTTCTGTCAAAACACGGTCAACCACAGATAACTGCAGCAAAACGCTGGTCAAGGTAGTCATTTTCACACGTCAAACAAGCAATCCTCTAATCAAAAGAGGCTATTTGTCACAAGCTTTGCAGTAGGTCTCCAGCAACTACTCTGACTCACATACTTCACATATTCATATTAACAGTCAGTCTGAAAATAGCACTCATTATCACAGATTCAGCACAGGTGGTCGGTAAAGACACGTATCTTTCAGTAGAAGCTGATCCCCAGGTACTTGCCATCAAGTGAATTACAAGATAAATTTGTCTTGTACATCCAAACCTTACCTCCACAGCGTTATAGACAAATTAATGACCGAGAAAGTCAAACCTCTCCAAGTGATCCAAAGTTCCAGCTTGTCCGAACCGCTTTAAATGTCCATGTCACTGTCTAAAGCAGACTGTGCAAGTAGAACTAATCTACTGAGAAAACAAGGCTGACACAACATATGGTTAAGCAAATACCCAGCATCCCTCTGGGGTTTGAAATTAGGCTGTGGGCTACCATTTCACATGCAAGTTTGGATAAAATGAATGTAAAGAAAGCTGCAGCCTCCATCGTACACTCAGACTGCTCCTTGCATACCACACTCATACAATGTTGCTGATTTTAGTGTGTGTAGCCTTGAATTTTGCACAAGAAAGCAAAATGACGCAAGATCTCTGTGGTGAGACGCAGGTGCATGGCTGATGCTCTGTGGCCTGGAAATGTGTTCATCATAGTGCAAAAGAGTTTAAGACTAGACACTGGGCAAGTAAGCAGAACAATAAGCTGAGGAACACATTGTGCTCAGATCAAAGAAGTAACACCTTGGCAAAAGCACAGAGAGATACATACCTGTAGTCAGAAAACACCCCGGAAGGACAGAAGTTCAGAGTACACCAATAGAAAACGTTCACGCCGGCACTCACATATCTTTACAGGTTAAATGTTTTGAGGCTTTTGAGTCCAGTGACTTCACTAATTTGCACAGGGAGGCGGGGAGGCACAGGGAGGGAATGTGTGTGTGTCTGCGTGTTTGAGCAGTCAGGGAGCTGTGTCTGAGATCAACCACCTGACCAGCAACACATGGTGTATACATGTGCATGTGTACTACTGTTAGGGCATGCATTGAGGTAAATAAAGTACCTTGGGAGGTCTAAAATGTACCAAAATGCTTAAATACAGTGTTATCCCTCCATGTTCAGAAAAACACTGGAATGTCCTGCTAAACATCCTGACTACACTTGGTGAAACATTTTAAGCCCAAACACCTCCTAGTAGCATCACTGACCCACGCTTTATCTTATAGGTTTAGCCTGATTACAGGGTAGCATAGGTGACATCTACTCAAGTCCTACTGAAACAAGGCTATGGTTAGAATAGCTGTATCAGCTGATGCATGCTCATTAAAAAGACATCTGAAGTTGTATTAACTAACAATTATTATTTGGTTAAGACAATATTAGTCTGGCATTTGGCTGTCAGCAGTCTGAGTTTTTTTGGGCCAGAAATGACGTGCAAGAGGAGGACCTAGCTAAGAACACTACGCATGTCCACATGGAGAAATGTATTAGTCACAAGGTAATCAGGCTTCAAATCATATCCTGCTTTCATCTATTTTACTCTAAATAGGACAATAATTTTTATATACCATGATGAACGAGACTTCAAACCAGCAATGGAGACCATAAACCCATTAGGAAAATGTTTCCTGATTTAACCAATAAAGTCCAAAGCAGGGTCATTGTTGGAGCCAGTGAAGTCGCTCCCTGCTGGCCAACAGAAAGATTGTAGGTTTAAGGCACTTCTACATTGGCTTCACTTTTCAGACCTTGAGGCTCTGTCCAGCTTATATTTAAAGTCTCTGATGGTGAAATGAAGGAATACCAGCAGCTATGTGTGGACATACTCCACAGCATGACTAAATTAATGAGGATAGGCTTTTGAAATACTGACCTTACAGCAATCAAATGTCTAAACTTTGCTCTTACACCAGGTGTTGCTTCAATTCCGGATGCTGAAAAGTGAAATCTACTACAAGAGTGTTCATCACCTGAAATACTTTCCACTAATTGTCCTCAAACATCATCATTCAGCACAAAATGTCACAAAATCTGCCAAGTCTATTGAGAATATAAGAACATGGCATACAGTTTAGCCCGACTATGTGGAATATTATTCCTAAAAACATTAAAAAATACAAATATAGGACAGCATTATGATCAAGGTTTAAATTCCCTGTCTGCAAAAAGACTGTCTACTAAACAGCAGTGTGGGAATGGTGCTACATGTTGAGGAGATTGTGAGCACTGTGAGCACAAAAACAAACACACCAGTCAGGTCTGTCTTGACAGAATTCTTATTAGAAGCCAACAGCTGGAAGTAATAGTGACTTTCAGTCACTATTACTTCCTTATATATACTTTCTTACTTATGTTAAGCATCAACATAACACACACACAAAAACATGACTGCGACCACTACAAAATGTATGGATTTCTAGACACGTGAAGGTACCGATGAGATGTGAACGATATGCACATTTGTTGTGTTGCAAAATGCTGGGTGTTTAACAACATCCAGTGGCTCCTTAAACAATAAAGTGTTTTATTGATAAACATAGTTGCAAATAAAGTCCAGTCATGTACAAAAAAAAAATCACAAAAGGACCTTTTTAGGAGATCTCATGGCTTTTTAAGCACACTAGATTTTCTGAGCTTATTCTTGAATTTGAGGATTTATTTCAGCATCACTGTGGCTCAGAAAAATGCCCTGATACTGTGTCCTCACTGGATCTGAAACAACTGAAAATTCAAGGACACTTGGACTGTATACTATCCAGATTTAACAAAATCCCAAGCCATGACATGACCAGTGCTCACTGTGTTTGCGTTCTCTGTATTCCAGTGTAATCCACAAATAAGCAACAAAATCATCTGTAAACATTCACATATACAAGACTGTATTTATTCCACATACAGAAAGCCTACGTTAGAAGTTGAGCAAGCAAAGCTAAGACCAAAGCACAATTTCAGCAGCGGTATTCAAGCCAGTGTGCATATATGATATGAAAAACAAATTTGGTTGCATTGTAACACAGAAAACATGTGAACTCATGGGGGCTCATCTGTGTTTACTGAACCCACATGCTCTTTTCCCACACTGCCACCTCTCAGCCATAGCACTGTACTTGTTAAGATTCAGGAACTTTAGAAGTTGTTTACCACACTACAAAAGCAATACTTAGCCCTAAAAGCATTTCAAAATACACAATGACACAATACTAGTTTGTACATAATATTCTTAAGCTATACTTTTAAGCTGGAAGCTGCACACATAAGGTGGTACTTGTACACAGCGGTTGTAAATAAGGTTGGTGAGGAGGCAGCTTAACACTTTAAAGGGGAAATCCACCTGTATCACACACAAAGGCACACACTGAGTTTTCTTTTCCTCTTGAGTACTACTTAGGCTAAGTAAACGGCTAATGTTTTGTATTTCTGTGGAGGAGCTTTGTTCAGTCTCAGAAAGAAACCCTAATGGCATCGTTCAGGGTTACTACAGCTAGGTTTTAAGACTGTTAATGTATAACAGGAAGCTGTATTACACACTGAAGGCATGGAGCTAAAAAAAAATGGATATGTAGAAGACATGAGAAGTCACATAAAAGAAGTTATTGACTACATTACTGGAATTGTCAGATCTAACATTTAAGGAGCTTGAACCATATTAGGGAACAGGAGTTACGATATCTCAATGTCTTTTTTCTTTCCAATCCCTCCATCCTCCCACTCTGTCATGAAATGTAACTCTTTGGAGTGACACTCGTGGCTGTGGAGGGTCTCCTAATGAAGGGGTAGGGTATGAACTCACCGGAAAGCTTTGGGAAGCCCCCTCCTTTCCCCAACAGAAACAGAAATCCCAAATCAGGATCTGTGGGGATTTATACTGCTATCCTGTGGATGTTTGACCATAATGTGCTACTCATCGCCTGCCACAAGATGCCTGCTATTCTGTTCAAATTATGTATTATATTAATAATAACTCTCTTTAGTCATAAAGCGTTTTGAAAATAAACTGAGCCATAAAGAACTTTACAGGATGGTTCAGAATAAACAACTGACCACAAAAAATTGAAAACAAAACAAAATCAGATCATGACAGTGAAGCACAGAGAACAAATTAGGGTATTATTTTACTAGATGCTATCTTGTACCTTATTCTCTTCATATTTATTACAGTCTAAATGTGTTTGTTGTTTTAGACACATGAGAAGAACAACAAGCTACAAATTCTATATACATCTGGGCTCCAGCAAAGAAAGAACTTCTGTTTCTGCTTCTCATAAAACATATGTATTTAGTTATCAGTACTTTTTGCAACAACACAAAAACCAGAGGCAGAGTCTTTCTAGAGAATATTTTCACTGAAACCCCTTTCATTATATACATTACCGTGGCAGTCCTAAAATAACTGGATGGAACTCATATTTGTCTGTGTCTGGAGTTTGGTCCATTGCAGACACAAAGCAGCTGCTGCAAAGTGTAGTCTATAAGCCTGCATTTAGGTGTTGGAGGACTTTATTACCCACTCTCACTTAATGCTGGTTGGTCTGGAATGTGGCAGAGCCTCCACAGGAATGGAGGAAGAGTAGGTGAGGGTATAGAGGGTGTAATGGAAATGAGCAAGCCTCTCCGGCTTATTTACTTCCTGAAGCGCCTGTTAGAACCCATATCATGCATGTTGAGTGAGATTTCTACAGTCCTCAAAGCACAGTTAAGGTTGTAGAATGTTAAGCAGATGTAGGAGACCTGAATTATCATCCACTTGGCACATTTTCACAAACAGGCTATATGGCACAGATCCATTTAATTCACATTGAACTTGTGTGCACTGTATATACCTTTTTTGTCACCCTCCTCATTTGACTAGGGCTTGTGAGAGAGAACTGTTAATACCTGGTTAATACTAGATATAGTTAACTTGTTGGCTAAGGAGAGCAATTCAGTTTACTTCTTTATGCCAGGCCTTAGCAGAGCTACAAAAATCACTGTCCACCCTTATTCCGTTTGTTTCTGCAGATTGCTATCCAAATTCTACATACAATTCAATCTTCTTAATGAAAATGTGATTCAGTACCAACTTATTTAACATGATATTTATATGGTTGATGAGTGATTTAATGAGTTACAAGCACTGCTTAGGTCACTATCTGCAAACTGTAAGGATGTGTGAGGGGATTTCCTTGAAAGAAGCAAATGATCTTTTCTGTCTTTGTGGTTGTACCAGTACATGTAACGGTGAGAGGTAGCAGGAAACCAGTTTCGCTACAGAAAGAAATGGAGACAAGCTATAAAGTAAAAGTAACACGGTTTCTTACAATAGCCAGCCATACAAGCTGTGAGATATTATTTTCAGATGATACAGTTCAACAAAATGTTGCTGGATGAACTCACACTTCAGTAAAGACAGTGGACTATGACTCGTGAGTGGCTTGTGAACCTGTTGCATTTACCTGCTTATCATTTTTCCCAAATCTAATAGTTTAAGTTAATGACAGTCATTAAGGATAATCTGACAAAGTTTCAGAGCATAAATGTTTGCGTTTATAATTTATTTCTGACTTAATTTCTATATTCGTGACCATATATTTATTGCATTTATGGCAACAACTGTATGTAACAGCTGTTAATTTGCACTGCAATGCTCCAATATCAGCACACCATATGCAGACTGGTGACAAATTAGAGGAAAACCCAACATAAAGTGATCTGGTATGGTGCCACTTCATCCTGCCAGAACACCTTCAATGCACCTGGACTACAAATGTGAAAGTCTTTGAACTCTACTGGCAGGATAAACAGAATTCTTTCAAATGATTTGTTTTGATGATAGTGGTGGTAGTGAGTGCTACAAAATTGCTCCAAAGCTGTTTAACCGGCATGAAATTTGGTGATTGTGAGGCCCAAAGCGCAATAGCTGCAATTAACAGCCAATTTTATGGTCAGTTCATCCATTTTTTTCTGTTAATCGATTAGTTGATGTATATAATTTAGGAGGTTGATGAAAAATATTTGTGTTTAAACAAAGCTCAAGATGATACCTTCGTATCATCAGTGATTCAAAGAACCAGGCAAGATTCCCATTTTAAGAACCTGGAATATGAGAAAATAGCTGGTTACTTTAACAGCAGCAAATGATTTTCACCATTTTAGTTCTCATCAAACTATTCAGTGACTCATCATGCCCAATGGATGGGTGGAATTGTCCATCCCGGAAGAGACCACTCCTATCAGAATAGAAATGCTTCATCATTCCAGTGTTTCATGCGATCATAAACGTGTTCAATCAGGACAACTTTGTATTGATTTGCAATGACCCTCCCCTAGTCTGCCTGCAAAATGCCCAAACAGCATAAAAGAGAAACTGGATGTGCTCCCGACAGAGGCGAGGCATACAGACTTTTCCTTTAATCTGTCACCGAGCTGTAGGTGTTTCATACCTCTAAGCTGCTCATATGGAGGAATAAATATTACAATATAAGAGCTGAATATTTATCAGTGGGGCGTGTAACGCTGAAATGTCAAATCTGCATATCACTAAAAGCAGTCACTTCACAACGAGGGGTCCCATGCATGCAGCGCCCGGTAAGGTGGGTGAAGATGCAGGTTTTCCCTTTTTTTTTTCAAAGCCATTTGTGCAGCAGAAACCTTGTGAGAAGTTAGCTTCGCCCTGAGTGTCTGAGCAGCGCTGCCGCCCATCACTGATCCAGACTGAGGAGGGCTGAGCTGCACGTGGTGCGCATAAAACCACGCTAAGCGAGCTTTCCTCTCTTCCGTGTCATTGAAACGTGACTCCCACACAGCAGCGTGTAAAACCACAGATTTAGTTCTTCATCCGGAGATAACTCGTCGCAAATATCACAAACCCCGCATAGTAGTCCGAAGTGCGGTTCCAAAGCCGACCAGCCCCTTTGTTTTGAGCACAGAGCCCTACAGGACGAGCTAACGCTAATGCTAGCCTGGAAACGGAGGCAACAACTAAAGCAGCTAACGTTAGCTAGCCCACGACTCACAGGAAATTAGCTCACTGCCTACAATGAGAAAAGCTAAAATATACTCTCAATAATTCCTCTACAAATGTTCGCGACAGTGGTTAACAACAAGTACACGTTGTAGCAGACGCTGCCCGGGTCCATGTTGTGGGAGTGAATGATAACAAATGGGTTTTTTTATATAGTTACCTCACTCGAGTGCCGTGTGCATCTCCTCTCCGCTCGGTACCAAAAAAAAAAAAAAAAAAAGCTCCGTGTGCTTTACGTCAACGCACCAAAGGTCCGCTCATTCACCAACAGCTCTTACGAGGTTTCCGCAGAGTCCCAGATGGAGCCGCGCTGCAGTCTGCGCAATGTGCGCAGCACCCTGAAGAAAGCTCTGACGTTTGTTTCCGCCAAACTGTGTCTGGGCCGTCATATGACCATCTGAGGAAATGATGTGTTCTCACAGCCATGAGTTACTGCCACAGCCCCAGAGTAGTCACAGCAGGGATTACTTGCATACACCCTGTTATTTCAGTTCATACACACACCAAGCAGGATCCCTTGTGTTTGTAAGATGAGGTCATCACCCTTTTCTTTGACAATACACTTGATTACAGGGTGTAACTTACACAAGTGGAGAAGCCAATTATTTACTTGTGTCAGTCAACAACAACAACAAAAAACTGTCAAATATGTCCATGGTAGTCTAACATAGATTCCATAGTTAATGGAAAAGAAATATAAACACTGTAAACCTGGGGTGTCAAACTCATTTTAAGTTTGGTTCATGTGCCACATTCAGCCCAATTTGATCTCAAGTGGAGAGTAAAATCAGAGCATGATAACCCATAAATAACATCAACTACACGTTTTTCCTTTATTTCAGTGCAAAAACAGTATATAAAACAGTATATTCTGAAAATATTCACATTTAAGGAATTATCTTTTTACAAAATATTCTCAACAAACTGAATTTTTTTAAGAAAAATAAATTCAGTTTCAACAACTCTATGCCTCAGTTTATAATTTACACATTACAACTTACGGATGACAACGTGTCTATGAAGGCACAACACATCTAGTCTCAGGCAGATGGAACTGAGCCATGTAGTATTTTACTTTATGATAAAAAAGCAACAAAAGTCAGACAAAAAATTAAAAAAACAAGACAAAATATTACAAAAATGAGACACAAAATGACAATAAGAACTTAAAAAGTAAACCTACAATAAAGACTGATGGAGCCATTTCAGTTGGTAACCAGCAGGTGGTGCTGTGACTAGTTACCTGTGTATTTAAAGGCCACACTAATTAGCACAGGTGTGGTGCAAAGAAAAGGTGAATTGTTTTTGGCCGTGGCGTGACAGACTATTGGAAACTTTGCTCTTTGTTAAGTTTGATGAACTTCAGAAGGTAAATAAGTTGATGAGTTCGTTCATAATTGTGAGTTTGGACAATGACCCTTTTTGAATAGATTCTACTGGTGTTATTTTTGGACGAGGAGGGAGTACAAGAGCACAGAGGGGCCAGACAGCCACACGTTCTTAACAGAACCAAGTCTGCATCACCAATTAGTCAAAACAATCTCTATTTGATCACATTGAAACTGTAAGTTGTGGATCAGATGGCGACGGCAACGCTGCGATCCGATCAGCTGTAATCCACAAACTGTGGTTCTGAAGGCACTGATCTTTACCACGGCTACGGCAGGACGCAGGAGAGACCCGACAGGAGGAGTCGCGGCAGCAATGGGCACAGCGACGAGCACCGGAGACCGGGGCCGGGCAGTGGACCCCCCATTGGCAAGGTGTGGACGTCTGGACACGGTGCAGCGGGTGGCGGGTTGCGGACGGAGATAGGAGATTCTGGCGCAGCGGCGGCAGCAGCAGAGGTGCACAGGTCTCTTTTGGATCGAGATCTAATAAAAGGAGGTACATGGTATGGCTGCCACACACATACATATGGCTATTATATAAAGTGTGCACACAAATGTTAAAATACCAGTGCATTGGGTCAAAACAAAATAAACTTCATTTCAAGTTCAAGACACTACTTCAAAGGAAAATACTTTATTTTTATGGACATAATTTATGTTGGTGTGAATTTCTGAAAAGAAACTTTTAAACCAAAAATTGTGTGTCATTGAAAAACGGTGAAAAAATGTCTGAAACGCAAAATGCTTTGAAGGTTCAAATTGATAATCACGGTAAAGATTGAGATTTGTGTGAAAAGATGACTGAGGCAGTAGAAGTAACTGCTGAATCTCAGACTGTTGGTGAGGTTTCACTCCCAGTCACAAAAAGAAAAGTGCAACTTACTACAAAAGCACTAATTTGTAAAATAGGAGATTTAGGAAAAAAAACAAGAAATTCTAAGCTTAGTAAAGCTGCTGAATTAAAAAGGACAATTCAGGAGTTATTGTGTGAACCGGAATATAAAGCTGAATGCAACTTACATTGTAAATGAACTTAAAATGTCTGGCCTTAATGGAAACGGGTACCACAGTCTTCCAAATGTGTACACACAAAAAAACTATGCCAGTTGATAGAGCAAACATAACCACCGCGGAAACACTGAAAAAAATGGCCCTACCTTAATATCGACATCCCTGAAATCCATGCAGAAGTGGAGTTGTTAATTGGTACGAATGCCTCGAAGTTGCTGGAGCCATGGGAACTTATAAACAGTCAAGGTGATGGACCCTTTGCCATTAAAACCCTACTGGGGTGGGTTGTCAGTGGCTCATGGGGAATGGAAAAGTGAACATGACAACTGCCATTTTGCCACTGTGAATAGAGTGAGTGTCTGGAGCTGCTATTGGAAAAGCAGTATGAATATGATTTTAATGAAAAGGCTGCTGAAGACAAAGCAGAAATGTCAAGAGAAGAGGCAAAGTTCATTGAAGTCAGTCTGTCAAGGTGCAAAATGGACATTACAGTGTAAAAGTACCTTTCAAAGCAAAGTAGGTGACAATGTCAAACAATTGTGTTGCTCAACAGTGCCTCACTGGAATAAAGAAGAAAATAGAACGGGATAAAAGGTTCCATCAAGAGTACATGGAATTTTTGACAGGTGTCATCAACCAAAGTTACACTGAGAAAGTCCCAGAGGATGAATGTGGTGTGGTGAAAAGGTGAAACCCTCAGTTGGACAAGATTTGTCAACTGAAGACTTGTCTGCGGCAGAGACTGCAGTCATCCAGTTCTGCCACAGAGAAAGATTTAACAGTGAAATGGGTGCACTGTTGTCTGGGAAACCTGTGAAAAGGAGCAGCCCTATCTACAAGCTGAACCCTGTTCTTGAGGATGGACTACTTAGGGTAGGTGGTAGGCTGTCTAAGCCTGCAATGCCAGAAGGAAAAAAAACATCCCATTATTTTGTTAAAGGATCAACATATTTCCTCCTTAATCCTTAAACACATTCATCAACAGACTGGACACAGTGGGAGAAATTGCATGCTCTCAAAACTAAGAGATACTGGATCACACATGCAAATGCAGCTGCACAAAAGGTCCTGTCAAGCTACACTTTTTGTAGACGTCACAAAGGCAAGTTGTGTGATCAAAAAAATGGCTGACCTCCCCAAAGAAAGAATAACTCCAGATTTGCCTCCATTTACTGACGTGGGAGTGGATTACTTTGGACCCACTGAGATAAAGCAAGGATGTTCAAAAGCAAAACGGTATGGAGTCATATTCACATGTATGGCCAGCAAGTCTATTCATTTAGAAGTGACGCATTCTCTGGACACTGATTCCTGCATCAGTGCCATACGTCGATTCATGTGCCGGAGAGGACCTGTGTCTCATTTTGGTTCTGATAATGGCATAAACTTCACTGGAGCAGAAAAAGAGCAATCGGAAGGATAAATGATGGATCAATCGAGAAAGCCTAAGTGCATGACAGTATCAAGTGGCGTTTCAATCGTCATCAGCTTCAAATCATGGCGGTGCTTGGGAAAGCATGATCAGGGTGGTTAGAAAGGTGCTGGTATCTGTGCTACATCAACAGATCTTAACCGATGAAGCCTTATTAACAGTCCTATGTGAAGCAGAAGCGATCTTAAATGGCAGACTCATCACAAAGGTATCTGAGGAACCAAATGACCTTGAACCTTTGACACCAAACCATCTGCTCACACTGAAGAGGAACCCATCTCCCTCTTGGCATATTTGAACAAAACGACCAATATGCAAGACGAAGATGGAAACGGTCCCATTATATCGCAGACTTATTCTGGAAAAGATGGTCAAAATAATACCTTGCTGCATTGCAGGAAAGGCAAAAGTGGAATAACATCCAACATAATCTCAGAGTGGGAGACATTGTTCTGACTGCAGATGCAACTGCTCCAAGGAACTCTTGGTTAATCGGAAGAGTGATTAAAACACTCTCCGTCAAAGCAGGCATAGTCGGAACAGTACAAAAACAAATGTCATTGAAAGACCTGTAACAAAACTTTGTTTATTGGTAGAAAATGAAGCATAAAGTGTTTGACTTGTCATTAAAAAAAGGCTACCAACTACGAGGGAGTACAAGAGCATATCGGAGCGGCCAGAAAGCCACGCGTTCTTAACAGAGCCAAATTTGCGTCATCAAAGACAATAAAATTGATTCGAACCAAAATTGAATAGTTTTAATGGTTAAAGATTAATGTTTTGTACATATTTAATATATTGAGAAGATTTTTGTTACTAATTACGCCTGTAGCCAGTTTGTGTCTGGCTAATTGGTGAGTCTTAAGCACTGAAGGCACAGAGGTCATGTCCTTGGCGCTGAGTCTGGGAATGTAGGGATTTTAATTGCCCTGAGAGAGTTTTACATTCTACATTTAAACACAAGTTACACACAGTGAAGTTTTAAGGCTGATTGTGGTGCTTTTTACACATGGACTGTTTAGATGCAATTAGGATTTACTGTAGAATTATTACAATGGAAGAAAAGTAAGTAAACAAATAAGAATTACCTGCATTTATGTAGAAGTTTGTTTAAAATTTAAAATGATTTTGATCCAAATTGTGAAAGACACGGTCTAACTAAATTAATGTTGCATTAAAGTTGTTCTTGTTCACAACTTTCAAACATTCACACAGGAAAAAGCACAGATTTCTAACATCAATAACAGCTACTTGGAGTCAGGAGTCATCAAACCTGGAGTTAAATCAATAATACAACTTTCAAAAAACATTCAAGCGTTTAGAATTTGCTGTTCATAGTAAGTGTTTGCTGATGTGTACCTAACAAAATCAGGCTACCTCAGAAGACATACTGCCAAAAAATGATGATTTTGCCAAAGAACATCTTGGCACTCCACAGTGCACAGTACTCCACAGACAACATTTTGTGGACTGTTTGATTACAACACGCACTGCTACATACGGTGAGAAAGGGGAACTGCACTAAAATGAATTCTTAAGTTTAACAGTGTATCTTATAGGATAATGTCAGAACGACTGTCTGCCAGCTGTAGTGAGACAATGACAGTCATTCGCTAATCCCTATGTAACACGCTGAGTTTCACCCAGTAAACAGACTGTGGACTCTCATGAATCACCATCATGTTGTCATAATTTTGGTGTCTCATGACTAATTTTCGCATCGAAGAATGACTTGGACTCTATTCTCATTCCACTGTAGGATTTTTTTTGAGGAAGCTATCTGATACATAAATTTGTACACCCAGAATCCAAAATGGTGGAAATTTAATATTCAAGATTCCCTTTAATCATGAATATACAACACCATGTTGTATAATGAAATTACAGATGCTGATCCTGGATGCTACTCACAAAAAGGATACATTATTTAAAGAATAAAAACAATCAAATAACAAAAATAAAGCTGTATTTGTGGAGAAATGTGGAGGAGTAATTCAGTTATCTTACAGCCTGAGGAGAGATACTGCTTCAAAGTCTGATGTTATGGCAGCAGATGCTTCTGTGTCACTTGCCAGACAGCAGCAAGGCGAAGAAGCTGAAGCCGAGGCGGGCATTATCTTTGAGTGTCCTGTGGGCTCGTCTCACCAGCATCACTGATGCTCCATACCGGGGTATTTTCCATACTTTTTTTTTTTTTTTTTTTTTTATCATCCGCTGCAGAACCCTCCTGTCTCGGGCCATGCATATTTCATACCGGTCTGTGATGTTTCCAGGTAGGATGTTCTCTGTTGCTGCTCTGTAAAGGGTAACAAGTACTTGTCAAGGAAATTAGATCACCTGAGAAGTACAATCAGTTCTGAGCTTTCTTTTCCAGAATGGAGATGTGTGATGGCCATGACAGGTTCTCTGTGATAATGACAACCAACCTGAAACTGTTCCACTTCAGCTCCACTGAAGCAAACAGACACGTGTTTTAGCCTCTTTTTTCCCCCCCTCAAATCAATAATCATTTCTATGGTTTTGATAAATTCTTATTGTTCGTAATCAGGTTTCCGATGTTGGTATCTGTTGGCAAAAATTCCAAGTTGTGATTCCCAATCCATACTGTCCGGGGTTTATTTGTGAAGACACCCAATATCCAATTGCAGACCGTTGTTTTTGAAGCCCAGGGTGCCAAGATTTTTCGGACAGTCAGGTCGACTGTTGTTTAGGTGGTAGAGCAGGTTGTCCACTAATCAGAGTTGACGGTTTGATCCCTGACCTCTCCACATGGAAAAGTGTGGGCAAGACATTGAACCCAAAGTTGCACCTCTATAGCAGACGAGCACCATGAATGTGTGAGTGTGAATGAGAAACACGGTAAAGGGCTTTGGGTGCCATTAAGGTAGAAAAGTACTGTATAAGTGCAGACCACTTACCCTTTAGTTGCCTGAGAAAGGTTGTATTGAATGCTGAGCTGAAATCAAACAACATACATCATTCAGATTTGGGTGTTTTTTCTAGGAGGCAGCAGTGATCCTCTGAGCATCTGCTGGTTCTGAATGTGTGGAGGTGAGCAGGCCACTCATTTAAACGACACACTGCAGCATTTTCAGACACGGGGACAAAAGTGGCTATCATGAAGCAGGTGAGAACACTCTGATCTGACAGTGACATGTTTAAAATGTCTGCAATAACGTCAGCTAAACGATTGGCATACGTTTTTTACGCAGACCGGGGATGTTATCAGGCCCAGCAGCTTTACTCTTATTCATTCTCAGCAGGATTCTTCTCACATCCTCTGTGGTTACTGATAGTGGCAGGTTCTCCGTAGGCGGAGTAGACTTTAATATAGTGCGTTTTATAGTAAAGAGGAATTAAATCTGGACACAGTCTGGGGGAGTAAAAATACGCTTGGATTTGTCACCAGTACTCATTAACATAACTGTACAAGAGCATTATATTATGTCAGTATAGGTATGAAAAGTATATTTATATAATAAAAGCTGAGTAGGTTTACAGCTCTGTCTTGAATTTACATTCGACCATTCCTCTGGGCCTCACATTTATTTGCACTGGACTTTTCATACAGTACTGTAAGCAATCAGCAACTTCACATATAGCACTTCAAGGAATCTATCAAAGTGATATGCTCCGAAATGCTCTGTCCCACTATATTGTCTGATATAGGCACAGCTGACCTTCTCCGTCTGTGTGTAGGTGGCTGTGTGTGTGTGTGTGCGCGCAGGTGAGTGTGAGACATTTGGACACTCGGAGAGAACACACAGCTAATTTCTGTCAGCCTTGCACCAGCTGGGTCCACTTCCCAGCTCCTCCCCCACCCCAGGTTTCCGCTCTCATGTCTGCTGTCTCTCGTGATCAGAGGGAGATTAATATCGAGTGATTGGCAGCCATGTTCTCACTTAGCACTCCAGTCATGGTGCCCCAGGGTCTCTGCCAGTCGTAAAGCAATGGTGGAAGTGCCATTGTGGCTTTCACTGTCATTTAGCCAGTACCCAGCCCCAGCAGACAGAGGATGAAAAGTGCCAACGACCGTATTGAATTATGAGCTCGACTCAGCCCCGGCCATATATACAGCCCAGCACAGGGAGCCATTTCCTGCTGAAATGCCTCTTGCTGCAGATTACTGAGGTAATATTTCCTGCACTGCAACAAGAGCGGTTATGGTCCGCAGGCAATCTACCTGACGCAGCTTTTGCCCATGGAGCTACAACTGGCATGAAAGACGAGGCGTTGACTCGTGGTGGAATTGCCCTTTTTATCACCCAGTGGTTAAAAAGTGAGGTGATTTTTAATGAGCACAACTAGTATAACTTTTCACACCAACCTGCAGCCATAAGAGGTTGAACAGCGACCGTGCACAGTTACAGACTCCAGTGAAATTCGTGTTATATAACCCATTCTAAACCTATATTACCAGAGTCAAACTAAGGTCATCCATCTTGAACATGTCCTTCTACTTGATGGAAGTAAGAATTGGGGATATGCAGTGTGTGTATGCGTGTGCATGTTCCTGGCTGACATTTTGCTGATACAGAGCAATGCTGGCACCCCTGCAGATCTGCTGGATCTGTGTTCTGGAAGGTAGCCAAAGACAGAAAGAGAGAGAAAAGGGGAGGCAAGAGAGAGATACAAGTGACAAGTTTTAAATATCAGCTCATTAGCCACCTGTAAACCAATCTAATGAGCACTCATGGATTTTTCATTGCCTTTAATCGGGTAGAGGTTGAAGAAAGGCGAGGGCACATGCTTGTTTTCCCCTTAGGTTTGTTGTACTTGCCAAAGCTATAATGCACACACGTACTACTCTGAAAGTCAACCAACACCCACCAGCTCCAACTCACACAACCTCGATCGATGCATGCAGGAAAGAGTGTGCAACAAGCTCCATTAGACTGCACTCGGTCCATAATGGAGTATCCATTGATGATTGACTACTTGGCAGCTTTAATCATCAGGGGTCACTGACATGTAGTCTTATGGAAGTCATTTTCTTTTTATAAATCCTTTTAAAAAGGTGACAATGTTAACATGTTTTCCAAAACCAACTGATTAGAAACGCACATAAATGTGTCCAAAATGGGTTTTTTTTCCTTCTACAAGAGTAGAACTGCGAGTCAAAACACTGAATTTTCAACATCACATGAATGTTTTGCAGGATAAATAGCAAGCAATTTCTTACCATAATTTTTCTCTCTAAAATCAAACTCTGAACACCAGACTGCTCCTACACATCTGGGAACTATAACGCTTTATGGCAAATCTTATTTACCCAAGGTTTTGATTCACGAAACAGAAGATCAAGGAAAGAGACATGATTTTTTTTTTTCTTTTTTCACAGAGGCAAGGTCAGATTTTACCGGTGTATGTCTGAGGTTTTGGGGCGTGCGTGTACCATGTTAGTTGTCTCTTTGAAGTAAGTTTTTGAGAAGTGGATCAGAAGAGGCCAGTGATTTTTTTTTTTTCTTTTTTTTTTCTTTTTCAAAATCTCCTAAGTGCAGAGAATTTCAAATAACACCTCGGGCCATTGTTTGGAAGAGGATTGAAACCTCTGATTCTACATTAGTTGTGGTAGAAGCCGCAGTTGCACATCAGAGACTTTAACAGGATTTCAGAGTGACAACATTGTGTTTAGGCGAAGGCAGGGGACACCCTGGACAGGTCACCAGTCCGTTGCAGGGCTACATATACAGACAAACATTCACACTTACGGTCAATTTCAAATCACCAATTAGCCTCAGCATATTTTTGGACTGTGAGAGGAAACCGGAGTACCTGGAGAAAATCCACACATGCACAGGGAGAACATGCAAACTCCATGCAGAAAGATCTCGGGAAGGACAGGATGCAAACTGGGGAAAGTAGGTGACACCTGCTGCAAGGCGAAAGTGCTAACCACTGCATCACTGTGCAGCCTATATTATATTATGATTAGCACTGTTGCCTTACAGCCAGAAGATTTTGCATGTTCTCTCTGTGCATGCGTGGGTTTTCTCCAGGTACTCCGGCTTCCTTCCACAGTTCACAATCATGCTGAGGTTAACTGGTATTTCAAAATTGTCTGTAGGTGTGAATACGAGTGTGCTCGTCTCTATATGTAGTCCTGTGATAGACTGGTGACCTGTCCAGGGTGTCCCTTGCCTTCCCCCAAGTCAGCTGGGATAGACTCCAGCCCCCTCACGACCCGAATGAGGATTAAACGGTGTATAGCTTATGGATGGATGGATATTATGTTTTTTGTTTTTTTTTAATATTAAAAGTCAACAACAAAATTAAGTGCTCCAGGCATGGTACTTCTAGTCATGTGATAAATATCAGTCCAATTGTTTTAGCTTTGTTATGCTCTCTGGTTTTCTCTGGTCTTTGATTTTTCTTCACAGCTAGTCATTAACTTTGTCTGTGTGCCACGTCGTGCTGTGCGGGTAGCTTTATGAGAGCTGCTTTGCTGCTGAAGCCAGGGTTGATGAGAGTTGGGCATAATTAAAATGAAGAGATGGGTGTCGCTGAGGTTAAAAAGCCCTCTTGAGCTGCAGAGTTGGGTCATAATTCTGTGCATCATCACTGTGATTGACCACTTTCACATTAAACAGTCATTTGATTTATACTTGTACCTTTACAAAACAGCAGGGGTAGAATTCATTACCAGCTATCAGAGACTGTGGAGGGTTTCTCTCTTCTCCTGAGGTAAACCTCTTACTTGTAATCTCCGAATGTGTTTCATATATTCAGCTAATCACCTTACCATCATAGTCAGCGGTATATAAACCTGCCATTCTTTTTTGCATACCATCAATGAGTCATTATCATGGAATACAATGGACTAAATTAAATAACGTGTCCATTTGTCTTCTCCAATTGTCTGTTAATGACATTATGTATGTATATTCATGAAGGCTTTGGAAGGCCCCTTGTTAATAAATATGTTAGTGTGGCTGATTGGTAAACTGTTCTAACATTGTTTTATGCTTTTATATATGAGCATAAATATACCATCATTTATATCTTGACAAAGGCCTAAATGACAAATGGAGATTTAGATTCAGATTCCAGGCTACAAAAAGCCGTTTTTGTTTACAGCTTTATATATTCTCCTAAATACACCAATCTGTCTCTAGGGTCTCCAAGGTGTGCCATATATAAATAAGTGTTATTCAAGACTCCTTTCACGAGAAGCAAGAGCTGATTTCTGTACAAGATCAAGTGTTCACAATAAAAGAAAATCATTCTTTCAAGCCAAATCTTGTCTTCTTCCACACACAGAGGAGTACGTTTGATTCCTGACAGCTCTGACATTTTCTTAAATCCAGCCGCAGCTCCTCCTGTCAATAGCAGCTGTGGTGCTATTTCTCCCTGTGTGAGATCTTACAGAAAAAGAGTCGGGCATGTTCAAAGGCTCCCTGCAGGGAAACATAATTTCAAAGATACTCAAAATTTCATGTCTACATACCAGGACCAATCACAGTACAATAGATTTCATTTGCTTTTAATTACATGACAAAGATGAGGAGAAGCATTTGACAACACTGTACTGACTTTTTATTTTTTTTATTTTTTCTGTAAAAAGGAGAACTCTCTGCTCATGCCATTTGTACTTGCTGTAGAAAGCGCACATTATACGGTTGTTAAACTGATATAATAAGTCTGTGGAACATTTTGATGATCCGCTGCACTGCAGCCATTAATTGCACTGCCTCTAATGTTTTTCCTCAGTCGTCTTTCTCCTCACTCCAGTGGAGCCCCAGTTAATAGCCAAGAGGTAAAGCTGATTCTGAGCTGATGAAATTACCAACCTTATGAGGGCTTGAGGAGCTGTGGTAAATGAGAGATAACTGCCCACATCATTACTTTCGATACCTTGATGAGGCACCCAACTACCAGGTGTTTCCCGACATCAATTACTGCAACATTCAGTTAACAATATAAAATGCACAGATTTTAGTCGACTCACCAAGTAAACAAATGTTTGGATTGCAGGTGTGCAGGGTTATAGTAAAAAGCTTCTCTTTGGAGGATATACAGTGAGGAAATACTGGCTACACAAATGTACAAGGAGATTTTAAGAACTGCATAGCTTGGTAGCAAGAACTAGATTGGGAGATTGTATACTACAAAAACTACTCGAGATGTGCTGGATACTACCATTAAATACAATGACTCCAGCTCGACTTCATGATGCTTCAGCTTCAAATGCTTGTCCTGAAGGTTCAAAATATAGAAACATAAAATATATGTAACAGAAGTTGTAACTTTAGTCAGAATTGTATCATTTCATCTGATTTCTGTCACCATCATGTTATTTAAAAACAAGAAAAGCACAGTACTCCAATAAGACTGCTCAGTCGTTGTATGATTTCCGATGGATAAGTCCCACTAAGTTTAAGATTTGTGGTAGGATCGCAATCATGTGATCGTCAGCAGGCAACTGAAGTACCGTTCGCTTGTGATGCCATGCTGCTATCTCGCAATGATACAGAAATTTTTACCAAATCCGAGTGTCCAGACTAAGGTGCATCACTGCCAAAATCTAATCAGTTGGTCCTTGTCATTTCTGATCTTCTCTTAAAATTTAATCCAAATCATGAGTCTGTTTTTTGAATAATGTTGCGCACAGAAAGACAGACAGACATACGCTAATCGCATAACTCTGCCATGTTTCTTGACAGAGTAACAATGGTGTAGCATGAGACCTTAGGAAGTCATCTACCATGTGACTCCAGTCATTGGCTGCTTATTTAAGGTGATTTCATCCTTCCCTTCCACTATCTGTGCGATACTGTTTATGCTGAGGATCTTTTTTTAGGTGGATTATCCATTTTTTTGACAGTGCTCGTGTCCCTGCATGCAAATGTTCCACCACAACAACTCCACCCATCACTGTTTTGAGTGAACTCCAAAGCCGCATCATTCACTTAGCCCCCTGACAATGACAGTGTTTGGTTTGAAGAAATACAAATAAGCCAAGAGTGTAATGGGGGTAGTGCAGCCAGACCATAATGTACTACAGAAGGGGCTGGCAAAGCAAGATTTTGTAGCTAAATGGTGTTCTATCGATAGCGTCATCAAATCAAAACGGTATCATGTCGTTCTAAAAGTCATGGACCATTATCATAGGTGGTTGTTTAGCCTGATGCACTTTTAAATACTAATCATCTGAACATAATCTTTAGATATATAAAATTGATGTGCTAACCAAAATCAATAACATTAGGAATTCTAGGGATTTTCCTTCTTGATTTAACCGATATCAGTTGATCAGACTCAACATTGTACATCTGCATAAAATTAAACAGGTGGTTGTAATATTGTGTAAAATGTGTGTATTTGTCTTTGACATTGATTGCTTGTATGACACTTAAAGATCCGATGCAAAACATTTAAAAATGGCCGTGGGCGTCTCAAATACTGACATACTGCAATTATTTGAAATACGATAATTGCAAAAATTAATCAAATCGCTAAATGAAGTGCAAACAAACAACTCCCTTTAACAGTTTAGCAACCATCAGAAACCTTATTAACTAACAGTTAAACCACGGGGCCATTTCTAGGACAATTCCAGCACTGTTCCCTCACCCTTCCACTTTCCATCTCGAGCACTTATTTTTGCCACCTGCCTAGACTTGTTTTCTTGAGAGATCACAAAGAAAAATTTATGAGAGCTGTCACTCAGATGAAGCATTTGTTCCGGGTGTCATTCTTTATCCCCTATTCATCTTCTGTCTTTCTTTCATTCTTTCTTTTTTGATTCACACTTTTTCTTTTCTTGTCTTCCTCCTTCATCTCCGGTGTGTTCACACACAAAAGACAGAACTCTTTGCATCCATTGTGTGGAATGCACCCATTTTTAGCACTGTTAAATGCAGTGATATGCACACAGTAGTTTTTTATTAGTGCTGCCCCACAAAATAAATTAATAGCCAAGAAAAAAAAACATTAACACAAACCTTCCCTTTTGTCTTTCATATCTCCCAGGTATGCCAGTCATTCTACGGAGGACAGATTGTGACGTTCACCTCATGACAAAAATAATAGCTGGCATTTGCATTTCACTTGCATGGGAATTCTTCACTTTTATCATTTCTTTTCTTCTGGAAAAAAACCCCCTAAAACACAGTGCTGCTAATGCACAATCGCTCCCATTATACAGTCTTCCATAGTTGCAGATAGCCCACAGCTCAGCATAGCAATTGAAAAGGTGATTTGATATATACAGATTTTATTACGCTACCCAATCATTATCATAATTTTACGAGTTTTCCGTCACATTTGTTATGGAAACTGTTCGTCTGATGGCCGTTCCGTGCCTCTACCCTGACATCCCAAATCCGTTTTTCCACGTGCTGTCACGATCCATCAGTTTAATTTGAAAGATCACAAGCGTACTTAGCCACAAGCATCGATGCTGTTATTCAATAAGACGACCATGATTCATTCTTCATCTGTCAGAGAAACGGCGAGAAAAGTGCGAGAGGAATGCATCTTCCCTTTCATCCTGAACAGAGTCGACTCCAACACGTGACCTGTCACTCAGATCTGTGCATATGAGGTCAAGGGAATGCTGATTATTTTCCGTATGTCAAAGGTTAACTTCAAGAAAAATAAGCTTCTTTCACCACATCAGGGAGTATGTTAAACACTGTCTCAAGGCATGAGTGAGGAGGTGGATGAAAAAGGATGAGTCTATCCGTGCAGACAGGAGATACTACAGAATACAAAAAGACACTCAGGGTTTAAAAGAATCATTGACCAAGTTCCGTATCAAGCTCAGTTAAGTATCCTCATGCTTTCAACACATAAATTATCTCCCTTTTCAAATTAACTTCCTTGTGAGAAAAGGTTCTTTGAGCAGCAAACTGTTTTTCAGTGTGTCTGGACAGCAGCAGTAAAATGACCTTCACTGCATTTTCTTCTTGAAAACTGACTGAAGTAACACGACTGGCAGGTTGCTATTGTCAGTGAACGCTCACTCATTGGTCCTTCTGGAGTGAATAATCCACCGTCAGACAGTATTAATTTAATTCTAGCAAGCTTTTAATTTAGGTTTAAAAATCTTCATTTTCTCACAGTTATTATAATCTTCCTGCAGGAAATCAATACAGCTAATGTCATAATAGGCTAAACTCAGGACTAATTTAAACCATCTCTAAGAAAGCTAATTTTCGTTAATCTGGTTTCAAAGGACACTTTTTGTTAGTGCCAGGCCTAATCCCTGTCCTGGAAATAGGCCTGAAAATGAACAGAAAAAGCCAGAGAGAGCTCACATTATTTGCATGCTGGCCCTTAGCAGCAGCTTTACTTGGCTTATGTCTGACGCAGACTGTGCCAGGGTATCCTCCGAAGCAAAGTCGACTTCATCACAGTAGAGGAAGGCAAAAAAAAAATGAAAACAAAAACTTGTTTTAAAAGTCCTCAAGCGTGGGATCAAGTTTCCCCAGTGTTTCATGATGTCCGATGACATTTAGATAGCAGGCAAAGGGCTCTCTGTTTGAGTTCATTAATAAAAGTCTAAAACACAAAGTGAAAGCAGATAACTCAGAGTTATTCCCTCTAAAGGTCAAGTGAATCTCGTGCAATTACTGAGTGACAGGCTGAATCTAGAATGCGCCAGAATTAATTGAAAAAGAAGGGAAAGAAAAGAAGTGCTTGTACTTGGTTTCATAGACTATAAATCAACGATGTATGGATTCTTTGTGCGCCTTTGAGTAATAGTGCAATTGCTAATTTCAGTAAAACTTGGCTATACAGAGCGCAAGTGTACACACAGTGTGGCTCCAGCTACATCAGTATTGGCCAGATTTTGGACTGGACAGAGAATATTTCAGAATTATTGGATGGACTGCAACATTTAATACAAGCAGGTCAAAGTTCCCACTTGTGTGAAATCGCTCGGTATGTATTAGATGAGCTATGTACAGATTTTCAAGGTCTCCAGCGGATGAATTCTAATCACTTTAGCGACTCCAGCAGATTGGCATTTGGGGTTTTTTGGTGAAATGTGTCACGTACACCAATCAATCACAATGTTAAAACCACCTGCCTAACATTTCCACCCGTGTGCCGTCAAGACAGCGCTGACCTTTCAGGGCATCGACACATGACCTCTGCCGATGCCTGGGGTGTCTTATGGGGTGTTGCTGTGGGATGTTAGCAGGGCATCCTTTGGGCCCTGTGTGTTGCAGGGTGGGGCCTCTGTGAATTTGACTTGTTCCATCGTGGATGCTCGACCAGATTAGAATCTGGGGAGTTCTGAGTCTGGGCCAACACCTTGGGCTCTTTGTCAATTCTGCTGGAGTGTCCATGCCATGTTTGGGTGTCCGATATATGCCAAAGTAATACTGATGTAAATGTCAGGATCCAAGGTTTCAAAGCAGAACCTTGCATTGTAATGAGTTGATCAGTGTTGTTCACATCACCTGTGGTTTTAATGTCATGGCTGATCAGTGCATATTGGATAGACCGTACAGTTTGGTGCACTTTACAGCTGCAAAGAGTCACCTTATACAAAGTGAAGTTTACAAATGCATAATGCACTTTATTATCACTGCTGCTGTCAGTTTAGGTCTGTTTATTCATTTAGTATATTTTTTTTTGTACTTTAATACATTGTGTCATCTGGTTGAAGAGGATCAGCAAAATAAGAATTTCATGGTACAGTGCAGCTGCCTAGTTTCTGTGTATGTGACAATAAACCTCTTGAAACTTTAAACTGGTCTCCTTCAGAATAAATTGTATCATCTTTTCTGGTCCGTTAATATTAAGCCGAGCACTATCTCTCTTGAATTTGTCTAGTACCTTTGTTTACAGCTAAATACTTGCAAACCTAATCGCATAAACCCTTGTTACCTATGTTGTATGATAATTTGGAACATTTTAGAATGCTGATTTTTTTTTTCTAATCCTATAAGATCAAATGTAGCAAACTTCAGACCAGTTAAACATCAGTCTTGTAGTACTGTCATTGTGTACCTATTTTGCATACTGTTAAAATTTAGCTTTAAGCACCTCTGTGCCTTAGTATACCCTCAGAAACCATTAGCATGCCATCATCTTGTGTATTACCAGTTGATAAGCAATTAAATAATGAAGCTTTTATATCAGTATTCAGCTCAACCTTGGAGTGTTAAGAATGTGTTTTTCTTTCCTTTTTTAAAAACTTTGAGTGTCTGAGAATGAGTGGGTAAATGAAGAGAAAACTGATAAGCAGTTTGGTTAAAAGTGCAACATCATTGCAGTCCACTTACACGATTAATGCCATTATTTCTTATGTTACATAGTTCTGACAAAATTCCCTTTTCAAGCTCACTTCATCTTCTCTGCTAAACCAGGAAATGTGTGCGTTTCAGTATGTGTTCTTCATTTATCTCAACTTTCATTTGCTTCATTTCAAACTTGTGACCTCGAGGTGTAAAAACATGAACTAAATAAAGGTGCAAGAGAAAACAGTTTTTATTTGCACAGTGGAAGAAATCGGCCCAAAGGCAAAGTGAAACTAAATGCTTAAAGAAAGGCAACTATATTTGCATGACTTTCTGTTTCAGTTCTGAAAATGGTTTTAAGATGAGAAAAGAAACATCGTCAAGAAATTCAACCAGTCCAGCTGCCTTTGTTTTAGTACTTTGATGAACCATAAACAATGGTTTAGCATTGTATTGTAGATTAAGACTGAAGATTGACTCTTTTTGTTTACAATATAATTCCATATGTTCTTCTAGTTTTCAGTCCCTCCAGGCTTTTTTTTTTGAGTTTGTTGCGGCCTAAAATGCCTGAATTTGCAGCAGCTTTTATAAAAATTGCGATGTACGTTGCGATGTTTTGAACGTATTTGTGATGAAATTGTGGGAGACAGTGACAGTTGCTAAAAAGTTGCATTTTTTTCAGCTTTTAGAACATATTTCAACATTTTAACTGACAATATCTATTCTGAATCTAATTCTATAACACCCTCCAATCCATTTACACAAGCTCACACACCACAGTCGAATATTAGCGGCATCCAGATACTGGTTTAACATGAAGTGGTTGGTAGATTTAAGGCACAAAATGATAACTTACTACTGAATGAATCATATTTGGACATATCTACCAGTGGCTTAAAAGGTTAATGTCACATCCTGGCACACACATATTCACACACAGACGCTCACAGCTTGTCACGTCAGCTAACAAGTAAAGCACTCAGAGCACAGTACTCCACCAAGACTGTTCATTCCATGTTATGTTCAGATACCGAATCACGTGACCTAACTATATAGCGGGCAGTGGAAAATGATGGGACTCGGAAACAGCCCCACAATTGAATCAGTTGTTGCTTGTATCATTTTGTATAAGTCTGTAGCGGTGGAATTGTAGTAGGGTCGCAATCATGCGATTGTCAGCAGGCAGCTGAGGTAGTGTTCACTTGTTGTCATTGATACCATGCCACTATCAGATGCCGCGCCACTATCTCAATGGGAAATCCTCAACAAAATTTGTGGATCCAGACTATAAGCCGCATCACTGCCAAAATCTAATCACTTGGTCCTTCTGTCATTTCTGACCTTCTCTGAAAATTTCATCCAAATCCATGAGTCCGTTTTGGATAATATTGCTAACAAAGGAAGGATTCATGTATGCCGATCATCACATATCTCTGCCGCATTCCTTGGCGGAATAATTAATCTAACTTGCCTTCATTCTTTCAGTACTCGCAACAGATCTGGGTGCAATAGCTTCCGTCATGGTGTTTATCTGGTCTGTGGTCCGCTTATTTCAGCCATTCTCCTAATATGTTTCGTGGTAGAAAAGTGTTTGTCAATTGATGATTTTTGTTTGTATTCCACCACAATGTTGCACAGGTGCAAAAGGGTGCACCTCCGCTTTTGTTAGTTCGGATAGGTCTGCATTTTGAAATCATAAACAAGGAAGTGAATTCGGTGACGTACGTGCATTACATTTGTGCTGGGGACTGCTATGATTGGTGGAACTCACGGGAGAATGGCCAAAATTGCGGTGATTGGACAAAAGGTCGTGCAGAAGTCACAGAGATCGGTTGAATTTGCGTGAATTGTTGCGATCTCAACATTGCGAATTCTTGAGGGACCGCAGAGAGGATGAAAGTGAGAGAGGCTCAAGAGATGAGTAGGAAGGAGGCAGAAAGGGTGAGAAGTTGGAGAAGAGGGGAGGCAGAGGGAGCCCCACGTCTTATTTTTGTCCTCCTGCAGTTTGGTGTTGTCTTCCTGCAGACTTTTATTCCTGCTCTCCATGGCTTTTATTTGCTTCTTCAGCACCTCCCTTTTTTTCTTGATCTTTTCTCTGGAGGTTTTTGGTTTCTTGAAGTTTTGTAGAGAGACTTGCATTTTCCAGTTTAAGTTATGAGAGTTCATCTTCTCTCTGGATGAACCATTCTCTGATCTTGTCCTTAGCATCCGTGACGTCTGCCCAATTCATGGTTTGCGTCTGGATCTGTGAAGAGGCCTGGTCTTCTCTCTGGGCAAGCTTCTCTTTGACCTTGTCTTTACCTTTAACAATGTTGACTCATGTCATGCCTGCAGTTGGGGATTTTGATCAGGCCTTGTCTTACTAGGTGACATTAATCTGGCTCTTGGCCTCCAACTAGAAAATTGTCTTGTTTGAATCCAGTCCAAGATGCAACAAAGGTTGGAGACCGCTGCTGTAGAGGATTTGTCGATCTGTTAGTGGGAGAAGACTGTTTGTAGTTCATAGATGTTGCTTGTAGTTTGTCACCATCTTTTGCAGATGATTCGAGGAAGAAGACAGGAGCTGCTCTGACAGTTTGGAAAGTACACGAAATGGTCAGACCTCACCTGTATTTAAAAACATGCCTAGCAACAGGGAACACACACACACACACACACACACACACACACACACACACACACACACACACACACACACACACACACACACACACACACACACACTCACTCTCTCATGTGGACCGTTTATACCACATCAATACAGCCTGCCATTTAAATGTTCAGTATGAAGTAAAGTGGCTGACAGTGTCTGTTTGTGCTCAGTGGTTTCTTCATGACCCCTCTGCTTTCGGCTTTGGAGACATGGCTAAGTGTGTTATGTGACCTATTTGATTATTGTTGTGCTATTTGAAAGAGAGAGGAGGAGACACTGTGAAGGGGAAAAGAGTTGTTCATTATTAAGCTCTCTCTGGGTCAGATGTACACTCTAATAACAGGCAAACCCTTATTTGATGATCTGTGTCTATTTATGAGGAACCTTTTTGTAATGCCTCACTTTTATCTCAGTGAAAAAAAGGGCCTGAATCTCACACTCAATCTCTCTTGGTCTCTTTTCTGAGTCTTTCTATCTCCCTCTCATTATCAACCAGCCAGTAGGAACTCTCCGGCATCAGAGCACAGAGAACTTTACCAGTCATCCAGCACCATGGGACTTTGTTATATTGCAAATTTTGACACCTCCAGCACAGATATGACAATGAGACAGCTATTCAGTGGTCCTGCAATAAAACCATAGCTGCTACTGAATTAATGTGCTTTTGTTTAATAGGGAACAGTTCCCTATGACCTTCTTAGAGGCAGTTCACATCATTCTATCTTTATCAAAGGAATAGAGCTCATGCAGCATGAAGCGTAGCTTTTATTCAGGCAATAAAAATCAGCTCACGGTTGCCATGTATGAATTCCTAATAACAGTCTTTTAATACTCTTTTTGACCTGCTCTGTCTCAAATACTCTTTTTCTTTGTGAAACATGCACCTTTTCTCAGGAGTATTTGATAGGACGAAAACAGCTCTCTACTGTATACAATGCCATATTTGTGAAAAAAGACATATCACTGGGTGCAGTTTCCATCTACAGGGTAGTAATGAACTGTCGTCACCACTTCTGTTACAATCAAATCCCATCAAAGTCTCCTTGTAGTAGCTTGTTGCAAGCTAGCACCAGTGTTCCTGCAGATATTCTCAGGTTGTCATCCCAGCACAGCAGATGGATACTGGAAATAAAGCAGGACAACAGTCGATTAAAAATAACGTTTGTGTACATTTGATTTTGCAATAGCAAATGTGTTTATGAAGAAAATAGAATGGAGTAAGGAGGAAACAATTATATTGGACATACAGCTGACTTTACTACTGCGAAATGATCTTATGGACATACTGTATGTGCCAAACTCGTGTTGTCACTGTATTTCTGTTGTTATCGTAACATGTATTCCTGATAACTGGACTGTGAGTAATATTTTGGCAGTTAACATTTTATCAGTGCAGTGAACTTTTCTGGAAGAAATTTCCGTTGTTTTTCAACGTGTCCCATCTTCCAAAAATTACATTCTGATACAAGTGAACTGCTTTGCCATTTACATTTTGAGAGAAATGTAACTTCTCTTTGAAAGGTAAGACTGTGACTTAGAACAAAAGACTTTCAGTTAGAAAGCAGGGGACTGAGGTTCACTTTGTGTGTGGGCAAATAATTCTTTCCCCTTTCTGAAATGGGCTTCTTACAAATAATCTGACAGCAACAGAACGTGTCCTATACATGTCTGAATGGGCACCCTGGTCACTGTTCCGTTAAAGTCAAGACACCAATCTTACAAGGTCAGACCTTGTGACAATTCCATCTCACTTTCAGCATTGCACAAGTCTGAACTGCATGCTATCACATTAATGGATACATAAAAATGACCCACTTCAACTTATGCGAAGGAATTTAGGGAAGGCTTTTTCCACATTTCAGCATGTATATTGATCCAAAAATATGAACAGAGAGATAAAGACACAGTTCACAAATCATAAAACACTGTTCTCACTCAAAAGAATCACCAGTAATACAGGTAATCTAAATTCCGACTAAATGTTAACAGGAGCTGAAGTTTAGTTTGTTGTTTCCAGCTGTTTGTAGGAATCTTTTCTGTGGGTTACTAAATCCCTGCAGCATCAAATAGCAGCAGGATCTGTAAGAGTGTCTCCAAAGAGAGAGCGTTGTGACCATTTTCACTTGTGTAACAACAAAATGACGCCTCCAAATTAATGAATTACTCTAATTCTAATTTATCCTTGGCTTGGGACTAGGATTAGTTCATGTCTGGATCTAACAGCAAGTCAAACTGTGTACTTTTCTTCAATGTATCCCACGTTTTAGAAGAACTTTAATTTTAGTTTTTATTGTCAGTCACTGTTTGCTTTTAGTTTCACCAACTGCTTGGTGAGGTTTGGGCACCAAATCATCTTGGTAAAGTTCAGGAAAATGTTTGGTTTTATATATAATTCTTTCACCACACGTTCAAAGCTTTTCCTGCATTTTCTAGTTTACCAGGGTGATGACTCCTGCCCCATTTAATACATGATTGGCTGGCTGAAAAGGAGTGTCAGTAAAACAATAAAATGCGTTGATTAGAAATCCATTTATGATATGTCCAAACAAATAGATGAGTCATGCTAATTAACTGCCACCTAAAATAGGCTTTATGACTTAGAGCAGACCATGCATCTACCTGCACACAGACATATCAGCTGTAATGTTTCAGATATTTTATTTTGAAGCTTATAAACAGAAAAAGCACATAACTTCCTGGAGTGAAGAGAAGGCTTCTGTTCAAATATATAAACAAAAGCCCTCCAAAAAACAGACAAACAGTACCAGAGGGAGACATAAAAAGAAGAAAACAAAAAAAAAAACACAGAGCATATGAATCAGTGCTATCTGAAGGGTTAAAGAAAACCGTTCATCCATTCCTTCCATATAAAAAAACACCACCTGCCTGTCAAATTCTGACAGTCTGTCATTGTGGATATGTGAGAATCTCTCCAAGTGGAAGGTATCAGTCACACTTGTTATCCAGAGTTTAAAAGTTGGCACCTTTTCCAGAAGAAAAGTCAATGTTTTTTGCACAAGAGACAACAGGAGATGATACTGGGTGCTCCGTAGGTTCTTGGGCTTTCAGACAAACCAAGTATAACCGGGACTGGATCTGGCTTCTCTTGGACTGTCAAAAACAAATATCGCAAGCTGGAATTCTTGCGAGGAGCATAACTGTGAAGATGGTCTGCTTCTACTTGGCTGCATTTCTTATAAACTGGTGACATTTCTGGGAAGGCTTTATGTAGTTTTACCCTTAAGTGGTGCAGGCAGTGTAAAACTTTAAACTAGAGGCATCAAACAAACAGCCCACGGGCCAAAACCGGCTTGCCAAGGATTCCAGTCCAGCCGGTAACACAACTTTGCAAAGTGTAAAAATTATTGAGAAGACATCAACTGCAAATTGTACACTTCTAAAACCATAAATTTGAAATAATTCCAAGACCTTGACAAGTTGATCATAAGATAAAATACTTTATTGTTCAGTTCCAGATATCTGTGACTAAATGTTTTGTGCCTTTATAGATACTCTGTGATCTGTAAATTGTTATACAAATGACTAAATGATAAACTCAGGCATAATAGTGTTGAAATTGAACTTATTTTCATTAAGAAATTTCAGGTTGTTCATAATGTTTTGTAAAAAGATAGTTCCTTAAATGTGAACATTTTTCACTCTGTACTGTCTTGCACTAAAATAAATGGAAATATTAGGAGTTGTCGTTACTGATGGGTTAGTATGCTATGATTTTACTGGTTCAGCCCACTTGAGATCAAATTGAGCTGTATGTGGCAACTGAACTAAGATAAATTTGACACCCCTGCCTTAAGCTGTATTGAACAACGCCTGACATTCAAATATTATGATACTTTTGACCCTTGTTCCAGATGTCATCTGCTCTCTCCATCCTCAGTTTGTTTTCCCAGACATCTTTTTTACAGTTCACACTTGTCTGTAGCCTTGCAATGTCGTGTATAGGAGGTTTCTTGTCATCCGTCTATACAGCGTCTCAGACACTACTCCTGTCAGGTGCTGCACTTTCAAAAGTGTCTAATCTGAAGGCATCTAAAAATGTTTTACTTTGACTGACCACATTTTTCTGAAGCTGCCAAAATGATACAAATGCTGCAGTGATATATAAATCCCCAACACTATACAACCCTAATTCCCTCCATTGATTAAAAGCTCCAGACACAGGTGAAAGAGGATGTGTTGATATCAGAGAGCTCAAAGCTTGAATATAGTTTTTCTACTCATCTCCAAATCTGTATGGTATTGTGAATAATAGGGCTGTAATTGTAGAAGGATTTTTTTGACTGGGAGACATTGTAATAGCACCAAGTGAGTAGATGTGCTCTCATATGTAACCAGCTGGTGAACACAATCGACTCATCCAACCAACTGGACATAAAGCAGACATTTTCCCTCCAATAACGGAGCATAAAACATCGTAAAACTCAGCACTACACTAGGTTTCCACCATCACAGATGACCCTTTCTCATCCTAGTGATTTTGTCGTTCCAGATAAACATTATTAGGAGGTCCAATTTCAAAGACAGACTTCCCCAAAGTACATAGATAATGTTGAAAGAGGAGTAGCCATAAGGTTTAAAATACTCACCACTTAAGCACGTTGACGAGGTGATGTGTTACTTCACATTGTACACAAAGAACAGATGAGACAACTGGGAACGCCATTAGTTTTGCAAGCATTTGTTCGTAAACAAATGGACTGAACATTTAAAATGTCGGCCCAATTACAGCAAATAGCCCATTTTTGGCTGTCTGAATTTGCGGATGTTTGTAGAACCTGTTGAAACTTGGTGCAGTCCAAATGCAAAAGACTTCTTCAGGACTGTTTTCGAGGGTGAAAAAAGTGACTACTACATGGGCTCTGGATGTATGAAGCTTCCAGAGTTTCATACATAACAAACCTAAGACACCAATTCTGTCAATTTCCAAAGTGTGGCTTTCTGCATTAACCCAGCCAGCCAGCGACACATGAGCCGGGTCCTGCTCAAGGTTTTTTTCCCATTAACAGGGAGTTTTTTTTCTTGCCACTGTCGCCTTAGGGCTGCTCTGGGGGCTCAAGCATTTGAATTCTGTAAAGTATCTTGAGACAGTTTGAATTGTAATTGCCGTTATGTAAATGAAATTGAATTGAATTGTATTATTATTATTATATATTCTTGAGTGTGGCTGAATTACTCCAATATATGTAGCTTATTGTAGCTTTACAGTGTTTTCAGTGAAACAAAAAAAAAAATCTGAATGTGTCATTTTGATAAGCAGTGATGGGTGAGTGGTTTAATCAGTAATCAAAAAGGTGAAAATAGAACAGAAAACCTGAGCTGAACAACTGTAGTGTGAATATGAGCTGGTTTCCATCGTGAATCTGTCACAGCAGAGTTGAGCAGAATTGAGGTTAAAAGGCAAAAGTCAGTCATTTTCCTCATGTTGAGAAAAACAGTAAAAACAAAAGGGGCTTAGGCGCTAGTCAGCTTATGGATGAGAGAGTCTAAAGAGTTCCCGACAGGGCAACAGAAACAGAAAGACTGTAAGGGCTGATTAAAAAGAAGCCCCTATGAGTATTTGTGCCACCTTGCACCAACCTCGAGTTCCAAAGAAAGGGGAAAGCAGGCTAATTAAAGGTTAAAATTGGTTGAATTCATCCTGAGCAAGACATTGTGTGGACCCAATTTCACAGCAATCCATTCAACAGTTGTCAACAACACAAATGGTGGCACCAGAGTAGAGTTCAGGGCATCACTAAAGATTTTAGGATATATCATGTTGGAACCATGAATGTCTGTTCAAAATTTATCAACAAGCCGTTTGACAGTTGTTGAAATATTCTGCTGGGTTAAAGTGCTGAACAGACCTACAGACCAAGCACTACATCGCTAGAATGGCTAAAAATAAACAATCCCATGTATGCATCCAAAAGTTTTAAAAGTAAAAACTACTAACTTCTCCTGCTGCCTGATTACTGAAGTTATACAGTCATTTTTCACTGAGTAAAAAGTCATTGATTGCCTTTTTTCAGATGTTATCCAGCACTGGATGTACATGTTCTTTGACCTCCCTTATTTATATGGCTGAAGATGAAACAAGTGACTCCGACTTGATACATGCTAATTTCTGATAAAGATATTCTCTATTTATTATGTATAAGCTAAGTTTGGCAAAGAATAGCTCCAGCGAGTCCCTGGTGAATAGAGCAAGGCAGGAAGAGAAGCCTTCTCTAACCCACATGCTTTGGCCCTTTGGGAAGTAACACTCCTCTGTGCATATTGTAAGTCGTGGAAGCATTTTGGGCCAGAATGAATAAGTAATGGGACACAGAGTAAAGCAAGAACAAGCTGGCTGAATATTTCATCCCTCCAGCCCCGTTCTGTGACCTAAAATTTGGACTCCAACAACAGACTAGTGGCAATTCGAAAAGATCATGAAAATAAATGAAACTGTTCCCACTAGTAAGGAAATTGTTCCCACTGTAATAGCTTGAGGCAGATATGAACAATTTTCATGCAGTAAACATTAATATTCTGCTCATTCCAATGCTTTAATATGAGGCAAATCATCTGTTTTAAGGCTTCTTGGGATACTTATCCACCTGTGGTCACTGTTTCAGTGAAATCAGGAGCAGATGCTGTGGTTTCCTTTTAGCAAGAGATTTTTTTTTTTTTTAAAGTAATACCTCTTTTGAAGCATGTAATGATGATAACTATCAGTCTACTTGGGTTTTTTGGACTTTAGTGAGCATGCTGATTGAATATGTTCCAATATTGTCTAATTTTATACTCCTGCAATAATTTGCAGTCATAATTTTCAGTCCTCTGACAAATGAAATGACAATCGAGTTAAGTACAGCTTTAAGCACTTTTTTTATGTTTTTGAACACAAAATGATCAAAATTAAAAGGGCTTCTCATCTTTGGGGGAAACTGTGTGAGATGCGTTATCTCAGCAGTCTGTATTTTGCACCAGAACACAGTTTGCGGCAGTCTGTGTGCGTTTGCGTTCTTTGATGCTCGTAAAACTATTCTTGCCCAGCACAGACGTAACTAACCTTCTACACTCAGGGTCTCCAGAATCATGTTAATCCTTTCAACATGAGTCAGAGTTGTACGACAGACACACTATGGTTTGACTTGAGCCTGTGGTCCTTGTCTGTCAAAGTCAGCGACAGAAAACAGTTGAGTCTATGGACACTTCAATGTTATTTTTGCTGTCAGTTTCTTGTACATAATGTTTTTTAATGAAGTATAATAGATAAATTGATTGACATACTGTATGCAGTAGACAGACAGTGAGTGATGAAAGTAGACCTGCATTATTCAGGTTCAATGAAGGGGCAATTAGGGAGAGGAAATAGACAATAAGAAATGCAACAAATATAAGACTCACCGCTGAGAGTAAAGCTGTAAGACTGAATCTGTGCTGTAGGAATAATAAATGGTGTTGCTATGCAACTACCAATCATCTGTCAAAAAGACAATGCTGACTTCAAAAAGGATTAAAAACTAGAAAAGATGAACGTCTGTACTGTAGTTGTCACATCCTGATGCAGGAACTGAGACATGTTTCATGTGCAGAGCAGAGGACAGAGCTCTACATGTTTAACTTGACAAACTGACAGCTCCATCTTCAAATAAGAAAATACCGATGTACCTGTATGAGAGATAGTTTTCAATATTGTGAGCTTTGAAACAAGCAAAATCAGCTGAAGTGAGTGATTGCAGTCATGGTGTTGGTGGAGCAGAGCTCCTCTAGCTGCCACTGACTGCTGTAGTTTGGCTTTTATTCTAAAAGAGGACAGCTTCCCTGAATGAGAACAAGAAAGAGAACTTACCAGGCTAATATTACGCCATAATCAAGCCAAACATAAAAGGGAAGAGAGAGGAGGATGACACAAATTGAATGTATGGGCTGAATCCTGATTTATTCAGGGTGTTTCTTGATGTCATTGTCAACTCTGCCTGTGAGGCAGGAAGCCAAAGCAGCCATACAAGCTGCAGGCAGAGAGGCAGGAGGACAACATACATGAAAAGTAACCTGATGAATGTAGAAGCTTAGCCCTATGTTCAGAAAAACAGTGTTGCTTACAAAATCGGTTACAGACCCCCTCAGTAAAAAAATTTTTTTTTTTACCCTTAACATATCTGTATGGTGTTTTTTTTGTTTTGTTTTTTTTTTTTTGGAAAACACATCATGAGCAAAACAGGCAATCAACGCTATAATTTCTCCACTCTGAAAGTGCAGTATGTTGATGACATTGTGGAACCTTCTTTATCATTAGTCTTCAGAATGGGCTTACTGGTTGAACATTCATCCATCCATTATCTATACAGCACTTAATCCTCATCAGGGTCATAGTGGGGCAGGAGTCTATCCCTGCTGATTTAGGGTGAAAGCTGGGGACACCTTGGACAGGTCACCAGTCACAGGGCTACATAGAGAGGCAAACAATCCCACTCGCATTCACACCTTTTTCACACCAATTTAGAATTACCAACTTAAAAAAATAACAATCTAAATATGTACCTTTTATAAACAGATGTGAATTTTTACAGGATAAATCAATGATTAGAGAGAGACTTGAACTTATTTCACTTTAAAGTCAACTGTTTTCAACTCAGTTACTGCTATGTCTGATTGAATATTTCTTTTGTCTGTTTTTAAATGTGTCAAGTGTTCTTTGGGCAAACTATCCATATTTTGAGTTCAGTGTGTATCTGCTAGAGCTCTTACTATTTGAAGTTTAAATGATTGACAACTAGCAAAAACTCCACATGTACATGTCCTCGACTCATTGTTGCTTTGATTCTTCACATTATGCTTTCTTCTAATGGAGTGTTTTCAGCTTTTTGCTATATTCTCAGCTATCAAAAACATGCCCCACTCTGGCCACTTTATTCTGCTGTTACATCCATATTTAAAGAGACTGCAGGACCTCCAATTGCCCCCTGGACTCACAAATCTGAGGTGGTTATATTTGATTTCTCTTTTAAATTAACATTCAAACTACACATCAATCAGTACAATTGAATTACATTTTATTTATGTAGCACCGTTTCACTAAATAAGTCATCTCAGGGCCCTTCTCATACTAAGGTGAAGACCTGACAATTCTATGTTATAGAAAGAAACCCAACAAATCCCAAGATTTCCTTGGAGCAGTGATAGTGACATACTTTTGAGTAAGACTGCATTGTGAAAGACAGAAGAGCCCCTAATCCTTTATTGAATCTGTTCCACTGAACTCCAGCAGTGAAATAAAAAGCTGTCCAGTTAAAAAAGTAGCAAATGTCTCAACTTTTGCTGCAATACAGCACAATGGCAAAGTGCACTTTCTCTAAAGATTCTTGCTGCTCTTGTGATGTGATAACTTTGCAGCGCTTTAGCAGCTTTCTGCTCCCATTATAGATGGCTGTGCAGTGTCATCTTATAGCCTTCAAACTCAGGCCTCTCTAACTCAAAGTGGACGTCTAGCATCACATTCCATATTTCATCTTCTCACTGCTACAGCTCTGTGATTTTATTTTGTTTTATTTAACTCCAGGGCTGTTTCTGGTCAGAATTCCCATTAAGGTTATGTTCCAGAGAGGGATTTTTTGTGTGTTTTTGCACTATTTAGTAGCGCATAATTACAAATGGGATTTTGAGTGAGTTTTTTTTTTAACCTCTGGGACAGAGCCTGAAGCTTTACTCCAGCTTTCAACAAACTTTGTGCATCAATATAGCCTTGTAGAAATCTTTGAATTCTTTCAACCACCTGCATCTTTTAGGATTCAGTGTTTTGGTCAGCTAACACAAAGTATAATCAAATTTATTTCACATTATTAGACAGGTTATTTATTAAAGATAAGGCCCCTTAATGTGCCTTAATTACTTTGACCGAGTGCCAGGAAAGAACACCAGAGACAATGTGTGATAATGACTCAAGAGATTCTGTTTTCAGCAACAGCGATCACCATGATGTTTATTCATGCCTCCTGCAGAAAGACTGTTGTGTGCAGGTCGGCTCTGACGGGCAAATATGAGCCGCCTCAAATATTGGCAGTGCAAGGGGGAGGGCTTGATTCACAGCCCTCATTAATAGTCGAAAGCAGTGGCACCATCTAATTATGAAGCTCATCCATCAACTGTAACAAGGACCGTCATCGATATTTAGTTGGGCATAAAAGCCGGCACGCTCTGCTTTATATGCTAAGCGAGACGCCACAAAGAATTTGCAAGTTTCCAATCTTGACACTAATGGCTTTCCATAATTTAATGAATGATGTATTAAACTGAGCTGGGAACCCTGGCGAACTGGAGGAACGAGCTGGGAGATGCAAACAAAAGTCAGTGCCTGTAATTTACTTGGGGAAACTCTTGACCTATGTGGGTGCAGCAGGGAGGGAGGGAGGCTACGCTCGGTCACCTCACCACCTCTGGTTGAGCTGAGCGGGGACGCGGGTGTTAAAGCGTTTGTTTTTTTGTGTGTGTGTGTGTGTGTGATGGGCTGTCATTGGAATGCAAAGGCCAACTCTGTCTCCTGCTAATTAACACCTCTTAATTATAATGAACTGACTGATGGGCCATGCATATTAGAAGGAAGGGAAGAGAAGATGGATAACACTTGATGCCGTCGGTTGTTGCTCTTTGAACCACACCAAACAGTCACACAGCTGTATCTGTAATGAGCATTGTGAGCAAAAACCCTCATGCGATTTTCTCTGCAGATAAATTTAATAATTCCCAATAATAATGATTACGACTTGTACGCGCAACAGAAGGATGAATCACCCTGCATGAATCAGTGAACAGAAATGGATCATTATTTGAAACAGCTGTTCTTTAACATTGTTTTCAGCTGCGTGTTCATTCATGTTTGGTTATTAACAGAAACTAAGATTTGTGTTTGTTACGGAGAGCTTTGTTCTCATGGGTTGTGAGATCATTTGCACCCCCAACACATGCGCATTGAAATTCTCCCTTACGGGGCTGCAATTTTTTCCTCTAATGAAGCCATTATTTTGCCTGTATCAGATTTGGTAGTGTGAGGTTAATGGCTTCATTAGGCAACAAATCGCCACCCAGGGCCTGTGTAACGCACTTTGCCTTCCTGTCTTGGCTATATTTCATCGTTTGCCATCTATGAAAGTATTAAATTACACGGGAAACCGATTAGCCCAGGCTAACAACATGGTAGGCTTTTATTGCACAATGCGATTCTGAGTAACAATTTATAATAATAACTGGCTCTATGCTGGTGATTTAGCACCTTATGGGAAGGATGTCTGTCTGACATCACAGATGGAGACAGAAAAGGCATACAGTAAAAGATAAACACCCACTGACCTCCAGTTTGATTTTTCTGAGGACAAGTATTGGGCAAAATGGAACACTTGTCTGGTAAAAAAGAATCTGGTTTCTTAAGCTGAACATTAAACCAGTCTGAATGTGTCCCTGAAGAAATCATTAAGCATAAGAAGCTCAGAAATACTCTCCTGTACACTATATGAAGAGCTCTTGAGGATAATATATTTAGAACATCAATAAGAACATGTACTGTCCACTTACAAGAAGGGGGCTGCACAGTGCCTCTGTGATTTGCACTGTTGCCTCACAGCTAAAAGATCTTTCTGCATGGAGTATCCATGTTCTCCCTGTGCATGTGTGGGTTTTCTCCGGGTTCTCCAGCTTCCTCCCACAATCCAAAAACATGCTGCTCTGAACTGTCTGCATGTGTGTGTGTGACTGTTTGTCTTTATATGTAGGCCTGTGATGGACTGGTGACCTGTCCAGGGTGTCCGTTGCCTTCATAAGTGAATGTGGATTTGTAGTAGGATTGCAATCATGTGATCGTCACCAGGCAGCTGATGTGGTGTTCACCTGTTGTCATAGTTACTGTGACGCTGTGCAGCTATCTCACAATGATACAGAAATTTTAGCAAATCCGTAGATCGGTTACAAGCCACATCCCTGCCAAAATCTAATCACTTGGTCCTTGTGTCATTTCTGACATTCCCTGAAAATTTCATCCAAATCCGTTAGTCCGCTTTTGAGTAGTTTTGCTAACAGACAAATGCACACCGATTGTCACATAACTCTGCTGTTCCTTGGCAGAGTAATAATAAATAAAAGTAAAGGTTTTATATTCAGAAGATGATGCACAAAACAGACATGTTAACAACATCACACAGTTTGGAATAAATATAAAAATGATCATTGTGCAGAAGCCCGTTAATTTTTAAGTAGCCTTTAAATTCTCTCTGAAAAGGAGCACAAAATATAATTACAAATAATCTAAGGACAATCTAATCTTTCTAATCTAATTCTGTAAGGTCTTGACCTAACTAAGTGCCCTGAGATGACTTGTGATGTTATAATTTGTTATTATATCAATAACACTGAATTAAATTAAAACTTTACATAACTGCATTGCAAATCTAAATGTACCTAGTCACTTCCTGCCACGGTCACTGCAGTTACCACACAAAAGCATCACTCCAGTCTCCAAGTGCACATTCCTAGTGAAGTGAAGGTGTCAGGTGTGTTGAGTATGTGATTCTTTCAGTGTTTTAAAATCAATTACGATGCACTCTTTGAGATGTGGCCTATTCAGTCACACACTTAAAATACATGGTTTCACAGGCGACATCTCATAGCTAACTCGTGTGCAGCTGTAATGTTTAATTCATGTCTGCGTGTTCCACTCGTTCCATTCCAGGTAAGACTGTGACAGTCGCTGTCACATAATGGAGTTGGGGGAGTTCTGTGGCAATAAAAATGATAATCAGCTGACAGACAGACAGAGGCATATTGAGTAAACAACTATAAAGCCACGGTGGGCCGTGTCGAGTACCAAACAGCTGCCTCCAGGGTGGAGCTTCCTTAAAGTTGTGATGTTATCTTTGATAAAAGTGTGCTATAAAATGTGGAATGACAGAAAAATAAATCCTGGTTAAACCCCATCCTGAATCACACCTGGCCTGTATTCTAGTAATCAAAGCAGATCTAAGTGATGCTAGCAGCAATCTTTTGGTCATAAAAATCTATTAGATCTGTTTTAATGCGACAACAGTCACAAGTGACTTTTAATGCCTAACAATGAAGAACACTAGTTAAGAAAAAAAAAAATTCAAATATGTATTGTGTACAGCAGAAGTGTTGGGACTATGCTGACAAAGAGTAAAACCTGAATAGAAAAGCCCCCGATTGCTTTAAAGATTTTAAAGTCATTTAGGTAAAAAAAAACCAACAACAACAACAAAAAAACAGAGCTTTTGTGTTTTTTTTTTTTCCATATTTAATTAACCGGCACAAGCACTCAGTATTCTCATTAACTCCTACGTTTTCTGTGACCTGTGCTACCATTTCCTCTGAACTCATTCAGAAGAAGCAGCTGCACAAAGAAATCATTTTCTCTGCTTAATGGGAATGTGATTGAATTTATCGTATAGTGTCCAAAGATGCATTTTCTTTTTTCTTCTTTTTTTTTTTTTTTGTACAAGATTAGTCTGTAACAGATGTGGAGCTAATATAGAAAAAAAATCCCCCAAGCACCCAAACATCATGATTACACAGAAGTACAGAGGAAAATCCTGCGCCTACATTAACTGACTTTATTCACACAGAATCCTTTTACCTTTCGGGTGATGTTCCACCTAAAATTAAATTAATCCTCTGTGTATCTAATGGATAATTTCCTTACACACGATTAGAGATTTGAGACATCCAGGCCCAGATGTCATCCAAATGAATGTAAATGACTGTATTAATACACATAGGTGATTCAGGAACAAATAGGAATTTGTAAATACTTTGTGTAAATCAAGTGTGAACATTTTATGCTCTAATTCAGCGCTTACCTAACTGGGGGGCATTGCCGTATTGCAGAAGTAGCACGCATAAAAAGATGAAATGTGGAATAAAGTGACCCAGAAGTAAAATTCAATGAATCTCATGCATGAATGAACAACAGCAACAACGGCTACAAAACAGGATTTAAGATGAATTCAGACAGCGAGATGACATGAACAGTCCAAGAGGAACAAACAAGGAGACAAAGAAAAGTCACCATCATCAACCAAACACAAATATCACCTAAAATATAACAAAACCTGTTTAATTCTCAGGGTCACTAGAAGAACATTGGCATATTTATATGAAAAAACTATGGTGGTTTGCAAAAAGCTGCACATTTTCATTCCTACAACAGAGCACAATGAGAAGCATGGGTTAAAAGGTGTGATAAATATTCTTGATTGTGTTTTGTTTCAAAATCAGCTTGTCTGCTTTTATTGTCACCCCCAGTATTGTCATTGGCTTTACGAGAACTGGCCTGTTGGACATGTCGGAAGGTGGTAACACATGAAAACAAAAGTGGGGCATGACAGGAAAACTTTGAGAAACACAGCTTTAGTTCATTTGCAGTGGCACCTAAAATGTCAGTGCAGTACTAACACATTATACTAGGATTGTGTGCGTGGATGCACACAAACACAACCTGAAACCGAAGCAGTCAGGTGTTAAACAGAACTAGGTGATAATGACTCCTATTTATAACAATAAAGAAGCAGTTTGTCCTGGTTTACACTGTTTGTCATTGACGTATTTATCAAGAGAGGTACAGATTGTTTCATTCCAATGCAAGCTGCTCACCTGGGAAATAGACTGGAACGAGGATGAAAAAAAAAGCAATCTGATGGTGATCAGGCTAATAAAATGAAATAATAAAAAGGAAAATTCCAGATAATTCAAACCTGAGCAAAACAAAGTGAAATGAATGTTATTGATTGAATATTATATGTGATGAACACCAACAGACTGACACATTTTCTAATCTGTATTCCATCAGCTGCAGTACAGACCGTGTGAAACAGACTCAGCAGCATATCAGGATCAAACATAGAAACATATTTCTGCATTTTTTTGCATCGCCAACTGAATACATGTAGGTTCCCATGGCAGCACAAGTCATATGATTTGATTAGTACAAACACACTGCTTCTTTCAGCAGAAGAACGTGTAGCTCAGGTTTTGAATCGTCAGGAAACAAGCTGGTAAAGGGGAGATGCTACCATTGGTTTGGTTTGTTTGAGGCGATGAATAAAAGGAGTATGAAACAGACAGATTTTTGACAGTGATGGAAAGACAAGTGAAATAAGCAAAAATGTCAGTCATCAAGTTCAACTTGCATTTCATTTTGCACAACAGGAATACTTGAGTATCAAAGTGTTCTTCTTTTCCTTAATGTTGTTGTTACTGTGACTATATAGCTATATATCCAGCTTCAGGCATATGGGTTCTGTTAAGCGTCTTGAGACAATTCGACCTGTAACTGGCGCTATATAAATATAATTAAATTGAATATACACTAATGAATCAAAACATTTGGATACCTGTCAAAAACATACTACAAAGGCTTCAAAGGTGCCCTGTGTTACCTTCAGAAGTATCAAGGCATTAATAGCCATTGGGTTTTGAATTGTAGCAACCATCAATCAACACTCTGTTGTTGTCCATGCTTTGTCCCTCTCAGACCACACGTTAAGCAGAAACAACAGTTCCTGCTTCATAAATTGTATTCTTCTATAGGGTGCATTAAGACGTCTGCAGGTAAATGATTGCTGAGAGCGTCTTCATTGTCGCCTTCATCTTTCTCGTGAGGTTGCTGCACTACAGTCAAATGATTCCCGTCTCTGGTTCACAACAATGATCTCCTTTGAGGCCATGATTGGTCTGGAGACGAGGGATAACTGAGAAAAAGCTCAAATCAATGGATAATGAATACCAATCAATCACTGGTGGGGAAGGTGGGCATATGTGGCAACAAAGAGAGCTCTCCTGGTCTCTGGCATCTCTTTGATTAATGCCTTGTCTTGTCTTGCATGGTGACCGGGGCTCCCTTATTGCATTGCAGACCACTGTCTGGAGACTTCATTTTCTTCAACCTCAGTCCCCCAAACCCCCTCCATCCTCCCGTAGCTTTGCGTGATGATGCCTCCCAGCTGACCATGGCAGTAATGCGACCATTAATAGTGTTGCCATAGTGATTAATCACAAACCCTGGCCCAGTCAAAACTTGTTGTGCTGTGTGAAACAATAGATTTTTAGAGGGCACTTTCTGTCGCCCTTGGTTTGACTTACTGCACACCACCTGTGCAAAACCACATTAACAGCAGTCATTAAAATAACACTCCTTTCATTTCGTAACCGTACCAGACTCCCGTTTATCAAAGTCTGATGGTGCAGCTGTAGTCTGCTTACATGTTGCACATAGCAGCGTCGCTCCTGTAGAGGTGACACATGGCTTTAACAAATGAGATGAAGTGTGAAACGACAGATAAGACGAAACTTAATTTGAGCCCTGTGGGGATTTAGATCGCTGCGGCGGCAGTAATAGGATTCAGCAGGAAAAGGACAAAGATAATGAAAATGCAAAACTGAATGTAAATAAACAGAAAAAAATAATGAAACAATAAATGAATCAAATATATGCAACTGTCTGGCTCTAACAGTGTATACTGGTGTCTGATTAAACGTAACAGGGATGAAGATATGGGCTAGGGGTGAGAGGAATAAAAATGCATGAGGTCTAGTTGATCAAACTGATTTACAATCGGTACACACTAGCAGACCCAATTATGTATTTTATGGACTGTCAAATCAGAATTCCACATAGATAAACAGTGTGTCAGATGGTGACAAGGGTTGCCATTTACGAAACGGTGTCTATCAGAGGGAAGCATCATTACTCTGTGGTTGTCATTCAGTATCATTAATGGTATAAGTGGCTGCAGTCTTTAAAGATGTAACTCATTATGAGATTTCTATGAACTCAGACCTTGTTATAGATCTTTTCAACAGCAGCAATTCAATGCTATATTCTGGAGTTACCCATCCATCTAGTACTTTAAATTGTTCATTAAGTCAAGTCAAAACAACAGCCACTGAGCCAAAGTGTTTTGCAGTAGAGAAATGAGACTGGCATTGCAAAATTACCCAACAAATTCAAATAATAAAGGCAAGACCTTATACCTATAATATCATAAATTATGAAAATATGTACTATAAAATGCAAATTTACCTGATTAAATTTGATATTAATGTTAAGATCCTGCAATATTTTACAAAATCCAAACTAAGCAATTTAAATGTTACAATTAAGAACCTAAAATATATACCATAACAATTTCCATTACCAATTTGAAAATTGGTTGTGTTAAGTGGGATGCAGAAATTGAGGTCTTAGTAAGCACTCAGGCCTTAAGGTAATAAAGGTTTTAAGCAGACAAATTAAAAGATCTAATAAAGAAGCATTATAAGTTAACCACATGATTATGCTTGCTGAAATACATATATTCTAGAGTGTTGATTTGATTAAAGTGATGATTCAGATGATTTATTATGCTTAAACTAAGAAAAATGATTCAAAGAAGTGATTCAGTGTAACTGGATGTGCTTTTAAACTGCACTAAAAAGTGTTCTTCTGAGCTGCTTACACAGGATGGGAAAAGCAGAAGTGACAATGGCAGCAGTTTCCTCAGAAATGAGGAACTTGGAGTTTCCACAGGCCTGACAGGATGGGCCGAGGCCTGCTAGCAAACATTGTCATAGCAACAGTGTGTGTGTTAACAGTGTAAGATGTATTTGCTGAAAAGAACATGATTCTATGCAACTGTTGTGTGGGTAACAGGAAAAAGGTTGTGTCTTAAACTTATGAGTCAAGTAACTGGGCTTACCAAGGAGATAGAATGGTGTGTAAAATGTGTATGTGTTAAGCTGAAGACGAGCTAAGGTATAAAAACAGGAGCGTAGAGACATTATACGGGAGTCGTTCGCCGGAGCTGCCTGAGAGCTACAAAGGAGAACTTGGCCAGAGTTCTGAAGACTCTTCACCGGATCTCTTGCCCGAGAGACATGAAGACAACGCAGGACTTAGGCTCCAGAGTTCGCTGAGGACATCATTGGAGGCAAAGTCTTTTTCTGACTTTGTTCAACACGCGAAGACCACACTCTGCCAGACGGAGAGTCCTAAGAGGTTTGCAGTTATCCAGACGAGACCAACAGAGGGAAGAACCGACAACATCCAGCGAGGCGAAGGAGGCAGCAGCACAGGACTGCTTCCCTCCACGGGGCTGAGAGAGCCAGCATCCCATCGTAGCCTGGAGAGACAGGGTCTTCCAGCCACCAACACTGAGAAGACTGCTGAGACGTCCGCACTTGCGTCCCAGCAGCTACTAGAGATAACAGGCAGACCACGATTGGCTTACGGGACTTCTCCGCTCCCCCTGCAGAGGGAAGAAATCCCTTTGCCCACAAAGAAGACATCAGACCGAGTCTACTGGACAACTGAGGACTTCTCCCAGACGCAAGTCAAGACCGGGCGTGACAGCTAGGCCTGGCTGTCCATCCTCTCTCTCCTAAATTACTAATTAGAGAAGATTGTAAGGTACGCTCAGCTAGCTTAATTTAGTTAAGTATTAGTAATCAGAAAAAATTAATTGATTAATCATGAATTAATGCTGTGCCCCTGCTAATTTTGCTTAATAAAACGCTATATTGCATTTAAAGAGAAGCCTAATGAAATTATTATAAACCACTGATTCTGCATAGTGGTAAAAAGTTAAGTTGATTGTGTGCATTAAATCTGATGGTTCTTAAAGGTTACTTAGTCCAGTTTGAGAGTTTAAAACATTACCCCTGAGGTTAGTTTTCCAAACCTCTAAAACTAACCTAGGAATAGCACCAAGTGCATGCAGTCATAAGAGGAAAGCTGCCGCTAACAAACGTGATTGATGAATCAATTCTACTACTTAGAGGGTTGCTTAGTAAGAGAGTATTTATCAGCTAAGAGGGGTAAGACATTTGGATGAAAGGCAGTCAGAACCTAGGCGTGTTCCTCGACGCCAGCTTAATTATTCTGCTGAATCCTGTTAGGTGAAATTCTAATAGGCAGATAGAATCTGACCCTTTAAACGGAGAGCTGGTCCTGAATTAACCTGAGGCAAGGGTTAAGGAAGGCTAGACAAGTTCAGACCCTACAAGATCATATACTAGTATGTCCCTTTGAGCATTAAATTGGTGATAGTGGAGAGGAAGAACTCCCTTTTTAACAAAGGGGACATCTGGTAGAACCAGGCTCAGATAGAGCAGCCATCTGCCTCAACTGGTCAGAGTGAGGGTGAGAGAGACCAAGACAGCAGAGACAAAAAGATGAGAAAACAAACACTAGACAGGTTGGTGAGACCAGTAACTGCAGATCAGTCCTGTGCATCTCGGGAGTCAGAAAAACCTGCAGAGTGGTACCATATGTCACGGCCGAGTGGGGTATGTCTCTCAGATTGAAGCCTTTAAAATAGAATTAAATTGGATAGTTTGGATTACAACGATTAAAACTGACAACGCCACCTAGTAAGGGACTAGGACCCGTTTTAAAAGAGGTTCTTAACCCAGAGGTGAGCAGTGCATAACAGAGGGTAAAACAATTCTTTCTATTCCAATAAACTTATTCATAAAAAAAATAACATTTAAGAATAAACAATAAAAATACCAATAAAAAGTTAACAGGCTAAAAATTCTTAAAATCAAGTCACTACGGAATGGGTGACCACTGGACTCGTCATGCGGGGCCTTTTCTCTTTGACGGGGGTTGAGGGGGAGCTCCTCCAGTCCTCAGGGGCCACGGTGCTGCGCCTCGCGATCACACAGGCTCTGGAGCCTGGGAGAAAGAGGATCTGCCAGTGGGGGAAGTAATAACAGGACCCACGCGTCTCCCTCCCGTGTGTGGCGACTCACCGGGTCTGGGCGGCGATATCCAAGCCGCCCAGTATGCCGCAAACACGCGTTGAGCACCGCCATGCGTTCCAGACCTGGCCCCACTTTGTGGCTCCCGTGCATCTCTCTCTCGCTCTTCGGTCGTCCTGTCTCTGTGCCGGTGCTGTGCGCCGTTGTTTCAGCCTAGTAGTCCGCCCTGGTGCTCGTCATACACCGCCGCTTCTGTCCAGTTATCTATCGTGCTGCCCTTTGCACGCTGCCGTTCCCCGCTGCTTCTGCCGCCGCCGCACTCCTTGTCTGTCTGCGGCTCGCCATGGCGGCTTGCACCGCCGCGCGCCCTGCGGCTCGCCGCGCTGCCTGTTCCTCTGCTCTGTCTGCTTCCTTCCGGCTCTCCCGGTCTTTGTCTGATTGTGTCTTTTGTTTGCTGTCATTGCCCCAGGTTCAGCCCTGTTAATGAAGCTGATTGGCACCAGGTGCGCTCAACCAATGTCCACAGTCTGTTCTGATACACACCAGCAGGTAGTGGGTGTGGCCTAAACTCATTTGAAACAAGGGGATAAAAAGGAATATGCAAAGAAAAAACAACACAACAAAACATGCAATTTAAGAAACCAACACAAGAATCAAGCAAATAATTTCACAACAAAATATAAGAAAACACACACCAAATAATCATGCAAATAAAGAAAGTCAAAGTAAATAAAAGGCCATATTCCCACACATAGACTGTATATATAGTGGACGTAGCATCTGGCTCCAGAATTGAAGTCCACCCGGAAGTGTCAAAAACTTGCAATATCCCGCCGTCCGCTAGGGTTGGCTCCAAAAAGCTTTTGCTCCATAGATCCCAATTCATTTTTGGAAAAAATAAAATTTGATAGACTGATTTTCTACAGCTCAGGATTTTTTTCCTGTTAGTTTTCATGGTCAAAATGAGAGATCAGGTGGCCGATCTTAAAATAAATCAATACTGAATTTTAAATAAATAGTTAAAGTTGGCGGAGCCAGGGGGCGTGGCTATACTTGATAGACAGCAACAGAAGCCTCTGCGGTAAAACGTGGGCGGGATAAGAGAGTTCTCAGCCAATCCTGCCCCGAGTTGCTCTCCGGTCCAGTCTGTTTGACGCTTTTTACGTCACTGGCTCCAAAAAATCTAAAACGGCGACCAGGAAGTAGCAAAATCCGGGCTTCATTTTCTCGCCGTTGAAACCAACGGGTGACGTCACGGTTAGTTTACGCCTGAGTGGTACAGAGAGGGAGGACAGATTAGACCAACTACAGGAAGGAAAAGACACAAAGAAAAAAACATACAATAGTGCATCTGCATGCAGGGAGGGATATTCATCAGCCACAGAAAGCTCGCTCATGAACACGTGAATACAATTATGAGTGGGAAAGCTACATCAAAGCACACTGGCCAAATTAAAAAAGAGGCAGAATCATGAAAGCCAAAGCGTAAAGGAGAAAACTAAGGAAAATCTGACAGCTAATCAATAAAAAACATCAGAGTGATAAAGAGAAACTAAGTATGAACACAAGGGCAGCCTCAGGAAGGACTAAAAGCAAAGGAAAACCTTTAATTTTGATTTGAAATTGTCAATGGTGGAACAGCATTTAATGAGGAACAGGGAACTGTTTCAGAGGCTGGGAGTGGTAATGGAAAACCAGTGTTGTTTTTGAGGAGTGAGTCGGGGACTGAGAGCAGTACATGAAATGATGACTTCGGTGGCATAGGGGCAGAAAACAGAGTTGACATAGTGGTAATGGTTTGTAGAGCTAAACTATTAATTAAAGTAGTATTTAAATTTTAAACACAACTAGGTGTGTGGGTCTTTTCTTTGTACTACTTTAGAGCCATTCTGAACTAACTGTAGCTGGGTAAGGTTGGATCGCATCAACCCCATATATGGGAAGTTACGCTAGCCCAGCCTTGAGCAAATAAAAGCATGGGTAAATGTTTCCAAGTCCTTCAGTTTCAATTTTGTAATGGCTCTGTGCTGACAAAATCTGTACCTCACAATGTTGCAGACCTGTTTGTTGAAAATGAAAGAGGTGTCCTGGAATACACCAAGATTTTTTGACGACATTGGGCCCATTTTTTTTTTAGACAATGAGCCAAGCACAGTACTATGGCTACTATCTGAGCTGAGTGAACCAAATATAATAACCTCCGTTTTGTTCTTATTCAGTTGAAGGAAATGTCTTGCCATTCAGTGTTTGATGTCATGAAACATGCCAGTGAATGAATGTGGTCAGATGAAACTGGAAGGTAAAACTGTGTGTTGTCAGCACAACAGTAATGAGACATATTGAATTAAAAACAAGAAAAGCACTCAGCACAGTACTCCACCAAGGCTGTTCATTCCTCCACATGGCATTGTCAGAAATGTATCATTTTTTTAATGCAGCATTTTGTTTATTAGTTATTGATAATCATAAATCATGGCAACATATAATGTAGCCATTTAATGTAGATGTACCCACAAATAAAATGAAGTTGCACTGAGCAAAAGTACAGTGGTGGATTTTTAGTCAATCACGATCATGTGATTGCCAGGAGGCGTAGTGTTCACTTATAGTCATAGTTACAATGACACTGTGCCGCTGTCTCACAAAGATGCAGAAATTTTTAACAAATCCGTGGGTCCAGACTATAAGCTCCATCACTGCCAAAATCTATTCAGTTGGTCCTTGTGTTATCTTAAATTCCTGCACTGGATTCCAGTTGAATATAGAATTGAATTTAAAGCTAATTAATGGTCTAATCCAATTTAAAAAATATTAGAGATATGTTTCCAGGGTACATACCTGAAAGGCCTCCAGGTCTGATGTTAACTGTTTAATTTTGACCTTCCCTGAAACTTTCATTTTTTTTTTGAGTAATGTTGCTAACAGACAAACCAATGCTGATCGTCACATAACTCTGCTGCGTTCCTTGGCGGAGTCAAAACAGGACACATGGATAGCAAATCCAGAGAAGACAAAAAGGTTCTAAGATAGAACTCTGAGGGACACCACATTTAAGTACAGTGGGAGAAGAACCACAGCTTACTATTTCAGCTACAATAATTCTGTCTCACAGGCAGTAAGTTGATGGTGGAGTCAAAATTCCTATGCTGGATTTAAGCTGCTTTTATAGCACGAATTTATTACAAGATGGCACCTTAGTCATTACAATGAAACCTGCTTTTAATTGTGCCCTGAAAAAAAGTACTAAAAGTTCTCAGTTTTGGTCTTGTAGATCATGTGGGACAATGATGCCTTAATCCTCGAATTGTTCCTAAAGTTATTGGACCGAATGGATCAAACTTGGATAATATTATCAGTCATTTGTTAGTCAGAAAAATGTATTTACAGTCTTACGTTTTCCCTATAAGTGGAAAAATGCATGACATAATGAGAGTAGGTGTTGTAGTAATACATTTTGACCACTATGGTGAAATTTATGCAGATCCCAGCACTGTTTCCTGGGCTGGCCTTGGATGAACAACAATTCACAGGAAACTATGCAGGCATGGAATCCAGCATTACTCTTATCTGAATCTGAACAGACTCGACGTTTATTTTTTTCCCTCCCACAACAATATCAGAGCTGTATTATGCAAACACTAATAAAAACTCTACGTTTCCTGCTGTTGTTTCACATAGTCACTTTATCGAGAAGTAGTCACAGGAAACTGTTCGTCACCACAGATTGCATTGACAAGTAATTCATCAAAAATGTGTCAACAAAACCAGACGACAACCACTACTTCCATTGTTTTTGACAGTGGATCAATTGTTTTTTAAGAAACTCGAAGCAGCAGCAGTTTTAATAAACTGTTGGAGGCCACAGACTGCACAGCCCAATATCTCAGCAAGGTGAGTAACTTTACAGTGTCACGCTGGTGTGTGGAAAACTACTCACACTGTGAGCAGCATGGAGTTGGATCACTTGCAAATATTATTGACTGACTTCTTGATTAAAACAACATGAGTTTGTTGGACTGCAGTGAATACAGAAACATCACTTACTCATCTTTTGTCTTTCTGACAAAGTAGCTGCTCAGCAAGTGCTTGCTGTATTATTAAACCACACTTGATGACTTTTCTCCTCGGAACCACAACTGTCCCCAAATCCCCAGCTGAAAATGGTAATCTTTTGACAAAACATACCTATGAGTACTTAAACAGGCTTATATTCTGCTAATGGATCTATGTTTGCCACATATATATACACTAGCGTTCAAAAGTTTGGGGTAACATAGAAATGTCCTTATTTTTGAGAGAAAAGCATTTTTTCCCCCAATGAAGATAACATTTAATGAATCAGAAATACAGTCTAGACATTGTGCTAAACGACTATTTTAAGTGGAAATGGCTGATTTTTAATGAAATATCTCCATAGGGGTACAGAGGAACATTTCCAGCAACCATCACTCCTGTGTTCTAATTCTACATTGTGTTAGCTAATGGTGCTGAAAGGCTAATTGGTGATTAGAAAAAGCCTTGTGCAATTATGTTAGCACATGAATAAAAGTGTGAGTTTCCATGGAAAACATAGAATTGCCTGGGTGACCTCAACCTTTTCCATAGTAGTGTATGAATTTAATATTTAATTTTCAGACTGACTTAAATTTATAAATGATTTTGGCATTTACAAAAAGACTGAAAATGCACCTCCAGCTTTGGGAGTTTGGTCTACACAACCTGTGCTCCATTTTTATTCAGATAAGAGGTGCATATTCTAGAAACACCAGCATTTCTTTTTCACTCTGGACACGTATAATCAATAATGGCAGCACTTACTGTCAGAACCAACTCCCAGACTAATTTTGGGGCTCAAGGGAAATTTGTTTAAAGTATCTTTTCAGAAAAATTAAGTTTTAGCCCCGAGCACTTAAAATGGACGAATATAAAATTATTGAAATTGCAAGCATACATCTTTGCGAGTGGTCTTTATTGCCTTCCCTCTGCTCTTCAGAGGCCACAACAAGTGCACACAAGCAAAGCCCGGATTAGTGGGTAATGGCTGGCATCAATATGAGTGTAATGTCATTTCATGATGCAGGCTGATCGTTACTGGCCTGGCAAAGAGTGGTCCCCAGCTCGCTGTAATGACTGGGATGTCAGGAAAACAAATGTTGTTACGCAGTAGTATTAAATATAGCAGTTATTTCTGAGACAGAAGTGGAAGAAGAGAGCAGTCAGCTGATTTCTAATGTGTTTCTTTGCATGAGATGGAGTCTTTCAGCTTACTGGGTTTCCTCATCAGCAGTGAAAATGTTTTGCATATTTAAAGAAACCGTTGCTTTTTTTTGGAATTTTGTCGATGTTAGATGGACTATTTTTGTTGCTGTCACATATAAATGAAGAAAAATATCATTCTTGATCACAGACTTAAGAGAAATTCTGTGTTTTAATATTTAGTGGCATGCAAGTCCATTTAACAGCAACAAAACACTACTGTGAAGTTAGTGCATCTGTTAGGAGCAACTGAGGGATGATAAAATGGAAATAAAACTGAAGCAGAAAAACAAGAGTGAACTGGAATAGTTTTAATTACTGCAACAGAAGAGAATCGGCTGGAGTTTGTATTTATTAGGCAATAGATTAATGTTTTATATCCGTGTACGAACTGAAAATGAGTGTCTCAGTGTGTCTGTTCTTTCTGGTTTCCCTCTGTTTTCAGTTTTTGGTTAATGGAAATAAAGCTAGTCTTTGTATCTGCATTCAAATAGGAAAAAAGGTACACTTTTAGAATATGTAAGAGTCAAAAATAATTCCTGTATTTATGACAGAATTCTTTGGATTTTGTTGTGGTCTTGGGGAAGAAATGCATATACAACTTCGCACCAATGTAGAAGCCAATGAGAGTAAAGCTTGTGTGTGTGCTTAGACACAACGTTACACTCATGCAGTCCACATTAGCTGAGGGGACAAAAGAACATTTATATGGACACGTACTGACACAGTTCCACAGTGGTTGTGAGGCACATACAGAACTGCAGCACAACAGGGCAACACCTAATGAGAATGGAGGAGAAAAAAACAGGAGCCGCAACCAAAGAAAATAATGAGACAGCTAGGGATTGTTGAGTGAAGTTGGTGTCTGCTGTGGTCTATGTGTTACCATCATTTCATCATGCACAGAACGACTCTGGTGTATTGTTATTATTGCACAATTCTCTTGGATGGAAGGCATTTGTCGATGTAAACAGACGGTAATTCTACATGTATTATTTTTCAAATTGCAGTTTAGTAAGCAGAAAATGCATATGCCCCATTTTGCCTGATAAAACTATTTGCTTAAAATGAGAGTTCAGGGATAACATTTTGTTCACATAATTCACTGATAAGTCTTCATCAGTATTCAGTATGGTTCATTTTATGCTTTTTTATTTATTTTTTTTTACTCTGCACTGCTAAACTAATGATGCTTTTATTTGCCCTCAGTTGTGCTCCGTGCATGCAGTACTCAGAAGCTATCGGAAGGTCAGTCCACACAGCTGCCTACCACTGTCATTCATTATATGCTGCTTTTAAAGCCTTTCAAAAATCATCTCACAACTTGTTATTGAAAGGGGCATCATCTCTCTGAGAGCACTGGAGGATTTTGGGTAATGAGGGAAATTGGAAGGCAGTGTCCTCCAGCTCAACTCATCCTCCATCAGTGCTGCAGACGACGTCTGGCTCTCTGTGTGAGGAGATATTTAGCAGTGAAGCAAGAATAACGCCTCAGTCAGCTCTTCTCTGTACTGTACATGATATCAGCGTCACTGTTGACACAGGTGGTGGCACCTGTTTTTGTCCCATGTGTTGAAAATGAATATATGTTGCAGCTCATGTACTATGCAGGAGACATATTAGCCTCGATTCAGAAATGCTGAGTATTTTTCTTGTCTATGGTAAAACTTGTCTTTGTTTTTCATCGCTGCCCAACCAGCCTTATGAAAACTTGAAACCGCTCTTCACATGTCTGATTTAAAATGAATGAAGGATGAAGAAAACAACAGCAAACGCATTCGCTTTGAGTACACTTTGCCAAGGCAGGAACGGGGTATAATCAGTACATGTGTGGCCAGCATCTTCCAAACTGACGTGGCTCTGACTTTGAGATGATGCCACGCCGCAGAGTGCTGAGTAAAATGGAAACATATCAGTCAATTGTGCGAAGGAGCACGACCTTGCATTCAAAGGCACTATCAGTAAATAAACAGAAGAGGGGGGAAAAAAAAACGTTCCATGTGTTAATCAATATCTGACTCTGCAGAGGACTGTGTAATGAAAAGCATGTGCAGAGAAGTATATCAATTAAAATTTTAACTGTTCAAGGTGGAATCTGCCTTTTTGAAGAAATATTGTTGTTATTTAGGTACAACACATTTCACAACCTCTGAAATGAAAGTAGTGCTCTGAATTTTATCAAACCTGCAACAACAAATGTGCAAAAAGAGGGAAAAAAATACAAAATCAATAAATCTAACTAACAAGATTTAACAATTTCAATTTACAAGATCCATTTTAAAAGAAAAATAATATGCAATACTAAATTAAGAATATATCAAATATAACCGATATTATAATAAACACCTATTGGTACAATGCACTGTTGGGCACTCATCATGAACATTAAAGTCTGGTGACACCACCTATCTTGTACTGCTCACATTATACCAAGAATGTATGCACCAAATTTGACATTAAGTGCCAAAAAAATCTTCGAACTATAGCTAAGAAAACCTACTTATTCTTCATTGCTTAACTGAATGAAAGCCTACCGCGTTGTTTAGCAGATGACCTTGAAGTGCTGAAAACAAACCGACATAAAACATCTATTGGAAAAATAGTGAAAAATCCAAGTAGGTAAGAAAATGTTTCATGTTGTGTTCCTTTGCCCCCCCTCCCAAAAAAAAAAAAAAAGAAGAAGAAATTCATCCATTACATTGTGAGATAAATGATGAAGTCATGGTGAGGACAAGACTCCAGGGACTCTCTGCATCCATCCAAGAACCTGTACCACACAAAGTCTACATCAGAATTAATACCAAGCTTATAAAACTACAAATAACTAAGTAAAAAAACTACTAAAAAATAATAACTCTGTCTGTGTGTGATGATGATCTGACAGCAAGTTAATGAATATCCATCCGTCCATTATATATACACTTCTTAGTCCTCATTAGGGTGGTCGGGGGCTGCAGTATATCCCAGCTGATTTAGGGTGAAGACAGGAGACACTCAGGACAGGTCACCAGTCTATCACAGGGAGACAACAAAGCACTCTCGCATTCACACCTACGGACAATTTAGGATAATCTCTGCATGTTTTTGGACCGTTCAAGGAAGTCAGACTAGCTGGAGAAAACCCACACATGCATAGGGAGAACATGCAAACTCCCTACAGAAAGATAGCAGGAAGACGGGGGACACGAACCCGGGGATCTTTGAGCTGCAAGGCGAAAGGGCTAAACCACCAAGCTACTGTGCAGCCCTAGTTAATGAAGAGTGAAATAAAACTATTTAAACATTTGTGATGGAGGTCAGAACTCAACATGAAAAAAACCACTATGCAACTAATAATTTATCTGCAATTTATATACTATGGGGAAGTTTACACAAGGACGCTTGCAGGTGAAAACGGCAAAATATTTCAACAAAACACCCTACTGTTTATACGAGGACGGCGTTTTGGGGGCTTGAAAACGCAAAAATTTGAAACCGGCCTCCAGAGTGGAAAAGTAGAAAACGCTCCTCCGTCTAAACAGCAAAACGCAAAACTTTGCCGAGATCTGACCACGTCGCGTACGCGATTACGTCACATACGTGCTTTGGTTTGCCGGCCGGTACAAGGACGTAAACAAAGATGTGTGATTATTTCCATCTTTCCTACCTTCAAGCAACTCTGGCAGCTCTATGTACACTACAGGAGTCGTACCAACAAACGTACAGAATCTGTACAGATTCTATTCATGAACATTTACCGCGGCGGAGATCCGAAAAGGGAGATAGTACGCATGCGCGTAGACATGGCAGAGTTTTATCACAGTGCCATCCAGCTGCCTGGCATGCATATCCAATCGAATTCCACACACTATAGAGTCACCGTATATACGCAGATTTCCTTCAAAACCGCTCGTCTAAACGTGAAATGACAAGACGCCACTTTTGCGTTTTCTGTTAGGATGGTCCTTGTGTAAACGGCCCCTATGACTCTGTAACGGCTCGCCTGTGTAAGACGAAGACAAATTCACAGTGTGACTTGCCAGGTTGTGGATAGTTTATAATTTAAAGCAATAAATGAAGGTACTGGTTTTGTGCTAGAAAATGCGTGAAAAAACTCTATCTTTGGAGAGGAATCTTGAAGCTGTCTGATGCTGCAGGTATTTAATAAACTCAAAGGGAAAAACTCCTACAAGCAGCGGGAAGCACCAAACAAACTAAACTTCAACTTCAGTTAACATTTTGTCAAAACCTGAATTGCACTTCTGACTGGTGAGTGTCCTTAATCTGACCTGTTACTGACTCTCTCTTCATTGCACTAAAGCTTTATTTTATTTTTTGGAGATTTCAGAAATTGTAGACCAATGCGAACTGTGTTTTTGACAACACACTGTGCCTTCTTCGTGGGCGATGTTGTTGGACTGATAATGGTGCCGACAGTTGGAAAAAAACCTTCCCCAGGTCACATCTATTCGTTAATGTGACTACGTGCGGCTCAGTTGTTGAAAGTGATCTAGAAATGTTCCAAAGTTTGACCTAGTAAGACTGCACTCATTACTTTTGCTGCAAAATAAGGAGGGTGCTCATTCAGACATGAAGCTGCGAATCCAGCTGTCGTCAGATTAACAGAAAGGAGCGCAAGTCTGATAAGGGTTTAAGAGACACAAGCGCCATGCTGCATAGTGATTTATTAAGTTGGGTTATTTTTATTACACCGCAAAGTGATACAAATTTCCATCTGACAAAATCTTAATGTACAACATTTAGTCTTTTGCTAAACATCACACTGCAGCTACACTGTGATTTAGATGTTACGACGTGAGAGCAGTTCCAGTTGATTAACCTCGTGTCAGAGCAGCCATGAAACTTTTTTTTTCTTAAGAAGTCTGTGTTCTCTGATTCCTGCATTATCAAACACTTTCTGCCGGCGACTGCAGCGTTCATCAAGCACCAGGCGGAATGTAGGTTAACTCAAATCACAGAGATGAAAACCCACGTTTCCTTTAGCAAACCTTACTCCCCTTATTAACGCACCTCCCAATTTACATAGGGATCATTGCTCATTTATCATAATGAAACACAAATATTCCCAACAGTTTCACATCTCTTGGAAGCAATCCATCCTCATTTGTTTTCTCCCACTTAATAAAGAAACTAGGTGTTCACAAGCAGGAAGTGTTCTGCATATTGACATTTTAAAATACCTGGCATATAGCAACTGTAAAGCTCCAAGGATGATTTTTTTTTTTTTAACCTTTACAGTCTTTAACTTCCCAAAGTAAAAAGTCTAGGTCAACAGAGTTACAAGAGGATGCTTCACAAGGGGCAGAAAATGAGAGACAAAAGAGAGACGCATCATTAGGATTTTCTTACGCTGTCCTTGCTGCTAATTACATATAATAGGAAACCTCTGTAGAAGAAGAGGTTTTTCATCGTGGCAAAAGCCTTGGTGGACGTTTCTCTCTCGCTCTCTTTGTTGACGATGTGGATAATGAGCCACCTGTCTTACTGAAGTCCTGCAATATTTCACTCAGTATTTCATCTGCTGGAGCAATGGGAATAAAATGCTCAGTGTGGTATGAAAGAACAAAAAGGAATGGCAGATTCTTGGCTCAGTTGCTTAACCTGTGCAGCACTCATTTTTATCTTTTGTTGCAAATTGTCTGCGCCCCATTTTTCTAATCTCCACACTTTCTCGGGGAGCGCTGAAGCTGAAGTCTGTAATGTTTTTTTTTGCTAATATGTCATTAATATATTCAACTGCACAGAGGCGTTATATTCACAATGGTGGAAAAACACAAGAATGAATTTCCCATGGCTGATGACTCTCTCTCTGCACTGCTACTGATGAAAGGCTAGGTTAGATGTTTTTCTGCTCCGTCCTTCATGCTCATGTTACCTGGGACCTCAGCCTTTTTTTTTTTTACTATTATTGAGGATGATCATATGCAAGTGAAACACAATGCATATTTTAAGTTGTTCAAATCAAAAAAGTTTCCGTTTTATTTTAATTTACTTGCCAAGTAGCTCTAGTTGCTTTGCACACACACACAGATCTTTCCCTTCCTTTTACCCTCAGAAGAGCGGTTGGGATTGCAGAAGGAAAGCGGTGCCCCCTGCTATGTAAAATGCAAATGTGAACTTTGCAGAGAGACCAACTTTGATGCCCAGGTCTCCTTGGTTTGCTGAGAAAGAACAAAAACGCCAGTTGATGTGCCTCCATGTTTGACGAGGTTCCTATTTGTGGTTTCGGTGGGTGGCTAACGAGAATACTGTGAAGACTTTACCTGCCGATAACACAAAGGTGGTCATGCTAATGCTGTGGGTCAGTGCGTAATACTTTGAACGAGGTGGTGCATTCACAAGTTGGGGACTTGGATATTCTTCCAAGACAAAAATGGGAATACTGTATTTTTTTTTCTTGCAATCCAAAACATTATGTGGAGATAATTATGTTGTTCAACTGGTAAGTAAAAGTCACGGACTACTTTATTATACTTTATTTTAGTCCTAATTAGCTTCTTAAAGCAGCTATAATAATAAATTCTGAGTACTCGTAATGTGAAAATAATGCTAAGGCAGTTGCTTGTTGTGCTGAACATACAGAGAATTCTCAACTGAGTCTGGAGCACCCTTCAGCTCTAAAGCGATTTTTCAGATTGACTGTGTATAAGAATCAACAAGCTGTCAGGAATGACACCCACATGTTTCCTTAGGAGCAATTTTAAAGCTCATTGTAGTGACTCTAGTGCCATCTTCTCAGTGCCGAACTGTATTTAACTCCTGGTTAATTCAAAAATGAGCAAAGATGTGGAGTGCATGTCGAACTGAGGATCCAAGCATCTGTCTCTGGGTCGCTGACTGTCTTATGATGGTCACTGAAAGCAGCCACACCCTAAATTTGTCACTGTAATGATGACAAGTGAATCATGTGATCACATGATTGTGATTCTACTACAAATCGACCACTGTGGACTTATCAGGACTTATCCATCAGAAATCATAAGGAACAGTTGATTAAACTGTGGGGGTCTTTCTGAACCTCATCAATTCCCACCGCCCGCTACATCGTTAGGTCATGTGATTTGGTATCTGTATACCGTACACATGCATAACACACACCTGTGCTCACCGCAAGGCTTTTTTGTTTGTGGGTACATCTGTGGCCGCATTCTATGTGACAGTGATTTCTGATGATCAATAACTAATAGACAAATGCTACATTTTAAAAAAAAAAAAGAAAAAAAGCTGCATTTCTGACAATGCCATATGGGAGAATGAGCAGTCTTTGGCAGAGTGCTGCGCCTCTGAGTGTTTTCCCTGTGTCCGCTGTGATACTGGACATTTTAAAATGAGGATCTGTGGGAGTTAGCATGTATTTGGAGTCTGCCTCAAGTGGTAGAACTGCAGACTTTGGCTTCATTTTCAGTTTCAGCTCATTGTTCAGTTGTGTGACCTGCAACTTCAGTGTTTTGGTTCATTTTCACTGCTTTTACAGGGTCGTGTTTAACAACAGCGGCAGGTGTGTTCAGCAAAATGATTAGTCTGAACAGGTTGTCCCAAAGTTGACTTAAGATGAAAATGTCACTTAGTAACTGCTGGGTGTGTGAAACAGCCACTGTTTGCTATCACATTCCATCAGAGTAATAGGTAGAGTGCTGTTTTCACAACTTAAGAAGTTATTGGGTATGTAGTAAGACAACGATCATCAGAAAGAGGCATGCATTACTATTTGTTCCTGTCTCTTTGTGAAAATGTCCCTTGGGGACTTTCAGTGGTTTATTCATAGAGGTTTAAATTTTTTAAAAAAGGTGTTGGAAGAGGCACAACCTGCCTATAATGTGAATGTATGCTACTGGGGATGTTTGGGTGGGTGGTTTAGGAATTACTTTTTTAGGTCTCTCACTAGTTTCATTCATTCATTTTGTTTTTTATCAAATGTAACCACCCACACAAATCACAGATGTACACATCATGCCTGTCACTACATGAGCCTGTCGAATGTTTTATGTTCTATGTTCATTGTACTTCTTTTGCCCATAGCCAGCCATTAAGCCAAACTTTATCTCAGTTGGCAGCTGTTCAAATCACCCACTTTTCATGCTTATTTATTGTCATCTAATATTTATAATGATTGATCAAGAGCCCTTGTTTTAACATGTGTTTGCCACTTTCACTGTAGATCTGTGCATTCTGCTGAGTCCCTTTCTACTTTTAAGAGACAATTGAAGACTCAATTGTTCAGAGAACACCAAGGCACTTAATCTGACTCCACCTTAGGGGTAGAAAAGGCAGGTGGTCCAAAACCCAGCACTTATTTAGCACTGACAAAGTAAATTAAAAAAGGGGGGGAGTTGGCAATTCTTCTGCAACTTGATGGCAACAACTTTGACCAATCACACTTTTGCACTTTTGCACTTACTACAGGTTTTTCCTTATGTCTGAATTCTTGCTGGTGTTGTACGTCGCTTTGGACAAAAGCGTCTGCTAAATGAAATTGTAGAATTGTAGAATCTACAGTGTAGAACTGTAATGGGTTCGGGAGACATAAAATAAATGCGAAGTCTTGTTGAAAGCTGGATGAAAGAGTACTTTTCTTATATCTAAAAGCAAGTTTGTCTGACTGCAGTCTTCTCTGTACCTCAGGAGCTGTGCCACCTGCCAGGAAAGTTATGTTGTTATAGAACTTGGGGTTGGTTATTGATTAAATGGACAACACCAACAGTACCTTTGTGCTACTGACATGGCACATCTACACTAATATGAATTCTCAGTCGGTGCTTTTTTTCTGGTTCTGTCTCGAACGAAGCTCTGCTTCACTATAAATTTAATTACATGTGCAGCCATACAGCTTTTCAGTAAGGCTAAATTATTAGATTCAACATCCCATATATTTATTTGGAAGCAACATAATGGGACAAAATGAAATTGAAATTGTAGAAAATTTGGTAAAACAAATTGACTTTTTTTGTGTGTGTTTGCCCCTCTTTACTAAGCACCGAGGCTGTGCCCTTCAGCAAAGCTCATAACCTCCAACTGCCTCATTGGAGCTGCTCAGGAGACAAAAGATCAGACTGTGGTTTACTGAGTAGCTTCCAATGTGTTTGGCTGCTAGGGAGAATGTGCCCCCAAAACAGAGCGTTGCTCTAAGTCAAACTACTGTGGTTAAACAGAGGTGGAAAAACAACTTCCTGCTCCTTTTAAAATGCATATTACGAAATTAATCTGGTTACAAAGCAGATTCTGTAGATGGGGTTCGTTGTCAGTGGTCGTCACAGCTGTGTTGTGAACAATGGGTCAATAAGCAGCTTTGCGTGCTGTCATGCTGTTTATTGCCTTGTTTGATAATTCATCTTCATCTTGTGAGAACAGGCTGTATCGTAGAACAATGCGGCATATTTAGGGTGTCAGCTGCATCTCCTAACGTGATCATGAGTGTGATGAAATGCATTATATTGCCTCAGACAGTATGGGTGTTGGAGTTCAGCGCTGAGCAAGCAGTGTCACTGGTGCTGTTTGAGGATATTTTGGCAGTGTGGTTTCACTCTCATCAAACTGTACAGTTTTTTTTTGCAAAATATGTTGGAATGTAGCGACATTTTTACCTTTGATTCTGAGCACTTGATGCTTACTAAATTTCCACTGATTTATTCCTGGATGAAATATCAAAAAATTTGTATATTTTATGAAGAAATTAGACAACTTATTCCACAAGACACTACTGTTGATAAAATGGCTAAGTTGCCACTTCACTGCACTGATTAGTGGTGACATGAAATGTATGTACACAGTGTTAATGAATGTTGTCATACCAAGACTAAAGCATACTTGTATAGTCCTTCTTCACAACAAGTATTTTCACTCGTCATAGTAGGAAAAGTACAGCAATTACTAGTAACATGAAGAGTGACTATATTTAGACAATCTATGGACCATAAACCTGATATTGAAGATGGAAGGTGGAATTCAGTTATTGCTGTTCATTACACTGTGTGTCTTATTACTATTATTATTTTTTGTCATCCAAAACAAATAATGCACAAATAGTTACAAGCACTGAGTATCATTTTAAAATAGTTTTATTCAGTAATTTTCCTAGTAATTTGTCAACTTAATTGTTTGTAAAAACACAATATAACAGTAAACTTACTGCACAAAGAAAGGGGATCCGATAAAGGCTCAAAGGACTGTTTATGACAGTATGATTTGCTGTTGGCCTTACGTCCATCTGGATTAAAATATTGCATGTAGTACTTAAAAATTAAATATGCTTTGAATTTTTTTTCTAATTGACACTACTCTTCCATAATACATCTCAAGTTACATGAATTCGGAAACTCTAGAAAGTGACAACATGGAGAATAGGTAATGTAATATATATATATATATATATATCAGCTTTGAAGTGTATATAAACTCTCAAAGCAGGATGCACATTGTTGTCTGGTGTGTTTAGCGTGTATTACTATGCAGTATGAAAATGGGACAAAGTATTTGTTCCCACCTCTCAAAATGTCTGTCAAAGTGACTCATTTTAAGATTTGGCTAGCTGAGCTAGTTAGATATCTACACCTTTGTGATCGCTCAAACAGCTTCTAAATCCTCACACTCCCCCTGCTGCTTCAGTCATTTTTTTCACTGGAGTCATTCTTTTTTGTTGTTCTTTGAGTTTTTGTCACTGTCACTTCTGGCTCCCCAAGGTTACTGCCTTTTCAATCTCAATGTACCCCCACTGGTGTGCTGTGTAAAAATACAAACAATGGAAAGCATTCGACGCATTCAAATGTGCTCCTGTTCCACACGTTTGACTTTGTTGTGAGTATAAAGCTGCCTTTATACCACTAAAAAACTACATGCTACAAATACTGCATTCTAGTGCCAAGAGAATGTCTTCCACTGGATACAGAAATTAATTTACAGACAGGAAATAAAGAATGTGATATATTCCATTTCATCTTCAAAAACTGTGAGTGCATCCCAAGTGTGTTCTTGCTGCTATACAAATGCTTTTTTGAAGGAGGTGAGACATTAAAGGGGGATGGAGGACAAGCAGTGACTCGGCTGTTCTGACACTGTGGAGGAGTTTGTTCCACCACTGTGGGGACGGAGTAGAGAAGAGCCTTAACTGGAATGAGTAACTTCAGAACTTTTAGAGCTCAAATGACCTGTCCAGAGGTAAGGGAGTGAAAATGCTGCACAAGGGTTAGTTCATGAATTTTAGGGGAAGAGGCAGTGACCTAAATGAGAGCTGCAAGATGAGGTGGTGTATGTCTCCTTAAACCTGGATTACACAACTTTGTGGATGAACAATTGGACAGCAGCTGACATCATGGAGACATAGTTGTTTTAAATGACATTAGTTTGTAGTCTGTGGTCTTGTGATGGAGGAATCCATTAGATACACACCTAGTAGATCAGGATCTAAATCTTCCGAGTATGAACTCTACTGCCAACTTTTGCACTATTGCCCTTCCAGCATACTGGTCATAGGGACACAAATTTTGGGCTGCATGTGGATGTATATAGAGGAGTCTTTGTGGAGGACTCTTGAGGACTTGAACAGATAAGAAAATTTAGGTCTAAGGAAGCTGTACACAAGATAGGCAGCAGGGTTCTGGATTTGTTGCAGAAAGCTGATGCACACTTGCAGGTGCTTTGGCAAGGAGGTGTTATAATACAGGTAGGAGATGAGAATCATCTAAATAAGCACCTGGGTCATACCTGAAGACAGATGTACAGGAAAATTCAGCTTTAATGGGATTTGGCTGCAGTATTTAGCAGGAACAACAAATCGCTTCTCTCTTTTCTTAGCAGATGACATGATACTTTTCATCCAATCAGATTATAGCCTTCAAGCACACTCTGGCATGGTTTGGAGATAAATATGAAGTAGTTGAGGTGAGTGACAGCAACCCCAAAAAAAACCAAAGTCAGGGTTCTGGGCTCAAAAACAGTAGATTTTTCCCTAACAAACGGAGGGTTATGAGGACATGGGGTTCTGTTAGTGAATGGGAAAAATAAAGCCTGAGGTTGGCAAGCAGATTGGTGCTAAAGAGGAGCTGAGCCAGAAGGCAAACCTTATAGTGGTAAATAGCGAGAGTGCTGCTGTTCCTTTGAGCTGGAAGACACCAGTTGAAGTATTTGGGACATCTAATGGGCACCTTCCTGGGCTTATTCAGCTGGAAGGAGAGAGATTATACTGCATGTCTTGTCTGGCTCAGGAATGCCCCATGCTCATGCCATTACCTGGCCGTGGGTAAGAGGCAGAGAGCAGTTGGAAAATCATCTCACTGCTAATTTACTTGGGTGGACTACACCTCTGGTCAATTTTGAGTTTTTGGCTGAGCTTAAATTATTTTTAAAAAATGAGGACAAAGGTAGTTCAAGCAAACCACTGAAGTTGCTCATTCATTCACACTTCAATCATTCTTAACAATAACTGGGAGACTGTTGACAAGCAACATAATAATAATAATAATAAACTTTATTTATAGAGCACCTTTCATGCACAAAATGCAGCCCAAAGTGCTTGAACAAAGTGATATAAAATATAACAGTTTAAAAAAAGAGTAAAACAAGGAATACAACAATAAAAACATAAAACAAGAAAAATGCTAAAACAAAACAATAGCCGTGACAATAAAATCAATCAGAATAAAAAGCGTGTTTATGATTTTTACATCCATTGACAATCATGCCAGTGTACAATTGGACAGTTAAATCTTCCTACAGTTAAACTAAGGCAACACTTCTACCATTTTTTTTCTTCTTCAGTGGCTCCATTCACCACGTCTCCTCTTTCTTATGTGTTAAACATTTGGTATCATTAATTTAGTTATGCTCTCATGTTCATGCTCTCTGTGTTATACAAAGGGAGCTTAGTTGTCCCATGAGAGTTGGTGTTGCTCTTCCAGAACCCATGAAGAACATATTAACTTTACAATTTACATCAGTGCAATTAAACAAAGTTGACTGTCAACGTGCAAGTTTTAGGATCACTGAGACATGCTTGTAGTCCATCCATCCACAATCATTTTCACCCAGACATATTAAGAGTCACTTGTTAACTTAACCTGAAAGAGAGAGAGAACAGGGCAAAGACGAATTCCAGGTAGATACAGGGTAAACATGCAATCTTTTTAGAAAGTCCTAGCTGGATCAATCGTTAAAACTTCCTAAATTAATTCCATTTCAACATGGAAGCAAAATAAAAATAAGAGTAAGATGAAGTAAGGATGCTTAAATGCAGACACCGGGCTTCCACACCACAAGAAAAAGTCCCTAACCCTAACTGTAAGACAGGCCTCTCCTATATTCCTGCTCAGCTGTCATTCCCTGCGAACTGAAGCTAACCACAATTGGAACAGGGGACAGCATGGAGCTTAAGCCAGGAGTGTCAGTCTGCTTTGTGTTGCGCAGTGTGAACAGCTGGAGAGGGAAAGGCCTGAACTCAGACCACCGGGCTGCACAGTAACTATGTCTCATGGCAGCTATTAAAAGGATACCTCAAGCAAGTAAGGTTTTGTGTCTACGGAAATTTTTGACAGATATGCTTGGGCAACAAAAACACTTCTATGTGGAGATGCTGAACAGACAACAGGTGAACTTCGTGTCATGAAAGCAGTCCAAGAGCTAAAATCCAGCCTGCAGCTGTACCAAGCTCAAAAGAATGAGTTAGGAAAAGAAGATACTTGGAAAAAAAGGGCTTACCATGACATCTCAGTGCACTAATGATGTTGTGATACAAATATATTATCGTCAGAATTAATTATTTAGATGTGAACGATGCACATGGTTATTGTACCTACCAATTAAAACAATACATCTTTGAAATCTCAGGTTATTCTTCTCAAACCTATTCTCTAACCCATTCTATCAGTTAATTACTTACAAATTGTGATTTTTTTCCTTTTTTTATGTCACTAATTGCATCTCCGCATAAATCACAGTATCTTAACAGACCTTTGTCAAGCCCTGGTAAGCTTTTAAATGTCAACGTATCTCCTTCCTGAGTTAAAATATTCAGTAATCGGTGATTTAGAAGAACATGCTGTGTTTTCTGCAGAGGTTGGGTTCATTGGAATAAATAATACCATTAATGGATGTATCTAATGACCACCAAATTCTAATGAGTCAGAATTTATCATTAATCAGTCACTTGTCCTTCATAGTGTGTCATGAGAATGGAAATGCTGTTATTTAAACACCTGCCAAAGTACTCAAAACAGCCATTGTGGTGGTTCACGTAGGTGTTTTCAGCACCACATTTTGCTATGATGGCACACACACACACACAACCACACACCTATGTCGACCCACAAAGGCGAATACAAAACAAGCTACTCTGCTGCAAGTGATGATTATCAGCTCCATCACACTCAAACTGGAGATTTCTCTGGTGATTTTTATTAAAGCTTTCATCAAAGTAACTGAAAAGAAAAGAGCTACACTACAAGAATTTTTAAAACCAGTTTCCTAAATAATGTTGTACAGGTATCTATCAAGCATAATAATAATTTACCATGAAAATAATACCACAGATTTCAAACAGAAACTCTCAATATTAATTGGAATCAAAATAATCTTTCAATGTGATGATCCTGGAAGAGCCTTCACCTTTTTATCCTGATGCTACAAGGAATCCTTCCCCCTTACACTGGTTTCTTTTAGATCTCACTGTCAATCAGGTAATCCCTGGACAGCTCCTGCATCTGTGTAAACTAAACTTAGACTTTACAGAAAAATATCTAAAGCGCTACTTTTTTCAGTGTTGTTAAACTTTAGCATTACTGAAACAAACTAGATCATGTATTCTAAACATCTTCAACACTATTTTACTGCCAAATTGTTCAAATATAAAGGCAACATGAAATGTCTGTGACAAAACTGATTTTTAACAAAAGAACAAGAAAAGCCCTCCGCCAAGGCTGCTTAGTCTTTGGATCATTTCTGATGGCTGAAATTTTGAAAAACTTTGTGGCAGTAATCACGGCACTATAGAATGTGGCTATTTAATATAGATGTAACCACAAATAAAATGACCTTAAGTTGAGCGCAGGCGTGTGTTATGCATGTGTAGGTTATGTACGGATACCGAATCGCATGACCTAAATATGTCGCAGGTGGTGGGAATTGATGGGACTCGGAAACGCGTCCGCAATTTAATCAATTCTTTCTTGTATCATTTCCGACGGATACATCCTGATAAGCCCGCAGCGGTTGATTTGTGGTAGGATCACAGTCATATGATTGTCAGCAGTCAGCTGACGTAGTGTTTACTTGTAGTCATAGTTACAGTGACGCCGTGACGTTATCTCGCAATGATACAGAAATTTTTAACAAATCCATGGATCTAGACTACAAACAACATCACTGCCAAAATCTTCTCAGTTGGTCCTTGTGTCATTTCTGACCTTCTCTGAAAATTTTAATCAAATCTGTTAGTCCGTTTTTGAGTAATGTTGCTAACAGACAAACGGACAGATAAACGTATGCCAAATGCCACCGTTCCTTGGAGTAAAAAATGCACTCAACATTTATGACAAATTATGGTCTCCTTAGTGAGCCTTAAGAATGTAATGGGTAATAAGAATATTGAAACCAAATGCAGAACATGAAGTCAGAGTTGAATGGTTTTATTGTAAACCTTGAGAGTGAAGCCTCAAGACGATTTCAAGGAAGTAGAGACAGCAGTAGGTGAGAGGATGGTGTGAGGATCCAGAGGAGTGTGATGCTTGATGTTGGGTGGTTCTGAGTGTGACATGTGGCCTGGTGGGTGGCTGACTGACTGTTTGGAGCCTGAGGAGCTTGTGCGTGATGTCTGACACTATGAGTTGCAGGCTGGAGTTTGGCTGTGGCAGCAGGCTGGCAAGAAGACGACGAGAACTGTCTGGTACCTGAGACAGAAGGAAACACACTGGGAAGCTAAAGTAAAATCAGAGTTTGGCTGACAATAGTACCATGGGAGAAGGTAGAACAATCTGGCGAGGAGTTGAGAGATGAGCTGGGGTTCAACTGCAGCTGGATGATTAGCTGATTAGCGGATAGATCTCTGATCTGTCAAATGGTTCCTGGCAGAGGAACAGGTGGCCACACCTAGACATAGACACAAGATGTAACCTCACAACAGGCAAATGAGGCAGATGACTTACCAGAGGGAGAGGAAGTACACAGCAGAAGCACAAGAAACAGAGACAAGATTCGTGGAAACTGATCAAAACTTGAACTGTGTCTGCCAAAACTGGAGACAAGTTTGTTTATAAAAACAATCCTTCAAAAAATCCCTTTTGGAATTCTCCTGTAAAACAATACTGTCAAATTTCTATTTGATATGATATATTTAACTGATGTCTTGGTTTTGATAATTTTGCTGGCAGCTTGTTTAAACTATTACAGAATAAAAGTCCTCAGCCCTTAACTCATGTTCTCAATGTTTCCAAAAAGATGTCCCTGACAACCCGAAAAACGGTTAATAATTCTAGTGTACAGAGAGGATGACTCAGTAATTATCAATCATTAGCAATTGATTTTGTTTCTACTGTACCTCTGAGGATGAAAGTGTTGGAAAAGATTGCATATCAAAGATTATCAAAGATTGTTAAAGGGGACATATTATGCAAACCTCACTTTGTGAAAGTGTTCTTATAGTAGTGTGTGTTGCAGTAGCCTCATTATGAGGTTTGAATTTGAAAACTGTCTGTTTCCTCCCTGCCTTGCTACACCACATTTTGTGAAAATGCCTGCTCAAATGTCCGATTTTGATTTGGGTCCACTTATGACGAAATAAGCGGATTTGACTCCTCCCCCTGACTGCGCGAACTATCCGCTGGCCAGCTCTTTTCCTCTTGGGTTTGCTCCCAAGAGGCGGTTCAGTCCCTCGGTGACAGCTTGTTGGAGCTCCCTCAGTTCTTCCTCCATCTGCAGTTGGGCGAGCGCCATCCCACTTCTGACACCAATGTAGCACTGAGCGCGTCCTCTCCCAGAGAGGGGAGGGGGAGTGGGCGCGGACAGATGCGTTAATTTGCATACCTGGAAGCAGGCCCAGAAACAGCCTGTTCTGAGGAGGGCTGGTGAAGGTGAATTTTTCGACCGCTGAAACTCCGAACAAAGGATGATTTTGGGGTGAACAAACTTAAATACTATGTTTTTGGGCTTCTGAGACCTATATGACGTGACCAAAAAATAGCATAGTATGGGACCTTTGAATAATCTGTATAGGTAGAATACTTTACATACACACCAAGCTGGGTTCAGCAAAAAAAATAAAAAATCACGACTTACTTCTTGAGCTGTCTTTTATTACCTCCGCCAAGGAGGTTATGTGACACCCGGCGTTTGTGTGTCCGTCTGTTAGCAAGATAACTCAAAAACACCTGGGCAGATTCAGATGAAATTTTGAGGGGATGTAGACTATGGTAAGAGGAAGAGCTGATTTAATTTTGGTGGCAGTCCGGAAAGGATCCCAGATTCTGTTTTTTTAGTTTTTTTTTTTTTTTTTGTATGTGTTGTATTCCCAATGCGTACTAGTAGTTTGTCCCTTATCACTCACCAGAGTTCAAGTGGGAGTAGCAATGCATGCTGGGATGTGTTCTTTACCTCAGTTATAATGAAGGTCAATGTGAGCTGCAGAGCAGCAAATAAAGCTCCGATAGAATCTTCAATAAGTCATCTTATTTCATGCAAACCACAACATTACATGGTGTCAGAGACTCATCGGACTGTACGCTTCTAAAGAAAGGAGTCAATGATGGATCCATCGGGAGTGCCTACACCGCAGATGGACTGGGATTTGGCAAACCTTCCCGACGCATGGCGGAGATTCGTGCAGCACGTAAAGCTCATGTTTTCTGGACCGCTAAAGGGAAAGGAGGAAGTGACCCAATGCAGCTACTTGCTTGTGTGAGTAGGAGAAAGACGCTTGGACATTGACCGCAGATGAAGCTAATAAGCTAGACACTTATTATGGACGCTTTGAAGAGTATCTCATGCCTAAAACTAACACGATTTTTGCAAGGTACAAGTTCAATGACAGACTGCAAGGCGAAGGGGAGTCTTTTGAGCATTTCATTACTGAGCAAAAGCTACTTGTGAAGCAATGCGGCGATGCTGATAGTGACGAGATGGTGCGTGATAGGATCGTATTTGCCACTAACTGACCTCATTTGAGAGAGAAGCTGTTAAATCAAGGCTCAGACCTTCAATTCCAGCTCACGATCCTTTACTGCATGGGTTTCCTGTTTGGTTGTTGCTAGACGTGCAGACCCGAACCCGTAGCCTGTGGCCAACGGATACGGCACTTTCCATTTGCCAATCAGATACGCGAGATCTGGTCACGTGACTCCCGGTAGACGCTAGCAGTACGGACCCGTAGCATCGGTACTACAGGTACGGACCCTAAACCGAACCCTATCACTAACCCTAACCCTAACCTTTGCTTACCTTTCAACAGTTTGTAGTGGTTAGCAGATTCTTGACTCACGAGACTCGCTGTCTGGCAAATGGAAAGTGCCGTATTGGTAGGCCACAGGTACGGGTCGTATCTGTAGACACTACCTTCCTGTTTTCCTCTCTATCCTTGGCGGAGGTCTGCACTCTGAGCGCTTTTCTAGTCTTGTTCATGAAATCCACAAAGCTCCAAATAGAAAGGGAATTTGGGAATTTTCAAAGCTTTTCATACCTGAAGTCATCATTCTTCCTCACAAACTTTCCAGTTTGGAGTAAAAAAAATAAGAGTGTTGCTCTGGTTTTCAACTTACTTTAAACTAAGAAAAAAAAAGATGATCTCATACAATGACAAAAATTCTTCTTTTCGCCCTTTTACTTGTGATGCAATCATCAATCCTCCATCAATCATTACCGGTATTTTTAAGTTTTATCAATTATTTATGCAATATTTCTAACAATCTGTCAGTGCTTTCTTTGCTACGACTGGTTTTTTATTCACATGCAAATTTGAATCGGCTTAAGTACTCATTGATATGATCAACAAAACATAGCATGTTCTCTTTTATGTTTCACCAGGCAATGACGATCAGTCCCTAAAAAAAAAAGTGAAATATTTATATTGAAGTGCAAAGAAAAATGAATAAAATTGTGTGTACTTTGGGAAAAGTCTGACTTCCTGATAAAACTGAGGTCGCTGCTTTTTTTCTGCTATTCTTTGGTTTCTCAATTTATAAAAAAATGTTGTTATAGCTGCTCTTTTCTGTGATTTTGTGAAGTACCTTGTAATTCTGGTTTTAAAAGGCACCACAGAAATAAAGTTTATTCTAACTGTATTTCGAACTCTGGAGGAGCACTCATCCCTCCAAATCTGACCTCATCTTTCACCTTCAGAAGTGACCATTAAGAATCAACTGTATTATTCATCTCAATAATTTTTCCTGAAAGACAGGTGTCCTCAGCATTTATCGGATCAACCAGCTACACCTTACTTCATTAATTGAACAGGACCTTTCCATCATATTTTCATGAACAGTATTCCAACAATCATCATTTTCACAGTTAATTCAATTCTCTGTTGGACATCTCAATTACAAAGCATAACTAATATGAATACAACAATTTAAAGACCTGTTGTGTCAGACTAGATGTTGATTTTCCTTCTTGCATACATGAGACACCTACTAAGACTCTATAAGATGGTCAAGTGAGTGAGGGCATCTTCTGGGTTATCAAATGGGCGCCCTCTTTCCTAGGTGTTTTGCTGATAGGTCCACCACACCTCCAGGTGGTTCAGCTGTGAATCCTAGCATCCCAGGTTCACGCCCCAGATGCCATCTACTCACCTGAAGGCCCAGGTGGAGTCCTTTCTCTTCTTCCACTGTCTGACTTTCCTTTTCAGCAGCTCTGGAGAGGCTCTTGATTGCCTGCCAGTGGACCGTCCCTCGCACTCCCATCTCCCAGAGAGGCTTGGATGTCGAGGTGGCTATGAACCCTCTGCAGCCTACTTCAGCTGGTTGGACCCTCACCTTTCAGCTCTGCTGCTATTCATTGGTGACAAGCTCCATATACAGTGCCTATCATAAGTATTCACCCCCTTTGATGTTTTACCCTTTTATTGCTTTCATATATCAATCATGGTCAATAAAATTTAGCTTTTTTAACAAAAAAATATTGGAAAAAACTCTTTAGTGTCAAAGTGAAAACAGATTTCTATAAAGTAATGTTAATGAAAGAAAATTATATATATGAAAATAATTGTTTGCATAATTATTCACCCCCTTTTTAATTTAATGGTCTAATTCAATAGAGGTCCATCAAATTGTTGCCAATAGTCTCACAATTAGTGAAATGAAGATCACCTGAGTGGTGTGGGTGTGTTTCAAGTGACTGAGTTGTAAAACACCTGTGTCTGAAGGGTCCAGAGAGTGGTTGATCAGTATTCTTGGCTACCATTACTCCATGAAGACAGAAGAACCAACCCGGTCTCACGGGGATTCGTGAAACTGTCACGTAAGTTTTAGTTTCGGTTTCGTGCGCACCAACACGATTTCATCATGTTTTTCGTGCCGCTCACCACGAAATGTTTTTCGCTGTGGTAATCACATCTGAAAGTGGTTTATACCGGCGGATTCATGACGATCTAAGCTGTCCATCGGCGTATACTGCTTGTGTGATCGCGTTTGCGGCTGCCGGCCGCTGGACATTCTTGAAATTCCTATGCAAATTGGTAAGTGTACCACCGGCTTATGGTTAGGTTATGGTTAGGATTATGGTTAGGGTTATGTTTAGGAACGATGTCATGCAAAATATAGCGTTGGATTCGCCACGGTTTTACATTAAAAATATAATATACACATTCTTTTGAAATACGTTCTGAGTGGCACGAAAAGTCCGCCGTTTAAAATACATTGGTGCACATTTCGTGGTGAGCGGCACGAAAAACATGACGAAATCATGTTGGTGCGCACGAAACCGAAACTAAAACTTACGTGACAGTTTCACGAATCCTCGTGAGATCGGGCTGGAAGAACACTCTAAGCAACTCAGGGAAAGGGTTATTGAGAAGTACAATTCAGGGGATGGGTATAAAAGAATTTCCAAGGCACTGAACATCCCCCGGAGTTCAGTGAAATCAATTATCAAGAAATGGAAGGAATATGGCACCTGTGTGAATCTGCCTAGATCAGGCCGCCCTCGTAAACTGAGTGACCGTGCAAGTAGGAGACTAGTGAGAGAAGCCACCAAGACCCCTACAACTACTCTGAAGGAGTTACCAGCTTCAGCTGCTGAGATGGGAGAGACTGTGCATGTAGCAGCTGCTGCCCGGGTTCTTCACCAGTCAAAGCTTTATGGGAGAGTGGCAATGAGAAAGCCACTGTTGAAGAAAAATCGTATTAGATCTCGACTAGAGTTTGCCAAAAAGCACGTAGAAGACTCCATGGTCAAGTGGAAGAAGATTCTTTGGTCTGATGAGACCAAAATTGAGCTTTTTGGCCATCAGACAAGACATCATGTTTGGCAGAAACCAAACGCTGCACATCACCAAAAACACACCATCCCCACTGTGAAGCATGGTGGTGGCAGCATCATGCTGTGGGGATGTTTCTCAGCAACTGGACCTGGAAGGCTTGTAAAGATAGAGGGCAGAATGAATGCTGCAAAATACACTGAAATCCTGGGGGACAATCTTTTTCAGTCTGCAAGAGAACGACGTCTTGGGAGAAGATTTATTTTCCAGCAAGACAATGATCCAAAACATACTGCAAAAGCTACACAGGAATGGTTAAAAAAGAACCAGGTAAATGTTCTGGAGTGACCGAGTCAAAGCCCAGACCTCAATCCTATAGAGAATTTGTGGCTGGACTTGAAAAGGGCTGTTCATGCCTGATACCCACAAAACCTGACAGAGCTTGAGCAGTTTTGCAAAGAAGAATGGAGCAAAATTGCAGTGGGCAGATGTGCAAGACTGATTGAGACCTATCCACACAGACTCACTGCTGTGATTGCAGCCAAAGGTGCATCTACTAAATACTGACTTGAAGGGGGTGAATAATTATGCAAACAATTATTTTCATTTATATAATTTTCTTTCATTAAAATTACTTTATAGAAATCTGTTTTTACTTTGACATTAAAGAGTTTTTTCCAATAATTTTTTTTGTTTAAAAAGCTAAATTTTATTGACCATGATTGATTTATGAAAGCAATAAAAGGGTAAAACATCAAAGGGAGTGAATACTTATGATAGGCACTGTACCTCAGCTTCTTGTGCTCATATTCCTCCTCTACTGAGGTCTCCCAGGGCACTCTGAGCTCAACAATGTAAACGTGCCTACGTGAAGCTGACCATAGCACCAGATCTGGTCACAGGTTGGTGATACGATCTCAGGTGAGAAGCACAGCTTTTGGTCTAAGTCTACCATCCATCCATTCTCTATACACCGCTTTATCCTCACTAGGGTCGCGGCGGGGTGCTGGAGCCTATCCCAGCTGACTCGGGCGAAGGCAGGGGACACGCTGGACAGGTCGCCAGTCCGTCGCAGGGCTACATATGCAGACAAACAATCACAGTCACATTCACACCTATGGGCAATTTAGAGTAACCAATTAACCTCAGCATATTTTTGGACTGTGGGAGGAAGCCGGAGTGCCCGGAGAAAACCCACGCATGCACAGGAAGAACATGCAAACTCCCTGCAGAAAGATCCCAGGTCCACCCTGGGATTTGAACCGGGGATCTTCTTGCTGCAAGGCGAAAGTGCTAACCACTACTTCACTGTGCAGCCCTTCCAAGTCTACCAGCATCTTCCAATTGCGAACCCCTCTCCACTGCTCCCCAGATCTGGTCTCGAGGTGGCGAGACAGGCTCGATCCTCACCTTCCTGGACAAAAATTGCTTCTTGCTAGCAGGACGACGTGGGTGGAAGGGTGTAGACACTATAAACTAAGCATGTGCTCAATTTTAGATAACCATGAAATGTTTCGCTTGTCACTATCCATCGTTATCTTCACGGACTACCTCTGTAAAGTTTTCCTTTAATTTTATCTGTTTATTTTGTGTACTTGTACAAAGGTAAGTCACTAATGTGTGCAGTCTTATCTCTTCTAATGGATGTAGGTATCCATTAGGGAGCTCTCCAATCAAGCTTCTTGAATATTTTCTGCACTTCTCCCTCGCAGGTCTCTCCTGTTTATGAATATATTCCATTTGTACATTTTGCATATGTATAAATAAATAATGAAATACACATGCATACATCAACACATTTTTTCAAGCCTTATTTTTTTTATCTCCCAATGTCAATGTGTGAGCTGAACTTGAGTGTTTACCTTCACACAGATTTGAAGGTAGATGGCAAAAAATTACTTTTTTTTTTTTTTCCACATTCTGGTAAATAATGTAACAGTCTCTATAGAATTGTGTTTGTTTTACTTTTGTCTGTAATTTGAAATTCATACTGGAAATGGCAAACCTATTTTTGGAATTTGTCATGCTGTTGTAGCTGAAGTTGGTTGTGAAATGATCTATCTGCTTTTAGAGATCACTTTTCATTTGCTGCTGTATTGTTCTGACAATTAAGAATTGCTTTTCCTTTATCAATTTGCATAGCATTGATTTATAATGAATGGAAGGCCCCTCTGCGGCATTTATGAATTATCATCTAATATTATTTCATTTTATCCAAGGTGAAGATTGCCATGTGTTTCCTTTCTTTCTCTACATGGAGTCAAGATTTGTTTTCTTGCTCACTGCTGTTCCACCTTTTGAGGATCATGAGACTGAATGCTGCACAGTATGAAGTCACTCAACCAATTAACTATAGCAATACAATAATCTATATCAATCAACGCTATTTTAAAAGCAGCTCAAAGTTGGACTGGATACAAAAAAGAAAAAGATTTTTCCCCACTCCTTTTCTTCTCTATTAGTCTGCCCTGTATGGGGCAGCGCCCCACAAAGAGGAAAAATCATTACCTCTCACTTTAAATCTCCCACTCCCTCTGTGCTGCACACATATGCTTTGGTGCAACCCTCCCATTCTCTGGATGCTATTCTCATACATGTACTGTAAGTAAAAACTCCCCAACAGTGCATTCAATCTCCCATTCATCGTGCGTATCTCAGACAATAACCTTTCATAGTTTTTCAGGGTGGGAGAAGATAATGTAAAGCCAAAGCTGGGTTATGACGGTGTGTGTGTGTGTGTGTAAAAGAGTGGGAAAGAACAGAGAGGGCAAGATAAAGAAATATGATTGATTGCATGAGTATTACAGAAAATGTGTGCAATGCCACCCTCTGTGGTTTTGATCTGTTCCAAGTTGGGAGTGAATCCTACATGCCTCCCGGAGTTAACAGGCATATTTGCCTTTTGTTGCACCAAGGAGAGAGTGACGGGATGATGAGAGAGACAGACGGAGAAACAGAGAGAGCCAGGATGACACAGACAAAGGCACACACAGACAGTGACAACGTGTATCTGGAGTGAAATTCTTTTTATTGTTGAAGATTTGCAGTTGATGGCAGAATTGTCAGAATGGAGAAAAACGAAGATGTCGCTGTGTGCCATCATTTCTCTCTTTGTGTGTGTCTGCAACACATGTAATTAAAGTCTTTTGTGTGTCTGTCAGCAAATACTTTAACGACGACAGTCTTTAATCATTGCCGTGCACTATATTTAAGCTGCAGTCAGCTTGTGCTCAGTACACGCACACACATCCTGTACAGAAATCTACAAATCAGTGTGTGATTATGCTACAGTAACAGTATTAACTAAATTTTTACATTGGTTTTTACATTTTTACATTCTTTTGGTGTAAATAAATGCACATTGAAATTGCAGTATATTTTAACAAAGGTCATAATAAGAAAGCAAATGTGTTTGCATGCACACACAGAATAGAAAAATAGTAACAATAATACTAAAAATAACGTATCTTACAGATGCATAACAACAACCCAAGTTGGTACTGAGCAAAAGACCAAACACTTGATGCTAAACTTAAATCTGTCATCATATTGTCAGAATTGCTGATAGTGTTATTCCGCTCTTTTTAAAAATTGTGATTCTGCTGATATTATGAAGCAGAAGGGAGCAGAGGAGTGGACAGGAGTCTGGAGTCTCCCCTCCTCTCCTGTAGAGGGTGCCCTGGTTCTGCTCATGTAACACTCATGGCTGCTGTTAGTTGCACTAACACTGTGCCGTGGCTCACTGAGATACTAAGCACTGCTGTGTCTCAAATGATGCAATGCATTCTTGTTACATGAAAGTGCTTTCATGCTTCGGAAAAACAATATTCTCATGGCACCGAAAATGATACAGTAGGGCCTCACAGGGTTTTTGTTGAAAATGAACACGAAACACTGTATATATAAACATTTATAATCAGTATGTAAAGACTTTATGACACACTGTGATGTTATGAAATCAGATGGCTAATGTAGTGCTTATAAATGAAATTTTAAAATGTGTTTTCTGTTTTTTAAAAGATGTCAGAATAAGTGATATGACGTGTTACTGCAACCACAATTGTCATACAATACCACACTAAAATTGTATCAGTTAAAAGGCGTCATAGAAAACATCACACGCCGGTCAGCCATAAAATTAAAACCACCTGTCTGATATTGAGTAGAACCTCTGAAGGTGTCCTGGGGTGCTGGCAGTATGATGATAACGGTGTGGATTGCACAGACTTCCATTGATCAGACTTGTTCTACCACACCCTGTAGTTGCTGGATCAGACGGGGACCTGGAGAATTTAGACCCCCGGTCACTGTCTGGTTCCTTATTTCATCCCTTAGGCCCTTCCTGAGCAGTTTTTGCAGTGTGGCAGGACATATTACACTGTTGGGGGAAGCTGTTGCCATAGGGGATGTGTACTCGGTGTGGAACAATGAACTGAAACTACATAATCAATGTGATACACTTCATCTGTCAGTGGTGTTAATAGGTTGTTTTTCACTGCAGGAACTTGCAGGCTGTTTTAGGGCAGGCCAAAACATTTGTTTGCGTTCCACCTACAAGAACTGACCCTGTAGAAGCTCTTTCAGGGCAAATTCTGAAAGACATAAAAGAAGTGGCTGTAGTATTAGAGTTAAAACAGGTTTGTGTACTAATCACAAGGCTGGAAACCGAAGTTGCTCCCAATGGCAGGTAAGTACCTTCCATGGCTGCTCTGCTGCCTTTGGTGTGTGTGAATAGGAAAACATTGTGCAGAGCTTTGAGTACCACTGAGGCAGAAAAGATTTATATATATATAAGTGGAGATCATTTACCATTTAGCCTTGAAATACAGCTGTCTGCATGAAAACTTGGATAAACACTCAATGATTAAACTCAAAGAGAACGACTTGGAGGCACCATTCATTATTGATGTCCTCAAGTAGCTGTCTTCTGTCAAAACTATTCTCACTTTAAAATGCATTTCAAGTGGTTTCAATTTTCACAGTGTAGGTTTGAGTGTATGGTGGAACAGTCAGATTGATATTGTATTTGATATCAAAGCTGATTCCAGCATTTCTTCTCTTGAAGCTACTTATTTCATTGCACTATATGCAGCATTTTAATACTGTTAGTGTTTCTATCCAGGGAGGAAGTGTTTGGGATAATTGCATTATGTTACCTTTCCAGATAGTCAACCAGGAGGTAAATTCAATGATATGATAACCAGTCACAAGTGAGACATGAGCTTTGTATTGTTTTGCTGCATTCACATTTAAGGAAATCAATAGCTGCTTTGGACCCTACAGCACAAATGAAGGGCAGATGAGGATGGATGCAGGCAGGGCAGATTTGTCACGCTTCTATTATGGATGTCTTATTCACAAAGGGACAAGAATCCAGCGTTGTGAAAGCTATTCAGATAGTAGTACTGTACACTTTGTGCATTTGATTGTATAATCAAAGCTCTAACACTGATATTGCGAAAGTAACAAACAGAGAATGCATGATTGGATGTGTTGTATAGTTCCATACAGTTCAGATATGATGCAATTCAAGGTCATCATGAAGCAGTCACTCTCATCTCAGTGTCGGAAGCACTCATCAAGATCAGACGATCACCTGGAGCTAAAAGCCCCCTCGACTGTTGTATGAAAAAGGGTTGCATTGAATGTAGCATCACATGATTACATGGAATTCAACTGATTGTGCATTATTCTGTGAACAGAGTACAAAGAGCGTGTGTCCTCAGAGCTCTGGAGAAAGGGTCACAACTCTAGCTGGAACAAACACAATACTGTACATTAAAAAGAGTCACATATAACGCAATGATGTCATTTAAAACCTTAAAGGAATTTGTTTCTTGAGGTTTTCTGTTCAGAAAAGATCAGTTAGATGTAAGGAAAAAAAAATTAAATAAAGGGCAACATATTTGCACCGTTATTATTTTTCACATTCTAGGGAGCGACATGGGGGAAGTGTCAGGCCAGGACTGCTCCGAACACACACGCAGATGCACACAGACACACGTACGCACACCTTTTCACTAATGCATAACCATTTGTCTGTGTAAACGCAAGGTGAGCAGCGGCGCAACTGGAACTCAAAGTGCTTTGTTGTGCTGAGGGACGCTGTGTGTCTACCCTCCAGGACATCCATATTTCCCCTTAAGGGCCCCAACTGAATTACTCTTTCATTCTATTTCCATGCCTTTTTCCAGTACCTTCATTTTTTTTTTAATCCTTGGGGAGTTCAAAACCAAACAAAGTGCTCTGTGGTCTGCTGTGTCTCTGTGGCAGGACCAAGCAAAGGGCAATGTGCAATACTGAAATCCAAACCCAAACAGAGGTCATGTTCTATGTTAATGATTTTAAACGCATTCAGAGGCAGAGTTTACAGTTGAGTCAAATATTGTGGCAGGTATTGAGGTCATCTGTTTTTCGGTTTGAACTGCTCATGTGTGATATTCACAAAAATTGTTAGTTTTTGTGTTTTGAACTTCAATATTTTGATTGTTTGTAAATTAAACATCCTTATTGTCAGACCGAACATTCTCACCTCCTTCATATTCATAGGGGAGGACTATAATTCCAGAAAATGCCTGTAATGAGTTCAAATTAACTTAATATTCATAAAAATTCAATTTTCTCCCTTTGTTTTGTATTCAGAGTCAGCTTCTCTTGACTACTGACATATATGTGAAAACCACAGATATCTGCATTTTCACCTAAATATCACACTAAAAGTTTATCATCACAATCATTTAGGCCATTATGTGGCCAAACTGAACACACACTATCAATTACTCATTTGACTGGAAAATGTCTATAAGATTTTGAGTAAAACTTACCCATAACCGATAATTCTCCATGTGTTATATTGCTTGCACTGTTGTATGTCATAAGTGGCTGTGTTTAACCACAATTTTTCTACACATTTTGTCAATACCACAAACAAGCTACTATATTTTTGTATCCAGGCAGATCACACAAACTTCCCACAAGGTTTTCAGCATGATCGACACTGACATTCACACTGACAGACAAAAATAAGAAGTAAATCCGTACTCTTTATTACTTTTTTCAAAAGATGAGCTGAAGTACTTCATTTTATTCATTCTTGGAGACCTTGCAAGCAGATTTTTGCTTCATTTTCAGGTAATTTGAATACTGTGGAGAGCAGCTTAGCTCAGGAAAAAAAACATACAGTATGATGAAGCTATTTCTGATGTATTCCCTATTGTCCTGGAACACTGGGTTTGGAGAAACATATATAGAGTTTCTAGGCTAATGATCAAAACCAAATTGAAGGTAGAAGTCACAGAGTTTTGTAACATCAGCAAAACTCACAAAAGCAAGCAGGGTGAGATATGAAAGAAGTGCTATCAGAATCTGAAGGCCAAACAGAACAAATTCTTTGACATTTTCTGTGAAAATGAGCACCAGAGGGCTAAACTTGAGGAGAACTGATCGCTCAGCAAGGTAAAAAACCTTAAGGTTCTATAAGGCATGAGCAAGGACATGTCTACAGTGACACTCAGAGGCTTTTGTTTGGCCATAGAGCAACTCCCCTTACATTAGGTCTGAGCTGAACGAGCATAGCCTTTCCTGTGCCAGACATATAAAGATGCATATTGAACGTTCGCTGGAAAAAAAAAAAAACATTTTGAGCAGAATTGTGGTATTTCATAAAATGCCAGTAGCCCCAAGAAGCAAACGCACACAGAAAAATAAAGCTAGGATAGCTTCTTGTTCTACAATAAAAATTGATTTACACTTATTACAGGGTGTTTGTTGTCCCAAAAGGATGGTATGTATTTTCTGACTACAGGTAATGTTATGTTTTTAAGAGTTTGCTTCCATCTTGCTTACCTTGTTCACACTCTCAAAGATGTCAATGGATCTGTGAAAGCATAATGTAATGCCCTGTGATGCATGTTATAAAATGCATAATGAGGATGATGCATTGATATGAGGCGGTGCTTCACAACACCTTTTATTACAATAACTTTTGTGGTTCCTCATAATATGTTTTACATTCTTTCTGATCCATAGGGACACTTAATGTGCAGGTCCAGTCTAGTTATAATACGATGTCAGCTTATAGGGAAACACTCAGCAGAGCGAAGAGATGAAATAGAGATGATGTGACACTTTATGTGATGCATTTATTGCTCCTTATTCATTTTAAAGACTGATCTCCAGCAGTATCCACCTGCTAGCTGTGAGCAGCAGCAGCTGCTCTGCATGAATGTGACATGTAATTGTGGCTGGATTTGGTTATTGCGTGGATTTCACTTTTGTGTTTCAGTGTGTGGTGCTATAGATATATCCGGCTGCTACGACTTGAACCTGCATTGCTTCTGTGACACTTTACTGCACCAACACCACCACTGTTGTTGGTCTACAACCATTAAAAATGAATATCTCACAGCCAGAGTCATGACACTGGCTGCAACCACAGCTGTGCATGCACTGATTGTATTTACAACAGCTTGAATTGCACCATGATACCATGTTATGTAGCCTGTAGACCTTCACTGGTTGTGACTACAGGGAGTCGGTACGCTCTCAGCTGTGGCTGCTCAGATGCCAGTGTGCACCACTGCATTAAGACAGAAAACTAGAGGAGCCGGTTGAGCAGCTCTCTCTCTGACCTCTACTGAGACACACTGTATGACAGCAGCCTTGGGATGACATCTGTCACGGTGGCTGTATCCATTGTTCGGATTATGGTGGAAGTCTGAACAATAACCTCATATCCACCAACAGCTCCACCATCACAGCCAGGCAGAACAGCTACAGCTTCTCACAACCAGCAGCTGGACACACGGGGTCCTCAGTTTACGACGTCCTCGACCTATGGCATTTCGTTGTTATGTTGAAACTGGGGACGGGCGGGTCCTCGGTTTGTGACGTACGGTGTTCTGTCGTTACCTCGGAATTGGTTACGTGGAACTAGCTGATGAGCAGAGTGGATGAACACATCGTCATGCAGCGCTGTAAGACGGCTTTGTTTACATTCGCCGGTTGTACGCCACATTGGATTGTGCTACATACGCTACAAACTTTTTGGCCTTCATTATGGTTCCCAAGCATAAGCCAGACTCTTCTGATGACAGTACTTCGAATCAAAGGAAAGCCATCTCCATGTTATCTTCTTGTAAAATGGCTTCTACATGCATGAAAGTCATTGAAATTCATGACTTTTCCAAAGAACTGATCGATATCATGATGCATGTGATGGCTTTGTTTACATTTTCGCAGGAGTTCCGACTTACGGCAAAAACCCGACTTACGTCAGGCTGCAGGAACGGAACTCCGATGTAAGTTGAGGACTCCCTGTACTGTCAGAGATGAACTTTTTAAGACGGATGATGAGCAATAAATGCATCAAGTGTCACATCATCTCTCCTTTCCATAGCATCTACCAGGTGTTTCTCTAAACTGGCCATGTGTAATTACTGTTCCAGATCATCATGTTAACTGTTCACATGGATCAGAAAGAATGTGAATTATATTCTGAGGTAACAAAAGTAAAGAATAATCTCGCTCTAACTCAGTGTACCCTCAAGGATGCTGTGCTTGCAAGAGTGTAAGATATTTGCATTCAGCAACAGTAACATCGTTGGTGTACAACCAGGTGATTTTCCTATAAAGGAACTCATGTCCGACTGGTGCACAGAGATCAGTCCAGACGTCAAAAAGGAAAGGAATAGCAGTGAGAGAAGGTTTGTCTTGCAGACCTGGTAGGAGGAGAGCTACTGTGAGGAAGTGACAAGTGTGCAGACTGTGCAATAGAATATTGTGTAGATTTAAAGGGTCTCTGTGCAACATACAGAACTACTGAACATCACCAGAGCACCAGCATCTCAGTCCAAAGCAAATGCACAGGTTGACAAGAGGAGGACTAGTCCTGTTTGTTGAAGGACTGGATGGATAGTAGCTGGGAACAGAAATGCAAAGAGCAGAGGAGAACAGAAACAGCAGTAGATGGAGAAAAACAAAACAGCAGTAGAGACTCTCACACTGGCATGAAATAAAAAGATGCACGTAAACTAGGTTAAAAAACACAAACTAAATACTCTGAGATTATTATTTGGTTGTTCAGACATGGACTGTAAGTTTGACGGCACGTTTGCTTTTCTAGTGTGGTGTGGGGGGGTTACGCTCAGTCTCTTTATAAGCACAGGGAGGGCCGACATTTTCAGAAGGAAGGGCTGAAACGCACTAACATGCACGCACAGTCAGACGGGTGACAAATCACAGAAGATGGAAGCTCAGATTACAACATACAGAGGGAGTGTGACAGACAGCACTTCAGCTATAATAATGCTATATTTATGTTCTATCTTCAATCTCACATATTGCACCTGCAAATGAAAGAAAGAGTCTCAAAAGTTGAAAGTTGGGCGGATGTGAATCTGTCTGGAGGAATCAGCGGCTTGCAGGGAGAGACTAGAGTCAGCATTCAAGAAATCAGACTTACCTGTCCTTATAACACTGCAAAGCAGCTACAGTGCCACAACACGCATTCCTTCTGTCAGTTTCCCATTATTGCCAACAGCTGGTGGCAGCCATGTGTAAAGAAGCTACTGGAAGAAAAAGAATCCCCAAAGCTACCCAACGCCCATGAAAACAGCATGTAAATACTTAGATACACACGTGGACAAAATTGTTGGTACCCCTCAGTTAAAGAAGGAAAAACCCACAATTCTCACTGAAATCACTTGAAACTCACAAAAGTAACAATAAATAAAAATTTATTGAAAATTAAATAATCAAAAACAGCCATTACTTTTGAATTGTTGATTAACATAATTATTTAAAAAAACAAACTAATGAAACAGGCCTGGACAAAAATGATGGTACCTCTATAAAAGATTGAAAACTATTTGACCAGAGTGACATGATTAACTCAGGTGTGTCATTTAATTGACATCACAGGTGTTTCCAAACTCATAATCAGTCAGTCTGCCTATTTAAAGGGAGACAAGTAGTCACCCTGCTGTTTGGTGAAAAGGTGTGTACCACACTGAACATGGACAACAGAAAGCGAAGGAGAGAATTGTCCCAGGACATCCGAAAAAAAATTATAGACAAACATCTTAAAGGTAAAGGCTATAAGACCATCTCTAAACAGCTTGAAGTTCCTGTGACAACAGTGGCTCATATTATTCAGAAGTTCAAGACCCACGGGACAGTAGCCAACCTCCCTGGACGTGGCCGCAAGAGGAAAATTGATGACAAATTGAAGAGACGGATCGTTGGAATTGTATCCAAAGAGCCCAGAGCAACCTCCAAAGAAATTAAAGGTGAACTCCAAGGCCAAGGTACATCAGTGTCAGATCGCACCATTCGTCGTTGTTTGAGCCAAAGTGGACTTCATGGGAGACGACCAAGGAGGACACCACTGCTGAAAAAAACTCATAAAAAAGCGAGACTGGAATTTGCAAAAATGCATGTTGACAAGCCACAAAGCTTCTGGGAGAATGTCCTTTGGACAGATGAGACCAAACTGGAGCTTTTTGGTAAGGCACATCAACTCTATGTTCATAGACTCAAAAACCAAGCATACGAAGAAAAGAACACTGTCCCTACGGTGAAACATGGAGGAGGCTCAGTAATGTTTTGGGGCTGCTTTGCTGCATCTGGCACAGGGTGTCTTGAAAGTGTGCAAGGTACGATGAAATCTGAAGACTATCAAGGCATTCTGGAGAGAAATGTGCTGCCTAGTGTCAGAAAGCTTGGTCTCAGTCGCAGGTCATGGGTCTTCCAACAGGACAACGATCCAAAACACACAGCCAAAAACACCCAAGAATGGCTGAGAGAAAAGCGTTGGACTATTCTAAAGTGGCCTTCTATGAGCCCAGATCTGAATCCCATTGAACATATGTGGAAGGAGCTGAAACATGCCATTTGGAGAAGACACCCATCAAACCTGAGACAACTGGAGCTGTTTGCTCATGAGGAGTGGGCCAAAATACCTGTTGACAGCTGCAGAACGCTCATTGACAAATACAGAAATCGTTTAATTGCAGTGATTGCCTCAAAAGGTTGTGCAACAAAATATTAAGTTATGGGTACCATCATTATTGTCCAGCCCTATTTCATTAGTTTGTTTTTTAAATAATTATGTTAATCAACAATTCAAAAGTGATGGCTGATTTTGATTATTTAATTTTCAATACATTTTTATTTATTGTTACTTTTGTGAGTTTCAAGTGATTTCAGTGAGAATTGTGGGTTTTTCCTTCTTTAACTGAGGGGTACCAACAATTTTGTCCACGTGTGTAGCTGTTTGTGTGAATGTATTTTGAGGAATAAAAGGTATTTAACAGATCTGTACAGCTCAAGGATACACACAGTGTGTTTTGGTGACGAGCACTGACTGTAAATGTGTTTGCATGCTAGTAAACAACACACAGCACTCAAGTAAGAAAGGCCAAGGAAGAAAGGCAAGACAGAATGATAAAGATAAAATATTACTATGCACGGTTTAGGTAATGGTTAATAAAAGAGGATTGTTAATTGCGAGTCTCTGGATGGGATTCAGACTTGTTGCTTAAAGGGCACACTACTAAATGTATTTGAAAAAAGTGCTAAAAGTTGGCATAAGACATAAATCATGAGGTGCAGAATTATCCAACATGGACATACTGTGGTTTCTAGGGATACTGATTTAATTGGTGCTGCTGATTACCATCATAGCTGAGCTGGCTGGTGTGTGTTTTATGCTGCTCTCAAACCTGTAGCTTTGATTATGACAAATGGGGAAAAAAATGAGAAATTGTTGCATTTTAGTTCGAGAGTGATTCATATTCATGCTACCTTTTTCCAACAAAACAGAGTTGTACAAAATCAAGCCACAGACTCACTAGTTTTTGTGATATATCAGTCTATCATCTAGGCCAACATTAGAAAATCAATTTTTAGTGACTGTTACACTTTGATGCGGCTTGTGTGTATTTGATTTTTCTCTGGGGACACAAAGACTTAAAGGAAATAACCGATGTGCATAAATAGTGCAGACAGCAAATCAATTGCTCGTCCCTGCGCTTAAATGCTGATGAACATACATGTTATCATGGCTACCAGATCATTTACATTAACATCGTTTATGCAGATCAATGATTTAATTGCTCCCTAAAGAGCCAACAACAGCTTGAACAGTAGTGTAATACTGTTGGCCGGTTTGATTAAAGCCTTTTCACCACAGTTGAACTTTTTCGAATGAAATGGTTCTCTATAGCACAAACTGACTGCAGTAACTGAACAAATGGACCAGAACTAGGTTTAACTGAACCAAACAGGTTAGATGTGAAAAAATCTTTGAATGTGTCCACACACAGTAATCTGGATTGTTTAAACCTGGCTTCCATTGGTCTGATTTTTGGGGATTTTTTTTTTTAATAAACCTACTTCTTCACTTGACCTACATTTGTGAAAACCCCTTTATCAAAGCAAACATTAAAAAAAACAAACAAACATAATTTATTGTCTTTTCCAATGGGTCCCTGGACAAAATGCAGTTTTTGGATGAATTTGCAGGACCCACAGTCACATGCAACAAAACTGTTTGGTAAAAACAAAATAAAGCAGCAGTTGGATGGGTGTGTGGCTGTATCAACCGTGGAGTCCTCCACATTCTGGCTTGCTACATCAAGGACACAGTACTTTTTTTGGAGTAGTACTAACAACTGGCATTAGCTGTAAAAGGCTGTACTGTAAAATTCCTGGAGAGGTTGGTCAGACATTTTTTATGCATTAAGCCATGTCCTTCAGAAAATAACTTCCTTCAAAATACTTGGACAACTTGAGAGGAATCTGGAAATCACACACACTCTCTGTATCTATCCTTTTAGCGAGTGATCTTTCGACAGCTGCAGCCTGTCTTCAGCTGTCCCATCTTTTCATACATCCTTGCTCTTTCCTTGGGCATATGAAGGTCAGGTGAAGGTAATGCTAGGGATTATGGGAGCTCAGTGGCAGGTCCCTCTGCCTGCAATGAAAGGGTGAAGTTAATGGCTCGAAGAGGAGTGGGAGGTCTCCAATCTCTCTGCCGCAGGCTGTGAAAACGGATGCCTTTTATTGCAGATTGACCCTCACAAGCTGTAGCTGAGGCCTCTCGCTGGATGTTCCGAGTGGGGCAGCCTGGGGGGAGGGGGTTGGCTTTGCCTGGACTTACAGTTAATGTACCGGTGTTAATGAAGCTGTCATGGTCTACTGGCCCCCTTTGCCATGCCATGTCGGAGTGTCCATCCTCTTGTTGATTGCTGCAGGTCTGCTGTGGGTCATAAGTGCCAATAAAATTATGGCCTTCCCACCCCCAGATGACTTTGGGTCTGGTAGGCAATGGTGGATGGAAAGGTAATGGGAAGGATGTCTGCCTCCCTTTTATCCTTCACAACAACTGAGAGAGAAAATCTTACTTACTCTGACTCACCGGACGTAGACTGTGGGGATATGGCTGCTGTTGGTCACAAATTTTACACCTACCCTTTCAATATGAGTGTGTTACTCATTTCACAGTTCCCTTTGCTGCTGGAAATAACAGCAACTTCTAAGCTACAAATCTACACACTGAAAATGGCAAATTTTACCAAAGTTTTGAATTGTGCAATAAGGCAGGCCTGCTTGATTTTTTTTTGCTGAATGTTTATAAAGATCTACGTAGAATTTCTCTGTGAAATTTGCTGTCAGACAGGGACATTGTGCATGTTTGTCCATCGATTATAGAAAAAGTTTTGTTTCCAGTGTTGTCAAATGAAAAGTCTCCCTAAATGATATTTTGCTGGTGCAACATGAATGTTTACTGATTACAGTCTTGACTAAAACCATTATTGAGTGATAATCTGCCCAGATTATTCTACATCGCAGACACAGAACTGTGGAGATTGGTCTGGCTATGTAAGACTACATAAACCAAAGTTGATGTGTAAGCCAAATAAAGTTCAACATTTTTAGTTTTGTTTGCATTTTTTTGCAAGTTTAAAGAGAATGCTGATCAACCCAGAGCTTCAGTCCCTGTTTCTGTTTGAGCACCTTCTACCAACAGTTGGTAGCCAATAAGTCAAAAGAATAATAATAATAAAAAAAGATGGTGATACCCATGCCAAAATTTTGTCAAATTTTGAAAGACAGTGAATTTTTGTTTGATCAATTTGTCTCTTCTGATTAGGACAACATGAAGAAGTGACAAAAGATGGTAAGATGTTGTGTTAGAAAGGTATAAATCTGATGATTTATTGTGACTTTTTAAAAATGATTGACACCCCTTGAAACTGTTGCAAATTTTCGAAAGAATGCCAAGCTATTACTCTGTCCCAAATGGTGGTTGGTGAGCTTGCTATTATCGTCTCCAAGCAGACACTCCAGCAGACACTGCACAGAACATCAGCCTTGGAGGACTCCACTTCTCCAAGACAAGAACACAAAACCTCACTGAGCTGTTTCAAAATCTTACCTGGTAAAAGAAGAAAACCTTTGTTCATAAATCCTGCATGACACACAGAGATGAGACGCATGCAACCCCAAGAACACCTTCCTCTGGTCAAGCATGGTCTTGGAATTGTAATGCTTTGAGAGTGCTTTTCAGCTGATGGGCCAAGCAACCTTGTCAAAGTGAAGAACATCATGAGAAAAGTATGAAAAGAAGACTACACCAAGATTCGAGGGGAAAAAAATCTGAAAAACTCTCAGCAGGACAATGATCTGAAATGCACAACTAAAGTGGTGAGGAAATGGTTAACAGAGAACAGAACTGAATCCTTTTAATAATCTGTGGAGGGAAGTGAAGAGCAGAGTGATTGCAGGGAAGCATTCGACCTCGAACACCTAGACGATCGTCATAAAGGAGCAGTGGTTCCAAGACCCAGTGGAGCCATACAGAAAGCTTGTTAGCAAATGCAAAAATAGTTGAATGCTGCAATGGTAAAATAAAGATTGTGCTGCTGACTTTAGAGAAAAGTTTGGAATACTCGTGGACATGGCATTTTTTTTTAGCACAAGTACACACAAAACAAACAATATTCCCCACCCCCAAAATAAATAAAGGAAAAAACAACCAAAAACAACAACACAGAAATTATTTAAATGTATGATTAACATTTGTAACCCAATGCCTTCCCATTGCATGTCACTTGTTTATGCCATTTTCAGACAGAAGGAACCTACTGGTCAAATAGAAATGAACTCCAACTCAGAATCTGGAATGGCTGTAAATAATGTGGACCTAAACTATATGTACTAACTATAGTAAAAAAAAATAGTTCTACAGCATTAGCTAAGAAGCAAGACTTGAAGTTGAAGGATTAGCAGTAGCAATGAATATTAGTAGTAATAATAGAAATAGTAGTCATAGTAGTAACAGAAGAAGCAGTATTGGTAATGACGTTGGACCAGTTAGCTGTAGCAAAGGCACATACAGTGCTTGTAGCAGTTGTCATGTTAACCATACTAGTAGTAATGGTACAGAAGTAGTCCAACAGTTTTAATTGTATTAATAATTAGCAGTAATTTCAGATGGCAGCAACTTACAATGCCACTCAAAAGTCTGTACACACTTACTCATTCAGTGCTTTTTATTTATTTGTAATATTTTCTACGTTGTAGATTAATACTGTAGATTAACACTTTTTTGTTTACAACATAATTCATATGCATTCTTTTATAGTTTTGATGTCTTCAGTATTAATCTACAATGTAGAAAATAATTGAATGAAAAGATGTGTCCAAACTTATGACTTATAATGTATATAACAGTAGTTTGATTCAGCAGTAGGAATGGCAGTAGTTTTAGTTGTAACAGCAACACAATAGTACTAGCAATAGTGGTAGTTGAACTTGTTGGAGTAGTAGTAAACCAGACATAGTGTAGTAGCATTACTTGTAATTGTAGAAGCAGTAGTAGTATCAGTGTTAGAATACTAGAGTTGTATCAGAGTATCAGTGTTAGCAACAGCAGTGGTAGTATCCACAGTAATAGTAGTAGCAGTAGTTGAAGCTGTCACGATAATAGCAGTAGTAATAGTATCAGTCCAGCACTACATACTGGGACTCCCATTGTGCCACTCTCGCCTCCCCTGTAGCTCTTCAACTACTGCTGGGCTCAATGTCATCCAAAGTATGGGGACTGACAGAGGGGCAAAGGGGCTGGCAGACCCCTGACTGGCTTTAATGGAGATGAATGTGTGTGAGTGTGAGCGGCTGTGAGAGAAACTGACTGCAGGGTCACAGACAGATGAACAGCATGCTGTGCAAGTTTATGTGTTCCCAATGATATTAGTAGCGTTCTGAAGATTATGTTGCTTTTTGTGAAATAAACACATTTGCAAAGCTGTGTTTTAAGTAATGCTCATTCAGGGTTTGGACACAGATCAGAAATTAGATTTTTTTTCAAACCCTGGCAGCAGTTTTGTTACAGCTGTGCAAAAAATTTCAGACATCTTGAAATGCTTTATAGTTAATGTCTTGACACTTTTTGCAAGTTTATTGCAACATAACAACGCAAAGCCGAGGAGTAAGACAGGACAGATTCAGTCAGGAGGTCAGAGACTGTAAAATAAAGCATAAGCAATCACCTGTGTCCTCACTGTTTTATGATAGACTATGTCACACAGCAAAAATAACATTACATACTGAACTGGCATCACCCAAGAAGAGCAAAGGCTGTGCAGCTCAGCTTTCAGTTGTTGTCACAAATATATCTCTCTGACGCATGTTGTTGTTCAAGCATTCTTCAGACCTTCTACCATAACCCCAGTTCCCGGGATGTCAACGTCTCCTGTCACTAACCTGTGTTATTATGAAGTGCTTCGAATGAGTCATGGGCCACATCAAAGCCAGCGACTCCAATTTGCTGGACCTCCCTCTGCAACTGGATTGCTGAGATCAGAGCAGCTGCATCACTGTCGGGCATGGAAACTGTACTGAACTCGCTAAGGGATCATATGGGCCTGTAGACCTCATCAATCTCACTCAGATCGGTTATTGTACTCAGGTTCTGATGAACTTAGACATTTTAAATGTCTTATGTGGTTGTGTTGGTGAGTTTTTGTAATCTTTGTTTGTTTTGTTTATGTCAAGCTTAATTTTTAATCTCAAATTTTCACTACAAAGTTTTAAAAATCTTCGACAAAGAAGCTTGGAAATGTTATTTACTACTTCAGTGACTCATTTCTACATTTTAAACAACAACCAAAAAAAAAAACCACTCAGTGCAGTACTCTGGCAAGGCTGCTCAGTCGTATAATTTCTGACAGCAGAAATCTTGATAAAATTCATGACAGAAATCATGGCACTGTAAAATGTGGCCATTTAATATAGATGTACCCACAAGTAAAATGACCTTGTGCAGACCACAGGCGTGTGCTAAGCATGTGTACATTGTGCATGGATACTGAACTGCGTGACCTAAATATGTAGTGGGCAGCGGGAGTTAATGGGACTCAGAAAAATACCCACAAGTTCCTTCTTTCATTCCCAACGGATAATTCCCGATAAGTCTGCAAGGGTCGATTTGTAGTCAGATCATAATCATGTGATTGTCAGCAGGCAGCTCATGTAGTGTTCACTTGTTGGAATAGTTGTCAGCCATCTCGCAATACAGAAATCTAATCAGTTGGTCCTTCGTCCTTTCTGACTTTCCCTACAAATTTCATCCTAATCCGTTGGTCTGTTTTTGAGTAATGTTGCTAACAGACAAACAGATGGACAAATGTATGTCGATCGTCATATAAGTCTGTCGTTCCTTGGCTGGGTACTGAAAAGAGCAGTACTAGAAAATACTGACAGTTAAAAATTTCATATAAAAAATTAAAACTATGTGAAAATTCACCACTTTATTATCAGAAATGGGGACTTTTCTCCATTTTTCAGAAGGCTTGTTTATAAAAAATATAGTTGTGACAGTTGGAGTCAAACTAGTCCCTGTGCTGCACTTTGCAAAATAGCAAAATCATACTTACAGTGTTTCTGTGTTCAGAAAAATCCTCACACAATCAGTAATGTTACAGAATGACATTAAAAATGAAATTCTGTCACAGATTGCTGGGCTGAAATATGGAAAAACATTTGGTATTTTAACATAAAACTTACAAATACAGTTTTTACATTTCACTCTCACTACACCCCTGTCTCGAACAAACTCTGGAAATCTGCAGGGTGGACTTTGCATGTCATGAATCAGGACTTGTTTTCCCTGAATGCTGTACTTCACATATTAAAGTATTATGTAAAGGTATAAAAACACTGCAGGCTGTTGCTGTACAGTGACGACATTTCCATTGTACAGCCGTGACCTTTGCTGAAGTGTTTGCTGAAGGCGCTTGTTGTTGATCCTGTGATCTGACTGTCAATTCCTGGCCACAAACACAGCGCATCTTACTGTGGCTGGTGTCAGTTTGCTGTTTTTCTTCCAGGAGTCACAGTGCATGCAGCAGATTTGCATTAGACATTCCATGTGTTGTTCATCAAGCATCGTTACAAAAACATTGACTGCAGCACAGATGTGACTGTCAGCAGCACTTAAAGTGACTAAATAAAATGGCTTTTTCTGTGTTTTTTCTAATTCAGTTCAAAATAAACATATTCTAGGATTTACAGTTTAATATTGTAAAAAATAAAGTGAGAAATTTTCAAAAAATGTCTCCTGCTGTTTCATTTCAGTGTCAAAGACTTTAAAAATGAATAATTCTGCATGATAATAATTGTTTCTTCTACACCTCTTCCAGTCATTTCTGTATTGACTGAGGAGAAGAATTCAGGTTTCGGAAACCAGAGTGTCATGTGGTCATGAGCAACATGAATATATGAAACTGTAAACAGTGTGCTTGTGATCCTCTGAAAGGATAAAGTAGGTATAGCTTCTGGTACGGTATGTTAGACGCTGTTACACTGAGTTGCTTACTCTTTGGGAAGCTCATTTCTATTCAGTTTCTTCTCTTTTTTCTCCTATACTGTGAGTTATTCTTCCAGCAAGAATAAGAGGTCAGAATTGTAAACGGTGACTTCCGGCAGCAGTAAACACAGTTCCATCGCATGAAATCATAAAATCCGAGTTGGTCTGAAATAGTCTTAATTGTGTTTGCCTCCCCACAGAGACAAACACTTTGAAGAAACAGTGGCATGTGTCAAGTGTTACCTTAACTGTAGGATGCGAGCGATGCTGTGCTCACTTTGAAAATGGGCGAAAACTGTTTTTAGCATAAATTACATACACTACCATTCAAAGGTTTGGGGTCACCCAGACAATTTCACGTTTTCCATGAAAAGTCACATATTTATTTTATGTGCTAACGTTCACTACTCACAATAAGTTAGGGATATTGTTATTTACATGAATGCTTTTCCTAATTGGTCTGAATTTTAATGAAATAAGTAATAGTTCCCTTTGATATTACTATTAATGAATTAATAGTAATATCAATGAATAGTGAATTCATTTTTATGTGTCCCCATACTTTTGAATGGTAGTGTATGATTAGCCTGTTTTTGATTTACATGCATTGCAAGATCTGTATGGAAAAAAAAAAATCTATCTGTGCATCAGGTCATATAGGGACTGGAGCCTTCCCCAGCATGCACTTAGGTAGGGGAATGAGTGCATTACGGACAGGCTGCCAATCTAATGCATATAGCCAGACAGAAACATTCACTCTCTGTTCAAAGCAGCGATGAAATGAAATGTAACAACAAATATACGTGCTAATGAGAACGAATCCGAAATGATCCACAATGCAACGCGGTGCATTATTAGAACCTTCATTCATCCAATACTGCAGACAAAGACAGTGATTGAATGACTGATTATAACATCAATATTCCCTGACTTCGCCGGTTTCTGTCACCGCATGGTAAACACAGTGAGACCTGTGAAATGATGAGGCCACATTATTGCTTGCTTTCAGAAAGTGATTGCGGTTTAATGCGGTGGGAGGCTAGAGGGAAGGGTGTTGCCAGGTATCCTAGCACCATTATTTAGCACTACATTACCTCCCATCTCATTCCTATTAGCAGGTGCAGATGGTGCTCCTTGTGCCACTTAAAGGTGCTCACAGCTGGCAAACCCCAACTACGTCTGGACATTGGCCATTCACATAGCGAGCCAGATGGGGAAAGGTGAGCCTACTCATGTATGAGTGAGCCTGAGAGTGCATGCTGATACAGCTGTACACATGTGTTGAGAAATACGATACCATGAGTGCTTGGTTTGATTGCAACAAGAATTGGAACGTAACTGTCAAAAAAAAAGAAAAAAAAGAAAAATGATTTATTTCCAGTCGTGGTGTTGAGAATGTGGTCACTCTGTTGATTACAGTTCCTGCTAATGGTTTATGTGATTTTTGAAGTATGTAAACTGACATGACTGTCTACTTTAATTCTTCTCCAAATTGCAGAGGACATTTGGAGGTTTTGTAAATCTGCCTAGAAAAGTTGTGGGTATTTCAAGAATTGGTGGGCATTTTACGTCCCACCAATCAAATTTCAAAATACTACTGAACAATTAAATTAAACAGATAAGAACCCTGACAACTGAATTTCCCTTCAGGGATGAATAAAGTGATTCTGATTGTGATTGTGATTCTGAAATCACCCCCCCCCCAAAAAAAGAAAAAAATAAATAAATAGGAGAAAAGAATGTTGGAAAATAGTTTTTAAAATACCAAATAAGTCTGGAGTTCTCCCTGAAATGTCATTTTTCTCTTGTCCCACCCGGAAAATGACAAAATTTAATCTTAAAATTGTAAATAATTATTATGTATGGATGAGAATGTGATTCCTCCACACCACCCAGTGTGATCGCAATAAGGAATAAGTGATGTATGGATGGATGTATGTTTAAAATTTCATTTTTGTGGTCAGATGTGACACATCTGGCCACAAAAATTGACCCTTTTAAGTTGACCCTTTTAAATACACATCAAATCAATCAATGTATCATTTTATGTGTGCTAGCTATTATAGTTGTTAACCGGCTAGCTAAACTTTTACTGTGGTAAAGAGCAGAAGTTGTTCTGCCACCACAATGTTCAGAAGTTTCACAGAAGACATCAGGTGCATTATCTCCATGTTCTGCTGTGGAGTTGGGGTTAGAAAACCATGTCAGATCGATCACATCAGATTTGTGATCTGGTATAACTGTAAATGTTTCAGACATCGGTTTAATTTTATTGGGATGTAAGACAATTTTTGTTGTACTACATTTCATGCCACATCAATGTGAAGAACTTAGTAATATCGTGATACAGCCCGATCTCACGAGGATTCGTGAAACTGTCACGTAAGTTTTAGTTTCGGTTTCGTGCGCACCAACACGATTTCGTCATGTTTTTCGTGCCGCTCACCACGAAATGCGCACCAATGTATTTTAAACGGCGGACTTTTCGTGCCACCCAGAACGTATTTCAAACGAATGTGTGTATTATATTTTTAATGTAAAACCATGGCGAATCCAACGCTATATTTTGCATGACATCGTCCCTAACCATAACCCTAACCATAACCATAACCCGGTGGTACACTTACCTTTTTTTTTTTTTTTTTTTTTTTTTTTTTTTTTTTTTTCCCAATTTGCATAGGAATTTCAAGAATGTCCGGCGGCCGGCGGCCGCAAACGCGATCACACAAGCAGTATACGCCGATGGACAGCTTAGATCGTCATGAATCCGCTGGTATAAACCACTTTCAGCTGTGATTACCACAGCGGGTTTCGTTGTGAGCAACACGAAAAACATTTCGTGGTGAGCGGCACGAAAAACATGACGAAATCGTGTTGGTGCGCACGAAAAAGAAACAAAAAATTTACGTAACAGTTTCACGAATCCCCGTGAGACCGTGTTGCGTGATAAGCTACAAGCTGTGTTTGCAACACAGTCCACTGAAGCTTCTGTCAATGTAAAAAGTTGTCTGGCTCCTCTAAAATGGGTTTCTCCTTGGATTATATTGTTTAATTCTGAGGGAACTGCAATAAATCCAATGCTGCTATATGCTGCGGCTGTGTTGGAAAAACCTTATTGCAATGTCACATCATCTACACTGAGGCAGAAAAAGAAAAGCAATGTAATAAAAATAAGAAAGAAATGCTGTGCACAATCCTTGGTTTAATGTCCCTTTTTTGTTGCTGCATTGCTTTTAACTGACTAAAGGTCTTTTGAATGTGGATTATGCCAGAGGAATCCCAGGCTCTCTGACGGATCAGTTGTTTTTAGCCACAAAGAGCGCCTCATGCCAGCAGTGTCCTGGATTTGATTTCAGTCTGAGACCTTTGTTCGCTGTCTAGCCCTTCTTCATCTCATCTTTTCAGTCTGATGAATGTCTGTTTTCCACCCACTGACAAACAGATGCACACATGACAAATGCGAATACCTCAGGAATCCTTTTCTCATAAAGAAATAATTTCACGATACATTGCAAGCGCTGACCTCTCCTCAGTCACGGCTCCTGGACACCAGGTTTGGCCTGTCCCTTGTCTGTCTGAGGTGCAGCTGGCCCTCCCTGTCAAGTCTGCCAAGCCACTGTCTCCAGGCAACAGACTCAGCAGCCACCTGTCATTTTGGATCAATGGACACACCTGCACACCCACCTGTCCACAGTCTTGTCACATGGGGAGAAGAGAGGGAAAAAGAGAGAGAGAGAGAAGAGAGAGGAACTCATCCTGTGTGGTTGATGACCTGATTCTGAATGAATAGATGGGTCTGAATAGCCTGATTTAGCGAGACGAGATTGAGGTTGACAGACCTGAGAGCGGCCTGTGTGTGGCTGTGAATGTTCCAGTAATAATGACTGATGCTGCTTTTGTCTGCTTGTATCTCGCACTGAGCCGATACATATACCTCGCTTTCAGATCATAGTTTCACTGTTTGCAAACTTTCTTATATAACTTTTCATCTCAGAAATCCTTTTCAGCTTCACCACCTGCATTTCACCTTCGGGGGCTCGGGGACTTTTCTTAATCACGACTTTTAACCACGACTGGACTCAGACAGAAGCTCCCAGTGTCATAACCATTAGTTCCATTTGGTTTCATCCATTGAATGACAGACAGCTGACACCTCAGGCTCCTCTTAACGTACTGGAAACATTTAATTTCACTTAATATTGGCAGTTATTGAGCATATCAGTCCTGGATACTTCGTGTTCATAAATGTGTCAGTGACCTCTGTTTTGTGCAGTGGATAGACTCTGTAGGCTATGAGAGTCAGTATAGAGATATAAAACTGTGATAGAGGGCTTGGGAGGGATAGTTATTGTCGTAATATATGTACAGTGATTTCTTTCTATGATAGGTGCAGATACATGAGACATGGTAAGCTAGTTATGGGACTAGAAAGCTAAAAATGTACATGCTATTCAAGTGCAGATCAAATAATTTAGGAATTGTGGTTTCACTTTTAATTCTGTTGCCTAAGGTTTAGCACAGAAGACCAGTTTCATCTCACTATGCATGTCAATGCAAAAGAGAACGGAGTTTGCATCAGAGAGATGGGATTTAAGGAGGTTTTTCCACCTCACTAACTGTCTACTTTCAAGGGCCCTCATTGCTTTGGACGCAATCCTTTCCCCCACAAATTGGATTTATATATGCAGCTAATTTGAAAAAGTCATTTAGGTTCACTGGCAACATTTATTTCCAGTACAAGAAGTAGTTTTATGCTTTAAGCATTTACCGTTTCATTATTTATGTGACTACTTTGACTTTAACTATCTTAGCGTGGTTGCCAAATGTTTTCCCTAGGTAGTCATACTTAATTTAATTACCATGAATAAGTCTTTAGGCACTTTTAGAGTTCTAAAGAACTTGGGAACAAACTAAGTTTGAAAGAAAAGCAATGTTTAGTAGAAGTTTTGTACATTTGTACAATATTTACATTTTTGATCTGACGACGGCACTAACTGTAAAATGAGAAGGCAATACAACTTAGTGTATAAAAAGATGGATGAATCCTCTATGATGTCACGCATAAGTCTCCTGAATAGTGGTTTTGAGACTCATTGTGGCAGCTCATTTCTAAGTCCATGTAACTTACAGTTATTTTAAACATGAACAAGAAAAGCAGTCAGAGAGCGCAATACTCCCCTAAGGCTGCTCAGTCGTTGTAGGATTTCTGACAGATAAAATCTTGGTCGATTTGTAGTAACATCACAACCATGTGATCATCAGCAGGCAGTTGACGTAGAGTTCACTTTTTGTCAGAGTTACAGTGCCGCTGTGCTGCTATCTCGCAACGATACAGAAATCTTTAACAATTCCACGGATCCAGACTATAAGCTGCATCACTGCCAAAATCAAATCACTTGGTCCTTGTGTCATTTCTGACCTTCCCTGAAAATTTCATCCAAATCCGTTAGTCCCCTTTTGAGTAATGTTGCAAACGTACTGACAAACAGATGGACAGACAAACCAAGCAAAACCCCGTTACTTGGCGGAGTATAAACAGTTGAAGTGTGAGTGGAGCTAAGGTGGTATGTGCAAATATCTCTGGGCCATGGACCGTCCTGTGTGTAAGCCCATAAGTGTATTACGCATAACTTTAAAGCAGAACACACTTTAGTTGAATTAGTTAAATATCCTCCTCAGTGCCCCCTTAGCCTCACCAGTCTGCTGTTGGTGAGGTTCGTGTTGCTCTGGATTGGAAAGTACCCTTACATGAGTGCGTGCAGCTTCCACAAGTTAGCACATAACATCACTTCAGAGGACACTGCATTCATTGACCACAACCTGAAAGCACATCTTCATACTAAAACTGGATTATCTATAATCTAAAAGTCCCTCCAATGTGACTGAGTAAACAGATTTTTGTCCTCGCAACACAAGTAATATTATACACACACGTCCACGAAGCCACAGCTGACCTTAGTGACCACAGCCCGGATTCAATTCTTTTCAACACAGTATTCACTGTAGCTGTTGTCTATTTCTCCGGATGCTGCAGGTCTCAGGTCTGGGGAGATATTTCCAGCACCCTTGGAGAATGAATGGAAAATAGCAGATTTCTGTCACAGAGAGGCCTCCTGAGACATGGCATGATTAATTTCATTTAAAAACAGCTTTTAAAGTTTTAAAGTAAAGCTTATTTTTTTCTCTTTGGCTAGGTACAGTATGTGACAGGCCTGGATGTGAAATATCTGAAAATACTTACCGGCCTTTGTATAAGCCTCCTTAACTCCAAAATGGGTGCTATTTGTCACAATAACACTGAATGTCAGGAAGCTTGGTGAAGTAGTTTAGAGAGTGGTTCTGACTGTCCACTGAATGACAAGTTATTTACTTTAGTTTAATGGCAGTAGTGCTGCAGTAGTCTTGCACTGGTGCAAAATGGTTATATAATTAACAGTGCTTGTATATTTTATTCTCTAGTTAGGTCACCTTGCACTACATATAAGTCTAAGCGTTTTCTCTCTTTGTAATTTTCCTTAAATGCAAGCAAAGTCATCCTGGAATCAGTTTTAAAAGCACAGGAATCAATGTATGTTTTATTACTTAATAAAAGTCTTGTCTGAGAAAGACTCATCGTAGGGTTTCACCCTGAAAGAATATATAGTGACACTGTAATTAGTGATGCGTAATGTGGTTACCCTTTGGGAATTGGCTGTTTCAAGTTTATTCAGCCCAATTAGGAGGGTTAGGTATTTTGCCCGAGGAATGTATTGAGGAGCTGTCTTCCACGCCATAATTGTATCTACAAGCTGCTACTGGGGACATATTGATGTAGTTCTGTGCAATTTGCTCAGTGTTCAATATTCATTTCAATTACACAAATTTACTCAGTTAAAATGTTTTTTTTCTTCCTGTGGACTCCTGGAAGAATATTGTAATTGGTCTTAGTAAGTACCAATTGCGAGAAGGAGTCAGAGGGAGAAAAACTTAATGGGAAGTAAAAGGTAGCATATTTACAGGTCACATTTCAGTATCAGTCTCTCTCTTCTAAATTCAGTGCAGTCAAATAGTATTGGAATGCAAATCTGCTTTCAGTGCAAGATGTCAGCCTATTTCGACTTGTTTCCTACTTGCTGTCACAGTAAAAAATCTGCACAAAATCAACCAAATCCAAATCGATGAGGAAAACACTTAATTACCTTACTTTGTCAGCGTTGAAACTGCCCTTATTCTGAATGCAGTACAATGTGAGTGGGCAGTAGAGTACATATTGATTTTGTGGATCACAAAGACTGTGCATGTGTGACTGTTTTCTAAATTGCTGTTGCAATTTGCACCCCTACCCCGCATACCCACACTCCCATCATAATTTAGGTCTGATTATGCCTTCATGCTTCTGTAATTTAAATATTTACCGGGCACCCCGTCAACATCCACAATCCTCCACCCTTCATTTGCATACTGATGTAGAGGCCAATAGGGCAGAGAGGTTTGGAATAAATACAGTGTGTCATCAGCATTTGCTCACTCAGAGCTGAAATTAGCAGGAACCTTTTGGGTATGGTTCTTGCAGCAGAAGTGCCTCCCTTAAATTGGCGATGAGGGGTCATGATACTCCTGGGATGACAAAATAGACTCATGTTCAGAATGTACAATTGAAGAAAATCCTTCCAGCACTGAGTCAAGCAACAGGACTGAGGAGTTTTCTTTTCTACAAGCTGGGGACGGCATGTGGTTGTAATGTAATGTCAGACAAAAATAATATTGTTCTAAACACATTTTAAAAAGTCTAGCAAAAGTTTCAGTTCTGTATTCTATCTCCCAGCAATAAAGTAAACGTTGACCATTCTTAGCTCAATGTTTCAGTTTTATGGCCTGCAAAGAGGTGAACCTGCTGCTGAAAGTAGTCGGTTATTTAGCAGCTAATAGGGCAAAATATGTTTTCTTACGGGATGGTGGAGACCAAAACAGAGCTAATAAGAGAGTGAATTTTAAATTTTGTCAGGTGTCCCAATGTACAACATTACTCCAAATGAATCCTAATGATGCTGCTGGATGCGTAAATAGAAGACCGTTTTCTAATAAGTGTGAGATAACAAATTTAAGGTGACGGTAATGTGTGAGTTCACAACCCTCAAGTGAACCAGAAAAATCAGTTAATGTGACTTTAAGCATCAGGTTTTAACTATCAGTCATTACTAAAATCAAAGAAAAATTCTTGTCATATGTAATTTCATCCTGTTACACACAACTGTGTCCATTATTTCTTCACAATATGAAATTCTGTAAATTTACTCCATGCTACGCAATGGCAAGTATTAATACTGGAGTTTTCCCAGACGTACATGTTGGAAGCCAAAATTGATTCTTGGGAAAACACAATGATCCAAAATCAGACAGGTTTCTAAAGTTTGTTACGTATGAAACCCTGGATTTCTGAATCTGTGATTATGAGACACTGCGATTTCAGGATGGAAAGGTTATAAAAACAAAAAAAACACAGCACAGGGACATGCTGACATTGTAAAGGAATTAATTTTACACTGTAGACTCTGAGGGGCTTTAAATCAAAAAATTTAAAACATGATTATATTTTGATTATATTTTACACTTTTAATTAAAAAAAAGTAGTTATTACTTTGCCAAGGAATGTGTCGGCATGCATTTGTCCGTCTGTCTGTCTGTTGCAGCATTACTCAAAAACAGATTAACGGAGTTGGATGAACTTTTCAGGGAAGGTCAGAAATGACACAAGGATTAAGTGATTCGATTTTGGCAGTGATGCGACTTACAGTCTGGACCCACTGATTTTTTATTAAAGATTTCATCTGTCAGAAATGATACAGTAATTGAGCAGCCTTGGTGGAGTACAGTGCTCTCTGAATGCTTCTTGTTGTAATATGTAATTCTCTCGATATTACATGCCACCGCTTGTTTTACAATTAATTTCTTCACAAACTATGAGCAGGTTCTTGAAGCCTGCTGAAGTTATCTATCACTTGAGCACCAAGTCTGCATGAATTTTATTATCATACATTATCAATGAATACTAATGCACAGCTCACTACATGCCATTAAAGAACTGTAGGACCTGGTGATATGTGTGAGTCTCATAACTGATCATACAGAAAGCAACAAATATTGGTGTCTTCCTACAATGTCTTTAAAAACATAAAATCTCAAAAAACAGCAGCAAAGTTGACAGTATTGTTTGCTGTGATGCCATTTATTTGATTTGCAGTAAGACACAGGCTGATTCTGCAGCACTGACACCCAATGGGGGAAATGTGTTGTAGAAACCTGCTGTGTGTAATGTCACCTTTAGTCATTGCTATTTTCAGCAAATTCCAGACTTCACTCATGCTTGAAATTTGATAAGATTTAAGGTACACACTGTGCAGCAACTATCCACATTTACATTTGTTATACAGTCTATTAGCAGGGAGATATATCCACTGCTCACACGCCATCACACCAGACTATTAGTCAACTGAAATATATTTAGGTGCCTTTCCTCTTCATCATCGCAACAACAGACATTTGACTATGACAAACCCTGCCAGTTATTAAATGTGTGAATGCAGAAGCTGTTTCCTTGTAGTCTTCCAACCCTTAATAATTCAGTGATAATGTCTGAATCTAATTTAAAAAGGACTAAAGCTTTCATTCACCTGCTTTAAAGTGTTGAATTATAATGCAAAATGCTGCCTATCAACACTTTATATCTATGAAGACAGTCAAACCTCAGAACTCTCAGAATTCAGGAAGAGTTGAAGTGTGCGTGGAGCTAACTGTCCAGCTAGGAACTGAGGAATGTTGAATGTGGTGTTTATTGTGTGTGTGGGGAGATTACATTCTAGTTAGCAGGAATTTGGTGTAATCACAGACATTAAAGAAACCTGTTGTTCGAGTAGTTTAGGGGTGCTACTGCCCTGTATTTTTGGTTAGAGTGATCCCTTGTATTATCTTTTATTTTCTTTCAGTGGGATAACAACAGCTTCTAAGTAAAGTTCGCTTCAGGTTATAATTTGTTCTTTAATTTCTTTTCCAGTAGCGCCCATTCACATTTATTTCCCTCCCCCTTTTGTATTGTATTGTGAGCCTTCTTTAACCAACATAAATCACAGTCATCCACTGTGTAAATCACAGTTGGTTTTGCTTACTTTAGTTGCCATCCGACTACCCTAGACAGTCGGGTTCTAACAACAATATTAAAGATATAATCTGACACAATAAATCTTTGCGAGCGGGTTAGGATGGATGATATACTGAAAGGAAGATAACGACATAATGACAGGACAGATAGGAAAGGGTCAAGTTAGTGTCAATGACACATTCATATTAATAAAGTGTGTGGCCGGGAGGATTTTCAGTGCAGTGAGGCAGCTAGCAAGCCAACTAAGCCACACGGATTACTTTAAGGCACTGACATAAACATTCTGCTGCTCTTCCCAGGGTGCCTCCAGTCCCCTTTGAGCTTGATGCAAAGAGACAGTGACACTCTGAGGATGCCAGTGGGAACCCTGACAGAGCTTTGAATAAACGAATACTCTTGCTTGGAGCTACATGTGGAGTGCCAATTTGCCCGACATGTGGATGTTTTACACTGAGGTTAATATATAAGAGTAATGATGCCAGATTCAAGATGCTAGTTCAAATGATTTGCTCCCTAATTTATTCCTTTTTTAAATGTATAATTATAAACAGGGCAAGATTAAAGAGATACAGCAGAGTCAGATGAGACAGTGATAACACATGGCAGTGTGTCTCAGCATCTATGCAGAAATGGCCTGGGGGCGGAAAAACGCTAAGATGATGCAGAGAGCTGCTCGCATTATGTTATTTTATATATTACCAAATCTCAGTGTTTGTTATCTTGGACACACGGACGCCTTCAGTTTGATCAAATCTAAACCTGTTCACACATGCAAATAGTTACTGGCTGTCCATATTGTCTGTGCTTGAGTTCATTCAAGTAAGTGACTTCAGTGAGACTCACAGTTCTCATTATGCGCTAATTCATCCTGCAGTACACTCAATATGATACTTCAACAGAAGTTTGTCCCCAATTCTTTACAGTTTAGATGTATTATTACGGCGAGCATCGAATTGAGATTTTGGACCATTAGTAATTAAGCTCATTTTGCATCAGCACTGACATGTTTAGACAGCTCTAATGTTCTCATTCATGTGCAGGAAACTACTGTCTTTGTGCTCATGTCTTCAAATTCTTATTTTTTAAGTTTTTGAAACTTAATCCTATAAACTTGGCAATTAAAAAAAATCTTTCATTGGCAGGTTGGTGAAGAACACATTTTGCTGTGGTGTCAGAACAAATATTTATTAATGTTTTACACAGACTTTTGGTGTTTGTTATGCATTCTGAAATACAGTTCTGATAGAATTGGCTTGCTCATTGCTTTGATTTTCCCTGCTTTGTGAGCTTTTAATCCTTTCAGGAATGGATTCTGCAGTTAGCATATGGATTGGACAAAAGCGTCTCTAATCAGCTGTAATTCTTGCTGAAATGTGTGCATTTGGATTGCTGTAAAACTGCTTGAGTAATGAGAAGGTCATTTATGAATTGGGGCTAGATAGAAAAAAAACAACAACACTTGTAGCAATATTCCTATATAACATATTTTGGATCTTATAACTGGTATGCTGCATATCAAATTCCCTCAAGCACTCATTCACAAAACACCAGATCTACAGTAAGTAAGTGTAGAAAAAATCTGATAGAAATACGTCTGTGTGCACAGTTATAAATAAATAAATGTATGTTCTATTTTTGTGGCTGTTCAAAAAAAAAAGGACAAATGTGTCCATCAAGCGTTTCAGTGCGTGCGTGCATACAAGTGCACATGCCTGGGGAGAGTCCGCTCCAAAGGGACTGACACTGTAAGTAAATAACTCATGAACACACTAAAAGGGTCGAGGGTAGCGGAGTCACAATGGCAGTGTCCTTTATGAAAAATCCAGTAGTGACAAGTGTGTGATTGTGATGCTGGAGGGAAAGACCTTGGAGGTTGCAGCATGAACCCCTCATGCCACACTTCACTGGCTAAGAACAGCTTTTAGTCAGAGAAATCTGGACTGAGTGGAGCAGCTAGTATCACTGAGCTGCAGACAAGTACGAACAGAGCACGGAAGTGGTATCAGTGTACCTACTTGTGTTTAAATGAATTTGGTAGCATTTTCTAGGAGTTTAATAGTCTGCTCAGTTTGACGTATCTAGTGAGTGGATAAAAGTAAAGAACCACCAGAGAATAGTTCTCTAATAAAACCTTTTGTCCTGCTTACTCCATATTTTTGCCAAAACTATATTCAGAGTGATGAAGATTTGACTTACTTTTTAATTTGGTACAGACAAAGGTTAACTTTGACCAGCACTGTCCGCCAATCAGTCCCATCATGTTTCCCCTTCAGTGTGACTGAGGGGATGCTCACACTTACTACATCCATCTTCAACAATGTTTGCATTTTGCAATTCTCAGTATAATAATTCACAAAGTGACATTTTACATGGGGGCTGCACAGTGCCGCAGTGGTTGGCACCGTTGCCTTGCAGCCTGGACCTGGGATCTTCCTGCATGGAGTTTGCATGTTCTTCCTGTGCATACATGGGTTTTCTCCGGGTACTCTGACCTCCTCCCACAGTCCAAAAATATGCTGAGGTTAATTGGTAATTCTAAATTGTCTGTAGGTGTGAATGTGAGTATGACTGTTTGTCTCTATGTGTAGCCCTATAATAGACTGATGACCTGTCCAAGGTGTCCCCGTGACCCTAATAAGGATTAAGCGGTGTATAGATTACGGATAGACATTTTACATTGTTTCCCAATGTCGCTTGTGTAACCCGGGTAGAAACCTCAGGTTATTAATAATGTGTTTTAGCCAGTATTTTGAGTTAGTCCCTTAATTTGCCTTTTCTCAGGAGAATTAGTACCTTAAATTGGCCACAAGGTGGTAGTAGAAGGCTATTATTGTTCCGAAGATTGAATTTGATAGGTTTGTCTAGTGCTCAAAAAAGTGGTAGGAGTGGGCCATCTTACCGAAATATGCCATCTATTCTTTCTCATGCGGCACCCAGTGGAAGCTGTGCTCGAGCTAGATCTGGATTTACTTTAAAACCAAACCATAAAAGTGGTATTTTGACACTGAAGTTAACCGTAGAAGTTACGGAAGTAGATGAGAATCATCAGACGTCTTTGAATCACATAGAAATTGATATTCCGATGAGTTATGGGTATTCTTCAAGGTTTTACCGTAGCATGCTAACATAGCATAGTGAAGCTAAACCGGGAAATGTGAGTCTAATAGTCTGTCTAAAAAAAGTCGGGATAATTTTGATAGGAATGAAATGGTTTTCCAATAATGTTAACTGTTTTATGTATATACTGAGCTGTGTGTGTGGTTGCTACTTGAGTAATTTACTTTTTTTCAATGCAGCATCGCCACTCTGCGCTGGCTAGTTAAATTCTGCATATGTTCAAATGCTAAAGTACATTTCATGCTGCCAGTCTGAGTCACTGGGTGTTAGTAATGTGTTAAATTGTAAAATGTGTTGCATTATCAGCTGTAGGCTAAGGGAAAATTTATTTGAACTCAAAAGGTTATATTGTTCATCTATGTGATATTGCGTTCTTGTGTTTCCAGTCTGTTCTGAGCCAAGAAAGGACTGGCAGAATGGCAGCTTTATTGAAGTGAATGTATAGGGAGTGCCACTGTTTACAAACAGTGACGTCACGAAGTCACGTGATTCCCGCGCCGGTTGGCAAGAGGAACCAGAGGAACAATGGCTGACGTTAACAATGCGAACTATCCTTCCGTGAAATTGTCCGATTATGCTCAATCCTTATCACCTGAGGCCTGACAAAGATACGTGAGTAAGCTAAGATATCAGGGAAACAGTAAAACCTTGCCAGATCCCTACAATTTGAAGACTGGGTGGGTTGACGATCCTTCATTGTGGCCGGACAGTTCCTTAATAATGTAATATAATATAATTATGAATTAAAAATAATATATCTTCTTAATCTTCAACAAGATGTCAAAGAAACGTCAAGAAGTTGCTGTATTTTTTGTCTGCAGTATGGCTTCTATGTAACATTAACAGACCCACAGCATTGGTGATCGAAAATAGGACAATTCTAAAAAACGAGCGCTAGACGCATACAGAAACAAATATGGTTACAAATAGGAGGCTGCTGGCTTAAGGAGATGTTATTGAATATGCTTCATTCGACTTTAGTATACTTTCATCGCCTAAAAAGCGATCGGTAACACATGACAACACTGAACCAAAACGGAAGTGTAGAGATCGCTTCACGCAAAGGATGCGACACTAAATCAATATCTTTTGGTAAATAAACTCAAAGTTGGACATACTAAACATGCTAAACTGTTGAATAGTTTACCTGAAGAAAAGTGGGACCCACAAACACGATCTCTGCTGCTTACTGGGGTACAATTTTTTGATTGCCATCTTCTCTCTCCTGAAATCGGTATTCGGTGAAATTTCAAGCCTGATCCTTTCTTAAAACGCTTAGTTCAACCAACAACTACACATGATATTACCATTGTGGTAAATACATGTGCATTTTCATTCATGAAAAGCGATAAATGTACGTATTTGCTTCGAACCCGATACCATTCTCGTTGCAAGCCGTTATGTTACTGCCGGTTCTTGCCAACCGGCAGCCATCTTGTACCACGTGACCATAACAAATGACGACACGCTGGCAGTCCCTATTGGACACTTATTAATGATTGTATGAGTAATTGCGTTGCACATCCGTGTAGGCTGTTTTTTCTTTGAGGATTCTCTTCAGCGGGACTTTGATCTTCATCTATCTGACGTTGCGTTGATGTCCATGCATGTCCTTATCTCCATCCTCATCACGCTGAGATCGGCCATCACTTCGGACCGTCTCACCTGACATTCATTATAAGGTGATGGTAGGATTTTCCTGCGTACACTCGATTTTTTGTTTTATTTTTGTTGCCCAGAGGTTTCGGTTTGATTTGCCTGGCTGGCCAGTTGTGGGGATAAAAAGACATTTTTGTCCTTGGAACTGTTGGTGAACTGGATTGCAATTATTGTGAACTGTCATTACATACAATATTTTGGTGGTTTCAACATTCATGAGCTCAATTTTATACATAGTTTCAATATACTTTTTTTCCTATAAATTTGCAATCTGTTGTTAATGTGTCATTTTGGGGTGACTGTATCCTTAACAAAACTCCCCCCGATCATGAATTACACCTTAAGGTGTTAGAATCAAAAGGGAGGGTTACACTTGCTTTTGGCTTGAGATGCTGTCTTTCAATCTCTGTTTCATGCTGCTCACCACATCTACCCAATAAGAGGAAGTGTCAGAACCCTTCCTTCACGAGCAACCGAGCAATCAATTAAACAGTCTTTCTCTACCCACAAGACCCATTCTAAACATCAGGCAACAACACTTTTCCGTAAACATCACAGAGAATCAAGAATCTTTATTGTCATCAGGTTTTCACACAGTGAAATTTCAATTGGTGACTCCCAGCTCTAGATAAAAAATAGAAAAAGGCGCACTACAAATAAAATAAAAATCCTCAAAAGATATTAAACAGAATTTGTGCAAATGAGCAGTAGGATAGGTGGTCAAGTGCAGTCCAGTGCAAGACTCAGGTCTTTATTGCACATAGTGAGTCTGTCTGTGTGTGCAGGGAGGAAATGGATTGTACAACTCTGTCGAAAAAAAAAGTTTTTCAATCTGAAAGTTAGTTTTTATGTTCCCGTATCATTTGCCAGAGGGAAGCGGATAAAACAGTCCATTTCCTGGGTGGGTGGGGTTGGCGGCGATAGGTTGAGCCTTCCTCTGGACCCGGACCACATGTGTTGAGTCTAAGTCTGGAAGAGGACTTCCCACAATCCCCTGTGCTGTTTTCACCACCAGGATAAGTCCTTTCTGTCCTGAGCTGTGCAGCTGCCGTACCACACTGTTGCACCAAGACAGAGGATGCTTTCTGTTGTGGTTCTGTAGAAGTTTGCCAGAAACTGACGGGAGAGAGCAGCACGTTTCAGCTTCCTAAGGAAGAAGAGTCTTTGTTGAGCTTTCTTTTGTAGGTGAGCTGTGTTCAGGGACCAGGTCAGGTCAGAGTGTAATGTGAACGCCTAGAAACTTTGATGTTGTCAACACGCTCGACCGCTTCCCCTTGAATGAGGAGAGGAGCATGCTCTATCCTCGTGGGCCTCCTGTAGTCCACGATGACCTCCTTGGTCTTGCTAGTGTTCAGAACAAGGTTGTTGTCTGAGCACCACTGAATAAGGTGCTGGATCTCCTCTCTGTAGTGGGTCTCATCATTGTTCGACATGAGACCCACTACGGTGGCGTCATCGGCAAACTTCACGACAGAGAGCACAGAAAACACAGTTTGTGTGCCTTTAGTTGATAAATGCGCTCACACAAAACTCCTTTATTCTGAGTCTGCGTAGTTTATGTTGCTCTGCAATGGCACAACTCTTGCAAACTGAAATGTCTGTAAAAAATGCAACATTATTGCAACAAAGACTGAAACTATAATAAGTCAGACTAACAAGAATAGCCAGTAATGAGTGTAATCTGAGTTTTGACTAAATGTTAGAAGGAGTTGCTGTTCAGTGCTTCCAGCGCTTCATGGTTTTTCTTCTGAGTTTATTAAATAAATGCAGCATCAGACAGCAGGATCCATATGAGCGTCTCCAAAAAGAATTCACACACAGGACACAATGGTGTTAACTTCTATTGGTACTTACAAGTTATCACCTGACACTAGAACAGGATCTACCTGTAAAAGGTACTGTATAGCTATTTTCGCCTCAGACAGGGGAGTTGTTATACAGAGTCACAGTTTAGGTGCTGCACTTAAATAATTTGTTACATTGCTGTTGTCCTTGGGTTGAATCCTGAGTTCCATCACAACTATTTTACTATAAAAGTCTGACCTCTTGACTGAAATCTAAAAGTTTTTGTACTTTCCGGTGTTTTATTAGAGTCTCACAGACTGGTGATCTGTCCAGGATGTCTCCTGTCTTCACCTAACCTAGCCGCGCCAGACCCAGCTTTTAAGACACAAGGGTCTAGGAACGCTCGACAGGGAGGGAGGCGGGCTAAAAGATTGTCTTTCAAATCACTCTGCAGCAATTGGGTAGGTATACAACCAATCAGCGCAACGAATAGGCTGATGTAGTACCTAGAGTGCCGGCGGATTGTAGCTAAGTCCCATTAGCTTCCCAACCAGCGTAGCCAACTGATACATTAAGGATTTGCCATATCCCATCGGCATAAGTCCAAATACATCTTTCTTCTCAATGAAACACTTCAGTGCCGTCCTTTGTTTGTCTTTCAAGTTGAATTTTAGCTTCAAATCTTTAAGAGCTGTGGCCAAAGCCGAGTCGAAAGATAACTGTTTATTGTGCGCAGGTTGTTTCTTTCAGAATCGTCACGCCTCTGTCGTCATTTAGTTACGCCCGCCTTCTAACTCTACACTTTATGGTGATTGGTCCGGCCAGTTTTAGGAGCATCCAACCTCGAGCCTTATGGAGGGTAACTAGACCCACCCTGGCAGAGAATTAAATTTGTTGCCGTGGGTTGTCTAACGTGGCTAGGCTAGTCTTCACCCTCAGTCAGTTGGAATAGGCTCCAGCCTGCCTTGACCTTAATGAGGGTTAAGCGGTGTATAGATAATGGATCAATGAATTAATTTTAGCAGGTTGAAGTTAGCATTTAGCTTTAGAACAGCCTCCCAGAGTTGCAGTATGGTTGCAGACTATTAATCTTGTTTAATGATATAAATAATACAATTTTACCATACTTGTGTTTCTAGCAATAAAAACCTATGCTGTTTTTGTTGGCTCTTGTAAAGTAAACACAACACAGGAGGTGTAACGACAGCCGACATATAAAGAAATCAGTGCTGTTACTATGTTTAAACGACAGCAACTATTCCTCTCACTGTAAGCTTCGCTAATTGGAAAATCTATGAGGTAATCCTGTACTGCCGTTTTCTTGTTAAATTGTGCAACATTTGAAGCTGCTTTATGACCATGCACACTGCTCCCATATGGTGGGTTTACTGTAAATGAGAGGGAGGCTCCCTATAAAAGGAAAGCAACAGTAAGTGGTGTAGAGCTGTCCATGATGCAACTCCTAGTAGGTCAGTTCAGTCTTCTTCTGGCAGTGCTGTCCACTCATTCTAACTGCACTACAGCCATTATTCAGTAGTGATCTGCTGCTCATCTACCACTATAGATCAAACTCCATGACTACAAAGCTTCCAAAAGAAAGTACTTTGATTACATTTTTTAAGTGCACAAAATGTATCTAACAGAAAGTAAATCAGGTCAGATGGCTACTCTGACAGCTGCACACCGATAAAAAACACTGCGCACACACACAACTCTTCAGCCACGTCCTCTGGTCTGTCCACCATGCCTGTGCTGTCAGTCGAGCAGACCGTGTATTGTATTTGTTTGCTGACATCTTTATTTATTTATTGATGTTTAGCATGCAATCATGGTTGGCACGAAACTCCATGATGTAAATTATAGCGAGTCAATATTCCGATTTCTCTGCCAGCTTTGCTGCTATAGAGACTTGGATCTGTGCCAGGCATGTAACCCACACCTCATATTGATGGGGGAGGCAACAAACAGCATGTGCAAGGAATACTAATGGGAAAATACAGTAGAAAGTAGTGGCTGCTTATCTGTTCTGAAGCTATGTCAATACACAGTGTTCCTGGCTATCGATTAAAGGTGAAAATTTGACACGAAGGTTACTTTTGATACAGTTATGTCTTTTCATCTGATAGATATAAAAAGATCTAAGACAGATACTCCTTAGTGACTGGCTGAAATTCTAGTTCTTGGCTGTTTTTTTCTTTGAAGAAAAGCAAGCTGGAAAGTAGTTAAACAGAATGTGATTCAGTATTGTGCCTTGCTTGTAAGTAGTGAATCAGTACTTTTACAACTGAGAGTAGGTCTGACCCCATCTCAGTCGTCATTAAAATCTGGATTCTGTCCTCCAAAAAGACTCTTTGTACAAAGATCAATAGGCTTGGGGGTGCAACTGTGTTTAATGCTTGGAACTGCAGTTTTTTTTTAAGTTTTATTCTTTCAACATAAATCGTTTCACTTTGCATGGTCCCTTGTGTGTTCAACTATATTTGTATAAAATAAAAAAACAAGTAATAATTACATACAGCTCTCATACTGCGTTGAAAGAGGCATAAAGAGATTTATTTGCAAATCTGGTGCAGGTCTGGAGTCTTTAGTTTAACACTGGATGAATTACAGCCAGTGGCAACTTTGAAAACTTGAAACAATGAACCAGTCTAACCGAGATCTACCATTTCCAAAGCTTATTTCTCATATCTCCCTGTCTGCTATTTGAGTGCTACCTTTTGCATCCCGGGCTTAGAGATGCCCAACATAATTGCGATTGGCTTGTTTGTATTTCTCTAAATACGGTCTTAACCAGAGTGTTTGTTTGCCCCACAGCATGATGACGATGCTTGCAGTCAGACCATTCTCCAGTACTGACAGAGACTATGATGCAACAGTCGTTCTGTAACCTTCAGGAAGCGTTTTAGTTGGTTAACCTTAACCATACTTGGACCTAAACAACTGATTCAGTGTTTCTATCAAAGGGTTTAAGCCACCACAGTTGAGGCACTGCACTTAAAGGATCTGTACTTAAATACAGACAGTAATAGTATTGTTGAATACGACGGCTGATGTCCACATGGTCGAAAACAACACATTCCTAGACAGACTGGAAAAATAATGTGCTTTCTAGCATAGCATGTGCAGGTGCCTGGTAGCTCCTCAACCACAGTTATCCCTTCTGTACTGTAGATCACATATCTACAACAAAAAGCTCGCACTACTTTTTGTGACATCAAATTTGGAACTGTTTGTTCACATTTTAAAATTCTGCAAGCTGACAGTTAGAAACTAAGTTTATTTCCCTTCAGTTTCACAAGGTAGCAATGAGTGACTCAGGATTTTTGTTGTCGTACCTCTCACTTTATTAATAGAGGCCTTGGTTAAGATTTCCTCCTCTTTGTCTCCAGACACCTTCACCTTGAGCGGTCGAAGGTTCTTACCATGTGTCTTTTAATGTACAGCGTTGGTTTGTCTGTCTGAAATTTCCAGGGAAGGTCAAAAATAACACAAGGACCAAGTGATTAGATTTTGGCAGTGATGTAGCTTTTAGTCTGGATTAATGGATTTGTTAAAGATTTCTGTATCATTGCGAAATAGCAGCAGAGTGTCCCTGTAACTATGACAACAAGTGAATGCAGCGTCATCTGCCTGCTGATGATCACATGATTGCGATCCTGCTACAAATCCACTGCTGCAGACCAGATTTCGGGAATCATACAACAGCTGAGCAGCCTTGGCAAAGTACTGTGCTCTCTGAGTGCTTTTCTTGTTTAATACTATAATAAGGTATGTGTTTGACAAATATTAATTTGGCATGTTTATAATACTTTAATTTACAAATGTTGATGTTAAATCATCCCTGGTTGGTTTGTTTAGACAAGATATTGTAATGTGTTTTCTTTGTTTAGAACAATGGCAATCATCCCAGGAACCATGAAGACATGTCACTATGGCTGTAACATCATTTTGGAAAAATAAATGGCCAACTGATGACAAATCCCAATTGTGTGTTCCCCTGTTGAACCTTAAATTCATACCACTAATCATAGCTGCCATGGCGGATAGTATAGATTGTTGACGGTGAAGTACTCCAGGATTCTGCAGGAGCTTCTACTGTTTTTGTCTCAGCAGAAGGGTGAAGAAGAACTCAGCTTTAAAAAGAAAAGTCTACTCCTCTCTCCTAATGTGTTCCAGTATAATTTTAGTATTGTCTCGTTTTGATCGTCCCCTCCTCTCTCTTCTCCTGTCTCTATGCACCTGTTAGAAGTTCAAGTCTAGTAAACCATCTGCTGTGCCAATCTACCCAGAAAGCCGTGTTCCTGTGACTCAGCGGGAAGCAGACAGAAAAATTCATCCCTCACAAACCTGCCGGGAGACTTGAGTCTGACCAAAACGGTCCTCCATTTTGGCTGAAATCGTCCATCCACTTCATTACGGGGGACTGAAAGCAACCTGCCACCTTCCCAGGGTGTTTAAACTAAATTTAACAAACTTTCAAGCTGAGATGAACAAGCAGAGCGGGGTCCTTATTGTTCGTGTGCCCTTTTCCCTTTCAGAGCGCCATGAGCTGCCTTTATCACACAAATTGCAGTGTTGCGGTGGGACTGTGATGTCAAGCCGCATTGTAAAAATGACACTCATGTTGCATGCTTGGCAGAAAACCAACTACCCAGGGCTTTGCTTGTGTCAGAGTGTGCTGACGAGAGAGAGAGAGACTTGTTGGCATGTTGTAAAATTGTTGAGTCTACAGTGACTGGCAGAGCTGTTTTTTTTTTTTCTTTTCCTGAGCTGTGCACAATCTAAAAGTGTGTTAACGGTGATTTAAAAAAAAAAGTAAGGAAGAAACCTGCAGGATAGAGTCGATAGTCGGATTGAATATATTGTAAGATTCTTGATCCGACATTTCTTTCATGAAGAAAAAAGGGTTTTATGTCAGAATTGTGTTCATAGTTGCAGTTTGTGTAACAGTTAGTATTAATGAAATATTCATCAGAACTATTTCTGAATCCATGAAACATGCCTTTGACAGACTGGACTAAACCAAAATCTAGATTCAAACACTTAAAGCTGCAGATTTGATTATTAAAAGCCTTGCTTCATGATTTATTAATATACATTTTTGTTAGTGGATTGCCTACCTGTCAACATTTAGCACTCTGGCAACTCCAAATTCACATTCTTAGTCTTGTTCTTACTAATTACTACTAATTGAAACAGGTAAGAATGAACCCTATATGAATTTCAGTTCATTTCTGAATAAAAAATCAAACTTTTAAAACTTAGGTTTTAAGCTTTTCACAAATCAGAACCATTTATTTTTAGGAAAACTGAATAAAACATTATTTGAAGATGCTTATACCAGTTTGCAATCACCAAAATGCTGACATTCTCCATGTTCCAATGGTGATGTAAAACATTTCTTGAAATATTTAATAATTTCCCCTCCTCTTTTCGTGTAAACATTAATACTGCTCTGATTTATTTTTTGGAATTATTTATCCAGATATTGTCACTACACTAATTAAAGTTTGCACTTTTTTGATGTTTTCCACCCGTTGCTGTTATGTTATTATTTAATTTCTCATAATTAATATTAAATTACAGAAGCGAATTTCACCACAGGCACTGTCACACTTTTAAAACATGCCTTTCTGTCACATTCGAGTTATTTCACACAGCATCAGGCAGCTATGAGCAACCGTGACCAACGAAGCCATGCTGCTCACAGTGGAAGTGTTTTGTCCACATCGCAGCAAAGCAAGGTTAAAGGCATACATGATGTGTTGGAGGTATGCCGGTTTGGACGGAAGAAATCTGCACCTCTTCACCTAACAACTCATTTTCTGCTTAATTGCCTCTGCGTTATTTTGTAACGAGTAGCATTTCTTATAGCTTATACACAATAGTAGGACTTTAATGAGGACAGTGAAATAAGGCTGGTGTCATTGATATCCCAAAGAATTTTAAAAAGAATGAAATGTGTAAAATCAATGCTTCATCCACATAATGTATTGTTATTTTTCACATTCAGAGGAATCTCTGAAATATGTACATTTTCTACGTGTCGAATAATCTGTGCAATATCCACACTACTTATGCATATTTCTTCTTTATTTATTTTACCAACAGTCCCTATGTTTTTGCACTATCCCCTTGGGCGTGGGATCAATATAGGATTATCTCATCTTATCTTATCTCATGGACCGATGGATATCCATTTAATACCAGAGGCAGAAGCTCCTGTATTCATTGTTGGGGTAATAATTCATGAAATACCACAAGTTATTCCATCTATAATGTGGCTCAGGTGGTAGAGCAGTTGTCCAATGATTGCAGGGTTGGCGTCTCCGACTACATGTCCACATGTCGACGTGTCCTTGGGCAACACTGAATCGCTCCTCATGGCAGGCGAGCCTCTTGTATGCCAGCACAGCTAAGGATAAAATTTAAAAAAAACACAACTGTTTACTTATTTATTTACCACAATCCTTTCACAGCAATAACCGTTTTCATGCTTCAAAATTTGAATGAAATCCTTCCCCCTCAGATTAATGATTTAGACTTCACTCTGTGTTTTGAAAGTGAGAGATGACCTTTTAGAAAAATGTTGACACAACATTAACTAAGACTGAGCAAACATCATCTGCTTACTGGGGGCAAAACAACACCTGCCGCTTCCCAGCAAATGTAGCGTATAATTCTGAATCGGTCGCATCACAACCTACTGTCTCATGAGAGGCAGACGTTCCTGCCAAAATGTGAGGGTGACTAGAGGTGGGAAGGTGTGCTGTGCATGTGTCTGGGTGTGCACTGGGGGTGACTGTTTCTGCAGACAAACATGTGCATGTATGTCTGTTTATTTTTGATTTCACCACCTGCTGCTCGATGTTTTTATACTCTCTTGTTACATCCTGAATCGAGCTTCCTATTAGCTGATTGCTAATTGGATTTATGAAAATAGTGAATAATTATTACATTCTCTCATTCTCGCTGTTGTAAAATACATCACATTTTTTTATGCATGCTTGCTTTCAATAGAGGCAAATTTACTGGATGAGCCTTTTGAAATGGGGTTTCTGCACTGTTACTATTGACCACTTTACCAAACAAAAATCTGTTGCAATATAATACCAATTATACTTCCAGCTAATATTTAAGCGAAGCCTTTGTTTCAAAGTAAAATTTGTGCTAACACATTATGCACCACGCTATCCAGTGCTGCTGGGCCGCCTCACTGACAGCTCTATTTTTTTTTTTTTTTAACCGTGATGTAACACGTTTGTGCACGGTCAGAGGTGTTTGAAAGATGGAAAACAGGAAGAGCAAGAGTGGTGCGAGAAGGCAAGAATTCAAAAGAGGAGAGCTCTGGAAACAGACGCAGTCGAATGTGCAAAAATTGGAAACTTTTTCACTAAAGCTCGCAGTTTGAAACGACAAATGAGGATGAGGTAACGGGTACGGACTTTGTTGAACTTTGCAAACCACCATTCAAGTTAATTATCAAATCAATTAATTGTGTGTCATTGTGGCATAAAACATAACTTTATATAATTTGAATAGCAGCCAAGAGCCACAAGTCCAGAGTGGGAGGTAGGATTGTTCATTGAGTGAATATTATTAGAATGAATATAATGAAGAGTCTGGTGTAGACCTGCTCTATATGAGAAGATGATTCAGCTCTACATTAATGAAACTGACCTGACGGCTTTGTAAAAAGTGGAGATTTGTGCTGAGAATTTTGACCATTTTAAAAATGTGATTTAGTGACAGAGGCCGAGCCAGTAGTGATGAGGGGATTACTGCTGTCAGTATGAAGGAACAGGTGAGCTGTTGGAGCAGAGTGAACAAGCAGACATTAGTTCCAATACTTTCTGTGCCCAAACGATAGGAGTGACCCATTTTATTTTTTGTCATTAAAAGATAATAAATACACAAAGCCCACAATTGAAAGGGAATAGGATGAGATAAAAACATTTACTTTCATTACTGATGTTGTCCAGTTTTATTGAAGTTCATGCTACTTTTATAAAATGATGAAAATGAATAAATTGTACTTCTGTAATCTGTGTTTGATTTCTGTCTTTTCTCCTGTCATCCAGATGTTCAGAGGGAGCTGATGCCACATCTGGTCCAGCCGATGGAAGGTCTTGAAGTTCTTCGACTGAAGATGGTCCTCTGACTGGATTTAAGGTTCAGATGCTCAGTAAAAAACTCCACCAATGAGCCAACAGGGAAGCTTTAGGTTTATTAAATGTTGCTATGAAGGTATCGCCGTTTTTCTCTATGAATGCATTGTGCTCCAACTGAAGCTTGAATTAGAACTTAGAAGTAAATCCTTCGATCTGACAGGATTTAGTTGCATTAATGACCTCATAACATTCAAATTTTTATTCCAGTCTTGGTTGGAAATAGAATCTCTGTATTGATTCAGGTATAAACTGAACTTCAAAGCACGTTGGAGCAAAACAAGCAGATGAAAAGTGTGACTGTGTTGGATTGTCACACTGTAATGTTTTAGCTCAAAGCAGCTTTTCTATCTCAGTTCATTCTGACATTCAGCTCTGAATCAACAGCAGATCCAGTTGATGGTGATCCATGCTGTGGAAGTCTCACATCTCCTCATTTAATTACACTGTTTATTCACCAACACTTTATTTAATCAAAGCTCCATCTAGTTTTTATGAGGAATGTGACGTTTTAATTTCCCTGTGAATAACTGCAGTCTGATGGAACAGTTGGAGTTGTAACATCTGTCCTGATATTGATCATGAAGTGTTGATCAGAATACTTATGGTTAGCCGTCATCCCTGAAGTTTTACATTGAAATCTTTACTTTTGTTGTGAACTTTGGAAAGAAGCAGAAACTTTAGCATTGCCATGGATATATGAGTGTTAAATTCTGTCCATGTTTCATTCTGGGAAATGCAGTCCAGCAGATGAGTTTGTTTTTACTGACGGCTACCATTTAGTCTGAGATATTAAGAATAAATAAATGTGCATAATGTGGAAATGAACAGATTTTATTTTTTATTTATTCGTACAGCTGCTGCAGGTAAAGATCCAGAATGTGGAGGAATTTAGTCTCACAATCACAGACAATAAATATTATCTGAAAGTCAGATTATTGTTGTTTGTCAGCACAATACAAAAAGATTCATGTTAGACATATTCCAGTTAGGACTCTAGAATATCATGATTTATGTAAATTTACCTCAATAATAGAATGTTCAGGTTAAGATTGTGCAGTTATATTTATTATGTGAGTTTAGCTGATTAAAGTTTATGACTATGCACTAAAATATTATTTATTTAAATTTACATAATTATTATAATATTTAAGGTCAGACCCTACAATATTGAGATTAGGAAATCAAATATTCTAGAAAATCTAAATACGCTGAACTAATTTGGATATATTTAAGTGAGACTCCACAATATTATTTGACACAAATCTATCTAAATCAAAATTTTCATCATTTTTACTCCAAACATTTACTGGACTAATTTATTTAAATATTAAAATCACTTCTTTATAGTCCTCTGCTGTAAGTTCAAACCTGAGGCCTTAAATAGAAACACACAAGTATCTGAAGGAACTTCTGCAGAGTCCTGGTTCCCGAACATGATAGAATTATAGACAAACTTTAACAAAAGCTGCCTGAGAGTTTACAGGTTTTTATGTCAGATTTCTTCACTAATTTAATGAGAGTTATCAGCAAATATCAGTTTTTCATTTGATGAACTTAATTTCCTAAAACATCCAGAATTGGAGCTCATATCTTTGGCAGCTGTAAAGTTTCTGCTCCTTCAAAGTCACGACACAATGAATTAATTCCTGAAACACTCTGAATGCTGGAGAGCGTTTGTGATGCTGAAACAGTGACCAGCTTTTCTGTTTCTTCTCTGGAGATGCACAATGAGGGACGTCTGCAGCGACTAAGAGAGTCTCACCACATCCTGACATGAGGAAAAAGACTTTATTGAAGACGACAATGAGAAAAACTATAAGACAGCAGACGGCATGCATTCAAGGTGAGCTCTGAACATCTGATCTGGAACAGGAATTCAGTAACGGCAGCATGAGCTTCATTTCAGTCTGTAGCTGCTGAATTCATGGATGAATCATCTGCCACTAGAGAGGAAGACCATCAAACATCCACGTCAGCTGATGGAGGTCCAAGAGTCTCACTGAACAAACAACCTACAGAGTGAAGACCTCTAACCTGATTGGACGGCCTCCTATTCAGCCACATGTGTGAACAAATGTCTCAAAGTTGATTTGTTTTCTAAAATAAATCTAGTTTGAGTCCTAATCTATGCCTGTGTGTTTGCTCCTTCACACCGCTGTTGACAGTTTAGGCTGTTAGATTGTTCCAGATAAGAGAAGTACAAGATACTTCAGAGCCGTTCTACCACCAGCCTGATGAAAATAAGTTTGCCAGAGTTCTGACAGATAACAGATTATTAAGTAATGAAAATAATAGTTTAAATGTTCCTTTAAACAATCCCTTTAGGTCTACATTTCCTTTACACTGACTTCTTGGTATATGTACAAGTATTTTGGATGGAATATACCATTAAGCCCATTGTTCAAGGGTTCTTCTGGGAATATACCAAAACCAACCTTTTAGGGGAATGTTCCAGGATGTTAGGTAGAATATACCATCAGATAAACCTTTTAGGTGTACATTGGAAGATTTTAGAGTAGAATATTAGTCCAAACCATCCTTTAGGTCTATATTTAAGGTGGAATACTCCTTTACACCAAGAGTTTTTTGGTCTACGTTGAAGGATTTTTGGTGGAATATTCCTTTGAACGAACTTTTTAAGTTTATGTTCAAGGACGTTGGGTGGAATATACCATCAGACCATCTCCAAGGTCTACAGTAGTGAATTTTAGGTTGAACATACCATTAAACTCACATTTCAGGTCTACACCGAAGGATTTTAGGTGGGATTTTTTTTCCAAATTGTCTTTTAGTCTACATTTAAGGATGCTTAGGATGGTATATTCCCCCAAACCAACTTCTCAGGTCTACATTTCAGGTGGAATATTCCTCCATACTAACTTTTTGGTCTGCATTGAAGGATTTTTTCTAAACCGCTCTTTCGGATCTATATTTCCGAACTATGCAAGAATGGAATAAGTTACCAGAAAACATTACACAAGAAAATAGCAAAATAATTTTCAAGAAGTTAGTCAAAAAACATTTGTGTACAACAGAGACTTAATATAGGTCAATTGGAAGTACAAGTATTACATACATACATACATATATATATATATATACACACACACATAGTCTATGCACCGTACTTCTTCCGGTCTCAGAAAATGAAAAAAAATGGACCTTGCAGACAACAGTGCAATAATTATTCTTTATTCATGAGGATTAAATATCTGTGAACACTAACTTGCTTATTGCAAAAAAGGACATTGTGATGTAAAGAATAGTGTTGGAGATTATCCCTTTAACTGATGTTCTCATATTTTTGAAATTTAAGGTGAGATGGAACCATTTCCTTGCAGAGGAAAAAGAGATTATATTGTTATTCGAAAGTGCAACACCTTTTATTTTATTTTTTATTCTTAAAATTTAATATCCTTATTTCTTCTTTTACTGAATTTTTAAGGTTTGGATATCCTTGAACACTTATTTGAACAGAATATAGATTCTGATATTGTTGTAAAGAATAATGTTGGAGATGTGCACTCATGTTGGAATAAATCCTCTTTGTGAAGCGACCCTAATTTGCACCGAATTGGAAATATTTTAGAAAAACACACTGAATTACAAGACTTTGCACAACAGTGCGCTATTGTAGACTTAACATGGAAGGCTAGAATTACATGACTTTAATAGTAATAGGTCATGATCTAAAGTGGGCCGGTATGAAGCATGAAAGTCCAGGGCTGTAAATGAGTCTCACTCTGGTCCTGACTTCATGCATATTTATACTACCTACATTAAAGCTACAGTTAGAGAAGTTGATCAGCCAACCAACCCTAAAGGGTCTTGATGCTACTTTGTACAGTACTAAACATGAAGAAGAGAGAAGAAAATGGGAAAATTTTACTGAATAATTAAAAAGGAATAAACTTACGTAAGGACTTAGAATTATGTGGACAAACAAAGTCTAATACACAAAGGTTCTCTGAACTTTATAGGTTTTTGATGCACTAATCAGAATCAGAATCACTTTATTCATCCCCAAAGGGAAATGCAGTTGTCAGGGTTCTTACCTGTTTAATTTTTGAATTGAATAGCCTGACTGCTGATGGCAAGAAAGATTTCCTAAATCTTTCGGTCTTGCAGTGCAGGGATAGGAGCCGTCCACTGATGTTTTGTTGTTCATTAAGGCAGATGTGAAGTGGATGATCCATGTTTGTCAGAATGGCCTCCATCTTGCTCAGTGCCAGTCTCTCCACCTCATCCTCCGATGTGTTCAATCTGATTCCAACCACAGAGCCAGTTTTTTACTCAGTTTGTTCAGACGCCTTGCATCCTTCTGTTTTATACTGTCTCCCCAGCAGACTGCAGCTTAAAACAGGACACTTGCTACCACAGACTGATAAAACATCGGCAGTATCTTACTGCAGATGTCTAGTGATCGAAGTCTTCTGAGGCAATAAAGTCGGCTCTGGCCCTTTTTGTAGATGAAGTCTACGTAGATCAGTCCAACTTATTATCAAGGTGGACACCTAAATATTTATATGATGTCACCATCTCGATGTCCACGCCACAAGTGTTCACTGGCTGAAGAGGGGGTTTGGATCTGCAGAAATCTATGATCATTTCCTTTGTCTTTGAGGCGTTGAGTAGCAGGCAGTTTCTGTGACTCCAGTCACTGAAGGCACTTATCAGATCTCTGTATTCGGCTTCATGTCCATTTCTGATACATGCCACGATAGCAGTGTCATCAGAGTATTTCTGAATGTGGCAGGACTCAGTGCTGTATTTGAAGTCAGATGTCTACAGAGTGAACTGGAATGGAGCCAGGACTGTTCCTTGTGGAGCCGCAGTACTACTCATTAATGTTCCAGAAACACAGTTCCCCAGCCTGACAAACTGCAGCCTTCCTGTCAGGTAATCTGTGATCCATGAAACACAGGAAGGATGCACTCCCATCTCTGTGAGCTTATCTTTGAGGATGGTGGGTTGGATGGAGTTGAATACATTTGAAAAATCAAAGAACATGATTCTCACATAAACTCCAGGTTCCTCCAGATGAGACAGGGCACGGTGAAGCATGAAGAGGATGGCATCATCCACTCCAATGTGTTCTTTGTATGCAAATTGCAAGGAATCGAGTTTGTCTTTGACCTCAAGCCTCAGTAGACGTAAAACCAGCCACTCCAGAGTTTTCATGATGTGTGAGGTCAGAGCAATAGGTCTGTAGTCATTTAGTTCAGCCGGACATTTGATTTTTGGTACTGGTACAACACAGGATGTTTTCTATAGCAGGCACCCGCCTCAGCGGTAGACTCAGGTTGAAGATCTTGTGGAGAGGTTGACCTTATTTCGAATTTGCTCCCAAATTTGAATTCAGTGATGTAATAGTATCACTTTTATGTAGCTACAGAAACAGATTTTAAAAGAAACATCAAAATGGAAGAAACAGCAGGATATGTAAAATATTCCTACACTGGGGGAAGGCCCTGGGTCCTACACTTCCCATAATGCAACTTTTTTGTTCAGAAAGATGCCGTTGTTATGGGTAAGCACATTTTAAAAAAAAAAAATTCCATGCCCCAAGCTTGCGGCTCAAGCTGTCAGTTCTAAATATGTAGTTTCTAGCTGTGATCAAATAACTAGGAGTTATTTTCAGACAGTTCCCCAGAGGTGTACAAGTGACCTTTGTGTCAAATCAGTCAAGTGCTCCTTTATTACTATTTGTTTTCATGCTTTTGTAGATGAGTTGCAGTCAAAATGATGCTCTAGGGAGGAAAAAAGAGAAGCCCAGTAGTCACATGATGGAGAGAAACAGATGTTATTAAGTAGATGATATTCAGTATTATTATGCATGTCAAAGTATGAAGTGAAAAATAAAACCCAAACTCACAATGAACTGTCAAAAGACGTGATGCTTGCATAGCTACAGTTTGATTCCTTTTTGTCATAGAGCTCCGGTGTTGTTCAAAAGCTATCAAAATAAGCAAAATTGCCAAGCTGTTGCTCTTTCTGACACTTCACTCCATTACATTCAAACAGGGCAGTGGTCATCAAGTTCAGCTGCTCCTGTAGTTGAAATTTTACAGTTTAATCTGTGACATTTGCTAGTAACTTCTTGTTGCCTCTGACCAAAAAAACTCATTTCAAACGACTCATAGAAGCCGCACAGAGCCCTGCTGGCCCTCATCATGAAGGCTTAGAGCTCCTAGCTGCTCCTTAAGGCAGTTCAAAGCTTTAGAAAAATCTCCAGACAGGTCAGAGCACCAGCTTTGAGCTCAGAAAGCTTTCTCTACCCGTTTTGATGTGTTGCCACTTTATACGCTACGTGAGATAAAGGGGAGCAGCTTAAACTAATTATCTTATCAGCTGGAGTGAGAGCAAAAGTGAGTAAGTGAAAACATTTGTTACAGTGTGTCTATACCTGTATCGGCATGTTGCTATATTTAGAATGGCTTCCTGGCCTTGATCTGCTCTGACAAGTACAGTCTACTGAGGATGACTTCTGTTAAATGAGAATGTGATTTAGATTTTACGTTGTAAAGGCAAAATTCAGTCAATCAGTCAGGATTGCTCTATAGTCATTTTTAATTTTTCTGTGACCCATTGCTTATACACCTTCTTACATATTAAGACCTTTACACGCGTGAATGACTACTAATTTGAACATCTCATAAGAGAAATATACTTATTTGACTCGGCCATAATGATAGAGTGATAAACAATTTAGCTATGATACCAAAAAGAAATAAAACAAGCAACAACAGTGACTTTAAAACAATCGCCAGTGCCATAGTTTGTGCATGTATGAGCATTCTGGGTTAAAATATTGAGGTCTGCTACATGTTTGCAAGCACAGGGGACACAACTTGTACAGAACAGAGGATCAGTGTGCGTGGTTTAGTCTCTAATCAGCCTTCCTTTTTTAAATACTGCATTGTATTTTTGCATCTACTGACACTGCTAGTTTTTTTCTGCTCATGTCTGCCGATTCCTGACAGCAGGACTTGATCGCTGCGGTGTGAAAGCCGACACTTTTTTCTAAGGTAACATTTTGTGAATGAAACTTGCCCCAAAACACAGGACAGGAATTTGAGGACACTGATTATGTCAATGATTAAATCTCTTGAATCTCCTCCTGAGGTGTCAGGTGGCTTCAACGGCACATTTTTGTATCGATCATTTGCCTGGTTTTACTGTTTCCTCTTGTAATTCGCTTTTCTGTAATTTTGTCATCTCTGCTGGTATTTCTTCTTTCTGATCTACAGTTACAGGCTTCACCCATCTCCTGAGTGTTTAGTTTTTGTGTATTTACTGTTTGTTTTCCCTCTGCTATCTCTTCCTCTATCCACTCGTCCCTCACCCCAGCCAGTCAAGGCAGATGGCTGCCCACCATGGGCCTGCTTCTGCCGAAGGTCTTTTCCTGTTTATAGAATCTTCCTCTGCACTGTTTCCAATATGCTTGTGCAATGGGGATGACTAGAAGTGTTGTGTTTCTCTGATAATATTGCAGGGTCTTACTTATACAATTTATAATTTGGTACTTATCTAAATATTTAAATTAGTCAAAGAAATATGTATAAAATATAACACTGCAGAGTCTTAACCCTAATATTTAAATTAGCTTTGTAAATTTGTAACATTAACCTTACTTCTCTATTGGAAAGCACTTTAGGGCAGCGCCATGTTGTTTTGAATGTGGTGTAGAAATAACGGTGACAAAAGTGGACTTGACCCCTGTACAGTCAAGACGACTCTTTAAATCCAACTTGAAACGAGCAAACAACAGGAAACAATAACAGAGGTCTAGAAAAAGAAAATGGTTTTGAATGGGGCCCACTAAAACGAAACAACTAAACCTCCTCTAAAAATGGCTGCAAGGACACAGTGATCAAAATATGTGGGCACAGTCAAAGTACAGTCTAAGAAAATCTGGCCAGTGATGGGAGATTTAGCCAATCACAGGGCTTTTCACCTAGATCGAATAAGATTCAATACATAGCAACAAACTCCAATGTAAGAGGAGGATGTATTTGGTTCAAGGGTGAAGCCACAAATAGATGTATACTTGTATCTTCACTGTCTGTGTGTATATATTTTTTTAATCTGTGGCATTTTCTGTTCTACCCCAGGTTCAAAACTGAAAAAATCTTGTCTAACTTACTGAGGTTAATAAAATCAAGTTATCAAGTTCCCAAAGTAGAAACGGTGTTAAATGTAGATGATGCCATACTGGGACACCGCCAAAAAGCTGCAGTCACGTGATGCTGGTGGGAAATGTGGATCATCTGCTATCAAAGCGAGTGTGAAATGACATCACGCACATTGTATAAAACAAGGTAAGACCACATTAACGTTTGCTCTTGATAATTCATAACAACAAACACATACTGATGCTCATTTTAGACTTATTGGACTGTTTCACCCACTGCAATTCACACGAAGTTTTCTGAAACTAAAACACCCACATGCCAATCACAAGTTTGCTGTGAGACAGCAGGAGCAGACAAGAATTAGAGATGGTACTGAGGACATGGTGCAGAAAGGAGGAAGGGAGATGTCTTGATTAAACAGTTATTGCCACGCAGCCTCACTCCAGGCAATTTGCTAAGACTAACACATTTTCAGTGTGCCTTGGCTTCCTGCCAATCAGTTGCTGCATAGTAATGTGGCCAGAAGGTTTTGGATTTTGTAGTAATGCAGAAGGTCAGTTGAGGGAAGTGCCGCTGGCATCCAACACCCACTCTCCTGGAAATGTGCTTGAAAAGTGTCATCTGCAGGTGTTACATTGCTGCTTGTCACATATTTGAAATGACAGCATGTACATACAGAGGACAGGTGCTGAAATAATAGATTAACTGCAGCATTCTGTCCTGTCATAATTTGTAAATTTGTCTGTGGGCCTCTAAGTCATTGATATTCATTCAGATTTTCCCCAAATTTAAAATTTAAAGTGGTTGACTTCAATGTTTGAAGGAACAAAGGAATTTGCCAAAGGGAGCATGAGGGAGGATATACAGATGCAGTAATACTCACACACTTGCAAATGCACACACACAGATATTGTCTCAATGTCATAGCAACTGTAACCCATCATGCCCACACTGGTGGAGGTGCCAGCCGCTGGCTCCCTCAAGGATGACAGGCAGGTGACAGCACACACAGAGAGGCAGCTGCAAGAGATCATCTGCAAAGCTGTATAGGCTGGAAATATCCAGCCTGCCGCCAAATACGTTTACTGTGGAGACAGAAAATATTCAGCTCACTTCAATTTGAGCATACTTTATTATTTTAACTGCAATGTTTGCCTGCCAGTCAACACTAAGTAAACCATAATGACTAACACCAAAAAAAGTTATTAGAAAGTTTTGAAAACTTTATCAAAACCTAAAGATGAATTCTTTCATTTACAAAAGTATTCAGACCTTTAACTGTGGGGGCAGCGATCATGGTCAGGTGCATCCACTCTGCTTTATCAATCCACTGAGATGAAGCTGAGTAACAGTGCAAAGAGGAGCAGAGAGAGGGCAGTCTGTTGAATGGAAGGTCATCTCAGCAGCTCTACACCAGCTAGATGGATTTTTAGAGTTTGTCAGGTGCTATTTAACTTACTCTGAGAACATCTAATGAGACAAAAATGTAATTCTTTGGACACAACTTCAAGGACTGTGTCTCAGAAACACTGGTCATCAGCTGGATAATACTATCCTTAAATAGACCCTCCAGAAAAACGCGATTATGCGATGGCATGAATTCCCGCATTAATCACCAAAATGCTGCTGATTATGCAGGGGTCAATTATTTCCCAAAAGGCCACATAATCCCCTCAAAACAGCGCATAATTCCCACAAGAATCTCCAATTTCCACGAAAAAAAGATAAATATGCGGGTCCCGCTTGATTTCACAATTTCCGCATAAAATGAGAAAACTATAACCAATATAAATGGAGTTGTGAGTGAGTTTTTAAGTGACGCCCAGCCTGACGTCATCAGTTCGCGCATTCACACACACACACACACTAGAAGCACGAGCTGATGCGGAGCGCGGCGCCAGTGTTGCCAACTTAGCAACTTTCTCGCTAAATCTAGCGACTTTCCAAAGCGTCCTAGCGACTTTTTTTGTCAAAAGCGACTAGCCACAAATCTAGCGACTTTTTCTGCCGTTTTGGAGACTGACAGGAACACTCGGATCATTCTGCAGTTATTGTGTTTTCAACGAGCAGCAGGTGCTGCTGTGAGAGCTTCTCCCCCTCCCAAAGCACAGGCTGTCAGTCCAGTAACCCCGCAGCAGTCCCAGTGTCTGATTAGAGGACACATCCCCCTGCGGCCAGACGGCAGGTGAATCGCACATATTTTTTGCATATTTCACGACTATTCGCATACTTTGCAACTTTCCGCAATTTCCCCGCATAAAATGTCATAAAACCCCGCATATTTATTCGCATAATCAAGGATTTTAGCCCGCATAATCAAGGATTATTGCCCGCATTTTTCTGGAGGGTCTACTTAAAGTAAATCTATCAGGAGTTTGCTTGGTTAGACCTGACAGAGGTGTGAACCCAGTCAAATAAAGAAAGGGTCTTGAGGTCCTTGGAGAAAACCTCAGGTGAGAGTTCTCTCAGCACCACAACGGCCTGAGACAAACAATGAAAATGACGCTGGTGTGGCTGCAGCCCAGTGAAGGATCGTCAAGTTTAAACTCAGAACATCTGTGGAGAGACCTGAAGATAGCAGTTCACAAATTAGCGACTGGACAAGACTAAGTATCTGCCAGGAAGAACAGGATTATCTGCCAAAGTCAGTGCTGAGTCAAGTTTTTAAATGGTCCAACTAAACTTAGAAAACCCAAATGCTTGTTGAACCCTAGCTACTGGAAATGTTTTATTAGTACAACAAGAATCTTCTTGGGCCTCATTTTCTTTCAAAATTGTTATTTAGACCTTACATGGGGGGTAACAGTGAAGAAAATTGTTTGAAACTTTACAGTGTGTTCTTTAAACATGAAGGAAAACCACAAAATGTACATAGCGACACTGCAGGGAGGCAGGAGCAGCTGTAAAACAGACTCTTGTAGGTTAATAACTGCTTATGCTGTATTTCTTCAAAAGTGAGTCTGTTGTGACCACCTCTACAACTTTTTTTAGGTGCCCATATGTGATTCTCTAATGCTCACTAATTTCTGTGTGAAACACAAAAGTCTCATCCTCTGTTCAATACCCCTAAATGCTTGATAGAAGTGTTGCTTCACTGAACACCACAGCAGTAAATCAAAAAAGAACCAAAGAGTAACACAGATAAATCTTTATCCTAACTTCTATCCAGAGTTGGATTGAGTCTGACCACTATGTGCATCGGATTTGAACAGGACCTCTTTGTACAACAGCTATATTAAGCACTCATTTAAATACCTTGGTAGTGTCCCAAGAAACATCAGCTGCTCTAAGCCTTTGTATTAGGACTGTGAATAACATCCTCCAAGGGATGTTAAAAAGTGTCTAAAACAGACCCTGGGGAACTTGACAAGATATCTTTAACACAAACAGATGCTTAAAATAAGAAACTTACCACTTTGAATGTTGTAGTGTTAACCTCTGAATCTAAATTAAAAGACAGGTTCCTAATCCTTTAATGCGATTAATTTAATGTTTACCTTTACGTGAGAAAAGTAAAATCCAAGCTGCTGTTCTTTTTTAACAAACTCAGCCCCTGTTGACAAATGCAGGATATGGAAGGACACATCCCTCACATTTTCTCATTCATGACCTTTGTGTATCTGGAGGTCAGACAGGCCAGATTGATCATTTCCATCTCCAGGCCCTGCCACACCTCTAAGTGCCCCTATAACTTATTCATAAAGGCAGAGACCCACCATGACCAAAGCCAACACCATTTTCATAAGCTCTTACTTGACATCTACCCACATCCGAACCCACAAGAAACACATGAAGACAGAACCACACACATTCCCTGGAGGTTTCCCCTTTAACCATAACCAAGACAAATCCGAGGCTAATGATAAAAGAGGCCATTTCACTGTGTGCTGAAGGCAATAACTGTGATATTATAAAACGCACTCTCCAGTGAAAACCTTCAGATATGGAATTCCACAGAGGGGCAGACTAACAGGGAGGTGAAAGTGTTAATGTTAGGTTACACGGAAGAACTAGCCAGCTGTGAAAACTGATGGGTTAGTTGCTCAGAATATGGACAGAAATGGCATAATTTAGCTAGGAAACAGAAATGAAGAAAAAGCAAACCCCCTGAGGAACAGAGGAAGCATCTGAGAAACATTTCTGTGTGCAAGTTAGCATGAACAGTACAGGGTTGTCAGGTCTTCACTGTAGAGTTGCTGTATTTCTTTGGCCTATTAGAGACTATGGATGTAGTAAATATATGTGCACCACCACATTCCCACTACATTTAATATTAGACTTAGACTTTCAGCCGTGAAATTAAAAATCCTCTTAACCATTATAACAAAATAGTTTGGACTTTCTAAAGAAATCGATCAGATTCTGTGTCCATGTTAGGGACTTTTGATACTTAGCCTATAAATAAATGAATAATGACGTTACTACTGATGTGACATATGCATACTTGTATGCAGCAACTCAGGAGATGCTCACACTAAACAAGAAAAGCACTCAGAGACAGCAGCACTCTGCCAAGACTGCTCAGTCGTATCATTTCCAACGGCTGAAATCTTGAAAAAAATTTGTGGAAGAAATCACGACACCATAGAACGTGGCCATTTAATATAGATGCACCCATAAACAAAATGACCTTGCGCTGAGCACAGGCCTGTGTTGTGCATGCGTTACGTTTTGTATGGATACCCAATCGTGTGACCTAAATATGTAGCAAGCGACGGGAATTGATGGGACTCGTAAACATCCCCACATTTTAATCAATTGTTCTTTGTATGATTTCCAGTGGATAAGTATGCAACAGTCAATTTGTACTAGGACTGCAATCAGGTAATCATCAGCAGGCAGCTGGCATAGTGTTCACTTGTCATAGCAACCCGGTCTCACGGGGATTCGTGAAACTGTCACGTAAGTTTTAGTTTCGGTTTCGTGCGCACCAACACGATTTCGTCATGTTTTCGTGGCCGCTCACCACGAAATGTTTTTCGCTGTGGTAATCACATCTGAAAGTGGTTTATACGGCGGATTCATGACGATCTAAGCTGTCCATCGGCGTATACTGCTTGGTGTGATCGCGTTTGCGGCCGCCGGCCGCCGGACATTCTTGAAATTCCTATGCAAATTGGTAAGTGTACCACCGGCTTATGGTAGGTTATGGTTAGGGTTATGTTTAGGGCGATGTCATGCAAAATATAGCGTTGGATTCACCACGGTTTTACATTAAAAATATAATATACACATTCTTTTGAAATACGTTCTGAGTGGCACGAAAGTCCGCCGTTTAAAAATAACATTGGTGCGCTTTCGTGGTGAGCGGCACGAAAACATGACGAAATCGTGTTGGTGCACACGAAACCGAAACTAAAACTACGTGACAGTTTCACGAATCCCCGTGAGATCGGGCTCGTCATAGTTACAGTGACACTGAGCTGCCATCTTCACAATGATATAGAAATCTTTCACAACTCCACCAATCCAGACTATAAGCCACATCACAGCCAAAATCTTAATGAGGTGGTCCTTGTGTAATTTCTGACCTTCCCTGAAAATTTCATCCAAATCTGTTAGTCCGTTTTTGAGGAAGGTTGCTAACAGACAGACAAATGTATGCCATCGTTACATAATGCCGCTGTTCTTTGGTGGATTAAATATACCTCGTTCAACTGAGATTTACCAATAGAAATGCCATTATGTAATTAAAAGTGTAAATGAAGAGTTTCCTTAATTTGATTATGTCTTGAGGATATGGCAGTTTTAAAAATGCTTTTTTTTCATGACACCAAATGCATGCATCTATATCAGGGCGTAAACTAACCGTGACGTCACCCGTTGGTTTTCAACGCCGAGAAAATGAAGCCCGGATTTTGCTACTTCCTGGTCGCCGTTTTTGGATTTTTTGGAGCCAGAGACGTAAAAAGCGTCATCAAAACAGACTGGACCGAGGAGCAACTAGGGGCAGGATTGCCTGAAGGACTCTCTTATCCCGCCCACATTTTACCGCAGAGTCTTCTGTGTTGTCTATCAAGTATAGCACGCCCCCTGGCTCCGCCACTTTAACGATTATTTAAAATTCAGTATTGATTTATTTTAAGACCTGATCTCTCATTTTTAACCATGAAAACTAACGGGGAAAAAAATCCTGAGCTGTAGAAAATCAGTCTATCAATTTTATTTTTCCAAAAATGAATTGGGGTCTATGGAGAAAAAGCTTTTTGGAGCCAACCCTAGCGGGACGGCGAGATATTGCAAGTTTTTGACACTTCCGGGTTGGCTTCAATTCTGGAGCCAGATGCTACGTCCATTATATATACAGTCTATGATCTATATTTACTACAGCTGTAGTTTGTACCAGTCCTGTTTTTATTTGTTTGCTCTGTGTGAAATACTGGAAGTCTGAATTTGTGTCTTTGAGAGTCATCAGTACACAGCAGTTACAGGAAGGAAATGCCCAAACACGGTGCTGATTATTTATTCCACTCATGATGTGGCTTCGAGCATTACAAAAAACAGTGACATGTTTACAAGCTACAGCAAAGCAGAAAGGCATTTAAATACACTAGTCCGTTTTTTTTAAAAGCTTGAGATATTTCAAGTCAGAATGTGCATATAGTAATATATTAACATAATGTTATGTCTAACTTTACTTTTATATCTTTGCCAGTTATGCACTTTTGAATGCAGTTTGTGTGGGCCATTTCCTTTGTCTTCAATGTTTTTCCAAGTCCACCATACTCAACTGAATTTGTATGCATCACTGTTAGTGGATTGTGGCCTTTAACCCTTGAAGCAAACATTATTCCAAGACACTGAATTTACTGAAGGATGGCCTACAGTTACCACCGGGGTCTCATTATTTTTACGTCTTCAATAACTCTTGAAACCCTGAAAGTGTTTACAAGTGCAGTGTTTCAAGTCTTGTGGGGCCTATTTCACGAAGCAGGTTTAACAAACTCTGAGTTTAATCCTCAACTCTGAGTTGATCTACTCTAAGACAGGAAACTCTGAGTTTTCGGTTTCACAATGGCTGATTTGAGTTGGTTTAATCAACTCGGAGTAGTTTGACCCGGAGTTAAGCGCATGCACCGCAACTCTGAAAAGACAGCATCAATGGAGCCCCGATTCGACGAGTCACCATGGCAACGGGGAAGCGAAGGGCTGCGTTTTTGACACTGGAAATTTTTAACGCGCCCATATGGCGAGTTTGAAAATGTTTTAAGAAAGAAGTGCAACGCCGCTGCAGCTGCAAAAGAGAGGGAGACGGCGTGGAGAACACTGCTGCCCGGATCATTGCGTAAGTTTAAATGTAGTCCTTTGTAATCGTAATAATATTACAGGGAATAACTGTCTGAATGGTAGAATATTAAGTTATTTCATTTAGGTGGAGAAACGCACGGGGCAGCAGCTTAAGATGAAATATAAAAACATTGTTCAAACAGGTCAGATGTCAGCATTATTTCATGGAGGTCCTTCATGTTGATCATGTTTTACATTGTAAAGTATCTTAAATATTAAGTGGCTGTTTGACTGTGCAGTTGTTTTATCCACACATAGCCTAAATGTCTGCATCCATATCATGTTCTGTTAAATAACTGAGCCTATTTAAACTAACACAGACTTCTGCTCAGCCAACAGAAAGAAAGCAGATGCCTGTAAAACGGTGGTATGAAAGGTCATGGGTGCACATATACATATATATACATATATATATATATATATATATATATACGTATATGATTATTTAGTTCTCTTTTGTGTCTTTTTTTGTCTTTTGGCCCCTTCACACTACAACAGACCTTGTAATTGTAAGTAGGCAACACTCCAAAGATTTATCCAAATGGTAGTTTGTGTACTGAAACATGTCACTGATCTAGGATGAAGAGGATGAAACTGTGTCTGCTGCCTTTACAGAGGGGGATCCAGAAAGGCATACAGAGGTATGTTACGGATAGTTCTCTTCCATTCGCATTTTGGGTGGAATATAGTGTGACATTTAGCCTACATTGAAGTATCACACATTCTCATCCTTTTAACAGAGCATGGCTGGACAGCAGCAGGATGGTCCCTAAACGTCCACTGCACAGACTGACACAGTGAGATGGATGTTCAGTAAACACCAGAGGTTCATTCTGTGGAATTCATGTGCAACTGTATAATTTAATGTCCTCTATGTATTCCCAGTTATCAGTAAAACAGATTTACAAACTGCATTTGCTGAGAAAAATCAAAAAAACAGATTATGAGGGCAGATCTGGAAATTGAGCACAAGTTAGAGGTGGTGATGGTCACAGGTGAATTATGTTAACTACTGGAACATGCACTGAACTATCTCTTTTATTTGTAGGAAATAAAGAAGACCAAATGAAATGTGTATCATGTCTTTATTTGCTGTGGTGGTGATGATGGTGACTTAAACTCTAAAGTGATTATTGCATATGGTGTCTCTGACTGCTCTGCTGTCCTGGATAACTGCAGGTGGATGGGCTCATCATCTGGGTCTTCAGTTTGTAGGGCAGGGTGTTACTCTCCTCTAATAGTGGTAATATTATGAAGAACAGCACATGCCACAGTAATATCACAGGCCCTCTCAGGGGTCACCCTGAGGTGATGGAGGCACTGGAAACGGGCTTTCAGCAGGCCTACTGTATGGCCATCTCCACCCGGGCTCTGGTCCTGCAGTGAGCCCGGTTGAAGTTCTGTTGGGGTATGGGGTCATCAGCCTGGGTTGGCTGATGAATAATTGAAAATATGAATGGCAAGTTAAAATACTAAGTACTTTTATGAACACCTTCCTATGCAATGAAACTGCATTTTCAGTTACATTTTGAGGGAATTATGTTTGTTTGATTACCCACAAAATGGGGAAGAAGCCCCATAGATTTTTTCAGTGGTATGTAATTTAAGCCAAAGCATCATGTTTTCTTAAACCCAATGCAATGAGTGAAAACGGTGAATGAAAAATGAAACCTCTGTAAGAATATTGCTCCCACTTGGAACACAAACCCCAGTCTCCTGGGTCTAAGTCCTATGTGCAGTTGTTTGGAAGTGGAAATGTTGGCTAATGTATCATAATGTTACCTTAGAAAAGAAAACAGAGGCAGAAAATAGTATGTTATAATTTATAACATTGTTTAATTGCAAAAAATATATATTTTTAGCACAAAAAAGTTGTTTGTTTTCTTCAGACTTATAGCTTAAGGCTTCAACTAAATATATCTGATGAGTTCTTTTCCAGTTGTTCTGGATTGAAAAGACCCCAGAGAGTTGTGTCTAAGTAAATTTGTCTTGCTTTACTGTTGTATTGAAGAAACAGTTTTCTGGACTAACACGAACAAAGATGATAGTATCAGTTTTCTTGAAAGGACCAATGTTTAATCAAAATCAAAATCGAGAGAACATGAACACAGAGATGAAAGTCTGTTGTAGTGGCAGAAATGTGAGGAAAGCACCAAGCCTTACTTTTCACTCTGCTCCTTGTTGGTCCGATTCTCATCACGATCGCTGTCACTTATCGAGTCGAGCTGATTGCTTTGAAACAGCAGAGGTTGAGGTGACCACGGTTTTGAACAGTTTTTATCTCAGTTTGGTCAAAAGCCTGCCTCAAGAAGCACAGACAAGACCGAAAATAAAAATTCTGAAGGCAGATTTCAGAAACAACACTTAGAAATAAATTACAGACTTTTACAAAACAATGGAAAACTACTTAAAAGGAATTGTTCATAGTGGTGAACATACAGAGAAATATCACTGAATTTGGAGGTATTTTGCAGGTATAATCTTTTGGATTCTCGCCTTGGGAAACTGAGCACTCAGCTGATGAAGAGCCACATATTTTCTTAGGAGTTGGTAAAGACCAAAACAGGGATAAAAGGGGCTTCAAATTAAACACAAGTGGTCAGAAAACAACCTCAACTTGTTGGTGTGGAGATGTAAATGAGCAACTGCTTGTTAACTAGCTGGCTGTCCATAATTATTAGAAATGATGAAAAAGTTGAGAGACAGTGTCTATGAAAACCATAAAGGCATACCTGATTTAAATTTGGCCACCATGCCTGTTTATAGTGTCACCTTCTGCAGTAATGCACTGCTCATACTGCTTCTGCAATACTTGGAAGCCCCATTATATAAATGCACTGCTAAAAAAAAAAATTAAAGGTACACTTTTTAATCTAGGTATTGCATCAAGTTAGTCAAACATGTGGAATACTGATCTGGTCAAGCAAGTTACAGAGGAGGTTTTTAGTCAGTTTCAGCTGCTTTGGTGTTCAGAAAATTAACAACAGATGCACTGGAGGGGTAAAAATGAGACAACCCCCAAAACAGGAATGAGTTTACAAGTGAAGGCCACTGACATTTTTTTCCTTCCTAATATTGTCTGATTGTTTTTCACTAGTTTTGCATTTGGCTAGGGTCAGAGTCACTTCTGGTAGCATGAGGCGATACCTGGACCCTACAGAGGTTGCACAGGAAGTGCAACTCCTTCAGGATGGCACATCAGTGTGTGCCATTGCCAGAAGGTTTGCTGCGTCTCCCAGCACAGTCTCAACAGCATGGAGGAGATTCCAGGACAAGCAGTTAGTCTAAGAGAGCTGGACAGGCCCATAGCAGGTCCTCAACCCATCAACAGGACAGCTACACACGTGGACAAAATTGTGGTACCCCTCAGTTAAAGAAGGAAAAACCCACAATTCTCACTGAAATCACTTGAAACTCACAAAAGTAACAATAAATAAAAATTTATTGAAAATTAAATAATCAAAATCAGCCATCACTTTTGAATTGTGATTACATAATTATTTAAAAAAACAAACTAATGAAATAGGGCTGGCACAAAAATGATGGTACCATAACTTAATATTTGTTGCACAACCTTTGAGGCAATCACTGCAATTAAACCATTTACTGTATTTGCAATGAGCGTTCTGCAGCTGTCAACAGGTATTTTGGCCCACTCCTCATGAGCAAACAGCTCCAGTTGTCTCAGTTTGATGGGTGTCTTCTCCAAATGGCATGTTTCAGCTCCTTCCCACATATGTTCAATGGGATTCAGATCTGGGCTCATAGAAGGCCACTTTAGAATAGTCCAACGCTTTCTCTCAGCCATTCTGGTGTTTTTGGCTGTGTGTTTTGGATCGTTGTCCTGTTGGAAGACCCATACCTGCGACTGAGACCAAGCTTTCTGACACTAGGCAGCACATTCTCTCCAGAATGCCTTGATTAGTCTTCAGATTTTCATCGTACCTTGCACACTTTCAAGACACCCTGTGCCAGATGCAGCAAAGCAAGCCCAAAACATTATGAGCCTCCCCATGTTTCACCGTAGGACAGTGTTCTTTTCTTCGTATGCTTGGTTTTTGAGTCTATGAACATAGAGTTGATGTGCCTTACCAAAAAAGCTCCATTTGGTCTCATCTGTCCAAAGGACATTCTCCCAGAAGCTTTGTGGCTTGTCAACATGCATTTTGCAAATTCCAGTCTCGCTTTTTTATGAGTTTTTTCAGCAGTGGTGTCCTCCTTGGTCGTCTCCCATGAAGTCCACTTTGGCTCAAACAACGACGAATGGTGCGATCTGACACTGATGTACCTTGGCCTTGGAGTTCACCTTTAATTTCTTTGGAGGTTGCTCTGGGCTCTTTGGATACAATTCCAACGATCCGTCTCTTCAATTTGTCATCAATTTTCCTCTTGCGGCCACGTCCAGGGAGGTTGGCTACTGTCCCGTGGGTCTTGAACTTCTGAATAATATGAGCCACTGTTGTCACAGGAACTTCAAGCTGTTTAGAGATGGTCTTATAGCCTTTACCTTTAAGATGTTTGTCTATAATTTTTTTTCGGATGTCCTGGGACAATTCTCTCCTTCGCTTTCTGTTGTCCATGTTCAGTGTGGTACACACCTTTTCACCAAACAGCAGGGTGACTACTTGTCTCCCTTTAAATAGGCAGACTGACTGATTATGAGTTTGGAAACACCTGTGATGTCAATTAAATGACACACCTGAGTTAATCATGTCACTCTGGTCAAATAGTTTTCAATCTTTTATAGAGGTACCATCATTTTTGTCCAGGCCTGTTTCATTAGTTTGTTTTTTAAAATAATTATGTTAATTCCAACAATTGCAAAGAATAAGGGGCTTGGTTTTTTGCATTAATTTTAATTTTCCCCAATAATTTTTTATTTATGTTGACTTTTGTGAGTTTCAAGGGTTTCCCCCCAGTGAGACCATTGGGGTTTTTTCCTTCTTAACTTGACGGGCCCGTAACAACAATTTTGTCCACGGTGTATATCCTGCCTCCTTTGTGCAAAGGAGGCAACAGGATGAGCCAACTGGCAATAGCTCTACAAAATGACCTCCAGCAGACCATTTGGTGGTGAATCTCTCTGATCAAAACATCAGAAAGAGATTTAAGTGGGGTAGTGAGAGTGGTCTGAGGGGCCCAGCGTCCTCTAGTGCCTGCTGTGCCGCTGACTGGCACCGTGGAGCTCGGTTGACATTTGCCATAGAACACAGGAATTGGCAGGTCTACCACTGGTGCCCTGTGCTTTTCAAAGATGAGAGCAAGTTCACCCTGAGCGCATGTGACAGACATGAAAGGGTCTGGAGAAGCCGTGGGGAGCGTTATGCTGCCTGTAACATTGTTCAGTGTGACCAGTTGGTCAGGTGATGGTGTGGGGAGGCATAATCCACGGAAGGACATACAGACCTCTACAGGCTGGACAATGGCGCTCTGACTGCCATTAGGTATCAGGATGAAATCCTTTGACCTATTTTTAGACCCTACATTGGTGCAATGGTCCTGGATTCCTTCTGGTGCACGACAATGCCCAGTCTTATGTGGTAAGAGAATTCATGCAGTTCCTGAAGGATGAAGGAACTGATACCATTAGCTGGCCCCCATGCTCACCTGACCTGAATCCAATAGAGCACCTTTGGAACATTATGTTTTGGTCCATCCGACACCATCAGGTTTCTCCTTAGACTGTCCAGGAGCTCAGTGATGCCCTGGTCCAGTTCTGGGTGGAGATACCTCAGGACACCATCGTCTCATTCAGAGCTTGTCCCGGCATCGTCAGTGATGCATACAAGCACATGGAGGCCATCCAAACTACTGAATACCATTTTGAGTTGCTGCCAAGGAATTTCATAAAGATGGACTAGCCTGCCACATCAGTTTTTTCAATTCTTACTCGTGCTCTTCCGGACATCCTGTAAAAATTTGGTGAAAATCTGTCCATGACTTTTTGAGTTATGCTGTTAACAGACAAACAGACAGACACACACACACACAGACAGATGGACAGACAGACAAACAAACTCCGGTGATTACGTAACCTCCTGGCGGAGGTAATAATCCATGTGTGAAATGCTAAAACATGCAGTTGTGTAAATTTACTTGTCCCGAGACCAATTCTCAAAAAAAATAAAAAAAAAATAAAAAACTAGGTGAAAAGAATGTTTGAAAATATTTTCAGAAATACCAAATAAGTCTAGAGTTCCTCCTAAAATGTTATTACCTCCGCCAGGAGGTTATGTAATCACCGGAGTTTTTACCTCCGCCAGGAGGTTATGTAATCACCGGAGTTTGTTTGTCTGTCTGTCTGTCCGTCTGTGTGTGTGTGTCTGTCTGTCTGTCTGTTAACAGCATAACTCAAAAAGTCAAGGACGGATTTTCACCAAATTTCTACAGGATGTCCGGAAGAGCAAGAGTAAGAATCGATTAGATTTGGAGGTGATCCGAATCACCGTCTGGATCCAGGAATTTTTTGAAGGTCGAAGGACAATTGAGAGATGGCCGCCAGACAGACAAACGGTAATGGCGGAGGTATGCGCTCTCCGAGTGCTTTTCTAGTTTCTCTTGTGCCACCCTCCTGATGACCAAATTGAATCTCAAATAAAACAGCTAAAATGAAATTTAAATATAATTTTTTCTATAATTTTTTTCATTGATGTCTCTTGTAATGGGAAGTTTTTTTAATTCAACATAATATTTTAAATAATAAATATTATGCATAGAATGCATGCCCTACAACATGCACCCAACCCTCTTAGCATAACCTTTTTAGGTGGTAGAAGAAGAAAACAGTGAATCACATGACACGTTGGAATTAACATCAGTTTTCCTAAAGAATGGATAGAGCGAAGCTATGTCCTCTCTTCTACTTTTCACTTTTTCATAACAGTGTCAGCCTTGACTGAAAGCATGGAATAACTTTAGCATGGATTAGTAACCCTATTACTGGTGTGTAGCACCCGTATGCAGTCACTACTGAGGTGAACACACCGAGAATGATGGGTGCTCGGGTTCATAAAGCTAAATGAAACTACTAAATAAATAATAGATATGAAATTATACCAAAAATAAAATGAGACCCAGAGAAGAACACAAAAATATACACACAACCAATAAGTAAAGAAACATAAAAGACAAACTTTTCCAAAACTAGTTCCTGTCTGTTCAGATAGGTGACCCCAGATGATCCTAATGACCAGTTCTGATGTTAAACTAAATCCCTCTCTCAACAATAAACAGCAATATTTCCCTTTCAGTTTTATCCCACCTTTCAAAACCCACAAAGTCAATACAAAAGAACAATAGAATTATGCCCTATGGTCACTCACTCAGACACACACCCACACCCACACACACAGCCAAGTTTACTCACCGTCACGTGTTCAGCCCGAAACTACAACACGTTGCAACGCTGTTTGGTCCACAAAACACTGAGTGCGGTGAAACAGCGCTCACAAAACATTACGTGCGGGTGAAACGTTCCAATCTGACATACGCTAGCCTTCTCAACTGCTCACACACTGCTCCCGCAGTCGGTCCTCCGTCCTCCCGCTCACCGTCTGACAGCTGGGCTTATGGGTCCTCAGTCCCGTTCTCCAAGCCTCCTGCTTGGGCTGCTGAGTCTGGCTTCGGGCCAAGCCAGAAGAATCCACGCCACACGCTCTGCCTCCTGCTCCACTGAGAGACCAAAAGAAGCCACCTGGAGTCTGATAAGCAGAGTGATGCCACCTGGTCTTAGTCTAAAAAGGGCCTGATGAGCACAGTGATGCCACCTGCTTGGGGCGGCTGCTCCGCCGGGTCAAAATACCCACCCAGACACACTCACAACCAATCAAACCAATCAAACAACACCATGCAGCCAGAGAAAACAACGCAGGATTACCTATAATAACTAGACGAGCCCTCGGTAGATGGCAGAACCACGCCCATGAACGGACATACACACACACATACATACTTACCCAGCCAGCCAGATACTGAAGCGAATGCAGTAACCCCGCTGACGTACATGTCAGGCGTGCTTAATAATCCCATTACCACCCGGATGCATGTGATAAGAGTAGAGTTAGCAAACAACAAATTAAACATGCAATAAAAATGGTACCATTGATTTGTAAGCTGAACCAATCAAGGCTTTGATAGTTTATCACCTATTATTGATGAATATGTAGTAGAAAATTACAAATGAGTGAGTTTATTTTTCAAAATTTTGAAGCCCAAATGTCCTCTAGTTCTGGAATGACCCAAAAAATGTTAAAGAGCTGACGTCAGACAAAGAAAAGTTTCTCCCAACTGTAACAACACAGTAAGACGAACAAACTTTGTACCTGTAGGTGTTAAACTTATATCTTATCTGAACTGAACTGTATGAAGGTCAAGTTAAAGTAAACTTAGACATATTGCTGGTGCAACAGCCTGCAGGTGTTTAAATAAAAGTATTATATTATGCCATCTATATGTGAAGGAGACACAACAGTCTGTGGGTGAATGTACATCAGGAAATAAAAACTACTTTTATCCATTACTGCACTGGATTCAGTGGTCAGACAAATATAATAAACACTTGAACACACAAAACCTCTCAGCAATACATTTCCCCAGAGTCTCTCACAATACTGACTTATAGGAAGGAGGATTCCTGGTCGTTGCCATGTTGTACTACGTATGTTGTTTTGTATGAACTGTATACTTATTCTGTTAACTATTCCCTCAGATTGCAGCTCCATTAAGCATAATATGAAAAGACAAGTAGTGTGAGTGTTCTTCTTTTCCTTCTCCATCTGTCTCTCTCCAGACTGTTTTTCTGAGATTTTCTTATCGTCAACAAATTCAACATAAAAACCAAACTTGGCAACACATCAGCCCACCTGTCAGTGCTTTGCAGTATAATGGCACAGAGGAGCAAGCTACAGTAAATCAGGCTTTGGCTATACACAAAAGAGTAGTATCAGTGCACTATTGCCATTGGTCTGTTGTGATTTGTTGACAGTAAGGAAATCTAGAATATCTCAACACTTACACTTTCATTTTGCATAGCGGGAAAAAATAAGGGGGCGGAAGATGCAAACCACCTACACGGCAGAGCCACTGATTATCCTCTGAGATGACTCTCAGCCACCTTTGAATAAGGTTCAGTTATCAATTCAGGCAATTTAGGAAGTGGAGTGCCATGAAATTGAAATATTAGGCCCCATTTCCATTACAGCTACTGTCATAGCCAATATTTTAAAACATAATTAAGAATGAATAATTAATCCTTATTAAATGAATAGCTTTTTCTATTTACAGTGTGAACTTGGGACCTGTCTCACCACAAGCTTACATTTAACCCCCTCAAAGGTGGAATATGGACACCAAAATCGGAGTCTTTACTACACCAAGAATGAATCTTTATCCAACAAAATTTCAACCAAAGATGCAAAGATGTAAAGCGCCATTAAAACTTATTCTACTTCACTCTCACACACCCAATTACTCCACAGTTCTACTCTAGAAGAAATGCATACTCTCTGTTTTTCCCGTTCGCTTGTCAGCTCTTTGAAGTCGTGTCCACTCGCACGTAACTGATACGAGCAGCCGTTTACAGCGTTCTGTTCTGGAGAGACTGCCAATTAGACTGTCACTTGCATACCCTTAATGAAAATTGCACCCTTTAATCACTGTAAATGTTGATACTAATGGTGAGCTACCTGTCAACTTCTGTGCACCTTGTGAGTATGAACTGGCAAGTGGCAGAGCTGACACCAGCTCCTCTATGTGTCTGACACTTCATGTGAGGAGTGTCACTATGTTCTGTGGAGATGAAAGTTGCCACACAAATGTCATTTCAATGACAAGAACTTGGTGATTGTCTGTAATGATTCTGTCGGCAGCTGTTTTTGACTCCAACCAAAAAAAAAAAAAAAGGTATACTTGAGATATTTCAAGTCAGAATGTGCATACAGTAATATGTTAACATAATGTTACATCTAACTTTACTTTTATATCTTTGACAGTTATCATGCACTTTTAAATGCAAAATTTGTGTGGGCTATTGCCTTTATCTTCAATGTTTTCCAAGGCCACAATAGTCAACTGAATGTGTATGTATCATTGTTAGTGGATTGTGGCCCTGGAAGCAAACATTACTCCAAGACACTGAATTTGCTAAAGTAATGCCTCAATTACAGTGAACATCATGGTCTCATTATTATTTATGTCTTCTTCTTCTATAACTCTTGAATCCCTGAAAGTGGTAAATATACTATGATTACAAGTGCAGTGTTTCAAAAGTCGTCTGTACAGATTCAGAAAATGCAGCAGCAGTTTTCCAGTATTATTGTAAATGGCTCACATGCTTGTTGGTCCAGTGATCTAAGTCTGCCTCCAACTGCACCAAGTTTAATAACATTTTTTCATTACAAAGATATAACAAGCAAACGACCTTACCTGGTCATTTGTGACCCACTTATACATCTAAGGATGAAAAAAAGAACTCACAGTGGCCTCCTTCAGAGGGGACTGTGAGGTCCCATACAGAACAGCAGCCTTCAGACAAAATGCTCCTTCTGTGAAGGCCAGTAAGGTCTGGAACAGTCTTCCACTCTCCATAAGGGAGTGTCCCACCTTAACAACCTTCAAAACTCACCTTTAACAGTGGCTGAAAGGGAACCAGTCTTGTAACCACTGACCTTTAACTTTTTGTGTGCTTTTATTGGGACGTATTGTCCTGTTTCACTGTTATGTTTTTTGCTACCTACAGGGGCTAGGGACTACAGATGTAAATGAGTATTGTTGCTATAATTCGGCATATTTACGTCTATTGTTGTCTAAATAGGCGTTCATTATTGTACACCGTCCCTATCAAATAAATGATAAAATAAAATAAACAGGACAATAAACAGAAAGCTTGATTTCAGCAGATGGAGTCTGCAAGGCCCATTTCTGTGAATAGAAAAAAAAAGTGTCACTAAGGAGCAAACAAGGACCCAGTAGTGTGGAAGTTGTGGACTTGACCTAAATTGGTTTGGGTAGGACAGCCAAAAAAAAAACTAAACAAAACTATGAAACATTTTAAACAGAGACATTTGAAGAAAATAGCTTGAGTCAGTTGGTTGTGGCATTTTCTGGGTCACATCAGCTGGACTCAAGCCTCCTGTTTGATCCTCACATATAAAGCACCAGACATGAGAAAGCATATTTGGACCCAGTTTGAGTTTAAAATGCAACAAACATAAAAGGGAGGAAAAAAATAAAACTCTTCTGCAAAGGAATTGGCCATTCATATTTAATGGTTTTACCGTTAAATGTGACAGAAAAGCCTCAGCTCTTTCAGGGGGCTGTCAAAAAATCTGTGCTGCAGCCGGGATTCTGCTGGGAGAACTAATCCCTCTGACATAACAAACAAATTGGACATGAAGAAATGAGATTTTAGCAAAGCCAGCCGTACTAAACCCCAGGTTGGAGTGGTGGAAGGAATTGCAGCAACAAACAGTTATGACATGTGAGTGTCAGCAGAGTATAAGAGAGACCAGTGAGCCTTTAAAGATGGTGTACACCTGAATAAAATGATTGGATGCTATCAGTCCGCTGGTGGCCAATCAGGTTTTAATGTGCGTCAAGAAGCACTTTGGGTCACTATTACAGGTTGTCATTGTAGAACATCCAGTCAGTGTTCATAAAACAGCAAAATGCTTTGTGTAGCAAGTTTTGAAGACTACGGAGAATATAGAGATCTGACATGGGCATTGAGAAATATACTTTATGCCTAGTTTCGCTTCTATTTTGATCTCTAACAGAAGAAAATTCCAGACAACTTGTTTATGCTGTGCGTCAGTCTGCCAGCTAAAGGACAGTGATGATCAAGCAGCTTTGTCAAACATGGAATCAAAAAAATCCCTTCTGGATCATCTATTGGAGCCTTCAAAAAAAAAAAAGGTTCTCAGAAGAAGAGTCTTCAAGTCTTCAAAAATGTTTATTCAATGCAGAGGCTGCAAGAACAAGCATGAACAAAGTCTCAAGATTTTATCTGACGACACAAAGCGTTACATCATTATACACTTCCGCAAACCTTTTCTAAACACTCCTTTTCTTTTTGAGAAACCTCAGTCTATCCTCCTAAAGAACTAATCAGAATATCCAGGGTGTATCATGTCAAAAGTTTAACCGCCTCCATTTCTTAAAAGAAATCACCCCTTCTTTTCCTTTCACAACTTTCCCTGGGTTTTTTCCAGTTTCATTTCTACTTAGCCTGACCATGGTTTCAACTCAAACACGCATGCAGAGAGAGAGAGAGAGATTGCATTTCAGACTTTGTCATCTTATATCGGTTTCCACTGGGTTGCAGTTGTCGTACATGTCCAGCTTTATCATTGCTTGTACTTGAGTCTGATTTAAACATCCTATTTTTCAAGTTTTACTCTCAAAACCCCACAACATTAGAATGCCACGTGAATTCTGAGACTGTACAATAGAGTTTCACTTTGATCCTATGAAGACAAAACTTGGAAGGCCAAAGATGCAGTTTGAAAATTTTATTGCACTGTACACTCATTTTAACTTCAAAAATCACAACGTCCACACAGTTGTATAGATATTTACCTATTGTACATGTAACTAATAGTTATACATATTTGTTATTAAATCATAGACAAGGAGAAATGGAACTTCCAATCTCATGTCAAACACAGTCTGTGTGATCTTTACTGTTGATGACTGATTTGATCTATTGTACATGTGTACGTTATGTATTGGTACCGAGAATTGATGGGACTCAGAAACACCACCACAATTTAATCAATTTTTGTTTACTTGTTATCCCAGTTAGAGTGACACCGTGCCACTATCTCGCAATGATATGGAAATCTTTAACAAATCTGTGGATCCAGACTATAAGCCACATCACTGCCAACATCTAATCAATTGGTCCTTGTGTCATTTCTGACCTTTCTTAAAAATTTTATCCAAATTCTTTAGTTCATTTTTGAATAATGTTGCTAACAGACAGACAGACAAATATACGCCAATCATAACGTAACTCCGCCGAGGCTCTCCCTCCTTGGCGGTGTAATAAATCAATGTGTAACTACGGACAGCCATTACCAGAGGTCCAGAGGTTCAGATGCCTTTTATTAGCTCCTAGAGGGAGGTGCCATGTTGGAAGTCGGTAGAGAGGAGTTTTGATTCCCAGTTGTATAAATAATTATCTAAAGTATGCAGAGGGTGTTTTTTTTTTTTTCAATTAAATGGGGTTTAATTTGGTTATACTTTTTGAGTGTGTATCTATAGTCAGTAAGGGGTTTTATGTAAAAATGTATTATCTATTTATGTGCATGTGTTTGGGGGTTTACCCCTCATGTGGTATGAGCCTGACAGCCACAGGGTATTTAAGTCAGTAGACAGAAATGCCACAGGCTTCTTTTATTTGGTTGGAGGAACATGCTGATATATTGACTGGCATTATGGTGTACAAACAATGATAAGAAAAGAAAATATGGATTTGAATGTTCTCTGATTCCCTGATTTCTTCATTGGTCGCCTTGGCAAGTTGACACAATGGCTTCATATATCAGAAAGACTTGGGACAATTTTGAGATACATTGAGTTTCTGTGTCTACAACTCCAAGCTACAGAGAGATTTATACACTTCTGTGTAATCAAAACTGTAAATGACAGAATAAATGACAACATCACATCAATAAACCAGTAAACACGGCCGTTACTTGCCCTGATCCAAACATTCTCATCTGGTGCACCTGAAATGTAGCTAAACAAGTGTTACACCAATTTTAATCACAACAGTACTAGATGATCTCACTGAATGTGCTACATTTGGCAAGGTTCTAAAAACGATAGCAGATTGCGTTTTAATGCCAGATAAGATTTAGATTTTGGAGCTCAGTTTGCCAAACGCTACAGACTGTAGCTATAGTTTTAAGACACCTCTTTCACACATTTGCTAACATTTGTTTTATCTACAGTACAAACTAATGACAGAATGGATAAATTCCATGTGAGACCTGCTCTTTTCTCTTTACTGCTCAGTGCTCATCTTGTTGCCAGTACTATGAGCCAAGAAAAGGCCGATTGAAACCTCTGTCTAATTGATTCATCTCTAGGGCATTATGGTCCACACACAGCAATACTTCACTTCAGTGGCCACTCATTCTTTTTAGAACTCACACACAGAGACGCACACGCACACACACGGAAACCTCTGCCTGCTTCACATAAGCTATAAAGTGGATCACATAAATTATAGCCCAACTTTTGCGACAAAGGCACTGGTGTGCTTTGAAAAAATCTTCACTGCTTCAGGCACACCATTGCTTTACAGATTTCATTTCACAGCAACAACTTACCAAGACTGGGCAAATGGCTGTGCAGGCTCACAGTCAATATAGTTTTTTGTACGTTGCTGAGGGGTGAGCAGATTTACAGTATCCTGCCTTCGAATAACAGAGCTGTACATCTCATTTATTCAATCCCCACAGACATGAGGACGGGATCCAGCTCACCACCCAGACAGATATTTCACATATTGTTTAGCTTGAGAGGGGGCTGCTGTGTCATTATGAGACACTTGTCTGCTCCATCTCATACTTGTTTAGCATTTGTATTTATTTTATTCAGGAAGTCTAACTGGGATTTCTCAGAGGCTTCCTTTGTAAGAGAAGACCGGGAGAGCACAAACTTTATATACACATGATCACAACAATGAAACCTCATAAAGCTTTAAAGTCTGTCAGAGAAGCGGGTGTCTGTAATTTCTGATCAGCTGGTGTCAGTACCAAGCACAGCACCAGGAAATAGTTTTACTGACATCTGAGTTGGTATGAGGAATTTTTAAAGCCACCTCATCCAGTGAGGTGGTCTCATTGTTATTAGCGGGGAACTCAAGTGAGGATGTTAAAATTCTCAAATTGGATTAAAATGGAAACCCACCGTACGCCAGAAGTACCTTTCTGCCTGCAGAATGAGGTGGTGTTCTACATTTGACATTTCATTCCACTGATCATAATTAGATTGCTTTAACCATTGGGGGAAACTCTGATAACTGGGTGCTTGCTGTGAGTGCTGAGTTTCGTACTGATAGTTGGTGCATGGAAACCGACGTAACATGAAGAAGAATGGCGGTAGGAGGAATAAGCGTTAGTATGGAAAATAAAACTTGATCTGTGAAAGAATGTTCCCTGTCAGTGTTTTATTATTATATATATAATGTTTTTACTAGTGCTGTTGCATGTTATGTAGATATATACATACTATTCATTTTAAAGGTTGAGCTAATTTTTAATGCTTTATATACTCTTGAGTAATTACAATTAAGTATCATATTCAGCTTCAGAAGTAGGTGGATTTTTTTTCACTCCACAAACATTCCACATTTGGAGATGCAGTTTTCCTTGGAAATAAAATATCTCAAAATTGTAATCTGAGAAGTAACTTGTAGCTATAGCTGTCAGATAAACGTGCAGAACCAGTGTCTGACTTTTCCTTGGATGTCTTTTAAAAATAGTCCAGCTTGGATTTTACAACAGCAATTTGCAAATAATATTTAATGAATCCTCTGTGCATTATTTGATACTAAATAGTTTTAGTTGGGCATTTGCGTTTTAGAAACTATAGTAAAGAAAGTAAAACTATTTCACTCCAAAATGGTGAAATAAAAACAACAATCAGTAAAGTTCACACTTTAATGCAGTATTTAAGTAGATGTACTTCAGTTAGGAGTCACTGCTGTCAGTAGCTAGACTGAACATTGCAGCCATGCTTCCCTTTGTTTGGAAATAAAGTGGTAAAATGACTGAAACCCAATAAAACACAAGTCGCAACATTGTCAGCTACACACGTGGACAAAATTGTTGGTACCCCTCAGTTAAAGACGGAAAAACCCACAATTCTCACTGAAATCACTTGAAACTCACAAAAGTAACAATAAATAAAAATTTATTGAAAATTAAATAATCAAAAACAGCCATTACTTTTGAATTGTTGATTAACATAATTATTTAAAAAAACAAACTAATGAAACAGGCCTGGACAAAAATGATGGTACCTCTATAAAAGATTGAAAACTATTTGACCAGAGTGACATGATTAACTCAGGTGTGTCATTTAATTGACATCACAGGTGTTTCCAAACTCATAATCAGTCAGTCTGCCTATTTAAAGGGAGACAAGTAGTCACCCTGCTGTTTGGTGAAAAGGTGTGTACCACACTGAACATGGACAACAGAAAGCGAAGGAGAGAATTGTCCCAGGACATCCGAAAAAAAATTATAGACAAACATCTTAAAGGTAAAGGCTATAAGACCATCTCTAAACAGCTTGAAGTTCCTGTGACAACAGTGGCTCATATTATTCAGAAGTTCAAGACCCACGGGACAGTAGCCAACCTCCCTGGACGTGGCCGCAAGAGGAAAATTGATGACAAATTGAAGAGACGGATCGTTGGAATTGTATCCAAAGAGCCCAGAGCAACCTCCAAAGAAATTAAAGGTGAACTCCAAGGCCAAGGTACATCAGTGTCAGATCGCACCATTCGTCGTTGTTTGAGCCAAAATGGACTTCATGGGAGACGACCAAGGAGGACACCATTGCTGAAAAAAACTCATAAAAAAACGAGACTGGAATTTGCAAAAATGCATGTTGACAAGCCACAAAGCTTCTGGGAGAATGTCCTTTGGACAGATGAGACCAAACTGGAGCTTTTTGGTAAGGCACATCAACTCTATGTTCATAGACTCAAAAACCAAGCATACGAAGAAAAGAACACTGTCCCTACGGTGAAACATGGAGGAGGCTCAGTAATGTTTTGGGGCTGCTTTGCTGCATCTGGCACAGGGTGTCTTGAAAGTGTGCAAGGTACGATGAAATCTGAAGACTATCAAGGCATTCTGGAGAGAAATGTGCTGCCTAGTGTCAGAAAGCTTGGTCTCAGTCGCAGGTCATGGGTCTTCCAACAGGACAACGATCCAAAACACACAGCCAAAAACACCCAAGAATGGCTGAGAGAAAAGCGTTGGACTATTCTAAAGTGGCCTTCTATGAGCCCAGATCTGAATCCCATTGAACATATGTGGAAGGAGCTGAAACATGCCATTTGGAGAAGACACCCATCAAACCTGAGACAACTGGAGCTGTTTGCTCATGAGGAGTGGGCCAAAATACCTGTTGACAGCTGCAGAACGCTCATTGACAAATACAGAAATCGTTTAATTGCAGTGATTGCCTCAAAAGGTTGTGCAACAAAATATTAAGTTATGGGTACCATCATTTTTGTCCAGCCCTATTTCATTAGTTTGTTTTTTTAAATAATTATGTTAATCAACAATTCAAAAGTGATGGCTGATTTTGATTATTTAATTTTCAATAAATTTTTATTTATTGTTACTTTTGTAAGTTTCAAGTGATTTCAGTGAGAATTGTGGGTTTTTCCTTCTTTAACTGAGGGGTACCAACAATTTTGTCCACGTGTGTAAGTTATACGTAGTCGTGATATAAACTCCTCTTATGATATTCTGTCCTGGCAGAATATCACCCAGATTTCCAGAGAGATAGTGAACAAAAAAGGAGAGTTTGTTATGCTCCAGAACATCCACATCTACCATGATTGGATTTGATCATACTTGCATACTTTCTGTATTACCCTTTATTTGAAGGAAATAAAAATAATTGGTGTCAAGTCCTTACCTGTATCTCACCATAAAATGTTGGCAGCAGAGATATCTTTTCATAATTAAGGGGAGATTATGTGGTATCTAATCTTTTTGCTCTGCAACTTTCTGGCAGATCTCATATTGGAGAATTCCTGTTATACAAGCTAAAACAATAAGTGTTGCTACAAAAGCTGGCTCATACTCCAATTAGTAGAGCATCTAATTATCGGAACATAAATTACATACAGTCCTGTCATCTTCATCTTTTTGAAGTTAACACAGAAAAAGTTGCTTAGCCCTGGTATAGCACAAAGAAGCCTCTTTTTTCTTGTGTACTCTAAATTAGAACACACATAATAAGTCATTTGGACAAAGCAATGTTTATTTAATCTTTGCTGGAAGCATTTTCAAGCACGCATTCTGCTCTTAAATGAACAAAAAAAAGTGCATTAAGTATTCTCATCAAATTGATGGGAATTTTGTTTTGCCATTATAGCATTTAAATCATTCTATTTGGAGAGAAAAAAATATATAAAAACCTTTCAGAAGAAAGCACCAAGTTACACATTCCTAAGTGGCTCGAACTGTCTTTTATGGATACAGTAGCAGTCTGGATCCAGAACTACAATCACAAATCTGAATGAAAGCCACCTCCAGCCCCTGGGACAGTATCAATCTGAGGAGAGTGGAGATTTCTAGGTAGCAAGAAGTGCTGTCCACAAAACATTTGCAGCAAATTCACCTCTGAATGATGCTGCTCACAATGACAATAACCCAAGGCATCTCACTCACAGTTGCATTGATCTGTGACTGTTGCAGCACACTGACCCTCGTGTGCTTGCTAGCACAGTGGCCCGGGAGGAAGGACGGGAGCCAGAGTTGGGTCTCTGAGGATGTAATGGGTCAAGATTGACAGATTTTGGTACTTGGAGAAATTTTCAGAGTCAGTAAAAGTTTGCACAGCCCCTGGCATATGAAATTTCTCAGTGTGCTGTCTAAGATATGACAAAAACCAACCTGAAAATTATGTGTTTAACACACCTGGAGCTGAGGTCTTAAATAAAATTGTTTCCTTTTACACCAAGGAAACATCTAAGCCCTGTCCTATGTTACAGATTTGAATATGCAGCTCTCTTCCTTAACCAGGTGTTTACTGCACTGCATAGATGTCAGCTTATGCCTCATTTGCCTTCTGACTGCGTTCCCACTTCATATCTCTCTCTCTCCATGTCTCTCCTCTTAATGCACTCCTGAAACGTTCACATATTTTCTCTCAGTAAAGGATGGTGTGGCTGTAAATCAACACGTACTTATGTACATACACCCACAGAGGCCTGATTGTACTCAATATCTCAGTCTACATTCTGCCACTGGCCACAAACAGGCTGGACAGACTTTGATGAAACAAGGCTTTGGAACACAGTCAGTCACTCTGGAGCCCGTGTCACCACGCATGAGGCAGCCGGCGTCTTCGGCAATTGATTTCCAGCTGACACTCAAGTGGCTGCCTGTGAAAGATGACCTGTCAGTGCAACTCAGGGGAGCATATCTAGCGAGGCATCACGTTGGGAGACTCATGTGTGAGATGGCAGGTAGACAGGCACAGGAGACCCTGAGTCGGGCCGACTGGGGAGCCTATTTTATTAATAGCCCCGGGTCAATGAAAGCTTGCTAACAAGCCAAGCAGGCAAGTCTAAGTAAGTCATACTTTTTATTTTGAAGGGAGAGCTGTGGTTTGCTTGTATGTCTGTGTGGGTGTGGTCATATATCATGTGTCTAAATGCACATCAGACATATGAATAGCGCCAGTGTGTCACATAATTACATCAATTTCATGTGCCAATACTAATAAACTAAAGTCCAAGTTTTGTGCACATACTGTGGCTGTGAGAACTGATTTGCTCCTTATATAGTCGCGTAAACAAGCAAATGAGAATTAACAAGATAACTTCATCTAGCACTGTTTTCTCAGGAGATCTAGTCCTTCTCCACTCAGTCACAGCTGTCTGCTCTTACCTCGACTCTCAAAGGACCAGAAAATGTCACAGTGAGTTTGGAAGCCGGAGCCACATGTCTGCTTGGCAGCGCTAAAGTCAGCTTAACTTTTTCTCACCACGGATGACTTAGCCGTTTCCTACTGGCCACTTGCCAGCACACTGGAAAGACACTGTGTGTAGTCTTAAGTTGTTGTAACACTAGTGAGGTTTGTGGCTGGGAAAAAGAGCTACACAAAGCTCACTTTGATTAGGAATAGCACCTTATGTACAATAAACAGGAAAATTGGCACCTTAGAATTTTCAGTAACACATTTTATTTTTAAATTCAGCCGTTTAGCAGAAAGAAAATGATACTTCCATAGCCAGGATCTGTAGCTGTGATTCAGGGATGCAGAGACAAGTAGGCACTTTGAATACAGTAGTTAGATTAAAAAACCATGACGAAGCAAAAATACCAAGAGTCATAGCTTTTTGTTGCAAAGAAAACATTCGCCGTGTTGCATTGTTTAAGTTATCTTGACCCATAGATGCATAAGTGGGTCAAACATGACCCGTTGAGGTCGTTTTCTTACAACATCTTTGTAATGAAAAGTTTTTATCATTTCATTTTCCAGCTACTCTTCAAAAAACATGTTTTTGATACCCTTCCATTTCATTTTTGAAGTTACCTTTTGTACTTAACAAACTGTAATGTTTCTATTACCACCCCAAGCTCTTTGTCACTGAGACATATCATATAAGAGGTGGTGCACTAACTTGGACGGACGGATAGCAGCAACAGCTGGAGTAAAAGAGTGGAAAAATGTCAACAAAATGGATGCTGACATTATTCTAGCACTGTTCTGTGTAATATTATTCTTTTTCGATTGTTAGAATATTCAAAATTTGTTAGAAAGTGAAAAATTAACCGATTTTAAACATGGAATCATTCTTGTGTCCACAAAAACATAATACAAACAATAACAAAAAACTGTTCTTCTTAACCAAAATGACAAAAATAGCATAAAAACACAGTGATTCCTATACGACTCATTTTTGACCCACTTATGGAAGAGTGTAGGGTCCACTCATTCATGCATCTAAGCCCAACTTTGAGTACAACACAAAATAACAAAGTCTGACTTAAATTTTAGAAAATAATCCATAACAAGTCCAAATTAAGTAAACAGAATTTGCGAAAAACCTAACAAACTCTACACCTTAGAATTATCTGGAACATATGCAGCCTTTAGCAAAAATCTTGCTTTCGTGGTGGTCAGTTTTTTTTTTTTATCAGTTTTTTACAAAAGACTTGCCTAAACATAAAATAGGAGATTTTTGAAATTTGGTTTAGAAAGAAATGCATTTTGTCTTGTGTGTTTTATACAGCACATGCATAAAAAGTGAATGATGTGAGGCTAAATAGCAACACTTGAGAAAGTAAGGTGATGGTGATCAAAATCACAGGTCACACTTACACACAGTGAATTTATTCTTCTGGGGCATAGAGCTAAGGAAGAAAAAAGAAGGCCCCACGGCTTAGGAATTTACACTCTGATCACGAATTGCATTATCCAGACTTGACTGACTGGGAACCTTTGTAGCATGTCATTCCCCTTGTCATTCCCCTTGTCTTTCCTCTCATTTCCTGCCTCTCTCTATTCAGTCTTGTCTGAATCTCTAATGATGGCATTTTTATGAAAAATAAAAAAAAATCCAGAGGTTAAAAAGATAAACATTCATCTGTCTCTCCAAGATGCATACATATTATTTGTATTTCCTCTGAACTTCTTCCATGTCAGCAAGTCAGCTATGAAAATAGCCTTTACTGGCATTGTCCTCTGTGATAATGGCAGCGAAACTGAAATTAGTTTTTCTCCCTATTACTTTGAAGCATCAAGAATAAAGCGTCTTCAGCAATTTCATCACACACAATCATGCTGTGAGCTGCTGTCACATTTATCTGATCCCTAATCAGTTCAACCACTGAATGATCTGTGTGGATGAGCGAGCATTGATCTGTATGACAGAGGGATTAGTCTGAGTGAGAGCCAGTAAAGACATTTTAGTCCATAAATAATCATAAATATTACAAACACACACATGGATAACTGTTAGCTAGCTACCGCTTTTGACAGCTTCAGATGTATGATGTCATTTGATATGAAATGGATGGTAAAGATGGGAAACATCCTAAAGATTTATGGTGAAGGCTTATTAGCCCTCCTCAGCATTGAGGATACCAGCGTTGCACAGCGTTACTGTTGGTACCATTTATTCACTGTAATGGTCCCGGCCAGTTTCATGTTCATGTCAAAGATGCTGTACCTCAAAAAACGGATCTTTGTCTGAATAATGTGCTTTCAGTAACGTTCTTTAGCAAAGTTTCATTTGGAAACACAAATTACCAGGCAGGAAGAGGCAGACAGAGGTACAGGGCTGTAACAGTGCCAAAGAGGAAGTGGGTTTTTTTGCCCCCTGGATGTTGTCCATAGAGGATGATGTCATGCTCTGATTTCTACTGATAACTCCTGCACCAAATATAAAGCACTTGACCTTCCATTTTTCACAGCTGATTGGTGCAAAGAGCACATCGACTCACTGATCACTGATTTCTATTTATTATTATGTTTAGGTCTGCATTTTTATATAGGGGCTGCACAGTGGCTTGGCGGTTTGCACTTTCGATTTGCAGCCAGAAGATCCTTGGTTTGCGTCCCGGCTTGGACCTGGGATCTTTCTGCATGGAGTTTATATGTTCTTGCTGTGCATGTGTGAGTTTTCTCCAGGTACTCTGGCTTCTTCTCACAGTCCAAAAACATGCTGAGGTTAATTGATAATTCTAAATTGTCCATTGGTGTGAATGTGAGTGTGATAGTTAGTCTCTATGTGTAGCCCTGTGACCTGGTGACCTGTCTGGGATGTCCCATGCCTTCACCCTAAGGATAGACTCCAAATCATTTAACCCTTAGGTGATATTGCACAGAGGTTTACTCACTTATATTGTACACTGTGTTGTCAAGTGTGAATAATACTTTTTTTTAATTGCATCACAATGTTATCTAATGCGAGATACTTTTGAATATGTGTCATAGGGCTCAAACTGCCTTGTAACAGCCTCAGTAAAGTGCTTCAGAGGATCTTACAGGTTCTGTATCTCAGTGATTCATCTTTTACACAACTATTTTTGTGTGCAGTTGTGTGCACACCTTTTAAATATTTTAAATAAGTCCTGAATGAGGCAGAGTACTACTGAGTTGTAATACACCTGTTCATTGTGTGTGTTTTTGTCCATCTCAGATTTCCTGAAGTGAGGTGACACAGAATTTTCTGAATCATCAGTTCCATCAAAAGCAAGTTGACACTACCCACTATTTGGTCACTCCCTGTCTCAGCTCAGTACATCAGCTGCCAACACCTTGAAAGCCAAGGTCGCCCTTTAATAAAAACATCATAAAACTCTGCCATTATCCGGTTAAATGGTGCAGAAGATTTGGCTTTAACAGGACTACTTCCCCTCCCAGTGCTGTTGAATTAATTACAGGAAAAGTAGGAGGCACATTTAAGCTAATCAGATGTTATCCAGCGTGTGTGTTTGTGTGTGTGTATGTGAAACTGATGAAGGTCGCACATTCATGCCACTGAGCGAACAGTAGCCAAAGTGATAAAGTGTTAATTTGCATGCTGTCAAAAGTCATGCATGTATTGTGTGAGATTCAGTGACTGTACATATATTTACAGCAAGGTTATGGATGTTCTTGTTCTGTCACCCTTACGGCCACTGTATAATCTTGTATAAGCTGCAGGTTTCATGAGAAAAAAACAAGCAATTTCATGTTTTTCATGTAATCTCACACTTTTATTCACGTGCTAACATACCTGCACAAGGATTTTCTAATCATCAATTACCCTTTCAACACAATTAGCTAACACAATGTACCATTGGAACATAGGAGTGATGGTTTCTGGAAATGTTCCTCTGTACCCCTATGGAGATATTCCATTAAAATCAGCTGTTTCCAGCGAGAATAGTCATTTACCACATTAACAATGTCTAGACTGTATTTCTGATTATTTTAATGTCCTCACTGAAAAAAAAAACACATTTGTGATATTGTTTGTTCTCAGCCTGGTTTGCCACTTAAGATTTTTCATTGCTGAGTTTATTGTGTGCCATCTGAGCATGCCGTTTTGGCTGTTTATAATTTAGCTCTTGAGACTCTTTTCTTTCCTGTCACTGTGTTACGGTGTCCTGGTTAGTAGTTTAGCTTCTCCTGTTTTCTAGTATAGCTTGGTATTCTTGTTTGTTCCCCTCCAACTCTTTAGGGGTCCTTCTTGAGTTCATTGTGCTCTATTCTACTTCTGCACTTCCTGTAATGTATTCCATTTTGTTAATAAAATAATTGTGTCTAATTTCTCTGTTGCTGTGTTTTTGTTGTCTGTACCTGAGTCTCTATAGCAGAACGTAACAACTTCAGGTTGACTAAATTGGAGCTTTTGGGAAACATGCATCACCTTCAATTAAATAGGCTCAGAGTGAATTTAATACTTCAATACTACTTCAATACAATTTAATACTTTAATACTAATTCAAATACTTCCCTATTTGGACGATATTAAAATGCAGCTCCTGTCACAGGAGTCACAGGAAGCACTTTGTGCAAGCACTGGGTGGCATTACCTGAAGAACTGTTCTCAGAAATTGATGTGCAATTCAAGAACATAGTTATGGAAGTGTTGTCAAGTGATTCTACTCTCTGAGATCTGACATCGACCATTTCTTGAGAGAAAAATGACAGCCTTGTTGAACTGAGTGAGTGGTGGGCAGATCTCACTTTTATGTTCGGTCTCATTTGAACAGTCCTAACCCCAGAATCACTGTGTGATGGAATCATGTAGCTATTCACTGTTGAGCACAAACATACTGATCAAGCTCTAATCCACTGTTGCCATGAACAAGATTCTGCAGTTTGCTTAGATGAGTTTGTGTTGCATATTTAAGAAAATTTTAAAGCAGCTGCAGAGGCAATTTACTGTTAGTTAGGGCAAGCTTGTCAGTTTTAAATGAAGCTGGAGAACAATTTTATGAGCTTGCACTATAATTGACCAAACATATTATTATTATCCGCCATGTTCTAGAGAGAACAGGGGAACCAGCATCAGTATAATGACAGCTTTGGAAACTTAAATGTGCTTTTTACGCACTTGTGCTATTCAGTGTATCATGGAAGAATATGTGATTTTTCAGCCTGACTTACTATCAAACTGTACAAGCGCAACAGGTCAAACATACAAGCCTTCCATTTGTCACCTACATTATTTGGATAACCTAAGGGCTGTGTTTAGAACAACCATGGCGCTGCAGCAAAAGGCAAGCTCCTCATTCGTGTCAATAAGACTGCTCCTTTGTTGCAAAGGGAGATACCAGAGGGCTGAAGCAAAACACAGACAGTGCTGCAACACATTTGTTGGATTATTCCCCAAAATCATCTGGCAACAACTGTGTTGGATAAATATGTGTAAGTGCAGGCACATGTTGGAAAGCTGTCAAATATCATTTTCGTTGCCTTTCCCCCCAAGGAAGCACTCAATTAATAAGAGCTGAAAGCTTTCCAGTCAACATAATGGAAAAACTACATGATTCGCCTTCCCTAAAGGGCGCTCAATAGGGATATGATAAAACCTTTCTTCTGTAGTAAGAAAATGTTAATTGTTTAAAATAATAACAATTTGCTTCTGTAAATCCGTATGAAGTGAAATTTTGATTCGTTGGACAGTTATGTACAGATGGGTGATAGCCGTTTACTCTACAGCAAGCAGATCTGGTGGCTTTAGTTTACTGTGGGGGGCATTTTGCAGATGTGGTATGAGTCCTTTTATTTCCTGAGAAGGAAAAGTCACTCAGTGAAAATCAATTCAAAGATGCTCTGATAATCACCTATGAATGAGTGAAATACTGATGAAACATACCCTGCTGTTCAAACGTTTGGGCTCATTCAGAAATGTCCATAATTTTAGAAAGAATGGCAGTTTTTTCAGTGAAGATAGCATTAAATTAATAAGACATACAGTCTTCTAAAAATACATTGTTAATGTGGTAAAAGACTGTTCTAGTTGCAAACAACAAATTTTTAATGGAATATCTAAATGGGGTACAGAGGAAGATTTCCAGCAACCATCACGCCTGTGTTCTAATGCTACATTGTGTTAGCTAATGGTGTTGAAAGGCTCATTGATGATTAGAAAACCCTTGTGTAATTATGTTAGCACATGAATGAAAGTGTGAGTTTCCATGGAACACATGAAATTGTCTGGGTGACCCTAAACTTTTCAACGGTAGTGTAGATTCTGATGGGAATGGTCTCTTTCAGGATGCTGAGGATATGAAAGTGATGTGAATCACACAGTATAACCTCACAGTCACCAGATGGCAACTAAACTAAACTCCATTGTGAGACTCTGAACAGTTCCAGAGACTTAGAGATTCAGTGTCAAAGCACACTGAAGCTGTACACTATTTTGCTTTTGATTTAATCTCTCTGTGTCTCTGTAGAAACATTCTATATTTTACGGTTGAAAAATTTAATCAAGGACTGAGTTCTGATTTTCTTTATGTAATTAGCTAGATTAATGCATATTTTATCTTCATTACATTTACATAGCTTATTAATGTTTTCTAAGATTTCATCTGCAATTAATTGCATTCATGTGCTTCACGCCTACTTGACATTTGGGAAAATACATTGAAAACATTTGGATATAATCAATTAACAGTCAGTCTAAGAGAAGAACAATAGATTCTTTTAGCCTTTTGATGCATAATTTTAACTGCAAACATAAGACTAATTCAGAAGGATTAGTTTCTTGGCATTTTCTATAACTGCATTCATCATGACCCACTAAATGGTTTGCATTTGATGAATTTTGTAAAAGGATTGCAAAACGTAACTATTTGTTCATCCTGAATGGAACACCATCTGTGAAATCTTAGCTTTGGTCATTGATTTGTTCAGGTAAACTATTTTAAAATGCAGGAATAGGGTACCGTAATAAACTACATGTAGTCATGTATTTATTATCTGTTCAAAACTGATAAACATAATGACAAATACTTTAAGTTCTGCACACAAACCTTCAATCATTCTGACTGCTGCCAGCATGCACTCTTCTTTCACAGGTAATATTTAACATTCTCAGGCATAGAATTAATTTGTGCAGGAATGTGTTGGCTTAATTTGGTTGAGAAATCAACCATGGTGTGAGAGTAGTATGTGAATATTAATGCACTTATCCAGAGACAATAGCATGTTGATGTAACCTGAGAGAAGCAACAATGTCAGTAGGAGCACACCGATGAGAGACGTGACCTGAAGGAGTCATGATTTTGTCGAATCCCGTCCGATCTCTGAGGTCTTGTTCTTTAATTGCATTCTTGTCTATCAGGTCTCAGTACATATCAAGCAAACACAATGTAAAGGATTAAACACTATGATTATTTATGATAAAGCAGGCCTCATCCCTGAGGACACAGAGGTGACAAAACACTAGAAGTCATCATCAGCGTGCTCAGTGTCTCCCTTCATCCCGCCTTAGGCTCTAAAATCAAGATTGATGATGTGCATGATTTGGGAGTGCAATGACACCCCATTCTACACTCCCTCCTTGTCTAGGAGTTTTCTTATAAGCAGATAGAAAGCGGTGATATTCAAAGTGACACTCAATTAGCTGTGCAGCGGTGTGGGGACGCAGACTGATAGGATGGCTTTGTCCCTGAATGCAGAAATAACTGAAATCGGCTTTGAGAATCACATTCTATACTCTCTCCCGCAGACGTAAAAAGTGACATCTGCGAAAGTGACATTACAAAAAAGATAATGTTATTGTTTTTTTAATACATATTTTTTAAAATTCAGATGCAGAACACTGTTTTGGCAGCTGCTAGTCAGCAAAGAGAACTGAATCTGTTATTACTGTGCCAAGGAACGCGGTGGAATTACACACGTGGACAAAATTGTTGGTACCCCTCAGTTAAAGAAGGAAAAACCCACAATTCTCACTGAAATCACTTGAAACTCACAAAAGTAACAATAAATAAAAATTTATTGAAAATTAAATAATCAAAATCAGCCATCACTTTTGAATTGTTGATTAACATAATTATTTTAAAAAACAAACTAATGAAACAGGGCTGGACAAAAATGATGGTACCCATAACTTAATATTTTGTTGCACAACCTTTTGAGGCAATCACTGCAATTAAACGATTTCTGTATTTGTCAATGAGCGTTCTGCAGCTGTCAACAGGTGTTTTGGCCCACTCCTCATGAGCAAACAGCTCCAGTTGTCTCAGGTTTGATGGGTGTCTTCTCCAAATGGCATGTTTCAGCTCCTTCCACATATGTTCAATGGGATTCAGATCTGGGCTCATAGAAGGCCACTTTAGAATAGTCCAACGCTTTTCTCTCAGCCATTCTTGGGTGTTTTTGGCTGTGTGTTTTGGATCGTTGTCCTGTTGGAAGACCCATGACCTGCGACTGAGACCAAGCTTTCTGACACTAGGCAGCACATTTCTCTCCAGAATGCCTTGATAGTCTTCAGATTTCATCGTACCTTGCACACTTTCAAGACACCCTGTGCCAGATGCAGCAAAGCAGCCCCAAAACATTACTGAGCCTCCTCCATGTTTCACCGTAGGGACAGTGTTCTTTTCTTCGTATGCTTGGTTTTTGAGTCTATGAACATAGAGTTGATGTGCCTTACCAAAAAGCTCCAGTTTGGTCTCATCTGTCCAAATGACATTCTCCCAGAAGCTTTGTGGCTTGTCAACATGCATTTTTGCAAATTCCAGTCTGGCTTTTTTATGAGTTTTTTTCAGCAGTGGTGTCCTCCTTGGTCGTCTCCCATGAAGTCCACTTTGGCTCAAACAACGATGAATGGTGCGATCTGACACTGATGTACCTTGGCCTTGGAGTTCACCTTTAATTTCTTTGGAGGTTGCTCTGGGCTCTTTGGATACAATTCCAACGATCCGTCTCTTCAATTTGTCATCAATTTTCCTCTTGCGGCCACGTCCAGGGAGGTTGGCTACTGTCCCGTGGGTCTTGAACTTCTGAATAATATGAGCCACTGTTGTCACAGGAACTTCAAGCTGTTTAGAGATGGTCTTATAGCCTTTACCTTTAAGATGTTTGTCTATAATTTTTTTTCGGATGTCCTGGGACAATTCTCTCCTTCGCTTTCTGTTGTCCATGTTCAGTGTGGTACACACCTTTTCACCAAACAGCAGGGTGACTACTTGTCTCCCTTTAAATAGGCAGACTGACTGATTATGAGTTTGGAAACACCTGTGATGTCAATTAAATGACACACCTGAGTTAATCATGTCACTCTGGTCAAATAGTTTTCAATCTTTTATAGAGGTACCATCATTTTTGTCCAGGCCTGTTTCATTAGTTTGTTTTTTTAAATAATTATGTTAATCAACAATTCAAAAGTAATGGCTGTTTTTGATTATTTAATTTTCAATAAATTTTTATTTATTGTTACTTTTGTGAGTTTCAAGTGATTTCAGTGAGAATTGTGGGTTTTTCCTTCTTTAACTGAGGGGTACCAACAATTTTGTCCACGTGTGTATGTGACGATCTGTGTTGGTCTGTCTGGCTGTTAGCAATGTTACTCAAAACCTGACTAAAAGATTGGGATGAAATTTTAAGGGACGGTCTGAAATGACACGAGGACCAAGTGATTAGATTCTGGCAGTGATGCTGCTTATAGTCTGGATCCACAGATTTGTTCAAGATTTCTGTATCATTGCGAGACAGTGTTACAAAGTAACCAAGCCTACAAGTGAACACTACGTCAGCTGCCTGCTGATGATCACATGGTTGCAATTTTACTACAACTAACAACTGATTAAATTGAGGGGGTGTTTCCGAGTCCCATCAATTCCCGCCAACCGCAACATATTTAGGTCACATGATTTGACATGTGTACATAATATACACATGCATAACACACGCCTGTGCTCAGCGCAAAGTCATTTTATTTGTGGGTACATCTATATTAAATGGCCACTTTCTATGTTGCTGTGATTTCTGATCATCAGTAACTAATACACCAATGTTGCATTTCCCAAAAAAAACAAAACAAGAAGTTTTACCAAACTTGGACTGCCCGGTGACAAAGATGACCCTTGTGACCTTGAAAATGAGGTCAAGGTCACCAAATTCGAACTTGACCTGTGTCTTATTATGGTACACCTGTGCACCAAATATGGTGAGGCTACATCAATATTTGATTGAGTTATCGCGCGGAAACCAAATTGTTACAGACAAACAAACAAGCAACCAACCAACCAACCAAGACCATGCAGCTCAAAACAATACCTTCCGGAAAACGCAGTTTTGCCAGGTGGTAAAAATGCAGCATTTCTGACAATACCATATGGGGGAATGGATAGCCTTGGCAGAATACTGCCTCTCTGAGTGCTTTTCTTTCATTATGTTCAGGTGTTTTATGCAGAAACTGAAACAGTGCAATGCAACCAAATAATTATTGCATTACACAGCATAAATGCTCCCTCAGTAGAAATCAGCAGTGTTTTAAACATCATGTTTATAGGTGGTCTGTTTCCTCTATCCTCTTAGTGATTCCTTAAAAAGTTCAGATGTTGCTGTTTGACCCACTAAAAGGCTCATCAGTCCAACAGTTTGACCTTTTACAACCTGTCTCAAATCTGCCTCCACCTCAGATGGACACAGATCTGCCAAGAGGAGGCATCCAGCAGTGACAGGTGGTCAGTAAGCATCACTTGTCACCATGGTAGGTGAATTTAATCAACTTTTGGATGAGGTGGCACAAGCTGTTTTTAAATCTATCACAATAACTTTCTGTCTCCCATTAGTTTTTCTTGCTCATCTTAGGCTTGTCCTTTATGAAACAGCTTGCACCATTAAAACTAAAGTTCAGCCATTAAGTGACAGTAGTTTGCTGGTCCAAAGCATTCACTTATGTGAAAACAACAATTTAAACATTACTACATATTAAATTAGCTTTGTCAGCGAGTTCCTCAAACTATTACATTTATTTACTTTTCATTCATGTGCTGCTTTTTGTTCATCTGATTGCTGAATGAGCGTAGTGGTTGGTCACTTTTTGGTAAAAGTTGTGACGCAACTTTTACTTGGTTGGATCGAGTAACCTTTAACAACACTTTATGGACAGATAGACTTGCACAAGCTACATATTTCGAATTACGTGAGGCGACTTGTTGAGGGTTTTCTCTATATTTGTGTGCCAACATCGGTCCAATTACATAGCAGAGACACAGAATATTGTCACAATCATAAATACATTTTTCATTCACTTTGCTCTACAATTTCACATCTAACACAAACTGACTTGTCCATAAATACAAAACTTTATCACTATAAGATGGAGTCTTTACCAGGTCAGATTAATGAGATTCGCCAATAGTAAATGTGATTCGGTTTTGATAAAACGTTAACAGGAGCTGAAGTTTAGTTTGTTGCTTCTGGTTGTTTGTAGGAGTCATTTTAGGAGGAGTTAATTTAATACCTGCAGAAACAGACAGTAGTAGGATTCATCAGAAGGTCTTCAAAGCAACATGGAAAACAGCAGTACTTTCAATATATATTTTCATTCTACTTTATCCTTGGCATGGACACAAGTTTGGTCAGGATCTCACAGTTTATAGCTACAGTTTAATCATTTGTTACATAGCCATCATCCTTAAGTTCAGTCCTGAGCTCAATCACATCTGTCAGGATATTTCTGTTTTACTGTAGTTAAAGCATCTGTAAGATTATCATCACATGTGCATGAAATTTTATGTGATTAGGAAATCATGAATAAACTAAGTTATTAGTTATTTGGACAGTTTGGTAAATTGGTTAATAGTTTGGATTCAGTCTTTTGTTTATTAGCGCATTATTAGACAATATAAATCACTTGATGTTTTGTCCAGTCTGACTTGCTTGACAAATATTGTGCACTTACTATGGCTCTTTTCATCTCTGTCTTGTCCGAAAGAAGCTGTCATGAACACTTACCTTAACGTGACCTCTGTCTGAATGACAGAAGGCTGCCACTTTAACAGACTGATGTTACATATCCTATGTCTGAAAAAAGGTCTAGTTGCAACCTTCATAAGATTGTTTTTGTTTTGTTTTTTGCTACCCATTCACTGTATGTGTGTCAGTCTTCCCTCTGTAAATACTGTACGTAAAACTGGACTGAGTTTAAAGTTGCAAATATCTGGGACAACCACTTCTTCTACTTCAACTACAATAGGTTTGACATAGTTTTGTGGTGTATTGCTGTTTTGTGGTACATCAAAGGAAAATAATGTACTTTGTTAATTTTAAATGTACTCAAAATATCTCAGTCAAACTAACAGAAGCTATTTAAAAAATATCTTGAGTGTGTGAAACTAACCCCTGAGAGTAACACCTCTGAAATCTACATATATGCATATGTATGGAAGTGTGAGCTCAAACTGTACAAAAAAAAATCATCAGTAGGGGCTATGAAGAGGCTACTTTGCATTGTGCACTGATTTTGGTTGCTATAAACAGAGACACAATGTGTATTTGCTGTTACTGGACAGTTCTGGAAATTTAATCAGTTTTGATACACCATTTAGCCACTTGCCAAATTCCCACAAGAGAGGGTTAGCATGTCTTTTGAGAAGTCCACTGTGAATTCAAGTACACCTATGTTTGTCTACAGCCAGTATTTGAAGGATTTATTTGTTCACTTCCATTAGACAGTAGCACTTGGCTGCCCAGGCCTCCAGAGGGAAATGATGAGGATTCTAATTGCTCTAATACTATCAGCACAAAAACATTTCCCCACCAGTGTTCTCGGCCACAAATTAAAATATGAGACTTAATTAGTTATAGTGCCTCAGGTGTTGCTTACTTGTTAAAGTAAGTTGTCGCTGTAATGTGTCCTTTGTGAAGCACCTTTCTGAACACCTTTTAACGAAGCCCTGAAGTAATAATTTATTGAATTTAAGGGTCATGCACAACTATCTCTTGACTATAGATGTGTGTGCATTATGTGCGTACACGTGATATTTATACATGCATATAGATATGTATACAAATGCTGCTATGACTCAGGTGGCAAAGTGTGCTGTCCACTGTTTGCAGGTTTATCTATTTGATCCCTGGACCTTACACATGCCGGAGTGAAAGAGTTATGAGAAGCACAATGTGAAGTGCTTTGCAGAACCTAACTAAGATTTAAAGGAGATATACACTGTCTCTCCAAAAAAAAAAGTCACCACCTGAATTTAACTATGCAAATATGTCTGTTTGTTGTGTAGGACTAGATGTTGATATCCATTCTTGCATACATGAGACACCTAAGACTGTGGGAGTGAGTGATGGCATCCTCTGGGTTATCATCCTCTGGGCCCCCTCTTTCATCGGTGTTTCGCTGAGAGGGTTCAGCAGTGAATCCCAGCATCCCAGGTTCAGCCCCGAGATGCCATCTACTTACCTGAAGGACCAGGTAGAGTCCTTTTCTCTTCATCCACAGCCACTGACTTTCCCTTCCAGCGGCTCTGGAGAGGCCCCTGATAGCCTGCCAGTCAGTCTTCCCGCGTGCTCCCATCTCCCAGAGAAGCCTGGATGTTGAGGTGGCTATGAACCCTCTGCAGCTTAGTTCGACTGGTTGTCGATAGTTATTACAGTGATGAATGTGTTTCAACTGGCAACATCTTATTTAAGCCTAACTGATGCAGTGAGGAGATTCTCATTTCTTAAACAATCATGTCGGAAAACATATGCTGTGGTTGTGGAAAGGATATTAACCTGTTTTAGAAAGATCAAATTTTTGGCCTGCATCAAGCAAAGAAAACAACTGAGGAGAAGATAACTACTAAAATCAGATTAAGAACAATCCAATGCATTATAAAAACCTGAAGGATAGCGGTGAAATATCATCTCTGAGGAACAAATGTGGTCGTTTAATGTGGTCTGATGAGTCCAGACTTACCCTGTTTCCAAAGTGAGGGGGGTATTGGGGTAAGACGAGGGGCAGATAAAATGATTCACTCATCATGTCTAGTGCCTATAAGCCTATAAAGCAGGGGTCACCAACTATATTTGCCAGAGGGCCAGAATTTTACCGGACAGTCACTTTGGGGGCCGGACCCTCAAACAAAAATTAAATAAAAATCGAATTTTGGCATAACATTATTATTTGATGTTTATTTTTTATATTTTTTCCATTTCATTACAAAACTGGAGGCATTTTTAGCCTTTATGAGTCAGTGCTCCTATCACCTGTACCACAGTCAACCACTAGGAGTGATAGAGATATTTTGCCTCATCTCAAGTCAACTTTATTTACAGAGCACTTGAAAAAGAAACACCACAGAAGTGACAGGAAAGGGCCTCTTAACAGGGGTAAAATGGCACTCTCTAAGGCCACGAAAGGAAAAGTTGATGTGGAAAACAGATCCTTTAATAATGACTGGACTGACTGCTTTAATAGTGTGGACCACATGATATTTTCTCTTACATCCTCACAATTTTGGAATCCAGTCGCGGGCCGGATTGGACGGTTCGGTGGGCCGGATTCGGCCCGCGGGCCGCCAGTTGATGATCACTGCTATAAAGGTTAGGGTTGTGTTCTGGGATTGGTCAGGTTCAGCAACATTATGTTCCCAAAGAAAGACCTGAATATACTGAATGAGGTCTTTCCATCAGTAGAATTTTTTTCCTTGATGGGACGGGTATTTTCTGAGTTGACAATGACAGGATTCATGTTACTCACATTGTGAATGAGTGGTTCGGGGAGCATGAGATGTTACTTTCACACACAGAGTTCAGACCTCAACCCCACTGAGAATATTTGGGATGTGCGGGAGAAGACTTTGCGCAGCGGTCTGACTCTTCCATCATCAACATAAGATCTCGGTGAGAAATTAATACATCTCTGTACAGAAATAAATGCAGTGACATTGTGGAAGCTTTTTGAAACGATGCCACAGTGAATGAGTGCCATAATCAAAGCTAAAGGCAGTCCAACAAAATATTAGAGTGTGCAATATTTTTGGCAGGGCAGTGTATTAAGCATTTGAAAGATTGACTTGTACTGACATGCACAGTAATGGTGTTGTTTCCCATCACTGGCTGATTTGATAAAGAAGACTGACACATGATCAAAGGTTCCACCGTTTTATTTGTGTGACATGACAAGTTGCACATTTTAACTTTGCTTTAAGTAAATGCAAAATAAACACAACACATTTAATAGGACTTTTTACATGATTGACCATTTTGGCGGCAGTCATTCAGACAAAGAGGTATTCAGGCTTAGCCACAAAGCTCAGCATCCATTGGAAAACTGTGAAGCCTGTCCAGAGAAGGGCATACTCATGTGTAAATAACGTATATTCCATCAGTATGCAAAATATGGTGGTAAAGACTACAGCCATATGTGCTTGTATTAATTACATTAAAAAAGTGGCACCATGCATGAAATATTAACAGGAAAATCTAACAGAGCATCCTGGGGTGGCCGCGCTGCATGGGGTGCTTAAATGAGATCCACTTGATAATGCCAGTTTTTTTCTAAGAAAGTGACACTTTGATAAGATGAAATGCAGCACTCGGAGGACACCTGTGAGACAATTAACTCAATTTTGTGTGCCATTCATTAATCGCTGACAGTTTGTCAACCTCATTATGTCAATTTGCGGTTTGTTCGTGCAAACTGTATGTGGTGGAATGTCCGGGTGCCAAGCTGCTTCTGGTCACCTGTTCTATAGCTTTGTTGTTGGGACAGTAATTAAGAAGCCCATTATTTCTGATTAGCACTCCTTTGCATAATTAATGAATAGGCAGCTACGTCCAGATGGCTATTTCGTCACAAAACCATTACTCATCTCGTTGAGCTGGACCTTCAAAGTGAAGCAATAAGTTAAACATATTTCCTAGAATGAAAGCATAGCGATCAGCACTTTAAAAGCGGTCTGAAACACTGCTGTGATTGTGTGTGATAGAAATGTGCTCCGGGCCTTCTGTCAGTTCACATGTCCCATTGCGCCAAAATGATAAAGACATAAATGAAAGAAAGCCAATTTCAGCCTCCCTTTATCCTCTTTTTTTTCTCGGCCCCCAGTTTGCTCTTCAGTCCTGCCGTCTGATCCAAACTCCCAGGAGTCCACACTTGACCTCAACTCTGTTAACCCTGACTAAGCTCAGTGGCAGTTACTGTTTTATCACCTGAAGAAAGCACCAACTTTTCCTTCAATCCGTGCTAAAACTAATTAAAGTTGGGCCAGAGGAAGCGTCTGGCGAGAAAGAGGGAGACGGGGAGAATGAGGTTGAGTGAGTGATGTAGGGAGGGGAGAGATTAACAAGTGCAGGCAGAGCACTGTCTCTCAGCCGCTAATCCTTAATGTCACAGATATGCAGTAAGCTGGGGCCTTTGTCAGTTAAAGACTGCCTTCAGATCTACCCAACTCTTTGTCTGCCGCTGTGCATCCTCCTCCCCTTATACCCTCTGCTGTACCCTGACTCTTCATACTCCTTGAATCAGGGATAAACATGGGAGCACTCACTTTTTCCAGGCAAGATGAAAGCCTGCTGTGGGTTGAAAGAAGCAGCTCATGCAGCAGAGATGGCTTGCCACAACACCAAATGGATAAAAGAGCATGGAGGAAGAGAAAAGCAGGGGGTGTATGAAGAGGCTCTATTTTTTCACCCCAGTGTTTACATGTCAGAAGGTGACTGCGACAGATTTGTTTAGCACCTTATTAAAAAGTTCCACTTAAGCCTGGAGAAGTTGCAAAGCTGATATTATTGGATAAAAAAAGAGCTAACTCAAGAAACTGTGAATTTTCATGGACACTTGAGTATACAGACTTCAGACAAGTCTGAAAACTCCCACCTGCTCCTTCTTCCTTTGTCAGACAAAGCAAGAGAGGCTGAATCTGACAATTTTCGTAATTTTCGAAAAGTGTCCATCTGACAAAAGCTTTTCTAGCCTTTTTTTTTTTTTTTTACAGTATTCATACAGCAACTGGACAGTTGCGCAGAAATCAGACAGAATGCTGGTGTGGCAAGAGCAGCTGGGTGATTTTTTTGTGTGTCAACAATGCTACCAAGGGCCATTTCACCTCAAGGAAATTCTAGAAAAATGTAACCAATTTGAACTCAAAAAGGTCACACAGGTTTGAAAACACTTAAGGCAGGAAATGTGGCTGAACAAAAACAAAAAACAAAAAAACATTTTAATCATAAACTTGCTTTTTTTTAAAAAATCACAAGGTTTCAATAGACACAGCATATTAAAAAAAGAGTTCACTTGTCATAGAAAATTAGCTGCTTGTCAATTATTGCAGTGTACCCTACAGGCCCGGCAGTCTGCTAATGAGGCCGAGGAAACAATGTGCATGGCTGGGTCTTACAGTGGCAGCAGGGACCAAACTTTGAGAAGATGTGATCCAAATGCACCACATGTGAACAATCCACACCATCCAAATGACACCCTCAGTGCTCTGCAGCAAAGTGATCTGTGATGGGGATTCCACCGCCATGGGTCAGACTGCACCAACAGCTTCTGAGAGCAGACACACAGCTTCCCAGACAGCGGGAGGGAAAGGATTACAAAACCCTGCTCGGTCATTATCAGCACACAAGAGACCTCATACAAAAGCAAAACTGCATGAAGCAGAGGCTTGACTGGAGCAATCAGTCTGGATTCGCAGACGGCCACACAAACATCATTCGGAGGACAGATCACAAAGACATGTCGCCTCAACCAGACACGCTGAAAGCTCACCAATGACACCGACAACAAGTGCTAGGAAATAAGAAAACAAGAATGTGAGCGGCTGTCACCACCCTCAGATTTATAGGGCTGAATGGCACCAATTAAAGAGCAAATGAATCACAAATCAAAAAGAGGAGACTAAGCTGCTACACTATGCTTTAACTTGTGTCTAAACAATTTTGTATTTATTTGTGGTTTCAGAGGGGCCTGCACAGTGCTTCCCATCCTTCCCGGGATCTTTCTGCATGCAGTGCATGGTCTCCTTGTGTATGCATGGGTGTTCTCTGGGTACTTCGGCTTCTTCCTGCAGTCCAAAAAACATGCTTAGGTTAATTGGTAATTGGATAAGCTCAAGTTTATGTTCCAGAGTTGACCAAGGTGAAAACTCTCACTCTACTGCATCCACACAATAAAGTGATTCCACTGGAATTTGGATTTTGCTGCATTAGTTTGTCCTTTCACATTATTGTGTTACTGAGTTTGACAAGTTTTTGTACGTACAGCTGTTTGACTCATACCTGGCCTTCATGCTACTCATCAGTTACAACCAGCCGGCTCGGTACCCGCCTGGTATGGTGGAGGGATAGATCACGAAACTGTTCTAGCAATGCAATCAAAGAGGCCTATCTCATATTGTCATATTGTCCATAGTTTTAATTGGCTTGGCCGACTCACTTAACCATATCAAGATGATGTGCTTCTCTCGTGACACAGCAGAGTGAATTAGCCTTCAACAGCAATTAGCTAATTGAAGTGGATCAGTCTACAGGGCTTTAGTGTGCTCAGGGTCATTGCCAGTACAGGCAAGCAACAACAGCAGGTCTCCCATTAAGCAGCGCTGACACGGTTCTTTCATCTCCAGGTGGCTGCTGAGAGCAACTTTTTATAAGTTATTATCTGTCAGGAGGGCCAGAGTCTTTACTGTACATGTCTTTTCTATAATTGATGCCCTTATCATGCTCTCCGCCTAATGATCTGATCTACTTCACTGAAGATACAGTGTTCATTGATGGCATAATCTGTGCATGGGACTGGATTGGATAGGCCAAATTAATTTACAGGGTGTTAGGGTCCACACTGAGCTGATGAGACAGTTGTGCTAGCATGCATAGCTAATTGTTTGCACACAGCCAACAAGTTGCAGAGCTTTTTGTAAATATGTCCTGCAGTGTAAACAGTGATTGATACTCCTTTAGTACTACTGTCCAAAAATGTAAATGTAAACAAATGCAAATATATATATATATATAAAAAAAATCACAGGGTTCAAAAAAGGAGACAACAGTGGTACATTTTAAACTTGATCCCTGTTGGTTTCCAGATGTGTTTATATATTGGGGTTAACATCCCTCTGTCAGATTAGTAAAAAAAAAAAAATTACTAAAATTTTGCATTGAAATGATTTAACAATGAATAAAGCAGAAGGGAAAGTGTCCTGTAGAAAATAAAGAGAAATCCACTTTATAATACAAAGACTGTAATTGTAACTGTTATTATAACTGGAGTGAGGATGAAAAATGGCCCACACTGTTGGATTAAAATAAATCACTATTGGAGGCCATGTTCAAATCATCCCACCTCCCCTAGAAAAATAAATCCAGTTTGAAGAGGGTCCCTATCAAGCCTGCTCTCATCATCTCATTAATTGCACAGATATGTAACAGTGGTCACCAGTAAACCGGTCTGATTGTCAAGTGCTTCTCGTTGGAGAAAAACTCACATCAGCTCAAGTACAGTTCACAATAATTACTCAATCACACAAACTGCATGGAGCTTGTGAAGACTTGAAAGTGAATAATCATTCTTAGAAACTCTCCGACTGATCTGGACAAATACAATGTGACAAGAACGTTTGAGTTAAGCAGTGTTCAGCAAAGGCCTTGAAAGAAAAGGGGAGACGGAGGGAGACAGGAGTGCTTCGTCCTTCATTATCATTAGCAGCAGTGTCTGATATGCTGAGGATCGTCCAATGGTGCGAATAATCGAGGCTGTCTGTACACTCCGACCTGCAACTAAGAATGTCTGAACGGCTTGACGAGAGTCGGGTTTATAGCAGAGATGTTGCAGACTGGTGGATCCTGTTAAATATGTATCACGGTTCATTGCCCACTCGTACGCTGTCAGGCTGTGAGCTCAACTGAGCCATTTGTTAAATCTTTGAACAGAAGGTCAAAACGCTTGAAAAACAGAGCAGACGTGATCGTGGTGCGTGATTCTGACGCCCATATATACACACATGCAGGTGCACACAAAAGACTTGGATTGGAGTGGTTGTAACATCTGTAACTCTGTGACTCTCAGACTGATTCAGGTTTTGTCCAGAACACAATATGTCCACTGAGCTGATCAGCCTTACCTGAAGACTGAGCCATTCTTCACTCAGTGTGAAGGAATCTATCAGCATGTAATTTCAAGGGTAATCAGCTAAAGAGCACATTAAATAAAAAACAAACAGGACAGCTGACATTTTGTGGATAAATACAGAATTAACATTCTGTTTGATATGATGAAACAGCATTGCACAGTATTTTCCTCCAGCATAGCAAATTGTTAATGGCTATGTGTTTTATGTGTTTTTCGAGACCCAAAAGCAGCACAAAGCAGAGTTAGCGACGATTAAGAAAATTATTGTAACATCCATTACAGAATGGTGAGGGAAGCTTGAAGAGGAATTCCAAGGGCTGTCGTGACTAGAGAGGGAGGGACTGACTGACAGATTGCTGTAGAAAAACAGACTGCAGTGGAATCCTGGAGTATACGAACAGCTGCAGACAACTGTAGACACCACTGAAGCTTAGTTGCTCTTATTACATTCTGGTCTGCTTGAAGTCCACTTCAAGATGTGTTTCATACATGGCGAGTAGATAGGCCTCGACACATACTGCCAACCCGGTCTCACGGGGATTCGTGAAACTGTCACGTAAGTTTTAGTTTCGGTTTCGTGCGCACCAACACGATTTCGTCATGTTTTTCGTGCCGCTCACCACGAAATGTTTTTCGCTGTGGTAATCACATCTGAAAGTGGTTTATACCGGCGGATTCATGACGATCTAAGCTGTCCATCGGCGTATACTGCTTGTGTGATTGCGTTTGCGGCCGCCGGCCGCCGGACATTCTTGAAATTCCTATGCAAATTGGTAAGTGTACCACCGGCTTATGGTTAGGTTATGGTTATGGTTATGGTTAGGGTTATGTTTAGGAACGATGTCATGCAAAATATAGCGTTGGATTCGCCACGGTTTTACATTAAAAATATAATATACACATTCTTTTGAAATACGTTCTGAGTGGCACGAAAAGTCCGCCGTTTAAAATACATTGGTGCGCATTTCGTGGTGAGCGGCACGAAAAACATGACGAAATCGTGTTGGTGCGCACGAAACCGAAACTAAAACTTACGTGACAGTTTCACGAATCCTCGTGAGATCGGGCTGATAGTGCACATACACAATACCACACTTGTAGTGTGCTGAAGTTTGAGATGCACGCAGACGACCAAAGAAGAGCTCACACGGACTCTGGTGAACTTGGGCAGATGATGAAATTTATATCACTAGGCAGGTCCTCCTGCACTCACAGATGCATTAAATGTGTTACTTAGGGAACTACACAGAACCAGCAAAATACTGACCTAGACTATGAACCCTACCAGAGAAGTGAGAATCAATAAAAATGTCTCCTCCTCCAATGCTGGTACAAGTGGCAGCTCCATCACATCACCAACTATTGATTTGCATGATGAACAGCAGTGGGGCAACCAGATGACTAGACTCTTGTATGGCACAGAATGAAAGACTAGCATTTTATTTAGCAAAATCGTGAAACCTGTGAAAAATAACACTGCATGTCACACAGCAATCACTTATCTCTACTGTAGCCTACTAACTTTGTCATTTCCCTTATCAACAACAGGAAATGCAGTATGTGTCATTCTTCTCCTCTTATCATGATTGTCAACAGCCACCTACACCCGTTGTTCATCCTCTGCTATCACTTCATGACACAGACTGTCTAATTGATCATCCGGGCGTTATCAAGTGCTGTGAATATCCATTTGTTACTTTTGATTTAAAATCCCTTGTTCAGCTCAGTGAAGGGATACACTGACTGGTGACGAAGTGGTTTTGGACAAGATTGCAACCAAAAGCACAGCGTGTGAATATGTCACAGTGTGAATAAGAAAAGCACTCGGAGCGCGCAGTACTCACCAAGGCTGTTCATTTCCCCGTATGGCATTGTGAGAAATGCAGCATTTTTAAGTTTTTTATTTTTTTATTTTTTTTTAGAAATGTAACATTTGTTTATTAGTTATTGATAATTAAAAATCACATCAACATAGAATGTGGACATTTAATATAGATGTAAACATAAAATGTCCTTGCACTGAGTTTTCCATGTTATGCATGTGTACGTTTTGTACCGATACCGAATCCCGTGACCTAAATATGTAGCAGGCGGCGAGAATTTATGGGACTCGGAAACATCCAATCTATTGTTCCTTGTATCATTACCGATGGATAAGTCCACAACACTGGATATTTAGTAGGACTGCGATCGTCACAGTTACAGTGAGGCCATGCCGCTGTCTCGCAATGATACATAAATCTTTAACAAATCCGTGGATCCAGACTATAAGCCACATCACTGCCAAAATCTAATTACTTGGTCCTTGTGTTATTTCTGACCTTCCCTAAAAATTTCATCCAAATCCGTTAGTTTGTTTTTGAGTAATGCTGCTGACAAACAGACAAATGTACGTTGATCGTCACATAACTCCACCGCATTACTCGGAGGAGCAATAATGGTTTATGTAACTAACCCAGAGAACAGAAAAATTTAATGAACATTTAATGAATGCTTACTTCACAGTCATCTGTATATAAAAAAATCTTTATAGTAACAACATTTGTTTTTGTTGTGTAGAATACAATGAACTGTCATTATGCTTCTCTTACATTCTCCATCTCCTACACTGACAACACGGTCTCACGGGGATTCGTGAAACTGTTACGTAAATTTTTTGTTTCTTTTTCGTGCGCACCAACACGATTTCGTCATGTTTTTCGTGCCGCTCACCACGAAATGTTTTTCGTGTTGCTCACAACGAAACCCGCTGTGGTAATCACAGCTGAAAGTGGTTTATACCAGCGGATTCATGACGATCTAAGCTGTCCATCGGCGTATACTGCTTGTGTGATCGCGTTTGCGGCCGCCGGCCGCCGGACATTCTTGAAATTCCTATGCAAATTGGGAAAAAAAAAAAAAAAAAAAAAAAAAAAAAAAAAAAAGGTAAGTGTACCACCGGGTTATGGTTATGGTTAGGGTTATGGTTAGGGACGATGTCATGCAAAATATAGCGTTGGATTCGCCATGGTTTTACATTAAAAATATAATACACACATTCGTTTGAAATACGTTCTGGGTGGCACGAAAAGTCCGCCGTTTAAAATACATTGGTGCGCATTTCGTGGTGAGCGGCACGAAAAACATGACGAAATCGTGTTGGTGCGCACGAAACCGAAACTAAAACTTACGTGACAGTTTCACGAATCCTCGTGAGATCGGGCTGACACTGATGACACCTCTGCTTGTCAGGAAAGGTGGGAAGATCAATCCCTAAAGTATCAATATTAACAATAACAAAGTCTTCTTTTGAGCTTCAGATTGAAAGCTGCTGTGAGCAACTCTAGAGATAATGGCCTCATCAGACTAATACAAAGGTATAGTGACTCTATGAACCACTGTCATTGACTTAGGCTATTGTCTAGCTTTCAGTCTTGGCTTTGATGTCTTGTTTTGAAGCTGATTTAATGGTGCGCATCAGTATTTCTGTCTAGACACTAAAACTCTTCAAGTTTTGAGGGACAATAACCAGCAACATCAAAAACGGCATCACAGGAAAAGGACAAGTGGAGAAAAGCTTTTCAATCAAGGGGAAAAGGGCAGAGAATAGTGGATGGAAGAAGGGAAATCAGTTCCATCTTAAAAGACACAATTTAGATGTAAAAGTAAATCACACCATCCAAGAATTCTAAAGAGAACTCAGGACTCAGAGTGACTGGCAGGTGCTTTAATACATGGGATAACAGCAGACAACAATTAAACACCTCACAAAGTTTTAGACCCTCTCTTAGAGTAAATCAAAATGAAATCCGACATCAAATTGTGTTGCAGAGTAGTGCTATCTCTTGCAGAATATTTGGTCAGGTATGAGAATTAAAAACTGCAAGATTTCACACGGATAGGAGGTGAGCTGTGAGATTAGATGGGAGCTGATTGGATGACAAGCTGTCAGCGCTGTCTACAACATATTGCAGCTTAGTGTGGGATAGACGGCCAAGCACATCAGCTCACAAATGACTGAAAATACCTAATTAAAAAGATGCTCAAAATTTCCAACTGTGTGAGTGCAGATGGGCAAAATCACCCACGGCTCACTCTCATTTACACATAGTCATACAAATGCAGGCGCACGTTACCAGAATAATGTATGAAGTAATTTATCATTTAAAAAACAACAACAACAACTGAATATATCTCCTTTGCGCCCCACAAGTCGTATCTTTTTCCTCAGTGTAAGCAGATCCATTCCAACCCCATACTGTTTGGGATAGCATCACCATCTTCAAAGCATAATATCCAGATTTTCCCGGCTGGAATTCTGAATGGATGGCTGGTTTTATTCCTTTGGGAATCAAGAGAAAGAAAGAAAGACCTGACTGGCTCCACAGGCAGCCAAAAAAGGCACTGCAACGTCAATGTTCACGCCCATCCTACAGTTGTGCCCTCCGATTGGTTCCCTTGTCCGTTTTTACCAAAAGGCTTCATCCTTAGAAATCAACCTTAACTCAGTTGTCTCTGTGTTATCTGGCCATTCCTGTGTCTGTTTTCTAATTCAAGAACAACAATAACAGCAAGAAAAAAAAATCAGTCAATTAAAGACCAAGAGGGAAGTGGAGTAGTGTGCTTCAAAGATTGTACGCGACTGCACACTCATACAAATGTAATAGTTAAAGCTGCTAGAATCAATGCTTTTATATTAACAGTGAATAAAACTACTGTGTGTGTGAAAGGGGTCGCAAGTAATAGCGAACCTACAGTTAATGATGAGCCTCCTCTGCAGTTCCCCTCCATTCGGTGCAGCATTTTTGTGTGTATTAGTTTAGCATATATTTAGTATGCACACTAATTATTTTGGCTTTGAAGCCCACACCTTGTGGTTTCCTGTCAATGCTCCCAGCAACATCTTTCTAACTGCAGGAAGAAGCAATTTTCTGCAATAAGCTGTAAAAATAACCAGCTGTGCACCATCTCTCCATTATCAAGCGATGTTACTCTGTAAAATAATAAAACTATTCTTTTATCTAACATCAACAAATTCTATATTGCTTGTTGTAATTTAGGGGCTGCACACTGGCTCGGTGGTTAGCACTTTCAGCTTGCAGCTACAAGATCCCCGGTTCACGTCCCAGCCTTCCGGGATCTTTCTACATGGAGTTTGCATGTTCTCCCTGTGCATGGCATGCATGGGTCTTCTCCGAGTTCTTCGACTTCCTCCCACAGTGCAAAAACATGCTGAGGTTGATTGATTATTCTAAATTGCCCATAGGTGTGAATGTGAGTGTGCTTGTCTCTGTATGTAGCCATGCGATAGACTGGCAACCTGTCCAAGGTGTCCCCTATCTTTACCCTAGATCCGCTGGGATAGACTCCAGCCTCCTCCCGCGACACTTATGAGGATCAAGTGTGTATAGATAATGGATGGATGGATGTTTGTTGTGATTTACACTTGATTTATTGTGTCTGGAAATGGCACGACATGTAGACAAAACAAAACAAAAAAATAATTAAAATGCATAATTTAGATGCCGAACACAATTTTTTTGTCATTTCTCCTCATTTACTTACATTTCCAACAAAAGGAAACTGAATGATCATGTAAAAATTCTGTATAAATCAAAAATTCACGTGTTTGACGACATTGGATTTTAATTGTGGATGTGTTAGTTTACTGAACTCCTCGTGTAGCTCTTTCAACTTGACCATCTATACTAAAATTATAAACGTGATCTGTTGTATGACCTTTGTCGTTCGGTATCAGTTCACTTTGGAACTAAGGATAACTTCATGAATTTCTGAAAGCATATACTGGGGATGCTAAGGTGAATGAGTTTCACGCATGAAAATGTATATATCATGGTAGAGACTGCGATTTGGTAGAGTTGGAGTTTCTACCAGTAGAGATTGCGATTGGAGTCTCTACCAGTAGAGATTGCGATCGCAATCTCTACTGGTAGAGACTCCAATCCTACCAGTAGAGATTTGTCAGGGCTAAGGTTAGACTTTTAAGGTTAGGGTCAGGGCAGGGGTCAGATTTAAAGGTCAGGGTTAGTTTAGGTTAGGGTCAGGGGTCAGATTTAAAGGTCAGGGTTAGTTTAGGTTAGGGTCAGGGGTCAGGGCAGGGGTCAGATTTAAAGTTCCATCTCTACTGGTAGAGACTCCAATCGCAATCTCTACTAGTAGAAACTCCAATTCTACCAAATCGCAGTCTCTACCCTGACATATACGCTAATGAACAAAAACTGACACCACAAAAAATTCCATAGTGTTTTGTAGTGTAGTAACTAACTGATTCACATAGTGGAGTCCAATATTTCCTCAAGAGACTTCAACAATCTCAAAAGTGTGAATTCTGTAATTAGAGTAAAAAAGTGTCCAGAAACACAACTCCATGTTCCTCTGTTTCTGATGGACATGGAAGTAGGCAACTATTTGCTCATAAATGCGTTTGTGTTTACTGGTGCTTGAGAGACAGTTTCATTTAGCAGATGCTTTCTTCCAAAGCGACGCACATCTGAGAGCAGACACAACACAAGCAAGGATCTAGTCAGGAGAAAACAACCCGGACGAGTGCCATGAAACAAGTTCAAGTGTAATAATAGGACCATGGTGTCTACAGCCAGAGCAGACGTAACAGGATTTATAATTTTTTTTGTCTGTCAAGTGCAAAAGTATTCAGTGAAGAGCTGGAGTTTTAGACCGTGGCTGTGACTCTGCAGATCGAACAGTTTGGTAACTCGTTCCTCCATCGAGGAACCACAGAGGAGAAGAGTCTAGTTATCGACTGGCCCTGTTGTGGTGGTTCTATCAGGTGCCTTTTGTTAGCCCGAGTGTAGTGAGCGGGAAGGAGTGTAGACCTGAATGAAAGAGTTCAGGTTGGAGGGAGCTGTTTTCATTGTAGTTTCGAATGCAAAATAAAGAAAAAAATACAATAACATAAAGCAGCACTGACAGTTAACAAGTGCAATATGTATTATGTCCAGTAGTTTAGTTAGTACATTTACAATTTAAATGGACAAAACTTACTGATCACCGCAGACCTGCTGCTTGTTGAGGTCACTGCATCCTACACTCTCCACCTGCTTCCTTAAAAATAATTCACATTGTTTGTTAAAAGTTGTTATTGAAACAGTAAATGATTACTTTCAAACAGAATTTGTTGTGAACTATACTACAGTTCTATTTCTATAGTAGTAAGTAGCACAACCAGCAGCGTCTGCTCTAATTGCAACAGAAGCAGCTGGCAGCGAAGCAGGTCACTAACGTTAGCCCTTGGAGGAGCAGAAGGAGGAGGCTTCACTCAATGGAAAAAAACATCTCCTCCCACTCTATTAAATAACTCGACAGTGAGTTAAAACAAGAATTGTCTTACATGCTAAACTGACAGTGACTTTATTTGTGTCATTGCCATTATTGCTTGAGAACAGACTGTAAATCTGATACTGGAAATAAAAGGACAGATTGTGGCCACATTTCAGAGATTCAGAGATTTTCGGTCATTCTTCACAGACGATTTCCTCATTTGCTCTTTGCTACAGAGTCTGTACCGTCAATCGCTGTTTCTTTAAAATAACCCAAATATATTGTCTTGTATATTCTTGTATATTCAAATATTTTTCCAGGTCATGATTTTCATGTTCAGCTGTACAGTGATTCAGTGGTTAGCACTGTCACCTTGCAACTAGAGGATTCAGGTCCCAGCCTGGGCCTGGATCTTTCTGCATGGAGTTTGCATGTCCCCCTGTGCATGTGGGCTTTCTCAGGGTTCTCTGGCTTCCTCCCACAGTCCAAAAACGTACTGAAGTTGAATAGTGATTCAAAATTGTCTGTAGGCGTGAAAGCAAGTGCGCATGTTTGTCTCTATGTATAGACCTGTAATAAACTAGTGGCCTGTCCAGGTGAACCCATCCCACCCTAAATCAGCTGGAATAGGCTCCAGCCCCCCCACGACCCTGATGATGATTAAGCGGTGTATGGATAATGAATGGATGCGTGGTTTTCATTTCCTTCTTTTTCAGAAACTCTTGCATGATTTGGCAGTAGGCTATGGATCGTTATCATGCTAGAATATTCCTCTTCTGCCAAGCTTCTGCAGACCAAGAGGCATCTTGTCAGCCAGTATTTTCGTATATGAACAAGCATTCATGGTGCCATCTATGAATGTCATCTCTCCAACACCTTTTTCACTCATGCAGCCCCATATCATCACACCTCCACCTTGCTTACTGTCAGGACTATGCATTCAGTGTGGTGGTCCTGGTCAGGTTCATGTCAAACATGCTGAACCTCATCTGAATCCAGTAAAAATCTTTTAATCTCACCTGACTAAAGGATATACTGTCAATATTCTTCAAGCTGATATTAATACATTGCAACAACATTTAATACAGCAGCAAGCAAGGGTTATTTCCTGGGATCCTGTCTATAGAGTTTCACCTTATGAAATGTCTTTATCACTGTTTGAGCTGTCATAGACACTCTGATTTCCACTGATAACCTCTCTGCCAAGTCTGAAACACCTGCCCAACTGTTTTTCACAGACAGATTGTGAACGTAGCGCACTGCCATTGTCAAGGGACGACCACTGCAGCTCTGATTAGTGATGCTATGATTCTATACCTCCTTATTACCGCTGCAAATGCGTTCTGGTGAATCTCTATGTCTCCTTTTCCACCATTTGTCCAAGTTACACAACCTGATTTTTAAATTCCTCTGACAATGATTTTCCCTGTGGTGCCATGATGCAGATATTCAGGTAGGCACAGCCTATGACTCAAAAATTGAGAAAGTTTTCGTGTTCACGAGTAATTTTCCAGCAATATTCACGCGATTAGAAATCACAGGTGTACTCAATTTTGTTTCATTGATCTCAATTTTTTTTTATTGGTGTCTTAGTGATCAGTTTTTTTTTTATTTTGAGACCTTTATTTTTTAGTTAGTCTTTAGTATAAAACTGTTGCTGAAGATTAAACTGCTCGAATTGTCAACTTAGAAATAATGCAGTTATTGTGATGATTGGTGATGACATTTTCTTTAAAAAAAATTATGTACAGGGATGTAAATTCTAAAAATGATGTATTTCACTCTACTGAAGGCACAAAAACAAAGGTTTATCCAAAGTCACTGGTTTACATTGGCTGGAAACTATAAATTTTTGTCCAGAATTGCTCGTCAATCCCATCAAAAGCTGTTTTGACACTTCAAACTGCAAACCTCTGTTGAAAAATATATAAACATTTTGTAGTTAATGTATGAAAGGCTCTAAGTGAACATGTGGCCCAGACACTTTCAATATTCTCCCCATTTTCGAGCAAGAAAGAACATCAGGTACCACACCGGTCGCCTGCATCCTGAAGAGCAGCTGGATTAACCCGTCTATACACTTCAACAAATGTGCCCCCCCATCCTACCAACACATGCCGTGGCACATGGAAACCAGTAGGCTCCCTCTGCTGCTTCCACTCCCTCATGCCTACACCCACACACAGAAAGCACATTGTAGGTCCACTCATGCAGCAGGCTGCTCTGCCAGCCACTGGCAGCGTAGCTCACAATAACATCTGTGGGTTTTCACGGTCCAGCTTCATTATACAATTTGTGTACCACATGGGAACCAGTCGCAGAGCATAGCAAAGATAAGATTGTGCCTACTCCTCTCAATGCCATGTGGCACGAAAACACAGCAACTGCTCCTTGCTTAAAGCAATATGCCGCTTTTTGCCTCGAGGCGAAAATGGCATTTTAAACTGTGCCCTTCTCCCTTCTGTTGGTCAAGTTAGCAGCATTTGTCACTTATCTTGATGAGCTGTCTGCCTTGCAGTGGCATCAAGCCGCGATCGAGGAAACTCAGTGTGCAAAGCCACCGCATGTGAAGAAGGAAATGACAAACAGGGGCTATTTTTAACCACCACAAGAATAACATACCTTTTCTGCGTATTACTTTTTTTGTATAGATGCTTCAGCTAGCAGAAACAATTGCTATTTGAGGAGCAATGAGCATATTATTTAAATCACTTATGGAAGCTGTAAAGTATTTTAGCTTCGGAGCTGGGAGGTTATTGTGCCAGTTGAAAACCTAATAATGACCTAAATTTACTCATATCAAATTTCCTTTTAAGCCAACAAATACTTAATTGTTGTCTGGCTATGTTTATTCCTGCACAGTCACACAAGTCAAATGTAAAAAAGCAACAAACTAGACATCAGGACTTGCCACTGAAGTTTATCTCTTTGTCTGTCTTAATTAAATCTGAGAAGCAGAGAAAATCTGCTAAAATTAAAATTTATATGAAACAGTTAAGCATGTTCCTATGTGGGTTTTGAGTTAGATGCTTTGATGAACTGCTCAGATAACTTATTTTAGATTGGCAAGATAAACACATTCATTTTAAGAGCAGAACTGACAGGATCAGAAATTATATATATATATATATATATATGGCATGCCTTATATATATATATATATATATATATATATATATTGGACAAGAAAAGAAAAAAAACATTTCATGGCTATTAGTCAACACTAAATTAAAGGCCAGCGATAAGAGCTGCTAAATCATGCTGTGCATTCTTAATGTTTGAGTGCTCATTGCTTCATTTCTGAGCTGCATGTTAGAGGACAGCAAATTCTTATAGGAGAACATCACGTCACCAATCCAATGTTTCCTCTACTATCAATGAGTGATGACTTTATCACACAGTAATGTTTAAAACATACGAAGAATTAGATCCAGGCAGACAAACAGACACACGATGTTCAATGACATTACTTTTATTTCACATGAACCTGCAGCTGCTCTGACCAGTCACAGATCAAATTCAGGGGGAACCACAACAACAGTTATTAGATTCCCCCTTTCATTTGATCAGATCCAGAGAAACCCTTGAGGTTTTCACTATGGCCTCTGATCTCATAGACTGTGTGACATCAGGAATTAAGGTTACAGGGAGATGAGACTGAGCAGAAAGGGTTCAGTCACTGTTCCGTCAATGCACATATGCTGAACCACTGAAATTATCTAATGGCACCGACTGTTGGTGCTGAACAATTTATATTTCATTAAATCATAACTAAAAAGGGGAAATATTCAAAGTGCAACAGCTTTCATTTTAATTATACAAACATCTTCATAAATTAATGTGAAATAATTGTCACTGGGCATAATCTTCGCAGATATTTCAAGCATTTTTTCCAGCTGTATCTAATTAGTATATGTTAATTTTGTCAGGTAGACGAAAAATATTGACTATGATCTTGTTAATGTGATATTAGCATGCTAGAATCTGTTTCCTTAAAATAATAATAAACATATAATTGATTATAATGTATATTATTTATAGTTAAAGAAATGAAGAGTGAATTGTCACTTTTGGCAGTCCACAAAGATCAACTCATATTGAATATTTCTTGACATGCACAATCTAACTGATTGTGTCCTCAAACAGTTGAATAGTTGTGAGTATTTTCCATCCATCCATTAGCTATACACTGCATACTCCTGACAAGGGTCACTGGGGGGCTGGAGCCTATCCCAGCTGACTTATGGTGAAGGCAGAGGACACCCTGGACAGGTCACCAGTCTATCACAGGACTACACAGTGTTGCACATTCACACCTACAGGCAATTTAGAATCACCAGTTAACCTCAGCATATTTTTGTACTGTGGGAGGAAGCGGGACAACCCAGAGAAAACCCACAAATGCATAGGAGGACATGCAAACTCCATGCACCAAAAGATCCCAGGCTCAGGTTGGGACACAAACCGGGGATCTTCTAGCTGCAAGATGACTACGCTAAACACTGAGCCACTGTGCAGCCCATGTGAGTATGTTGTTCTTCTATATACTTTTCTAATGGTCTTCTGACAACAATCACTGTTATCTCTCTATTAAAATGAATAAATACAGATACAATGAAGGAAAATTTGGTTATATTGGTTTTCTGTCACAGAGACATGGTAATGCTGCACCTGATTGTCAGTAGTGCGGCATCGTGATAGCAGTAGCTTTGGGAACAAAGATAGACCAGAGGCTACTCATGAGGAGGTATTAGTTTTTAAATAGGAGCATGAGAATGATGAAGTTAGCCAGATTATATAGTAAACATGTCAAGTGCCATCTGTGATCAGAGCAGATTCTCCTCAACTGTGTCAAAACAATGATCTTTCAACTTGAACTTGATTTTTGGCAGGTGAAAGGAATGATTGTTGTCTGTACGTAACCACTGTTCTGTGACTGGTCACAAGGTGCACTGGAGCCCCAATAGGACATCACATGACAGTTCAGCTCATTTGTGCCCATTGGTATCCTTAACACATCTCATTAGAGTAGAACTTTGTCTTAGTAGTTATGTACTGTAACAGATTTACATATGACATCAGATTCTTGGTGCACAGACATGTATATGTTGAAGAAAACAACAACCATGCGTCTCCTGACCTAATGCATCTTGTCTGGTTTTTAAACTGCTCTTCGGCTGTAGAAATTGTTGTTTCTCCTCTCACTGGTAGACGCAAACCCACTTCTACCACCAGTGATAATTCTGAACATAAATATCTGGACATTCTAGCTGCACACAGCATTTTCTTTCCTGCTCCAGTTTATGGTTCATAGAGAAAATGCAAATGCACACCTACCTACCAGTGGTGACAAAATGCGTGTCACAAAGGTCCCAGTGTTGGTAGTGTGGTATCATGCGCTCTCCTGGACTCATGATTTTATATGTTACATGTGTAACAGTGCACATGCACCAAGAACAGTATCAGAATTTTGTCATTTCCCCACATACAATGACTGTCCAATACATTCATGAACTTCATAATGTATATTTATCAGCTGCATTTTGTGTTATTTCACTAATGAGTCTGTCTGCCTGTGTATAGTCATGGTAAAATATGATAGCTACTGTAGCATAAACTACTGCAAAGGTGGCTTTGAGTACTTTTGCATGTGTTTACAGGTCTACAGGTTTATGGGTGTAGCTGAGATCAAAATGAAGGTTGTTTTTGAAGATGGGTTTAGTTCAACCCTTCCGTAATGTGTGGTCATTAACAGTAATAAAAACTAGAAAAGCACTCAGAGAGTGCAGTACTCCACCAAGGCTGTCCATATGGCAATGTCAGAAATGCGGAAATTTTTGTATAAAAGCAGCATTTGTTTATTAGATATTGATGATCAGAAATCACGACAACATAGAATGTGGCCATTTAATATAGATGTACCCACAAACAAAATAACATTCCGCTGAGCACAGGGGTGTGTTATGCATGTGTACATTATGGATGAATACAGAATTGCGTGACGTAAATATGTAGTGAGTGGCAGAAATTGACGGGACTCGTAAACACCCCCAGAATTTAATCAGCTGTTCCTTGTATCATTTTCAATGGATCAGTCCTGATAAGTCAGCAGTGGTCGATTTATGGTAAGATCGCAATCATGTGATGATCAAAATCTAATCAGGTGGTTCTTGTGTCATTTCTGACCTTCCCTGAAAATTTAACCCAAATCCGTTAGTCCGTTTATGAGTAATGTTGCTAACAGAGAGGCAAGCAGACAGACAGACAAACCAATGCAGAATGTCACATAACTCCACCACATTCCTTGGTGGCGTAATAATGTAATAATGTAGTTAAGACTACTGCGTACTCATACGTTTGAAAGTCAGCATGTTGATGGGTGTTGCATGCTGGTGCGATCCCATCACAAGATACTTCGTCATTCATTTCACACATTTTCTCTACACAGTTAAAATTTTCATGCAGTTCAGCACACAGTGACTCACTAGACCTTTACCACAACGGCCCATAGTTCAAAATGACAAGAATAAATCTGTGTAGGTTGTTAATCAATAAAAGCCATTCAGTGATTGCTTTGCCACTTTCTGAGGTTTCATGCTCTCAAAACTAATTTCCTGGCTGAGGCTGTGTTTGGAACAGCATATTCCCTGCCTGTACTTCCTGCCACAAACACTCACGAGTCCAACTGTTCAACGATGAGGGACAACACTAAGCAAACTAATGCGTCTGAATGCATTTCACTCAGTCCAAAACACATTTCCAACACCTCCCAAGTCAGTCCATTTATCCATATATTTTCAAAATCACTTATCCTCTTCAAGGCTGCAGAGGCTCGAGTCTGTCCAGGGACACAGTGGGTGAAAGGTGGAGTAAATGCTCGACAGTCTGACCAACACATTTATTTTTTCATCATTGTTGACATGCTTTTGGTCAAATGATAAACATTGAAGGAAAATGTGACTTTATAGGCCAAATTGACCAAATATTCATCTATTATCCTTTGTATTAATAATATTTATTTCTTTTCTTCCTCAGTGTAAAATCAATATAAGTGATTATACTGAGTTATATAATTGCCACAGAGAATTCTGACATTCTGGCAGCAAACAAATCTTTGTTAAAGGCCTAAGTAATAAAAAAGACAATTGGTTGTGTCAAAGCCATTGATGTATTTCCTTTACTGGCAACTTTGCATAAAACCTATAAAACCCTTTTATGGTTATGAAAGCTGTGCAGACTTGTGTTTTAATGTTTAACTGAAACTACAATCTTTCTTTAACCTGAACCAAAGCACTTTTTCTGCCTGAAACAAAACGCGTACAGGAGACAGGATGTGAACTCAATATTCTGATGTCAAAGGCTGCCGTTTTGTATGTTCACCATCTATCTTGAGTGTCTGCTTTCGACTCCAGGCTGGTTTATCAATTTAGATTGTATTCCTCAAAAAAACCCAAAAAACATTCCCTCTGAGCATTATTCAGGCAGCAGTTGTGATTGCCATCCCAGTGTAATGGGGAAACGGAAATATGTCTTCCAGATAGGGTTGGGTGTTTACTGTTATGCCCTATTTTTTTTTCAAAGACTGTAGTGTTCTTTTAAAATCTAGAACTTCAGTCTAGATCAGTGTCTACCTTGAACTCATCAGTTGTACATTCTATGTCAGGCATCATGTGAATGACAACAGATACACCACCATTCAAAAGTTTTGGGTCACTTCGAAAGACATAGATGGATAGATGGATAGAGGGATAGATAGATAGATGGATAAATAGATAGATTAAACCTTTATTAATCCCACAGCGGGGAAATTTACAGTGTACAGCAGCAAAGAGAACACTTGAATCAAAAAATAGTGCAGCACATAATGCACACAGTGCATATATAGAAATGTCCTTATTTTTGAAAGAAATAATATTTTTTCAAAGAAGATTACATTAAATTAATCAGAAATACAGTCTATACATTGTAAATGTGGTAAATGACTGTTCTAGCTGGAAACGGCTGATTTTTAATAGAATATCTACATAGGGGTACAGAGGAACATTTCCAGCAAACGTACTTTTGTCTTATTGATTAAAGTAATGAAGTGACACGCCTCTGTTGAGGCTTTGTGATGTGTAAAGTAAATCCTCATTTTCCTTAATTGTAAGAGACAATTTGACAGGCAATGGCGAGGTATACAAGGAGAAAACTGGACATGCACAGTCCAAAATGATGAAGGCAAAAATGCAAAGAACTACATTTTTCTACTATTACTTTTGTGATAAAGTAATATGTATAGTGTCTGCTCAGGTAAGGAAACATGTTGGCACTGATGCCTGACATGACAAAAGCTTCTTTTCTGTTTCTAGACATTCCCAGACTAACTACTGGCCATACAAATGGAAGCATATAAACCCTAAATTGTCTTAAAAATCCTCTTGAATACTGTGTCGAACAGTTTGTCATACAGACCCTCTATAGTAAAAAAATAAATACAAAATTAACAAGTTGACATGTCCAAATGGTGTTTTTATGGCTGGAACACATATCTCAAGCAAAATAAGCAGTCATCATCTTTAAAGCTGCCAATAACACTCTCAAAACAGATTCAGACCCCAGGAATTCATACGTAACAAACCTAGGATCCTGTTTTCTTGCAGGATGGAATTTTCTATGTCATTCTTTTTTCAGAATTTGTTTCCATACAATAGTCTAACACTTGTGGAGCAGAGTTGTAGAGGAGCTGGCATGTTGAAGCTACAGAGGGCAATGGAGGTGTGGTTGGAGGGATAGGTGGAAACTTCAGTGATGAGATAGTTATCAATGACTGGAAAGGGACTTGCAGTGACTGGCATATTTTCCAGTCACTTGCTTCTCAGGCTGCAACAAACTTATCTAACTGATTTCATTTATAATATTAAATCCAAATAGCTGTTGTTGTCCTGCATATTCGCTGCCTTTGACAGTTCCTGTAGATGTAAGACTGCAGCCCATAGCCTGGAGAATATTGAGGAGACCATTTGGGGGTTTCTGGGCTCACCACATCCGTTCATGCGCCAGACTTACAGAAGACTCTGCTTGTTAACCTGTCAGGTTGTTAGTCTGTTGATGCTATTCCCAGCTCCCTGTGGACTTTCGCTTGAAGTGAGAGGGAAGCGCTTTTTTCAAGCAGAGAATGACAGCATTGGTAAAAGACACTCACTATAATCAAACACATGTTTTTATAAGAATCCTGTAATATTTGAAAAAATGGATTCACAGTTTAGTAAATTATCTAACACAGAAAACTTTTCAGGATCCTGTTGCATCACTGTTTTTGGACAACGCACAGTTCTGACGCACCCAGTATTACTGATCAGTGAGGAGATATGAGCATAAATCAGCCTGGTGTAGCTCTTTCAAGGAGGCTGTTCAGCGCTGATATGGTTCACCACAAGATCCTGCAACCTCCACTCATACTCAGTTCATGGCCAAAGATGAAAGAAGCATCAAAGAGTACCTCACTTGCAGAATCATCAAGAGCACTGCACCGACAAACTCCTCCGTCTTGATGTGTCAGTTTTCTTGAACGGGCAACTACCAACAACGTCAGCTTTTCAAGATATGCCAGATTTGGAGGAAGTTTGACTGATTTACTGGCTGGCTGCCCAGGTGGAAATCGTACCAGGTTACCATGAAGTGACAGGGCGAAGAATGGCAGGAAAATTAGAACATTACAAGACAGGAAAAAGAGAGTCATTGCTCACAGGCCAGTTTCACCCCAAATAATGACTGTGGCTGGCACATATGTCCTTTTATTCATGTCTCTGTGGATGAATTCACTGGGTGAAATGATTCCTTTTTGAAGGAAGATTTATTGAGGGCAGGTAGCACTCTGATCTCTGGCCTGACACAAAACAATTGCTCTCGGGGTAACAAAGTGATTCTTACAGAATTAAAAGCGATTTTTCTTGAATCGCTGGCTGAAACTGTTGAGAAATAAAAAATGAGGCAACATGATGAAGGATAAGACGGGAACATGAAAGGGAAAGAGGCTGAATGAAGGAAGAGGGGTGAGACAGAGCAGGAGGGTGAAGCACAGAGGAAGAAAGAGAAATAAAAAAGTCTGCTGGCAGCAGAGTGCTATAATAAGACAGCTGGGTGCCCACACAAAATGACAAAGCAAGAGCAGAGGCAAAAGGAGAGAAGGAGTGGAAAAGGTGGGCAATACAAAAAAAAGTAGAGGAAATAAGCAGTGGGAATAGAAAAGGAGCAAGCAATGTGATGGTAGAAATATAAAGGTAGATTCTAAGCGGTCGGGAGAAAAGAGATGAGACAAAGTGAGAAGGAGGCAGAGAGGTTTCGCTGGAGCAGCTCGTTACTGCTGAGCCAACTCATGCTCTCTTGTCATCTCCAAGAGCTAATTGGCACCTCCAGTGTGAAAACTCAAGCCTGTGTACTCATTCTCACAGACATGCTGCACAAACACACACGCACAAACTTACCGGGGGTAGAAAAATAATCTAAACAGCTCATAGAAAACTAAAAAAAAAAGACCTTTCAAATAACTTTAACAAGCTCTTATGCGTGGCGTAGAAAATGATTGAAAAGGAGGAGTCAAAGATTGCCGCATTGTGAGAGCAATTCCTTCTTGATGTAAGAACTCTCAACAGCGAACATCATGCTTTTGGAGTGGACACATATTTCAAGATAGAATTAGAGGCTGTATTTTCATATTTCCAGTTAAAGAAGTGAGACCTAAGTGGTGATAAAATATCCGTGTTGTTGCTACGGTTATGTGCACACTCGTACTGAATGTTTGAGGTCATCAAATGTAGGATTTTAAGTCGCCTACCAACCAATCAGAAACCTCTATGTGATGATTACACTGAGACTAAGTCATTAACTACTTCAAAACTTCACGCAGGTGTTGCATTAATATTATTATTGCAAACAACATTACCACTTGCACACGGCTATAAAATAGGAGAATAATTATGAGGTCATGCTGTTTACTTTTATTGCCCGTTCAACAGCTTGATGACTGGTGGAACGAATGAGTGTCTCATTCCTCTGCTCCAATGAGCCTGAATGGAGGGCCAGATGGAGAGGTAAGAAAGACTAGTTTTCTATTTCTTTTTCACAGTTGTGTTCAGTTTTAACAACACATTGCGACCTATTTGCCTGAAGGCCCATGTGAACGAAAGACTTAACAGGGAAAGCAGCCAAGAAAAATACTCACACACATGCACAAACATGACAAATCTTCGTATCTCTTAAAGCATATAAAGGACAATGAGTTTGCACAACAGCAAACTTACTCTAGCTGGGTCATCCGCTGTGCTCCACACACACTGTGGTGAAATATTTCTCCACTGCAGTTTATACTAACAATGCTCAAAAAGTTGAGTGTTTGTTGAAAACACTAAACAAATTCCTTCTCGGTCACAGATTAAATGAACATGGTTGCTGAGTACAGAAAAAGCAGAGAACTACCAGTCTATCAGATTCTCAACATCAAATGCACAGCTTACAGCTCGGAGAAAAAAGGCTTTGCTCGTGCTCCCAACACTTTCCCCAATCTACTTTACAGTAAATACCCACTGACAAGCATCCCTCCATTTGCTTGTGTTTGGCAAACCACTTGGCTCTCTCTGCCACCACAGACTTTGGAGAAAATTCAAAACATTTTTTTTTTTTTTATCCCAGTTGCTTGTGAACATGTCAGTGTTTGCCTAGACAGTGTTCCCTCACTCAGCCATGGTGGAGAGTTACATTGTCGCCTGTGGGTTTGTTTTAGAGACACCAGTAACAAACCTACACACAACTGCCCACCAGGAAGACACCTGCTTCATTTGGCCTCTGCTGAATAGGAATTGTGTATATGGTTTTGCATTTAATGCCATGCTGGTGCACTGCAAAGGGATTGCTTCGTGGCTATAGTGTGGAGAGAAGAAATAATTGCACCAACCAGTAGCACGACATCAGCCTATGAATCAGTCCTTTAATCATTTCATAGCCCTGGGCATTACACGAGCGAAATAAATAGATTATAAATTGTCCTGCTTATGTTGAAATGTATGAATTAAGTGATGTTTGTGTGGGTAGTCAATCAAGAATAAACTCTATACAATTCTCTGTGTGGGGAAAAAATTTATTCCATGGCTTATTTAAGGTCAGTACAGTAAACTGTTGCAGTATTTTTGACAAAAGCAGGTCCTTGACTTGAAGGCCTTAAACAAAAATACAAAAAATAGCAAAAAAAAAAGTCTAAATCCTTTAGTTTATACATATACTTTAGTTGGTTTGGTGGGCTTTTCTTTCTCCTTCGACTGAGCTATGTCTCAGTCTTCATATTACTAACCCTAACCTTGCTTAGTACACTTTACCTCTGTATTCAGACTGTAGGTGTACGGAACCACTGTGGTGTCACCTAGTGGTTTGTGGACTTCTGTCTTTAATTTAAATCAGAATTTGATTGTGGCTATCTTGCTCTTTTGAAGCCATCGAATGCGACCATAATTTACCAAAAAAAAAAAAAAAAAATCCCATCACACTGTATTGAAGGAGACTTGGAACTAATGACTGAGACCATAAACTCATCAGAAACAGTTTATTGAAGTAACAGACTATGACAGAAATAGGGTTAAACTCTGGTTCTCTTAGCAAAGATGATTCAAATTTATGAACATGGGCCAGTATATTTTTATTACTTGCAGAATCCCCGACCAGCAGACTGGCCTTTTCAAGCTGAGGGCTATCAGACTGTGGTCTCGCCTTTCTACATCAAGGAAAATGAGACTTCCATTACCGACTGTGGCACCACCTGCTGCTCCCACAATCTCTGTAATCCGAAGATGCCGGCTGCTGACACCTCAATCACATTCACCGTCTCCCTCAGAAAATGTAACCGCCGACCACAGGAGTGCTACGAAAACGCGTATTTCCCCAAAGTGATGAGGCAAACTCTTTTCCTCCGTTTGATGGTCGGGAAAATGCAGGGGACTGTAAAAAACAGATGGTCTGACAAGTCTGACTTAAAGAACATGCTGTCAGAACATACTGTCCACAAGTGAGTGAGTGATGAATTCTTGATTGGTCTTGGTCCTGCGTAGCTCTAATGCTTTGAAAAAAACGTGTACATTTCAAGGATTTTTCTGACAGAACAGGAGGAAAGGGTTGGTGAGAGAGCTTGTATGGCTATCTTACAGTGAAGACTTTAAAGCAAGCACTGCTGCAGGCTTTAATATCCATTTATGGACACTCAGATATAGGCAATATCACACATTTTGGTCTGGATAAATAATTTTTAAGCACTGAATTAAAATGAACATATTTGAATAAAGCCAACATATCTCACACATCTTCAATTGAACACTCAAAGTTTGTCTCCAGGACCTTCCATTCTTGGACAATTATTCCGCAAGTGTTGGAAGTTAAATTTTACAACTTACCCCGTGGACTTGGTTAATTATAACAGACAGATGGTTAGTGCTAAAACTTGCAGGAAAAGTCTGTTTAAGCACTATTAATTCAATGCAATTCTGTCTATAGGATGGATAGTGTTTGAGGCTGTGTGTGTCATAGGTATCCTCACATGCATCCATTTATCATGGATGGAAAGATCGATACCCATTGTAGATAGATATATTTTGCTATGATCTATTATCCATCTCTTTTCATCCATGACTGACGATGGATAAATAGGTATGTGTGGACATTTCTTTGTCTCTTATATCATGAATAAATCCATTGGTATTACACCTCTGTTTACCTGTCCACATGTTGGTCTGTCATTAATGGACATTCAAATGAATAGTTTTGAGAAAGACAAATTACACTACCAGTCAAAAGTTCAGACATACCTTTTCATTTAATGGTTTTTCTTTATTTTCATGATTACTTCCATTTTAGATTCTCATGGAAGGCATCAAAACTATGACTGAACACATATGGAATTATGTAGTAAACAAAAAAGTGTGAAATTAGTCAAAACATGTTTTATATTTTAGATTCTTCAAAATAGCCACCTTTTACTTTGATTACTGCTTTGAAAACTCTTGGCATTGTCTCAATGAGCTGCATGAGGTAGTCCCCTGAAATGGTTTTCACTTCACAGGTGTGCCTTGTCAAGGTTAATTTGTGGATTTTTTTTTGCATTCTTAATGAATTTAGGACCATCAGTTGTGTTGTGCAGAAGCCAGGTTGGTACACAGTTGACAGCGCGATTTGACAACTGTTAGAATCCATATTGTGGTAAGAACCAGTCAGCTAAGTACAAAGAAATGACAGTCCATCATTATTTTAAGAACTGAAGGTCAGTCATTCCGGAAAATTGCAAAAACTTTAAATGGATCCTCAAGTGCAGTCCCAAAAACTATCAAGTGCTACGATAAAACTGGCTCACATGAGTACCGCCCCAGGAAATGAAGACCAAGAGTCACCTCTGCTGCTGAGGAGAAGTTCATCTGAGTCACCAGCCTCAGAAATAACAAGGTAACAGCACCTCAGATTAGTGCCCAGATAAATGCCACACAGAGACACATCTCTTAGATCGACTGTTCAGAGAGGACTGCACCAATCAGGCCTTTATGGTCAAATAGCTGCTAAGAAACCACAACTAAGGAAAAGCAACAAGCAGAAGAGATTTGTTTGGGCCAAGAAACACAAGGAAGGGACATTAGACCAATGAAATTCTGCGCTTTGGTCTGATGAGTCCAAATCTGAGATCTTTGGTTCCACTTGCTGTGTCTTTGTGCAATGCAGGATGGTCTCCACATGCACGGTTCCCACCGTGAAGCATGGAGGAAGAGGTGTGATGATATGGGGGTGTTTCCGAGTCCGGTATCAGAACATAACGTCCACATGCATAACACACGCCTGTGCTTAGGGTACATCTATATTAAATGAACACATTCTATGCTGCCGTGATTTCTGATCATCAATAACTAATAAACAAATGCTGCATTTCTGACAATGCCATATGGGGGAATGAACAGCTTGGCAGAGTGCTGTGCTCTCTGAGTGCTTTTCTAGTTGTAATTAGTTCATTTTTGTATATGGGCTCTTTGCATTACTTATAGCTAAATGTTTGACCTGTCTGTCTTGCAAGCAACATGTTGTTTAGGACTTGAAGCAGGTAATGCATAAATCCAGTATATTTACATACTATTCTATATCTATATAATGACCCCCAGTAGTACAGGTGCCTCTGATAGTGAATTATTGCTGCAGGTTAGCTGCCTGCTTGCTCTCATTTTGAATAAGAAGCAACACGTTAACCTGAAGGAATAAATTATGGACTGCATTATCTTTATAATGATCCCACTGCTTGGCAACATCGACCTGATACAATCAGAGTTCTTTGAACGAAAATTAATCATCAACTTGTATTACATGTTCCTTTAGGAAACGTATTCTCAAGATCTTAATAATTCATCAACACTAATGTAAATGGTTGATAAATGATACTATGACTAATTTATTATTATTGTAATATTAGAGTTGAAATTGAATAGATGTGTATAATTTGGAAAGGGGTTTCTATTTTAAGTGCAGCCCTGTCTGACTGGTTTGGCTGGAGAAGGAATTATTAGCATAAAACATGTTGATAGGAAATGAGGAAGTGTACCTAGATTAATGTTTAATAGTCTTTTACTTATTCCACCCACATCTGCGCACTTTATTCAGGAACAAAGGATGCCCCCTCCCGAATGGAGAAAGAACAAGTTTAATTTGTATCTGATTCACAGCTTTTCACTTAGTACTGATCTCAGTCCATTGCTCTACCCTGAAACAGTCCACTCTCACCTCAGGGTGACTAATTTTTCCCCGCCCACCCACAGAAGGCCACCAAGTAGACAGGCATAACAGGAATCAATGATTTCAACTTGACACACAGTGCTTTATACCACCCTTGCTTACCTGGATGCAAACTAATTTTCTTTTAACCCCCCTGTCAGTCATCATGATAGCCTCGGGCCTTTACAAAACATTTATGCCCCACACAGGAGTTGCTCCACCTCCAAAAGAAAACTGGTTCTGCCTCAGGAACAAGCCTTTAATAGCTTATTGATCAAAAATGAATTGAGTGCACAAATGAGAACATGGCAAAGCACAAATATTACAAACTACCTAGCCTCGGCTAAATGAAGGTTTGATCGATGCAGGATTAATTGCATTTGTCTCAGATCATAGCTGAATAAAAGTGTTGGATTCCATGCTGTTACAGCAAAAAGCTAGAAGCTTCACACCAGAAACAATCCACTGGATATTATTTCTCATTAACTTGGATTTAATAACTTGCAATGAGCCATTGATTGGATGCTCAGGGCACGACAGTCAACTGTTAACTCCTTTTGGAATTCAGATTACCCAGGGGATAAGAAAATTCCAAATAACACTTTTTCTTCATCCAGCCTTTTTCTCTAAGATATAACTGAGTTCAATTTAACATCAATATCAGATCTGGACCATTTTCTCACACGTCTTAAATTCAGCTACAGAGAAATAGCCTTCGTCTTGTCTCAGCCTGATCTCAATTTAAGATCGAAATTCTCCCCTTTGTCTCTCACTGCTCTGACCTTTTTTGTCTGGAATAATCAGCTCTTGAGCTAGCAGTCAGATCTAAAACAAAGCTTGATTGGCTTCGAAATAAACCAGCGCAATATCAGGAATTTGTCTCAGTGATCACAGGCAAGTCAGTATTTTATTTCTTCTCAGAGTTGTCTCACTTCTAAGCTCTACACATGAACGTCACTTTTTCATTGATTTGTCACAAACACATTTCAGATGCCTTCTAAACAGGAGCAGAGCAGATGTCCTGCTGGGCGCCTCGTGAAGCTGGAGGGAGGGTCATGGGGTCACCAGAAATGCCAGGTCTCATCCCAGCATGAATGTTGTTACAAGATTTCATAGTGATCCAACAAATATATTTAGAAATGTGCTGCTTTGGACCTACAGTGGCTGCTGAAGGCTGACAGATCTTCACTCCAAGACCTCTGCAAAATGCAAGAAGAAGAAGAAGAAGAAGAAAAAAGAAGCCATGATCACATTTTTTTTTTCACTTTTATCATTTTCCAGTAATGGCTTTTTGTTGTTGTTGTGTAAATACTCTCAGTGGTTCATCTAAAAACTGCTCCATGCCTTCATACCCATTTGTCCATTTTGACATTTTGACAGTTTTGGGTAAATTGCCATTGGAGGAGCAAAATTAGGGCACAACTGGTGTGCTCAGTACATATTTTTATTTTCAGTGCACATCTATTCGAATAGAAATCTATTTGCATGTCTTTAAAATGTATAATAAAGATTTTACACATTAAGACAGCTTCACATTTCATTTATATCTCTGCATCTTATTAAGTGTTTCTTAAATTTTTGCCTATAAATAGTTTATCGGACATGCATGAGATGTACCAGCGTCAGACAATATTTCTTTTTCTCCATAAGGTTGTTAGAGAGGAAACTCAGAGAGTTTCTCCTGTTTTTCTCAAACTGGAGAGGATAATTTGTCTTGAACTGATTTATTATTTTGCTCCTTATTTCTCCTGAGGGGAGGATTTTAAGAAACAAGTCAGATATACAGCAAAATACAAATATAAAGATGCCTTATTTTTATGATAAGAAAAAAATAGCTATTGTGAGCAGTAACATTTTTCTCTGAAAGCTTTCTTTGGAAGTTAGGAAGTGTTTAGATCAATAATTGCAAAAAACAAAACAAACAGCTATATAATGTTTGTACATTTATGTGTGCTGCAGTTCAGACTTGTTGCAAATTCTCTGAAAGTACATAAAGCACTCTGGCTTTATTAGGTTGACAAAAAATAACTTTGTATTTTTGGGACCTGCAGATCTATGGGTGATCTCTTTTTCTTACTGACATTATTTCTACAGCCAGTTTTTGTCAGAAAGCTGGTTGGTAAATGAAGAAAAAAACAACAAAAATGTTAAGGAGTGATCAAAGTTTACCAAAAGCTGATATTTAAAGAGTACACTTCAGTTTATTGTCTGAAGGAACAATGGGATCATTATCCTCTCATGCTTGTATGATGAAGACACTATAGAGTGGAAACAGTCAGGGAAATGCACGAGTCAATACCTTGAAAGCTCGCTAATTACAACATTCTTTCTCGTTTTCCCCTTTGCTCCCAGTCATAATGCTAAGCTAATTTAGATGCCTCCTGGCTCCAGCTTCATAGTTAGCATGCAAGCATGTGGAGTGTTAATTTTATAATCTCACCGTGAAAAGAAAGGCAAAATATTTCCCTGCTTGTTCTAAGAGGTATCCAGCCATGCACATAGTTTTTTTTGGCTAATGATTTAAGATATCCACTGCTTAGACTTCTACCACACCAGTACAAAGAACACCAACTGAATTTTATTTATGTGCTCCAAGCTCTGCAAAAATCACAGAAAACATATTAAAAGTAATAAAATTCAGCAGTGTGTATCTTATCAGGGAAGATTCTCTGTTGCTTTGGAAACTGTAAAAACTATAGACAGCGTTAAATATAAATAAGCCTGATCTGTGGGTCCATGGGTACAAACCACAAGGGCAAGAAGGCTTTCATGTGTTTCCTTACACTGTGTGTTCACTTGATTTACATGTACAGAGCTGCCTTAGAAAGACCCTCCCACAGCTTCCCTGCAAGGACACTTCACCAAAGGTCAGTCCTGATCTGTCAATTGCTGGACAGGATGCTGGACTAAGTTTGACTGTAGGTCAAGACCTGTCAGTGATGCAGCAGAATTTTCAATGACCTGATGGAGGTTTGACTTTTCAAACATGATAAGTAACCAAATCAGAGAGGCAAAGGCCAGGTGGGGCCAGGAAGGGGTTTACAGGGCAAGTGTTCTTGATGTTAAATAAAAGTGCTGTAGATAGCATTCTGTCATGCACTTATGAAAGGTTTGTGCAATGTTGCCCTTTGAGATGTTTTAAATCAAATGATGGTTTAGTTTAAAACATCACATTTGGTCTTGTCGGTTGGGGTAGATATAGTCTCCCAATAGACACGACCACATGTCTAAATCTATCAGATTTAGTGTCTAAACTGAGACAAAGCACAACAAAGAACCAGAGTACCATTCACATAAAGTCCGGACACAAAAGGGGATAGCAGATATGAGAGGATTGTTCTTAATACCTGTCTGTTCTTGTAGAAAATTGTGATTCTAAGTTTGCTGTAGGTGTAAGCATGCATTGTTGTGTGTCCCTTTGCAGTAGCACTGCAATGAATAGAGGAATTGTCTGGGTGTAACCTGCCTCTTGCCCAAAGTCAGCTTGGATAGACTGCAACCCCCCCAGCGACCCTTTACAGGATAAAGTGGTTAGAGCTGGATGGATGGATGCTTTTGCTGGACCATGAAAACAGCTGTCTGTCAGTGTCTCACCAAAGCCAGGATATATTGTATTTCTATTCATTTATGTCCATTCCACTCTCTATACCTTTTTAAATTAGGTTACTTTTGTGTGATTTTTAATCATGCTAGAGGCAGGGCTCCAGAAACAGCCATGTTGGTTTTCCATCTGATTGGTCCAATACTTTAGTTCTTCACATCTTTTCGATGTGTTGCGATAAAGTTGAGTGTGATTCAGTTTTCACAAAGGCTGAATCCTACAAACTATGTTAACGCCTACATTTTGCTATTTTATAGTTGCACCAGCAATTTCAACTATCTGGATTGGCCCAGAATTTTATACTGGCATTCATACCGAGACATTGAACATTATGGACTTTGCTAATCAACTGACTGTTGTTTTTTTTTGACAACTTTCAACATGTATTATATTTATTCACATGAAATTAGTTAAATGTTTGATTATGTGACTTATCATGTCCAAATTAGATTTTGTTTATTACTTTTTATTATAATTAAATACCTTTAAAACTGATGACATTTCCATCACCCTCAGCTGTACTTTGTGTTTTCGAGCTGATTACCAAATGTTCACATGCAAAATTGCTCTATTAAGATGCTGAACTTGTAGATTTTCAGTCTTGCTATTTTGCCTACACACATTTTGATTAGACGGACACATCTCTCTGTCAAAACTTTTGCATATTAGAGTGTGTAACTGTAATTTCAAAAATGTTTTCATCTGTCTTTAAAGCTGCCAGAGTCAGTTTGTTTCACTCTACTGTGAGCTGATATTAAAACAGCTCAACGGCTGTCATAGAATCACTTTGATTTCTTCAGTTGCACTCCATGCGGTTTGAGTATTGAACACTCTCCCCTGTTGGCTTTCAGGGTGGCCCTAAAAGTCGGGATCTAGCATTCCTTTGGCTGTTTTTAGTTTGGATTCAGAGCGTTTGTTACTGATTCTAATGGTGACCCAATTAAGGACTTCAAAAAAATGATATTAATACTTTGTAATCAGCAAGAGGAAGCATGTCTGTATGTAAATGACTCACTGTGCTGGTGATGAATAGAAGGTGTGTGTTTGACTGTATGGTGAGTATTTGAGAAGGGCAGCAGAGAAGTAGTTTGTGGTGTTTGTGTGTTCCTTTGTAACTGTCAAATATAGTCTACAGTGCAATAACAATTAAATGCATCCATTTTTGGGTGGAATATTTCCTGTAAGGACACAATGTGAACCAAAATTCCTATTTGCATGCCAAATAACAACCCACCAAACTTCATCCTCAGCCTTCTCCTGCTGTGCCGCCCTAATTCCTGAATTGTATGCTCTGTCTGTCTCCTGTAGATTTTTCTGAAATACAATCGCAAGCTCATCTTTGAAGGACAGAAATCCAGGAAGTCAACTTGTTAAGACGGGGAGCCCCTCTGTGATTGCTCAGCTACAGTATATTACTAGGTGAAAGACAGGTAATAAAGATATCATTATGATCCTCCAGTCCTTCAAGCCTCTGCATTAGTCTGGGCCTTCTTCTGCAGGCTGGAGCTGGTGTCTGCTTGTTAAGCTTCAGTGGTTATATCAGGGGAGGATGACTCATTGTCACGGTTCAAATAATAATGTGTTGGACTGTTATTCTGACCACATGCCCTCCATGACTGTCTGTGTTCATAGTTTAGCACACATACTGTAAGTTACAGCATGATCTAGCCATGTTGCTATGACTAAGAGCAACTTATAATTGGCTGGCTGATGTCATATTGTTATATCAGTAATTAATACACACTTATCAGTCAATTAACGACTTTTAGTATAAGGTTAGATAGAACAAACATAGACCCAGCAGCGGGGATCCTAAACAACTAAACCTCCAAACACACACTGATACCAACTCAGAGGTAACTGCAAACACTGATACCCTCATTAGATTATAGTTAAATAAAAATACCAAAACCTCACCTGAGGCGGTGGAGGGACCTGCGGCAGCAAATAGCATTAGCATGCGTGTAGAAGCAGAGCAAAGTGAGGAGAGTTATTATGGCTGCTTGGCCATGATTGGACAGACTTAGCTAGCTGGTTGCCAAACAGCTGGTGCAGCATGAATAAAGCAGCTCACGCCAATCAGCTAATGCAAGTGCAACTTTAGAGCTCTGCTGTATTTTCTTCCTTTTACAGACCTAAAAATGTTCCCGTAATGGTTCTCTCTCCCACTGGGGGTTTGTTACATTAGCTTCTGTGTATTGCAGAACACTTACTCCGTGTCTCTCTTTTCATTATATTGTGTGTCCATCAATCTCCTCGGAGCCTGATACTGCAGTAATCAGTGTCACGCTATCCGCAGCCCACAAATATATCCACGGGTGTGCGTTGGTTGGCGTGCTGTTTTCCTCTCACCAGGAGCTGTCCACGTGTACATGGACTGTAGACTAATGCAGCTGCGTGATAAATGTTTAGATGATGACATATCTCAGTTTCGCCTGTGAACTTTCCATTAGAGTACTCTTCAACCATTGGAATGAGAAAAAGATTTTACAACCTTCGCATTGCTTGTCTGAGGTACAAAGTTATGCAATTAAAAATTGAGTTTAAATCATATTTGGCTCCATAAATATGAAAGAAAACTACTTGGATTCATGTCAGCATGGTCTGCCTTGGGACAGGCATCTAATGCATTGTTGTAATGCAATTCTTGTGTAATGTAGCTGTTTTAAATTGGACAACTGGCTCAAGGAATATCTAGTCATTGTCTCAGCCACAGTAAGGGATGCATGATAATATTGGCATCATCATATCAACTAACAAAGGCTTTAAAATGACGTATCGGTATCAGTGTCACATAAAAATAAATATACCCTGGTTTACATGTAAATTTAGGCTCTTTCCTGATCATGTATACCATTGAAAAGTATTGCATTTGGCTTCTGCATCTGCTAATGGGTTTTCATGTTAAGAGTGTAGTAATAATAATATACTAGAGTAGTATACTGATTCCACGATAGGAGAGATTTGATGTTATCTTCATTTAGCTGGAAAAAATATGTGTAATATGAATTGGAGAAAATGAGCATATTGGATAGCAACAGGAATCTAGTGTCATGCATCCCTTCCACCTTCACTTTGTCTGAAAAGTAAACACAGAATACTGGATTTACTTTTCATTGCAGTAATCCAAATATGGATGTCCTCAACGTGATATTTCGATGAGATTTGGGCATATCAAGGCAATTTTAACTGGCTGGTATTGCAAGACACATAGCACACATTCTATTAGTCATGTACTGTTGGCAAAACCGCAAACACATGTTGAACTAGGATACAGGCACAGTCACGAGCACTGATCACAGGTGCAGCGCCTCCTCTGGTTGCTACAGTGTTAAACAGTAAGGTGCTACCAGGTGCTATAGCTAATCTACAATACTGTGTGTATTATCTAGGATATTGTCAGGTATCAGGAGATACTAAATATAAAATAACTTGGATCAAATCAGGGTCAAAAAAAAAAACCTTCTCAGAACCTCCATACATTCAAAAGTTGTGTCAAAAAAAAGCCACTTTTGCACAAGAGGGCAGCAGTAGTCCAGAGCAAAGTGGTCATTGGGTGCCTGCTGTTTGGAAGTTAGGTGCTAACACTGGCCTGGTTTGTCAACTCTGCAAGTAGGCTACTGTATGGGAACTCTCCTGTGAATAAAACAAATAAATATGTAGATATTTTGATCAGGGGCTGCACAGTGGCTTGGTTTTCAGCACTTTCACCTTGCAACTGGAAGATCTCCAGTTTGTAGCCCCGCCTTCCCGGGATCTTTCTGTATGGAGTTTGCATGTTCTTCCTGTGCATGCGTGTGTTTTCTTCACCCACAATCCTAAAACATGCTGAGGTTAATTGGTAACTCTAAATTGTTCGTAGGTGTGAATGCAAATGTGATTGTTTGTCTCTGTGCGTCATCCTGTGATAGACTGGTGACTTGTCCAGGTTGTCCCCTGCTTTCACCCTAAGTCAGCACAATTGTTCAGATATTACTAGATTCCTGATAATTTCCTCTACAGAATTATAAAAAGATATCTCTCCTGCCAGCATAGATAAGATACAAGTAAAAATATCACAGTTTCAAAATACAAAATACTCTTTTTCTTTGATATAAAGGACAACACAAAAGATCTTGAACTATTACTCTGCCAAATGATGGAAGATCTGGATACAGTTAACTTTTATGAAGAACAAAAAAAGATACAGCACAAATGACTTTCTCCTATATTGACCAAGGTCAGAGCTTAAAAGTAAAGGCAGTGAAATTACCCTGAGCATAGTGTAGGCGTTCTCTACCGTCTCTGCCTGAAGGTATTTACTTCATGCAAGTGCTGACACCTGACCTTGTGTGGGGTCCCCATGTTTAAGTTTGTGTGTGAAAAAATTAATTAGAAAAAGAAAGAAATACAATCGCAGACATGTTTGAGGGCCAATTATATTTAAAATACATAGGCAGTCATGTTTATGTTTAGCACTTGCTGAGGGTTGAAGAGAACGCCCACCTCAGCCCACCCATGGCTACGCATATGGACTGTAGAGAGCCTGAATCTGATTCACTCTGACAGCACATAAACATCACTGACTTCACAGTCAGGTAGAGGAGAAATCTTGGGGGAGCGTCAATCAAGCACTATGGTGAATGACAGGCATACAATGCATGTGAGGGGCGAAATAAAGTCCAGGTAGCACATAGTTGCCAAAAAAGCAGCCATTAGTTGAAAAAAGGATCATTTTGAATGCTGCAAATGAAAACAGAAAAAAAGAGAAAAAATATAAATACATGTCAAGAGTCCATTACTCATAGAAACTATACTGAATTAGACTGATTGCTGGTCAAGTGAATGGTTGTTGTGATAGTGCAGTTCAGACCAAGCAGGTACTTTCAAGTTGGAGAGTTACTCAGCTTGTCAAAGGCAGTCTCTGATTAAATGTCAGGCAGGATGGGTGATGAAAATTTAAACATTAATTTTTGTGTGTGTGTGTGTGTGTGCTGTTTTTTTATTAACAGTTGTAACTGCTTTCAGAAAGCCTTGTGAAAGATGAAGTCATCCAAGTGCACTGTAACACTGTACATATCTGTGTCTGCAAACACATAGTTTGATCCATATAGATAGATAGATAATAATAACGTATTAGAGTTATATAGCGCTTTTCAAGGCACTCAAAGCGCTTCACAATGGATCCATTATTCATTCACTCACACATTCTCACTCTGGTGGTGGTAAACTACATTTGTAGCCACAGCTGCCCTGGGGCAGACTGACAGAAGCGTGGCTGCCAATCCGCGCCTACGGCCCCTACGACCACCACCAACATTCACACACCAGTGTGAGAGCAGCACTGGAGGCAAGGCAGGTAAAGTGTCTTGCCCAAGGACACAACAGCACATGACTAGGCGGGAGCGGACATCAAAACGCCGACCCTTTGATCATTGGACAACCCACTCTACCACCTGAGCCACAGCCCCATAATAGATCAATGGATAGATAGATAGATAGATAGATAGATAGATAGATAGATAGATAGATAGATAGATAGATAGATAGATAGATAGATAGATAGATAGATAGATAGATAGTCATTTAATAATTATCAAACAAGTTATGATGATATTGCACAAAGGTAGAATAACCATTACAGATCAGTGTGTCATAAAATGTGTTACTCATCACATCACATAGACAACATTTCAAGTCTCTCTGTGAAGTTAAAGTGATACTGAGCTTGTGAGAAACAGTACTGCTGGTTTTGGACGTGAGAAAAATGCTATGCTTATAATATATAACTCCCATTGGGAAAAATGTGACAAGCTGTCAAAAACACCTCCATGGTTACTGGACATTGCCTTTATTATTAAAAGTCTGAAGACACATGGTGTGATTTTTTTTTTCAAGCCATAAATACATTTATCAAGAGTGGGAGCTTAGACGTGTCTCCACAAAAATTACCTTCTCAATTCTCATTATCCTTCATTGTCAGTATGTTTGATGTCTTTTTTACTGTGCTGCTCAGAAATCTTCTTTTGTCAGCATGGCTGAGTATTTTCACACTGTACTAATGCTGTGTTCCCTGTGTCTGCTGACTGAATCAAGATAATTACTCAGTGAAAACAAGAACAATGACTGTAGTCTTCATATGATCCAACACTTGTCTGAAAACTGTATAGCTGCTAGATGGATCATCTTCTTTTGTCTTTGAGTGTGAGTGCTCTGGCATGTCTGTGTGAGACTGAATAATGCCCCGCAATAGATATTCCTGTTTATTCCCATCCTGTGCTTTTGTGCCACACCAAAACATGGAGTCCTTTGTAAGATGTTTGTTCTATTAGGAATCTTTTTGCGCATCATGCAATCTCTGGTATGTCCTGATGAGTCATTAAATGAAAGAGACCTTAGATAGATACTGAACTGGTTAATATTAAGGTATAAATACACAAGAATTTGCACCCAACATAAAGAACTCCACTCCGTATTAAAAACAAAAGTGGCTGCATTACAATTAGTGACTATCAGCTCTCGGGTCCTGGAATGGTGGAATTGTTGACATGCTGGGTCAGTGGCATGGTTCCCTGGGATACTTACCATCATTGGGAATATTTATGTTGTTATGTGCATAAAATGACAGGAATGTCATTACAAGGCGACTTAGATTCAACTAATGGACCCCTAGAAATTGTCGACTGAAGGCACAGCTAACTCTTCCTTGCAGATCCTGCTCCTATCTACTATAGAAATTGCTAGTCACAAGTAAATTTAGACTAGAGACACAGCACATATCTATAAAATCAGCGCTCTATTCATTGTTCGTAGGTAACAAATATGTTTTCATCAATAAAATGTATGCATTCATCCATTAACTATACACTGCTTAATCCTCATTAGAGTTGCGGGGGGTGAAAGCAGGAGACACTCTGGACAGGTCACCAGTCTATAAAAGGGCTACATATACAGACAAACAATCACACCCAAATACATCCAATTTAACCCACCTTACCAAAAAATGTTGCTGCCTTGTCTGAAAAAAAATCCAAAAATTCAGAAAAAAATTCTCCAAATTTTTAAAAAATTGCAAAATCTTCAAGAAGAAAATTCCTGAAAAATTTCCCTCAAAAGTTTCATTTTTTAAAAATAAAAAGATCCCCAAATTTGACAGCGAAATTCACTGGATTTTGGTTGATTTTTTTCTGAATGTTCTTAAACATTTTTTTTATTTGTTTTTTCCACCAAAAATGTTCAAAAATTTCCTAAAATTTTTTTTGAAAATGTGGAAATTTTCACTGTGAAAATATATATATTTTTTCCACATTTTTAAAACTTTAAAATGGGTCAATTTGACCCGCAGGACGACCAAAGGGTTAATTGAATATTTACCAGTAATAATCTGATGCTCTGGACTATGTTGCAAAATGTTACACACGCTTTACAAGTACTTACCAGTCTGGACATAAAAGTATTCAAGGGAATGTGAAGATTATTCTACATTTTAGTTTGACACACTGAAACCATTTTGTCAGCCAGCCAGAGGCCTGTCCCACAGCGCTGAGCAGCACAGATGGTTGTTTTAACAGCAGGTGAGAGAGCTTCAAACAAAGCAGGGTGATGTCAGTTAGGGTCTAGATGTTTAAAACATCAGTTCCTGGCGGCGGGCTACAAGGTCATTTTAGATGGATTCATTACTGATTCTCTTTGCCAGTCAATTTTCCGGGGAACAGTTTCATGTCTGTTCCATACCTCTCACCACTTCGCTCTCCAGACGTTCTGTGAGGATTCCGTGGACAACATAGCATATTTAAAGACGCAAAATAATTAATATTTAGTAGAGAGGTAGTTGCACATTCAGAGAACATTGTTTAGAAAGACACGCATTGATTTGTTGTTTTGTTATAGCCAGCAGCTGACTGATCCAGATGTTCGGTTTTACTGGTGCTTTAAAAACAAAACCTTGAGTCTTCAGCCATCCTAGCAGCTCTATGAAGTTCTGACATAGCAGTGTTTAGAGCTACAGTAATTACATCATGATTATCAAGTATAATTTTTAGCATCTTTGGTTATTACTCCACCAAGTAACATGGCAGAGTTATGTGATGATCAGCGTATGTTTGTCCTGCCGTCTGTTATTCTGTCTGTGTACAACATTGTCAAAAAACAGATCAACAGATTTGGATAAAATTTTCAGGGAATGTCAGAAATGACATACGGAACAAGTGATTAGATTCTGGCAGTGATGTGGCTTGTAGTCTGGATCCACAGATTTGTTTAAGATTTCTGTATGACTGTGCGAAAGCAGCACAGTTGATTAAATTGTGGGGGTGTTTCCGAGTCCCATCAGTTCCTGCGGCCCACTCCATGTTTAGGTCACGTGATTTTGGTGTCTGTACCAAGCGTAAACTAACCGTGACGTCACCCGTTGGTTTCAACGCTGAGAAAATGAAGCCCGGATTTTGCTACTTCCTGGTCGCCGTTTTGGATTTTTTTTTGAGCCAGTGATGTAAAAAGCGTCATCAAACAGACTGGACCGGAGAGCAACTAGGGGCAGGATTGGCTGAGAACTCTCTTATCCCGCCCACATTTTACTGTAGAGGCTTCTGTTGCTGTCTATCAAGTATAGCCACGCCCCCTGGCTCTGCCAACTTTAACGATTTATTTAAAATTCAGTATTGATTTATTTTAAGATCGGCCACCTGATCTCTCATTTTGACCATGAAAACTAACGGGAAAAAAATTCTGAGCCGTAGAAAATGAGTCTATCAAATTTTATTTTTTCCAAAAATGAATTGGGGTTTATGGAGAAAAAGCTTTTTGGAGTCAAGCGGACGGCGTGATATTGCAAGTTCTTGACACTTCCGGGTTGGCTTCAATTCTGGAGCTAGATGCTACGTCCACTATATATACAGTCTATGGTCTGTACATAGCATATGCATGTATAACACACGCCTGCGCTCAGCGCAAGGTCATTTTGCTTGTGGGTACATCTATATTAAATGGCCACTTTATATGCTGCCATGATTTCTGATCATCAATAACTAATAAGGAAATGTTGCATTTGAAAAAAGAGATGCTGCTTTTCTGACAATGCCATCTGGAGGAATGAACAACCTTCACAGAGTACTGTGCTCTCAGAGTGCTTTTCTTGTTTGTATATTTTTGCATGTAACATTTTCTCTAATTTGCACATACAACAATGCACAGTCAACCCTGATGAGAATACAGTTAATTTTAAAAGTAACTAGAAAAGCACTCAGAGAGTGCAGACCTCCGCCAAGGATAGAGAGGAAAACAGGAAACCCATGCAGTAAAGAATCCATGAACTGAAATCAAACCTGCGTCTCTGACACAGTTCTGTTTACGAATCACCTTCTTAAGCAGTTAAGCTATCTGCACACCTTGCTCCAATTTGTTGGACGACATACTAACCTATGGTGTTTTTGTCATATTTTGGACCACATACTAAAACATACTGTAGCACTGAGCGGCGACTTAAGGCAGGAATGACGAAGGATCTTACAATTAGCACACCAGGCTTTATTGTCTCTACCACAATAAGCACTCCAGAACTCACAACGTACCGGCTCGCAGGCCGAGGTCACTCCTCCCGTAACCCCCCTGAGCTACGGTACACATGAAAACAACAAACACACAAACAAACTCAGAACGCAGAACTGAACTAACTAAATGCAACCAGTAATTAAAGAACATCTGGAACAAACAAACAACCTCGTAAAACAATTCCCAAAGAACACATAGTTCCCCCCATGATGCCTAGCGGCCCCCCTACCCAGAACACAGTCACAGCGGCCCCCACGGCTGCTACAATACTAAAAAAATTCAAAGTGATCCAGAATCCAGGATCCTTTCCGGATTGCCACCAAAATTAAATCAGCTCTTCCTCTTACTATAGTCTACATCCCCTCAAAATTTCATGTGAATCTGCCCAGCCGTTTTTGAGTTATCTTGCTAACAGACAGACAGACAGACAGACAGACAGACGGACACACAAACGCCGGGTGTCACATAACCTCCTTGGCAGAGGTAATAAGTCATAATGTTTGAAAGTTTGATCTGATGCTGGAGACAGAGGATTGGCTAGGGATATATCAAAGTTGTTGCTGTTCATCTTCAAGTGGACATCAATGTCTTAAACAGAGATCATGACAAGTCAGTTGTTGTTGAGATTTGCCTTAGAAGCACAGATGTCAACCTCATGGTCGTACTAGAAAAATAAGCCTCAGGGAATCATGAATAAAAAAGGTGTTGTACATGCAGCAGTTATTGAGTTCACACACATTTGCGTACATATGGTCCAGTAGGAACCTCCTCCACCTTCTAGTATGCACCTCAGTAGATGCTTTATTATCCATTGTGATCAGTGATGAAAGGAAAGTAAACCTCAGCAACTTCTTGTAAAATCTATGGTGAAGACAGGTTTACATATGCTGGACAAGATGGACCTATAACATGTGGTAAACATAGCAATAAGGTGCTTTTTAACCCAAATCCAGATTCTTTACTGAACATGTGAAAATCTGTTGATTTATATCTCCTCCAAAACGTCCCAATGTCTTCAAATGTGGCCTCCTCTGCTGAAGTGCTGAATCACAGCTACACTGCCATTAAATGAGAAGATAGCAGCCTACTGAGCCAACTCGAAGGTGGGAGAGATCCCTCCCTGCCCAAATGTATAGGAATGATGTGCACTGACAATGGCTACTGAATAGGATGGAAGCACCCAAACTGGGTGTTATTTCAGTTTTAACAAAGTGGTGGCCGGACTGACAGTTCCGATGGTTCCAAGAAAAGTAGACAAAATCTTGAGACACAGAGCTCTTTTAACGTAAAATATCCATTTGGACTTTTGCATATCGGTCTGAATCTTTATCTTTATTATTAACACAAAATCAACAGAATCACAAGAAAACAGGCTCACTTCATAGGCTTTATAACAACACGTTATGTGCTTGGTAATGTCATTGCCAAACTCCAAACAGACCTCCTTGTGTCATGAAGAGTGAAGTGGTACATTTGAGGTTGGGTTTCTGTCGATTAAGTAGGTTACTATTTATTGACAAGGTGGAATTACTGCTGCCTGGGCCTGAACCCTGCTCTCGTAATTGTTTAGCCACTATACCAGCTGTGTGCCGACATCTTTGCCGGAGCTGAAGTTGCCTCTCTTCCCTCAGATATTAACTCAGGATCTGTGAAATATATTAGCACTCGTGTGTAGGAAAGGGCTGGTGTTTAGATGTTTAACACGCCACTGGCCTCAAGGTCAGAAAACCATGAAGTTAAAGATGAGAATTTATTCCTACCTCATGACCACTGCTTAAGAGTGGCCCTTAACCCAGAGCTGCTCCAGTGGTGTCACTCAGTGGTCCACAGATCAGACTGTGGTTGGTACAGGGCAGCTGTGAATGTGCGGAAATGCGTGAAACTGACTCTGTCTGCATAATAGCATTTGCACTTAGCTGTGAACAAGGGAAAAAAAATACATATAATATTACAAAATTTGGACACACCTTCTCATTCAATGCTTTGGATTTATTTGTAGTATTTTCGACATTATAGTTTTGATGTCTTCAGTATTAATCTACAATGAATAAAATAACTGAGTAAAAACACTGAATGAGAATGTATGTCCAAACTTTTGAGTGGTAGTGTATAATATAATTTAATATAATATAATAATATTGTGTTTTCCCTCCTCCTCTCAGGTTGACGTTACAGCCCATACCAAAAGACTCAAAAACAGATTTTATCCACAAGCTGTCAAATGTTTTCTCCCTCCCCCCTGAGTGATAATGCCACATCTTTACAAGTGCAACATTCATGGTTAAGTGCAATATTTATGCTTAATTGCAATATTTTAAGTCTGTCTTTAATATTGCTTTATGTAATTTATCTTTTAATGCTGCTAATACAGAATGCCAAACATTTCATAGTTATTTTTAATTAACAGTGACAATAAAGACCTATTCTATTCTATTCTATTCTATTCTATTCTATTATTGCATCACAACAAATGTTCAAGATGCCCTAATGCCTGTGACCTGTTAGAATAGGCCAATACCATATTATGCAAATTAAATCACAACTGATATTTAAATGTGCATAAATCTAAAGTTAAAGCACAACAAAATGACCACTCTAGACCTGAAATTATGTGATTTGAATTCACATTTCATTTATTGATTTCAAGCTATAATTTATTTATGTTTGTCTTTTAGGATTCACAAATTCAAAGAAAAAAAATCAAGGATGCTCTGTTAGCCATCTGATCTGAGAAATCAGCACTGCTCCTTGCTTTTGAAACTAAACAGTAGGGGTAACTGAATGTCAGTGATGTTTTTGGTTTCTTGTAAAATCTGGATTATGACAACCTCTCTCTGCTTTCATAATCTATACTACTATTTTTTAAATTCTTTTTTTCTTCTTTTTTGGTAAAAAAAATGTCTTCGGCAAATAGCACATTGTCAAGTACAGCATAGCAACAAGGAGCACAGTCCCCAACAGACCTTGCAACTGTTTATTGCAAGTATATTTAGAGCATCATTCACGGCTTCATAAGGACTTCCACCTTGGCTCATCAGTAAGGCCTCGGGAAAAGAAAAGCAGCAACACTGGGGACAGATTGGGTGATCGGGAGGGTCTATAGTTCAGAGGAGACTTCTGGTGAAGAGAGGCTGGAAAAGATGAAGAGAGACTTACATGATAAGAATAACAAACAGCCTGTAGGAAGAAAAGATGTAGAATGTGAAGGACGCAGTGAATTAGTGGTAAGATAAAGACATCGGGGACCTGTTCTTCAAGCCTGAAACTGTTTTGTGTTTGTCAGTAGCGCAGGTGGTGGGGAGGGCCGGACAGCGTGTGAGTGAAGCAATCAGTAACTGGCCTCTGTTAACATTTATTATATTCCCGAAACAATATTTAATGAAAGATAGACTTTGGTGATCACACCCTGAAGAAACAATGCTATATTCCATGAGTAATTTTAACTTTTATCCCCGTCCCCCTCCAAGCGCATGTTAGCAGCCCTGACACGAGGAAGCCAAGTCATCACATGCTGACCTTTAGGAGGGTTTTTGGTTCCGTCCAATCAGTGATGCACAAGACATTACCAAGAATGCAAATGAATATATTCCAACCACTGACACATGTCTGACATTCAATCCTCTGTGGACGGTATCATGAAAGACTTGGAAAATCATATATTACAGAGATTTGTGAACAGCTATGAATCCATTAAAGGGAGTTTATTATTATTTTTCGGACAGTTTGTGCTCCCATTATTTTTACTGAACTCTGTTATTAGTTCCTGTAATAATTGCAGTGCTCATATGCTGATCTGTGTTTAATTTTCTGCTGTGTGGGATTTTTTCTTCTCCGCACAAGCCAAATACAATGCACAAAGCAAAACAAATGCTCATTAGAATACTGGTTGTCCTTTTACCCCACTATCTTGCTGTTTCTTTTATGTTTGTTTTTTAAATAGTTTGTTGTTTTGCTCATACTTTTTTTCTAACTTTCCCAGCTTCTTTGTCTTTACTTAAAAGTACATTTGCTGACTTTGAGAGTGCCAATAAAACTGATAGTAATAATTATAATAATGGATATTTCTTAAAATTTGTGACCTCTGAGCAAACTAAATAGTTAGTACAGCTTGGTGGTGGACAGTAGTAAAGTGGGGGAAATGATCTAGGGTGACAAGTCTGAGTCATTTTATCAAACAATTAAGTTACTGATAGGTGCACGTTGAAGTCTTGAAAATGCATAAATCTCCCATAAATGACTCACACAGTAAACGGTTGAAAACAGCTACTCAAATGACTTTCCTTAGTTTCATTATTTGTACATTGTCGAACAAAACCAAAGACATCAAAACCATGATATTAGATATAAGGAACAAAATATGCTTCATATTTTGGATTTTTCTATTCACTCTTCACCTTGATGACTGCTTTGGATACTAATTGACTTCATGAGGTCATCATCTAGCATGGTTACTGATTAACAGGTGAGCTCTGTCAAAAGTTCACTGCTAAAAGTTGCTATCTTCTCAATGTGTTTCAGACTATCAGTTGTGTTGTATTGAGGTAGTGTCGGTGTACAGCAAAAATTCCTCTTCAACAACTCTAGTAACACATACTAATATAGCAAGAACTGCTCAACGAAGTAAAAAGAAGCAATAGTATGGAATTACTTCAAGAAATGAAGGTCAGTCAGTCCAGACTATTTCGAGAGCTTTGAAAGTTTCAAGTTCAGCTTCAAAAACAATCAAACCCTGTGAAGACACTGGCTTTCATGAGGACCACTGCGGGAAAACAAAACCAAGAGTTGTATCTGGTGGAGGCAAAGTTTGTTGAAGATGCCATATGCAGAAAGTAGCAGACACATCACAGCATCATCTGCTGGAAGGAGACTGTATGAATAAAACGTCATGGCAAAATTGTTGCAAGGAGACCAATAAGAAGAAGAAAACTGCCTGGGCCAGTAAACACAAGGAATGGATATTAGATCAGTGGAAATCTGAGCTTTGATCTGGGAAGTTGAAATCTGCGATTTTTGGTTCCAGCCACTGTGTCTTTGTGAGATGCAGAGAAGGTGAACAGATGGTATCTGCACGAGGGGCTCCCAACAGGGAACACGGGGGAGGAGGGAGCATGGTGGTGTGGGGAGCCTTTGATGGTGACACCATTGGCGAGCGATTCAGAATTCAAGGCATTGCTTAACCAGCATGGGTACCGCAGCATTCTGCAGCGGAATGCCATCCAATTTAGTTTGAGCTTAGTGGAAACCAACATTTGTTTCTCAATTGGAAAATAAGCCAGAACACAACTCCAGACTCTGTAAGGTTTGTTTGATTGCTGCATCAGATGACCTGGCCTCAGTAAAGACAGCTGAGATGATTTGGGATGAGCTGGACTGTAGAGTGAACGAGAAACAGCCCACAAGTGTTCAGATATGTAGAAACTCCATCAAACATTCATTAATTCCTTCAAGCACGACAGCTTCATGGGTTGAGAAGTGGAAGAGCGACTTTTACAACACAATGAATCACTTTGTAGAATTACATTTAAATCCCTTCACTTTCAGAATTATGAGTCAAGTCAGATGAATTATGGAACTATGGCACGATGCAGTGTTTCATGGCTGTTTGCAGCAGCACTGTATGGATCTTGCTGATTTACACTCATGGCTGGCTTCTCTGTCACTGGGATGGCTCTTGAGATGGCTTTAACACCGTAGTATTACCACCCCATATGCTATACTATACTTGAGAAAATCTAACTTCTCTAAAACAGTTTTAATTATCATGAAGAGATCTTTTAAATGCTGAAGCTTATGATGTTTCAAATAAACTTCCAAAACAGCATCTCTAGTTTAGTCCTTTTATGGCAAAGAACCCCTGTCAGTTTTGCCGCCAGAAATGGCCAAATACATTTGATTGTTGGCTTCTGGAGGCAAAAATAATGTCAGAACTGCTCTTATGCTACTTAAACTTTTTAAGGACCCTTCATTGGATACATTCATCATTCCAATAAAGCCAGTCAACAATAGCAAGACAGGTTGGAACAACTTAGATGAATGAGAAACTGACAGACATAAACTGTTAACACCCACCGTATCTTATCCTCAAGACTGTCTGACTCCACCAAAATTGAAATGTCAGTCAAGTGATAGAAATTCCCAGGTACTCTTCCACAAACCTTCTGATTACACAGGTATGACAGGGCAGGAACAGATCCATGACCATCAAAATACAGGCACTTTTGTTGGGCTAATTTGGACCTGATCTAGAATCATACATAGCTACCGAGAAGAGTTTACAGGACAGTCACTGTCAACAGCCCCGAACAAAACTTTCGAGGACTGACTTCATCATTGTGATTAAAGATGCCAAGTGTTAGAGGCACAGGAGTGCTAATCTAATTTTGTCCGGCAAACTCGATGGAGCCTTGTTGGCAAACTAATCAGGCATCTGTTGAATTTCATTGATCTTCGAAAACAATTGACTGCTTCTTGGCTGGGAAAGCACAGAATGCAGCACACACTGATACCTCCAGGTGCTCCGTCATGTCAGGCAAAATGGATTGTTATCTGTCTGAAAACTAAGAAAACTCTTTTGATATCTGGACCTCTTTTTTGCATGTAAAATGATTGATTTAAGGCATTTCCCTTTACCACAAATAGGCAATGAATTGTGTGTTATACTATTGTGACAATACTGTATGTGTCATTGAAATATAACATGCAATTTGACTGTCACTGTTTCTAATAATTGTTGTTCAAAGAATAGTTATATTGAATAATAACTGCTAATTATGCTTCATTGCTACTCTCTTGAGAGGACATTACAGCACCCTTAAAGCCTCCTTATATCCATCCTATAATTTGCTGCGATATTTATTATACCTTTTTGTCGTCACTGAGAGGTTTTCATCATCTGAACTATTACTGGAAACTGAGCACAGAAGCTTTTCTCCCATTGTTCTTCTCTTCTTTTCAGTTTATGGACCTTGCTGATCTTTTTCTCACTGTGTGTCCAAAAAAAGACTTTGTACTCGCTTTCCAAATAATGATACTCAGACGCAATTTCCTCTCCCACAGCAAAGATAAATCAGCTGAACTGAATATTTGCTTGAATTTCCATCTCCACCTCCCATGAAATACATATTGCATGAGGCCAAACATACAATTTGGGGTTTTGATGTATCTTTTGTTTTTTACTTGTGCAAAGCCTTGATGCAGCCCTTTTGTAAAAATGGACAAATACAGTTAAGATGTTCAGTGCCTGAAGATGCTAAGAATCCATAGCAAGCGTTAAAGATATGTTTTATGGATTGTCTAAATTTACATTGTCAGGATTAGCCTCACCACACACACAAGGGAGGAAAACACACCATCTCGAAACCCAACTGTATATTACAGTGATGATGGATGACCTGAAAATTACCAAGATAAGGTTGCCTGTGTTTACACAGATCAGACACTACATTAAAATCCACTGACAGATCAAGTGGATGGCATTGATTATCTTGTTACAATGCAGTGTTCTGCTGGGAAACCTGACGTTATTCAAGTGATGGTTTCTCTACCATGTGCTACCCCCATTGCAATGGCATTCCCCAACGACAGCGAACTTGCCCAGCAGAACAATCCCAGCTACCACATTACAAAATCAGAAATGGGTCAAGAAACACAACATAGAGCCCAAGGTGTTGACCTGCCCTCCACACTCCCCAGATTCCAATCTGAACATTGTGTCAGTACAAGTCTGAACAATGAAGTCTGTGTCCTGCAGCTCACAGGACCCAATGGATCAGTTGCCTATGCCCAGGTTCCACACATCATTGAACACCATCAGAGGTCCTACCTCCATGCCCTGAGGAGTCAGAGCTGTTTTGGCAGAAAGAGAGGGACCTATAGAGTATTAGGAAGGTGTTTTTTCATATTGTTGTGATGAGTATAGGAGTTATTTAATGCACCATAAGTGTGTCTTCACCCATGGTGTGTTAATTAAACTGCCAACATATTGTTTTTAAACATTTGGTATTCGTAGATCAGTTAATTGGGGTCAAAATTATGCATAGCTGGGGTCCAGATAGCTCAGCTGGCTGAGCAGGGGACCCATAAACTGGTGCTATAGTCCCTAAAGCAGGGGGGACTGGTTTCGAACCAACCCATGGCCATTTACTGCATGCCATTCCCCCACTCTTCTACCCACGTATCCTGTTTCTCTCTCCATTGCCCTATATAATAAAGGCCAAAAAATAACTTTAAATTTAAATTATGAAAGCTTGGCACTTTTTCCTTGCCTCCCCTTCTGGGACAGACCCCCCCACCCCCACCCCCCGCGACCCTAATGACGATTTAATGATGTACAGATAGTCGATGAGTGGATGAACAAGTTTTGTCTGCTGACAGTTTCAGGTTGTTGCAGTTTCTTCATGTGTATATGATGATGAATTTCACATGAATGGTCCATTGCCAGAAGGATTCATTAGATCACACCAAGGCTACCAGAGTACCAGAGGCTTCTTCCTATTATAGTAGAGCTTTTTCTTTCCACTGTTGTCAAGTGCAACTAAAAAGGAAATCAACAGAATTGTGGCATTCCTCCATATGATGTAGCATTCTAAGTTCCTGACCTGACTATGTGAAGTGAGATTACTTATTATGCAAATTGATGCTATGAAAATCAAATTGAATCCAAGTATATAGAAGCAAAATGTGCAGAATTCACTTGATGTTTATTAGGTCACTGACTGTATCATACTGCATCAGCTGTACTCATGTTTTCACATTCCCTGACTGTCTTTAGTAATGCTCTTGGGGCATACTGTATGTACTGTAGCTGTAGTTTATAGGCAAGGTTAAGAACAATAGACCATTTCAATTGCTTGTGTATCCATGTGGTGAAGACAGATGACATCTACCAGGCACTTTCTCACATCACTGACACACAGAGGCAGTGGTTTCGCGTGAATGGTAATGGTCTCTCGTTACATTGTGTCTAACACCAATAGGTAATTTTGTTGCTCCCAGTGCTATGGGTAGATACTATTACAAGAAACACAAAGCCATTGCACTTGAAGGTTAACGACAAATGTGGTCTATCAAAACCCCTAAATGAAACTTTCATTTACCTGCTCAAGTGACCCTGCACATTTGGCAATGGTGTGAGTTCATTTAAGAGAAAGCACTATATGTTCCATATGAACACTTTGTTACCACACAATTTCATCTTTGTAAGTCTAAATTATAGACATAAAGATACAAGATAATGGATGCTGCTTACCAGTACATAAAACCTGAAGTATCTGCCTCATTCTCTATTTACCAACAGAGCATGCCTCTACAGATGTGTGTGAATGTTCTGTCTGTGAGACAACAAAGCATTAGTAGAATGTGAAGGTAACTTCAACATTATCACACGGCAGATGAGTTCAGGGACAAAAGCAACACGATCAGTCAATAAAACCAATATTCTTGTCTATATGCACCCTCTTTTGACACTTTAATATTTTACCAAATGTAATTACTGAAGCTTTTAGTGAACATTAGCCCTAAATTAAATATGCAACTTTTTTGTAATTATTTTTTTGTTTACAATTAGGGCCCAAATGATTCAAATCCATGCTACGACTTGAATATGACTGATAACTGACAACTGCATCAACTGCAGGACCATTTGGAATGGGATAGAAACTGTATACATTAAAATCTTTAAAAAAAGAAGAAGAAGAAACAGCACGTCATAAAATGTCATCATCATATATGTGTACATTTATCTATATTTATATAAGCATATGACTCATCTTGCTGGGACCAACAACTCCAGCTAAGGTAAAGGCCTTACTGGTTAATGATGTGACATCCTTGTATAGAGGGAGTATCTGTCGTAGCTGTCCATTACTCTGCTCCTCTGGAAAGCTGTATGCTCCACCATCAACAACACCACCACATCCAGGAAAAGAATGGAGAGGAACTTGACAGGCAGAAGTGTCTGAGTTTTAATGGCCATCACCTGTTCAGTGTTGACAAGTTGCATTGCCCGTCCCTCTGCTCTCACAGATCAGCCCTACCACTGGCCAAAATCAATTTTTTTCTGGATAATAGATAGGTAGATAGCTTATGTCCATGGCATATTATTCTTTTTTTTGCTTCCATTTTTATGTAGAGTGATTTGGATCCAAAAAGGATTGTTTGCAATCTCTTTAAAAGTTTGCGGCTGAATTAATTTAAATTCTCTTGACCTAGTTACAGTGTGGTGCAGTAATATGCTCCTGAGAAGGTCTGACATGCAGACACACACTGGTCTTCTTCATATCATACCATCAGCAAAATTGCACTCAGTGTGTCCTGCAGTGTTAATATAGTGCTGCTTTTTAAATATTAATTCCCTGCAACGCTGTCAAACGATAATATCTGAAAAGTAGTGAGCGCTAACAGTTAGGCAAGTAGTAAAAGTTAACATTACCTTTGTGTTTCCTTTCAGCTAGACAGTATCGTACAAATAGAGATATAACTAGGCCTCTGCCATGAAATCATGAAAAGTGTTTTGAAAAGAGGTGGCGATAGTGGTATGCTACATGGCCATGATGAAACCAACCTCTGCACAGCACGGAGTGGAAAGTGACAACTCTATGTGAAAACAAGCAGCAGCGGCAACACTGGCAGCAAATGACAGCCAAGGTTCCAGGTGAGTAGAGCGGCAGCAGGCATCTCAGCAGAAGGAAGAGCAGCTGACTTCAGTTAATTGCCATAATCAAAAGGGAACAGAAGAATGGCTATAAGCTGAAGTGAGAAGATTATACCATGTGACCGTCGTGGTGGCTTTGCGTTGATTGCTTAGCCTAGCTTCAAGGCACTGTGCTGCCCTACAGTACCTGGAACCCCTGACATTTTTCTGTATGGCTCACGTCTGCCGCTGGCTCTGCATTGGAGTCTCATCAGCCACTACACTGTTAATTTGTTAGCTCTTTGCAGAAACGCTGCTCAAACAATTGGCTTTTCAAGACACTACAAATGGGAACTAACAAACATCCTCCCTGTGACTGAGAACAGAGAGCATACGTCAATGCTATCTAGCACCCACAACAATCACAATGGATAAGAGATTAATTGAATGCATTTCAAGTGATGTTACAATTTCATGCCATAACCATCTGCATATAGTCCAAGCAATTACAAGACCAGAAGAAGAAAAACATGCTGGTCTACTTTGATTATAGGAGCAAAGAAGAGTTATTCGCCCTAAATCAGTTTGTGTCCATATAGTCTGATTTCAAGCAGCAGCTCAGGGCCCTGGAGGCATAAAACATCTATCAATGTATCATGTTTCCTGGAACTTACTCCATTGCATCTTAAAAGTAATATTTTCATTGTGCTTCAAACTTTAAATAGAATTGTGCCACCTCATACTGAATTGAGCACCCTGAGCCCTGACTCACCTGTTTTTGTTGACATGTATGTTTTTTTTTTGTCTTTGTGCATATTTTGTTATTCTGTATGCAACAGTCTGAATTTTAATTAATTCCCAAGCTGACTCTCTGAAACTTGCTGTTAAATCTTTTTTGCATGCTTTCCATATATTCTGGGCAAACGGCTTTTCTCTTATCTTCCATGGGTGGTTTTCTTTTTCTGAAATAGAGCTGGATTCCACTTACTCACTGTTTGTGAACTGCTCCACCGGTTTCCTCAGCGGACGTAATTGCATCCCCTGGAAGTTTACTCAACCGCAGTTTGCCTACATCAAGCCTTTTGATGACTCTGTGAACTCTCTCCATATTCACTTGAACTTAAACTCAACTCTGCGTCATCCTGTGCAACGATAACAGGACCTTCCACTCTCCACATCGTCTTATCCGGCAGAGTTTATCCTAATTCTTGCTTAGGATAACGTCTGCCTTACTCCTATACTCCTTCATCGCTTCCAGTGGCAGAGTCACTCAGGCAGAAATACCAGCCAAATAGGTAGATCTTGCACTGTGCTCTTCCAATCTTTAATCTCAGAGCTCAGTTTGTGGATGCCTCCGGCAGGCCTCTGCTCTCCACAGAGATTATGAATCAGCAGTCATATGTTTGATGACACAAGTAATACAGAACTCACTACAGGCAAACTGTGTTTATAATAACTGCTAAAGTGCAGGGAATCTTCTTTTAACTTTTAGCCTGTGAATTTTATAATGCAATCTTGTTTTCATATGACCTTGGAACACATTATGAACTCATGCCTCCCCGGCAAACCTGTTGTCATGCAGTACACAACGTGTATTTGTAGGTGGGCTGTTGCACAGACAATTTAAACCTTAAATGCTTGAGTGAAGTATTAAAATTCCAGACGCACAGCTCAGCATTACTCAGATCAACTTAAAGTCCTGTCACAGGCCCTGTCAGAAATATTCCACACACAAACAGAAATCCAGCTAACAGAGTAGTCAAACGTGAAGCAATGCTTTGCTATTTTCTTTTCTTTTTCTCATCCAATAAATTATCTTGGTGCTTTTGTGAGACCAGAGTTTGAAGAAGCTCTGATCCACAATCATCTTTTACAAATGAATTTTGTTGTTGCCGTGAAATTGAAAATTATAGACAGATATATACTGAAACCTGATTGTATTTATTCTCAGAGAATAATGGATAGCATGATATACTGCGTTAAATTCAGCATATTAGCTTGCTATTAGTATTTACATCAAGGGCCCTCTGTGCCTTAGTACAGCCTCATGGAACTCTTATTATCCTTGAAACTGACTGCAGTATTATGTGAACCAATATTCAAAACCAGATGAAACAACACAATACATTAGAATTTCCCGTATTTGTTATTTTTGCTTGGTTATCTTTAACAAAGCAATTTCCAAAGTAGTTTGCAACATTTTTTTTTACTCCAGAAATCCCTTCCATTTAACTAGGCATTGTGCATTTTACTATGAACAAGTTCCACATTAAATATCAGCCCAAACTGAACTTTAAGATGAGCACATGAGTTACGTATTTTTCCAAATCTGAAAGCGTACGAAATATCTACAGATTTTCAAAACACTTAAAAATCTAATAGAGTTTCTTATAATGACCCTCTCTGGCCATTGATTTAACCTATAAACTCACCTCTGCTTATCAAAATTACATATTTAGATTTTTCTTTTCCATCAAATTATCCCTTCCTATTTTAAAATGGCATAGATGTAACTCTAGACTGATGCATTCTCAAGACAGCATGGATCTATGGCACAAACTCTGTCTTCACAATGTATTATAGTAAATGATCATCATATTGTTATTTAAATGTCTTGGACCAACGATATAAACCGGAAAAGGAAATTGTTTGCTCAGGTAACGGCTCAGTGTGGAATTACGGCTGATTTCTCATAGACTTCGATACAGTCGAACTTCTTTTTCCAATCAATGGAGTCTGACTGTTCGAAAGAATGCAGGCTTGAGACACTTCAGCATCTGCTTCAGTTTTCAGAAGTTATATCCATCTTTTATATGCAGTCTGTTCCTCTCTACTTCCCTCTGTTGCATCTGCTCAAAAACTGTAAAACGTATTTATAGGACACAATAGTAAGCTGTAATATTAGAGTTTTTCAGTCATGCCTGTTTAAACCAAGAGAGAAGGTGACTAATAATACAGCAGTCTGCTTGCATGTTGAAAAGCATTGGTTCCGTAGATTTTTTACATATGAAACCCTAGAAGTCTGGATTCCTGTTTCTGAGACCATCATCCGTACTCTGCAGTTAAAAAATCTGGATTTTCACCAAAGAGAGTTTTTACTGATTTCAAAAAGGATTTCAAAATACTGACAATTGAACAGATCATTGAGCTATTTGCTCAGGTTTCTAATGTGGTGCCAAAACAATCACTGCACAGATAATAGAGGATCTGAAATGCAAACTATAAACCTTATGTTGAAAAATGTTCTTTTCCATAATTACACAGGTACGTTTGCTTTTTATCCCTAGCTTAACTGTAGAGCACTCTCACTACAGCCCAACAGAATATGCTACTTGTCTAATTTTGCTGGGCATTTATAAAACAAGAATATAAACAAAGACTATATTTCCTGAATGAGAGGTCAGTCCCACAATTACAATTGCTGTAGCAGAGTTCAACCAGACTGAAGCAAAGCGTAGGAGGTGAGTGCATTCACAATGGGAGATGGAATTTTGTCTGATTGCACCAAGCTATCAGTGTCACTAACCCTGGCTGAACTCAAGAGAGAAACAAGTGGATGACATCTCTCCTCAAATATTTTTTTTTTTCGCTTGAGATGCACACACACAAAAAAATTTCAATTTCCAAAAGCTAACACAAGCCCTTCAGTAAAGTCAATAACCTGGCTCCTCCTGTTTTACATAACTAATCGAGCAGTGTTGAAGGGAGTCACTGGATGCTGAAACCTCATTATCCAGCCTGACGACCTTGGCACATGTGCTGAATTGGAAAGTAATGCCTCTTAAACACTGCAAGCACCGCAAGACAGCCCTTTTTAAATGTGGTTTAGAGACTGTCCAAAACTCCATCCCTTACCCCTGCAATTGCGGTGGTCTTTCATCTTAGAGGAGAGGAAGTGGGCCGAAGAACTCTTTATTTGAAAACTATCAGAATGTGTGCCATTAGAGGTTGGTAGATGGAGGTCCATGCCCCCTCAGAGAACACAGAACCCGGTTACATCTTAGAAAACCTCTTTTTTCAACATTCTGAATCCCCAGTTTTGACTGATTTTACCTGGGAAGCACAAAAGACGTATTCCTACCCAAGTACATCTTCAGTGGAGATTCTCATTAATTTTACCGCCATTTTGATCATTAGTGTCATCATTAATTGTTAATTAACTGTGAATTATTATTGGTTTCTCATTCTGTTTCCTATAGTACAGGTGTATGTGTGTGTGTGTGTGTGTGTGTGTGTGTGTGTGTATGTATGTATGGGTATATGTATGTGTATGTATACGTGTGAATGTGTATATATACATATGTGTATGTGTGTGTAGATTGTATATATTTTTCTTGTATCTTACATGAATAAACAGAAATTGTGTATTGTATAAATATTTAGTAAACTGGAAATTATCAATCAATAATTTATGAAAAAGGGGTGGGATTAGTGTTTGTTTACTTCTTCTCACTCCTTTTCGAATATGTAGGCCGAGTCCAGAGTTGTGGAATAATACATTTGCTTTATGATTTTGTTTTTCATGTATGTGTATCATAGGCTGTATATATAGTGGACGTAGCATCTGGCTCCAGAATTGAAGTCCACCCGGAAGTGTCAAAAACTTGCAATATCACGCCGTCCGCTAGGGTTGGCTCCAAAAAGCTTTTTCTCCATAGACCCCAATTCATTTTTGGAAAAAATAAAATTTGATAGACTGATTTTCTACAGCTCAGGATTTTTTTCCCGTTAGTTTTCATGGTCAAAATGAGAGATCAGGTGGCCGATCTTAAAATAAATCAATACTGAATTTTAAATAAATCGTTAAAGTTGGCGGAGCCAGGGGGCGTGGCTATACTTGATAGACAGCAACAGAAGCCTCTGCGGTAAAATGTGGGCGGGATAAGAGAGTCCTCAGCCAATCCTGCCCCTAGTTGCTCTCCGGTCCAGTCTGTTTGATGACGCTTTTTACGTCACTGGCTCCAAAAAGTCCAAAACGGCGACCAGGAAGTAGCAAAATTGTTTTTCTCGGCGTTGAAACCAACGGGTGACATCACGGTTAGTTTACGCCTGATATGTATGGATATGTATGTGTATGCATATGCAGTCATGGAATTTTTTTTTAGACCATCCTTGTTATCTCTAATTTCTTGTTCATTTTAATGCCTGGTATGATTAAAGGTACATTTGTTTTGACAAATATAATCATAACAACAAAAATAGTTCATAAGAGTGTAATTTAAGAGCTGATATCTCGCCATTTTCCATGGTCTTCTTGATAATAACCAAAATCATTTAAGTTCTTACATCAATAGCTATGTCATTATACTGCTAAAAACACTGCTTTTAGGCTTTCCTTGTTTTCTTTTCTGTCTGTTTTAATCACGATACACACAGGATTTAGTACTTGATTGCATAGACATTGTTTCTGATGACTGCAGCAATGCGTCTTGGCACGCTCTCCACCAGCTTCTGGCGTTGTTCTGCTCTCACAGCAACACATTCTTCTTGCACAAATTTAAACAAATTTGCTTTGTTTTTGGACTTGTGGTTCTCCATTTTGCATTTGGTGATTTTTCACAAGTTTTCAGTTGGATTTAGATTTGGTGACTGAGCAGGCCAAGGCATGGTTCCAGTGTTCTGGTTCTCCATCCAGGCTTTAACTGACCTTGTCGTGTGTTAAGGGGCATTGTTTTGTTGGAAAATCCAGTCATTGGAGGCAGGAAAGAGTTTTTCAGCTGATGGAATAGACTATTTTCAAGAGTAGCCCTGTACATGACCTGGTTCATTCACCCTTCACACAATTGCATTTGCCCTGTTCCACCCATACTGAAACAACCCCAGATTGTCACTGATCCACCCCTATGTTTTACTGTCGGGGCAAGACAGTCTGGTTTGTAGGCTTCTTCAGGCTTCCTCCTAACCAGTAAGTTCGCTGGGAGTGGACATCAACTGAAAATTGGATTCATCACTGAAGAGAACCTTAGCCCGATCATCAACAGTCCAAAGCTTGTGATCCTCAGCAAAGATAAACCGGGCTTTCCTCTGCCTTTCCTTGATGAAAGACTTCTTCTGTGCCCTGTGTGACTTCAGGACAGCTTGAAGAAGTCGGTTTCGAACTGTCCTTGCCAAACAAGTCCCATTTCTGGACAGTGCCCGCCCATTTTTAAGGTCCCTGGAGGTCTGACGACAATTCCTGACACATGAACAGATGAGTGCACGGTCATCTGGTGGGTAGAATGACGCTTCCTGCCGCAATCAGCTAGCAATGTGATCGTACCATCTTGGGCTTGTTTTTTCTTGGTGTAATGAACAGCTGTCTTGGAGATCTTCAGTTTTTTTTGCTGCCTGTCTATCACTCATGCTGATTTCCAGCAGTGCCAGGATGGCTGTCTTTGTAGCTTCACTTTTGTTTTAGATATTATGTGAGAGTTGACAACTTCTGAGTTGTGCTACGGCTTGAATATAAGCAAGAAACCACTCTAGGTCTTTGCATGTGCAGTGCTGCTGATAACATGAAATGGCCTCTTATATACCCTGGGAATACAACTAAGCTTAAGCATGTCAAATAGGACATAAATATGTATTGATTGTATATATGTATGTGCAATATTAATTAATTGTTTACTTGGTACTTGTCTTTCATCTGTGTTACTCATACGTAGCCCATGTTGCTTTTGGTTTCCCATCGCTTCATTAGTAGTGAGCTACACTGCTAATCTGGCCAAAAATATTGAAAACAGGGATAAACCTGAATAGATGATGACAAAAATCTTTATTCTTTTCCATACAAGCTAAAGCGAACAGTACTGCTTTGTAACAGAGGCTGAACTGAACTACACAAGCTGCCATGAAATGTTTTGTATTCTTTGATTCATCCTCGGTATGTTGTTGATATCACAGAGACATGACGGCACATAATTCTGCAATGATAGAACACGCTGCTGCCTGCTGTGAAGTGTAGATATGCTAATGTAGCATGATGTGTTACAGGAAAATAAAGTTAAGACATGAAAGCTGATAATATAAAGATTGGTTTTATCCTTGACATACCATATAACAACCATAAGCGTCTTTTCTAATGTTCTTTATGGCTCTTTTGTTGCTCTGTGATCGTAAGAAATACCAAAAGTGGAGACTTTGTAGGAATTTAATGGACAATTTCAATAGAAAGAAAAAATGAAAAAAAAAGTTCTGGTAAACCAAGATGTCAGCTTTTTAGATTTTATTTGCCACTGAGAGTATTGATGGAAAATCATATTTGACGTGCAGCAGAGCAGTGTCTGTTTGAATCCACATGCTGCTTATCTCTGCTTTGAATGAAGCCATAGGGACCTAACATGACTTGAGCAAAATGAGGAGTGATCTTTGGGCAGACATGACACCTGAGCTAAAAAGGTACAGGTTGAAAGAGGAGCTTTTTAGGCCCTGGGTGAAGAGCTTGGCAGCTGTGCACTCCATCAGTGCCAGCCTTCAATGCAAAGGGACATGGATTTGGCATGCTTCACAGAGTTTTAGAGAGGGAGTGCTAGAGCCAGAGACCAAAGTAGGTGAGGCAGTTTTTTATTCTGTCAGATAATTGAGAATAGAATATTTCACCATGTATAAATTATGCGCAAATTAATGTATTTTTCACATTTACCGTACTTATATTTGTGGAGATTGTTTGTATCCATGTGCAGAATAGTTGTTTTGTCTCTCATTGTGATGCTAGAAAAGGTACAAAATTTACTTTTGACTGATCTGATAAAAGAATCATATTTCCAACGTGTGTGCCGGAAGTATGATTTTAGCACACACGTTCAAAAAAAAAAAACATTTAGCAGATTAAACAGTGCTAAACCTTCTTACATTTTTATATTCTGCCTCCTTTGGTAATAGACACTTGTTATAAAGAAGATAATATTTATGGTTCTACAGTAGGTCCTTTGTTTACGATGTCCTCGACCTATGATTTTCCTATGGCGTTTCATGGTTATGTTGCCATCTTCCACAAATTTCTTAAGACAGTCTTGTTCCATCAATCTGACATATGCCGTTTGGGACTTTAAAGAAGTTTCACGCAGGAAGTAGTTGGTGAGCGAAGCAGACAAATACGTCATCACACGACGCAATACGAGGAAGACGGCTTTGCTTCCATTCGCCAGTTGTACACCGCATTGGACTGTGCCACATTCGCTTTCTTTCATTTGTGTTGTTTTTTTGGAAACTTGTTGCCCTTCATTATGGCTCCCAAGCGTAAGTCAGATTATGATTTTACCACTGTACTAGCGTGGGTGAGTAGTACTAATGTACATATGCGAGTTCTGACCTAACGCGAAAAGCGCGATGTGTCATACGCCATAGGAATGGAATTCCAATGTAATTCAAGACTCCTCTGTACCATGAAGATATTTAGTGGATAGTGTTGAAGTTTTTGTTAAGTACAGAAAAGAATCAAATTAGAATAATATGCACTACCGTTCAAATGTGTGGGGTCACTTAGAAATGTCTTAATTTTTGAAAGGCAAAAAAAACAAACATTTTTTTTCAATGACAATAACATTAAATTAATCAGAAATATTGTCTTGATATTGTTAATATGGTAAATGACTATTTTAGCTGGAAACAGCAGATTTTTCATGGAATATCTACATAAGAGTACAGAGGAACATTTCCAGCAACCATCACTCCTGTGTTCTGTGGGTGCACTGTGTTAGCTAATCCTGTTGAAAGGCTAATTGAGGATTAGAAAACCCTAGTGCAATCATGTTAGCACATGAATAAAAGCGTGAGTTCTCATGAAAAACATGAAATCATCTGGGTGACCTCAAACTTTTGAACAGTTCTTAAATAATGATGCAGAGGAAACATGAAGCATAAGGCAATAATTTAGCAAATAAGATAAAATAGAATAGAAGAATAGAAACTCAAATAAGAGTGGTTAGAAAACTCTCTCTTGGCAGCTTCACTCGATAATCAAGCACTCTAATATTCTGTCTTCAAGGTCCTGGAGGCATTTTCAATCATCTGGATACTTAGAGCTCCTGTTAGCCTGAAGCTGAGTGGAGCTCTGCTGTCAACTATATAATGTCTTATGCCTTTTATTTTATTTTCACGGAAGACATTTGGACCACAATCGCACCCACAGTAGGACAGGAACAGGTGTAAATACTCAAATTAATGATGACTGAATTTCACATTTGGCCCACCGTTACACTCTGTGGGTGCAGAGTGCAAAGTCAGCATGGCCTACAGAGCAGATTCAAGGGAAATACTCTGGATTGAAATAAATGTGAAGAGTCCTTTAATTTTTTTTCCTATTTTTTTTTTTGCCTTTTGATTGCAGAAAAATCATTGATATAAAGTACTAAATGGTAAGAATGTACATGTTCCATTTAGTTAGCATATGATTCCAGGATCATTGCTGTCTGTTGTGCTGACTGACTTCCTGGGATACTGAATGAAAGTCAACCTGTGCTTTTCCTGCAATGACAAATCAAAATTAAAAAGTGATTAAAAAGTGGAAAAGACCCATTGTTCCACTCTAACAGCTATAACAAGGCTAACAGGAGGACGAGTGAGCTGTAATCAGTTAACATTTGCAAGGTAGCTAACTGCAGTGGTTGTTGACAGTCGTGACTGACTTATAAACCACAATTAAAGATATGAAAACAACTTTATTATGAACAGTCATTCTAGGGGTTATTAGTGATATCAAAACATATATTTGATTTGTTAATAGTCAAATTTATTAAGGAAGTATTCTGTCTTTTTAAAAAAAATACATAAAAAATTGATTTTGCATTAGAGCACTTTCATGATTTCAACTTATTAACCCACAATTAACTAGCCAAGAGGGGAGTCCTTTCAGCCACTCATGCCCAGAGACCTGGCACTTAGTGAAGTATAAAACCAAAGTGGAGAATTACAGCACAGGAAGAAATGTTTTCTGTATAAACACACTACAGAGGCATTAATCCATGATATTAAAGATAATAATAAGACTTGTTGCTGTGTTTCCACTCAGCATGACATGCATGTTGGCTGTAAGGGCAAACACCAACCCTAGCAGACGTGCACTCAGCAGATAGTCCATGTGATGTGTAAACAAAGTGCTGCGTGCTGCAGGCCTGATATTCCAACTCCTGGGATTTGGTTATTGTACTCTCTCCTAGCTCCCTGCTGAGTAGGCACAGTGATTCAGCGTGAGCTTGCTTCTCTGGAGACTCCAAGTGTACAGACTGCTGGGCTACAGAGCGACACAAACACTTAAACTGTGTGGAAGGCCTTTTCTGCGGCAGGCATGAGGCTGTAGATGGTGAAGAAAAAAAAAAAGAAGAATGATGGATTTGTATTTGTTTTCATCATACAATTAAGGACAAACGAATGCACTCAGTGTCAGGTCAGTGAATTATTAGTGGATACTCTTGGATCTGTACAAGCGGGTCATTGCAGAGTGTCTCGGTTTATTCATGATATCTCTTTGTTCAAGGCCTGGATCTCTGGCAAGAGAAACAGCATGGCCCTCTGCCTATGCTTTTGACTCTCATTTGTGCCAGGGCAGATAGCACTGAACCAGCAGGATTTGCACTGTGTGGTTCAACTGCCAGCTACTGCGCGGATGTTTCCTATTGACTCGTCTGACACAGATGCTCCTTCAGATCTCAGCGAGCTGCTTCACAGAGAGCAACTTTATTATTATTATTATTATTATTCACAAAGTAATTTATCTTATGGAGTCCAATGCTGTCCCGCTGGAGCAGGCTATGCTCTATCACTGCACTTTAAGTAACAAGCTTCCTCCCATCACTGAAACTATCACATCATAGAAAAAATGATTAGAAATACCTACCTCAAACTACAGGGTTGATAGGAGGGGGGAAAAAAATCCCTTAAGGAAATCATAGTGATAAGAAGTTTGAAAAAAAATGCATCCAATATACCATGCTATCACCTAGAAGATAATGACTGAGAGCCTCATCAGTTCTGCCACATCCATATCTCCCCTGCCAGACTGCAAGATAACTATATTTCCTAACGAATCCCTCATGCCATGTATTTCACTCTAAATCCTCCTTTACGGTTTTCAGTTTTCTCCTGCAACGGTCAAATTGAAATCCTACACTGGAGATATGACCAGGGTGACTTTAGGAACCATCCAAAGTGCAAATAGCCTGTGCCTTCACTTTTCACTAGCTTTATATCGGAGCTGTTGTTCTTTCAGTGGTACTTGGAACGAAATGGCATTCCAAAGCACAGAAAAGCTACAGTGCTGGAAGGCACAGGAAAAATTCATCATCAAAGGCTGGATCAGTCAAAGTTTTACAAAATAATGAAAAGGTAAACAAGTATTGGCATTAAAATCTGCATATCAAAGTATCATTGGTCAAAGAACTCACCACTATGAAACTCTTCAAAAGTGAAATTTCTTTTCAAACTCTGTTCTCAGATGGTTATACAGCATGTGCATTCCTCATTGTATCGTGGTGTTTGACTTGAAAGAGAATCCAAACACACACACACATCCAATCCTCAGCTTTGTGCATTTCATCTTAAAGCACTACCCTCATATAAGACTGCCTTTTAGCACTAAAAGATAGATTGTCACCTGAGAGTCAGAAAGTGCAGTAAAATAAAAGCATACCCCGTTAAAGGCCTTCTATGGAAAGAGCAAAAAGCTTGAAGTCAAAGGAGGAAATTGCAGTGATCAAAGGCACACTGGCGAGACATATTGGAAGGGTTGTCTGGACACTGGATGCTTTTATAGTTACACACGTGGACAAAATTGTTGGTACCCCTCAGTTAAAGAAGGAAAAACCCACAATTCTCACTGAAATCACTTGAAACTCACAAAAGTAACAATAAATAAAAATTTATTGAAAATTAAATAATCAAAATCAGCCATCACTTTTGAATTGTTGATTAACATAATTATTTAAAAAAACAAACTAATGAAATAGGGCTGGACAAAAATGATGGTACCCATAACTTAATATTTTGTTGCACAACCTTTTGAGGCAATCACTGCAATTAAACGATTTCTGTATTTGTCAATGAGCGTTCTGCAGCTGTCAACAGGTATTTTGGCCCACTCCTCATGAGCAAACAGCTCCAGTTGTCTCAGGTTTGATGGGTGTCTTCTCCAAATGGCATGTTTCAGCTCCTTCCACATATGTTCAATGGGATTCAGATCTGGGCTCATAGAAGGCCACTTTAGAATAGTCCAACGCTTTTCTCTCAGCCATTCTTGGGTGTTTTTGGCTGTGTGTTTTGGATGGTTGTCCTGTTGGAAGACCCATGACCTGCGACTGAGACCAAGCTTTCTGACACTAGGCAGCACATTTCTCTCCAGAATGCCTTGATAGTCTTCAGATTTCATCGTACCTTGCACACTTTCAAGACACCCTGTGCCAGATGCAGCAAAGCAGCCCCAAAACATTACTGAGCCTCCTCCATGTTTCACCGTAGGGACAGTGTTCTTTTCTTCGTATGCTTGGTTTTTGAGTCTATGAACATAGAGTTGATGTGCCTTACCAAAAAGCTCCAGTTTGGTCTCATCTGTCCAAAGGACATTCTCCCAGAAGCTTTGTGGCTTGTCAACATGCATTTTTGCAAATTCCAGTCTGGCTTTTTTATGAGTTTTTTTCAGCAGTGGTGTCCTCCTTGGTCGTCTCCCATGAAGTCCACTTTGGCTCAAACAACGACGAATGGTGCGATCTGACACTGATGTACCTTGGCCTTGGAGTTCACCTTTAATTTCTTTGGAGGTTGCTCTGGGCTCTTTGGATACAATTCCAACGATCCGTCTCTTCAATTTGTCATCAATTTTCCTCTTGCGGCCACGTCCAGGGAGGTTGGCTACTGTCCCGTGGGTCTTGAACTTCTGAATAATATGAGCCACTGTTGTCACAGGAACTTCAAGCTGTTTAGAGATGGTCTTATAGCCTTTACCTTTAAGATGTTTGTCTATAATTTTTTTTCGGATGTCCTGGGACAATTCTCTCCTTCGCTTTCTGTTGTCCATGTTCAGTGTGGTACACACCTTTTCACCAAACAGCAGGGTGACTACTTGTCTCCCTTTAAATAGGCAGACTGACTGATTATGAGTTTGGAAACACCTGTGATGTCAATTAAATGACACACCTGAGTTAATCATGTCACTCTGGTCAAATAGTTTTCAATCTTTTATAGAGGTACCATCATTTTTGTCCAGGCCTGTTTCATTAGTTTGTTTTTTTAAATAATTATGTTAATCAACAATTCAAAAGTAATGGCTGTTTTTGATTATTTAATTTTCAATCAATTTTTATTTATTGTTACTTTTGTGAGTTTCAAGTGATTTCAGTGAGAATTGTGGGTTTTTCCTTCTTTAACTGAGGGGTACCAACAATTTTGTCCACGTGTGTATGTTCACCTTCCTACCAAGCTCGTTCCAGAGGCTGAATCTCTTTGTTGCTGGTGACTCTAAGTTCATCTCTGTTGAGCTGAATTTGTCTGCCGGTGACCGTCATCACCCCTGTTTGTGCCGCTTTTAGTGCCTCAAACGCCCTGTCAGGTCAGCCGAGCCAGGAGCTCACACAGAATCACAAACTAATTGCTTTATCTGAGCCTTTTGTCTAAAGGGTCAGAAATTGAGTTTGCTTGTAGGGCGAGAGAAGGAATTATAAATTGAAAAGGATAGGGGAACAAAAATTCAATTTGTGCACAAGCCTTGTCAGAATCGCTTACTTGCGTGGCTGTTAGGTGTCCAGATTAGAAGAGGGAAAGAAAGGGAGATAACAGCATTACACCAAGAACAAACACACTCTTGTCTAAAGGGCTAGGCGAGAGGTCTAATCTAATGCTTGACACAGACTTGTCTGAACAGCACAGAGTTGCTTCTGTCAGAAACTGATGTTACCACCCGTCACTTCACCTGTCACTAAGTCTCTGACAGCAAGTTTCATTCCTGCACACAAACCAAAAAAATTAGACATTATCAGAAAAAAAGAAAACTTTTTGATTTAACCTGTCAGTTTCTTATAGGCACACATGCACCACTCTAAAAAGACATCTTCAGTGGCATGAAATTCACGTTGGGTTTTTTTTTGGTATTATTTTTTTTTCTGCTGTTTACAGGATCTGTGCCTAACAAGTGCCTGGGAGCCTGGGCTACAAATAATGCATAGTGCAACATGTCACGCAGTTTGTAGTCATTTTTCACCTTCCAGCCGAAAACATCAGACAAGTACTAGATCATTAATATACCCCACAGATTGTTTTTGGATGATGAAACAATGCAGCCACACCACATTCCTGCCTGACTCCGGCAGAGAGAGCAATGACATGCTGCTGCTGCTGCCTGAACTGTGGCTCTGTGCTGCACAATAGAGACGTGATTGAAACTAAATTGATGCTTTGCATATTCAAACATACGCTTCACTGATGTCTTTCATTTTACATATGTAAAATAAATGTCTCCGCACTTGTTGTTACACAGTAGCTGAGGAATGGAGTGTAGTAATGTTCATATATGCCAGTTAAGAAAGGTAACATTAACTGCTACCAGCTAAACATACACTTTTTTTCAAAGGTGTTGCATTGCATTTTGGGTAATGTAGCACTAGGCAAGAAATAAGAATGCACAGAATATAGAAGAGAATGTCTTTGCCCTTGTTTTTTACTTACAAAAATTGCACTTTGTATAATGCTAATATAATAAATAAACAAGAAAAGCATTCAGAGAGCGCAATACATCACCAAGGCTGCTCAGTTGTGTGATTTTCGATGGATGAAATCTTAAAACAATTTGTGGTCCACAGCGGTCGATTTGTAATAGGATCGTTATCATCAGCTGGCAGCTGACATAGTGTTCACTTGTCATGGTTACAGTAATGCCATGCCGCTATCTCGCAATGATGCAATGTTGCTAACAGACAAACAAACAAACAAACATATGCTGATTGTCACATAACTCCACCCCAGTCATTTTATCATTTCTGATGGATAAAATCTTTAATAAAAAATGACCTTGCGCTGAGCACAGACATGTGTTATGTATGTGTATGTTATGTATGGATAGTGAATAACATGACCTAAATATGTAGTGAGTGGTGGGAATTGATGGGATTCGGAAACACGCCCACAATTTAATCAGTTGTTTCATTTTCTGACGAATAAATCCTGATAAGTTCACAGCAGTCGATTTGTAGTAGGATCGCAATCATGTGATCGTCAGCAGGCAGCTGATGTAGTGATCACTTATAATCATAGTTACAGTGATGCCGTGTCACTTTCTCGCAAAGATACAGAAATCTTGAACAATTCTGTGGAGCCAGACTATAAACTGCATCACTGCCAAAATCTAATCACTTGGTTCTTGTGTTATTTCTGTCCTGCCCTGAAAATTTCATTCAAATCCTTTTGTCCATTTTTGAGTAATGTTGCCAACAGACAAACCAACGCAGATCGTCACATAACTCTGATGCAATCATTGGCGGAGTAATAATGGAATACTGTATATATTGCATCAAGTATTAGTTTACAGCAAGCAGCCTGTTAGCTTTGCATTAAGACCAGACACTGGTGGAAACAGCTAGCCTGATTTTGTCCAACAGTTACAAAATATTTTTATTAGCACCTCCGACATCTAGTTCATGATTTATGTGTCCACAAGGATCAGCAAGGGTTGGCTTGTAAATTCTCATTTCCTTAAGTCTGTGAGTCCACCCATACGGACCCCTCTGCAGACATCCATCTCCAGCCCAAAATTAAATATGGATAAGCAAGCTTTACTATCGGTTGTTAGCACTGGATCGTCTCACAGCTAGAAGATCCCCGGCTCACATCCTGATGTGGGATCTTTCTATGTGCAGTTTGCATGCTGTCTCTGTCCATGCATGGGTTCTCACCAGGAGCTCCAGCTTCCTCCCACAGTCCAAAAACTTTCTGAGGTTAACTGGTGATTCTAAATTGTTTGCACGTGTGAGTGTGCTTGTTTGTCTCTATGTGTAGTCCTGTGATAGACTGTCCACAATGTCCCCTGTCTTCACTCTAAGCCCCCCTGCGACCCTAATGAGGATTAAGAAGTATATAGACAATGGATGGATAGAATGCTCCCTAGTGTCCGCTCTCAAAGTCTGCAATGGCTTGTAAATGACGATGCCAAAACCATGAATTGACTTTCAGTCTAATTTATGTTAAATCCTTAATTGTTCAATCTATACAAAACATCAAGTTGTGGTTTTACTGCACCTAGTTTGTGGCTAGATGCAATTACAGAAAGACTCCAGAAGGTACAGACTAGACAAACAAATTCATTGTTAATTGGTGAGCATAAGAGGTGCTGGTCGAATTATTTCTACAAGGCTGGACCTCTTGTTTCTAGTCATTATACTAAGCTGGACCAGCAGTTTCATTCATATTCAAGTGGAGTCATGACTTCTCATCTCTGCAAAAAGCCTTTCTGTTATGAAAACGATTTAGACTCAAGTTCAGAGTAACGGAGACACAGCAGGCAGGCATAATAATAACAATATATTTTATTACAGCAATAGAAAAGACTACAACAGGAAATACTGTTACTCTAACATGAAACAGGAATGATTAATGAGGCTCAGGAAAGACAGAGCTCCCTAGCGGAGTGGAGTAATAATAGCACTACACTCAGGAAAACAAAACGGAAGGTACAGACCTAACCTGAGTATGGTACTACGGAGTCAGGAAAGGTAAAGCAAACCAGGATGAATGCTACGAGTTGAGCCGACAATACGACGGGTCTAGAAATACGGATATACGTGGAGAAGAATCACTAAGCCGAACAGGCTCGGAAGCTAGCAAGGAACATAGCTGAACAACAGTCAGCGACTGGTGATGTGAGGTGGGTGGTGGTGGCTGGTGCAGCTGGACAGGTGCCGCTGTGGAATGGAGGGAGGCCAGGGATCCTGCAGAAGTGAGGTAAATGAAGAAATCCAGGGTTCCAGCTTGAACGGAGAGACCAGGATACAGAAGAAACGGTGGGGCTCCTGCACTGAAAGGACCAGAGCAGAAAGTAAGCACAAGGCAAAAACTGAGAACTAAACTGACTCAACAATACTGAATGTGTGTTCATTACGGCGTCGAGTAGTGGCAGCATCGGGCTCTCTATGGGAGAATGAGGATGATGAGGTGATCACTCCCACTTGCTCTTGTGCAAGTTCAGCTGATTGCAATTGGCGACACCTGTCCAGCATCCCACCCACCACACGTCACCTATGGGAGAGAGAGAGAGAGAGGAAGGCGGAGAAGCTGCCACTCCCAGGATGTCAGATGATGGATAAGTCACTTTCTTAAAATGTTGTATAATTAACTGACTACCAAAAGACAGTCCTGACAAAAAGAAGCTACTGCTTGGGGTAAAATCTATGTAACACCTTGATAGCCTCTCAGTAAATCCTTGGATAGGTCTTTGTCAGTGTGCGATTTGATTAGGGACCACATATCAACACAATCACTACCAGACATGGGAAGTCATCCTTTTAAAAAACGACTCCGAATATCAACACATTTAACCACAGAAAATAATATACTGTATTTATAAAAAGTGTCATTTTTCAGTGTGCTGACATGGCCTGCTGGTAAGCAGCAGCCTGCATGGGTGGATGAAGTAAAAGAAAGATTGGACAGTATATAAAGCACTGTTTTCTGAGTAGCCTCAGTCCATGGAATATTGTGAGCACAATGGTTCTGATTTAAAACTGTGTGTAAAGGGATATTGGCCCATTCTTCAAAAAATACACAAGCCCTCCGGTGTCTCTGTAGAATGAAGGTAGAAACCTGCTTCACCCACCACACTGCTCGCATTCAAGATGCATTCAGGGAAAGTTCCCTCATTACATTTTGTTACTTTTTTTCTGGCTCGAAAAGGGGGAAGCAAAGCCCACAGATGGCAACATATAAAGTTTGAGCAAAAATTTACTTGGTACCATAAAATCCATCCTTTAAAAAAATATTTGTAACAATACGAAGAAGAAACAAAGTAGGATATACGGGTCATTCCAGAGAGGGAGGACATTTGGGATTCTTTTTTTTTTTAAATTAGCCTTTTCTTTTATAACTTTCTGCTTCATTTTCATCAATAATAGGTAATAAACTATCAAAGGCTTGAGTGACTCATCTTACATATCAATGGTACCATTTTTATTCCATGTTTTGTTTGTTGTTTGCTAATCAAACTCTAATCACAGTAACAGGGTTGCAAATCCACGCTGATGTTAACTTTTTCTCAGGAGTAGAAGCTAGATATTTAGCTAGCTGTTACTGTTGACCAAGAGGGTGAACTTACTTATGTAAAAAAAAAAAAAGTAAAAAAAGAAAAATAAATAAGCAAAAAGAATTTGTCTTCTTAACTGTATTTAGAGAAGATTTTCAAGACTGGAAGTAGCTATCCAGCAACAGACAAAAGAATTCTTGGCACTACAGTTTTTCTGTTTTATTCTAAGGTTATGGCACATTAAATGGAAATAGCTTATTCGTTCACTATATATGTTTAGAAGATACACAGATATTGGTTCTAGCTGCATTGCTTCCCTTGTGGGATTTGTGAGACAATATAAAAATTCCATGCTCATAATTATCATAAAGTATTTCAATTTTTCTCTCTCCTCTCACTTTCCTTGCTTCCTCCTGCAATGTCCTCAGGAAATAAATTATCCACTGTACAAAATAGGCACACGTAGACCAGGTAATGACAACAACACAGCAGTAAAGGTAACGTGCTTCAAAAGGGAAGCCAGAGACACGGATTCGAATCTTTAAAGGGGGATGGAAGTTTTACATCGGGCTGGCACTCATTGTCACGGTTTCTAACACCTCCATCTGTATAATAATGCACTCTTCCTGATCCTGTCCTGGTTCCAAGTACCACATAGGAGAGCCTGGCCACAAAACTACCAATAGAGCACATGGCACGGCCCCAACACACTGGGTGATCTGCACCTCACTGCAGGGTTCATGACTATAGAGGCTTATGTCTTTCACTGAGTAGGCAAAATGAATCTATTCCTCTCTATGTGCTAGCTCTCCTTGCTTTTCTAAAACTCCACAACACACCAGTTACCATTAGAAGCTTTGATGTCTATCGCTGAGGAATTCTGACATCAATATTTCACCCTGAGATTTGCTGCAGTGATTATGAAAGCTTGTTGTTGTTGTCACTGTATGCATTTGTGACAAGAAGAATTGGTAAGTTATATCTGACAGAAGATTTGCTATACATAGCGTAAGTGGACGTTGTTCTTTGATTTATTGATCATAATATTTTCTGTTGTTGAAAGCCTTTTGGTCGGCTGCATTTAGTCCAATTTGAAGAGCAGAGATTCTCTGTCTCTCTCATTCTCTGTCAAGTCCACAGAAGAAAATAAAAGGTTATTTTCAGTTTTCTACAAAGAAGCCTTGTGTGCTCATTTATCCAAGTTACCTAAAATAACTTTTCCTGCCTAAATGAATATTTAAAATCAGAGTTGCAGTGGATAATGCTGATATGCCCATGCCATGAATAATAGAATATTTGATTTCAGCAGCCTTCCAAATGACACATATTAGATTTGCTGGAATCTGTTTGAATATTCAGATTTAGATTTGTTTTTATTTTTTAAATAGATTTGCCAATATGATAAAATGTGGTGAGTCTATGCTAAAATAACAAGATATACTGGGATGCTCACACTTTACTGAAATAGAAGGCACTGATTTGTGTTACGATGCTTTTACCATTTGTTCGCTGACAGAAAATGAACCATTGACAGGACGGGGACAGGGTAAGAAAAGGTGTCAAAATCCAGGTAATTAGACTGAAAACCTTCCAACAGGCCTCACAGTTTTCTTTTCTCATTTATACGTTGATATTCTCTAGCATTCCTTCAAATAATGGACAAATATCAGCGCAAGAAGCATCAAGAGGAGCAACTGTCACTACATGACAAGGTTTGGATCAGCAACAGAACGGTTGTCTTAGACAGCTAACGAACTCTTTGTCACCCTCTGTCAGATTAGTCTGAAATTAGAATAAACTTCAGAAAAAAAAAAAAGGAAAGAAGGAAACTGTCTTGGGATGTCCCAGATGTGATACATTTGAGATCAAATGGCAGCACAGTCATAGCACAACTACAAAACAACAAACAGATACAACCGTATGTGTGGTGATGATTTTTTAAAGCTGCACACTTTAAGACCATGAAAACTAAAATCCATTGAAAATTGATAACAGGAGCTCTAATATATTCATATTACTCATTCAGCATATGTGTTTGCATGCAGACACAAGCCCTATATTGTCACAAGTAAATGAACACTTTTAACCTTTTCTTCATGACTAATTCAATACAAATAAACCTTGATACTTCAGGATACAATGCCCATACACATCTCACTGCATTTTATGATACTCAACAATTCTTCCCTGTTTCAACGTGGCAACGCCACCTTTCAAAAATAAAGTCCATAAATAAATAATTTCCCCAGTTTGAAGTGAAAGAACATGACTGGTCTGCACAGAGTCCCTACCATACCCACATCAAACATCTTTGAGATCAACTCTGAGTGCAAGCCAACCCTTAATGCTCAACAATGGCCAGATTGAGAGCCAGTCCTTTTAGCCAGGTTCCAAAATCTTATGGAAAGCTTTTCCAGAAGAGTAAAAGCTATCCAGGAATCTTTTAGGGTGTTCATGTGTTCAGTTGACCGTAAGCTTTTTACCATGCATTATATGTGTATGGTTTGCATGCATTTATAAAGTACAGTATGTACATGGATTTGCTCTCTGGTACAGACTTGTGGAACTGACATGGGAGAACATCAGACTTATTAAGTGACTTTGTAAATTTTAAAGAAAGGTGCTCAAACACTGGAATCACAGCTCTCTCAGTAGGAGTGTTGCCAGTGATGCCAAAGGGAGCTTTGATTGCAGCTTGCAGGTAGCTTTCCTTTGTTTGTTTGTTAATCTTTGTGTTCACATTCCCACTGAAGTTTGTGCAGACAACTTCTCTCGCTTTGCAGATATGCACAGCGGCTGTACTCAGTGCCGGTGTGCCTTCTTGACTTTTGCAAAGATCGATGATTTCGCTGCGATTGTAATGTTAAATTTTAATGATAATGAACATTCTGTCATTTGGACATTTACAAATGAAGTATGTTAATGTGTCTGCATGGCTAGTTGTTGTATTTATCTTATTTTAGCAAGGGTTCAGTCGTAGTGCAACCAGCAGGAAAGCAGTCAAGTTGCACAGATGTGTGTTCGACGTTGAGTCGGATGAGTGTGTGTGGTTTCTCCAAGTGGTACTGACAAAGATAGTTGTCCAAGATTTTGGAACCATTCAACCAATTATATTTAACTATTGATGCAATGGTGACTGGATCCACCCACTTACTGCTAAAAATAATGACCATTCACGGCCAAGTGAAGGTTTTGCAAGCAAGTAAGCAGTCATAGTAGTTTTGCATCCAGGAAACACATTCACAGACTCCTTCTGATTTTGCAAACACTGAAAGCCAGCTACAGTCTTGCTTGTGTGAGCAGACAATCTGCACACGCATTTTTGGAAAAATTTTACATGTGCACGGCTGTTTGAGTTACATACCTGTGAATGTCCTGTGCACTCGAAGATAATGCTGACATCTCTAGTGAAGATGATATTGTCGAACAGTTTGCGCGTGTTAACAGAATTGAGGACATGGACCTATCCATCCACCCTCTTTAGAGTTGTTTGTCCTGGTCATGGTTGAAGTGGAGCAGCTTAATGTTCCCTCTGAAATTTCCTCCAGCTAATCCTGGTGGCAGGGTTGCATCTAGGGAATGTTCTGATATTTACTGAGATATAATTATAAAACTAGGTCTGGGTCACGGAAGTGGCAGTGGCATGCTTAGCAAAGTAGCCCACACGTCTTCCTTCCTTGCTACTTCCACTAGTTTGTAAAATGGATACCCCAAGGAAGACCATTGCATTCTGGGGTTGTTTCGGCCAAACCATATTGTCTAACACTGTACACCTGGTGGCAGAAAGCAGACCAATGTCATGCCACGAGTGGGTGAAATGTCTTCCTTTTGATCGCCTTCCAGAAGTTGATGCTTGAGACATTCTTGCTGGTTCATCAAGATTCTGTCATTGCTAAGGAGCAGCAGCTTATTATGTAGTTTCTCTCAAATTAGTGATTTTTTTATTTTTATTTTTTGTATTTTATAACCAGCACCTCTACACCAAGATGCTGTTGAAAGGGGTTGGATGCATCTGTGAACATAGAAGTGGTGTTTTGAGGAATATGGTCTATAAGTGGAATCCAATCAATCCAAGAAAAGCATCACTGAGGCCCTCTCTTAGAGCAGGACATTGGGGTTAGTGCTTATGGGTGAGTGCCTCAGGCCAGATAGCCCCTTTTGCTTCACTGAGCACAGGCTGGAGTAGCAACATGGAGAAGACACCGTGTGGGCTTCCCACCTGCAAATCAAAGGATGGAGGTCAGATGTAAAGTTTCAGGGCAAAGGGAAGTATAAAGATGGAACCAATGACTGTAAGTATTGACACTGGGAACATGTTGTTGTTGTTTTTTCAAGAAAAACAAGTAATAATAAAACATACAATAACACATGATGTGTCATATTTAATTTACTGTTGTTTTCTTTGTTTTATTGTGAGGCTGATAATTGATGCTTTATGTAATGTAGAATTCCAGGCTATAACAAAGATGATGGAAGCATCCATTAGACCTGCATGCATGCAAATCTGCTATTTAATTCGCCTGTGTTATAAATTCAGTCTCTTGAGGGATATCTGAGCATGGAAAAACAGAGAAGAAACAATCCACAAAATTCTGTGTTTTACTCAGTTTGGTTCAAAAGCTAAAATCAAAATTTGATGGCCAATACAACAAATACAATAATTTAACTCTAGCTGTCAGCTTTATGTGCTTACACACATTGCCATAAAAAGATTAAAAAAAAAAAAAAAACTTGCAACACAGAGAAACAACAAGCTAAAAAATAAACAAATAAGGAAAATAATGCTTCAGAATGATGAAGCAGCAGTTAGATTAACATGATTTACTGGTGCTGGGCATGTCAGACTTGACTGCATGGTAGAAATGCAAAATTTATGTTCATAGTAATTGCAGAATTATTTAGTGAACTCAGATAGCTTACTTCAGCTAACAGGAATGATGGTTTGTGGGTTAAAATGAAAGGTTAAAAATATTATTTTCTGCTTGGTTATGCAAGCAGTGCTTAGTAGTACCTGCCAAAGGAGGAAGTTCAAACAAGCTGCACCTAGGGGGTGAGGGTACAGGGACTCAAGCCATGTTCTTTGGATTTAGATCATAGTGGTACTTCAAGCCAGATTCTCCCAACCCATTAGCTCTCTGGCTGTAAGTGTGAGGAGAAGGAACGTAGATCAAAGGTCGTTAAAGATGATCATAGTCTGTGTACAAAAGATCACAGTAGTGCCTTTTGAAACTGGACATAACAAGTGAGGGGTGGATGCGACTGAGAATTCGAAGACGAGATGTATGGTGATAGGGTAGGCTGCCAAACACAAGGTAGAATAAATTTAAACCATGACCTGCTTTATTGTCTTTACTCTAAATTTATATAAAAATCTTGCTGTATTGAAGAAGACTTCAAACTAGTGATTTGGACCATGAACTTAACAGAAAAATACTTCCTGTGGTAACAGATCAAGAGAGAAGAATAGTCCAGTTCCCAGAGTTTTAGACAATGCAGCTGTCTTTTTTTTTTCTTTGCAATCACAAAATTCACCACCTGCTGAAAATAATTCAGATTTAGAGCACTTTGGTTTCACATTTCAGGCTATGAGATATTAATCAAGAATAGTTTCTAGCTTATACAGAGTAGCACACACATTACAACTTTAACTTATTTTGGCCGTCTGATCAAGAAAAAGGGCTGTATAGTGTTCAGTGGTTAGCACTGTTACCTTGCAGCTAAAAGATTCCCGGTTCGCATCCCGGCCTGGGCCTAGGATCCTTCTGCATGGAGACTACATGTTCTCCCTGTGCATGTGTGGGTTTTCTCTAGGTACTCAGGCTTCCTCCCACAATCAAAAACATGCTGAGGTTTAATTGGTGGCTCTATATTGAGAGATGAGTGTGATTGTTTGTCTCTATGTGTAGCCTTGTGATAGACTGGCGACCTGTCCAGCGTGTCCCCTGCCTTCTCCGTAAGTCAGCTGGGATAGACTCCAGCCCTCCGGTGACCCTAATGAGGATTAAGTGGTGTATGGATAGATAATCAAGGAAAGGTCACTGCACTCATGCTGATGTCCATATACTTTACCATGATTATCAAATTATTTGCATAAATGCAGGAAACTCCACTTTCACTGTCTATAGATGATTTTGTAGTATTTCCCTACAGTGATGCCAAAAATCATAGATCACCTACAGCATACTGTGCAGTTACTTTAACATGACAAACAGAATGACCCACTGGACGCCTAAAGGCAGACCAAGGACTTGACAGTTTCACACAAGAAGCAGGTAGTCAGTCAGTGACAGTCTTTGTAATGCACACAAAAGAAAGAAATCTTGTAGGTTGGGGAAAATGTAAGTGGTGAGCTTTATGCCAAATGCACTGGATTCTACACATCAGTCAAATGAATGCATGACAAGGCTGCTATTTTCACTCTGTATGTGGTCAGGGTTAAAGCTTTTAAATGTCTGTGGTCCATAAAAATCCCAGACTAATTTGCAAAAACCCACCTGGGTGTTACAGATTGAAGAGGAAATGAACCCAAATGCAGACAGGATGGTAGAAGTAACTTAAGAAACTTTAATCGAAACTTACTTTTAACAGATGGAAAAAATGAGATCCATGAACATACAGACTAAAAGTGTAAGTGGTGTTTAATGATTAAAATCCCAAAACCACCAAATATATATATGTGTATATATACAGTGCCTTGTGAAAGTATTCGGCCCCCTTGAACTTTTCAACCTTTCGCCACATTTCAGGCTTCAAACATAATGATATAAAATTTTAATTTTTTGTCAAGAATCAACAACAATTGGGACACAATCGTGAAGTGGAATGAAATTTATTGGATATTTGATACTTTTTTAACAAATAAAAAACTGAAAAGTGGGGTGTGCAATATTATTCGGCCCCTTTACTTTCAGTGCAGCAAACTCACTCCAGAAGTTCAGTGAGGATCTCTGAATGATCCAGTGTTGTCCTAAATGACTGATGATGATAAATAGAATCCACCTGTGTGTAATCAAGTCTCCGTATAAATGCACCTGCTCTGTGATAGTCTCAGGGTTCTGTTTAAAGTGCAGAGAGCATCATGAAGACCAAGGAACACACCAGGCAGGTCCAAGATACTGTTGTGGAGAAGTTTAAAGCCGGATCTGGATACAAAAAGATTTCCCAAGCTTTAAACATCTCAAGGAGCACTGTGCAAGCAATCATATTGAAATGGAAGGAGTATCAGACCACTGCAAATCTACCAAGACCCGGCCGTCCCTCTAAACTTTCACCTGGAACAAGGAGAAGACTGATCAGAGATGCAGCCAAGAGGCCCATGATCACTCTGGATGAAGTGCAGAGATCTACAGCTGAGGTGGGAGAGTCTGTCCATAGGACAACAATTAGTCGTACACTGCACAAATCTGGCCTTTATGGAAGAGTGGCAAGAAGAAAGCCATTTCTCAAAGATATCCATAAAAAGTCTCATTTGAAGTTTGCCACAAGCCACCTGGGAGACACACCAAGCATGTGGAAGAAGGTGCTCTGGTCAGATGAAACCAAAATCAAATGTTTTGGCCACAATGCAAAACGATATGTTTGGCGTAAAAGCAACACAGCTCATCACCCTGAACACATCATCCCCACTGTCAAACATGGTGGTGGCAGCCTCATGGTTTGGGCCTGCTTTTCTTCAGCAGGGACAGGGAAGATGGTTAAAATTGATGGGAAGATGAATGGAGCCAAATACAGGACCATTCTGGAAGAAAACCTGTTGAAGTCTGCAAAAGACCTGAGACTGGGACGGAGATTTATCTTCCAACGGGACAATGATCCAAAACATAAAGCCAAATCTACAATGGAATGGTTCACAAATAAACGTATCCAGGTGTTAGAATGGCCAAGTCAAAGTCCAGACCTGAATCCAATGGAGAATCTGTGGGCAGAGCTGAAGACTGCTGTTCACAAACGCTCTCCATTCAACCTCACTGAGCTCCAGCTGTTTTGGAAGGAAGAATGGGCAAGAATTTCAGTCTCTCGATGTGCAAAACTGATAGACATACCCCAAGCGACTTGCAGCTGTAATTGCAGCAAAAGGTGGCGCTACAAAGTATTAATGCAAGGGGGCCGAATAATATTGCACGCCCCACTTTTCAGGTTTTTATTTGTTAAAAAAGTATCAAATATCCAATAAATTTCGTTCCACTTCACGATTGTGTCCCACTTGTTGATTCTTGACAAAAAATTTGAATTTTATATCTTTATGTTTGAAGCCTGAAATGTGGCGAAAGGTTGAAAAGTTCAAGGGGGCCGAATACTTTCACAAGGCACTGTGTGTGTGTGTATATATATATATATATATATATATATATATATATAAAGTCGTGAAAAAGTAAATTTGATGAGCAGGAGGAGCACAGGATGAACTGGCCCATGACAGGAGAAAGACAAGACTACTCAAGAACTGACTGGGAGGACAGAACACAGATGACTCAGGAGACTCAGGTGAATTCAATCAAAAAAGGAAGGAAAAGCAGCCAAGGGAGGAAGTAAAAACACAAGTGACACATGAGAAAAGTATATTTTAAAATCAAGCAGGAAGTAACTGAAAATGGACAAGAAAGTTAACATAGGCAGAGGGAGACTTTAACAGGGAATCGCAGGAGATACCAAATGAAAACCCATTGTAAGGAACGGAACCTAACATAAAAAAAACATAAGCAACACCCAAAGGCCATGACACTGGGCCTTACTCAAATGCCAAAAAATAAAGTAAAGATGATCAAGCAGGGCATGGTAACAGAACTGAGCGATGTTTGCCATTTCTAACATAAGTTAGAATAGTAGCATCTACTTGCTCTCCCTGGTTGAAGGTTCAAAGCCTGTTTCACCTCTGCCTGGGTGTGGTTCACTGTGGTTAGGAGTCTGCTGTCTTGATGGACAGCTACGAAGTGCACGGCATGAAATATGTGAGCAATGGAAACAGCCAAAGGCTATTCAAGGTTTGTGAGCCTCAAGCGGAGAGATCACCACTTCAACTGGTTCTTTTCAAAGTGGAGGAACTGTGCTTCTACTTTGAACTCTGCAGAAACTGACTTGCGGGACAGCTGCTTCAAGGAAAGCTGAAAACTCAGGGAACACACAAACACCTTGATATCTGGAACAGACTGTTTTGGGTTACTGAACTACAACTGCCAAAGATAGATGGATGATAGATAGATAGATAGATAGATAGATAGATAGATGGATAGAGGAATAACCGCTTCTCTATAATTCCTGTATTAGATGATTTGCTTAGCAAAAAGTGACAAATTAGTGCAGGCTTCATCCACCTGCTCATTTGGATGACTCAGGCTGGCATTCTTGTCATGCTAGGAAACACCAATTATATTCCAGTCGGCAGTTTAATTACAAATCACGGCTCGCTCGGTGCTGTCACACAAATTAGATTTGTTGTAGAAGGGCAAAGGAAAAACAGACCTAATTTTGTCAGGATCTCGTCAAATCTCCGGAGGTAAACATCTCATGTAAAACTGCGTCTGACTGTCTATGTACTCACACTGAGCTTGAGTTATTCTTCTAAAAGATCTATTAGTGTCCCACAAACAAATTCCTGTAGGAATGACGCACAGCACAAAACCAAAAAACACTTATAGATATTAATTTTAAAATAACAGAATTTTATAGGTATTACAGGTGGCCACTCTCAAGTATTCCATGAGATTGCTTACTACCCATGGAACAACTTTTATATCCCAGTATATCATGATGGAGGTTTTGCATGTATTAACAACAGACAAAAGATTTCAGATGTTTCATACTGGCTGCTTATACAAAATAACACCTACCTCCAGTAGGTGACTTGTAGAATTGTCCCTTCCTCACTTTGTTGTTTAACTGTGAATAGCTCATTTCTCTTGGCCAAAGGCTGAGTGTTATCTCTGTTTAAGTGGACATGCTCGCTGTTAAATTAGTGTTACAGGCAAGCATATTGCCATGATAGCCTAATGTCTAATGGTTTGTGTAAATGAGCTTCTGTGTTGCCCCCAGAATGCCTCAATTGCCCAATGAACTATAATGAATAATTTAATCAACACTAATGTTTCATTGTAATCATACAAGTCTGCACATTGCATTTGGCTGTGTGTGCATGTAGTGGCATAATAGCAATGCTTCACTGGAAAGATAATATGCACAAAGGCAGCGATTAAATGCAGAGTGATACTGAACTCCAAAACAATTAAAATGCAGAGAGACGGCTCCATTCATACAGGAACATGTGCAAGGCATGCCAAACATGTGCCTCCAGCATGGTCAAGAGGTTAACAGACTTAAAAGGACAGATTATCTAAAAATGCAACTAAGTTTTCCTACTTTTCTAACTTCCACCTAACAAGCTCATCAGTACACCCACACAGCCAGTGTGACTTTTCAGTGGCTGGAGCTCCCCAAACTGCAATGCATGCAAATACACATGGTGTTTGGTGCTTTAAGTTAACTCAGGACTAACAGTCTACTGCCATGTTAGTGAGGCTGTGCAAAAGCATTCACTAATTAGAAGTAAACAATAAGTACAGCCGAGGCTAATGGGAATGTCATTAGTTTAGAAGGTCTGTTCATAGACTATGAAAGTGCTGGAGAAGGTCAGATTTTGACCTGCTTGATTGTGTACTTGATTCATGATTATAATGGAAGTCATTTAGCACAACCTCTTTTTTTTTTTTTTTTTTTTACATCCGTCATTCGTAGTTCTACAAGCTTATTTATTGACACAGCCTCCGACTGTGCACAGAACAATAATGAGTGCTTTAGCAAACCTTAACATAATCATGATCTCTACAAAATCACTGTAAATACTTTGTCAAAGTACAGGATGTAAAAATCAAACAAGGAAAGCACTCAGAGAGCAAAGTACTAATCTTTAATAAAAAGTGACCTTATGGTGAGCACAGGTGTGTTATACATGTGTACGTTATGTATGGATACTGAATTGTATGATCTAAATATGTAGCGGGCGGCGGCTACTGATTGGCCTCAGAAACACCCCCAGAATTTTATCAAGTGTTCCTTGTATGATTTCCAACAGATAAGTCCCGATAAGTCTGCAGTGGTCGATTTGTAGTAGGATTGCAATCATGTGATCATCAGCAGGCAGCTGACTGAGTGTTTACTTGTTGTCTTAATTACAGTGACACTGTGCCACTATCTCGCAATACAGAAATCTTTAACAAATCCATGGATCCAGACTATAATCTGAATCACTCCCAAAATCTAATCACTTGGCCCTTGTGCCATTTCTGACCTTCCCTGAAAATTTCATCCAAATCCATTGGTTCTTTTTTGAGTAATGTTGATAACATAGATGCCAATCACCACATTACTCTGCCGCGTTCCTTGGCGGAGTACTAAGAAAACACTTCAGGTTAACATTTGGTGTTAAAAGAAGAATCTTCCCTCAGTAATATAATACATGGGCAGACTGTTGCCTGGGTTTACTCCTGTAAAGACTTCTGTGTCCAAGGAAATAACTAATTAACAGATTTTTCTAAAACACAACCCTTAAATTAGTCATACAAACAGTAATAAGAGACATGAGATCCATCAGAGCGCAGTCAGAAATTTCAATTCCAGTCTTCCACCCTGAATTCTGCTGGAAGGAAATGGCATGGCTAAGGCTAATGCGACAGTGAAGCGACCAATTCACAGCTTACATCTCACATTAAAGACCGAGAGACACAACCACAGTGGAATTTTGCGAGGGCTATTCTCTCCAGAAGCTAGAAGAAAGCGAGAAATTATTCTCCTGCTGAAATTCATATGGAGATATGATAATAAGAAGTTCAGGGCAGGAGGACTACATTTGATCAGAATGAGTAACTCCACTCAGTCTCCAATTACGGAGTTTATACTGAAAGGGCCATCTCCCTACTGCGCTTTGTTTTTCACAGTCCTCCACATCCCACAGCAGATTTTCTCTCCTTCTTCTCTGGCTTTCTTGCATTGTCTCTTCAGGTAACGCTCACAAGAGGTTCATCTTGAGCCTTAGGGGCAGCACGCATGGCGCATGAATGGAAACTCTAATGCCTGTTGTTTTCCGTGTCAGCCCACACACTGGTGACGTCAACCCACAGTGGCGCATCCGGATACACCGCTGTTCTATTTCCCAGCCTCAACATGCATCAATGCCCCAGAAAAGCAGCAATTTTGTCACATTCGGTACCTGAGTTGGCACATGCCAGGTACCTTAGCAAATTTTCTCATTTTTGCAACTGAGTCAAGCCCAGTTATTCACACTTACAAACATGAATCATGGATTTGCTGCAAGGCTTGAATAAAAGGCTAAAGGATGACATGCATTTATTTCCTTCTATCTGGAGGCTGCTTCCACCCCATGTGGATGCAGCTACCAGAGTAGTTTACTGGTCTCTTTTTTCTGGTCTCACCCATAAACACTATTAGTAAACCGCAGCACATTAGGATGCTGCTTCCACACTCTAACTAAAACCAGAAGATATGAGCAAATTACTTCTTTAATCTTCATGCTGACTTCCAGGAAATATTGCTAGTTTATAAATCGCTTAATAGGTTGTGGCCAAAATGCTTTCTGAGCCAATGTATTAAAAGAATATAAACTTTTTTGATCTTTAGTCTGCTTGTTCTCTGAGTCAACACAGCAAAGCTGACTTTAGAAGCTCCACAAATGCTATTAAATGCTTCATCACATTTAGCTAAATGCAAATTTAGATGAAAATTGTCGCTGCCTTGGATTATTTAATTTGCTTCATTGAACTTTTTATTTTTAGGCTTACTTATTACTGCTTTGTAACTGAACTAAATCGATGCTCCTGTGTTGCGTTGGCGGATTTTATTTCCTTCTTCATTGTACTTTTAATGTGTTTACTTATCTTGTTCTAAGCTCTTTGAATAGCCTGTTTGTTGGACAGGTGCTAAAGAGAGCTGAAGTCATGACGTCTGTTTGATTTACATCTCTGGTCAGAGCTCACTTCCAAGTCTTTCAGTATCAGAGTTGCCAGCTGCCATAGATCACATCATCTCACACTAAATAAAACAAATGTAGAAAAATGCACACTCTTTCACTTCGGTGCAAACAGTAGCAGGATGGATGTCTGTGTCTCTACAGTGGGGCTGTGGGAACTTTATCGGGTTTGCAATTTATCATTTCAGTTTTCCTGCTGAAATTCAAGAACATTTACAAAAGATGCATTCTGAATGCACAGAACTTGTCGGACCACTAAACTGAGGCTAATGTTAAATGTACACAAACAGAATTCATAACAAACTCTACATGCTTTTGTCTACAACCATGTATAGGCTAATATATTTGGGGTGATGGATTATGTTCTTTCACAGTGTTTTCGAAGTGTGAACATTTCCGCCCAAATGTACCAGAAATAGGTTCATAAAATAAAGGGAATAAAAATGAGAATAGCACTGTTTCTCTCTCATGGTATCTGGCTATTTAGATAGATTTGAACTGAGCCTGTTTGTGACTGAAATCTCACTTAAACAATGCATGTGAGCTTTTTTGTTTAGCAAGTTAAAGAAAGTAAAACAATTAGAAAGTTGAACAGCGACGTTTTGTTACAGGAACATTGCCATCATTCCTCTGGAGAGTCCACTTTTACAGATCATGATATCTACAGCTGACACAAGGGCCCCCAGTCCTCATGGATCCAAATTTAACCTTACAGCAGATTGTTTTAAAAAGACTACCATACTTATCTGAACACATAAAGTAAGCCGCACAGCACACTGACACCCCACCATTAGATTTGACGTCTTTAGTCTCGCTACGCCATGGAATTGTGAGTGATGTTTTCTTACTGCAACTCAGAAAAACCCCAGAATTTCCGGCTTCACTCAGACTTTCGATTAAAATAAACTATTCTTACGTTGCATTTATACCAGTAACACATGAATGTACTTCTGTATTGTAATGTGATCATCAAACAAACTATGATCTGCAGAAATCCTGTAGCAATAGATGCAAGTTCTTGGCTCTGTAATCAAAGTTGAGTTGTCTCCAAAGTTAGTCCTTGATGCACTGTAATGAAACCATTCAGAGTCAGATCCTTGTATTATTTCCCTGCTTATTGTTGGCACACATAAGGCCAGTGGTGGCTATGGGCAGCTCAGTCAGCTGAAACATGCATGTTACTCACTCAATCGAATGCTAATAAAAAATGTTTTCTTTGTTGCGACTGGGTTTGCAGCCTACAATCCACCTCAAAGGTCACCCACTGCATAACTTCTCGTTGTGTTCAGGCACAAACACAGAGAGCTCTCAGGAAGAAGTGTCTGTACTGCACAGAGTGAACTCTGATGGCTCTTATTACACCCACATAACTCTGTGTAACTTTGGAGAAGTTGGCGAAGAAGTTTTTGTTTATTATGCGTATTTTTGTCAGAGATCATGCACGGTAAACTCGGAGAGAAGAGATGCTTTGATACCATATTTAGTAACTAGGGATAGATAGATAGATAGATAGATAGATAGATAGATAGATAGATAGATAGATAGATAGATAGATAGATAGATAGATAGATAGATAGATAGATAGGTATGCTGCTTTACCATCTCCCAGTTTCTTTGCTTCAAAATGTTCTTCATAAATAAGAGGTCGGAATACAGTGTCCCTTTAGGGGGCACTGTATTCATTTAACACATCCAAACATCCTACACATCATATTATACCTTGACTCTGACAACTCTTTGGAGGGTAGCTAGTTTTTTTCTTTATTACCATTTCTCCAGGGACTCGAACCACTGACCTGCATCTCCAACCTCTGGAACACCTCCTATCAAAGTTGCCCACATACAAGTTCTTTGAGCCTACCCCTGTATTTCAGGTTAAAACCAGCCGTGGTTACTTCCACTGTAGGTTCCACATCCCCAGAGCCACACTATTTAGCCTTGTACATAAAATAGCCTCACTTTAGCACACATTCAGGACAGGCCATAAAATACGCGGAGTGAGATGGAATGGAGAGAGTGGCAGTGTAATTGTCCTTAGATAGCTCGTTTTTTGCTCTGCCTCTCTCTCTCTCTCATTCTTTCTGTCAGTCAGTGGCTGCACTTTAACCTGTCCTGAGCCAATTAATCAGGCTTGGGACAGGTATCTGAACCAGGATGGCAGCAGGGAGCTATTTCTCTCTCTTCCTCCAGCTGGCACTTCAAGCACATCCCCAGGGCCTTACAGTGTCTGATTACTCGCTGCCCGAGCTAGTCGATCAGCCTCCCAGCAACTTCTTTGCAGCATGGTGACAAACATAAGCGACATCGATGCATCAGGTATGGGGCTGTTAAATTAGACAGAGGCGTCCAGTCCGGCTCTGAGCTTCTGACTCAAAGTTTTGCCTTTTATTTTTCTTTACACAGATAATAATTAATTCTTCCTGAGGTCAATTTGCCTTTCCCAGTTAAAGAGTTTGTTTTGATTGTTTTCAGCCCAACTTGGGCTTCTCTCTGTTCTTTTAACCCATTTTTACTTACAGGAGGACACGTCAGACTTCTCCTTAATGCGCTCGGTGTTGAACGTGTTTACTGACCAGTAACGGCCTCTGGACTGTCACTGTGCATAAAGATCCTCCCTCTGCTCTTTCAGCATAAGAATGTGGTGTATGCGTATACTGTGCAAAAACTGATTTACTTAGCCGTTTTGGTAGCATTGTCTGTAATCTTAGGGTACAATCCCTGCTTGGACATTTGTTTGTCTTCTTGCGCCCTCTTTTCTTCTCTGCCTTGTCCGCCTTTCTCGCAGCAGCGGCTGTGTTGTAAGACAGAGGGCTACTTTTCACCCTGTTAATCACGCAGGGCTTCATGATGGGAGGGCGATGGTTTGTTACATTGCTTGTGTTGCAGAAGGTTCCAGATATGGTGCTCGTGTGCTGGAGAGATTGGAATTTGGATCAGTGGGACCCTGACCACATTCAGCTTCGCCCCTATTCCAACAGCGATGACTTTTATGGGTTGAAGCCGATATGAAATAGAACATTGGTTATGTGCTGTGGATATAGATTCTATTGTTCTAGTACTCTGAGTTGAGTTCTCCACTGGCTCCAACCACATCAACTGAAGTAAAAACAGAGTTATTGGGAGCAGGACTCAGATCACACAAGTTTTATAGACCTGGATGTGGAACTAAGTGCGGTCCAGTGGTAAGTACAGATAATAGTCTTCACCATTGCAAATTTGTAAAGAGACAATAACAGAATTAAAAAAGAAAAAAAAGTTCTAATCTTCTAATGGGTCATTCCAGAATTGGAATAAATTTTTAAATAATTCATGTGCAAAATAATAAAACATAAAGTTATTGTGTCAATTTATTTGTCCTGAGAACGAATGAATTAAAAAAAAACGAGGAGAAAAGAATGCTTGAAAATATCTTTAAAAATAGCAAATAAGCGTGGAGTTTCACGTAAAATGTCCTTTTTCTCTTGCCCCACCCCCCTAATGACCAAATCGAATCTTATTATTGTTTTTTTTTTTTTTTAATTGATGCCTCTTGTTGTTATGCATGAAACATGTCCCACAACAACCCTGTTAGCAAAACCTTTTTAGCTGGTAGAAGAAGAAAACAGTGAATCACACTCACACAGACACACACACACACACACACACACACACACACACACACACACACACACACACACACACACACACACACACACACACACACACACACACACACACACACACACACACACACACACATACCATATATATATATATATAGTAGCTGACATAAAAACAAGCAAACAAACTCATATATCTCATTTGATTTGAGCTCTTAAGGTCAGCATGTGCCCTTAACCTTGAATCCATTGAATTGAATTAATATATTATTATAATACAATATTCTAGTTAATAATATTCATGTATCCTGCCACCTTGACAAGGTCTATGTGTCTCTCCTGTAAGCCTGTCTGGTTTTTAACCCATAAGAACCCAGACCCATTTTTCCTTAAAGGACTTAATAAGTTAAGGTCAGACATAAAGCTTTACAAGGAAGAGACTGGGGCACTCAAAGTGCTTGTTACACTGGTGTCACTGTGGGTTCTTATGTACATACTAAATATCACTAAGTAATATCGTTTCTAGTGCCTCATGTTTATGCCTTATTAAGGAAATGGCATCAAGAAAGTGAATCTTTCAAAAGCCTTCCATGACCCATAATCTACATTTGAAGTTCTTGAGACACTGAAAATGCGAAAGAAAAAAAAAAAGGGACTGCGATCAATAATCAATGGATTCTTTGCTTAATAACTCATGAGTCTTCAAGACTCAGTTGAGGGCCCATATTTCACTCAGAATAAATGATTCCCTGATAGCAGAGTGAGAGACAAAGGTTTTGGTCCCAAGAGATTGTAATGCTTTTTACATTCAAGGGGCACGGGACACATGCATTTCCTTAACAGGAAGTTCTCAGTGGCAGGCTGCAGTGACAGCACAAGGACATGCATGGTTCTTAATGCGTTTTGACCTTTGCCACTTAGGTGAGTCTAATGGTGGCAAAAAATACCTACTAAGACATCTTCAGAAAGGTGCTCAATATTTGATGGCCAAGTTCACTTTGCTTGGAATAGTGGAGTCTTGAAAAATAGCTATTGAGGTTCAAAATGGCTTGTCGCTCCCTTTGCTGTTCTCTTTTATTTTCTTCTTGGTTCCTAGCATCGACATTTCCCTTGAACTTTCTTTTGAAAGGAAACAATGTTATTGTATTAAATTATAGTTTTTACTGCCCATTGTTAAAGAGAAACATTCAGTTCAGCCTCAGTAGCCTACTGTGTGTTTGTTTCATTCTGTCGTGTTGACGCGCTTGAATTCTTATTTTGCAAAAGATGTGGATGGATTCTGTGTTTCTCAACTTTTCTCACAAAAAGACTTAATGCTCAGTGGTCGAGATAAAGATTTTACAATTCTAAGGATTTAACTAACTTTAGTTCAAGCTGCACAGTATGCAGTGAAATTATTGTTGTTTATTGTGTCTATTTATTGCAATAAATTGAATGAAGAATGTACCATTTATTCCCGCTCATGTGAGTGAACAATTTGATACATTTAAACTGCAAACTTGGACTAGAGAGGATGCAACGACAGTACAGTAACAGAGGCAGTGCAGAGTGATAATATTAGGCAATGTGAATGATTCCAGGGAGGACAGAAATGTGCATCTGATCAAAACAGTAAATAAAAAAAAGTACAAGGCAAAGAGGCAGCATTTCTTCCACTTCTCAACTATTCATTACCTCTACTGTCTACACCAGGGGTGTCAAAAAAGTAACCCGCCAGAGGGTCCAATCTGGCCCGTGAGACAACTTTGTAAAGTGTAAAATTTACAGAGATGACATTACCTGCAAATTGTAAATGTGTAAAACTGCAAATTTAAAATAATTTCTCGACCTTGACAAGTTGTTTTGATCATAAAGCAAAATACTGTATTGCTCATAGTTCTTTTGTCATTTTGTGCCTCATTTTTGCACTATTTTATCTTATTTTTGTTGATTTTTGGCTTATTTTTAGTCAGACTTTTATCGTTTGTCTCATGTTTTTGTAGTTTTGTTTCTTGTTTTTGTCATTTTGTGTTTCTTTTGTCTAGCTTGTACTTTTTACCTCATTTTTGTCATTTTGTTTATTCATTGTTTTTTGTCTTGCTTTTGTCGTTTTGTGTCTTTTTTTTGTCTCGGTTGTGTCGTTGGCCTATTTTTTGTCACTTTGTGTCTCATTTTTGTACCATTTTTGTTGCATTTTGTCTTATTTTATCGTAAAGTAAAATACTATATTGTTTAGTTGCAGATACTTGCGACTAAGTGCTTTGTGCCTTTGCAGATACACTGTGATCTGTCAGATGTAACGTGTAAATGATAAACTGAAGCATAATATTGTTAAAATTGCACTTATTTTTCATAGGAAATTTCAGGTTGTTCATGATGTTTTGCAAAAAGATAATTCCTTAAATGTGAACATTTTCAGAATGTTGTCTACAGAAAACCAAAAGACACAAGCCCTTGTATTGCTAACAAAGGGAAATTTAGAGTTGTGGGTATTTACAGGTTACTATTATGCTGTGATTTCCCTGGTCTGTCCCACTTGAAATCAAAATTGGCTGAATGTGGCCCCTGAACTAGAATGAATATGACATCCCTGGTCTGCACTATTTCAGCTTTTTTGGCCCAGCTGCAGCAGCTACACACCAACGTTTGACCCCCATTTCAACTGTCACCTTTATCATCCCACCATGTCTGCCAAACTAATCAGTTTAGAAAATGGATCAGTGCGTTTATATTATCTTGGATTTTTTACTGAATCTGCAAATCTAATATTTTACATACACCCATAAGCAATTATTGAGTGATTATGAACAATGAAACCACTGTCACAATCGGTTAATGTAACCACCTTTATAGCATATGTTTTATTCATGAGTGTCCCACCTTTTATCAAGGAGCCATCAATGCAAATAGTTTTTTTCCATATGTAGGAAATTACACTGCCACTTTGGAGAAGTTGCACTGCAAAGATCAGAATTATAGTCATGATTTGGTTCTAAAAAAATGTTGAACACACTGATGTGACTTTGTTGTAAGATAAATGAGCTATTATTGAAGTGCTTCTCCTGCTATTAATTGAACCACTACAAACTTATCTCTGTATATCAAAATGGCATATTTAATATTTCTTTCCATGAAAATAATCCCTTCAAGCCTTAAAATGGCTTAAGCTGGAGTTGAACACTGTTGTTTTTGGATGTGTATATCTATGAAATCCCCTCCTCTGTCTCTATCGACCAATCTGCTACTTGCTGCAACTTGAGCACACCAGCTCACCGACAACTCTGTTCAAACACTGTAAAATATCCGGCAAGCTGCAATATTAGAGCAATTCAGCCACACGTTTGAAACTGAAACCAATTTTGAATAAGAATTATGATGAGGAACGTCCCAACCTTTTCTAGTCATTTTACTGTATAACACAGTAAAAACATCATATGGACATCAAACCAAGGTAAAAAAAAAAAAGAAAAAAGAAAAAAGATTGAGTTTCACTTTAAATGTTCGCAAAGGTATTGGTAAGAACATGCTTCTCCCTCTGTATGGACCTGCTGTATGTTGCATTAGTGAGGTAAGATCAAAAAGAATTTATAATGAAGTGGCAAATCAAGATGTGGAGATAACTTTCAAGACTATAACTCCACCTCTGCTCTCAAATTAGCATTGATGTTATTTTTATTCAGTCATGAACCTGAACAAACCTTAATGAATAAGGCTGGAGAGGATTTTTATAACTGCCAACAGATCCCATGAAAAGGTCGAAACCGAAACTGAATTACCCTGTTTGTAGTCAGCGCGTACCAGCATCAGTGAGCCACAAAGTGAAACTGGGAGACAGTTTTCTTCGTCATAATGAACGTGGACACTGTGATTTATTTTGACATTGTCCTGCACACAACATCCCGCATGCTATCTGCCATTAGAGTGCAAAATGTGCAATAATGTGCAGCTGAACCAGCCCTAAACAACTGCACCATTTACCCTTGTTATAATATATTCTAATACTAATTTATATTAATAATTTAATGGTACAGAATTGTAATACATTGCTGCTCTGTTTTTAGTTGTTCATCTTTAGTGATAAAGACGAGGCTAAATGCTGATTCCCACAAATGGGAGAGTTTGTATTGAGATGGATGCATATGTAGTTTTTGGTAGAAAAAACCAACACATTAATGCCAGCCTTGTAGAACAGAATAAAATAGGATGGAATAATGTTTAATTGACCCTTTACAGGGAATTACATTGTTACAGCAGCATTCTAACAAGCGGACAACCCACCAACTCGACAGAACACCAACACTAATAGCCATCAGCATGACCATATCCACAGAATGCTAAAATGTATGCACAACATATAGACCACAAGTTACAACATTAATGTGAATTCATGTGAATTGAAAAGCCTGATGGCAGCTTTTAGAAAGAACTTCCTGCTGCGCTCAGACCTGCACTGAGACAGGACGAGTCTGTGGCTGAAGGTGCTCTGCTGAAACACCTCCAGACTGTGCAGTGGGTGAGAAGCATTTCTCTTAATAGAGTTCAGTTCCCTCACCATTCTCACCCCAGTCACCTGTTGGACTGATTCCAGTGCAACCCCAGTTCGGGAGCTCTCCTTCTTGATCATCGTATTTAGCCGGTTTCTGTCTCTGGAGTGAGCCCCCTCCTCCCCACGACACACAACCCCAAAGAATAACTGGTGGTACATAGAACGAGCCTGCTGATCTTAACAGACCTTAACTTTTACAGGAAGTAAGGTCTGTTGTGGCCCTTCTTGTACACTGCTTTCATGTGTCCGGACCAGTCCAGCTTGTCATCCAGATGACAGGTCTGACTTCCTGCAAAAGTTAAGGTCTTTTAAGATCCACCTACAGCTGGAGACAACCTCCACCTCCATGCCAAGACCGGTGACTGGTGCCTGTGTGGACTTCTTCCTCCTGAAGAAGGGTATATAAAAATTATAATTTAACTTACCTTGATGGTTATCCTATAGTACTGCAGGATGTAGTAAGAATAACCCTGACCAAAACAGTGCAGCGGACATATTTCAGGTACTAACAACAGGAATGTCCTGTCTGAAATCCTGAAGAGAGTTAATAAAAAACGAAACTGCTTCCTCACTTCATTTGCACCTGTCTCCTGCTTCCTGTCTCTGACACACACACACACACACACACACACACACACACACCATCCTTTTGTTTTTCTTTTCATGTTCTCCTAACCTCGTTACACAACCCCCCTAAATTTTTCAAACACACTAACCAAATGGTGAAAGGATGGTGCCAATCCTGTCGGCACTGTGGCACACTTTCTATTTTATATGCTTTGTGCCAGTGCCTTGCTGGAACCTTGCACCCAGTGAGTAATGAGAACAAGGTGAGGGGGCTCTGGAGTGTAATTATTTTCATTTGGGAGACAGTGGGGGGCTGCTCTACATTTGTCTCAGCCATACGTGACAGTTCACTATCTCCCAGTGACGGTAATGAGCACCGGGCCCTCATTATGTGTTGAGGATGGCACCTCTGAAAGAAAAGGCTAAAAATAAATGTTACCTTTCACTGTCCACACATGACAAGAGGAAGAGAAAAAAAATACAGTGGAGCTGGTGTCAGGAGCGGAGCTGAGAGAGTGCCTTATGGAAACGTTGTCTTTGGAAAAGCATAGAAATCCCATAAGAAAGGACAGGTCAAGGGAGTGCGAAGCTGTGACTGGTGTCAGGATGAATTTAATGATACATATAACTGGGACGTCCGGTTTTATTTTTTATATACACATATCGGCAACATAAATGCACATTCTCAGACTCACAAATACACACAACAACTACTAGATGGGACAGGAACACAAAGCAGCTTTTACAAGGTGAAGCCTTTGGGCAATTTTTTCCCCTGTCGCTTTACATATTTATAGGCCACCGAGCTTCATTGCATCGCCCTCAACTGCAGTCCGTTCCATTGCTCAGAGTGGAAAAGAAAGTCTGTGGGGTGTTGACCTGGCAAGAAGCATTTTGTCATCTGTCAATGGACTCACCTTGGTCACTTGAAAATGCTTCTGGCTGCTCTGCTTGTAGCTGTTTTCTCAAAAGCTAAAAGAAAGCTAAAATCTCCTCTTAATATTTAGTGGCCACTGAACGCATCACTAATGCACATGTACTCTCTTCCATTGTACCAGGCTGTCATTCAAAGTGTCGTTTAGTTACCAGCCTTTTGAAAATAAAGAATCTGTTGTATGAAAAATTGCTCCTGCTGGCAGACAATATGAGCTTATTTGAAACAGTCTTTCAAAGATAACACCTTTTTGTAACTCAGCAATTTCTTTCACTCTTAATCATCGTGTTTGCTAGGTAAAAAAAAGTCACATTATTTAAAAAGATGAATTACATTGCTTCTGGCAGCAGGCTTTTTTAACTAAATAAAAATTTAGAAAACAATTAAAGTGTGATTTCCAGGAATGAATGTGCAGTTGAGCAGGCAGTTGGCAAGACAAGATAAACTGTTGCGTTTTTTTCATTCCGTGAGTATTTAAAATATTGAAGGCATACGATACAACTTTAAATAATCTGACCACTGTCTCATAATCAAATTTTAATCAGGAATATTTTCAATCTATATTTTAGTTCAATAATTTGTGTGAATCAAAATAAAATTAAAGGCAAGTCGCTTGTGCAAGGGACTACAGCAGCAATGGCAAAACTGTGTTTTTGGAAGTAATTTTGAAACTTTCCAATTGGGACAAACAATTGCATTAATTGCACCTTAAATACTTTTTTGTTTTTTTACCCCATTAAGGCTTTCCCTGAACATTTGTATGTTGTCAGTGCAGCTCTAAAACATGAAGAATTCTCACATTTATTCAAAATAAATATGTTTTCCAGCAAACATTTGCAGTGATAAGAAGTAGCCATGACAGCTGCTGTCCAGGCTGCTCATCATCCTAACCAAACATTACCAAACTCACAGGTGACTGTGCACTTTAAAAAGCAGCAAGTAAACACGGCTCTGCCACATTTCTCTGCAAATTGTCAACAGACTGATGTGATAATGCTTTTGCTCGGTGAGTTTATTGAGACTTTCTCTAAAAGTTTACAGTTCTGCTGTTCAGCCTCCTCTCTGCAACATAATGTGCACATTTCCAGATATTAAATTTTAAAACCCCAAAACAGCAACTTAGACAAAGAAGACAAGTTATTTCCTAAATTTGTTTGGGTAAAATGCTGCTGCTCAGTAATGTACTGTTTTGTTCAGTATTATATTGACTTTCTTTACATAATAAGTTAAAAATGTTTTTCCTTTTCTTCCTTTCTTTGAAGCTTTTGCAGCGGTTAGAGAAGCCCGGGAAATGTTCATAATTAAAAAGCCACTGGTTCAAGCAATTTGCTGCCTAAAGGCTGATGAAAAATGACTGCGTGTTACAGCCAGGCTTTAAGTGTGATTTCTTTTCTTGCTGTAATGCTGTTTCTTTCATTATCCTGTATTTTTTTCTTTCCAAATTGATAAACTCACTCTCAGTATGAAAAATTGATGCCCTCCTTTGTGTGCGGCCCCGTCTGCTGTCCTCTGTTTTGAATTGAAAGGTGAGAGCTGGCTCACTGCCAGTTAGCCACTAATGGCCCTGGACAGCTAGCTTCCACAGGGCCTTGTGGCAGGTAAGGTGCTGTGTTAAAAAGCCCATTATGCTAATGCTAATTCTGCCGGGGGAGGGTGGGGAAGATCGCTCTGACACTTCTCATCTCTATCATTAGCGGCAGCACGTAGAGAAGGGATGGAGAAGCTCTTTAGTGAAACCTGAGCCTTTCCAGAAGATTTCAAATGGGATCTGAGGGAGGTGTGGGCTCTTCTCTTCCTAATGGGCAGAGCCTTGAGAGCTCATTTCCACTGTTGAATGCAACACATACAGTATCTGATGAAATTCTATGCTCATCTTGGAAAACCTATCAGTTTACTTTTAAAAGAACAATCGCGGTTTTTGTTTATATTTTCAAAAGGGACATCTGGCTGTAAGACAAGACAAGGACTGAAGGTTACTTTGTTAAAATGCACAGATTTAAATACAAAATCACACTTTTTTTTTTCCATTTAAGCAAATGTGTTGATTGTAAAATGCTGATAAAAAAAATAAAACAAAGAAGTCTGATTTCATGCTGAGAAGTTGACAAATCCAAATTCAAAGATACACACAGATGAGCCAAAACTTTAAGACCACGCACAGATGACATACATAAAAAAAGCCTCGATGTCTTCTAATAACGGTGCATTCTGAGACCTGAGATACATTTTAAATAGCCATCAACAAGTTCTATGATTGCATCTATAAATAAAAACGAACAAAAATTTAAAAACACGTCCATTTTAAAGTATTCTACTTGTGCATTAGTAAACTACTCCCAGTGTTCCTACTGTGCTTGATCCCCTCCTTGGATTCCCATTCTGAGAGAATGTCAGACACGAGCTGTATTATCTGCTAGGTCTCAGGGGCAACTCTTCAACTCAAAATTTATCTTCAGGAAGAGGAATAAATTATAGACACCCAAATGTTATGAGCAATGCAACTTGCAGTTGTGTTTGGCCATGAAACCTGTGACAAATCAATGCATTGTGAGTGATTGCAGTTAGAGCAGTCAAATGATACTGCACCACAATTCAGGACATTTGTGCTGAATGTTCTCCCTCAGACACCTCAGGACAGCACAGGGGAACTCTGAGTTGGCATTTTGACCCTGGGGAATTCATTTGTGGTGCACAACCATGTGAATGTTGAAGACAATGATGAGCATGGTCTTGGTGTACTTCTCGCCTTCTTCAGTCTTGCAGACTGCAGATGTTTTCGCTATGAAAACTGTTTTTGCTTCTCTGGGTTGAGGCTGAAAAAAAGCAACTCTCGAAGTTTGACCGATCCCAGGCAGCTGACTGACACAAACATGTTTTTACCCTGTTACAGTTGTGTACCTGCCAGTATTCACAAAAGCTAGTGTAAAACAGGTCCTGATGTTGATCATGTGATGGTTCCTCCATGTTCATGATGGGGCCACACTCTGTACACACAACAGGAACTGCCTCTGAACTTTCTTATCACACCTTGTAGTTGGCAAGTCAATAGCTGGTTTTCATAGTCAAAATGTAGGTGGAGGAAAAAAGTGAAGGTGTAAAGACCTGAGTAACTTTAAGGTCAAATAGGCAGATGCTTGCATTGGATGATGTCCAAAATGGAAAGGCATGTGGGGTGTCCCTGATCAGCAGTGGCAAGTATCTACTAGCCACTAAGCAGCAATGGCCAGCCTCAACTGCCAACTGACAGGACTCAATCTGCTGCAAACATCTTGTGCCAGATACCACAGAGCACCTTCTGAGACTGTTTTACACTATCTTCGTTCTCTGGTGATACACTTTTTTTTCTTTTTTTATCACATTACATTTCTGTCAGAATACATGGGCTGTTCCAATTTTTTGTGCAACATTAATATATTTTCAGGGAGACCAGGATGACCTGGGCCACACCCTCTCCGCAGCAAAGATGTCAAATATTGACAGACCAGACATACACACTCGAGGAAGAACTCAAATATACCATCCTGACAGAGAGAGAAGAGATGCGAGGTCAGGCTGAGGACAGTATCTGTGAGGAAGTGAGAAGTTCTCACATAATAGAAAGAGATGAACAGTGCACAAATAGGCACTTAGAAAATGCATTCTCAAAAACATTCTCTGACAAGCAAAGTACATCTCCTGTTGGGTACAAACATTTAAATGAAAATCTTGACATCCCTAAATCTTCTGAAATATTAAAGACCTTGGTGCTTGTTTCTCAAATGATATGCATCCGTGAATAGTAGAGTTCATATCTGTTACTGGATGAGCTCCAAATCTGTATCGCATAAATGATACACAAATGCGAAATGTCATCGGGAATACATATCGGATGGCTGCTATAACAAGACTTGCTCATTTTACAATTATTCCAAGCAGTGAGCACACTGCCATCACATATAAAAGCCATGCATAAGTCAAGAGGCATCTAGCCTGAATGTCTCCTCCACTCATTTTTTCACGCCTCATGAGCAGGTGTGGGAGAGCGCTGGTTGCATCACTAATGCGCATAGTCTGCTCCCATTCTTTACTTTGTGTGTACACGTGTGTGTGCGGTGCCTATATATAACACAACTTTGAAACTTGGCAGTGGTCCATCTGTCTGTTTCGTGTGTTGCAGTTGGGCACAGGTCCCACCACGGTCCCAGAGAGGTATAGCATGAGCTGTACAGCCACCTGCCTGATCGCACACTCAGTCTGCAGGAATATCCTATGTGGAAGCAAAAGGAATCTCCATCAGCTCTTGAAATGTACACAGCATGTCTGATTGTTTCTTTACTTAATTTTACACCTGGTTAAAGATGTGTAAAAGCTGACTAGTGAAGAATTGCAACCTGGGGCATGCTTTTTTTGAGGAATCAGCTGATTTACACTGCCCACAAAAAAGAAAGTTGCACAATCTAGCGTTTCGTTAGATCATGTTAGCTCTTAGAACGACACAAATTCGCTGTGGCATCATTTTGATAAGCTTCTGCAATGGCACAGCATTTATTTCTGTCCACACCTGCATTATTTTATTTTATTCTTTTACCAAAATCTTATATTGATGATGGGAGAGTTGGACCGCCGCACAAAGTCTTCTCCAGCACAACCCAAAGATTCTATGTGGGGTTGAAGTCTGGACTCTGTGGAGGCCAATCCACATGTGAAAATGACATCTCATGCTCCCTGAACCACTCATTTACAATGTGAGCCCCATGAATCCTAGATTTTTCACCTTGGAACATGCTCATGCCATCAGGGAAGAAAAACTCCACTGGTGGAAAGACCTGGGGCCTCATTTATAAAGCTTGCGTACGCACAAAACAGGGCTAGAAAGTGGCGTACGCCACTTTCTACGCAAAGGTTGTGATTTATAAAAACAAACTGAGAATGTGCGCACCGGTGCGCCAACCTTGATTCATGATGCTTCCTTACGCACAAAACAGGGCGTAAATCACAAACTTTGCGTAGAAAGTGGCGTACGCTGTGTACGTTGTGATTTCTAAAACAAACTTGGCGTGAGAATGTGCGCACCGGTGCGCCAACTTTGATGCTTGCTTAAGCACATTTTGGAGACAGAGGGAACGGCAGTGCCGGAGGGTGAAGTGGCGAATTGAAACCAGATTGATCTCAAACCTTTATTGTTATCACATATTAGACTTGTAGAGCCGGATAATCATAAACCCTCATTGTTGTAGATGTTCATATAGTGCGTCATTCGGCCGACGACTGTATTTGCAGAACTATGTTCATATATTAACAGGGGCGGATTGAACGTTATTTCATTCGGTCGTTTGACCGAAGGGCCGGTCCACATCTGGGGCCGGTGCAGTAATCTTTATTAAATAATTTTGTTTACTGATCACCCGGCTCCCGTATGGCTCATCGGGGAAAGCAGAAGACCCATTTGCAGGGGTGGTCTCCGACGCAGTGGCCCGGGTTCAATTCCTGCCCGCGGCACTTTTATGCATGTCTTCCCCCTACTCTTCTCCCCATTTTCTGTCACTCTTCACTGCAACTATCACAGTAAAAAGGCAAAAAAAGTAAAGAATTTTGTTTATTTATCCATATGCGGCCGAATGGGATGAGCGTCCAACCATTAATCCGCCCTGTACAGGCACGCAGGCACACATGCTTCACACCACAACCCCCGAGTGAAAATGAATTTGTCTATGTGAACCGAAAAAATGTACATTCAATCAGTTTACAAATTATTTGTACATCGGACATGATCAAAGCAAATTTAGTGGCAGGGTGGCCTGGGTCACACATGATTCATTCATCCTGATGCACAGCAGTGAAAAGACTGCCGGCCGGCGCTACGTGAAATGCCGTGGATCAGCAGCTTATTTATATACAGATACATTCATGAGTTACTTTGCATTGACCATTCATGGTAAAATGTGGGTGTGTTGTGGGCGGAATGTGAGGTGGATCCACCTGTGCAATCTTCCAGCTGGTGTCTGATTTATCAAGAAATTGCATGCAGCTGTGCTTACGCACAGTTTTATAAATCAGGGGCAAAGGGCATACGCCCTTTTCGTATTTTCGGCGTACGCAAACTTTAGTATGGATCCTACGCAATGTTTTATAAATGAGGGCCCTGGTCATTCAGTATATTCAGGTCGTCGCTGACCTCATTCTTTGGGAACATAACGTTGTTGAACCTGACCAACCCTACATCATAACCCTAACCCCCACAGGCTTGTACGCACTAGGCATAATGAGTGCATCCTTCATCTGCCTCTCTTCTTACCCTGATGCAGCCATCACTTTGGAACAAGGTAAATCTGGACTCATCAGACCACATGACCTTCTTCCATTGCTCCAGAGTCCAATCTTTATGCTACCAAGCAAATTGTAGCCTTTTTTTTTCTGATTGGCCACACTGATCAATGGTTTTCTTAGGGTTACACAGCTGTTTGGTTCTAGTCCTTTAACGTCCCTTCACCTTGTACATGTGGAAATGCTCTTACTTTCACTATTAAACATAGCTGTGAATTTACCTATTGATTTCCTACAATCATCTAAGAGTTTCTTCCTCGAAGATGATGATTCACCACTCTACTCCATGTTATAATAATGCATTGGACAGTTCTTAACCCAATTTTAGGAGTTTTAACAATCTCCTTTATTGTTTTCTTTGCTTGATGCAGGCCAATAGTTTGATTCTTCTGAAATTGATTTACATCTTTTCTACGACCACAGGATATGTCTTCTGGCGTGGTTGTTTAAGAAATGAGAAGTTATTTACTGCATCAGCTAGGGTTAAACAAGTTTCTGCCTGCTGAAACATATTCATCACTGGAGTTATTAGCCAATGAAAGGCTCTAACTATTTGTTTAGTTAAATCCAAGGGGAGACTTTTTTTTGGACAGGCAGTGTATTTTACACAACATAATAGCATATCTACAGATTTCCTCAAAAGGGCAGGTTGCACAAAAATGTAGCATTTCACTTTTTCAGCTAATGTCTATGTCATTTTTGAAGCAATTTCCCCCCAACTAAACAATCTGTACCAGACTGAGTGAGAAATCTTCTATTTTTGTAAATGAAGCATCTGCCCTGAGGGCCCTTAGAGGCACAGAGAAGATGATCTGTTTTGCCTAGCTTTGATTTCTTTACCTCATGCGTAGCATTTCAGCTAAGCTTCAGCTGAGTTAAACATTCTTTCAACTTCAAATACCATCCAGAACACAAATATTTTCATTTAAGTATTTTTCAAAATGCACTGAATATCTAACACTGAATAGCCAGTCATCACTGATACTCTTATGAAAGCACTTTTTTACAGTAGCATATGAGTGTATCATAGAAAAGGTACACACATAAGGACGTATTGTCACTTTTAGCATTAAATGTCATCTCATACAATGTGTATTTGAAAAGGGTAACCATGACACGAGACAAGGGTATTGAGCAGCAGTAGATTCTTCACACTATTGTGACCTGATTAGACGGAAATCTTGGGTACCAAAATTGTCTTTTCACAGCCTGTCTTCAGTGGCAGGCTGTGAAGTGCTTGGTTAAGTGCCAGTAATAGTGGAGGTGTCACATTCCATATTTGACTTTGTCCGATGGCAGTCCAAATGTTTTGTCCAAGATCAGTAACCATATTCTAGCAGCCCAACCTTAGTCGAACTTTAACCGTAGTGTATGGAGTGTCTGACTATTTTGACTAATTGCTGTGGAATCATGTGAGAGCAAGCATGCGTGAAGGCATAATTAACGTCCTGCGGTTTCACACCAGTCCGATGAGGAAGAGTTGCTGTTGGTTACATGTCAGTGATCACAGCAAAGCACCGAAAACGGAAAGGGCAATCAAGCAAATATGGATAATACTTTTGTAAATGTTGGGAAAATTGGCTTTGCAGAATTATCATGAGAAAGGATATATATTCTTATATTAACACTAAATCCATACAAAACTGCAAAGGACAGACTCAGCATCAGAAAAAAACTTTATTTATTCCCGAGGGCCAATTAGGTACATTAATAATTAAGACCTCACTGAAAAACTGGAGACTCATGACGGACATGCAAAAAACACATTATTCCAGTTTCAGCTTGCAACTTGCAGCTTCGATTACCCTCAGTACAACCCTACCAATCATTAATCACTAATTCGGTTGGAGGCTTTAAAGACTACTACCAGCTAATAGCCTTGAGCAGTTAGCCTCAAGCCACCTCAGAATAATGCAACATGGGTCTGCTAAAATCACATCTGTAACTCTGCATCCACAGACGGTATCACCTAAATGCAAAACATGTTGCTGTTAGCACCAGAGCTAACGTTAGCTACGAGAGTCCTGGCACAGGCAAACAGTGTAGCCATCCCATAAAAGACCAGATGATGAGGTTCCTGGAATTTCCTTGAAATAATATGTTTTCAAGGCATTGAAAATATTGAAAAGAGCTTGAGTTTACAAAAAATCTTAATATGTTGAATATAATCGCTATAATTGCTCTTGGAGTTTGCAGTAATCTGTGAAAGTAATCGACAGATGAAAAATGCACAGATAAATTAAATGAAACAAGCATTTTTGTTGCTTAAGTTCACATATATGTCTATTCATTGATTCAGTTGTCAGCTGAATTTTATTTGAATCAAAAAATTTTGCTTATTTTGTTAAATACTGCTATTTGACAAAAATTTGATTATTCGCAAATAATTAAAACACCTCTAATTAACTCAATTACTTTTTAAAACGCATCCCACCGCTAATTATATTATATTATATTATATTATATTATATACTCAACAAAAATATAAACGCAACACTTTTGTTTTTGCTCCCATTTTTTATGAGATGAACTCAAAGATCTAAAACTTTTTCCACATACACAATATCACCATTTCTCTCAAATATTGTTCACAAATCTGTCTAAATCTGTGACAGTGAGCACTTCTCCTTTGCTGAGATAATCCATCCCACCTCACAGGTGTGCCATATCAAGATGCTGATTAGACACCATGATTAGTGCACAGGTGTGCCTTAGACCGCCCACAATAAAAGGCCACTCTGAAAGGTGCAGTTTTATCACACAGCACAATGCCACAGATGTGGCAAGATTTGAGGGAGCGTGCAATTGGCATGCTGGCAGCAGGAATGTCAACCAGAGCTGTTGCTCATGTATTGAATGTTCATTTCTCTAACATAAGCCGTCTCCAAAGGCGTTTCAGAGAATTTGGCAGTACATCCAAATCATGGTGTCTAATCAGCATCTTGATATGGCACACCTGTGAGGTGGGATGGATTATCTCAGCAAAGGAGAAGTGCTATCACAAATTTAGACAGATTTGTGAACAATATTTGAGAGAATGTATGTGGAAAAAGTTTTAGATCTTTGAGTTCATCTCATAAAAAATGGGAGCAAAAACAAAAGTGTTGCTTTTATATTTTTGTTGAGTGTATTATATTATATTATATTATATTATATTATATTATATTATATTATATCATATCTGTTGCAGGGACAAAAATGCTCTCACTTTAAAAATAGTGTCGTTTTTTTTGGTGGAGCATTTGCACACAGGGAGGCTAAATGGTTTATTCACCTAGCAAACCAAGGAGGACTGCTTTACTACAAAACTTATCATTTCAAGTATTTAGGTTATTGTTCAGAAACTGCTATTGTTATTTCCTGTAGCCAAATTAATTTAGAAAAAGGCGATGCTCAAGCAGTGGAAGGGGAGGAGAAAGGTGTTAGTTTATACTAGTCTCCATCCTCTGTTTGATCATCTTCTCCTAAACCAATGCAAACAGAAGTTACATCACACAAGTGCCCCTGGAGATAACCTGGTCCCATGCTGGTTACAACTGCTTTATTGTGTCACATACTGTATGTTGTCATTTGCTGTCATTTACCATACCTGGAGGCAAAACACAGTTTCTCAATTAATACATTATTGTAAAATCTAAATTCATTTACATGCAACTTCAAACTGGTTTGACATTGGTGTTGGTTCAGCATGGCCTAAAAGTGGCTAATGCATCCAGGCAGGAGTTCCTTGCAACAGACTGCTACATGAAAAATGGGAAGAAACGCACCCTTGGAAATGACTCATTATGCTACAGTATGTCAGTGTGTAATTGAAGCTCACTTTTTGCATTATGTTGCCTCATCTTGTTTTGGCAGACCATAGGAAAGCTTCTCTGACATAATGATTTATAATTTTCCTGTTAAGAGGAAGAGTACGATTAGTGCTGGGTGTGTAATCATTGTGCTAATTGTTGTAATAGAGAAGTTTTTCTCCAATTAACAAATGCCCATTAAACCCACTCCCATGCTGTGGAAGTCTTGTTGATCATTGCAGTTCCTGAGCACAATGAATAAGAAAACAATCAACTTAATGCTGCACAATTAGCAAAAAGAATAAAATAAAATAAAGTAAAATAATTACCTTAATGTTGTTGGTGAATTTACGGATATGTCGGGAGTTAAAAAACAAGTATTTATGCTCATAGAGTCGCATCATTAGAGTAAGATCATTTGATAGAGAAAATAATGCATAAAAGCATTTTATTTTTGACAAGAAGAAGCCTTTACATCACGTGTAGTGCTTGTTTACTTTTGATCTTCTTCACAGTTGGTGTTGATATTGCAGTTGAGCTACAATTCAAATAACCTGGAGATGATCACATTTGCATATACAGTACAGTTAAGCTCATAAGCTACGAAGTGCACCCAAAGCTTTGCCTGTGAAATGTTTTTTTTTTTGCTTTCCATTTAAATGCATAACCATATCACTCTGAGCAAGATTGCATTAAGGATTCAAAGATTTAAAGTTTCACGGGTACAGGCTGGGTGACAGCTGAAGGAACACCAATCAATGGAGGTCCATCTCGGCGCTGCACCAAATGAAAATTTCCGATCTGATTAACATCAAAAGCACAATTAAGAGATAAGCAGCAAGGAAGGCAGACATAATGGGAATGCAAAACACCAAAGCAATAACAATTAAGTATCCCCACTCCTAGGATAATGGAGTCATGGCCTGGTAACAGATTTAAGGACCAAATGACTGTTTGTCAATTCATGTAATTACAATTTTATTGTGTGTATTTACGTTCTTCTAGGGGTCGAAAGATGAAGAGTACTGTCTCTCCTGTAGTGTGGTGAGTAAAGTGTGTCCATTCTGTGCTTGATTCCCGACACTTAAGCATATGCGAATGTGAGTACCAATTTTCTCGTCGACAAATTTCACTCAGAACAACAGATCTCAGCCAATGTCAATACAGGAATATTAATTCAGAAAATGGAATGGCATACTGCAGTAAGTGTAGAAAAAATGTGTTAATATATGTAGAGATATTTCAAAAGACAGATGTAAAGCCAGCAAAACAACAAAAGTCAGGAGATCAGCGATTCAAGTACAGAGGGATGTTCGTGTCTGTCCAGTGGCAAGACATATAGAATGTGTTAGAAAATGCTTATTTAGAGATGTAACACGTCTGATCATGACATTGAACAATAAGGTGGGTTTGTGATCTATAACACACATCTTAGTGAACAGGATATTACTTTATTGCTAATTGTGAAGATTAAACCCATCTATCATGAAGCTACCCAAACCCTTAGCTACACACCGATCAATCACCACCTTAAAAGCTCCTGCCTGATTTTCCTGCCATCAAAACAGCTGGGGGCAAGGAATCTTCCAAACCTCTGAACGTGTAATGTGGTATCAGTCACCAAGATGGTAGCAGCAGTTCATTGTCCTGTATGATGTGAGGTGGGACTTCAATGGATTGGTCGAGTTTTTACATCATATCCACCACAATCAGGTGGATCTGGAGGCCAAGTCAACTTTGTCAACAATAGCAACTTTGAACTCAAGTTCCTCAAAGAGACCAACTCGAACCCACATTTTCCAAGTAGAACATTGCCCAGAGGATCAAAGTGCCTCTGCATTCTTGCCTTCTTTCGATACTCCATACTGCTGCCATCCCTTCCCTGAGGAAATTGCATGCAGCCTGTCTGTCCACATGATGTAAAAGAAAACCTGTTTCAGATGAGGACACCTTCTTCCATTGCTCCGTGGTCCAGTTGTGACTTTCTTGTGCACCTTGTAGGTGCTCTCAGGGCAGACAAGGATCAGTATGGTGACTCTGACTGGTCTGCAACTGTGCAGACATATATGTGCAAACTGTTATGCCCTGTTTCTTCTGATGCATTTCTACCACAACAGGGGTTCTTATTAATTAGTGCTACAGTAGCACTGCTGTGTATTGGATCACACAAGACAGCTGACTCTCCCACTGTGCATTAGGGAGCTTTGGACACCGATGACCATGTTGTTGGTTCCCAGTTGTCTTTCTTTGGGTCCACTTTTGGTTAGTGCTAACCACTGCATACTAGGAACATCTCACAAGATCTGCAGTTTTGCAGATGTTGTGACCAAGAGTCTAACCATCACAGTTAGGCTCTTGTCAAAGTTTCTCAAATTATTATACTTAATATTTTTGATTGCAATACATCAACTTAAAGAACTGGCTCACTTGCTGCCTAATGCATTCCACTTTACCTGTCGGTGGTTTTAAAGTTGTGGCTGATCTGTTTGTGTGCATCAACGTACTTACATTCCTCATCTGAATAAAGAGATGTCATCTTGAGGAGGAAAACAGTGTGGAAATCTTCAAAGGGAAACCATAGCTTTGAAGGTGTCGCTGGTAGCTTCAAAGAGCAACATACATGTTTCCCAATAGGCTGGAACCTCATAAGCGTATAATGAGAGGTGCTGTGGAGGTATCTTGAGACAGGCCGTCTAACTCCCACGTATGGTTTCACCCAACTTTCTGTGCAGTGATGAGAGTCTCCTGATAAGCCAGTTCTTACATGAGGAGCTGAACAGTGGGTTTTATGATTTTATCTGCCTTCATAAAAAATGGCTTTAGTTGCTAAGGTCTTGGTAAACCATTGTTCATCTCACAGTGCAATGTAAAGAGATACCCAATGTGATCTGCAACTTCAAAGTTCACAGCAGAAAGAAGGTATGAAAAGACATTGGGAGCTTTAAACAATAGCCAGTGGCTTCACACATTAAATATTCTCCTTAATCCATAAGCAGACTGCTACAGACATAACAGATCCAATAAAAAGTTCTGGCAGTGGTTCCATACCCTGCCTTTAATGCTGTTCAAACAGCTGCTGCATTAGAAATGCTCATTCCTTAGTGTAGAAGGGCATAAAGACCCATCCAGAACTTCTGTGCCAAAACCTTTTTGATATGTACTGAACTCATAAATCCGGTGTAGCCACAAAGTCAGAGACAAATTGGAAGCTGCAGCAGGTGGTACAGCCACTCTAGACAGCTTAGAAGTGCACTTTGCTCAATCAAGAAGAGCAAATAAAGCTGCAAAAGGAGAAAAGAGATACTGTTTCCCCCTTTTGTAAACCCGAGAGCTATAGTTCTGAGAGCAACAGCAGGTATTTATTTATTTATTAGGTGGCAAGCTGACAGATAGAACATGATGTGGAAATAATCCTTTAATGGTTACATCAGCTCCACAGAGGGTCTCTAAAACACTTCATTTACGTAGTTTTGTGCTTTGTAGTTGTCGGGAAAGAGGAGGTTAAAAGGTTCTTGCAGGGGAAAAAAACAAAACAATAGGTGTTGAGGATAAACTGTTCTCAAATCACAGTAGGCCTCTCATAATAAAGAAAGGCACTGTTTGGAAGACTTTGAAAAATGCTGTCTGTGCATTGAGGGAAGTTCACAGGCTGTGTCCATACAAAGATTATGCTAAAAACAACCATTACTTTTCTCTTAATCTTTCCTTCCCTTTTATATATTTACTCAGTCTCTCTCTCCACGTCTCCTGAATATGCATGAGGTTTGTCTTTCATGCAGGTAAATGTGCTTACACAAGCGCTTGAGCTCACCAACATTTTGACAGCGTTTCTAAAAACACAGTTATGATAACTCCATTTGCACAATGTGAGAACGTTAGGGTAATGTGACTGAACATATTGTGATATGTTGTGTTCAAACATCAGGCAATTCATGAAATGTTGATGATGTGGTGTCCAATCAGTGCGTGTATGATTAGCAGATTGTTAGGGCTGTGAAAATGAGATTTTAATGGCAACGCTGACAAGTAAACATGTTTGCGAGAAAATATGGCTAGCTGATGAAATATCTCAACTGATGCGATATGTGGATGATTTGATGTTGTTGTTGTGTTATTTCTCACCGCTGATCACATTTCCAGAGATGGGTGCAACTCGGTGCGGCAATTCAGTGCAAGGTTACGGCGATGGGCTTTCATGAGGCATAAACCACTGTGGAAAATCATCCTTGTCCACAAATATACATAATGGGTGCATGATGTGGGTATGACCTGGAATGATTTTCAAAGTCTAACTCCTGTAATTTCACCGGATGCTTTTAGAGAACAGAAGACAGATTCTTCAATGCGTCGATGATTGGCTGCATGTTCATTTACTTGTGAATGAAATGAAGATGATAACACTTTCATGTGTCGAAAATGCTTTTGCATATGTATTTATTATATTTATGTGCTGCCATAGTGTCTGACGTATGTGTGTAAATATGTCCATGATATAATTCTACGATGGAATGAAAAGCCCACTTCCTGTAATATACAGAGCTGACATCACTACGGTGATTAGTGAGTGTCTGTCACACCCTCCACCTGATGCCAGATAGCGGTAGATTCTCTTCCCCTCCTCCCTTCACTCTCTGGTTCTCCTAGGTGGGCGTGAGCGTGGCGTGCTGACAGGTGCTGCAAATGGCAATCAGCATAACTGGTGCACGAGCAGGTGGGAGTAATCACCTTCAGCTTCCATAAAGATCCTGACACTGCCGCTACTTGTTGCAATACCTCAGTCAGTACCGTTCCAATTAAGTCTGCTAAATGTTGCATTGAGCTCATAGTTCTCTTTTCTCTTCCAGTACCAGACCTCCTGCCTGCTCACCTTCAGCCCTCGTTTCTCAGTTTCTACTGTCAAGCCTGGACCATACCGGTTTCTCTCCCTTTCACACTCCATCCTTGCAGTTCCGCCAGGGATCCCTGACCGTCTTCCATCCACCGCAGCACCTGTTCATCAGCCGCCTGCCAAGCGCAAACCCCGCCCGCCTCACCTTCCCGGCTCCCCTACCTCAGTCTGCATACAGCCAAGCTCTCTTCTCAAATCTGAGTCAGTTCAATCTTTCTAGTCTGATTCCTGTTTAGTTCCAAGTGTATTTATAAGTCGAATTGTCATCCTTTGTGTACAGTGGAATTGTCCGTTTAGTTTCTACTTCCCTGGCTCGGTAGGGACATTACGGGTTAGTTTAGTTTTGTTTATCTGGTGTATTGAGTCTTACGGAGTCACAGGAGCATGGAGTCACAGGAGTGCCAAATCAAAATATAAATAAATAAATAAATGTGGAAATATAAGGAGAAATAAATAAATAAATAAATGTGGAAATATAAAGAGTCTCTCCAGCTCTCAGTTCAAATCTCTGATCCGGTTCCTTAACAGTGTCTGAAATTTCAGTTTCCTGCACTGTGATCTATAGAGTGTTAAAGTTCCAAAACTGTGCATGTGATGTGTCATGGTCAGGTCATACATGCAGCACGTGTGAGCAGTAACTGCCATGAGTCAGGACGTTGTGTGACACTGTACTACTAACAGCAGAACCACCCAGTTACACATGTTTTTGTGACCCCTGATAGCACAAGCTGTAACTTCACATTTTGTGTCAGTCAGCAGCTCTGGGTGGTCCAGCCTTCATGTGGAGGCTCATCACTGGTGATGAGAGGTGGGTTTGCAATTACCGTCAAGAGAAAAATCAACAGTTTTCGTGACAGAAGAGCCTGTAGTTTCCAAAACCAGATAAGATGCATCAGATCAGGAGAGCACCAGGAGCATGCTCATTGTTTTCTTCTGCATTCACAAGGTTGTGCAGCAGGAATCAGCCCTCAGGGTCAGACTGTAAAGGCAGAGTTTACTGTGACATCCTGAGGTGTCTGAGGGAGAATATTCGGTGCAGTGATAGAATGTGAATGCTCCAATGCGCTGTGCGCCCGGTCACAGCATGCTGATTATGCACGGGATTTTTGGCAACAACAGCACAATTGTCCCCCCCCTCCCGCCTCACTCACCACTTTTGGCTGCCTGTGACTTTTTCCTCTTCCCCAGAATGAAATTCAAGTTGAAGGGTTTTGATACAGTTAAACAGATTTAGCGCTCATCGCAGATGGTGCTTGACATGTTTACATAACAGGACTTCCAGGGAGTGTTACAAGTGTTGCAGAGGCACTGTGAGAGCTGCAATACTGTGGCCAAATTTGAATCATGCACAACTTTGGATTTTAATGTGCGCGTCTAGTTACTTTTCGATCAACCCTCCTACAGGCAGTCATTGTTGGGCTTTCTGCTTTTAAAGAGAGAGGATAGAAGGGCAGAGAGAGAATAATATGCAACAAAGAAGTCCTAGGTCAGGTAGTTGCTGGACATGACTTCCCTGTTAACATTCCTATGGACAAACATGTAAGCTACCAAGGCCACTGTAAATGATCCGATTAAAGCTTCAGCAGCTCCCTCATATGACCTTCAATTTGTGGACTGCAGTGATTCCTTTAAAGCTCCAAGGGGATGGCTTTTAGTGTAATGCCCTCCACCGTGAGCTCGGAGTGATGATGCCGATTACCTTCTCCTTCATAAAACCACACTCTGCACACAACTCAGCGCTAGACCATTGAACAGTCTCAGTCAGTTCAGATTCTTGTTTAAGTCTAGCTCCTTGTTTCATACCTTGTACTAATTCTGTGTCTCCTGTTTTTCAGTTTGGATCTCCCCGCCTGCTCAAGCCTGGGTTTCTCTGCACCCTCCCTCATCTGTCTATACCCTTGGTCTCCCGGAATCCACCTGCAACCCCTACCTTTAAGTCCCTCCATCTACGGCACCTGCCTTTCTGCGCCATTTGCCACCCCAGCCTACCACTTACGAGCTCGTTCACCTTTTTGCCTTTGGAGAGTTAAGTTGTCTGCCCAGTTGCTGTACCCAGCATAAGATTATTGATCGCTTGTAGTTGCCGATAAGCAGCCTGTATTTTCTTGCTGTGCCTGTCATGCTCCAGCTCCTGCTCCTGTCTTTTTTTTCTCCTCTGTCTCTCTCTCTCCCGGTCACTCGCCCCTGGCTCTGCCAGCTGATTGCAGCATGAGCTTCAGCTGCAGTTAATCAGCAAATTCCACTCACCTGCTCCCCTCCTCAACTATATAAGCCCTCTGCTTCCCTCAGTCAGTGCTGGAACATTGTTTGACAAACCCTTCTGGACTGCGTCAGCTCTGGACTTTTCTGCTCCCCCCTCTTTGCGGATTTCTCCCTCCTTGGACTCTACCGCTTTCCCTCTGTTTGGACTCCCCAATCTTGGACTCTGTGGGTTTTTGTGGATTAATCTTAGCCTGTTCGCTCCCTTGGTTGTTAGCTGCCCTCATTGAGTGAGTACCTATCAGGACCTCTGAGACTTTATTTTGAAGGCTGAATCCAAATCTCTGGACTTCACCGCACTTGCGAACTCGTGGACTTTGCGGGCGCTTTCATGGGAAGTCCGGGAGTGCTGAGGGCTGTCCAAATCCACAATTCATCCAGTCCACAAGGGGCCTCAAGTGGACTTTCTGCAGACTTCCAGAGAGTCTGCTTGGGGTGTAGACTTCTCAAAACACCAGTTTTGGCGCGAGCTATCGCACGATTTCGGAACGAGATTTGCTTTCTAGCGTCCTGAGATTTGGATACAGACCACAACAAAGAGCGATCGCCAGGTAACGTGGAGGTTTTCATTCACTTCTCATCTCTAGTATGTTGTGGGACACTCATTGACACTATCCGAGCCAGTCAGTGTGGGGAAAAAAGCACGTTAGGGAGGACTTTGACGTGGGGAGGCAAGTTGCCCCATACTTTTCGCTAGCTGAGCTGCTAAGCTGCCTGCCTGGCTAAATACTGGAGCTATGTTGAAAATTCATTTCTCCATCACTCACATGAAGGAAATGACATATGAAAACAGACCCCAGGTTGGAAAAAAACAAAGTTCCCCTTTAAGGTCAATTGCCGCAAGAGTTCACATCTGGACAAACATTTCAGATTTTTAAATAGTTAGTGCATTTACATAGCATGACAAGATCCACCATCCCTCTCTCACTCCCACTGACCCCTTTAACCCCATCTGCCCTCCACCTCCCCTTCCACCCTCCTGGACACCAGCAGTTAGATGGACACCTTGTTCATTTTTAGATGTTCACCACCAGTAAAATCACATGTGAAATCTTTCACGGTAGGGAAAAAATATCCCAAGAGGTAGATTTTTGTCAAATAATAAAATCAAAGAAGTATATTTTCAAGTTGCATTACATCCACCCTGTTAATTCTTTTATTGCAGGATATATGAACAGTGCAGATCTGTGTACTTTCTGCAGTCACCAGAGGGGATATATGTCTCATCTTTTTTTCACTTAATCTTTTATAGTTTGATGGCAGCATTTTATGTGCACAAATATGTCATTTAAAATCCCCACTTGGTTTGGTCCTTGTAAAAAACCTGATGTCTCCCGCAGTCACACAGCAACATAAGGAACCACAGAAGTGCCTTATTACTGATTCAATACCCATAATTCATTTGACAAAACCTATATTTTAGCTTATATACACTACCGTTCAAAAGTTTGGGGTCACCCAGGCTATTTCATGTTTTCCATGAAAACTCACACTTTCATTCATGTGCTAACATAATTGCACAAAGGTTTACTAATCATCAATTAGCCTTTCAACACGACTAGCTAACACAATGTAGCATTAGAACACAGGAGTGATGGTTGCTGGAAATGTTCCTCTGTACCCCTATGTATATATTCCATTAAAAATCAGCCGTTTCCCACTAAAATAGTAATTTACCACACTAACAACGTCTAGACTGTATCTCTGATTAATTTAATGTTATCTTTATTGGAAAAAAAAAGGTTTTCTTTCAGAAATAAGGACATTTCTAAATCACCCCAAACTTTCAAACAGTAGTGCATGTATAGTTTTATAGTTGCTGCAGAAAATATTCAGACCTCTTCTCTTTATGCACACTTTATTGGGTCATATATTTAGCTGTAGATAAATAAACTTATATTATTTTCTCAGCAATCTAGTCAGAAACTCAATAGCTTTATCACCTGGCTCTGATCCATGCCCCACTGCTATTTTCTTGTGGCAGTCTGCACAGTGCTCCTTCAGCTTCAGTGTCAACTGTGGGACCTTACTGTCTATACACAGAAATGTGTCTTTTTAAAATACGCCCAATCAATTTAATTTGTACGAAAGTGAAGATCAGTCAAGTTCTAGAAACATCTCACACAGCAAAAGGTCTAAATACTTCAATAAATTATATTTTTGATAAATTTGCAAGCATTCACAAAAACAAATTTTATAAAATGTTGTCAATACCTTCGTGAGATTATTTGGGATAAGTACACTGCATTGTTCTGTCTTCTCTTTTATGTTGTTTTATGTAAACAGTTAATTGCCAAGAAAGTTTAGAAGAAAAAGCTATGCTGACCTCAAGCGGAATTTTCCTGCTTCCCAACATTTCTGATGATGCAGACTGTCTGCAGTACAAGCATGGCGAGCTAGAAAGCTTGCACTAGAAAGTATGTGCTGTGTTGCTGTATTGGTCACACCTATTTTTTTTTTTTTCCTTTTTGCCATCAAGATCAATATATGAACCCTACATCTGGATATCAAACAAGAACAATGCAAATACTGTTGTATCTATTATGGAACCTGCGCAGAGGCAATATTCAAGATTACACAGAAAACCCATTACTGTCCTCATCTCACCATACATTAATTCCACTCTGAGATTGATAGGAAACCCTCGGGCAGCCTTAGATTACAAGGGCACCATCCTGTGAAATCCCCAAACCAATATCATATTTTAATTCGACATGTTTGCCGATGTGAGATCTACGTTAGTCCGAGGAAGACGCCTGCTGTTCACAGAAGCCAGTCCAATAACCTTTCCATGTGCATAATTACAATCTAAGCTGCTGCATTAGAGCCATGCGAAGGGCCAGTGAGTGTGGCTGTACATGAATTCCAAAATTAGAAAATGAAATTTAACAAGCTCTGTGTGAAGGTGGGGATGATGTAATGCTGCGCATGAAATATGCAATACTACACCTGAAATACTTTGTGAGTTATTATACATTTGGCTGCAGAGTTCAGAATTAGACACGTTTTACATATTGCTGTTTGATAGAACCAACATATAATATGTATGCAGTTTGCTTGTCTACATACATCCAGTCCGAATAATCTTGTCTGACATACAGAACTGGCTAACGTGGGCAAACATGTTGTATTTTGTGACTGTTTTTGTGGGACGAGACATGAACATCTTCATTCTGTTTGACAAGTTCAGGGTGTGATTTCTGAGAGCTTTTTTTTTTATTAAATGAAAGCACTGTATGGGTGTCTGCAGACAGTAGACAGTAGAGAAGGAGGGATGGAAATTGATTTCTATCAATCTCTGACTTGAACTTTTGACTTTTCAGATCTCGGGGAGACGCTGACATACTGTCAGCTCTGACAGAGGGGTTGTTATTTCAAAATGTCCTGCCTACTTTCGGACATACAGACCAAATACAGGTCAAGTTAACATCATAATACTTTTACATTGCACATTGCATATGTTTAGGTTCAGATGTAGAGACAAAAATATGCTTATTTATTGATTTTGTTTAAATAAGTACATACAGACTGTACACTTATATTTGTTGTTTATCAAACGCTCATCTTTTCTTTGACCACTCTCCTTTCAGTCCAGCTACTTAAAGCAGACAGCCGCCCACCCTGAGTCTGGTTCCTGTAAAGATGTCGTTTTTCCTCCCTTCTGTCTCCAAGTACTTACTCAATGGGAGATTGTTGAGTTTCTCTCTACACCATTGTAAAATCTTGACCTTATTATATAAAGTGCTTTGAGATGAAATTCTGTATGGACTAATGTTTTGCTATAGAAATAGGACCTGAATTGAATTACAGAAACAAAGAAATGTTTCTGTATATAGTGCAACTGGAAAAATATTAAAATCAACTTCATAAGACAAGCATTCAAGAGCTTTCAACACTCAAATAATGGTGTTGTTAAGGAGAATGTCAGCATGCAGCAAACAAATACTATTTGAACAATGATTATATTTTTGTACTTACAGGTCTTCACAGGAAAAAAATAAAGGCTGACTTTGGCAGTTGAGCTCATACTTCAGTGGATTTTCATTTGTTTTACATCAGCATGTGTGACAAACGCACAACAGGAAACGCGCTACAAAATAGTCAGCCAACCTACTTGTGTAAAACAGCTGTTATCTCCAGTTTAACTCAGATCAATTTGTTTTTTTCTTGCTTTTTATCATTTTCACATTCAGATATGTGTGTCATATTGGTGATAGATAAATGTGAAAGATTAGAATGTCTGTCTTTATTCTCTGTAACTCAGTTCATTTCTTGAGATGCAGTTACATTCATTCATTTGTTTTTTTTTTAATTCGTGTACATCCCTAATCATTTAGCTTTCTTTTCATCTTGTTAAATATCTCTGATTTTAATTCATTTCCTGAAAAGTTCCCTGCCTGTTTATTGTATACCGCACATCATCTACAACGTCTGTCTGATTTCTTTCCAAAGAGCAGCCATCTGTCTGTTACAGTTAAATTGAGCAAAATGAAGGACATTTAGAAACAATAAATTGATTAATTGAAGAAGAGGACTGAAAGAAATGGATAGTTGTGGTAAAATATGACCTTACAAATCAAAAAAAGAGATGTTCATTTGATCATAATATGGTCATAATAGCCACATTTAGCTCATTTGTCTGTTTCAGAATTGAAGGTGTGTCAGAAAAGTGGGATATATATCAGTGAGACCTTCAGTTATTGAATCATATTGAAGTACAATTGACAGGAGATAAATGTAGATGTTCACCTTTATCTTTTTCATATCATAGATGAATTATGTACATTTTGTCATTTCTTACTTTAGAAAAACATTGTTTTTTTTTAAACCACCAACTAAATAAGGAAAAGATGGTTTTTACCTTGCTAACCTGTTTCAACCGCATCTGCAGTCTTCCTCAAAGTGTCATCTGACGTGTGATGACGTGTCGTTTTTATCAGGTGACCAGCCTGACAGATCCTGACAGAATAGAAGAAGCAGAGAAGAAGCAAAAAAGAAAAACGGACAATAAGCGCAGACACATAATCACCATTCCATATATCCGAGGGATCACGGAATCTATACAACAGATAATGAAAAAAAACACAACATCAACACAGCAGTAAAACCACATACAAAACTCTGACAGCTACTGGTACACCCCAAAGATAAAACAGTGGGAAAGAGCTGTGTCAGTCTCTACTGACAAATCTGAAAAAATGTCTGATCATTTCTGTATTTGAATGCAAACTGGAAATGACTGGGAATGCCTAGTCTCCTGTCTTCTTGCAGCTTTGTTTGGTATTGTACTGTGAACTTTATATTTTATAATACTGACAATTTTGACCATTTTAAAATCATGTCTATGTAAAAAAGTGCATAGAAGGTGAAGTAGGTTAAATCAGTAATTACAGTGACTAACCAGTGGTTGCTCTTGGCACACAAGCACAAATCATGTTAGCACTCTGTGATCAGATTTTTGAGCTGCCTGATCTGCATTAATATCTCAGCTGCGCTTCTTCACTCACCTTGGCACAGTCAGATTGTTTCAAGCCATAAAACTGCCAAACAGATGCAAGCCCAAACAAAATTCAAAGGATGCCAAATAGATAAGATATATAAATAATGGTGGCTCAGTGGTGTAAGACACTTAGACATAAGCATATCAGTGGGTCAGTACTTCATTCATGTTCTGACTGGCTGTCCAACGAGACATTGACACAAAATACTGCACATTATCACAAACACACCATCCCCAGTTTGAAGCATGGAGGTGGCAGCATCGTGATGTGGAGATGCTTCTTGGAAGCAGGTACTGGAACGCTTGTAAAGGTAGAATGTAAAATGAAGGCAGCAAAGCATAGGAAAATTGTGAAGAGCAACATGAATGCAGTCTGCAAGAGAGCTGCAGTCTTGGGAAAAGATTTGCTTTCCTGCAAGACAACACAGTGACCCAAAGCATGGAGCAAATGTAACACAGAAATAAGTAAAAGACAGGGAGGTGAAGGTTCTGGAGTGGGGTCAAGGTGGAGATTCAAGAATTTTTAGCTGTAATTGAAAATGTTTACTGATGAAACCATCTAACCCAACAGACCTTGATCAGTTAAATGGGGTAAAATTGTACTGTCCAGATATGCAAGGCTAAAAACCTGTTTACACAGGCTCAAGGATGCAAAAAGCACTCAGTTATTTTTTTCTGGTGCAGTGGGCTTTCTCAAAGGCTCACTTGGCCTCATTACATGTGTGGATCTGCACACTACAAAGTGAAAGGCAAGCGTGTGGTCTCGTTCCCAGGTTGTTGCATATGGGGGCTTTGGACTCCGTTGTCATAACATCTGAATGCACTGGGTACTTGGTACGATTTTTCAATGGTATTTCAGAAGAGCTATCAAATGGCTGTATGTTAGAGTTTGAGTTTGTAGCTAACTTTTCTCTGCTGGTGTTATTACTGGTGCTATTCCTTTTCCTGGTAACAATAAGTTGACCGTCTGACATGTACTTAATGTTGTAAAAGGGCTTATTTAAACCCAAATAATGACCTTTTTCTAAACCTTGATACGTAATTTTGGTGACTTGGCTTAATCAAACAGTGAGTAAACAAAATATGTGGAAAAAAAACCCTCAGCCTCCTGTGTAAAAGTCTTGTGGTTTTTGCCATCTCCATGTCATCTCCTTGTACTGCTCTTTTAACTGAATATTGACAAGGTAATAAATCCCTGGAATTGAGAATGGATTAAAGGCACACACAGTACAACCATTTATAATAGTCTAGCGCATTGGAAAAGATGACTAATTGTTGGAGTTTGTCAATTAACTATTATTGTTACGTTGTAGCTTCCACATGTAACTGCCACAGACGCTGTGGGCTACATCACAGGTCATGTACACCTTAAGAGCATAACTACAGGTTGGGGTTAAAGCAACCATAGAACTAGAACATGAGAACCACAGGATCTGGGGTTGGGCAGCTTGGGTTGGTTGTGTGTTCTTTGTAGACTTTTGACAATGAAGAGAAGCAAGTTCAAAATACTCATCTATCTCCTCCTTTTCACAAACACACATCTAGTAAAGACTCTCCACCGAAAACCACAATTCCAGCCTAAATACAGCACCTGCTCCCCTCACTTGTATCACAAAGTGTATGAAAGAATATTTACACATGCATCAGGTAACTTGGGTATAAAAGCACAGCACAGTACAGATGGATCAAGTGTGACACATCAGTTTGCACACACAGGCCTGTGGAGATTTGAGTTTTGATTCAATGATTTTCAAATTCATGATATTGTGAATTGTGTATTTACAGAGGGAAATGAACACTGGCCTCTCAGCAGTATTTTTAACGATATCTCAAAAATCAAATACGTTCTGTGCATCAACACCAGTAAAACTATGCAAATACGTGTCTGCACTTGAAGCAGGGACTTGGCCCGTATCTCTCTGCAAATCAGACTGCAGAGCAGCTTGAGCACGGATCAGGGACTGACTTGCTTGCGGATGGACAAAATAGTCATCGCTGGTACATAGCACCCGATTTTGCAAGGATCATGATGAGGCCTTAAAGGTGCTGCTTTATTTACTGTGTAATCACCTGAAAATCAAAATATTTTTCTCGTTACCATAGAATGAGCCCTTCACATCTGAAGAGAGAAAGCGTTTTCGTCCACTCAGTCCTTCATGTTGCGCTGCCAAGATTCAGAACAAGATTCAAAGGTTGCCCAGAAGGACAAACCAAACCGAAGGAGCGTGTCTTCAGCTTTTTTTGTTTGTTTGTTGCTACTTAAACACAAAGACATACTTGGGTGGGGGACAGGGTATTGAGTTGGTTGCAATCTGAATTCTGTGACTCATTGCTGAGGCCAATAAACCCCACTCTCTTGACCTTCAAGGCCTCTTTCAAACTGTCAGCAGGTAATAGATGGGTCGACAGTGCAGAAACCAGCCATGACTGATTTGAAACGACATATGGGAGGTACTGGGTCATTTCATATAATAATAAAGAGATGCAGATCTGTTTTCCATGACCTGGTTTACAGGCCTGTATGTATTGTTTCCCATACACTGAAATATGGTCATGTATTAAAACTCTCCCATTCAAAGTAACACCTTTTGATAGTAAATGACAGATATTCAGTAGAGAGAAGCATGTGTTTCAGCTTTAAGAAAGCTAATTTTCCTGTTAGTCACACAGTGTGGATGTGTAATGATGTCCCTGTGAGTAATATCATAAATCACTGCTTTGCCTAATGATGACAATGCTACAATTCTGGACAGATTATCAATAACAAAAGCTAAATCCTTGTATGATTGCAAGGGTCATTTATTAACTTTGGGATTGTATTCATTGGTGAGTTTTGTACTAGTGTAATAGTAGAGAAATTGGGATAGATTTCATAAATGACTGTTTAACAATCTGAGCAATTCCTTTATTGAACACAGACAGAATCCAAGATTGGGCCTTAATAGCAGCCATGGTTACAAGTAATGATCTATTAGCCTCAACAATGGATCAAGGCTGGATATAGTCAAGAATTTGTTCTCCTCAGTCTCTATTTGCTCAGAATAGAATAGGCTGTGAAGCTGCTGTCCACTTGCTGCAATGTTTCCCCACACCCATCAATCCAGAAAATATAGTTTTTCTTACATTTACCAGTTAATCACTTAGAATTTAAAACTTGTAGGATAATAAGGGGGCTATGAATATGTCTATGAACAGGTGGTGGAAGTTTCACTGCCTGAATGTCGGAGCGGCTTATAGTTTACAGCTATAATGAAGCAACTTGCTGGAGACTTGACAAAGTAAAATAGCTGTTTTTAGGGAAGTTTATATGCAACACATATCTTTGAATTGCAAACCTGTTTAGTTATGCAAATAACGACATTTCCACCACAATGCCCCCCCCAACCCACCCCCACATTCAAACAATTAGGCCAGCTTCTATGTGACACACATTCCAATGAACAACAGTAGCTAATTGCAATGATGCACAAACATTCTTAATCGTACAGAAACTGAACAACATCAATTAAAGTTATAGGTAGGAAAGAAACACAAAACAACAACAAGATCATCCATCCATCCATCCATTTTCCTCCGCTTATCCGGGGCCGGGTCGCGGGGGCAGCAGGTGAAGCAGGTCGTTCCAAACGTCCCTCCCCCCAGCGACGCTTTCCAGCTCTTCCTGGGGAATCCAGACGAGATATATAATCTCTCCAGCGAGTTCTGGGTCTGTCCCGGGGTCTCCTCCCATACGGACGTGCTCGGAAAACCTCCAGAGGAAGTCTCCCCGGAGGCATCCGTATCAGGTGGCCAAATCACCTGAACTGGCTCCTTTCGATGCAAAGGAGCAGCGGCTCTACTCCGAGCTCCCTCCGGATGTCTGAGCTCCTCACCCTATCTCTAAGGCTGAGCCCAGCCACCCTACGGAGGAAGCTCATTTCAGCCGCTTGTATCCGCGATCTTGTTCTCTCGGTCACTACCCAAAGCTCATGACCATAGGTGAGGGTTGGAACGTAGATGGACTGGTAAATCGAGAGCTTTGCCTTACGGCTCAGCTCCCTCTTCACCACGACGGTTCGGTACAACGCCCGCATTACTGCTGACGCCGCACCAATCCGCCTGTCCATCTCCCACTCCATTTTCCCATCACTCGTGAACAAGATCCCGAGATACTTAAACTCCTTCGCTTGGGGAAGCAACTCCCCCCCAACCCGGAGGAAGCACTCCACCGGTTTCCGGCAGAGAACCATGGCCTCGGACTTGGAGGTGCTGATCCGCATCCCTGCCGCTTCACACTCGGCTGCAAACCGCTCCAGTGCGTGCCGGAGGTCACGGTCTGAGGATGCCAACAAAACCACATCATCTGCAAAAAGCAGCGAAGCGATCCTGAGGCTCCCAAACTGAAAACCCTCCCCACCACGACTGCGCCTTGAAATCCTGTCCATGAAAACCACAAACAGGATTGGAGACAAGGGGCAGCCCTGGTGGAGTCCAACACCCACCGGAAACGAGTCTGACTTAATGCCGAGTATGCGGACACAGCTCTCACTTTGGTTGTACAGGGACCGAACGGCCCGTAACAACGAGCCTCGGACCCCATACTCCCGCAGTGCCCCCCACAAAGCCCCTCGGGGGACACGGTCGTAGGCCTTCTCCAGATCTACAAAGCACATGTAGACTGGCAGGTCATACTCCCATGACCCCTTCAGCAGCTCCGCAAGGGTAAAGAGCTGGTCCGCTGTTCCATGACCGGGACGGAATCCGCATTGCTCCTCCTGAATCCGAGGTTCGACTATCGGTCGGATCCTCACTTCCAGCACCCGAGAGTAAACTTTCCCGGGGAGGCTGAGAAGTGTGATACCGCGGTAGTTGGCACACACTCTCCGATCCCCCTTTTTAAAAATAGGGACCACCACCCCGGTCTGCCACTCCCCAGGTACTGTACCCGATGCCCACGCGACATTGCATAGACGTGTCAACCAAGACAGTCCAACAATGTCCAGAGCTTTCAGCATCTCAGGGCGAATCTCGTCCACACCTGGCGCCTTGCCACCGAGGAGCTTTTTAACTCCCTCGGCGACCTCTGCCAAGGATATGGACGCAGATACCCCCGAGTCTTCAGGCTCTGCCTCCTCCATAGAGGACGTGTTTACCGGGTTCAGGAGTTCCTCGAAGTGCTCTTTCCACCGCCCGATGATATCCCCAGTATGGGTCAACAGTTCTCCACCCCGACCATACACAGCCTGAGCGAAGCCCTGCCTCCCCTTCCTGAGGCATTGAATGGTTTGCCAGAACTTCCCCGAGGTCAACCGAAAGTCCTTCTCCATGGCCTTCCCGAACTCCTCCCACACCCGAGTTTTAGCTTCCACAACCGTTTGGGTTTACCAGGTCTGTCCGGCAGCCTTCCCCGCCATTGGATCCAACTCACCACCAGGTGGTGATCAGTTGACAGCTCTGCACCTCTCTTCACCCGAGTGTCCAAGACATACGGCCGCAGGTCTGACGATACGACTATAAAGATGATCATCGACCTTTGGCCTAAGGTGCTCTGGTACCAAGTACACTTATGAGCAACCTTATGCTCGAACATGGTGTTTGTTATGGCCAAACCATGACTAGCACAGAAGTCCAATAACAAAACACCACTCGGGTTCAGATCGGGCAGGCCGTTCCTCCCAATCACCCCCCTCCAGGTTTCTCCATCGTTGCCCACGTGAGCGTTGAAGTCTCCCAGGAGAATTATGGAATCCCCGGGCGGTACCCCTTCCAGGACCCCACCCAGAGACTCCAAGAAGGCCGAATACTCTGAACTGCTGTTATAAGCACAGACAACAGTCAGAGTTTTCCCCCCTGCAACACGAAGTCGCAGAGAGGCGACCCTCTCGTTCTCCGGGGAGAACTCCAACAAAGCGGCGCTCAGCCAGGGGCTTGTGAGTATCCCCACACCCGCCCGGCGCCTCTCTCCCTGGGCAACTCCGGAGTAGGAGAGAGTTCAACCCCTCTCCAGGATTCTGGTTCCAGAACCCTTGCTGTGCGTGGAGGCGAGCCCAACTATATCTAGCCGGTATCGCTTCACTTCCCGCACCAGCTCAGGTTCCTTCCCCACCAGTGAGGTGACGTTCCACGTCCCCAGAGCTAGCCTATGCCACCAGGGGGCGGCACGGCCAGGCGCCCGCTCCTGCCTACTGCCCGGTGGGCATAGCACCCGACCCCGACTTCCTGCCCTGTAGGTGGTGGGCCCACTGGGCGGACAACAAGATCAATTGTGCAAAAAATACTCTGGACATGATTATTTTCTTCTAACACGAAAAATCTTAACACTGAACTACATCATGCATTTTCCCTCCTAGCTACCGTTCTGCTAGTCTAGCCAGGTTAGACAACCCACGGCAATGAATTTAATTCTCTGCCAGGGTGGGTCTAGTTACCCTCCATAAGGCTTGAGGTTGAATGCTCCTAAAACTGGCCGGACGAATCACCATGAAGTGTAGAGTCAGAAGGCGGGCGTAACTAAGTGACGACAGAGGCGCGACGATTCTGACAGAAACAACCGGAAACAACTAGCCTAGCCGTGCTAGACAACCCACGGCAACGAATTTAATTCTCTGCCAGGATCGACAACAAAAACGACAACAGTCATTGAGCTCCATTAGCACCGACTCTGAATGATCTTTCTGTTAACATGTCTGTAATATACTTGAGCTTCACCCATTGACTGTATAAATAAGGCTTCACCGAACTACCACATCCTCTGATTTCCGGCGCTCTAGGAGCCTATTCGTTGCGCTGATTGGTGGTATACCTACCCAATTGCTGCAGAGTGATTTGATAGACAACCTTTTAGCCCGCCTCCCTCCCTGTCGAGCGTGCCTAGACCTTTGCGTCTTCAGAGCATGAGTCTAGCACGGCTAGGCTACCGTTCTGCACCTGTATTAGCAATTACCAAAGTGAAATTTTCACGGGCTCTGACAAATATTAGCAGTATTCCTTAAACAATGATAAACATGCAACAGTGAGCTGTCTTATCCTGTAGCTTCTGTGGAAAACCATCTTTACCTTATGAACATGTGAACACAATGTCAAAAAAACCCCAACAGACTGACTTAAACTATGAAAATAGTTTTCTTTTAAGTGCATGTGTGCCCCAGCATACTTTGAACAAAATGAAAGCTTGCACTGAGAACTGCAGAACTTTAGTCTACAGGGTGTCCCTAAAGTCTCATTAACTATATGTTTCTTGCCTCCACAGATTAAATATGGCTTTGTCAAAAGAAGAAGAAAGAGTTCAACTGGTGCTTCTCAGTGGACATGAAGAATGGACATATAAAGAATTAGTGTTAGGGAAGTGATTTTTTGGGGCTAGCATGGATTTAAGCCATGACCAATTCTTGAGTTTTGGCTGACACATTTGGTCGTCCAGAATGGGGCTTGTCCATGACACTGCCCATTTCTTTAAACTTTTTAACCACCTTCGCCACCATGAAAAAGTCAAGTAGAATCCTCCTTGGGTGACATGCATTACATTCATCTGCTATTTTTCAATATGTCCATGTTTCACGCTAGCTGAGAAGTACTAGTTCAACTCTTTCTTTCTTCGACAAAACCTTATTTAATCTGTGAAGGCAAAAAATAAAGATAGTTAATGAGATTTCCTATGTGTCCACACTTTGGGGACACCCTGTATACATATCAATTTACGACAATGAGAATTGTAAGTTAGTTCTAGCTGTTAACTGAATTTATCTCTGAGCCACATAACCTTTAAGACATGTAGTACCAGAATGGAGTGAGTTAATACAACTCACTTCAGCACTTCAAGTCTTCTTTGCCTCTTTAGTGTTACAAGAAGTCAGTGATGAAAAAAGGAAACATTTCATCTCCATGCATAATTTCCCTTTGGATCTTTCTAAAAGGCCAACATGATCACTTGTCTAACATCCAATGAGGAGAAATGAAAAAAGACATCTATGCACAAACCTGGGAGAAACCTGGTGGGGAAGGTGATAAGGCTGTTTACCAATGTTCAGCCCAAAGAGGGTATTTACATAAACCCAGAGGCACATGAAAGCTGGCCAGCTGTGCCTGTGCTGAGGCTTTTAACGTGTCTTTTTGGCTTCAGAAATACAGTAATATGGTGTGCTTCTCCAGTATAATCTCACCTGCTGAATGGTACACAGTATAAACAACCCCCTGTGACCAATGGCTTGCTTTCATGGGGTTTCCAAAGCGGTGAATGAGGAAATACTTTGTGTGGCAGGAAAAAAAAAACATGCTTGGATTGCCTTTTTTGTGCAGAATTTTCTGTGGACTGCCGATGTACATACATGAAAAAGAGTCTTGTTATTCCTAAAATGTTTACTTTATGTGGTGGAAAAGAAAAGCTGATCCAAATTCAGCACCTGAAGAACACTTTGATTAAATGTGTTACATGTTTTTGTAGCCTGATTTTCAGAGATCCTTTGAAGATGCACACTTTGCAAATCTTATTATCAAGCATATGCAATACCTCCATCAGCATCGTATTGCGTGTTGAGCCCTGTTTCTCTGCTCAGTACATACTGTAATTAAAGCACAATTTTCAGTGGTGGATATTTATGACAAGAATCCTTAAATCAAGACAACATTTATTCAGAATGGCACAATATTTGCCACTGCTCTATTTGTCTCATTTATGTTATCTATTTCCTATAAGCACTCATAGCTGTGGGAAGTGGACATCCCAAGAATTGAGATATAAGCGCATCCTGTGTACTGAAATTGTGACATTGATTCTTTAGAAACACACTGAAGGAACATAAACAGTGAGACTATAGACCCTTTGCATTGCTTTGACAGAGACAAAAACTCCCATCCATCACTCATTTAATGGCTGCTTAATGTCAACATAAAACAGGCTTGAAGGTAGCATATAACAAATGAAGCACCTGCTTACTATCCTACACTCCTCATGGCACTTGAGTTATGAAAGTGACAGTGACTTTCTTTCTTGGAGAACTGGATGAGATTTGAAACAATTTTTTCTCAAACTGAACACTTGATCACCCAACCTGCTCTCCCTCTGAGCTCGTCACATACAGACAATTTGCCACAACCCAACAGTGACATCAAGTTTTAAACTCCCTGTGTGCCCCATAAGTGTCATTATTCAATGTGAGGATAGCGCAACAGACTTCAATAGAATAGAATATAAATGCCAGAAGTAGATGCAATGAGACCTTAGCCAGATGTTCTCTGCCGGCGTCATCACTGTTGCTCATTTTCAGTCCTCAAATCATACTTTAAATGTGTTGGAAGTCGTCATCATAGTAACAATAAAAAATGGAAAAGGTTGTTGCAAAAAGGAGAAGTTTGGTGCCATTGTTCCCATCTTTCTGTTCCCTGTTTCTAGTGCTTCAGTTCGTCCCTTTCCCTATTGTCTTTCATTTGTCCTCATTTGTCTGTTCTGTGTCTAGGCCTTCACATAGCCACCTGCTTCTCCCCACAGGAAATCACCTGAGTCACCTGAGAGTCATCCACTAATCACCTAAATCCCTCCTCATCACTCCTCTACCATCATACGCATAACTGACTTAAAACAAAGAAAACAGCACATTTTACTTCCTCTTTTCTCTAGACTTGATTCGGCACATTTAAAACCTACTACCTGGCACCAGAGTGCACTTTGATCAACAGGACAAAAGACACCGATACACATCAGAACTGATGTTGGACTCAAGAGAGAAAACATTTGTCTGAAGTCAAGATGATGTAAGGTTTGTGCTCTTAGGAGGAGGCCATGAAGGACAGACCTCCAAGAAATGCCAGAATCACATTTCCAGGCAAGGACACCTAGGTTATGTACTGGACCACATTTCTGACAGTGACTAACTCACGTCCCTAGTCGCTATCAGAACAAATAGCCAGCAGAAACAACAGCAGCTTTTGACCCTACAGAAATGTGGGAGTGAAATCTTCATAGCCATATCAAAGAAATTCCTCTCAACCCACACAATCCATATCAAAACTTGTATTCAGACAGCAAAGACAATTCTATTTTCTCACTCTCATTCTTATATTTATGACCTACAAAACAGTAATGTCAAAAACTTCTTTATCATGAGTTACATGGTCCTCTTTTTTTTTAGATCTATTTGTCTGTATGAATGTTTATGTGTTCAGTGTTAAATTTAATAATGGAAGATGTTCATATGCTGTATTTAGTCTTATTTTGATAATCTGTCTACCAGGGGCCCTCATGAAAAAGTATTGTATAATTTGTTACACAAACTGTGAGGAATGTGAACTGCCTGTCCAAAAAATAAATAAATAAAAAGAAGTCGCCACCTTGATTTAACGAAGCAAATAGATAAGAGCCTTACATTGGATAATTACTGCAGTGATGATAATGTTTCAGCTGGAAAAAACGTCTTTAACCCTAACTGATGCAGAGAGGAGCTTCTCATTTCTTAAACAACCGTGTGGGAAGACATATCCTGTGATCGTTGAAAGGATGTTAATCTGTCTCAGAAGGGTCAAATTATTGGCCTGCATCAAGCAAACAACTAAGGAGATGTCTGAAACAACAAAAATCGGGTTAAGAACCGTCCAACACATTATTAAAACTTGAAAGGATAGAGGGGAACCATCATTTTCGAGGAAGAAATGTGGTCGGAACAAGCTCTTTGATGATCGTGATTGGAGATCACTTAAATGTTTGGTGAAATCATATAAGAAATCAACAGCAGAACTCATTGCTATGTTTAATAGTGAAAGTAAGAGCATTTCCACATGTGCAATGCCAAAGGAACTCAAGAGATTAGGACTAAATAGTTGTGTAGCCCTAAGAAAACCACCGATGAGTGAGACTATTTAGAAAAAAGGCTTCAATTTGCTATAGAGCATAAACATTGGACTACGGAGCAATGGAAGAAAGTCATGTGGTCTGATGAGTCCAGATTTACCTTGTTCCAAAGTGATGGCTGCATCAGGGTAAGAAGAGAGGCGGATGAAGAGATGCACTCATCATGCCTAGTGCCTACAAGGCTGTGGGGGTTAGGGTTATGATCTGGGGTTGGTCATGACCATATCTTTCCATCAATGGAGTTTTTCTTCCCTGATAGTAAAGGCATGTTTCAGGATAACAATGCCAGGAGTCATGCAGCTCACATTGTGAATGAACAGTTCAGGGAGCATGATGTGCTGGAGAAGACTTTAAGCAGCAGTCCGACTCTCCTATCATCAATTAAAGATCTTAGTAGAAATTTTATTAACTCTGGACAGAAATAAATACTGTGACATTGCAAAGGCTTATTGAAATAATGCCACAGTGAATGTGTGCCATCCTCAAAGCTAAAGGCAGTCCAACAAAACACTAGGGTGTGTGACTTATTTTTGGACCGGCAGTGTATTTTAAGAGGGTAACTCCATCGGGGTATCATACAGTTTGCTCATTCCTGTGGTCCGATCATCATCCAGATTCTGCATGTAGTTTTGCATTCTCCGTCTATCTCCAACCATCTTGTGTCTCAGGTTCCAATCATTTCCAGTCGTCTTTTGCCAGTCCACTGTCACAACCAACTTGCAGCTTGAAACACACAGTGTCACACTCAACATCTTTAGTTTCCAAACAACCTGCTGCATTTAGGTCCAGGAACCTCATCATGCGTAACACTAGCATGTGGTTAACCCTATTTTAACTGAAACGAAAATGATTCCTTTTTTTAACAAACTAAGTAGTTTGGGGGCCTTTAACTAACCAAAGAGAGAACTAAAAGAAAAATAATAGTACAAAAACCTGCATAATAAGTAATCAACATCAAAAAATAACAATCCCACCGAGGACAAAAGCCTCAGTATCCTGGCTGAAAGACTACTGTCTGATTAATGCAACTACCACCTCTTCAATCTCCTTAAGAGGACTTTGCTGGAGTGCATACGACCTAATTATCCACCATTAAATAAAGACACTGAGTGGGAACCCACCCTCCATATTAAAAAAGACGCTAAAGTCATGGTGTCTAAATCTCATGCCAAGGAGTCGTGATCAAGGATCTGTATGTGGGGAGTTGTGAGTGAGAATGTGATGGATCACCATGATGTATTCTGAACTTCAAAAGGAGCTATGACTGGCAGTAGCAAAGATATACTGTAAATCCTATTATCCATCTATCATCATGGGGTTTCAAAGACTGCCAAACAATGGATGAGCAATCCACTTCGGACAGAATGCTTGTGGTAATATTAGCAGTACATCTTAATGTGTTTCATATAAAATGGCCAGAAGGATGCCACAATTGCAGAGTTGCACATAAAACTCACCTGCTCATAGTGAAACAGAGCAGAATGAGTCAAAGATGTAGGCGTCCCCCCCCCTCCCCCCCATCTCTCTACATGATAATATTGAATGTTTGTTACAAAAGCCGCATTAAATTGCCTGAGGAATTAAGACTTCATTGTTGCCGTTTTCTTACATTATGCGTTTCATGTTGCTACAAAATTACAAATTCAATATTTCAACTCCTTCAGCGCATTATCCCTTTAATGCTTCCTCCCACATTAGCTAAAGAAACTGGTCCTGGCTTGTGTTGGCAACCCATCCCCACATAATGTGACAATTATCCCATCAGCAATTAAGGCAGCACTTCGATGAAGCTATTTACATCACTGCACTGATTAACAATGTTGTTTGCATGTCGATTTTAAGTGTTTTTCACTGTAATTTGTCAATGTTACACTATAAATACAATTAACAACTATACCTTCCTCGCAAGGCCTTATTAACTCAGAAATCAGAATCCTCCTCTTCAGACATATTAATTGCTGGAAAATACTGAATATCATTAAGCTGAATCACCAGTGGTACAAGGTTTGTAGCTAAGTTACTGTAGTTGAAATAATATACATAAGACCTGCTGTACAATGCTGATTTTCCTACTCTATGTTGCTGTACTTCTTGTAATCATAGTTACTACATAGTCATATTAATCATAGCATAGTCTATTGTTTCTTGCATACATTGTTTTAATCATGCTGACAAAGCCTGTCAGAGCTGAAATCCTTTGCCACCCAAAATTTGTAGATGGAATTATAATAGTAGAGGAACATTCAGAAAATTATAGTTTTTGTCAGGTGAAAAATACATTTTTTGATCCGTCAGTGGCATAGACAACCTCAAGGGATAGGGCTGGTAATGGTCTGTATTTTTCTTATTGCCTGCAGATCCCCTGAAAACAGGAAATCCAACACTGCTGTTATCCTTCTAACAAGGGCAGTTTGGTAGTCAAAGCCTGAAATATCTCATTCCTCTGTGCCACAGGAATCCATTATAAGCCAAAAACTACTGAAACACATGAAGATAAAATCCTCCACATACACATACAACACCACATTGATGCAAACACTTACTAGCACAGTTAATGTGCATAAATACGGTGCTAAAAATAGCCCCAAACAAATGCAGTGTTTTCCCTCTATTTGAGTAATGTTTGATAGAAACAACAGCACCCAGGAAAGAATGCCACCTTTAGTCTCTGCTACAGAAAACATTTGATCCAAAGTTTGTCGGGAGTGACATGAACTTTTTTCAAATGCTAATTCAATAAGCACAAATGAGCAAGACAGCAAATCACCACCTCTTGCTGCTATGCAATAGTGAAGTCAAAATACCGCAAATACAGGTACTGTCTTGTTGCTTTTGTCACTCTACTAGAGTCTTATGAGACATGAGACTTGCATTTTTCTGAAAAACGAACATACAGAAACATGATGAAATCTACTTAAGATTACTGAAACCATCAGTTGGAAAAATTACTTGAATTCGAATTTTCTGAATTCAAATAGGCATCCATTAATATGGAGGGGTGTGATTTATGAAGTGGTGATCAAAACATTTTGGCTTGATGCTGTTGAGGAGATGCTGCCTAACTTCCCATGTCCTTCCAGGGGAGATAAAGTGGAGAACTGGAGATGATTTTAAAAAACGTTTTTGGCCAGACTAAGTACCAAAACACTGTGAGGCAGTAGTCTTAAGTACAATAAGAACAATGACGAGTAAAAGGTTTAAAGCCAAATGTTGGTAGAAGAAGAACAGATTAAACTGAGTGTCATTTTCTAGTTTAATGGGGTGCTAGACTCACACCCCATCACCCTCCGCAGCCAACTAACAGTCGAGGTGCTGCACACCAGATCTCAAGAACATGAATGCAACAGCTTTATCTCACACCCTAACTTTTTCTGACAGTATCTCAGCTTCATAAGTCTATCACAAAATTTCCCTTCCACACAGGCAGTTGTTTTGCTACTACCTGGTGAGCATAGCTATGGGGAAATGTCACACAGTCACACCAAAAATTGGCACACACTGAATTTAATTTGTGTGTCGTGTGACAGGTTGGAGAAAATTTTCTCAGTCCTTAATTGGAAATCGGATGCAGTCAACATAAAGGCTGAGGCATCTATTTCTGTCAAATAATCACTTCAGAGTTGTTTACACTGAGAAGATGGTGGCTTCCTCCCTTTAGGACTGTACAGGTCTCTGTTGTGACCATAGGTGTCAGTTTAGGAGGGGGGGTGGGGATGTGTCCCCCCCACTTTTTGTCAGGGGTCATTTTGTCTCCAACACATTCAAATTCTTCACATGTAAGCCGTTGTAAACCCAGTTATTTTCAGCAGTACAGAAAATTCCGACACTCCTGAACGCACCATCCGCGTTCGGCCGAGAGTTGCACAGACATGTAGCACACCTTCATGAGGTTAAAAAAAAACGTGCAGATGCTAAATTTGCGCCCGTGCCAAGTGGAAGCTCCGACCAGAGGCGTGCAGGGGCAAAATTTCGGCCCGGGAGAATTAGTACTATAGCGGCCCACAGACCCTTCTACCCGCATGAACCAATAGCTCAACAGGTTGAGCCTCCGCCTTTGTTGCAGTGGTTGTGAATTCAAGCCCAGTTTGTGGCATTTTGCCGCCGTTCTTCGACATTTTCTTAAAGTGCTGTCTTACCAACGACACGGAAGCATATGAGAAAAGCAGGCGTGCCGCACCAATGCTAAACTCTGATCTCAAGTAGAGGGCCACAAAATATCGTCCCACGGGCCGCAGTTAGCCCGCGAGTTTGAGACCCATGATTTAAAGCATTATTATTATTATTATTATTATTATTATTATTATTATTATTATTTTATGACTGGAGCGGCCCAACAATAAAGCGGCCCACCGGGGATATCCCCGGTGTTCCCGATTACCCAGCACGCCACCCAGGGTGTGCATTTCCATCTTGGCTGTGGTCTCCATCACCCCCACTTTTAAAAACAAACTGACGCCCTTGGTTGTGACTAAGGTCAGAATTGCAATACTGCAAATTTCTGTTAAAGATCACAAAAGTTGAATTCATTAGAAATGTTTTTTCTTCTTGTGTGAGCAAAGTCACGTCATTCATCACACTGACTGAAATGTATTGATTCTGGTGATATCTTCTCACTGTTCTGCTGTTGTGACTAGGCCTTTGCACTTAAACAACATCAAATCCCACTTGTTCAAACCTATTTAAGCCATTCAGAAGATGTTATCTGACATCTTTTCTACCAGTTCTTGACTTTGAAAAAGTGTTGGCTTTATATAAGCCTCTCCACTGAACCCAGTGCAACAAAAGGAAGGCTACAGTGTACCCCAAACCACAAGCACAAAGCAATTTCTGCTTGGCTCTGGAGATGTAATGTTGTATAACGGGATATATGTAACTTTATTACAGTCCTAGAAGGACAGACAGAGTGCATATAGTATATTGCTTGATTTCATGCTCTGTGCCCTTTCTAGCCCAGAAACTGTCTGTCTCATCAATCTACTTTTTAGCAACTGCACCATATCCAGGTGTGAAACACAGATGGTGTCTAACACCTACAACATTCAAATGTTAGTTGTCATGGTTTCTGGATTACTCAGAATGCCGTGAAAGGCAAATGTATTCTTTTTCATGTTCTTGTTCAACTACAGAACATTTCTGGTTACAGAATCAAGTACACAGTCTGTATTCATTGCATTAAACTATGTTGTATACATAAAACTGAGGCAAAGCAAATGTAGGAGTTGATTCCAAATTGTTTGGTACGATCATTCTGAAATGCATTTTTTTCCCTTGCAGAGCCTCTCAAAAAAACAAAGTTAAGCTACGCATTTAGGATGAGAGCCAATTTGTTTGTTTTGTGGTCCAATTTGGCCTCATGCATGCATTGTTATGATTACAATTGCTTGCATAATTCCCTTTTACTGGAATCAAGATAAAGAGATTTTGTGCTGGTGTATCTATATGCTGGTGGAACTGATTTATAGGGGAACAATGGGTACGCTTATTTCTGCGATAAGTTAGTATATCTATCTATCTATCTATCTATGTATCTTTCTAAATATATACATATTTATCCTCTCAAAGCGTGGTGTTGACTTTCATTGTCCAGGAGAGGTCAGAGGCCAAATACGTTTAGAACTAACTTTTTGTCCATTTCTTAAATGTACACAATCAATTGTTAAATATCTAAGATGATCAAAGATCTAAAATCCCACTATACATCTGATTCAAATTATATTAAACTTAATATGTTTAACTCGCAAAATTCCTGAGATAATATAAAAATATGAACATAAAAAGAAACTTACAAATTGTAGCATTTCAGGATACGTGAAAGTAAACTTATAATATAACTATGAACAATCGTGTAATTTCTGACCTTCCCTGAAACTAAAGATTATAACAATACGCACTTAGGATAATAAGTCTCAGTGTGTCTCATTGCAGTGACAGAGAGAAGGGGGGTGTATGTGTCCCATGTGTGCTTCTCCACAAACGCTTCAGATTTGATGTGTTCTTCTTCAATACTGGTTCTCATCAATCTGGTATCAGAGACTAATCCAGATGTTGGGATCATCACTCCTTAATCTGCAGATTTAAATTGTTCAATTATTTTTTGTAAAGAAAATTCTGTGTGTTAAGGAGAGAGAAAGGTCAGGAGGTTAGAGTGAAGAATGTAATCTCTTCTCCAGAGGTGTGGTTTTCTTCACAACTAGCACTTTATGTCCTTTGTCAGATTCTGATGGAGGTAGAAGGCATCCTGAGAGTCATGAGTGGTCATTCTGAAGTAAACATCCGATCTGCAGATGTTCCGTTTGGATGTGAGTTTTAGGTTAGCTGTCGTCTGAATTGGTTCAACTATCAAATTTACAGCTGTGAACAAGGTTCTCTGCAACCTCTGTGTGTTGCTCTGGAATGTTTTGCTTCTTACTCTGCTACATGTGTGATTATTTTGGACCAGTATTGTTGCTGAAATGTTGAAAGAGCCTTGTCTAATTCGTTCTACACAGCTTCAAGTACGTAACCTTCTGCATGCGTATCTTTTACTGTAACTGCATGCTGTTCAGTCTTGTGCGATGTTGAAAATGATACAGAAATGTTCCTTGGTCTGACCAAGACTTCTGTCATGACTTTTACAAAAAAGTTACGAAGGTCTTTTTTCAGAAATGAAGCTGACACGTTCAAATACTGTGAACAGCATCAGATTAATGGGAAGCAGCGTATGTCTGCAACAGCGTTTATGTAGCGCACGCTGCAGTTATTGTGGGGGAACACCTATGAAGACAGGTTATGTTCAGCTGAGCTTTCGATTTTCCCTTTCCCAATAAGCTATAGTCTGCTGTTATGATAGTCACTGGCCCCCCGTGGGTGCTCAGTGCCTTGCCCATTGTGTGGGTCAGCAAAATAGTCAACGATGGCTGTGGCCCTGTCTCTGTGGGGAGCTGAACTTTCTCACTGACACAGCACCACTCATTTTCTCCTCTCTGAATAGGTGAACTCCATTCACTTCCTGAGTAATTACACCCATTATCGTTCCTGCTAGACACTCGATTGAGGAGGGGGCAGAGATGCTGAGGCTCCAGATCAACAGCATCTTCAAGGTAAGGTTGAATCTTTTTTTTTGTTTTTGCTAAAATAAGTGTTTTGCCCTTATAATATGGCACTAGTTCAATGTTTTACTGTTTGGATATGACTGATTTGAAGGCCTATGTCTTTGAACCAGAATCAAAAACTGAATTCTTACCTTCAGACTCACATCTTAGTACATTTAAGCTCTAAATAGCCGTGTCTTTCCTCAGGATAACTACCGCCTCAGTTTCAGTTGCACCAACACAGCAGGGTGCCTCCGACATAAATATTTGAAGTCTGCTCCCTAAAAATATTTACTTATGTCATTCACCATTTTCATCACCATTTCCCATTAAATGACCAGTGGGGAATACGAAGCTGGCAAAAGGGACTGAAGTGAAGCAATAAATTCTACTTTCTGTCAGTATCCATGTTACCGTGGCTAATGCCTGACAGCCTCGGGGCCAGAAGCAAGTCGTGTTCCACAAGCACTCTGCCATGGAGAGAGCTGCTGTAACCAGCTGGGAGGGAGGGAGCCACAGAGAGGATTTATATTCTGTACATTGTTATGAGGGAGGTGAGGATCCTCTCTACATGTTGATGTAGAGAATTGGAAGTACAATGCGTATTTTAGTTACCTGGGCTATCTGTTACTTTCAGTTTGTCCTGCGTGGCCTTACCACCTTTCATAGTCCTTCTGCGTTTTAAATTCTGCATTTCACCTTTTTCATTCTTGTTTTCATTCATCAGTCCTTTTTTTCCACCCAGTTCTGATTTATTGCTTTCTTAATGGCTTTTTGTGCGGTGCTATGAATGCATCTTCGCCTGAGGCAGGTATGTGACTACAGAATTGCCCTTGAGATCAATAGAGTGCATCTCACCACATCTCATCTCTTTCTATTCCACAAGCTTCCACAACGTTTCTGTCAGGGTTCTGCTCAGCATGCCCCAAAACACGGCACAGAAGGCAAAATGGTAAAAAGCAAAAATCAAGCAATATTCGCGACAGATAAGTACAAGGTTGTACGAAACCAGGCGGGCAAACAAACACAGTGGAGCAGGCAGAAATGGAATCCAGAATAACAAGCAAGTCACAAGCCGAGAAACAGAAAGCATGGAAACAAAGCATATAGACTATCTGACAGATGAGTATTGGAGAGCTGAGGTTATACAGTATATACACATCAAGGGCTGATTAGCAGGGTGGAAACAGGACAGGTGGGAGTGGCTGGGCTGAAGAGGATTGAGAGAGGATAATGGGAACATAAACACCAGAAGGAACGAAGGACAAAATGGGGAAAAAGACATAAAACCAAAAGACTGAAACCTTTCTAATACATTTACAGGCATGAAAACCTGCACTTATTTTCAAGCATTAGGAAGCGATAAACTCAAAGTGCAAAGTTTCATTTTGCATAGATAGAGTACATAACAGAATCAAAACTATATTAGAAGTTTTAATGTCTGAGACAAATACCACCTGCCCAGAAAGTAGTTTGTTAACCCTGAGACGAGGAAAATTCTGAATTTTCCGCTCCAGAGAGAGAGAGGAATATAAACTCTGGGTCAGTTAATGCTCGCCAGCAGGTTTTCATCACCAAGCTTTCTCTTTTCTCTGTCAGGTTGTCAAGCAATTTCTCTGTATTAAAACATTTACCGGACATTATTGCAGAATCTGATGAGTGTTTACATAAAACTAGTGGGTATGAAGCTTGATCTATGTGAACATTAAAACTATAAAACTCCATGTAGTTCAACTGTTAAGTAAGTTCTTGAAAATAGGCTGCACACAATTTTAATGTAGACTGGCAGCATTTCATGTTGAACAAGAACTGCACCCAGAGAACATAGTACTCCACCAAGGCTGCACAGTCGTGTCATTTCCGATGGACGAAATCGTGAAAAAATTCGTGGTCCGCAGCGGTCGATTTGTAGTCGGATCGCAATCATGTGGTCATCAGCAGGCAACTGGCTTTAATGTTCACGTGTAGTCATAGTTACAGTGCCACGTGCCACTATCTTGCAATGATACAGAAATCTTGAATAAATTCGTGGATCCAGACTATAAGCTGCATCACTGCCAAAATCTAACCACTTGGCCCTCGTGTAATTTCTGACCTTCCCTGAAAATTTCACCCAATTTCATGACTCCATTTTTGAGTAATGTTGCTCAGATAAACAGACAACCTAACGTGGATCATAACATAACTCCACCATGTAATGGCGGAGTAAACAAAAAAATCAGTCAGTTTGACCCTAGACACATTTCCAACAGCAAATCACCATCACTATTCCTGGGTCTCACTATCACTACTGTCAGAGGTATGTGACTAAACAGTGTCTTATCTGTTTGATCCTTTTTTGTTTTCAGCTGCCGTCAGTAGTATTTTGTTCTGTGTCATGTTATAGCAGATTTAAAAATTTTATGTTATATACAGTTGAATTCCAGCAGAATTCCAGCTCTGTTGTCCATTCAGGAAAACCAAAGTCAGCATGAGTGGACTACACTGAAAAAAAAAATACCAATGATGAGTTATTGATTACATTCTCCAGTATCCAAATATTGGATAAACTCCACACTGGAAAGCTTTCATATTTACAGGTCTTCGAAATTAAAATGGAGGCTCTGCTCTTTATTTTCTCATAGTCATGGTGAACCATAGTTTCTGTACCAACTCATGGATTTACCACAGAGTGAACATACTTAGAGCTGAATAATACAATACAATACAATGCAATACAATACAATCACTTATTATTCCCCAAGGGGAAATTCAATAAGGGGACAATAATCATTTCCTTTGAAACTGAACACTCAAAGTTTTCTAATAGTTCATCAGCTCAGCTCAGCGTTTGATACACAGACATTCTAGAACAAACCCTTGGTTACATGTTTTGTGGCTTTTAATAGATCCTTTGTAAGATGTTCAGTCTAGATCAGAATCAGAATCAAAATCACTTTTATTTGCCAAGTATGTGAGCACATGCAAGGAATTTGACTCTGGTATTTTACAGTACCCTCTTGTACTAGACAAATACAAAATTAAGTAATAAACATAAATTATAAAACAAAGAAAAAAATTAAACACTAAGGGGACAAACACCACTCTGTGCGTTCCGAGACACACTTTCTTTTTTCCCAAAATAGATTTGGATCTCACTGTCTAAGTCTTGACCCCATCAGACAAATCCCAAACCTTGGCAGTTCAATCAGCCCTAAACTGGCGTGTGGCAAACAAGCAACCTCATGGAGCACAAATATTGGATAAATTCCCGGTTATTGACACTGTGGGCAGGTTATCAAGTTTTGTTTGCTCCGATTTCTGGAACAGTGACATAAAATCTGGTGGAAAACAATGAAATTTTGTGCCAGCAGTAGTCCATTTTCGCACTTTTAGTTTGTGGGCACTTCTTGTCTGATGTAGTACATAGGTTCTTCCACTAGGGGTTTCTCAATCAAAACAGAAACAAAAACCTTGACTCAGGCAGAAAACATGTTCACAGACAAGTCAAAGTCCAAAGTTTTATTCCCATCGCAATTTAGTCACTTGTATTGGGGCTATTGTATACCAGTGAAATAGTCTCAAGTAATGTGAGCTAACACACTGTCAGTTTTGCAGGATCCAGGAGTGATACATACAGTCTAACTTAGTTTGTTATTGCCTTGTTCATCTTCCTTCTTATTACTGTCTGACATATGTTTTTATTCTCTCTCCGTAAATTAATTGGTGGCCAAAATAAAACACACTTATTGTGAGTAAAACTGTGCACTTCTCTGGGTTTAACAACGTTAAAGACATTTGGGATAATGTCAGTAATTTAGCATTTCTCTAATCATTTATAGACATTTTACTGTGGAAATGTTACAGAATGTAACCTTTAACAGTACTTCTGTGGCCATGCAATGTTCAGCAGTTAGGAATCAACTGTCTCAACTGACACAGCCCAATTGTTGATACTACTGATGTATTAAGGAAAACTAAATACTAGGTTCAAAGATAGAACCTCAGTAATTAGTGTGAAGGTTGTTTGTGAGGCCCAAAATTGGCCACCATTTTTCCCATTTTCATCATACAGCTCTTCCAAAAGATAGTAGCCGAATCAAATTCAGATAAAACATTGTGTGGTTTATGATGCACACCATTTTGCAGCAACTCCTCCAATGGTTGTGTTTAGCTGAGACGGCCAGGTGGAGGGTCGTCACACTAAGGAGCAGAACGTTCCAAAGCAATAGACACAGATCCAAAGACCCTTTTCCAAAGCTGTAAATTTGGTAAGACACCATTTCAGTAGACAGTTAACTCAAAATTCACCTCCAAATGGAACATCTGCTGATTGGATGTTTACTAAAAAAGGACCACTAACAGCTCTCTTGGAGATGCAGGATGCCTCCTACCTCCACCAGAATCCCATAAGGCTCATAAAGTGTCAACTGTGAGGAAAACCACACCTCTGCAGAAGTGGATTTGCGTTCTTCATGGTGACCCTGATCTCCGTACCTAACACACAGAACTTGGTATTCAGGAATGAATTGAAGAGTTTATAAATCAGAACACCGCAAAAATGCAGCATAAGTGATGATCTGGACTCAGGTCTCTGACACCAGGTTGGTCAGGACCAGTATGGAAGAAGAACACACTGAATCTGAAGTGCTTGTGGAGAAACACACACGATACACAAACACCCCCTTCTCTCTTTCTCTGTAACAGACCACAGCCATAAAGGCAGAGAGATTTTTTACTCTAAGCAAATATTTTTCCAATGTCTTATTTTTCTTATTATTGAATGCCTATGCTTGTGTTTTAGCTGTTATAAATTTACTTTCATGTAGCCTACAATGTGTAAATTTATTCTTATGTTTACACCTTTTATTTTTTATCTCAGGAGCCTTAATAAACATGTTATGTTCGTTGTCATTCTAATCACTCAGTGTTATTTCTGATCTGTGCTCATCATAGATCTTGAACAACTGGATTTGCACAATTAAGAAATGAACTAAAAGTAAGTTCTACACGTATTTGGGGTCTGACCTCTCCTGGACAGTGAAGCTTAACACCACCCCTTGCGAAGAACACATCCATGACTGGTTAGATGCTGATTTGAATTTGGCTCCAAAACCTTCTATATAGAGGGAAGTCACTGGAATGCAAGGCAGCTTTTAGAAGAGTTCAGAAAGTGGCTTGTAACATGGGGTTCTTAGAAAAATGGGGTTTCAAAACACTGAAATTGGGCTCAAGAATTACTTAAGAACTACAGCAGCGCAAATATTTTCTTGATAGCTACAGTATGAGCTTTGACTTCTAGTGTTTTTACTGTGCCACACTTTTGCAATGCAAACATGCCAAAACGGCTCCTTGTCTCTGCATTCCTGAAACAACTCATCCAGCAGTTCATCAAAGCTACACATCCACTGCCACAAAGGCTAAGTATTGCTTTCCTTCTGCTAAACGGGTGAATTTACAAATTACATCTGGTTTTCCAGTTCTAGACTGATTCTAAATTCATCACCTTTCTACCAACTGTTTCCAGTGGCGATCACAGTTCATTAGTTTATCTGCATTTATTCATTCATTTATGTACTGTTTTTGTTTATTGTTTGTGCGTAGTATTAGTTAATAAATGTTTCTATACAATAATCATTAGTTCTATGGTGTATTTAGTTGCTTTGGGAACTGGAGGTCAACGAACTCAGAACTTAAGACTTTCAGACAACAGACCGATCAACTTCATGGTGCCCCTAAATTAATGAGTGCAATTTTTAAGCATAAAATGTAGTTCCTACCATTAGGTGTGTTGCACTTTTATCTACTTTGTTTGGATCCCACATATGAGGTTTATCTCTCCAACATTTTGCTATAACACCCTACGACTAAATAGGTGTCATGGTGGTATTAGTTTACTCCCAGTTCCTTGAGTTTCTTCTTTCTCTCTTTCTCTCCCTTCTTGCTTGTCTTCATTTGTCCACTCTTTGTTTGTGAGTGTTCCCCTGCATGGGAAATCATCAGACTCACCTGAGACTCACACACTAATCAGCTGCTCCAGTACTAAAACCCCGGCTCATCACTCCACTCGCCAGATTGTTCTGTCTGCTCCCATGGTACTATTGCTGGCCAACTGTTTTAGTAGTTGCTGCTTCCTCGTGTAATCCCTTGTCTAACCAGCAGCTTCTTTGTGCCTCAGGTCCAACTTCTTTGTCCAGTCATCTACTCACCAGATTGCTCCTCTGGTGAATCCTTTGTTTGCAACTTACTAAGAACGACTCCACTATCACGATCTCCATCCTCCAAATAGTCAGTAAGCTACACACCAAGCCATACACCACACAGTTATGGGCTTTATGACACCACACAAACTGCATGCGATTTGCATTATAGTCCACTTTTATTTAAGGTATTTTAAGTGTGTTGTTATTTGTTCAGAATCCACTGCACAGTAAACAGTTTTCTACATTTACTAAATGCAAGAAAGTCACAGTGTATTTAATGTATCATACCATTAAACTATGTCTTAGTATCACGTAGTTGAATAACAGTATATAAATAAATGTACAATAGAAATATTGCAGGAAAGTTTGATGTTTAAGATGAAAAACTGTGACAATTTTGCCCACTGTAGCAGTAGCATGGGAATATGATTCTGGTACATTCCGTGCTAACATATCATGGTAAAAGATCACAGTGTCATTATTCTAGCAGCACTTTCTCTTTTCCTTGCATTCGCCTTTCCTTGTGTTTCATCCATGTCTATCCTGATGTGTGTGTGTGTGTGTGTGTGTGTGTGGTGTTCGTTCCTCCACGTGGTGACCTATTTTTTCTCTGCTGGCAATCAATCGACACACCTGAGCTCCATTCTTCAATCAACCTCCTGCAACATATGAACTGGCTCAACGCTCTATGCTCCACCAGATTGTTCAGTTTTGTCTATCCTTCCTAATGTGTTTTGTGACCTTGCTACTCCCTCTGCTTCAGATTTCAAGTCTCTGAGTGACCAGTTTAACCAGACCACCGCCATATACCTGGGTTTGCCACCTACTGCTCCAGGCCTCCATGCTCAGCTCCCATAGCCTCAACATGTTGAGTCAAGCCACACTCTCTGTATCACAAGTGCCTCTACCAACCAGCCCATGCTACTCAACTCTCTAGTTTTCCAGCCAGAGTGTGTTCTCCATCGCCAAGTCCTCAAATGATGCAGCCAGACTCTGCGCACTCTCCTAGGATTTCCTCAATCGCCTTTCTCAAACACTGTTCCAATAAGATATCCTTCAAATCATTGCTTCCTGTATTCTGAGTGCTGTATTTGGTTCCCAACTACAAGTACCTTGTGACATAAATCCAGGCAGCTGTATTTGTGGGTACATGTAGACAACATGAAATAAAGACACACTGATGTCACACTGAGGGGTTATTGCATACTATAGCCCAAGTATTGTAGTACATTAATTGTTTGAACTTTGCTTTAGGTGCTCACCATAGAAAAACACAATTACACAAACAAAGTGGAGGCTAGATTTATGTGTTTCATTAATCTAAGAGAATGTAGGACATGCTTTTTCCCCATGACTTTGGAAGTACAGTAGGTGAATACGTTGCATATAGTTTTGTCCGTTCTTTATACTTGTCCTCTTCTTGTGTGCTGCCCTTAGGAAACAATATGTTATTCTCACTAATACTCCATGTACATTCAACAAAAATATAAACGCAACACTTTTGTTTTTGCTCCCATTTTTTATGAGATGAACTCAAAGATTTAAAACTTTTTTCACATACACAATATCACCATTTCTCTCAAATATTGTTCACAAATCTGTCTAAATCTGTGATAGTGAGCACTTCTCCTTTGCTGAGATAATCCATCCCACCTCACAGGTGTGCCATATCAAGATGCTGATTAGACACCATGATTAGTGCACAGGTGTGCCTTAGACTGCCCACAATAAAAGGCCACTCTGAAAGGTGCAGTTTTATCACACAGCATAATGCCACAGATGTGGCAAGATTTGAGGGAGTGTGTTGACAGCAGGAATGTCAACCAGAGCTGTTGCTCGTGTATTGAATGTTCATTTCTCTAACATAAGCCATCTCCAAAGGCGTTTCAGAGAATTTGGCAGTACATCCACCCAGCCTCACAACCGCAGACCACGTGTAATCACACCAGCCCAGGACCTCCACATCCAGCATGTTCACCTCCAAGATGGTCTGAGACCAGGCACTTGGACAGCTGCTGAAACAATCAGTTTGCATAACTAAAGAATTTCTGTACAAACTGTCAGAAACTGTCTCAGGGAAGCTCATCTGCATGCTCATCGGGGTTTCGACCTGACTCCAGTTCGTGGTCGTAACCGACTTGAGTGGGCAAATGTTCACAGTGGATGGCATCTGGCATGTTGGAGAGGTGTTCTCTTCACAGATGAATACCAGTTTACACTGTTCAGGGCAGATGACAGACAGCGTGTGTGGCATCGTGTGGATGAGCGGTTTTCTGATGTCAATGTTGTGGATGGAGCGGCCCATGGTGGCGGCGGGGTTATGGTATGGGCAGGCGTCTGTTATGGACGAAGATGTTGCAAGGATCTGTACCCAGTTCTTGCATGGCCAGCATACTCACCAGACATGTCACCCATTGAGCATGTTTGGGATGCTCTGGATCGGCGTATACCACAGCGTGTACCAGTTCCTGCCAATATCCAGCAACTTCACACAGCCATTGAAGAGGAGTGGACCCCCCACCAATAAAACAAAACTACACATTTCAGAGTGGCCTTTTATTGTGGGCAGTCTAAGGCACACCTGTGCACTAATCATGGTGTCTAATCAGCATCTTGATATGGCACACCTGTGAGGTGGGATGGATTATCTCAGCAAAGGAGAAGTGCTCACTATCATAGATTTAGACAGATTTGTGAACAATATTTGAGAGAAATGGTGATATCATGTATGTGGAAAAAGTTTTAGATCTTTGAGTTCATCTCATAAAAAATGGGAGCAAAAACAAAAGTGTTGCGTTTATATTTTTGTTAAGTGTATTTAAGGTTTGATTGACCTGCTGTCAGGGCTCCCTCCTCACCCCCGTCCTTCCCACCTGACATCCCCAAATACCTCCTTTCCCATCTGCTCCTTTCTCCTTCTCCTGTTCCTCTCCTTCTCATGCTCCGGTCTCCCATCTGCTCCTCTGCCCTGTCTCTCCCTCTACAGCTCGGCGCCTGAGCGGAGTTCAGCTTCCCAGCTGACTCCACTCAGGCAATCAACCACCTCTACGGCTCCCGGACAGCTGACGAACATCACTCTGATTACTCACCTCAGCAATAAGAACCGACTCATCCTTCCACTCCCTGCCAGATTGTTGAACAAAGACCCCACAAGTCAGTTTGCTGTCTAGCCTCCTGTAAAGATCTGTTTGAGTTTGCCTTTTTCTTACTTTGCGTTCTCCTGTTCCTCGCCCAGATTCAGCTGTCCGGGATCCCTGCCATCCTCCTTCCCCTCCGATTCTCCCCAGACCACTGGGTACCGGTTTTCCCCCCTCACTGGACCCCCCCGTTCTTGCCTGGATCCCCCGACCTGCTTCCCTCCCAACCTCCCGGAGCCTCCAGACCCACCTGGCCAAAACCCCCCACTACGTCAGCCGCTCCCCGCTCCTGCACCCTGGATTTCCCCCACCGAGCCACTATTCACCCCCAACAATAAAACACTTTCATTCCAGCCAGCCTTGGTAGTGTGGCTCTCTGCTTGGGTCCAACCCGCTCATCCGTGACACCTGCTGTGTCTCACTGCACTTGCTAAGACTCATTGCAATCGGACCATTGATGGTCAAATGAGGGATCTCGCAAGGTCCATTTTCAAATACTGAAAGTAATCCATGTGATTCCCCCCAAAGATTCCAAGTGCAGGGTCAGATAAAGATTGATAATCATTTTTTCATCAAGCACAGACAGACTGGGGACTGAGCTTGCGCCCATCTATATAGTCTCTCTAATCTAAGTGTTGCATTGCTGCCCAAAAGCAATATGCATAATTACTCTAGTTCTGTAAGGACAGTCAGAGTCAGAGATCGGTTGGATGGGAAGTGATATTGTGCCTGGAGATTCATTGGATTTACTTAGCACATCATGATTGCAGTTTAGTGGCATTTTTATTGTGCTGAGACAATAAGAACAATAGCTAAGTCAATGAAACCCTTGTGAGAAGGATCCTCCTGTGATCATAGAGCTATTATTACAATGTGTATGTATTCATTCTGTCCATCACAGCTTAACTACGGTTAAGCAACAAACAATAGTAGATGGAAATAAAGGTGTTGCTTTCAGTCTATTTACTCAACATATGAAGATGCACGTCTTTTGGTTTCTTTGGATTGGATTGCTGCCAGTGTCAGAAGTCAAAACAGTCCTGCACCTCTATTTTTCCTCTTCATTTATCCATGTGGCATATAGGCGGCCTCTTTCTGGTTGCTGACAGATGTAGAATACCTTTCTGGGAAGTTGAAGCAGATTCTTTTTGAAGCCTATATTGAATGTGACACGTTTGGAAAGGCTCTTGTCACAAGTTTTCTGTGAGCCCAGTACCAACATCTTAGGACTGTCATTTAAAGAGTCCAATCCCATTGTCATCCCTGCATCACACCTGTGTTTTTCTCTCTCTCTTCCCTATATCTGTTCATTTCCCAATTATTCCATCTGTCTTCTGGTTTTCTGTCATTGTCCTCTCGGTTCTGCATCTCCTCCCCTGCCATTCATTACCGTCCTCTGCAATGTGTTCATAGTGGCAGCTTCTATTCCACTGGGAGAAAGGTAGAGTAACAAACCACAGCATGGAGTACGGTGCGTTTCTCTGTGTGTGCTCATTCGTTCACATTTAATCATCTGCAATGTCAGTGACCATCATTTCTAATTTCCTTAGTCACTGGCCTGACAGCACAGGGATAGTAAAGCTGTAGCTTCATGGATGCTGGTAAAAAATATTACAAGGCAACAATTGCACATTTCTCATATCTCTTGCTGTAGCTGCACTGGGCTTGGATAGAAAATGAACTTTTTTATCTGAATTGCAATTTGGGAAAATAAAAAATCCCAAAGCAACAACTGAGCATATGAGAACTGGATTTTGTAGAGCCATTCATGCAACATCCACAGGCCCACCCTGTTAATTAATTTACTCTGTTAGTTGATGAAGAAACATAATATTAATTTAGTTTAGATGTTACCTTTTTGAGGGGCATAGTCAACGGCTTATGTAATTGTTGCTGTGTGTCTTGGTGGATGTGTTTCTGAAAGATCACACACTCTTACAGCAGCACGAGCAACTTTCATGGTGTGAACATATCTGGACAGGGCATGTCTTTTAACTGACAGGTGAAGCAACTCCTGTTTCACTCTAGTCCACAACGTCTTGAAAAATATGTTTGTAGAAGACTGATTTGTAGCACTTTTGGCCAATCTGCCAGCATGTCTTCAGACATGGCAATTTAGGTCTGTTGATATCTCAGTCCATTTCTTTAATGGAAGAGAAAATATCTAACTCAAGTGTCCAATGGATTCCTACGGAAGTTTGTAGCTACAGACTGTCCAGAGGATGAATTCCAGAGCCATAGGAGGCAATTAAAGCTCATATCTTTTACATTCCTGCTAAATCTTGCACATGAACTTTGGTGACACCTTAACTTTTCTGTTAGCACTTCAGTGAGATTTGCGATCTTGGATTGAATGTTTTGATTGTTTAAATCTGATTGTCACTCAAGCTCCCCCTTATTCCTCTATTTATCTGTGTTCATCATATAGAACACTTCATACCACTACTACTACTACTACGACTAAATACCTGCAAAACTAAAAATGTCCCCACCATCCCCTGCTGCATTTTTACATCTGGACATTGGCATTTAGTTCAAAGAACTCCTCCCCAGATCCACTATTATGTCAGATTCTTCTCACTGTATTCCATCTGTATTTAATTTCAGTTTATAGGTCTCTTCCACAAATAATCACCTTTTGTTTTTTAATGTTCATTCTAATCCCTAGAGTCAGATATTACCCTGAAGTTTGTTTCTTTCCATGGGATAAAATTGATTTGCTCTTAAAGAGCTGGTTCTGTCTTAAAGTTTGTGATGTAAGCTTCAGCTGGACCTGAAGTGACAGTAATAATGGCAGTGTAAATCTGGCTTGCTGTAGACGCAAAAGAGCATCATACCTAAAACTACATGTTGATTTTGTAAAGATACTTTGTATCTCATTATGCAACCCAAAGGCAAGAAAAAAAAAGCCCAACATCCACATTTAACTTACTATCACCAGTGTTCATTGGAAATACTAATTAGAGAGTAAGAGGAGATGGGACGCATTCCGCCACAAGCTTCATTTTCTGATTCAGTGTCAGCACCGTCAGGCAGCCGGTATCTGAACATGTCTTCATTATCAGCAAGTAGAAAGCCACTGGTCCCGCAATAATCACGCAGGCTTCCCTGCTGGTTGCATTCACTAATAGAGTTTCAGGTGCATGATTTACAGCCCTCCCTCTCGATGATGAAGCCTTCCCCTAATGTTATGCTATTCTGGTCTCCTGGGATTATATTAAGTGTTGAGAATGTCAAATGGCAGTGCGAATGCCCATAACTAAAGCTAATTAGCAAGGCAATTTATTGTTGCTAGACGTGTGTCCGTGCATGTGTCCCTAATTGTGCTGAATATGGAACCTTTGTTTGGAATGTGTACTGTTATGTTATCTTTGTTTTTGGAACAGACTACGGTGTACTGTTGGGGGTGATGTGAAAGAATATAAATACTAACAGCATATGTTTGTGGTTTGACTGGAGCAGTGATTGGACGGCCCTGTTCTCTTTACTTGTCTGCTCTTGGGGAAAACCAATTCCAATTAGGGTCATGGCAATGTTTGCACACGACTGCAAGTTTAACCTACAAAAAGTAAAATGGCCATGTCAAGGGTATTTAGTGCACACGTTTGTTTTTTTTTTTTTCTCCTGGTATCGCTATGCATGCGAGGCAAACAACCTGATATTGACATGGTGTGGCATAACTTTTCCCCTGACCGCTCCCCCTTGACCATCAATCACCAAGACGGCCCATTCATCAAGTGGCCCCGCCGGTCCGGCCCCCTTGTGACACACAAACGTTTTTCCAATTTAAAATCTGATATTGATGGAGCACTGCGTCCTCCCGCAGCCTCTTTGAGCTTTGCTGGGGCCAATATTCTTATCCATATGCTCACTCACTAGCCTTGGTCATAATTCAAGGCGTGCCATTTCCATATACGAGGTTCAAAACAATCTTCGACTGACCAACTACTCTGACAAAAGACACAGAGAGAAATACCCAGTTTTTGTCAAATGATTGACGATACCCGAGTCTGTTTTTTTCATGCTGTCTCGTCTTACTGTGTTCAAAACATACACAATGGATCATTTCTAAAAGTTGATATTGAACATACAGAGCCCCTAAATTCCAAAGGTGCATTTCAAACTAATTGTTGATTTTACATAACTCACATTCAGGTATGCCATTGTTAATAATAGCTGATCCATGATGAGAGGATGGGTTTCTTTTTTTTTTTGTCCAAACACATTGTAGCAAGAAACTATAGAGAAACAAACCATCCTGCCAACCTAATTTTCAAGCAACACAAAAGCCGTCTTAGCAGCAGAGCAGTTGTTCATGATGATCAAAGAAGTAAGGTGATTTACAACAACCCATACATCTGTGTTGATTACCTTTGCTGCCAGTTTTGTGACCATTTTTCTGTTGTGCTTTTTATTGATGTAGCAGAGGAGTTTGTCAGCTACTGTATATCGAAGGCTGACATTTTCAATCTCACCAACAGAATTGATGTTTTATTTTCTGTTCAGCTATCAGAAACAGCTGTTGATAGACATAATGTAAAGATTTCACCATTCTCATCAGCATAACTTTCAGCAGCAAAAGGCAAACACATGCACAGCACCAGAGAGCAGATAGTAAATTCATTGGCTAACTGGAGCATATAATGGAACACTAAACAGTCAGACAGATTCTTACATTGACAGAGTAAAATGAGCTAAAAGAAAAGCAAACCTTGGACTTCCATCCTTTAGGTTGTTAGGGTTTCGAGGGAGCTCAGGTGCAGGGAATACACAGATGGGGTAATAAGGGTAATGAGGTTTTATTGTATCAAACAATAAGGACTACAAGTCCCAGAATGCGAATCAAAACAGGAAGTAACAAGATCAGGCCCTAAGCCGTACTCTTGGGAAACTAAACAGCGACAACTAGAGGCTTAGAAGACTTATTCTCAAACATTTTTAATCTCAGAACCAAAAGAGTATTTTTACAAACGCGATCATATCAAATGCGCCAAACTACTAAATCAGGAACAGAGCTCACACAATCCTTCCGCTGTTACTGCAACCAAATTAAACATATTTCCAAGTAACTCTCAACAAGGGTCGACAAAACTAAGTAATCGAGTTTCTATGCAACTAAATAGGGAACGAACAGAGATGCTCGAACTGGGTTCCAGCGGGTCTGGTGGAACGGATGGCTGCTGGCTGGTGGTCCCGGTGACAGGTGAGGTGCAGCGACGACAGGTGAGGTGCAGCGACGACAGGTGAGGTGCAGCGACAACGGGTGAGTGGAAGGGACGCCTGAAGGTTGGATTCCTACGGACGATGGTTTTGTCCTTGGCCACGGGCGGAGAGGTAGGTGGTGGTACGGAACACAGAAGGAGCTGGAGCAGCTGGACCGGGTACTGAGACAAAAGAGCAGAAAGCGAAGTTAGAGCAAAGGCAAACTAGGATTATGAGGGGAGTAACTGACAGAAGCGATTTACAGGTGATGTTACTATACGGCACAGAGAGGTGGTTGGCGTCAGCTTATATTGTAAGGAGTGAGGATCTGATTGGATACTCCCAGCTGCTCCTGCACCAGCTAATGATGACTGCAAATAGGAAACACCTGTTGTCACTCTTGCCCGCTGGACCAACCTAAGGAAGGGAGAAAGGTGGCGAGGGAGAGAGAGAGAGAGGAGGGAAGAACACTAATAGAGCCCAGCAGTAGCTGGCCTGACATAGGTAGTCAGAATCCAACTCCATATGAATGTCTTTCACTTTCTTTTGGCTCTGTTTTTGGTCCCAACTGATTCATTAGTAAAAATGCCAAAACTACTGTCTCCTATGACCGAACATGAATTATGCTGACACTGATAATGAGAGTGACTCAAAGTCAAGTTGCATTTTATTAATAAACTGAAACTCATTTTAAAGCAGCATTAAGTTATTTGTTGATGATTAATGCTGATTAATAAACATTGGTGTAAGTTAGCCAGGAGACTTTTTATCTGGATACCCAGGACAGATGCTACTGAGTCACCCTAAAAACATTATTATTATTATTATTATCATCATTATTAACCTTTACTTAAACAGGAGAAATCCCATTAACAAGCTCTTTTGCAAGGGAGTCCTGGCCAAGATAGGCAGCAACAAATGCAAAACATAGTTCTAAAAATACACAGTTAAAACATAATTAAAACATGAGCAAAAAACAAACAAAAACCCATTTACAAGCAAGTTATGAAAATTAAGTGCATGTTGTGAAGTCTCAAGAATTCGCAAATTGGATTTAAAAGCACTCAATGAAAGTAACAGGATTAAATTTCCAAATTTTCTTCAACATTTTCCATGCTAAAGGTAGAGTAACCAAAAGCCTCTTCATTCACTTAAGTACGAGCATATGGAACAAAAAGCAATAGATGATCTTGTGAACGGAGAGACTAAAGATCAGCATTTTTCTGTGAAATTAAGGAACAAATGTAAGTAATAAAAACTGAGATCATAATGTTATTGAGATCTTTGGTAAGGATGCAGAAAAAACAATAAAGCATATTTTGTTAAGAAAAACATCACTGAGGACACCAGTGTTGTTAGAAACTGTAAAACATGCAACATAGATGCTTCATAGTGTCTTCACATAACCACCTAATACAATGCTTTGTAATCAGTAGCAATACAGTACTTATCTATTAGATTTATTGATTCTATCTACCAATCTGCTGCAACATTAAAACCACTGAAAGGTGACGTGAATAAAATTGATTAACTCATTAAAATGCAATATTCTCCTAGAAAACCTCGGGTCCTGGTATTTATGTGGATATAACTTTATGCATATCACCCACCTAAACACTGTTGCGGACGATTTGACGGTGGTTCACTGCACTGAAGCATTTTACAAACACACTTTATTTGCTACTTTTCAGTTAAAAATTTTACATAATATGACATTTTCATACATCAGCATGATGATCCATGTGTTAAATTGTTACTCCACAGCCAGAAGTGGAGCAACAATTGACCCTCCTCAGGATAAAGCAAAAATGGAAAATGTAATCGCATTCTAAAACAGGTTGGATTTTTACGCATTAAAAAATGAAGCATTAATATTAGGTTCAACTTCAACTTGAGTGAATTATATAAATGCAGCCTCCACCTCTCCAGCTGAGTGCATTTTATTTAGAAATAAAGTAGGAGTGAACACCTTCCACCTTCGTCAACGTGGAAGGTGTAACACAAAATGGGTGGTGGTGTACTGAGCACACTAAACTGTGTGTTCTGATCTTAGTGTCAGTGTTGTATTGCACATACTGAGCGCTTGTGCATTTTGAAGCTCTTCGATTTTATACATGCCTTTCCTGTGACTTTGTTGACCAAGCTTCTGCAGTATTCCATACAAATGATTCATTTCTATACCATAAAATAGTTTCCTTCACCATGTGTGCTCTTGCCACAGCCATCACAATATTACAATGAAAAGGTGCAGCTTTCCAACGTCGTTCTCCAGATCGGTGAAATGCCACCTTGGATTTCTTTGGCTTAAATAAAGCTGCGTGCACAACAAATAGATAGATAAATAAATAAATCCTCTTTCTTGTATTCTATATCCCCGCCTGCCCTTGAAACTGTCAGTAAATCAACAGCAGCCGCTTCAGTGACATTACTTTCAAATCGGCAAATGATGGGTGCTTGGTGTTGAATGTGTCTGACAAGCACATCCTGTAAATATCATTGGAAAACTAAAGATCAGCAATACACATCTCTCAGGCCTCTCAGCTCTCACAGCTACTCATTCCTCTGTGCATGATGACATCAAAGTAAAGAGCACTGTGTCGAGATCAAACAAGCCAAGAAATCAGTGAAGCAAAGAAGGAAATGTTCTGATGTATTTATTGACAAGAGCTCATGAGGGTTATCAGCAGTAAGGGGATGCTGAGCACACAGCCTTGGTGGCTTTGGTCTGCTGGACATATCCAGTGAATATCACACTAAATTGGCTTGGGATAAACAAATTTAGTTAACATTTTTTTTGTCACCTTCTGTGATTTGCCAGCTTCCCAATGAAAAGTCTTTCTGGCCTTAAGTAAGGACTCCACTGATTTTGCACTGCACTCCACTGACACTGCATAAAGAAGCAGAGGAAGTGTTAGTCTTTTCCCTTTCACGCATTCTTATTTCTCATCAGCACCCGGTCCTGCATTACTCGCAATGCAATCTGACAGGTGACAGTTCGGTCAGTATACATCAGGTGTGTTATTCTGCCTCAGGCCTCAAGCAGTGATGAGGAGTCGGCTGCTGACGTCTGCTAAGTTCACTTCTCCTTCTTCTCTTACTTTTGATTTGGTTGTTGTCAAAAGTATAACCTCTTAGGCTGAACCAACCCCCTCACACACACACACACACACACACACACGCACACGCACACGCACACGCACACACACACACAGTGGTAAACAATTAGGAAAGAATGGAAGCTAATAAGCTAATACATTTCGCTAACAAGCTGTACATAGCGCCACAAAAGGCTTTATACACCCCTTTTCACATATCCAGTTAAAACTAAACTCATGCATACTTTTGCTATGTTTTAATACACAATATCTTTTGCGCTGGCCATCTTAAAAAACGTCACACAGTCCAATGTTTTTTGGACTGCCTTTAGCTTTGAGTATTGCACACATTTGCTATAGCATTGTTTCGAAAAGGTTCTGCAAAGCCACGGCATTTATTTCTGTACAGGGTTGGATTTAGTTTTCTTGTGATCAGATCTTGTGCTGATGATAGGAAAGTTGGGCCACTGTGCAAAGTCTTCTCCAGCACATCCCAAAGATTCTCAGTGGGGCTGAGGTCTGGACTCTGTGGAGGCCTATCCATATGGGAAAATGATGCGTCGTGCTCCCTGATCTGCTCCCGGTGCAATGTGCGTGTTGAAATTCTCTTTCTTTCACTATTAAACATTTCTTATGATATGATTCCACCAAACATTTAAGTGATCTCTAATCACAATCATGTAAGAGTTTGTTCCAGCCACATTTCTACCTCGAAGATGATGGTTACCCTCTGTCCTTCAAGTTTTAATAGTGCGTTGGACGGTTCTTAACATGATTTTAGTTGTTTCAGTAATCTCCTTAGTTGTTTACTTTGCTTGATGTAAGTCAATAATTTGACCTTTCTGAAACAGATTAACATCCTTTCCACAACCACAGGATGTATCTTCCAATATGGTTGTTTAAGAAAAGAGAATCTACTCACTGCATCAGCTCGGGTTAAATAGATTGTTGCAGCTGAAACATCCATCCATTCATTCTCTATACACCGCTTTATCCTCACTGGGGTCGTGGGGGTGCTGGAGCCTATCGTAGCTGACTCGGGCAAAGGCAGGGGACACCCCGGGCAGGTCGCCAGTCTGTCACAGGGCTACATATATAGACAAACAACAGCTGAAACATATGCAGTAATTATCTAATGGAAAGCAACCTATTTGTTTAGCTAAATCCAGATGGAGCTTTTTTTTTTTTTGGACAGGGAGTGTATTTGACCAGTAAACCAACATATTTCTTCTCACTGGACCCACAGGAAACTAAGTGAGAAACTACAGTGATGGCCCAACCTCAAAGACCTGGAGATTGTCACAAAATCCCAGTGGAGACATGCAAAACGTTAGTTATCTTTGTTTTACTGCTGTGGTTATAAATAACAGCTTTGACAGCAATTACCAAGAATGTGTGCGAATAATTGGACATGTTGTTTTTGGTATAAATGTAAAAAAGATTACAATTAAACAAATCATTAAAATTCATCATTAACATCTAAATTACAATGTCGTATCATATTTTTGCCATGTGTTTATGTCATTTCCAGCCGCAAGAAATCAAATTAAAAAATGGTATTATTCAAATTTTGGCATGGGTATGAATAAATTTGGGCGAGGCTGTATATTCTGCTACCCCTGTCTGTTTATGGACAAAAAAAACAGTCACTGAATGAGTCAAATTAATTATGCGTGTGTCTCATTATTTGTGAATGCAACTGCATTTTTGTCTACTGGTCACTGTGAACTGATTCAGACCCATTACTCACAGTGATCACTTCTGTGTCAGCAGTCTATCTGAAAAAAAGCCAACTGTCCTTTATGAGTGGCCAGGTCCAACAGGGGTGAGAAACTAATGGAAAAACGGGAAATTATCTTTTGGACATTAACTTTTAAATGTCAATTTAATATCACTCGTGGGATTATCTTGCTAACAACCTAAGCAGAGCGAGAAAAACAAAAGAGCACATGTGTTGCCAAGTGACTGTGAGCAAGTGAGCACACTGAGAGAATTACAAATGCACCTCAATTAACAATAATGAAATGTAACTCTGTCTAAATCTGCTGTATAACTGTGAAGTTAATGGGAAAATGCTGGAGATGAGTGCCTCTGCTGATAGTGAAAACCATAAATTAACATGTGACAGCTGCCTAAAGCAAATGGATCTAATGAGAGTTTTCAGTAAACCTGTCAGACACATGTCTTCAAGTATGAAATGGTGCTCTGAAACCTCACACGCTGAATCAAAATTAGCCTTTCTCTATTTTATGTAAGCCAAGGCTGCAAACACTTTCACTTTGTGTGGCTGCAGTCATTCCCTTTTCCTGAACATGACATGAAGTACATAGGTTGCAATCAGGTTTTCGCTACAGATATTCTCTGCTGGCAGAAAAGGCCAAAGCAGTGCCTTTTCAAAGAGGGGTACAGACAAGAAATTTGGACTAAGGCCAAGCCCTAAGATGTCCTTTCTGAAGCTTCCCATTGGACAACAGTCTTAATGGACAGGCAACATTCCACCTCTAAGTGGTTTGACATCTTGCTGCCATAAATAAACGCTAACAGGGATGCTCTATTAGGCTAAACAAGACTGTGTGTGTCCCTCCAAAGCCAGGAAGCGCCCTCCTAATGGTTCACTAATGCCTTTATTGGATTACTCCAACATCTCCTGTTCCAGTGTGTCACAACTACAGCATTCTGGTGGATTTGATGGAATGGAGATGGCCTGGGTGGGATTGATATCATCCAGGCTTAAGACGTCTGCAATATTTCCAGCCCAAGATTATACTCATGTCTCAATACCAAATGCTTTTATTTTTGACAACTGACACTGTGGCTGTGCTACAGTCAGGGCTGATTTCATAATAAGCTAATGTTTTCAGACTTATCCACATGTGGTCTTGAGATTTACATGGCACTCTCTGTACTGCTGCTTGGCATGTCAAATAAGAGTGGGAGACGATGAAGCACTGTGGTTTTCAGAATGTCAGATTGTACTGATAGTGGACAGACAGAGAAAGAGAGAATGAAAGTTAGAGTACATAAAAAAAGATGACTGAGCCAGTGAAGTTCACATCTGCAAAACATTAATGTCTAATATAACATTGATTTTCATTAAATCCACACACTTGTGCATTTGTCGAGATAAAAGACTGTTACGATTTCCCCATTATTTACACTGCCCTGGAGGTTGCAAATTCTGACCTGTAGACTACGGAAGCAATTACTGTGCAAATAACGCAGATGGTGCAACAAACAAAGCACTTAAGAAAATGGTTTTTCCATTAGACAGACACTTTGGTCTCTATAAGGACCTTGGCTTTTGTGCCATCCCCTCTGAAATTATGCGTGCACGTGTGTGTGTGTGAATGCATTTGTGTTCATACGTGTGGGATTTTGCATGTGTTGCATGCACATTCTGTGGGTGCTATTAGTGACCTTTCCCTGGTGTCTATTAACATGAAATGTCACTCAGCTCTTGTGCAGCTTTTCAGAGGTGATTTTCCTTCATGATCACTCAGGCATGTGTCATGACAATGCACACACGATGGCTTCCACGTGCACACGCGCATTTTACTGTTCTCGTCTTGCGTGCCTAATGCCCTGGTAATGGATCTTTTGAGAGACCAGTTGAGTAGGCCTCTCACACCCAGAGGAGTTTGTTAGTGGTGCTAATGACAGTGCTGATGGGGGCAGTTGCCTTCAGTATCTGCTCATCTCTCCTCATAACTCTCCCCCTGCTAAATACAGCTGTCATTCACTCACCTCTCCATACGACCAGTCAGCTGTTTGCAGCAGCAGGAAGTATATCACCTTCAGCAGCACAACGTTTCTCTCTCCATAAATGCCCCTTAATACTCCACAGAGTCTTGACAGCCACTTGACCAGATGTTCATGTATTTGCTGACCTTATTTTCTCACATCTGAGCAAGATGGTGCTTTGTCACTTGCCGATCCCCCATTCTCCAATCAGCACATATTACTGACTCTTCATACCAAATCCATTCCTAAATTGGAAGATGTTAGAGCTGACACGAATGCTTTTTTGCTTTCAGTTGTATTCGACACAGACATTACCTTCTAATGGCTTCTACAGTCCTGACTACCATTCCCCGCAGAGCACGGTTTTGCATTTACTTTTGCACAGCCAGTGATTATGGAGCCACCCACCCTGCCTGGTACAGGCTATGTAAATCACAGATGTTATGCTCTGATCTAGCATCCACTTTGGAAAATCGCCTGTGTTTTTTTTTTTTTTTTTTTCAGCCAAGGCCATAAGCTTGCCTCATTTCAAAATAATAGCAGGGAGTGCAAGTATTTGACTTTTCCCCCGGTCATGTGAGAAAATGAGAAAGTGAAGGCTGTGTGAGATGCTGTAGAATAATGGATACATTATGTAAGCGCTATAAGACCTATAAGTACTGATGAAGCTTTCTCACTTGATCTGCAGGGGGAAGTGGTTAGGCACATAGAACATGTTAGAGAGTACCACTTGCGCTTTTATGCCTATGGATGCTATGAATAACCCTTTTTTTGTTAGGATGTGCCACTCTTGCAAAGTGTTGACAGCTGTGTTAACAGCTCGGTGAGGCCGTCAAAGCACAGTGACTTAATGTTCGGATCAGCTTGTTAAATCTCATATCTACAACTATAGAAAGACAGTAGTTTCGCAAGTATCTGATCAAGAATATAGGTATCAAGCAAACTGGGGCTGCAATCATACAATGAAAATCTTGGTGGAATGAACTTCTGCCTACTCCTCAACCAATCAATTGGTCATGGAGAAAATAAAAAATCTGCACATTATCTCTAGATTAACTAAATTGGCCACAGTGCACTCTAGCCTCTAGCCTTATTAGCCTAATTGAATTATAAAGAAGCATTAAAGGCTGGTATTTGAAGCATAATAAATCATTTAACCTAGTTATTTTACACTGAAATGATAACACAAGATTGGAAGCAGACCAGTCTGCACCTGTATATGACTTCTGAAAATGTATCTATGTCAACTGGTGATCCCAACACGAGAACTATTCAGGAATATGACACAGACAGGTCAACTGCTGTTTTTAGATAATCTGCCTTGTTGGTTGTTGAGCTGCCATATGCTGTTATGAACTGCTGTGTGTAAAACTGACCCTTGATTTTTCAGCCATTTTCAACAAAATCATTTAGGAGTTGACTCTGAGTAAACATTCACTGGATGTTAAATAAATCAGACCCAGCAGTCCAGTTGGGCAAGTTCATAGTTGTGAAAATACGGTGATGTTCACAAGTGGTGTTTTCACCTGCAACAGTAATGGATTAATCCTGGAAGGCTATGATGTAATGCTTTTTGGAATTTGGTCAGCTGTGAACATATTGATCAACCAACTGAACAGTATTCAGCATTTAGACTACAGCCCACAGACAGAAACCAAAACTGATGATGGTGCTGGCTGGATGATAAATCAGTGGATCAAAGGTTTTGTAATTCATCCTCACAGCAAACCTACTCATGAGAAATTACAAATACAAACAGATAATTCATTCTCAATCAATGAAACGCTTGGTAAGACACCATTTCAGGAGACAGCTAACCTAAAATACCCAAAGTAATTCTAAATTTGTCACTTTCCTACCAACTGCTTCCAGTGACGATCACAGTTCATTAGTTCATCTGCATTTATTCATTTATTTATTCACTGTCTGTTGCTTTTTGCTTGTTTGTAGTATTAGTTAATAAATGTTCATGTATAATTATCATTGGTTCTACTGTGTATTTCTCTGTTTTGTGACTAGAGGTCAATGAAATCTGAACTTCAGACTTTCAGATAACAGACTGATCAATTTCTTTTTCATCAAAGTCTCTTTAAGAATTAGTCTAAACTGATCATTTTCTCAGACAAGCTGAGAATGGTGTGCTTAAATTAACGAGTGCAATTTTAATCATAAAATGTAGTTTCTAACTTTAGGTGTGTTGTCGCCTACACATTTATCTACATTGTTCGATGCAGCCGTATATGAGGGTAATTTCTCCAAATGTTGTTATATTAAGCATTAGATGTGTTTAGGTGAAAGAGTTGTAAATGCAGGTGAATATGGCAGCTCTGCCTTCAAAATTCTGAAATCAACGTGCTGTGTCCAGCTGCACCTGGAAAAAATAAGATTTCTGGGAAGTAGTCCAATCTCTGTGCCACACTGATGCCTCTCAGGAAGCCATACCTTTTCACTAGTGGGTGGAAACTCTTCTCCATAATTTACAGCACCATTATGGTGGAATGGATGCCCCCCTTGACAGTAATTGTTACTTTTCTTGATAGCACTTGGAGGGCGTGCTGAAAAGATTTCAGCACATGGTACACTATATTAAACACATTGTTCCCAAAAGTCAATAATGATCTTTCACAATCAAATCACATCATGGGAACCACCATCTGCCATTGACTTCCATTGCCAGTATTGTGGAATGCTTCCCTGCCTTGCCGATAAAGCAGATTATCACTCAGCACTTTACACATCACTGTCTTATCATATAAAAAGAAATGATCAGTGATTCACAGATGCCCTCTGGACCTGTACAATACCAGTTTGATGATAATAGCAATGAACAGTGTGTCTGACATTATATACACTGTTTGCTTCTTTTTCCGACACTTCAAGTGCCATAGAGGACTGGCAATGATAGATCCAGTGCTTGGACATTAAGATTGATTGTTCAGACATTTTTTAAAAAGATGATTGTTATATTTCTTATTGTATAATCAAGTTGCGCATACTTTTGTTTCATAGTTACGCTCTAGAAGGTGTTTGAAAATCTGATATCTAGTGAAATGTGAAAGCCTTACGATTGTCAAGGGTAAGAGCAAGAAAGATGCTGTCTAAGTAACTTTTCAGAATGCCAGCAACTGAGTTTGTAAGACCATATGGTGAGTTTAGTTTTACCTTCAGCTCAGTACAAAGAAAGAACTCCTGACAAGTTGAAACTTTATTGCATTCTAGTTTTCTTCAAGGATTACATTATTTCACCTTCATTATAGTATTACTTTAAGCTGTCTGGGGGTTTGTGTGAGTGATCATCACAATTGCTTCTCCAGCCCAGCTGCCACTATTTCCTTCAACTCTGCACCTTTAATCTAAAGGCCCGGTCACACCGCCCGAACTTTGCTGGAGCGTTCCTGGAGCGGTGAAAAAAATTCATCACCGCTCGTAACCGTTCACCACCGTTTAACAGAAGTTGGCCCCCGTTAAAGCAACACCGTATACGCTCGGCCACCGCTGATGTTTCTGGAGGGGCCCTCCTACCGCTCCGAAAGTTTTGAGCTGCACAAAATATTGCGAGCGGTGAGGAGGGGGCAATTTTCCGCCCCGGCAAAGTTCACCCCCTCTCCACCAACACCCAGTCAAAGTTTGGCACCACTAGACGCAAGCTCGTGGACGCTTGGGTCCGCTAGGCCAACGCAGAAATCTTGAACGCTGGACCACCGCTGCTTCGCCAGCGTAGCCCGGGCGGCGATTAAACGTTGCACAAACTTCGGTGGAGCGGTTGTAAGCATTTTACGAGCGGACACGGGGTTGCTGGAACGGTGTCGGGCGTTGAAGCAGCGATCCATGGCGGTGATGAACTTTGGTTTGGCGTTGGTATAGAGGTGTCGGAGCGGGACCAAAATTTGGCTATAAATACGGGGAGAAATGGACCAGGAGCTCATTTGGAATCGAGCTGCCGTTGAGTTCAGACCTCATCTATATCGAATTTGCTCAAAGTTACAGTAAAACTGTATAACCATGGATGCTGAGAGACTTGCTATGATTGGTGCACTAGTCCAGCAGCAGAATCAGAACCTCCTCAGATTGCAACAAGCTGCTGACAGAAGGAGAAGAGAGAGAAGAAGGAGAGACAGAGTTGTGTGGGTCAGACAGTGGATACTGAGAAGGCCTGAACATGGACTGTATGACAAGCTGATGGTGGAGCTGAGGAATGAGGATCCACGAGCCTTCCAGCACTTCATGAGGATGCCACCAGCCATGTTTGATGAACGATCCGTTCAGCTCCGTAGTCACAAGCGGTATGCCGCTAAACCAACTTTATACCCCCGCCGAGCCAACGCCCGCATGCGCAGAACGCCGCTATACCAACGCTCGCTCCCGCTCGCTACCGCTAAACCAACGCTAAAGCAACGCCGGCTTCAGCAGTGCACCGCTAATCCAACGCCCGTGTTTTCGATTTTTTTCCCATTTTGTGCACGGTGACGAGCGTTGTCGAAATTCGCCCCCCACCCCCACCGTTCAAGGAACGCTCCAGCAAAGTTCGGGCGGTGTGACCGGGCCTTAAATACAATACAAAACAACAACACTATCATTTGTCCTGTTAAGTAGCAACTAATTGGACAGAGAGCAGAACGCTTCTGGATGATGTTTCAGAAGTACAGTGAGTTATTTCTGAGAGAGTGAGTTAGCGTAAGGGAAAGCAAAAAGGGCCAGTGTCAAAGTATCTGCTACCCTGAGGTCTTCTGTGGGCTTGAGTATAAAATCGCCCCAAATAACTGACAGCAGACTGATGGATGTACAACAGAGCTGGTCCTATTATTGGACACAAGGTGACTTCTGCAGGGCTATTTTCTAGACCTCTTCACAGGTGTATTGTCATATCTGGTTCATCTGGTGGAGTGAGTAGACGAAACCTCTGAGAGGTCTATTCATAAATGCCTCAAATGAAAGATTACCGCTGAAGTGACTTTAAAAAAAATGAAAGAAGCAAAGACATCAAGTTGTCAGAAAAGATTCTTAACTCTTAGAAATGAGCTGCCATTGTGACACTGAGAGCACTGGGTTGGCATTTCTCAAGGGTTTGTATGCATGACAAAAGCCTCTATTTCAAGTTTGTTGCTCATTGTGCATCAAAAGTACTCTGAGTTTAGATCCTAATTAAACCATAAAATGCTTAACAGCTTTCTTTTTTTATTTTACAGAACAGTAGTAAGAAACCAATCGGATGTAATTATTCATTGCAGTTTAACTTAACCTTTTCAAATACAAAGATTTAGAAAGTTCATGCCAGGAATATCCAATTAGGAAAGGTTATTAAAGCTACATAACTCAATAACCCTTTTGATAGGTGCAAAACCTTCCTAACCTGACTGCTCTCACAGTGCAGAAATCCTGTTATTTTTGTTTCACAAACCCAAGAGATTGTCCTCATGATTGGATGATTAATCTCTACACATTAACTCTCACACTGTATTCTGTTTACTGTATGTGTGGTAAATATCCATCATCATTTCACAGTGTCTAAATTTTCTCATTTTATTTGCTCTAATCCCTTGCAGCAGGTCAAGAGAGGAGAGAGGAGCAGAGGGAGAGTTGAGGGAGAATAATGCCATTTCAGGATAGGCCTTATTTAATTTACTGCAGGTCGATAGAGGTTCTCCAATTGCCTCTCCCAGATTAATAAGTAACCCACACGCGCTGTCCATCACTGTCCATCTCCCATTAGGCCTCTGAAATGGGGGCCCAAATTGCCTGGCAAGGTTGACTCTGATGGAAAACACACTCTCTCACTCCTTTTCTCTTTCCATCACCGCCCATTTCTCTCCCTCACTTTTCACTTTTTGCGATCAGGTTTCATTTTCAAGACGTGCTTTCTGCAGAGCAACACAGATGTATTAAAAACACACAATCATTCATAAACGCCTTGTAGTGATGAGGTCAATGATTTGCAGTTTTAATGACCACTTAGTCAATTTCTCACTTTCTGAAATGTCATTGTCATCTGATGCTCAGTCGAGCAAGTACTGAGCGTAGATAAATTTTGCTTCAGATTTCCACAGAAATCTGCAACACATGGAGTGTCCAGAAATTGTGTTATCTGTAGCTGAAACTAAGATTCCCCGGAAAGAATCCCATCTCTGAGCTGCAGTAATGCCTGTATGGAAGCAGCACCTTTTCACAATTGCACGGAAACTCTCCTCTACAACTCTCCAGCACCATTATGATGGAATGGATGCTCCCCTTGACAGTAATTGTTACTTTTCTTGGCAGACTTTGGGAGATACAGTGAAAAAAATTCAGGGAATGTTTTATAGGCTTGAAGTCACAAAAATAATCAATTCTGGGACAACTTAGTGACTAAGTTGCCTCTTGTTAATTCAATAAACAGAATTCTGATTCCTTCTTGTATTGTTGCCCATTTGCAAACTTTTGTGTTCATTTTTTTCTGAAGCTGCCATTGATATGATTTAGATCTGGTTGCGCTAAGCTAACCAAAACCATTTAGTTAAGAGTCACAATCACATTTGTAATAAGGAAACACTAGGTTGGTCTGATGACATTTTGACAGAGCAAGAACAGCACACATATAAATAACAAAATAATGATTGGTGTATTTCATTTAGCTATTTTCGGGAGTTGTGCATGCTTCCTCCCTGCCATTATGCACAATACACAACGATTTACTGGGGTACATTCAGTATATGGAATAGAATGGAAGTATTGTAGTGCTTAAATCACAATGTGTGCCAAGAAAATAGACTGAAATGGGTAAAAGAAGACAGTGTTGACAGCAAAGATGCACAGTGCATGGCCAACCATCCACCCTGACCACCTCCCTAAAAGCTTTCATAGCAGTTTAGCACGATTGTGACAGTCATGGAACGTCAAAGAGGAAAACATAATACGCAGGCATGTAAGTAGCCAGCTTCATCATATACATGCACAGCACACCTTGTTGCATAAAGAAATGCCACAAATTGCCCTTCCATGTCACATGTATGCTCCACACAATATATCAGATACAGTCTGTTTATTACCCCGCCAAGGAATGAAGTAATGTGGCAATCGCCATATGGTTGTTTGTCTGTTTGTCTGTTAGCAACATTACTCAAAAACAGACTAAGGGATTAGGATGACATTTTCAGGGAAGGTCAGAAATGACACAAGTGATTAGATTTTGGCATAGATGCAGCTTATAGTCTGGATCCATGGATTTGTTCCAGATTTCTGTATTATTGTGAGATGGCATGACTGTAAACAATAACTACAAGTGAACACGACGTCAGCTGCCTGCTGATTAACACATGATTGCGATCCTACTACAAATCGTCCACTGTGGATTTATTGGGGCTTCTTTGTTGGAAATAATACAAGGAACAATTGATTAAATTGCGAGGGTGTTTCCAAGTCCCATCTGTTTCCGCTGCCTGCTACATATTTAAGTCACACGATTCAGTATCCATACATTATGTACACAGGTATAACACACGCCTGTGCTCTGTGCAAGGTCGTTTTGTTTGTGGGTACATCTATATTATATGGCCACATTATATGGTGTCGTGGTTTCGGCCATGAATTTTATCAAGATTTCAACCGTCGGAAATGATACAAAGATTGAGTAACCTTGGTTGAGTACTGCACTCCCTGAGTGCTTTTCTTGTGTTTTATACTGTTATTTGTCATTTACAGAAAGGGAAATAGCTGTATTACTTTCATGTTCTTGAAAAACACACATTCATCCCATTACAACAGCAGGGCATGGCTGCAGTGAGCTTGAATACACAGTGGTTATAATTGGATTGCAATGGTGACAAAGGGTCACAGCAAAAAAAAAGAAAAAACATAACACACAATAAAGCATATTCAAATGGAAGATACTTTAACACGTACCACCTATGTGAACATTGTTGCACAAGCACATCCTCCAACGGCAACAGCACTGCCTGCTCTCTCCCAGAGGAATATGCCAAAGACAAAATCTGGAAGTTGAATTAGCCTCTCCAAAAGTCAGTCCAAAAAACCCACAGCCATCGTGTCGTGTCAGACACCTGCAGGACACCCCTAGAGGTCCAGTGTCCATGCTTTGAGAGCTGTTCAGAGCTGTTTTGGCATTACAAAGGGACCTGCAAATGATTTTAGTGTTGTAGCTGATTGGTATATTTTGCTCAGCTGTTTCGATGGTTCCAACGTATGCTGAAACGTTTGCAGATACATTTAGCAAAATTCCAAATAAAGCTTTGAGGTAATGAGTAAGTAACACATTACATATGTAACAGGCACATTTTCTCTTGCTGCACAAATGATGTGCTGACATAGCACCAGCATGTGGACAGGGCAGAAATATCAACAGGATTTGTCCACCTTAGGAAAATGGTGAAAATTGGTTTAGCATAGAGTAAAAACCAAGGATATTTTTCTCCTATAAAGCTGTTTGTATGTTCTTCAGCTAAACTTCCTGTGATACATTTGCATATATCTGTAGCATAGTGTTCACGTGTCTTGCTTGTAGTTCTGATCTGTAAAACAAAACATAAGCGCAACCAAAGGCTCTTCTGTAACACTTATGCATTGATACAAGAGCCTCCATAAACAGCATCAGCTGTGCTGTCCAGAGCTTTGTGTTCTGTCAAGACTCCATTCAGATAAATTCTAAATCAGATTAGGGTTATAATTTTACAACTTCCATCTTTAGAATTTGCTTGGTGTAATCAATATATTTGTCTACAAGGATTGACACAAATGTGTGAAATAATACATCCAGTTAGTTGTAATGGTGTTATTGTTGCATACACTATCTAATCACATCCTTGGAAAGATATTAACATGAATACAGTTGCTTGACTGAAATATTGTTGATCTTCCTTTTGCTGTGGTTTAGTGGTATTTACATGCTGTGATATCGAACAGCGTACGCTTATGGTTTAACTCCTTAGGGCTTTGTTCTCTCTATTTATAAACTTTAAGTGATTTACAATAGCAAACAGATGTAGGTTGAAAATATTATAAATATTGGCAAAGAAAAAAATCTTCTGACAGAGTAAAAATTGAAAAATGTTACAATAGTGGCAGCTCTCCCCTGTGTATTTCTGCAATCATGGCCATCAAGTGGATTTATGTTAAAGGCTACACAATGTTTTGGCGCTTGTACTAGATAATCCAGCAGAGACTGAGGCTGAGGATCTGAGCGATGATAACGTATTATCTCCCCACACCAGCTGAGCTGAATGAGGATTCTCCTTCAGAGTCAATGGATAAAGATAGAGAGGCAGAAGAACCAGATAACAGAACAGCAGAGGTGGTACAGTGCATGTCCCTTTTTGTGTAAGACTGTCCCTGACCAGGAAAACAACGGCACTGGTCATTTGTTTAAGCACTTAAAATGGCCCGTGTTTACATTTTCTTGACAAGTGACCTTGTTCAGTTGTGAGAATAATCGATGTTCTCTTTCAGTGGCACAGGTATTGTTGTAAAAATTCATACAGTGAAGGCATGGTTAACACCAAACAACAGCTAGGTTTCATTTTCTGCAGCCACCCACATGCAAGGAACAATATATGAACGTAAGTCAAAAACCACGACTCAGAAAAACTTTTTGTATTCTTACTTTCCATTTGGATAAAAAAAAAAGTGATCTTTTGTGGCAGTAAGATGAACTCGAACATATTTCAGTCAGTCAGTTTAACAATAAACCACAGTGATGGAGGTCATTGAAAAAGACCCATGTTATATTATTAAAAACCAAAGTGATTTCTCTTGAGTATGGAAAACACCACTTTATACCAAGGACTTTCCTTCATTTTAGTCTTCCCTCATTATTCAGTAATGCCCGGTGTTTGGTGACCTGTGTTTTATTGCTGCAATAGGTCTCTGACTATTTTACAATGTTTTTTATCAGAGAAATAGAAACAACCTTGAAGCAGAAATAAGTAACAAGTAAATACTTCTTGGTATGATTGTCTATTGAGCTGTTGTGTCCTGTTTAATAAATACAGATAGAAAATGCAGCACATATATTTTGCATATATATATATATATTTTAGGGGTGGAACGAAATTTCATGCCACAAAATTTTGCGAAATAAAAAATGACAAAATAAAATTCAAAGATGCACGAAATAAAAAACGCGAAGGGCGCCGTGCACCACTGAGACTGATGATTTTTGACCCTCCTCGCCTACCGTAGCAAAACACTTACTTCAAAATGGAGAAAGACGAGGTTAAGGAATTAGCTGACACTCCATCATCAAGTAAATCGGTCGTGTGGACCTATTTTGTCTTCCTATATAAACGACGAGAGAACGGTCATATTTTTTGTATGTCTGCATAAGAAAGAAAATAAAGAAAATGAGTTTTTTGCATAACTTCCTACTGTTGGGGATTTTCTGTAATCTTTATTTCATATCGTGAGTATTTCGTATCGTGAGCCCTGTTTCGTATTTCATATCATTTCGTGATTTGACCATTTCATTACACCCCGAATACATATATGTATACTATATTGCCAAAAGTATTCACTCACCTGCCTTGACTCGCATATGAACGCAAGTGACATCCCATTCCTAATCCATAGGGTTCAATATGACATCGGTCCACGCTTTGCCGCTATAACAGCTTCAGCTCTTCTGGGAAGGCTGTCCACAAGGTTTAGGAGTGTGTTCATGGGAATTTTTGACCATTCTTCCAGAAGCGCATTTGTGAGGTCACACACTAATGTTGGACCAGAAGGCCTGGCTCTCAGTCTCCGCTCTAATTCATCCCAAAGGTGTTCTATCGAGTTGAGGTCAGGACTCTGTGCAGACCAGTCAAGTTCATCCACACCAGACTCTGTCACTCTACAATTCTACAATTTCATTTAGCAGACGCTTTTGTCCAAAGCGACGTACAACACAAGCAAGAATTCAGACATAAGGAAAAACCTGTAGTAAGTGCAAAAAGTGCTTCAAGTGTGATTGGTCAAAGGTGTTGCCATCAAGTTGCAGAAGAATTGCCAACCCCCCCCTTTTTTCTTTCAACTTTGTCAGTGCTAAATAAGTGCTGGGTTTTGGACCACTTGAATTATTCTACCCCTAAGGTGGAGTCAGATTAAGTGCCTAGGTGTTCTCTGAACAATTGAGTCTTCAATTGTCTCTTAAAAGTAGAAAGGGACTCATCCATGTCTTTATGGACCTTGCTTTGTGCACTGGTGCACAGTCATGTTGGAAGAGGAAGGGGCCAGCTCCAAACTGTTCCCACAAAGTTGGGAGCATGGAATTGTCCAAAATGTCTTGGTATGCTGAAGCATTCAGAGTTCCTTTCACTGGAACTAAGGGGCCAAGCCCAGCTCCTGAAAAACAACCCCACACCATAATCCCCCCTCCACCAAACTTTACACTTGGCACAGTGCAGTCCGACAAGTATCGTTCTCCTGACAACCACCAAACCCAGACTCGTCCATCAGTTTGCCAAATGGAGACACGTGATTCGTCACTCCAGAGAAGGCGTCTCCACTGCTCTAGAGTCCAGTGGCAGCGTGGTTTACACCACTGCATCCGACGCTTTCCAATGCACTTGGTGATGTATGGCTTGGATGCAGCTGCTTGGCCATGGAAACCCATTCCATGAAGCTCTCTGCTGAAGCACTGTTCTTGAGTTAATCTGAAGACCACATGAAGTTTGAAGGTCTGTAGCGATTGACTCTGCAGAAAGTTGTCCACCTCTTGGCACTATGTGCCTCAGCATCCGCTGATCCCGCTCCGTTAGTTTACGTGGCCGACCACTTGGTGGCTGAGTTGCTGTTGTTCCCACACACTTCCACTTTCTTATAATGCAACTGACAGATTACTGTGGAATATTTAGGAGGAGGAAATGTCACGACTGGATTTGTTGCACAGGTGGCATCCTATCACAGTTCCACGCTGGAATTCACTGAGCTCCTAAGAGCAACCCATTCTTTCACAAATGTTTGTAAAAGCAGTCTGCATGCCTAGGTGCTTGATTTCATACACCATGGAAGTGACTGGAACACCTGATTCTTAGTATTTGGATGAGTGAGTAAATATAGTATATATATATATATATATATATATATATATATATATATGCAGTATATTCTGTGGTAATGAATTACCACTTTCTTGAATTGCACAAACACCTGTTGCTCGTGGTTTCTTCTTTGTACTAAATGTTGGTGATTTCTACTGTTAACTACTCCGTCATGAACACAGGGGCAACAATCTGGGAGGGGGATTTCTGCCACATGTGTGATCGCTAACAGTAGCTGTGCTGTGCAGCCTCCTTTTGGCAGTAAGAAAGGAAAAATTCCACCTGTTGTTTAAACCTTGTTATAGGGGCTGTAATATCAGCTCCCACATGGTGTTCACAAATCAGTTTTTCATTTGTGAACTTCCAAATCCCTTCTGACACCCCTTGGTTAAGAGACATTTCACATTTTGTTATTGCCAGAGCACACTGGGCTCTGTTGTGGGTTTAATGCGGATGTCTGCACAACACAACACAAGAAATGTAATATCCTTCCTTTGTAAGCCCCTGCAGTTAATCAACTCAGTGTATTCCAAGCTTGTAATTTGACTGTATAACACAAGAGTCTATTATTAGTTATGAAGAGATTGTGGGAGCAAGAAATATATTATGATTAAAGTCAGTGGGTCCACAGATCACTGTGACAGTCAGGCACTTGGCTAGATATCTGCACAGTGATAAATAAAGACTGTTACATTTAAAAAAGAAAAAAAAAGTATGAGCACCCTGCAGCTTTGCAAAATCTTATTTGTTTTCAATTCTGGCCAAAGGTAAACACAGAAATTAGCTGCATGGAAGGGTCACTTTTGCTGTATTATGGATGTCTGTCATGGACAACTTGCCAGCAACCTGCAGTAATTTTTTTGACTTAATTATCCACGCACACCAGTTTGTTCATGTGCGCGAGGTTGCTGGATTGCTTAGAGTGCGTTTGTGCAGTAGCAAATGAGATATTCCAGCTCATAAAATTATTGCCTTTGTTTCACAACAAGAACTGCTCTCATTGACAGTTTCTAAGTCTGGCATTCACAGGCCCTGGTCTTTGCAGTTTTAAGGAGTTGCACAGTTTTCTTCCCCAGCTGGCAGCAGAGCAGTGAGTGCTGGAACACCACCAGTTTCCCCGGTAAACTGTTTTTCAGGACACCCTGTTGCAGGCCCGGACTGGCAATCGGGAGAGACGGGACTTTTCCCGGTGGCCTGCCTCCTTATTGGCCTGCCTGGACAGGCCAGCCACGGACTGGCAGGCCAATGAAAAAAAGTTGATCGGCTTTTTGGCAGACAGGCCAGAGACAGCAGCGATAGAAGCCTTACAGAGTACACGCCCACCCTCCTGTCACTCACACAAAGCAAGTGCTCTGAGCTCTAAATCAGAAGGATAGGGATTGGTCAAAGTGACATTTTTTTAGAAGAAACGTGCCATGATTGGTTAGTTGCTTTATGGCCCGCCCCTTCATAGCGAGAACGGGGAAGCATGCACTGCAGAGCGCTGATATGAGAGTGAGGCCAGAGAGTGGAAAGAGCGAAGATTATGGAGCAGCCTTAAGTTTACAAACGGTCGGTTCTTCTCACAAATGCATAATCAGACTTCAAAGACCAAAATATAATAAAACATGTCCGGCCCAAATAAGCTCCACAGGTGTCAGGTGGGTTGCAGGAAGCCTGAAAACGTTTGAGACCCCCTCTTCAGGTAGGATAGGCAGTTGACTTACAATTTTCTGTTATAAAATGAACATGGTGTTTGCATATACTATTAGCTATGACCAGCTGACATCTAAATAATTTGCTGACAAAATAATATGTATTTTTTAATTCCACATGTTATATAAATAATAGGAAAAGGAAAACATTGGAAGAATTGGTGAGGGTAGTGAAGAGATTACAGAAGAGAAAAGTACTGGACTGTATGGAGCTGTCGTTATGGTTGTGTTTAATAGACTTACTGTCTGTTTAGTAGTGTTGTAATTGCTATAACATAACTGTAAAAGGCATATTTTTGGAAGGAAAAAAAAACAAAATTTTGGTGCATTATCCCACGTGACACAACCCTTGCGGTGGCGGAAGTGGCCTGACTGATTGGAAATCTCCCGGCCTGAATTTCTTTCCCAGTTCGGCCCTGCCCTGTTGTCTACCTGCAGCTTCTTCCACACTCATGTTGTCTACAATTTAGTTAAGCTCCTCATCTGTGCACTAAGATTCAAACAAACACGATATCAAACTGAAATGGATTTAGTCATGATAATATGATTTGAAGTTGCATTTAATTGTTGAGTTTCATGGAATAAAAAATGATTTTAAAAAGGTTGCTGATTTCTGAGAAACATTTAAATGATTCATGTAAAAATCATGTTGTTGATATGCAGCGTTACTATACACCCACAATAGCCACACAAACAGGAGAAACAGCAGGTAGAAAAAAACCTGCACTACCCTTAAAAGGTGCAGTAAATATGCTCCTGTTTCTCTACCTGCAGGCCGCCCCTGGTGGTCCTCGACGTCACTCAGCTGCCTTTCCAGTGATTCTACAACAGATTGATTGTAGTTTCATCGTCTTGGACCTGCAGTTGGTGACGGCTGTCAACTGTCTCATCAGGCACACTTCACGGTGTTCGTTTTCTGCTCTGCAAGAGATATGGTATAAGCTGGAAGGCCATTTCAACAAGAGCCTGCCTGGTTCACACGCTGCAACGTAATGCTCACCAGGCTGCAGTGCAGAATAAGGATGCTGCACAGTACACCCATGTCTAGAAAGCAGAGTGGTCGCCGGGACAAGAGACTCACTGTTAAGGTAGCTGATGCACACACAGCTCTGTTCATCCTACAATGAGGCTGCAATGGTCTGCGCAGATACTCACAGCGCAGTTTTTACACAGTAAGTGATTATAGCACAGGCTTTCTGGAGAATGTAGAACTTCTCACTGTGTTTGTCCTCCATCTACTGAAAGCATGTACAAAGCAAAGCTCCTAAAAATTTTCTGCAATGACAATTTCAATTACAACTCAGAATTTACGAGGACTTTCTCATCCATCCACACCTTTTATAATTCATCATGAACAAACGTGACCTTTCAGCACCGCTTGTTTTCCTGGGACATGTGTAATGGGCACAAACCTTTGTTGTGGGAAACCTCATCGAGAGTGGATGGAAGATGAATATAAGATAACAACAATTAGCACTTTTAAGTCTGTGTTGTTGTTTTTTTTTTAGGTTTTACATTCTACATTTTACATTTTCAACTGGAACACATTTTCTACTCCACATGGACTGTATGAGACTAGAAGTTTGTAGAGATAATATATTTAAACTATGGTCAGATTAACTGAAATAACAAGGCCATTTGTACAAAAGTGCACAGAAGATATTGTACTTGGAGTTAAATGTGAGCATAATGAAAGGGTAACTGAACCTCAGTGTCACATTACACTCACAAAGCATTTGTTAAAAGCGGTCTCAAAAGGTCATGGTCTTGGCAGAGACGTTGGGCCAAGGGATTGTCTTTATGACCACCACGCTGCTCTGCATGGCAACAATCTGTTAACACCGGCTTCAGCAACGTAAAGCTCATCTCTGTCCAGTAATCCTAAGGTCGTCCATGCGTGTCCTGTCACAGGTTGATCTCCTCTGGCAAATTAGCTGACCCGCTGTCTTGGATATGTAACGCTCATCCGTATGTACTCCCCGTGTCACGTCCGGGAGATATTGAACACTTAATAAAACACACGCTCTGGGGCTCAAATGTCACCGTCCTAAGCAGGGCCCTGTCAATACCTCCCTGACCTTTCTCTGTGTTTACCCTTGTAGGATATCAGGCTTGGTGGTACAGCCGAATGAAAGGCAAACAGAGGAGTCGTGCTGTGCAAGAAGGTACAGGGGAGGTTTTGCTCTGCAGGCATGTGAAGCACTGAAAGCTAGCATGGCCTTGGGGAGATATTAAACACAAAAATAGCAAGTCACTCTCAGCCTCCAGTAATCCAATCATTCAATCAGTCTCTTAGAATTGCCATTGTACAGTCGGAAGAAGTTCACATTAACGTTTTTTTTTTCAACAAATGTTTCACCCATCGGGTTTATATTTTTTTCCTCAGTTTTACATCCTGTGCGACTTCCTGAGTGACGTCCGTCTATTGCCGGTGTAATCGAAGAACAAATTATAGCAAATAAAACTCTTCCAGATTTTTATTTATATATTTATTTACTTGTATTTTAAGCGGAGTTTAGCAGAAAATCCATTTCCAGAGAATCCAATTATCTGAAATGAAAATGAATGGCTGCTTCCACCTATTTCCATGCTGCAGAAATGAAATACAAAATGGAATAGGCTGAACCGAGTTAACGCTTATCTTTTTTTCGCTTTGAGAGATGAAGGAGGTCTCACTCTGCTTTTTTTTTTTTTTTTAAATGTGTGTCATTTTTATTGAGGTTGGCTTGGCAACAGGCTCCTGTCAGTCAGAGGAACTTTGTTCAAGTAACTAATTTTTTTTTTTTTTTTTTAAAAACAACAAACTTTCCTATTTGGGTCAGGTCATATTAACAGCTCACAGCAAGAAACACTTGGAGGGAGGAAATTAGCCAAGGCATGTGTATGTGTAAGCATATTTTCATTTTCTCATGATAGGCTGTAGGCTATGTACATATATTAAGTGCAGTCATTTAATCAAGTCTCAGAATAAAACTGCATTCAAGGTGAAATCACTCATTAACGGTTTGTCTTGCTGTGGTGCAGTATCGGCAGTGTACGTCTGTTTACAGAGCTGTGGATACTGAAATGGAAAATGTTATACACATATTGACATGATAGAGATGACAACATTGTCATGAGAAAGGGGTTTTAACTTTAATAAACCTAAATAATCATTTCAAGTTCTAATAAAAATGAGATCATATCAGTTTGTTCAGCTAATATGTCAAATAATGTACCGCTTTTACCAGATGCAACTACAACTTGGGAGAAGAGCACTTGTAATTTGTTATATAGTGACATGCTTTCGGATGCGTGATTCATGAATTCGTCACACCCCAATAAACAACACACTCTGCTAAACTGCATTCAAACTAATATCAACTTGTACTTGTGTCGGAGTTCTGTTCCTACAGACTGATGAAAGTCGATTTTTGTCATAAATTGGAATTCCAGAGAAAACAGCAATGTGGTTAGTAAATACCTTCATTTGTGGACTTACTGGTTAGGTGAAATGAATAAAACAACATAAATGCGTGTACATTTTTCCATTTTTTTTTTTGCAGTTTTCACTCTGTTTGTAATGTGTATCAAGAGCCAAAGTAAAGAAATCAAGTTTGCTACTACTCATGATTCATTTTGTGAGCACAAGTTTATCTAGTTGGATAGCTGCAGTTTATCACTATTTTCTTTGCTATCAGAAGAGTCTGACTCATGCTTGAGAGCCATAATAAAAGGCAAAAAGTTAGCGAATGTAGCACAATCCAAAGTGGCTTACAACTTGAGAATGTAAACAAATCTGTCTTATAGCGCCACAAGAGAATATATTTCTCTGCTCACCAACTAGTTCCATGTAACCAGTTCCAACATAACGATGAAAGGCCATAGGTCAATGACGTTGTAAACCGAGGACCCCCTGTATTTAAATTTCTTGATTTGACCTTGATGTGATTTGATTTTACATTTACACAATAGAACTATTTTAACTCAAGCAACATACAACCAACTACTTTATAATATTAGTAACAAATGTACACATGTACATTAACCAGACACAAAGATGCATGCAGCTACATGCTGCAAACGAGGCTCTGTTTGCAGTGCTCAATTTCACTAGACAGAACTAGCTTTTAAGGAAAACTCCGCGATTCCCGGAAATGTAGGAGGAGAAAAAAGCAAGCAGTCTCAGACTAACAGACTGAGGTGCATGTGTAGAGCACTGATCTTAAGATTGTGGCATAAGTTAATCAATAAAGCACACAGTGTGAATTCAATAATACTTTAAAAACATTTTTACTCTTTTCAACACAATTGTTTACAAATTTTAACTCTTTTAACAACCATTTTTCGCCACAGTCTGAAACTTTTAATTCCATCTGTTTTAAACTTTTTTTTTTTTGCTATTCCATCTGTTTTTAATCCACATGTCATGAATTACACATTTACCATGTTTCAATTTTTAACAGATCAAAATAGTATTTTCAATCAATCTGTAATTTATACAGTGTTCTGAAAAGCATAACTTTTTATTTCAGATTCTCCTAGAGGGCAAAAAAATGGCACTTATTGTTGCTGTCATTCTCTGGATTCAGTCAGCATCAATATTTGCACAGCAGTTTTTTTGTTTTTTTTTAGGTTTGGCTCAGAATTACCTACTTTGGAGTAGGTCATTTTTTCGCTCCCACAAATGTTCTTGCAGTCAGAATACTGACTGCAAGAACATTGTGTTGGCAAATATAATTACTTAGGAACCTCTTTACATCAGTGTATTTCTGTGAGACTTTATTCATGATTTTGCTTTCTCCTTTCTATCTGTATTCCTTTAATAGATGCCTATCATTTAACACATTCATCAAGGCACTTAAGTTTAAAAATGGGATAAGCTCTCAAACATTTATCTCCCTCATTAGGACTTCTCACTGTACAGGTCTCTGTATCCAAACACTGTCCACAAAGCTGTTTCGGCCTGCTTGTCTGCTATATGTAACCTTACTTCTCTTAATAAACCGCCCTAAAAACCCTGCTCTACAGCCTTCTTTCAGTTCCCAGCATTATTGAACCGTGACCAAAAAATTCACAAAGCCTTTTAAAAGCCTGCTGATAGTGGGAGTCATTGACTTACCTGAGGATATAAAGTGAACCAGTTGGAAAAAAGAGCTTTTCAACCAAAACATTTAAGCTAAACTCTTATACTTAATCTATTTGATTCTATACTCTTCCACTGCTGCAACCCAGGCTCCCATTACAAATACTTAGATTGGAAGCAGTTAGTGAGATAACAAAATTAAGTGTTTCCAAAGGTTCATCACGTTTTAAGAGAACAAAAACTATTGTCTTCGCCTGCTCCTCTGTCTTTGTCTTTCTTGGTGGCATCATTAAGATAGTGGAGATTAAAGCAGTGCGGGATTAATGGACACCCTCCACCACAGAACAAAGCTGGTCCAGGCACACAGGATCCCAGGTAATGAAGAAGCAGCATGAGTTATGACTTCATGCGGGGCCAGGCAGATAAATTTGGAGAGCAGGAGAGGTCACTGCTGACTTATCGCCCCTGTGGGGATGACTGAAATCCCCAGACTATGTGCTGCTTTAGTACAGTGACATCCCTTACCCAAGGGCATATAAATACAGTTTCTAATTCTGTGTTCAAAGGAATAGTTTGGCGTTTTGTCAAATATGCTGATTACTTGCAGAGGCTTGAAGACTCTACCTGTGTTTCAATTAAGTAGTCAAATAGCACATTTAAAGGGAACTTTTGAAATGTTTCAAAAATTAAATAAGAACTAAATGTTAATTAGACTTGTTTCTGCTAACTGCATTGGAGTGAAGATTTAATTTCATTTTCAATATTTCAAAATGTGAATAAAAATATGGAAACACAGGCATTATTACAAACTACTAGAAGTAAAGAAAACAAAAAAACGTCCAAGGTTTAAAACAGAAATGGTCCATCGACAGCTCTCTAATTACCACCCTGTATCTTGTTTGTTAAAACTTCATTGACTAAGACTGAACAAAGCATTAGTATGCCCCTTGTTTCCAGTCTTTATGCTAAGCTAAGCTAAAGCAACCTGCTTGCTGGCTGTTGCTATATACTTCATTTACAAATGTGAAAAAGTCACTTATAAGGTATGTTTACAAAATTTCTAATATTCTCTTTAATATAATATATAACTGTTCGAAAATCCTAAAATATAAAAATACTGTAAGACTGTAAAAATATATGAATTTTTATTGCATTTTGATTTTACTTGACAGAGATCAAACAGTATTATTACAGAAGGAGGAATAACAAGCAAAAGAAAATTTGGTAGATTTCTAGAAACGATATGGGCATGGTGGCCATATGCAGTGTGTCCGAGACAGTTCTATTCTTGTTTTCACGCCCAGCGCTCCATGTTGGTCTCTGTGAACTAACATATGTGACTGTGTCTGTGGCGACACTGTGATGGACTGATGACCTCTTCACACTGTCATCCTGCCTCCCACCCAGTGCACGCTGGGAAAATGGATGAAGTTAAAAGAGGAAATGCTTTATTTGGATCCAACTGTCAACACCTCCAGTCAGTCAGAGGTTTGGTTTGGTTTTTAGATCTGTAATTGAACAGTTATCTTTGTATTTCTGCAGCGATAATTCAAACTCATATGTTCTAAGAAATTGAATCATTTTGCCACAATCCCATCATAGGTTGATGGAGCTAATTCCTTGCAAGTAGAATGTTTTTGCATTACAAAATATGAGGATTATTGCTTGTTCTTTTGTAACACCACAACAACCCCATTTCTGATTGTTTGGATGTCGCAAAATTGAATAATACATCCAGGAGAGTGGGAGTTTCAAATTCGGCAATAAAGAAAGTCATTAATGATTTGGTTTTACCTCTAACAAGATCGAAGTCCAATTTCTTCGTGTCTGACAGTTTTAGTGGGTTATAAATGTTCCATGTTACACCCCACAGGAATGTTTTGATGGCTGGTTTTCACAGGGGTGGAGATACATCCCACATTAACACTTTAACCATCACTGCCACTTTACAAATATCTAACGTTACAGCGCTAAATGCTCAGTCTGAAAAAATACTGCCACCACTGAGTTTAATCAGCTACTCCGAGGAAAACTGTTCAGCGTAGCTATACTGAAGTGACAAGAACTGATTAGCCCGCAATGTTAATTCAAAGTTATTACATATTCCCCTCAGGTAAGTCCACCAGGAAGTCACTTTAGCAGTAGAGGGCACTGCCACGTCACATAATATGACACAAATGAATTAATGAACTGCTTAATTAGAAGCCGTATAATGCTCATGTTTGTGGGGGTGTATTCACACTCCAGCACTCATGAGACACCAGACAGACTGTGTCTTGCTGTAACAAACCCAGAGGAGATGGAGTGTGACTGGCTGTGACACTGTAATGTGGTGCGTCACGCCAAAGGTTGCGCCCTCTCTGTCCTTGCCAGCAGCAAACGTGTAGACCGAAAGAGCCTCTTCCTGTAGCATGTGGCAGGGCACATTACACGGCCCATTGGTTCTGCCTGAGCAGCCTCACGATACGCTGTCCTGCATTCTGCCCTCGTGTCAGCATGACAGCCGTTCCTATTGTTTATTTCCTGCCGTTTTATTTTGGGAAGTTGCACACGGGGTTTGTCTACTTAGTTTAAGGTGTATTTGTTTGTAATAAAAAAAAAAAACCTCCTTTAAAATGCGACAAATGCATTACACCTTGTTACAGCCTTCCTGTTCCAAATTGTCCCCATTAAATCAAAGAGAAGGTAAATGCTTAGTAGGTTTCTATTTTTGTGTGCGTGTGTGTTTGTTCTACCAAAATCCATTACGAGTTCCTTCACCTCTGTCTTGTGTGTTGCCACCGTTTCTCAGTGAATCTGCAGTCATGTAGCTCTGGCTGTTTGTAGTGAGTGGTATTAGAGCAGCAGCCTTTTCAGCGGACCAGTCGTCACGTGGACAGAAATGTAGATGCGCTGGGAACATGCATACCTAATCACTGATTCACATTGTTTGTTTCGGGAGCTCTCTCTACCTTGTTATGCTTCTAAATTATTCAACTTGACCATTAAAGTTTAATTTTTTTATACATAGAAGTATAGAGTAGGAAGTGTATTCAAGGGTCTTCTATTTGTGATACTTCAGTTCTACAGCCTGCATAAGAAGATTTTGAATTCAGGGTAAGAAATGCATAATGATGAGATTTTAGCTATCTGAAAAATAACAACAAATAATCAAGCTCTTTCCCAGCTGTTAAAGTCAGCTGAATTTAGCTTAAATTTTTCAACTTTAAATCTAAAAAATCTTATATATGTAATTAGTAGGGCTGGGTGCATAAATCCATTAATTAATTAACAGCTACAATTATCTTATCACACGTTAATGCATTTTTATTCTTATTATTATTCTGAAAACCCATTGCTCACTGGCTCTGAATACACCGACAGACAAACCATGGATCACATTAGGGGTGGATGTTGATCAGTACTTGGGATGAGCGTCGTCACGTCTCACCCAAACTAACAATGAAGGGAGGCTTTGGCTGACTGGTTGGATACAGCATGTAAGAAATAGAGATAAACTAAAACAAGACAAGATAACAAATGCCACAGTGAAGTAGTTAACTATAGACCGCTCTCTGATTAGTATGGAAGATGTCAGTCTGAGGAACATTCTTAGGACCACAATGAATGGTGGCGCGTGAGCCTCAACCTGAATCACTGGAAGTTTTTTTTGTGTGTGTCTGTGATGATATCAACCTGGACTATAGTCCCCAATACAGGGTTTGAGTCTGTCCCACAGCCATTTGCTCTCCTCCCCACATTTCCTGTCACTCTCCACTGAGGTTGAGATTTACAAGAAATATTTTAACTGCTACAGTGTAAAGGGAATACTGCTGTTTAAAAGCACTTAAAAAGTAAATGTTACTGTATTTTTGTTCATATAGCAGTAATTTAGAAATAAAAGTGCAGAATACACTACTTAAATTCATTATTTCATTTGATGGATAACAATGTGATTGACTGCGATCGTTCGCCAAAATTATGTGATCGATCACGATTGAAGACTTTAATTGTTCCCCAGCACTAATAATCAGTAATGCTGCAGAGAAAATGTGTATTTTGTGTAGTGTAGGTTTTAGCTACCTTGCATTGAAAATAGTTGGCACCATCGACTGCAGTTTGAAGCTTTCATTCGTGATTGGTATGCTGCAAGTCAGTGCCATGTGTGGGCTCTCATAGGTGTGCATAAGCAGTGAACTGTCTCTATGTATCATTTGGGTGTTTAAAAGTTAATGAGGATTATGTTGTAATCAACAACACTGAAAGACAGTTGACAATAGTCATAATCCCTGACACCAAAAGCGAAAACTGATTTTTGGCCATGAGTCGGCACCTAAAGGAGTCGCTAAAACATTCATATATTCCCATTCATTTGGGCTCCTCTTTAGCTTCGTTTTTGGTCTTTACCAGCTAGGGTTGGTTGGTCTGTATTTTCATTTGGTCGAAGAACTATTTCAAAGTTGTAACCAAATTTTACAACATCAGAATCTGAGAAATCTTGTTTATAAATTTGGCTTCCGGAAACACCGTGTCGTCTATGTGATGAAAGAGAGCATTAAAAATGGCAACTGGTACCCCTCATCTCCTTGCCTCTTTCTTTCTGCCTGTCTCTATTTACAAACAAGAAACTTAGTTTGCTGGATGTGTGTTAAGACAAAGCTGACCAAAATCAAATGCATCATTTAAAAGTTAATTTCAAGTTAGCTGTCACTGTACACATTCACAAGTAAATTAAATTATTCAAAGACACGAGGCAGTCTGGCAAAAATAGACGTAGTGCAGAGAGTTCACACAGCGGCAGACAATTTGGGATCGTGTGCGGCTTAAGGACTAATCATGCAGTAGCAGAAGAGAGCTGGAGTGGATGTTATGGACATTGGTGCGCAGAACAAAGCTTTAGTGAGGTTTTGTGTTTTGTGAGGTTTGAGGTTTTGGCCAGAAAATGACAATGCCATTGTTAGGACTGTCAGATGGAAAAGGGAACTCATCTGGTTCACTTTAAATAAAGGAATCTTTGTTGGTGTTGTGTGTTCATTTATCAATCTAATTAGCTTACCAGGTACTGAAGGAAATATTTGACTCTTTAGATGCTAAGCGTCTCACTCTGTAGTTGCTAAAGGTGTGTGTCAACCACTCTGGTGTGACACCGTTAAGTGGGATTTTGTAACTTTTTTATTTATTCATTTATTTTTTTGATAGAGAGGTAGACAATCCAAACACATACACAAGACATACAGATGAGTCAAATTATCAAAAAGACAACTTTCATTGACTAATGGGAGGGCTGCCCACAGTAATCTTTCTGCATGGAGTTCACAATGGAATCCACAAGTCAGCAAACCAGCAGGTAAACAGCGAAGTAACACAGAAGAACTGACAACTTACAGGGAAGACGCAACACTAAATTTACACTTAGGACAGAAGACTGAAGTAAAACTAATGAATGCGTAGCAGACAATCCATAAAGGTGGAAAAACACACAAATGGAGGCGACAAAAAGACGAAGACACACTCAGTAAGCAATTTCAAACTGAAACTGGAATTACCTCAAAAGACTGATACAAAAAACACACAGTAAAACACAGACTGAAAAAGAAAACAGTCACAAACACAAGGGAAGACAATGAGAAAAACCAACAGTGGCCCTGACAATAAGAAGGGTAAACCAGAACAGTAAAGCTTCAGGCTGGACAGCAGATGTTCGTCATCTTCATTTCTATTCATGGTTTTATAATTTACGGAGAATTTTCATTAGTTTTGCATATTCAGTAAATAAAAACAAACGTAGTCTCTTGTCCTTGTGGCTTTCAGCAGTTGTACAGTTTTTAGAGCCCCGTTATTGTTGAATTTTAGATTTAGAGAATAGTGTATTTTTAGAGCATGAAAACCAGATCTGCTTCTGAAATATCATTGTAATGTATAATGTAAAGTCAAGGAGGTTTTAGCACCTCAAAACAGTAGAATAGGTCTCTATAAATATTCAAAGAGAGAACCAACCACTGTTCCCAAGTTTGAAATGTGTTATGGATAGGAAGCAGCTGTAGATAGATGTAAATATTGATGGAATGAATAATATTCGTAAAGCATTCCCTCAATCCTGCTCTGAGTGTAATGTAAACTTCATGAGATGAGACTAAAATTGGATCTGACATTTCTCTTGCCCACATTATAGCTTTTCACCACCGACCTAAACTCTGTTCTGCAAGGTCTGTCCTCACTTCATTCTCTTTGACGAAAGCCATCTGCAAGTGACGACTTTCGAAATAAATGAAATGCTGATTATACCTTCCCACACATACACTACAACAACTATTTGCATAGTGCAGTTGCAAAAGACACTTTAAATTGCTTCTTGATGCATTACCTTGTCACATTCTACTGTTGATTGTTTTTCATGGGGGTAATCTTACTGTATTTCAGATGGTGGAATCCTGGCATCTTTTCTCGCTTCAGCCTTTTTTTTTTTTTTTTTACACATTCACAAGCAGGTGCAGAGGATGTGAAGTTCCCCCCTCCCCCGAACAGAAAAGTTCAGTTATTTTGAAATAATTGCTGTCTCTTTCAAGTTCTGTTCAAATGAGATATGGCACCTGTGTAGCTGATAGTACTTGACATAAAATCCATACTGTGTGTGAACACTTCTCCTGCAAAAGTAGTGCTTTGTCAAACATAAGAAGTAATCCTGTCCAATGAGCTGGTTACCAAGCTTCAGCACTCATTTAGACATAATAAGAAGTCCTATAGGTATCATATAGTGTTCCACAGATTCGTGTCCTTTAACAACTGCAGTTGTCGCCAAATTCCCAATTATGTGTAAATCTTCATTCTGTTAATTGGCTTTCAATTTAGAGCATCGGAAGGACTGTGAACATCAATGGTAGACTTTAGAAGAAGCTTTACATTTCCAGAGAGGTCAGCAGGCTGCGGTCTGAAGAAGACCTAAGCCCAACCACAATCTCCACACTCACAGACTCACAGACTTTGAGGCACGTTCCGCTAAGTCAGTTAAGACTTACGGTTGTCCCAAATCGTCTTGCAGACATTCTGAGCTCTTTATGCACACTTTCTGTAGGTCTGCATTTTTGCACACTTTGCCTGAGGGAATTTCTCACAGTTCATAGCACTGTGGCATTGAACTCAGGGCTACCACAAGAACCACAGACATCTTAGAAAGGGTAAAGAAAAAAAAAATCTATGGAAGGAGCAACCAACCCTAACAGTCCACAAAAAGGGAGAAGCTGACATGTAAGTATAAGGAAGAACAGCGGTCAGCTGGGGCTTTTCCATGCGTCTCAGTTGGCTGTAGGTGTGAATGTTAGTGTGAATGGCTGTTTATCTCTCTGTGTTAGCCCTGTGATAGACTGACAACATGTCCAGAGTGTACCCTACCCCTGTCAGCTGACATGGGCTCTAGCCCCCAACACCCTTTACAGTATGAAACCAGTATACCTAATGGATACCGCTAAAACACAACACAATGACAGCATGACATCCATTCTTCCATTACCTATACATTGCTTGATCCTCACTAGGCTCATGGGGGTGCTGGACTCTATCCCGCCTGACTTAGGGTGAAGACAGAAGACATCATGGACAGGTCACCAGTTCATCGCAAGGCCATATACAGACAAACAATCACACTCACATTCACACCTACGGGCAATCTAGAGCTACCAATCAACCTGAGCATGCTTTTGAACTGTGGAGGAAGCTGGAATCCCTGGAGAAAATCCATGCATGCACAGGGAGAACATGGAAACTCCACACAGAAAGATCCTTGGAAGGCTGGGGATCTTCTAGCTGCAAGGCGAAAGTGCTAACCACCAATCTACTGTGCAGCCCTGATAGCATGGCAATGAATTCCAAATATGTTTTCCCTTAAGTGCCATGGCCATAAAGAAAGCAAATGAAATGACTAATCAAAAGTCCCAAACACACAGTTGTGCAAAGCATGTTTTGGTGTTGTCACGATTAAGGGATATATTGCAAAGTGCTGCTGATTCATTATATTTAGAGCATTTGTCTGTGAGGGTTGAGGCATTACAGTAGACATTCAAATTGGGCCCTGGTTTGAAATGACATACAGGTTAGTGTCATCAGTATAAAAATGTACTTCCAGCACTGAGTTAAATTGAGCTGAAATATGTACTTTTATGTAACATCATCAGGGACTTCATTTGAAACTTCATCAGAGAGAAATCATTTGCACAGGTTAAGCAGAAAATTATTTAGCAAACTGTTTAAATCTACACTTTCTAAAGCCTTGAAATGACAGAGACAAGTGCAGCACAATGTTGCTTTTTGTCGAGTTTGTTAACAATGTTATCAAGGAAGTGACCATTTATAGCAAATGGTTATGCAGTTAGATTAGACGGAAATGACTGATGTTTGAGGGGCTCTCAAAGTGTCTGAGCAGCGATAAGGATTTTGCTGAGAATGCTAATCTTCCTTAATAAACACAACAGCACAGAACAGTGCAGTAGGAAGAAGCTGGTGTAGTGGAGGCAGCTACAAGGACAGCAAATAGTGTCAGTAACATCACAATAAACACAGTAACACCTGAATGAATACAGATTTACATAGTGCATAGCTGTAGATTAGATAAGCATTTTAAGGCATTGCGCAAACTGCTGGTGCCAATCAGTTAATACAAATGGGACTTCAGTCTGCCTGAACTAACGTTACGCTTCAATTGCAGCAGTTATGGTGTCATAAATAAGGTAAAGCCTTACTACTATGACTGAAAGACCTTATTATTATCGAGGAAGCCACATAGTTATGGGCTGAGAAGTGGTTCTGCGGCTTTGGACAAAAAGGACAGCTTTGATTTTGGTTGATTGTCATTTAGGTCTCCACTTTTATTACTATTGAGCATTTTTGCTTGAAGTATACAAGTAATAAACGGAGCACTGAGGCGTAGTTGTCCCCACCAGGAGACTTGGTTAGGTTTGCATGTATTAATGAGCTGCACATCTCTGAGTACGTGACAGTATGCATGGTTACATAATCAGACATGCCACAAGATGCAATAAAATAATGACTACAAGCCTTAGTTGTGTCACTTTTATAAATAAAGTGCCGATTTTCATCCTTAGTCACTGGTGGGAGCAGTGCGGAGGACTTGTACTTTCAGAATTTTCCTGATCAGATGCAGCTCCATTACCATTGCACTTTGAGAAGGCAGATAAATAATCACATTTAGCACTTCTTATGAAAGCAATGACACGGTTCTTCTGCAGTCTGAAGTTCTGCCAGTCGGAGTTTGTGCCAAAAGCTCCCACGATGGACCGAAGTTTGTTTCTATTTTACATGCTGATGAGAAACCCAGGGGTTCATTTCATTTTCCTTCTAAATGTTTTGTAAGGTGTGTGACAATTATCAGTGAGGTTAAAAATATTGGAGCGATGGAAATGGAGCATAGAAAATGGGTCTTAAATAGAACATGTTATTCTGGTGTTTGACACTCTTAAATGGGTGTTTTAATACACCGTGTCCTATATGTGAAGTCTAATGGGTCAGAATAAGATTTTTACAACTAAAGTAAATGGACAACTAAAAAAGCTAAGCAGTCAACTTCTATTGAATTAGAATGTACACATTAACACATGAAAGTCCTTTGAGTGACTGCTATAGATGAAATGCATGTTTGATTTATTCATAGACTGTTTTTGCTTTGAAACACTGCATACATAAAATATTTAATTATGATAACAATTTATTTTTTTCTTCCAAATTGAGAACTGCTTTATTTATGTTATAACAACTGCCATCAAACATTTGAAAATTCATTTGAAATTAGCCATACCTGCTTTGAATACATTCCATTTGGTGCCTTAATTAAGGTTGGAAGCAAAGTGTTTGTTTTTGTTTTTTTGAATAAATGATAGCTCCACATTAATAAACTGCTCGGGAGTTGTTGAAATGTGATAACAGTACATGTGGGGAAAACACACGGTAAAGCACTTAGGTTGAGGAAAGGGAAAGACTGGGGCTTTAAAATCACTTTGTGTCTCTAGTCATGATGGACCTTCTATGTCCTAATCAGCACTATAAAAAATGATTAATGGTGTGGTCACTAGAAGTGGTTATTGTCCTGCAACATGAGATGTTTTGACTGAAATCATATCCGCTGTCAATAAGCATTTTACTAAATGACTTACAAAACACTTGGAGAACATACACTACCCTTCAAAAGTTTGGGATCACTCAGAAATGTCCTTATTTTTGAAAGAAAAGCAGTTTTTTCAATGGAGATAACATTAAATTGAGCAGAAATACAGTCTCGATATTGTTAATGTGGTAAATGATTATTGTAGCTGAAAACAGCTGATTTTTCATGGATTATCTACATAGGGTTACAGAGGAACATTTCCAGCAACCATCACTCCTGTGTTCTGATGCTACATTGTGTTAGCTAATGGTGTTGAAAGGCTAAATGATGATTAGAAAACCCTTGTGCAGTTTTGTTAAAATCATGAAAAAAGATCTGAGTTGTCATGGAAAACATGAAATTGCTTGGGTTACCCCAAATTTTTGAATGGTAGTGTGTCCTCAGAAGAATTTAAAAGAGTGTTTGTGAACTACAGATTTTCTTCTTCACCTTTGTTAGCACAGTACTATCGTTCTTGCTGTGTAACCACCTCCAGCACAGTGTTGATTAACTGCTTCAGCTTTTCCTTTCAACATCCCGCTGCTTCTCACTACTGCCTTTGATAAGCACCTTATAATTGTACTGCCACAAGACTCAACCTTGTCAGGTAAATTTATAAATTAATGTTACACTTCATTTTATAAAAAAATGCAGTTTCTCTATTAAATCATTCAATAGTTGTACTTACATTAGTTGAAGTCATTCTAAATTAAAGACTTGAACTAAAGCGTTGAACGGATACTAAATAAAGTGATTTGAAAAGATGCACATTTTCATGAACCGTATCACAAGATAGCTTTTTTGACATCTGCTAACAGACAATCTCAGTTGTGAAGTACCCAGTCTAATGGAAAATAACAAAAACAATTAATCTTTCTTTCCTAACTTGTGAAAATGACTCATTTAGTGGGAGAAAATGACCAAGGTGTCCCAGGGAGCTTTTTTTTTTTTTTGCATTTCTCCTGTTCTTTCCAACAAAACAACAGCAGCAGCATTTCTCTCCTGTGAGAGTGCAAGAGGACTTTTACAGCTCATCTAGAATGTTAAACTTGATGCTCTGTCCTCCGCCAAATGCCAGGTGCCAGCATATAAAAGACTGAAACAAAGACTGGTGGCAGAGAGTTGTGGGTATCTTAATTTCAATTCTCTGTGGAATATTAGGGTCCATGTAAACACAACTAATGGACCCTTTATGGGTGGGGCTGCTATCATTCTTAAAGTAATCTTTCATCATGAGATAGATAGATAGATAGATAGATAGATAGATAGATAGATAGATAGATAGATAGATAGATAGATAGATAGATAGATAGATAGATAGATAGGTGCCCAAAAGCCGAATGTGTTTGGGTAGTTAATTTATACTGAGGACTTCCATGGCACATTGACTGCCGTTTATAGCAGCCACCCTCTGTTGTACTACTGTCAGATCCTGGTGCCCTTCACGCCTGAGAAGAGAAAAAGTACATGTTAAGTCACAGTGATCATGTAGTCGAGTGCAACTTACTCCACTGAGAGTTCCCTCTCCCTCCATTTTAAATGATGTTAATGCAAATCAAGTAGGAGTGGAGGACTAAGTGCAAAAATGTGAGATGAATATCAATACCTACCGTTTAACATAAAACCCTCTCATCTTTTTAACCCACTTCGCTGATGGTCATCTTCATCCGGTGAACCAGACTTAATACTCAAACGTCCAATTTTCAAAGGATCCGTTTAACCTGCAGCGACAGTCAATATGAAAAAAGCTGTCTAGGAATTATGAATAGCTGCAAACTATATTTTGAAGATTACAGTAGCCTGAACTGAGTTATAAAGTGCAAGTCTATCATGCGATCAGTGAAACTGTAATGGGTGAATGAAGGTTTTATTTTATACAAAAAAAATACTCATTGTATTTGTTTTGTTATTGTGGCTGGGTTTTAATGCATTTTGTACTGTGTGTGTGTACGATTGTTAACATTACTGTAGAGTTATATGATTTCTGAGTACATTTATGTATCTGTATGTTCTGCTTGTCTGAAGTGAGACAAGGACTGATCTGTCCCATTATCTACACTCGATGAGACACTTGACATGAATGTCCATTGACTTAGTGTAAGTGGGTCCTTTACCTCTAAGAACTAGACTACAGTGTTCATTTCATCTGCAATTCAAGACCACTGGAAAAGAGTGCTTGGCTAAGCTTGTGACCCACAATAAACCATGCTGCTGACATCGCATCCTAGAGCCAGTTCAGTTAGTGTAGAACTAAAGGCAATATAATGCTGTAATAAGTCCGCCCACTCTCTCTTCAGTTGCAGCCTGTAATAAATTGCTGTGGAATGGCTTGTGCATCTTACATGCCTAATTCCCCGACTAATTCACAACGCATTTACATGTTGTCACATGTTGCCATTGTGTGTGGAGGTTGATGCTTTCCTGTGTTCGTATGTACTGTGTAATGTGCTTGTTGGGGGTCTACATACTTGATATTTACTGTTGTTTACCCTGCAGTCTTTGGCATTTTATAGGAAGTGGTGGTTATGTTGATAATGATTGTGTGACTAAGTATGTTTCATTACTTATAAAAGTATAGTCAGTGCGATACCTCTGAATGTGCCTACAGGTGCTGCTGCTTCAGAAAGCATTCATTTATTTGTAAATTTATTTAAAATCATAAACTGGCATCTCTTATTTACAAAATTATGCAGAACGTATTGTGCTACTCAAAACTGCATGAGGATTCACTTTGTTATAATACCACTAACAGTTGCCTGTGGACTATTTAGGATAAAGGAAATTTCACAAATGGACTTACTGCACAGGTTGCTACCTACAGCTCCAGAGAGCAACCCATTCTTTCACAAGTGTTTGTAGAAGCAATCTGCATACCTAGGTGCTTGATCTTGCCATACACCAGTGGCCATGGAAGTGATTGGAGCGCGTGAATTCAATCATTTGGAGGGGTGTCCCAATACTTTTGTCAATATAGTGTACTTCAGATTGAATGTTAGTAATTTCTGGATTCTTATTGTGCTTTGAAATGTGACTGTTGTTCTGCCCTTTACTACACTACACCACAGTTATGGAAAAATTTCTCTACCGTCAGAAGTCTTCTAAGACACACATAAAAACATGTTCCAGTGACACAAAATATTTTCTTTTAAAAACAAAGACTGAAAGTCAGAAAACATTATCATATTAGATAATGGAAGAATGATGAAATAGTTTAGACTGTTGTAAAACAAATAATAATCAAGATGCAGAATAAATAGTTGTTAAAATGACCAGGATAATAGTTTAAACATGAGTAAGTAGGTAAGGTAGTGAAGTTACCCTGAAAATAGCCTCGGGCTCACAGGGTTAACGCCTGTAGAACAACTGTGGGAAGACCTGAATATAGCAGTTCACACACACTTCCCATCCAATCTGTTACAATGTGGAAGGATCTGTAAAGAATTGGAAGAAGCTGAATCCAGGTACGCTAAGCTTGTAGAGACTTTCCCCAGAGGACTCAGAGCTGCAACTGCCAAAGGGCTTCTACAAAGTACTGAATTAAGGATCTGACTATAATTATATATATATACCGTAAAAGATTCTGAATACATTTCTGAAAATATTTTTCTTATGCATAGTGTAGACTGATAGCAATATTTTTTTTCATTTAAAGGCATACAAAAAGTGAAGTGAAAAACTTTTGGTAGTAACTCTGTGTTAAATAAATCGATAGGCATTACACAACCTCGGTCACACGAGTATGAAAGATTTGGAACGGGTAGTGATGATGGAGTGACAATGTATCGCATGCTTCATGCATGTCAGACCACCTACTGAGGTGGTTTAAAATCGGATTTCAGTCTATTTTGAGTTCTTTGTACATGCATTTAAACTTATTACATGATCAGAGTGTAAGCAGGGTCACTGTACTGATTAGTAAACACTCTGAACAAAGGAAATGTGGGTTGTGGTTTGGTTTTAAAATAAATCATGCGTGAAATGGAGAAGGCTTTCCAGTGGGCCTTCTGTTGGAGCACAAGTCCAATCCATGAAATTGATGTCTGTGTTTACTTGGCTCTTGCAGTGGTGTGTGTTTAAAACTCAGTTAACAAGTAACTAATTGCACATGATAGTGGACAGCAGAAGGAATCTTTGATGCTAAGATCTTAATTTTCATTTTCCTTTGGTGCAGTTTTGTTATGAGAGCTAGCAGTGTATCTCAACCACACATAATTGATAAATTATCTGGAGAAATATGTTTTAATATTTATTTTTGCCATAGCTTCTCTTACTGACTAAAAGACAGCTCATTGTTTTCAGAATCTGGATAGATAGATAGATAGATAGATAGATAGATAGATAGATAGATAGATAGATAGATAGATAGTCAAATTAGGGGAAAACGTGCTTAAATCCACCTTTAAAAGTCTGTTCCAAATAAACAAGCCACCAGTCATGTCAGTGTGACTTTGAAATCCATAAATGCTGCTGCTGAAAGCAAAGACAATTAGAGAAGGGAGCAGGCTTAAATTACATAAATAATCAAAAAGAAACCTCTCTTGAGTCCAATTAGCTGTCACATATTCCAGTGTGGTCACAAAATCAATAGGTATAGACAAAGAAAAAATAGTCTAGCAGGACATCAGTGACCGAGATAATTGAGGTCACTGAGCCACTGCACAGCTCACTGTGGCTTTGGGAGGAATGAGAATAAGCAACAATTAACTCTCTGATCAGCAAATAAGGAAAGAAAATTAGGAGGGATTACATTTGCAGATAGAGTAAGATGCTACTGGCCAAGGTTGGTGGAGCTGACAACGGCTGGTGAGATGGACATGAAAAAAATTGCTTTTACCATTGTGTGTGTGCTGGAAAATGTGCCGTCCCCTACTACCCAAGACAAAAGAAAAAAAGAGAAACAGAAAGCATGACACAGTGGCCAAACGACATGTGAGGGTTTGAATTGTATTGTACTGTCCCCAGATAAGACTCTATTGTGACTAATTATGATTCCCTTTTTTTCTTTTTCTGTTTTTCAGTGATTGTTTTGTATTCACATTCCAAAGTTTCCTCTCTACATGAAGTTTTCACATTTTTACCCCCGTTGCTATTTAAACACAGGCGGTTATGCATGCACTACTTTATGATATTGTACATGTGACTCCTTGTTGTCTAATAGCATAGAGTTTAATTAAATTACTACTCATCATTCTGGAACTTCTTCTCACAATTGTTTGGTTTAGTTTTTCATACCTGTGGTTGTTTCATACTGAAACTATTTAAGGGGTGAGTGTGCACCAAAAGGCATGCAGTGTCACTTTAGTTGGTGGTGACTGGTATGAGTCAATAAAATGTTTCTCCAAAATTCTGTTTGCCACCCTTGTCAGCATATGTACACACGTGGACAAAATTGTTGGTACCCCTCAGTTAAAGAAGGAAAAACCCACAATTCTCACTGAAATCACTTGAAACTCACAAAAGTAACAATAAATAAAAATTTATTGAAAATCAAATAATCAAAAACAGCCATTACTTTTGAATTGTTGATTAACATAATTATTTAAAAAAACAAACTAATGAAACAGGCCTGGACAAAAATGATGGTACCTCTATAAAAGATTGAAAACTATTTGACCAGAGTGACATGATTAACTCAGGTGTGTCATTTAATTGACGTCACAGGTGTTTCCAAACTCATAATCAGTCAGTCTGCCTATTTAAAGGGAGACAAGTAGTCACCCTGCTGTTTGGTGAAAAGGTGTGTACCACACTGAACATGGACAACAGAAAGCGAAGGAGAGAATTGTCCCAGGACATCCGAAAAAAAATTATAGACAAACATCTTAAAGGTAAAGGCTATAAGACCATCTCTAAACAGCTTGAAGTTCCTGTGACAACAGTGGCTCATATTATTCAGAAGTTCAAGACCCACGGGACAGTAGCCAACCTCCCTGGACGTGGCCGCAAGAGGAAAATTGATGACAAATTGAAGAGACGGATCGTTGGAATTGTATCCAAAGAGCCCAGAGCAACCTCCAAAGAAATTAAAGGTGAACTCCAAGGCCAAGGTACATCAGTGTCAGATCGCACCATTCGTCGTTGTTTGAGCCAAAGTGGACTTCATGGGAGACGACCAAGGAGGACACCACTGCTGAAAAAAACTCATAAAAAAGCCAGACTGGAATTTGCAAAAATGCATGTTGACAAGCCACAAAGCTTCTGGGAGAATGTCCTTTGGACAGATGAGACCAAACTGGAGCTTTTTGGTAAGGCACATCAACTCTATGTTCATAGACTCAAAAACCAAGCATACGAAGAAAAGAACACTGTCCCTACGGTGAAACATGGAGGAGGCTCAGTAATGTTTTGGGGCTGCTTTGCTGCATCTGGCACAGGGTGTCTTGAAAGTGTGCAAGGTACGATGAAATCTGAAGACTATCAAGGCATTCTGGAGAGAAATGTGCTGCCTAGTGTCAGAAAGCTTGGTCTCAGTCGCAGGTCATGGGTCTTCCAACAGGACAACGATCTAAAACACACAGCCAAAAACACCCAAGAATGGCTGAGAGAAAAGCGTTGGACTATTCTAAAGTGGCCTTCTATGAGCCCAGATCTGAATCCCATTGAACATATGTGGAAGGAGCTGAAACATGCCATTTGGAGAAGACACCCATCAAACCTGAGACAACTGGAGCTGTTTGCTCATGAGGAGTGGGCCAAAATACCTGTTGACAGCTGCAGAACGCTCATTGACAAATACAGAAATCGTTTAATTGCAGTGATTGCCTCAAAAGGTTGTGCAACAAAATATTAAGTTATGGGTACCATCATTTTTGTCCAGCCCTATTTCATTAGTTTGTTTTTTAAAATAATTATGTTAATCAACAATTCAAAAGTGATGGCTGATTTTGATTATTTAATTTTCAATAAATTTTTATTTATTGTTACTTTTGTGAGTTTCAAGTGATTTCAGTGAGAATTGTGGGTTTTTCCTTCTTTAACTGAGGGGTACCAACAATTTTGTCCACGTGTGTATTTGTGTCATTTTGATTAAACAAATACATATTTTTCTTTAAACAACAAATGCAATCCATCCTTCTAGGTTTTTGTTGTTGTTATTTTGTTTTATTTGGTTTTTGTTCCATTCTAAAATGCAGCATTTTTGACAAAGGACCTGCTGAAAGCATGTTTTCTGGCCTCTTGTTGATAAATGTGGGAAACTGCAATACTAGAACCATAGACTGCAGTATATAAAAGATGAATGTAGCCTCTTGGTCTGAACAATGAAGCCAATGAGAAAGTGTCTTAAAGCTGCATTATTTTAACAGCCAGCAGGGGGCGCCTCTTCTAGTTGCAAACAGGCGTAAACTTACCGTGACGTCACCCGTTGGTTTCAATGCCGAGAAAATGAAGCCCGGATTTTGCTACTTTCTGGTCGCCGTTTTGGATTTTTTGGAGCCAGTGACGTAAAAAGCGTCATCAAACAGACTGGACCGGAGAGCAACTAGGGGCAGGATTGGCTGAGGACTCTCTTATCCCGCCCACGTTTTACCGCAGAGGCTTCTGTTGCTGTCTATCAAGTATAGCCACTCCCCCTGGCTCCGCCAACTTTAACTATTTATTTAAAATTCAGTATTGATTTATTTTAAGATCGGCCACCTGATCTCTCATTTTGACCATGAAAACTAACAGGAAAAAAATCCTGAGCTGTAGAAAATCAGTCTATCAAATTTTATTTTTTCCAAAAATGAATTGGGGTCTATGGAGCAAAAGCTTTTTGGAGCCAACCCTAGCGGACGGCGGAATATTGCAAGTTTTTGACACTTCCGGGTTGGCTTCAATTCTGGAGCCAGATGCTACGTCCACTATATATACAGCCTATGGTTGCAAAAGGATATTTGACTACATAGAAATCTATGGGAAAATGGCCTTACTTCAAACTTGATTCGTTACCTCAAACATTTTAATGTGAGATTTAGTGTCTCAGTATTTGTTTTCAAGATTTGTAAAACACAACATGGTGTTTATTTTGTCAATTATGGTCTCATGTAGAGTAAAATAGATGCTGAAGCAGGGATTGTGAAATCATTTTTTAAAATCTTCTCTGCTGGTAGAAAAAAAATAAAGAATTTTTCTGAAATTTGGAAGCAAATCAACTGTGTTTTAACAAATTGTATATAACAAAATCAATTCCTTAATTTTATATTAATCATTGTATCAGTGCAGTTGCTCCACTCACATCAGAAAATATACAATTATGGTATTGATACCTTTGATCAAATAGTTAAAAAGATAATCGGGGAGGAAATAAATCTCAGATTAATACAAACTTCAACATGTCTCACAAAGTATCATTCATTCTTTGTGTGTCACTTTCGTATGAGTGACTTTACAAATTATATTTATGCAAAGCTAACAGCAGCACTTTTCTCCATGCTGTTCAAATTGTTTTAATGGACTACCATGAAGTTCTTCTATCACATCTCTAATGAACAGAAAACAAGCTTCTGAGTCTGATGAGCTCTGATACATGACAGTGCATCTTCAGGATCAATGGGATAATTATACAGTAGCAGATCCTGAATGGCTACTCAGTAAAGAGGTAGTGGCATAAGTGACATCACCCATTGAAAAGACACTTAAGTAACAGCAATTAAGCACACATAAAAGAAGCAAGATCCGTGATGAAGTCCATCCTTCTCTCTGTTTTGTGTGAAGACAGGCATCATCTGAAAATCCTAGCATCCTACATTTTATTTTAAAGATGACCTGTGTCTTTGGTACACATGGAACATTACTCTGTGGTTGTAAGGAGAGATAAATAACTAGAGAAAGAAAAAGAGAAGAAAAAAGAAAGACAGAGAGAGCGAGATGTACCCTTCTGTCCCCTCTAAGTGCCTCCAGACAGAACTGTCCTGGCGAGCTGTAGGTTGGATACAGAGAGATACATTTTCAGCCTGAGGGCTCTTTCGGGACCAAAGTGTCACTAAAACAGAGAGGCTCAGTATTGCAACACTTTCAAAATGGCTTAGGGTGACAGGACATTGACATCACTCACGATAAAAACAAAACCTCTCTGACCTTTTAGTGTTGAGCTTTGTGTGTTTGTATGCATGTGCGGTTCGACACTGAGAGGGAGCACATGGAGGTGCAGTGTTTGGTCGCTGCTGGTGCCCTTTTCCATGACTTCTACCCATTATTTCTGATAACCCTCACCGTGACTGCAGAGGAGGGAGATGAATTAAAACAGTGAACATCAGTAATTTTTTACATTGATGATGGAACAAATTGCTATGTGCAACAAGCATGTAAAAGGGGTCACCTGACAAGCCAGCAGAGAATTACACAACTCTGCATTCTGCTGTTGCAGCAACGTTTTATCAGATTTTGCGTGATTGTTTTGATCATCTGGTCGAGCTTACTCTGCTCCCATCAGCTTCCAGTCATTACAATTGTGTCCTACATAGTGTGAGTCAGATGGTACAGGAGGTTCACCAATCGAAAGGTTAGCAGCTCAATCCTAGGCCCTGAAGCATGAGTGAATGAGAAGGTATGGTTAAAAGGCATGATATACCAAATATATCCAACCACTAACAGGTACCTAACCCTAAAAATATCATTTAAACGTACCATAAAGAGCACAATATTTGCCTCTGCATTGCAGTGGAGAGGAGGTAAAAGGTAGCAGACGATGGTACTACAGTTGTTACCACTGAACTTTGACCTATTTATATAAATCTTGTAGTCTAGGCTTTGAATGACGCTAATGATGTAAATATTGACATTTGTTTAGCACTGTTGTCTCCGTGTTTTGTAAGGGGTAAAAAGCTACATTTCGGCATTAAAACGTTTAATGTTTTACCTTAGCTTGCCGTAGGTGTCTTTTCCTGCTGTAGCCAATATTATGGACCTGCAGTGCTGTACTATATTGGATAGACAACAAAAAAATCAAAAACTGTCACTTTTCTAAAGCATTTGGTTAATCAGTCAGTAGCAGCAACAAGCAATCAACACAAAGGAGAGGAATTTTAGCTACTGATCTTGCTCCAAAAGTCTCAAAAATCCACCTAATGAGCAGGTTTTTCATTTCGGAGCATGTTGAGGAAGTACTTGTCCCCATCCTGTGCTCACACATTTGTGCCAGTAAAGCAGATATGCAGAAAGGCAAAAAAAAAACAAAAAACCATACTATATATAAACATACTTTATACACTGCTTTGTGTGCTTATATCACATGCATTCATTTATTCAAAGGCCGTAACATCCATGGAAATTCAGTATTGTAATACATAAAACCCACATCTGTGTAGTTGCTCAAGGTCTTGCCCTGGAGTCCCTACCCATCTAGTGCTGGATCCTTTGTTACATTTCTCTCCAGTAGAAAGGAAAATAATAACAATAATAATAACTATGATTTAAAAAAATGTTATCAGAGAACGTTTTTTTGGACTGTCCTTCTGCGCTCCCTGACAGTCACATCTCATGGCTCTTAGACGTGTTTTTCCCTGGTTCAGTTCCGCTGTAAAGGCAACGGAACACAGCATAAACTCGTTTTTCAGTTGCCATGAATCTATTTCTTCCTCCTCTGTGCCTTATACTGTGAGACTGGAACACTTCCATGTGTGAGGCAGTTTCACTTGTGCTTTAACTACCTATTTGATGTGAGGAATAACACTGCTGGAGCATCCACTCAGCATTCATCTGGACAGGTTTCACACACACACACACACACACACACACACACACACACACACACACACACACACACACACACACACACACACACACACACACACACACACACACATGCTTGCTTGCTCCAGTGGTGAGGTATAAGTCCACCGTCTGCTCTTCATTAGCCAGCTTGCAGGTCAGTAACAGATGTGTGAGTATTCTTCCTTCGGGGCACGGCTGAAGATTGGGGGAAAGGATGCCATTTTACCCACTGCTCTTGCAGCTACAGCCAGGAGCAGCAGATAAGACTGTTGTTTTACATGTAAATCGTGACCATCTGTCGTGCTGAGGAAAGTTTATCCTGCGATGGAAGCCATTATATTTAGCCAGTGCTACGAGGGAGTTTGTAGAGAAAGTTTGAAGGCGGTATGTGTGCTGGCATTGGAGAGCCATTCTTATTTTTAGAAATCAGCATTTGGCAGGTATGGCTTAGCATCCCAGCAACTGGTGAACATATGCATGGCTCTATGTCTAATTGCGTGGGTGGCTCACAAGTAGCATTACATGACATCTTAATTTTTCTTTACTTCTTTTTTTTTATAACATGCTCACTCTGAATGCTTTGCTAATATACAGCTGGTGTGAACAGAGCTGTTTAATGGAGGGTATAGTAATTCTAAGTTATTTATAGCCAATTCATTGTCACTTGCATGCATTTCTAAATGCATTTTATGCTCCAGGGCCCCGCAACATTTAGCTAGTTCTGTCAAGTGGGATGAAAAGGTGTTGCAGAATGATAATGCCCCAACATATTTCAGTACACCAATAAATGTGTACAAACAAATGGCCCGGATTCTTGCATGCACACCCAGAGGCATGTACACACATACATGCAAATGGAGACCTTTTGAAGTTGGGCTAAAACACTTAAATGGAAGTGTTTTCAGAACATGGTGTCACACATTGAATCCCAAATCTGGTCGTTTGGTTTTGTGTTTACTGTTCACACTCCCTCCAGCAGCCAATTCTTTATCTCCAATGCAAAATGCTGCCAAAAAGCTTCAGGCATAAATCCTCCAGAAGAATGAATAGCCCACTGTTGGCTTGGAATGATTGTCCGACCATGTGTCTCTTTAAAGGGGCTAAATGAGGCTAGATGATGTGCTTAGTGGGAGTAAATAAAATAAATGTCTGGACAGTCTTTGATATACTGTATGACTCTCGTTTCAAGATTTAAATGCACTAAAAGGATAAACCTGATTCAATCCAACCTGGCATGCTTCCCCTGAATGTGGCCATTGTGGCTCTGTGCCTCGTGCTAACTCTGCGCATGACACCTCTATTCTAAAGATTTACGGCAACGAGGACTCACACAAAGCAGCGCGTTAGGGGAAGCAGCTACATCCTCCTGCATCTTTTCAAACAAACACGATTTTTACATTCATCACTTCCAACACTCTTATTAGACTCAGAAAAGTAAACATAACAAGTAGCTGTGTGGCATGGCTATTATGGCTAACCACATGAGGACCTACACTACCATTCAAAAGTTTGGGGTCACCCGGAAAATTTCATGTTTCCCATGAAAACTCACACTTCCATTCATGTGCTAACATAATTGCACAAGGGTTTTCTAATCATCAATTAGCTCGCCAACACGATTAGCTATCACAACTGTTACGGCCACAGGTATCTGTGTGCCGTCTGGTTTCTGGGTGGTTTCCAATTAGGCCTTTTTGTGAGGAGATTGCATGTGTGGGTTCAGCTGTGGCTGTTTCTGAGTCTCTCCAGCACCCCAGCTGCCAGCCATTCCAACTGATGACTCTGGAGTTGACAAACTACACTGCAGGCCTGTTTTCCCCGCCTTCCCACCTTCCTGATTGGGCCACCCTCCAGCTTCCCTCCACCTCTGACCAACAAGACACAGCCATTGCCACACCTGCAGGCTATATACCTGCAACCATGTTCTTAGTCTGGGCGGCTGGTATCTGTGACCAGTCCGCCCTGGTTCCTCTGTGAGTGACTTGTTTTGTGTGTATTGTGATGTATTTCGGTCTGTAGGTACGTGTGGTTGGGTTGGTGGGTACCACAGACAATTTGGGCTTAGTGAAGAAGCCATTTGGATTTGGAGTGTCAGTGTGTGTGTGTGAGTGTGAGGCACCAGTTTTGTATAGTTCGTTTTGCCACTTTGTATTAGTTTTTGTTACTCATGGTGTGTGTTGTTTCTGTATTTAAGTTTTGCTAGGGAGTTTAGTTGCTTTGTTTTGGGTTTAGATATTTCTGTTAGCCTTCATTTTGTTATATTCTGTTCTTTGATTTAGCAACACTCACCAGTCTTGTGTTCTTTGTTGTCACTTTCATGTTCCATTTACCACTAAGCAATAAATCGCTTCACCTAAACCAATAACATTCTGTTTTTGTGTTGCATCCAGCCAACCCCTAGAGGTTGGATCGTAACAAGAATGTAGCATTAGAACACAGGAGTGATGGTTGCTGGAAATGGGCGTCTGTACCCCTTTGTAGATATTCCATTAAAAATCAGCCATTTCCAGCTAGAATAATCATTTACCACATAAACAACGTCTAGACTGTATTACTGATTAATTTAATGTTATCGTCATTGAAAAAAATGTTTTTCTTTCAAAAGACGTTTCTAAGTGACCCCAAACTTTTGAAAGGTAGTGTATGTCTGGGGCAACTTAACAGCTGACGTAATCACCCTGTATATTCCTCTCAGTTTTAACGAAAACACTATAGCCCCAGCTCTTCGCTGAACACCTTTGCCCTTGACAGACTGCAAAAAGGAAAAAATAAATAAATTCCTATTACCTCCTGTCTGCAGGCACCAAGGTTCTATTATCACATTTAAACTTGTTGTATGGCTCTTATCCAAGTTGTTTTCTCCTGATTAGATCCTTGCTGGTGTCGTATCTACTCTCAGATGTACGTCGCTTTGGGGGCGAAAAACACCCGCTAAATGAAATTGTGGAATTGCAGAATTTCAGAATTCTATTCATCCACAGCATTTGCATTAGGGTGGGTGCAGAGACAGAAAGGCAACAGCCCTGCTTTTGCAAAAGGACCTGTTGAGAGTAGACCTTGAACATAGAGGTGTCTGTGGATAATAATGATCACAGCTCTGCATCTACTGCAAATTAATATGTTGCATTTAGAATTTGTTTCTCTTCCCTAAAATCAGCTGAACAAAATGCAGATGCAGGCTGGACCAAGAGTTCAGTTCCCCCTTTCAGTGAGAAAATTTTCACATATTGCACCAGATAAAAGCTCCCACCAGCAATAAACAGTAGCAACTGGTTCCTCCACTAAGTCCTCTGCTACTACATTTCATAAAACATAGTGGAAGGGTAAAGAATGGCCAAAGAAAATGCTCGTGAATTTCTTGTGCAGATTCAACTGCTTTTTCCTATCATTACAAGAAAAGGATGTGAACTGGGCTCCTTTATATTCTTAGACCCACTACAAGCCAGAATTACAAAGGTATCTAAGACAAAAAGTTATAGTTGTGTTCGATAATTAATGCCTTTTTATTCTTGTAGGCCAGGAGCTTGCAGATACTTGTTTACTACAACACACACTGAACACACATTTTCACATATAAGCAGTGTGTAAGTTGCTTACAGTGTGATTGTTCCAGGCAGCTTCTTTCTGTGTTTAATTTCAGTCAGACAAATGCATGACAAATGCCTGAAATGAAGACAACTGTTGTTTTTGCTCTAGTCTCATGCCCATAGAGCCATAGTTATAATAATCATATAATCATAGACTACAGACACACTCGTGTAACTGACACCTTTCAAATCTATACGTTGTTTTGTGCCGCTCTGAACATCAAGCAACCTCATTGATTGCTACACCTCCCGTTGGTAAAGAGGTTCATTCCAGGAAAGAAAAACATTATCTTCAAAATCACACCGTTGACATTTTTATCCTAGTGTGAATGTGTGGCACTCACATTGTAAACAATTTTGAAAAACACAAGGCTGAAATGTTAAAATGTCAACACCAGATAGAGTTCTTTATCAGGCCCTTGTTCAGGATGAAGGGAAGGATGTAGCCCGTAGAAACGAAGAATTTCCCTATAATCTATGTGTGGTCGTGACTCTGTGGGTGAGGGAGGATCTGGGTGAGTATCATTGTTTGGGTTCAAGAGCAGAGTTGAATAATTGGTCGGTGTGGTATTTGTCCTGCTCCTCCTCCATTGTAATTGAACATCTGTCAACACTCTGCAACCAGAAAAATACCTCAAGCGAACACCTCTCAGCACAGAGTGGAAGCTGAATAGTGCCTCATCATATTTGTGCGGCATTTTTAGCTTAGTGTAAAAATACTGTTCCCTTTGCAAACAAGAGAAGTACTCAAAGAGTGCAGTACTCCACAAATGTTGTTCATTCTCCCATATGGCATTGTCAGAAATGCAGATTATTATTATTATTTTTAGAAATGGAGCACTTCTTTATTAGTTACTGATGATCAGAAATCACGGTAACATAGAATGTGACCTTATAATATAGATGTACCCACAAACAAAATCACCTTGCGCTGAGCACAAGCATGTGGTATGCATGTGTACATCATGTATGGATACTGAATCGTAGCGGGCGGCAGGAATTGATGGGACTCGGAAACACCGCCATGATTTATTCCTTGTATCATTTCTGTCAGATAAATCCCGATGAGTCCACAGCGGTTGACTTGCAGCAGGATCGCAATCATGTGATCGTCAGCAGGCAGCTGACAGTGTTCGCTTGTGGTCATAGTGACAGTGATGCCGTGTCGCTGTCTCGCAATGATACAGAAATCTTTAACAAATTTATGGATCAAGACACTAAGTCGCATCACTACCAAAATCTAATCACTTGGTCTTCATGTCATTTCTGACCTTCCCTGAAAATTTTCATCCAAAACAGACGGACAGACAAACCAACGCCGCTCATCACGTAACTCTGCCGCTTTCCCTGGCAGAGTAATAATTGAAACAAATATACTGGTCCACGGAGAAAATGCTGAATAGGAACTCTAAGGAGGAACAGGGACATGAAAGCAGACAACATAGGATCTATGTTGTGTACTGGCCAATAAACATCAACTTACATACTTTACATCAAAAAGCATACGTCTGCTCACACATATGCCTGAACCTGATTTATTATTCCAATTGCTGGGAAACACGCCCTCAAGCTGAAGTGCAACCTCATTAAAAGAACATGATGCAATTTGGATCAAATGTTGATAAGAAGCCACATTAGCCGGTCCATAAGGGACCCATCCGTAGCGATACCGTGTGCATTGTGCCAGGCATGCTATGTACTCCCTGCTGTGCAACCGCATCAATTGAGGGGCAATTCAGCCTTTCCTGCAGGACGATTTAATCCTCATTTTTCAGGGAGAGTAGAGTGCTTCCTCCTGCAAAATCTAATAAGCTGTGTACTGCTCCAAGAACTACCCCACTGCAGCAGCAAGCTTAGATATAAGTCCAAATAACGATCAAAGGCCAAACTTGCTTCCAGGCAAAAGAGAGGAGCGAGGCACTGGAGCTTACCCTCTGGCTGTCTGTGTTCACATGTTTATTGCACCAGCACGATCATATGTCTTTCCCTCTATTACAAATATGTGTTTAATTACTTAGAAACAGAGTGAGGATTCATGTTAATCAGACTTTGAGTGTAAAAAAAAATCAACTCATTTTCACATATGCTAAAACGCTAAATGTTACTGCTCCTTGCCTGCTCCCTTCATCCACTCACTGCAGTTTTTCTCACTGGGCTGCAGCTCCGATTATGTCACACTCCTCCAGGCACCCCCCATCTACGCCTTCTCACCCCTACCTCTTTCTCTCCTCTCTCATTATCGCTCTCTTGTGTCTTGGCCTGGACTTGTTCTCACTGTTTTAGTATCGATTGGAGGCTCCCTCTTGGGTGCGGGCCTGCCTGTGTCTGATCTAACGGAACTGAGATTTGTTCACATTTTTCTTTGCATCCCTGACGGGACTTTTTTTTCAAAATGTCCCTGCACCTGATGTTGAATTTCCTTTGTGAAAGCCCACAGCCATCTGCTAACTTTCAATTAGACACAAAATGCATGCCATTTCCTTCAGCTGATTAAGCTCTGGCGTGTGTGTGTGTCAGCGTATGTGTGAAGGGTGTGCTGTAAAGTGTGAAACTGTGTTCAGAAGAGCTAAATGCAGTATTTCAGTGCCTACATGTACAGTTCTGCATGTGTGGCGTTGACATATTTTGCATATGTTAATGCTCCCTAAATGCAAAGTATACAGGATGTATTGGTGCATGCTTCTATTAGTACACTATCAGTTGTTCTTCATTCTTAGCCAAGCCCAATTCCATCCTTATTATTTGAGCTTCTGTATGTTTGGCCTGGTTTGCAGACAACTGTCTGCTCCCCAGATTTTTTCGTGATGATAAAAGGATTCAAGATATATTGCAAACAAATAATTTCAATGCAGTGGCTGGACTCGGGTAATCTCAGTTTTTCATGCAGAGCAGCCATGGACTGTGTGTAATACATGTCAAGTGAAAAGAGGAGTAGACTTTTTGAACCATCACAGCGACTATGAGCGAGCTATGAGCTAACAAAACAGGAGCTTCTGTGGTTACTTGCCTAGGATTGTGTAGCCTCCAAAACAGCTATGACCCTTCAGGACATGGACATAGGACCTCTGGGGCTGCCCTGTTGTGTCTGGCACCAGAATGTTTGATCTTTGGGGTCGTGAGGGTTGCTATGTGCATGGCTTGTGTGGATGAGACTCATTCACACATACCCCACTAACGCTCAGTCACACAGGAATCATGGGCTTTCAGAGGAAAGGTCAGCATCTTGGGATCTTTGTCCTGTTCCTACAGCCATTCCTAAGCAGTATTTGCGATATGGGCAAGATAATTTGTGGGATATTGATGACAATGCCATGGGCTTGTGAAGGAGTGCCACTATAAAATGTTTGCATCGATAATTTAACAGAACTACAGTTACAGGAAACACTCAAGTGCTCTGATTTGATGGATAAATGAATATGTAAACACTTTTAACATTTTTTAATGACTGAATTTTTACCAGATATCCAAAGTGAAAGAAGTCAATCGCGTTTCAGCTGACTGTTTATGGATTCGGAGGAAGATTACCAGATTTTGTGAACAAGCAAAGCCCCATTATTATTATTATTATTTTTTTTTAAAGAAAGCTTTAAGTACTTGGCACAGATACCCCGATTCATACACAGATTAATGCACAGCATCTCCTCAATCACAGCGCTCTTGAAAAAATTAAAGGCTGGGGAGAAAATGCTGAACAGCAGCTCCGGATGCACATCATTAAAAATGTAAAGCTCTTGTGAGATGATTGTATTTGCTCACAACAAGACAGGACATTGACACATGTTGTGCATTAAGAGAAGAAACAACCATGAGGCTCTTTTGACAAGATGTGCTCTGAATGAACGTCTGTAAGGCTTTTTAAAAACAGGAGGTACAAGCTTTTTTTTAGGAGAATCGAGTAATGGAGAGAAAGAAGGATAAGGTTACTGTCTGAAAAATCAATACCTTTCTTTCTGACGTATTCTAGTCCTTGGGGAATGAGATGAAGGATTTGGTCCGATTTTTATGTCAAACTTCTATACCATTAATGTTGCTATAGTAAGAACGTTATTAAAAATGTGGGATGAAACTGCCTATTTTGATGGCTGGATGATAATATGCCGTTCTCCAAGGTCTTTGAGCTGTCATATTGTACTGTTTCTCTGCTGTGCTTGACAGGACTGTGAAGTTTCAAACTGGAAGAGATATTTACTGTGTATTCTTATGTGTAAAGTAACTTCAGTGTGGAGCTAAACTGTCAATTCTTTGTTCACCTGTTGTCTTTTCAGACGTGGTTCAGATACACGCTGGAGTGACACTGGACTTTGAGCTTTGACTGCTTCTTGGCACCCACACATCAACTTTCATTGTGTGAAATGGATTCTGTCTCCTACTATTGTCTTCATTCACGCTACTTTTTTGAACATCTCTCTTCAAAAAGATAAATGGGACTACCTGACAAAAGACAATAATAAACAAAGTTTGAAATACTTATTTCATATACACTACCATTCCAAAGTTTGGGGTTACTTAGAAATGAACTTATTTTGAAATAAAAGCATTTTTTTTAAATTGACTATAACATTCAATTAATGAGAAATACAAGCTAGATATTGTTAATGTGGTAAATGACTATTCTAGCTGGAAACAGCTGATTTTTAATGGAATATCTCCACAGGGGTACAGAGGAACATTTCCAGCAACCCTCACTCCTGTGTTCTAATGCTACATTGTGTTAGCTAATAGTGTTGAAAGGCTAACTGATGATTAGAAAACTCTTGGCAATTATGTTAGCACATGAATAAAAGTGTGAGCTTTCATGGACAACATGAAATTATCTGGGTGAACACAAACTTTTGAACGGTAGTGTATATTTCAAAGCTACAATATTTTAAATTATATTGCAACAAAAAGGGGAAAATAACCTTTTCAGAAAACACTGGCTCAACAACTTTTTTCAGTGTTCTCAAGTTCTAAGGGTTTTTTTTCCAGTTTGCTACCTTTTGCCCTGTGTATATTCCATCAATATTACTATTTTACCTGCTTGTGTTTTGTGTAATTTTAACATTTTCTATTTCTAAAGCTTGGTGGACAGTGACTACATTTTATTGCTATACTGTATGTGCATGTGACAAATAAGAAAAATCTAGTCCAATCTAATCAATTTATGGGGTCAAAAAGCTTGAACTTGCCCCTGAAAGTTGTTTCCTCTTAGGTGACAGAAAACTTCAATATAAACGATCCGGAAAAATGAATCTTCAGACGTGAAACACTGAGGATGAAAGTGCAGACAAGTGCTCGACATTGCCTTCTAGCAACCAAAGTTTATGCTTTGATTTGAAATGTGGGTAGACACTAAGTTTGGAACAAGGGACTGCAGCAATCCAATTGTCTGCAATATTTCAGTCAATGCAAAAGCACAGAGGCTGCAAATAAGTTTGAATTTTCTCTATCTCTGATTTAGTGCTCTATTTGCCACAAATAATAAATTTTTGGACCGAGTGATGGGTAACAGTTACTTGACATTTAATTATACAGCAGCCGAGTGTTGCGGGGAAGTAGGACATATTGTCAATCAAAGTGAAAAGGGGCTTGAAGTCTAAGAGAGGGAGAGAGGATAAATTGGGGCGAGCTCGGCCACAAAGACGAGACGTCAGTCAGTGGCCTCATTTGTGGTCCACAGCTCACACCTGCCACCCCTTGTGGCATATCTCTCTCTCCCCCTCCCTCTCTCTCTCTCTCTCTCTCTCTCTCTCTCTCTCTCTCTCTCTCTCTCTCTCTCTCTCTCTCTCTCTCTCTCTCTCTCTCTCTCTCTCTCTCTCTCTCTCTCTCTCTCTCTCTCTCTCTCTCTCTCTCTCTCTCTCACACACACACACACCCACACATCAGTTGGAAGTCAACTCACACACATACTCAAAGACAAATGTGTTCGAGTCCAAGTTCTCAGATGCACACAAACACACAGATGCAGACGCTTCTTTCTGAACTCCAGCTGGAGGGCCTTGCTGCACTTTGTTGAACTCCCCTGACACTAGCAGTCAGCCGCTGGGTATCTGCTATCATACACCCCCCTCGAGCTCATCCTCCACCCACTCCTCTCCATCTCCCTTTCTTCTCTGTTTTCTGCCTGTCAGTGAAACAGATGTGCGCTCAGAACTACACAGGCACCAACGCCCTTGTCTTTTGAAGTTGCTGAAGATATCCAAATGCACAGAGGATTCTGAGACAATGAGGCATGCGCGTGTTCAGATGTTATCAGTTATTTGCCAACCGGTCATTGCCAAGACAGATAATAGCCTCCTTTAACAGCTCTACCTAGTCAAAGGCTTTATTAGCACACCAATAGCCATTGCACAAAAACCATTAGTGTGCGTATGGAGACTGCAAAGCAACTAAAAAGAAAACATCCACGTTTCTTCAATACAAGCTATCAGACTGTTCTTCCTACCAAAATAACTTGTTTTGCCAAGCAGGCTGTGGCATTCAATTCTCTTTCCTGCATCGCTTAAGGCAGGAAGAACCCTTGGAATACATGATTTATTATTCTGTTTTGCACTGATTCACTGCATCCATTGACATTCATGCATAATGGACGCGAATGTGAAATCAGTACTCTGGAGAGACGAGAAGAAGTCTACCATTGTTGGGTTTTTCTTTTTTTTTTTTTTGGTTTTGTTTTTTGGGAGGGGCTGAGGCAAGCCTTTAAAGCAAACCGTGCACAGACCTGAGGCTGGGCCTGCGGGGTTCTGGTGGTTCTGGGGTTTCAATGCAGTTTTCATGACAAACAACAGCTGGATCCATCACTGGACTGACTGCAGCACTGTATATACCGCATCTGGACTGTACATTTACTGTGACAATGTTTTTCAGTCTTTTGAAACACATTAATTGTGCATTGTATGTGTTGATTGTGTTTGTGAATATGCTCTATGTGATGTCCTAGAGGTGATAATACCACATAATTGCTGACTGATTCTCCTTTTGTCAGTAGTGTTATGCATCTCTCCTCTCCTAGCTTCACCCTGACAGTGGCCCATGCAAGGTGTCACTATGGAAGTGTGGACACAACCAACAGTGTGACCACATGCACTTTTGCTTTGAGGTATTTTCGCTGTTTTGAGCTCTGCGAATGAATGATTTGCATACACCTTTCAGCTACAGTTATTCAAGTTTTGACAAACATATGCATGTGGGTTCAGTATATTTTCAGTATATTTCTTGTTTCTAAGAGTCCTGTAATGTTAAATTTCTCCTTTGTGAGATTAATAAAGTCTATCTTATCTTATATTTTGGGTAAACTGCTGCATATTTACAAGTCATCAAACTCTTCCTGAAGACAAGTTTCTGTTTCAGATACAAAGGGGCCAGTTAAGCTGTCATCTAGCTTTATTTCTCCTCAGGGGATTTAGAGCAGAAAACCTCAGGCCAAAAATGAATCTAACTATGTTGAAGTTCAGTCTGCCTAATGGTTTGGGTTATATCAAAAGCCTTTTTGTCCTGCATCTGCATCTGGAAAATATATATGCTCTTTCTTTCCAGTAAGCAAAAAGCTCCCAGAACTTTAAATTTAGGGTTAATACTCTTCAGAATATGTTGCAACTGAATGTGCATGGATAATGTACACTGCATACACATCACACTATCTTTCAAAAGTTTGGGGTCGCTTAGAAAAAGTCTTTCTATCTTTTATGAAAGTGATAAGAAAAACAATCTAGACATTGTTAATGTGGTAAATGACTATTTTAGCTGGAAATGGCTGATTTTTTAACAGAATATCTACATAGAGGTACAGAGATCCTTTCATGTTTTCATTGAAAACATGAAATGGTCTGGGTGACCCCAAACTTTTGAAAGGTAGTGTATATACAGTTTTCAGTTCCATATAGAGGTGGTTCTGTGATAATATTAGCTATTCTCCTTGGAAACAAAGGGTTGTTTTTAAATGCCTACATTGTCAATACTAACATGTACTTGCCAGCTGTCTGCATATAATCAGGCTGATGTAAAGAAGCACAAACAGCAGAAGCAGATGAGTCACTGAGCAGACTTTTCTGTTCTCACTGTGCTGAAATTAATCATTAATGTTTGTGCTCCACTTAATTGAAGAATGTGGAACTGACAGTCCAAGGCATTCTCAGAAAATGCGTAATGACGGCAGCCTCACAGGTCGTACAAGTCATATTGTTCTTGCCTAATTATCTTGCACATTAAGAAAAAAATGTTTTAGTCTTAGTGTATGTTTAATGAAAGAATGCCCAGCCTTATGTCATAGTAAATATGTCTTGAAAGAACCAGCCGCAGCAATCATTTTACACTGACCTTGAAGTGATTCCTTCATAGCATAGCTGACAATAACATTGTTAGGAATGGGGGAGAATATCCACAGTATGCACCCCGTGCAAATATAACATTTTAAAGTTCAGCTGAAATGTAAGTCTTTTTACTACAGTATTCCCTCTTTGGATTTCCAGGCCTTGGGCTCCTTTGTGGAGCCACAGAGAAAGGATACGTCCTCATAGCTGCCAAGCTGAGGAAATGCATTTGATTTGTCTGATTCAGGCTGCTGGAGTCTCCTCATGAGCCTTAGCTGACATTGAAGTTGCTCAATGAAGGAGACACTTCACAGAGACGATAGAGAACAGAAATATACTAACAGCACCCTCAACATACAAAAATCATGTGAAGGCTGCTTTCAGATAAACCACAACAATCCAGGTTCACTTGCAGAAAATGTGCAAATTTAGGAACCATAATTGTGTAACACACAGATACAGAACAATCGTTTATCAAATGTAGAAATTGCATTTTTTTTTAAGTATATGAGGGAAACCATGCCTCTTATCTACACCTTCCACGAGTAAAGACAAAGCTCTGAAAGATCCCCTGGGGTGAAAAATACCAATTCAGATCCTTGTTTTTATTAACCCTCATCAGTGCACATGGCAAAACCTCTTAAATCTGTACACTTGGGGTCCAGCTGGACCTTAGTATTTCATCTGTTTCACATTTCTGTACCATATCTGTCCATATCCTCTCAATATAAATTTTCTTAAAACGTGTGTCGTCTGTAGATACAAATATGAAGGAAATAATGAAACTTGCGTGACTTATGATGTTTTATTCAAGAGAAAATGAAATGAGACGAACACAACATTTTCACTATTTTCATACTTTTGTGTTTTTTGATGCAGAATCATGTGCAGGAAATGGAAATAACATGCCCCATTGTAGCTCTGATGGTACAAAGTAAGGAGATATTCATCATTTGTAGTAGAATAGCACATAAATGATCCGTTTGATTAAAACTGCCCTCTTTGCCACTGGGGTCCAGGTGTGAGTGTGAGTGGGATTGTTTATCCTATTTTAAGTTACTGTATTGTTTTTAAGTTATTCTCTTTTTCAGTGTGAAGCACTTTAGTCACCCTTTGGACTGCTGTAAAAGGCTATAGAAATAAACTTTGAATGCCATAGTTCAGATGATTACTACTAATGATTACTTACAATATTAGTCTAAGAACTCCTGCATTGAAATGAACCACAATGCAACTGAAGCAATCCTTACAAGAGCAACACAACACAAACACTTAGATAAACGATGCACGGTCTGGCTGAAGGCTGCACAGTGGCTCAATGGTTAGCCCTTCCGCCTTAACCTGGCAATAGCCAGATTAATAATTGTGTAGTATTTGATAGTACTCCACAATATCAATCTGGGACCGCTCCATGTAAATCCGTTCGGAGGAAAGAGGCACGGATTGGACAATGCAACAGTATGTCCCACCTCTGACAGGTTTGTTTTTAGCCAACCGCGGGCTCTTCACAACGAGCGGAGCCAATTGGTAGATTAAACTCTTACCAAAACCCATAGGTAAAAAAGCACAAACATCTTTACCATCCAGAAATGCGCAAAGCGCCTCTCGTTGTTCTTCCTTCAAAGAAGCGATAGGAGATTCAGCTAAAACTGACTTAATAGCAGCATCTACACGATCGTTGTCCTCCGTTGCCGTGTTTGTTTAGATCTACTGGCGCTTGGTGTCGTCGTCACACCCGGATATCCCGCCCCACACACGAATACTGCTGCGTGATTGGCCCGAACCAACTTGGTGCTGTACGAAAAGTGAAGGCGGGAGCGGAGCAAGATGGTTTCTTGAGAGATTTGTGAACTCACAAATAGGTGAGAAATCAACTTGCTGGCAAGGTTACTTTCGCCTTGCAGCTAGAAGATCTGCAGTTTGCATCCCGGCCTTCTCGGGATCTTTCTGCATGGAGTTTTCCTGTTCTCTGTGTGCATGTGCGGGTTTTCTCTGGGCACTCAGCTTCCTTCCACAGTCTAAAAATATGATGAGGTTATTTGATTACTCTAAATTGTCCGTAGGTGTGAATGCGAGTGTGATTGTTGGTTTGTAAATGTAGCCCTGTGACAGACTGGTGACCTGTCCAGGGTGTCCCCTGCCTTCGCTCCGAGTCAGCTGGGATAGACTCCAGCCTCCCCGCAACTGTAATTAGGATTAAACGGTGTACAGACAATGGATGGATGCACAGTCCGGCTGAGGTCTGGCTGATATCCGTATGGACCCCAAACAATTTTTCTATATATATACACCACAAACCTGGTTGGAATCAAATACGCTTTGGTTTATGTGATGGAAACGAGGTGGGTGACAACTACCTAAAGAGACTGAAAAATTCAACTTGCAAATAAAAAGATATGACAAGTTATATGCTGATGAGGGTTAATTAGTAACCTCCTACATTCAGCTGTAAATGTCTTTCTGATATTCTTGCAAATTGTCAAGGCAGCTGGAAGAACCACAAGTGTAGAATGTAGCTGTTGTCGCAAAAAAAATGTGACTGATAATTAATAAATCTATGTGCAAAAGAGAATCAGGATAAATAATATAATTGGTGCAAGTTTGAACAGATTACAGGGTGGATATAAGATGAGATACTACATAGCATCTATGGAATAAATGTAGAGAAGTATATTCACCCAGAATAATGACTGTACATGAGACTCGGACAGCTACGTGCATGTGGAAAGTGCAGTTTTGCATGTTGGTCACTAATGGACAAAGAAATTCCTTATTATGCACAATTTAATGGGTGTAAATTGTTTGGTTGATGCACAGCTGAAAATTAGCCTCCAGGATAAGACAGACAATGGGATCAAACCGACACTCTCAAGAAACACTTACAGCCGCAAGCAGAAGCAAATGGATATACAGTGAAGGGCTCGCTGCTGGTTTAAGCATGGTCTATTATGCACACACACACACACACTCACACACATATATATATGTATGTATATATATACATATATGTATCTACACATCTCGAAAAGAATGTACACCGTTCAGCCACAACATTATGACCACTGACAGGTGAAGTGAATAACACTGATCATCTTCTTGTCATGCTGTGCTCTGCTGGGAAACCTGATATTCACTTGGATGTTACTTTGACACGTACCACCCATCTAAACATTGTTACACATCAAGCACACCCCTTCATGGTAACAGTACTTCCACGTTACATTCATACGGATGCTTGACATGTCCCATCCACCTGAACATCAACAATCCCCCAAATCATAACGAATAAGGAGAGATTGCAATTTTGCAGATTTCTCCAGGTCTTTTCATTTTATCAGTCCGCCTGTAAGTTGTGTTGGAAAAGTTACTTTTACAGCTTAGTTCATAATTCACCATATATAACACAACGCCGAGCTGTGGTGTGGAAATACGGTACCACCTCACTAGAATAGCAGTGGTGACTCCATGCAGCACCCTAGTTTTCCAGTGCTGCAGGGATCACACAACCTCCAACTCACTGTACAAAAATTCAAGAATGAGTGAGTTTTTCCTCCCACTGTTGCCAAAGAGCTGCTCACACGGTACCATTTGGATTTGCTGGTTTTCTCTCTATAATTTTGCTAGGTCTTCACCGTCATGCATGAAGCACATTGAAATGGCATATGCTGCGAGATAACACCTTGTAAAAAATAAATGAAATGAACTTATGAATAAATGCTTACCAATCCATTGTTGGCAAACCTGCCAGTGACCAGTTAGCAGCTAAGAGGACATGTTCTCGAACAGCAAGTATTCAAAGCGAATACTTTGAGTACTTGCTAATCAGTAGCTTTCAGGTGTGAGTGAGGGAACCATTAACACCTCAGCTGTGATAAACATGCTACGTCCTCAACACAAGCAAAAAGATAGCAAAACAGCACTTGTTCAGACATCACCAGATGTTTTGTATCTTTGCGTGTGATGCTCTCTGAGGCATTCACTGCAGCCAGCTTCAGTACTTGCTTGTTAAGGAGTCTCAGTTGGTGAAATTCAGCTGAACTGACAGGCAGAGATCAGGTGATTGACACAACCAGTCAAGAATATTCCACCTCTTCATGCTGACAAGCTCTCTGGTCACTTTGGTCATTAGCTTGGGATTGTTGAAATGCCACCCAATGAGTTTTGATGGATTTGGCACACAGGTTACTCATGAACACCTCTGCTTTCATCTTATTGCTTCCATCGGCAGTGAAGTCGTCAATAAATGAAAGCTTGCCAGTTCCACTGAGCCATACATGCTCATGCCAGAAAAGGGCCGGCTGTTTCTTTTTTGTCCACACTTTGCTCTGTCCAACATTTTGATAGAGGTGATGTTTTGTTTCATCACTCCATAAAACTTTATTCCACAGCTCTAGCAGGCACATGTCTCCCAAGTGCACAACTCTACCAGTTCTCTTTGTGGTTTTTATGAACTGCAATGTGACCTTTGTGTTTTTGAGATTTACCAGAGGTTTGCATGTTATGCTGAGTCCTCTGAGGACTGTAGTCTGCTTTTGATCATTGACAAGAAAACTTGCACGCCTACATACTGCTGAGTATTGTTGACTTACTGCACAGTCAGAGATTTTTGTTTTTCACCAAGCAAATGCTTTATTGCTCATCACCTTCAGCATTTTTTTTAACTGAAGACTTTAGCAAACCAGGTACCTTTGATATCTCCCCGATATAGTTTTGCTTTTGTGACCATCGTTATTATCTCTACTCTTGCATGATCATGTATTTATTCCATATCCTGAAGAGAATTTCAATTCAATCTAAATTACACCTTGCAACTTTCAGTTAACTCTGAGCTATGTGTGGCAAACATTGTACCTGACCTCTATGTCAAATGTATTATAGATCCCAAGCAAGCGATCTCAAATCATAGGCCACACAGAACTATCCATTCAACCAGTTTTCCCTTTAACAGACAGCAATTATATCAGCGTTCAATACTGTAAGCGTCTGGTGCTCTTTTCTGCTGTATGGCCATCAGGCTTGGGGAGAAAACAGAAGTCAGTTGCAGTTCTGCTGAATACCAGAAAGTGGAGAACCTGGGAGGTTGTTGTGTGGGCTATCTTTCACTCTGGGTTGCCACAGTATCGCCTACACACACATGCTGCGAGTAGTTTGTTTGAGCTGGAGGTGAGGGACCTCTTGATCGATACATCCAGTGTTGGGCTGGGAACATGATATAGCCGCTGTGGATATACATACACATTCAAACATTATGTGTGATCATACACAGAGAAATGCAGTAACACCGACACACACAAGCACACACATGCATGTTCAGTACTTCATGTTACCGACTAGTATAATTTTAGTTGTCTTTGTTTAAAGCCACTTTGTAGTTGTTCTCAAAATATCCGTAGCCTTACTTGATGTCACTGAGTCAATCAGTTCTGATCAGCCCAACAGCACAAAGACACCGAAGTTGTCCTTTTCAGCATTATTACAGTTCTATGATTTGCAGAACTACAAGTTGTTTTCCTCTTCTTCTGATATGTCACAAGCATCGGAGAAGACTGACAGCTGGCAAGTAAAAGTAAACAAAAATGCGACCAGTGTCAGTCCCTGGAAAGTTTTAACAGACATGTTCCAACAACATGGTATCTAAGGGCTTCTGTGGCAGTCGATTGAATGATGTTTTATTGTTAAAAGCATCCTCTAATCAAGCTTTAAGTCTGGGTTTTTGTTCTTATGGATGGCACTGATGAAGTGCAGAATTGATTGCAATGATCGAAAATTGAGGCCTTGGTTGGAACTCATCATGATTACACTTAGCTAACTCTATAGTCACATCTCTCTCTCTCTCTCTCTCTCTCTCTCTCTCTCTCTCTCTCTTTCATGAGGGTTTGATACATAATCATGATGGAGATAATTTGATGGTTTGTAGCAACTTTGAAGTGGCTGTTTATCTCCCCCGCCGTCTCTCTATCCAGCATAAAAAATTTAAAGAATAAAATGCCCAAAATGTTGGTTCACATTCACTTTTGAAATTGAATGTATAAAAATGAAGACACAGACAAGTAACTGAATGAAAGTCCCAATAAAATATACAATTTGTTGAAAGCCAGAGACCTGTGGTCAGTCTAGAGCATCGGACCCTGACAAAAGCTGCCAAAATCTTTAAAAGTAACATAGCAAAGGAACCTTAAAATAATGAATGCTACTTTGCAACTTCTCAGGGTTGATGAGTGGGTGTTCTTATCTACGGATGCTAAGTTCATGTTGATGCCAAAGGCCCAGTTCTGATATTGAGGGACAGTGCTGACTGGGTCAGAATGACTTGATGACAATACCGCAGGGAGCTGCTGAGACTATCCATACTCTGAAGGTTTATACTGACTGTAAGTGAATGGACCTGCTCTACAAAATGTTGAAATCAAGCTACAATCTTCATGTACTAGAGCCTTCCAGTGACTGGCCAAAGCTCTGCTGTACAACCAAGCAGCTAACCCTAACCCTGTTCAAACATGCCGGACAGAATGTCCAGTTCTGTGGGGGTGTGTTTGCACCAGTATTTTTTGCAAATGTGAAACTGTGTCTCATTTGGTATGCATGATCTCCATGAAGGAAAATTCTCTCTGACACGAGGTTACAGGGTTACGTTGCCAAAACTTTCACTGCTACAGGGGAGCGACCAGCACAGTGACAGTGGGATGTGATGGAGCTGCAAATGTCACTCTACTGTTCTTAACAACAACAACCCCTGTTTTCATGACTTTCCATTTAACTTGTCACTGCAACATGAAACAATTTCAACAGTAAGAAAACCCTGATGTCATAAACGGAATAGTCTGAATATTGAAAACATTACTGCAAACAAATGTACAAATTCTTTATGTGAGTGACAGCAAAATGCAGCATTGCTGTGATATTTTCAATAAGAAACCGGCACTAGACTTCCTCACTGACAACATGCTTTGACAGGATAAACATGGCGAGTGATCGTCAGAAAAATGCTTCTTTTTTCATCCTCGCTGAAGCTTTTCCTGTCCTATATTCAAACTGAACCACAAAGAGGCCTGGGAGCTATAGTGTGAAGCACGTTCCACATAGCCAGGTGTTCTTTGTGTTAGCTGGCTGGATAAAACCCCAATGATATACCTTATCCCAACAATTGTTATTAACTTTCTTTGTTAATGCAGGCTTTCTTCACCAGGCTATCTGTGCATGCTCTCAAAAAGGGCATTTGATGCATCATTTGACTAATCCATGCTGCTCAAATCAGTCAGGAGGAACAGGTAGTTGTAATCAAGACTATAAAAAATATATTACAGTGAAAGGCACTGTTACTGCTGAAGACACGAATAAGAAATGCTGGGAGAAAATGTTGAATTGAATAAGTTAATAAAGTCAAAAATTTGGACACACCTTCTCATTGAATGGTTTCTATTTAATTATTTTCTACATTGTAGATGAATATTGAAAACATCATCATTGCCATGGTGATCAATCCAGGGTTAAAATGAGCCCCAAATGATCAAAATCACAGAAATTGCTAGATTTACACTCAACAAAACTCGCGAATTTATGAATCTTATTTCTGAACACAGAACAACAAGATAAGCTAGACTGATGGTCATTGATACTCTAAAACACCTGTTTTTATAAACAGGATCCCAGACATGGATATAATGTTGTTTGTATTTTCTTCCAAAGTTATATTTGTTTTAATAGTGATAAGTAAAGAAAATAAAATGCAATTTCAGGTGTAGCTCAACTGAAGAGAACATTTCACTGATAAGTCAACTGGGTGTTGGGTAGGAATAACACTTTGAGTAACCCTATGGGGTAAATTATTTTTACCACTCACAGGAGTCAGTTAAAAATCAGCACTGTATTTGGAGTAATTTCACAATCAACATTCAGTGTTAAGCAGGTTTAGCACTCTTTGAGAAGTGTGAGAAGCGTGCTTGTTATTTGAGACAAAGCACTTCTCTCCAATTAAGCTGTTTATTTTCTAATATCAATGTCTCAAAAAAAAATTGATCAAGGCCCCTTTTTGTTTGGAACAGCCTCCCAGAAAAGGGTAAAGTTTGATTTGAACAGAACATGTTATGCAGTATGGTGAAATGTGATTGGTTGCAGAACACAAACATATAAATCAAATATTGAAATGTGATTGGCTAAAGGTGCTGATAAACCATGGTTTAGATTCAGTTCTCCCTATGGTTGGTGCACAGATAGGTCCATATATCTTGGCACGCAATTCATCCAAACTCCAAGAGCTGCACTCTGTAAAAAGAACCCTCCTAGCACTCTCTACCTTTTAAACTATTCCTTAGTTAGCTGTCTTGTGATGCAGCTACTGGTTATTTCTCATAGGACTGATTAATATGATTTCCACACTTAAACAATCTTGAGTTAGCAATTTCAGTGCAATTAGTTGTTACCTTATAAGGAAAAGGGAATATACTGTGAAGCAAAGTCAAAACTCTCTTCTCTTTTTGTTGTATGTGTGAAAACTATCCAGTTTGACCTGTCCCTAGCTGTGTCCCTCATGTATTCAATCCTTCAGAACCTGGTACTGATGCTATTCAAATTAACACAACTCAGATTAATTACACAATTAGTGGTTATTAATATAATTATTATAATACTCATATGTATTTCAGCTTCAGTGTTAAGCTAGCAGTGCCTTTATAAAGAAATTATTCCTAACAAGAGTTAATTCTAAATAATGCTAACAAAAACCCTTAGTGTTAAATGTAAATAACACTAGGAGTGTTATTTCTCTCATAGTGTAAAACTTGATTAGGGATACTCAGTGTATTGTAATGTTAATCAAGTTTTACACTTGATACAATATTATCTCTTATCAAAGTTAAACTAACTCTAAAAATTCCACGGTATTTTCAGTGTAACTTTAACATTTTGTGGGTTGGGACCATCCAATATGTTCACTGATGTAGTGTTGAAATTTCTCTTTGAGTGTCATATGTTTACTGGCGATTTTACTGTGTTGGTAGACCCAGAGATACTCTGAAGTCACAAATGCTATAGAACAGCACTCAGTCTGCTATCAGGTTTCATCTCTGCAAAAAGTGAAAGAAAATACACAACAAGTTCAGAGATTGCGCATTTATAGTGAAATGTTAAAATGAAGAAATGCAACATTTTCTGTGCACTCTGTGTAGCTACTTAAAATTTCCCTTTGCAAACTCTGCTGGACTGTGCTTTAAACTCATTGTCAGTGGTCCTTTCACATGCAAATCCATAATGTAATGGTGATGCTTCTGTAAGTACACACAAAGAGTCTCTTAGTACTCATATTCAACTCAAATGCATAGTAATTTTATCTTCTTTAAGAACCAAAATGGACCTAATAACTCATTTTTTGGTATTTCCTGCTCATTGAAGAACTCCCTCCATCACAGCAGTCATTCTGCACCACACCTGTAAGACAGTAATCCATAACAGCAGCCCTGAAGTAGCCATCAGTCAAGTTGTGTCACCCCCACCCGACGGTATGCAGCCCCAGTGTGAGGCTTTGTTCCAGCATATTTTATTCCTCCTGCAGAATAAGACTGAGACTGAATGTAACTTTTGGCTGTCAGAGAAGTAAGTGATCGCTTTAAAGTTTTGTCACTACAGAGAGCAGAAGTAAGGGTATATGGGGCCCCTGGACAGGTTAGATCATGGTGCTAAACAGAAACTCTTTTTAACTCCCTGTCTCTGTCACTCGCTCTCTTGCTCACTTGCTCAGCTGTCATGAGGGGTGACGAAAAGCCAAGACATTCAGACATCTGTGAGCAGAATGGCAAGGTTCAGAACTCTGAACAAACTGAGACGCAAACAAAAGGGTGTCAAAAAGTTAAAGTTAAAATATAAGTTTCAAATTTCTTTGGTGTTGCCTTGGTTATTATGTGAGAGTCCAGGTATTTCCTGTCCTGAATCATGGTAATGTATGCGTCATTCCAGAATTGGAGAACATTTTATGTCCCACCCATCAAATTTCAAATAATGCATGTTGTTGTGTAAATATACTTGTCCTGAGACCAAATCTGAAAAAAAAAATACTAGAAGAAAAGAATGTTTGAAAATATTTTTTAAAATTCCAAATAAGTCTGGAGTCCCCCCTAAAATGCCATTATTCTCTTGCCCCCCACACCCCCCACACCCCCACCCCCGATGACCAAATTTAATCTCAAATAAATCCAAGCGAAGGTTTATTTTACAAAAATTTTGAAGTCCAAATTCCCTCCAATTCTGGAATGATCCGTATAGTAGAGAAAATCATCACTAGCTGGGTTTCCATTACAGTTTTTCGCAAAATAAAAGCGATATTTCTAAAATTTCGACAAAGCATATTTGCGCTTTGAACGTGTTTCCATTGAAGGTTGTTCTGGGCAGAAGCATCGTAACTCTCGTAAAATATCATCCCGCGAGATTTCACTGCAGGAAGATTGACGCCCAAAACCTGTTTCTATCTCCTTATAACACGCTGCATTCCTCTGCTGTTTGCTGTCTAGTATGGCAGTGATGTTTTTCTCAAGAATAATGGCAAGAAAAGTCTCGGTCTCCTCTTCTGTCCACACGTACCGCGCCATGTTTACTCCGAGAGAACTGGTCATGTGACCAGGTACGTCACGTCCGGTGACGTATAATTGCGGAAAAAGTTCTTCCATTGCGCTTTTGCGATATTTTAGTCCTTTATCGAAATTCAGGTGTTTCCATTACCAGTTTTTTATTGCACTATTTACATTTTGCGCATATCTAAGGGTAATGGAAACCCAGCTACTGTTGTTGTCACACTTGATCATAATCATCCACCAACGTAATCTTGCTCGCCACGCCTTCCTTTCCGCATTTGGCCCCAAAGAATAGCTTGCAGCTATGAGAGCATAAGATAATGTGCATTATTACTACGCTTGTGTACATATTGGGTCTAGAAATGTATGTGCATTTTGATATCAATAAAACATGGAGCATTCACGGGAAACGCTATCTTCTCCTCGTCTTAATACGCTCCATTTGTACTAATTAGAACCCAGCAGCCCAGCAACAAGAAGGCTTTCTAACATGCATTTAGATTCCTGTTCACTGTTCTGCCAGCTTATGTAATGCTTTCCCATCAGCCTGTGATGGCTGAGATGTTCATTCCTTATCTTTCAACATGCAGCTTATAATGCATGATAAATTAGATTTTCATTTTGTGCAAACAACTGAAGCATTTGGAAGCACCTGATACGCGCAGTTTGTCAGATAAAAGCTCAGAGGAAGGCGCAGTCTGGAGTGCTGAAAAACTATATGTAAACAATATCGTGCCAAATTCTGCAAATGATTGAAGATTTTTGCATCAATTTTGCAGTGGTGATTTATATCATATATTATATTTGCACAGTATTTGCAGGATCAAATCTTGCAACAGTTCAACAAACCTGAACAAATCCACACCAATTACATGCAGAGTGGATGACACTTTTAGGAGGGATAGAGGAGAGACAGGAATGACTGAAACTCTGATCAGATTATCAGTTTATAAAAATGCAGACATACAGCTCTACTCTACCAAGTTTTCACTTTCAGCACCTGCTAAATATTCAGATCTGGATCAATAAAGAATATTACCCAAAATACCACAGCTTAATGAAGCATACTGTAGAAATGATCTGTAGGGGATTTCTGCATGGTAACAGTGTTAAAAAGTAGAACTTTATTAGTGTTCCTGTATGTGGACTGCAGCACTGTGAAAGCAGACTTCCATTCTAGTTAATTGGGTAGCTGACTGGACTGAACTCTGCTCTCTGTTCAGGAATCTGGCTGACAGGATGACCAGGGCAGACAATGACCCAGTGGGTGATTACAACTTTTAGAGAGTGCATTAACAACCATCGCACTACCACAGTAATACGATAGACTAATTGCCTACAGATTTTGAAAAATAGCACAATTTATTATTGTATTTTTTTGAATTCTGCCACAAGCACTAACTGACCCCTGTTTGTGCCTCTCATATAGACTACAGTATCATTACTTCACCAAGGAACAGCAGAGTTATGTGACAATTGGCATATGTTTGTCTGTCTGTTTGTTAGCAACATTGCTCAACACAGACAAACAAATTTGGATGAAATTTTCAGAGAAGGTCAGAAATGACACAAGGACCAAGTGATTAGATTTTGGCAGTGATGTGGCTTATAGACTGAATCCATGGATTTGTTAAAGATTTGCATGGCGTCACTGTAACTATGACAACAAATGAACACTACGTCATGTGTTTGCGATCCTACAACAAATTCACCACTGTGGTGGACTTATCAGGATTTGTCCATTGAAAATGATACAAGGAACAACTGAATTGTGGGAGTGTTTCTGAGTCCAATCACCACCCCCCCATAAAACAAAACAACAACAAAAAAAAACTGCACATTTCAGAGTGGCCTTTTATTGTAGGCGGTCTAAGGCACACCTGTGCACTAATCATGGTGTCTAATCAGCATCTTGATATGGCACACCTGTGAGGTGGGATGGATTATCTCAGCAAAGGAGAAGTGCTCACTATCACAGATTTAGAGAGAAATGGTGATATTGTGCATGTGGAAAAAGTTTTAGATCTTTGAGTTCATCTCATAAAAAATGGGAGCAAAAACAAAAGTGTTGCGCTTATATTTTTGCTGAGTGTATCACAAGACTACACAGAGAGACAAACAATCACACTCACAGTCACACCTACAGACAATTTAGAATTATCAATTAACCTCAGCATGTTGTTGGACTGTGGGAGGAAGCCAGAGTACCCAGGGAAAACCCACGTATGTACACGGAGAACATGCAAACTCCATGCAGAAAGATCCCAGGTCAAGATGCGAACCAGTGATCTTCTAGCCTTGAGATGACAGTGCTAACCATCGAGACACTGTGCAACCTATTGGAGGTTTTATTAAATTTTTATTAAATTAGAAAAAACTTGTAAATGTCCATTGGTGTCAGACATAGTTGTGGATGGCGTTAGCACCAAAGAACATCCTGTGTGTAACTCTGAAATGCCTGCAGCTTTGATAACTGTATTATTTGAATATCCAACAATGAGAACAGGTTGGCAACATTACTGTACCATTTGCTGTCCCTTCACTTGTGTATCTGTATGCACCTGACCTGATGCACATGTTCACCATAAATGTTTTCTGTTTCATTAAATAAGAGTTAAGTGTAAGCTAAGTGCTACTTTTTGTACTCTGGATATGTTGTACCATTTTACTGCAGCAGTACAGTCAGTGACAAAACAGTCAAGACCTCTTGAGTGTTGTCTTTGTCCAATGATATTTTTTTCACTTTTTATAATTAATAATAAAGATGGCTTGTGTCCTGTCCTGGTTTAATTCTAACAGGCTACAAAGAGGTCCATAGTTTTCTTTTATAATGCAATGGTTATGTAACAGCACTTCCACTTTTGTGCTTGTTAGACCTTCTGATTCTTTGCACATTTAATTCATAAGGAAGGCAGACATAACCTTGTCACAAGTGTGATCTAACTGGAAAATTGTGTTTAATTTAAAGGAGTGACATCAAATAATAGAATGACTGATGCTTTAAAGATACTGAAAGAATCAGTTTTTTGTCATGTCTGAGTACAGATTTCAGTTTTGTGTTTATATTTCAATTACAAAACCCCTTCTTTAAAGCAGCACAATCCCACATTAAATTTGTCAGATCTAAAAGTGGCACATTAAAGCTGTAATGTCCCAATTAAAATACAAACATTCTGCCTCATTTACCAAGCTGTCAAAACCAACATGAATGAAAAGATGCCATGCTGTGCTACATAGCGATATAAAATAAATGATCAGTCCCTTAGATGGTGGGAGACATAGTTTCTGTTTAGTGATGCACCTGAGACTCAGCACTCAAACACCAAGCTAACAGATGTTGTGCTGGGGGAGCATCCATCCTTGCATCCACCTTTCTTTCTTTCCTCCTTCCACTCCTCTCTGTGATGTAAGGTCCCCCTGGCATGTTTTTTTTCTCAGCCCTGAAATTCACAAACAACGTCCTTGTAACTTATTTCTCCCTGAACTCCTTTCCGCCATCTGTTTTAGCGCAGGTCGTGTACTGAGCAGAGGAGGAAAATATTGTGGAAGAAAGCAGCAGGAAAGAGAGAAATGCTTGACGGGGTCTGCACTACACTCCCAGGCATTAGGGATACGTTCAGCAAGAGCTGGCGTTCCGTGTTGGTTGACACCAACAGGAGTACGTCACAGCAGTCCTAACTGACAGCTTGCCAGTGCCAGTTTTTATTTGCTAACAAGCGCATCAACTTCCCATTAACAGCCTTGTATGAGAGACAGCGTGAGGTCTGCAAAAAAGGGGATTCAAGACAGACTCTCATAAAAATTACATCAGATAAGGTGATGCAGTCCATTGAACCACAGCCGTATTGGGAGCAATTTTTGAGTTTCCATTAATAGTAATAGACAGGCAAATGTGTGGGGGAAATATCCTGAGTTTTCTTCTAATCTGTATTCAGGAGTGCAGTGACTAGCCATTATCATCTAAAAAGACTTAAAATAGGTGGATGAATATATGAACTCCCACCATGCCACAGTTTCCTTCTCCTCTCTCTCTGTACAAAGCTAGCCTAGTTATTCCATCTAAGCTTCTCTGACTCAATATTCAGCTTCTCTCCTCATTTTTTCTCCTATCTCAGTGACATTCCACTCTTTATCCCACATCTTGCTCCATCTCCTTCTCCCTCAGGCCTTATCTCTACCCCACCAGCCCCGGCACACACCCACACGCACACTCAATAGCACACACACTCATCCCCTTAGCCCTGTCCTTCATTTTAGTTTCAGGCGTCTGTCTCTTCAGCTCCAGCGGTGTAGCCAGCTAGCTAGCTGTCAGGGCCTGGGAGCTGTCTACCTCTGATTATGCTATCATATTGCCCTGCCGATGCAGTTATCTCCCATTCGGACCAAGAGGAATCCAGTTTCATATCGGCCATTAATGTTTAACGAGACAGGAGTTTAGAGGTGGGTGTGGGGAGCCAGTGACCCTGAGGGCTGGATCTGGTTCAGCTTTGAGCCTCTGAGAGTGTGACGTCACGTCAGCACATACTGTACATAGACAAAATTGTTGTGTTTATCCTCAGCAGAGTATAAATGCAACTGTTAGAGACTAATTACAATCAACCGCAAAGGTCATGCCTGGACCTAATCACATGGCCATTATTGTTCTATTGTCTCTTGGTACTGACGATGACAGATTTTTTCAAGAAAAGACATAAAACTTGAGTTAGCGCTCCTTCTTTCAAAAAATACCCTAGTTCATAAACAATAATTTCAGTACTCCTTGTGCATACTGCTGCCGACCTAGCGACACAACGGTATTTTACGGTAAATTTACTTATTTGTCATGAATCGTGTAACTATACTTGCAGACATGCCTTGGCATGTGTCGCAGTCACCCTGTCAGCTTTTACCTTGTCAACATTCACATCCTGTCATTTCAGATGGCATTTAAACCTACTCACTTGTTTCACACTTTGCTGTGTTGTAGATTCGGTTTAAATATAAAGAAATTGTTATTTTCCTCAAAAGTCTGCACTCAATAACAATCTAAACCTGAAATCTCAAACAAACTCAGACTCTTTGCTCTGGCACTCCAAATTGTGGTCAGGTCCCTTTTGTTTGCTTTTACTAGCCTTGAGATGTGTCTAGAAACAGCATGGAGTGAACAAAGAAAGTGAGACGTGCATATATAAGATACCACAATCCATACTGCATGTCAAAACAACAACCAAGCCATGAAGTCCAAGAAACTCTCTAGCAGTGGCAAGGCATTTTTCAGTGTGATGTATTAAACTATTTCTAAAGTCTGAGTGTTCCTAGTATCACAGTGGATTCCATTTGTGTAAGAAATGTAAGAAGTTTGAAACTGCAGGAATCTGATCAAGTTGCCAGTCAGGCCAAATTGAATGACCAAGCAAAAAGGCAGGTGGTCAATGGTCCCTTTAACAGAGCTTCTAACAGAGGTTTAGAGGTCCTCTGTAAAGACTGGAGAACCTGCCAGAAGGTTGACTATCTCAGCAACACTTCATCAGTCAGGCCTTGACAGAGGAACAGATAGCAGCCACTAAGGCATCAGACAGCCAACTTGGAGAGCATGAAGAAAAATATTCTCTGCTCTGATAAAAACAAACTATTAACTTTTTGGGTTAAACACCAAGCACTATGTTGGGCGAACACCAGATGCTGTTTATCACCTGTTAAACCCATCCTTACAGCGAAGCATGGTGGCAACATCATTATGGAGCTGCTTGTCAGTAGCAGGGGCATAAATACTATTTAGAAATGAGAGTAGAATGAATGCAGCTAAATACAGAGAGGTCCTTGAAGAAAACCTGTTTCAGTAAACTCAGACTGGGGCAACAGTTCACTTTTCAGCAAAACAGTAAACATAGCATATAGCCAAGGCAATACTGGAATCCTGGAATACAAGGCATCCGGAAAAGTCTGTGACTGTCCTTAAGTGTCCCAGCAAAAGCCCTACATAAACCCCATACAATATCTATGACAGACCCAAAGAAGCAGTTAACAGATGCTTCCCATCGAGTCTGACAGGGCAGCCTGGAAGAATGGGATAAACTGTCCAAATCCAGATGTACAAAGCCTGTAAAGACTTATCCAAGGAGGCTTCAAGCTGTGTGCAGCCCAAGAGGGCTTCTATAAAGTAATAAAATAGGCTTCAGAAAGCTTCTGCATCAGAAAGATTTTAAATTAGATTTTTAATATGTATTCTTCTTAATTCTAGAAGCACGCATTCAGCTTATCATTACAGGCCACTGAGTTTTATATTGACGTGAAAAAAGCCATTTTTAAAATTAATATTACATTTCCAAAACAATAAAGTTATCACAAAATACAGTCTCAATGCTTTTTAAAGTGATTACGTAGATTTGATAGTTTCTTGAATTGGTTCATTTCTTTGCGGTATTGACAGATCTTCGCAGATGTGCAACACTCTGCTTTAAACTATATACCCTGGTTGGTCAGATAACTCCTATGTGTGCTTCTAATATATTGATGATATTTATGTCCTTTTATTTAGATGTAAACTGTTGCACTGTTGGAGATGACTCGTCTTGAACTGTGGGTTGTATAGTTAGATGTATTCAATTTGAGCCAAACGTTTCCCGTCATGTTAAACTGTATTTGACCTTAAATTGTTCCTGTAGGAGTCAGCTAGGCTCTATCACATGGTTTATTTGCATTTAATCTGAATAGGCATGGCTGAGGTCTGATTTATTTATTTCCTATTTGTCCACCCACTCCTAATCCTATTTTATGAAATGCTCTGTATAATTATGAAATGTAAAGATGCTCTAACTGCCATTTCACTGTTTCTGTAACAAATTCAGAAGACTGTATGATGTCTGGAGTTTACCACAAGATATCCTAGCTATATACACGCCGGGTTTACACCCCATGCTCATTACAGAAATCACTGCCCATCATCTGGTGGCTTTTTGGCTGAACGCCAAACACTGAGTCATTGACAGAACTTTGGTTGACGGATGAAAGTGCTCTAACAAGAAGGGATAAGCGAGAAAGAGATAACTGTAAGCAATGTGCCACTTGTTCTAGTTCTAGTTTCAGATGCACTGGATGTTGTTCAAAGCATGCAAAGCTGTTAGCGCTATCAGGGAAATGCCCATATTGCCTTTGCATTACAACATTTTCTGCTGTTTAAATATTTGTTATTTAACTTTGGGAAAGCCATAATATATCTGCATATTTCCAACATAGATTGACTTCAAAACAGTATTGCTGCTAATTATTGATGACGATTGACAAAGAATTTCTTTCTAAAAGCCATTTTCATGGTTTTGAACATTGGGTTCTATTGCTGTTGAGAGTTATTAAAATATGTTTGAACAACAGCAACAAGCTTACAACGATGCGTTCATGACATGACTACACATTGCTAAATATCTATAAAGCTTGCTAAATTAAAATCTCCCTCAGGGCTGATGTGCTATGAATCTGCTTAAGGTCAGCACATTAATAAAGTTTTCAGATGTAATTGACAGTATCACCTTCGCAAATTTATACAAGAATCGGTGATGATTAACCTACATCATGAACTGATGCTTTGAATCTCTAGAATTAGATCTACACTACCCGTCAAAAATTTGGGCAATCCTTCTCACTCAGTGGTTTTTATTTATTTTATTGTAGAATAATACTGAAGACATCAAAACTAGAAATACATATGGGATTATGTTGTAAACAAAAAAAAATCACTATTGATCTGCAATGTAGAAAATATTACACACATAAAAAGCATTGAATGAGAAGGTGTGTCCAAACATTTAACTAGTATTTCTTTGTGGGGATACTTTCCTCTTCTCTTTTGTGATTCATTATTTGTAGTCTTTGTACAGTAAATACTTGTCAAGACTATGTAAGAAAGGTAGGAAGAAGTCACTTCTTTAGTAGTGTGTTTGTGAGGACCAGCTACTCAACTGACTTTTCTCTGTGTAAGTGGAAGTACAAAGACATTATTGTTTTAAAATCACTGAAGCTGATTTTGTCTGCAAAAGATTTTGGAAAACCCATAAAAATGCATCAAACATTGTAAGCAATTTGGTTTGTCTATGCCTGAAAGTATACTCAGTCTGCATTGCATTGATTTTTTTCTTCTTCTTCTGTTAACTCAGCAACAGAGTAGGCATGGGCTGGCTGCTTCTGGTTTAAAATAACAAGGCATTTGGTTTGATGATGTACACTCAACAAGCCATGATTAGTGCACAGGTGTGCCTTAGACTGCCCACAATAAAAAGCCACTCTGAAATGTGCAGTTTTATCACACAGCACAATGCCACAGATGTGGCAAGATTTGAGGGAGCGTGCAATTGGCATGCTGACAGCAGGAATGTCAACCAGAGCTGTTGCTCGTGTATTGAATGTTCATTTCTCTAGTATAAGCCATTTCCAAAGGTGTTTCAGAGAATTTGACAGTACATCCAAATCATGGTGTCTGATCAGCATCTTGATACGGCACACCTGTGAGGTGGGATGGATTATCTCAGCAAAGGAGAAGTGCTCACTATCACAGATTTAGACAGATTTGTGAACAATATTATGTGGAAAAAGTTTTAAATGTTTTAGTTCATCTCATAAAAAATGGGAGCAAAAACAAAAGTGTTGTGTTTACATTTTTGTTGAGAGTAGATTCTATCACAACTGGTCACTGTTACGTGTGGCTGGCTGCTGCCTCTCTCCTTGCTCTCTCTGATCTCCCTCCTCCCTTTACCTGTGCAACTGCAGCACACTTGATTGCTATTAGCACTTAGGGAGGACGAGGGTATTTAGGGAGGCAGGAGAAAGCAGCAGGCAGAGCAGAGGCGTGAGCACCACAAAGCCACACGTCCTCCTCAGACAAACGCATGAGGCTTTTTTTTGTGTGTTTGTGCAAACTTTCCTTTCGTGATTAACAATGAGTTCTTCTCTTTTCAGGCATTTGGATACCCCCCACCCCCCAACTTTTTCTTTTGGCCAGCAGCTACAGCCCTTTTCCTTTCACCATTATTTCTACCCTGATTAGCTGGATTATTCATAAATAAAGCTGTTTTTTTATTCCTTCACCAACTCACCCGTCGTGTCTGTGTCCAGTTTATATGTTGCCGGTCTCTTTGTTTGTTTGAACCTTAATTTGTTGATTTTAAAGAGGCCGTAACAGTCACTCAAGAAGAATGTGGAGATGTATTCTATTGCCAAGTATGAACACACCTATTAAGAGCTGTCCACCATATGCTAATACTGGGTGTCAACAGGGCCTATTTGTGGTTGTTTTATCTGGCATCTTGTCATTTTGTATCATCTCCCTTGATTTTCAAACAAGAAAGTTTAACTGTCACTTCAAGCAGAGGCTCTGTTGTCTCCAGTCTTCTGACCCTTTGGGTCTTGGGTCTGTGGTAGGTATGCGTGATCAGTAAACTTCCTTCTGATCTTAGGTGGTACTGTCATGCCATCTTGACACTGAAGCATCCTTACAAAGGTGAAGTCAAGACAAAACAAGCTGGGTGGGGGAATGCTTGTCCTGTACTTCCTGCTGATGCAGCCTTCCAGCCTTCATACATTAACTTTGGCATGTGAGCTGTGGTAGATCCAGTCATACATACTTGGACACTGGTAACACAGTGACTCTTTACACAATGTTTCTTAGCCACAAATGCTGGTCTTTTGACCTAAGCATTTTTATGTCTTGTGCATTCATTCATACAAAACTGTCAGTAATGAGGACTAAAATCTATACTACATGTAAATGTTGAGCTAGTTTTTATGGTGGTTGTCTGGTAAAGATATTATTCTTTATGCTGCTGAGCTCCACTGTTGTAAAATATGTATGAACATGTTTTTTCTGATAATCATGGTGTTTAGCATATTTTATCTTCAGGTTGCTGGCCTTGTTTAGGGAATTTTCTATTAGCCAACTGCACACCATGTAAAGGTTAAGAGTGTTTTGCCGTAGCAGATATGATTATATCCTTTTTAATTTATTTATTTTCATTACTGGATCTTATGGCTGATCTCCTGCTGCTACCTTATAGCCATTGTCACTGCTAATTTCACCAACCTTGTGGGAACTATGAGGGTTTTTTTTTTCTTCTTCGATGGACAGCATGCATTACTCCAGACAAACTTGATATATCCAGGGTACAATGTATCAGTTTTTATCAAGATACTATTAGTGAACCATCATGTTCACTTGAAAGTCAACATGTTATGCTGTACTACATTTCAGATGAGAATAGCTCTGCCAGCTTTCAGGTGAAATCGCAACATCCACAAATGTTGGGTACTTGTCACTCAGTGAAGAGTATTTTCTTGTATCAAGATAATATCAGTACCTTGCAGAAGAAGTGCTTCCCAAAGAATAAATCTTTTTTCTGTCAAACCTAACCGCACAACCTTTTGCAATGAATGGTCACCTTCATGATGTAAGTGTCACAAACAGAAATAGAACAGGACTTTGGAGAAGAAAGAAGATTGAAGCTATCACAAGATTATCGACCTGAGTTGTTTTCTTCATGGTTTAGAATAGGTGGTGCATTGCTCTATTATGTGTTGACATTTTTGTTGCTGACTTGAAATCATATGCTCATTTATGTTTACACTTGTCTTTTCTCAAGGCTAATGTTCACTATCTGCTACTAATGAAATCTTAACTGTATCAAGACTGCACTGCACTTGGTTGCACATCTACATCTATGTCCTATAAATTCTCAATTCCACTTCAGGGTTTTCAGAAAAGAAACAGATGGCTGATAATTAAACTTTTCCCTACATGTCTTGATGGCAAAAAATAAAAAAAATAAAAACGGGAGAAGGGGATAAACTGTTCACACTGATAAAATGTCTGAGTAAGAGCTCAGATCAGCCTCCCAGATAAGAATCCCTTTTGCTCACCAGATTTCATTTGAATTTAAATAGCAAGAGCGACTTTCTATCAACATGCTCCACAATCCTTTGTGAATGAGTACCCAGGGGTCTCAACGAGGCACTGTGCAAGAAAAATGTCTAAATAATAATGACTGAAGAATGTTCACAGGCTATCTCTATTCTTATCACATGGCAAAAAGATTGAAACTAATTTCTAAATGTTCCACGGCTATGCTTGTTTAATTCTACCCAACTGCAAGACTAGAATTAAACAAGGTGACCTCCAAATGTTCAAATTTGCATTTTGAGCCTTCCCTGCTCCAAATATTGTTACATTTAAAAAATAGGCCTGTCAAGGCAGCGATTAGTGTCATCCCAGATATGTTACTGACTATATGTGGATAAAGACCCCTGGAATATAAATGCTTGGCATTCAGTCACTCAGCACCATCACAGGCATGTAAATATTCTTGAAAACTAAAGACTAATCATCTGTCCGTCTTTCAAAGGTCTCATATTGTGCTCATTTTCAGTAAATTAACAAAAGTCTCACGTGTTCAGAGTGTGCCTTCAATTATTTTAGCTCAAAACACTGCAAAAATGGTTTATAGAGTATAAAGACTGCCAAACTCAGAGCGTGGCTGTTGTTTTCATTTCATGTGTTTAGTGAGTTTGTCAGACAAAGTTGTGGTTATAAAAGCAACTTGTTCGTGATGCTGTATCAAAATGTAGAAATGGCTGCAAAGTGATTTCTGGTTAACTTACAGTCCCAGTGGACTGTGTTTCAGTCACTGTTTCATGTTCTATTGTGACAACAGAAACAGAAAACATATGTATATAAGAACAACTTTATTGGGAATTTGGCTGCATTAAAAATCAGTCTATGTGAGCACTGGGAGCAGGAGAGAAGCAAACAGATAAAATGCCCCAACTAGTCAATATTTATTGGTTTGAAATCAGTATTGAAGTTTCCACCATTTTTTGAATGCCCCTCAGCAATTCCTACACAATTCTGACCTGCAGGCATAGGAGCAAAGTTAGTAGTGACTTTAGCCACATTAGCATGCAACTTGCTAACACTAAGGATTGTCATATTGTTTTGGTGACATTGCCATCAAAAATAAAAGTAATTCACCGAATCTTCAGCTCAAGTTGTCTTCATTCCTGCAGCCAACATTTGATGTGTTTGGTTGAGAGAAAAGCAGCTCTAGAAAGTAAATAAATCATGTAGACTGCAAGGTACTAGCTCAGCTTGAGTGGTTCAGAGTAGTAGCAAGTAACAAGTACTGAGGGGAAAGCTACATTACTATTCAAAAGTTTGGGTTTACTTAGAAATGTCCTTAGTTTTGAAAGAAAAGCAGGTCTTTTCTCAATGAACACAACATTAAATTAATCAGAAATACAGTCTAGATTGTAAATGACTATTCTACCTGGAAACGGTTGATTTTTAATGAAATATCTGCATAGGGGTACAGAGGAACATTTGTAGCAACCATCACTCATGTGTTCTAATGCTACATTATGTTAGCTAATCGTTATGAAAGGCTAACTGATGTTTAGAAAACCCTTGTGCAGTTATGTTAGCACATGAATAAAAGTGTGAGTTTTCATGAACAACATGAAATGGTCTGAGTGACCCCAAATTTTTGAATATTAGTGTAGTTCTCGACCAGTGGTTCTCAACCCTGTTCCTCAGGACCCCATGTCCTGCATGTTTTAGATGCTTCCCTGCTCCAACACACCTGATTCAAATGATCAGCTCATCATTAAGCCTCTGCAGAAGCCTGATGACGAGCTGATCATTTGAGTCAGGTGTGTTGGAGCAGGGAAGCATCTAAAACATGCAAGACATGGGGTCCTGAGGAACAGGGTTGACCACTGCTGTAGACAACTATTGTTCCTCAGCTGGAACATAGCGGAATGTGTATAATCCAAACCAAAAAAGATCGATAACAATAGGGGTTTAACAACCAGTTTAGCAACAATCTGATTGATTTTGGGATTCTTTTGTTCAATAGGGTTGATGCCCAGTTAAAACTGGGTGTGGATGATTTAGTCTGACATTAGGACCTGCCCCTGCCAGGATGCCTAACAACTTGAGTCACTCTGATATAAAACGAGAGGAGGAATACATTTAAATGGAAATTATTCAAATTTAAATGCAGGAAAATATATTTAAAGAATGAAGTAACAAATCACAGCCCAGACATAAATAAACAGTACAGTTCAGTCAGTCCAAATACTTAGTGGTGATGATATTATTATTGCTTTAATGGTGAACAATTTAGTGTTGAGTTATTTATGTAATTAATAGAGACATTAATTTGAAGTGTTATGCCCCATTTATTCAGGCCTTTAATTATACATTAACAGATTCCATTGCTTTTTTCAAAATCTATTTATTCATTTATTTTTCACAATATTAGCCCTCAATATGGATTGGAGTTAGAAGAAGAACAAACATGAAAATCAGAATCTGTAGCTTGAATGTAATGTCAGGTTCCATAATTATGCTTATTAAATTCTGACATTTTTTTTTTAAGATTTATTACATGCAGTTAGCTCATTCTGGTTCTGTGAATTGCCAAAGCCCTGCACACACAGAAGAAATAAGCAAGAAACAAGACTAAAGACTGCATTGTCTGGGAATGTTTTGGCCTTTTTGTTCTCACTGACTGACCCTGAGTATACTTAGCTTAGTTTGTAAAGAAAATATATACAAATACATAGTGATGATTTTACTTGTAAACAAACAATACATTTTTGGAGGGAAAGAATCAATTGTCAGGAAAATATTTAATACTTTGAAAATCACGTTTCCTCTTCTTGTCCAAAAGACAAGTTTGGTATGGCCCTGTTATCAGTTGGTGATATTTGCACTGGCAATTACTTATAAGTTATACTGGGTTTTTCAGTTCAATTCATTGATATTGTTGCAAAAATACTTCACAGATGTCTGCCTTTTAACTGAGTGAGAACTGCAACAGAAAAAGCATTAAAGGCTAAAGGCTGTTTTAGAAATGTAGGGACTTTTTTTATTACTTCCTAACCCTGAGTTGCTGCAGTACATGTCTACATATCATGACCAGATTGCACTCTTGAGCATGTTTGTGTTTGCTTGCTCTGTGACATACAATCCCATTGTACATCAATAGCTGTCTGAGGCGAGACCTCCATTACTGGTTTTGTGTTGCATGGATCCGAGGCCCATTGCTCGGAAATGTCGGTTCCTTCTGAGCTGTGTCTCCACACATATGCCGCTGTGGCACTATCGGACAGCTCCTGCGTCTAATGGCGTTGACGCTCAGCAGCTGAAAACCAATCCATCACACGTGGGGGAAAAAAGTAGCGAGGGAGGGAAAAGAAGTAGGGAAAGGGGCGAGTCAGGAGGTGGTGAAGAAAACAATGGCGACGCTGTACTTCATGGTCTTAAAAGGCTATTTATCACAATGGTCCCACTGTCAGGCTCCCTGCCTGTATATCCATGGAGGGAATCAAACCCATGCCAAACTCATTTATGGGTGTGGATGTGGAGAAATGGACCATCATGAAGTCACACAGGCAGACTCCAGGAGACCAGAGACACTTGTGCTGCATCCACTGCTGATAAAAAACCTATTATCCATACTGTATATACTAAGAGTCAGTTCTGCTAAGAGTTGGAATTTGATCAGTGTGCTTAGGAGGGATATTTCCAAGCGTAGGCAAAAGGAGCTAAATGCTTCCCCAACAAATAAAAAAACAAAACATTAGTAAATCTTACAAAATTTGAACTATTCAGTATGCAACAACAATTATTCATTCAACATGACATGAGCTTACAGTATTTCCATTAACAGTTTAGATTCACCACATTTGTGTGCAGTACAACCAAGGTCAACGCATTATTAATGAGATTTAGATCTTTTAAATTTGTTATTACTGTGCACAGTTGTCATTATTTTTGATGACAGAATAAGTCCCTTGCTGTGGAAGATGCCAGATTTCTTTCCTAGAGAGGTTGTGCTGCTCTACCTTTCTCATTGAAATGCTTGTAATATGATCTGTTGGACTCAGTTAAGGCAACACACCAGGTCCTAGTTCTCACTATGTACTTTGAATTGCTGGGAAATTCTGATTAATATTATCTGTCAAGCTTCTGTACACTGAAAGTTATCTGGTTTGTGAGTATTTTTGTACATCCACAGGCATTCATTGTAGCGTCCTGGCTAGGACTTTTACAAACCCCAAGCAAATCAGATCCCAGAAGGAGGGCAGTGTAGTATAACTAAACTTTAATAATAAGATTGAACTTGTTTATAAGCAGGACAGGGGTGCCTCCAGATACAATCTGTAAATTGAGTAATAATATTTCAGATTGAATAATTGTAATTTTATCAAATCTTCTGAAATTATTCAGTCTTTTAATCAGAAGTTATAAATTTGGTTGTACTGACTTCCAATTTCCAAACAAAATAAAGACCCAATAATCCTACACAAACATTTATCAACTACTGCTAAAAAAAAAAAAAAAAAAAAAGTAACAATGACACAGCAGATAACGTGAATGAATACAGGTAAGCAAACTGAGTAACTAACTGTGATAGTCACTGGAAGCTGTTGGCAGAGTGGTGATAAACAGGAAATCTCTTTGGATTTGCGAAGCCAATGTTTATTCACCCATTCAACAGAGAAAAAATGATACCTGCAGAGGCTTTGAAGTAACTGCAGGATAAACGTACAACTAGAGGACAGGACGGAGAAAGACAGCGCTGTGTGTCGCTGTGAAGATTTGCTGGATGAGTTGGTTCAGGAACACAGAGACAGAATGGCACTTCATTGCTTGCATTGTTGCAGCAAAGAGGTGTGCCCAAGTAAAAATAGTAAGACTCAAAGTTCACAGTTATAAAGAAAATTGTGGAAAATGTAAAAATGAAAAAGTGAATGCACCAAGGTAGAAAGGGCATAGTTAGGATTAGCTTTAAAATGATTCCATATAGACTATACTTTATGGGAAAACAAAGCCCGATAGTTAACAAGGAAAAGCTCTGAAATGCCCCCAAATACTGAATGATGAATTCCAATGACTTTCTTTTATACAGTAAGTTCTGGAGCCAAATTCAATTCAGTATCTAACAAATCACATTGTGTTCACTTCCAGGGTTGGTGTTGAGCTTCACTCTCCATGAGAAGTCTGAGAGCAAATACCTTTAGTACTGACTTTGAATAACTTTTAAAAACATATAGATGTGATTAATAAATTGCTAATTTGATTACAGATATGAATTTCACCTGAATTGTTGATTAACCTGATACATTTATCCTGCTCCGCTCTTAGGGAAATAATAAAGGTTATAAACGTTCATATCTATTGTGAAATATCTTGCAACTAAGAATACAAACATATACATTCAACAATAAGAAAAATAAAACTTCAAGTCCTCAACACACACTCAGATATCAAAGTGTTTCCGTCAGTACTGATCAACACTCTGGTGATGTTCGAGGTCTTTGATTTTAGGTTGTATAAATATTTAGTTCATTCTTCCATGTGAAATGTCTTGGTTGTTAGAAGAATTGCATTACAATTTGGCCCATAGAATTGTAGATTGTGCTAATCACTAAAAACATGTGTCAAAGAAAATTTAAATAATTGAATTACATAAGAAACTTAACAAATGCAGATGCTTAATGGCCTTTTTAGTATTTGTTAGGTTTTTGCTGTAACTGTACTATAATAAATTGCACTTAAAGACCTAAGCGTGATTCTTAATGCAATATTTCACAAATGCATGGGGTGTCCAAAAACTTTTTTTCCACCACTGTGTGTATAACTTAACACTCGCAATGTAATTCTCTGAGTCACACTCAAAAGGATATAAATGCCCTTAGATATTAAAGAAAAAGACGCCTCAGAAATTCACTGACAATAATCTAAGTTAAAAGGTTTTGACAGTATAACAGTTCACCCTGAAAAAATATGTTTAAATTCAAACCTCATTGAGAACAAATGAAGAAAAAAACGTGCATTAACAGCTCTTTACAGAGAGAAAAACTCAGGAATCCACTTTAAAATATAAGTAAGTAAAGAGTGCATAATTGCAGCTGTAATTATTACAGAGTGGGGGTGAAAAATGATCCTTATTTGCACACCAGATGGGATTACAAGCAAACAGCACAGATAATGGTAAAATCACCAGACCTCCCTGAGAGAAATAACTCTCTACCTGCCTAGTTTTTTATTGTGTCGATGAACAAAGGAACACGGCCAACAGATACAAATAAAACTCAGGCTCCTTCACTACCCTCACAAAAGCTGTAAGTTTGTTTGTACTTCTAGAAAAGATGACCTTCATTTAGGCCTCTGTACAGTACATAAAGATGGGGGGGGGGGAAATGAACAAAGCAACCAATGTAAAATCTACAAGGGACGTGAAGCCGCCAGTGCAGCTATAACTGCATTTTCCATTACCTTTGAAAGAAACCTATTTTCTTTTTGATTACAGTGTTTGATGATTTTATGTAAACTGTCTGAGTGTTTTCAAAAGCACTATACAAATAAAATGTATTATTGTTATTGTTGTTTTTGATGTATCACAACGATTTTAACAAATTTCAACCTACGATGTCCAATATAATGTGGGAGGTGTCACCCTGGTAACCCAGAACTTGGAGGAGAACCTTCAGAGATCATCATATTATATTTTTTATGCTATAGCTAAATGATTTTTGGTGTCTAAACCTAAACAAGCTTAGAACAAATAATTGTTTTTGTGAAAGCCTTGACCACCACATATTTTCCTCAACCCAACTATGCGATCCTGCCTCCACAGAGTTGAAATCCATTCCGTAAAGGCCATTCTCATATACATTTAAAAGAAACATATTTTGGTTTTGAGACAAAAATATTTTTGCATCTGTGAGATAGTAGTTAAAACCTCCGATTTGAAAGCTCCACAAAGTCTTTATTGGTGGGGGGGGTGGGGGGGGATGGAGACCAGGATGTGTGTGTAAATTAAATTTTCACTCGTTTACTACACCAAAGTGGTTACATCTAAATAAATATCATGGTTTGGGTGAAAATAAGACCCTTATTCAGCATGTTTGAAGCTTCTCTGCAGTTTCTGGATTACCCTGGCTGATGCATTCCTCCTCATCTTATATGTATGAGATTGTTTGGTTTAAAAGCAGCAACAGGAAAGGAGTGCAATAAATGGCACAGATATGTTGATTTGTGTTTGTGATATGCTACAAACATAACTGACCATACAACTTAGCTGTAGAGGATTATTTGAAATGGTTGAGCCAAGTAGTTTTGTGCCTGAACCTAAACAAACAGCAAGTGAAAACCAAACTTGAGCCTAAGGATAATGGTCTCAGATAGAAAAGTTCTCAATAAAAGTTCTCTTGCTTACTCTTGCAGCCATCCTCCTGACTTGGACTTTGTGGTCCCTTCAAAGTGGGAGCCTTTTCCACCATGTCAGAGTTTTACCTTTCGGGGAAAAAAAATCTTTCTTTGACAAACATTTGCGAAGTGTAAATAGAACACGGCTTAGTTGTGCAAGACTGTCATTTGTGGATTACACTGCGCTCTAAAAATGATGTCAGAACCAGGGTTTTTAAATCATCTTACTTGTACCCATTCAGGCTGCAGAATGCAAATGAAGAAAAAAAACAACAAAAAAAACAAGCAACTGCTGACTGTAAAGAGGAGAAGATTTCCACAAGGCCAAAGAAAAGTACGATGAAAAAAAATCAACTACATTTATACAAGACACAAGAGACACTGTAGGGGAGTGAGGGAGGATTTCAAGACAAGGTGCAAGAAGCTGCACAGCTGAATAATTGAAGCTTTCTCAACCAGCTTTGCAAGCATTTCACAGACCACAAACATTTGGGTATTTTGAAATGCTGAAATGGGATATGCAGACATAGCGTAAAGTCTGTATGTGTTTTCTGTAGAGCCAGAAATGAAATGAGCGGATATCAAACAAGCAGTTGTACTGGAGTACTACACAGAGAAGACAGTAAAGCTTCAGAACGTACACATGACATGAAACAATTGACAATAGAAACAAATTAAAGCAAATATCAACATAAAATGGTCAGATGGGCTATTGAGAACCTCCAGAATTACACAGGTAATTTGTTGATACAAAAGGTTGTCATTAGAAACTAAGAAATTAAGCCAAGATACAGGCGTTCAGTAAGAAATGGCTGCATTCTGTGCAAAGGAAAACCACCGAATGACATCACAGGAGCTTCGGCAGCAGTGGTCAAACCAAAATGGTGTCCAGTGTTCCACCTGCACTGTGCAGGTGGAAAACTTTCAGATCATGGCTTAAGGTCCTACAAGGCTATCAAGAAGCCCGTGATCAATAAAAGACAGAGTTTAGCCTGGTGTCGGGCCCAAGAACACAAGAACTGGACAGCCAGAAATTGAAAGAAAATTCTGTGGTCAAATGAGTCCAGTTTCCAGCTTCATCTTCCTCCTGCTAATGTGAGGATACACAGAAGGGCAGGCGAAGCACTGTCTCCAGCATGTACAGTGCCTACTGTTAAGCATGGTGGAGGCAGTATCATGGTTTACAGATGCATGAGTGCTGCTGGGGTTGGTCATCTCACTGTCTGTGATGACACCCTGAACTCTGCTAAGTATTGTGCTATTCTCCAAACCCACAAGCTCCCCTCTGCACATGCACTGTTCTGTTGAGGTCAAAACTGGATGTTTTAACAAGATAACACCCCTTGCCACACATTCAGGGTCAGCAGAACTTGGCTGAAGGAGCACAGTATCCAGATCTTAGAGTGGCCAGCTCAATCCCTGAACATGAGCCCCAATGAAAATCTGTGGTGGATTATCACAAGATCTGTTTCAAAGCATAAACCAAAGAATTTAGAAGAGTTAAAAGCAGTAATTCAAGAAGAATGAGACAAAATTACCCCTCAACAGTGTGAAAGGCTCATGAGGAATAGACCAGCGAAGATTAGAGCTCTACTGCATGTTAATGTCAGGATTACTAAATATTATTTTGATGATGTGATGGTTTATTTTTTGTTCAGTTTTGAACACATTCTCTGTTATTTTATGACTTTGATAACAACAATGTTAAGAACTGACATATTGAAACAGTCAAGAATTTAATTTAGTTTTGTCATTTTTTTGGAAACAATAAACAAAGCATAATATGTATTTTTTTTGTGTGTGTCTGTCTAATGCAGCTACACCTTTTGAAACACAAAAAAGATTTATCCACAAAAATTTCTTGGTAATATTTGAGATTGTGAAAAATTTGAAGGGTATCCAAAAACTTTTTTCCACCACTGTATAAATGTATCACATAATCATCAATCATGTTTCTCTCTCCTCCTCTTCAACTATTCCACACAAACTTGGAAAGGTTTTAAGCTGTGTTCTTCGGCTTTTGTAACTACTGCACGTCTCAACACTAGAAAGCAGCAAACAGAAATGCTTAAAACTATAAATGGAAGAGATTATCTGCTCAGTGATGCACTCATTTATGGCTGCATTACAAAAACATTTATTTATGAATACAATAATGCTTTTTTTCTGTTAACATGACGATGAAAAGGGAAAGACTTCTTGTGACTACCACTTGAAAGCCAGGTCCCACAGTACCAGACCAAAGAAAATTATAATAAATTGTGAATGTTGATATCCATGATTAATGAGAATGTAAAATATATTCCCTCGGTTAACTTCCTTTATAGACAATAAAAGAAAGTCTGCTTGAAACAAATTGGGATTGAAGTGATCATTTTGAAACTTCCTCCCAAGTCTGAAAGCCTGTGTGGCGTGACAAATCGCTTACTGTGAAAGTACAATGTTTAATGAAAACTTGAAAGCAAGGAGGAAATGTAATTTTCATGTACTTGGGATTAGTTGGAGGCTCCTTCATTAACCGCGGAAAATTAAGAAATCTGTGGTTGTGGAGTTAATTTTCACTCCGCTACTGCCCTCTTTGCCAGCAGGTGTCTAAACAAAGCTGAGGCAGTGAAAGTGAACGCAGTGCAATAGGTCTGGAGCATTAAACACTGAGTTTGGGGCGCTGTATGTCCAGGGAAATCAATTTAAAGGGTTCTTCAAATGAAAGGATTTGGAAATTAATTGAACTCCCGGTGGCTGAACGTGTTGAGTGTGTTGGCTCTCTGCGTGGTCGGATCAAGTACAACCAGCTGTAGGGAACGAACGAATCTTGCCATTCTTTTTAATTTGTGTCAGAGCCTTTTCATGAATGGTGGCTCATTAAAACCTTCTGTTTTACACCACTGTGCCTTGTTTTCAAACGCAGTGTCTTTCATTTGTCGCCACAGGGTCTCAGCTACTAAAAAATAAGAAGTTTCAATATTTAGAAGATTAAGAAATGGGGTACACATTTTAGGCCGAACATTAAAATCCAACAAACAGACCTCAAATTTTTAACTGTTAATGCCAGATAAAATATATCCTGCCCATTTGGCACTTGGATTATGGGATCAGTGGTGAGATGAAATCATGCCTAAGAATAAAAAGCTCTGTCATTTTGTGGGCTACGGACTTGTCATTTTAGCTCTGAGATGCTGTGTTTTGATTGTACAGAAGTAGAAACAAAGTATTCAGCTTGCAGAAGAGCAGTAAATAAATCTGTGCTTAACTATAGTACAATTGCAATATGCATTTTAATTTAAAAAGAGTTCATTTGAGTTTATAGACGATGCATAAATGACTGGGGTGGCTTCTTGGTCAGAAAAGTCTATTTAGTGTAAAGGCGGTATGAACTAGTGTTTCTTTTTCCATTTTCAGCAGGGGGAAAGTTCTCTGGTTGCAAGAAGTCCAATTGTTTGGAAATCCATAAGAAAAGGATTGTTTAGTGGCCATGTTTCTGATTCTGAAGGCTCTTATTAATTAGTTATTTAGCATGGTTTATGCTGTCATAATTTGCAACTGTGACAAACAACTGGTCTGAATAAAATGATTGTGGAAGCAGTTGTTTGTGTCTTGAAGGTTAACTAAATTAGCAAGCTGATGGTAATGCTACTTGTTCAGATCCTCACACTCACCCATTTCTCATATTTATAGCAAATCAACTTCAAGAACTGACTGTTCCCTTGCTGCCTAATATTTTCTTCCTCTTGCCAGGTGCTGTTGAAATGAGAGAATCCTTTAATTCACTTTACCTGTTTGTCGGTAGTTTTAATGTTGTGGCTAGCTGTGTATGTTTACATCCCTGCATCTTTCTACTTTCACTGCAACACTGAGTAATGCACAGATACATTGCTCAGTTTTTCCTCTGCTTTCTTTAAAAGAAGTGCAATTATAGTCAGCAGCCTCTGAATGTTTTACACTGACATGAGTTGGGGAGACATTTTTATCATATGCTCGGTTATTGTAGTGTTACATCAGCTGTTGTTATGTGCTTCTGAGTAGATCGGATAAAGTCAGCAAGGCATAGTATTTGTACATCAGTGATATCTCACTGTGAGTCTGACATGTTCATCTGTTTATCAGATGCCCTTGTCGTTTGCTTTGTCACTGGTGTGCAGTCAGCAGGTCTTGACATGTGTGTTTGTGCAGCCCCCTTATGTAATCACCCTGTGGGCTTCATTTTATGACGAGGACAAGGTGAGTAGCCTTGAAAAGGTGCCAGAAACTGTATATCAACATCAGTGATACATAAGAAAGAATGATTACCAGCATCTCCAGCTGGCTATTAAGATCTCGAATCAGTTTTGAAGTATCTATATCACATGGGAGCACCGTATTGTTTGCTGTCACAGTTGCAGGTGGAACTGCACTTTGAAGATGTACAAAAAAAAGAAAAAAAAAAGGGGGAGGTGTCATGTTTTAATTTTTTTCTGGATAACTTCTCTGTCATTGACATTGTGGATGTTGGAGAACATAAATTCTGAAACATATCTGAAAATTTGATTAAGTTTGTATTTGATTTAAATACTAAAATACCATATTAGTAAAAGGTAAAGCTCTTTCTCAAATATCCTGTGCCGGGTTTCAATGGTAAAATGTCCCCAAGTGTTTACAAAGCACTACGGCAAAAAAAAAAAAAAAACAACCTAAAAACAACTCAAATTACATAGAACTACACCTTCTTGTTTTTTAAACAACTCCAGAGTAAGTTTCATAATTGCCTCATCCTTACGTCATGGTTAAGTTAATGCATAACTGTGGTCAAGTGAACTCATTATCCCAGCATCACTCAGGGTAAAGTAACAAAGGAACTTAATCCCACCAAAAGCACTTAAAAGGTCAAAACTTAAATGAGATCAGTGCTATGTGAACACATCCACTCAGTCTGTCTCACATTGTCTTTCACCTTTCCCACTATTACATCAGCTTCTTGAGACCCTCGCTGGTGATTGGAGGAGGTGTCATGGTGAGCAAAACTTACAATCAGCTCAGCAAGATGAATGGCAATGAGGACTTTTTTCATCTTTCTGCCTGCTGTTGTTTAACAGAGGCTGGCAACAGCACAGATGCAGACTTTGCTCATCTTTTTTCCTCCTCCAGAGGGAGTGACATGCTGCGCTGTTGCCATGGTTACTTCTTATGTACCTCGACCAATTTTCGCGGCTCGAACACTTTGCTAATGTTTAATCAAAGATACATCTTTTAAGTTATTGTAGAAGAAAACACTGTGGGGGCACTGTTGAATTAAAGTGTGAATAGCTGATGGGATTCACAGGCGAAGGAAACAACCTTTATCAGGCTGTTAATATCGAAGTTAGGGGTGACAAAGCTCCTGCAGTCAGGATCTCTCAGCTCTGTGGTCTTTGCCTCATTTGTAAAGTCTGCAGAATCAGTAGCATCTTTTATCACTTCTCAAAATGCATCTTTAAAAAAACAATTGCTAGTTCACTGCTTTATTATCAGTGTGCGTGTGTGTATTATTTTTCTGTACATTTGTATGCACTACCAATCAAATGTTTGGACAAACCTTCCCATTCAATGGTTTTCCTTTATTTTCACGACTATTTCCGTTGCAGATTCTCACTGAAGGCATCAGAATGAACACATATGGAACTATGTAGTAAACAGAAAACTCTGAAATAAGCCAAAACATACAGTATATTTTAGATTCTTCAAAACCACCCTTTGATTTGATGACTGCTTTGCCTACTCTTGGCATTCTCTGGATGAGCTTAATGAAGTAGCTACAATATTCATTAAACTTCTGTGTTATTTTTAATTGGTTCATCTATGTAGAACATGTTGTACCTTTGTTATATAAAGTGCTGTGCAAAATAAATAAAATTCACTGTTATCATTACTATTGAGGTTTTATGAAGGCTGCGGTTTAACAAGGCTACATCCCTTGTTCCTGTGCATCGGGTAATGATCATTATTTTTATTTTGCAGTCCCTTCTGCCCGAACCGCTTCTCTCTGCATGCTTTTAAAGGCATGCTCTCATGAGTGCGAGTATGTTTTTGGAAGGCTTAACATAGCCTCAGTTTAAAAGGCTAAAAAATGTTGTTTTTGGCTCCGTGTGAGACGAGAAATCTTCGTCTAAGATCTGTTTCTCCCATTTTTGTGTGTAAGTGGTGTCAAGCCCACTGAAAACAGCAATCTGCTAAATAAATAAGACCACATTCTAAATCATACCCATATGATTGTTGGTCTTTGAGGACCCAACAATCTCTCTGACTTTAAGCTTTTCAAGTGTGGAGAAGCTGAGGCTTAGCTCGGTACGTGGGATGGTCATAGAGGAGAGATGAACAATTGTGTCTTTCTCTGACTTGAGGATATATGATTGGATATGGGTTCCCTTGTTATTGCACTTACACAAAAGCCAGAATCCAACATCTTTATCGAGGGAAAGCCAACTAAACACACATCCCCTTCTCATGCAACACCATTTTTCACATTAGCATTCACTCATGAGACCAGTCCAAGAAGAAACACAAAGAGTTGGGGGTTGACCGCATTCTGAAAAAGCACGACAGTATAATTATTGCAAAGAGAGAGGAGAGGAGAGGCTTTTACCGCTTTGAAAACAACCCCAGTTTCCAAGAACTGGAGTCCACCAGGTCAGAAATGCAGGGAGAATTGATTTGCTTGTGAATATATTTAATGACTTCTGATTTATTCTATAATAAACTGTGTAATCCAAAAGGCTTATTTAGTTGTGCATCCACCCACAGATGAAGGAGAACAGGTAAAACTGAATTTAGAAGCTCCTGTTTCATGAAAACATAGATCCCATTTTCAGTTTACTTTGAGAGTTAATAAAATTCTTGGTAATCTCAAACATCCAGTTGCTCTTTGCATTACAGTAATTACAGAGTAAAACGAAAACACTAGTTTTATGAAGCAAGTATTACTGAGGAAACTTCAATTTCGAAAACCGCTAAATAAAAAATATGTCTTTGAACTGCTCTGTCCTGCTTCAAAACAAGGCAAAAGGTTATTCATTATGATTTTTATATTTTTTCTTTTTTTTTTCTGAGAGTGAGACAGACTCTGGAAGAGTGAACTGTTTGAATGGCCTAAACAAAAGCATAGTCCACAAGGTTTTTCAAGTCTGATTGCCACACAACTTATAATTACAAACCATTTTGCAGAGTCCTTGGTCAGCCTGCGTGTCCCTTGTCAACAGTAGTGTAGCACAGAAATCTGGACCTCAGTCTCACAGTGAGCACCTGTATTACATCATTTGCCCTCTCTGTGTGGATCACTAAAACAACAAGTGATTAAGGTTATTGAATGAAGTGCTTTAAAGTCTGCAAAATTGGAACTGAGGATGCTTTTCTGACATTTTAAAACATTATTTCTGTAAAATCTTGATTTTTGTCCCCCCTAGCAAATCTTAAAGTTAGAAAACCATCTTCTCTATTATGAAACGGAATAAGTGAATTACTGTATTTTATTTTAAAAAAAAACAGCAAAAGACAGTTTGGATCATGGTTTATTTGCAGTGTTACAGTAAATTGGTTGCAACATAGAAGAAGCATATTCAAACTTTACAAACCTAATGTTGAGCTTCTATTGGACAGTCTTGTACATTGTAGTCAGACATGCTGTCTAAGTGTGAGGTCTGTATGTGTTCTGACCAATTTTTGGTTTGCCTACTACTAAACCGTAACACAAAGAGAAGAAAAACGACAGTACTGGAGCGGCAACATCATAATTGACTCTTTCTGCATAGAAAGTATGCAAACACAAACAATGCAGACTCCCACGTCTTCTGTGTCTGCTAATCTACACGGAGTCTGAAAGGTTTCTGCTCCTTGCGATGTCAGGTGTAAATATGCAAATTAGGTACAATATGTGCTTACATTTCTAGAACAGGATCAAAGTCTTGCTTCATTTTGTGTCAAAGTTTTTTTTACAAATAGGATCTTGGATATCTCCTTTTGTCAACTCCAAAATCAGAAAGAAAGAATGAATGAAAAATCTCTTTCTGCCATGATCTTTGATGACAAAAAAAGTTCTATAAATCAGTTTGGGAACAATATATGAGAAAAGCTGCTACATAAAAACCTTCAAAACACTGATAGGAATAGAGCTGGAGCGTTTGGTGGATGTAAATTCAACTGAAGTGGAGATTTTGGGCTCAAGTATGAAAATAAAACTAATTATGAGGAAATGGCCTTTACAGGCATGTATTGTAAAATTTCACTAAACATAATTATTTAAAGGTGAAGATTTAAACTACAAGAAGAAATCTTGAAACTTTGGCAGTTGGATACCAACATTAAGACAACTGATTTTTTATTTTCTTTTATTTTCATTTTTTTAAATTTAATTTTGTCGAGAATTTTTTGTTAAACTTTATACTGTGAACAGAAAAAAAGAGTAATGTCAAAATGGGCGTCCTGTCCAAGCCAGGAGAGTGTTTGCTGAAGACTGCTGTCATCTTTTAACTGAAACATACGATTTTGATGATCATCCTACAGAGATAGCTAGGTCTACGGGTATGGTGATGACATCAGGTGAACACTGACACTAACTTAGACTACTGAAATAGCAAAGACAGAAAAGTATCCTAGGAAAGCAGCTAAAACCAACAGCTCGTTAGCAGCATCTCAGGTGGCGACATCGAACCATCTTTGCAGACAAGTTGAACGCATAAGTGTCATTTCAAGCTGTTTTTTTTCTTTTTTGCAAATCTGAGAAGAGATTTGCAACAGTCATAAGAAGAAATTACTGTATAATAAATGAATTTTAAGATTTTTCGATCACGATATGTTTTAACTCTTCTGAGTTTTTCTTTTTAGCAGGAATAATGGCTTTCCTCACTAAGTGATTCCAGTCACTTCTACCATCAATAAAAACTCTTGTAAACTCTTGCTTCAAGTGTTTCTCATTACAGGGGATTTTTTTAATGGATATGTTTCATTTACTTATTGAAAAATCAGTATTAGCCTGTGGATTCAGCTTTGCCAATATATGCTTGGTTTAATGGGACACCAAAAATTAGCATTTCATCATTCAGTCCTTCGTTAGTTTACAGAGCAGCAGACTGAACAACCAACCCGGTCTCACGGGGATTCGTGAAACTGTCACGTAAGTTTTAGTTTCGGTTTCGTGCGCACCAACACGATTTCGTCATGTTTTTCGTGCCGCTCACCACGAAATGTTTTTCGCTGTGGTAATCACATCTGAAAGTGGTTTATACCGGCGGATTCATGACGATCTAAGCTGTCCATCGGCGTATACTGCTTGTGTGATCGCGTTTGCGGCCGCCGGCCGCCGGACATTCTTGAAATTCCTATGCAAATTGGTAAGTGTACCACCGGCTTATGGTTAGGTTATGGTTAGGTTATGGTTAGGATTATGGTTAGGGTTATGTTTAGGGACGATGTCATGCAAAATATAGCGTTGGATTCGCCGCGGTTTTACATTAAAAATATAATATACACATTCTTTTGAAATACGTTCTGAGTGGCACGAAAAGTCCGCCGTTTAAAATACATTGGTGTGCATTTCGTGGTGAGCGGCACGAAAAACATGACGAAATCGTGTTGGTGCGCACGAAACCGAAACTAAAACTTACGTGACAGTTTCACGAATGCTCGTGAGATCGGGCTACAACAACATACAACACACGAGCCATCACAAAATGCTCATGTCTACATTTACACAACTTCTACAACTAAAGGCTCTCTCTGTGAATTCCAAGAACCATTGCTGCTGTGAATACATAAAACAATAGTCCTGTAGGATGACCAGCAGAAAAAGATGGAGTACTTGGCAAAATTGATTTCCTTTTTTTGCAATGTCAGGTGTGGTGCATGTAGTAGTTCAGAGACTGCACATAGTGTATTAAAAAAAAAAAACAGTTCTAAGACATAATCACCCATCTGTGTCTTGCGGCACCAAATGTATGTGAATAAGGAACTTGATGTTCTTCATGATTATTCTGTTGTTGCAGCCCTCTGGGCTCCATTGTAGTGTGACAATTTTGGAATGACTTATCATTTTCTCCCCTTATCGAGTCTTTATTTGAACTTCCTGCAGACAGTGAGAGTGAGTCAGGCATCCTCCTTCACAGGAGCCAGGGAGGCAAGATAGGAATCAGCCACTGGAGGGACTGCCAGGTTAATAATGTAGCTGTCAAATGTGGTGAGAGTGGTCGGGGTAAGTGCATTCAATGTCTAAGAGTGTGCATATATGAACTGTGATTTCTGCTACCTACATTTTCAGTTAAATAAAACACTAAACACTTCTTGTCTGTCTGACTGTGTCTGCACTCCAGTTCTCCTTCCTGTTCCTGCAGTGCCATTCATGACAGAAAGATATAGAACTGACAATAGAACTTTTTCACAGCAGACATTCTGACTTGTCACAGTGAGGCAAGCACAGGTGGAATTAATGGCAGTTCATTTCCATTACGTGCCCCAGTAAACCATGACAGTGAACTAGCACGCACCTTCCAGTAAGTGGAATGAAGCCATCATTAATTCTGTCTGTGCTTCCCCTACTGTGGCAAAGCAAAAAGTCTGCTGTGAAAAAGTTTTATGAAGACAGTGTGAAAGAATTTCCACTCAAACTGTACCTCATGGCATTTCTGTCACTCCCAGTCAAAACAATGAAGAAAAGAAGTTTCATGGTGCTGTGAAGCAGCAGTAATCATGTTCAAATGATGCAATATATTATTTTATTACAATACTTTACTTAATTACTTACTTAATACTTACTTAATTACTCACAAACTTTCCAGTTCATGAATATGACTCATATCTATCCAATGCAATCGTTGCTCAGATATTCAAATATCTATTCAATTATACATTAGTATCATATCACAGGAACAACACAAATGGAACCTGAGTATTGTATGCCAATCATGTCTCCAGTAATCACAACATGAAAATCAAACTTTTTCCAGAATATCTTTATTAAATTGTCCTTGACTGATTAAGTCACAAAGTCCCTAATGTTTCATAATGGCCCTGTCACACTCTAGCGTATAGAGCCAGCGTATGAGGAACGTATCGAATATTTAGAAAAATTGTTTATACGCACAACTTTTCAGCGTAGGAGGTCGATTTTCGGTTAATGACCGTTAGAGTAACGTGAGCCTAGCGTACCGTCAGCGTATGTGAGCGTACGCATAGCGTATGTGAGCGTACGTGAGCGTATGTGATGTGATGTGTATTTGAGTTGGACGTATGAGTAACGTATATCAGCGTACCCCGACATACTAGAAACGTATTCCAGCGTACCCCTAGCGTGTTTCAGCGTATGTCAGCGTATGCCCAAAAAGTCCATACGTTCCTCATACGCTGGCTCTATACGCTGGAGTGTGACAGTGCCATAAAGTAGGTCTGACTCGACCACATTACAAAATAAAAGTTAGAACTTTCCAATGATAATAGCACTAAAATAAAATTAAGCATTACAATAAATGTCTCCATCATATCCAACATAGCTTTGACATCCCATTCCATTCTGCATAAATTAAATAAACACTAAGTATTTGATTTGCCTTTAATTGCAATAGTTGATAAGTTGGGGTTATTTCTATCAGGCACTAAGCTTTCCCAATTTGTACATCATGCAGTACACAATCATCGTGATTCTGTTGTCAAATTCTAGACAATCTCCTCGACACAACTGAAAAAAGATATATATACTGCCAGCAATTTAAGGCAAAAGACATGTAAAAACGGAATATTCCAAAATAGTTTTTCATCGACTTCAAGGCTAAATATTGATGGAAGATGGAAGATTTGGATCGCTACGACTGTTCTGACAAAAAGAGGACCAAAATCAAGAATAAATGGAACCAAGAACAAAAAGGAGCACTGCGTTTCACAGGTGTGGGACATGAAGATGGTTTTCATCTCTGTAAGACTGTTTGATATCAGTTAGAGGTGGGTCAGATTGTACAATAAGGTGAAGAACAGAGTCGCATCATGAGTCATCAGCTTGTACCATCTATCCTACATCACACTCGTGCCACATTGCAAAGTTTCTTTCATTTTCAGAGTCACAAACACACGCTTGTTGTTTTGGAACACGTATGTTTAGTCATTTCTGTTGTTGCTAAGGTGATTGCGTGCTGTCTTGTTTCTGGTGTGGATTTCTTTTGGGCATTTGTATGGGGAGATGGCATGTGTAGGCAGCTGTGGCTGGTTTGAGAGTCTCCAGAGCCCCAGCTGTCAGTCATCTCAACTAATGAGTCTTGAGTTGAAGACCTGCACTCCAGCCTTTGTTCTCCCTGTCTCCTGACATGTCCCATTGGGCCACCCAGTTCCCTCCACCTTCAGCCAGCCGGTCACAACCATCATTACACCTGGAGAGGAAAAATCCTGCAACCAAATTCTCCATTGGTGTGGCTGGGATTTAACATGACCAGCTCACCCTGGTGACACTTGAGTCATGTTCTGTGTGGTCTGTGGGTTTGCAGCCACTGAGGGGTGGCTACACAGAACATCGCTTCCATTAGCAGCTGCTAATTCGGTGGGGAGCTACCCGTCTTGGTGAAGACTGTGACTCCTGTTAGCAGCCTGTTAATTTCGTGAGAGGCTACTTCTTCACGTGTTGTGTCTTATTAAGAAATGTGTGTTTTGGGCACCAGTTTTATGTAGTAATTTATGCACACTTGACACATTTGTAAACCAACAATAACTGTTTTTGTTACAGCCAGCTGACCCTAGCAGTTGGGTCGTAACAGTTGTATTCTGGTTCACTGGTTTTTAGACACAATCTGAATGACTCCATGGCAAATAGGCTATACACAGGCTGGATACAAATGCTCTAAAGTATGTACAGAATCACTACTTTCACCAATAACATACATGGTTAATTTATCATCTAAAGAAAAGGTTGTCCCATCATCTCGGAAAATGGCTGCCGTTGCCCCAATCTTTAAATCTGGTGACAGTTCAAATATAGCCAATTACTGGCCAATTAGAATCCTCCCAGTGGTTTCTAAAGTTGCTGAGAGGTGCGTAGCAAAAATTATAAATGAGAAATTTGGTATAAATTTGGTTTGTGTAAAAACTGTTTGTAGAAAAAAAAAGCATGTTGGACACTAAGGCTGGCATTGATGCACTATGTTTAGACTTGAGAAAGGCATTCAACACTGTACATCATGAAATTCTTCTGTCTAAATTAATTGATTTTAACTTTTATTTTGATGCTTATCATTGAATAAATGTTATTTAGACCTCAGGAAACAGCATGTCTGCATGAATGGTATCAAATCAACTTTTCTTTTTTTGAGATTAACATTTTTTATTTTTATCACTTCAACAATACAATAATAACAGAAACCCCCACCCCAACATACAAACCCTTCCCCAGCCACCAGCCTCCGTGCTGTTAATCTCCACCTGGTTATCAACATCAATCGCTGTATTCATTCATGTACAGCTATCCCAGTTTTACTAACTGCCTCAATGTAAACCCACCATAAAATAACTAACAAAAATAAACACAGAAAATTAATCCCAACAGGGTCAATACAATAAATAAAGTAGGTACTACATTAAAGAAATACTTGGTTAAGAAGAATGAGTAAATAAATAAAATTAATAACAAAGAAAAAAAAACAGTAAAAACAATAATACTAAATAAAACACAGACAAACAAGAGGCACTGTACTATATTTATCCATATTAACTGAAAATTTGCATCTCTCCACCATATGGTCCCTTTCAGGAGCCCCTTAAATATTTTAAATATTTGCCCCATTTTGCTTCATATAGATCCAATTTACCCAGTTGTTTGTATGACATTTTTTCAAATGCTGCGACTCGAGCTTTCTCCTCAGCCCACTCTTGAAGAGAGGGTACCCCCTCCTTCTTCCATCCCCTGATGAGTATTTGTCTTCCAATCATAATACTGGTTTGAATGTAACTTTTGATGTATTTATCTTGTCCTGTCAGGACTGAATTATCACCCAAAATAAATAATCTAGGGTTAAATGATATTTGCATCTCTGTAATCTCACACAAATTATCATAAATATTGGACCAATATTGTTGGACTTTATCACACGACCATAGTACATGAACTAAATTACCTTCCTCAGATTTGCATCGCCAACAGTGTGATGTGGATAATAATCCTAATCTAAATAATCTAGAAGGAGTCCAATAAAAACGATGTATAATTTTGAATTGAATAAGACGTACTTTTGCATCCCTTGAAACTACTTTAACATTTTTACAAATTCTGTTCCACTCTTCATCACTAAAGGTCAGGTTCAGGTCTCTTTCCCATATCTTCTGCAGAGCTGAAATTGGTCCATCACTAAGAGTCTGAATCAACATAGAATAATAGATTGCTGCCTCGTGTCCCCTTCCATAACTCTTTATAATTTTATCTAAGAGTTCTGCATTTTGGGGGACTGATGTACCGGACCCAAAGATCCCCACCAACATATGTCGTAGTTGCAAATACCTTAAAAACTGAGACAAAGGGATATTGCACTGCAGTACCAAATCCTCAAAAGATTTTAAGCAACCATCACCATACAAGTCCCCCAACGTAACAACACCATTCTCCCGCCATATCTTCCAATAAATGGGGAATTTACCAATTCGTAATTTAGGGTTTAACCAGATACTTGAAGACACATTGAGAAAGGGATCAAATTTAAATATTCTAGCAACCTTAGTCCAAATTAATTTAAGATGAGAGATTATTGGATGTGTTTTTGCTTCTTTACTCAGATTAGTAGACAAGATTTGCATGGGTGATAGAGGAGCCGTTACAGCTTGTTCCATACAGTACCACGGTGGCGCCCTTTCGGGAGGGAGACACCAATGGGCCAGGTGCCTTAAGTTAAAAGCATAATAATAAAACAACATCTTTGGCAGCCCTAAGCCTCCTCTATCAACCGGTCGTTGTAACTTATTGTGATTTAAGCGGGGGCGTTTACCATTCCAAATGAATATCTTGGATATCCTATCAAACCTCTTAAAATAATAATGGGGAATTTCTAAGGGGAGGGACTGGATTAGATAATTAAGTTTGGGAACACAGTTCATTTTCAAAACATTAACTTTACCGGCCATGGACAAATTAAGAGTTGCCCATCTCTCAACATCACAAGAGATTTTTTGTAATAATGGGTCAAAATTGACTTTGATCAAATCTTTCAACTGTCTAGGAAATCGGATACCCAGATACATGATACCTTGCTGTGGCCAATGAAATGCACCTGGCTGGAAAACAGTGGAGGGACAGTAAGCTGTTAAGGGGAGAGCCTCAGACTTGGACCAGTTCACCCTATAACCAGAGAATTTTGAAAACAAGTTTATGATTCTAAGAAGACATGGTACAGATCTACTGGGGTCGGACACCAGTAATAAAATGTCGTCTGCGTAAAGCATCAATTTATGTACCCTCCCCCCTGCCGTGACACCTGGGAAATCAACCGCCCCACGTATAGCTGCTGCAAGGGGCTCGATAGCTAAACAGAAAAGCAAAGGAGAAAGGGGCGAACCCGGCCTGGTTCCTCTACCCAACATGAAATAATCTGAGATAAGCCCATTGGTCTGTACTGCTGCTTCTGGGTGCTTGTATAATACATGAATCCATTTTATGAAGGTAGTACCAAATCCAAATTCTTCTAAAATTTTGAATAAATACCTCCATTCTACCATGTCAAAAGCCTTTTCTGCGTCCAGAGAGATTGCTGCAACTGGAGACTGGGTGTCTGCCAGTGACCACATGACATTGACAAGGCGTCTAATATTGTCTGAGGAGCTACGACCGCGAATGAATCCAACTTGGTCAGAATGAATTAATGATGTAATTACACTGTCTAATCGGTTTGCTAAAATTTTTGAGATTATCTTAACATCTATTTGCATTAATGAAATCGGACGGTAACTTTTGCAATCATCCAAATCTTTACCTTTCTTAGGAACCAGACTAATAAGTGCCTGTCTCAGAGTTGGTGGTAATATACCCCTATCCAGAGCCTCTTTATACACCTCTAGTAAAAGCAAAGCTAACTCTGTCGCATAGCTCTTAAAAAATTCCCCGGTAAAGCCATCAGGCCCAGGTGCTTTACTTGTAGGTAAAGCCTGAATTACCCCTTTAATCTCTTCAATAGTAATATCTAAATCTAAAAAATCCCTCTGTTCAGCTGTCAGTCTTGGAAGTCCCAATGGTTCTATAAACTTATGGATTTCTTCTTCACTAGCGCTGGATGTTGAACTATAAAGATGGGTATAGAATTCTTTAAAGGCCTGATTGATATCTACAGTCGCAGTAAGTAGGTCCCCAGCCGCCGACCTAACAGCAGGGATAGTGGTGGCCAGCTCCCTCTGTTTTATATAACTGGCAAGTAACTTTCCTGCTTTGTCTCCTGACTCAAAATATGTTTGTCTAGCCCGAAATAAATTAAATTAAACCTTTTGTGTTATTATGTTATTATACTGATATTTTAACCTTGTCTATTTTCTCATGCCATCTTGTGACATTTGTTGCTTCAACCCTGTTTCAGCCTGTTTAATTATATTTTCTAACTTTAAAAGCTCCTGTGTTTTAATTTTCTTATGGTATGATGTGTGTTGGATAATACGTCCTCTAATCACAGCCTTTAGGGCCTCCCAGGCGACACCTGCAGATGATACAGATTGCCAATTTATTTTCAAATAATCATTTATTTCTGTCCTTAGCCATTTGACATTCACCGGGTCCTGCAAAAGTGATGAGTTTAGACGCCATCTATAAGATTTCCTTCTCTCACTCTGGGCCAGTAGGTCCAGCTAACCCAAGCATGGTCAGAAATAAGAATATTCCCTATTTCACAGCCCATAGCAGAGGGGATGAGTGCTTTGGATATCAGAAAAAAATCTATTCGGCTATAGGTCTTGTGCATTGGTGAAAAAAATGTGTAGTCTCTGCCAGAAGGATTTCTGATCCTCCAAATATCTATTAATCCCAACGATTTACAAATTCTCTGCAATGTCACAGCAGCTCTCGGCATTTTACGCAGCCCTGTCCCACTGTGGTCAAGAACTGGGTCCGTTATAAGATTAAAATCTCCCCCTCGAACAGTAGCATAATTTCCACCAGTTTGTAACTTACTTTCAAGATCAATAAAGAAAGTTTGATCATCCAGATTGGGTGCGTAAATGTTGGCCAGGAGTAGTTTCTGTGACTGTATTTCAGCCAGTACAATAATCATCCTTCCTGAAATATCCTTAATTTGCTTAAGACATTTGAACTGTAAATGTTTATTCACTAAAATTACAACACCTTTACTGTTGCTAGAACCTATACTGTAAAAAACATGTCCAACCCATCCTGTACAGAGTTTCTCAGACTCCTCTTTTGACATGTGTGTTTCTTGAAGGAACACCACGTCATAGTTCTTGCTCTTAAGCATAGTCATGACTTTTTTTTCTCTTGACGGGGTTCCCCAGACCATTTACATTCCATGTGGAGAGACGCATTAAACCTATTTGTGAAGACATGCCTGTCTACACTTTAATAATAAGCAACCATTTATCAAAAGCAGTACTATTACCCAGAGGTGGTGACCAAGTGCAAACATCCCCATACAACTAACAAAACAAAAAATGTGCAACTGAACCTGAACTTTGCACATTTGAACCCCCACGTAAGACCCTCCAACAGAGGACCAACGGTCCGTGTCTGGTCTGCGAGGCTCCACCCGTCGTGAGTCCCCACGCACCGCTACCATGGAGAAGGAAAAAAAAGTCTACACCAGTCTCTTTAACATAACGAACGGGAGCGCAGAATGAGAATGGAAACAAATCAGTCCTTCAGACACGTTACTCACTGCATAGCATCTATGAAAGCCATGGCTCTCCGGGGACAATCAAAAGCCTTCTCACCCTCGCTGGTCTGGATTCTCAGCTTGGCCGGGAAGAGCATCCTGAAATTCACCCCCCGCTCATGCAGTTTTTTCTTGCAATCCTTGAATTTGTCGCGCTTCATCTGGGTGGCTCTGGAGTAGTCGGGGAAAAGCATAACAGTAGTGTTTCCCCAGGTCAGCTTGCCTTTGTTTCTCGCTGCTCGTAGTACCGCATCCCGGTCTGACGATCTCAAAAACCTGGCCAGTATTGGTCTGGGTCTGTCTCCTGCCGTGGGTCGCTGGCCAGCGATCCAGTGTGCTCGTTCAATCTCTCGTTTCCCCTCTATGTTCAGCAACTCTGGCAACAGTTCCTCCAAAAATCTCACCACATCTCCTCCCTCTTTACCCTCCGGAAAGCCGATGAAGCGAACATTGTTCCGTCTCGAGCGATTCTCCATGTCTTCTAATTTGTCCCATATCTGTCCGACCTCCGTCTTGCTAGCTGGCGGGTTATCTTGCCATTCATGTTCGGCTCTCTCCAAGTACTCCACTCGCTTTTCCACGTCGTCCATTCTCGTAATTAAAGACGAGAGTTTAGCCTCTACCGATGCGATGGTGCGACGTATTTCTGCTAGCCCCGCCAGATCTTCGGAGATCTTTGTTAGTGCTAAGTAAATGTTGCTAATGTCATGAGCTATATCGCTAGCTTGTTGCAGCTCGGGCTTGTTAGCTTCATCTTGATTTTGCATCGTGGCATCAGCCCCATGCGACCGCAGATGTCTTTTAATATCTCCACAGGCCGAGGACTTGGAAAGTTTCGACATTTTTTGCACCCCCGTTGATTTAAAACCAGTAGGCTAGACAATAATATCTCTGGTGTAAATGTTTTAAAGGATAAAAGTAGCAATGCAGTGGGGAGCTCCCTACTCCGTGGCTCCTTCTCGCATGGCGTCACGTGACTCCTCAAATCAACTTTTCTAGATATGTTGGATGACCTCAGGGGTCAGTACTTTACCCTCTGTTATTCTCTGTATTAATGACTTGCCAAATTCATGTGCTAATGTGGAATCTCAAATGTACGCGATTACACTGTCAATTTCATCAATGCCAAAACTTACTTCAGTAATGGTTCCTGTAAATGAGTGGCTTTTTAAATCTTGCCTGCTGCTGAATGATGTTCAAAAAAAATTGTGTCATATCATATTTGTAATATCTTAGAAAAACACTACCGAATGAGCTTTGAGAATTTTAAACATTTTAAATTTGCTTGTTTGATCTACAAGCTGTTACATGGACTCGCTCCACCTCCTATGTCTGGCTTTCTTAAAAGAAGGGCTCACAACAACTTCAGGACCAGGGCCTCCTTTAGAGAGGTCCACCACCGAAAAACAGCATTCAGACAAAATGCTCCTTCTGTGAAGGCCAGTAAGCTCTGGAGCAGTCTTCCACTCTCTATAAGACAGTGTCGCACATTACCAGCCTTCAAAACTAACCTTTAACCGTGGCTGAAAGTGAACCAGTCTTGTGGCCATTGACCTTTAAGTTCTTCATGTATTTTTTGTAATGTGCTTTTATTGTGACCTGTTGTCCTATTTCACTGTTCTGTTTGTTTGTTTGTTTGTTTTACCTGTCTGGGGACATTGTTGCTATAATCCGGCATGCTTACGTCTATTGCTGTCTCAATAGACGTTTATTAATTTGCACTGTCCCTATCAAATAAAAAATATATTCTACTCCAGGGTTTTGCTAATTTACTGCATTTTTAAAAAGTCTACACCGCATATAATTTTCCAGCATATAATTAATTCTAATTAATGTTTGTTTGTGCTTGTAGTGGCTGAGATTCATCAAAATCCTTATCAGGACTTCAATTTGAGGACCTCTCATGCTGTGTATAGGAGACACGATAACTGCATCCTATCCCTTCATTCATATTATCATTTTCCCACTCCCTTGAGGTTTCAGTGCAATAGCGCGTCCTGTTGGCTGGCCGGTATGTAGGTGAATACGCTGTACATTCCTGCCAGCCTCCTCTTATGGGCACAGAATGGCGGTGAGATCGGAGACAGACCCCCAAAGTGCATGTTTACCTGCCGCTGCAGCGACAGGCCCTCATAAATCACTGTTATCTCCCACCGGTGGCACACGCCGCTTTTGTCCTTCACACAATGAGGGCCTTCCTCCATGATGGCTGCAGACAGTTTGGAAGCTGTGGGGCAGCTGGAAGCTGATGCACTATACACATGTACACACACACACACACACACACACACACTGTTGATGCACACTAATCACATCTCACCACATCCCACTTGTCTCTGATTATCAATCACATGCATTTTAAAAATCATGACAAATTTCTTTCCTCAAATACACACGAACCATGGACCTCGGAGATGTAAATCCTGCAGACCCCCTCTGCGTACACACCGTAGCACTGCAAAAAAGATGCTGTTGTTTGCTGTTCCCATTGTTGCAATGCAAGAAAGGTGAAGTCACAAAAGATAAAAAAGCCTTAACTGGAATGTGTGAAACCTGTAGCTTGTGTGAAACGTGGATTTGCACATGTTCACGCATTACCACAGACAAACACGTGCGCTGCAGTGACAGAATTGTGTCCTGTGGGAACAAAAGAAGATTAAAGATTACAAGTGACACATAATGCCGATGCAATTACCATATTTCTAATAGATTGCAGTGCTTCGATAACAATGCAATCCACTAGCACTACTTCAGGGGCAATAAAACTGCAGGGTAATGTATATTTGAGAGAGGAATTCACCTTTGTCATAAAGCCATACGCTTCTATTAAGATGAAGCACAACTCAGTACAGTAAATTTCGTTTTCGCCTTCTCGCACCATACTTCTTTGTGTTCGTGTGCGTTTGCGGTGTGTGTCTGTGCCTTGTTGGCTTAATCATTTCTTTTACAATAGTGTTATCAGCACACTGCACACTGGGGACCCATTGACATGGAGATTCTGCCCATATATCAGTTTAAAATCCTAACGCTCATCCATAATGAGGTCCTCCCCTTCCACCACAACACTGAGGTGAAGGATGGCACTTTTATGGGAGTTCTTTTATTAGCAACAAAGCAGCTAATTTCTGATTCTTTTGTTACTCCTTTCTCTAATTCCTCTTCTTGTGTCCTTGCGGCTTTAAGATTTGGTTAATCAGTAGTAAAACTGAGGTGTTAATCATGAGAGATTGGGGAAACAAATCTAGGGTGCTGGTAATTAAGTGTCAGCCGAAACAGCCATCAATAAAAAGCAAATAATATTGATGAAAACACTCTGATTGTTAACAGCGAAATTGCCATTTTAAAGGGCCAGGCTTACTTCTTGGCATTACAAATGTTGTAGAGGGATGGTTCACCTCATTCCAGTGGAAACAAACCAAAAACCACACAGAGGAGCTTTGCTTTTAATCTGCTCCTGCTGGATTTCTGACCATTACTGCCCGCTGCTGCAATGCGTGTGTCCACTTCCTCCTGCACTCACAAACATTCTGACCATTCATGCCTGAACAATATAGAGTTCTATTGATTGTGTGTCTTCTCCAGCCCTGCGGGGAAAGATATTTTACTGTGTGGTATTAATAAAGATATGCATTCCTGTTTGTAATAATGTAGTAAAATTACATTTACTTGGATAAGAATTAAAGTTATTCTAAAGCACATTTCAAACATTTCTCAATATCATTTTATTTAATACCTGAAAGAAGAAATGCTTCATCTTTGAAAGTCAACTTACTTTGAGCGGGGAGAACAGAGCAGGTGTATCGCTTCAGGTACCAGATTTTAGCCCGTCATATGTCAATAGTTTGCACATTTGTCCAGTTCTTTTTCTTTTGTTTTTCAGCAACAACTGGGAAATAAGTTGAAATGTCAGACTTGTCTTGGTTTTGTATTATTAAAAGAAAAAAAAAACACTTTTATTTTCTTTTCAACTTTATTTGTTGACTCCGTCCTTCTGGCTGACACTAAATCCTGTCCCTAAATACAGAACTGTCTGATATATTTTGACTGTCCGCTTCCTCCTGCAGCAAAGTTTAGAAAGGCAGCTCCCACAAAATGCAGATCCCTATGCAGTCCTCTACCACACAGTACGCTGTCGACTCCAATGTATTGGTCAGAATTGGAAGACATTTTACGTCCCACCCATCAAATTTCAAATAATCTATGTAGAAAATACTAAAACATGCAGTTGATGTGTAAATTCACTTGTGATGAGACCAAATCTAAAAAAAAAGGAGAAAGGAATGTTTGAAAATATTTTTAAAAATATCAAGTAAGTCTCGAGATTCCCCTAAAATGTAATTTTTCTCTTGTCCCATCCCTCTGATGGCCAAATTGAACTTCAAATGAAGCCTAATTTAATAGTTTAATTTAGGTCTCCTTTTTTGGTGTTTTTTTTTTCATTGATGTCTCTTGTAATTCTGGGAACATTTTTTTAATCATCAAAATTTTTTGAATAATAACTACTCTGCATGGGAACTTGTGTCCCACAACAGCCCTGTTACCACATTTTAGCTGGTAGAAGAAGAAGAAAACAGTGAGTCACATTATACATTTGAATTAACATAATCAAACAATTTTCCAAAAGAACTGGTTGAGCAAAGTTATGTCCTCTCTTCTCTTCTTCATGTTTTCATCACATTGTCAGCCTTGATTGAATGTCTCTCTCTACCTCATGCAACCCTGTTGTGCATATTATGAGGATCCAACAAATTCTTTTTACTTTTTTCTTTACTGTTTTACATCCTCTTGGTCAACAGTAACAGGTTAATTAAAAAAAAAAAAAACTGAAGCCCAAATGTCCTCCATTTTTGCAATGATCCATTATTTGAATGAAATTATTGTATAAACTGGAATTTTGTTTTAACAGAACAAAAATTCGATTCAAAGTTTTATTACTTTTATGAAGTATTTAATTTGTCAACCAGAAATGGTTCCTTTTATGTCAGCTGAAAGATTTTGAAACCAATGGAACTGTATTAATATCCCCAAAACTAAAACCTTCACTTGATATCAAATTTCCAAAAGTGCAGGACAGTGTCACATCCTGGTTCAAGGCTGAACAAGGGAGAGAGGGCAGATCACACAAAAACTAAGTTTACTTTAGAGAACTAAAAGAGAAATTAACCTGGGTACAAACAAAACAAAAACAAGCAAGGTGGAATCCACAGGAGAGACACTCAGAGAGAAGGCGACTGGATGCCTGCCACCACCTAATGTGACAGAGCCAAAACAGGTAAACTGAATCTCCATGACAACCTGACTCTGCCCACCAGTCCCCTGCAGTGATAGAGAGGGATGACACAGTATGCTTACATTCTCCTTTGAAACTGATTACAACAATGTATCAAATAACTCACATTTAGAGTGTCAATAAAAAAAAAAACTTTGATACCGGTAGTTTAGGTAAAATGGCCTGAGGAAACAGATCTGTCATTTCTCTACTTGGATAATGTGAATAAAATCCTCTTTATTACTTCTTTGCTGTTATATTGATATATATTATGACAGTTGTTTTATGCTTTACCGTAAACTTAATCCCTGATGATGCACATAACACCCAAAAAGCCGATATTGCCAGAAACATAATGATCTAATAAGCACAAAGATATTAAAGTATACAGCAGTGTAAGCATTAAAATATCAGATAGCAGACAAATCTCAAAGGTGCACATCATATCTCCCAGTCCTAATCACTTCCATAAAGCAGAAACACTCTTCCATCAAACTTTTACGTCCAACAGTCACCTTAGAAATATAAAAGATGCTAAGGTCTCCTTCAGAAACTTTGCTTACCTGCATGTGGTTTATGCTACAGCAGCACAATCTGCACTTCGTGTCCTCAGACAGAGTGCACAAATCCTACCCGACCATGAGCCGCAAAATTATTGGCTGCCAGGGGAGAGTCAGGGCCCCGCTTTCCACTGACTGAGAGTTTTAGTGAAAATGCCATACTGCTCAAGAGTGTGTAAGTCTTTCAACAAGAATGACAGAATGCTTCCATAGCCACCCTTCTGCAGGTCATGTACTTTGCATGGCACAACCCGCTGTGTGGCACGTAGGCTGGGACCACACTTATCAGGTGCATTAGCAAGCAACCAACGTAACGCCCAAGGCTGTGGCTCTTTCTTGTTGTGCCCAAAGGATCTGTCAGTTCAATGTCATCCGCATGCAATGATGGTGACAATTTCATCCCTCCTGCTGCTGACAATGGCCGATTTCCTTTGAAATGTGTTCCGTCTTAGCGAGACGTGCACATTGCAGCCGCAACATGTTTGAGCTTCTTGAATTTTCACCAAGAAGTTTCTCAATTTTAAAAACAGTTTGAAGCATCTGCAGTGTTGGAGTACAGTTTTTTGAATTTCTATCAAAATTAAATTCACTCATGGATTATATTTTCCCAGAGCCATGAGGACGGAATCTCTCACAGAGGGTTTGGACAATGAGAATATCTGTGCCAAACATCAGAAGAGCCACTTGTTTCAATTTTAATTTGTTTTTCAGTAACACTTGTAGTCTGTTTGGGATGCTACCAAACATAGATGTGGGACACTGTGTCCCCACTGGGACAGTACAATCCTGCAAATTCAAAATAACTTCCTTAATAAAACACATGGAACAACATCATTGCATTATATTATTGTCGACCCTTTATGCAAAGCAATATTCAGTATTCATGACAGGATGCCATTTGTGGCATTACATTTTTTACAAAAAAAAACAACACACTTTTAAAGTACATAGTTGATGCAACAACAAAGAAAGATTACTTAAATTTGCCTAAATCACATTCACTTCACAGATTGTTTAATGTATTTATTTGATAGGGACAGTGCACATTAATGGATGTCTATTTAGGCAGCAACAGATGTAAATATGTCAGATTATAGCAACAATGCTAATTTACATCTGCAATCCACAGGCAGGTAGCAAAAACATAACAGTGAAACATAGGACAATAGGGCACAATAAAAGCACATTGCAAAAAAGTACACAAAGAAAACTTGACAGTGAAACATAGAGTTAGAGAGATGAACTTTTGGTGCAAAAAACAAAATAAACCGAAAAGTGAAATCAACAATAGATGCACTTAATGACAGTCAATGGTGTCAACACGGCAAATTTCCTGAAAGAAAATTTCTTTTCCAAGGCAAACAGAGCAAATTTACTAAAGAAGCACGTGCTCATGTACATGATGTCCAAAAGCAGGACTGTAAATATATGTGGAATGACACAAATTAGTTATCATGTAGCTGGAGGCAATGAAGGCGTTAGCCTTGAGCTGTTTGCCAGATATTTGTTAGATACAGCTACTGTTGATTCCACTAACTGTAACATGATGAATAATAATTCTGATTTAGAGATCACTGTCACTTTTTCAGACTGTGCATGAATACATGTTGGAAAGTGTAAGTGGAGTCAAGATCAGTTCATCTACAGTTTCAAAAGCAAGATGCTATTTATTTAGCATGTTGATCTCACATAGCTGGTGCAGATAGAGGTCTCGTGTCATCATAGACTCATGCGCTTCAGGGTACATTCCTGCTACGTATTTGAGGGCTTACGGTTGTCCCATTGTCAGATCATCAGGTGTATAAAATTCTTATGTGGATTTTTCAGTGACAGTATGTGCCCTTTCTGTGACACTGAATAGCTGCAGACATTCCTGAGGAACTTGCCAATATTTCAGAGTAAAAGTGGTGGCATGGTTGTTCAGAAAATGTATGACGATCAAGCACGGACTTTGCCGGCAGTAATCCACATGGAAGTTTTGGCTGGTTGCTGTTGTGGTTATTTAGGACTGTTTGTGTTTTCAGTCAAATCTTTGCACAAAAAAAGCACTCAGAGAACACAATACTCCACCAAGGCTGCTCAGTCATTGTATCATTTCTGATGGCTGAAATCTTGAAAAAAAATGTGCTAGGTCATTTGCTTAAATGTATAAATACTCTCTACAATGTCACAAACAGGAAATGACCACCAAATTCAGCAGCGTATCAAACAGTCCCAATTCACTCTTTCGATTTTTGTTTTTATTAGTTTTCCCAATTTATTTTTTCCAAGCGGTATGTGCGGTCACGATGTTCCATTCCTCCTTTTTTTTTTTTTTTTGTTTTTACCATTTGGAGCCCTCGTGAACTCACACATTCATACACTGCAGCTGCACACACAGGTGATGTCAGTGAAGTCTGTGAGGATTTAGTGATTAGGCTTTGGAGTGGGGAATGGGATTGGGCCTTTGGCTTCTGTCAATGTGATACAGAGCAAAACAGAGCTAAATGCTAAATAGAGTGCTGCAGTGCGTGTGTGTTTGTGTGTAGCCGTGCAGACCAGTGGAGGGGAGACTCAGTGCACATTCACTATGCGACTCAGTTGGCTCAGAAAATAAATGTTACATCTTTTAGCGAGCCAAACAAAGCCCCGGAGTTTTGTTTGCCATCAGCTGAGTATAGTGACAAGGGTTAGCTATGAAGTTTGCCACAACTTAACTGGAGCTGTAAAAGGTCTCCCCTGTGCTCCCTGACCACAGTCTGGAGGATGGAGCATTCACTAGTAGAGGCCTGTTGTTATACTGGCCTGTAAAATTATTACCACTGTCATGTTCAAACAATGTCATTATTTAGAACATCCAGCAGCTGGAACATGATAATAAAAGCCATAAAAGTGTAATTCAGATCTAATTATAATGCAACATTTTATCATTTATAATCGGGGGATGTGAAATGGGGCCCAATTTACTTTAATTTTACTGTGACAGTTCTCATTTATCTGATTCGTCAGTGGTCAGGTTTTGATCTGATGCTCTGTTGCGGAGCAGGAGGTTACTATGGTGATCTACTCCTATAAAAGTTAGCCAGCATCATAACACTGGAAAACCTGTGAATCCCCAAAGATAGCAGCATACTGTTTTGTAGATGATTAACGTAAATAAACTGTTGACAAAACTGTTTCTTTGTCTGAGGTTTGGTCATTAGTTGGGTAATCTACATTCTGAACCATTATAGGTTTGAGATGACTATAAAATGCACACAAGACAGAAACCATCAACTCGCCAAAGAGAAGTAGAAAGAGTAAAAGGGTCGGAGTATAAATTAAAATCTGTCACACATAAGCTGAGCCCCTTTTCAAAACATTCAGCTCAAGGACAAAAAGCATTACATTTTCCAGCCATATGAAGCAAGTTCTACTTTATTTATTCTTTATGACTAATTCTCTTTTTTATTTGAGAAAAGTCAATATTGAATAGAAGTTGTATATATATATATATATATGTCAGGGTAGAGACTGCGATTTGGTAGAATTGGAGTTTCTACCAGTAAAGATTGCGATCGCAATCTCTAGTGGTAGAAACTCCAACTCTACCAAATCGCAGTCTCTACCCTGACATATATAGCTATATGTCACAGTAGAGATGGCAGTTCAGTAGAATTGGAAATTATCCTAGTAGAGATGCCAATCGCAGTCTCCCCTAGGAGAGATGTCAATCGCAATCTCTACTGGGAGAATTGGCAATTCTCCTCATAGACATTGCGATTGCTAACCCTAACCCTAACCTTAACCAATTCAGTAGAATTGGTAATTCTACTGCAAAAGACTCCAATCGCAATCTCTACTGGTAGAAACTCCAATCGCTGTCTCTACCGGTAGAAACTCCAATTCTGCCAAATCGCAGTCTCTACCATGATATATATATGCAGACTTATGAAAATTATATGAATGTCTACATCAACAGAATTTGAATCATGTAGAATGAGTTGAGATGACAAGTTTCCCCCACACAATGACAGTGAATAATGGCAGTAATGTGGGCTAGGACTTATACATTACAAACACTTATTTATAGAATGTTCGAAACAAACAATCTCCAGTAATGTCAGTCGCCCGGCCAGTCATTCTGCGTGGTGATGATGCACACTACCAATTCAAAAGTTTGGGGTCATTTACAAATGCCCTTATTTTTGAAAGAAAAGCTTTTTTTTTTCAAACAAAGATAACATTAAATTAATCGCAAAAACAGTCTAGACATTGTTAAAGTGGTAAATGACTATTTTAGCTGGAAACCCCTGAAATTTGATGGAATATCTGCATAGGGGTACAGAGGAACATTTCCAGCAACCATCACTCCTGTGTTCTGATGCTACATTGTGTTAGCTAATTGTGTGGCTAATTGATGATTAGAAATCCTTTATGCAATTATGTTAGCACATGAATAAAAATGTGAGTTTTCATGGAAAACATGAAATCGCCTTGGTGACCCCAACTTTTTAAATGGTAGTGTATAACTATTATTTTTGTACCCACAGATGCTCTTGTATGCAATAAACTGAGAGATGTTTCTCCTTTGGTGTGAGGTATGAACAAACTTTACACAGCATCAGTGAACTAAATGACACATTTCTGATTATGGCTAACTTCTGCTTGGGTAGTGGCTCCACTATTCCCCCTGACATGACATTTCAAACAATATAGTACAATCCAACACCACTGCTGACTGACTAAAGTTGAATCAATACCTCAATAAAACTGCAGAGATTTGTCATGTGTGTTAGTCATTGGGTGGCATTCAACCTCCTGGTATGACTCCTCTCTTGCCCACACACTAATGCTTGCCCTGCCCAACAATCACAAGCAAAAGAAGAGCGAAAGCCTCTGAACGCAAAATGAGACATTAATTACAGTCCCTGAAAAAGTTATGTGAAATTAGTCTTTCTGATTATTTATTCTCTTACAATCTAAGTTTGTTTGTTTGTTTATTAAGTGACTGCATGGACCAGAACACTAAGTCTGTGTTAATGGAATACTCACATGACCCTGATCATATTTTTAAAAAATATTCCTCCTCTTCATGCCAGCCTTACTGTGATCCCATCCAAATGTTGGAGGGCTTCAGCAATCTGAGTTAGCCCTATCAAGTGTTCTTCCAAACTCTTCACAATCACACAGTCGTCCTCAGAAACTGTCTCTTCGCTAAAATTTTCCCTCCAAATCCCTGGCACCCAACACATACAGCTGTTAATGTGACTGCTTAGTACGTTTCTGCGTGTGTGTTTGTGGTATTAAAATATTATGTCAACCGTCTGGTCTGATGAAGTAAAATCTTGTCTAAGAGAAATAAGGTTAGTAGAAGTATGAGACAGAAAGCTCACTGACACCCACTGCTCAATATGTTGCCAGGAAGATAAGTGGCAGGGTGGAGAGTAGATTGATAAAGACTCCCAGTGGTAGGATGGAGGAGCGGCAATAAAAAAAAAAAAAAAAAAAAAGCTTCCGATGGGCCATGTAAATGCAAATGGAAATGTGGCCTTTACAAGCACAGGGTCATGCATGTAAACCCCTAGAACTTCATTAACTTGTCAGAACTTGTTTGATTTCTTAAAATTTTTAAGGCAGCTGTCATTAGGAACTGCAACAACTTCAGAACTAAAAACAGACATTGGAATAATCTGCAAATCAACCTGTGTAGAAATATCTCAAATGTCATTAAGAAATGGCTTAGTTAGTGTAGTTGAACTGTGGCAGTCAAGACAAGATCTGAAGAGTTCAGAAAAACTTTCCCCAGCAGAAAGTCAAAGAAAAACCAGAGCCATGACTGCAAAATGGCTGCAGGCAGGTTGAACTGAAGTGGTGAAGAGCTGATACAGAAACAGACTGTATATGGGAGAGTCATCAGACGGAAACCTTATCTGTGACCTCATCACAAAAGTCAGTGTCTGTAGTCTACAAAGCATTTTGAACACAAGTAGTGCACACAAGATGAAATAGAGCTTCTTGACCACTGTGACCACGGATGAACTCAAGCTTGAAGTTCAACTGAAGTTTGGTAGGTCAAGAAGCTAGCATCTGTCTTACTCTTTATATAGAAAGTGGGAAAGTTTGCTCTCCAACTACCACAGTCAAACTCTTAACCTTGGACTTTTCCATAGCTTGCATCTAAATGGACGTATGCCAGAATCTAAAAAGTTTGATACCACATCAGACAGTGACTGTGGCTCAGGTGGAAGAGTGTGGTTTTCACTAATCATAGAGTTGACAGTTCAGTTCCTGGAACCTCCACATACTCAAGGGACATTGAACTCGAAGTTGTTGATGTTGACAGGTGAATGGTTTTGCATAGCAGCGTCATTGCCATTTGTAAATTGATGCATGAGGTTAAACATTGTAAAGCACTTTGTAGACAGTAAAAAAGTGATGTAGAACAGCAGTCTATTTACCAGTTCACATCTAATACTGTAACACTAGCAACCCCAATTGTAGTGTCCTCGTGCAGTGTGTTGAAACTTTGTCTAAACACCAAGTTAAACCGAAGCCAATGAAGATAGTCACAGCAAGACTGACCATTTACTGTCACACTTCCTCATTGCCATGTCGGTGAAAGGGTATTTCCTCTATGTTGAATTTCAGCAGATGGCAGCGGATTACATTCAGAGCATGCTCAACTTGTCTGCCCTGCTTTCTGAAGAACCAGGAAGAGAAAGTAAACAGGAAGGGACCTAACAGGACGTGGCGTCATCAGATGAATCAGTATCTAGCAATAAATCTCTTTTTGCAAACTATTTTAACCTGTTGCAGTTATTCACACATTCTTTAACTGAAATTAGTAAAAGTGAATTATTTAAAGGACCGCATCTGTGAAAAAATTAAACAATGCCTTAGTGACGGCACACCAATACAAGAACAATTCTGCTTCTTTGTTTTCATGAAATCTTTGTCTTTATCTTTAATCGTTTAGCACAATATCCTGTACTGTGTGTAATCATAAAATGCAATAAAGTGTACAAGATTGCTCTATTAAATTACTCAATTCCACATATAGTGGCATGGAGGAAAAAATAATATAACAGCAGCAGCTACCCTTTTAAAAATCACACCTGAATATGGGCCCGGTGGAAACTCTGCCATTGTATTTGAAATGGCATCAATCAATTACAAATCAATTCTGAAAAACCATACATCATTTCAAAGCACAGTCTCCAAAACACTTAAAGTTACTAATATCACAGGGAAAATAGTTCCTTATTTTGTAATAAGCAGTTTTCTAACTTTTCTGTGGTGTTAAAAATGCCACATTTGAGTCACTATATGCTGCACCCCGCAAGGTAAGAGCCCATTAAATGAGATGCTTACTAGCTTTGATTTTTTTTCCAATAAAAGAAGGGGTGAGTGATAAAAGGTTAATGCATGGGCATTTTCTTGGTGGTTCTCGATGTTCTTTCTCATTGTAGTATAAACCTCAGCATTTCAGCATCTTTGTGTCTATAACTGCTAAATAACAACCTAACAGCAAAGTGCTTTCAACAGTCCATTAGCAACAGCTGCACTGATTCTGCTGTTTTGTATCAGATTTCTGAAACAACCAATTATGCAGCTGACCGCAAGCCCTAAACTTTACTGCCTGCAATGCGTTCACCAATTAACACTTGAAGGACGAGGATTTGTGGACAGTATATAAAAGATGACATAGCCAGCGTGATGCCATCCACACGACCGATTTTAAAACTGAACGTGACAAGTGGGGTGGATTTGATTGAGAACTGAAGGACATGATGTACACCCATCTGACAGTGAGATGGCAATCACACTGCGGCTCTGTCTGAATACATACTTGCTTTAATGTGTATTTTCATTAAAATAGAACCATTATTTACAAAATGAACACTGTCTTGAAGAAGTCTTGAAACTACAGATTGAGATCATAGACTCATTAGGAAAATGTTTACTTAGGTAACAGATCAGGAGAGAAATAGGACCATTTTTTTACTGGCTTCTATCCAGTTGATACATTCAGAGGACTCGCCCCCTGCTGGTTTTAACATTCAGATTTATGGAACTTTTGCACTGGCTTCACTTTTCAAGTACATATCCAACTTTTAAATACAGTCTTTGCTTGGATTTAGCGACTTATAGCGATGAGGCAGCCGATTGCAACTAATTGTTTACCCCTCCAAGTATGTAAGAGCAACTACAATGGCTGCCACTACAACATAATGGTGCAAAAGGCCCTCTGTAGTACCACTGTTTGGTTTATCCAGTTTGGGACAAATGAAACATGCTTCTATCGTAGAAACACGGTAGTGCAAAATGGTGGGCTCTTTGTAAGAGCAACCCGGTCTCACGGGGATTCGTGAAACTGTCACGTAAGTTTTAGTTTCGGTTTCATGCGCACCAACACGATTTCGTCATGTTTTTCGTGCCGCTCACCACGAAATGTTTTTCGCTGTGGTAATCACATCTGAAAGTGGTTTATACCGGCGGATTCATGACGATCTAAGCTGTCCATCGGCGTATACTGCTTGTGTGATCGCGTTTGCGGCCGCCGGCCGCCGGACATTCTTGAAATTCCTATGCAAATTGGTAAGTGTACCACCGGCTTATGGTTAGGTTATGGTTAGGTTATGGTTAGGATTATGATTAGGGTTATGTTTAGGGAAGATGTCATGCAAAATATAGCGTTGGATTCGCCGCGGTTTTACATTAAAAATATAATACACACATTCTTTTGAAATACGTTCTGAGTGGCACGAAAAGTCCGCCGTTTAAAATACATTGGTGTGCATTTCGTGGTGAGCGGCACGAAAAACATGACGAAATCGTGTTGGTGCACACGAAGCCGAAACAAAAATTTACGTGACAGTTTCACGAATCCTCGTGAGATCGGGCTGGTAAGAGCGAACCTTATGCCTTTGTCGATATAAAGGGCAGATTTTGCAGAGTAATAAAAATTTGTAGCTTAGTGTGATTAAGCATCAATAAAAACCTGATTGTGTATACTGTTCTCTATTTCTGCTAATAGATCCCCCCTAAATCATAACCATTTTGCCTTAAAAATGGCATATTTACCTAAAGACAATTAACAATGTAATCTGTATCTCCACTCCACTCTACTACCGTACGCTCTGCCTCTGACAGGAATTTCAAACATCACTTTTATCCAATCCAAGTCATATCCTCTATTTTTGATGGTTTTTTTTTTCCTGCTTACATTATTGGGGAAAGTTACATCACAATTACTTCAAAACATTTCGTTCTTAATGAGTTCTGCACAAGCACTTTGCAAATGGCATCTCGCTGTACATTTTTTTCGTGACAAATCCTAGTGCTGTTCCCCACTTTAAAACTACTACTTTGTCATTTGGCCAGTCAGCAAAAGCTGGTCACAGGTAGGCCAGAGCACTCAGCCACTTTATCACCTCCCTCTTCCCCAGAGGAGTTTTCCCGCCTCAGCCAGGACTGTTGGAGGATGTTTGCACAGCCGCCAACTCACCTCCGGCAGCAATAAGGCTTGCTGCCTTCACACAGAATGCTTTTTTGACTCTCTGTGGCATTTTATGTATTCTGCTTTAGGAAGAAAAATGACTGAACAATGACAATTTCCTTTAGTAATTCCCTATCATAAGTACTAATTATCTAACCAGGCAAGCAGAGATCCAGGCCCAGAAATGAACATGGAATTAATGCTTACAGATGTGATGAAACAATTACTCTTTTTTTTCAAATCCCTACCTATTATTAGCTGACTCATAGTCACATTATATTTAATTTAAATATTAATGACCTATATCTCCACTCACAGTGACACTGAAGTTGCTTCGCTACTGCAGGATTATGTTATTGGTTTGAACTCTGTGATCATTATTGCATTCATCTATTAGCAAGTCAAACAAGTACTTCGCTTGAACGCTGAGCCTGATATAACAAGAAACAATAGTGAGATTGGGTCATCTATGCAATTTTGTTGTTTGCTTTTCTGTTCTTCTTCCTTAATTTATGTTGTTTTATTCTGTCTTAATGCAGCTTCATGTGGCAAACTCTGACTCAGCTACAGCTTTTTCCATTTGTTTAGTGAGCGAAATCAACCGTTTTGTGCAAATGAGGGAGTCAATTAGCACATCTTTATCTGGAAAAAGTCATCTGTTCTCAGTACTCTATCATCAGTTCAGTCTCCACCAGCAATTAGCAATGCAAGATCAGCACATGCAGAACGTATATTCCTCTTCACGACCAACTCCTCCACTGGGGTTGAATGTCAAGGGGGCTTTGGCCACCTGGTGTGGCTGTGAGGGATGGAAATAAATTTAATTGACATTTAAATGTCATTTTAAAAAAAGTGAAGGAGGAGAGCATGAGGGCAATAGAAAGAGAAAAGGAGGTAAGAATGGTTCATATGTGGACTGTTAGAAGAGAGAGCATGCATGGATAGACTGACAGAGGAGTGACATTGCAACTTAACTTTTATCTGGTAATTATTGGATGTAGTTGAGTGTAATTCTCAGGTTCAGCAGTGATGGGTGTAGAACTACACTGCAGACTATTAGCGGTGACAAGCAGGAGCACAGCTGTCTCCTCAGTGGGTCCAACCCAGGCTGTATGTGCTTTGAGTGGATCCACATCATACCATCTGCTGTCTGACAGTATCAGTGAAGAAAGGCCGGGGAGAGGGCACCACATCTACTTTCCATTTCCTCTTGGTGTGGCGTATGTGATCACCGGTAATAAAAACGCACTTTATCAGCCCTTTTCTGCCCCATCCACACAGATCCTTGAAGAGCTCGTCGCCATGCAGCTGTGTCCATGCCCACATGATGCATGAGTCATCGCAAAAGTACGGTTGAAATAGAGCACAAAAACATAAAATACAACATCTGTAAGTCTTCTCAGCACATTCTCGTGTTTTTGTGACTCACCAAAAACATTGTTAATTCACATTTTGATTCAAGTTATGAATTACATCTTGTAAATTGCCACTGTCTTCTTATAAATCATTATGACTTGCCTCCCCACACTGCAAAAATTAACTGTCTAACCTAGACTTATAATCTTAGATCTAGCCAAAAAGTGTTTTTGGCCTTGTTTTGAGCATAATTTACAATGCAAGAGCAGAATTTGTAAGATTATTAATCTAGATTTAAGATTGTCTTTTATTTCTTATTTAGTTTGTAAATCCTAAAAAGTTGTTATTTTACATTCATAATAAGATAAATGACTGACAGAGACTGGGTTTGATGCCACAGATGATATTTTCAGACCATCTGCAGCTGTAAAAACTTGTTTCAAGACCTCCTAGTAACAAGTGATACACTTGGACCTTGGTGACATCATTAGAATTATTACAAACACTACTGCTGTACCAACATCAACGCATTTATTCACAAAGTTGTACTAAAGAGTAAGATCACATGCTGTATCAATTCATTACTACAACACAGATGGTAACAGAACACGTTATTATCTCACCACATCTTCATTGTAGTTATTCATTTCAGTTTTTAAGTACAAGGACAGATATTTCACTAGTTTTAAGTGATTTTCTGTCAAATTCAGTGTTCGTATCTTATATTTGGGCTACACCTTTTTGCAGTGCAGCTTTGTGGGTTTGTTTTTATTAATATTTACATTCTTGGGGCTGCACAGTGGGTTGGTGGTTTGCACTTTCACCTTGTAGCTAGAAGATCCCTGGTTTGCATTCTTGCCTTCTCAGATCTTTCTGCATGGAGTTTGCATGTTCTCCCTGTGCATGAGTAGGTTTTCTCCAGGTACTCTGGTTTCCTCAAACAGTCCAAAAACATACTAATGATAACTGGTCATTCTAAATTCTTCAAACACTATATAATTTATTGCAATTCGGATGTTCTCTCACAGGAAAATCATTAACATGAACAACAGTGTCTCGTTTTTACAGCAGCAAATCTTACAGCAGCAATTTTGACAGACTCCACATCCAAAAGCAGACTTTTTGAGAATATTTCAGCCTACACACAGGTATTTTGGCTAATTACACATCTATTCAGGACCACATCAGCAAATGCTGATTGAGTCTGACACACTTGCCTTGCCACTTATGAAATACATACAGAGAAGGACATATTTTTCCTTGATTTTTACCTGTATGTAATCACCGGAGTTTGTCCGTTTGTCTGTTAACAGCATAACTCAAAAAGTCATGGACGGATTTTCACCAAAATTTTACAGGATGTCCGGAAGAGCAAAAGTAACAATCGATTAGATTTTGGAGGTGATCCGGATCACCGCCAGAGTCCTTCAAAAAAATCCTGGATCCAGACGGTGATCCACACCACATTTGTTCCTTGAAGATGATGGTTCACCACTATCCTTCAGTTTTTACTAATGCGCTGGACGCTTCTTAACATGATTTCAGTAGTTTCAGCAATCTCCTTAGCTACTGATTTTTTACTTGATGCAGGCCAATAATTTGACGCTTCTGAGCCAGATTAACATCCTTCCCATGAAATGAGAAGCTACTCATTGCATCAGCTAGGGGTCAGACAGCTGAAACATGTTCATCACTGCAGTAATTATCCAATGGAGGGGTCTTACCTATTTGTTTAGTTAAATCCATGTGGCAACTTTTTTTTTTTTTTTTTTTTTTGGACAGGCAGTGTATTTAGAACCACTCTTTTACTGAGCTAGCAGTTACCTAGGAATTTTAAAATCTTGTTCCTGTTCCACCTGATGCATGTAAGTCCAATATTAACATTTATATATTTTTGCTTGTCTGACTCTTTAGTAGTTCAATGCTCCACCTTATCCAGCAGCATATTGTAAACCCAATCTGTCTGCATTTTGCACCAAGTGTGTCATGTACAGTGGGTGTTTCAAACTTGCTCTCACAAAACAGCCACCTGAAAACACATACTGAAAATGGAAAGAGTGTAATTATTTAAATAGTAATTGGTGCAGTTAAACTACTGATATACACTACCATTCAAGAGTTTGGGGTCATTTAGAAATGTACTTAGGAAAGAAAGGCATTTTTTTTCAATGAAGATAACATTAAATTAATCAGAAATACAGTCTAGACATTGTTAATGTGGTAAATGACTATTCTAGTTGAAAACAGCAGGTTTCTAATGGAATATCTCCATAGGGGTACAGAGGAACATTTCCAGCAACCATCACTCCCGTGTTCTAATGCTACATTGTGTTAGCTAATGGTGTTGAAAGGCTAACTGATGATTAGAAACACCTTGTGCAATTATGTTAGCACATGAATGAAAGTGTGAGTTTCCATGGACAACAAGAAATTGCCTGGATGACCCCAAACTTTTGAACTGTAGTTTATGTTGAAGGGAAATGTTGGGAAACCTGAAGTGAAAGAGGTTTTCACTTAAGATTTTGTGGCTCATTCAGGAGCATTTTCCAAACACAAATCCTCCTGCAGTTTGTTGCATTTCCAGATTGGTTATCCACATGTGTTTACCCACAACAACACACTAACATGCAGTTTGTCTGCAAATGACACATTGCTCACAGTAAGCTATAGTGACATGTCGTGTTTTTTTTAAGATTTGGAGAAGAAATAGACCCTGTGTTGACACATCCTTTGTCCAATGCATGTAATATGGCCACTGTTTGTCTCATGTGATGTGGAGTTAACACTGGGATTACTGAGGAGGACATGTTTGCTTTCTCTTAGCTTCATGGGGGGCTAAACTCTCCAATTTTCCACTTACACCAGAATCCTGTCGTTTGATGTGTCTCCCTTTCTGCTTGCCTAAACTGCTTCACTGCTTTTGTTCCTCTGCATCCCTTTTTTCCCCCTCTACAGCTGTCTTGGTACCTGCCTCCTGTGGTGCTGCCCTTGCCCCTGTTCCCAGCATTCCCTGCTCTGACAGGTGACCCCACAGAACATCGGTCTCTCACGGCTGGCTGCGTCCACACAGATGTGTCCCCACTCGTCCTTTTCTGTCCTGCTTTTTGTGACATGGCCCTCTAGCGTCTACCCCGTGTCGCCCCCTGGGTTGCTGCCCCTCTTCAGTTCTTAGTCCTCTGCTGTCATCCTCCTCCTCACTTCCCTTCTCATATTTTTTTCATTCTTTCTTCTTCTTGCCTTGCAGTAACTTTAGATCCTCGCTGGTTCACATGAAATTTTTGCTGCCATGTCAGCTTCACAGGCTTTATTCTGTTCTGCCTCTGTCTCAATCCTTTTAATCTTTTTCAAATTCCACCCTCTCCCTCTCATTGTCTGTGTTCCCATTGTCTTCCTATTCTTTTGAGGGTTCTTTCTCTGTTCCATCCTTAACATCTTGCCCTTTTCTCTCACCTGGACTCTCCTCTTAATGGTTTATCTTTCTCTCTCTCTCTCTTTTTTTTTTTTTTTTGCTAGATCTTTACCCACATTTAGCCTCAGACAGTTCTAAGATGATCACTTGTCAGATATGAATGGGTAAATTTATTTCAAAGCAAAAATAATGTGAGGTCCGTGAGTACCGAGAATAAACCCCAATACAAATTTGGCTCATTTAAATTCAATTTTTTACAATCTGTAAAAACGAGCATGTTTTCCAGAATCATCACAACTCGTACCTAAAGAACTATACGACCTGGTCTAATCATTGTAGTTCTCTACTCTTGAAAAACACCAAAAATACTAATTAATATTCAGCTAATATTTGATTCCATAATATTACAAATATGACTTTAAAGAACACAGGAAATTAAAGTGGAAAAAGCTCTAAGTTTCCTTTATCCTTGTCACACCAGTTAGCCCGTCTCTACAAAAAACTATGAGCAGCTGTAGGACAAGTAGATTGACAAATTCATGGTAGGAAACATTTTTCAGATAAAAGATATAAAAACGGCAAATATAATTATATGGCTGGGGTCATAAATGACCCCACTCGGTCGCTTGAGGGTTAAACAGCTCGTGTAATATCTTAGCCAAAGCTGCAGGGCAGAGTAGCGTCCTGATGTTGTCATTGCCTTGGGGTCCAGTTGAAAGAGAACAGACTGACTCCACGCTGTGAAAAACCGTATAAAATCAGCTGTCTTATTTCCAATAATAATTTCAAAAATAGATTCCTGAGCATACTTCATAATGTCTCAAGTGGCCACTACATCAAACCGTGCCAGGCTCAAACAAAGGGAGGTATTTTTAGTAGCACCTGCCTTTAAAAAGGGAAGCACTGGCATGATAATTGGACACACCTGCCTGTCAGCAAGACACATGATCAATGTAGGAAACCCAACCAGCACTCATGGTTCTGGGATTTGGCCCCTAGACAGAAAAATCCAGCAAAAATAAAATAAAATAAAATAAAATAAAAAATCCATGTTGGCCAAATCTATATCATCTTTCCTACCTAAGATGTACCAAAGCATTTAGCTAGCTTTTTGATTTTTTTTTTTTTTTTAATGCAAGGACATTGTAGAGAAAAGCTTCATTATCATTTATTTGCAAAATAATTTTACTACTTCACTTTGTCATTGCCACTTTTGTCTCTTACATTTTTATTCTAGTCTTATTTGAGCTTTGTTTTATCTTAATTTTTATTCATGTATCTAATATGCTTTTTTTTTTTTTTTTTTGCATTTATGGCAAATTTCTTTGTGATTAATAAAGTTGTATTTGATCTCATTTTATTTTATAAAGCAAGTCCAAAAGTGATACTGTGCATCTGAAATATTATCAAAGCAAACCCTTTATATCCTCTATCCTTACTTGTCCAGCTGATACACAAAGTGCAGTTCCTCCTTCTCTGCCTAAAGTGAATGGTGCACAGTCAGATAACGACTATAAACGGTAACTTGAAAAAATGGAGATGATAAAATATTTGTTGGCAGTGACTTCAGTGATTAGTTTGGGAGCATTTAAAAGCAAACCACATAAACAAAAACACAGCACTGGAGTTACATCCTCTATCATCATTGTCAAAGTAAAGTCCCTGCTTCTGCATCCAAGCACACCGGTCAGTGTTCAAGAAATTATGGGAGATCTCCTTCATCCGTACCCAAAACTGATACCCCCCCCCCTCCATCCCCTATTAAATTTCATTCCCAGCTTTGGAAATGAAATGATAGTCAGTCGTGTTGATTCCCAAACCCATATTCATGCACCGACACACACACTGTCACAGGAACAAATGCATATACGTGCACATTCCCTCCAACCTTGCTACAAATAGCACTTTTCTATAATTAATACTTTGATGCCAGTTGTACCAGTTGCCTGTGGTGGTGGCACGGAGTCTAATCTGATGAACAAAGAAGAAGACAGGCTTAAGATTTTAACCTCCACTGCTCCAGTAAATATCCAGTGGCATAAACACAACCCCTCTCCCAAACAAATATTGAACCCAATACCACCGTGCCTAATTAAATAATACCAGTGGAACCCAAGGCAGTTCATCGCTCAGACTTTGATTTGCATATTTGAAAAACCGCACCTCCTCTAAAGTTCCTCAGGTAAATATTCATTTCTGTTCTGTGTTTGCGCTCTTATTGTTTAGAAAGAATCTGAGAGGAAACAAAAGGCGGCAAGGTGACCTTTTTAAAAATCGCTTGGCCAGATTTGGAAAATAGAGAGCAAGTGGTTGTGATGGTGGACGCTGGCGGTGGAGGGAAAGCGAGGGCCACGAGGTGTTAGACTGTGGGTAAGTGGGTGGAATTAAATTGCCCACAAAAGTCAGCTCTTCCTCTCATATTTTCCCCTCTCTGCCTTCTTTTGGAGCCAGGAAGAACTCCAGCCAGCAGCAGCGCAAGGTAACCTTTCTCTAATTGATGTCTGTGTGTGCGCAGCCCACCAGGCAGCCATATTGTGAGGGAGTCGAGAGTAGCCCGGGCCTCAGCAGGTGACAGGGTTTGTCAGGAGGGGGTTGATGCAGCTGTGCAGCTTGACTGATGCACCACAATCAGACGCCAGTGTAATGGGCCCAGTTTGAAGAGGGAGCTTTAATTTATCACCAGACAGAACACTCTCAGAACTTTGAGAATTTCACTCAAAATAAGAGAGAAAAGTTTGTCCTATGAGATAATGGGAAAAAAAAAAGTCCTGGCACCACGGCAAATAATTACACCATGTTCCAAATAATTATTCAAGTAAATTATCAGGAAGATTTAGTCCTCATATCTTTATAGATAACTGGTGTCACTCAGACAGGATTGTTCCTGCCAGGCGATCTTAATTAAAAGGAAACTTACTTAAAGACGCTGCTCCATATTACTAAAAAAGTCTCAGTTCTCGTGCAATTTGGGGAGGAAGAAAGATCTTTACAAAGATGAAAATCGAAAAATGGTGCAATGTCTTGCAAGAGGCCGAAACTTGTATTTGAATCTGGTCAATCAATGGCCTACTGAGGACTTTTCCCACCAGTGTATAGTATTAAAGTCTCCCTCTTACCCTCTCTGTGCAGAGAAGTTACACATTAAGATGTTGTTTTTTTTTTTAATTTACCATGCAAATGATTCCTTTCTGCCTCAACATGGCTGAGATGTAACTCTACACTGTTGCTACGTTCGAGTTGAGCAGAGCTACGTAGTCCCTGCTACAGCATGTTTACACCAGCTCACCTTCAGCTCTGCCAGACTGTACAACTACTCTACGCTACACGATTGCAAGTGAGAACAAGAAAAGCACTCAGAGACGTAGTACTTCACCAAGGTTGTTTAGTTGTTCTATCTTTTCCATAAGTTCTGATAAATCCACAAATGTCGATTTGTAGTAGGGTCGCAATCATGTGATCATCAGCAGGCAGCTGATGTAGTGTGTTTACAATGACACAGAAATCTTTAACAAATCTGTGGATCCAGACTATTAGCCGCATCACTTCCAGATCTAATCACTTGGTCCTTGTGTCATTTCTGAATTTCCCTGAAAATTTCATCCAAATCTGTTTGTCCATTTTTGACAAATGTTGCTAACAGACAGACAAACGTTCTTCGCATAACTCTGCCGAGTTCCTTGGCGGAGTAAAAATGTAATAATTCAGTCATACACGCTCAACCCAGAACTGAATTGGGAAGAATGATAATAACACAGAAAGCTCCACCCAGTAAGCTCAAATTGGTTCCTTGGATTTGTTATGTAAAGAACTTCAGAACTGGTATTTTTGACACTTTCATCAGGGGGAAATGCGTGCAGTCATGGCACTGACTTTGGCTCATGTTTTCCAAGCATAGAACAACACCATATGGGCATGCTAACAAGGTGAAAAAAACCTTGACTTTAATCAAAAGGTGTTTTTGAAAGAGCAGCTATAAAAAGCCATCATTGAGCAACAAATAGGTATTTTGTAAACTGATGTCTGGGGTCCCAAGAACCTCTTGAAGACCCTCCAGAGTCTGGCTGAGCTTTAGTTTGGCAACGTCAAACCAAAACTCACACGGACAAATTCTTGCAGTGATTTCAGAAATAACTGAAGAGCAGTTTGCAGCTGTTCTTTTCACTGATGAATGCTGTGCTATACTTGAAAGTCCAGATGGAGCTCTGGGAGGCTGGTTACGGATCACACTGTTCCTACAAGATTAGGATGTCAACAAGGAGGCGGCAAAGCGATGTTCTCTGTTGGAATATTGATAAGTGAAATGGTAGGATGCTTTTGGATCACTGAATGTCTCAAAATTACCTCAGCAAGATGTAGAAAATTCCTAACTGACCATTTCCAGCCATTTAGTATATTGTACAGGAATTTAATGCGGGGCAATTATCTTTGGTTGTCAGGCATGAAAAAAAATAGAAGCAATCAAGGTCAGGTCAAACCCTTGACCTGAGACCTAATGACAAATTATGTAAATGTACACCAGAAAAACTGCTAGACCTCCAGGGTCAGACTTGCTTTGAATTTCTCAGTGTTAAAGCAGTAGACATGGTACTTCAGAAATGATGCTAGGAATTTAAAGAGACTCAATGTTAGCTGCTCAACCTCAGCCAACATTAGCATAGACAGCTTTATGTTGGACAAACACATTAGTCAGTCCTCATCTTCTTCTTCTTTTTCTCTTGCAAGGTTAAAAATGTGATGCTGTAAATACAAACATGTATATAACCGAAGCACCCAGATAGCTTTGAATGAAATTAAGAGTCAGATTTGACAGTTTCTCTCATCACAGAATCACTTAAAATGCAGTACATGAGCAACGCCACTCTTTAATTTCCAGGTCTTTCACATAAATGACCAATTGGTAAGGATGCTGACTCCTTCTCTGAGACGGACAGTTTTAACATCGTGCTATCACGTCCTTTGCAATCAAGTCTATATTTAAGTGTATTTATAGATCTGGTTGTCATGGAGCTACTGTCAGCTTAATTATAGCCGATAAACAACAGTTGTCAAGCAAGCTTCTTATTCCTAGCCATTGCCTATTCATTCTGCCTGAAATTAAGGACTCATAGTTATGAAATAAGATAAACATGTCATTGTTTATACTAGAAACTCGACATGTGCCTTGCGAAAATTGAAAGCTTCTTGCAGGGAATGGCAATGGTGACTAAGGGGTTGAGATTTTGGCAAGCAGCCATTTGTTGTTCAAAAATTGTAATAATAACCATACGTGTGGTCATTTTCCCATTTTTGAAGAAATGTGAGCTTGCTGACCTCGAGGCATATTGGCAGACATTCTGGAAAATTTAGTACGAAATTATAATAACAGGTAAATAGATAAATACAATTTTTTAAAATAATTTCTGTTTGACTAAAATCAGTTTTACTTTGTCTATGAAATTCTTAATAATGTTAATTCGAAGAAAAAAACACAGATTGAACTGGAAGTGCTAACTTCATCGTCAAACACGGGTGCTGTCCTTGGTGCTGATTCTGCTTGCAGATGATGGTGTTCTCCATGGTCCTGAAACAGTCGATGCTTCAGTTAATTCCAGCAAGCAGTTACATTACTGTTTGTGCAGTTGTTGTTGTTTGTTTGTTTTTTAAGCCTCTCTTTACCTCCAGGGACAGTTTACTGAACTTTCTCACACAGAAGTCTGCCAGACCACTAATGGCAATACTGTGTCTGATGTACAGCTACTTCAACTTTTATTAATTCAGGAAAGCTTTGCTGAATACACTCTTTTCAGTATATACTCATACTGATGCAGTTTATACACAGTCGTACCTCAGTGCATCTCTTTACTGTGTGTCAATTACTTACTCAACTGGAACATTTGTGCCTTCCCCAACAGCACCTTGGTGACAAGTGTTTAAGGCTAATGTTTGCTCATTATCATTCTCCACTCAAATTTTCCAGTCTGCCTGAAGATGTGAATCAGCAATGCCCTGGCAACAGACAGTTGTCTCTATAATGATTACTTCCTTTTCTTCTTGCATTTCTTGAATTAAAATCTTCTCGTGTCAACAGTTATGATTTTGTAGGTGTATAGTTCCTATAGATGGAAAATTTTACATAATTTTAAATATTGTCTTGAAATCTTTGTAGAAACATCTTTTTTGTGTTTTAAAAGGTATGGCTGCATTACACAGACACGAACAAATGATATATATATACTTTTTGTTTATTGCTTCCAAGAAAACACTAACAAATCTAAATTCTTGGCAGTTGCAATATGTCAGTTCTCAGCATTGTCGGTACCAAAAAAGAAAATGTGTTCAAAACCAAACAAAAAAAAGACAAAATGATTACATCATCAAATTCATATTTAGCAGTCCTGTACTTAGCAGGTAGCGCTCTAATCCTGGCTGGCTCTTCTCCATGAACGTTTCACACTGTTTAGGGGAAATCTTGTCCCATTCTTTGTGAAAAGCTGCTTTTAATTCTTCTAAATTCAGGGGTGTCTGAAAAATATTTTCCACCACTGCATAGGCAATTTCAACAAATGTAGCAGGGCAAAAATTCAACATGTGGTTTACATATGAAATGAAAGAATGCTCAACCACAGCGATAATGTAGATCTAAAGGGATTATGCAAGATCTTAAGTAGTGGGTAAAGTGCTTTCACCAGAGGGGAAATAACACACAATTAAACCCACAGATTATCACATTCATTCGGCATTTTTCTACAAAGACACTTGTAGTTTTCCACATATATAATGCATATGAAAAAGTTTCAGACTCCTTCTACATTTTGCTACGTCTGACAACTCGAAAAGAGAACACATATATGATGTATGATCTATGATGAGCCTTTTTTCAATAGTGGTATTGTCTTTGACTGACAATTTGACTGACTCTTGATGTATGTGGTCTCTCCCATTTCAGTCAATTAGGCTTATAATTCCTTAAAAAAAAAGTCATAGGTGTCTTGCAAATTTGCACAGCCGACCTACCCTTGGTAGGTTTACACATGTGCTATATTCCTTCCATTTCTTAACGGTAGTTTTCACAGTAGTGCAGGAGATAATAAATGACATGGACATTTTCTTGTGTCGCTACCCTGATTAATGCTTTTCAGTAACATGTGTCACAACAAATAGTCTGAATACTTCACTGCAATTAAGCCATTTCAGTTATTGTTTATAATTTAGAAAGATTTCAAAAACCTATATTTTCTTTGTCATTGTTGGTTGTTGTGCGTAGACTGTTGAGAGAAACAAATCAATCTTAAAAGGCTTCAATATGAAAAATGTATATATAGAGAGAGATATATTTATTTATAAACCTTGCCCCAAACCACTTAAACTACGATTAATAGACACCCCGCTCAGCCACTTGAACCATATTCCCCCTCTTCAATCAGGAATCCATCTTGATAAAAATTGTTTTTCTCTTTTTCAGTAATTTATGCGACATGTTCATGAGACCAGGACCTCGTTCTTGACAGTGTGACCTAATTAAACTATGATAAAGATTCATGCTTATTGGCTGAGTGCTGATTATGTGATCGCGGTTACATGTGGTGGATGCATTGGGAACACAGCCTGTATGCTCAGCTTTGCCGCAGACATTATTTAGCTCCACATTGTGCTCGTGGATGTCATCACTGCTGCAGTGATGTCAGGTGGTAATTGGTAAGCTTCTATCCAATGAATATGACTTTTTTTTGGAGATAATCATGAGTCTGCTTTGAAAATTATGAACCTTATAAAAATCTATCAAAAAGCAGCTTTAATTGAATAAATAATTTCTAGCAATGAGCTCTGCAGTTAATCATTTAATACAATTTAATGTCTGAATGTCAAATTCCCATTTTAATGTCAGATTAAATGCCAGAATCTTTCAGTTAGGTTTATGCATTTCTGTTCGCAGTATCTCAGGCTAAATTCGGATTGGTTCTTTTGTGGTAGAAACTTTAACTTTAATGAATTATTGTGCTCATAATTGCACCATCATAATCATTTATCAATAACTTAAATGTGAAATGGGTTCATCTAAAATTGGAATTATATTAACACTCTTTATATAGAAGTCTGAAAATGTGTGCCACATGTATCAAAGAGTGCTTTGATGCTGGTTCCAAATCATTCTCTAGTTGTGGTCAGAGTTCTTATTCCCAAACCTGCAAACGGTGAGCATTTTGGTTGTTAGCTGGAACACAATATACAATTGAATACATTTCATTTTTAAACACATTCTGCTATTTGATAATTATATTAGTAGTAGGCAATGGGTTTTATCATTCCTAAGCTTAAAGTCAGTGCACTTAATCCCAAAATAAAATAGTTTATAATGTCCAGGTACATTAATAAGCACTGCTTTAAAATCTCAAGTTTGGATTTTGGTGTTGCCAACTTGACCTTACAAAACTACATCTACCCTAAAAACACATCCCGCCTTCTTGTCATTTTTTTTTTCTGAATGGCACCATCATCTACAAAAAAAATATCACACTGGATTGAGGAAGACTTGTAGTGAGTGACTGAGTCTGGAATGCATCTTGGACTGTCTGATCAAATTTCCGGGCAGGAAAACAAAACAAACAAATCACTGTGGGAGGCACAGGTGAAGCATTACAAGATAACACTCTATCTTCACATGCAACACAGTGGTGATGTCACTTTCACAGTCTCTATAGAGTGTGTGTGGTTTGAAGTGTGACAAAAGACATGATTTTTGCAAAGTGAAATGACTCAGTGGGCATCGTGGATTCTGTAGTAATTAGTAAATAGATGGAATATTATGTCATAATCGTAGTATTAACTTTATAATAACAATTTTATTTACATAGCACACTTGAGAACAGTCAAAACATGCAACTTAGACAATCAAGCAAGATATAGGAGGCAAGTCAGATTGCAGATGAGATTGAGGGTTAAAGTTAGAAATGAAATAGAAAATTAATTACAGAGACATCACACCAAAGAACTAGGCCGCTAAAATTAAAATAAAGCAAAAGAGAACATATAAAATAAAAAGATACAATACAAAATGGAACACTTAAACTAAATAAGCTAAAAGTGAGTCAATAAAAGTGGGTTTTCAGAAGTGACTTAAACGACGTTACTGTCTCTGCAAGCCTTATCTCCTTAGGAGAGTCGTTCCAAAGCTGAGGGGCTCTGATGGCGAAAATTCGGTCCAAAGCCTCGACTTGGGAACGACCAGGGATCCACCTGAGGATCTAAGGCTGCAAGCAGGCTCATAGGCCAATACATCACAAATGTAGCCAAGGGTGAGACCCTAGCGAGCCTTACAAATGATGAGCAAAATCTTAAAATCCATTCTAAAATAAACGGAGGGAAGCCAGGATAGATGTGATTTGTTGTCGTTGTCGGAGCTTTACAGGAATGCCAGAAAGGAGGGAGTTACAATAATTAAGATGGGACAAGATTACTGTATGTACAAGTTGTTTTTGTTTTTTTAAATCTCAGGTGTGAGAAGAAGCGAGGCAAAAAATAACTTCTTTATTAGCCTTCATGCAACAGTGCTGGTCGTGCATCTCTGTGAATCACACTGTTTTCGTCAGTGAGGTCACAGGACAGATGCAGGCTGGAGTTGGCAGCATAATAACTGTCACACAGGTTTTTCCAATTTAGTGTCTGATTTATTAAATCTAGTTATGCAAATCAAGTCAGTCACAATGTGGCAATTATCTGAAAGTCACTTGAGAGTGCATGTTTACCAGCTGACAGATGTATGGCAAGGTGCTGTAACAGTGTGTAGTTGTCAGCGCTGTTACATCACTTCTCCCAGTGTCAGGCCTGTCACAGATACAGGAGGTAAAATTAGAGCAAATTTAATGATGTTTTCTGTCTCTGTTCACAATCATTTCAGCACAAGAAACCGAGAAACCGAGACTGAATTCATGCAGGGTTATTATACAAATTGGCCATTTTGCTAATGTGGAAGCCCAGGTTGTGGAAACAGATACAGCCTCTAACTCACAGAGGTGGAAGTAAAGGAGGGGGTTCAAATGAAGGAAGGTTGTGAGAAAGGGCAGAGGCCAGGGAAGGAGATGGTGCACTTCCCAATGTGATCGTTAAATTGTGTGGAATGGCTCGCTGTTAACAATGAAACATCCACCATCCACTCAGCTACTTTTGTTCCAGCTGTAATTTTCTGTTTACGGTTCTTGGTCTTTACAGAACCCCTGTGGTTTCTGGCTGCTGTGCTTTTTTTCCCCAACAGAAACCTGCCATATTCAACCACAAGGTCACTGGTTTACACCGACCTAAAGGGAGTCACAACCATCATTGACATAAAAATGGCTCCACAACGCCAATCATCTTCACACTTCACAGAGTCGAAGAATTGACCGTGTTAAAATGCCCGAAAAGCTTCTTTTAAAGACCTTCAAAAAATCACCAAGAGAAGTCAGCATTTGAGGGCAGCTGGATTTGTTGTTGACAGAAAATCCAGGAGCGATTCCGAGCAGTGATAACACCACAAGAATTACTGAAGATACTGAGCTGTGCATCGACTTTTATGCTGGGAGAGTTGGTCATTTTTTTTTCCATGCCTATAGAATATATTATTGGAGAGACAGCTTTGACACATTATGCTTTTGTCAATCTATTGGTCAGATCTTGACATCAGGTTATCGTATTTCACCATTAGGTCACACCCTACAGAGAACAGGCGCAATAGATTATCATTAGGTCATGTTTTACAGAGAACATTCACTGACATGTTCAGACTCTACTCTGTTCTCACCCCTACGATTTTATATGTTTTCTGTCTTCACACATTTTTTGCCATTATTTATTGCTACGTTTATGATACTACACCTCTTTCAAAAGTAATTTTGACTTAGGTTTACACCATTATGTTTTTCATATTTCATTTCCATTTGTCTTCACACCAAAAATACAAGTTATTGGCCTTCCAGGTATGTGTGTGCGCCCTCCACACACACACACACACACACACACACACACACACACACACACACACACACACACACACACACACACACACACACACACACACACACACACACACACACACACACACACACAATACCAACAAAACATCAGTCATAACTAGAATATTCAACATTATGCATTTCATCCATGTTTTAACTCTATTCTTCAGCGTAATAGCATTTGCCATAATGATATCTTTTTATTTTTACTTTTTTACCATGCATGAGACACAATACCTGTGCTATCAACGGTTCCACTCTGCACCCTCACTGGTAAGCCATTTAGATATATGCAAAACAAAGGGGTTAGCCAGATTACTGAAAACAAAAAAAAGGTTTTATTTCCATTCTGCAGCTGCTTCTGCAAATGTCTCTCTAAAATGTCTCCGTTTTGAACAAAGCTCAACAAATGTTCTAATGTTGGCTGCAAGAGAGAACAAAAGAGTCGTCATGCACTCCCAGCATCAGGGGAACCCAAAGGCCAAGTGGATTACTTTTATTTTTGATGACAATGTCCCCACAGCAATAGGAATATATTTAGTGTTAGCACTTTGATTAATGAGGCTGTCATTACCATTAGATTTGACTGTAAGCCTCAATAAACATGAAACAGCATGGACATTGAATGTCACGAGTTGTGGTGCTGAAGGACAGTTTCAGGAGTGACTTTAAAGCCCTGTGCATTTTGTAGCGTAGCATTAAGCTCCTAACTTGTTTATGCCATAAGTTCCTGTGGTTTCTTTTGGGTTCTATTTGAAACGTACTAAAGCTTGTGCTTTCATTGCCGGTGTCATATTGGTTCAATTTCATTTTCAACTGGGATTTTATGGCACTGGGAGAAAAGACACACTACTTCTTGGCGAAAATGAGCAGAAACATCTCATTTCCTTTCAAGCTGGGAAAGGTGCTAAAATCCAGAGGCATACAGAATAATACAATATGTGCAATATTTTGATCTGAAACTTGAAAGACATTTTTCGAACTGGTGAGACTTACATTAACTTGTTAAAAAGGAGTGTAATATGAAACCTTTCAAACTTGGGGCGCAAAAGGCTGATTCTCTGCCCAGAATACAAGCCCAGATCCACCAGTTGATGAAAAGGACTGGCTGTCTTTGTTCTCAGGTTTTGCACATTTTTTTCTCTCTCTCTTGGCTCTCCTTTTTTGCAGTCTTTTTTCTCATTTTGCTCTCTGTCCTTTATGATTGTTTTTATCCTGTAGCTGTTCACCAAACCTTTTCCCCTGCATCTTTCATTCTTTAAATCATTCACTTTAATCTTTTGCTGAAACAATTCCCAAGTTGTAACTTATTACCGATTTGAGTGAAGCAGATTTTTCTGTATATTTTGTGCTTTAGCAGTTCTTGCTTTGATTGTATTTTGGAAGTTTTTTGGGGTTTTTTGTCTGACTTTCAATACTGTTTCAACATTTTTAAAGAAACTGAGTGCCAAGCATCAGCACAGGCTGTATCAGCCGTGTGTCTGCTTTTAAGAGCACTGTTACAGCACCGTATCAGCCTCAAAACTTCAAATGAGATCACCCGGTCAGCTGATAAGCCTGCTGTTGGACCCTTGTTGCTTGGCAACGACTGCGTCCCGCCGAGCATCACCTCACTGAAAAGTCCTGAGGCAACAGCTCCGGGTCCAACTGGAAGGGATCCAGCTCAGCGTTCACAATGTAGAAAGTAGGCTAAACTGACCTCCTCTGCTGTCTGTGATAAGAGCTGGTGTCAGATAGTGATCTGAATTCTCAGCGTTCTGTCTTGGAGATGTTTTGATTAGTTCCCCAGTTTTCACCGCTCTCTGGTAACAGTAAAACCTCACACACCTTTCTCTAACAAGTTGCCCTGGTTCGATTTTGCCATCCAAAAGATCTGTTTTATCCATCTATTTAAATCTGGTCTTTTCTTATGTACCCATTTTGGAAGTTTCATTCATTCAGATGATTTTAGAAATTATGGCAATTAATAAATATTCACAATTATTATCATCATTACATCTGATTCATTTATTTGACTGTTTTCCTTTAATTGCTGTTGGTGCATCAATTTTCAAGAAGGGCAAATATTTTACAGTTATGCTATATTAATATTTTATAGTTAGGTTTAGGAGGTTAGGCAACCTAAATGTATGTTATAAAAGATGTGATTTGGATTAAACATTTAAAAAAAAGTGCACACTGACTTGAAGACAGGATACTTGATAAGAATATTTAACCAACAGAAAAAAAAAAGTATTTTTCTTAACCGTAACCACCCAGTATTTACTGTAAAAATCCTGAGGCCAAATGCATAAAACTACAAATGCAGATGCACAAAGACAGAAATATGCACATACTCTTACTGCTCAGATATTTAAAGCAATGCTTAAAGCCCAGTTCATGCTTCTACTCCCACTGCTATGCAATCAATGTAGACATGCCCTGCTCCACCTGTTCCACTTGTCAGTGAAAAGACTAGCAAGAAGGTGCATTTCATAAATACTGGTAAAATGATCCAAGACACCAGAACAGTTTTCCTTATGTGCAGCCACTGATTACCACTTTACAGTATTACCTAGCAGTCTGCATCATAACAGCATTTTAAAAAATCACAGTGCAATTTTGGAAAAAAAAAAAAAAGCTCTTGTTTACTGACTCCTTTGTTTTAAATGTTGCCTTTTATTGATATCCACCTCATTATATCTCCTTCAAACAACTCAAGACAACCATATGCATATCTGCTTTGTATAATATGCATGAGGCGCAAACATTTCCACCTCCGGTTTGTGTGTGGGAAATGGTGTTTGCATAGTTATGTGAGTACACAACATTTAGAAATCCAGCTCCAGCACTTTTGTTGCGCTCACCACACAACCAATTTACAGAAAGTTAGAAGAAAGCAAAGTGTTTGCTTTTCGAACAAAAGCAGAAAACCATGACCAGCTAACATACTTTAAACCAGGCACTAATTATGCTTCCTCTAACACTATCTCCAACATTACACCATATCGTAATATACAGAATACTGTGAACACAAACACATTTAGCTTGATGCTCATTTTAAACAACTTTACACACCATTGCAAGAAATGGGACTAATTACACATAATGAGTCAGACAGCCAGGAACACTGAGTACAGTACAAAGACGACAATGTGATATGATGATAAGATCTGACAGTTCTTTTACACCATCCACCCTGTTGTTCTATAGCTATTGATAGCACAGGTGATGGAACATGAAAACACTTATTTGGTGTTTGTGAGGATTGTGTGTGGTGTATAGAGGTGTCACACAGTATGTTTGTCAGCACAAGGTGATGTATTGTATTACACTTCCTCAGTGACTGACTGAACTGTCATACTGTGTCAAAAAATAAAAATAAAAAATTGCCACTGAAACTAAAATCTGCTTTAAAAATACAATAGCCTCGTAGGCTGCACTTAAACAACAAATGAATATCATTTTAACAACTGCAAAAAAATCTGACTTTATTGGCGTTTTTTTTTTTTAAAAGGAGCAACATTTTCCGTATGGCCTTTTAGTGTTATTAGTGTCAAAAGAATTGCACCCACTTGCCGATAGCATTTCCTGAAGGCAAGGACTTCCCCAAGCAGGACAATTAATTCTGTCACACTGCAAAAATTGCTTTTAAAGAGCTTAAGGAAGATGACAAAGAGCCCAAAGTATGGTTACAGCCTCCAAACTCTATGTTATCTCAAACCAATTGAGCATCCACAGGATATTAGGTAGGTGATTTTAATGTTGTGGCTGACTGGTCTGTTTTAATAGCACAAAACAACAAAGAAAAATGATTTTTGAAGGTACTAGTAGTTCAAAGGTTTGGAGTCATCCAAGCAATTTCATGTTTTCATGAAAACTCAAACTTTGATTCATGTGCTAGCATAATTGCACAAGGGTTTTGGAATCATCAATTCGCCTTTCAACACCATTAGCTAACACAATGTTCTATTACAACACAGGAGTGATGGTTGCTGGAAATGTTCCTCTGGACCCCTATGTAGATATTCCATTAAAAATCAGCCATTTCCAGTTAAAATAATCATTTACCACATTAACAATGTCTAGACGGTATTTCTGATTCATGTAATGTTAGATTTTTTGGGAAAAAAAAAGTTTTTCTTTAAAAAAAAGTACATTTCACAGTGACCCTAAACTTTTGAATGGTAGTGTATGTTACCTTGCAAAAACAAAGAATCAGGTCATTAACTCAATGCTGTTTTTTGAGCTGAGTCATGGAGTCCATCTTTTCACTTTTAAGTTAAAATTGTGCTTCAATAAACTTTACACACCATGAGGATCACATCATTGTCTCCAACATTTGCCACGATGCACCCCGGTGCAGCATTCCCCGAGAGCCTCCCTGCCTTATACTATAAATCTCTGCTTATTTCAAACCTAACACTATATTTTCTAACAATAGAAATCTTCCAAAACCACAGACATTATAGAACTAATGAGGAATAGTGGTTGTAATGACTAAAATGAATTTAATACTGAAAATTGCTGGAGTGCCCATTTAGAGGGAATCAAAATAAGCGTGCTTTTCCAAATTTTCAATTCACTGTTCATCATTCTCTTGAGTGTTTTTCAATCACTGTCAGGTGATGCGATTCATCCACATATGACAAAATTAGGAGAGATTTCTCAGTGTCAAAAGTCTTCTGTGTATTTTCAGACAAGGTAGGTATTGATTCTGCTTGATGTAGTGGAATGAAAATATCTGTAAATGACTATAATTATATCTTTTGAAAGAAAAACATGAAAAAAACATTGATCTGTGACTAAATTAATTGTGTAGTATAAAAGTTCATGCATACTGTATGTGTAGCTGTTGTTGCCGAACTGTTGCTGCATGTAATTACCTTGCAACACGCCCTCTTCATATGATGATCAGCTACTCATCAGTTAATTTGCCTCTCAGCGAGCTGCAGACACCTGCAACAAAGCGCGCAGCATCCCCAAACACTCACTGCTTGCCCAACTATCTCATAAATGTCACGCTTCGCGGCCCTTGTTCTTTTTTATGTGACATGAGTAGGTGCTTTGACTGGCCACATTTAATCTTATTGTAACGCCCTTAGGCCCCATTAAACACAAAGCCAACACCAGTCGTCTGGGAACAGCTCGCCCCTGCAACATAGTCCTGAGCTGTAATGGCTTTAAAGGAAAAATCACCTAATATTATAAATAGGTTTTAACACGGATGATACATGAGGCAATTTTGGTTGGGGCCTGTATAAAATTAGAGAGCAACAGCCACCAAAGTGGTGTAATGGAATGGGTAGCTTTCTGTATGGGGAAGAGCATGCACTTTGCAGTAAAAGTGCCATGGCACCAGCTTCATATTATAATCCAGCATTTCATACCTCTCCTTAGTGATATGAGCTTTATGGCATCCTAAGTCAAAGTGGGTATCAGCTTTTTCATGTCAACAGTTCCTGATGAATTTTATGTTAATTTGAAAAAAAAAACAAAACAGATGAGCCCAGTAGACCTCTGTAGTCCACATCTCATTTGAGCTGGTGGCTACATTAGACACTGGTAGTATAACACAAAACTGTCAGATTTGCATAGAAAGACAAGAAACGTGTTGAATAAAGACGATGTGTTTCTCATTCTATGTCCGCTGCAAATTCATCCATCCATCCATTCTCTATACACCGCTTTATCCTCACTAGGGTCGCGGGGGGTGCTGGAGCCTATCCCAGCTGACTCGGGTGAAGGCAGGGGACACCCTGGACAGGTCACCAGTCTGTCACAGGGCTACATATACAGACAATCACAGTCACATTCACACCTATGGGCAATTTAGAGTTATCAATTAACCTCAGCATATTTTTGGACAGTGGGAGGAAGCCGGGGTACCTGGAGAAAACCCATGCATGCACAGGGAGAACATACAAACTCCATGCAGAAAGATCCCAGGCCTACCCCGGGATTTGAACCGGGGATCTTCTTGCTGCACGGTGAAAGTGCTAACGACTACTCCACTGAGCCAGCCCAGTCTCACGGGGATTCGTGAAACTGTCACGTCAGTTTTTGTTTCGGTTTCGTGCACACCAACACGATGTCGTCATGTTTTTCGTGCCGCTCACCACGAGCGAAACCCGCTGTGGTAATCACATCTGAAAGTGGTTTATACCGGCGGATTCATGACGATCTAAGCTGTCCATCGGCGTTTGCGGCCGCGACAGCCGGCCGGATCACATCTGAAAGTGGTTTATACCGGCGGATTCATGACGCTGTCCATCGGCGTTTGCGGCCGCTGCTGCGGCCGGATGTCTGGCAGCCGCAATGGCGGCCGCAAACGCCAATGGACAGCTTAGATCGTCATGAATCCGCCGGTATAAACCACTTTCAGATGTGATTACCACAGCTGGTTTCGCTCGTGGTGAGCGGCACGAAAAACATGACGACATCGTGTTGGTGCGCACGAAACCGAAACAAAAACTGACGTGACAGTTTCACGAATCCCCGTGAGACCGTGTTGACAGAGCAGCCCCCGCTGTGTATTGTCCATCACAAATCCAACAAGAAGAGCACTCAGAGAGTGCAGTACTCCATCGAGGCTGTTCATTCCCGCATATGGCATCGTCATAAATGCAGCATTTTTTTTATTTTTATTTTTTAGAAATGCAGCATTTGTTTATTAGTTGCTGATGATCAGAAATCACAGCAACATAGAATGTGGCCATTTAATATAGATGCAGCCACAAACAAAATGACCTTGTGCTGAGAACAGGTGTGTGTTATGCATGTGTACATTTTCGTGCGGATACCAAATCACAAGACCTAAATATGTAGCGGGCAGCGGGAATTGATGGGACTCGGAAACACCCCCACAATTTGATCAATTGTTCCTTGTATCATTTCCGATGGATAAGTCCCGATAAGTCAGTAGCAGTCAATTTGTAGTAGGATCGCAATCCTGTGATCATCGACAGACAACTGACGTAATGTTCACTTGTTGTCATAGTTACAGTGATGCTGTGCCGCTATCTCGCAACAATACGGAAATCTTTAACAAATCTGTGGATCCAGACTATAAGCCGCATCACTGCCAAAATCTAATCACTTGGTCCTTGTGTCATTTCTGACCCTGAAAATGTCATCCAAATCCGTTAGTCCATTTTTGAATAATGTTGCCAACAGACAGACAAACAGACTGACAAACCAACGCTGATCATCACATAACTCCACTGCATTCCTTGGCAGTTAAGTAATAATGTTACATGAGATTCTAAATTGGAAGTGTCCTCCAATTCTTGTCCCATTTGCACAATCAGATAAGCTCTCAGTAGTAGCAGAAATATTGATCAGAGGAGGAAAAATTGTTTTTTAGATGTGCCTTTTTTATATTACAATTTGAATTCTGAATGACCTCACCAGTGTGTGTCTGGTATTTAGGGTAGTTTCACATCAATTAATCAGTTAATCAATGAACAGTTTTCACTTCTTCATCATGACCACAAAAAATTGGACCTGAATTAAACCACAGTATGTACCAGTACCGTCATGTGAACAGACTTTTGACAGTTTTGTCATGTTTGAATAAGCAAACATTTTGACAGTTGCAATTAATAAAAGTGATATGCACAAATTGATCACGCATGAAAGTGACATTCTGTAGTGATTTTTAAAATGTAAATAAAACCTGAAAGTCAGACCAGTCACATATCCATAAGATTAGAATTAGGTGCTGCAGATTCAGGTCTGATTTTCTCTTTGCAGGTCGTGATGTGGTGTCATTGTGACAAGACATAAAGAACTCTGAATGCCTTTAGAAAACAAGACTGCTGATGTCTAATTCTCGAAAAGGGTTTAAAAAGATCTCCAAGGAGCCACTATAGCCCACCTGGATGAGCACACATCCCATGATGCACTTACTTGGATGTAATTCTAGCTCTTGGTGATTTACTGCATATCGCCCTGCTCTTTACTCCCCATTTCCTGTTTTGCTTCAGCTATCTCTGTCAATGAAGGAAAAATGACCAAAAAAAGATAATAAGTCATTTGAAATAAAATATTACGCCACAAAGAGAATCAGTTATAAGGGATGGAGGTTTCAAATGATGACTGGTTGATTCCACAAATTCAGTCCATGACCAGACAATTCCATGCAAAGAGATGTCACCAAGAGTCCCAAACTTACATCACAGGGTGTGGAGGTAACTCTTTCAAATAATGGTGTCAAAGTGCTGCATATGTAACTAGAAAGACATTACACAAATTTGTTGGAAAATGTGTAGGAAAAAGCTGTCAGAACAGAACATTAGAGCAAAACCACAAATTGTTATTAAAAACACAGGGAGGGAGCATTTGATCTAGCAGGCCATGCCATTTTGCCACGGTTGCAGCAGAGATGTTTGGGGCAGACCAAATATAGCTTTTGGGAAAACTTTAGACCAACTGCAAAAACACGATGATGGAAGATGTTCTTCTCTGGGGTTGCTCCACTGCCTCAGGGTCTGGAGAGCTTGCGGTCACTGATTCAACTATAGAGTGTGTATCATTTAAAAAAGTGCTTAAAGGTAACGTGATGTCATTTCTCTGAAAGTTGAAGTTGAATCAGAAGTGAGTTTTTAAATGAGATAATGATCCTAAGCACAATTTTAAAAAATCGACTTAGCAATGGTTCAAAAAGAAAAAAGAACATAGGGTTATGGAATGGCCAAGCCAAAACCTAATTGAACATGTAACGTAAATGTTGTGGGGGGGATTTTAAATGGGCCATGCATGCAAGAAATGTGGGGGCTGCACAGTGGGAGGGTGGTTAGCACTGTTGTCTTGCAGCAAGAAAATTCCTGGCTCGCGTCCCGACCTTCCCGGGATCTTTCTGCATGGAGTTTGCCTGTCCTCCCTGTGCATGCGTGGGTTTTCTCCAGGTATTCCGGCTTCCTCCTACAGCCCAGAAACATGCTGAGGTTAATTGATGAATCTAAACTGTCTGTAGGTGTGAATGTGAGTGTGATTGTTTGTCTCTATGTGTAGCTCTGTGATATACTGGTGACCTGTCTAGGGTGTCGCCTGCCTTTAATTTAAGTCAACTGGGATAGACTCCAGCCACTATTATAGAAGAAAACAAGACAGTTTTGTATTATGGTCTGGACTGGGTAAAAATTATTATGATGGAGGCTCAGGGAGAGTTCATTTCTCCAGTCAAATTATTTATCTCACTGAAATCACACATTATCACACTGTGCAGTTTCCAGTGTTGGGCAAGCTACTTGAAAACTATAATGAGCTAAGTTACCAGCTACTGTTAAATCAAGCTTTACTACACTGAAGCTATGACCCACAGAAATGTAGCAAGCTAAACTACAGCAATATGGCCAAAGTAACTTAATACATTCAAGTTACCTTTTTTTCTTACCAAAAAATGTCAGGGACTAATGAAGTCAAACGGAGACAAGAAAATGCTGACTTGTTTATTATTAAACCATCATTTTTGTTCTCAGTGCTCCAAACTTAGTAAGTTGATACACTGAGGAATATGTGGAGCTATATTTAAAATGAATCAACCTTTTTACATGAGAAATCATTGTTTTGATTTTCTTTCTAGTTTGTATAGCAGACATAATGTATCTGATAATTAAGTTGCAGTAGCTTATATTAACACACCACTTACATTGGAGGGTATAATAGGTTACATTTGATATAATTTCCATATAAAGTAAGCAATATTATAGTAAGACAATATTATACATAATATGGGTATTCACGTTGGGTATTAAATCAAGCTTTATTTCTTGAGTCTAATATCTATGTAAAATCATTCAATGCTTTCCCAAAGTGCTGTATCCACTACTACTTAACTCAATTTTGGTCTTGAGTGTAAGATTAAGATATTTAATAATTTATACCATCACTTTTGTTACCCTTTCTGTTATTTTTTTCAGCCATTTGCTCATTTGTGTTAACAGTAATACTGAAGAAGACAGATTTTGGTTTTACTGTTACCTTGTTTTCTCCCATACCTCTTCCCTCCTATATGTATCAGTTTAATTATTTAATCCCCCAATTTATACATATTCACACACTGCCACCACAACCTTACGCTTAATTTAATTAATTTACTGCCAAGCGAATTTTAGATGTTGAAAAGTAGTTCATTTGTGTGTGCATCTTATACTGCGGTTGACATGTGGTGGTTAGCTAATTGCTGCTGGTTGTGCATATTCGTTAGTCACCTGTATATGGGTTCTCAGATTTGTATTTGATGTCTTTGAAGTTGACAGAAACTTTGCCTTGGGCTGGCACAGCAGGCATCTGAAAATAACTTTTCTCCGTTTTTTCACAAAACCTCATATAACTATTTATGTAGGGCCACGGTGACTCTGACGCCTTCGGTTGCTCCTCGTCTTCTCCCTCCTTCTCTGCCATCTCTCAGTGAACTGAAGCGAGCGTCTGTGTGGATCCAGTGAGTCGCAGGAAGGGATTGTTGAATGACGACATCAACAGTTCCTCCGCTTCTATTGGTCGACACAGACATGTCGGCGTTTGGAGAGGATGTCACTGTCTGATCCTTAAAAGTGTGAGATGAGACTGCAGCAGAGCAGAAAGCTCTGCTTCAAGCAGTTCAACATTAATCATTTTTAATGTAGCTTTTTGCGTTCGCTACCATGCTACATGACCAAAAGATCAGCTAAGCTGTTGAAACGTTTTTTTTCATTTTGTAAACAACGACGCTACCACGTCATTACAGAAAAATGTAGTTAAACTACTAACGACGCTATTTGTAGTGACGTTACTGCCCAACACTGACAGTTTCTCAGAGCTTAAGGTCAAAATTATACACTGTCAAGACAGTCAGTTTAAGGTCTCGAGAACCAAGGAGGTGACGCTACATCAGGACTAGCATGATGCCTGAGTTAGCTGGCTTCATAGTCAAAATGGGGAGAAAGTGATGAGCAGGCTGAAGTGGAATGGGTAGAAGCTTGGTTGTGCTGTAACATCTCGCCGGGCCCCACGGCTTCAGAGAGAACTCGTCTACAGAAACAGCTGTGTCTATGCCTGCCAAACTTCCTTACTGCTGATGTTACATGTGAGAGACAGTAAGTGAGGTGATGTAAAGCATCACTGTGGAGACACCTGTGTGGGCACTGATGAAATACAGTATACCTTCCAAGCAGTTGCCAGGAGTGTTTCTGCTTTTATCTTAACTCAGCTTTGATAAGGTGTTAATTTTCCCTGTGCAGAGCCTGGAGGCTTTTATTCCAATATCTCACACCTCAAGCTTTTCTGTTGCTTATGTGCAGTCTCAGCTGATGTGAGTGATACATCTGCAAATCTGTTGATAAAGGTGTTTCCAAAGATAAGACTTTTATTTTCTACCACAGTGGCAGATTTTTTTTCAGAGAGACAGCTGAGCTACATTTACAGCCTTGAAACATGCCGTCGTGCGTTGCTTGACCACACCGTGTCTGCATTACGAGCCGGCAATAGAAATCTTCCACTGCGACATCGGTGATGCCTGCGGCCCCACCACAAACCGCTAACTGTTAGACACATTTGGGTCAAATATAAAATTCAAGCTTTCAAGTCAAGATTATCTTTAATCTTCTAGGCAGGGAGGGGCAGGGCATTTCTGAGCCATCTAGTCCATGGCATCTTTATTTTTTGTATGTATTTATTTTCCTCATTCCCAGTTTATCAATTAAAAAGCACACTTCAAAGTAGAAATACCCCTGGTAGTTTGACAGCAAGTCTGTTGAAAGGCACAAACTCACCCAGTAATTACAGATATACACAGCGAGGTCGATACACACTGCTTCCTATGATTTACCTTAGTAGTGCTGGTATATCTGTTCGCTTAATGATGTAAAATTACAGAATAAATCATCAAAACAAAATGGAATCGACTGGTGGTTCCGGGAGTGTTTGACCTTAGTCCATATTTCCATCCCTTATGGTCTTACCTGACACAGAAATGTGACCTTTTGAAAGGATAATGTAAAAAATCTGCACTCTAAGTTGTATGTGCATTGACTAACAGTGGTAATTATTTTACTTGGTTTATGAAAAATCATATTTTAAGCGTCAATTTGGCTCTAAATACTTTGCTGCCCACGAGCCTCAGCTGCTACTGCGACGTTGAAGAGGCCAGTAAGTGGCACAAATCCCAGCTGTAGGAGAGGAATTGTGAAAAACACACAATACCTCACGCTGCCGAATTATCCAAAATTAACCCAGAATCCAAATCCAAATTCATTGTTATTGTCCATTTCTTCTGCTTCTATATGGTGTTTGGAGTGAAACGCTTTCCTGATATTTTTATTTATTTCGTCAATGTACAGGCTTGTGCCTTTGATGTGTAATCAAAGAACCACATATTTTCTAAGGCAGAAGTTGATAATCTTCTGTACTAATGATTGAACCTTGAGAGTTTCATGTCCATCCGATCCGTAGAAGTCCTCCTTTGAGGCGGAAAATATGAAAGGCATTTTTTATTTCTGCAAGCCAAGGGCACCAGAAGTAGTTCATTCCAATTTGCAGCTCGATATCAAATGTTTAGATATTATCGCAAATCAGTCTCTTATGAATGTGCGATCAGAGTCGTATATGGCATGTAATGTCATTGGTCTTTTAACTTATACAGTCAACTCCTTTCTGCCAGTGCAGCAACAGACTCGTCAGTATGAACTGAATGCAATCTTAAACAGTTTTCCCAAATTGTGTAAATTTCTTCACCGCCAATAAAATATTAAAATACATTTGTCTATTATTTTCTAAGAGGTGATTTGCTAAAGGCTCCCTTGTTACCAAAGTATGAAGCTACCTTAATACTTATGGATACAGTTTTGAAGGAAATGAAACCCTCCAGCAATAAGCTACATTTTCTGCTCCCAATCCCCATTTCTCATGTATTTTAACACACTCATTTACCTCAGCTGTTCCACCTCATTGGTTTGGCAGACCTGATACTGTCAGCTCAGAGGTGGGGAGACGCCATCTACTTGCAAACACACTCCACACATGCAAAACCTGTTGTAGAGGTAAAAACAGAGCACGGTGTAGGGGAAAAAATAGCTTGTCTAGTATATCGCAAAAGAACAAGAGCACCTCGCAGTTTCTCAAACATCTCTCCTGTGCTAAAACTACTTGATGTAAAAGTGTACTAATTTGGGAATCATCAGCCAGCCAACAGTCGTGTAACTATTTAGTCTGGCTCAAGGGATATAAGTGTTGATCTCTGTTACAGATTGATATATCTCAACAACTGTTGGATGGACATCAAAGACATTTGGTACAGATGTGTGGTTCCCAGAGGAGGATTCCTTATGACGTCATTGTGATTTCTTAACTTTTCCACTGTCACCACCAACAGTTTGACATGTGTGGTTTTCAAAAAAAATGGACTGCCTTGAGATTTGGTGCAGATATGTCACTGGTAGCATAAAATGTAACTTTGACGTCAAATGTTTAGAATTTAAACTTGGTTGATCACTAACAATGTGCTAATTAACAAATGTGTATTTGATGAACACAGCTGGTGAGCATGGTGAAGATCACTTCAGTAAATTAGCATGCTGATGATGTGTTATAAAATATGTCTTTTTTCCCAAAAAAGTGGTAACAATAATAGTATAAAATCACATTTGTAGTTCTCAGTTTAAAAAAACAGAATGTTTGTGTTGTAACACTGCCACGGGATCCGCAACGGTAGCAAGAAAAAGAAAGAGGCATGACACCTGGAATATGACGTCTCATATAAATACCTCATATAAAAGACTTACGAGAGCTGTGCAGCCTGTGAGAACACATCCCATTATTTATGCCAAGCAAGAGGCAAACTGAGGCCAGAGTGGGCACATTTAATTCCTCAGCTGATCATGGAGACAGATTCTATTTACAGCCTGCACATGAGGAAACTGAGAAAGACGGAGGGGCCGAGGAAAGAGGAGAGAGAGAGAGAGAGAGAGAGAGAGTGAGAGAGAGAGTGAGAGAGCTCGGGGTGATGGAAGGTTTTAATCGGTCATTCTGACAAACCTCATTATAACCACTATAGTGCAAAGCCAGGAAAAACCCTCTTGTTAAACAAATAGCACTTTCTCTCTTTCACAGTTCGCATTTGCCTGTGAAAAAAGAAAAGGTATTATTTGTGGTAGGGCCAACTTGCCTGTAAATTCAGAAATTAGGTCTCTATAGGTTTTAGTGTGGCAGGTGAAACCACTGCTTGGGTTGTACCTCCAGGTATCACAAGGTATCAGGCCGACAAACAGAAGTGATGAATCTCTATGATTTTGTTCAGAGAGCTAGGTCTACACTTTACCAAAAATATAAAGATGAAAAATTGATTGATAGCCCTAAATAGCTAACTGTGTCATTCATTATACTGATGCACAGAAAAGAATACACAGAGTTGACAACATTTTTAGGAGGAAAAAGCCGTTGCCTTCCTCAGACTCAAAGAGAACTCAAAGAAAACCCTTTTTTTCAGTCTGTAGACCTGCTGTTAATGCTTGTCTTGATGTTCCAGTTTGAAATAAACAACTGACCACTATTGCCATGTAACATAGTCACCATGCAGATTGTCCACATGGATACAAACTTCGAGCTCATGTGTGTTTAGAGGTCTGCATGGACCTTCATTGACTTGGAGAGATGATAAAACCTACATCACATGGATGCTCAGGATGTGGAAAGTATAACACTGCTTTCTATGAGACAGGTTTGGTTCTCAAGTCTTTACTCTCACTTGCTCTTTGGTTAGGTTTGGGAAATAGCATGGCTGAGGTCAACATATTTTCGTTTACAGCATGTGTGAAGCTTCTCCTCCATTTTCTGTTAACCAGGGCAACTGCCACTCCATCTGATATATGAGTGTTTGGTTATAAAGGATGGACAGCAAAGCAATGAAGTAACTGGCAAAGACATGTTGATTTTAAAGGCATATGTCATATGTAATCTGGTAGAAAATACATTTACATCACAATGTATAGTTTAGTTGTAGAGGAACGGCTGATTATATTGCATAAATAATTATGCTAACAGCTTTCCACACTAGCGGCGTTAGAAATAATGTCAGAAGTGCTTGTACATATTCAATGTGAACCACCCAGATTGGCATCATTTAAAATGGATATTCTCTCCAGCACAACCTGTTACCTCTCTGCATGCATTCTTTAAAAGAGGTTTGGGGACTGATATTTCAACATAATATTACAGAAGAGTTCTTTTTGTGTTTTCTGTCTTTTGTCTGGAAAGCTAAAAAGTCCAGTGCAGTCTGCAACTTCCACAGGGGCATTTGATTGCCTAATGAAGGAATGAGTATTACCAGCTCTTCAGTGTAGTTTTATGCATCCATGTTATAATATTATGCTCCTGTTGGCAGAAAAATGATTCAGTGTGTGCATCACCAGTTTATTTGTTTTAAAGGATCCCCATTAGCTAATGCCAATGGCACCAGCTAGTCTTCTTGGGTCCGAAAAAAGAAAACAACCTTACATCAAAAAGATCGTATTTCCAGATCACATCAGTCAAAACCGACATCTTAATATATGTCATGTTTACGGTAATACTAACAACAGCACATTTTATTACATTTAAACAAGTTGGTATCAGTCTCCAGAGCAATTATTGAATCAACAGAAACAAACACAACAAGAACCAGTTGTCATTCTTTTAAAATAAGGTGGACTTTTTATATCCAAGTCATCTTTATCCTCTGGTTGTACTTTGTCTATGATCAGTTTGTACTGTTCAGTGTTTGTTTCATTTCCGAGATACAATCTTCAGTCAGGTACTTGAGGTGAGTTTCACTGTCAGCCCTGAAGTGGCCCTGTTTAGCCTGCAGGAGTTTTTATACGCTCATGTAACATGTTTTGCTGCCATGGAGGAAATAAATTCATGAAAATTGAAAATGAGTGCACAGTGTCTCCTGATGTCTTTACAGCTGAAATGAACCAGTGAGAAAATCTGTCAAACAGGCAAGAATTACAGCTGTCACGGATGATGAGCTCTAAAACACAGTCTGAAAAATTCTGTCACAGAAAATTATTTTGACTGCTTCCAACAGACTGACAGGAGAATATGAATATGTGGCTGATTAACAAGCTACAACTGTGGCTTTTAAATATTATCATCTTTCATGTTTCACTTATAGGGAGAAAACGCTTCACTGTTGATAACTCTCTTAATGTATTATCAGTATCACAGGGAAACTATCCAGCAGAACTGGTGTTTCTCTCCTCAATAACAGATGTTGGCAATGGAGGTTGTCTTGCAATCAGTCTTATATTCAGGCCAATATGGTAATCTGCTAAGTTAAAAATGAGCACAAGTCGTTTCATTTATCGAATTGTTGGGACTTGTTTTGGATAAATGAGCCAGTTGCAGTTTTACTAATATTGCTTTATGACCTTTCTTGTTAGGTGAAAAGATAAAATGAATGGATACATAAGGCCTACTGCATGGGTGGCTGCATTTCATCGCATCTTTTACGACTGTGAGGCTACAGCTGTGACTTGGGGGCAAGAGATAGATGTGGAATTGCTTCAAAGATGAAAGATGAAGGGATTGTATAAGCTTCTTTGTTTGTTTGTATGGGCTGACCTTTGGACTTTCCATTCTTGGATGGTGCAAGAACAACAGGATGGCATCTTTCATGGTGGGTTTGTATCCATCAGACCCACCTATATCCATGACATCCTTGTTTCCTTGCCGCCCTCTGCAGAAGAAATAAATCTCAGGAATATCCCTTCATTGCTACTTGTGTCTGGTGGTAAACTTAGGGGGAGCAATATATAAGCAAAGAAGAAAAGAAAAGAAGGGGCGACAAGAGTTTATGTGCAATGAAAACTGAAAAACAATTGTGCAGGCCATGTGCAACAACATGAACAAATTAGAGGTCTATACTTCAAAGTATGAGGTAAAACAAAATAGCATCAATTGAAATCAGAACATAAAACACTCACAGTTACTCACAGTGTCTAATAAAATAAATGTGAATCACATTCACATTCTCTTATTATCAAATTTAATGCATCATAGTGATGTTTGCATATTAAGGGTGCTAACATTCACAACCACTGGAGGATACAATAGCACCAGGATCTCACACCAAACAAACGGATACCACATACCTCTCCTGAAATCACATGAGACCCAACAAAAAAGAAGAAATAATCGAGGCAACACATTTAGCCCATAGTAACGTTGTAAAACACATTTTGTTGTGGCATTTTAAGATTGAACAAATGTCAAAAAATAGGCAAATAGGATGTGTAAATCAGATTTTAGTACAAACAATGGTAAGAAGTGTCAACTGAATTTATGTATACACTAAATAATCCTGGGGAAACCTCAATGCAACGGAAGCCTGTGGAGCCCTTATGAAGACCGGAAGTACATGGTCTCTCTTCGTCTGCACTGTTGAGTTGAAACCAAGCTCACACTGAGCTAAGCAGAAATAATGCTAACCTCATAGAAATAACAAAGAAGGGGTGGTTGAACTTTTGATACGATTACATCATTTACATCCTGATTGGGTCTTCAGACAATAGGTTGTGGCTTTCCAGAATGGAAGAGGAGTGTTTAGAAGAAGTATGCATAGCTGTAAAAGATGATGTAACACTTTGTGTAGTCGGTTAAAATCTTGAGATTTTGCTGTTTTTTTCTTACAGCCTCTGTATTAAATAAACATTATTCGCAATCAGATTCTGAAGACTGCTTGAAGATTCTTCCTTGAGAACATTTTGATAACTTAAGCTTTTGATCCAGAATTGATTTTTGACTCCATGTTTGACTTAGCAGCCTGATCACAACTGGCCTTTGGCGGGCAGACTGAGTCACAAAAATTTGATGGCAGTGATGAGTTGCTGTTAACTTCGGTAAGGTTGTCTTAACTTCGCCTGTCTCTTCTCTATGCCACTCTGCTGTGTCTGTTTCACCCTCGGCATCTCTCCTGCTGTATGTGAAACCAACACATAATACTGTCACAGTAAGTAGATGGTCGAAGCAGAACATCGAGCTAAGGAGAAGCAGAGGTAAACAGAAAAACAGCAGTAAAGACTCTTTCTTTGAGCTACTGTGAGTGAGGATCAAACAAATAACGTAAATTAAAGTTAAAAATCTGTTTTGTGAGCACTGGCTGGTTCAGCTATGCTAAACTTTACCACGGTGATATATGCATGTGCAGCTGATATAAACAAGAAAAAGTTCCGATGGATGAAGTCTTTATTCAAAAATTACCTTGCAGTGAGCACATGCACGTATACGTTATGTACCGATACCAAATCGCGTGGCCTAGGGCAGCAGGAATTAATGGGACTTGGAGACGCCCTCACTATTTGATCAATTGTTCCTTGTATCATTTCCTATTGATAGGTCCCAATTAGTCCCTACAGGTCAATTTTTTGTAATCCTGTGATCATCAGCAGGCAGCTGACGTTGTGTTCACTTGTCATAGTTACAGTGACGACGTAATGCTACCTCGCAATGATACAGAAGTTTTTAGCAAATCCATGGATCCAGACTAGAAACCACATCACTGCCAAAATCTGATCACTTGGTCTTTGTGTCATTTCTGATCTTCCCTGAAAATTTCATCCAAATCCATTTGTCCATTTTTGATCACTGTTGTAAACAGACAGACAGACAGACAACTGTATGCTCATTGTCACATAATTCCGCTGTATTCCTTGGAGGAGTAATGACGCTTCTCCACTGTTGAGGTTTTTGCAACTAACTGGTAGCTATCCACTTAAAAGGATGTGACAGCTCCTAGGAGTCAGGACCTGTTCCTGTTCAGCTGGTTGCTGGTTGCTAGGAGCTGGGAGAGTGGCTCATTGGCCATGATGGCTGACACCTGGGTGGACTGCTCACCTGATGGCTGACACCTGGGTTGTCTCCGATATAAACTGGTGTTTTAGCTGGCAATGATGCTCATCCTCCATTTTCTCTTGGGTTTCCTGGGGTATGGTTTGGCTGGTTGAGTTGGGTTGGGTTGTTTGGTTTGGTGAAGCTATTTTGTTTTCTCACACACATGATCACACATCCATTCACTATACACATTACTGATGAACTGATTGCACTTTTACCTCAGCTTTGTTAATAAATTGCATTTAACTTAAATTTGCCATGGGTCATCTCCATCTTTTGTCCTTCATTTGAGCCAGGTTGTGACAAGGATGATATGATATTATAACTCTACCTATTTTGCTTTGATTTTACTTTGCTGTTTATGAACTCGTTTTCAGATTGAGGGACACTAAAACAAATATGCACCCGGACTGGCTTGCTTGTGCTATAAATGCTACATTAATGTTCAAAGTAGCATACACAAACACTACACTGCAGTAGGAAACAACAACCTCTAGTCCACAACAGACAGTTTCATGATTATGCATGTTGCAAACGGCACAGCAAATCCAATGCTAATTAAAAGCAAGCTGAAACCAGAACTCTGTTATTTACAACTTGGTGCCATGTGTTGTTGACCATTGTGTCATGCTACATCACTCACTGAATATTTTAACTCTGGACAAAACGCTTGCATAGATACACAAAAAGCCTCTTTTTGAGTTTGGATTATGTGAGGGGTATGCTGTGTTTATTTTTTTATTTTTTTCCATCAGTAAAGAGCTACGAACACGCCAAGGTGCTATTGCTCTCTTCATCACCCTTCAAGACACCTTCTCAGAGACTAAAACTTTACTCAAAATCCTCATCACAACCTTTACACCCACATCATAGGCTGCATGGAGCTTTTCCACGCTCAAGAGAATTAAGACCTCTCTCCCAATGTCACAAGAACGCTTAAATCCATTGGTCATACTCTGTATGGAGAAAAAACTGGTCTGAAATGGAATCTGTGACTTTAATCATGGGGTCATTTAAAACCTTGTCTCTCTCTCTTCGAGAGATGGGTAACATTTCAGTTGGAGAAATGAGGTACAGTTCGAGCTTGGTTTTCTTCTAGTTTGAACCACTTCACACAGTCATGGACTTAAAGTGACATAGAGGACACTTCATTAGAGTGCCAAGCCTGAGCTTTCATCACTGTTCAAATATTTTCTGTGAGATATAGAGATATAGACAAACAGAAACCCAACATCAAGGGTTCAAAAGTAATTGGCTACTAAATGTTTCTTGGACAACTGTGTTATAAATATTCTCTCATGCACAGAAGAGTTTACATAGATGTGATTGAGAGTTGCCAATTAGACTCATCATGAGCTGTCTGTTAATATGAAAGGTTAAGATATCCATCCATCCATCCATTATCTATACACGGCTTTATCCTCATTAGGGTCGCAGGGGCGCTGGAGTCTATCCGAGCTGACTTAGGGTGACACTCACATTCACACCTATGGACAATTTAGAGTTACCAATTAGCCTCAGCATGTTTTTGGAATGTGAGAGGAAGCTGGAGTACCCGGAGAAAACCCACGCATGCACAGGAAGAACATGCAAACTCCATGCAGAAAGATCCTGGGAAGGCGGGGATGCAAACTGGGAATCTTCCAGCTGCAAGACAAAAGAGCTAACCACCGATCCACTGTGCAGCACACGAAGAAGGCAATAAAAAACATGGCAAAAATCCATCAGGGATCTCCAAGGTTGTTGGTTTACCAGATGAACAGCTGGGTACATTTTAAGAAAAACAGGTATGCAACAGGAAAACAAGAAAATGACAAACAACCTGTTAGTCTGAGTAGCCTTGTCTTGTAGATTCCAGAAGATGATTTGCATTGTGAAGAAAACCACGTTTTGACAGCTTAGCAAGTCAGGAATGCTCTTACAACTTACCACAAGCATCAAACCCAATAGTACGAGGCTGAAAACATCCAAAAAGAAACTGGCAGCGCTCTGGAACAAATTTATGGAGTGTGGATAAAAAAGGAACAGCTCATGACCCAACAGCACCACCTCATCTGTCAAACACTGGTGGTGCTTCCGTTATGGTTTGAGCATGTGTAGCTGCCAATGGATCTGGCAGACTCATTGATGAGTTCACTGCTGACGGAAGCAACAAGATGAATGCTGAGGTGGACAGGAGCTCTCTGTGTGCTCAGTATCAGCCTAATGCACCAAAACTCCTTGGACGGCATTTCATCACTGAGCCATAGAGCTTGTCAGAGTAAAGGCGTGGAATATCCTTGACTGGCCGAATCTGTCACCTGATCTCAATTTGTCAAATGAATAACATGCTGAAGACCAGACAGACCCCACAACAAGGCGAAGCTGAATGTGACTGCAGTAAAAATTTTAGAATGTCAGGCTGTCTTTCACTGTAAAGGATTTTTCACCAAAATATGAAATATTTAGTATATGGTAATTCTGTTTGACTTCACGTGTACCTGTCCAATTACTTACGATTCCCTAAGCTTTATAGGCTATGTATTAAAAGGGCTATATCTCCCACACTGTGAACACCTATTCAAATTAAAGCAAAGACTTGACACTTTAATGCAGTACCCATTATTTTATTTTAAATTGAATGTGCTGAAGCACAGAGCCCGAGGAGCTAAAAATATGCAACTCTCCAAACACTTTGGGATAGGATTGTGCAAATTTTATGTAAAGGTTAAAATGCCTCTTAACACAAAGACTGCAGCTCCTTGTTGTCGCTACTTTGTATCCAGCAATGCATGTTAGTATTAGTGAGCACAAACATAACTACACACACAAGCTGTAATTTGAAAGAGAAACTTTTTGTCCAGGATTCTTTTTTTTTTTTTTTTTGGTGGGGAAAGGGAAAGCAATCTGAGCTAAGCTGGTTGAAGTGTATCTGTTTTACTGATCATTTGTAATGTTAGATAATGTCAAAGCATTGTGCACCAAGCTAGACAACAACAGGTTTAGTGTGGCAACAGATGTCCACAGCTGCTGCTTCCTTTAACCCTTAGATGCACGAGTGATTGGACCCTACATTCTTCCATAAGTGGGTCAAAAATGATCCTTATAATAATCAATGTGTTTTTATCCCATTTTTGTCATTGTGGTTAAGAATAATAGTTTGTATTATTTTCTGTATTATATTTTGTGTGCACCAGAATGATTTCATGTTTGAAACATGTTTATTTTTCATGTTACAACAGATTTTGAACATTTTTATTCTTGAAAGACAAGAATATTACACAGAACAGCAAACGAAGAATGTCAGCATCCACTTTGTTGACATTTTTCTTGCTCTTTTCCTCCAGCTGTTGCTGTTTTCTGTTCCTCCATGTTTGTTCCACTTCATCACCTCTGATATGATATTATCATTGAGGAAGAGCTTGGGGTATCAAATAAATGTTTGTTGAGGAATAGTCGGAAAATGAGAAGATAAAAACTTTTCATGACAGAGATATTGCAAGAAAATGATCTCACTGTGTCATTTTTTATCCACTTATGCATCTAAGGGTTAATGGGGAAACTGGAATAAACAAAGTCATAGTACATGAAATGTCTTCTTCTTTTCCTTTCGGCTTTTCCCTTCAGGGGTCGCTACAGCGAATCAGTTGCCTCCATCTAACCCTGTCTGCTGCATCCTCTTCTCTCACACCAACTACCTTCATGTCCTCTTTAACCACATCCATAAACCTCCTCTTTGGTCTTCCTCTAGGCCTCCTGCCTGGCAGTGGGAAACTCAGCATCCTTCTACCAATATATTCACTCTCTCTCCTCTGGACATGTCCGAACCATCTCAGTCTGGCCTCTCTGACTTTATCTCCAAAGCCTCTAACATGTGCTGTCCCTCTGACAGGGCCGGACTAGGAAAGAAATTCAGGCCGGGAGATTTCCAATCAGTCAGGCCACTTCCGCCACCGCAAGGGTTGTGTCACCTGGGATAATGCACCAAAATTTTGTTTTTTTTCTTTCCAAAAATATGCCTTTTACAGTTATGTTATAGCAATTACAACACTACTAAACAGACAGTAAGTCTATTAAACACAACCATAACGACAGCTCCATACAGTCCAGTACTTTTCTCTTCTGTAATCTCTTCACTACCCTCACTAATTTTTCCAATGTTTTCCTTTTCCTATTATTTATATAACATGTGAAATTAAAAAATATATATATTATTTTGTCAGCAAATCATTTAGATGTCAGCTGGTCGTAGCTAATAGTATATGCAAACACCAATGTTCATTTTATAACTGAAAATTGTAAGTCAACTGCCTATCCTACCTGAAGAGGGGGTCTCAAACGTTTTCAGGCTTCCTGCAACCCACCTGACACCTGTGGAGCTTATTTGGGCCAGACATGTTTTATTATATTTTGGCCTTTGAAGTCTGATGATGCATTTGTGAGAAGAACCGACCGTTTGTAAACTTACTTGAAGTAAGAGTGCTCCAAAATCTCCGCTCCTTCCACTCTCTGGCCTCACTCTCAAATCACTGCTCTGCAGTTCGTTCTCACTATGAAGGGGCGGGCCATAAAGCAACTAACCAATCATGGCACGTTTCTTCTAAAAAAATGTCACTTTGACCAATCCCTATCCTTCTGATTTAGAGCTCAGAGCACTTGCTTTGTGTGAGTGACAGGAGAGTGGGCGTGTACTCTGTAAGGCTTCTCGCGCTGCTGTCTCTGGCCTGTCTGCCAAAAAGCCGATCAACTTTTTTTTCATTGGCCTGCCAGTCCGTGGCTGGCCTGTCCAGGCAGGCCAATAAGGAGGCAGGCCACCGGGAAAAGTCCCGCCTCTCCCGATTGCCAGTCCGGGCCTGCCCTCTGATGTACTCATTCCTGATCCTATCCATCCTGGTCACTCCAAAAAGGAACCTCAGCATCTTCAGTTCTGCTACCTCCAGCTCTGCCTCCTGTCTTTTCCTCAGGGACACTGTCTCCAGACCAAACAACATGGCTGGTCTCACCACAGTTTTGTAAACCTTTCCTTTCATTTTAGCTGAAACTCTTCTATCACACATCACACCTGACACTTTTCTCCAGCCGTTCCAGTCTGCCTGTACACGCTTTTTCACCTCTTTTCCACACTCTCCATTGCTCTGGACTATTGACCCTAAGTACTTAAAATCCTCCACCTTCTTGATCTCTTCTCCCTGTAACCTCACTCTTCCACTTGGGTCCCTCTCATTCACACACAGATACTCCGTCTTGCTGCGGCTAACCTTCATTCCTCTCCTTTCCAGGGCAAACCTCCACGCCTCTATAGTAGCTTCTCCTTCACCTGTTCCCTGCTCTCACTACAGATCACAATGTCATCTGCAAACATCATAGTCCATGGAGACTCCTGTCTAACCTCGTCTGTCATCCTGTCCATCACAATAGCAAACAAGAAGGGCTCAGAGCTGATCCCTGATGTAGTCCCACCTCCACCTTGAACTCCTCTGTCACACCTACAGCACACCTCACCACTGTCTTACAGTCCTCATGCATGTCCTGCACCACTCTAACATACTTCTCTGCCACTCCAGACTTCCTCATACAAAACCACAGTTCCTCTCTGGGCACCCTGTCATAAGCTTTCTCCAGATCTACAAAGACACAATACAGCTCCTTCTGACCTTCTCTGTACTTCTCTGTCAACATCCTCAAAGTAAATATTGCATCTGTTGTACTCTTTCTTGGCATGAAACCATACTGCTGCTCACAGATGTTCACCTCTGTCCTTAGTCTAGCTTCAACCACTCTTTCCCATGGCTTTATCGTGTGGCTCATCAGCTTTATTCCTCTGTAGTTGCCACAACTCTGTACATCTCCCTTGTTCTTAAAGATGGGCACCAGCACACTTCTCCTCCATTCCTCGGGCATCTTCTCACTATCTAAGATCCTGTTGAACAACCCAGTCAGAAACTCTACTGCTACCTCTCCAAGACACTTCCATACCTCCACAGGTATATCAGGACCAAGTGCCTTTCCACTCTTCATCCTCTTCAATGCCCTCCTCACTTCATCCTTACTAATCAATGCTACTTCCTGGTCCACAGCAGTTACCTCTTCTACTCTTCGTTCTCTCTCATTTTCCTCATTCATCAACTCTTCAAAGTACTCTTTCCATCTTCCCATCACACTATTGGCACCTGTCAACACACTTCCATCCTTATCCTTTATCACCTGCTGCACGTCCTTCCCATCTCTGTCTTTCTACCTTGCCAACCTGTACAGGTCAGTCTCTCCCTCCTTACTGTCCAACCTAGCATACAAGTCATCGTAAGCCCCTTGTTTGGCCTTTTTCACCTCTACTTTCACCTTACGCCACATCTCCCTGTACTTCTGTCTACTCTCTTCAGTCCTCTCAGTGTCCCACTTCTTCTTAGCTAACCTCTTTCTCTGGATCCACTCCTGCACCTCCTCATTCCACCACCAAGTCTCCTTATCTCCTTTCCTTCCAGATGACACACCAAGTACTCTCCGACCTGTCTCCCTTATCACATTTGCTGTAGTTGTCCAGTCATCTGGAAGCACCTCCTGACCATCCAAAGCCTGCCTCAACTCTTTCCTGAAAGTCATACAACACTCTTCCTTTTTCAGCTTCCACCATTTGGTCCTCTGCTCTGCCTTTGCCCTCTTCAACTTCTTCACCACCAGGGTCATCCTACACACCACCATCCTATGCTGTCTGGCTACACTCTCACCTACCACTGCTTTGCAGTCACTGATCTCCTTCAGATTGCACCGTCTACACAAGATGTAGTCTACCTGTGTGCTCCTACCTCCACTCTTATAGGTCACCCTATGTTTCTGCCTCTTCTGGAAGAAAGTATTCACTACAGCCATTTCCATCCTTTTTGCAAAGTCAACCACCATCTGTCCTTCTGCGTTCCTCTCCTGGATACCAAACCTGCCCTCCTCATCATCTCTGTTTCCTGCACCAACAACAACTCTCTCACTTCTAGGGATGCTCTGCATCACTTCATCAAGGTCCAACCAGAATTTCTCCTTCTCCTCCAGCTCACATCCTACCTGTGGAGCATACCCACTAACAACATTAAACATCACACCTTCGATTTCTAAGATAAGATAAGATAAGATAGACTTTATTAATCTCACAAAGGAGAAATTTAACATTACAGGGCTCTTAGAAACAAAAACAAAAAACAGGAGTGCAAAAGTCACGAAAGTGCAAGAACAAGATAATACATATTGCACATAATAACAACTACACAGTAGTGTTATACAGTCTGATGGCAGTGGGGATGAAGGACCTGCGGTAGCGCTCCTTCTTGCACTGAGGGTGTCTGAGTCTCGTGCTAAAGGAGCTGCTCAGCTCCACTACAGTCCGGTGCAGTGGGTGGGAGCTGTTGTCCATGATGGATGAGAGCTTGGTCAACATCCTCCTCTCACCCACATCCATCACAGAGTCCAGTGGGCAGCCCAGGACAGAGCTGGCCCTCTTGGTCAGCTTGTTCAGTCTCTTCATGTCCCGCTCTGTGCTGCCCGGGGCCCAGCAGACGACAGCGTAGAGGAAAGCAGAGGCTACCACAGTGTCATAGAAAGTCCTTAGTAGAGGTCTGCACACTCCGAAGGACCTCAGCCTCCTCAGAAGGTGGAGGCGACTCTGGCCCTTCTTGTACAGAGCATCGGTGTTGTGGGACCAGTCCAGTTTATTGTTGAGGTGAACACCCAGGTACTTGAAACTGTCCACTGTTTCAATGTCCTGCCCCTGGATGTTCACTGGTGGATGTGGGAGTGTCCTTCTCCTGAAGTCGACCACCATCTCCTTCGTCTTACTGGTGTTGAGGCACAGATGGTTGCGCTCACACCAGTCCACAAAGTCCATGATGACCGACCGATCTAGCTTCAGGCTCATCACTCGATCTGACACTCTTTTTACCTCCAGGACATTCCTAACAAACTCCTCCTTCAAGATAACTCCTACTCCATTTCTCTTCCTATCTACACCATGATAGAACAACTTGAACCCTGCTCCTAGACTTCTAGCTTTACTACCTTTCCACCTGGTCTCCTGGACACACAGTATGTCCACCTTCCTCCTCTGCATCATGTCAACCAGCTCTCTACCTTTTTCTGTCATAGTTCCAACATTCAAAGTCCCTACTCTCAGTCCTAGACTCTTGGTGTTCCTCTTCTCTCTCTTCCTACGAACACACCTTCCTCCCCTCTTTCTTCGACCAACAGTAGTCCATTTTCCACCGGCAACCTGTAGGTCGACAGCATCAATGGCAGTCGTTGTTAACCCGGGTCTCGACCGATCCGGTATGGAAGTCACACATTTGATTCGCCTGTTTGATTTGGCCAAAGTTTTACGTCAGATGCCCTTCCTGCCACAACCCTCTGTATTTATCCGGGCTTGGGACCGGCACAATAAGACACTGGCTTGTGTCCCCTTGCGGCTACATTCATAGTACATGAAATGTAAATTGCTTTATTTAACTGGATTGAATTAAACCTTGAGTGGAATTACAGCAATGTAAGCAAATGTATATGAATAAGATAATCTTAAATGTCTGCGGAAACAGTTGCTCCTTCTAAGATTATGATGTTATATACCCTATGTGTTTTGTTAAAATACAGCTAATCTGCAAGAAGATTAATGCAAACAAAGCAATTAACTTGTTGACATCCAGCTGCTTTTTCAATAAAAGTTACAACAGCTATCCCAATCCCGATTTTCAAACGCAATCACTGCCTGTGTCTATTCACCACTGTGCTAGTGAGTTCGAGCACAATTGTGTCGGCATGTGAGGTCGAAGTGAGATGTGTGAAATTGAGAGCAGACAATTTGTCGAGTGATGCAGATGCAGTTTCCATCTCCAGAGTGACATTATTGGATCCCTGGAAGAAGAAAAAAAAAAGACTATGGGGAAAAACTAATTGCCTGACCTTTATCGACTTCTTTGGAGGAGATGCACGCCAATGCGCATCGTCCCTCGTTACATCCGCATAATTAACGTCAATCGATCTGACTCCCCTTTTTCTCTCCTGTGATGTGGACTGAGGTGCCAAGTTGGAGAGTGACAGCTGTCGCACAAAGTGATACAAGGCAGATTCATTACCCAATGAGTCAATGGCAACGCCAACGGGGGGGAAAAAAAGACCAAGACAAGGAAAATCCATTGGAACTCACAAACAGACGTGAGGTGTCAATCAAGAGCTGTATTGATCATCTTTATTTGGATATCAACAGCTTTGTCAAGTGTATTGATTTTGTTTGTTTGTTGTCTTTCTTTGGATGAATGCTTGACTGTCAGATCAAGTGAGATGAACATGTTGTAACGCAGTAATCCTGGCAGGTCAAAACCCAAGAGTGAATTTGTTGTGTCATCTGTGCGAGAGGACAATAGTTGAAACGGGAAGTATCTAAAACTGAGCATTAAAAACATACACTACTGTTAAAGTTTGAGGTCCCTGAGGCGATTAAATGTTTTCCATGAAAACTCACAATGATTCATGTGCTGACATAATTGCACAAGGGATTTCTAATCATCAGTTAGCCTTTCAACACCATTAGCTAACACAATGTAGCTTTAGAACACAGGAGTGATGGTTGCTGGAAATTTTCCTCTGTACCCCTATGGAGATACTCCATTAAAAATCAATCTTTTCCAGCTAGAATAGTCATTTACCACATTAACAATGTGTAGAGTGTGTTTGTGATGAATTTGATGTTATCTTCATTGAAACAGACTGCTTTTCTTTCAAAAATAAGGACATTTCTAAGTGACCCCAAACTTTTGGACAGCAGTGTTTGTGGTATTAATTCTGTCATATTACTAATGGATGCAGGAATTATCATTGCTTCTAGAATATGGTGACAGATTATTCAAATGTCTTTACTGGAAAATAACAATTTAAATTCCTAACCATAGTCAATATTTAATCTTTTATTAGAAGATGAAAACGAGAATGCAGCTTACTCATTATGAAGCACTTAAAGTCCAACATTAAACATTTAATCCTAATAAGGATAAAATAAAGTGCAACACGCGCCTCAAGCCTCTGCACTGCTCCGTTGTCAAAAATGCTTATCATGTTGAAAAGCCCATCCAGAAGCTGATCCTGCATTTCACCACCTGAGGGGTATAACAGCTTTATTTCCTCCCGGGAGCCCAACTCCTTCTTCACTGTCAACCCTCGCACGATTTGCATACACGGTCAAGAGGTCATAGACTCAGCGGTGTAGTCTGACATTTTAATTCTGTGCAGACAGCCAGAGTGTGCCCTAGTCCTTCCTCAGCCCATCTTCACTGCCTTGTCTGAGAGGGAAAGTAATGCCAAACTTGGTCAGTATTCATCCGCAGTTGGAGAAATATAAAGACAGAAAACTCTCCAGCAGAGATGTGACATTGCATTGCCACTTCAACGTGTGGGTGCTGGTCCTAAAAATGTGTTGAGATAAGAATTGATCTTGTTTACTGATCATGTTTTTTGTGCTTATCCCTGCATGTCATTTGCTAACATTATGCTGAAGTCTGTAAACATTGTATTTACTGTGAAAATGTTGACCCTGACATTGTTTCTACAGAACACAGTTGGTGTAGAACCAGCAGTTACATGAAAGATGTCAGTCTGCATTAAAAAAACAGCAATAAATGAATCTGTGTGGTGAATGTATAATATATTCAGGTCCCTGTCTGTGGTCTTGGAAACGGTGTTAGAGCCCAGCACCTTTGGGAACACAACTCCCAGAAGAAATGACACCCTCCCACAGAGCTTTTCCAGGCCACAGGATTAGAGTACTGTGGCTGGAGCTGAGCCACAACATCCAACATTCTCTAAGCAAAAGCAATGCTACTTAAATATTGATGCTGCCATTCGTTTTACAATTGATGAAATGTCTTTGCTGTCACAGAGGCTGTGATCTGCATGTGTGTGGACATTACTCCACACAGGTTTCCCAGCTGACTTAAGGGGATTATGGAAATTAAAGAAATCTCTTCACAATGTGTAATTGTTTGTATGGTGGGAGACTTAGATGGCTGCTTAACTGCCATTTCCCTGTGGATGGAGGCGTTTTCTGCAGCGACAGCGTTACTATGCAGCATACACATAGAGATAACCCAATACACAGTCAGTCAATAGACAGCGTTAGTAGGTAAGTTATTGGGATTAATGTAGGGATTATTTGAAATTTGGAAATAATACGTAAGCTCCTTCTTCCAATAATACTCGACTGACTGTAACATTTAGGGGATAGACTTGTTGCTGTCTTAAGGGAAGTGAGATGTAATAGTTTATCACTTGTGAATCTCTGCACCAGACGTATTCTCCTGGTGGAGGGGTGAGTACATGAGAGCCTGCCATTCACCCCATCCACCTGCTGCCGGTGCTGAATTCATGAACAAGAACAATTAAATATGTTGCCTCTGAAAGTAAATCAGCCAGTCATTACTTTGCATTTAAATGTAATTGAAAAAACAATTTAAACACAGTGATGTCTTGTTCTCTGCTGTTATGCATGTTAAGGGTGTGTGTGTGTGTGTGTGTGTGTGTGTGTCTCATTAAATGCTGCTTTTGAAGCAAGAGTCATGCAAAATGGCTATTAAGCCTCTATTGTGACTTTTTTAGCACCCTCATGTCTGTGAATTTGACTCCTTGTTGGGTAACTAACAAGCACATTACTAATCTTTTAGCTGTGCGGTCTGGGAATGGGCTTCTGTTTTTGAGAAGGTCGTGGGTTCCACCATTTCGAAAAGGTTGGAAAATGCCATTTTAGAATCTGTAAATAAAAGAAGTGTAGTGTAAAACATCCATGAGTACTAACAGTTTGGATTAGTGCCCTAAAAATCAACATTTTCAACATAAAGTATAGACACATTTGAAATGTGACTACATTTTTTTCCCCCATGCCACCACATTTAGGACCATATGAAACTAGTCTGTCTCATCTTTCTAATCCATAGGCAGGAAATTACAATACTATATACATATATATATATATGTACACTACCGTTCAAACGTTTGGGGTCATTCAGACAATTTCATGATTTCCATGAAAAATCATACTTTTATTCATGTGCTAACATAATTGCACAAGGATTTTGTGACCATCAATTAGCCTTTGATGAGGCTGTGTAGATATTTCATTAGAAATCAGCTGTTTCCTGCTAGAATAGTCATTTACCACTTTAACAATGTCTAGACTGAATTTCTGATTAATTTAATGTTATCTTCAATGAAGAAAAACTGCTTTTCTTTCAAAAATAAAGACATTGTAAGTGACCCCAAACTTTTTAACTTAGTATAAGTTTAAGTTTATATCTTATGTCCTGTTGTTATTACTTTCATTATACATTTTCTACTGCAGAACTTGCAACCTTGCTTTTGAAAGAGGTTATATAAATATATACTACTACGTTGCTCTGTCAAAATGTATTTCTCGGTGCTCCTGTCAATTCTCCCATTTTTTTCCTCAGAATTTTACCCTTCTCTGCTGTCCTCTCATTTAAATATTTCCCCATAAATTTCACATTTCTTTACCATATGCACTGTGCCTCAACTCCCGCTTGCATCAAGGTAGAAGAAGTAGTGAAACAAAATTATCCTTCTAGCCACAAGAGCAAAACAAAACAAAAACAAGAGCAACAACAACAACAATAATAGAAAAAACATGACCCTGCACTGCTGGAACACCAATCAGTCAATCAGGGTGCTCTTTCCTCTCCCAGATTGATGTCATCAAGCTACAGCAATGTTAAATTGATGTGCTAGCTTGCAGTGCATCTCTCTGGTGTGTGTCTTGGTAACCTATGCAGATGTCCATCTCTGGATTGCTTGCAGCCATTTCCATAGCTGTGTTCTGTGATTTTGTGCCTGAAAAAAAGTGAGAATGAAATATAACTAGTTATTACATTCGATAAACTGCAACTGTTAACGGTGTATATAAATTGCAGCTGGGTAAAGACAGCTGCATCAGATGTGAACATATGTGCATACCTGAAATGAAAGTCACACTTTTCACCAGCAGCCTCTCTGTGGAACAGTCTAGATAATATGAGAGGGCGATGGCACTCCTCCTACATGCACATAATTATAAAACAAGACAATGATCATCTTGTCTTTTTATGCTAATGCAAATAGAAAGCAATAGGTTGACATTACAGATCAACTTATTCTTAGACTGGCACTGAAAAATGTGAAGGGAAAGATTGCAGTGGGAGTTGGTAGAAGGGAGGTCAGCACCAGCTCTCTAACTACTGCGTGGTCTTTTCTCCAAATGTAACTATGTACAGTAGGAGTGGTGGGATGACCAGAGAGTGCCCTTGTATTTAATCCCAATGTTGACTGGTTGCTTTTAGGCCAGATTCCTTGTTTGGATATTGCAAAGAACTCACATGAAATAAGTGTACTGTGAATCTTGACAAAATTGCCTTCAAAATTCTATTTACCTGTACACATTTGTGGAGACTGTTTTCGAAAAACAACAACAAAAAAAAACTCTTCGTGCTGAGGTAGTTCAGGGTTACATCATTCTTCATGCCTGTGTTTGGGTCTCTGGATCTGGATCATTTTGACAAACAACATCCATCCATTGCCTGTACACCTCTTAATCCTCAATAGGGTCGCGAGGGCGCTGGAGTGTATTCCAGCACACTCAGGCTTGTTTTATGCTTGAGGCGTCCGCGATGTCTGTGTGGTTACGCAGACCTCACACGGTCCTTATCAAATTTACCTTGATTTTCCTAACAAAGCACACGGAGACGTTCGGAAAACGTGGTGGAAGAACAGGAGCAGGCAAGGAGTCAGATTTAAAATTTACCAACTGCTTCATGAGACTGTTCAGCCAGATGTATCGTAGTTGACGTCTCATTTATCAATCAAACGCATATACAAAAGTTGTTTTTAAAAAGTTATTCTTCACCAACATGAGAGCATGTAGCCATGTTGTAAGACAATGGAGAACTTCTTTGACCATAGTTTAGTATTGTGGTAGATGTGTGTTTGCAATACATTGCTCCCTGCAGTTTGGGAGCAGACACCACATGGAGTATAAATGCCATACACGTTTTCTTGTGCTGACTCTGTGCGTCTGCTTTCCATGGGTCATGTTCGTGCTCAAAGCAAAAGCCACGTTTTAGGGTGAAGGCAGGGGACACCCTGGACAGGTCACCAGTCTGTCACAGGGCTACATATGGAGACAAGCAAGCACACTCACATTCACAACTATGAAGAATTTAGAATCACGTCTTAACCTCAGCATGTTTTTGGACTGTGGGAGGAAGCCCGAGTACCCATAGAAAACTCACGCATGCGCTGGGAGAACATGTAAACTTCATGCAGAAAGATCCAAGGAAGGCCAGGCCATGAACCCAGGATCTAACCACAAACCCACTGTGCAGCCTGACAAACAACATTTCTCATATTTTTTAATTCCTTTCAGATTTGACTCTAAAGAATTCCAGTGCTGTTGCTTGCCTTTCTGACCTGTAATCTTTAAGGCAGCAGATATTTAGTCGACACATAACACACAAGTAAATATGTTTTTTTTTTCCTGTGGTTCTTCGAGTTTCTGCTTTAGAATGAATTAATCAAGCCCAGTATTAGCATATCTAAGAATGATAAGCTAGTTTGGTATCTTTGCTGAAATTTGTCACCACATCGGTATTGGAAAATCATGTGAAGAAACTGATAAAATATGGCTTACAGTTGAAGACACATCCCAGTCCTGTCAAAGTGAGAGCTCTCCCACTATTTCAGGTGTTGTGATGTACACACAAGCTGGACTGACATTGTTCTCACCTCCAAAACGAACCAAATTAACAATCAATTACTGTGAATGGTTTTTTGGCATCTCATCTATTGATCATTCCCCCATGCAATGCTATAACACAGCACATTGTATTCTCTTATATGTGAATTTGAGCATTTACACATCACATTTTATTCATCATGTCTTGTTTTAAGACTTAAAGAAAAAATGATTGGGCGCAGTTTGAAGAAAACATCAAATATTGCTTCTGGCAACTAGCAAATGAGCTTTACATGCCGTCAAATCTCCATTTGCCACCCGGTGAGGATTTATCCCCCTCGAAACATATGAGCAATATTTGATCTCCATTTTTGTTTGTCACATAACGTTCAGCTCTATGTGAAATGTGCCATGTGCCCATAATTACTGCATAAGTGCTACCTAGTATACAGATAAACAAAGGATTATCTCACAGATGTTATCCCCTGGGATGCTGGCTCATTTGATCAAGGCCTTATTTTGCATCCACGCCATGTCATCATTTTGTATTCTTGGATTTTTCTCTGTTTCCGAGTTAATGCTTTGACAGTTGTGCTGGGTTTGCTGCAGTGATACCATGTGCTTGCCGGTGCTCATTAGTTAAGTTCTACCGTCAATGAGCATCTTGAAGGGACACACTCCAATGTGTCATTTTGTGGATTTGCCATGTCGAGGCAAGACAGGACAACAATAACACTGCACACAGCAAACAGTAGTCAAAAAAGATTAATTAAAATACTGCAGCTGTTGATAAACAGATGTTTGTGAGACTTCCTCAGACTAACCATCTCAACACTTCCTTGAAAACTGTTTTAAATTATTTCGTGCTGCTGACTCTCATTAGTGTCACTGGACAAAACGAGTAGATTTGCAAAATCACAAACCTTGTCGGGAAGAACATATAACTAATTGTGGGTTATGTAAGAAATAAAAGGGATCAGTAAACATTCCTTGCCATGACAAAAGACACTTGGATTGTCTCATCTTCTGCTATGATGTAAATAACAAATGAATTCATATCCTCATAGCACTATTAGTTTGTTATCAGGAATACTAAAATATTTGTTAAAAATTCCACTTTACCTTTTTAATTTGCAAATTTATGCAGAAAGGCAAACCGACATCTAATCACATCATCCATGCTGGGTACCTGTGGGGTAACAGAGGAAGCTTTTATTATTTATTCTCCTGACTTAATGTGCACACAAGAAGATTTCCTCCTACTTCAACCAATTAACTCATTAATTTGTGAATATTTACTATACCACCATGTCTGCCCTTGCATGCTAAAAATCTAACAACTTTGAACTTGTTAGCTTAAAATATAAAGGAGTTATAGCAATTTCTGTGAAACTGGTGTTACTCCATTAATATGTGGATTGTAGCTGCAAGATGCTTCAAAGTTTACAATGATGATCAGCTTATATTTCAGTTTTTAATCCCCTCAGCTGATTTTTTAAAATTTGTTATTTTTTGAAAACTTTTTTAACATATTATACGGTGTTTTTATATGCTGGAAGACACATCATGAGTACAATAAACAGTCACACATGGCTCAGCAGTACTGATTACAGTCTCAAAAACACAGTGATATATATATATATATATATATATATATATTTCATTTTGGTTGATGGCTATGACTGGTATTTATATTGTAAGTGACAATTTTGTGGTGTTTTCTAAGATTCACAAGCGTCATGGTACTTGTGTCCAAACTTATGGCCATGGCTGTATGTCTGCAGTCAAACATTTCCTCTGCTTCTCTTCACTGAACCGGGTTTGGCTCCGTTGCTTTAGTTTGTTCTTTAGGCGTTGGCTTGGAGCTTCCAGCAATAAAATCGTCTTTAATGTGTTTTATGGCTTTGTACTGGATAGTTGTCTTGGTAAATGTGGTTCTTTAGCCACAGTTAGCACATGATGCTAATGTGTGCAGTGATTAGTGGATTTGGTGCAGCTGAGTTGTGTCTTTATCTTGGCTGTAGTGAGTCTTTAGAGGTTTTTGGTCAGACACATTCTGTATTCTTGTTTGTAAACCAACGTTGGTTGTCCAGAAGGTAAGAGTTCCTGTCCTGATTCTGTTTCAGAGCTTCTCTGGTAGGCTGCAGGAGACTTTAGCGTTTGGGTTGTGCTAGTTTGGTTTTTGTATGGTTTCATTTGGACGGCTATCTTGAGGCCCCTCCATTTGGTTTAGTGAGGTTTTCTGTAACAGTTGCAACCGACAGCAGAAAAGACTTCGAGAGTTTTTAGGAAGTTCTGGAGACCAAACTTCAGAGCAGCAGAAACATTTGTCAGCAGTTTGAGCAGGAGAAGGTGAGCTTCAGAGTAGAAATGAGAAGGAAACCTTCTTGACCCGTGTGGTGAGGTCCTGTACCAAGAGTTTGAGCAGCAGGTTGTGAAGAATCTGTAGTTCTTTGGTCTGAAAGCACCAGAAGAGTCGACTCATTAAAGGAGAAAATGGGAGAAGTTGTTTCTTCTGTCGCTCTGCAGTTTCCTTAGACTGAATATCAAGTCTCTATTTTAAATGATTTATCATGTGAGCCCAAGGAGACTTCAATAAACTCCCTTCACCTGCTGGACACAACATATTTCATTACCATGTTAAATATTTTTAAAAAAAATTTTTTTTTTTGAGTTTTAATCATAGTTTTAGCATCGTTTTTTTTTTCTTTCTCTTAGGTTGTTTAGTTTTGTCGTCTGTGTGAAAGGTGCTAAACAAATAAAGCTGAAGTGGAAAACTGAATGTGTCTAACTCATGATTGTGACGACAGGAGTATTTTTATTGTGATTTATGGGTTTGTTTCATTTTTGAGGTTGGGGTTAAAATCTTGACAGAAAAGATTAAAGAAATAAAGTACAATTAAGAAAGCAATTAAATCAAAGGAAAAATGCATTTAATACAATAAAACTTTGAAAAAGAAAATTAAGTGTTAAATACACTTAAATTTTATTAAACAAAATATTTAATTAGATAATTAAACAAGATACAAAACATGTAATTATGAAATTAAACATTTTTGAACAAATATGAAACATTAAAGATGAAATATTTCAGATAAACATAAAAAATACAATTAAACAAGAAGAATATTAAATAGTTTACAAAAAATACAAAACATTTAATTAGATTACTAAGTCTTTAAAAAGACAAAACATTTGATTAAAAAATGAAATCTTAAAGACAAAACTTAAATAGGAATTAAACAGGAAACCCAATAAAACATTTAAAAAGAAAAATCTTAAAGATTTAATTGAAAAATTAGAGATTGGGAAAGAAAAGGAAATTTTTCAAACAAGCCGATAAAACATTTGAAAAAACAACAATTAAACATTAAAAAGACAAAACATTTCAAAATCAAATCAGACATTAGAAAAGAATAAAAGGTGAGAAAAGAGCAAAACATTGAAGAAGAATAAAACTAAAGACAAAACATTTGAAAAGTCACCAGTTAGACTTTAGAAGATCAAATTATACAAAAGAGATAATAAAACGATCAAAAAGAGCAAAAACAGATAAAGGTCTTAAAGTGTTTTCTAGTCTGAAATGAAACACCAAGTTGTTTCTTCAAACATTTCCTCTCTGTGTTCTTGGTTTGCTTGTGGACAGATTTATTAAGAACTCATTTCAGAAAACTGCTTTTCAGATAAAGTCTACTAGTAGTTGAAGGCATCGATCAAACTAATGTTACCTTCTGATCTCCACAAACTTTACTGTTCAGTGAAGAGAGTCAAAGTTTGTTCAGGATTTCTAAAGAACCCACAGGTGAAGGTCTGAGAAGAACTCAGATGGATGGTCTAAATGTGAAATCAAGACTCATAGTCACAAGTTTTAAGGCTTCTGTTAACCAGAAAGTTCAAACTAACAGAGATGTACTGTGAAACTTTTAAAACTTCAGTCCTCAGACTGTCGAAAAGTTCAAACTAACAGAGATCTACTGTGGGACTTCGAAAATTTCAGCCTTCAGACTGTGAAAGCTAGGGTCCTGAGGACTCGGGAGGTCTGGAGGCTTTGGAAAGTCTTGGAACTGAGGGTTCAACCCCTCAGCACAAAGGCTGAAGTCCAACCTCCTGAGAAAAACGGTCGAGACGAGACTCGAGATAAAAAACAAGCTCGAAAACGACAAAAAAATCGATGATAAATGCGCAAAAAAAGAAGAATTAATATCTGAGTGAGTAGCTCAGGGGGTAAGAACAGAGACTACTAAGTGGAAGGTAGTAGGTTCAAGACCCAGTACTAGCATTTTTCTTTCTTTGTCTTTCAAAAAAAATTAAGAAGGGTCTGGTCTTGAACCTGCAACCAGCAGCTCCTTAGGTAAACCCTTCACTGAGCTACAGATCAGTTACAAAAATATAATTTCGTCATCCCTTTGACATCGTAGTTTCCAAGTGACCATATGGGTGGAGCCAAGGCGGAGTCTGGGTGGAGTCAGGGCAGTGAGTAGGAGGGGAGGTGGGTGGGGGCCTCCCCCTCTCCTTCCCCACCTCCCCCCACTGCCCTCCTCGACTCCCTCACCGCCCACCACACCTTCCCCCACCCAACGAGTTTTTCGAAAATCCGAGTCTTGACGGGTTTTCCCGAGTTTCTCGAGTTTCCACGAGGTCGGAGGCAGAACAAGCTGTCATGAAGAGGTGTTGAATTTGGCGAGGATAGAGTGACTTTTTACAGCGACTAGAAGGAAGATGACGAGAAGAGCAGATCTTTAACCACCATCCATAAAATCCATGGAGTCGGCTCCAGAGAAATGAAGGGAGGTCAACTTTTATCAACCTCCATCCAGATGTTTAACTTGATATCTTTACTTTGAGATTTTTAGCACCACAAACCTTTAGTATCACACTTTATTATCATTTATTAGGACCTTTATGGAATCCACCAGCAGATTTAGTTCTTGTTGAGAAACTTTATTCTTGTCGTCGTGGGACTGCAGTATTCAAAACTGCTTCTTCTATTTTATCTCATGTTTATTAGTTTTTTACAGGATGTCCGGAAGACCACTCTCCGAGTGCTTTTCTAGTCTTTTCTAGTCTTTTACTTTGTTCCAGGTTGGAATGCCCATCAATGTCAACGAGAGGTTCACTTTTAGTTCTGTTGATTTTTTTTAATTTTACTAACACCCATTTGCTTTTAACCCCCTCACATGTTGTGTTGTTGTAAACTTACTCTTTCAAATAAATACTCGTCTAACCCTCTGTAAACCAGCGTTTGGACTGTCTTTGTGTTGCTCCTCACCTGCTTGAGATAGCCGGGACAGAACGTTTTGTGGAAAAAGGCTAAACTATGATGTTTTTAGAATGACCTGCTATACTATTGGCTTTTTTAATTGACATATTACTATGACGTTTTTTGTTTTTTTTAGCAACATATAAGAATTTGAATTGTTTTTAAAAAATTATATACTTTTACTTGTGCAATGAACTATTATTCCATGGCATTTTTTAGGCCACATATTAAACTCTGTTTTCTTGAATAACATACTATTTTGACAATATACTGCACCTTGACATTTTTTTAAAACACATATCACAATTTTAGGAAACATCCTGTCATTTTGCGCTTTTTGAACCGCATAATAATCTATGTTTTTTTTTTTTGCTATACTATGAATAGTCCTCACAAAGACGAGGACTTCATAGATCTGCATTAATTGGTGACCTAGTGTTATATCTAAGCAACTTCATGACAGGAAGGCATTATTTTTATAAATAAATAAAAGTTAAATATGTAATTATAGTATACAGAGAATAATTTTAAGAGTTTAATCAATGACAAAAGAGGAACTTTAATTATGAAAACATCAATACAATAATTTCTCTTCTTATAGCCCTCCACTAACAGAATACATGAAAGATTTGTTGTGACATTATTTTTAAAAATCAGTAATGGAATTAATCAAGGTGATTAAGACTGGTATCAAGCTGTTTCCCTACACGAAAAGTTGCAGTTCTTATAAGGAATGTCTTAGAAATATGTTCTGACGATGTGCGTTCAGGCAGGTACAGTTGTCTAGACGTGCACATGACAGTTATTAGTGCGCTGTTTGCACAGTGTACATTAGAATGACAGGTGTGATGTTGGGAGGTGTCAGAAGATGAGTGTGAATCTCCAGGGTAATTTCACTGAAGACCTAAAAATGAAAAAATAAAAAAACTCCAGCTCTTCCAGACTGACTATTTTTTCATGTCACGAGCCGTACTTTGCATTATTCAAAACTTCTTGCTGAAAACATGGTGGAACCAAATGCCTAATGAGAGATTTAGAATTCATTTTAAGAGCTTCCCAGATAACACCACGACGCTCTATCTCATCTGAAACAACCCAGCCATAAAATGATGCCATTCAATGGGCCATTATGCTCTAATCAGCACAGAGGAGCTGAGAGTCTTATACTTGGATTGCTAAACTCACCTTGAATGGAAAACCACACCGTGCAAAGTAATTTACTGGTCGCATTCAATGCATTGGATGTGCCTTTTTTCTTCTTTTCTCTTCTTTCTTTGTTAGCAGTGTGAGCAAAAATTAAACATTCCTTTCACCTGTTTGCATGCTGTGTTGGAATTAATCAGCTCTTCTGTGTGATTTATAAGACCGTGGCTTGTGGTTTTTATGCTTCTGAATAGGACAGACTTTGTAAATGTCGTAGAACATGTGTCCAATATAAGACTACTGATAGGCTGCAGGAGTATACTAGTATGCCCACGTCGAAGCCAACATCTGATTTAGTTACTGATATGCAGCTGGTGGAAAATGAGAGACTATTGGTGTAAACTGAGAGATGAGTATCTCATCCCTGTCAGTCTGCGACATGAGTCACCAAGCTTGGCTGTTACTCCGCCAAGGAACGGTGGAGTTATGTGATGATCAACATACATCTGTCTCTCTGTCTGTTTTTCAGCAACATTACGCAAAACCAGACTAACAGATTTGGATGAAATTTTCAGACAAGGTCAGAAATGAGGACCAAGTGATTGGATTTTGCCAGTGATGCAGCTTATAGTCTGGATCCACGGATTCATTGTGTTGTGTTTTGCTGTTGGTAGATCCTTTTGTTTTTTCCCTTTTGTATTACTACAGATGAACATATTAGTGTATATTTATTCGTCATTTTCCCTATTATAATTATTATTGTTGTTATTGGTTATAAATTGTAGTATTTTGAGGAAGCAGGAAGAAAAGATTTACGGTCATTTGTGTAAGAAGAAGGGGGAATGGGTTCAGATTAGTTTGACTTCTTTCCACTCCTTTTTGAGCAACTTATACGTTGTCTGTTGTTGGTGTTTTCTTGTTCAAATGTTCAGAATAAAGTTTCAAAAATAAAAAAAAAGGTCATGGTGTTCTCACATTTAATCAGGCTGAAACTGAATAAAAATGATCTCATCAGCCAAGGGAGCACATTTGGTTAGAACTTGTGGACATGGTCAATAGATTCGTACTTTTTGTGAGCAGAAAAACAGAGTTGATTGTGCAGGGCATAGGTGACTGGGTTCCATCGTAAAGCAAATGAAACGGAGCTGGGGTCTCAAGCGCCCACATCATTTAAGTTTAGGACGTGTCTGATGAGCCCTGACAGACTGTGGTCACTCCTGTGGGGCCGGCTGCTATTGTTGCCAGCACAGATGTGGAGGGAGTTAAACATGAACATATGGTCTCGGAAACCACACATAGGCAAGCATGTGAATGCAACTTCTTTTATAAGGACACATTCTACCTTCTGCACACGCAAACCACTGGTTTCAGAGGGACTGGGAAAAGGCCATCCTGCTGTGCTGAGCTCCCTCCCACCTGCTCCTCTGGGAGCAGCAAATATGGAACCCTGGAATGGGCTGTTGTTCCCCTCTGTCAACGTGTTCCCTGCGCATACATATATCACACGCCTCCTGTATTCCTGTGGAGTAAAACTGAAACGTCTGACATGGGTGTGGAAAATCAGAAAGAAAAGGAAGTGGGCGACTGAAGGAGAGGAGGAGGGAATTGGACTTCAGTTGATGAGGAAAGGTGAAGAAATTGGCACAATGGTCGAGGACACAGTATAAGGAATATGTAAAATATAGTGCAGAGTGGGTGGAGGGGTGTCAGCGGGGATAAAAGTAGAAATGATGATGAGACGGATCCAGATGAGGGTGTGCTAGCTTATAAAACAAGTTCAGCTGTGCAAGCCCTTTGCATTCTTGAGATATTGAAGCTTGAGTGTGTGTGCTATGAAAACGAACATTATGTACAAAACAAATATGTAGCATAAAAAAAAGCATTTTGCAGCTTTTTATTGCAACTTCCAGTTGTAACATTTTCATTTTATGGTTTCACTGGAAACATATAGTCCCAATATCACAGTTTGTTATTTCTTTGCCACCAAATCTTTGATAACCTGCACTCCTATGCATATACTGTTTGGATTGAATGTGTGTAAATAGATTGCTATAGTCTAAATGTGCACAATTTAAACTGATGTGGTATGTTTGTGGTGAAATAGAACTATCTATCAACATTTCCAAGTGCTGCTGACAATCCACAAGCTGTAAAATGCATCCTTAGATAAATCTCATAATGCTATTCATCACTTAATCATATCCACTTCTTTTTCAAGAGATTTTGAAAGCACATAAGGTGTGAGCTGGCAGATATCCTCAACAGACCACCTCTCTGTCTGAAGGTGGTCAACCTATTATTTGAGTGTGTACTGAGTCATTCAGAGATCACTGAGAGAGCAAACCTCAAGGTATTTTTCAACAGAAATTGAAATTATTGCAATGAAAGCCAGAGAAATACCACATGTCTGTTGGGCATTTTTCAGTGAAGTACCTATTCATGCAGAAAAGCTGAATTCATGACTTTTTCTGTTAATTGTTAAACATCCAAAGCATCTAAAAATGCATTGATTTGTTTGTAGAGGACGAAGGATTTTGATGGGGAAGCTATGAAGCTTTTCACGAAGCCCTGAACACTGAACACCCAACTAAAAAGTTTAAATACTTTAGTAGAATTAGAGGCTTTATGATTAATTAATCACGATTAATCTTTTTTTTTCAAATAGCAATATTTGACACAATAAGAAGTTTTTCTATTGAAATAAATGTTGGTGGATGAATAGATATATATGTGAACTAAAACAACAAAAATGTTTCATTTACCATTATGTGTGCTTTTTTTTATCTGTCTACTAAACTCACAGATTACTGCAAACTCAAAGTGCAATTATAGCGATTATATTCATCATTTTAAGATTTTATGTAAACTCAAGCACTTTCAATGTCTTGAAAAGTGGTCTATTCTGGAATGGCTACACTGTTTGCCTGTACTAGGACTGCTGTAGCTAATGTTAGCTCTGGTGCTAACAGCAATGTGTCTTACATCGAGGTCATACTGTCAGCTTGAATTGCTGTGGTGATCAGAAAACTCTTTGTTGCACAATTAGCACACAACCACACTTTTATCCAAGTTGCCTCGGGAAGTTTTTCAGAAGAAAACCTTCCACCTAAAAAGCTCAGTGTGGTCTCATCTTTTATCACTGTTCACCAAACTTTCTTGTGCCTAACCCTAACCCTTTACCAGAGTGTGCATCAGTGTGTTATTATTTTTTGAACACGATAGTTTTTCTGTAATTAATTTATTGAAATTTAGATGTTAAAATTCCCAGCCCAAGAGAAAACATTTTAACAATCATTGCCATTTTTGAAATTATCTTTAAGAAGCATTTTAAAGCAGGGCCAAAAAAAAAGGGTTGTTTCAACAGCAAGATAACACCAGCCAAGTATTGTTAAAGGCTTACATTTGTTTTATTCCATTCAGATGACTATAGTCTACAGTCTATGTTTCTGCTGAGGAAGTGTTTCTTTCCTGCCACTTCTCCCCGAGGAGAAACATAGTTATCAGACTGGTACATTGCTTCCTGTGTCTCAAAAGATTCCTTTTTTTTTCTGAGGAAAGTAGCAAATATACAAGCTAAACACAGTTTCTCTGTAATCTGTAAAACCAGTGCTAAATGAAATGTAAAAATCAGAATCCTCATATTAAAATTCAAGTGAACATGTCTTAATTTAAATGTAAATTATAAACTGACTGGAAAACACTGGCCAGTATCACAAACTGAAGGCTACAAACTACCAATAATGAAACACATTCATAAAAGTTGCACTTAATGTCTTCATTGAAAAACAATATCTGATGTACAGATAAGAAATTGCGTGGTTAGTAGGGGTGTAACGGTTCACGTGGTTGCATTCAACCGTTTCGGTACGGCATGTTCGGTTCGGTCCACTTGTGCAGCGTTTCGGTTCATATTTCATATTATTTTCTCTTCAAATTTATGACTGGAGTGATCTAAGCGCTCCGTCGGGAACTAAAGTCCTTAACGTGTTTTCACACGGACGCTTTAGAGTGTCGGACACCACTTCTTGGTCGGACACCAGGTGTTGCTAGCAGGCGTGTTAAATGGCATCAAACCTGAGCTGGAAGACCCTCCCAGCTCACTACGCTCTCCTGTTTGGGAACAGTTTGGTTTTCCTTTTACAGTTACCAATGGACAAAGAAAAGTGGATAAAACCAAAGTTGTGTGTCGGCACTGTTCCACAGAGATCGGGTATGCTACAGGCAACACGTCTAACATGTTAACACACTTAAAACGGCATCACCCGACAGTAAATGTTATATCAACAAGAAAGAAAACCAGCTTGGTGCAAACACCGATAACGTCTGCTTTTAAACAACCTCTAACACGCGACTCTGACCGGGCCAAAGCAATAACACATGGCATTGGAGTTTTTATTGCCACGGGACAACGTTCTTATTCACGTTCTTTTTCTGCCTTTTTTGTACCGAACCGAATACTCTAGGAAACTGAACCGAACCAAATTTACATTTTAGTGTACCGTTACACCCCGAGTGGTTAGCAATCCCACTTTCTCTAATTTAATTTGCAGAAGAGAATATTGTCTTCTCTTCACGTCAAGTATCCCCCTTTTCCAAAGCTGCAGGGAACACTATTGTCAGCACAGGTACCATGGAAAAAAGAAAACAAAACTTGCAGGCTGTGTCTTGAAATGGGTCTTCTCCCTTTTTGTTTGCCACAGTCTTTACCTGATTGTTACTGTTTCCTCATGAAAATTACATGTAATGATCTAATCAGTGCACAGGCACTACTCGCTCTCTAAACCATGGCTTTCCCCTGCAGTGACCCTGCAGGCAGCTTCTGCAAGAAACTCAGCTTCCTCTTCAGCCGGTCTCATTACATTTACTTTGATACGGTTAACCAGTCTATTTTGTTTGATGCACCACAAAGTTCTTTTTGTGCCTTATTCCATGTCCCAGTACACTCTAAAATGTGGCTTAAAGAAATGTTGATCACATTTCAGCTTGACAAATTTTGCATTTGTGTTTCAGTGAGTGTTTTTCCCGGTGTATGAATGTGTGCATGTGTGTTTGTGTTACTTCTCAGTTTAAGAAAAGAACTAGAACTTCAGAAACCGAACAAATGACATTATTTGTTACAGTGCTGTCAGTGTTTTTATTCTCTCTGAAACATTTCTGATATCTCTCTGGGGGTCGTTTCATAAATCCTGGATGGTTATAAAAGCAGAAAGTCGATGCATTTTGGGAAACAGTTTGATTTTCTGAGCACAACTGTCTTGACAGCATTTATTGTAAATCAGATGTGTTGTGTAGGTCTTTCAATCTGACTTGCATATAGATAAATCAAGGGGATCCTGTTCTGGCTGTTGGCAGTCCTTATTGTTTTCTTTGGAATGTTTCTCAATCTGTCACAGCTGCTTACAGGCAAAACTAAGGTATGTGGCATATGATGGGAAAAACAATCCCATGGGAGAACTGAAACGGCGCAATTAATGCAAGAACAACCTGAAAACAACACGTTTTCTGCAGGGTGATTAAATATATATATTTTTAAAAACAGACCCTGATTGCCAAGGCAACATCAAGCCTAATTTTCTTTTCTCTTTCTTTTGTCTGAGAAATATATTTCTCTGTGTGCATGTGGAGGACAGTGTTCCATTTGAATTGTTGATTATTTAATACATATTCAGCGATTTATCAAAATCACTGATAAACTGTAAAGTAACTGCTTAAATTTGGAATAATATCAGAGTGTACTGTTGTTCAGTTCAGAATTGACAAAGCCTCTTGGAAAAGTCCTTAAATAGTATTACATCTGCTGAGGAATTATCTTTTTTCTCTCTGCAGCTCAGACAAAAATGCAAAATACATTTGCATGTGCATGTGAACCCTGCCGACCTCAGGTTATTGGGCAGAGAACTGTTAACTGTTCCCAGAAGGTGCAAACTAAACATGGAGAGGCAGCATTTATCCACAGTGCAGCACAGAGCTGGATATTAAACTTCCTCTGACTCTAACCACCACCCTTAAATGCAGACTAATGCTCCCCTGGTTTTGACTGAAACTTACACTCATCATGAAACATCCTGTCCTCATTTCCTGGATTTATTTCTGTGGTTCCAAAGTTCCAAATATATTTAGGATTTTTCCCCTTTTTTAAAAAAATCTCAATGCATTTTATCTCGTTTTTTATGTTTTTGATGCAAATAAAACATTTCCAAATTGTTTTTGTCCATGAAATATGCTGCAAAGGTATGCATGCCTTGCTTTAAAAGTGCACTGTGGACATGAAAGAGATTAATTTCCACAAGTTTACATAGTGCTGACAAGTTTCTACAATAGCCCTGACAAATGAGAACAATGGATCATGTCTGTGTGATAACCATCAGAGTGAGCTGTTGGGATAACATTATGCCACTAATGTGTTTTCCTTTGACACTGAAAAGCCTTGTTATGGACATAAATACACACCACTGCTTTTAAATGGGTTAATTAAGACTGTATCATTGGCAGCAGATGATAGCATGAAAGCAGCCATCAGTCTAATTAAAATGCTTAAAGCCTTGCATTTGCCAGCCTAATCACACTTGTATTATTGGTTTTTGCAGCATTTCTGCTGAGCACTTCACTGTTTGTGCTGTTGATGTTTAAATCTTCATCCTCAGGTTCTTATTACTGTTTTGGGAATGTATTATTCTAGCCACGGTATACATTTCTGTCAGTTTTATAACCCAATTCAGCATGAGAAGCTGAAAATAATTGGGGACCATAATACGGTCATAAACCGCATCTGAGCTGATAGATTGTACTGATTTGGGAATTGTTCTTCTAAATCCCCCCCTTTTCCCCTGAAGAACACAGCCTGTGTGGATGTATTTAAGGCACACAATAACTCAGTCATGTAAGAACATGAGAAAAGCAAAAATGGTTCCTCTTTGGGAAACGAAAAGTTTAAAATGCAATGCAGATGTTTACTCCGCCAATGACGCAGAGCCTCGACAGAGTTATGTGATGATTGCTGTTGGTTTGTCTGTTTGTCCGTTCGCAACATTACTCAAAACCGGGCAAAAGGATTTGCATGAAATTTTCAGGGAAGGTCATAAGTGGCACAAGAACCAAGTGATCAGATTTTGGCAGCGATGCAGTTTATAGTCTGAATCCACGGATACGTTAAAGATTTCTGTATTATTACAAGATGGCATCACTGTAACTATGACAACAAGTGAGCACTATGTCAGCTGCCTGCTGCGATCACATGATTGTGATTCTACTACAAATCAACCGCTGCAGACTAATTGGAACTTTGCTGATAAATGATACAAGGAACAATTGATAAAACTGTGGGCGTGTTTCCGAACCCCATCAATTCCCGTGACTCGCTGCATATTTAAGAGATGCAATTCAGTATCTGTACAAAACGTACAAATGCATAACACATGCTCAGCACAAGATCATTTTGTTTGTGGGTACATTGATATTAAATGGCCACATTCTGGTGTCATGACTTCTGCCACAATTTTTTTTCAAGATTTCAGACGTCGGAAATGAACAACTAAGCGACTTTGCACTCTGAGTGATTTTCTTGTTTTATATGTGGTGAATATGTTCAGAAATAATTAATATACCAAGCAGCAGCTGTTGGATAAGTCCTCTTCATCTTACTGCTACTGAATGATAAACGGATGTCCACCAAACACCAACAAAATGCTGACTGAAAACAGCTGCCACACACTACCATGCAGCAGTGCAATGTAACTTGGCTGATGTAATTCTAGTCGGTTACATGATGCACACACAGTAGTTTTAGATCCAGTTTATCTCATCTCCATTGCAAGTAAACCATCATGATCCAAATTACAAATCATAGAAAATGGATGGAACTACAGAATTTGTCTCATCAACTGGCATCAATAGTAGCAGCTGTCAGGAACTCAGCATGTTTAGTTTCCAAAAAAAAAAAAAAAGTGCAATGATAGAAACAAATGTTTTTCTGATATACAGTGGTGTGCTCATTTAATGCAAGATGGGCTGGACAAAATTTATCCTTCAAAAAAACAAAAAAAAATCATCATCTAAAAACTGCATTTTGTGTTTTCCTGAGTTGTCTTTGTCTTACACAAAAATGAGTTTGATGATCTGAAATATTTACGAGTGATAAATATGCAAAAATGCAAGACTTCTTTAAAGGGGGAAATACTTTTACACGGCTCTGTATGTAGACACTCATGAATATGTACTACATCTAAAGATGTACCACTCATCCACAGCATTTAAATGACTCACAGATGAAGTGATTAACACAGATCATCCTGTTACAATGAACTTCAAATCCTGGCGTTCATGTGGACATAGCGTTGACGTACCAACCATCTCAACATTATTGCAGAACAAGTCGATTTTTTCAGACAAACTCTGGCAATGTTGACAAAAACGGAGAACATTTTAAGATGAATACAAGCCTTTTAGCTGTCTGCCATAACTTGGAATATGCCCCTATATATAGAAATAAAAACTAATAAACTTAATGGGAAAAAGGTAAAACCAGTTACTCTGTATAACATGTTGCATGTACACTACCAGTCTAAAGTTTGGGCCCACTTTCTCATTAATTTGAATGACAAAGTGTGTCCAAACATTAGACTGGTAGTACATGTAACAATAAAATAACAAATAGTAAACTGTAGAGCAAAGCAAACAAAGCAGCTGAGTAAGGTTAGTGTAACTGAGGTTTATCATTAAGATTAAACTACCGAGCATGGACACAGTCAATGATATAGTGTCATTACAAGCAAATAGACACAGCAAAGCTACTCTGCTCAACCTTCCCACATGATCTAATCTAGTCTTCTGTACATTCATAAACTGCCGCAGATAATAATAATAAAAAAAAAGATCGCATCGACATTACCTGGAATGGTCTAATAGCAGTGCAATATATTCGTAATAGTTAATGAACATTCCACACCTGCAAGTGCAGCAAAACTACAAGTCTGCAGTCTTCAGACTGGGGTTCCTTTGTAAGGACCGTATCACCAGCCACTGGCAGTAAACCACTACTATTTGATTTTTCTCACATTTAGAACTGATTCAATGCGTTTCAAATAATGATTACCAACAAATTGGGCAATATATGATGATGTCAGCTTACACAAAAACTATTCAATTTAGCAAATTGTTCTGAGCACTGAACTGTGCAAATCAAGTAATTTCTTCTTATAGCTACTCATCGCCTGCAGATGAGGAGTACCTACTTTCAAAGAGATGCAGATACTGTATCTCTCTGTGGATAAGTTCTGCACCACCTTTGCCTCAACATGCCTTTTTCTCCTGAAGTATAATGCCTGATCTTCTGCAAAACACTGCTTCTGGGAAAAAAGTGAGATGAAACCTCCATAGGTACATGTCAAAGCGAACTGGAAAGGAATGAAGTAGTTGAGCTTTGACATTAATATCACTTTCATTTGCAGATGTCTGAGGAGCGTTTAAGACAGGGTGTGAACAGAATCTCAAGCAAAATCTTCACCGTTTAGATTTTCAGTCAGACGAGCCTTGAGCGGAAAAAATAACTTTCATCCTGCAAATGTCGAAAGTTGACAGCATCTTCCTCAGCGTTTGACAGGGGGTTACTGTTATATGAAGCACAAATGCCCCAAATCCTCAGTGAAATATCTGTGATCCCTCCTCCAGCTCTCCTGGTGGGTAGAAAAGCTTCTGGCATTCCACATTCTCTGTGAGGTATTTTGAATAATAGCAACACCCTCTACCATCCTGTGGCCATCTGTTCACTGAGGCAAAGAAACAAGTTTCCCTCTGTCCGGGGGGTGAATGCCATTCAATATCAGTTATGATCAAAGAGTGGCAGGCGGATTCTGGGCCTTCTAGGTGACCATGTGTTGGTGATTACATGGAAACTGTGGCGTACAGGCTTTGAGCTGAGACGACAGCCATAGGATGGAGGGGCCACATAAAGGGCACATAAGACCCTCTGAAGCAACATTTGTCTGGCCAGATCTCTTGTTGATATGTCAAACAAGACATGTACATGTCATTAATGTGGTTTAAAAGCTGTGATAATGGTTGTGTTGCACATTCTGTAATGATTTGGAATGAGGAATTCCCATGTACTAGTACTACTAATTGCCACTTTCCCCATTGTGAAGTTAAACCATTACGTGCCTCCTCTGATACACATTGAGTTATCTGCTGTGTGTCAGTCCAGCCAGTGAAACCTTCAACAAGAAAGTTAAAAAAAAAGGTTTTCTCACACTGGAGGATATTTTGGGTTGGATTCATCCCTCAAGAGGGTGCTCTGGGAGGGTGTTCCCAATTGGAGGCTAGTCTGGCCCAGTTGTCTGTCCAAGTGACCCTGTAGTGGGAGGAATTTACAGACAGTCTTAAAAACCCTTGCAGGGGAAAATGAAGTTGTTAACATGTCCATGTCCACGATCAAAACCAGCAGTCAAAACCACAGTTGGTATACATTACCATTCAAAAGTTTGGGGTCGCTTAGAAATGTCCTTATTTTTGAAAGAAAAGCATTTTTTTCAATGACGATAACATTAAATTAATCAGAAATACAGTCTTGGCATTGTAAATGTGGTAAATGACTATTCTAGCTTCAAACAGCAGATTTTTAATGGAATATCTTCATAGGGGTACAGAGGAACATTTCCAGCAACCATCACTCCTGTGTTCTAATGGTTCATTGTTATAGCTAGTTGTGTTGAAAGGCTAATTGATGATTAGAAAACCCTTGTGCAATTATGTTAGCACATGAATAAAAGTGTGAGTTTTCATAGCAAACATGACCCCAAACGTTTGACTGCTCATGAACTGAAGGAACCAAGTCCGTCAATTTGCAAGTTGGGGCTTTCTCTATCATTATTCTTTCAACATGTATGGATAAATTACTCCAGAATTACACCTTGCCACTGTGTAGAGTAGTTTTACAGTGTTTGAGCAGAGTTGCAGGTGAGCTGGTGGTTCGGGATTTCATACATCTGCACATTGTACAGGAAGGAATGGTGAAGACTTACTGTACATTTAAGCTATTTAATACAGGGATTATTTTAATGGGGGGTGAGAAGCTTCTGAGTATGTAACTTTAAAACACCAATATGAGTTTGAAGGCTGTTTATTCAACAACCCATTACAGACTGTAATGGAGTAGCTTTAATTTCAAATCCTAGAATTACGTACTGTTAAAGGAACAATGATGGAATATTGAGCAGAAGCCTGCAATAGCCAATGAGAGCAAGCTGACCAGCAAGCAGCATCAACCAGATGTTGTGTAGAACAAAAAGATGAGTGCCAACAACCAGAACAGGAGCTCTGCCTCCCTGAGGACAAACATGTACCACAACAGAAGAGAAAAGGAAAAAAAATTACTGAAGCCCTGGGCTGTAGTTTAACAGGTGAGCTAAGATGTCAGTACTAAGTGTGCTAGGTTTAACTTAACCTGTGCTAGGTGACATACATGTTTTTTGTAAAGCCTGCATAAGAAAATATTTGATTTATACTGCCTTACTTTTGGTTGAATGCATTTAAGAGAGTGAATAATCACCGTTATGTTGTGATTTTCGTCTGTTTTGCTTCCATCTGTATGCACCACTGTCACATGACCTCTGATGCAGCTTGATCAGTTGGTGAAAAATACAAAAGAAGCAGAGCACAACACAGAAGACAACACCGGTGACCCACAGGACCTGTCAGAGATGTCTGGTGACACAGCAGGGAAGCTGTCAGCCACTGCTTCTGAGCCAGACAGAAACATGGTGAACATTGCCCTGATACTCTTAAGCCTACAACAACGTGCAACCAGACCAGACCACACTGTTGATCCCCTTGAAAAGCAGAAGCTTGATTAGTTACAGAAGAGGTGTGCTGCGATCCAGAAGCCAGCTGCTGAATGTGGCAGCGCGTTTGGGAATTAATTAGCAGAGGAAATGAGGTTGATAAAACACATCAAGACAAGGCTAAGGAGAATGATTATGAATGATGTCTATGAGGCCGAGAAGTGTGACTAGCCAGTTTAATGCCATCCACTCTAAGAAGTAATTAAAGGGACCGATTCCCACCACTTAATTAAGTGCACGGTTGCAAGATAAAACAATCTAATTTACTGATTTAGATAAACCTTTTAAGTTTCAAACACTATTTTTGATGAGATGTGTTGACATAATAGTCTTGATAATTGGATCAAGCTAATTAGATGTGTAACTTAAATTTCTGCACGAGTTAATTTAAAAATAAATTCAAGTTTCGAATTTAGATAAAAGGATTAGGTTTCAAACATTGTTTTGATGAGTTAGGTTGGTATTGCATCAGCTTCATAATGTGTGCTTTGTTTTCAAGATTGAAATGTGCGTTCAAAGACATAACTGCAGTTCAACAAAAATTCATCTGGCAAAATGACGTTGTTGAATTAACTTTCTTTTCAAATGTGCTACATGAACAAAAACAGGAAAAAGCCATCTTAATGCTTTAAACATTTGTCAGTTTAAATAGCTGTGTTGATAATTATGGTAATTAAATATGTGACACATGGAAATACTGTTTGGAATCACTTAGCTTTATGAATATTCAATTTAAAAACTTGCATATTTTGTAAATATGTGCTTTTATTGATAATTGTTCAAGTTCATAACTGCACTTCAATGCTATATTAGTGTTTAAAAACATTTGGAATATACACTACCATTCAAAAGCTTGGGGTCACTTAGAAATGTCTTTATTTTTGAAAGAAAAGCATATTTTCAGTGATGACAACATTAAATTAATCAGAAATACAGTCTAGACATTGTTAACATGTTAAATCACTATTCTAGCTGGAAACAGCTGATATTAAATGGAATATCTACATAGGGATACAGAGGAACATTTGCAGCTCCTGTGTTCTAATGCTAGATTGTGTTAGCTATAGGTGTTGAAAGGCTAATTGATGATTAGAAAACCCTTGTGCAATTATATTAAAACATGAATAAAAGTGTGGGTTTAATGGAAAACATGAAATTGATTGGGTCACCCAAAACGTTTGAATGGTATAGTGTATACCTTGATGCTGGGGTACCATTTGTAACACCTTAGAGTGCATTTCACTTTCTTAGTAACTGTTTGTGTCTTATGTCACCCTTATGTTCGCAAAACTTTCTTTTGAATTCACTAAAACAAAGAAAACAAAGTCACAGAAATGCATTTTAATATTCATTATCATCAAACATATCATGTACAGGACCCAGACAGTGGCTGTCTGTAGATTTCCACCACTATAGTCATTGCAGAAAACGGGCAAAATGTAGAAACCTGGCTGAATCTTTCCCAAGAACAGATATTATCCTTGCACTTGGATTTGTGTCTCTATAAATATTGTTCTCCTGCCAAGGAAGCTGACCTGCACATGTCACCAAATAGCTCTTTAGCTTGCCATGGAGTTCTTTGGCATCCACAGAGCTGCCGCAAGCCTTTCTGGGCTGAAGAGGGTAGATTGTTTGTAGGCCACCCGTCATTCAATTACAGTACATGAACTTGTGTTCTCTATCTTTCCAATCAGCCAGTGAAGGAAGTAGGTATGTCCATGAAGGAAGTTATGAAGACACAAATGGAATGGTGATCTTCACCACTGGAGGTAAAAGGTTCTGTGCCTTGAACAACTTCAGAATCTTTTCAAAATCTTGCTTTTAATTTATTTTTTTGGGCCAAGTATGCTTGCACCATGGGGCTGCACAGTGGATCGGTGGTTAGCACCGTCACCTTGCAGCTAGAAGATCCCCGGTTCACGTTTCGGTCTGGGCCCAGGATCTTTCTGCATGGAGTTTGCAGTTCTCCCTGTGCATGCATGGGTTTTCTCCAGGTTCTCTCGCTTCTTTCCAAAGTTCAAAAACAAGTTAGGGTTAATTGGTGATTCTAAATTGTCTGTCAGTGTGAATGCGAGTGTGATTGTTTATCTCTATATGTAGCCCTGTGACAGACTAGTATCAGTCCATGGTGTCCCCTGTCTTCACCCTAAGTCAGCTGGGACAAGCCGTTGCCCTCATAACCCTAATGAGGATTTCGCGATGTATAGTTAAGGGATGGATGGATGATTGCAAAATAAAGAAAAAGATAGTTTGACTAGGTCAAGTTAGTTAGTTTCATAGACATCTTTTTCACTATTTATTTCCATGTATTCAGCAATGACTCGTGGCAGCAGACGGCTAAGCAGATCATTTCAGACGTCCCTCTCCCCGGCAGTGCTTTCAAAGGAATTTCCAGACCAGATGAGATATATAATTCCTCCAGTGAGGTTTACTCTGAAGTTTCCTTCCATATGGATGGAAAACCTTCAAAAGAAAACATCCTAATCAGATGCTCAAACATCCTCAGCTGGTTGCTTCATTGCAAAGATGGAGCAACTCTTCTTCAAGCTTCCTCTGGATGTATTAGCTCTTCATTCCAGCTCCAATGCTAAGGTCAGTAACCCTACAGAGAAAACTTGCTTTTGCCACTGGTATCCATGACCTCATCCTTTTGGTAACCAACTGAAACAAAAATTTACGTGACAGTTTCACGAATCCCCGTGAGACCGGGTTGCGTGACCATAGGCTTAGGTCCCTCTTCAACACTAAGGTGTGGTACAACACTCACATTTCTGCTACAACTTAACAAGTTCTTGAGATATTTAAACTTGTTGCAATGGATATGTAAATGTATTTTGTATTTACAGTTGTGCCTATATCTGCCCAGTGACTGCAGCTGGAAAATGATTAGTAGCAAAATCTGGTACAATGCATCTCTTCTTCAATGAAATTTGTTATTGTGCATCGCAGAGAATAGCACTGAAAATGACATACTGAGGTACATAGTTGACCAAGCAATAGAAATATAGATGAAAGGGTAAAAACACGAGGATGGATGAAAAAAAAATACACATACATGCTGTACACTCCTTATTGTATTTGTATGGGGTGTGCAGATGGTATCGATAGAACCAGAGTTATTGGAGGTACAGGCTTATCAGTGCATCTTATATGTAAATGTATAAGAGAATGCATGTTACATTGAAACAAAATGCATATGGCAAACACTGAAAGCCAAACGAATGCTTTATGAATGATAATCGGTTTTGGTCTATTGAACATATGATGGTAGTCAGGTGGTCCATTCATCATTATTAATAAATTATCCTCTTGGCCTTGAGTGAGTATAGCACCATCCCATTTGTTTAGATCTTTATTGCCTTGTCAGGTTTGAGAATTATTGTGGTATGGAATATTCTCTGTTGGTTTACAAGAATGATAAAAGCATTGTCCACCAGTGTACAGGCTCAGGAGAGTCTGTAGTTGAATACCTTCTGATTGTGGCCCATTTGGCAGACTGCGTAGGTCACAACAGAGACGATATGAATCATTACCCAGAACATGTACGGGGCTTCAGAAGTGATGCTGAGGAGGCCACGATCTAGCACTTCCTTTAAATCTCACTGAGCCCAAATCCCAGCATGTCACCTCCTGCCCCTGCTTTCACGAGTCTGGTTGAGACAAACAGTGAACCTATATTTTCAATTCTTACTTAAAACCTATAAAGCATGCTGATTCCCTTCTTCCAGCTATAACCTGCACAGTGTTTTTTATTTAGTTTTTTGTTTGTCAGTGCAAAACATCGCTCCCTGTGTGAACGAATGCCACAAGTGAGAGGTACCCATTGCCTGGATTCTGACATGCATGCTACTTTCATCACGATGTCTCTTGCAGAAAAGGTTCATTTATGTGTACTGGGCAGCGCGCGGTAAAGCTCAGGCTGAAGGCAAATAAAGAGTTACATTTTTTGTGAGGACCTTATCAAGCATTTTTTGCAGGGAGTCAATTATCTGCCCACTCTTTCCATGCAAAGAAAAGACAGTAAAAAAAAACACATTTTGTAAAGTAGTAGGCTTCTGAGCTATTAACCTTGCTTTAGCTACAGAGCTTGTTTAGGGTATGTTGTTCTAAACTCAGTGTAATAGCTTGAACTAGCAATTGAGAATGAGAGTGTGATTGTGTTGTTATGACCAAAAAAATGTATGCATAATCACAGCACAGTTGGAGAAATTATATGCCATCATGCCACAGTTCAGGGCAATTGCACTGAATGTTCTTCCTCAGTATGTTACAGTAGAACGCTGCCTCAATTGTACAACCCCGGGTGGCAAATTTACAGTGCACAGCTGAATAAATAGTAAAGACACAATAAGCATGCTTTAGGTGCACTCCTAACATGAAGTGACTTTTCCGGTCTTTGAGACAGCAGCTCTTCCACCGTGAAACTGCAGCACTGGTCACTAGAGTTGATCCTGATCTGGGCTGCTGACTGACAGAGAATGTATATTTCTCTGCTCCAGTTTGGGATTAATGGAGAAATTGTAAACGCATGATACCTGCATTTGGTGACAAAAGCACATTACACAGGTTCCCCTGTTGACAGCTTCACATGGTCTTCTGACTCATATCGGCTGCTGCTCACACATGTAGCATGAGTGTCATGCTGTGACATGCTCGGTGCACCGTGAACACTCTCAGAACTTCTTGACCACATCACTTGTTATATTTTTGCCCACAGATTCCCCCCCCCCCCCCCCCCCCCCAATTGTAAACACTTAAAGCAAATCCGTTTTTTATTTTTGTTTAAAGCATACAAGTCTGTCCATGTCAAATTGGTAACACTTGAAAATGTAACCAACTGGCACAGTCTTGAAACCTTTTTGACATAGGGTGTTTTTGTTCCATGGCTCCATATCTGAATGAATGAGTCAACTGAATGTGTCAGCCACAAAAATCAAATATCAGACATCTGGTCACCATGTGAGAGACTGGAGAGGTTATCTAAATCTTGTCTTTTCCACCTCTCCCTCTCAGAGCTACATGCTCACCCTACTCAAAATGGTTTCAACTCTTGCATTGTTTTTGTGTTTTTTTTCTTGAGGCACCTGACCGTCAATCAGACACTCAATCACAAAGATACAAAGGAAGGTACATACTGTATCCCACACTTACCATACTCAGAAATAAATTGTATTATGATTATTTGGATAGGTGAATATCTAAAAAAGAGAGAAAAACATCTGATATGAACTTCATTAAGGCCTCAGTTCTCTTATAGTGGACAATTAAAACATTTTCAGATACTGTACCTTCAGAAAATAACAGAACTAGGAGAGCCAGACTATGAGACTATATCCATCCAAAATCTCCCTCAAGTATCAGAAAATCTAATTTTGCTTTCGAATGAAGACTGTGACATTTGCTGTATTAGAACAGGAGCTAGTGTCAGGGCACCCTCTGCTTGCAGAGCTAGACAAGCTATGTCTGGAATCAATGGCATGAATGTCCAAAAATCAATTCTGTAAAATTCAGTGCCAAGAGGTTGTCTTACGAATAAAATAATACTCAGGACTTATAGTTAGCAGAATCCCTAAACCATTTTGGTTTTCTGGGTATTTTCATTCGCAGAAGCAGTTTTATTCTCATGCAAGGTGTGGCTGTTATATAATAGGATTAATGGTGTTTTGAAGAAAGACAGCACAGTGTCTAACTTTGTATGACATGTTCTGATTCTTCAGTCTGAATCTAATTGTTGATCTGTTGAATCTGTATCCTTTCAGTTCTCTGAAATCTTGTTTCTGGTCTTTGACGGGAGATTAAAACATATAACAGTTAAAACATGCTAATAACACAGTCGATAAGAGTGACAATGCCACTATGAGCACCTGTTCACACCTGCCTTTAACATGAATTTTAGGTGATCCAGTCACAAGTGGGCAGTGCTAAGTGAGTTAATTCTACTTGTGATCAGATCTCCACTCAATATGCAAAACAATCATCATTTCCAGTTGCAAAGACAAGTCTTGCATGGGTCCAACTTTGCAAGCACGCAAACCCACATAGCTCAATACTGGAAACAACCTGTTAGCTGCAAATTCTCTCCAAGTCAAAGCCGAACTGGCCTCTTGGTAAAATTTACTGAACAGGTGAATTAAGTGTTTAAAATATGCACCTGCATTTTCATTTTGGATTTCTCCAGAAAAAAACAAAAAAACATCTACACTCTACCATTTTTTGTCAAATACCTAGCAAGTACCACAAGGACTCTGCCATGTGCATTGTTGTTTTTCACCACCGGGAGTTGTAGTCAAGTAGGCATCCATTAGTGTAGTTCAGGGCACACTGACATACACACTGCTAGAACAATGTGGTCCTGCATTATATGGCTCAGAACACTTCTGAATGACATCTGAACCTCAATGTGTTGAAAACGTGTCCTGGCAGCATTAACGGCGGTACTTTCACCATGAGTGCTGGATGCCCTGATAGGTATGTAAATACCAGGTGTGAACAGGGTCATAGAAATCACGGTAATTAACTCTCAAACCTAAAGCACAGACATTTTACTGAGCTGAAGTGATGTAGGGCTTTCATCACATATTTTATCACTGCTCTGTGACATTCATTAACCCGGTCCTGACTCATCTTTCTTTTTGTTGCAAGGGAGAAACAGCATTTGCTCCTCCCTGGGAGGCTCTGGTGCAGCTGCAGAAGCAACGGAGGCAGAAGTTTAGAAAAAAAAAAACATTTAAAAAGCAAAGGCAAAATAATATTAATTCTACTTCATCTTAGAGCAAATAACAGTTCAATAAATCACTAATGATTTGCACTGAACCCAGAGGCAAACAAACTGCAGATTTACAGGTCACAGAATCTAATGGGTCACAGAAGACACGTACTGATGTTTTAAACATTCAGTTTATGAGTCTTGTAACTCAATCTTTGCGGTCTAAAATGTCACGTACAAATACTAAATGTTCTAAAAAAAATGACCCAAAAAGTGTCAAAATTCTCAGGGTTTTGGTTTTTACTGTATTTGGAGTGGCCAGTTGCTGGATTCGTGTGCTCTCTGGGCACTTCAGCTCTTCCACAGTTTGTTTCCTATAGTGAGGTGCATTTGCTGCAGTTTTTAACTTGTAATGCTAATAGTGAAAGCAAGCATTGATGCTAGAATGGTAATAATGACTCAAAATATTCATTCCACAATGTTCAAATGTCAAAGATCTTCAAAAAATCATCAAGAGAAGTCAGCATTCAAAGGCAGTAGGATTTGTTGTTGACATCGAGTCCTTGTGCAATTCTTAATGATATCACAAGAAAAACCAAAGATATTGCGTTGTGCATCATCTTTAATGCTGTGAGAGCTGGTCATTTTTCCATACCTATAGGGCATGTTTTTTAACACCATTATACCTTTTCCAAATTCATTGGTCACATTTTGTCACCAGTATATCACATTTCATTGTTAAATCACACATTACAGTGGGCATGCACACTAGGTTATCATTAGATCATGTTTCACAGAGAACATGCCCAGACCTTTGCTTCCCATCTTACCCTCATTATTTTGTGACAGATTTCATGCATAATTCATTTTTATGCATTATTATGATTCCAATATATTTTAAAAGATATAATACCTTGGGTATACATCATTATGTATTGAGCACTCCATATTTCATCCCCTACAAAGCATATGATTTATCTTCACATCAAAGTTACAGATAATACTTTGTGATCTCTCATCAACCCTCCAGACACCCTTACACAGCTTCTAGGTCTTCGTTTTCCTTCACACGCACACAAATTCAACACAATCAAAGCATCTGTGATTATTAGAATATTCAACATTAAGCACTACATACACAGATACAACTCATCAATTCAAACAGCATTTGCCAGGATTACATCATCATTTACTTTCAGTACATCGTACTCAAAGAATATTTCACGACAACGCTACCTATGACACTCTATCTGCAGCTCACATTAAATGCCACCTTGGTCACCTTTGTTGTAGCACCATCTTCTGTGATAAATTCTCAAAGTAATTAACCCCAAATTACCATGCATAAGCACTTCCTAATCTCCCAAATTAATCATTGTAATCAGATTCTCTTTTTCTGTGATCCGGACTTTTGTTTTACTCATTGTGCCTTTCACCTTTGTAATTCATTTTGGCATGCTTTTTTTCTTGAAATCCCCCCGACATGCCCTATTTCACTTGCAAATAATTGTCTGCTTGTCAGACTGTGCTGGTGGAGAAAATACCGTCCTTTGGAAAACTCTCCCTCTTTGTATGCATATGATTACGAGTTCCATTTTATTTCAGCTGGGAGATGCTGTCGGCAGTTTGCTTTGTGGTATACACTAAGCTAAAGTCCCCTGACCAGGCTGTGAGTTTCAGCATGGAACAAAGCGAGTATGCCCAACAGGAGTGGTAACAATGGCATGACCTGTTTTAGGCTTAAGCTGTTTCTTCACTTGGCAAATGGACTCAAGCTAATGAGAGGCCAAGTTATTAGGGTGGCTAAGTGCTGCCAGAATAATTCTAATGAAAGTTTTGAGCAATGCTGCATGGACCAGGAACAAAAAAGCCAAAATAAAAGAACAAAGTCAATGTGGTATAAAGTCATATTATTTTATATTTGACCACCATAAGGAATTATGTTGCTTGTCCTGGGCAGATTTTGTTATTCTTAGATTAATGCATCACCCCAGGGTAGGACAAGTCCTGTCTGTCAGTCAGCTGAATGCGTCATGATAATGGAATCCACTCTGAATAGAAATACAACTGAACGTACCTGACACGCAGGTCAGAAATGTACTGTGTTTCCAACAAAAGATAGCCTGCTAATGTTCCCACCTAAAGGGGCATTGTAACGATGTGGACATGAAAAGGATGATGGATTGTGCTTTCCTGAGCCATATGCTGTATAATTTCAGTCCTAAATGCAGTCTCAGTTAATCAGTTTTAGAAACCTAATAATGAAGTTGGAAATGGATTAAACGAAAGTCTGACATCTGCTGCCGGTGTCCGAGTTCACTAATACCCACCAAATACATTCATCTGTTCTCATTTACGACTTTAGTAAGAATCACCTAAAAGTGTCCCCTTATTAATTTCTGATGCTGAAAAGGAAAACAAAAATGTGAATTTCCTGTTGTGAAATCCTTGAACCCCACTGCTCGAGGCACAAACACTGAATTTAACACCAATTGAGTTAAGGAAGGATTCACTACTCATGTTTTCACTTTCCCAAACACCTTTAACTGCTCGATATCCATTTATCTCTGGGCAACAAAACAGTGATGGCATTAATCTTCCAATAAGGTACTGTACCCTCCAAAAAGCATCTCTCTCTCATCCACCACTGAATTAATTCGCCAGTATCTCAAGACTGAAGGACCATTTAACAAATCCTCTTTTGATTCTAAGTAGCTGCTTAATGCATTGGTCCCTTCTTGCTGCAGCCATTTCCAATTAATCCTCCTGCATTATGCATGATTACATTAAACAATCCAATAAATTGATATGGAGTCTCTGGCTACGGAAGGACTCCGTTAATGGATATAAAATGGAGTCTGGGATGAATTCATTATTTCACTTATTGTTCCAAAAGGTAACATGCTAGGTCTGGGTGACACTTTCATCTTAGTTGGCCAATTCACCACACATCTCTACCTTTATGTTTGTGTCCATTAAGGCTCAATAGTGGAACTAAATTGCAGCGTGCTTTAGTGCTGGATGAATTCTATTAACACCCTCCATATCGATCAAGTCGAGCAGCAGTTGTCCCAGGGTATGAGACTGCATTAGGAGGAATTAGACAATGAAATTACTGATCCTGCAAAGTTAGTTAAAAATTTCCTTTCTATTAAGACATGCAGTCTCAGCAGCTACATGTCTGTAATGCTGAGTCATCCATTCCTTAATATCTCCCCAAAGTCATGTCATGGTTACTGGGGCACAGCCAGAAAGCTGTATGACAAATGTGAGCATGCTAAACATAAGACTGTGACAAGGTCTGATCCGAGGACAGCATGGGGCTTCTGATCCCACTGATGAGGACTTATACACTACTGGACTCTTCAACATTATAATAAGCTGCACTCCATGGGGGTGTCTTCACTCAACCTTGGTCCACAACTTTGAAATGGCACATTTTGTGTGGAAACTTCCATTGCATATTGTGAATTTCCTGTTTAAAGGAATCATTCCACATTTCAAGAAATACACTCTATATTCTCATCAAGTGTTTCACGTAAAAATCACTATCTTGAATTAATGTTAACTGTGGAACATACTTGGCAATCAAACCTCCCTGATAAAACCTGAAGTAACAAATCTGAGTGTTATTCTAAAGTTCTACCGAACTTTCAAGCCCCACATAAACATGACAGTCATTCATCTCAGAATCATAGCCAAGGTATGACCATTCTTGATGCGGCAGCAAGCTAAAAAGTAATCATTCCTGCTTTCATTACAAATAGACTGAATGACTGTGATGCATTTTTTGACTGGCCTTCCCAAAATGCCCATTGAGAATCTGCAAGTTTTTCAGAATTCTGCTGCTAGACTGCTAACGAAAACAAAGAAAAGTGAACTCATCACTTTAGTCTTGGCAACCCTGCACTGGCTCCCTGGACCTTACAGAATTGATTTCAAATTCCTTTTACTTGTATACAAAGCGCTAAACGGCTTAGGACCGGCCTACATCACAGATTTCCTGCTGCCTTATGTCCCATCACGAGCTCTCAGATCTCCTACAGCTGGCTTACTGGCTGCCCAAAACCACATCACATTGGATATTTGAGATGCAGCTTTTGTGCTTTCAAGCTGTTGGGTAGCCTACCCAAAAATGTCAGAGAGGCAAGCTCTGTCCAGCACTTAAAAACACAGCATTTCCAACTAGCTCCCCTCCCTTTAGAATTTTACCACAATGTATGTGATTTACAGTGAGGAGATTTGTATTATTATCTTTTTGAATGTTAAAGCACTTTGAGCTTCACCCCCTGTCAAAAGTTTTAGGACACTTTCTCATTCAAATAAAGTAGAACCTGTCCTACAACTTTTGACAGGGGGTGTATCTACCAAATTTGGTACACATATGCAGCACATCAGGCTGAACAAAAAGTCAGTGCCACATTCCAAACCCAACAGGAAGTGAGCTATTTTGCGTTGAATGTCAGATTTTGCCCATTTTTCATTTTTTCTAGAGTGAACTCCTCCCAGGGGGAAACTCCAATTCACCTCAAATTCGGCCAGTACATACAGGAGGCCTTAATGATCCAAAGTTATTATAATCTTTTTCCAAAGTCAAAGGGTGTGTCCGTGGTGGCCTCTGCAATTTTGATCCTTTGCCATGAAATTTCAAATGCTGTGTAAATGCCCTGAACATGCTCCAATCTGCCTGAACCTTTACATGTATGATCAGAGTCCTGCCCTGATCACATCCATATGATGAAATACACACCCTGTCAAAAGTTGTAGGACAGGTTCTACTTTATTTGAATGAGACAGTGTCCTAAAACTTTTTACAGTGAGTGTACATACACTGTTATTAGTAATAGTATTTGAGTGAAGGGGTCATATTGGTCATATATATATTTTTTTAAAAACTGTCTATAATTTCAATAGTAGATTTATTTTTAACTGGAAGAGACAGAAAATCTGTTCAACAAATCCAGAAAAACACAATTAAAAAAAAAATTACATAATGTGTTTTTTCCGGTTGTAAATTAATTTCCAATTGATCAATGTAAAAAAGTTTTTGATCCCCTTTCTACAAGACTGGTTAATACACAGGTGGCCAAATACATATTTACCTCACTGTATTATTAGTGTTCTGTCTGTGGTTTAAATATGAAAATGAATAAAAGCACCATGTTAAATATGTTAAACAAAGAAAATATGGGGTGTTAATTGATGTGCTATCTTTAAACAAAGGTTGTTGCTGGAGGTACGGACCCGTACCCGTAGCCTGTGGACTACGGATACGGCACTTGCCATTTGCCAATCAGATACGCGAGATCTGGTCACGTGACTCCCGGTAGACGCTAGCGGTACGGACCCTAAACCTAACCCTAACACTAACTCTAACCTTAACCTTTGCAGTGGTTAGCAGCTCCTTGACTCGCGAGACTCACGTACGGGTCCGTATCTGTCTGGCAAATGGAAAGTGCCGTACCCGCAGCCTGTGGGCTACGGGTACGGGTCCGTGTCTGTAGACACTACCTTAAAGAAATCCCAGCCAGCTTTTTCCCCAATTATCAGTCTAACTGAGCTGAGCTAACTGGTTGTAGCTTCATATTTAACAGACGTGAGTTTGCATTTGCGACTGAAATTATAGTGTGTATGGCTTACTAAAGGGCAGGCTATACTTTTCCAAGCTGCACAGCATTTTTATGTCCACATCAAATTTTCAAAATCTTAAACTGGTCCTTGAAGCTACCAAAATAATGAAACAAGAAAAGCACTCAGAGAGTGCAGTACTCCGCCAAGGCTGCTTAGTCATTGTGTGATTTCCAAAGAATAAGTCCTGGTAAGTCTGCATCGGTTTAATTTGTAGTAGGATTGCAATCATGTGATCGTAGCATTTACTTGGCATAGTTACAGTGACCCTGAGCCGCTATCTCACAATGATATAGAAATCTTTAACAAATCATTGGATGCAGATTATAAGCCGCATCACTGTCAAAAAATAATGAGGTGGTTCTGAAAATTTCATGGAATCCATTATTCCGCTTTTAAGTAATGTTGCACATAGACAAACAGAAGGACAAACGTACGCCGATCATCACATAACTCTGCTGTGTTCCTTGGCAGATGGTAAATGGTCTGTATTTATATAGCGCTTTACTATACCTGAAAGGTACTCAAAGCGCTTTACATGATACATCACATTCACCCATTCACACACACATTCACACATTGAGGGCGGAAGCTGCCATGCAAGGCGCTAACCACAACCCATCAGGAGCAATTAGGGGTTCGATGTCTTGCTCGGGGACACCTCGACATGAGCACGACGGGCCGAAGATCGAACCGGTAACCCTCCAGTTGCAAGACAGCCACTCTACCTACTGAGCATGCCGCCCCGATGACTATTCTCAAGCTGAAAATAAACAAAAAATAAAAACACACTCCTTACAGTCCGGAAATTTTTTTTAATTATGTTCAAACTGCAGCAAGGACATCAGAATCTTGAATCACATTGTGCTTGACAGTTATTGTGTGCACACAGCTATGTAGCTTTATAAAAAGTATGATTGCTCACCACATGGCTGTGGCATTTCATCATTAATAGCTTCATTTCGGTCTAATGCATTACTTGTCCAAAAGAAACTCTGTGACCCCTGCATCCTGTTTGAATCTTTCTGTTTTACCTTTGCTGTGAGGATGTGAGGGAAGGCCTTTTGAAGCAACCTCTTTTGTGTGTTGTTTGTTCTTAATGGGTTTCATTGTTTGCTTTAGAGAGCTTTTTACCATCTAGTGTCGAAGACTGGAGTGTAAAGAGTGGAAGAATGCCATTACATTTAATTAGCCACTGCAAAGTTAGAACTACCCATCGCCTGAGACAGAACATTTTGTGAATTTGTACTTGCATAATCTTTCTGGGTAACAAATACAATGTGAATTTTGTACAAACAGAATATATTTAGTATGTTGTGCATCTGTGGGAATATGGCCTTTTATCTATTGTGATTACTTTTATTTGCATGATTATTTGGTGTGTGTTTTCTTATATTTTGTTGTGCAATTAGTTGCTTGATTTTTGTGTTGGTTTCTTAAATTGCATGTTTTGTTGTGCTGTTTTTCTTTGCATATTCTTTTTTTTCCCCTTGTTTTTAATGAGTTTAGGCCACACCCACTACCTGCCAGTGTGCATTGGAACAGACTGTGGACATTGATTGAGTGCACCTGGTGCCAATCAGCTTGATTAACAGGACTGGATCTCGGGCAATGACAGCAAACAAAAGACACAATCAGACGAAGACCGAAAAGGGTGAGAGCCGGGAGGAAGCAGACAAAGCAGAGGAACAGGGCAGCGCGGCGAGCCGCAGGGCGCGCGGCGGTGCAAGCCGCCGTGGAGAGCCGGAAGGAAGCAGACAGAGCAGAGGAGGGCAGCGCGGCGAGAGCCGGCAGGAAGCAGACAGAGCAGAGGGACAGGCAGTGCGGCGGCGGCAGAAGCAGCGGGGAACGGCAGCGTGCAAGGGGCAGCACGATAGATAACCGGGCAGAAGCGGCGGTGTATGACGAGCACCAGGGCGGACTACTAGGCTGAAACAAGGGCGCACAGCACCGGCACAGAGACAGGGCGACCGAAGAGCGAGAGAGAGATGCACGGCAGCCGTAAAGTGGGGCCAGGTCTGGAACGCACGGCGGTTTGCGGCATACTGGGCGGCTTGGATATCGCCGCCCAGACCCGGTGAGTCGCCACACACGGGAGGGAGACGCGTGGGTCCTGTTATTACCTCCCCCACTGGCAGATCCTCTCTTTCTCCCAGGCTCCAGAGCCTGTGTAATCGCGAGGCGCAGCACCGTGGCCCCTGAGGACTGGAGGAGCTCCCCCTCAACCCCCGTCAAGGAAAAGGCCCCGCATGATGAGTCCAGTGGTCACCTATTCCGTAGTGACTTGATTTTAAGAATTTTTAGCTTCTTAACTTTTTATTGGTATTTTTTATTGTTTATTCTTAAATGTTATTTTTTTAGATGAATAAACTTATTGAAATGAAAATTGTTTTTACCCTCTATTATGCACTGCTCACCTCTGGGTTAAGAACCTCTTTTAAAACGGGTCCTAGTCCCTTACTAGGTGGCGTTGTCAGTTTTAATCGTTGTATCCAAACTATCCAATTTAATTCTATTTTAAAAGCTTTAATCTGAGAGACATACCCCACTCGGCCGTGACACATCAGTAATAAAAGGTTCTTTTTTGCCCAGTGTTTGCCCCTTTGACTGTGATGTCAAATCATGAATCCGTAAGTACAGCTGAAGTATCTCAGTCATCCAGGTAATGAAGTCTAGGTACGCACACACGCGTGTGTGTGTGTATATATATATATATATATGTGTGTGTGTATGTATACACTGCTCAAAATAATTAAAGGAACACTTTTTAATCTAAGTATTGCATCAAATCAGTGAAACATGTGGGATACTGACCTGGTCAAGTAAGTAACTGAGGGCTTTTTAGTCAGTTTCAGCTGCTTTGGTGTTCATAAAATTAACAACAGATGCACTAGAGGGGTAACAATGAGACAAGCCCCAAAACAGGAATGAGTTTACAGGTGAAGGCCACTGACATTTTTTTCCTTCCTAATGTTTACGGACTGTTTTTCACTAGTTTTGCATTTGGCTTGGGTCACTGTCACTACTGGTAGCATGAGGCGATACCTGGACCCTACAGAGCTTCCACAGACAGTCCAACTCCTCCAGGATGCACATCAGTGCGTGCCATTGCCAGAAGGTTTGCTGTGTCTCCCAGCACATTCTCAAGTGCATGGAGGAGATTCCAGGAGACAGGCAGTTAGTCTGGGAGAGCTTGACAAGGCTGTTGAAGGTCCTCAACCCATCAGCAGGACAGCTATCTGCTCCTTTGTGCAAGGAGGAACAGGATGAGCACTGCAGTAGCTCTACAAAATGACCTCCAGCAAACCACTGGTGTGAATGTCTCTGATCAAACAATCAGAAAGAGATTTAAGTGGGTAGTGAGAGTGGTCTGAGGGCCCAGCGTCCGCTGTGCTTGCTGATCGGCACCGTGGAGCTCGGCTGGCATTTGCCATAGAACACAGGAATTTGCAAGTCCACCACTGGTGCCCTGTGTTTTTCACAGATGAGAGCAGGTTCATCCTGAGCGCATGTGACAGGCATGAAAGGGTCTGGAGAAGCCATGGAGAACGTTATGCTGCCTGTAACATTGTTCAGCATGACCGGTTTGGTGGGGGGTCAGTGATGGTCTGAGGAGGCATATCCATGGAGGGACGCACAGACCTCTACAGGCTGGACAATGGCGCTCTGACTGCCATTAGGTATCAGGATGAAATCCTTTGACCCATTGTCAGACCCTACATTGGTGCAATGGTCCTGGATTCCTTCTGGTGCACGACAATGCCCAGTCTTATGTGGTAAGAGAATTCATGCAGTTCCTGGAGGATGAAGGAACTGATACCATTAGCTGGCCCCCATGCTCACCTGACCTGAATCCAATAGAACACCTTTGGAACATTATGTTTTGGTCCATCAGACACCATCAGGTTGCTTCTCAGACTGTCCAGGAGCTCAGTGATGCCCTGGTCCAGTTCTGGGTGGAGATACCCCAATACACCATCTGTCGTCTCATTCAGAGCTTGTCCCGGCATCGTCAGTCATGCATACAAGCACATGGAGGCCATACAAACTACTGAATACCATTTTGAGTTGCTGCCAAGGAATTTCAGCAAGATAGACTAGCCTGCCACATCAGTTTTTCACTTTGATTTTGGGGTGTCTTGAATTTAGCCCTCCTGGGGGCTTGATAATTTTCATTCCCATCAAACAATGTGGCACTTTTCATTCCTAACACATTATCCAGTCCATATCAATGCTAATATCCAGTTTGTTTTTTTCCCATATTGAAATATGATGTATTTTCAAAGTGTTCCTTTAATTTTTTTGAGCAGTGTATATATATATATATATATATATGTGTGTATATATATAAAACCAGTCAATATCCTAAAGTTAAATAAACTTTATACATAGTATTGTCACATTACAAAAAGATCTGTTGTTTACTATCTACCAGTGATTTTTACGTTTTTACGTTCACCCGGCATATATCCTGCTGCTGATACACACAGTAGGGTTTGACAAATGAACGTATATGTATCCTCAAATGTTAACAGAAAAATGGTGAAATAACAGAGTTTTTGTAATCGTATTATCAAATTGAATAAACTTTGGATCCTCTCACTTAATTTATTGTGACCAACTGGGATCCATCACATTATACGCTGCATTTTCTCTTAAATCATTATCCTGATACTAACAGCGAGATGCAGAGAAGAAGAATAAAATACAGAGTGTGCATGCCAACAACTATGTGGAGACTTGACTACAACAAAGTATCTCCTCCAGGCCATCATCATGAGCACTCCTGCTGTCTCTCCACTCATTATACTACCCCTGTCTCTCCTCACCCTCTCCCACCACTCCCCGTTTCTTCCTCTAGGATTGTCAACCACCTCCTTTGTTGCACATGGGCTATTAGGACCTCATAACTGTCAGGAAACCTGTGGCTTGCCTGGAGCCTTATACTCTGCCGTACCCCTTGTGGTGAATCAAACTCACTTCCAGCTGCTCCAGAGATGTACTGCAAGCAAGAAAACTGAGGCAGAGTCAGTCAGATGGTGCATGAATAAAAATCCAAACTATAAGTAAGCAGAGATGTAAAACTGCATCAAAGTTGCAACAAATACATTTTGAAAAGCTAAAAACACATTTAGGGCAAAGCATGTGACTTTGAATTAAAGTGATTTCATCCTTCAAGTTATTGCATTGGTCACTGGAATGTTTCTGGATGCATCAAGTGTAGTTAGCTGATATGAAGATCCAGTCTTGATGAGCCTGGAGATTGCAGGACACTGTATGATCTAAATACATATTGTCTTGAATCTGGATGAGTAGTAATCTGAAGTAAAAACACAACGGCTGTGATCAGAAAGCATAAAATATTTTACTGTAAACATATTATATGTAAAGGTGAGGCACATCTTCTGGTAATATGCACCATTTAACTATGTCAAATACATGCCTGCAGAAATTCAATGCGGAAAAATTCCTCAGTTAATTTACACCTTTCATTAACTTTATTTGCTTTATTTACTTGCTTTATTTTATTGTATTTTATGTACAGCATCTTTGAGATACTTGTAAAGTGTTTTATAAATAAAATGTATTACTAACAACTCTCTTTAATGCTAAGCTAAACCCCTAGCTCGTTATACATTCTCCTGCTTTGCTTTATTATTCAATTAGCCAGTTGAACTTTGATTTGCAATTAATTAATCCCTTTCATTTGTCTTGTCCAATCACTAACCTGTGCCCTCTTTACAGCTAAGTTGCTCTGGTATTTTTTTTGCCTGCAACCATAAATACATGACTCACATAAATAGTGCATAAAATATTGCATTATAAAAGATTGAAAAGCACCTCTGCAAAGATATAAGAATGCTGCCTTTTTATTTTAACATTAGAAACATATATTGCTACATTCAGGTTTATTTACCTCTCTGAATCTCTTACTTTTAAAGAATTGAATACAGGCTTACATATATCGAGCAGGTCTGAAGTAACTGACATTTTATTACACCATTGTGACAGATCTGACTTTAATTACATCCCTGCTCCAATTTACAAAGTTCTACAACGTGTTTGCATTTTTTAGCTTCAGTGTTGCCCTGTAAAGAGCCATTTCACACTGCGAGACCTACAGTTCCAATAACTGTAAATGAATCCCTTATAAAGCTTGGCAGGGAATGAATGCATTTATAAAACAATGCAGCGGGATGCGTTGGTGGAGTGATGCTGCTTTAGGCACTGATGAAACATCAACTTTGATCCAGAAAGTCCATTTAAAGTAACAGATCAGTGACTTTGGTGGTTTATCAGGCCCATCAAAGGCACCAGAACGTTATCTCAGAGGCTGTATTTTTTTATTATTTACTGCAACAATTGCAAAAAAAAAAAAAAAAACGGTAGAAATACAGCATCGAAACTGTTACGGAATCTTACATGAACTTCTGGTTTCATGTTTGTGATTGGTCAGTGTAGTGCCTTGCCAGATAGTTATGTGTTGTGCAGTAAGCTCAAGTAAGCTTAACATTTTTACTGGGCTTTTTTTGTATGTACTATTTCTTTTCCAGTGGTTATCACTGTCACCTTGCAGCTAGAAGATATCTGGTTTGCGTCTCAGCCTGGGCCTGGGATCTTTCTGCATGCAATTTGCATGTTCTTCCTGTGCATGAGTGGGTTTTCTCCAGGTACTCCGGCTTTGCCACATAGTCTAAAAACATGCTCAGGTTAACTGGTAACTCGAAATAGTCCTTCGGTGTGAATATGAGTGTGATTGTTTGTCTCTATGTATAGCCCTGTAGACTGGTAACCTGTCTCGGGTGTCCCCTGCCTTCACCCGAAGTCACCTGGGATAGACTGCAGCCCCCAACGACCCTAATGAGGATTAAGCAGTGTATAAATAATGGATCGATAGATGAATTTCTTTTCCAGTATGAGTGAAAGGGCTGCACTCTTCTGTACAGAGTAGTGGTGTAAAGAGATGCCACTATCTGTATCTGTACAACCAACAAAATTATTTGTTTCTGCATCATAAATCGGACTGAACACCAAATGTTTGAAATGTACATGGTTGTGCATTACAGATGTGGATCCTTTGTTCAGATCTCTGTCTCTGATTACAATGGCCTTGAGCAATTTGCAGACAACACTAGTTGTTGGACCGACTGTAAAATGCCCTGAATAATACTGGATGTTTTGTAAATGGTTGTTGCTAGAGGTTCGGACCCGTACCCGTAGCCTGTGGCCTACGGATACGGCACTTTCCATTTGCCAATCAGATACGTGAGATCTGGTCACGTGACTCCCGGTAGACACTAGCGGTACGGACCCGTAGCATCGGTACTACAGGTACGGACCCTAAACCTGACCCTAACACTAACCCTAACCCTAACCTTTGCTTACCTTTCAACAGTTTGCAGTGGTTAGCAGCTTCTTGACTCGCGAGACTCGCGTACGGGTCCGTATCTGTCTGGCAAATGGAAAGTGCCATGTCCGTAGGCCACAGGCTACGGGTACGGGTCCGTATCTGTAGACACTACCTTTGTAAATGGTGTTTTTCTGGAGGTGCTGATAAGTCCATTCCTGTCTTCACGAATCACTTGTTGCTGTCATTCAAACTTGTTGCTGTCTGCTTGAACACCCAAAAATAGGTGGTGGGGTGTTGATGGACGCCAAATCAAAATTCCATGAAACCTGATGCTGATGCATAATATATGTTGCGTCGTAAATGGATAAATACCACATATTTTTTAAATTATTTCAACATTTTTAAATGGAGAGAATTAACATTTATAGATAGAAACTACAGCTTAATTTTGATGCATAGCTTGCAGAGGTTTGAAAGATATCCAGCTGCAACACAAAGCCGTTGCTTCCTCCTCTTTGACGCAAGAGTTTCCTTCAGTGACAGCCAGGAATGGTCAACTCTCAGCCTGCTGTCTCCTGTACGCTGACTTGGTGGGGGACACGACAGAATTGAATAATAAACTATTTGGTTTTCTTGTGGCGTAATTCACATAACATTATGCCTCATGCACAGAAGTTTTCTTTTTTATTTTCTCCCAAAAAATACAAACAATGTTGGGTCAAACAAATATCTGTTTCCAGCTTAATTTACTGTGCTTCTTCAATAAACATATTTAGATTTCAGAACATCCATACACTGTTTTCGGTCTGAATAATGTATATTGTGTTAATTCCCTCAACAGGTATCAATCAGTCTTTATGCATAAGCAATTTTGCACTGTGTATATTGATGAAAGGACATCATCACTGAATGTGAATATGTCATCCTTTAAGATTCAATCAACGGTGACCAGACTTCTCCTTTTGGTCCTCGAAAATGCTTCACCTGTCATCCAAGAGGCTTCTTCAGTTTTCTGGAGTCCATTTGCTTTCTGCTGGAGTTCTTATGATTAACCCGACCTGGATGACTTAGAAGCTGCTCAGTGGCTCAGGAGGTTAGCACTGCTGCCTTCCAGCTAGAAGAGCCTGTGCGATCTTTCTGCATGGAGTTTGCATGTTCCACCTCTACATGCGTGGGTTATCTCTGGATCTCTGGATAGTCCGGCTTCCTCCCACAGTCCAAAAACATGCTGAGGTTAACTGGTGACTCTAAATGTCTGTAGTCCAAAATGTGAAAGTCAGTGTGATTGTTTATCTCTGTGTAGCCCTGTGATAGACTGGAGACCTGTCCAGGATGTCTCCTGTCTTCACCCTAATGAGGATTAAGCAGTGTATAACTGATGGATGGATGGATGGATGGATGGATGACCTAGAATCTACACAGGTATAAACACAGAATCAAACAAAAATGTCTCTACATGTTCTTTCAAATTTAAATTAATTGTATTGATCACAAATATGATTTATAAGATAATACTATTAACAATAAAAGAGTAAAGAAATGCTTTGGTCAACATCCTATATTAAGAGTTCAGAGGATTATAGATTCAGATGATAGATGGCTGGAATGATGTGGAAAGTTGTGGCTGTTTGTACTGCAGTCAAGATTGCATTTATCCTGACATATAAATGAATAACCCTGGAATATTTACACATGCTCCATACAGTCATGCCATAAATGAGGTTGTGGAACAAGACATCTGACTAAAACATCTGAGAAGAAATCTAACCGACTGTCCAACCGCCAAGTTGCGGATGAATCACACAATTAGTCAGGCGTTGCGTCTCCGCTCAAATGGATCCTCACATGACAACCAATCTGGCAGAAATTCAGTCCTATCCTAAAACTAGGCAGGAGCAAACCGGGCTGTCTGCCTGGCGTAATGTGAAAGGTTTCGCTACTACAGCTGATTCCACTGAGAATCAGCACGCAACTCTGCAGCTTGTTCAGCTTTCAGCCACTTTCATCTCATTGTTTTGGTCTGTTGGTTCAGTCCCAATGGATCCTTCCATGTACAACTGTAGGAGGTGTTTGCAGCACACAGCCTCACACAAGCTCCTTGTAACCTACCTGCCCCATGTGAAATAACACAGAGCCGAAGTAAATGAAATTTAAACATCCAGCAAACCAGAGACCCAGATACATGTTCTCAAGAGAAAGTAGACCAAACTCAGACTTCGAAACGAGTAAATATTTCGCTCACGTTCATCAGGTAGAGAGAAGCAAAACTCCAGAGTGAGAGCGTACATGCAATTCTTTTTTATTCCTTCTTTTTAACGATAAAAATTTCATAACACTGCCGTATATCAAGTTGTTTTTGCTGTTAGTCTCATTCAGTCAGTTGCACACAAACACAAGTCCCCTTAGTATCCTCGGTTTCCCTGCTCCTTCAATAAGCCCTGAAGTCAGAAAATGAATGAAAGGGTTGCAGTTGAATAAGAATGTGGCTTTTAGTGATTCTCTGGAACACACAGCTCAGTTTTTCTCCAGTGGTACAGCTCAGCATCACGGTTCATGAGCTGGTCAACCATGACAGCCCTGTCCTTTTGTTTCCATCATTTCACAGCTTTTTGAGCTTTATTAAGAAATCACATCAACTGCATCAGTGCACTGTTTAGAAAAATAGACTGTGTCTGCCCTGAAGTTGAGAAAGGCAGGAAACAGCTCTCCTTGACCTGGTTGTATATTCAGAGTGCTTATGGGAAATCAGTCCACAGTCTCATTCAAATGTCCAAAGTGAGGTTTCAGTTTGTTTATCTTGTCTGTCTTTGTATTCACTGATCTATCCATCTATCTATGGCTTTAATGGCCTGTCTGTGTATGTTTAGTTAACCATCCATCTGGCCCGACACACTGTGACTCACACATTTTCAGGCTGATTCATTGCTTGCATTTGAAACATCATGTCCACCTAGATGTCTGCCGATTGAGAAGCATCAAAGAAAACAAAGATTATTTGCAAATGTATGTGTGTTTGTGGTTTTGTTGTGTGCAAGTGAGAAAAACAAGTAGACAGAGTGACAGTCCGGACAGCTGTGCTTAACAGGGATACTGCTTTGTGCACTCTGCATGAAGTTCAATTTGAGTTGTGTAATGCTTAAGAGAAGTTTCAGCCTATTTTGTACCAGGTATGTTGACTCCCAGCATGCCTGCTATATTTTTCTCATTAATTTTACACAGAGAGGTCATATGGCATAATTAAAAAATGTAGCTTTTAATCCCATCTGGCGCCACACTAAAGATACTTACATGACATATGTCCTTAAGGGAATAATCCCTTCAACATGACTTCATTAAACTGCTCATTATCAAGTCAAATTGAGACTATTTTCACTCCATGAAAGTGAAGAGCACAGTGGAATTTATGTTGTTTTGTGCAGAGCTACTTATCAGATCACACAACACTCACATCTCATTAAATGCTGCTTTTTGAGGCAGGAGCCATGCAAAATGACTATGAAGCCTCTATTGTGACTTCTTTTTAGCACACTTACACTACCATTCAAAAGTTTGGATTTACCCACACAATTTCATGTTTTCCATGGAAATTCACTCTTTCATTCATATGCTAACATAATAGCACAAAGGTTTTCTAATCATCAGTTAGCCTTTCAACATGATAAGCTAACACAATGTAGCAGTAGAACACAGGAGTGATGGTTGCTGGAAATGTTCCTCTGTACCCCTATGGAGATATTCTAGATGTTAACCCTTAGAAGCGCGAGTGATTGGACCCTACACTCTTCTATAAGTGGGTAAAAAATGATCCGCATAAGAATCAGTGTGTTTTTAATGCCATTTTGGTGAAAAATCAGAATTTGTATTATTGTTTGTATTATTGACACAAGAATGATTTCATGGTAAAATATGTTTATTTTTTCGCTTTATAACAGATTTTGAACATTTTGACAATTGAAAAAGAAGAATATTACACAGAACAGCAATGGAAGGATATCGGCATCCATTTTCCTCCAGCTGTTGCTGCTCTCCGTCCCTCCAAATTTGTGCACTGCATCACTTATATGATGTTATCAATGATAAAGAGCTTGGGGTAGTAATACAAATATTACAATTTCTTTAAAAGTATACAAGGTAACCTAAAAATTGGAATGGAATGATATTAAAAACATGTTTTTTGGGGAATAGCTTGAAAATGAAATGATAAAAACTTTTCATTACAAAGATATTGCAAGAAAACAACCTCACCAGACCATTTTTGACCCACTTGTGCATCTAAGGGTTAATAGAGTTAAAAGTGCTTCAATTATGCACCCTACATCATTATGTTCTATTCACAACTTAGTGGAAACTGATTTGCAACCCACATGGAAGAAAAGCACATCATGTCCTCTGCTGGTAATATCAGAGTAACAACGTTAATTTAACTTCAAAACTCGGAATAGCCCACAGCGAGACATTTGCCACGAGCGGTCACATCGCCTAGTGGTGCCAATTGCTGATTTACCAGAGTGTAATATTTAGAAGTTGACCTGCAGAGTGCACATACAGGCATCACAGAAAAATATCAACAGGAGCTGTGTTTCATGTAGTAGTCAGGTAACTTTGAAGTGAACTTTTAAAGTGTTGCAAAAGATTTTAAAAAACTAAACGCATACTAGGCTTGTTTCCATGAACTGCTTTGAAGCGAATAAACTGTGTACTGTCGTCAGAAGGTGTCGTTATGGACAGTGTCATGCAAACACAACAAAAGAAGGGGAAACAGGAGTTAAATGTTCACTACATCAGGATTTAGTCAGGAAAGGGGTTTCTATCACCACTTAGGCATATTCAGTTATTTTCAAGAAAGTAAAATACACCTCAGGCAAACTAAAGGATTTCTTGTGAGAAAGCTGGTGAAGCGTTTTTTTTTTTTTTTTCCCAAATTGTGCCATCTGCATGAACTATAAGTAATGTGATTCTTCAAAACGCACAGAAAAATAAACTACGAAAACACGGCCAGCAAGTCCGGCATTTAGCTGTGTTTCTTTTGTTTTTCTTTGTGTTTTACATTGTAAAACATGGAGAAACAAACAGGATTGATATTGTACTGCTGAAGTGTTGGATAATGACTAGCAGCAGCTTCGAAAGTGTTTTATTGAAAGGTCTTTAAAGAAGGCTGCTGCAATGTGACAATACAGAGTGAATGATTTCATAAATAGCTTTACAAAACATAAAACTTTTTGTAGTGCCTTAAGCAGACTGAATCATTTTGTAAATGGTTATAAAAGTATCTCATTTTATTACACTTCTTTAGCACCATTGTGACTGTTTAGTTTAATTAATTCTGTTGGAAAGTTGTCTGTTTCTCTATTTCCATTATGCAATGAAAATGCCTCCATTTTAGAGGTGAAATTGCCATGTTGTCTGATTAGTTTATTGTGAGCAGAGAGCCATTAGTATTGTCGAAATGAAGAGATTACACACCTGGCTCTTCAAATGAATGAAATGGAAAAGCTCCCTCATACGGCTATGACTAAAATGGATGTAGCATTGTTGTACCTTTGTTAAATCTATCTATCTATCTATCATAATTGTCAGCTTTTTAGTACATTAACCTCCAGCAGCTACTGTGATGGTTTGTAGCAACAGTTTGCAAGAGTGTTTCAGTTTTTTGCACCTGGCTCAAGTCAAATTGTGCATTAGATCAAGACACAGGTTGGTAGATTGGTATATCATCAACACTAATCTTGGTGCAGAGGAGGTTTAGTGGAAAGAAAAAGCATTCATTGACTAGTCAACCCTCAAGTAAGTTTATGATGGTTCGTCACAGATATACTCCAAAAAAAAAAAGTTGCACACTCTAAAATTTCATTGGATCGCCTTTAGCTCTGAAAAAGTACACATTTGCCATGACATCGTTTTGATAAGCTTCTGCAATGTCACAGCATTTATTTCTGTCCAGAGTTGAATTAATTTTATATTAACGTCCTACATGGATGATGGGACAGTCAGACTTCTGCTCAAAGTCTTCTCCATCACGTCCCAAAGATTCTCAGTGGGGCTGACGTCTGGACTCTGTGGAGGCCAATCCACATGTGAAAATGATGTCACATGCTCCCTGAACCACTCATTCACAATGTGAGCCCCATGAATCCTAGCATCACCATCTTGGAACATGCCTATGCTATCAGGGCAGAAAAACTGCATTGATGGAATGAACTGGTCATTCAGTACATTCAGGTAGTCAGCTGACCTCATTCTTTGGGAAGATAACGCTGCTGAACCTGACCAACTCCACATCAAAACACTAACCCCCACATTCTTGTAGGCACTAGACATGATGAGGGCATCACTTCATCTGCCTCTCTTCTTACCCTGATGCAGCCATCGCTTTGGAACAGTGATGGGTGCACCAGGGTATATCTGGACTCATCAGACCACATGACCCTCTTCCATTGCTCCAGAGTCCGATCTTTATGCTACAAAGCAATTTGAAGTTCGACTGTTCATCTAAGACTTTGTTCCGACCACGTTTGTTTCTCAAAGATGATGGTTCACCACTATGGTTCAGGTTTAATAATGCATTGGACGGGTCTGGACCTAATTTTAGTTGTTTTGTTTGCTTGATGGAGGCCAATAATTTGACCCTTCTGAAACAGATTAACATCCTTTCCTTGACTACAGGATATGTCTTCCAATATGGTTGTTTAAGAAGTGAGAAGCTCCTCACTGCATCAGCGAGGGTTAAAGAAGTTGTTGCAGCTGAAACATATTCATCACTGCAGTAACTATCCAGTTACCTTGTTGCTTAGTTAAATCCAAGTGGCGACTCTTTTTTTCTTTTTGGACAGGCAGTGTATAATTGGCTGAAAAGAGTTGCCTTCGTAGGGTGGCTAAGCTCACCAGAAAACCAGAGGGAGTCTCAGATGCGGTTCTTAGACAGGAGTCAGTTATGCTGCTCCAGCATCTGTTTAGGATGCCTCTATCGTGCCTTCTTCTGGAAGTTTTCCAGGCACATCCAACTGTTAGGAGAGCCCAGTGAAGATGCAGAACACACTGGAGAAATTATATATCTCATCTGGCTTGGCAGCATTTCTAGATCTGGACTACCTCGTTTAGTCTGCTGCACCACCAAGCACCGAAGGTGGAAGAAAATTAATGTATGAAAAAAACACAGTGGCATGTGTAGGTTGCACAGGGAGAAACACATTCTACATTTTGTAATAAATTGTTTTTACTACTGTTTCCTCCACCCCAGATAAATTTGAAAGCACACAAAGGATACTGAACATTATTTTTAAGTTCATCAGTCTGTATATACATGACCCTAGTGTATATGTATAGTAAACTGCAGTAAGGCCTTAATTATCACCAGATGGTTTATAAGTGAATTCTGTTACATAATTAATCCAGAAACATATATTTCATTCATTATTATATTGTTGATATATGTGAATAATGTCAGTTATTAGTTCCACATCTAAAATATCAACTTCCCACAAGTTTCAGCCTATTCAGAGAGCTGGTGGCTGCCTCCAGTTAGAAAATAGCACCTACCAAAAGGGTGGATTAACGTTTCAACTTAGCATCACACAATGTCACAGCAGCTTTCTACTTAAGTATATTAATAATAGTGGTAATGTTAATAATGAAAGCGAATTAAATGGGCCCTAAGGATCTGCTTTTGATTGCGTGTAATGAATTCTATGGCATTGGGGCTATTGTTCAGCTTAATGAAAAGAGAATGACTGTGGATGGGCAGAGGCACAGAATAGATTAATAGATCACACAGAATTGAACTCAATTTTGAAAGTCATAATGAGCTGTCAGTTTTCTGTGCAGCACTGCGAGAGTAAGTTTTAACTTCTGCATTCAGCCGGAGTCGTAGTGGATGGCCGTAGACAGGCTGCTGAAGACAGAAGTAAAAAAAAAAAAAAAAAACGTGTTAAGAAAAGACAGAAAATGTCCATCTGGAGGTCAAGATCATTTAATGAGCCCCATTGATGCAATAATTAGAACAGCAGCAGGCTAATGACGTAATTAATTGCTGAATATATTTTCGCTTTGCCATTTAGAAGACATCTGTTAAGTTATTTACCTAATGGTGTAGCCATTATAAGAAACGATTTGTTGAAGCCCAGAAAAGAATAGGCATTAATTGTTTATTACAGATTTGTCGAACTGAAGTTGGAGGTAAAAAAACAAACAAACAATTAACCTTTTAGTTTTGTTTTTCTTAAAAAACATATTTAATATAGTTTTTGGTACTTCAGTTTTGACAAGCACAATTTAAATAAATGAGAAATCAAAGAAAGTGACATTGTTGTTAAAAAAATGTGTTTAAGGAACTAAATGTGTGGGCAGATGCACCAATAATAGCAAAAACAATTATCTTTTTTACAATACCGTATTATGTGTAATTCCAGAATGTTCTGATTGGATGTGCTCTACCTGTATTAATTGTTTATGCCCCCTTAGTAAGTTACTCTATCATCACTTTAGAAAGTTGTTACAGAAACTGTTTCTTAAAACATCACGATTTGCAGGCATGGCATAACATTAGCGTTTATTAATGATTTTTCTGCCTGCCAGTAGTCTCTACCAGAGAGCTGTACTACAAAGTGAGATTAGTGGGCTAGCAGGTAAGTTGAGCTGAAAGTCAAAGTTTCAGATTTAGAGCCTTAAGGAGTGTCTTCCGTTAAAGCCTTTCCTAATGATCATTTATGAGCGCTACAGATTCTCAGCTGAAGTGTTTTATCTGTAAACCTGTTGAGCTGTGCCTTGCTAAAACCACTGAATGAAGTTGTGTAGTAATTTGTAGTTGGTGTTGCCATGGGAACCCCACGTGTATTTGGTTGGTGGTGCAGAAATCGTATAAACATGTTTTTGTGTTTGGTCCTGATTTGCTGCCAAGTCCATTTAAACTGCTGGTACAGCAGCTAGTAAATCACAGATTACAAAACTGATTAGTTTGTTAGCATTTATCATAGAGAATATTCAATCAGTAACATTTATTTCACATTGATTTGGCCAAAAATTTAAATGATGTCCTGCAGTATGGGACAATGTCAGATCTAAATACAATATCCTGTTTAAATATATGAAGTTTAAAGCTGCAGTGGTCAGTATCTGTCAAAAGTGGTCCAAGAAAGGAACAGTGGTGAACCGGTGACAGGGTTCAAGGCTCATTGATGGGGAGCGAAGGCCGGCAGTTGTTGCGTATGAAGCTGCATAGCTGCAGACCAGTCAGGATGCCCATGTTCACCCTTGTGCACCGCTGAAAGCAGTGGAGGAAGGTCACCTGGTCTGATGGATCACATTTGCTTTTACATTATGTGAATGGCTGTATGTGGAGACCACATAGCACCAGGATGCACTATGGGAAGCAAGCAAGCTGGCAGAGGTAGCGTCATGCTTTGGGCAATGTTCTGCTGGGAAACGTGTCCTGCCATCCACGTAGATGTTACTTTGACACGTACCACCTACCTAAACATTGTTGCAGACCATATGCTCCCTTTAATGGAAACAGCATTCCCTGTTGGCAGTGGCCTCTTTCAGCAGGATAATGTGCTGTGCCACAAAGCAAAAATGGTTCAGGAATGGTTTGAGGAGCACAACAATGAGTTTGAGATCTGGGGAATTTGAAGACTAAGTCAACACCTCAATCTAATTGAGCATTTGTGGGATGTGCTGGACAAACACATCCAATCCATGGAGGCTCCACCTCACAGCTTATAGGACTTGAAGGATCTGCTACTAGCATCTTGGGGCCAGATACCACAGCACACCTTCAGGGGCCTAGTGGAGTCCATGCCTTGAAAGGTCAGGGCTGTTTTGGGAGCAAAAGGGGACCGACACAATATTAGACATGTCGTCATAATATTATGTCTGTTCGAGGTGGTTTAAAGCAGAAAGTCTGAGTTGACAAAGAAAGTTGAAAGCCACCTTTGTGACCCCTGATAACTCTCACAACTCGCACAGAGAAAACCCTGCTATGTCAAACTTACTTCATAGTATACCCCTCTTTGATCACAACAAACTTCAGGGCTAAAAAATGGCGCCTGTGCTAAATGAGAGAAAAACTGCAGTTTCCAGAATGTCCACTTGAGGCTGTCTCTAAATGTGCACCCGTCCATATGAACTCCCAGCCCGATCTCACGAGGATTCGTGAAACTGTCACGTAAATTTTTGTTTCGGCTTCGTGCGCACCAACACGATTTCGTCATGTTTTTCGTGCCGCTCACCACGAAATGCACACCAATGTATTTTAAACGGCGGACTTTTCGTGCCACTCAGAACGTATTTCAAAAGAATGTGTATATTATATTTTTAATGTAAAACCGCGGCGAATCCAACGCTATATTTTGCATGACATCGTCCCTAAACATAACCCTAACCATAATCCTAACCATAACCTAACCATAAGCCGGTGGTACACTTACCAATTTGCATAGGAATTTCAAGAATGTCCGGCGGCCGGCGGCCGCAAACGCAATCACACAAGCAGTATACGCCGATGGACAGCTTAGATCGTCATGAATCCGCCGGTATAAACCACTTTCAGATGTGATTACCACAGCGAAAAACATTTCGTGGTGAGCGGCACGAAAAACATGACGAAATCGTGTTGGTGCGCACGAAACCGAAACTAAAACTTACGTGACAGTTTCATGAATCCCCGTGAGACCGGGTTGGAACTCCTGCCTTCAATGCCAAATTTTACAGCAGAGGTAAACATGTTTACAGCCTGCTACAAAAAAAACTGTTTTGGTTTCTATAGCTAATTGTCTCATTCATGACAATTGTAGGGTGGGTGAATTTCTTTATACCTCATCCATTTCAATCATAATACGGTTTAAATTTTTTGCATAATTCAGAGTGCTTTGAGTGACTGATGGGAAGTACATGGCCCTCAAATGTTTACATGGTTTCATTCATGCTCCACCTCTTTGTGGATTTTTGGATTAGCCAAGAGTCAAGTGGAGTCAAGCACTGGCAAGATGCCGACAGTCAAAACAACTATACTGAGCTTCAAAACTGTGCTTTAGGAAACACCAGTGATGTCTCACAGTGTCCATTCAGCTTTATATACAGTCAATGACCTCTAACATCGCCTATGAAAAATATTAAACTCTGTTCCCTTGCTGGTTGTCAACTTGATCTACGGTTTGGTTTTGGACAGTGACTTACAGTTGGTTATCAGAACTAAAAACTGCTAAAAACAGATTAAAACTGCAGAAAAACAAGTCTGATAACAGCTGTGAGATTAAATGAATTCAGGAAGTAACATGTTGTCTAATCACAACATTGAGCTGAAATGTACTAAAAAGTTTGTTCAGTGGAAGTTTCCCCTGAACCTTACTTTTATTTAATAAGATATATTGCTGAAACACTGCACATTGCTTCAGAAACATTGCTTTGTTTCCTTTGTTTTTCTACAGCTTAATGTCAACAGTCTCTAGGACGCTGGTCAATAAAGTGGTTGAGGAGACTGATCAACTCCCAGGTTGGGCGCCTGATACCTTTTTCGTGGTTTGGACCCCATCCGTCTCCTAAACCACAGTCTTCTTTAGCATAAGCACTGCGTAAAATGAGAAGTCACCTCAGACAAGGCCACTGGGCTAAGTACATCATTTATGTAATGTAATTTATCCCTATCACATTCTAGGCATGGCTAATTAAACCACATCTTCCCTGCTGGAAAAGAAGAAGGTCAAGGAGAACTGTCAAGTCATCCTGGGGGAGACTTTTCAAAAAATCAGCATGTTGAATAAGCTGAACACCTTAATTCAACACACATCTCACTAATGTAGCAGAGACACTAAAGTCCTGTCTCACGCCTATTTATCATACATGACATCTTCATCCTGGAACACATTCCAACAGAAATAGAATACTCACTGTTCTCCTTATGTAATTTTATGTCTTTCTTGTAAGCGTATGGAAACACTGATTTTCTCTATTTTTTTAATCATACAAGGTATTTTAAGTGCTTAGACAGCTGGTCTCACATGACTGTGTTTCTTTTATTTCCGTGTTATTTTTAAAAACAATATATTCAAACGTTTATATTTTAATGACATTTTCAGTTACACCAGAGGCAAGATCCATGAAAATATCTCATTTTAAACTGTCAGTGTACTTTGGACAAATGAAGCTTAGCAGAAGGAGAGCTATATCAGGCTCATACAATTTATTTACATTCTGTCGCTTCCCGCTCATCATACCAGCATCTGTCTGAGAGCCAGTCATTTCACTGCTGTCAAATGTTCAACAGTTGTTTTCTGTGCTGCTGTCGGCTGTCATCTCAGTGTCAGATCAGGTCAGAGAAAGTTGCCAAGCCATTGCTGGTGTCCTCATTTGGTCACTTCCAGGTAGAGGCATACAAACAGCATTCTGGTTAAAAAGGATATTAAAAGAATGGCAGCTAAAGAAACAATTATAACCGGACAATTCAGTGGTAAATAACAGCCTGCTGAGCTATTAATGGTATGTGAGTGACTGAACATGACAACTCAGAGCAGCAGCAGACTGAACTAACTCCTGAGCTGCACTAATAAAGGCCAGGCAATTTGAACAATGATGCATTCACTGACTGTTGTACATACTGGCACGCCTTTGATCATCGATGGGTTCACTTTTTGCGAATAGATTTGTCATTTCTCCCCATGCCTCCAAATACATGCTAATTAAAATATGGTCTTTGTGCTTAAGAAAGACCAAACGTTTCATCTCTATAAATGAATGCTGCACAGAAACTAGTGTGCAGGTGCTTTCCCTCTGACTATACATCGCAGCTCCACCATCTCCAACAAGTCAACCTAAATATATCCCACTATGTCAGAATGCCAAAAAAAAAAAAAACTTTCTTGTTCCTCTCACATTGTAGGATGTGTTTTTTTTCACTAGTAGCCATCGACAGCTCAAAAATGAACCTCAAGTTAATTAAGGAAGGAATGGTACACAGCTCCTTCTCATTTTTCATTTGCAGCACTTTGCCGCAGCAATTAGTAACTCTTACATCCAGAACATTACTGTACCAGCTGCTCTTTGCCATTCTGACAGTCTAATTGGAACTCACACCTCAAAGCATATTGTTCAAAGACGCTCTTTCTACAAAGACCGTTTTCCACTTTTTCTACAATGGTTTCCTCTATAAAACGTATCACATGATGCGGGAGTTGCTTTGGGCATGTCAGACGATGAGTAGTTCATCATATTCAAACTGGGTGCTGTCCCAGTTTTATTTAGAATGTGTTCTCAGAAATAATGGGTGTTTAGCAATTCTAGGCTTGTTGCGCTGATTTCTCTCACAAGACACATCTGTGGGTGGGTGCAAACTGTGCTCAGTGAGAGAGCGGTGCTCTTTTGTGTTTACTTGGATCTGTAACCAAATGGACAATTAGCAGGTTTTGGGGAGCAGATTAGTGTTTTTCTTTTTTTCACAGGGGATTGCTCCAGATTTTTTTTTCAATTTGGCAGCTGTTAGGATAGTTAGGAAGGGGTTGTTCTTGTGAGCTTTTTTGGGATAATCTGCCAGAAAGTCTTGAAGGGAGGCCAAGGAACAAATTGAGCTATATGTCTTGTTTTTTTTTCTTTTTCTTTCATTAGTCACGGACGTTTGCGTTTTAGTGTTGCACATTTCCCTTAAATGTGTTTTGTCCATGAAATTATTTCAAAAACTAAATTATTTATTGCCACATTGTTTGGCATTTATGTTTCTCTGCCACACAAAACTTACATCTTAAATGCAGATACTCCAAAGTATAACAAAGCCAATATCAGAAATGAAGATAGTGTATTGAACTATAGAATGTCCCTGTGGTATCTTGTGGATTAACAACTAATTAAACTCGTCTTACAAACTTTTTTGACTCACAAGTGTTTTCTTCAACCCACCAGGGATTCGCTGACACATCGTTGTCTTCAGCGTGATCAATAACAGATGCATCTCACTCCCACATCCCATGGTTTCTGAGTATGACTCAAAGTAATAAATAAGTAACCCTTGGTGTAAGTATCAGAGTCAGGCTTGGGTTGTCGCTGTCATTGTAGCGGTGGGCAGCTCTCAGCCACAGCATCCTCCACATTCTCTCAGCTGATCTCTGTTTAATGTTCTTACTCATGTCTCTTTATGAGTCATGCAGCAGTGTTTGGTACAAATCCTTTATGAGAGATTTGCTTCAGCTAAGATCTGCTACTATATGCTGAGCAATCTGCTTGCTTTTACTTTTAATATTTTCATCTGTGGGGCAGAGAATCATGAAGCATGTCTCGTACTGAGGTTAGACATGTCAGCTGTTGTCAGGATTCGGCCTCAGCTCCTGTCTCTCTCCTAGTCGTTTACCCCCTGTCAGCCGCCTGATTGCTGTCATTGGCTCCAGCTGCAGCTAATCAGTTCACCTCACTCACCTGTTCCCCTCAACTATTTTAGCTCCCTTCTTCCCCTCAGTCTCTGCTGGATCATTGCCTCAGCTACACTTAGCCACGACTCTGTTCATGCAAGATTCTACTTTTGGACTGCATCAGTTTTTGGACTCATCTGCTTTTCACTAATGGACTTATCGTTTTGGATTACCTCTGCGCCTCCCTGATTATTTTTCTCCAGTTGTGAGTACATCCACCCTTAGTTTAGTTTGATTTAGTTAACCTTACTCCTCCCCGTTATTTCCCCCCTGGCTTTAGTATTCAGAGTTTTCTGTTTGTATAAATTGTTGTTTTTCATTAAATCATTATTAATCTCATCCACCCGTCTGTGCCTGCTGCTTGGGTTCACACACCAATTCATGACAGCTGTACTCAGACAAAGAAAGCCCACTGAAAGTGTTGATTTATCTCAGTGTTTGAGAAACCAGGAGATGTACTGATATTTACCACATATGAGGAAAATATGTCCTCATTTAAGCATTAGTTCTACTTGTGGTGTCAAGAAACAACAATTAGTAAAGAGCAGGTGAGAGCTACTTGCTCAGCTGCATTAATTAAAAAGTTCAGTTCTTTCTAACTTTTTTCAAGGGTTTGGAGAGAAATTCCTTAAATAGAAGGTTTATTTTTCTTTGGCTGCTTTTATATTTTTGAATATTTTCCAATTATCATCTGGTAAACTGGAGACAGTCCATTAAAAATATCTATGAATTTCTAGTGTTTACTGCCTGATATTTCCTATCACCTATGAATGCTCATGCTAATAGTTTTGAAATAAATAAAACAATGAAGCCACGAATGATCTTCTGTCCATTTTTTGAATGACTCTTTTCCTTATCCTTCAGAGGGCTGCAGTCATTCTAATGTAGTCAGGTTATACATGTTTTGTTTCTAGGAACTTGTAGAATTTTACATTCTAACTTTGAAAATTCTACACAGGTCTGTTATTTTAAAATTGACTATGTTTACATTGGATATACTGAAATTGGGATATGTTTGGTCAACAAAAATTGGATTATTGATAAAGTATGCGACCTGTCCAGGGTGTCCCCTGTCTTCGCCTGAGTCGGCTGGGATAGGCTCCAGCAACAACAACACCCCCCCCCCGCGACCCTAATGAGTATGGAGCGGTGTGTGGAGAATGGATGGATGATAAAGTAGGGCTTGGTAGGAACATATGCAATTTTATGATATCTTAATTCACAAAAAAAAATAACGTGTTGAACAGTTTTTCATCTAACAAAATATTTCATAACTGATAATCTGTCTTACACAGTGAAACTTAAGTTTTGATAAGTCTTCAAATCTTACTCCCCTCATTAAAAGGGCAGTTTATCTCGATCCATAGTTATGTTTCATTGTGGCTGCATCCTCCAGTTGGCAAAGTAAATTTGATGGGAGCAAAGGTAAAAATCAGATCAATTATAGAGCCACAAAGTTGGTGCAGGGAGGAGGTCAGGGTGGATGGAGGGACAAAACAAAATGCCAGAATTTCAGTTGTTAAGGGATACCAAAAGTTTTTTTCTTTCATTATATAGGTTTTGCTGCTGACCTAATCCACATTGCTTTGCTTCAATGCCTGTAATTTTGTTGGCCTCTCAAAAAACTGAAGGTGTGTCAATAGCCATCTAAAGCAATTAAGTACACCAATTAGAGAGAAGTACATCACTTCAGCTAAACAATCCATGCCTTTAAACACTTGTTTATCATTGTAACCATGATGAAGATAGTCTTTAAAAAAAAACAAAAAACGATCTGATCACTGAATGGCTGCCTGAATAAATAAAGTTGGAATAATCCAGGGCTGCACAGTGAATCAGTGGTTAGCACTTTCGCCTGGCAGCAAGAAGACCCCTGGTTCAAATCCCGGCCTGGGATCTTTCTGCATGGAGTTTGCATGTTCTCCCTGTGCATGCGTGGGTTTTCTCTGGGTACTCCGGCTTCCTCCCACAGTCCAAAAACATGCTGAGGTTAATCGGTTGCTCTAAATTGCCCGTAGGTGTGAATGCGAGTGTGATTGTTTGTCTGTATATGTAGCCCTGAGACAGACTGGTGACCTGTCCAGGGTGTCCCCCTGCCTTCGCCCGAGTCAGCTGGGATAGGCTCCAGCACCCCCTGCGACCCTAGTGAGGATAAAGCGGTGTGTAGAGAATGGATGGATGGAATAATCCAAACACTTTGGGAAGCGTGTGAAACCTCGCACAATTAGGAAAAGTTGTTTTGTTTTTTAATCTGTACATCACCAGGGTAAAACTGTATTTAACATTGGTGGAATGAAGTGTTAAATTATAAACAGAAACTATATTACTATAAATAAAAAAGCACATATATAGACACAGCCTGATCTCACGAGGATTCGTGAAACTGTCACGTAAATTTTTGTTTCGGTTTCGTGCGCACCAACACGATTTCGTCATGTTTTTCGTGCCGCTCACCACGAAATGCACACCAATGTATTTTAAACGGCGGACTTTTCGTGCCACTCAGAACATATTTCAAAAGAATGTGTATATTATATTTTTAATGTAAAACCGCGGCGAATCCAACGCTATATTTTGCATGACATCGTTCCTAAACATAACCCTAACCATAATCCTAACCATAACCTAACCATAAGCCGGTGGTACACTTACCAATTTGCATAGGAATTTCAAGAATGTCCGGCGGCCGCAAACGCGATCACACAAGCAGTATACGCCGATGGACAGCTTAGATCGTCATGAATCCGCCGGTATAAACCACTTTCAGATGTGATTACCACAGCGAAAAACATTTTGTGGTGAGCGGCACGAAAAACATGACGAAATCGTGTTGGTGCGCACGAAACCGAAACTAAAACTTACGTGACAGTTTCACGAATCCCCGTGAGACCAGGTTGATAGACAATATGCAGTGAGAAAGAACTTTGGGCTCATTCCCCACACTTACTTATTGCTTTGCCACAGGGAAGTCACATGTAGGCCCATAGTGTTGTTGTGCCATAAAATTGATGCACGAGGTGAAACCTCTGCACCACGTAAAAGATGATCAGCAAGGTTGGACTACTAAATGCCTGCCCGCCTCTGACCTCCTGCAGTAAAAAATCAACTCAGCCCTGCATCATCAATGGGGCTGAATGTGACTGTAGCACCCATATTATTCTGTACATGTTAGTGAACAATTTGGGATGCTTGAAATTATTCTACCTGACTTTTCTTGAGCCAACAGGTGACACGGTATGCGGGGGAGAGAAGGAAACATTAATGTAACCCCGTGAACTTGCAAATTCAAATGAGAAACAGATGTGTTCAGTAGTTAAAGCATCATTTTGAAAACGAAAATGTGTCTCTAAGGAGAATAAATAGGTAGGAAAAGATTTTTCCCCAAGGCCTTTCAGTCATTTCACAACTTGCCTTTGCAAATAAATTGAGAAAGCGCAGAACATGGCAGTATTGTTTATGTAAAGTAGATACACCGAAAACAACATGCACAAAGATGTTTGCAATTTATGGACTTAAAATAGTAAATGAAATCCTGTAAACCAAGTTTGGAAATGATAAGCAGGATTATGCCTTTTTACACATTTTTCCTTGCTTTCAGTATGCTAAACCGTTAACATGCGCCTGCGTTGAATGCCTCCTTAAATTGTGACTCTTTTCTGAGATGTTGCCCGCAAGCAGTGTGAGCGATAGCCAGCAGTAAACAAGTCCCATTCCCAGCCAGATAATAGTCTTCCCAGCTGTGTGGATCGTACAGCTTTCGGGAACTGACTCTGTTCCTTGCTGTGCCAGTTGTACTGTTCTGCCAGCACACTCCAGCTCAAGCTCTCCGCAGAACCCCAACATTATTCCTTGCCCAAACACATCATTTACCCCCCAACACACATGTCCCACCAAATCCCAGCGTGTCCTTCATTCTGCTTACTCACAACGTGCACATGACTGTACATTTGTACCCATTGCACAAATTATAATCATACGAAAAAAGTTCTTCAGGATTGATTCACATCTAACCACATTGCTCTTTTTTCATACGGGCTCAAGGCTTTTGTGCTTTTTGAAAAAAATAGAAGTGAAATGAAAGAGACAAAGCCATTATGAGAGAGGAAGTGGCATGCTGTGCTATCAGTCTGTCTCGTGATGTGAATGCCCACATGTACTTACCCCTTTGACAGCCATCCGTTGGATAACTGCCATCCCGATTGCCTGGCTCTTCATTTACTCGTCCGGTCACAGATTCAGCCTGCATCCATTTTCTTCCTCATGTTTATGGTTGCTCCCGACAAACTGATGTCACAACAGCATCAGTCATGCTGCATTAGTGCCGGTGGGTCTCCCAACAGAACTGTTAGGTCCCCGTGAAGGTCTGAGAGAAAGCAGGGATGACAGCAAGTTGAAAGAGGAATGTGTAAAAAAAAAAAAACAACAAAAAGGTTTGGTCCATCCATCTCTGCTGTTAATCAGCGATTACAGAGCAGCAGTGATTGTAAATATTTATTTTCAAGATCAGGGGCTTCAGGTGTACATTATGCATGCACCTTTATCTTTTGTTCATATTTATCCCTGGCATTTGTGAAGGGAACACTCTCCCTCACACTTGTTGATGAGAAGCATCAGATTTAGTGTTATTGCTCTGTACACTGAGGAAATGTTGACTAATTAATAAAGCAAAGCTCTATTTACAATAGCTTTGATGGAGGCCTTTTCTATCCATCAGACTTAATGAAACATCTGTGTATCAGTGTCTGATCATCAGTAGGCAGTCTTACCAGTTAGGCAGAGGCAACTGTTCAAATATTATATGTAATCAAAGTACATGACGCAATTACACAACAATCCAGAAAGCAGTTGCTGTTCCAGAAGAGATTGTTAGATTGGTAGGTGGTGCTCTGAGCAAGTTACATTGAAGAAATGAAGATTACTAACAAGGAGTATTGCATCTCAGAGACACACAGAAGGTGTCCTTTGGTATTCATGTCATCTGCATCAATATTCATTATTATTCAGGAGTTAGAAGAAGCCCTCCATAACTAGGTTGGAGTCTGAAGGAGGCATACGTCAGAGGACTTTCAGCCAGAGGACTGAATTTTGTGTCCAAGGTTGGCTCACAATTTTTTCCGCTCAGTTTCATTACTCTACATAGGAACACGGCAAAGTTATGTGACGATTGCTGCTGGTTTGTCTGTCTGTCTGTCTGTCTGTTAGCAACATTACTCAAAAATGGACAAACATATTTGGATAAAATTTTCAGGGAAGGTCAGAAATGACACAAGGACCAAGTGATTAGATTTTGGCAGTGATGCTGCGTATAGTCTGGATCCACAGATTTGTTAAATATTTCTGTATCATTGTGACAACTTCACTGTAACTATTACAACAAGTGAACACTACGTCAGCTGCCTGCTGACAATCACATGATTGCGATCCTACTACAAACTGACCACTGTGGACTTATCCATCGGAAATGATACAAGGAACAATTGATTACATTGTGGGGGTGTTTAAGAGTCCCATCAATTCCCGCCACCCGCTACATGTTTAGGTCACACGATTTACACATGCATGATACACACCTGTGCTCAGTGCAAAGTAATTTTGTTACTGGGTACATCTATATTAAATGGCCACATTCTATTGTGCTGAGATTTCTGATTGTCAATAACTAATAAACAAATGCTGCATTTATGGAAAAAAGTTGCATCTCTGTTAATGCCATATTGGGGAATGAACAGGCTTTCTGGGGTACTGCGATCTCTGAGTGCTGTTCTATTTTTAGTTTGTGTTAAGTATTGATTCACTTGCTGTTTTGTTCAGTTTAAGCACCAGAGCGTCTTTGTAAAAAGGTGTATTTCAGCCCAAACCAGCATCTTTTCCAGAACTTAACAATCTTCACTTCATGTTACACGGCAAACCCTGCTTTAAAAGGAGCGACTTTGATAACACCAGCAGAGACCATTTGGCTACAGATTCACGTCTTCCATTTCTGACATTCACAGATTTTTGTAGGTCTATCACACCACCCTCTGGGTTGAAAATTGACAGTAAAAGAAACCTACTGTGTTCAAATATGACACCAAGGGGTCCTGACAAAGCAGCAGAATGTGATGAGCTGAGAATGAGAACGGGCTTGGACCTCCACTGAGTTAATGGTAAAGAGAGGAAAGACTGTATGCTTTGGATATGTATTACAACACTGTATCTGTAGATTTGTGTGCTTTCATTTTAGTGTATATTTGAATGCTTTCTTTATCTAGCAGTGAAACACATTTACTGACAACACAAAGACTAAAATAAGAAAGTGTGCAAATTTAAAATTGAAGAACACTTGTTCAGAATGTTTTTGTATCTTTAAATCATGATCTTTTCCTCAGCCTAAAATGTTTGACATTTTGAGGAAAACAATGGCTGTGTTGCAGAAAATTTGATTTGAACATCAGAGATATGAAACTACTGCCTGCAGCTCGGTGGCTTAGAGCAGAAGCGGAGAAAAGCTCACTTGGCCTACCAGCACTTGTAAAGGTAAACTAGATAACATGTTTTTTGTTTGTTTTTATTCTTATTTATTTTCTTACTGATGAAGCTTGGGTCAGGGTGATCAACACGAGCCAGTTTGTAGCCTTAAAGTTAAAATAAGGTACCGACCTGCTCCCTGTGGCTTCACCTCTATCATACTTAAAAGGTATCATCAAATCTAATTCTTGGTACAGAAACACAAAAACTCAATGTTTTCCTTTAACCAAATAGTTATTCTCTAACTGCAGCCCTGCAGATATTACTTTATTGTAGAGTGAAAAACTCTACTGAGGCTGTGTTGAAGAGGAAACATCACATTTGATACAAGAAACCACATTTTATTTCCCCATGTTATTTATTGCACCAGCAATGATCAGAATCCTCTGACCTCAACAAAGTAATCATTTTATTTGAAAACCATACTAATCTACTTAACCTTGACAAAGTTGTGGTTAACCAATGCTTAGTCAAAGTGCTGTCATATCATGTAATGGATTCATTCTTGTTTTACAATGATTCATGATGGTTTTTGGTGCCACTGATGCATAATGTCATCATTGTAATGGTGAGTGCAGGATCGGAAAAGGCTAATGTATTATTGGATGTATTATACTTTTAAACAAGAATGAGAAACTGCACCACTCAGCCACAACATTAAAACCACTGCAATGTTCTGCTGGGAAACCTTGGGTTTTTGCATTCATGATATCTTACTTCTGTCTCAACCTCAGATGTCAGGCAGTGGCAGGCACTCCTCCCTTCCCTCTTCCTTATTCCTTCTTTCCTCTCCCTCAGGTGGTCATGAGCGTGGCATGCGGCAAAGTCAGGTGTGTCCAAAGATTACCATCAGAAGTGGCACACCAGCAGGTGGGAATGATCTCCACAATCACCCTCTCTTTCCATAGAGGATGGAAGCTGCCACTACTCTTCGGACCGTCGAACTTCACAGTCAGCGTTTGATCTCAGACTCTCTTGTGTTCTGTTAAGTACTTATTTTGATCTCCTGTGTTACAGTTCTGGACTCCCACCACTTTGTCTCTGCCCGCCTGGATTTTCCATCTAGTTCCCTCATCAGTCTGCACCGTTCTGGATTCCACAAACTGCACTCCGCCATTCACAACCACCGAGAGCCCACCTGCTGCCGTGCCACACGTCTCCTCCCTCCACTGTCCTCCTGCTCGTCTTCCCTCCTCAAGCCAGTCATCAGCTAAGTTTCCTGCTCTCTCCCTGTTGGAGCCAGTCAGTTTAGTTATTTCAGGGTTTTTAGAACTATTGTTGAGATTTCTTTGTGCCGAAGATTCGCTGTCAGTTGTAACACTGAGCCTTTAATGTCCACTAACTTTCTGAGCCAGGTTTTACCTTGTTTAGGTTAGTTTTTTTGAAATTCCTGATTTGTTGACCTGAGTTTGGTTACTATAGGTCCTCCGAACCACTAAGGATCTCTAGTGACTCTAGTTGTGTTTATGCAACTTCCTGTTTCCTGCTGTAGTCCAATACATGTCTTGTAGTCTTTACTCATGTGCCTGTAAATAAAAATATTTTCAATCTTTACGTTTGCTTCTTGTGTCTCTGTTGTTCTGAGTCAGAGTCAAAACCTCTCAAATACCATCAACTTCAACCATACTGCAGACCAAGCACACACCCCATGTTAACGGCACTCCACAGTGTCAGGTCAATGTGCCCATCTGCAGTGGAAAAATTGCTCAGAAATGACTGGAACATAATAGTCCAAGGCTCAGCCTTCAAACCCCCAGATTCACACCCTATGTAAACAAGCCTGATCCACAGAGGCCCCACTGCCAACGTCTGGTGCCACAGGACACCTCCATATGTCTATGCCGCTATGGTTCTGAGTTCTTCTGAGAGCGCAAGGGGACCCTACACAATATTAGGCATGTGGTTTTAATGTTTAATGCATCTGTTCAGTGTGCCACTTTTGAAGTTTCTTCAATCTTCAGGTAGATCTGAAATATCAGCAGTGCAGATCAAAAGGTGAGTGAGACAAAACAAATACCCATACACAACAATGCAAAAAAAGGCACAAGGCAGACTAAAAGCCTTTGTCGGTTCCAGTGTAGGAGGTGTTGTCAAGTGGGTTCACCAGAGCCATCTTTAAATAAAATTTAATGGAGTGTTTTGTGTTCGAAATGAGACTAAGCTGCATCTTTGTCACAGCCTGATGTGAAACGGAATGTTTTATATCCCCTTACACAACATTTGCATTTCAAAGCATCCCATGTTTTGATATCATTGCAGTGTTTGAAGTGGGCAAGTGTGGTAGGATTATTTCATAAACAAATCATTGGGAGTTTAATTGGGAAAATCTGATGTCAGGTATTTCAGATCTTCTTTGGTCTTGAGCGCGGGTTGCAGTGTAAATTTGCATCACAATAGCCTCATTCACAGACCTCAAACAAAGTGACTCATTGGAATTCCAGTGGCAAGAGCCAATTTAGTGGGTGATCATGTGGGGAGATGCTCTTTAGGCTCATGAAAAAAAAAAATCACAACTTCTGGCAGAATTCATAGGGCACTTTTCAACCAGTTGATTCAGTGTGCTGGAATTACATTTAATCCTTACTGGGGATCAAAAGCCCTACAGTAAGAGGAGTAAATGTTCCACATGTGTGACAGGAATACTGCACCAGTTGTCACGAATATTTCTTGAATACAGCACACATGGAATATGCACTGCATCTGAAGAGCTATATGTTTGTGGTTTAGTATTTAAATTCCAGACTGTTACATGGAATATGGCAGGTATACTCTTCTTCACCTGAGAAATGTCTTGATTTTTAAATCCAGTGCTGGTGAGCAGCCAAATGAGACGAATAAATAATTTCATTAAGAATTAATTAATAGGATAAAAAATTAAGTCAGTCACAGTTTCAACTGTGATAATAACTAACTACAATTTCATTATCAGTTAATCAGCTTAATCATTTAGTCAGCAAAATAATAGTGAAAGAAATTCAATGTCAAAGATATTAAAGATCCCTCTGGCAAAAAAAAAATAAAAAATTATATCTTGTTAATATGTCCACATGGAGTTTCCAAATGCTGGAGGACGTATTAGGAGCAAAATAAGCTGACAACACCACAGATGAGTATTTACACCTTCAAACTGCATCTTACAGTCTCTAAAACAGATTCAGACAACCAGTCTTAAGAAGCCAATCCTCTCTACTTGCAAGGGCCTTTCTGTATGATTGTTTCTCCTCAGAACTGGTTGCAAACATCCATCCATCCATTATCTATACACCACTTAATCCTCATCAGGGTTGCAGGGACTGGAGTCTATAACTGCTAGGTGACAGCAGGGGACACCCTGGACAGGTCACCAGTCTATCACAGGGCTACATATTGAGACAAACTCACATTCACACCTACGGACAATAAAGAATTATCAGTTAACCTCAGAATATTTTTGGACTGTGGGAGGAAGCTTGAGAAAACCCACGCTGCACAGGAAGAACCAGGCGTGAACTAACCGTGTTGGTTTCAACACCGAGAAAATGAAGCCCGGATTTTGCTACTTCCTGGTCACCATTTTGGATTTTTTGGAGCTAGTGACGTAAAAAGCGTCATCAAACAGGCTGGACCGGAGAGCAACTAGGGGCAGGACCAGTCTATGGGTGGGCCAGACTGAAGCCAGACTGCTGAAAGCCTCGCCCTAAAGGATCTGTCAATCATTCCAGACAAGACTGTCAATCAAGTATAGCCACGCCCCCTGGCTCCGCCAACTTTAACGATTTATTTAAAATTCAGTATTGATTTATTTTAAGATTGGCCACCTGATCTCTCATTTTGACCATGAAAACTAACAGGAAAAAAATCCTGAGCTGTAGAAAATAAGTATCAAATTTTATTTTTTCCGGTGATGAATTGGGGTCTATGGAGCAAAAGCTTTTTGGAGCCAACCCTAGCGGACGGCGTGATATTGCGAGTTTTTGACACTTCCGGGTGGGCTTCATTTTTGGAGCCAGATGCTACATCCATCTTTATATACAGTCTATGGGAAGAACATGCAAACTCCATGCAGAAAGATCCCAGGTGAAGGTGTCCAAGGCCAACCACTGAGGCCCTGTGTAGCCCGGTTTCAAACACGTATGACTGAATTGCTTTTTTAAAGATATTCTTTGGCCTTTTATTGGCTTTATTAGACAGGTTACAGTAGAGAGACAGACAGGAAAGTAGGGAGAAGAATGGGGAAGGGGGGACCTGAAGCAACGAGCTGTAAGTTGGAATCAAACCCAGATCACTGCCCCTACTCAACCAGTTGATCTACCTGGGTGCCCCAAATTACTTTTATAATGAAAGCTAGTGTGCTTGTGCTGCAATAAGCAGCTATGGGTAGTTGGATATAGAGGTGGGGATTTCCTTATTTTGCTTCTTCTTGAAGAAGCAATGTGTTACTTTGAGCTGTTTTAAAACAGTAAAGGATTGTTTTCATGAAAAAAAAATCTCAATAAATGAGGTAAAAAGAAGTGAGTTTTTTGGGACATAAACAATGACCAGAGAGGGACTTTAAACTGAGAAATCAGCTGATTCTCATATTTTGAGAAGCTACAACCTGTAAAAGTTTAAGTAATTCACCATTAAGATATTATTTTTCTGTTTTTCTGTCGGCTTAAATTAGTAGTTTTCTTGCTGGAAATCTCCTGTAAATTGAGAACCATCAGATTCATCAATTAGCTGGCTAACATCAGTTGTTTGAAATCCTGATATCACGACAGGGTAACAGGCAAAAATCATTTTAACAGTTTAAAATATGTTTTTTGTAGTTGGCTTCCAGATGAATACATCCAAGCATGTTATGACTGGATGCTCCTATTGGCAGGAAAAAAATATTAATAATGTCATATTTCATTTCTGAATAAACTAATTTCTTATCTGACAACATTATAGTTAAGGTTTGGATAATTTTAGTCAGAAAATGATATTGCTGGAGTTAGGAAATGATTAAACGAAACCAGCAAGGACTGAAAAACAGACAAAAATGTCAGACTCTGACATTTTGTTAACAACCTAACCTCTCCAGCTGCTCTATAACAATCTCACAGTATGTCTCACTCACTGAGGTTTGAAACCTGTTTGATGCCAAAAATGAATGAATGTTGTCTTGGCTATTTTCGCACATTTGAAGCATGTGAATGTGCTCGTGCTCGTCTGGCAGGAGGGGTTTAAAACTGGGAGGGCAGATCTGCTGGCGGAGGACTGTGTCCTCAAATTCTGGCATTCTTGTTTCTTCAGATTTCTGTTTATTGCAGTTTTTACACATTGTCATTTTCAAGTTTCCCCTAACAACTGATTGTGTCATTTTACTTAGAACTGAGGAAAACTTAGACGATTCTTAAAGTATGTCCAACACCAGTCAAAAAAGTTTTGCAAAATGCTTTACGGCTACCGTCTTAGCCAGAGTTGCCTTGCAAAAGAGGTTACTAGCTCTGAAGGAGTCAACTGATTAAATAAAGGCTGAGTAAAAACAATATTCCATAAGAAGCACTTGAACCTGTCGTGTTAGACTGTTGAGATTTCTTGTTTACACATGTTCTATTTGCCCTCAGGTAGCCCCACACAGTCATTATCAATCATTAATCTCTTTCTCCATACAAGTTTATTTCACAAGGCTCACAGCTATTTTAAATCATGAGCTTGGCTGCAAAATCTGGCAACGAGTCCTCTTGGATTTGGACCAAATACAGCAGAAATTGAACAGTTATTGAAACATGTTATGCTCGGTGTAGGAGTTAGAGTGGATTTTTCATTCTCCAGCTTCAGCATTCCTTTGAGCTTGAATCTTTGATTCTCACCTTGTGAACCAGAATAACAAAGAAAGCCTTCACTGGAGGTTTCACTGAGCACTATTAATTTCCCTTTGTCTATAAACATTAATCAAGGCTGTGAGCAATTGTGTGTAATTACTCAAAATATCCTTTTTCATTCTTGGTAGCGTGGCTTTGTACACCAGATATCAGTGTTTCAGATCAGAGGTTGAATGTTTAAAACTATGTACAAGCAGGCAAGTGTACACATAAAAGCAGGTGCCAAAAGAAAGGAAAAGCCTAAAATAAATATCTTGATGAATGTGAAAGTGACTGGTCTTCACAGTCACCAGATGTCAATCCACACTTGTATTTATCCCACCAGTAGTAATCTGCAGACTTGACTGAAGCAGTTCTGGAGGCTGATGGTGGCCACATGTAATACATTCATACATGCACTTGTTTTGAGGCTATGCAATTAAAGTGACATAATAAATTAAATAAATAAACCTGGAACACCATGCGTAAAACAACGGTACCATTATTTCAAGATATGCATCTGGAAATGAAAACAATTTACTGCCCTGTGGCTCCCATGCAAGTATGCAAAACCTTAACATTTACAATTGCTTCTTGATAAGAATGCAGGCCAAGCAGGGAACCGCTGTGCAGAGGCCACAAACCAGACAGGAGGAGTGGATATGAGAAATGTCTAATGGGAGTATCTGTAAATAAACACTGAGGTGTGACTTTTTTCAAGGCTCCAGTGAATAATTTATCCCCAACAGAAATCCATAAACATAACAAATGAAGAAATGTGTTTTTAGTTTTGATGAGGAGTGATGTCACCACCTGTATTAAAACTGCAGAACCATATGAGGCTCAGTTGTGTGACTGATACATTACTTTATGACCTAACACAAAAGAAAATCGACAAGATGTCAGATAAATTATGTTGGTGAATTTCACACCCAGAGTTGTCCTAATTTTTTGTCAGGATAGAGAAGCAAACAAAGAGAAACAATCTCTTTAGAATTGTCCAGTAAGACCCAGGAGATACATACAGTCATTTGCAACAGCATGTATTGCATATTTTTATCATAACAGAGAAAAATTATTTATGTTCTGAATTTTGCTACAGAGCTGCAACATATCCGCTCTCAGTGTGTCTACAAAAAGCTTATAGTCAGACTACTTTTTTTGTCTGGTTATGGCAAATAAAGCATGAAAACCACAAATACAACAAAAACGCTGCAGTATCACTGCATATTTAAGCTTTAAAGTCTATGCATGCCAACTGTAGTCAATAAATTAAGATTTCTGATAATAAAATGGAGGAAAAAACGTTTTCTGGTAGACTGCTGTATATTTTTCTGCAAGGGCTGTAACTGATAATTGATTTTTTTTTCTTCAAATAATGTACCAGTTTTTAATATGAATTAGTGACTATTCAGATTATGAATTTCACAACTGCCCAGTGGCTCTTATTTACCCATCAGCTTTTAAATTTAGTATGAGGTTGCTTTAAGCATGTGCTAACTAACAACAAAGTTAGTAAAGATGCTCCTTGTGTTCTTTTGTAATGTGCAGTAAGTATGCTTTTTGTGATTCATATAAATTGCTGCTACAAAACTGCAATATCTGACACCCTACTTTGTTGCTTTTTTATGTTAAAAAGTAGTTTTTTGATGGTCTACTGGCCCATCAATCGCTAAACTGCAGTGAAGTATCTTTGCTGACTGGGGGCAGCGCCAGAGTAGGTTAGTTTTGCTGCACTTACACTGCACAGACTACAGCTCTGGGCCCTCATTTATAAAACATTGCGTAGGATCCATAGTAAAAGTTTGCGTATGCTGAAAATCTGAAAAGGGCGTACGCCCTTCGCCCCTGATTTATAAAACTGTGCGTAAGCACAGCTGCACGCAATTTCTTTATAAATCACAGACCAGCTAGAAGATTGCACAGGTGGATCCACCTCACATCCCGCCCACAACACACCCACATTTTACCATGAATGGTCAATGCAAAGTAACTCATGAATGTATCTGTATATAAATAAGCTGCTGATCCACGGCATTTTACGCAGAGCTGGTCTGTAGTCTTTTCCCTACGCTGCTGTGCGTCAGGATGAATGAATCATGTGTTGACCCAGGCCACCCTGCCACTAAATTTGTTATGATCATGTCCGATGTACAAATAATTTGTACACTGATTGAATGTACATTTTTTCGGTTCACATAGACAAATTCATCTTCACTCGGAGCCCTTACAGCAGTGGTCGGCAACTGGCGGCCCGAGGGCCAAAACTGGCCTGTCAGGAATAATATCTGGCCCGCCAGATGATTTTGAAAATTTGATTTGGCACGGAGCCAAGCCAGTCCGTCACTGCAACACGAAACTCTCGTGGTCGGCTGCTGCCGGGCATTTCCGTGTTCGCGCTACACGGTTGTACCAGTCAGATTTCACTGAGCAACAGTGTGTGCAAAACGTGTGTGGGAGTGTTTTTTAATAGACCTTTTCGCAGTGACGTCAGAGTCTGGGACACGTGACCATACCTTCCTTAGCAACGCACGCCGCCATTTTAAGAGGGGGCAACAAAGTCATTAGCAACCGTGATTTGACCGCTGAAACCACGCGGTTTTGACCCGGAGACAAATGTCTGGTGATTATTTCGGAAATCTTGAGCCAAAAGCCAAGCTACGGTATAAAGAAAAAATAGAACTGGTTGGTTTGCAGTCATGTCCGTACCAAATTGCACTGGGATCATGGGAAAACGACCCTACTACATGTCCAGATCTTCATTAGCACTCCATTTACGAGTACCTTATCAACAGCCCAGGTATCCACACAATGGCGAAGATGAAGACTTATAAAAGCCTGGACTCATACGTTTTCTTTGAGGTATGCTTATATTTATACGTTTTTGTGCATACAGGTCAATGTCAGAATGATAAATGCCGTGTAAGATACGGCTACACCAGCTCCGCTATGCTAAGCTAATGTTAAGCTAACGGGGTGAGCCATTACACCTTTTAATTTCAAGTGGAAGTAGTGTATGTATATTAGTTAGATGTGCATTATCAAAACTAAGAGTCAGATACCTGTAAATGAGCTCTACCCACCCAGGCCCAAGGGTATGAGGTGCTAACAATAATGAGGACAATGCTGCTGATTACAGCATAGTAGTTAGCAGAACGAAAGGGAGGAGAGAAGGTTTAAAAATAGCAGTGTGAGTAGAAAGACCCCTGACTTTTTGTGGGAAGCACAGCTAGCACTAGCCTAAGCTAAGTAGCTAGCCCTCAACATTTCAGATAATTATAGACATCATAAGCTGCAGTCAATTCCAGCCACTTTCAGTACAAAAAAAAAAAAAAAATGCTAATATTCTATTTGTAAATAACAATATTTCGAGAAATACAGGGAATATTGGACGTGCATCGCGAGGTGCATTTCCTTGAAAACGACCTATTCGTGGATTATATACCGACTTCAAGACATGTTTTGGACAAAATATGTTACTGGCTTGTTTCGTCTGGATGTCCAAGGTTGGATTATGGCCGTTTTTTGTGGAATATTTTCATCTGTGTGTAATAATGAACCCGGAAATGTGAGTCGCGCTGTTGTTTGTCGGACAAATGTGGTTATATTACCCGCTGTGGTAATCACATCTGAAAGTGGTTTATATCGGAGGATTCATGAGAATCTAAGCTTTCCATCGGCGTATAGTGTTTGCATAATCGCGTTTGCAGTTTCAGACATTTAGCAAATTGCTTATGCAGATTTCAAAGTGTACCACGGGCAGGACACTGAAGCGCAACTGGTTAAGCTTCTTAATTAATAATTTCAGAAAATCAGTTAAGGGGTAATAATTTCATGAAACACAATATACCATTGACGAAATGCTGACTGCAAACATAGGACCATTTTGACTGTGGGCTCCATGTGGTACCATTATTGTTAATCTGCCTCAATGCTGTGAGCCATAAAGTCCTTTTCTGGCCCTTTTCAGTCGGAATCCTGTAAAAGGAAATGTTCTTGTTGCTCCATGACTGAGAACAACAGCCAAAAACAGCGCAGGTTTTGGGCATATCTGCTTTTGGTCGTTCAAATCGGGAGGGAAACGTGGGAAAGTAATGGTTGTCAAGGCAAAGCATACCCCTCTTAAAATGGCGGAATCGCATTGCTAGGGCCGGTGACCGGCGGTGACGTTCAATGATGACGTTTCGGAAAAAGGTCTATACATCTCTGATCAGAATTGAGACGTGTGTCCCAAGCAGCAGCGATCAGCTGTAGAAGCTCTGCTGTTCGCGGTATCGCCCCGCCCCCCCGCTCCCCCGCAGGTTGGCCCGCTGTTCGATTGTTTACAAACATTTTGGCCCGAAGCCACATCTACTTGCCGACCCCTGCCTCACAGCAACATGAGTGCAGTCAGTTACGCCGATTACATTTGGCAAACCGGACATCGCTGCAAATTTCCGTTTAATGTTGGGCTGTTCACCCACAGTGTAAGGAAGCCTGATGTATGGACTGGTCATGTTTATAATGTCATCTAAAACAGCTGGCATTATTGCACCTGTACTATCAGGCAACATGGGACTGATTTATGCTGTGCATGAATGAACTTTTAAACCTAAGCTTACAGCTCTAAAAATTTGTCTTTTCAGTTTGCAGAAAAACTTTTGGAAAAACAAACTGTAGATTTCCCATCTAAAAAACAAGACAACACACACAGGATGAAAATCGCAGTCACACTCCTCCTTGAGACTGGTAAATATATAAAATAGTAAATTGTTATCCAATGAATTTTCCTTTTAAGAAATAAACATTCTCAAACAACTCTGTGATTACACTAAAAGTATGGAAATCTGAATAAATAGACAATGGTGACCAAAAAATGCTATTTTCTTTGTTTTAGATAACCTGAGAGACATATGCTTTTCCTGTGGGGAAGAAGAGCGAGAGACAGAAATCAACTGGGTGAGAGAATGTGTCATCAAATAAAAATTGCAATTTATTGTAGAAAAGAAGGACAACCTATTTCATGCATGCAATTTTTTTTCCAGATTCAGTGTGAGGCCTGTTTGAGGTGGTTCCATCATGTCTGCGTCAAATGTCCACCAATAGACCAAGTCTTCCTTTGTGTTGCGTGTGTGTGAAAATTAACAGTGCCTCATGTATATAGTTCAGGAAATGTGTTCTGTTGCTTTTAAGTTATGTTCATGTACATTGAGAGTGTTGTTTTCATTTAAGTTTTTTTTTCCACTTAATTTATTTCAACTTTTAGTTTGTCATAGCTTATTACTCAATTTATTCGATTGAAAAAGGTATTTAGAAGTTATCGTTATCTTTATATAAAGAAAATGTATGTAACCCCACACCCCACCCCAAGTAGAAAGTGTTCATTGTTCATTGTCCTTTCCATAGATTAAATATTTGATCCTTTTCAGGTGGCTATACAATACCTTAGCCAAAATTAAACACTATGTGCCTACTGGTCTTGGTATTTTTCTTTTTGTAAGTCTTTCTCTTGTTATTCTGAGAAAAATGTTTGGTTTCCAATACTATCAGGCTTGATCAGAAATGACCACAAAATAAATGTTATGATGGTAGTTAATGATTTGACCCGTTTGAAGGGGGGTACAGATTTTTGCAGGCCAGATATGGTCTGAAATAATTTGTACCCCCCTGTAACTTAGGATCAAATTGAGTTTACCTGTGCAAACTCCCCATTGTTTTAGGCTTTATTAGAAATGACAATGAAATAGCCATAAAAATGGTTCGGAGGGTCGTTCATGGTTTGACATAGCCAAGCAGGAAGAGGGACACAGTTTTTGCAGGTTACAAAATATGGTTGTAATTATCTGCATCCCCTTCAATAATTTTTCTGTGAGCCTGAATTGAACTGTGGTTAATCTGCATGTTCCGATGAAAAACAAAAAATAGCAAATGAAATATAGCTAATGAACTGCACCAATATTTATTTATTTATTTTCATTTTTCATTTTCAGGGGTGCACATCAAACGGTTGCCAGGTTTTAATATGCAAAGATAACATGGAATTAGAAATACCATTGATAAGGCTGTCTTTAATTTCTTATGAATAACATTTCCAGTGAAAAATGCAGTCGTAATAGTGCGAGTAATATACTAAAAAGGAGCAGTGATATTATTATTATTATTATTATTATTACCATTGTGCTGGCAGAGCTTTAAAGTTAGTGTTCAAACTGTGTCTCAAAAAATACAATTGTTTACAAGCTTGTGTTTGGCGTCGTCTTACTTTTAGGTCGAGTCCTCACGTTTTTCATGGATACGTGCTATTATTTTGAAAGTGTGGACACAACTTCCGGATGATCGTACATTGCAGTAGCAGGCTAATCGAAGAAAAAGTATCCCAAAGAGCAGTCAAAGCTCAGCGTATGGCCATGGTATGAAGAGAGATAAAGCGTTACTTGTGAAGAGTATAGATCCTTTGGAAGAGCTTTTCTTCACGGCGCTACACAGTGTAATAAATGACGACAGTTCGACAACTTCAAGAATTTCAAACAACGGACTTGTTTATTTTGGTAGATACATTTTGTACTCTCAAACAAAATAAAACAGAAATAAGATAACACTCACTCATCCATACAACAATATGCATAATAGTATTTGCCATTTTATAGTGTGCGCGCTCCCGTGGACAAGGGATACACTTCCTATCGGGGATAAGTACCTTGGCACAACACCGGGATGGCTTGGTTTCGGCAGGTGGGTCTGTCTAAATCGGCTTATTAGCCAGTCATCATGGGCCATAAAATCTCCGTGATCCCTGAAATCTCTCTCCATTCTTATCTACCATTTATGTGACTTCCAGCAATGCCAGCGCATCCATTGTGCCACATTATGCATGACTGTCACCTGCTATTTATCCGCTTGATCAGCGATTGGACTGATTGATTACTAATTTGGAAAAGGCATGTGACAATCAGTGCCATCCACCACTATATCATTTAAAGATGGAAGTTTGATATATGAACATAGTTCTGCAAATACAGTCGTAGGCCGAATGGCGCACTATATGAACATCTACAACAATGAGGGTTTATGATTATCGGGCTCTACAAGTCTAATATGTGATAACAATAAAGGTTTGAGATCAATCTGGTTTCAATTCACCACTTCACCCTCTGGCACTGCTGTTCCTCTGTTTCCAAAATGGGCTCAAGCAAGCATTAGCGCACCAGTGCGCACGCCAAGTTTGTTTTTTATAAAACACAACCTTTGTGTAGAAAGTGGCGTACGCTACTTTCTAGCCCCGTTTTGTGCGTAAGCAAGCTTTATAAATGAGGCCCCTGATCATTCCGGTTTCTCCAGTTCTCCTGCCCTAACGTCAGCAGCAAACATGACCCACTCACAGCAAATGTCCACAGACTGTCAGATGTGGTCCATGTTTATATATCCATGAGGGCTGGGTTAATTTAGACTCAGTGACAAAAAATAACGCATTTTTAAAACATAATGCATTTAATCGCACCTTTCTCAGTTGGCATACTGGTAATACCGTTGCACACTCCAGCCCGTGTATTTGCATGTCCTTTCATGTTCTTTGTGGTCTCCATTCTGCTCATGTTTCATTAGTATGTGTTTAAACGTATCAGTGTACGTTCTCCACATGTCCACATTGTAGCCTTGTTGTGTGCGAAAGTGGTTTTATGGTATTTATCTGTCAGTCTATCTTGACTTTGAACGGGATGTTTTGCAAATGTAGTGAAGTGTTTTTAGACATGAGATAGTTTGAATGGGCTGCTGCTTTCAAAAGCCAGTTTATAGCTTTATTTAATCGTGGAAAGAAAGACTTATTTAACTTTATTGGTTACACTGCCTATTGAAATGTCATAAATGACTTTTGCTTTCAATATTTAACCAAAACCACGACCTTTCCCAAATCGTGCTCAAACAAGTTTTACAATTCAAAACCGAACCACACACACGACACATCATAGGCTAGAACTTAACAATTAGTGGCGCGTATCTCATTATTATTTTTCAGATCAGTACTTAATTGCGGTTATTATCCAGGGACCTCATTTATTAAACACTGGATGAGCCCTAAATCTCTTGCATAAAAACAAGCAGCGTGCACAAGAAAATTGCCCTTTATCACGCGTGTGTACACACTGTGCACCGTCAGCAGTGGTAAGTCCCAAGCATTCCATATGAGTTTGCTCATGTTCGATCTCTCTCTTTACATAACCACACATGGGCAAATCAAGCCTAAGTGGTAAACCACTTCATTTTAAACGGTTCTGAATGTAGAACAAGGGAAATGGGTACACAAGAAGAAAAAAAAACTCGACTGACAGTGAGGTGGAAGTCCTGATTAAAAAAACAGCACTAATTAAAACAGTTCTATATATCAGAGTTTCTGAAGGTCTGTCAAAAAAGAAAAAGAACATGGTTTGGGCACCAGTGACTAAAGAAGTCAGCGCTGTGTCTCTTGTAACAAGAGCAACTGCAGAGGTTGAAAAAAAGACGAGAAATTAATTACCAAAACTGAAAGGCTGTGAATATTAAAAAAAGTAACAGCCACAGAAGGACATTCCACCTCATCAGTATCACTTGTGGATGGAGGAAATAATAATAATTGGAGAGGCCTTACTGATAGAATCATCCCTGCATGTGATCCTGAGGTCCACAGAGAATCGCCACAAAGCACAAATGAGGCAGAAACATCTCAGCTACCACATTTACTTGTTCCCTACTGCCTATAGAATACAGATTCAGTGGTTGAGTGTTCTTTTTCCCTCAATAGTTTTGGATTATGAATACTTATTGTTGCCATGTTACATAATTACTAACAGGTGTAAAGTGCATGCGCAAAAGTTTGAGAAATGTCAAACGGTTAGCAGAAAGTCCTTTTACATTTCAAAATTTTAAATTTTAGACTTTTTGAGGCAGTTAGACAAAGCAAACAAAACTTACACTGAAAAATTGGTGCAATAAACTATACAGTGGCATTTTGGACACAACTTGGGAAAAATCTAGCAAGCTAGCTGCTAAGAACAGTTTGAAAATAGCCATGTTCCCATTTTCCATCATACTTTATTATTTATTATTACATTTTGTATTCGAAAACCATATCAGAATCTAAAAAATCTGAAAAAGGTCCCCAGCTTGGAAACAAATCGAATATGCCTTTTTATTTTTGTTCCAATTTTGTAGTATCACCAATTATGCCAATTAACAGTTTTCTCATTGATTAATTTGTAAGCCAAAAGAAAAGTGGGTATTTGAAAGTTGCCCTCTTTGAACTACAGTTTTCGGATAATAAAGCTTGAAATCCTGCAGCTCTTACTGTATCTTACCTTGGAAATATATTCAGCAAAAAAAAAAAAAACAGCAGTTTGTAACAGAGTTGCAGACTCAGCACAAGAAAATAAATAAATAAATAAACCGAGCCCAAATGTGAATTCAAACTATAAAAGGTCTTACTTTTTCCTCTGATTTACCATTCTTTTTAATGCATTGGTTTACCAGTGTTCTGGATGCTAAAGGGGATTGTACTCAATTTTACTGTTCAGCTCAAGGAACTCCTGACCCAAACTGACTGCTGTGCTGTGGCTAACAGAAGAGAACAGCAGGCCTGGGAGACTGGGATTTTGCAGAGGCCTGAACCCTGCAGCACCCCAGCAGCAGCTGGGTCCAGTACCTTCGAGGGTCTCTCTTCAATTAACACCCAGCTGTTCTCCACAGCAGTGTGGGGATCAAGGCCTCCTTGGCCTTCCTCTTCCTCTACATCCTACTCCGACACACATCATAGCCGAGCCTCACACAGTCAATCCACTGTATGGTGTTCTTCCTCAGCTGAATTTGAGCATTTATTAGTGATGGGCAACACTTCACTCAGGTGCAAACTCTGATGCAGCAAGAGGCCAGGAGAGGAGGGAAACCATACAAATCATGGAGGTCAGACAGATGTGACAGGTTGGAGCTCAGCCATGTAGGTAAGGCGCTGCATACCTCCTCAAAGTGCAGAGGAGGGTCTGACCTAACTGACTGATCTGATACAAATACAGTGCCTTGTGAAAGTATTCGGCCCCCTTGAACTTTTCAACCTTTCACCACATTTCAGGCTTCAAACAAAGATATAGAATTTTTTGTTGTTGTTGTCAAGAATCAACAACAATTGGGACACAATCGTGAAGTGGAACGAAATTTATTGGATATTTTATACTCTTTTAACAAATAAAAACCTGAAAAATGGGGTGTGCAATATTATTCGGCCCCTTTACTTTCAGTGCAGCAAACTCACTCCAGAAGTTCAGTGAGGATCTCTGAATGATCCAGTGTTGTCCTAAATGACTGATGATGATAAATAGAATCCACCTGTGTGTAATCAAGTCTCCATATAAATGCACCTGCTCTGTGATAGTCTCAGGGTTCTGTTTAAAGTGCAGAGAGCATCATGAAGACCAAGGAACACACCAGGCAGGTCCGAGATACTGTTGTGGAGAAGTTTAAAGCCGGATTTGGATACAAAAAGATTTCCCAAGCTTTAAACATCTCAAGGAGCACTGTGCAAGCAATCATATTGAAATGGAAGGAGTATCAGACCACTGCAAATCTACCAAGACCCGGCCGTCCCTCTAAACTTTCACCTCCAACAAGGAGAAGACTGATCAGAGATGCAGCCAAGAGGCCCATGATCACTCTGGATGAAGTGCAGAGATCTACAGCTGAGGTGGGAGAGTCTGTCCATAGGACAATAATCAGTCGTACACTGCACAAATCTGGCCTTTATGGAAGAGTGGCAAGAAGAAAGCCATTTCTCAAAGATATCCATAAAAAGTCTCGTTTGAAGTTTGCCACAAGCCACCTGGGAGACACACCAGACATGTGGAAGAAGGTGCTCTGGTCAGATGAAACCAAAATCAAATGTTTTGGCCACAATGCAAAACGATATGTTTGGCGTAAAAGCAACACAGCTCATCACCCTGAACACACCATCCCCACTGTCAAACATGGTGGTGGCAGCCTCATGGTTTGGGCCTGCTTTTCTTCAGCAGGGACAGGGAAGATGGTTAAAATTGATGGGAAGATGAATGGAGCCAAATACAGGAGCATTCTGGAAGAAAACCTGTTGGAGTCTGCAAAAGACCTGAGACTGGGACGGAGATTTATCTTCCAACAGGACAATGATCCAAAACATAAAGCCAAATCTACAATGGAATGGTTCACAAATAAACGTATCCAGGTGTTAGAATGGCCAAGTCAAAGTCCAGACCTGAATCCAATCGAATCTGTGGGCAGAGCTGAAGACTGCTGTTCACAAACGCTCTCCATCCAACCTCACTGAGCTCGAGCTGTTTTGCAAAGAAGAATGGGCAAGAATTTCAGTCTCTCGATGTGCAAAACTGATAGAGATATACCCCAAGCGACTTGCAGCTGTAATTGCAGCAAAAGGTGATGCTACAAAGTATTAATGCAAGGGGGCCGAATAATATTGCACGCCCCACTTTTCAGGTTTTTATTTGTTAAAAAAAGTTTAAAATATCCAATAAATTTTGTTCCACTTCACGATTGTGTCCCAATTGTTGTTGATTCTTGAAATTAAAATTTTATATCTTTATGTTTGAAGCCTGAAATGTGGCGAACGGTTGAAAAGTTCAAGGGGGCCGAATACTTTCACAAGGCACTGTATATGCCATCATTCAAAAGTTAGGGGTCACTTAGAAATGTCCTTATTTTTGAAAGGAAAGCAGTTTTTTCAGTGAACATTACATTAATAGGAAATACAATCTAGATATTGTTAAGGTGGTAAATGTCTATTTTAGCTGGAAACAGCTGATTTTTAATTTCATATCTACATAAGGGTACAGAGGAACATTTCCAGCAACCATCACTCCTGTGTTCTAATGCTACGTTGTTTTAGCTAATCATGCTGAAAGGCTAATTGATGATTAGACAACAATTGTGCAATTATGTTAGCACATGAATAAAAATGTGAGTTTTTGTGTAAAACATGAAATTGTCTGGATGACCCCAAACTTTTGAACTTAGGCTTTACATCTGTGAGCTTGGTTGTGACATCAGCATTCAGGGCCAACCCAGAATAACTACATAAAGTAAAACTGATTTACTTTTAAGTCAGTATGTCGACCTGGAATATGCTACGAATAAAGCTGAGCTGGTCAGTCTATAGGTTTGGCATCACTGTTTCTCAAACTTTCTAATGCTGATAAAGAGCTAATTATAAGCTCAGATCTGGGGGACATGGCTTACGTTGAATATCAATACAGTGAATACATGGGGAGCTGAAGAGGAAGATGTTAGCCGCAGGATTTGGTAGAGACTAGAACAAACAAAGAGGAAAACAGGACTGAATGAACACTAGTGTTGCTCTGAACAACTGGATGGGGAAATGGACAACTGGTAGCCAACATTAACACTGTATCAGCCTAAATAAACTTTAGGCCATGATCTTTTAACGATGTCCACAATTTGTCAAAAACATCAATTGATTAACTTTAAACCTGCAATAATACTAAACTCTGATCACAGCAGGTCTGGTTTGATTCATCCCCCATATCACACCCGGATACCTCAGGCACAATAATCTTAATAATATTCTTTAGTGTGTGATGCACATTATTTTCCAGTCTTGTAGTGTGTGCATATCTGAGATTAGAGAGAAGAAAATCTTTGAAGTTTCTTTATGTGTATGATGCCTCTCAATTCCACAATCCGTTAGGATTTTAAACCTCCCGTACTGTGAAACTGACAAAACAGGTTTTATTCAACTTGGGGCTGGGAGAATCACATTGTGAATGCAAAAGTGATAAATTATTACCTTATAAAGCTGTTATTGATATTTTAATAGGTACATGACATTTTAAAGTAGTGAAGGTTTGTTGCAGCCTAATTGATAACCTGCAGAGGCTGGATTTGTCAAGAAGTGGTGGGAAAAGAGGCATTCCCTCACAACCCAGATGAGAAAGGAAAGGAATAAAAACAAATGTATAAAATATAATAAGAACAAAGAGTGGCTTGGTTGGACGGAGAATAAAAGAAAGTATACTCATAACCAATACTGCACCAGCTCTGTCTTGTGAGTCTGGTAGCAGATCAAAGATAGATTTCTATCGGGGGATTTTTTATTGTATCTTTATTTATTACCACCCCTCCTCTTGAAGCTGCATTACTGTGTTATAAACTGCTTGCTGCCCTGTCTTAATGTCTGTACAATACTGGAAAAAAAGTTTTCGGACACCCTTAAGATTTTGCATAGTCTCAAATATTGTCATGAAATATGTGTGGAAAAATGTTTTTTTTGTGTGTGTGTGTTTGAAAAAGTGTGGCTGCATTAGACGGACACGGACGTTACCCCCACTGTATCTAACTTTCTATACATGTAAATATTTTCACATAAATTCCTATTTGTCTATTTTATGTTACTTTATCTACAAAAAAAAAAAATCTTTTTTTCTACCTCATTGTTGCACTGCCTGCTTCTTAATCGCCCCCTTGGGACAATTTTTTTTTTTTTTCTGAATTTGAATCTAGATAACATTTACTTAACAGATTGACACAGAGCAACATTAAATTAGAATTTAATCTGTATGGGATTGTATGTCTAGCATATTGATGACTGGAAATCCAAAATATACTTCTCTTTTAGCTCTGTTTTGGTCTCCACATAATGAAATATCTGATTCTTTGCTAGCTAAATGCTCCACAATTGGCTGATGCATGTGCGATATATTCTTTTATACAATAATAATCAGCACATTTGCTGTAAATTTGGAATTAAACATTAGAAATCTAGGGCTGCACATTGCAGTAGTGGTTAGCACTTTCGCCTTGCAGCAAGAAGATCCCCGGTTCAAATCCCGGCCTGGGCCTGGGATCTTTCTGCATGGAGTTTGCATGTTCTCCCTGTGCATGCATGGGTTTTCTCCAGGCACAGGTTAATTGGTTACTCTAAATTGTCCGTAGGTGTGAATGTGAGTGTGATTGTTTGTCCGTATATGTAGCCTAGCGACAGACTGGCGACCTGTCCAGGGTGTCCCCTGCCTTCGCCCGAGTCAGCTGGGATAGGCTCCAGCACCCCCTGCAACCCTAGTGAGGATAAAGCGGTGTATAGAGAATGGATGGATGAGCATTATAAATCTTTCAAGATTTTGCTGTTGTTGTAGAAATACTGTACTTTAGAAGGTGCTGCCTGTTCTGGCAGTCTAGAGGGATGCAGTAGCATTTGTCTGGTTAAAGAAAAAGGCTTCCAGAAGAAAGCTTGTCTGAAATCAAAACTTAAAACACTACGGTTTTTTCTCTTGTTTTTTGCCCTTGCTTTTCTCAGTGTTCATTTGTCTCATCTTGACAAGGATCAATAGGTAACTGCAGCCATACCCCAAATACACTGACAAATGTCTGGTTGGTAATTTTTAGCACAACCCTAAGATAAATGGGTGATCGTTTTATCGCTGATGTCATCTACAAACAGAAAATCAACCTTCACCGAGTTGCGCTGGGAGACTTCTGATTGACAGGTGTGCCCAGCAGGGGTTTGTCCTGGGGGCTGGATCTTTAGCGTTCTCTCAAAATCGAGATTGTTCTTTTTTTCCCCAGGTGCCGTGAAGAGGGAATAGCAGATTTAAAAAAAAAAAAAAAGCAGAGCACAGGGAGAAGTGTGCTCTGCATCTCTGAAATCTCATTTTAACAAAAGACACCCTCATGTTTGGCTCATGATTGTTCTTAGTTCAAGTGTTTATTTGAAAATCATCGCCCAGCAGCTGTCAGAGTTGCGGTTTAATGTGTCAGGTCTTGGTTCCTCGGACTGCTTATCCAATTACTTAAGTGGATCCTTCAAATTTGTCCAGAGAACCAAACGTCTCATTCCTTAAATGGAATACGTGTTAGGGCCTAAAATGAGATACCACGAAGAAGACAGTCTGTCATTACTTTGCACTTTTCAAATCAAACACACCACATGCTATGAACGATTTTCAACAGCTTCTGTCCTTCCAGTGTCCACGAGGCGACTGAGCCAGTGATGTCGGCAGTGATGCAGGGTCACCAAAGACAAGACGAGCACACTTTTCCTATTTTCTGCCTTTGCCTTTCCGTGCTCCATTGGAGAGTGTGGCGCTCACTGTGGAGTCCTGCCACAGCTCCCATCCATCATTCTCTCCATCTCTGACCGGGATCGTCATCCTCCATCCTTCCTTTAGTCTGTGGTCCCAGATAGGAGACCCCACTTCCTCTTTCTCACATTGATCTTCTGCCTTCTTTTGTTTCCTCTACGTTCATCTTGATAACCGTTTTCATGTGAAGACTTCGGGGTATTTCTTCTGTAGCTCTCAGTGTGCAAAAATCTACACCTGGTTGTAAGCAACAAATAATCAATGAAATTATAAAAAAAGAAAAACAATGTTCTAATATTATTTTTTTTGGAACTTTTGCAATTGATATAAAAAGACCTTAAAGACCAAGAAAAACCCATCAGTCCCACATGTTGAAAATTCACCCAAATTTGTGTTCTTGATTCTGTGTCAAGCAACCCGCCAAAGCTAAAGGTAGTAGCTCCGACATCAGTTCAGCTGTGAGAAAAAAAAAACAAAAAAACAAAAACTGAGATGATACAGTAGCATTCTTTCCATGAGCTGAGATACACCATGTTTGTTGAGTCAGTCAGCCATGCCATTTACATATTGGGATTGGAGCTGCAGAAACAATCAATATAAGAATGCATTTTAATACTAGGGCTAAATCCGGCCAAATGCTAAATGGGTTTATTTCCTTTTTACATTGTTCACAGTTAACAGATGGAATGTGAGGAAATTTAAACTGTTTGGCCTTTCCTTCTCTTAAAGCTAGAGTTGTCAGGTTTTTAATTCTTTGTCATGACTGTGCAAGAATCTCAACATTTCAGTAAGTTGCAATTCAAGTGGTCTGAGGGGATATTACACTTCTGAGCCTCTTGTTGGCTCCATTTTCAGGCTTTAGCTCCTGATGGGAAACTGTCCAATCATATGTCTTTTCAGGAAATGATACTATAAAGAGCAAAATGTCCACACTGAACATACAATGTGGTGGCCAAGAGGGACAGAGAAAACTTTTGCTCAGCAGTTTTTTTTAGTTTGAGTACTGTGAAGGGAGAACTATTCTTTCCTCTTTCGAAGGTCATGATGGCCTTTAGACAAGCAGATGCTGCAAGAGATTAGATATTGTCTGTTTTGACATGACTAATGCTACGTGTCCGTTTTTTCCCGCATGTAAATGCATTGAATCTGAAAATTTCCCCCTTGGTGGGCGTGGAATTGCAGCCAGTAGGCATTGTTCAACTCCTGCTGACCTTCTTCTCCAACTATCCTGCTTGCCCCTGATTGGACAAACGCATCGACTCGGGGGCTGTCTGCTCCTGGATTTCAAGTTGAATCAACATGGCGGCTCGGTCGCTAACTTTCTCTTTTAACATGAAAACAGTTCAGCGAAAAGTGTTTCTGGAAGCATTTGAGACAAGAAATAACTTGTAGCTGAATCGGTCGCCGTTTTAGTTCAACAACGGCTAGCTTAGACATTTGACAACAGTTTCACTCTGCATGCTCCATCGAATTTGCGTAAAGTGAAAGTCGACTTGATGAGCTACAGCGTTCTCCAGGGAGACACACCGGGTCATAGCTCGCAACGCACCACAATGGAACCAGCATGCAACGTGGGGCGTTCCACACAATGAATGGGATGTGGGAATCTGACGGATCCAGTGGACACGTACCTGAAGCAGACTGGCTGTCTCCCCATTGGTCTGTAATCTAAATCTGACCTTCTCCCAACTACAGTATGTAACCAAAGATGATCAGAACTGATGGTGGCATTGCTCACATGCACTGGTGTTTTGTTGATGTCACTTTTCCTGGTCAGTAAACCTTACTAACAACTTGTGAAGCCACAAATGAATGTTAACTTTAGCCTACTTTTGTGCATTTGAAGTGTGTACATAAACTTGTGCTAGTGTAGAGTGAGGGGCTTATTCTGATTTCCGATTCCTTGCCCCTGCCTCTCTTTGAATACATATATTACATTTTCCTGTGAGCATCGACAAAGAAATATATGGAGTGTGAAAATGTCAGACACCAACTCATTTCATATTTTGACTACTCAGCAAGTGGCTCATCTTTTAACAAAGGCCTTCCAAAGGTTAAATGATGAGTTAAATTGTGAGGTTACTGGTTTGCACACAATGCAGGTCTTATATCTTAAGAGAAAAAAAACAAATTGTTTTGCTGTATGAATGTCAATGAGCCAAATGTATGCAGACACCCACACAAAATACAGATAAGCATATATGTGCCAATCAATCACAGGGTCACAGTATATATTTTGTTTGTTTCTTTGGGTTTTTTTCATAAACAGGAGGCAATATTTGTAAAGATGTCATTATTTTCCACTTTCTGCAGTAAAGTAATCTGCACGTCTGACTGAAAATGGTGACTGGTTTAATCCAAATGTCCAGACAGACTTCTGGCCTTGCAGACTTTTGAATAGTGAGAGGATGTGAGATTTGACTCCCACGGCTTCATGTGTTTCCATGGAGATGAATTGAAATTCTTGACCATGTAACCAGTAAAAAAAATTTGTAATTTTTCTATACATGAGTTGCCAAATAACATAATTTAGACTACCTCTCAAAAGTTTGAAATCACTTAGGCAATTTCATGTTTTCCATGAAAACTCAAAGTTATTAATGTGCTAACATAATTGCACAAGGGTTTTCTAATCATGAGCCTTCCAACACCATTAGCTAGCACAATGTAGCATTAGAATACAGGATTGATGGTTGCTGGAAATGTTCCTCTGTACCTCTATGTAGATATTCCATTAAAAGGCAGCCATTTCCAGCAGGAATTTTTAAGTGACCCCCAAATGATCGAAGGGTAATGTAAATAGAAATTTTAAAACCTCAATTTATGACATCCCATCTATCAAACGAGGAAAAAAAAAAAAAAAAAAAAAAAAAAAAAAACTTTTCTATTGTAATTTTGTAGATCATAATCAATCCACATTATTATTTATCAATAGTTTCATCTTCTAAACTGTACCATGAGACACTAAATGTATACAACAGTGATCAATATATTCCTCTTGCTAGGAGTTTTCTGAATCTAGTGAAATCTACACTCCAAGCGGACAGACAGTTCATTTGAAGTCCCTTGAGGATTTGATGAATTTCAAATTTGGGCAGCCTTCAGCACTCATGGGGATTTGCAGGGAGCGCAGGCCTTAAGTCCATGAATCTGCCACCCTTTGTAACAAGGTGAGATTTGGAAACAGCTAGAAGGGCTTTGAAGTGGATCTGAGGGCTCATAGGGTGTTAACAAAGAACACCGTGCTTTATTTTGATATTTATTTCTTTATTTATTCATGCATTTGTCTGGCGGGAGACACAAGACTAAGCTCAACAGGCTGCTGACTCAGTCGTTGTGGCAGCCTCAGAAGTGTTAAGACTTATTTATGCTGTATTTACATCCTTTGCTTTTATCGCATGTCCAAAAACTACTCCTGTGAATAGGTTAAATGTTTAATTCAATAGAATCATTGCATACTTTCAAAGGAGAGTTTCAGTGAGCTGATACAGACTACATGTTCAAATGGGAGGTTGCCAAATGGTGTAACTTCAAAGTTAATTAAGTTACTAAATATAACTGCAAAACAAGAGTTTAAGGCGGTATATCTCTGCTTACCAAGCGTTAATTGTTGGCTTGCAGGGGAGTTAATTATCTAATAATGTGGCTGATAGCAATACCATATTAAATATTCAAAACAGCAACCTCGGTTGCAACCTTGGTTAATACTACCAACATGGAGTTTTGCAAGAATAACCACATCTCAAAGGGTTTTAGTGCTGCCAGTTTTGTCCTGAGTTTGGCCCTTTGCCAAACTGGAACAGCTTAATGGGACAATTATTGATGAAAAGGCAGATAAACATTGCTTAGCTGATTGTGGATAATTGTAGCATATTCGTACAGATAAAAAAAAACATATACATGTTCTGTGTTGCATGAACATGAGGGGTTTAGGATAGATAACATTTTGTCTAATGTAAAGGGATGAAAACCCTTCCTTTAGAAGTTCAGCTTCTGCAAGCCTAGCTGAGGCCTGAAATACAAAGCAGGATTTGGGGTTAGCAAGGTAACTTCAAAATGGCATCACAGTTTTCCCCCAGAGCTCAGTGGACTGATAGTACAGGAAGGTAAGAGACTTTCAGTCAAGTAATTAGACTAAATATCTCAACAATATGGTTTTCAGGTATGATTTAAAAGAGCCGACAGTTTGAGCAGGTGTTCAGGAAGTTTGTTCAACAGGTGAGGAGCAAAATGGCTGAATCCTGCTTCACTGTTTTTGGTTCTGATTCTGGGAACACACAGTAAACCTGTCCCTGATGACCTGAGGGTTCTAGATGCTTCATATGGAGGTGATAAGTCCAGGATGTATTCTGATTCAAGACCATTCAGTGCTTTGTAGACCAAGAGAAAGATTTTTTAACTATATCCTTTGACTAAAAGGAAGTCAGTGTCGTGATTTGTGGAGCAGTGTAATATGGTGTTAGTTAGGACTCTGGCAGCAGCATTCTGGATCTGCTCCAGCTGCGTGATAATAACTGAATCCTGCTATTATCGCTTAATTTATTGTTAGAGGGTACTACTACCAGTTTGAAGTCAGTTTATGAAGGTTTAGGGTCTAATGGTGCAGATACAGAAGTGTCTCCATGCCTCAGACATTTAGTTTAAACATGTTATGTTTCACCCCCCCGGTCTCAGACAAATAAAAAAAAAAACTAAGGTTATTCACGGTTGAAATGAACAGAAATCTGCACAAACAAACAGAAAATGGGGTCTGTGGTCTAAAAGGGGATAGGGTATGGTTAAATACCGCTCTCCTCCTCTAAATCTACCAAAAGTGGTAGAAAAAAAACAAAAACTGAAATCCTTAAAAAGAAAAAAAATATTCCCCAAAACAAAAAGAAAAAAGTGCTGGGTTCTAGGCATTAACAACATGTAGGTTTCTGTAAAGAAGGCTGACTGATGGTGTCAAACCTTCCAGGTCACCTACCCACAACCAACTGATAGCTGGGAGATCCCTCCTTATATCCCCGCCCAGCTGATTGGCAACAACACACAGCTGAGCTCAATCACACAGGTGCTGTAGATTGAGCCTGATCTCAGAGTCAGGCTGTGAACTTTCTAAGCCCATAACAATGTTGACATGTGCACAAGAGACAACACAAAGCCAACTGCTGTTGCAGGACAGCTTATTTACTTGTCAACCACTGGCATTTATGCAATGGAACCGAGTGTAATTATTCATATTGCTGTATTTAGAAGAATAGGAAACATACTGATTCAGTTTTCACACATAAATTCTGTGACATATATGCATGTACTTTCGTTCTTCTCATCATTCCAAATATCAGAGCTCTCAGCTGGAGCCCTTTTTTTTTATTTAGACTTGTCAATACACATTGTGACTTTGCAACACCTCCTGAAAGAGCCTCTTTGTCCAAGCTAACATATTTTCATTGACCTACTGGATGTTTATAAAACCGCCATGAGGAATCTGCAGTGGAGATAAACACCATCAGAGTCTGTCAGACTTGTATTTGTCCGACCTGCGTTATTACCATGGGATCAAACTACATTCTTAACATGTTGTTGAATGCAGGAAGAATGGATTGATTTGTGGATTATACAGGAAGAGTAATAACCTGAATAACAAGCGCTCAAATATTTGGACCTAGTGTCAGAAAAGAAATTCTGGACTGCAAAAGTAAACTTTGTGGCCTAATAGTGAAAAAGGAGAGATGTCCCCAAACATAAGACACTTCATTTCAGACATGTTGACAACTTCACAAAAGACAACACAAAGCCAGATGATGTTGAAAACAAGCCGTGTTTACCATTTTTATAACCAACGGCATTTATGCAATGGGAGCCAAATGCAACATTTCATATGTTTTCATTGAAACGAGAGGAAATACACTGAACCAGTTTCAGACATTAATTTGTCTGTCTGACACTTAGATATGTGTTTTTGATTTTGTTCCATCAATGAGAGCTAGACATGTTAATGCACATTACAACTTTGCTGAAAAACATTATAGTGACATTTTAGAGTTCCAGTTTAGTGAGTTTTACTCACTCAGACCCTGATCTTCTTGGCATCTTTACATGTGCAAACAGTACTTGTAGTAAAGAGGCCCCAAAATGTAGTTTTGACTAAACTATCCAGTTCAACATCTGTAACTGTTCTATTCTCTCGCTTTTAAATACACCACAATATTAATGGAATGAAACTGAAGCAGCTTACATCTCACAATAGAAACTACTTTATTGCACAAAGATTGCAGTAATTACACAGATATAGGATTCATTTTAGCAGTGAGTAAGCAGATTTTTGCACTAAGGGGAAAAAAAGAAAAGAAACATAATGCCACAGAAGAAATGCAGGCCAGGAAAAGTAAACTGTCTCAAACAGAGAGGAAAACAAGCTGAATGTTGTGTCAGATGAGTCACAGTAACAGTCTGATTTGGCAGGGACGGAGTTTTAGCGGTTATCTCAAGAAGGGCCTGAAACTCCCCAAAGACGACCCTGTGGCCAGGCAACAGTAATATATTGGCTGCTCGTGAAGAAGCTGACTTCAGACACGGAGCGTAAAAGGACTGTCAGCAGAGGGAATGGAGGCCTGATTACGCCCACATATCCACACCTGAGCCTTTCGCAGCCCCACATATATATACTGTGTAATACGGACAGATGCACACAATCACGCACATGCAGGCCTGTGCAGCATGCATGGACATCTATATGATTTTGCAGGCACACGCAGATTTTAATACTTCTATGTTTTCATTTGTAGAATAGCAGATGACTGTACAACACACACACAAACTCAGATTTTCCCCCTGGCTTTCTGGAGGACATACATTAAGATCCTCCACGCTTGCTTGCACAAACAACAGTGCAGCAGTGCAATGGGATTTTTTTTTTTTTTTTCAGATGATGAAGATAATATCTGAAAAGTTTTTATTGTATATCCGACAGAGGCAGCAGTAACTCCATTTACTTGTCAAGATCTATACTGAATACTCTATTTCTATAGCGGGTTGGTGTTGGCACGGTAGATTTATCCATACCCAATTTCAAACATCTCAAGAAAATAAGATAAGGTTGCGGTTTTTCCAAGAACATTGTCCATTGCTCCTAGGTTGCAGTTTTTTTTATACCTGGTTTAAATCTAATAGTATTGCAAACATATTTCCTGTTTGGGTTCCCAACACTATCTGGCTACAATCCAGGGGAGTGTACAGGAGGGGTTTAGGAGGTTCAAAGATACACTGGTATCATCACGTAAAGCATTCGACCAAGAGAGAGGTGGAAGACTGGTCTAGCAGATTAGAGGGTGACAGCCACAGGGAGAGAAACAGAGTTCAAGCTATTGTGCTTCTTCATGGTTTGTGTTGTTACACAGCATCAGAAGCAGTAATAACAAATACTACAGTGAATTACAAAATGCTTGGAAAATCTGAAATATCTTTATTCAGCACCACAAAACACAACAGAAGTCAAGTGACAACCAATGCATTTTTTTTTTTATTAGATTTTATGCATTCATTACTATAGAGCTGCTGTAGCATATCAGCCTGAATCTCACAATCATATGTGGATTATTAGTACTGGATGTTGCAGCTGTAAAGGAACAGCATGGTTCAGCTCAGGCACATTCACTAATCAGCGTTATCGACAGAAGCTCAACCTCGCTGCATCCATTTTCAACAATACACATACTCTACTGTTCAAAGGTTTGGGGTCACAGACATTTCCTTATTTTTTTAAAAAAGAAAGGCAGTTTTTTCAATGAAGAAAACATTAAATTAATCAGAAATACAGTCTAGACATTGTTAATGTGGTAAATGACTATTCTAGCTGGAAACGGCTGATTTTTAATTTCATATCTACATAGGGGTACAGAGGAACATTTCCAGCAACCATCACTCCTGTGTTCTAATGCTACATTGTGTTAGCTAATGGTGTTGAAAGGCTAATTGATGATTAGAAAACCCTTGTGCAATTATGTTAGCACATGAATTAAAGTGTAAGTTATTATTGAAAACAAGAAATTGCCTGGGTGACCCCGAATTTTTGAACAGTAGTGCATATGTTTTTTGGTTTTTTTCCCTTTACAATTCTTCATCTTAATAAGTCAAAGAAAAACTAAAATGTGTTTTTACTCTTACATTCAAATTCATCCATCCATTTTCTGTAACGCACTTTATCCTCATTAGGGTCACGGGGAGGCGGGAATCTATCCCAGCTGACTTAGGGTGAAGGCAGGGGACACCATGAACAGGTCATCAGTCTCTTATAGGGCTGCATATAGAGACAAACAAGCACACTCACATTCAAATTCTACAGCTAATTGCAGCGGTAGATTATATAAAGCATAGGAGCTCACACCCAATTTGGATGTTATCAGTGCATTAAATGTCCAATATCATTTCCCATCATTCCCATCCAACAATGGCCAATAAGAACCTCCTCCACTTCCTAATAGACTTAGTGATCCATTTTGATCACTGATAAACACAGGGTTATCCTGGCAGTGTTGGAGCCTTCTTGACGTCATGTGAATAAGTGCATGTAAATCTGCGGTGGAGTCGTCACTGTGAAAACAGACAGAATGGGAGTATTGAAACCTGTGGATAAATGTCACAACAGGATCTATTTTAACTCAAAAAATGATCTCAGCCTAATCAAATTGTTCTGGTACTTAAACCGAACCAAATATCCAATGAAAATGCAAGTAAACGCTGAGTGAAAAACAGTCAGTGACAGCCAACGTCAAAGCAAAGTCAAGTGTAAACTCAAAGCTTCAACACCACCAAATAGGGTGGAAGTCCCTACTGACCCACAGGAATGATACCCAAGAATAACAGCCATTTAATGGGCTGACACCAATTGGAATGGGTGTAACTTGGAAGTATTGGAAGGTAACATGGGGTTTTCCTTCATGTTGTCAAAGGGCCTCCACAGAAGTCAACCTCTACTGTAGATCAGCCCCCTCTTTTGTCAGTTAGATGGCACACATGGAATGAATGAATGGATGGTTGACATGGTTGTGATTCACAACTGAATGTAAAATGAAGAAATATTTCCTAAACAATATACAGGTTGCTATGTAGTAAATGCTATTCAACAAGACACAGCCTACTTGAGAGAACATAAAAAGCTTACTGATAAGAATATCAGAGCAAAACAAATTATTCCGTGGCTTTGTGATACAAAATAGTTAAATAATTTCTTAAAACATCACTCATGTCTGTGTATATTTTAGAACTGTAAAATGTGAATTTATACCCTTTTAATGTACTTTCAAAAAAGCTTAGTCCATGCTTATTAATTGATTAATACTCTTCCTTTAGTGGCAGACTAACACTACCGTTCCTATAAAAGTGATACAAAGTAGAGTGCACTTACAGAATCAGATGGTCATTTTGCACACTCGAACATTAGGAGACGAGGGTTGTCAGCGCAACAAGCATGCAGTGTTATTTTGCTGTTGACAATGTGCACGTGCAATTGCTCCCATGGCAACCCTGAAATCAAAGAGCCCAAACTACAAATCTCAGTGTAATCCCTGACAGCATTGTTCAGACTGAAATGTCTCAAGTTACACACTGACTTTTCTTCCAGTGCCCCCATGAGGTTGACATTTGTACTTTTGAGAAGTCTTGATAACATTTAATAGATTCTCATCCAATTTGCTACAGACATTTTTTGTTACCCTAGAATAACTAGAAATAGCTGATGTGGTGTTCCATCTAGCACCATCTTCAAGTCTGATTTTAAACCCGTCCAGTAGTTTAGTCTTGGACTGAACACCTGCAAAGTTAATGTACAACAGCTTTAGCTGTCTACGAGTTTTTCGGGGTATTTGGAAAAATGTAGCAGACTAAAATGCTAAACTAAGATGGTAAACGGGGTAGATATCTCTGATAAAAATCAGCATGTTTGCATTTGAGTTACCATATTTTAATTAAGGCCTTTAATAAAGAAAAATGAATCAAAAGTCCCTGGCTTGCTGTGGATTTTTTTCAGTGGTGCCTCTGAAACTCCTTTAGACATATCTGTATTTTTGAAATCCAGCATTGAAAGTCAAGTTTTACATCCTCCACTGTTCAATGTTAGTTACAGAATAAAAGATAAAGTGATGAGAGAATGATGACAATTAAAGTACATTTATTAATTTAAAATTGAATACCTGAATATTTAAAATGAGCTTAATCTATGGCTGAACTCTATCTTTTTTTCCCTGTTCTTTTGCTTATCAAATGCAAACAAAGCAATCAGTGTTTTCACTTATAAGAAACTCTCAATGATTATCTGAATTGAAGAAACTAACTTTTCGAAAATAAATATTCCAAAAGAAAAAAGAAAGAAAAACTCAATACATGTCAGTCAAGCAGCCGCAAGTAACATCAATACTTTCAACACAGTTCATTTTTCACAAATTGAAGTTTCAGCTGAGTGCTCTAAGTGAACAACGTACCTCAAGCCTTTCCGGGTGTGTGTAATTGAGGAGGACAAGAGGAACTGAGTATGGCAGACATCAAGTATCTCTGCAACTCAGAAATGAAACAATGAAATGCACACCCTTCTGTGTCAACACAGTAGGAGACAAGCCTTCTATTTTGAGTCAGGATGTAGTAAAAGAGGTGGAAAGGTTATTTTGACTGAGATTTGAAACTTAGGGGTCATCGACAGGGAACAGTTTGCTTTCAATGCACTGAACTGTTTGTCGGCTTAAAGTAGGATATTCGAAGAAGATGACTGTGAGCACACCATTGTAAAAATGTGAAAATGGATGTACCAATTGCTGGCTGAGTTACCGGTTAGTCAACATCAGAATCATAGTCAAAAAGCACGGCTTTGTGAGAAGCTATAATTAACAGCATGACCATATGAGACAAATAGATGCACACAGATTCGTGGCATACTGCTGAAAAGAGCGATAGTTCATATTTAAAAGGCAAACCTGCCTGAGGATGTCATTTGGTACAGGCAATTAAACATTCTCCTGCTGCAAATTACACCACTGGAGAGGAGCAAAAAATGGCCATCTTCCATAATATCCACACACCCAAGTACACACACACACACACACACACACACACACACACACACACACACACACACACACACACACATATATATTTCATTGTTTTATCGTCTGTCACTTACCAGATCCTGTTTTCTAGTAGTCATATGTACACGAGTGTTAAGGTGACACAGAATTGTTTTCGAGGCCGTTTGCTTTGAAGCCTTTCTTTGCTTCCTGCAGCTTCTCATTTACATAAAGACACCTTCTCAGACACATGCGCACACACACACACACACACACACACACACACACACACACACACACACACACACACACACACACACACACACACACACACACACACACACACACACACTTAACATCATTAAAGCTAATGGTGAAAACCCCCCTAGATACTCATACAGTTTGTATACAAGCTAAAGATGCAACATTCACACTTCAAGTAATGTGTATGTACGTAGACCCCATTCATACTTTAAGAAAACCTCTCCCAGCTACACATGCACACACGCACGTACGCACACACACACACACACACACACGCACATGCTCTCTCGCCCTGCTACTATCTCTGCTGGTGTTCACAATTCCCGTGGAGTTTATGCTTCCGGAACCCAATTATGCCTCACTAGCAAATTAGCCACCATTAGCGAGGCACCAGCATGCATCACCAGGGGAGAAGAAGCGGCCTTTATCTCATGGCCTGCTTTCCTGCTCACCAAAATACTGATTAGCTTATAATTCACACTAATGCAGAGGCAATTGCTTCAACTCTCCACACTCTCGTTATTATTGCCAAGTATTAGCTTCAGATGTTAGGATATTACATGGCTTGCACCATTACGTTTTCTTATCTTGATCTTCTTTGGTATCTTTATGTGGTCACTAGATACTGTAATTCAGGTGTTTAGAAGTGGGTGAGTACATTGATACTGACTACATAGATACTGGATGCGCTGTATGCATAGATAACACAGGAGAGAAGATGAAGCGGTGCTCTTTCTGGATACCATGCTGACCCAGCAGTAGAACATAAATGCGGAGGAAGACTGAATGTAGCTTTTGATTGCCTTATGAATCATATTTTACTGCCTTTAGATACCTGTTAATTGCATCTGCTGAAGTCTTCTCAAGCTTCCTGTGAAGCACCTACAGTGTGCAGCACATGGTCAGCATACAGTACAATATAGCAACTTGAGCATTATAATAAATGTCAGTGTAGTTCCTGTTTGATTGCACCTTAGTTTCCTGAAAAGGCAAAAACTGCAACAATTCAGGGAAATCTAATTTTAAATTCATATCAGGAACGACATAGCCTACAAGTTACATTATGTCCACTGTTAATCGTAGGAACATTTGGTTATTGTGGTGTAACTATGGTTAACTCCTTATCATCCAATCTCTTTTTTTGAACAAAATGAGACTCAAGGTTTGGAAGCATTTTGTTCATTGTACAAATCAGTGAAAATAGCCTGCAGGATTTTTTGATTCACCAAGTATGTGCTTCTATTGATGACATAAAAGTTAAAAAGAAATAAGAAGACACCATTTTTTGTGAAAATACTCCTGTTACAAAGTAAGGCACTATTGTTGCTGCTGCTCCCTTTATTCCTGTGGTATTGGAATTTTGAAATAGTGTGCACCATTTGAATCATGAGGCTTTGCACCTTCAGACAAAATATAAATGAATCTCATACCGTTGAAAATTTAGCAGCAGATTTTTCACAAGGTGTGATATTTGTGCCGGTGAGTATTAAGGAGTTAACCCAAACCAGCAGTGGAACTCTGTCATGCTTCAGCTCTGCCTTTCTTGCTGAACTGAGCTGCATATGGAAAAGTGAAAAAGGATTAAACTTCTCAACTATATGTCATGTCTGCTGCAAAATTTATTGAGCCAATAGACCAACCTGCCTAAGATCCATGCTGCAGAAACCAAGTTTTGGTCATCATGCCAAAGCTTTTGTCCCTGTTATTTTGACTGTTCCATGAAGCTCCATAAAGTGTTGATTTCAAAGGTGCTTTACCAGGGAGGAAGACAAATCAGCAAAAATGAGGTTGTGCATGTGATGTGTCCCATTTGTGGCAGAAACTTTGGGTGTTTTCACAGTTGTTACTCCATACCAAGGCTCAAGTACACTTTAGACCAAAGTCCAGTAAGCTTGGAAATTAACATTACATGGCATACTCTGGCACAGCATAAAGATCTGTGGCAGAGTCCTTTTGGAAGAGGTAAACTGCAGTCTAGGGTGCTTTCACACATACGCCTTTTGGTCCGCTTAAAGCGGACTGGAGTCTGCAACACCAGCAAGTACGGTTCGTTTGGGCTGGTGTGAAAGCAGACCAGATGTTTTTGGTGCGGACTAAAGGACCGGACCGAGACCACCTCTCGAAGGTGGTCTCGGTCCGCTTCTATGTGAACTCCAGTTCGGTTCGCTCCTGGTGAGAACACAAACCTGTCTCCATTCGGACCGGCTTGATGGTGCAACAGACGTTTTGGTCTACGGGAGCTTCCGTAGCCAAAAATGACTGTGTAATGTTCTCGTACCGAATGCGAGCCTCATGCTGGAACAACAGCATTATTTGTGCTTGCTGCATAAAGCAATGATACGAATATATGGCAACACGAACGAACAGGAGAGCATAGTTCGTTGTTTACGAATAAACCTCGATCCATGGAATGTTTTCTTCCGGGACTTTTCCCTCTTCACATGCTGCGCCAATCAGCGTTCACCTACGTCATCTAAAACACCTTATTTTTGTGAACAGCGCCGCCAAACGACTGGGGGAGATATAACATTCATTGTAGTTGGTTCAACTGCGAAAACACTGGTGTGAATGCGAACCGAACCAGTTGAAATTAGCAACATTGTAACAACTTTTGGGTCCAAACGAACCACTCTAACGGACTAACAGGTGTGAAAGCAGCCCTAGATTCTGTTTGACATGCATCAGATGTGAATTGCACCAAAAATCGAAAGGTTTGGTAAGTACATAACATCTACATTTCTATACTGTCACTTTATAAAGAAGAAAAGCACTCAGAGAGCAGTATTCTCTCAAGGCTGTTAATTCCCCCATCTGGCATTGCCAGAAATGCAGCATATTTTTATAGAAATGCTGCAATTTTTTTATTTGTGTTAAGTAACATGAAATTTATAAGCCCTTACTCATTGTGTTTTGAGGTATGCTTTTATTCTGAAGGATGTGTACACCGATATGTGGAAGTGAAGTATTCTGTGAGTGGTGGGAAATTGTTACTTGTCCCTTGGCGGTCTACGTTGATGAAGTTCCTAATGAAGATGCGGTGGTTTTACCTGTTCAGTGAAGGAGCCTGGAATGAATTCATTAAGAATTAGTTATTGATGATCAGAAATCATGGCACCATAGAATGTGGCCATTTAATCTGAATGTACCCACAAACAAATTACCTTACATGTAACACAGGCATTTGTTATACATGTGTACGTTATGTACTGACACCGAATCACGCGACCTAAATATGTAGGGGGCAGCGGGAATTGATGGGACTCGGAAACACTCCTGCAACTTAATCAATTGTTCCTTGTATCATTTCCGATGAATAAGTCCCGGTAGAGTTGTAGGATCACAATCATGTGATCGTCAGCAGGTAACTGACACAATGTTCACTTGTTGTCATGGTTACAGCGACCTCGCAATGGAATATCCTTAACAAAGCTGTGGATCCAGACTATAAGCCGCATCCCTGCCAAAATGTAATGAGGTGGTCCTTGTGTCATTTCTGACCTTCCCTGAAAATTTCATCCATTAATCCATTAAATCCATTAGTCCGTTTTTGAGTAATGTTGCAACAGACAGACAGACAGACATACAGAGAGATTCACAGACATATATACGCTAATCGTCACATCTCCACCGTGTTCCTTGGAATCGTCTAAACACCAACTATGTCCTTAGAAACTTGCATATTTGAGCAGATATCAACACCCGCATCCATTTCTTTGCCTGCCAGATGCGGTCTGAATATGAGTGCACAAAACAACAACAACAAAAAGCATTTTGTACCATGTAAACAACTGTTATGTGGATAATGATGTCCTTGTAATTACACGAAGAACATTAATGTGATGTGACCACTGGCCAGAGGGGTAGCTGGAAAAGGAAAGTGCCCTAAGATACTTTCTGCTACTGCTACCTGTGCTGCCATTGTAGTGGTGACTGCCCTAAAGAAAAACCACCATCTGACCAGGGACAGATTACCAGTGTTACTCAGACCAAACTCCATGTGACTCAGCCTAAACCCATATCAAAGGCCAATCAGCATCTTTCATCCAAATATTCCCCTTAAGTGAACCCAAGCTCCATGTTGCCAGAATCATACAGAGCAGCCATTCATTTTGGCTTTTATTCATTTTTATGACTGCAGAATGTCTTATTTTCATCCATTACAAGAACAATTTACTGTTTGGAAATTTATTTTCTACACTTGCAAACCATGTTTTCTCTTAGACTTATTACACTCAACAAAAATATAAATGCAACACTTTTGTTTTTGCACTTCTCCTTTGCTGAGATAATCCATCCCACCTCACAGGTGTGTCATATAAAGATGCTGATTAGACACCATGATTAGTGCACAGGTGTGCCTTAGACTGCCCACAATAGTTCAGCGGCCCGCGGGCGAGCCGTTTTGATATCTGCATAAGCATTTTTCAAAATAGAACGACCTGCCAACGCGATGATTCAAACACTATACACCGATGGAAAGCTTAGATTCTCATGAATCCGCCGGTATAAACCACTTTTAGATGTGATTACCACAGCGGGTAATATAAACACATTTCTCCAACAAACAACAAAAATTTAAAAGGCACATAAAGGGGCATAACTCACCTTTGGATGCTCTTTTACTGGTCAAAGACGAAAATAATCCACAAAAACCGGCCAGAATCCAAGCTTCGGCATCCAGACAATACTAGCAAGTATAATATTTTGTCCAAAACATGTATTGAAATAAGTAAATAATCCACAAATAGCTCGGCTCCGTGTGCGCACAGGCGGCGTGTGGTGGCGCTGTGCGTTTCATATTCACTGTATTTATGCCCATATTTTTATTCAGCGTGCAGAGATCCATGCGGTCTAGGACTCAAAATGGCGACTGAAGTCTTTCCTTTATGTTTACACCGCGTTTCAACCAATCAAGTCACTCTGGCCTGCCTACGAGCCCTAAACGGCCAACCGTAGCCGAGACCGACCGATCTGGATCTACCTCATTTCGTCAGTAAATTCTGAGCAAATCACGTCGGAGGAAACGTTTGACTGACAGGGCTGATAGCCAATGAGCCTGCTGAATACCAGGATATAAATAGAGCCTCTGCCAGCGGGGTTGTGTGACATTTCACACCTCGGCTCTGGCTGCAGAAGGAGCCTCTCTGTCTCCCTCTCTGTCTCCCTCCCTGTCTCCCTCCCAGTATCTGTGTCTGATCCACACTGAAGTGCCTTTTTTGAGTTCTTTATGAGTTTTTGGAGTGAAAATAATGTTAAAACGGGCTATAAAACGAACATATATCATTTTTGCCCAGGGTGTGCAGTGGATGTACAGAGGGTGTCCAAAATTGACAGCGCCGGGCCATAGCAGTACAAATACATGTGTGAAACACTCATTTCTTGTAGTATTGCTCTGAAATTTTGACCTGAACTATATAAGACCCCAGGCTGTTGCCTTTTTGTGTTTTCAAGCTGTCACAGTGCTGCCACACTTATTTTCAGGTGTTTTATTAGGGAAAAAATTCAGGCGAGAATAAAAGTCATCCTAGTTCTGTGTGTTCCAACATAAAATACTCTGTGCCAGTAGCATCTAGAGTAATTCTGACTGCACTGGGTGAAAATTCAGGTTGTCAGCTTTCAAAGGAGACCCCAACCATGCCTGTACTCCAAACAGTTCAAGAACAGCATTCAATTTACTTTCTGTACATCTTCAGTAGAAATTTCAGGCAAAAATTGACTGAACTTTATGGGGATAAAAGGCCACTCTGAAAGGTGCAGTTTTGTTTATTGCAGGGGGGATCCACTCCTCTTCAATGGCTGTGCGAAGTTGCTGGATATTGGCGGGAACTGTTACACGCTGTAATATACGCCGATCCAGAGCATCCCAAATATGCTAAATGGGTGACATGTCCGGTGAGTATGCTGGCCATGAAAGAACTGGGACATTTTCAGCTTCCAAGAATTGGTTACAGATCCTTGAAACATGGGGCCGTGCATTATCCTGCTGCAACATGAATAGAATAGAATAGTATAGAATAGAATAGAATAGAATAGAATAGAATAGAATAGAATAGAATAGAATCACTTTATTTATCCCTGAAGGGAAATTCAGTATGAGGTGATGTTCAATGGGCCTCAGGATCTCGTCATGGTATCTCTGTACATTCAAAATGCCATCAATAAAATGCACCTGTGTTCTTCGTCCATAACAGACGCCTGCCCATACCATAACCCCGCCGCCACCATGGGCCACTCCATCCACAACATTGACATCAGAAAACCGCTCATCCACATGATGCCACACACGCTGTCTGTCATCTGCCCTGAACAGTGTAAACTGGTATTCATCTGTGAAGAGAACACCTCTCCAACGTGCCAGATGCCATCCAATGTGAACATTTGCCCACTCAAGTCGGTTACGACCACGAACTGGAGTCAGGTCGAAACCCCGATGAGCATGCAGATGAGCTTCCCTGAGACAGTTTGTGCAGAAATTCTTTGGTTATGCAAACCCATTGTTTCAGCAGCTGTCCAAGTGCCTGGTCTCAGACCATCTTGGAGGTGAACATGCTGGATGTGGAGGTCCTGGGCTGGTGTGGTTACACGTGGTCTGCGGTTGTGAGGCTGGTTGGATGTACTGCCAAATTCTCTGAAACGCCTTTGGAGACGGCTTATGGTAGAGAAATGAACATTCAATACACGAGCAACAGCTCTGGTTGACATTCCTGCTGTCAGCATACCAATTGCACGCTCCCTCAAATCTTGCCACATCTGTGGCATTGTGCTGTGTGATAAAAATGCACTTTTCAGAGTGGCCTTTTATTGTGGGCAGTCTAAGGTACACCTGTGCACTAATCATGGTGTCTAATCAACATCTTGATATGGCACACCTGTGAGGTGGGATGGATTATCTCAGCAAAGGAGAAGTGCTCACTATCACAGATTTAGACAGATTTGTGAACAATATTTGAGAGAAATGGTGATATTGTGTATGTGGAAAAAGTTTTAGATCTTTGAGTTCATCTCATAAAAAATGGGAGTGTACTTATTCCAAGTCCAGAAGGCAACTACAGTATGTGAATGTTATTGTATTAGAAAGTTACAGTAACTGATTTGAATCTGTCATCAGCTTCCACATCTGGACCAAAAAAACTTTTCTGAGAGAAACTTTTCTTTTCCACTGAAGGATCGCTAACCTTGCCAGCAAGTTGATTTCTCGCGATATTTGTGAGTTCACAAATCTCTCAAGAAAGCATCTTGTACCACTCCCGCTTTCACTGTTCGGACAGAGCCAAGTTGGCACGGGCCAATCACGCAGCAGTATTTGTGTGTGGGGCAGGATATCCGGGTGTGAAGACGACACCAAGCGCCAGTAGATCAAAACAAACATGGCAACAGAGGACAACGATCGTGTAGATGCTGCTATTAAGTCAGTTTTAGCTGAATCTCGTATCGCTTCTTTGAAGGAAGAACAACGAGAGGCGCTTTGCACATTTCTGGATGGTAAAGATGTTTGTGCTTTTTTACCTACGGGTTTTGGTAAGAGCTTAATCTACCAATTGGCTCCGCTCGTTGTGAAGATCCCGCGATTGGCTAAAAACAAACCTGTCAGAGGTGGGACATACTGTTGCATTGTCCAATCCGTGCCTCTTTCCTCCGAACGGATTTACATGGAGCGGTCCCAGATTGATATTGTGGAGCACTATGAAGTACTACACAATTATTAATCTGGCTATTGCCAGGTTAAAGGATCGCATACTCAGTAGAATGCAGCTGAGTGAACACTGCAGCATGAGACAGTGCATTTCATTTTGAGTGTAACACGTTGTCTGGGATTTGTTGAGACTGTTCTCTTTTTCAGGACTACCTCATACACATGCATTTGGAGGAATACTTTCCAAAACTGCTAATTCTGTCATATTAACATGTGTTTGCAGTTGTGTCCATCTGACAGATTTAAGTCTAATATTTACCCCGCTTCTCTGGTCTCATCTCCACCAACTCTGGAGGGAAATATCTGCCTCTTGTGTGGCTAATTGCTGCGCTAATTTTGTCTGCTGTTTAATGCTGTGGGTTTGTGCCCTCGTTCACATATATGCAGTGAACCGATCCGTTTTTAATCTAAGAATGTTGATTATGACATTGTAAGCCAGCTGATGCAAGAAAGCTTAACATATTTTGAAGTAACTGATGGGCTAAGTTATGGTAATCATTTTTTCATTCAGTTTTTCAAGCTTACGTTGTTGCTGAAAGGGAATTAAGTTGTAAGTGCTGACTCATTTAAGTAGTCAACCTACTGACTTGTGCTGCATTTATTTGGTGTTTAGGCCCCACAAGCTGCTATTTCACAGTTGTCTGTTTAATTTCAGCAATGGGCTGCGCTGCTGAAATATCAAATCAACAAAGAAAAAGCACAATGTAGTGAAGAAAAAAAATTATTAATGATTCTATATTAATGCTTCAGTATAAGATCCATGTGTCGAAAGTGTCGGTAATAATTATTCTGCAAAGACAAATTCAAACAGGCTGGTTTTATTATATTACAAGTGTAAATAAATATGTTCGGCTGCAATAAAAAGCTCCATTAATTATGATTTTTTTTTCAGGAATGCACTCGGAGAATGAACAGATGACCAGTGCTCCTCTCATTTACAGATCTTTCAGCATTTTGCTGGCATAAAGACACACTAGCATTCAAGGCCACGTGTGAGAAACACTATTAGGTAAGACAGCAGAAGGGGGAAGATAATGTGCTTTAACAGTGGCTGATGCAAACCAGCTATTTTTAATCAGCAAGAAAGTCAAAAATTTAATTACATTCTTTGATTGACAACAAATTCAGTACTTTAATCATCTAATACAACGCCAACCTCACAATTTTTTTCTATCTCCTCTGTCATTTCTTCTGCATGTGTAATGTATTTGAGGAGTTTTTCAGGTTCCACTTTTTTACTGACCTGCAAATGAATGTGTAGTGCATCACACTGCAGGCTCTGGAAATGTTGATTTATAGTATTTCTTTAATTTTTAACCTTAATTTGTGTCTCACAGAAGATAAATCCTGCAAAGCTGAAAATCCACTCCACTCTGTGCCAATGCGTACACTGAATATTCCTCTGAAACACATCTGTCAGCATAATGCGGACAGCAGGAGCTCTCCTTTGATCAAGTGTCACGTTGGATGGCACTTGCTGCAATATGAGAATGGAAAGAAAATTCAATTATCCTTAGCTTTGTTGTTGCATATTAATTATGCCTCAAAGTGGAAGCAGCAATGGATAATGTGATGATGGATTTAAATAGATTCCAGGGCTACTGGGCGGATGTATTAAGAGGGTTGACTGAGGGTGTTTGCCTGCTTGTTAAGGAAAGTGTTGCTACTGCACACATTTGTTTAACAAAAGTGTGAATGCAATATTGCAGCCTAATTGAGATAAATTACCTCAGAGGTCAGTGAGGCTTTCAGTGGCTGGCTTCTCTGTGACACCCAGAGATCCTGAGCAGACTGTGGTCAACCCGCACTGCATACAGTGCACGTTTACTGCAGCAACTAACTAGCATGGTGTGAAAGCTAGACATGATTTATTAAGGCTGTAACTTCAAGGATGAGAGTGTGTGACATGGATTGTCACAGGTGAAGTTCAGTCAGCCAGCTCACAAGGAAAAAGATTGGTATTTACTTGTAGAATATGTGCAGAATTAATGTCTGGTGTCAAGGCTCTGACCTCATTGCTCGACACAAGGAAACAATAAGGTCGATGCTAACATCCTCCCCAGGGGAAAGTAAGACTACAGGTGGAAGCTTGTATGGAGGTGGGATTTTAAAAAAGATAGCAGTGCTGCTCCAACCAGCAGCATTGCTTTTGGTTGAATAGTGTGGCAGCAGAAATCCAGCAAGAGAATGAGCAAAACGCTAATAATATAAATACACCATCAATGGAATAAGGGTAAGTTGTGTGTGATTCGGTTGGATGACTGAAGTGGCTTGTGGGCTTCATTTCATTAATAGAAATGAATAAGAAATGACTATAATGTTTTTTTTACATAAAATTTGTAAAAATGAATAAATTCCTGAATCTGCTTTGCACCACCCAGCCACTACAGCGTCACCCTTTACCCCTTCCTTGCCTCATCAAAGAGGTTGCAGATTGGTATTCACTCATGTAAGTTAAGTTAGAACAATAATGCATTTGCATGAGGGTCCACTGGGGGCAGAGTGACATACATTTTGTCATCAAAGGGTGTATGTGAACTGTACCTTCAAAGTATTTGTAGCATGCAGCCATTATGGTACAAAGCCACCCTATCAAACACACACACACACACACACACACACACACACACACACACACACACACACACACACACACACACACACACACACACACACACACACGTTTTGAGTGAAATTCCAGTTCCAAGGACTCATCAAACAGAAATTCATCTCTGCTCTCAGGAAGACAGCCTTCTTCTTCTGTTTGTTTTTTTCTCTTTTACTTAACAAATACAGTCATTCTTGCCACTCGTGAGTTCTCTTTCTTTCTTATCAACAAAATATGGTAATAACCTGAGATACAAGGACAGCAATAAAAAATATTCTAGCATTTCTGAGAACTTTCTGTTTTGCCTGGAAGCAGTGATCCAGATAATAGGTTTTGCTAAAGTGGACACGAAATAGCAACAGAAAACTTTGACATACAGTAAATAGCCTGAGGGCATATGGTTTGAACTGACACGTTGAGGTCAACGGTTATCTGAGAGTAAATGCTGTTTCATTACTCACCCCAGTATATCAACAATTCACTGATACTTTGAGGTTTGTTAAAATCATGAATGCACTGGTAGTCCCTTTGAACAGTTACACAGCCATCTTTTTTTTTATTACTGAAAAACTCGAGGTAGCCAATGCTACAATTAAAGTTTATTTCACGTATTGCGATAAACCTACACACTAGTTTGCAGACTCTAGATCACTACAGAAACCACTTCACTAACTCTTATCAATGAGCCGTAAGCAGCTTTTCCCTTTTAACACCTACTTAGGGTGTTGTTTAAATTCATTAGATATGATGGAAAAGGTCTTTGAAGAGACTTTTCATCACTTTACAATGATGTGCTATTGCGTCCTTCCATAAGTATTTACTGTTCACCCTGGAGCCTTTCATGAGAAGCACACTAATCAATATCTCCTTCTATTCCCTCCCTCTCTGTGCAGATTTCAAGACAAGTTTAGGCTAAGGTGATGTCAGGGATGGAACAAAGTCACTTGAAAGTAATTCAAACTTTGCCAGAGGCAACCAATCTGTCTGACAACTGTGCTCTGTGAAAGAGACGTGCTGCAAAGAAGGAGAGATACACACTTTCTCTTTGGGGTTAAAAAAAAAACACTATCCAAACCTTAGTAAGTTTTGCAGTTGTTTGAGTAAGCAGTTGAAGTGAGGATATATCTGAGGCTATGCCTCAACATTTTATCAGCAGCAGACTGAGAGCCTTTCTGTATGCATGCTTGAGATTGTGGTGCTGTGGGCTAGTTGTTCTTGTCGGTCCCATGCACCCACAGGCTTACAAGTTTTAATTATAGCCATCTTAACAAGACGAGACTCAAGCCAATTGTAATTAGCTACTTAATAGAACATAAACCAAACAGTGCTAAGTACCAAGGCTTGTGACCACTGTAGGTGCTCGTGATAGATCTATAGATTTAAACAGACAGGTTGACTGATTTAAATATACTTTTTCAGGACAGCCCTGACTGAAGATATGAAGCCACCTGACAACTGAGTTGCTTCACTGTGTGGTTGACAGGTTACCTACACATGCTGGAATTTGCTCTTGCTGTGTAACCCAACCTGCTCCATGTTTCAGATAAACATCCTCAAAGTCGCGTTGCCTCAGGCTTGGCTCCTGTGGAGGTCAGGTCTGGGCCTGCAGCTCTCTGACTCCTAAGCCTCCAGAAAGTCTCAGTCGTGTGCCAAGAACTGCCTTTTATCTCATACTGCTTAATTCTCTCTCTCTCCCCCCCCCCCCCTCTCATTCCTTAAAGCAGTTCTATGCATCTTATACTGTATGTCTCAGGTGAATGCGGACTATGCAGTCACTTGAGACAGACACGTCATGTTTTGTTTTAATTTGAAGGAGCACACTCTGCTGAATTCTCGACTAACTATGGTGGGGGTTGAATTTTGTCCTCAAGACACTTTAATTTAATTTATTATCATAATCATTCCGAGGCATGTGATGCTCACTTTTCAAAGGGAGGTGGCTCTACAATTAATCTTGGCCCTGTGGAAACAAGGAGAATTCTTACATAATGTACATTTTCTCTTTCAAGGAAGAGCATTTGACTGGAAACCTCTGAACTGTGTTAAAATGCAGTCTGTAAAATGATTTGAAAACATTTCCAATGCCTACGTGCAGCACAGAGAAGTCAAATTCTGCTTTACTTTGCATTTTAGTCTCAATCAGTGACGGATAAACTCTCTGGTTTCGTCACAACTTTTGTACAAACATCAACAATCCTTTTTTTGTATTTCTATTTAAGTTGGACCAAAAATATGCAAAGTTAATCTTTGTCAATAATGGCTGGTTTATGGCAGACACCACACTCACAAGGTTAGTTGTCAGCACTTTCATTCATTTAATGTTTTCAAGGTTCATTCCACAAATTTAAACTCTCATTATACGTTTAAAGTTTTTCATTAAGCTTATCACAAATAATTTCCTGAACATCGGTCTGAATAGTACAATGTGTAAGTTATGGAAATTATAATAAAATGGTGTTATTGTGGTTTCTATGATGATGAACGTATGACAGCAACAAGTTAAGGCTACATACCTGATCTATATCTGATATCTTCTGATAGATAATGTTGCATTTTCTTTGACAGAGGATTTTTAACAACTTTTTTATATGGAAATCAAATCTTACCCAAAAATCCTGGTTGACAGGACCTTTTAAAGCCATGAGTAGTGTCTATCAGTATTCCTCTCAGGCCCCAACATCTTCCACCTATAAAGCAGGTTATATAATCTGAAAGGAAAAAGTCAGGGCAATATGTCAGTAAACGTTCAATGCACTTGTTCTTTTTCTTGTTTTTCTTGTTGGTTTGTTTTTTTGTTGTTTTTGTTGCTGGACTTCTAGCTTGCAATTCTGTCCCTAGCTGCCTTGAGGTGATGACAAAACATTTAGCCTGGGTTTTAAACGTTCCCAAGGTTAAAAAAAACAAAAAAAAACTCTTTTACATTTCTTAATGAGCTTCTTTCAGTTCTTAATTTAAGAAATTCTGCTTTGTGGTGGGGCTGCACAGTAGCTTGTGGGTTGGCACTTTCACTTTGTAGCTAGAGGATCAGTTCATTTGGGTAAATATTCTTCAACTGCAGTCCTTTTTACTCGTGGAGTCCCTCAGGGATCAACTGTGTTTTCATTCTATATTCTGCCTTTGGGGGTCATTTTTAAGATACATCAGATTTCATGTCACTGTTTTGCAAAATGTACAAAGACTCAGTGCAGCCTCTCCTGAACTGACTCAAAGACATTAAAATCTGGATGGCCTTTCTCAGTCTTCACAACAATTAGACTAAGATTAGTATGTTTGCTTCACATTTTGGATCCTGACAGTTCTCAGGGTTTTGGCATTACGCAACTGATATTTTAGTGAAATTCTTTGGAATGACCTTTGATAATTCCTTCATATTTGACAGACAGATCATTCCAGTGCTCAAAACAAGCTTTATTAAATTGAGACTTTTAGTCAAGGTGAAGACCTGTCTCTGGCTCAAAGACTTTGAAAAATATATTCATACCTTTATTACTATGCAGTACTGCTGCATTTTTCAATGGGAGAAAAAAAAAACACAAACTGCTGGAATTGATCTCCCTTCCTTGGCTACTTGTTTATGTCGGGACTGTCTTTAAGATTTTATTGATAATTTTCTGGTTACAAATAGGTTGAGAACACCTTATTTAGCAGAACTCTTTTTCTCAGTTAAAGGACTGAGGTTTGCCCACCAGATGCTCCTGGAAGATCCTAATCTCAGGCAAAAATACAGATGATTATACCCAGTGGTGGCTGGTGGTGAAATTTGTTGGGTGGGCTAACAAATGCATAATACCGATTAAATGGTTAACACAGCTGCAAAAGCAACATCACCTATGATACACACAGTTACATCAATTACAGGTACACTATACTTTTTTAGTGCTCTACATCAACACTTTCTCTCACTCTCACACTGTCTCACTTACTTACACACACACACACACACACACACACACACACACACACACACACACACACACACACACACACACACACACACACACACACACACACACACACACACACACACACCACTACAAAACGTGTTCCAACTGCAATGACTGCCCACAGATAGCCTGCTGCAACTGTCTTATTACAACTGTTTGGCGACATGTAGTGCAAAACATGCCTTCAGTACAACAGATGACCTCAGCAAAAACAAGGTGTCACAGTCCTTTAACAGGTCAACATGGGCCTATCTTATTTGAAAAGAAGCTCGACAGCCGATGTGATCCCAGTTTCTTAACTTCCAGCCTTTCCTCCAAAGACATTGAGGAAAATGGACATGAAAGCGTCAAAGGCCAGTGGGCTGCGTGAAGTTAGCCCAAATGATCAGTAAATCACGGGGGCGGGACATGACACCTGTCAATCACTTAGAAGAACATAATGAATGAAAGCGGACTGTATCTGCTGGGGCTGTAAAAAAAAAAAAAAAAAAAAAAAAAGCCCATTTAGAGATATTCTATGTTTATCTGTTGACTGATTGGTGCTGTTGCTACCTTTGTTTTCACCTCAACTCAAAACAATCTGTTGTAAGTTATTTGAAAAATAAATTTCTCATCTTTTTTGTGTTGGCCTGGGAGGGCTTAGCCCTGTTAGCCCATTTATACCAGCCGTCCCTGATTATACCTTTGCAGAGGCTGCTCGGAATCCTGTGAACAGTGTGTCTTGCTCTGCCTTTACAAACTTCTCCTTGGAATTTAATTCAAGTAGAGCATGACACCATGACTTCATCTTTGACATCGCCTCCAATGTTGCATCTTTTATTACTCTGCCAGGTGGTGGAGTTATGTGACCATCAGTGTACGTCTGTCTGTCCGTCTGTCCGTCTGCAATGTTACTCAAAAATGGACTAACAGATTTAGATAAAATTGTCAGAGAAGGTCAGAAATGTCACAAGGACCCACAAATTAGATTTTGGCAGTGATGCTGCTTTTAGTCTGGATCCACAGATTTGTTCAAGATTTCTGTATCATTACAATTGATTGAATTGTGGAGGTGTTTCTGAGTCCCATCAATTCCCAACATATTCAGGTCATGTGATTCGGTATCCGTACATAACGTATACAAGCACAACATACACCTGTGCTCAGGTACCAACATTTTGTTTGCGGGTACATCTATATTAAGTGGCTACTTTCTATGGTGCCATGATTTCTGACACAAAGTTTTCAAGATTTTAGCCATCGTAAATGACACGACTGAGCAACTTTGGTGGAGTGATATTATTTATTGTTTTTATTTATTTATTGTCTATTTATTGAATTTTGTGTTTGAGTCATTGTGTGATGCCTTTCAGTCTGATTTTTACTTTTTTTTGTCCTATGAGCACTTTGCTTCAATTCTCGTGGTTTTTAAATGTGTTTTGCAAATAAATTTTACTTGACATGAAGTCACTGTGCCTGGACAAGAAAAACGGATCTGCAAGCCTGGTGTCCTTAAAAAGTCGCTTTAATGACACACCAAATCACTGTGCATGTTATCAGAATGTATTATGTTCTTTCCTTTGTGTCATTGCACAACTTGCAACAAACGACCCTTTTCCATGTCCTTAATCCTAATTTTAACCATTGTGCTCGTTATTTTAATGCAATAAAACGCCTAAAATGTGTAGACACAAAATATGCCTGAAGTGGTGTGCTATTTATTTGTAATCTCATGACACCACATTAGACCTGCTAATAATCCCCCAGTAAATCTTGTCATTTTTACTTTTTGTTGTTAGTGCAGGTTGAACAAACAGGTTATATAATGTGTTAATGAGTGTGCCATGGTCCCAGCAGTGCCTCTCATTCTCTTCATGAATGTTCTCTTGTTTTCTCCCCTTCCTTTATGTTTTGGGTATGGTCTCTCTCCATCAGTCCATATCTGTGTGACTGGATGTGGTAACCTATTCCCTTTTGCTGGAAATCTGCTGACATATATATATACATATCTCTATCTATCTATCTATCTATCTATCTATCTATCTATCTATCTATCTATCTATCTATCTATCTATCTATCTATCTATCTATCTATCTATCTATCTATCTATCTATCTATCTGTCTGTCTGTCTGTCTGTCTGTCTGTCTGTCTGTCTGTCTGTGTGTCTGTGTGTCTGTGTGTCTGTCTGTGTGTATATATATATATATATATATGTGTGTGTGTGCATTTCAGTTTTCTTCAGTCGTCTGTTTCCCAGCCGGCCTCCTTGACTAGCATTTAAACAGCCACCCACCTTGTCTGGATTCCCCGCTCAGACTCCAGCATCCACCAGAGTATCACGCACTTCATCAGAATTACTCTCCATCCAGTTCAACACCATAAACCACTCATCTTGTCAGAAGTCCACTCCAGTCAGTGCCACTATGCCAAACCCCACCAGCCCCACCATTAAGTTTCCCATTACTGAACTTCTGGGACTCTCTCACGAAGCCCCACTCACCCGCTGCCTCGACTGTAACAAGAAATGGTGTAAATCATTGCCTCTGTGTCCACCGATCTGCTTTTAGTACCACAAAAAAAAAACAGCTGCTGGGTAGATTTTGTTACCTTCAGGGCAGAATCAGGTTTGCTGTTGACCATGAATTCAGTCTTTATGTGAAATTAGCAAAGCTAAACTGCTGTCACAACTGCGGTTGTATTCTGTTGTGTTCATTCCGTGTTCTCTGCCCATCTGAAACCTATCGAGCTGTGAGTGTGGTCAGAAATGCGTTTGGAGCGTGCTGTTTTCAGTCTGTGATTGGTGAACCAGCTGCCGGCCTGCAGGTGATTGGTCTCGGACCTATGTCAGATGGATATTAAAGGAGCCAAGATGGTGGGGAATCTGCCCATCTGCCTCACCTCACAACCAGCCACCCTGGCATCCTAGTGTTGTACATGTAGTTCTGTCATATGGTGAGCTTTAAGTCACCTATAGAAGTTCATAGGGGTGGACAGCCATAAATGTTCACGGTTGTCATTTGGTCTTTGTCCACCCTAAAGGTAATACCTGACACCTCATTCCTATCAATAGTGCAAATAAAAATTAGACCAGAGTTCTGTAGCTGCTTAAGACAGGCATAGTTCATGTTATGTGCCGATCCTCCCGATTCAAGTCAAAACACTAGCTCCTACCAAACTTGAGTGATTGAATTATTCTGCAGGTGCGACTGTTCTTACTGAGACTGGAAAAATCATGTGTTACCTAATGGGCACCTATAACCTGGGCTAATGGGTGTTACCTATAACCTGGACTAAACTTCTGAACCATCCAAAGCTGGACTCATTTTTAATCTTTGGGTAGCTCAGGTCCTTAATATTTTAATATTTTATTTCCAGCTTCTCTTGATTTATTTGATTAATTTGTTTCTGACATTAAATGTTCTAACTAATGTTTAATTATTATTTTCTAATTTTGCCTTTTTATGTTTTTATTGTTATTGTTACCAATGTTATTTGTTTGTGAGCTTACATCTTCAGTTTTCTTTTTCGGCCTCTGTGCCTCAGCGTTCTCCAGTTTAAATCTGGATGAAATGAATGATGGCTGCTGCTTCACACTTAGTGTACCAATATGAGAGAGGTTGTCTCTTTCAGGGATATGTGGCGGCAGGCCTTCTACAAGTCTCTGCAAGTGCATATGTTTTTCTTTTAGTTCCATTTTTTTCAATAAACTTACATCTGGTTCATCCAAGAGTGTTTTTCTCATCACTTTATAAGGAACATAAGCAAATAAGTGCAATTCCAAAAATGACAAACTACTTCTTTTACTGAATACAGAATATATATGTGTGTTTACAAGCTTACAGACACACATACACTCATACACACAGACATATATATACACAGACCATCGGCAATAATCGTATTTAAACCTACTGGACAGGGGAAGTATTCTGAACTTATTAGATTTCCTTTTCAGTCAGATGCCGGAAAATTATTTTACCAAGAATATTGCAAGAAAAAAATAACTGGGTTTTAGTCTCTCTGCACTAATTACTTTACAGGTCCTCAGTGGAAAGTTATGAGTTTTTTTAAGCATGCTAGTTATCCATTTGCCCTAATCAGATTAAGTAGAGTTCCAGCCTTCTAGCAAAGAGTGCCATGGCAGTAAATGTAAGTTATTTTCGGATGCAATTTTTGACACCACATTGTACTGTGATGACACACACGAGTGTATTTCACTCAAGATAGGTGCAATTAAGAGCAAAGTGTCTAAACTATTATTATTTTTATGATGGTCAGTGTGTTTGCTGCCAAATATCAGCAGAGTAAAGAGGGTTAAAGCAGCATTCAAGACCTCTGACTGTATTCACTCCTGAATCACATGCTGTTTAGCCCAGGAACACTAATTAAATTTGGAATCCAATTATGGGAATGGTAATGAAATTTCCAAATGGGGAAACTCGTAATCTGCTCATTGAGGTGTTTAATTACAAGCGGGTCTGTGCATCGAAGATATGTTACACCTCAGGATTTGGCGGACAGAGACATGGACACCAGTTTGAATACATGAGTGTGTTGGAGTGATGAGGGAAAGAAAAAAAAAGGTGTGTGATTCGGCTCATAAGATGCTATATCTTTGCCTGTCACCGTAGGATATGCTTGGTGTAGGAGACGTATCTGTTGTGGGCACTGAATTCGATATATGTAATCATGTGCATTCAGATCAATAAACTCTATTTCAAATACAAAGCTGGGTTAAGACTGAAGGTTTAAATGTGGGATAGAAACAGGAAAGAGAGAGCAAGTCCTTATTATATCTCCCCTGGAAAGCCTTAATAATGCTGAGCACATAATTAGTTTAAATGATCCATATGAGGATGAAGAAACCCAGTTTCAGGTTGATCAGAAATGGTGCAGCTCAGGCACACATGTAAAACGCTATATGGGGGTTTAGCTCTACCACACATTGTCAGTTTTCTATTAAAAAATCCTATAATGAGAAGTGAAATGGAAAAAAAAAATCCTCACATCTAATTTCTTCTGGCCTGATTATATGTGTAAGGGAATCAGAATAATTGGTACGGTAATTCGGGTTATCAGCCATAATACAAAGTCTTCCTGTGACAAAGAAAGGTGAAAAGAAGAAAACACAAACCTAATGCCAGACAAAAATATCAGTATTGGATGATGATTGATGAATTCTAATAATAATTAAAAAAAAACAAAAAACTGCAGCATGGTTAGTGCTGGTGTAGTTTTTAACATCTTACTTTCTGCTACAGTAGGGCGAGAGTTTAGAAACCCTACCCTCTACCCTCGTCCAGATCTGTCTCATCTCCTGTGTGAGGGACCAAAAAGCAATGTACTTTAGAGATTCCCTCCAGTGAATATCATCTGTTTTGTTTTGTTTTTCCACATTGGTACATCATGAGCAGTGCATTTCCACCGTAAAATTGCAGTATACCTATGACATTCTCAAAAACATGGAATCAGACTTCTGGGATTTCACACTTAGCAAACCTAAAGAAACAATACAGTCAACTTGCAGTCTGGGGCTTTCTATAGTCTTTTTCGTCAACAAAATCATTCTGTAGCACCGAATAGCTTCACAGTGTCTGAGCAGAGCTGTAGGTGAGCTGGTGTGCTTGAGCGGTGGGTGCAGAGGACGAAGAGCAGAGTTACATCTGAGCCATTTGGCAGCATGCAAGGATTGTTTTAATGGAAATAACTTTTAAATGAAAACTTAACTTTTATGTTCTGTCTTCTATGACCACATGACCTTTCACATACATGTGGATGTCGCTGTAAACATAAAGCAAGGGGTTGGTTGCTTAGTTACAGAGAAAACTATAGATGAAGAACAGCAATGACTAAAATTCAGACTGGAGAGTTGTTTAACTGCACAAAAGCTGCTAGAAACTAATCAACTAATGCCTGTAATTCTTTATCTATGTTGAATAACTGGCAGTCAAGGTTGATTTCTTCCAGAGAAGGGTCTCGAGGCCTTAGGCACACAATAAAGCCCTGTCAGACAGCAGACACAGGTATCTGCATCATCGTTGCAGAAGTCTCCATTTCTGCCTTTCCAGACTAAAATGCAACCCTTAAGTTTTCAGACTGAAATGGGGTCAGTAGTTTTTCCAAAGGCCTCTGTTTTAGGGGTCTAAAGTTAAGGAGTATTGTGGACATTTAGTGTAAAGTTAGAAGAAGTTGTGCATTTTGTAAAGAAAACGTATTATTGTAGATGCAGCCTAAAGGTGCTGCTGTTACTGCTGTTTGGTGTTGCTACACAGCCGGGGTAGAAATGAAGTTGCTATCTACTTTTTTGCATGTTACTTACTTGCTATTCCTTCCTAAACTGCCACTGTTAATTGGCAATGCAAATCGTGATTTGCAGAATTATCTATTAAGCGTGTAGTTGCTAGGGTTACCGGGCTGCTAAATGTGAGCCCATTCAAACAGTAATTTATACCATTTTCACTCTTGACCCCTTTATGACAAGGTGGCTGTGTATTCTAATTACATTCAGTACCGTCTGTTTCTCACAGTGATCAGTGCCAGGTTGATCTCTCACTCTCTGTTTCCTCTCCTGTCCTATTCAGCCCTGTTTCTGTTCTTGTTTCATCTGAGAAGACCTCCATCTAAGTCAGCTGTTCCAGCACCCAGCGTCTGTGAGCACAGTAGTCCAGAGTCTTGCTGTGCCCGGTGTAGACGGCCGATCTCTGAAATTCCCAGGTGGTTTGGTTTAGATGGGGCTGTATTCGTTCGACTCCTGTAAGATTATTTCTGTCTTCCTCAAGCGCTCTCCTTCAGCAATCCTGCTGATTGTTGCTCCAGCTATTAGACCTCCTCCCTGTGCAATCCTGCTTGTTTCGACAGTGCCCATGGGTCTTCCATGAGTGGTCTCACTTGCCTCTGCAGCCTCTGGGTCACCATAAAAGCCATCCTGCCTCTTTCTTCCGGCCCTCTGTTGCCCTTTAAAGCAGACCTTGCTCTCTTCAATCTCCTCTTCAGCGTGGACAGTGTATCCCAGCTCCACCTTACCTCCTTAGGCAACTGATCTCAGCCATCACAAAGGCAAGTAACTCTGTGTAATAGAGCTGCCTTTAGGCCCTGAGATACTGACACATTCATGAAATATGTCGCTTCTCTGACGTCTGCCCTGTCTTGGACCGGGTGTCTTGGACAGTTAAGCACATGGGCACAAGTCCTTATATAGACAGCACTCAGTGAAAAATGCAGCAGCACACATATTCAGAGTGATTCGACGCAACTGTGAACAGCTCAGAAATGCTATTGCAAATGTGCAACCGTACGTAGCCCCGGAGAACGCAGATCATAATGTCTTCAGAGCCTTTGAGCGAGGACAGAATGTTCCTTCAATTGTTCACTTCAGTCAGCCCATACTGCCCATTCTGTACAGACAGCACGAGCTGTTTTAGCATTATCCGTTGCACTGCTTGCTACTCTCAACACCAGTGGGGTACAGAGAGCTACCTTGCGATGACAGCCCCATTACATCAGGCCTGAGTATGAAATATAACGTCCTGTTCTGCAAATTTGCCCCCTGTACAAAGATCATACAAGCTGAAATGTGGCACTAGATGAGATGCTGTTGGAGTGGAAACTTGAAAATTTAAATAGTAATGAAAAAGAAATCCTCAAATTAACTGAAATCCACGGAGGAACACAGTGTTTTATTAAATCTGCCATTAAAGTGAACCTGCAAGACTGTTGCTTTAACCTCTTTGGTTTTTTGGTGCATTTACTCAAATAAGCATTTCTTTTAAAACTTGTACCTTGCCAGATTGTTTTAATTTCATGTTTCTTTGCACATCTTTGCCACTTCATTTTTAGAGTGAAATGTTTACTCCATACACCTCTGATTAAGCCTATAAAAATGGCACATTATTTAAACTCCCCAAAGGTATATATATGAAAAAAATAGTTAACTTTGATACTATAAATGCTCTTTCTAAGTATTAAGGGTAATGGGGTATTTTTGCACTCTGGTATTTCTTTTCGTATTGTTACTTTTCCTACAGTAAAGGATCAACACCCAGCACTAATAACAAATGCACATTCACTGCTCTCTGTCATATAAATAGGCTTATTGTTAGTCGAAGTAAAAACGTAGATTTGAGCAGCTGTGGTCAGTGAAAACTCTGTAATTATGAAGTATTTAGTTTATGTTGGGATCATTATTTTCCCATCGGTATGTCATGCCTTGCTGGTACACCGTTAACTCTATTAATTTTAGAGTTTGATGCTGACACTGATCAGTAAGCATTAAAAGCATGTGTCATACAGTGATTGAGATTGTTCTTTAAACAAAGCAAATATTTCACTAAATATATAAGAGCAACTAGTATAACCAAGAAAACCTCCGCAAGACATTTTGTGGTGTCTTTTAGAACTGAGAAAATGGACACAAACTTATATATCTTGGCATTTCTGCGCTGCGATTTCTCATAAGTTATCAGTCATCATTGTTTACACCAAAGATGAGCCAAATAAGCTACAACTGGCCGACAAGATATTAGCTATGCCAAAGTACTGTCCTTACGTGAACTCAAATCCAGCAGGTTTCAAAGGCGATCTTTGAATTCTTTATTTGTGTGGGTGTATGACAAACACATGAGGTAAAGGCTGGTGGAGGGGGTTGGTGGGGAAAAGAAGTTGTGAAGAAAATGAAATGGGGGAGATGGCTGTGTGAAGTCAGTAGGCGGAGAGGCTGTGATGAGCAAGAGGTAGGCATCAAACTGAGGTCGGAACTAAATCATTTGTTCCTTTGTTTCTGTTTTTGTTTCCTGGCCCTGTTAGAGCTCATTCCTTTGATCACTGCCTCAAAGCCTGTAATAGTGCAAAGCACTGCGTATGTCAGATTAGTGTGGAAGGGCTGCAGGGGCACACTCAGCTCTATTCTCCCACAGAGCCTGACTCAAAGTGTTCAGCTTCGTCTGAGGGATGATCTGGTGTCAAACTTGTGTCCCCTGATTTGCATCTTTATTTTAAGCAGCGAGTGACAGTATGCAGCTTGATTAAAAGATACTGTAAGTAGTGGCTTATCATAAAAGTGCAAATGGAATATCCGCACCTACCTCTCCAGGCCATTGTGTAGGTGAGTGAGGAATACAGAGCCTCTTCACTAACACAGAAAAGTGTAGTTAGCTGCAAAGAGCACTACTCCAACATGCAGCTGAAGTAAGTACATAACCATTGTATGCAGTCATAGCCTGTCAGTTGGATGGAAATATACAAGGAAGAGACATTTTCTATCTGCACAGTAGAAAATACTTTACTGCTGATGAGAGCAGCTAGTTCATTGTGAAGAACTGAACAGCTTTCTACACTTGATTGCCCGTATTAAGGGAAAGCTCTGTGGCCTAGATATCCATTCAAATGATCTTTCATGCACCTGTTACATCCATAATTGTTTGTAAAGACAAAGACCAAAAGCTTGGATACAGTAATAATTCTGACATGCATCATTTTATTGCTTCAGCTTCTCCATTTATCACTTTGGCTGCTTAACCACAATGAACTGCACTGCTTTGAATACACAAAACTCCAATGGAGATATGCATCTAAGCTCAAATTCAATTTGACAGCCACACATTTAATCATCTCCTGAGAGGTATCTCATTCAAGTTACTCAAGATAATTTACTGCAAAAACACCCTATGTCTATCTGTCAAATAGAACGATTCAGAGGAATTTCCCTCCTCAGATGCTCATTTAGTTCAAGGATTAGTTTGACATTAGCTTTTTGTGTGATATATGAGAAGCACAATACTGTCCCCATGCCTGTAAACTGTGTAAAGATGAATCTACAGCCAGGAGATGGTTAGCTTAGCATAAAGATTGGAAACAGTTTGATTAGTTCTGTCCAAAAAAATAAATAAAATAAGATAATCCTTCTGCCAGTAGCACTAAAGATGATTAACTACAGAAATCTTCTTTAATTTATAGAAAAAAAATAAATGTGGATTTTGTTCTGAACTATTTCTTGGCTGGACCATTGAATTCCTGGAGCCTCCACTGGTTGGCAGCAAGACTTCGGAAGCCACTGTAGCCAAAAAATATATATTTCCAGCACTTAACTCTCTGCAAAGTAACAACTTTTTACATTTGGGCTTTTTTGGAAATGAAACAAACAAGGCCCTGTGTTTATTAGTCAGGTTTTAGATGGTGGTACTAGCTTAAGCGTTATATTCAGACCACAGACTTGAGCACGATATCAAGGTTCTCAGGTACACTGGACTATTAAGATGCCAACGTTGCCTCAAGAAAATAACAAAGCTGAATTGTCAAATGCATTTTGAATGAAATACATTTTCTAAGTAAGGTCACAGTATGATGCATTAGGTATTGTTTCCGCTTTCAAAGATCTGCAATCACCATAACAGGAAGTTAAAGGCTGGTGGAGGCATTTGTTTGAAATGGAGATTTCACATAGGAAGCTTGGTAACCAATATTTTTAGACTTTAGAAGTTTAGCTTTCATTGCTGTTTGGCTAGGTTTAACCAACAAAACTGTTTGGTTAGGTACTGGGAAATATCACACTTTGGGTTACATCTGAACCACTGACCCGTCCAGCGAGGAGATCTGGTGGCTCTGCTGTACTATGTGAAGCATTTTGCTGGCTTGTTGGTCTGGGTACTATTGTTGCCACACTTTTTCACATGATTAAACATTTCTGTCTTCGTAGGAGTGGTCTCTTCCTGAATGACCCCATCAATAGAGCACGAGGGGTCACTGAGTGGTTTGATAAGTCTCAACCAAAATGATCACCAATGGGAGATTCTGGGCCTATGTGTTAGACAGTGTTCTTCACTACCATCATCAAACCAGTAAATGAGGGAATATGTTTTGGAAAATTGGTGTTCGAACCAGTGGTGTAGTGGTCCCTGGAGAAGTGGGTATACTCTTAATTTTCACCTTTTTTTTAATTAGTCCAGAAAAACGCCCTGTTTTAGAAACAGTGACATAGAAGACTACTCTCTTCAATTTATTCAGTCATTTCTAGTTGCCCACTATTATAAAATTATCATGACTTGATTAGGAGCAGTTTGTAGTTATTACTGGTCACACAAGCAAACTGGATTAATGTAACATGTATTTATCATGAGGCAAACATGGTGTTTCAGTTACTTTTGAACATTTATTTAAATAAAATACTTCAAATATGAAGTTGACAGTGCATCCTTGTTCATATTTCATCATGAATAAAACCTCAATATTGTTTTAGGTCGAATCTTAAACTACCTGTCCCCATTCTTGTGTTTTTACTTACTTTAAAATCAACTACCAGCCTAGAGGTTTTCCCACATTATCCCAATCTAGCTAGCTTCAGACTTACGTTAGAATAACGTTAGCCTTTCAAAACGTTAGTCAGACTCGGCCCGACACTCAGTTTAACCTGTTGCGCTTCAGTTGCGCTTCAGTGTCCCGCCCGCGGTACACTTTGAGATCTGCATAAGCAATTTGCTAAATGTCTGAAACTGCAAACGTGATTATACAAACACTATACGCCGATGGAAAGCTTAGATTCTCATGAATCCGCCGGTATAAACCACTTTCAGATGTGATTACCACAGTGGTAATATAAACACATTTGTCCGACAAACAACGAATTTCCATCCATTCGTTCTCTATACACGGCTTTAACGTACACAGCGCGACTCACATTTCCGGGTTCATTAATACACACAGATGAAAATATTCCACAAAAACGGCCATAATCCAACCATAGACATCCAGACGACACAAGCCAGTAAACTATTTTGTCCAAAACATGTCTTGAAGACGGTATATGATCCACGAATAGGTCGTTTTCGAGGAAATGCACCTCGCGATGCGCGTCCAATATTCTCTGTATTTCTCGTCATATTTTTATTTACAAATAGAATATTAGCGATTTTTTTGTACTGAAAATGGCTGGCGACAAAATATCCTCTCCTTGAAATGTGCAGTCATGTTGCCAGTAGTTTAAAACAATGATTCATTTGGAAACCACCTTAAAACTTACCTGAGAATTATATCGTCCATGAAAGTGGGTTCGCTCGATACGTGCCACTCACTTGAAAGGTGTTTATTCTGACTTTCTCGCATTTCCGCGCATCTTTCAAGCAGACCTGTCAATCAACTGGAGTGCCACAGAGGTGTTAGCAAAATTTTCCTCTGTATGACCCGCTCTACTCTGCCTCTGATTGGCTCATCCCTAAAGTTAGCCAATCGAATCAGTGAAGATAGCATGTACCAGCCAATTACAGGCAGAGGAGGGTTGTTCATGGCTTCATCATCCTTAAGGAAAAGAGGGCTACCTGGCACACAGATATTACTTTTTTTTTTTTTTTTTTTTTTTCTCTTTTTGTCTGCATTTATTCTCATTGTTTAACTCCATGAAAGGGGTGTCAACACTTTATGAGATTAATGCATATTTTAGTCTTGCAGCCAAATATCTTATTATTTGGTGCATGCGTGTGACCATCACCAGCCCTCCCTGAAAGCTAAGCTGACACTTTTTATTACATTACCCTGTTTAAGAGCCAGGGAGGGCAGTGCTACACCTCAGTGGTGATGTGAGGGGAAACAAAGGGGTGGACAGGACGAGAGGGGATGGACAGGGACAGGGTCTAGCAAGCAATGCTATTACATCTGAAGAATATCAGGTGTTGTGCTATTCCCAACTAATAATTACCCATCAATAAGACAAAAAAGCAAACACATACACAAGAGAACAGAAAACCAAACAAACAATAAATAAATAAATAAATGAAAGAATAATTAGCCAGACAGTACTAAACACCATAGTTGTGGGTGTCATGTTAGTATAGAGTGGAATAGGCCAGATGATACTAGAGGAAGATACTAGAGAAAAGGAGAGAGGGTTTAGTTTGAGATTAGACTCTGGAGAGAGTCTCAGCACATTCCGGCGGGTCCCATCACTGCTCAACAGCGGAACTCGACAGGAGCTGGTGGGACCTGAGCAAACATGCACATGCAAGTGTGAAAGACCCCGAAGCCCAGAACAGCCATCACAGCAGTGCAGTGCCAAGCCGACAGGGCACCCCCCCACAGGCCGAGGAGCCACGGGGCAGCGCCCCCAGAGAGCAACCGGGGCCACCATGTACCACACGGACCCCGAAGACAAGAGGGCGAAGCTACCAACACCCCCAGCACGCCGGAACCGGCCCAGGCAGCCCGGGGCAAGCGGACCCACCCGCCACCCAAACCCCAACCCCGCCCGCCCCAGCCCCCACCAAACCCCCACACCCCACCACCCCACCCACCCACACCCCACCCACCCCCCACCCCCAAGGGGGGCCGACGGCCCCAAGCAGCCGGGAAGCCAGACACAGGGGCAGAGCGCCCCGCCGAAGGGACGGCAACCAGCCCAACACCGGGGCAGGCCGCCACCGGAGGCCGGCCGGAGGGAACCGGAGCCGGGACCCAATGCGAGTCCAGAGGGCAAAAATGGACAGAGCAGTGGGGCCCGGCAACGCCAATGGGGGGGGCACCCCGCATACCCACCCGCACCAGCCCCCGGGCGAGCACAGCACACCCAAGGCCCCCACATCCCGCGACACGAACCAACCCCCCCACCAGGATAGAGGCACCACACACAACCAGCCCGCGCCAAAGCCACAGCACCCACCAGGACAGCCAGTCCAGATCCCGCAGCCCAACAAGGGTCACCGCACCAGCCGGGACCAGCAGGACACGCAGGAGAACCCCCACAGGCCCCGGACCCCCGGCCCCGGGGACCCCCAGCCACAGCGACACGGATGATGGTGCACCCCGCCGCCCCATAGCCGTAAAGCCATATGGGGGCCAGATCCCACCAGAGAGGCCATAACGGTGAAACCCACCCGTTATTCTCCTATTAATATGTCTCCCGATCCCTAACGGGAAACATTATCCCAGCACCGTGGTAGTGTAACCCTGGGTGTCATGTGGTGCATTAAAAGTGGGAAGGCTGGGGGGCGTTAGCCAACCCAGACCTAGCCCCAAGGTGAGTGTGTGTGGTGCATTAAAAAAAAAAGATTGGAGAGCAGGGGAGGCAGGCAAGAGGGTGATGAGGGGGAGACAGGGCCGTATAGCCCTGCCACCCGCCCCACCACAGTGCCCATCGTTCCCACCCCCACCTGCCCTCGGGGCCCTAAATGTTGTGTCCCTATATGTGCCTAAAGGTTGCTATTTACAGTGAGGTGTGAAAAATGTGAGGTGCACAATCAGAGGCATTCTGGTGTGGATCTGGCCCAAGAGGACAAAGCAGTGGGGGAGGCAGGTAGCAAGACCACCGGTACTGACGCAGAGGGCCCCCAGAGCCAAGAGGCAAGGGACCGGGGAGGGCCCACACGAACCAACTGGCCCAGCCGGCACAAGAACCCCCCGGGAGCTGCAGATCAGAGCAGCGCCCCGGCAGGCGCCGTAGCCCCAACACAGGTCAGCCACATGCGGCGCCCCACCCCGAAGGGGGGACCAGGCCGCGCCACAAGGAAGCGAGGGCCACAAGCCGCCACACCCACCCAGGAGCCGGCACGACAAGGACGCAGGGCGCCCACCCCGCAGCGCCCCCGAGACCCCACCCACCCCACCACACCCCAGGACAGCACCAGGCCCGGACGGAGGCCCCCAGCCAGCAGAAACTGGACTCCAGTGGGGGCACACAGGCCAGGATGAAGGCCTGTGCCCAGGTGGGCCAGAGCCACCCCCCCAGAGAGAACACCCAGCCCCCGCGCCAGACCACCCGCCCGCAGAGGGCCACCGGCCCCCCACGGGAGAGGGAGAGGGGCGAGGAGGGGCGGGCAGGCAGGAGAGGAGGGAGGAGGAGGGTAGCGGAGCAGGAAGGGACAGGGGAGCAACGGAGGGGCCGACTCACCCGAAGCCCCCCGGACCAGCCAGGCGCCCAGGAGAGATCAGCCGCCGACACCCCAAGGTCCAGGGAGAGCGTGCAGACCCAGCAGACCTAGAGCTCAATGGGGGAGACACCCGAGACATCCAACACCAGGGAGAGGGGCACAAGCCACCCCGACCCCGCAGAGCCAGAGAGCAACCCCGGGAACCCTAGAGGAAGGTCACCACCAGTGCATGCATACGGTTTTGAAGTCCATGGTGCTATCAATCTTTGAGAGTTGTAGTGTTAATAAACTGAAATAAAACAGAGGAAAGTTAGACCATATGCACAGACAGAACAGGTATTACAGATTTTTTTTTTTTTTTTTTTTTTTTTTTAAATAAATAATGGAGGCAGTGGCATACGCCCACATACAAGCAGGAGCTATAAGTTAATATTTAATGAATTAATAAATGGAGACCATTTTTCTTTAAATGAGTCCAATTGTTTTTTCCGGGTAGCAGACATTCTCTCCAGTGAAATGTGTTCTGTGAGGAGGTTTAGCCAATGGATGATGTTGAGGGCTTTCTTATCTTTCCAGTTGACTAAAATAGTTTTTTTGGCAATGGCGATAGCTGCAAGTGTGGGTTGGATGTGGATAACCGGTAAGGCTGTTAGCGTTAGGTCACCAATTAGGCAAATGTTCGGGGAATGTGGAATCCCACAGCCCAAAATATCGGAGAGTTTCTGTGTGATTAGTGCCCAGAATTGATAGACAGGTGTACATAGCCAAAGGGCGTGAAAATATGTGTCAGCCATGTTTTGAGTGCATTGAGTACATGTGTCTGAGTTTGAGAAGCCCATTTTATATAATTTATATTGGGTTATATGCGTTCTATGAAGAACCTTAAATTGGATCAGTTGTAAGTTGGTATTTTTTGTCATTTTAAATGTGTTTTCACAGATCTGGGTCCAAAAATCAGAGTCAAAGGATTTGGACAAGTCTTCTTCCCATTTGTGAGTTGGTAGGTGAATAGAATCTGTCTTTGAGAGTAAACTATAAATTTTTGAGAGGTTCTTTTTGTTTCTTGGAGACAGTTTCGCAATATATTTGACAAATTCAGGTGGCTGTAAATCAGTTGGCTGTGGATTAGACTGAAGCGATGGAATTCTACTTGTAAGCGTCTTCTTTACCTGTAGGTAGTGGAGGAAGTTTCCATTTCTTATTTCGAATGTTTGGAATAAGTTTGTATATGTCCTAAATATGTTATCATCAAAAAGGTGGTGGAGGTGGGTGACTCCTCTCTCTGCCCACGTCCTGAAATAAAGAGCTATTTTATTGTTTGCAAAATCAGGGTTGTGCCAGATTGGGGACAGTATGCTGGGTTTTAATTGGGAGCCTGTGACCTCCAATGTTTTCCACCAGGCAGACAAGGTGGAGGCAATCATTGGGTTCTTGAAGCAGGAGTGATGTTTAAGGGCGGAAGTGATAAAGGGCAGGTCAGAGATTTTGATCTGGTTACAATCTAACTGTTCTAGTTCCAGCCAGGAGTTATATTCTACATGTGGATGAATCCATTTGGTGATATACTGAAGTTGGTTGGCTAAGTAATAATACATGAAGTTGGGGGCTCCCAGTCCCCCTTCTGATTTATTCCTCTGGAGGGTGGCCAGACTGATTTTAGCCTTTTTGTTCTTTGAATAGAATTTACCAATGGCAGAGTCTAACGATTGAAACCACTTTGATGTGGGTTTAAACGGAATCATGGAAAAGAGGTAGTTGATTTTAGGTAATATTTTCATTTTAACCGTAGCTAATCGTCCCAAAAGGGAGATGGGGAGGTTATTCCATCGCCTTAGATCATCACAGACTTTATCCAAAAGTGGGGTGTAGTTCAGGTGAACTAGCTCTGAGAGTTTGGAGGAAATATTTATGCCTAGATATCTGATGTTGCCAGTAGGAATAGAATAATTCGAGGTTTGGACTGTGGGATTCCATGAGTTTTCTGTTAAAGGTAATATGATTGATTTTGACCAGTTGATGGAGTAGTCTGAAAGACGTGAGAAGGTTGTAATGAGGTTAAATACTTCCTTCACTGAGGTTTTCGGTTCTTGTAGGTAAAGTAAAATGTCATCTGCGTATAGGTTAATTTTGTGTTCAGTCTCCAGAGCACATATACCTTTGATATCAGTGCTTTGACGTACAGCTGTTGCTAATGGTTCGATAAAGATCGCAAACAATAAAGGAGAGAGTGGGCATCCTTGTCTCGTTCCCCTTTGCAAACTGAAACTTTGTGAAGTGATTCCATTAGTGGTGACTGTAGCCTTGGGTGAGTTGTACAGAGCCGATATCCACTGGATAAAAGACTCTCCGAAGCCAAATTTGCGGAGCACAGCGAAGAGAAAAGACCAATTGACTTTGTCAAAGGCTTTTTCTGCATCCAGTGACATAACGATAGCTTCTTTATTGTGGTGTTGCGTCAGAGAGATTAGATTAAGAAGTCTTCTGATATTGTTGGTGGAGTGTCGGCCATTTATGAAACCAGTTTGATCATAGTGGATCATTGACGGGATAATTTTCTCCAACCTAGAGGCGAGTGCTTTAGAGATAATTTTGATGTCAGTGTTGATTAGTGACAGAGGTCGATAGCTGGAGGGGAGTGTAGGGTCTTTGTCTGGTTTCATTAATAATTTAATTGCAGCTGTATTCATATGTGAACTTATATAACCATTATTTTTAATCTCTGTCACTGTCCTGAAGAACAGGGGTGCTAACATTGACCAGAATTGTTTAAGAAATTCAGCAGGGAAGCCATCAGGACCAGGTGCCTTGCCTGCTGGCATACTGTCTAATGCACACTGTAACTCTTTGATAGATAATGGAGCATCTAGTGTGTCTCTATAATCTGATGTTAATTCGGGCAAGTTTAGATTGTCAAGAAAGTTATGAATATCTTCTTCGTTTGGGTTGACTGTAGATGAGTATAAACTCCGGTAATAGTTATAGAAAGTCTGATTAATTTCCTGGGGTGACTGAGTGTATTTTCCTGAGGGATCCTGAATTGCTGTTATGAAGGATTTTTCTTTATTGCGCTGGAGTTGGTTTGCAAGAAATTTTCCTGTTTTATTGTTGTGTTCAAAATTATTATATCTCAGCTGTTGTAATAGGAACTCTGTTTTCTTTGATAAGATATTATCGAGTTTTAGTTTAACATTTTGTAGTTCAGACCATAATTGATCACTTGGATTTATTGCATAGTTCTCCGTAAGTTCTTTAATTTTTTCCTCAATTTCTTCCTGTAGTTGTTGATCCTTTTTTTCTTGTACGAGGAGTACGATATTATTTTGCCTCTGATTACGGCTTTTCCAGTTTCCCAAAGTAAAGATGGAGATACATCGTTGGAATCATTGTTTTTAAGAAAGTCTGCCCACTCACTTCTTATTATTCGATCAAATTCATGGTCTTCGAGTAGAGAGATGTTTAGGCGCCAAGTCAGAGGAGGTTTAGGGATGGAATCTGTCTGCAGGCTGAGAGATATTGGTGCGTGGTCGCTGATAATGATTGGGTGAATTTTAGTAGTAGCTTTGTGTGCGATAGAGTTATTTGAGAGGAAAAAGTCAATTCTTGAAAATGTTTGGTGCACCTGAGAGAAAAAGGTATAGTCCCTCTTTGTTGGGTTTTTGAGTCTCCAGACATCTTCTAGTCCAAAATCTTTCATATAATCCTGCATGACTTTTGCTGATTGTGGTTGTTTTGCATGTATTGGACTATGAGATCGATCTAGTGACGGGTTTAATACTATGTTGAAGTCGCCACCGATAATGGTTGTTGAGTTAGCGGATAGGTCTGCTAAGTGGGAGAAAACCACATGAAAGAAGGCTGGGTCATCATTATTTGGGGCGTACAGATTAACAATTGAATATAATTTATTAAAGATTGTTGCCTGGATAATAATATATCTGCCCTCTGAGTCTGTTATTGTGCTATTTAAAGTGAATGGTACTCTCTTATGGATGAGAATAGTGACCCCTCTTTGTCTGCTGTTATAACAAGATGAAAAGATGGTATTATAATTACAATCTAATAGAGATTTTTCTTCTGATTCTACTAAATGCGTTTCTTGGAGGAGCAAAATATCTGCTTTTAATTTGGAGACATAGTCCATAATTTTAACTCTTTTTGTTTGTGAGCGTATGCCATGAACATTCCAGGCTACAATATTTAACTTGAACATAAAGAGAGATGTTCAGTCATTGAATAAATCGCAACATAGAGTATCGTCTGTGTGTGTCCCTGTGAGCTGTTTGTTGCTGTCTGTGAGCTGTGGGCGTTGGAGAACGATGCACATAGCAACTCAGGATCTATATATACATTATATAATAGCACGATATTGCCTGAAACATTATCAACAAACACATTATCAAACATAGAAGCACAATAAACATGGGGGGTACATAGGGTGTAAGTGAAAATGAGGGGGGTGAGTGTGTGAGAGGGGGAGAGGGGTAAAGGGAAACATATAGAGATGGAGAGACAGAAAAGGAGGAGGAGGAGGGGGTTCTCCAGTGGGGAGTGTAGATAGGGAGGGTGACACATTTACATTCATGCGATTTTGATTTTTTTTTTTTTTTTTTTTTTTTAATTACGTTTTCTAAACTAAATTAATAGGTGGTATACTAAGTGTTTAAGTCTTTATTATCATTCTTATTATTATTATTAGAAGAGCCAGGGTGTAATAGAAGTTTCCCGAAATAACTGCCCATCTATGTATAGTTTGTCCACAACTAGTGCGGTCCGTTTACCTTTCTGCCTGTGTTCTTTCATGATGGGGTATAAAACTTTGCGCCTCTCGTTTATTTCTCTGGGAAACTGGTCATTCATTCCGTAAGACGTACCTTTCAGCTCCCGTCCTTTGCTCCTTACAAGCACTTTCTGTTGGAAGTGCTCGAACTTTGCGACGATAGGACGGGGGCGGTTTCCACCTCGGGGTCCAATCCGGTGGATGCGGTGGAAAGTGATGTTTTTAACCGTGTCCGCAGGGATTTTAAGCGCTGACACCATGAAGTTTTTAACCAAAGACTCTGGATTATCCGGTGTGGATTCAGCGATGCCAGAGAAGATCAAATTTTCCCGCATACTCCTCGACTGAATGTCCAGGACGGTCTCCTTCAGGGTTTTGTTTTCTTTTTTAAGTGTACTCACCTCTGAAGTGACGGCTGTCAGCGTGGACCGGAGTTCTGAGTTGTCTCTCTGCAGGTCATCTATCTGCTGGTGAGTGAACTCCAGGGTTGTCTTCAGGTCCTTAATCTCCTGGTGAAGCAGACCAAGGATATCGAGTTTTTTATTAATAGATTCAAGAACACTTACCTGGATATCCGTGGTCAACAGGTCTTGTGTGTCAGTCGCGGAGTCGGCCTTCTTCCTCTTGTTTGGGTTTGGGGTCGGGGTCTGGGTGACTGATTCCTCCATCGTGCACCGGATGAAGCAGTCGTCGATAAATCTCTCGAGGTCCTCCACCTTTAGCACTACTTCTACGATCTTGAGCAGGCTACTTAGGTTGTTTTTTTTAAATATAAATTAGTCGAGAAAACGGCGATTTGTTTAGTTCTAATCTAGCAGCTGGGGGCCGCCATGTTGAATTTTCGTCACTCTCGCAGAATCTCGCGATCTCACAGCATCTCGTCCTCTCCTCTTTATAGAATTTTTTTAATGGATCTAGAATTTTTTTAATGGATCTTACTGAATGATGCGCACCAGGGAGCATTAGAAGTGGGTATACGCAATGCTAACTGAAAAATAAGTGGGTATACTCCGTATACCGCCGTATACCCTGGACTCCACCACTGGTTCGAACTCCGTTGGAGTTCCAGAGACTAAGACAATCAATGTTTAAGCATGATATTGATCTCATGGCACGTGATTGGCCAGTACCTTACTAAGACATTTGATGTTGGGATTTCCTTCCATTTGTCACTGATCTGTATGTTGATTAGAAATGGGAATTTGTGATATGTCACAATCAAACACTGCAATTTCGTATAGGAATATTTTAAGGAGACAGAGCTCTATGATTCTACTTCTACTGTCACTCAGTATGAGCAAAATGTTCTTTTGGTGAAACCATTGAATTTTTTTTTTTATGGAGAATTCAATTTTCAGACAGGCTTTTGTGGAAAGAAAACCTTACTGATTCCAGAAAACAGTAAATAGCATCATGTAGAACTCGACCAAACTTTTCATTTATTTTACTGACATCTTCTGCATCTTGTGACCATTTTGGCTTAAGGACAGCTTCAGCACCCATTAAGCCAACCCACAGTCACACTGTGTGCCATCAGTCTCCTCTGAGCCATTTGTGAAAACTAAATTTAAATAGAGTTTCTATTTACTCTCTCCTCCTATCCCCGGTGGGTAGCCAAATCGGAGAGGAAGCCAAATGAACTCTGCCTAACCAATTAGCTGAGTGGGCTGCACAAGCAAATGACATGACAGTGTGTGGCTGCTTCATTGCTGCAGGAGGCCCCAAGGTCTGCAGGATCCCTCCCTCGCAGATGAGAAGATTTAAGAAGGATTCCAGTTCCTGAGCCAACTGTAACGTTAATTACTTTAAGGGGCCTGGGAGTATGATGTAGCCTCTCTGCCCTCTGGGGCCACAATTGAATTTCTTCAATTGACCTGTAGCAGAACATTTAAGCAAGCTGACTTGCTAAAGAGCAATACTTGAAGAGTTTTAAATGACCATCAGGATCAGAGAAAGATTGTAAAGCTTTTACTTATTACTATATAATGATGCAATTCAGGCTTCTAATAGCTGCAATTCAGACCTCTGCTTAAGCACCCACTAGATGAGCTTATTTCTTTTTATTATGTAATTCTTTTTTTTCCTCCGCAGTACCCTTGCGGTATTTTTGCAGCTGCCTCAAGTGCAGCGGAAAGTGGTCTCCAGAAGGATGTACACATTAGTGTGAAGTTCTCTGTTAATTGATCAGGTGTCATAAAAACTGTATGACTATCATTCTGAGAAGTCAGTGTAAAGCTGTGGATCGCATTTTTCTCAGTAGATGTGAAGGATAAGTGGACTGACATTGACTTGCGTGACAGAAGAAACGGATTGAATGCAGGTGTTCTGGTCCACATGAGTGTACAATCCATTTCTGATGCCTCTACATTAAAGACTGAGCGGAAACATTTAGCAACAAGCTCTTTTCTGAAATAAAAAATCATTTGCGGTGAATTTTTACCAACAAACTTTTTAGAGATTTGAGAGTTGACAGACAATTTAAACGTTTAAAATGCACTATACCATGGGCAATCTTTCCCTCAAGCTCAACAGGGCACTGGATGAGGCCCGAAATGCAGTAGTAGTATTCTGTCAAACTTTGGGTAAAAATAGAAGTGATCAGAGCACATAGTATACAGGCGGACAGTGAAGTGGATAATTATTCAGAGGTTCAGAAGTCTGTCTGGATGTTTTGATAGAATTTTTTTTTTTATCACATAGCTGATTCAGAAGACTTGTTTTTCCAGCCTAAATTTGTCAAGTGTTTGACAGAAACATTTTGGATGGAGGATGGCTTCAAGAGACACTTAAGCTCAATGTTGTCCGTTGGCTGGTGACCTAACACTGCTCCATTATGTGCTCATACACTCCAAAGTGGTGTGACACAAATAGTTCATCATTTGGTGGTGCCAAAGACATCTTTACATGTTTTGCCACTGTGCTTGCATTGACAATTTTGCCGTGAACCTAACTCACTGATCTATCACTGTATAGTGGTCCCAGTTGATTACACAATGTATTCTGTACAGCACAGAAGTCTAATCACTTGAGTCTAAATCCACAAGTACAGTGGTGGAAAAACGTTTTTGGGGATGCCATGCCTTTGTGAAATATTGCATTAAGAATCACTCTTAGGTCTTGAAGTGCAATATATTTTAGTACAGTTACAGTCAAAATATTCAACAAATCTCGAAATAAAAGCCATTAAAAACCTTTTTTGATTGGTCCATAAAAATAGAAGAAATTTTGAGCATTGGGTCATTTTGTACCAGTGATCCACTAATGAAGGCTGTGCTTTTTATTTAAAGACACAATTTTTGTTGCTGTGCTTCGTGTCTGTATAAAACCAGCACATGTGAAAGTTCTTCAGAGACAAAAGTAGCTAAAACTAGGAACCTAATGCAGGAAACACACCTGAAGATACAGATTCTCAGCCAGGAAGGGTACAGTTTCAACCAGATAGCCAGGAGTTGCAGATGCAGTCCTTCAGCAGTTGGATACATTCTGCAGAAATACAGACCAACCAACAGCTCGAAAGATAAACCGAGATCTGGGAGTCCGAGAGTTTCGCCAGCAAGAAATGACCACATCCTTATCCACATGTGCAGGGAAAACCACCAAATGACATCACAGGAGCTTCAGTAGCAGTATTCAAACCAAAATAGTGTCCAGTGTTCTACCTGCACTGTACGTGACCGACTTTCAGATCATGGCTTAAGGTCCTACAAGGCTGTCAAGAAGCTCCTGATCAATGAGAGAGAGAGGTTAGCCCGGCGTCGTTGGGCCCAAGAACACACGAACTGGAAAACCGGGAATTGGAAGAAGATTCTGTGGTCAGATGAGTCCAGTTACCAGCTTTATATTCCTTGTGCTAATGTGAGGGTACGCAGAAGGCCAGGCGACGCATTATCTCCGGCATGTACAGTACCTACTATCAAGCATGATGGAGGCAGTATCATGGTTTACGGATGCATGAGTGCTGCTGGTGTCTCACTGTCTGTGATGACACCCTGAACTCTGCTAAGTATTGTGCCATTTTCCAAACCCAGTTGCTCCCTGTGCATGTGCACTGTTCCGTTGAGGTCAAAACTGGATGCTTCAACAAGATAACACCCCTTGCCACCCATCCAGGGCCAGTAGAACTTGGCTGAATGAGCACAGTATTCAGGTCTTAGAGTGGCCAGCTCAATCCCTGAACATGAGCCCCAATGAAAATCTGAGGTGGATTATCAAAAGGTCTGTTTCAAAGCATAAACAAAGTAATTTAAAAAAATTAGAAGCAGTAGTTCAAGAAAAATTAGACGAGATTACCTCTTAACAGTGTCAAAGACTGGTAGGGAACATGCCAGCCAGGATTAGAGCTCTACTGCATGCTAATGACAGAACTACTAAAGATTAATTTGATCATTTTTTAATATTTTTTTTGTTCAATTTTGAACACATTCTCTGTTATTTGTTGACTTTGATACCAACAAAGTTGAGAACTGACATATTGAAACCATCAAGAATTGAGTTTTGTTTGTTTTTCTCGTAAACGATAAACAAAACAAAAAAAATTGTATTTGTTTGTGTCTTTCTAATGCAGCCACACCTTTAGAAACACAAAAAAGATTTTTCCACAAATATTTCATGATAGTATTTGAGATTGTGTAAAATTTTTAGGGGGTCTGAAAACTTTTTTCCACCACTGTATATTCTAACTGTACGAACTCAGCTTTCATGTCATGTGTTTTCAAACAGACTTCCTAATGCTGAGTAGAGTAAAAGCCAATCCATGGTGTCCACATGACCAATGCAGGGTTTGAAAGTGGACAGTGGGCATACATGTGGTTCATACTACAATAGCTGCACATTGGTCTGCCATTGTTCTCCTGCAGAGGGTCACTATGCCCCACATAACAAAGTCAGAAAAACAGACTGGGCTCCCATGGCTGTGTCTGAAAGGTCAGCCGGGACTTTGCTCTTTTCTACAGGATATAGCACTGAGTTACAAATTGGACTGTAGCACTGTGTCGCTGTGACTGTTTCTGAGCTGCGTCAAGCACAGAGTGTGAACGTAGCACAGGGTTTTTAGAAAATTTAGAACTTCCCACAGAGTTTAAGCTCTGTCAGTGGAAAGTATGTCCAAATCAAAGCACCTCCAGATTTGGGCTGCATCTACTTTAGTAACAAATCTATTAATGTTGAATTAGAAAGGTGCAGATGATAAACAATCTCCTTGGACAGCCTCTCTTCTAAACAAGCATTTGTTTTAAGCACCATTTGTTTTCTTGGCACATGTACAGTCAGCGCAGTCCACACGGTTACAAATTTTGAGCTGCACGGTGGTGTTAACAGAGGAGTCTGTATGCTGCCTCATGGACGGGTCGATGTCAGGATATATGTCATGCTTGAATTGGCCTTCAGGTGACTCCACAGGGTGTTCTTCCCATGAGCTCTGTGCGGTTCAAGGGGTTCTGGAGGTTTTTAAAGGAAACTAGTGAGTAAGGTCAAACCCCGACTTAGAAATATGTTCAGACTGACCCTGATCTTCAACCTAACCTCTATACATGGGATGTGTTGTCAAGGAACAATTTGCTCTACGCCAGAGTGAGGTGTGGACTGCTGCAGCTTATGACTTGACCAGATGAAATCAGGATACATTTAAACGGAATTCCTTTTCACAAAGTCCAGTTGTACTTGTTTACTTTTGAAAACAGCTTCCTCTTCTTTCATGTGCTGCTGGTCAGTTTAACATATTCCTATCAGCAGTGTTTATTTTAAAAGTGCAATAAATGGTGACTTTTTTTATAAAGACCAAAAATGCAAAGTTTGGAACTTGTCAAAGGGAAAATATTAATGTCAGTGTTGCACAAACAACAGAGTAGCAGGTAAGATAGTTCTCATCATGAGATACTTTTGTTCCTCCCTCTGTAACCTACCATTAAGAAAAGGCACGAAAATAACACGCCAAGTCACATCATGCGTTATCGGAACATATTTTTTACATTTGCCATGTCACCGCATGTATGTAGAGGTGACAGACGACACCCTCACTGCGACCTTTATGCCAGCCTTAACCATTTTGCATGTGATTTTAATGCCATACAATGGCACATCAAAAGCTTAAATGCTATCAGTCATGTGCTATTTATAAGCAGTCCCATGATGTCATATCACCCTCTGCACTGTTCAAAATCGCTTACGAAGCCACAGTAACCAGCTTTAACACCAGACATGTTCAATATATTCAGATAAATCAGCACTACCTATCATCCCATTTAAGCCTTTAGGGGAAAAAAATGTGTCTTGCTATCTCCATCATGTGTACCAAAAACAAATCCACGAGGTCAACCCAGAAATTTAAGATACAAGTTTGACAACAACAGATTCCTCCTACGTTTGTCTGTAATGTAGCCTAGATAACATCTCAATATAGTTCTTTCCTTTGCCATTGGCTATTGGACTAGTTTCTCATAACTGCCTGCTGTCACTCAAAAATATATGTGCCCTACAAACCTTATTAGAGAATGTGCTGCAATGAAGATACAACTGCAAACCATTTCTAATAAAAAAAAAAAAAACACAGTGTTTTTCTTTGTGTTTTATGGATTAGTGTGTTGACACGCACTTATCCACTCGCTGGTATTTCTTTATATCCTTATCTTGTATCCACAATGTGCCACATAGCCAGATAAAGTTATTTTCTAAGTGACAAAACTCTTGTAACTCCAAATGTCCTCTGTGATCACAGCCACCAGTATTGATTTTTTTTTTCCACTCCTGTCCTCACTGACCTTTCAGGATTTGGTTTCATGGCTGTGTCGAACACTGACAAGGTTATCTCGGCAGATAAGCAAATTAAAAGTACAAAAACTCAAAAGTCATCATTTGGACAACCAACACACTTGTGCCTTCAAAGCTACTAAAGTGCTTCCAGACATAATCAGTTTTGCTTTGTTTTTTCAGCATAATTAGTGTCACAAACCAGATGGAATTCCACTGAATTTCATTCGCCACTGCAAAAATAATTGATCTCCCCATCCCAATTTGTATGACCTTATCTCTTCAGTCCTGACACGGATAGCATTATACTATCAGCACAAATAATTTGTGTCAAATCACTCTTGCAGAAACTGAGCCAAGGGTCACTTCAGGGGAAGAATCTTACATTGTATGCATACTAATCACCAGCATTGTAATTTATGAAGAATTAGCACCTTCTGGATTTATTGTCTACTTTTCACAGGCTGTGTTTTTGGAGCTTCATTTCCAGCATTAAAAAGAATTTCAGCTCAAAAGCTGTACTAACAATCCCAGCTCTTAGCATGCATGTTATTATTACACACACACATATACACACAAAAACTCAGCTACTAAGTGAAGGTAGTTAAAAAAGAAAATGGACTTTCTAAAGCCTCCAGAAATGTCAAATAAAGTCATCAGCTAACCCGTTGTCCTCTCTTGCATTCACCGTTTGCTTGCACAACACAAGTTAATCACTCACTGGTTTCTTTCTGTTGTCATGCAGAAATAAAACATTTGGAAAATGTTGAAACCATGCCTTTGCAGAGCTTTTGTAGTACTGTATGTTTTTGCCGTACTAAATGAGTTAACAATCCGCTGCATGTCACAGACCTTTGTCACAGCAGACGTTTTGACTTGTCACAGTAGGAAGAGCACAAGGGGAATTAACGATGGTTCATTTCCATTAAGAGTCCCAGTAAGCCATGACAGCGAACCAGCATGCACAAACGCAGGACTTCTCCTAAGTGGAATGAAGTCATTACTGATACAACTGTGTTTTTCCTGTTGTGAGAAGTCAAAACGTCTGCTGTAAAAAAGGTCTATTTCCATATGTTTCACATGGTTCATTGCCCGGTGAGGATGCAATTTCGGAGCCTGGCATGCAGGTTCTTTGCTCCTTTGAGACTTCTTTTACTATTGTGAGGATGATTGACTGCACTGATACAGCCAACAAGTGCATACTGGAGATCATTTTGTGATGTTTGATAGATTTGATGTATTGATTTTTTGAACTGGACCTCATCAGAGTTGGGTCTAATACATTGCAAAGTAATTAGTGGTGGGACGCGATTTAAAAAAAAGAAATCCAGGCTTTGTAATTAATTAATCACGATTAATCACATTTTGTCAGATAGCAATATTTGACACAATAAGCAGTTCAAATAAATTTTAATTGACAACTGGATCGATGAATAGACATATATGTGAACTTAAACAACAAAACACTTTTATTTATATTTATTTGTGCATTTTTCATTTGTCTACTACAGTCACAGATTACTGCAATCTCAAAGTGCAATTGTAGCTACTATGTTCAACATTTTAAACATTTTTAGAAAAGGAAGCACTTTCAATGTCTTGAAAAATGGTCTATTATGGAGCGGCTCCAGCATTTGCCTGTACCAGGACTGTTTTAGCTAGCATTTGCTCTGGTGCTTGCGACAACACAATACCGTATGCTTGAAATGCTGCTGCTGTGATAAGTAAACTCTTTGTTGCACAATTTGCACACAACCAGGCTTTTATCCATGCTGTCATCGGGAAGATTTTTAAGTGAACATTTTCCACCCAACAAGCTCAACGCGGTCATCGTCCATCACTGTTCACCAAACTTTCTTGTGCACTGACTTCACGCCTGTGCATCTTCTTCACGGTTGACAAATAGACTTTAGGTACATTACCGCCACCTGTTGGGCTGGAGTGTGCATCAGTGTTAGCGATGTGCCACAAATTCGGGAATGAGAAAGGTGCAATTACGTGTGTTCTTTTTTTAATACATTATTTTGTCTGTAATTAATTAATGAAAACAAACATGTTAAAGTCTCAGCCCTTGGAATGATGTATTACTGCACTTGTAATACATTTAATGTAGAATGAAGGTATGTAACACTTCACTGTTCTTAAATTCAGTTGAGGCAGCCTATTTCCAGTGCCACTTTGACTCTCTTAGATATACAACTGAGCCTTGTTCTTATGGTAACATAATCTGTGAAGAGCTGCTTTTCACCAACTCTGCTGTTGGACTTGTGTTCACATTCTAAAAAAAAACAGTATAAACAATCTTATATGTGTCCATGTATTGGGCGATGGATATGTGTTCATATGTGGGTATATGTAAGGTTTGAAGCTGGGGCAGTAATATTGTTGTTTCCACAAACTGTAATTTAAGGGGTCTGAGACGAAAGTAAACCTCCTCCTGGCTCTGCTTTCAGGCTTTAGAAAATCTAGCCAGTGAGGGGAGATTTCAACCTTTCACTCAGCAGATGACACAATTTAAAGAGGTCCACAGTGAGAAGGCGGTGTTGTGGTGCAATGGGTTGGATGTCAGACTTTCCATCTTGGGTTGGCGGTTAGATGAAACCACAAATGAATGTTGACTTTAGCTTGTTTGCTCATTTGAAGCACACTCACTGTTTGGATAGACTTAGGACAATATCTTGCTTTTTTGTTCAAATATAACACTTTTATAGCCTCTTTAATGCTTTTCCTACATTTCCTGGATGAAAAGAGTGACAAGTCCCCCCCTACATAATATACAATTTGTTGGCAAGGAGAGACAGCAAAGCAATAAAATAAACGGCAAAGGTATGCTGATTTTAAATGTATTTTTGCTGTTTCATAAGCAAATCTGGCAGAAATTATGTTTCTTTCAAAACATTTATTTGTATATTATTAGGAGCTGCAGCTACCTGTCAGTTTCCACATCTCCATATATTTTACTTATTTCTTCATAGATTAATCTTGTACAATTCACGTAGATTTACCTTTAGTTTAATTAAATCAGACTGAAGTTCTCCACACATTCTGCACATGCATTTTGCTAATGAATCCTTTTAAAAATGATAACGTGTCATATCACATCATGCACACATCATGTACACATCATGTCCCTCCAGTTTCTCTCTGTCTCACACACACTCACACATGCACACACTTTGTCTATATCTGTATCTGCATCACTGCTTTTTATTTCAGTCGCTTAGCTTTTATGTTTTCGCAGCATTTGTGTGTCATAGTGACATATTTCTCTTTTTGTTGTGATGTCCTCTAAATTTCTGTTCGCTTTTGAGCAGTTTTTATTTCTGTGCGTTGCTGTTTCTCATGTATTTATTATTTGTGCAAATGACAAAAAAAAACAAAACAAAAACATCAAATCTGGAGCAAAGAAATAAAGGAGCATAAACTCATGAACTCTGTCTATTCTGCTTCTTGGTCATGATGCCCTGACTGACATTGCCAGTGATATTTACTTATCATATGAAACCACTCTGAGTAATAATGTGTGACATTTTCCTTTGTCGCTCGTTGTCGATGCTTGATTCAACGCAATAAAGATTCAACCTATGATCACTTCATGAAAGCTTTCACATTTGCACATACTATAGAAGCAGCTATTTCTCATGAAAACCTTGTGGCGCACAGAATGAGATGCATTTTATGCTTGTAGAAGTGAAACAGCTGGAAATAAAGGGAAGAAAAAGGCGGGTCAATATAGCAGGAGAAGCCGTGCTATGGAAAAATATGTGTTTACTGTTAAGATTCTGCTTTATTTGAAGTTGTAGTTGGTGTGCGTACGTGTCATTGATGTCCTTGAGAGCTGATCTTTTTATCTGCTTGTTTTCGTGGTTTTTGTCAGTGACATTATTTTTGACTCAGCAGTAATGGTATAATCAGCAAAGGTGAGACATCAACTGAAGCACTCACATGGAACCTATTTGGATTCATATTCAAGCAACAGCATTTGCTGTTGGCCTTTTGACTACAAAAGAGACACAATGTAATGTGATAAGTGGATAAGAACTTTATGCAAATGTGCACATAATGCCATCTGTATGAATAGTAACTGATGCAATGACTGAAATTTTACTATTGTATGATTATTCACTTCACCAGTCACAAACAATATTACCAATCAGTGCCACCTCTACTTCAGTAGCTCTACTGTTGTATACTGAATACTAACTTAGCGAACCCCTCCAATGAAAGTTTAAGCTTTTTGCCTTGTCGATATGTAAGCAGTCAACAGCATGACTGAGCATTTCCACCGTCAGATTACACATTTCTTTAAAAAATGCACAACTGTGGATCTACCATAAGCCACTGACGGTAAATATTCTAAGTTTTTTAAAATTTCTGTTGGAACTGTGGAATTTCAGCGTCATAATTGAACCCTCTTCCATTAGTGTGGTGACTGGTAGTTATTCCAAAGGAATCTGCATAATCAGACAGAGGCTGACACACAGAGACACAGTGAGGATAGGACAAGTTCACCCCTCCCTCCACATCCCATCTAGAGGAGCGTGGCTGCCTGCAATCAGGACAGATGAGCTGCTTAATGCCTTTTGTCCCGCTCCCCAGCACCTGCTCATTAAAATCACCGTTCAGACAGAGACATGGCCAGTTTGGATGGGGAGAGTTGGCATACTTTGTCGGCAAGTTGCTGATGCACTGAGCCAGACACAAGCACAGAAGTGCGCATATGCCCCTATATAATCACTCTGGAGTATATGCCCTTTCATACACACATATACAAGGAAAGGTACTGTATATGTGTATAATTACATATAGCATGAGGACAGGTTTAATTTCTTGGTCACTATGAGCAAATGTCACACAAACAAGACTAGAAAAAATTCCTGAGGGTGATGTTTTGTATTCAAGGCCTGCCTTCATGCAAACATCACGGAATGTGAATGAATTATAGCAGAGATATCACATTCATTGTAGTTCAGGGGCCACATTCAGCCCAGTCTGATCTTAAGTGGGCTGGACCAGTAAATTCATAACATAATAACCAATAAATAATGGCAACTCCAAATTTTTCTTTTGCTTTAGTGCAAAAAAGTACATTCTTACTAAGTTCACATTAAATGAAATCTTTTGTTCACAAAATATTATGAACAACCTGAATATTCGTAAGCAAAATAAGTGAAATCTCAACAATATTAAGCCTCAGTTTAGCATTTGTGTATCACAACTTACAGATCACAGTGTGTGTACAAAGGCACAAAACATTTAGTCACAGGAATCTGGAACTGAACGATATAGTACTTTACAACACGTCAAGATCTAGAAATTATTATAAATTCCCATTCATTTCCACATCTGTGCAGGAATCCTGACACACCACAAAAACTAAAGGTTGAACTAATAAGTAAGAAGGTTAAATTGCCCTCCTGCCTTGTAAATGTAGAAAATTTCTGCATAACAAATGCATATAAGTTGTGATAGTACATCAACAACCAGACTCAGTCATACTGAAGCTGCTGAGTCACATTATGTTGCACAGTGTTCAGTGTCTTTAAATACTTTCACAATAAGTATTCATTTTAACCTCTTTAATTTTTGCACTTTGCGATGTCATCCTGTGGGCTGGGTTTGGTCTGCAGGTCTAATGTTTGATACCCTTGAACTATAGGAACAGATAGAACCAGTGTAGTATAATTGCTGCAAATTAAGTTTGACAATGTTTTGGCTTCTTGTTCACATTTTCCACTTTCTGACTTTCTGATGCTTGAGGAAAGCTAAGAGAAAAAAAAAGAAGAAGTAATACTTTTCTTTCCACTCAGACAATTTAGGTTTAGTCTGGTGGATGAGTGAGCTGTCAATGAATTGAAGAAGTCTTTAATTCCGGGCTAATTTTTGTGAGAGCGATAAGTAAAGGACACAAACCTGAGACTGATTTACTGGCCTGGAGTAATATGATCTGGATATAGGCCATCACTCAAGGGGCAAATCAGATACCCACTTACCATAGGGAAGTGTCAAACTTCATATTTTTCTGAGATGAAAAAGTAAGATTTCCATGAACTATGCGAACTTGCAGAGCTCTAGAGATAGGAACTAATACTGCCAGAAGTGTCGTGACTACCAGTCGTGTCACCCATACTAAAAATGCGCGGGATGATGGTGCTTTAGGTGTAAGTATACACCAAGCGCTACAGCTTTACTGTAACAACTCTGCTGCAGCTGTCTTTCTGCTGCACTGCAGGCTAATACCCCCAGGCTAACTCTATTAGTTCCCATGAGTGGCAAAGAGGAAAAATCCACTTCCTCATTCATCCCCTCAAACATCCATCTGACTGAAAACACACTGGGATATTTATGATGGATATTTCATGGCCTGAATGGCTTTGTGTCAGGGATGGATGCACTCTACCTTGTTTTTTCTTCAGAGAAACACATGGACAGGGCATGCTTACTTGTTGAGAAAAAGGAGTGTTTGGTATGTTTAAGTTCTTTTCTTTTCTGCTTGAACAACAAAGATCAAATTATAGTCCAGCAGCCATGCTTGCAGACATACTTTACAGTTTTGCTCTTCAGATTGGGTATTGATTCCTGAGTAAGTTAAAAGCGCCATAGGTTACTTGCTGTACTTCCTGCCCTCCTGCATGTGGCTTTGTCCAAATGGGATACAACTGGTATTCAGCCTCGTTTCACTCTGGTTTTGTTCTCTACCAACTCCTGAGGGAAATATGTGTCTCTTGAGCTGCTAAAAACTCCACTATGTTCACCAGCGAGTTTAGTTCCCAGTGTACCATTTGGTGCCAAACAAAATAGTGTTTCGGAGAGCTAAAAATGAGCCAAGAAGAGCTGCTCATTCAGGTAATAATGTGCTGTTGCATCTTGTCATCCAAGACCTCGTCCTTTGACTCATCATCGCAGTCCCACAGAGCAGTTAGGCCTTCCTGCTCATGCTGGGTGAGAACAGTCTCTCTTTCTGAGACCACATCACTCAGGACCTGGACTGACTGCTGCAGAATTCTGTCCTTCACTATCGCTTCTCTCTGGAGCTCTTGAAGCACGACCAATCCATTCCGAGTTGACCAAAGTGCCGTACATGCTATAACACAGGTAGCAACAAAATAATGTGCAAAATATCAAGACAGGATAAACCTAGGTGACCTAGTCTGACTCATCTAATGTCGACTTGAGGTCAAAGCCTGCTGTTACCTAAATGCATTACACATGGCTTTCTTTCTCCTCTTCTTTCGTTATCTGCGTGTTGCTGTTTTCCGAATCCCCTTACTACAGGAAACAACAACAACAACCACTTCTGAGCCGCAAACTACAGGCTGAAAATGTCAGGTTTTGCAGAAGATTTGGATCGTACAATAATGGCGCTCTTCCTTGTTTCTGCCATTAAATGAACCTTTTTGTTGACGGTGCTCATCTCTCTGCATGCAAGTGTTGCACCAAAACAAATTCATGTCAGTCTTGTGCAGGGACATTGTTGCTACATCCTGTTGTTAGCACTGCCTAATATCTGGTGTTAGCTGAAAGAAGAAAGAGAGCATTTTCCCCCATACAGCAGAATGATTCTGAGATGCAGCCAGTCCATTTTCCAGCATTGATACAATACTGTAGAAATATATCTAGCTATGTGAAGAAACAAATGACCAGTGTGAATTGTCACATTGTTTTCACGCTGCCATTTGAACCATTGTTATGTGAAAATATCCATTAGAGCCACTTTAACTAAAGTACATTGAGTTTTGATAAGCTCCGTGAATTTTGGAAGCTCAATGAAGGTCGCGGCGTTATTTAATTGAGGGATTTATTTTAAGTCATTTGGGGGTCATATAATTAATTCAACAGCACAAATTTACTTATTTAAGGGTACAAATGTCCCTCCTGACACCTTCTGCATTGAGTTCCCTAAGCAGCTCTATCCCTTGAAAATGATCTTATAATTATACGACTAAGGGCAAATATAATTTGATAGAGATGTACCACCACCCACATTACATTTTCAGTCTTGTTTAATTCACAGTGAGGAAAAGATGTTAATAAATATATCTGCTAAACCCTATGCACTCACAACACTTGGTGGACTGGTCAGCTTGCATAAAGAAAAAACACCTGACTTGAAGTAAGAGACGAGTCGTGTTTAAGTTGCAACTGAAATAATGATCTTTACCAAACTGTAAAGTTCCCCCTTCACATAAAAACATACAGACTTCTTGTAACTTCAGTTGGAGCTTTAAAGTGCAGAATGATGTGTCTGCAGAATTTGACTTGAGAGAAGCACATTTTCATATGTATCTGCTGAAATGTGTCAATTTCTTGTGCTTGCCTTAATCGTCACTCTCACTTATGTAAATACAGCAAATAGAGCCAGCGACATCACAAAATCAGTTTTTCAGTATGCAACTTGCGTGTCATGGGAAAACCTGCACTTGCTTGCACATCCAGAGAACCATCATTTCTGTTTAAATAGGAGAACTCTTCTCATTAAACTTCAAGTTTAGTATAATATTTAGCATATTCATAGGTTCCGGGTATTCAAGAGGGGAAGGGAGTAGAAGGAATTTTAAGAACTATATGCTAGGTAATTGAACATTTTTTGAAGAAACAGCACATCAGTTGTCATAAATTGCTCCAGTGAGCGAATTCTTTTTCTTAAACATTACTGGAGGGTTATTAATCAAACCAGATGTCTTTTTTAGTCCTGAGTTCTGCACATCCATCGTCCACCGTGACCACCTCCTTCATCCAGCATCCAGCATCTAGCAGAAATCACAGACATAAAATAGAAAAGAAATAAGTAGACATGAACAGAATTTATTTTATTTTATAGAGAATAAGAAGAAGAAAAACATTCGGGGAGCACAGTACTCTGCCACGGCTGCTCAGTCATTCTATCATTTGATGAAATCTTTAATAACAAATTACCTCGTGCTGAGCACAGGTGTGTTATGCACATATACGTTATGTATGGGTACAGAATCGTGTCACCTAAATATGTAGCGGGAATTGATGAGACTCGGAAACACCCCCACAATTTAATCAATTATTCCTTGTATCATTTCCGACCAATCGCAATCATGATTGTCAGCAGGCAGCTGATGTAGTGTTCACTTGTTGTCATAGTTACAGTGACCTTGTGCCGCTATCTCGCAATGACACAGAAATCTGTTCAGTTGGTCCTTGTGTCATTTCTGAGGTTACCTGATAATTTCATCCAAATCCGTTTGTCCATTTTTGAGTAATGTTGCGGACAGACAGACAGACAGACAAACGCATGCCAATCTTTACATAACTCCACCATATGCCTAAATATAGCGTGCTGGATGGATGACAACAACAACAACAGAAGATATTGCAGCCTGCAAGGGGAATGAAAGACTATAATAGCTGAGAAGTTGGAAATTAATGACAATAAGCATGATAATAATGATGAATGATGACGCTGGAGGTGGTGATGATGATGACGATGATGACGATGATGATAATAATGATGATAATGATACTTTAAATAGAAGGTCTGCACATGCAGGTTAATCTCTCCCCAAGATCCCAGAATAATCAGAATTTCAATGCAGTCGCATAAGCAGAGAAAGACAGAGTCATGACTTTAATCAGCCTGTGCTGAAACAAAAGTTTAAAAAAAAAACTGACAAGTACTTGGCTTACCAATTGTAACCACACACACACACACACACACACACACACACACACACACACACACACACACACACACACACACACACACACACACACACACACACACACACACACACACAAAAAAACACAAGAAAATGCTTCCAAGAGCCCAGTATCATGTTTTGATAATGCATCTTAGCAATCACAGTAACAGGCTGACATAATTATATACCATACACTTCTATGTGCACTCTAACCTTTCAACTTTTGCCGTGGGTAACATACACCAGCCAATGATTCCCAAGACACTGTCAGCCCCTGGATTTACAAAAGAAATGGATGATTTATTAATACATCAAAGTAATTATGAGGTAAAAATCAATCATCAGATATCTGATACAGGGTTGAGTGTTATTCCAGAATGCTCTCTCAGGAGACGGTGTACATTTCAGCAAGTCAGAAATGTAATTAGCCTTTAGCCTGGGGCTAGGCAGCGTTTAGGCTGACCTCCTCCTCAACAAGCCTGCATGAGTGTCACTGATACCAGAGCAGGTATTCAGTCAGACTAATGCACAGATATGGCTCACAATGAGAAAAGAAAATATTGTAGAAATGGCTGTTTGGTTGAAGGTGAGTTAAAGCGTGAACTATTTGTAAATTCTGCAGTCAACTCTGAACTTCAGGAAAAATCCAAAGGAAACTTAACTATACCAAAATGCTCTGTGCTGAGCTGGACTCACATCTACTTTTGCTGATGGAGTTGAGTGGGATAACTGTCTAGCCTTGAGGTAAAGCCAAGCAAAACCAAGACAGTTGTTCGTGTTACACCCTGCAAAAACCATGTGGGTGAAATTTTGGACAAAGTTTGACTCTAGTGTGGCTGGTATTGTTCTGTAGGATCCACCTACGCAGACTAGGCCAAGTTCTTTTGACTGCTCCAGGACTCCCACAGTGTAAATGACTCTTCACTTTTGAAATTGTTTTAAAAAACAGAGGAAAAAAAATCTTGTGTGAAACAATGCTTGGCACAAGCTAATTTTAAACCCTTTTCTTATTTCACGATATGAAACAGAATAAAGTAGCAAAACTGAGTGTAGTCTTGCATCCCTGTGACCTGTGTGCACATATTTAATGTTGTTACTTAGGCAAAAACAGGAAAGAAATGAGAAAAACCTCAATATTTTAGTGCCCAGTTTCAAACACCATAATGCAGAGCTACCATTTGTGTTGGCCAACCACCAAGGTGAATTTTCATCTCTGCTCCCAGTAAGCGGCGAGACAAAACCCACCAAGTGTTCAGTTGTCTCCAGCAAGAACAAGAACGAGGGCCAGGACAAAGCTGGATTCACTACAAATTCACTCCTCAAGGACAAATCAAACACTGCGCATGATTCAGATGCTAACTTGGAATTTCCCATTTGAACACAAACAGCTTTTCAGGGAAGGCCTGGTTATGTAAGCTTTGTGCATTATTCCAACAGGTTTTCAAAACAGACTGTGCTTTTCTTCTAAATCAGAAGGAGAGACAACTGTCTGTAAAGGTACCCCGAGAAGATGGATGTTTTAGTAAGACTCCAACCAGAGCGACACAGCCTGTGTGTGACGAACCGGTCGTTGGTCAACCATCAGCTGGACTACAAAGCACTCTCAGAACCACTGCAGTGACAATGCAACCCAATGCTGATGGGACAAAACTATTCAAACAGGCCAATGCTATTGCAGCCATCAGTGTTGATATTAAGCCATCCATCAGTGCTTTAGCAAAGTCTGTCTCTCCAGAATAAACAAGTAGAGCCAAAGGCGGGCATGGTCCTGAACAACCAGAAAATGTTTGCACTGATTTTATAACAATTCAAAAAAGTATAGAAATGCATTACTTTTAAACTGAAAACTAAATAAGGAAAGTATGACTTTACCTCACTGAAGAAGGCAGCATTAAAATAACAGTTTACAGGAAACTTGCACACACGGACCAGCACCTCCTCTGGACATCAGGACACCCCACAGCACACAAACTCTCAGTAGTCAGAACGCTTTATGAATGGACCAGCATCACAACTGAAGATAAAGACAGACAGAGGAACAACGCATCAAGAACGCACTCACACATTGTCAATATCCAATATGGTCCATGAACAAAGGAAAACAACAAGCCAAAAACAAAGAGAAAAAACAAAAACCGGACAATAAAAATAAAGACATAATCACCATCCCACATATCTGAGGGATAACAGAACCTATACAGCGTAAAATAAAAAAACACATCAACACAGCAGTAAAACCACATACAAAACTCTGGCAGCTATTAGATCATATAAAAAGATAAAATAGAAATGGACAATAAATGCAAGATTATATATGAAATTGTGTGCAAATCATGTGAGAAAACATACATTGGTGAAACAGATAGATCATACAACACAATAAAAAAGGAACACCAGACAGAATGTGAAGAGGAAACAATTGGACGACTCACAAGAACACAAAAAGAACTAAAAAAACACTCAGAGAGTGCAGTACTCCGTCAAAACTGCTCAGTTGACGTATTGTTTCCAACGGATGAAATCTTTAATAAAAAATGACCTTGTGCTGAATTACAGGCATATGTTATGCATGTGCATGTTATGTATGGATAGGAAAGTGCGTGTAAATTACACTTATGAAGGTGTGTTGATCAGTTCATCACTTTTGGCAAGCCTTTGTTTTGCTAGTGTTAAAATAACTGTGCCCTCCATGCTTTTATTTTGAAGGCGTATATTTTTTAATGTTTCGGGCTTTTATTTTGTAAGCACTCGAGCGGCACAGGAAGTGTTGTCTCAGAAGCGTTTACTTGACATGACGAAGCCGCTGCCAATAAGCCCGAAAATTCACATAAAGATGACAGAAAACGGTTCCACGCTTGTGCTGTCTAGCAAAGGATGTGTCTAAACTTAGAAGCACCTAGCGGGGACAAGATATGACGGTGAAGAAATGAAGGAAGGACAGAAAGGTGAATTTGTGTTCAAATAAGGCTGATGGCTGAACTTAAGGTGTCTGGCTGGGGTTTGCTACATCGCTTGGCCTAAATATGTAGCGGTAGGCAGGAATTGGTGAGAAACACCCCACAATTTTAATCATTTCTTGTATGATTTCCAACTGATAAATCATGGTCAATTTGTAGTGGGATCCCAATCATGTGATCTTCAGCTGTAGCAGACACAGTGTTGACGTCATGGTTACAGCTGTGCAGGCTGCTATATCTGGCAATGGGAAGTCTTTAACAAAGCCGTGGATCCACATTATAAGCCGCATCAATGCCAAAATTTAATCACTTTGTCCTTGTGTCATTTCTGACCTTCCCTGAAAATTTCATCCAAATCTGTTGCTCCGTTTTTGAGTAATGTTGCACACAGACAGACAGGTTTACAGTCAAACATACACTAATTGTCACATAAGTCCGCCAAGGCCTGGCGGAGTTATGTGTCGATCAAGAAAACAAACAAACAAACAAACAAACAATAAAAACAGTCATTACAGGGTACTGTAAAAGAAATAATCACATCATGAACTGGGACAAGGAGAGGATTTTAACATCAGAAGCCAACAAATACAAATGATGGATTAAGGAGGCCATAGAGATTGGGAAGCGGGTGAAGGAGGCCTACACCTTCTCACATGGATTCCATCCTCCAGAGACCACCTGACAGAGAAGGGCGTGGCCGGTCTAACAGATTCACACCTGATAAAAAAGGACAGGTCATCACACATCTGATGAAGCTGTGAGGAAGACTGCAGAACACGTCAGCAAGGTAAAACCACACTTTCCTGATTTAGTTGGCGGTTTAAAAGTAATGCTGTTCTACAGTAAGAAATGACAAAATGAACATAATCCAACTTATTCAAAAAAGTGTTATGTCATTTAAAAGTGAACACAGTTAGGTTTAGCTGTGCTTTACATGAAGCTTTTGAGATGAAACCTGCTTTAAAGAGTGCAAACTGCTGAACAATGCAAGGCTGACTCAGAACCTGTAGCCAAAAGGAAGAAACAAAAGGCTGAATGGACACAGTGTGACATCTCAGCTGGGTGTTTTGGGCAGAAGATTTCATTTTGAACATAAGTGTGTCACTATCTTATGTAATTTATACTGTAAAATGTAAACTTCAGCAACCATTCCATATTTATAATCAATTCAATCAATCGATTGTTACATAAAACGCTCATTATTCTGTATGCTTAGTCTTCATGGCATACTTCTGTATGGCAGTATTGCCTGCATAAGCAACTGATAAGACTGAGTCAACATCAAAAGTGACTGATGATGATGAATGATTTGGCTTAAAGCAAATTACCAGGCAGAAAAAATAAAAAATAAATTCCAAAATTAAGGAGAAATTAAGCCGCCCTACCGTGAGCGCTGGTCTTGGCCACTCCAGTAAACACTGTTTGACAGCAATTCTAAGTATAGCTGCATGCATAAAATTAGAAAGCAATAGTGATTTCAATAAGCAATGTGCCATTAGAGCACTAAGAAACTGAGTTGATAATATTTTACCTTCTTTGGTCCATGAAGGATGAGCTTGAACAGAATATGATTTTAGTTATTTGTCAAAAACAAATTCATTCCTTCAAATGTATTTAATTGATTCCCTCAGTGCTTACACCTTCAAAAATCTGTTTGTCATACACTTGTGATGCCTGCATTATTGGATGCTGCTTTAGCTGCAGTGACCAGTTTCGGCCTGCTACCTGTTCACTGTACATATACCAGTTTGTAAAGCAGTGCAAGATAAACACCATGCTGTGAAGAATTTTAAATAGTTGCACATGTTTAATGCGGTTTTGTTTTGTTTTTAGATCCACCTTATTCTGTCTGTTCTGCCTGTTGTTTTGCCTGATAAACAGCCCTTTATATTGTCTTTGACATTTTAACCACATTTTACAGCGTAACTAATGGGTTTTGTTCTGTGAAGATTGTTTCTATTCAACTGCAATCACCAGATCCGTCTGACAAACTACTTGCATGCAAGTTAACTTGCTTTTTTGAGGTACAAATTATTAATGCCAGAGCACAAATGACTAATTCATTCTCTCTCAAAACTCTGAACACCTGCAGAGCTTTGATGCCCTTGTCCCAGTAGCCAGCTGGACGGTTGAAAAACCCCTCATGGCCCATTAAAGACATATAAAAGAGACAACATCTGAATGATCATCCATAGCATTGAAAATTCCTATATACTAATATTTCTTACTTATTAACCTTTCTCTAATTCTAAAGTGAGCTTTTGTATGTGGCATTACCTCAGGGATGTCTGGTACAAGCCAACAAGGCCAGACGCTGTCACAGTGGTCAGGACCCTTTGTGTCAGACTGGAGACTCTTCAAAGACTCCTCTTGGCTTTTTGACTCCTGCTTAAAGCCTATCTGAATATCTAAGCACTAAACTGCTTTGCTGCTTTGTTTACATCCCCAGCCAGTTATATAAAACCTTGAAAAGTGAAGCTCGCTCCTTCCCTTTTATAAATCACAGTGTGACGGTGACAGGTCTCTAAATGTGGGCAGGCAAAACAACTCTGAGTGTATTTAATGGTGAATAGAGATGGACAAGGAATAAAAAAAATAACTGAATATGCCATTTGTGTGTCCAATTGGCGGCATAAAACGATGGATGAAGCTCAAGTGGATGAGGTATTTGAAGTTCACCCCCATACAGTTGTCATGAGCTCAAAATAAGCTATGGAGACAAAAGTTGTTTTTGTACCAGGCTTTGAACATGCTTTATTTCCGTTGTAAAGTTGGCCATTTTAACGTGGAGTTCTGTGGGGATAAATTCACTTGAGGAGGCAGATTCAAGTAGTCAAACGAAGAACTGCATTTTTTATTTGTATTTTATATTTTTTTAGCACTTTGATGCTTTCGTCATGTTTCAGCCCTAGCTATTGCTGCTTTTTCACTTTCTTTTGATATAGTCCTGTATAATGAGTGTACCAGAGGTAAGACGACCGCACTGGTAGTCAGAGGTGTTCTTATAGCACAGGTTTGGTTAGGTTTAGATACAAAAACATCATGATTAGCTTTCGGAAAGGTTTGTGGTTTTGGTAAAAAAAAAAAAAAAAAAAAAAAAAAAAGAAGTGCTTTGCTAAGTATAGAAGAACAATAATCACGCTATTAAAATTAATGACTGTTCACGGTTTAAAGAAACAATACCAACTGTTAGAGATGATTGTTTGAAACATACAACAACCAGCAGTCTTCTATGTTACAGTCCAATGCTTTGTAGGCTCATCCACCCACCCTAAAACCCCTTCTACCCCTCCTTTACACCAACTGAGCAACTCCCAAATGACACCTTTTGCTATGTTGCTTCCCTCATCATTTTTACAGCCAGAGGGGTTCGTCACAAAGAAATGATCTACTTGTTAAAAGCTGCTTTCTAAAACAATCTATAGATTCGTTTAGGGAGGCCAGTCTTACTTTGGATGCACAAAAAAAATCAGATAATGACCTATGGCCATCTTATACTTTTCAGTTCTACTGCTGAAACAGGCTAGTCTTGGTTACCATTAGTTGATGTGTTTTCTTTCCTCGCCAGTGTGTTACATCAGATATAAAGGTTGAAGTCTCCCATTAGAAAACCTATTCTTTATGACCAGACTGCTCCTTTTGATGATGGCTCAAAAAGCAGAATGAATGCTGTTTTCTCTGTTTGTCAAGAGACAGAACGATATAGAGGAAGTAAGACTGACAACTGTGTTAACAAGTGTCACTGATAACCAAGGTCTAAGGCTTCCTCTCTACAGCTTTGCCACTGAAAAAAAGCCTGTACTTCATACGAAGGACTCAGTATTGCTTCTAGAAAATTAGACTTAAGAGACTCACAAACTCCACTGCACTAAAAGTGTCATGTTTTAGTTCTATTTCTCTTATTGTACTCCAATTTCACACTCTACATTATATACAATATTGCCTTTAAAGTGGCAACGTACAGTATACCCGAACGCTTCAGTGGACAAATAAAGACAGCTGGAAGCAAAGAGAGACTGCTTGCTTTGAAGTCCAAATTAGTAGAGTAGAAAGGCAGCCTTAGGTTGGTTGCCACCACCCTACTAGTTAGCCTTCCCTTCCCCCCTCCCTTGTCATAGTCTAAGGCTAATATGATCCCATTAATTCAGCTGTGGTTGCTGCAACTTGGCAAAGACTACACATCTATAAAATTCAATGATGCTATATTTGTTTACAAGCTGCTTCTGTGTAAAGAAAATTGCATTCTCGCTCAGAAGCATGCCTTCCTCTGGGATTCTTCAGCAGTCACATGATGGCAATTTCATGCTTTTACAGTGAATTTACAACCCAGCCATCTCCATTACAACTGAGCAATGTCTGCGTCTCACACGATGCTGATCAAGGCAAGAGATGTGGCAAAAGTTCGAGAACTATTTCAGCAAATGGACGTTCTACAATGATTTTCTTTGTCAAACTACTACATCCATGAGTTTTAATGAACGTTTAAATTCAGCTATCCCAATTTCATCATGCAAATTCAAGTGCATCGCAATCTATAGCCATAATCCCACAGCAAATCTGATCAACTAATGTCACAAGGCCAAAAGATTTAAAGGTGCATTGGTTTGACACAACTGGTAACTAGGTTGTGAACACCGTAAAGCGTTTAGCTGCTAAAATACCAGATATGTCCCACTGGAGCTGCTGTAGAGATATTCAGACACATGACTCCAACTGAATGCCAGTGTTGTTTTGTAATTATTGGCTTAGTTCACTAATGAGATTTAAATATCTAGAAGATAATTTATCAGGCTTGTGTTCACAGCTTCATTCAGCTGCCCCTGGGTGGCTAAAACCATTTATACTAGTTTAAAAATTCAGTAGACAAAAGCAGTACTAGCTGAATCAAGTTTGACTGTCCCGTTACTTTGTTCCTCAGCAAGTTCTGACAAATCCATTCTATAATAGCCTTCTGTTGATAGATGCTTGATGACATTTCTTCACACCTCTTGTCACTTTGTCTGTCAGCTGCTGGTCATGTAGACTGAGGGTACAGCAGGGCATCTTTAGCTGGAAATAACTGCCTCATATTGTCCATCTAAAGACAATAAAGCCTAAACATTGTACTCTAAGAAGACTTAGAAGCTCTGCAGAACTCCAAAGTTGTGTTCGTAATTTAGCAGCAAGCGTCACAAGATGTTTAAAGCCAATCTATGACTAACCTCATGTGTGAATTAGGTAGAACATTCTTGGTGATTTGTCCTGCCATGAGGATACTTGCCCAATGTGCGTGCGCGCATGTGTTTGTGAAGCTATGTGAAGTATTCCTCACTCCTTGTGATGACCCAGAGGACCTCTAACTGTTTGAATGTGACTGGTTGCTGTTTGCCGCAGCAGATGTGTCGCGAACCACATTAGCTGAGAAAAACCCGTGTAATGATCTTAGAGGGACAAGCAATAAAAGGCTTATTTGTTTACAGCATCTGCAGCTTTTCTTCCTTAATATCATGAGGTCAAGTGTCTTTATGGCTGTGACCGCCTTGACAACGACCCCTTTGTTTGCTTTGTGGGGCTTTTCCATGCGCATGGCTTTCAATTTCCTCGATTCATAGAGGGTGAGCGTTCTCAACCTGATTCTGGACTTGACCTCTTTAACTCCCGCTGATGCTGAACACTTTCTGGGGCTTTCATGGCCAAAAGCATGTCAATTACTGGCTGCATCCTGACAGCAGTAGCTTATATCCAAAATAATATTGAGGTTTCTTTGGATTGCCTGCAGGCAGAGACCTAGGAATAGCGTCAGTGTCGTTTCAAAGTAGAGCAATTATCCCTGACCAGGCTGGACGAATCGATTCCTGCAGACTTTTTAAATGCTCCTGGCCAATTATAAATGCAGTGTATCCTGCTTTTTATACTGCCTAGCCATGGGGTAGTCATCACCAGCTGATGGGACTAAGCCTGGAGCTCTCAGTTTTTCTCTTTTCCATCTTCAATCTTTGTTTTTTCTTGTCTTTTATTTATTTCTTAAAATCATCCTATCATTATTCCTCTCCTTTGCCTACTCCACCAGTAAGATATTCTAATAGTTACTGAGGGGCGCCCCCTTCCTCCTCGCATCATACTCCACGTGATCATAACCAGCTGCTAGTGAGAGAGCCACAGAGAGAGAGAGAGAGAGAGAGAGACAAACACCAACTCGCTGCGACTCTGAACGCACCGCACATACAAAGTAAACGGGAGGACCGCTGCTCGTTTCACCCGTGGATACTATTACACAACTGCCGTCGTCTCCAAACCCTGCCTGTGGGATACTCTGGCTGCATCCTCTCATTTTTTTTTTTTTTTTTACAGTTTTATGACCTCCTTTTGTATCACCCCCTCCTTTTTAAAAAATTCTTTCCCATCTTTTCTCCCCTCTCCTCATCCTCGAGCATCCTCTCCTGCTCGCAAGTCTTCTCGCTTGCCTCGCTAACTTTTTTCATCCCACATAACCTCCTCCATCGCTCACCAACCCTCTCGGCAGTTCCCACCCGAGTCCTCCTCCTCCTTTTTGTATTATTATTATTACTGTTATTGCAGCAGCCTCCCTCTTTGGATCGGGCGGAACCCATTTGGTCAGTCTACACCGGGGCACTGCTACATGGGGCGCACGGTCTCGCTCGGAAAATGGTCCGCTGTTGGTCTCTAGGCGCCCCGCTGAACCTGTCGGGATTGGAGTTGCCGGTGCGCGTCTGCGTCTCTTTCCCACCTCGCCTGTGTGGTCGGGGCCAGTGAGACATGGGTCTGTCCGTGGTGGCGCAGGCACAGCTCGAGGAGCCCCGACGGCTGCGCCAGTGGAGCGGGACAGCGGGAGGCTGGCTCCGGATCACTCTCGTCTCGTTTCTCGCCACTTTACCTGTGGAGCAGCTGCGCGCCTTCCCTTCCTCCCTCAGCGACTGCCAGACGCCGACCGGCTGGAACTGCTCCGGTGAGAGTCATTTCATTAAGTTGCCGCCTTGCTTGCCTCTGGCTCTGTTTCATATGTATCTGGATGCGCACCTATTTTCCAAGTTAGGGTCATGTAAGTCCGTCACGTCAACGCCGAGCAGCATCAAAGTTTAGGTGAGCTCTTCTTTTTTTCTTCTTTTTTTTTTTTTTTTTTTTTTGCTGTATCCTGCGGCCAGCCTTGCCCGGGCTCTGTGCTGCTGGCGGAGCGCTCAGGCTGCAGAGGACTGCAAAGCCCCATGATGAGAGAGGATGGAGAGTTTTTTTTTTTCTTTTTCTTTTTGGTGTTGCTCGATGTGCATTTAGTTTAGTTGCAGCGTGCAGCGGAGCGTGCAGCGCCGATCCTGTCACCTGGCAGGCGAGAGAGGGGTCGATGGTTTCGATCCGACACAAAGTGGAAACGGCAACATTTAAGGATCATTTTTAACGAGTGGCAGAGCAGGAGGTGATAGGGAAGACTTGTCGCCAGAATAAATAACGCGACGTGCGCCACCGTAACTGTTAGTTTGGAGCGCAAGTCGAAGTCGGTGCGTAAAAAATTCTCCGGTTTATTATTCAGCTCAGATTGGGCATTAACTTTAATCCAGCAAATTCCCTTCATCGCAGCGGGACATTATGAGTCTGCTTTTATGGGCTTATTTGGCATGCCAGTTGTTTAATCAAGTGTTGCTTTGAATAAAAACGCAGTCGTTTCTTTTATAGGCCACTGAGCTGTAAACTTGTTTTCTGTCCTCGGTGCCCAAAACGATAAAAAGAAGCGGAGCGGGCTGCAGAGCGCAGCGCCTCGCCTCCCCTTTGTAAATCAGTCGACTGTGCCGCCATATATTTCCCCTGCCGCCTGTCCAAGTCTGAACCCTTAAAATAGCTCCAAGCCGATTCCACACACTCATGGGCAGCAGCATTATTGATATTATGGCTCATAACAGCCAGGCATCAGCGTGGAGTCATGACTGGGAAGGAGCATCAGCGGATGGCATCTAAATGAAAAGATGATATATTACAGGCATCACAAGAAATGTTTTATATGGTGACAGGTAGGATATTAAAAGAAATGATCTGTGATAATTTCGCATTTGACTTTCCGCAGGCAAAACCAGCCTGTCAGAGGAGCTTAATTTGGAGATCAAAGTTTTTAAAAATGAATTTGATTATGAGAATAGGCTAATTAAGTCTGGCTTAATTAAACACAGACAAATAAGACCAAATGAGAAATATCTTTCATTACTGTAACCTCTGGAAGATTGCTGTCACTGCTCTAACCATCTGTGGTATTTACATGTGTGGAATTGTCATATTCGGTGGGTTTTCGGCGATATTATTCTTCAGAATGAACTGTAGTTGTGTTCAGTTTAAAGAAACAGTGACTATTTTTGAGTTTTCCCTCCAAGAATCCACAGCAGAGCAGTGATGAAGGAGCTCGTCCGTTTGAATGCGTTACTGTCCTGTGATTTAGCTGTCAGTTGATCGTACATCTAGTCAGATTCTCTTCAGATAAGCTCCTTACCACAGTATATGTTGTGCTGAAGCAGAGGATGGGTTCGTGCTGCAGCTGCCGATGATGATGATGATGGTGATGATTTGCACGTCTTATAATGACTGATAATGGTAGACATCCTGTCCAAATACATACTTGCTTGCCTCCCCACTTCCTGACACTCTCATATGCATTTCGGCGGAGGCTTTTATCCAACACGCCTTGAGGAGGCTTAAGTGCATATGCTGAGAACACTGCTGCACACACACACACGCGCGCACGCACGCACACACACACCCAGCATCAATTAGAATTAATAGAGTATGACAAGTGACGTAGTTGTTGATATAGTCTACCATAAAGCAGATAATGCCCTTCAAATAATAATAATAATAACAGTAAAATTATTATTAATAATAAACATCTCACAATAATTGCCCTGGGATTAATTATTCACTCCTTTCTGTACATAATGTACTTTAACAGCACAACACAAATCAGATTGGTTATGACTTTGGTGTCATTTCAGCGCTAAGACACAAGCAGAAGAGTCAGGAAGAGAAGGTAGCAGTTTAATCGGTGCTGCCTTTCAACAAGTACTGAATAAGATTTTGTTCAGTGGGATAAAATGTGAAGTTGGAAAAACAACTCGGTTTAACAAAGATTGCCGTTTGTTTGCTTTGCATCTGTGGATGGCTTAAGGAACTGCCACTGAGGAGGCACAGTCCCGAAATGATCCTGACACTAACCGAATCTGTTCAGTGCAGACACTGACTTGGCATGTCATTGGTATAAATCTAAAGTTGCACTAATCAGGATTTATGAAAACAATCCTGCGAGTCCTGTAACAGAAAAGAGTAGTCCTCCATATGCTTGACGTGTGGCTGTTTTTCAAATGAATGATATCTGAGCAGTTTTTCAGGGGGCTTGAGAATCTGTAATCTCCACGTACGTACGGAGACTGAAAAACGACGACTGAGCTGTGAGAGGCTTTTGTCACTTGCTGCCATGTTGAAAGAGTAATGTTAGAGAAAATGAAAAGTTAGACATGGTGACATGTCACGGTAAGCAAGGAACAGGCGTAAATAATAAAATGAATGATGGCTGAGTTCCATTTAGCTGCTTCTAGTGCTGTTTTGTGCAGGCTCCTGTCACACTGTCATGACTTTCTAGGACACCTGAAAAGGTAGAGCTGCGCCATTGTTAAGGCAATTAAATGGACTTTAAAGGGATTTTTTATTGCTAAGGTAAGTCATAAAAACTGCTGTGAAAAGGGCCATTTTGATCAAAGAGGATGTCAATTTTCTATTGATTTGTATGTATGCCTACTGCTGCATTATGAACTAGCCAGCCAAAGGTTCTCATTCTTAGTGTGTGTAAATAGGGTTGTCATCTAAAAATTATATGGAACCCTCGAAAAAAAAGTCTTTCTTTTTGGCTTTTAGTTTGCTCATAGTGGTTATGACTTCTATGCACACAAAAGCGAGCATGGACTTCCACTGCTACTTTTCATACTATTAAAATCATTGCACTCAAAGTTGCACTCAGACAATTTCATGTTTTCTATGAAAACTCACACTTTCATTCATGTGCTAGCGGTCAATGTAGCATTAGAACACAGAAATGATGGCTGCTGGAAATGTTGCTCTGTACCTCTGTGTAGATATTCCATTAAAAATCAGCCATTTCCAGCTAGAATAGTCATTTACCACATTAACAATGTCTACACTGTATTTCTCATTCATTTAATGTTATCGTCATTGAAACTGCTTTTCTTTTAAAAAAGGGACATTTCTGAGTGACCCCAGTATTTTCAACGTTAGTGTATGTCTTTATCTATGAAGCCAGCTGAATCAAAATTCAAATATGTCTTAAAGCCAAGACTGACAATATTTTATTTAGTTTTTGCTATCATAGAGGAAAAAACCCATATTAACATTTCAACACACTGTATGTCCATATTGTCAAGTGTTCTGAGAGGGAACTAGACTTCTGGAGCTCCTCCTTGTGCCATGTCACAGTAGACTTTAGCCTCTTAAACATTTTTTCATCCAGAGCAGGTGCAATAGAGATAAACCAAGTCCACTGTGAGAGTAAGATGTGGCACAATCGGTTTGATGTGGCTTCCATTCAAGTGAGTGGAGTTTTAGTCCCGTCTAAAGCCACAAGCAAATGTTAACTTGCCAACACATGGGCAAAATGGCAATTGTTGCCATTGAAGATTAAACCTCAGAGGTCACTGTCCTTGAATAGCTGTCAATCTGTTTTATTGTTTTACTGTTTATTGTTTATTCGTGTAGTATGTGTCTGTTTTATATTACTTATTAAATTTTGCATGGTTGGCCAGGTCTTCCTGGTAAAAGAGATCTCTAATCTCAGTGGGACTTGCTTTTTTTAGATAAATGTAAATAAAATCTACAACACAATAAAGTGTCTAAAAAGTGAAGGATTTTAAATACTTCCTAAAGCGACTTTAAGTCCAGTGCCCACATGTCCACGCTCCTTTAGTTCTAGGTTTGAATCTAGGGAAATACTGAGCGTTATAACTGCTGCTCCACTGTGCTGGTTGCTAACTTAGTCTGTCATGTGAAAAATTTACCTACAAGAGCTCAGATGCGGATCCTACTTCCAAATTTCTCTGCACGTGTGCTCAGAGAAGTCAACTCTATTCAGACACATTGGGCAGGTTGTCATATTCATCCCGCACAGTTAACTGTGTTTTCAGTATTTTGTGTAATTATCACAATCAAACCATAGGTGGCATTTTGCCTGTAGTTTTTTTTTTTTGGCAAGTATTATTTAAATAAATGAGCAAAGTCTGTGCTGTCATTATTAGAAACACATGGCAGACTTTTGCCAACAGGCAGTTTACATCTTTGGGCCATAATCATCCATATTAAAAACAACTACTGCCAGTCCAGTCAGTCCAGTTCAGTTTTATCTTTATCACAGATTACCGCATTGTAGTGGTGGCACTGCATGAATGTCTGGTCACAGTTTAATTATCCCATGATATACTTTACATCCCCTGCTGGGAAATTTCTGTAAAGAAGCCACAATCCCTTCTTCAGTGAATGCCCCAGCCATTGTTAACTCTGAAAGTCCCTGTGATGCTTTGATAGTTGAAGTGACAGGCAGAAGTGTAGAATATGCAAAGCCTCCTGTAAATCCCATCAAGTGGAGTGAATTAGTCTGGAGAGAATTGGCCATCTGCTCCCAAGATTTGTCGAGGCTGCGGTCAAAAGTACTTTCCTTGCATGCATGTCTACACCTCTGACAGTAAACAGTAATGGAAAATGAATTATCAGAGAAGGCAGTGCTGGCACGGTTTAATCAAAAAGGGATCTAAAGTTACTAATTGGCAATTGGCTGCATTAAGGGGGTTTTTGAAAGTTGTTTAGCTGAAATTGTTTTCATTTTCCCATGTGAAAAAAAACACTTTTTAAGACTTGCTGTAATTAAAGTAAGCAGCTCTTATAATAATTTGAGTATATGCTATTGTTTTGGAGCTACAGTGCCTTTTCTTAACCTGATATGAGAGGTGAACTGTGACTCCCTTTATGAGAAACATTTGAAAACCTGTTGCAAAGATATATATATAAAAAGCCCCCAGCATGAAAGGGGTCAAGAGAGGATGTCTCACCACTGTGGTTGTTCAGCCTTCATTATTAATTTAACCTACTTAATTATTGATCAGCCCAATGCTTAAAGCAGGGGGAGGTCTCCTTGTTCTTCTTAGTGTAGTGAAATTCCAGGTAGGTAGGAGGAGATGCATTTGGCTGACAAGCTCTCTCTTTTAGACAAGTAAGTGCTTCGCTTGCCATCTTAATCGTTAGCATATAAACATTACCTTTTCAATATTTGATGTTTGCCAGCTTGTTTTCGTTAATTATTCAGCTCACTGTAATCTCCCCCTGGAACGGCAGGGCAGGTGCAGGAAGTATAAGTTTTCCAGGTGTGTGACACGGTGCATCCAGGGCTGTGAGCACAACCAGCACCCTGACACTCGATGGCCCGGAAGACGGCCTTGAAAAAAGAGAAAAAGAGGCAGCACGCCTTGCGATAAAACCTTGAAGGTGCACACTGAGCAATGACAGCTCAGATCATTGTGAATTTCATATTTAATGCCATGGAATTATTTATCATATAGTATCATTGTTCCACAGAAACACCTGCTGCTTCCACTGTCGCGATGCTATTCAGTGTCTGCTGTCACTGCCCTCCCCGCAGTTCCTTTTTGTAATGCTGATGATGTTGGAGCTGGAGTTGTTCCATTAAAAGAGTCTATTAAATGTATTAAAGTGCGACTTGTAGGTTTAATCATAGACTACTTACTGAATGGCAACTTAAAAGTTCATGGCAATTGTGCTTTAAAAAACGAATCCTTTATTTTTGTTTTATTTGAGGTTTGTGATGTGGCAGTGCGTCAGAGCAGTTTTTAGTCTTCGTTTTTACCCTTTTTTCATCATGGAAAAGACTTGCTACTTCTGGACATTCAATCCACAGTTTCCCTAAAAGGAAGATAAACAGTGCTAGCTTTCATACCCAGCGCTGTCATGTGAAACATCTCATTCATCTTTCTGTCTTTATTTGGACAAGAGTCAACTTAGTAGTGAGCTGATCCTTGCGCATGAGTTCACGTAGTGGATTTTTTTTACACTTGCCAGTAGTTGCTGAAGTATCACTGCCTGATATGTGATAGCAAACTTTACACCCTTAAGCAAAGCATCACAGCATGAGATCACATCCACTCGCTCATTAGAGAGCTTAAATGTTCTTTAGCTTAAGTAGCACATTATTGTGAGCTAATGCTGGCTACTCTAGACCAGCGGTGTCAAACATACAGCAAAGTGGAGAAATTTAGAGACATTACCTGCAATTTTTCAGTAAAAGTAACTGCTATTTTAAATTTGTCCCCTGTGTTGCCACAATGTTTATGTAGTTTTTACATATTTATTTTACACATTGGTTAGGCTTACTACACCAGTGGTAAATTAATGTAAATGTAAAATAATTTGTAGATCTTGAGAGGTACTTTTGATCAAAAAGTAAAATACTATATTGTTCAATTCCAGATGTTTGTACCTTTGTAGATACATTGTGATCTGTAAGTTGTGATGCACAAATGATAAACTAAGGCATAATATTAAAATTTCACTCATTTGTCTTGAGAAATTTCAGGTTGTTTATAATGTTTTGTAAAAAGATAGTTCATTAAACATAAATATTTTCATAAATGTAATTGTTTTTTTAGCTAAAACAAAGGGACATTTTTTTTATTATGTTCTGATTTTCCTGATCCGGCCCACTTGAGATCACATTGGGCTACATGTGGCCCCTGAACTAAAATGAGTTTGTGACAAGATGTCCCTACGATTCACTTGATTTACTACCTCAGTAAATATTTTCTTAATGAGTTTATGGTCTCAATTGCTACTCTAAAGCCCCCTCTGATACAGTATGACGTTCATTTTGTAAATAATTGTCCTATTTACAGTAAAATAGACAATAAAGCAGAGGATGCTGTAGGGTGTGGCTACCTTCTTATTGACAAATCGCTTCTCTATGGGGTGTAGGTAAGTTGTCAGTAACCTTAACCTCTCACTTATCATGTCCAGTTTCAGAAGACCAAAAGGATGATGGCTTTAAGATAGTAAAATGATGTGATGACACATCAGTGATGACATGGGTGCTATGTGTAGCTTCTGTATACAGTCATTCTTTTTATCCAACCCTTGCCTGTTCCATGTCCTTTTGCCAACTTAACACACTATTGTACAAAAGTTTGGGGTCACTCAGGAATGTCTTTGTTTTTGAAAGAATTTCTTTTTTTCAATGACGATAATATTTAATGAATCAGATCTAGACATTGTTAATGTGGTAAATGACTATTCTAGCTGAAAACGGCTGATTTTTAATGGAATATCTACATAGGGATACAGAGGAACATTTCCAGCAACCATCACTCCTGTGTTCTAATGCTACATTGTGTTAGCTGATGGTGTGGAAAGACTGATGATTAGAAAACCTTTGTCCAGTTATGCTAGCGCATGAATAAAAGTGTGAGTTTTCATGGAAAACATGAAATTGCCTGGGTGACCTCAGACTTTTGAACGCTAGTGTACATCTATGCGTTGCCCCTAGTTTCTTTGTCTTAAATTTAAAAAAAATACCAAAATGTAACCGACATAGAGTTTTTGGGGATTTTTTTTTTTTTCAAAATCCAGTCTCAGTTTAAGGAACTGTCTGCCCTGATTTTGAATTTGTGTAGTATTACACAGTTATGGTAAGGTCAGAGTACTGTACATAATGCTACATCATTTCAGAAGGATTTGTTGACTTATTAAGACTTATTTAATATTGGAAATTTATTTCCATAAAAATACTGTTGAACTACTGATAACTGTAGTAGATTTATGTTATTAGTTGAGGTGATTAAAGACATGATGATGTTTTGACATGATTAAAATTTGTGCATCCAAGCCTTTGTGCTAGATGAAAAGAGGACGGGTTTTGCAACATTTGCTTCATATTTTTCTTATTACACATCCTTTTTTTTTCCTTTTACAAAATATGTTCAAATTAATGTTTTCTCTCCAGTAATGTTTGCCAAATTTCACTGACACCTCATTTTTCCTGTATTGATGCTGATGTCTTCCAAACATATGCACTCAGATGTTAGAACTCAAACCAGCTGCCGCAGGAGAGTTGGACTGCAGTAAAGGCCAAATTTCTTTCATGGTTAAAAAACACATGTTTCTGGGATGATGAGAACCAACTTCTAACAAACCGCATGTGAGAGTGATTGTAGGCCATTTATTACCATGTAATACATCTTTACATATGAGAAATTAAATTGTACCAGTGTGTAAATCTTGCTCACAGCCACTGATTGTTTTAAGATTAATTACAATTTGTGCAGTTTATTATTGAAAGTCTTCGCACTGTGGGGCCTTATTTCAAAAAAATGATCATCATGAGACATTCTGTTGTGTTTTATTCTCGGTTCATTCAGAGCGTCAGACATTTCCAGCCATAGAAAAGGCTGATATGTCACTTGTGAACAGTTCACAGAAACATTCTTTGTAATTACAGTGTAGACGAAGTGTCTTCATCTGTGAGTCTTGATTGCACTGTTGTTCACAAGACAATAAGAATGTCTCCAGCAATAATGAATCCCTCTAAGTTATTGTTTACAAGTGATAGATGTGTTCCTCTTGCTTCCTGGCTTCTGAAGATGTCCAAACCGCACATCTGTTTCGTAGTAAAGAAGACAGCTTAATGGCATGTGAAGGAGTCATATTTTCTTTTTCCTTTCATTTAACAACAGTTACCTCTCTTTTTCTTTGTCCTGCTGCCCAGGCAAGCTTGAAAAATGCCAAAATATCGAACTATGAAATTAGTAGTTTGGAGTGATTTCACACACTCACTGTGGAAAAAAAAAAATAAAAAATTCCCATCTTACAAAAAGGCTACCAGTTGGCCTGAAAAGGATCTGATATTTTCCAATCGTTTGTATACACATAGCTCATAGTATGGCTGTCATCACAACAATGCCTCTCTCCAGTGAGTATCATCAACATGCCAGTTGTGTGGGTGCCAATTTTTTGTAGCTTTCCAGGCTGCCTCGTATGGCCCTCTTCGGGCTAAGGGCTTTGTTCCATCCCTGCACTCCAAACGTGGAGACCTCTCATGTCATTGTTCTTGGCTCGATGATTGTATATTTGCATAGACAGCTTACACTTTATGGTCATTCAGGACCATGGCAAATGGCAGGTTTGTTTCAGCATGGGCTTCTCTTCCATGGGGTATTATTGCCTAATAGGTTGTTCCATGCCAAGGAGGGCTTTTAGAAGTGGAAGAGGGCATTGGTTATTATAGTTAGGTTACAGAAGATGCTGTATCTAAGTGTCCATTGCAATACGAATCTCTGTTCTATGAATAGAAAACAGCACGGTAAAATATTTGGCTTGCAATGTGCATGGCAAAGCTAAGGACATTGAGAATATTTCTATTTTCTTTCTTTCTTTGGGATAAAAATTGCCTGTCAAGGTTTCTACAAGGGTAAATGGCAATGTTTAATCTGAATAGTGTTTGAAGAGTTTTGGAGATTAAAGATATATGGGGCAGCTACAGAGAGTTCTTTTTCATCAGTGTGGAATGGTCGTGGTTTAAACTGTGATGTTTCATTTTACTATTAGCTGTTTTGTTTGTGGTGTGTTGCGTCTGCTTATTTCTTAGTGGTTTGAATGCAACTATTTGAATGATAGTGAAACCTTGGTTAAGTCTGATGGAGCTACATGCAGGGGTAGTCGGAGGCATAGGCGTCAGTTTAGGGGGGGACGGTGGGGACGTGTCCCCCCCACTTTTTGTCAGGGGTCATTTTGTCTCCGACACATTCAAATTCTTCACATGTAAGCCGTTGTAAACCCAGTTATTTTCAGCAGTATAGAAAATTCCGACGCTCCTGAACGCACCATCCGCACTCGGCGGTGAGTTGTACAGACATGCAGCACACCTTCGTGAGGTTAAAAAAAAACGTGCAGATGCAAAATTTGCGCCCGTGCCAAGTGGAAGCTCCGACCAGAGATGTGCAGGGGCAAAATTTCAGCCCGTAAGAATTCGTACTATAGCGGCCCACAGACCCCTCAATCCTTATGTATCGATGGCGCAGCAGGATGAGCCTCTGCCTTTGGTGCAGTGGTTGTGAGTTCGAACCCAGCTAGTGGCATTTTGCCGCCATTCTTCAACATTTTCTCAAAGTCCTGTGGTCTCCGTCCCTCCCACTTTTAAAAACAAACTGATGCCCTTGGTCGGAGGGTTTGCCAGGAAACGACATCTGTGTGAGCTGACTTAAGCACTCAAATCAGAGATTTCTTCATTCCAATACCATCTAGTTCAGTATTTAAATTGAATAACTTCTAACCTCCTAAAAGATGGTTTATCTGACAGAAAAGATGCATTATTCTCTGATCCTGAAATTGACAAGGTGTGTCCCTTTCAGAGAGCGCACACATGATTTCAATGTTGTCTAAATATAACAACTATCAAACTTTGCATGCATAGCTTTCTGCATAGTTAAAAGGGTTTTCCCCTAGGCAGCAAAGCATGAACTGAGGCAAACACAGGGACAAAACCCACACTGTTCATCTGTGAACATCAAAGATCAGCATCTTTGATGTTCTATCTGAACTTTAAATTCCAATTTTGTCATGCCCTCTGGACTTGAGCCTCTTCTTGACTTACTATATTGTCTTATTTAATGCTTCATTAAACATTTTTTAAATGCCTAAAACTACTAAGCCTGAAAGCTGCCAAGAATGCAACTTCCATCCCTGTTTGCTGAAAATGACCTTCCTTTACAACTAAACCTCATTCTCAATTACTTTTTGAGGGAAGCATATTTTCTTTTGGGTAATATTTGTTTGTGACATATCATAAACATATTTCTAATCCATACAACCTTGCCATTTATTTCATTGCTTTACCGTCACTCCTTTTCAGTAAGTCAGTTAGAGAGTTAGGATGGGATTATTCACCGTGGTAACCTGGAAAACTGAGGAAAAGCTTCAAATGTCATGAAAGGGTCATATTTTAACCACTTTTACTGCCTAAATGTGACTCAACAGCAAGTAAAAAAGCAAAACTTAAGTCAAAGAATAAAGATACCACATGGGATGAAAACCCCGGTCTACTGGGTGAAAGTCCTGTCATGGACCTCTGCCTTCACCTCCTGACTCAGACTCTGTGGCTCTTTTAAAGTAGAAGCATTTCCTGTGGTATCATAGCCTTCCCTTTTGGGGAGAAAGTGTGTTTCCTTTTAAATGTAAATTTTGGTTGTATATTGATGTAATTACTGTGAGGCATGGTTACATCTTTCTACCAAATTTAAGAAGCTCTTAAAATAATCTGAACACTATAATCCCATAACTGTCTTTTTTAATCTGCTTGTTCTTTCTTCTGAAACCAAGTGTTTTCCTAATATGTTCTCTTCTTAGTTGTAACTTCATGCATTGGATAAAACCGATTCCATAAACTGATCTCGTGGTCATAACTGCATAATTATTAGTCATCACGTTTAATGAACAGGCAGATAAATTGACTGATGAGACTGACATGGTATATTTAAGCAAGAATTCAGAAATTCTCAACATTTTTTTTTTCATTCAGGGAAAATGGAAACACATTGTTCACACCATCTTTTAAGTTGACAGGGTGAAATTAAACAGTTACTTAATTATCCAGCTGCTACACAATGCCATTATAATGTACATGTAGTGGCGTTTGTGTGAATCTGCTGCATTTAAGTCCAGTATTCATTCGCTTTTAGTTTTGGTTTTGTCTCTGCCAACTCCTAAGGGAAATATCTGATTCATAGCCACTAAATCCTGCACTATATTCAGCAGCTGGGTGCTAAATATCTGCTGTTTAGAGATGACCAGGTAGAGGAGAGTAGAATGGGTTTTTTTTAGAGGAGATTTTCCTGAAACAGGTGCCTGCTGGAAAAAAACAAGGCTGGATACCTAAAAATGAGTTCAAACTCTAAATAGCAAATGGGCGTTGAAGAGTCCCTGTAAGCAATCAGTTTCACTTTTTTTTATTGTAAATGATAGATTGTGATTTAAAAAAAAATGAATCATTGCCACATTAAAACATAATATTCAGATTATTGTTGAAAAAGACGGTACATGTCTCTGGTAATCAAATGTTATAAACACTTAATAAAAGGATTTTTACAACAAAAATATAGCAAATTTGACTCATGAAGAGCAGCCTGTCACTCATGAAAGCATTGGAATACAGTTTAATTTTGCATATCAGATCATTTTTGCCGATATGTGATAGGTTCATATATGCACCATATAGCAGTTTTTATAAACGCATGATGATATTAGATTTTTACACTTTGTTCGGTGAATATTCACAACATATAATGTATGAACCAGATGTAGCAAGATGAATGAATGGACTTGCTCTTATATAGCGCTTTACTACTCAAAGCGCTTATACAACAATTGCTTCCATTCACCCATACTCACTCTGGTGGGGACAGAAGCGAGCCTGCCAATCCGTGCCTACGGCCCCTCCGACCACCACCAACATTCACACGCATTCATACACCAGTGAAGAGCACTGAAGGCAAGGTGGGTTAAGTGTCTTGCCCAAGGACACAACAGCACACGACTAGGCGAGAGCGGGAATCGAACCGCCGACCCTTCGATCATTGGACGACCCGCTCTACCACCTGAGCCACAGCCGCCCCAAGATCCCTTCAGTTGGATTTTTTTTTTTTTTTGCCATATACATTTTTATTGAAGATTTTTTTTAAAGTTATACAGCTTAAATACAAGAAATTATTGACTTTACTCTTCAGTATTATAGTTTTTGTGTGTTTTTTTTTAACAACAAGGAAAAGAATGTAAAAAATGAATAAATAAATAAAATGTGAAAGAGAAGAAAAAAATTACAATTCAATAGAACAGGGCCTTCCAAGAACAGTGCTTCACTTATAGAATTTAGAAGTATCATATTTTGGTGGTCAGTTAAATGGTAGTGCAAGGGACTCAAAAGTTAGTCAAGCCATCTGACAAGTCCAAGTACTTAACAAATTCAATAAAGGGTCCCCATATTCTTTCAAACACATATTGCTTTGATTTACGGATATACGAGTTGTTTTTTTTTTTATTGTTATTTAATTCAGTGATAGGATTTTATTCCAAAGTAGTCTACATAATTGAATGCTGGTGGAATTGTTTTGCTTGTCATAAATTAGGCTGACAGTTGCCTGTGCAAATGTCCTCTTTATCTGCAGCAATTTGAATTTTTGTTTGCAGCAAACCTGTAAAAAATACATCGCCTTTGCTTCTTTTACCTTTGAATGAGTGAGATTATATTACCAAAGTAAATAGGCCTCTTTGGAACAAGTTAAAGAGATTCTTGCCCTAACAGTGAAATTTCCATCTTTGTCAGCTGGAATCTGGGTTGAATGTAGACCGAGGTAGTTTGCAAAAGGCCTTCAGTACATGGTGGTTTTTTGTAAGCAATCAGCTCAGGTAGACTAATAGCCTTGAGCTCAGTCTACAGTCTCATGCACATGTGACTCTCTGATTTGATTGTGGATGCTTTGTTGGAGTCATTTGAGATCCCTAACGCAGCCTGAATCGGATCATATCCCAGGTTTGGCTCTCCAGGACAACGCCCCGGGAGTCAGCCTCGCTCTACCGTCCACAAACAAACGTTAAAGGGAAAGCATAAAGAAACGAGCGGAGCAACATAATGAATACAGATGTTCCTTTACTGGGGGCAAAATTCTGTGAATCATATGTTATGACCTCTGCAGTCACCAGATGTCAAGTCTGTTGAACATATGGGAAATTCAGGGCTGATATATTATACAGCACCCTTCACCATTCACCACCATCAGAACAACAAATGAAAGAAATGCCTTTTGCTCATCCAACCAGTAGAGTCTAGAGACTGGTGTTTTGAAAATCCGTTTTGTCATTTTGGCAGCTAAGGACAGGGACTGCTCGAGCATTGTCTTTTTAAATTGCACAGTATGTGATCAAAGAGTGCATTGTGTTGTGGGAGCCATGACTAATGGCAGACGCTCATTATGAACGACCCTGAGCGGGGCTCAGGTTAGAGTTGCTTGAGGGCTGAACAGAGAAACACTTAGTCACTGATGTCTCTTGTTGACTTTGGTCCTCCAGGTTTTGATGACCGGGACACAGATCTGTTCTTGTGCGACACCAACACATGCAAGTTTGATGGGGAGTGTCTACGAATCGGGAACATGGTGACATGCATTTGTGATTTCAAGGTGAGTCCTGTGATGTTTCTGTTGTTTCACTGTGTTTCTTCTTTTCTTTTGATGGAAAATGCCAACTATCTCTCCAAACAGCCATTATCCAAATATAGTTGAGCATCTGTAACTAGAAATGACAGACCAGACAAGCTTTTTGTACATATCGGAGCAGAGTACAGACGTCACAAGAGCAACACTCAAGAGGTAGTGTCGCTTTCTGGCTTTTTTGAAGCTAAAAACCAAGAAATCAGTGCTTTATCTGATCTATGCTATGCTAACATAGATAACTGTTGGCTTGTCCAGCTACCAGGTTTGAAGTAGTAACTGAGCTACTTCATGTTCACTGTACTAACTTAATTGTAGTAGCTTGAGGGGTTGTAGTTTAGGGTTCGTGACCTGCAACTTTCTTCTTTCTTTCCCCATGGCCTCCTATTCTGGATGCAAACGAAGCGTAGGGGAAAGTTAGCAGTTTGGAGCTGACATGGCCTGAAATAGTGACCAATTAGTACTTGAATAAAGACTGGTATCTTAAAATCCTTTCTTATTATAACACTACATGCCAAACATAATGGAGAAAATAAGAACAGGTAATTCCAGCTAGTAACATGTGACAGACTTCATCTGAAATCACTGCCTATTTAGATATAGTGTGCAACATTTACTGTCCACCAATTTATTTGGGAGTCCAAATGCTTAGTGTGTAAATAATATAAAGTTAGAAAAGTTTTGGGCTGCAAAGTGGTTTAGCAGTTTGGCCTTGCAGCTAGAAGATCCCGGTTTCCTTCCTGGAATCTTGTTGCATGGAGTTTGCATGTTCTCCTTGTTTATATGTGGGTTTTCTCTGAGTATTCCAGCTTCCGTGCTGAGAGTTAATTGGTACTCAAAATTGTTTGTAGGTGTGGATGCGAGTATGATTGTTTGTCTCTGTATGTAGCCCTGTGATAGACTGGTGACCCATCCAGGGTGTCCAATGCCTTCGCCCTAAGTCAGCTGGGATAGACTGCAGCCCCCTGTGACCATAATGAGGATTAAGCGGTGTATAGACAATAGATGGATAGAAAACTCCTTAAACTAGAAGTTTTACCAAACTTGGACCGCCCGGCAACAAAGATGACCCCTGTGACCTTGAAAATGAGGTCACAGTCACCAAATGCGAACTTGACCTGTGTCTTATTATGGTACACCTGTGTACCAAATATGGTGAGGCTACATCAATATTTTATCGAGTTATCGCGCGGAAACCAAATTGTTACAGACAAACAAGCAAGCAAGACCATGCAGCTGAAAACGATACCTTCCGGAAAACGCAGTTTTGCCGGGCGGTAATAAACAAAAGAGTAGTGAGTATCACAATGCAATGTACCACATTTTGCAGATGCCACACTAACAGTGATGCAGGTCAGTGTTCGTTTTCTGATTAGTTAACCTCATTCCAAAATTACCTGGAATTTAAATTTAAATGTCTGGCAGAGATGTTGGATAAATCCTTATGACCATCACTGAAATCAAAATTGAAAACTATAGTTATCATTGATGTTGAACAAAGGTTGGATTATAAGCCATAACTGCCACTATAGCTGCATGATATTGGGGGGAAAAAAAGTCGTCATATTCTGCTGTATTTATTGCAATATGCGAAAACCCTGGAATTTTCTCCAAGTGACTTGAATAACACTAATTGTGGTAGCTTTGTTGTGCTGATTTAATTTAGCAAACAAATTGGATGAACAGTTGTAAAACACCACAGACAGAGCACCTGTTTGGGTCAGAGTTATCTTTTCTGCAGCTGAAATATTTCCATACCACCTGATGTCTTTTTGCAACCATATCTATCTTTTCTGTACTTCCCTTCTGTTCCTCACTCAGTTTGCTGTGCACATGTAGAGCATGCATGTCAACTCCATTTCTTACAAATGAAAAAATCCCTCTGGATCCAAAAACCATTAAAAAACAGTACATAGTGCTCTATCCAATATGTTTGTCTTGTAGATTATTCATGGAACTTGAGAACTGTGTGAGTTTTCTTCTCGCATGAAGCTGAAAAGAAAATGTAACTAAATTTGCCTCACTTTACATTGCGCTACTTGCGATTGAACTAATACACATGCACAACTCGTGATGATAAATTGTTCAGCTCTGACACTGAATCAAGATTGATTCAGCTGTCATCTTGACACTAAGTCGAGCTGATTAAATACTGGAACAAGTTTAGTAAACCAATACTGATTCAGCTGTCATCTCACAAGCCGCCTGCATCAACATTTCGCTGATTAAAATTGAAATGTTAAATTAAGTTTTTTTGTGCTTTGACATGATTCAACATATAAGACTCACTTTGGTACAACATTTCCACAAAGTTGCCTGTAAAGTAGGTTTTATGAGTTTACTGCTGAAAATCAGTTTCACAAATGTAAATAAAAAAGAAATATAACATTTTTAAAGTACTGTAGTGTAACCCAAACATTTTGTTGTCTCCGTAAGTATCTATAATCCTAATTTAATGCTCACTAGTGAGGATTGAATGAATGAATAAGGGAGTGATGTTGGGCGACAGATTTTCTTTCAGCTCACTAAATGTATGGCTGTGGTGGCTTGAACTGACAAGCCTGCTTCTGTCCGTCTTTATCAGATATCGGGGATTTGTTGTTTCGAAAATTACTTAGGCTCATTTTTAAGTGGCAAGTCTACCAACATAAATCACTGTGACAGAAACAGAGAAACTGCAGCAACTGTTACAGTGGGTGTATTAGTGCAGGAGTTTTGAAAACACTGAAATAATCTTTTTTTTTTTTTTTTTGGTTTAGGAAAAATTGACTCTGGGCCAATTCACAGTTTGTGTACAGCATGGCTGCAGAAAAACAGTCACGAAAGCCAGGATTCTTAGAAAAAATGATCCTTTATACATATGTGTGTGTGAGATCTGTTTACAGAACACTTCTTTTTGATTCCAACACAAGAATCCTTAGTGAGAAGATATGCTGCTGTGTTTACCTTAGATTGTAAAATCATTCAGATATCACAGCTCACAGTAGCAATTAAAATTCCTCTTGAATAAAAGAAAAATGGCTGTATATATATATATATATATATATATATATATATAGGAAATTTCATGCACAGCTTATGCTAATGACAGCGTATGTTACCAGAAGCATATGTTGAGTTTAAAAGTAATATATTTTGTGCTTGAAACAATATTTTAAAGTTGTATTATCAACTGGATCGAAGTCCATTGTCTGGATTAGACAATATAAGTCCCAGGGGGAGGTGGTTATGTAGCAGAGCCCAGTTTATAGCTCACAGTGTAACCCCATGTAGCTATCTTGGATCACTGCACACGCTCCCCATTCATAAACAAGACTGCTACTGATGAGACCAAAGACTGAAAGGCCCTCATTAATGGCATAAATCTGGGAAATTACGCTGTTCCTGATAATGACTCATACTTAACTTTACGACCAGACCTATAATAAAAAAGGAGCAAGCCAGTCAGCCGTGTATTGATTTTTTGGTGTAACGTTTGCAAGCTTTGCCCATGAATATGCTACGCAGTGCCCCAGATAAATGAAGCCACTGAGATCTGAAGACGTAGCACGTGTTCTCATCCGTCGCTTTTATCAGCACGTCATCAGCGCAAGCAGGCACTAGGCAGGCTGACACTCGATTGGTCACCAGCTTTTATCTCAATTTCGTACTTCCCTAGGAGCAAACGTTAACAGAGCCCTGTAGATAAATGACATTACAGCTCCATTCCTCTTCAGGAGATCTCACACTGATACTGCTGTCGCTGTGCACTGAGGCACTCGGTGCTCTCAGAAAAGAGCAGGTCACATCACAATTTCTGGCTTAATACCATGAGTCTGAGGTCAAGTCAGCTATGCATCTTCTGTTTGTTTATGTGGAAGGGTTTCTGGTGTCACTGTCTTTACTTCATCAGTCAATGTAAACACGACCCTGCAAGCATAGCAACTGTTGCTATGCCCTGAAATGATCAGTCACTCCCAATCAGTGTCAACTAAATAGGTCCAAGATTTTTCTCCTGTTGTCAGTTCATTCAGAACTGCCAGAAGAGACATGGACGTTGCATAAATTTTCATCTCGGATGGATTTCCTTTGTTCAAGCAGAATCTATGGATGTGTGCACACATTCTCACAAAAAAAAAAAAAAAAAACACTCAGGGAAGAGACATGCAAGGGGCTCTGTGAAGAGGAAGTGGGTTTGATGTGTTGGAATCAATGGACACTATTCATTGCCAAGATGCATTAGATTCGCCTCACACTGACTCTTGAAAGAACCAAGACTTTCTCTCACTAACCGGAGTTGCTGTTTTTGTCAGCTTACACGATGCCCTGACTAATCACATAACATTTCTTCGTAATTCATCTAACAATAGCTGCTGGGAAAAGCCATTGTTGCCAGTTTGGTTTTGTTAATGTCAGGTCACAGTGCGGATTCCCAAAGGGGTCATCCAGCCTAAAAATATGTGCGCTCATGGCGCTGTGAAACACTTCAGCTAAAGCTGTCCACCAAAGGGTAAATGGCACATTTCATTGCTCTCAGTAATGGTGCTTTGTAATATATTGTTAATGTTGTGAGTCACTGGAACAATTTCTCAAAACTACACACAAGCTGTATGCAGTTGATGTGCCGCTCTGTTTACCCCGAGTGTGTCGCAGACATTTTGGTGCAGAAGACGTGATTCTGCTGAGTGTTTGTGTTACACAAATAAATTGTATGAGTTTTGACATGTTTCCCCCCCCCCCCCATTAATCTAACAGAAAAACACACTTGTCAGGTTTGAAGCAAACCATCTAACCCAGTCTGACTCCAGCTGCCAGGACCAGAGATAAAATCCAAGTGACAAACATTATCTCCACCCAAAGAAAATCATTTTTGAGTTAGGTATTATTGCAGTAATATGTCTTTAGCGAAAGATCGAGACGGTTGATGGCCTACCTTATTGTACTCCTGCACTTATTGCTGCTGAAAACAACTTTACAGTCAGTCACTTGATAACGCTAACAAGTGCTAGCTCACTGTTACCTTTGAATATATGTTGATTCGTTATGCGGGCCTGCTGGTTTCTCTTGTTGTTGGTGCATGTTTCATTTTTTTGCAAGGATTGTGTCATTTAACCTACAGCTGATAATACTGATTATACTGTACATTACTATCAGCGAAATACTACTGAAATGCAGATTAGTGGAACAGGTTAAGCAGTTAGTTCAGTTTGTGTGTGGCTGTTTTACCAATCAGGAACATAATTAACATGTGTATGTAGGCTGTGAATAATAAATTTGCCTTTTAAACTGTAATTTATTAAATGTTTTTCATCAGAATCAATGAAACTGCCATAGAATCCTTTACAGTGGCTTATTGCATAATGAATCATAACTATATTTAAAAAACACATTAGCTAATAGCATTTTAAAAACCATGTGACACCTAAGATATTAATTTTGTTTAATAAACCTTTGTTTATGCTTGAGGCAAAATTTGTATAAAAATCTGCCAACAATAAATTAAAATGGCCAACAGTAGAAAAATAGTCCGCTGCAAAAATTAGGAGGTAAAAAAAATTGGGGAAAATACCGAGCAAAGCGAAGAGTTTAAATATACAGGAATTCTTTTTGAAAGGCATTCAAGTCTCGAAGGGCACAGAGTTGGAAAACAGTAGGAATACATGCAGCGCGTCTGTTTACAAGCTTGATGTCACATTGCAGCAGGTTGTGAATGGAATATCTGTAAAAGGCGTCCAAGCTTTAAGGCGACTCCTGTGGAAGATTTTGCAGATGAATAGGAGACAGATGTTAACACAGCAGATGTAGGTAATGTGATGGGTCATTTATGTCAGGATTACTTACAGCTCTGCGCTGCTGACTATACGCGCCTGGGTTGAAAAATACTTCTAGTGTTCAAGGTAGGTCGGATTTAGTACGTGTGCACAAGAAAATGTCTGCTAAATTATTCTGCGGCAGATACGAGTAACCCCACATGTATGAATTTTTCTGATAATATCTGAATGGGACACAGTTGGATTATGTGCTGTTGGTGATAGGGTGCAGGCTTGTATGGAAGATGCAGCATGAAATGTAAAGCATATTAAGTAATGAATTAGATTGTCATTCGGGCCATGTGAAATAGAAGTTCATTGTTTTAATGTAGAATTCTAATTGTGGATTATAGCTTAACTTAATGGTTGTCGACTTGTTTATAGTTATGAATGATTTGACCTGAATAATTGTTGTGTCCATAAAATTATCCCTTAATTACAAATTATTCCTAATTGCTGAAATTTATTTCATCATTCAATACATGAAATGTATGACAAAACAAAAAAAGAAAAAAGAAAAACAAGTGTTCAGACAGAAGTTTCACCCTCATGCACAATGTGCTACACAAATATCTACCACAGTGTGAGGCTGCTGGCGTGTTTATGTGGTTGGTTAAATTTAAATGAACAGGCAATAAAATCAACATAACTGAGAGAATTTTATGTCTCTTCCTTCTGGCTGTTTTGAAAACACAACAGCTCTGAAGATTTCACTTAATGCTGCTTCAAATAGTCACAGTATAGTCTGTGTGTGTGTGTGTGTGTGTGTGTGTGTGTGTGTGTGTGTGTGTGTGTGTGTGTGTGTGTGTGTGTGTGTGTGTGTGTAAATGAATGCACATTGCAGTCATCACAAAAATTGATTGTAATTTTAACTGACCAATATTGCTGGAGCTTAACATAGACGCAGCACTGGCAGTCCAAATGTTCATACTGGCACATTCTGTTTAGCTGGGCTCAAAACACAGACAGCTGCATGTTTGAGTCTGTCTGCACTCGAAAAATGACAGCGCTGTTTGCTCACTTACATTTAAAGCAACCTACTGTGTGTACGTGTTGTCCCACCAAGTGACGTCTTGTCGTCATGCAAACAACATGTGTTGTCTCTCAGGGATGAAAACAGAATTAATTTCAGGTTGGGAATAATTTGCATTTTATTAAATCTGTGATTTTTGTGAGTACAACAGTAGAGTCCTGCTTTTAGATAAATGCATGAGTTTTAACAATCAGATGATATAATATGCTATACTAGAAAGGCACTCAGAGATTACAGTACTCCAAGTGCTTTTCATTCCCCATATCCTGTAGGATTGTCAGAAATGCGCCATTTGTTACTTAGTTATTGATGATCAGAAATCACAGCAGCATAGAATGTGACCATTTAATATAGATGTACCCACAAACAGAGCGACCTTGCGCTGAGTACAGGTGTGTGTTATGCATGTGTACGTTATGTACAGATACTGAATAGCATGACTTCAATATTTAGCAGGCAGCAGGAATTGATAGGACTTCAATCAATTGCCTGACGGACAAGTCCCGATAAGCGGTGGATCACGATCATGTGATCGTCAACAGGTAGCTGATGTAGCGTTCACACGTTGTCATAGTTACAGTGCCGCTGTGCCGCTATCTCACAATGATAAATGTTTATCAAATCCATGGATCCAGACTATAAGCTGCACCATTTCCATAATCTAATGAGGTGGTCCTTGTGTCATTTCCGATCTTCCCTGAAAATTTCATCCAAATCCGTTTGTCCATTTTTGAGTAATGTTGCTAACAGATAGACAGACAGACTAACCCTGATCGTCACATATGTCCGCCGCATTCCTTGGCAGAGTAATAGTAATTATTGTAATAGTCACAGGGCCCAGTTTTCTGCATTAAGCCCTTTTACTCTAATACCATATTACAGTTTGCTGATTATAGTGATACATTTTTACATCAAGTAACATTTTCATTGCAGGATCATTACAGTGTGTTTTTTTGTTCCTTTACTGAAGTAAAGAATCAGAGTCCTTCCTGCAAACAGCCCACCTCCATCGAGGTAAACAACCTCTCATTAACTTTTTGAATGAATATGGCTACTATCTTTTCAACGTGTTAGGTCCACACACCCACAGCCAGACTGCACACCCCAGTTAATGAAGGTGGTGATGTAGACCAGTGGGTTTGTTGTGTTAGGTGAGGCTCCCGGTGTGTGAGAGAGAAATCAGCACGCTGTTGCAGTTGCAGCAAAGTGTTGCTATAAGAGTGCTAAGGTACCGTATTTAGCTGCAACATGCCTAACTGAGCACAATAGTCACTGGAAGTCCTGGAGTTGTTTGCCGCTACAGATGAGAAGTAAAGAGTTCCTGTTCATGCGATGGTACTACAATGTCCTCCTGTGTTCTTCCAGCAGATTTATGTGAAATGTTTCCCACCACAGATAAATGTTTCCAGTGGGAATGCAGGGCAAGATGATGTAGCGATGATGGTCTTGTTTTTTGCAAACATTTTTGTGTTACTTTCACCTACTGTAATGATAGAATCCAGTCCCATCTTTGTCTTGTGTTTTGCAGCATCATTTGCTAAATTAAGGTGATTGGTATGAGAGTCACAAAATTTGAGTTGTGCACCAGCTAATCAAGTAGCTCAGCAACAGCTGAGTGGATTAACTGACAATAATGCTACAGACTCAAATTAGGAAGAGAAATGCATTAGGAGACAGAAAGACATGCATGCATTCAACCTAAATGCCATGATTAATTCTACAGACAGATAGCAGGTCCTGGTAGATACATGGTACCTGTAACTAGCATATTGGAATTTGTTCAGGAACCAATAAGCGGAACTGAAATTAAGATTACTCAGTGACTCCTTTTGAAATCTAAATTTTTGAACTGGCTCTTGATGCCTAACCCTAAATGTGATTATATAGAACTACTAAAATTCTTAGAGAGGAGGTTTGGGTGAGCAGTCTGCTTTGATGTGGCAGGTTTGCTGGCACCTTTTCTTCTACTGCACCAGTAGAAGTGCTTGTTTCTAAAATTAGGAAAGCCTGAGCTTTCCCTGATTTTAACAAAGGTGGATAAACAGCTAAATCTGTTGTTCACTTTAAATAACATAATTTCCCCAAGATTATATAATGTAAATGCATAATGAATTGTTTGGATTTTTAAAGAGCCCAATATTATGCCGATTCACATTCATTATTTTATTTTATTTTTTGTGGTTTAATAGATTATCTTTGTGCTTTAATGTTTAAAAAATACATTCTTTTTCTCATACAGGACATTACTGGAGCACCTCTTCTCACTCTCTGTCTGAAATGCTTCATTTTAGCTCCCGTCTCTTTGAGGCCCCATCACTTGAAAAGCCCAGTCAGCTCTGATGGGATCAGATGGTCATGGTTACGTACTGTAAACCCTGATCTCTGCGTACCAGCAGAGAGGTGAAGCTCTCACAGAAGTAACTTTAATGAAGAAATAGTGGCAGACTGCAAGGAAGCTGCTTGTTCTGTTTGTGGGTGTGACCACTCAGTGGGCATTATGCAAATGTGCTACATGATGATGTAAATAGGTAACGGAAGACAATCCTGAACTTCATACAAGACATTTTAAGCATTAAAAAGCAGCGTATTCTGTAAGAGAAAACAATTCCCTTTGGTGTGGATTCTGGGCTTTCTCACCTCGCTGACGAAAGCGAAGTCCCAATAAAGCATAATGTGGACTTTTTAACCTTATAAAGATTTTGCATCATATCTGATCACCAACAAATTCAGTCATTAGCTGAAAAAAACAACAACTGTATATAATTAGGCAAAAGTTCACTGCCCTGGATTATGATTGTATTGCAGAAAATAGAGGTTAAGGTGACTGTGTAAGCATTTAGAAAGCTTCATGGAGATACTATAACTCATAAAGACTAAAAAAAGAACAACAACTATACAGTAAGAGCCAATTTCAGCATACATAAATGTTTTGTATACTTAAGTATGGAGAAACTGCTTATAGTCATTCATCTGCATGCAGACAGTGTCTTCTGACCTCCTCAGACACATCTAACACCGTACTGTACATTCAACCTGAAATGCATATTTATTGACTTTATATAAAAGAATTTAAGATAATGTTGGCGACACATTCAGTCTTCAATATGCTCCCTGCTGGTTGTTTGATGTGGCTAGTGTTCACTGTAATGCCTGACCTCAAATTGCTCTCCCATTTTTTTGCCTGCCGGAAACCGTCTAATGTTTGGGTTGTGATGGCTGGACTGCTGAAGCTCGCAGCACATCAAAGAGGGATGAGAGCTAATGTGGGTGCATATGATGTTGATGGGAGGGTGTGGAAGGGCGGCGCGTCCTTCATATTGCACTAAACAAGAACCTGTGAAAATGTTTTGATACACACCTTTACAGACACACACATACTCACACAAGCCAACAAATGCTCCTCAGACAGCTGAAACACATCTGACCCTCCCTCTGCCTCTCATCCTGCTCTCTTCATCTCTCCCTTCACACACATGCTCAAACATCTTCACATCCACACAAATAGGCTAATAATATGGAATGTGAAATAATGAAATCCCTACAATTACCCAGATACACGCATATTCACATGAGCCCAGGTGGTACTGACACCAGCTTCTGATGCAGACCCCATTCCATATATTTGCATTCATTTATCACCCTTTTATCCAGGGCCATGCAAACGGACTGGGAGTGAGTTTTTGAATAACGGTGAATTTATTTTCGGATGCAGGCTGGTAAGAATGACCACACTTGACAAATGTAACAGCAGAGCACTTGTCAAAGACAATGATAAGAATGAGTAAGGTGGCAAAACATTAAATGCCAACTTGATCTCACAGCTTTGCTTTTTTGAATCAGACTTTACGCTGTGTAAAATCAGTTGTGGAATCTAGTAGCAGGTGGTGCTGAGATTGTTAATAAGGGCTCTCAAGTGTGTTACAGATGAGATCAAAGGGGATTAAATATGTGCGCCCTCTTGATAATATATTATTTTCGGTCAGCCTTCACAATACAATGCCGGCAGTTTGATTAGTTCATTTGTAAACATGACATCATCCATTGGTTTGTGAACCTTCGGGTTTGATTTTGGCCGTCGCACGTGATATAGCATCAAGGGGATGCGACACTAGCGATAGAGATCATAAACTCATTAGAAAAATGTGGACTGAGGTGACCAGTCAAGTCAGATGCTGGGTCATTTTCTCGTAGACTTCTGTATAGTTTGTTTTGCAACTAAAAGACTGGCCCCCTGCTGGTAAAGAGAAAGAATGCAGATTTAGCACACTGTACCATTGGCTTCCCTTTTCAGATCTGGATGCTATGTCAGTCTTTTATAGACAATCCATGACTCTGACTCATTATTATATGCTTTGGCTATTCTCATTATCTGTTAGGCAGTATTGATATCGTGTCTAGATCTTTTGTTTTGTTTTGCTAGAACAAATTTTGCAGCTGAATCACCAGTTTGTGTAGTTGGGAAAATTCCTGAGTTCTTGTTGGAAGGCTGCCCTCTGAGGCTCATGCTAATGCTAAGCTAGCACAATGACCAGAAGTAGCAAGCAGCTGCTGGACTAATGCAGTGTTAGATAGTCGCTGTAGCTGTGGAGCTAATGTCACGCTTCCAACAAAAATATTACAAAACTGATGAACTGTATCTGACACATTTTGGTCATGGTAGCGAATATTTAAAGTTCTTTTAATCAGCTGAGCAGCAACATGAGCTACAGTTAACAAGGTTTACAAGTTATTCCCATCATGATAATGTGTTCATATTATCTTTTTTTAAATAAGACTGAGGTCTGCTGTGAAGAAATATGGAACATCTAGATCCTAAAGCACTGTTGATGAAGAAAGAAGTGGGTCACACTTTTTTCGCTTAATTGTTAGACATTTCTGTTGCATGTACTAAAACCTAATTTATGTCGTTCAGTAAAGGCTTAAAGTTGTGCTGCTGTGTGCTCAATTCACTGTCGTGAATGTGTTATAGTGCGGAGAAATAAAGTCCATCCAGTGTTCTCTTGTTCTAGCAAAGCAAATTAATGTATTCCGCCTTCCTTTACAGCTCATGGTTATTTTGCATTATTTAATACACCGGTTCTTTCAAAACCTTTCATCTCCTGCTGTCTCCACGCCTCCACCTGCCATTACATCCATCCTCTCATCTGTCGTACGCCAATCATTCGCACTTATATATGTGGTCTTCTTGCTAGTTTCTCATTGTTTGTAGGAGTTGTTAGCACTTGAAGTGTTAAAGGTCCAGTTCATTCAAATCATTAAACGACCATTTGCCTTGAGTGGCTTCATTCAGTGCAGACAGGTTCTGTTTTCTGTGCTAAAGTGTTGCGGTATCTATCTCAGAAATCTGCTACAACTGCAGTTCAGATGCTTTAAAACAATTCATACTAAAAAGACATATGCAGATCTCTGAAGTATCCTGAGCAGTTGATGTAAAAGAGTCTCTGAATTGGACTCGTAGTAGAGGAGAAGGCTTTGTAGCGGCAGCAGACTGATTGGAGCTGGATATCAGCGCCTTGTCATAGTAAATCAAAATGATCAGCAGGGGAAAGTGCCACCTGTGAAAAAATATATTTGTTTTTTTAGTAATTTGGGTCAATTAATCCTTCAGGTTCTTGCCTCGCTCCTGTCAGAGACTCTGTGGTGGAGCGAAGCCACCTCTCGTCTTTGCAAGATAAATATACCAATTAAAGACAAGTTAGCACAGGAGGAAAGTTTCTGAGTCACATATTTGTGTGTCAGAAAATGAGAAAGCATCCGGCTCAAACAAAGCCAGTGATAATGAAGGAAGTGAGTATTTTGCACAGTCTGGTCTGTTGCTGGGAGAGAGCTGTTGACACAATTATGTTTGTGTAGCATGTGCTCTTATGTACTATTTACCAACAGGATTGGTTTTCCAAATAAGCTTTAAAAAGCATGAGTAAGCATGTTTAAGCTATATGAATGTGTGCTAGTCTCTGGTGGTGGCTCTGAGCTATAAGGCATGACAACACTGAACTGGGTTTTCATAATGTGAAGCCACTGAGTTCATTGAAAAAAATATTTTCCCCATTGTCTGTTCAGCCAAGTTCAACTGCAAATGCAGCCTTGAGGGTTGGGGTCAGAATTTAGAGTATAGAATTAGAATGGCGCTCCAAGGGAGGCAACTTCTGGACGCATGAGCTGCAGCACCAAGACATACTGTAAAGGATGGTACATATATCACTGACAAATTAAATATCGACCACTGTTGGGCATGGAGTTGCCTGTTACATTATGATGGCAGAGAAGGAAGACGCTGGACTTGGGGAGGAATTGTGTCAGGCGTCTCTCCTGAAAAACGGAGCATCTGTGTCAGCTCCTCTGTGGCTCTGGCTGGCCTGTCAGACACCATTACAGAGGAGCCTGTCTCTAGTGACTCGGCTGCGGAGACTCTGCAGGGACTGGCGGGCTAGGCCCTAATCAAGAGAAGACTGCCAAGCGGTTAAAGAGCAGACGCACAAGCCAGCCACCTCCCAGTCTCCCCCTATCTCTTTCCATCTTCCCGTTGTCACAGTAACTCCCGTCTCTTCCATTACACTCTGCCTGTCTCTTTCCCCCCTCTCGCTTGTCCAAATAGCTCACCCACCCTTGTTTCTGTCTTCTGCTGCTCTCTCTTTGTCTTTCCCTACATTGTAAAGACTTGACCAGTGTGCATAAACATGGAAAAGATGTCATGGGAAAAGAGTTTGTCACTTACCCAGACAGCGCTTGACACTCCTCTGTCCAGGAGGCCTGCAGAATACAACACAGTGTCAGGCACAGAACAGATTTGTCACTCTGACGGCACCCCTCAGGGATTCATTGTTGGTTTTTTGTTGTTTCTTTTTTTTTTTCCATTCACCTTCACCGCTGTTGACTACTTCTGTCTGGGGTAGTGTGCCGTTCCTTTCCTAAAGTTTATCCAAAGCATAACAAAACTTTACGATGCCTGTGGAACACTGCATTTGTCTGCAACACTTTTGAAATACATTTCATTTGTAGTAACTCCAGTGCAGCCAGCTCTCTCTGGGAAAAGTCGGATTGACAGAACTGGAACAGAAAGAAAACTGACCCCAGGTCTGCCAGTGACCTTCTCAAACACGCCAACCACACCATTCCTTGTCTTTTTTTAGTGAGCTACCAATAGGGTTTGGTTGTAATTCCCTCAGCACAACGCTAATAATCTGACAAGCGCTTGTTTAACATCAGTGCAGTATAATCCAGGTTGATCTAAATACACTCTCTGGATTCATTTCATCAACGTTTGGCTTTGTGACTTTCTTTCCCAACCAACACAAATGTAATATTTTGATATTAAAGGCTAAATCTCTCAGACAAGAGGATTTTGTATCCTGTTCATACATTTCTGCTAATTGTGACTACATCTCATCTCAGAAGGGTAGTGATGTGCTAGTCTTATTTGAAGATACTCCACTCTTTGGAAAACTACTAAATCAAGGGAACTCACAACAAGAAGCAAATTTTAAGCAATGGCCTTGATCGACATGCAGCCACATAATGCATTAATTGTTAAAGTTTACACAAAATGTCAGCCTTTCCTTCTCAAAAACTCTTTAAAACACATTTTTGTAGCATAATCCAAGCCAATTAGATTTTTAAAAATAATGACATTTAAATATACCCAGGTACGCTATCTGAATCACAAATTAAAATAAATAATTCTGTCAGTCAGAAATGCTTGTGTTATGCTGATACATAATTCATGAAATGATCAAACAAATGTGGAAAAATGCAAAAATTCTGCACAACTTGAAAGCTTTACAGGAAGACATAAATACGCAAAGAACTTAATGCAAAGTCCACAGCACTCTTATCAGTGGAAAGGTCAGTATACTGAGGTTACTGAGTGGGTCAGCCGTCAAGCTTCACTTCCTCCTCCCCGTATTTCAAGGTGTCCTTATCGTATAAATATGTAGTGGTAGAGATCAATTAAAACTTAAATGTATGCCTCATTTGTGTGTTTACTTTCACTATAGCTGAGAATTCTGCAGAAACATGTTGCTCTGTGATGGAACACCAGTTGTAGACGTGATACTGTAAACTCAGCTGAAATGGAATACACATTCACTGAGGTCATACGTTGTATTTTTGTGTTAACACTCATTCTCCCACCCTCTGAGCTCCCTTTCCCACCCCACCCCGACACCAGGTCAGATCACAAACGCCACACGTCAGTCACTTGACGACGAGGCGGGTCGATGGAAAGAAAGAAGGCTCATCAGAGGCGTAGAGGAATCTTGGACGAGAGCGTCTGTCTGTTGTCACGAGCCACAGGTGCTCTCTGCCACCACCATAGGCACTGAGACGTATCTGTCAAACTTGATAAAGCTGCAGCTCTGATAAGTGCGAGGAGGCATAAGTAAAGATTGTGCCCGGGGGTCTCGGCAACCGAAGACAAGTCGTGTGGAAAGCAAACGCGATGCTTAGTGCGGACCGAGCAGGCAGAGGGTTGCATCCGAAGTAGAACGTGCTGGGCGGTGCCGTCTCCATCCTCTGAGGCTAGCCCTAGTTTCGTGGAGATGTTTATTATTGATAGAGGTGGATGATAGCCTTGGGATGAATTGCATAATCTCGAGCCGCCTCTAATGGATACAGGAAATGGATCAGGCTATCAGTCAGGTCTCTGTGGATGAAGGATGTGTCTGTGTTTGTATGTGTCTCGCTTTCTGTATGCATGCATGGGAGTGTGTGTGCATGTTCAGGTTCGTGTGTGTGTGTGTGTGCATAGTAAGCTTGGGCAGTAGTGTGGTCCTGTCAACTGACTGTCAGCACACACTGACTATCTCCTAAAATTTGCACTGCATGGAGGTGATTATTAAAATACAGCTTTTAGATACCCAAGGACGACAGTTTTAAAGGTTATTTCAATAAAGTGGTGGGGAAAAAAACGCCAACAAAATGTAGTTTATAGATTCTTACTGGTATTTTCGCTGAGTGAAAGTACAATAATTACAGCTAGCCTTTATCACAGCAGATCATTTAGATTTATCAGTGCAATTACCAATGACAATGGCACAGTTAGAGTAAGATGCCCATATGTCAAAATGTCTGCTGTGAAAAAGGCTTGTTTTCAGACACATCACACCTTTATTCTGAATCTTAACCTCAGAATTATCTTTGTCTTCACAGAAGTAGAGGAAGAAGCAGCGTGGAGCAAACTGCAGTCTAAATTAATGTTGTGACGCGTGACATTGGGGACTCTTAACAGTTTTCAAAACAGGGTGTAAATGATAGTAAAATGGCCTGCACAGTTATGAGCTGCCGGTTGAGTCATGAATTTTGACAGATAGTGTTGGCTGAATGTGTTTCGTGCCAAAGCCACGAAAAGTTATCCATAGTTGATTCCACAGAAGGCTGCTGTTGCGCCGAGTGCTGGGAAATGCCTGTACGCAAAGCAGTGAGATAAGCAGTATTTCCTTTTTTTAATTGAAAATTTGATCTTTTTTTTTTAGTACAATAAAGCATTTAGATTTTAAGGCAGGTGTTTTTTTTCAGAGTGATTAGACTCTTGTTTAGCTTGAAGTGGGGTAGAAATACTGTGGATTTACTGAAAGTAACTAAGCTACAGGACATGAACCAATAGGAATGAAAAGGGTCCAATTCTCCCACCTTCACAGCTGCAACAATATAGCAGGAGGAAATGTCAACCGAGATAGACTCACAGTCCTCAGAAGAGATATAATCAGGTATGATGAATGGGAACATGTGTGTGGGTGGACTACAGATGTGTATAGTCTTTAGAGAAGATACTGAAAATCACTAACAAGTACTTCTACTTACACAGAAGTCCCTTGTTGAAATATACACCAGTCAGCCACAACATTAAAACCACCAGCTGGCGAAGAAAATAACACTGATCATGCCCTTACAATGCAATGTTCTGCTGGGACGCCTTGGGTCCTGGCATTCACATGGATGTTGCTTTGATATGTACCACCCATGTAAGTGTTATTGTGGAACAAGCACATCTCCCTCATGGTCACAGCACCACCCTGACAGTAGTGGTTTCCCCCAGTAGGACAGTGGGCCCTACCACACCCCAAAAACTGATGAAGAACACTCTGAGGAACACAACAAAAAGCTTAGAGCAACGACCCAGCCTCTAAACTTCCTACTTTCCACTGTGATCAAGCATCCATGGAATCCCCCAGAACAGCCCAATCGACGGAGACCTCGCTTTACAGCTCACAAGACCTAAAAGGTATGCTGCTAACATCTTTATGTCAGACGCCACAGGACATCCAGAGGTCTTGTTTTCATGTCCCTATGGGTCAGAGCTGTTTTGGCAACAGGAGATGGATCTACACATATAGATATACTGTACATGTAGGCTACACTACCACTCAAATGTTTGGGGTCACCCAGACAATTTCACGTTCTCCATCAACAATCGCACTTTTTATTCATGTTCTAACATATTTGCACAAGGGTTTTCTGATCATCAATTAGTCTTTCAACAGGATTAGCTAATACAATGTAGCATTAGAAGACAGGAGTGGTGGTTGCAGGAAATGGGCCTCTGTACCCCTGTGTTCAGCCGTATTCCAGTTAGAATAGTCATTTATCACATTAACAATGCCGAGACTGTATTTCTGATTTATTTAGTGTTACCTGCATTGAAAAGAAACTGCTTCTCTCTCAAAAATAAGGACATTTCTAAGTGACTTCAAACATTTGAACGGTAATGTACCTATAAAGAAAATAGAAGACTGAAGCAGTTTTCTCAAACAACACCAGAGGATATTAAGTATCATGAAAATATCCCTCATGGTAGCCAAGTGCTGTTCTTATAGCTGTATATGTTGTCATCTACTGCATAGGACACAGTCAGAGAAACCAGTCACATGCCCCAGCATTCACATCAGACAGAGATCTAAAAGACATCACCAGAGACTGTTTCCTGAGTCTGTGTTAAATGTCAGGCCTCTAATTATTTCGGTCAGAGCAGTCTGCGTGCTGTAATTAATTCCGTGACCTGACAGAAAGTATAATACTCTGACAGATATTATTTTCAACTGGGAAGTTGGTGATTTGATTAAAGCCTCCTCTCTCAATTACAGCTCAGATGGAACAGTGAATGCATGTCGATGTTTTTCTGAAGAATGTTACTGCTGCTGTTTTGAAGGTATTTAGAGAAAAATACAGTTTGAATATATTTGCCATTAAAAACAACTAAACTGGAAATATATTTTAATGTTGAATGAACAACATGAGTGAATGTAATGTTCTCCCCTGCAATTTTTTCAAAACCGAGGAGTGATGTTCTGTGTTTAAATGTGATCATAGCTGCATAAAGTATTATCTATTACAGCATCACCATGGAGAGCTAGAGATTGCTTAGATGCCATAACACTTTAATTTTCTTTTAGCCATTTTACTGCTCTTTTTTGGACTTTTTCACAAACCTACCTGACCACACAATGTCTGATGGTGTTTGTGTAAGTGCCCTTGCAAAGATACTGTTGGAATTATTGATCATTTGCAGAGTTTCCAAGTTGGCATAATAAGCGGTGTTTGTAAGAGTAGACACCTGCTGTGGGTGTTTGGATGAAATAAACATAAAATCAACAATACACCAGAATGGGCAGAAATAGGTGAATATTTGTAGTCCGTCTAGCTGCTGGATATTGATTACTGTTTAACCCAGAAACACTGCAGATTTTAGGTCAAAGTGTCTGGAAAGGTCAATTGATGTGTACATATTTTATACGAAACATGTCACAGATGAACATTTCGATTCAGGGGATGAATGTGACTAAACTGAAGAAGTTCTGAGTTACAGCAGAACTTTATATTGTCAAAACAGATGTCTGACCAAAGTACAACCAAAACCCATCATTGAATCTATTTGCTCAACCTCTGCACTGACTAGTTCACAAAAGTACAGAGAAAGAAGCTGCATATTTTAATAAAAATATGGAGTAGTGATGAAGCATAAACAGTTTGATGTGTACATGAGGAGTGCACAAAATTCCAGCCTGGTAAGTACTTCAGTTTTGTCGTCTGTAAAAACAAAGAAATGCATTAAATAACATATTTTCCTTTAAGTTTTTAAAAGCACTCCAAAGTGTCTAATTGGCCATAATTCTATAACAGTTAAGGCACTCAAAGGCTTTATATTGTCAATAAGGAAAAGAATGTGACCTGCAAAAAAAAATAATGGTCCACTAAGACAAGTATAACATATTCATAATTAACTTACAATAACCATTAAAGCCAGCAGTGGAATTTCAGCTTTAGATTTGCACAAAGTAATGCTGCCTTTCTACCATTCTGTCAATAATGAGGACATAGTCATTTTGTTTTTAAAAAAAGAAAACGGCAGCCATGAAGGAAACCCAATTAAGCCAAGTTCTGAGAGATAGCACATCATACATGTGAAATGCATTTTTCACTTTGTCTCAATGCAGGCACCGTATTCTTCGAAGCATCGTGAAGGCCCGAACCGAGCATTTTTAAATTACATAGTCTGGTCTGTGAAAGGCTTCCTATTTGTCTCACCAGCTGTTACCACCCTTACTGTTGCATCACAAAGTGCCGTTGTCACCTGTTGCCTCACAATGTTGACAGCAACAGGGACACGCATTTAACATTTGTGTCATTAGCTATGCAGCTGAGCTAAAACTTTACAGAATATTTACATTAAGAAGTGTACTCCTCTGCTGCTGCATCATTTAAGAAGTCCGCTATATTGCAGAAAAAAATCCAGTATGAATCATGGGGTAGGTTGGGAAGAAGAGGGTTACATTTGAAGGAACCTTCAAAATGGGACAGTGTTGTCATGCCACTGTGACGCATTTTTGTCTGCACATGAAGCCTTGGAACACTGAATTGAGACACAGCTACGGTGTTTTAAAGCCTAGCACGCTATAACTGATAGCCAAAATACTGTGGGTGCAGGTCATGCTGCTGAATTTTTATTCTGGGAGTGCAAGTACCCACACATAAACAGCCTTTAAACTGCCAGTGTTTAGATCACGGTGCATACTGCACAGTTGAAGACATATACATACATCACACTCCCATCTATGAAGTTCTGTTTTTTTCACCTCTCTAATGTAGCTCCTTCATGTTCTATCAAAATGTTTCTCGTTGTACATATGTCTGCCTCTCTCCACTATTTTGCCAGTCTCCACTTCTGTCTTGGTACACTGTGAAAGCCCATTGTAAATGGTGCATTAGGCTGTGTTTTGATCGACACTTAAACTGTCTCGTACTGTCCTCACACAGAAAACAGTCCAAGTTTGCCACCTTTTAAAAGACAGGGAACAAATGGAGCAGCTTTGAGCTTTAAAGTAGTATTTTGTACACAACTCGTCACTCTTCTGATGTCTCCACATCATCTGTCCCTAATATTGTCCACAGAGCTCAGCTTCTACACTTGAGTTATACAGGCCTGACAGCTACTGCTGAGTGATTTCAGTCTGCCTTAAGCATTTCTTCAGTGTGAGGTTAGCCGCTAAATATTAGTGTTTTTACAAAGTGTACCACAAAGTATGCTTATGTGGGCCTATATTAATTATAAGTCCAGAGAGACAGCCAGCAACCACAGACAGTCATTCCTGTGAAATTTTATACGTTATTTTGCGTTGCTTTCACAACGGTTTCGAACAAATGAATAGTTTTCTATTTTTAGTTTGGTGTTCTCAATGTTACCATAAAAAATTAAACATTCTCGAGGTTTATCTTCAGAAGGAAAATGCCTGACTAAGAGAAACAAAAAGCAGGAAATCTGAAATGAATTTTAAACCTTTTAACTTAAGTACTGCATAAGAGCTTCCTGCAAAGGCATCAAATAGGGTCAAAACAATTGAAGCCTGGGCGTAATGGCTGTGGAGGCATATTCTCTTCTTTCTCTTTTCTGCAAGTAATTGCTCCATGTGCTATTCTGAAAGTAACCTTCACATCCAGTATGTGTCATTATTTATCTTCAGCCACACAGGAATACACTACATCTAATAATCTGTATTCTACATAGACCAATAGCAACTGCCAATTAAAACACCTGAACAACAGAAAAAAAAAGGCATTTCCTGATCAGATGCCTCTAACAGTGTTCTGATCTGGCAACATGATGTTTAAGGTGTAGGAGTAGCCAAAAACATACTGGTTATGGCTAGAAGAAGAAGAGATATAGGGTGAAAGGGTTTGATACCATTCATTGTCATGGTTACAGCGATCACCATTTCTTTGAGGGTAGGGAGGGATCGTGGTCATGGTTAAAAGAAACCAATTTGGCTGTCAGTAGGAAATGGGGAAACAAACAGTGATCTCTGGTGTCAATGCCCAACACTTCCATCCATCCATCGTGACCTTCTCCATAACCCACTTTTCCCCCCTTCACACCTAATCATAGAAGTCATGCTTCATATCATATGACTGCTAGAGGTCTTCTTCCCCTTGAACAGGGAAATGTGTTACATGTAAACTTATCATCACTGGGCATCTGCTAAAATGGCCATTGCTGTTTTTTTTTCAGCAAAAAAAAAAAAAAAAAAATGAACAGTTTATTTAAGTGAATGAAACTACTCATCTGTCTTGGATTATGGCCCTTGGAAGAGATGCTATTTCTTTGTGGCACAGATCTCCAATGATATTATTTAAACATTGCTTTCTCACGGGGAGATGGGAAGTGGTCCAGGAGGAGAGATTTGACAGACAGACTGGTTTGAAGGCTGGTTTTAGACCTCTGAATTTCCCCACATGTCAGATTTGCATGTGTTCATTTTTAAAGGTAGTATTTAAAATAGCAATCCAGTCTTGTACTGGGCTGAAGAGGGGTTGCAGAGGAGTCTGGAAAAATGTGAGCACGAAGCTTAAAATCTAGCAGCCACTCAGGAAGGGTTCATGACATGCACAGAAGGAAGGAACTGATTCTTTGTCTGCTTCTCTAGGTCTACCTCATTGATGCACAAACAGTGTCAGGTTTGCTCTGAGCTCCGCATGTCTCTGTCTACATCACTTTAGATACACTCAAACATTTCAAAGAAAGTTTCTGAAGGCCTTGTAATAAAGTGTTGGGTAGCACCTTAACTCACAGCTAGGATCAGTGGACTCCGTCCCCTTGAAACAGTTTTCTGCTGCCCTAGAAAATGTCAAAGTTGTCATTGAAATTCATTCTATATGCCACACATGCTGATGAAGGGATAGCTGTGAAGTGAAGCATTTCATACCCCCTGTTTTATGTTGGGGTAGAGCCTGAGATGCTTGCACAAAAAGGTTCCCAAGAGTGTCCTTCAGCTGAATGAAATCCCTTTTCAGCAGTTCTGAACCACTGACTCTATATAGGAGGATAGTGAACAGGCCCACATGCACAGTAGTTCTCTTGAGATGTGAGCACATAAGTAAAAAGTTGAGTTTGCCTTGTTATAGTACTTACAGCACCATGTAGACTGTGGGTCTTTTTTTGTTGCCTTCATGCATGTTAAATTGTTGTCTCCTACTGTAAAATTGCTGAGGAAAAGCTTGGGAGATTTCATGATAATGTGATTGTTAATATAATCCAGTCCAATTTGTGCATGAGCTTGGCAGTATCCCTGGGGCTTAGATTCAGGGGGTTAGCATTAGTGGGCTGCACTACTGATTCGACTCATGTACTGGGGTCTAGTCCTACCCATACTACCTGCGTTTGCTCATTCTAGCAGAGCTTTGGTAGTTTCAAGAGACTGTCTCAAACAAGTTAGGGAGAAGTGGAAGTAACTAGAAATAAAGTAATCGGTATTGAATTTTGTAGTTGATACTCTCTCGGTTGTTTCTTTTTCTTTTTGCAATCCTAGACAGATTCAGTGGTGTTGCATTACTCCGTGGTTTTCTTGTAGTGTTACAAAAACAATAATTATACTTCTCGGGTGGCACAGTGGTGCAGTAGTTGTGCTTTGTGGCCTCGCAGCAGGAAAGGTCTTGATGTTCACTTCCTAGTCAGCTGTGGAATATTCTGTATCGACTTTGCATGTTTTCCGTTTGTCTGTGTGTGGTTTCTCCAGATTTCCTAATCCAAAGTGCATGGATATTTGTTGACTCCAAACTGGCTGTAATTATGCATGGTTGTGTGACTCTGGGTGCTTTTCGTTATGCTACGTCATGCTTCCTTGTGTCCTTTTTCTTCTCTTGTGGGCTGTTTTACCTCCACTATTATGAAGGATCTTCAAGAAGAGAAAACTGCAAGCCAGGAGGCTTGGAGAGGAGCTTAGAGTGAGGAAACACAGTTGTATGCTATGCTAAAGTCTCTAGTTGAGTGGTGTGACATATGTTATGTCTTGTTGGTGCTGTTGGATTTGACAGGTGTTACAGCTGTGCAGCACGCCATAAGTAGCTGGTATTACTTAAGACTGATGCTACTGAATAAAGGATTTCTAATTTGGCAGCTTCGACTCCTCCATCCCTGTGTCTCTTACTCACATTTCTTGCTCACATCCTGACTGAGAGGAGTTAGGATGTGAGCAAGAGATGCAAGTGAAAGAAGTGTGGAGTTAAAGACCAGCTCCAGCCCTCCTCATCTCTCTATAGGATACACCGAGTACAGTTTAAGTAGGATGGATTTTTAAATTCACTGGAAAGTAGGTTTCACAACACAATTACAACAAAATATCTTTCAGATGAGAAAAATAAGATTTAGAAAAAAGAAAATAGCTAAACACACTTTACCCATGTGGTTGTAGAAAAGCAATGCATTTTGATCTATGATAAGGATTACAGAAAATACTCTGGATTGGTATTCTGAGTGAGCAAGTGCTTCAAAGCAGTTTACAAGCTGCAGTTCCGACTTGGAAGTAAATGGTCCTACTTTGACATTAGTCAATGAAGTGATACGCTGGGAGTGGAGGCATCTGCCTAGCTGTTTGCTAGCAGGCTGTCCCGGGACTTAGAGTCGCTGACAGAAAGGCTGCCACAGTAAGTCCATCTGAGTTAAGGCCTTCTCAGGGGATAGCATCTGCCAAATTTCCTGCATGCACAGCAGTCTCTTGCTGTGCTAGCATGGCAGCACTCTAATTTTGCCCCAACTGAGCCAGTCATATCATTAGCTTCTGATATGTTCTCTGTTGATGTTAGTGCAGCTGCTTTCTAAATTTGATGCAAAGTGGTCGGGGCCGTTTGAAGTTAAAGTATCTTTTCAAGAGCGAGAAGTGCCACAAATCTTGTGTTGATGACAAATATCAATTTATTTACAGCTTCAGAAATGTTGTCATAGAATGGGCATACAGTTATACCGTCTCGCTTTATCATTCTACAATGTAAAGTGGAATGGCATACTGCTTTCCAGTGTTTTAAAATGACCCCAACACTGAAATGTGTTGGAGTGATTGTTCCTCTTAGTCATAACTCATATGCATTATTGTATTATATTCTAAACACGTCTCTACCTTAAATAGCGCATTAACATTCGAGCGATCTAATGTTTCTAAGATACTGTATTTTCATATATTAAATTGCATTATAGTTGCCATTGTGGTGAAATTCCCACTTAAACAGATGTCATACTTTGTTTTGTCACTCTCAGTGTCATTAAAACTTCATCATTACACATTTACATGAACACCAGGATCTTTTCAGGTTTACTGCTTACGACCATCACCTGAGTGCTAGCACCTGCTGGAAGCTCATAATTGGTCACTGATGAAGAGAAAATGGCTGTAACAGCTGCTTATTAGTATAAAAATGGTGATTGCTGATTGTGGAGCTTCTGCTGGTTGACATGGTTCTCTAGGGTCAACATATGGGACCATTGAAAATCAGTGGTGGCACTTTGTGTTTGTGATGTTTAATTAACCCTGTAGAAACTAACAAATTGCCTTGGAGGGAGATCCCTCATACAGTGAGAAAAACTACCATTCCAGGCAGCTAATTTATGTCTTTACCTTCAGCCAGACGGAAAACAAACATCCTCTTCTTCGTCAAGATAGCAATGCCTTGGTATTTTGGGTGGATGGAGGGTCGTTCTACCACTTAATAAGCCAACAACCTTGCCTTTCCAACTAATCTCTTCACTGTTTCCACTTGTGCCCTTAAAAGTCTGTCCTTGCATTGGAAACTGTTTCATCTACTCTAACTCTTTGTGTTCATCATTGAGTGAAACCTGTTATATAGCTCCAGAGACTTACCCAGTAGTCTTATATTGCTATGCATGGAAAATTAGCCATGGATGTCTACCTTTGTGTACCTGCAATGAAGCTCAGGAAGACTACAAAGACAACACCCGCGTCTTCATAGAGCGTTTTGTAGATGTAGTTTCCATACAAGGAACAGCTGTTTGGCTGCTGCTTGGCTATTTTAGAGCTACACACTAGTTCTACACTTTAATGTTACGTTACTCAAATTTAAAAGAACAATATTTAGATGATAAACAACCTACTCTTGAAAAGGGAAGCGGTGGCCAAGGAGAAGATGCAGTTAGGTGTTACACCTGTGGTTTTCTTCTTTTTCTTCTTTAAAAAATGTATGGAAAAAAGACTGTAGTTACCGAGAGGCACAACAGAAAAAAGCACATTATTAAGATTCAGTGTTCATTTTATCCCCAAGCACAGATGCTGCAGCTAAATGCCACATTACAGCTCGTGCAGTACTTCTATATATGGAACAATCCCGATATGTATTGTTCCTGTTAAATAAAGAGACAAGTGCAGATTTAGTGTCAGTCGTGTCAATATGATGTTGTTTTCAGGGATAAGTGCATCTGCTGTTCTCTGAGCTTCCTTTAAGGCTTGCGAGCAATGAGCAAACTAGTGTTTTGTTGTCACAGCGAAACACAAAAAAGCATACAGAGCAGTAGGCATCATACTGTATGGTGACCCAGTGGAGGAGGGAAAAAGTTGAGCTTTCCGCAGGTACTGTACACATTGGCACACACTGTGGTTATATTAGCAGTATTAATGACCCAGGTTAAAATTAACCATGGGATTAAATGCCAGCTAGATGAATGGCTGCATTAAGGTGGCCGTTGTATAGAAGGAAGGTTGTTGAAACACACACATGACAGTGAAAGCTAATCACCTCGTCTGAAATATGATTTCATCTACTCTGAGGAGCCCAGGGATCTTGAGAGCACTTTGGATTCAGCTGACAAACATTTCTTTAGGCTATGCAGGCACTTGGTAAATTTGTCTCCCTGAGTGCCTCCTTTTGTAGGTATGTGAGGCCCAGTCACCTGGCATCAGACCCACAGAGAAGGTGGGTGCCGCTCTGGAGGGATCATCAGTCTGCAGGGACTCGGCTGAGGGAGAAGCATTTTGAGCTATCCCTTGTGGGGGCTTTAAAGGCTTATAGCAAACACCTACGTTGTTGCCATTGAACTTGTTCTTGTCAGTCATAACTCAGTTTGACTACAGACTATGGATTCCTTGCCTGTGGGTGAACTCTCCCCCTTCAAATACACTGCAGCATATTTTCTCCTGTGCCGTTTCAGAGCTCGGTCACTCAGATAACAAAAACATTGACTGCAGTTTTCTATGCACAACGGAGTGTTTGTGATATTAAATGTAAAGCAAGAAAAATGCATGCAATTCCTTGAGACCTCATTAGTTTTTAGCTCAATAGATTTCCTGGCTTTTGGTTTTAGATGGTGCCAGTGCACACTTGATCATCATTTTCTGGAGATGCCACTGAAAGGACTACCCCAAAGTATAACTCACTCAGTTGTTGCTTGCATCAGCAGACGGATTTTAGTTCCAAAACTTAGAACTTGATCATTTTTGCCTCAATATTCACACCAGGACTAACATTTTGGCTATACACCCTGAAATCCCATTGGCTCTTATTGTCGCCTTGTTGGTCAGAGGTACATATATTGACAGTCTCATGCATGAATTTCTAAATGAACCTAAGAGGTACATGCTCACTGTCTTGCCCAATGACACTTCAGCACGTGGACAGAAGGAACTGGGGGATTGAACCAGCAACCTCATGATATCCACTCACATGAACCACAGTCAGCCACAGATTAAATTCGACCACACATAGAGGCAAAATGACCACAAGATTGACTCAGTTATCATTTTTAGTCGTTTTGTCCCTCTCGTTCTGTGTATAAAGTGTTGGGGGAGCCTTTTTATATTTCTGTCATCACAGGGACACTTTCACAGTCCATTTATAGCTGGTGACTATTTGGAGTTACAACCAGCAGCTATTATTTTTATCATATCCTATTCAAATATTTAAAGTTGTTTATTTGGCATCCGTTTACTACACTGAATAAATCAGTGGTCCTCATACTGGTGGAAAGCCCCCCTGCTGTGGGGAATGGAACAGAGTCAATGGGAAAGGAATCAGTTGATGGGGAAAGTAAATAAACCGAGTTATCTGATGCTAGCGTGCCTATTTTAGTTATTTCATTTATTTGAATAAAATGAAACTTGGGTCCTTTTTTATTAGATCCTTACCCAGTATTGCTAGTAATGTGATTTATTTATTTAGAGTAGGGAGACATGAATTAAAGTTTTGTTGAGTACTTCCAGGAATTTTGATTTGAATCTTAAAATAATACTATTAATTTTTACAAAAGCACCCCTCTTTTGTAGAATTGTGCCCTAATATGCCCTACCAGCCACTGCTTTTGTTCTGCACTATCAGTACAGTACATGGGTTTGCCCTTACAAACCCACTCTTCAAACCGATTATCTACATGTAACTGTCCTGTATTGAAAGTCTTTGGACGTACAGACAACATGGAATGTCTGGCTGAGACACAGAGAGTAAAAACCAGGCAAAGCACTGCTAAGATTTAAGGACCTAAATGTGTATAACTTTATTCTCTGTTGTAAAAAATTTGGAACACTTATCATATTATGTCATATCTTTTAGTGTAGGCTCACTCCTCATTCGTCACTTGATGACTGTAATATTTTGATTAAGTTCAGATCATGTGTTTTAACAGTGCCATCAGAGAGAAATATGTCTTTGAATTTTTTATACAGTGGCTCCATACGCTTCATCTTTTACTGTGTCTCAAGAAAGATATTTTGAAATGAGATTTCAGTGTAGCGCACAATGTTGCAACTGATCAAATGTGGTAGAGCATAAGGGAATATAACACAGACGAACACTGAACTTGGTTGTCTAACTGCCAGTTGTCCAATGCACTAAATTTGTCAGATGTCAAACTTTGGTTGTTAGTCCCATGACTGAGAGTTCTGCTTTTCACTTTTTTGGAAATATAAATGAGACACATTTTTTTAAAGTGACACAATGTTCTGAGTAAAACTTTTAATTTCTTCTCTCATGGTTTCTGTTTACATCCATGTCTGTTCAGACTCCAGCCATTGCTGTAGCCAGTGTGAAGGCACAAAACTGTAATATTTTTTTCGAACTTTAACTTGAACTCCACTAATCATCTGACTTTGTACAGTGTGTGTCTCTCCTCTGAATAACACCCCCCTGCTAGCCTGCAGTCCACACACAAGTCAGCGTGACTTCTGTGAGCAGGATTTGCAATATGCGACTAATTGCGGCTTGGAATGATGATCATTTTTGCATATGTGGGGATTTTGCAGGGTTTGGGCGGAGGGGAGCTCTGCCGGACGGATGGATGTGTCATTTGTTTTCTCGCTTATTGATGCTGATATCCTGTCATGTTTGTTCTTGCAGCATTTCGCAGAGCTCTACCCCTCAAATTGGCACGCTCCTTCCCTCCGCTACATAGTCACGCACTGATGCGTGCACCCGCCTTCACTTTGCATCTCGCCTCTCCTTTGTCTCCCACTCGCATGGTTCGCTCTCGTGTAGTTTTTGCTCTGCATATCCCTCGCCACTCCCGCACATTGTCCTCCTCATCCCCTCACTGCTTTCACTGCTATCATCCTGTCGCTAGTCCTTTTTAACCTTTCGGTCTATTCCTTCTTCGCTCTTCTACTCCTCTGTCCTCCCTGCATTTACTTCTCAGTCTTCTGTACCTTTTTTCTGCTCTATCTTTTCCTTACATCATTTTCCTCATACCTGCTTTTTTTCACTCTGCCCACTCCCCTGCCTCCCCTCCTCCTCCTCCTCCTGCCACCACCTGTCTTTGTTCCACCGCTGTCAGCCAGCAGTTATGTTGGATGCTTGGTCAAGTCAACATTGGGAGCAGTAACAGAGGCAGCGAATGAATGATGATGGTGGTTCTTGTTTTGCTAGGTTGTTGTGTGTTGTGACCTGGTAAGGAGCAGATGCCTTTTTTTTTTGTACAAAGTGCTCCGATGTGGATGCGTCGGTTGCTCTGTGTGTGTCTGTGCAGGATCCCAGGCGGGTAGGGAGACAACAGGTCCTGGCTGCAGTCCCAAAGCTTAGCTTTTGGAACTCAGATGAAGAGAGGTGAGGGTAGGCAGAACCACAGCAGCCCCTGCAGGAGGTTTGTGGAAAATAGATTTCTTGTGACAAAAGACAGAAGGGATGTGAAGTGGAAGAAGAACAGAAACGTGCCTAAATATAGTCATATAATTATTTTTCTCAAACACACACACTCACATAAGTCACACCGCTCTTGTCATTTTATTCTTCATTGAGATGCCACACAACTGTCCAGATTTTGTCAGAGCTGAAGTGTGGGGCAATGTCTGCGACTTTGGCGAAGCCTGAGCCAGCGGGCACATAAGGCTGTGCCATATGGCCTTGGCCACTGGCCCCCACTTCGCTGTCTGCTGCGAACTGTGGAGGATCAAATTTTCTCACCTTCTCTCTCATTGGCCCCTTCTCATTAACATACTTCGTTTTTCTCTCCTCCAGAATCGTCCCTCAAACAGTCCGATCTTTCAAACGCACGTCTCACATTCTACTTGACACTTTTGTCTTTTTTCATTTCCATTCAGCTGACAGTCATCTGAGCTGACTTACAGTAAAGTGCAACAGCTGACGAAGCTTAAATTTGCAGACTGCCAACATCACACGCTGCTAGTTATCAAGGCATTTGAGGATCAAAGCCGCAGCACCCTGACAAGGGCTATAACAAGAACACCTTTGTCTCTGTTACGGTCATGTACTGTATAAAAGACGCACTGCGTGAAGGAAAATGAGTCAGGAAAAGTTGGATGTGAGTAACCTCGGCTCACTCCCCCCCTCACAAGTCCCAGATGAATTAAAGGAAGCTGGCAGATAACTGTTGATGTTTATTCAACAAAAATAGTTGAAGAGCAGTTGAAAGATTCATGCAATATGAAGAAATCAATGTTTGACACCTCTTCTGACTTTCTAATTTTATGTTTGGCAATCTATTTCTGCTCCCTGCATGTCTTACATATGGTCTGCCTTACCTAAAATACAGAAGAGACGAATCAGTCTTCCTGTAAAAGACCCATAAGACACTCCTCTAGGCCCACATATGAGTATTTCTGGGTGAGACTATAATTTGCACACAGCTGCAGCCTCCGTCTCGCACCTCCCCTTACAGAAACTGAGGTTGTAAATCCCCCATCCTCTCATCACTTCTCTCCGTTCCACAGGGGCAAGAGCCAAATACTAGGGAAGATCAAGAGATGGGTTGGGGGAGTTTTCACGGAAAAGAAGGCACTCTTAAAAGACACCCGCAGGGTTCTGCCGGGCAGCTTTCCCTTCCGTTGCATCACGCCTGGCATAAAGTGAGAGTCCCCAGGTTAAGGACAGCCCGAGCCAGATGGGAGAGAGTGTGAGTGAGTGGGGGAGGCAGAGGGGAATGATAGGGGATGGCAAAAAAAAAAAAAAAAAAAGCTCGCGCCCTGCAGTAAGCTATTCCAAGCGCCTTTGTGGGGTTGCCATTTTTTCATTCTTTCCCGCTCTCCTTTGAGGGGATTTTCTATCCTTCTCTCTCTTTCTGTGTCCCCATTTCTTCTTCTCTTTCTTTTTTATTTTATGATGTTCTTTTTTTCCTGCTGTATGCCTCGGTTTCTTCAGGCGCTGTGGTTCTTTTTTATCGTGCCAAGTTTGTTGAGCCAGGGCTCTGTCTCTTTCTCTCTGTGTGTGTCTTTCTGGCCGTCTGCATCTCACTTCTGTATTTTCCTTTACTTCCATTACCCCTCAGTCTCCTTCTGTCTCGGCTTATCCATTTCCACTGAGTTCTTCTCCCCGTTAGCCCAATTTCACTCATCGTTTTTGCCTCTCGTTTTCTCTACAGCCTCTTTCCTTCCTGCGTCCCGATCCCTTTGATCAAGAGCCAGTGTGCAGTTTCTCTTTCCCTCCTATACTCCTCCTGCTTTTACGGTCTTTTGTGTGTATTCTGCCGTCTTTTTTTCCCCTCAGCTTGTTAAAAACAGTGTTCACACTTGATCGTTATGATGCTCCTGGGTTCCTGAATCGATGCCGTGGTTATTTTTGCGCTTCTCCTTGTGGCTATCGGGTCTTGTGTGTCTGCGTATCAAAAGCTGTCTGCTCTAAGCCAGCTAAGTTTGAAATGCAATTTTTGTGCTCAAACTCATGTTTTCTGTTTTTTTTTTAAACATTTAGCATTGCCAAATCTTTTCTTCTTTGTCCCCAAGCAACTAAACTCTTAGCCAACATCTGGTGAGCAGTGGGAGAGTCTGGTTTCTCTCTTGACTCTCAGCTGTGTTTTAACTGCAGCTTAAAAGTCAACATCCTAACGAATGTCATTAAAATGTGCTTTATTTGGTTGAAAGATTTTTAACACACAGCTATCAAAGAAAAAGGTAAAAGTCTGTCTTGTTACTGCTTCATGCTGTTTCAGAAAGTTTCCATTTTTTTGGTTGATTTGGGACAGGAATCTTCTAATTTATTCACTCTGGTGGCCAATTTCAGACAGCGCAAAATTACTAGCTTAGTGTGGACATCATCTAAGGCTGTGTCTACTCTGAGACAGTGTTGACTGGTTGATTATTTGCCTGGATGGAGCAACTGAGGCCCCAAGGGCTTTTTTTCCCTGTTGTCTTGCTTTGTGCTAAGCTAAGCTATCCATCCATCCATTATCCATATACCGCTTAATCCTCATAGGGTCGTGGAAGACTGGAGTTTATCCCAGTTTACTTATGGTGAAGGTACGGGACAACCAGGACAGGTCTCCAGTCTATCACAGGACTACATATAGAGACAAACAGCCACACTCACATTCACACCTATGGACACTTTAGTTACCAATTAACCTGAGCATGATTTGGAATGTGGGAGGAAGCTGGAGAACCTGGAGAAATCCCATCCATGTACAGGGAAAACATGCAAACTCCATGCTGAAAGCTCCCATGAAGGCCTGGATCCGGGATCTTTTGCTGCAAGATGGAAGTGCTAACCACCAAGCTACTGTGCAGCCTGTAAACTGAGCTAAACTAAGCTAAAGTTTGAATATGGAAGACTGTTACATTTACTTAACTGAATCAGAACATTAAATACTACAGTAAGTACTCACTGCAACGCCGTAGCTTGACTGCTTACTTAAGGCCAATTCATGCTTTCCACAACAGTGCAAGTTTCCGCATGGTATAAATTTCATCATCTACACAGTTCCCCAAGGAATTCAGGTAAACTCCTTTTCAGAACTCCACGTGCCGCTCACAATTTGTGAGTGTGAGCAGTGGCGTATCCAGGACTTTTTTACCGGGGTGGCCTTGATAGGACACAAAGCTAGTGTGGGGTGGCTATGGCATAGCGGAGTTTAATGCCATGTACGCAGCCGACCACAGTTGAAACCCCAGTACTTTGCTGCATGTGACATCCCCTCTTTCTCCCATGAGTTCCTGTCTCATAAGTGTTGAATAAAGGTGTCTATTCTGGTTTATTTTTAAATTCCATTTCCCATTATTACAGTCCTCAATTATATCTGGTTATTTTAACTACTCTAAATCAGTAAAATATGTTCAGGATAGGGTACAAATTTTCTAAGAGCCATTTCCTTGGATTAAAGTCCTCATCTCTTCACAAATTAGATTAGATTAGCAAAATTCAACTGCTCTCAACTCATCCTGTAGAATAACATCATCAGTCATCAGCTCATCAACTGTGTCACCTGTATTGTTGCTTTACTAACTGAAGCGCCATCTTGTACCAATTACTGCAGTAAGTTGCTAGGAACGCTAGATTCATAACATCGAATTTTAAACAAAAAATTGTCTCAGATTAGTTATTTCACCAGTAAGCAGCTGTGTAATACACAAGATGATGTGAGAGCTGGTTAGATCATGGGTAGTAGAAGCCAGACACAGAGCTGATGGGGTTCTATCCGTCTTCTTGGTGTTTATTTCACTCTAGCTATGACAACCTGCTAACAATATATTATTCCTTACATACATCTTACATGTGAAAAGTAACCCCACGAGCTCTTGTTTCCTTACAGCGCTCATTAGAGCATCCATAGGCTGAACAGAAGTCCGGCATCTCAGTGTTGAGTGGCAAAACCAGCATTGTAAAAAAATATCCGAGCACCTTGTATAGTAGCTACACGTGTGACGTTTCTATCATTGATTGACAGAATTTCTCTTGTTTCTCGTGTTGACGAACTTGACCAACCATGGGCGTAACCACCATCTCAGAAGTGAGGGGGACAAATTTTTCAGAGCGATTTATCATTCTCTTACATTTAATTGCACCGTCCTTAGTGGCTAAAGAACCACATAATCCCTAACAGCCACAGTACAATACCAGGGGACCAACTAGGCTAGTTCTTTAAACTATAAAGTATAAAACTTTAAACTATAAAATCTAAAGTTTTAGTGGCCAAACTCTAGTTGAGTTGACAACAATGTCCCTTGAACATCTACTGGACGAGTAGCCAAAGGTGCCAAACACTGAACATGAAATGATCAGTACTGCCTGGTTTCTCCCTGCAATAGATATCTTATTTTCAGGAAGTTATAATCTCTCCTTACCTGTAAAGACCCTACATCCTTGTCCCTGCTGCTGGCCTCTGATCCATCTCCTCCCTGACTCTGCTCTTTATGTTATGGCAATAAACATAAAAAATGTCAAAAACCATACCTATTGTAGTACTGCACTGGCATCCACTGCCTGCTTTCAAAGACTGCATTGGTGAGTGCACAGGGATGCAGAAACTATGAAGTGGCCTTGAGGCTACCTGTTTTCTCTCCACACAAAAGGATTTAATAGAAAAGAAAAAACATACACCTAAAAATATGGTTTATTCAATTTAAAAACTTGAAGTTCCTCTCTGGTCTAAGATAAAACATCCAGAAATTAATCTCCGTGTGTCAAAAGTACACATGTAAAGGTTTTTCTTATGTAAATCCCTTTGTCTCTTTATGCCTTTGATGTAACTCCACATTGTCGCTTCTACGACAGTATCTAAATCTATGAAGCCCCTTCTCTCACCAGCTCACCTATGACTCTGGTCATACACTGTAAAGCTGCTCTGCACTGCACAATAATAAATTGTTTTGGAGTAATTCAGTCACAGCCAAATCTACAGAAAAACAAAGAGCTGATTGCTTATTTTGCTCATGACGAATCTTCGAGCATATCAGAAACACCATATGGGCATGTTAACAAGATTTTTTTTTTTTAAACTAATAAAAAATATGGTTTTACTGGAGAGGGTCTTTTCAACATTAATGCCAAATACACAACTGTTCCTGTTTGTAAATTAAAAAAAAAAAAAAACACTAGCTTGACTTTGCCGTGATTCTCTGCTTTTCCGCTCTTAAAGGTCTCCTGCTTCTGTGATTGCTTCAGCAATTACAATATGCAAAACGACATATAAAAGTGGCGAAAGCTGGCAGTTTAGCACAACATGACATCTTGCTGTTGACCTCTTCTTTTTTTTGTTGTGTTATCGCCATCTGCCAGACGGAAACAGTGGAACCGGTTGTGTCTAATATCGCGCTCTTGGTTTGGTGTAAACAGGACAGAAGTTGAATTAACTCGAAGCTCAAAGCACGAGTATGTTGCTCTCATATTGGTAAGTATTAGGCCAAATGTAGCGGTCGGTTTCTTAAGAGTGGAAGAAAGGAGCTAAATGTCTCTGCTTCTCTAACGATATGCTAATGAGAAGTTCGCAATTTTTATGAGTGTAAACATACAGACTTTTATTTACATTAATGCCTGTCTTATGTCCTTCTGTGAGAGCCAAATCGTATTCTGTGAGGGCACAGAAAGATTTGGCCCAGAGAGAAGAGATTTCAGGTCAATCCATTAGAGACTTAAAGGGGAACAGAAGTGGAGACAAAGAGCCATGAGCTCCTTAGCCTCATTCCTGTGGGGACTCTCCAGTGAGCCCCTTGTCCTTGCGATGTCACACCCAGCAGGAACACATTTTCTGTCACACTTTCCCCATTTTTCAGCACTTTTAAATTTAATCAGGTTACGGACTGTGACTACGGAGCAACAATTTCTCCGGACCCTCTGAAAACCATGCCTTCTTCCCAGGGAATAGTGGGTAATATTTCTCAATTGAATAATCACATTTGTTATTCCTGGAGTGTCGCATCGGCGAATCGATATCAAATCAAATGAATATCCCTCCTCTACAGCTTTAAAAAAAAAATAGCAAAGAAAATTAAGACTCAGCGCTGTAGTGCCATCAGTCATCTGAAAAATCTTGACTTGCTCTGTAACCAACAAACCATGAGGGGAAATGAATGAGTAATGTTCTCCTGCACCTTAGCAGCTATTTTGCTGAGTGCCCTTGAGCAAGTCACTTAACCTCCTACTGCTCCAATGGAGCAACAAGAAGTGAGCGGCAGTGGATGCCAGTCATTTTTCAGAAAAAAACTGCAGTGTGAATATGACCTATTAGATCAATCTTTCCTGTCATATTATTGAAAAAAAAATAATCGAGATTAAAACATTACAATAATGAGTTGCACCATTTTTTTTCATTCATTGCACTTATCCATGAGAAAAATTGTCCTTAGATCTCCTACTCGTCCTTCTTTCAGCTGATTGCATTTATGTATCACTTCATAATTAAATGCAAAGCTGAAAGCATGCACTCTGGTGTTCCCTAAACATGAATGCAGAGAGCTCTAGTCACTAGTACAGTATCTGTTTTTTGAACTGCTGCATTGAATTGCAAATGTGTCCATCACCAAACCTACTGCCAGATGTGCAATTTGTTTTCATGTAGGAAAGTATCCTGTATACCGAAGACATTCAAACTATTAAACACCACATTTGGATTTATGGAGTACAAAAAAAATGTAAGCAAAACAAAATGTGTTCTGAATATTAGATTCTTCAAAGTAGCCTTGTTTTGCTTTGATAGCTTTGCATACTCTAAATTCTCTCGACCAGTTCATAAAGTTGTCACCTTTTCGACAGTCTTGAAGGAGTTCCCACATATGCTGAGCACTTGTTGGCGTCTTTTCTGTCACTCTGTGATGCAGCCGTCTCAGTTGGGTTCAGGTCAATGGTTTTGGAGGCCAGGTCATCTGATGCAGCACTCCATGAATCTGCTTTTAGCCAAACAGCCCTTTCATAGCCTGGAGGTGTTTTTTGGCTCATTGTCCTGTCGAAAAACAATTCATGGTCACAGAGCAAAACCAGATGTCACTGCAGAACATTGAGGAACAGCTGATGGCGATATGTGGATGTGACTCTGGAAAGCATTGATGTGGACTCAAATCGGAGGTGCTGAAGAAACTTTTAGATTCCTTGAAGGTTTTTGGACTGACTGACCTTTACGTCTTAGAATAATTGAAGGACTGCTGTTTCTCTTACTTAGCTGAGTGGTCCTTTCCATAATATGGATTACTAAACTCCCTAACACGCTGACTAATTAGTATTGGATTTTTTTATTTTTGGAAAAATACGAGTTATTGCTTTAGGTTTGGGCAAAGTGATGACTTCTGCACAACTGAACTGTATTCTCATTTACATCTGTATCGAAGTATATTTTCTGACCCAAAGACTGGGACACAGTACAAAAGGGTTCCAGTTTGAAAGCTAAGATTCCACATAAGGAATTTGAAGCAGGAGGATAAAGGACCCAGGAGACCAGGGTTTCACCTACATGTTAGAAGCTTAGTTAGGTTTAGACATCAAAGCTTCCTGGTCCAGATTAGGAAAATGTCATGCTTTGGGTTAAAATACAATCCATTCATAGCATGTATAAAGCTTCTCCTCTATTTTCTTGGTTGCCAGCATCATAACTCCTACCTTATGCATGATTGCATGGCTGAAAAGCAGCAGCAGTAAAGTGATAAAATGATTGCCGACATGAAAACATGCTGATAAGAAACACGTTTGTGATATATTGAAAAGAAATATAATCGGAGAAATGTATGTTTCTTCAAAAATGTAACTGAGAATAAAGTTTAGTTACACAGGTTTGAAGAATGTCAAGGAGCAGCTGATGCTGAGAAGTGTCTGCGACTTGAACTGTAAGCGTTGATGTGGACTCTAATCTGAGGTGCTGTTGCCGCTGCACTGGTAGAAACTTTCACACTTCTTGAAATTTTCCGGACTGATAGACTTTCGTGTCTTGTAATGAACTGTTGTTTCACAGTATTTAGCTGAGTGGTTCTTGCAGTAAAACAGATTTCTACAACAGGTTGCACACTGGCCACAGGTGACCTTAGCCTCTTTGGCGAACACAAATTAGCACTGGAAACACATGGTATTAGCATTCTTAGCTAACTAGAAATCAGTTCTGGTCATTTCAGTATAAATACTATCATCCTTTACTTGTTAAAGAAAATAACCACACATTGGTCTCACACGCATTCAGATGAATTTCTTCAGATTCAGTTTTTGTTACCACATGTTTGTATGGGTTCCACTACATTTGCCTGAAGGTTGAAACTGTCAAACTCTTATTTTATGGTGTTTTCACATTGTACCATGTTAGGACGGGAACAGAAGGGAGTTCTGCTCTGTTTTCAACGACTAGTCTTTGACCCGAGCAGCCTGCACTGTTAATATCCCTATGTTTGGACATAGAAAAGTACATTAGTTGATTGCCTTAATTGATACCAGACAATAACAATGTCTTTGTAAGAAGGGATTTCAGTCTCTAAAGTAGATGCTCCCCAGGCAGTTCACTGTTACACGTCTATGCTGACGTTAGCTCAGTTCTGGTACAGACTTTTTGGAAGTTCTCAGCAGCTGAACAGTCTTAATTACTCTCTATGAAGTTGCCATGAAGTTAGTTGGTTTACCAAAAGAAAAGCTTTAAAATGAATGAATAACTCCAGCCTCCAGCTAATTAAATCTGTTCCAAGCTGCTCTACTGGCTTCTCAGCAGGATGAATCCAGGCATTTTGCTTCGGAGGTCTTGGCTATGAAACCAGGTTGTTGCTGCTGAAACGAAAGCTGCTATAAGACCATCTCCACAGTGTTATTGGCCAGTTTCAGTTAATTATGTGACTGTGAGCAGAAATGAGCGGTTTGGGCAATGTGGGCGTCTGCTGTTTGGTAAGAATTTCAGCATTTTATTGATGCTGAGGCTGAACTGTAGAATAGAAGATCAAGGCAGTGGCTTCTGTCCAGAATTCTGAATGTTGACAAAGTTTACTTAAGGGTACACACTAAACTTAATTTGACCTCCTCACCTTCGTGTGCTCCTCTTCTTACCCGTTTCTTCTCCTCTCCTTCCTGCAGTGCAATAATGACTATGCTCCAGTGTGTGGCTCCAACAATAAGAACTACCAGAACGAGTGTTTCCTGCGCAGGGATGCCTGCAAGCAGCAGTCTGAAGTACTTATTATGTCAGAAGGAGACTGTCCTGCTGGTATGTACGCTTTCCTTATGGTGTCTCTCCACAAACACGCACTCGCACTCTGACATCAACACACCCCTACACAGTTGAACATATGCACATGCAGACGTGTGTGAATAAGAAGTACTTGAGGGCTGAGGTAACATTGCGGCTCCTTGCTGCACAGCTGTCTGTAAGTTTGCATATGAATGCAGATGCAAAGCTAAGATGCTAAAACTGTAAACAAAATCCAGTTTAAACATTGTGTATACAACAGTACAATTTCCAGGCATTCACATTGTACTCATCAATGTATGAACATGCTTCCAGGAGATGGAATTTGGTGATTACCGAGTGATGCTTTCCTTCAATGGAATTACAGAACGTACATGATGAAGAAAATCTGGAGGTGACAGACTGACGTAATATTCCCGGGTTTAATGTAACAAGCACAACGACAAACGGAGCGGAGATGAAGCATTCATCAAAGCCACGCTCTCTCAACAAAGTGAAGACAGCATACGGCCAAGAGGCTTGTTAAGAAAGCAGAGGGTTAATTATATCCTTTATTTAAATTTGTCGTGCTTAACAGAAAGTATAAGAAATCTCGACAGCTGTGACCTTTAATGTTTGAATAAATGTCAAAAGGCACAGAATATAAATACTTGCCAAATTGTCATAAGTAGTTACTGTAACACTGTTGCCATGAGGCGCGCTCAACAAAGCGGAAAATTGAATGACTGAATCACACATCATCTCGACGGCCATTTCACTTTTTTCTTCTAATTTCTTCTGTATTATTTTCTCCAAACACTATTCAAATAAAACCTATGAAGTATGAAGCCCAATAACGTAAGTGAGGACCAGCATATAAACACATTTACATCGACCTCACTGTGTCAGTGATAAAGTACTGCACATGATTAAAGTACTACAGTAGACATTTTGCCTCCATTGTGATTTCGAACATGTTAGTATGTTGATGTTGCTGAAATTCCACATTAAAAGCAAGATGTGAAGCAGCTGCCTGTCTGTTGGCAGCAAACTGGAGCTGAAAGGAGAGTGGAAGGACAAACTGCCCTCACCAGACTGACTGACAGCACACATTTACTGGATAAATATATTCATAGTGTGGTGCCATACATTCTGTAAGCCCTTTAGAATTGTTTTGGTTTCCACAAAAATATGATCTAAAAGACTTAAGTTTTTTTTCACCACACAAGTCCTTAAAGTTGCTGTAGAGAACTCACTTAAACAAATGAGGCTAATAGATTACACTTAATCATTTCTTGCTTGAGAAAAATGATCCAACATTTCATATGTGTGAGAGACAAAAGTGTCTGAAACCTTTGAATGAGTGTTTAACTTGAAAGTGAAATTAAGAATTCTGTGTTTTCAACCATTGGCAGTTCAATCAGGTGTGAGTGTTTGCCGTGATTTTTTTTGGATTCTTTTCTTCAAAATGCAGCCAATATTTCTGTGGCCTCAGGAAAAAAAAGTTGTTGATGCTCCTCAGGCTGAAAAAGGTCACAAACCATCTCTAAAGAATCTGAACTCTACCTGACCAGTGATCAACCAACAAAGATCAATCTAAGAAGTCTAATAGTCTGTGAGGTCATGAAGGAGTAACTTCTCTCACATCTCACATTGGCCAATGCCATGAGTTCACCGTCAGGACGACATTTTTGGGCCTGTTTCACTGGATCTGGGCCAGGATTCCTAAATGGAACAGTAAATTCTGAAATATAGCAGAAAATTCTATGAACCGAATCTCAGAGTGGGTCGTGTGGCAACACAACAACCATGAACGCACAATTTGTTCTACCAAAGAATGTTCAAAGAAGCATAAAAGTAATGTTTTTAAATAGCCAAGTCAACGTCCTGACTTTAATCCAAAGAAATATTGTGGAAGGACCTTAAGCATACAGGTTGTGTGAATAAAACAACACAAATGTGTTCTGTGCAGAAGAATGGGCTAAACTTCCTCCAAGCTTGTGTCCAGGACCGATCAACTGTTACTGGAAACGTTTAGGGTCAGAGGGTCAGCAATAACTGCAACTAAATGCTTCCTGTGACTGTGACTAACACAGCTATCAGTGGAGATTATGGTTCCTTAACCATGCCCAAAACAAAAAATTGACTTGAAGTGTAAAGAAATCGTGTGATAAATCGAATTAATTCGATTAATTCGCCTTTTTAAATCTGACGATTTGAAAATTTGCCAAATCGTAAAATCGAGGCGAGCTTAAATATATAACAATACAGATTCTTCTTCTGCCTTTCACGACTTGTACACTGGCATTTACTTCCGCTTCTCATCTCCTTCCGCCAAAACGCTCACACCCCCGTCATGGCGGACAGAACAGCAGATGAAGAGTTGGTCGCGAGAAAAGGGCCTCATGTTGCATCGATTATATGGAAGTGGTTCGGCTTTGACAAGACTGACACAGAGCTAACTACAGTCATGTGCAAGGTTTGCAAAAGTACTGTGAAAACGAAGAGTAGCAGCACAAGTAACCTCTTTCAGCACCTCCGGCAGAGGCATCCTAAAGAATGGGAAGCGTGCTCGCAGCTATGGGAGTGCGGCATGGCTAGCAGTAGCCATAGCAAACAGACCGCAAAGAAACAACAAAAATCGATTAAAATTGTAATCGTCCAAGATGACTAAAAACATCGAGATTTTTTTTTTGACCATATCGCCCAGCCTTAACATGGATGTATTATGAGTCTATGTAGATGAATACATTTGTTAGAAGGGAAGTCTATCCCTTTCATGAGGCATGTGAAGGATGGGACCTTAAAATGCTCATTAAGAAAATGATTTTAACGTTTAGCCTTGAACCTCCTAAAGTACACTTTCTTCAAGCTGCTAAAATGAATGTGTTGCTTGATTGTTTACTTGGTTCTTATTCATTTTAAATACAGTATAAACAGGAAAGGTTATTTCTAATTTTACTTGTTTGGTTAAAAGTGTTTGAGGTAGGTGGCTGTGTTTGTTTTGTTTATTGGCTCTTGACAGCATGTTTGCTCTTAGATACTGTATACTTGGAGCTGTTACATTTATTTCCTTGCAGCGTGTGACGGCATGCTTCTGCATGAAGGTTTCGAGGTAGCTGTCCATGTTCAAATGAATACTCTAATCGGTTCCTTTAGCTCTTCTTTGATTGGCCCTGGACACTGTTGTGTTGTTGTTATTCCGTTTTACCTCGTGAGGTTGGATAATTACTTTTACAGGCTCTACATTTTGTTATGTTACAAAGGCATTTCTGTTGCAAATATTCTTCTCAACACAACTTCAATATTCAGTTGACGGAGATGGTGACTGCACGGACGAATTAGTATGTTGTTGCCAAGACTATATTCAGTGAACTCTCACCTGTGAGATGTACACTACCATTCAAAAGTTTGAGGTCACTTAGAAATGTCCATATTTTTTGAAAGAAAATCAGTTTTTTTTCAATGATGATAACATTAAACCAATCAGAAATACAGTCTAGACATTGTTAATGTGGTGAATGACTATTCTAGCTGGAAACGGCTGATTTTTAATTTAATATCCACATAGGAGTACAGAGGAACATTTCCAGCAACCATCACTCCTGTGTTCTAATGCTACATTGTGTTAGTTAATGATGTTGAAAGGCTAACTGATGATTAGAAAATCTTTGTGCAATTATGTTGGCACATGAATAAAAGTGTGAATTTTCATAGAAAACATTAAATTTTCTGGGTGATCCCAGTCTTTTAAACACTAGTGGATGATGAGGAGCATGAAGTAGCGGTGGTTTTCTCTGGAACCCCTCAACTGTGATGCTTAAATCCAATTTTAGTATGTTGAAGACAAACAGCATGGACTTGTCTGGTTCTGGTCAGTGATGGCTAAATCTGGGATAAAACATTTGACAGATAGATCCCCTTCAGATTTACATCAAAGTTTTATCTTGAATTTTGAATTTGTCAGCAGCTGCATGGTTTGTTGCAGATACCCCTTTTTTTGTCTTTGTTTCAGAGAGTATTATAAAGATATACATAATAAGGCCTTGACATGTCCAAAATAACTGAGGTGGGGTGTGGAAAAAGGGCATCGTAGTACAATAACCGTCGCGAGTTTAGCTTAATATTGTACCAACATTGTGAAACAAAAACGCTCACATGTGAATCTCACAGGAGAGCAGAGGAAAAAAGTGTTTCTGAATGTGTGTTTCCTTTTCTCCACCCTTTCCATTGAAGGCATCCCCCATTGTTTTCATCTTTTCACTAGCAGGAAAGAAAAGTGTTTTGTATAATTATCAAACGCAGCTGGAAGTACTGTTGGCTGTTACAGTTTGGTGTTTAAGCTGCTCAACTACATGTCTTCAGTTGGAAAAGGTCAGGCACTTCATTAACCAGTAGTGCTGCTCAAAGAGCACAGCGCTATTTTTGATGCTACTTCTTAGTCTATGTTATGATTTTGAGTAAAGCCTCCTGGTCATGCAAGGTTTAGAAACGGCTTTATTAACCCGATGTACAGTAAGAGTAGAAAGAAGATCCTCATGAAACCATATTTCTATCCCGATGACCAGTATACTGAACTTCCATCACTCTTTAGACTTTTCATGCTCCAGTCACATTTTTACTCACTGAGGGCTCGGTTTTCACACTACTAGCACATCAGTTCTAGACAGATATATCAACATGCTGAATGTATCTGTCAACAACTTGCTCCTCTGTATACTGTTGTTGAGCCGCAATTATTTTCCTCCTGGTCTCTCTAATTTTTAGCTATACTTGTACCTATTTGCTTTGTGTAAACACAGCTGTTCTGCCAATTACTAACTGGATAATAGTCCCATGACTGGTGGATGCAGTTGAGTCACTCAAGGAAGGATCAGGTGCAAATGTTTATTTTTGCCAAAGGCATGAGAACGACTTTGATGGCATAATATGATTTAAAAGTCCAATTAGTTCGAGAGACCAAACCTCTTACATAATAAGGACTGTTGGAAAGTGAAACATCCAACAATTCTTTCTTTTTTCAGTTTCTGATTGTAAATAATGTAATTACTGTGATTTTTTTTAAAGATAATATGCCTTTAAACCTCACCAATGGATTTTGGGGATCCAAGGGTTAACTGATGATAATTGAGCAGTTATTTATGTAAAAGGAGAAAACAATAACCCTGGAGTCACTGTTCTACATGTTCATGTTTATGTAACTTTTCATCATAAAAGCAGTCTGTAAAATGTCTATGCACATACAAAATCAGGCTGTGATGTGTTTTTTTTTTTTTGCCACCTTTTTCATTTTTTATTCTATCGGAACATGTGTAATTAGGTTTTGGCTGGTGTAATGTGTTTAATCCTAAGATGACAGATTTAAATGGATGAGCGTATGCAGGAGAAAAAGTAGCGACGCCCACAGACGAATCCACCAATTAGTGAGTCATGTTCTGAATAATGTGCTTAGTTGTGAATGAGTGAATCCACTGGCAAGGTGACGCTGGCTGTTTTTTTAGGCATGTGTGAATCACCGCTTAAGTCAAGCTAGTGTTGCTGGCTCGAGTTGAGCAGTCGCTGACTCAGTTACCCTCGCTGACAGGCAGCCGGCAGAAGTCCATTAAAGGGCTCCTTGAATGGGCACAGCTCAGCAGAGGGAACGTGTGGAGATTGAGGTGGAACTGTTACTGCAGTAAGTAACTGTAGCCGTGCCTGTGTGTCACCAGTCACATGGAGTTTCCCGCCTCTCTCTAAATTGCTTGTTTGTTGGTTGTGTCTGAGGTCCCTTTCAAGACATGTGATGGGTGTAAGACCCTGTGTGTGTGTTAGGAATTTTTGTCTTTTGAAAGAGAACAGGATAAAGACCCCTTTCTTCCTTCAAACAAGCAGTACTTTTGAGAAATTCATTTAGGATTCCAACAAAGATGTTGTTGTGGTGCAGCTTTCCGACAGACCAGAACAGCGTTTCAATGCTTCCTTCAGGATTTTATGTTATATTCAGTCACACTTTATTGTGGCATTAATCCAGAGCGAGGTCACAGTAAACAAATGTACCATCTCTACTACTGATGAGATGCTTTTTAGCTGAGTGTTTATTCTGAAAGAGAATGACTTCTTACAAAATTACAAATTATCCATGAGTACTACATAATGGTATTAATTTTGCCTGCTGCATTTCAACACCGCTCACAAATTTGTGAGTGTTTTGGATGTAGAACAGTGACAAATTAGGTGTGAAAAGTGAAAAGAAAAATGTGTCCAGAATTAAATAAGGTACGGTCTCTGTTGGTGCTTAAATCATGATGCGACCCCGTGAGAGAAACAAACAAATAAAAAAATGTTTTTACAGAAATTAAACTGTGGAAAATTCAACATTTATGCAGCAGTGGCCCAGAGCCAAATAATAATAATAATAATAATAATAATAATAATAAAAGACAAATATAATTACTAAAAGCACACACACTAAATGGAGTGCCTTGTGAAAAATATTGATGTGGTTGACCGACTGTCTTGGGATATGAAGCTTTGAAGAACAAATAACAGAGGGAAGGCGGCATTAACCTTTTTCACTTGAGTTCATTTTCTGGTCAGAAATATTATTCTGCATTAACTAGATTTATGTTGAGAGAGGCTCCGTCCTCTGAAATTTCCGTCTGAAAAAATATCCCTGCAGTTAGTCAGGAACAAATCCACAACTGTGAGGCCAAAATGAACAATCCTGGACTTAACGGAAAAGACAGCCCTGGGAGAACTTTGGATTACAATAAGCCTCTGTCTCCCCATCAGCAGGCAGGGGTACAGAGGAACATTTCCAGCAGCCATCACTCCTGTGTTCTGATGCTACATCGTGTTAGCTAAACGTGTTGAAAGGCTAATTGATGATTAGAAAACCCTTATGCAATTGTCTTGGCACATGAATAAAAGTGTGAGTTTTCATGGAGAACCTGAAATTGTCTGGACGACCCCAAACTTGTATTTGAAGCTGAGAACTGAACTGTGACAAAATGTTAATAGTAGTGTTCAAGATGGACAGATATAAATAAACTAATGACTGGTTTGATGCAAAGTCTTATTCAGTGAGCTGCTGCATCTGTAGAATCACAATCTAGCCTCCTAATCAGGAACAGTTTCCTCTGCTGTCCCAAATAGCTGTCGGTAATGTTATCTGATGTTAATGGTTCTTATAATAAACAGATTCATGAATTAAGCTCGTCTACACATTACAGTGAGAAAACATACAGGTCTATATTTATAAAACGGTGAGCTCAGGATAATTTAACGCTGCTCATGTAATATTATCAGGTGATGTGGATTTGACTTAGATGTTTCTTTCACTCAGATTTCTTTCATATAAATGCTTGGATAAATGGTGGCTCTACATGTAAAGCTTCCTCTAGATGTTCGCTAAATATCACTGTATCAGTGTTCTCCACGCTGACCCACACAACAGGATTTTAGTGAACAAGTAAGTGAATCATCTTCTGAATGAAGTGCTGCTCTGTAGTGGTGAGAACAGGTAGCTCCAGGAATGCTAATGTGTTTAATACGCTCAGAAAAAGGTGTTATCTGTAACTACGGTAACCAGACACACAGATAGTAAAGGTTGTAGCCTCACAATACTTCATCAGGTGTCAGAATTGTCACTGAACTCTGTCAGATTCCATGCAAGAGAAAAAATGCACAATAAATGCAGCATCCATTTAGTTACAAGTCGTAGTGGTATTAGATGATGTCTTCATTTAATGTAGCACGCTTAGTTACCTTCAGAAAATAGCGGTGGGTTGCGTTTCAGTAACGTCTACAGCTCAATTCTGATACAGAGAATACAGAAAGGCTTGAAGAATAATTCTGATTCATTTTAGTTTTTAGGCCTCTGTGAGTCATGCTGTCTTTGTCTCAACTGCTTCACCCCCGATAGTTTGGACCTTCAGTCCTCACCATCAATATCAGCATAATTACTGTGTTTGGAGGCAAACTACTTTTGTCCATCCAACACCCACAGTCGACTAAACCATTAGTATCCAAATGCTGTTAAATGCTAGTTTATGATCTTAATTTGGCGTATGATCTGCTTTTCAGAGGAGAGCAATTGTGTCATTAAATAAACAAGAAAAGCAGTTGGAGAGCGCAGTACTCCGCCAAGGCTGTTCAACCTCTCATATGGCATTGTCAGAAATGCAGCTTTTTTTTAAATGCAACTTTTGTTTATTAGTTATCGATGATCAGAAACAACGGCAACATAGAATGTGGACATTTAATATAGATGTACCCACAAACAAAATGGCATTGCGCTGAACACAGGCGTGTGTTACACATGCGTACATTATGTATGGATACTGAATCGTGTGACGTAAATATCTAGTAAGCGGGGAGAATTGATGGCACTTGGAAACACCCTGGCAATTTAATCAACTGCTCCTTGTATGATTTTTGACAGATTAATCCCAATGAATCCACAGTGGTGCATTTTTCTGCAGGGTGTGATCGCAGCTGACGTAGCGTTAACTTGTCATAGTTACAGTGGCGCCGAACAAATCCATGGATCTAGACTATAAGCCACATCACTGCCAAAATCACTGCCAAAAAATGAAATGATCGTTGTGTCATTTCTGACCTTGGGTGCTAACTTCATTCAAATACATTTTTGAGTAATGTCACACACTGATGGACAGACAGACTTACACCGATTGTCACATAACTCCTCCATGTTCCTTGGTGGAGTAATACATGGCAGCACTAGTGGAACTTTCCTACTCGACATGAACAAAGCAAAGGTGTGACTGGCCGTGACTCGGTACACATCTTGCAAATGTAGCTTATTTTTTCTTTAAAGCGTGGCGGACAAAAAACAGTGGCAAGAAAACCAGCACTCTCAAACAAAGCGTCAACACAGCTGAGATACACATCAGTACTTTCAGAAATGTGACTTGGACTTGTAGCCTTGAGTTGAAATGGACAACCATATACACAACTAATGATGTAATCACAAGTTTAGTTAGTGCTGTGGAGAAATTTGTGATTCGGATGGTGAATCCCAAAAGATAGCAATATAATCTTTTGGTAGGATCGTCCAAATCTTTTTCAGAACAGTTAAAATCATGTTTCACCTCCAGGCTTTGCGAGGCTTGTCCCCATGTTGGTGTCCCCAGTTACTCAGTTCCACTATTCCCCTCACTAAGACGCCCCTGGCAGTGTGAGAGCTTTCTTATATAACTAAGTGTAGCAAACCTGTCATGTGGAAAAGTATGGTAGGCAGCTACTTCTGAAGTGTTTCCCCACTGGCTCTTCAGCACTTAGCCATTTAGTTGATACTCTCAGCAAAGCTAACATAAAATGAGTGCAGCAGTTAATATGTTAAAATACCATGAACGCGGCCATGTGAGTAACAGCAAAGAATGTAAGCGCCACAGCTACTGTACTGTATGGACTGCTGCTAAACCATCTTCCCCTCTCTTGTTCTGTTTCTCACACAGCCTCCTCCTGCCCTCTTTTCCATTTCCATCCTCCAAAATCCCATTAGCAGTAACTGTTCACAGTATAATGGATATATGTCAGCTCGCCTCTGCCAATACTTGTTTCCCTTCCTGAGGTGAGCGATATCATGAAACACACTTCTGCAAGAAAAAATTGGTGAAAGAAAATCTAGACCGAGTATTCATAACATCATGGGACTGTATATTTTAGAAAACAACCTCACCACCACATCCATTGACTAGGTTTTTGTGGTACTTTTAATCATATCACATGATGTTCATCTCGTAAGCATGACTTTGACGGAGCGTTTCTGCTGATCTGATGAATAAAAAACCCCGATATTTTTACTTTTCTTTCAGCTGTGCTTTGGCCCGGACCACATCCAAAGCAAAGTATCTGTCACTTTAGCTGGTAAATGCTTCACTTTGTTAGTCAGCAACAGTGGCTTTGCTTGTTTGCTGGTTTGTGCTGTCTTGGTAGCGAACAGTGGGTTCATCAGAGCTTCCTAGCTGAAAGGAGATGTTGGCTCCTGCGGGAAAATGATGCTGATGAGGCCAGCGAGACTGAACAAAAACCATCAACTATGAACTCAAAGAAGCTAAAGCACACGGTCGAGCTGAGGGGAACATTATTGTGTATTCATACACATTGATACTCCGGTGTGAGTAGCAGAACTGGAGGCAGGTGGGTGAAGTGTCTTGCCCAAGGACACAACAGCACACGGCTAGGACAGAGCGGGAATCGAACCGCCGACCCTTCGATCATTGGACAACCTGAGCCAAACAATGGTGGCAGGCCAACTCCATTCAAAGTAAAAGTTTCCAAAAGACTCAAGCCTTTGAAAAAAATTTGAGTACTTTAAATTTTAACGGAACAAAACTAGAAAAGCAGTCAGAAAGTGCAGTACTCCGCCAAGGCTGCTCAGTCGTTGTATGTATTAAGATGGATGAAATCTTTAAAATAAATTGTGGTCTCCAGTGGTCAGTTTATTGTAAGATCGCAATCATGTCATTGTCAGCAGGCAGCTGACGTAGATTTCATTTGTAATCATAGTTAGTGACGTCATGCCACTTTCTCACAATGATACAGAAATCCTTAACACATCCGTTTCACCAGACTATATGGTGCATCACTGCCAAAATTGAATCATTTGGCCCTGAAAATATCATCCAGATCTGTTAGTCCATTTTTGAGAAATGTTGCTAACAGACAAAAAACACCAATTGTCACATAACCCACCGTTTTCCTTGGTGGAGCAAATATGATTTGTACACTGTAGATTTTCAGCAGTGTGCCACAGTGGCATGGGCCAAGTCATGACCACGAGAAGAAAGACACGCATACACGTCTCAGCATGGAGACTTTTTAAAAAATGTTTTCTTCTCTCCTGTTCTCAGTGTTCACATATACTGTAATTAAATACAGACAAATTCCCAATAAAGCTGCACTCATTTACATATTGTCTGCTTCTGTTGTCAGACAATGGAACAAATATAAAATAGTTACAGAAACATGGTTTATTAAGACTACATGTTAACCAGCAGTTATATCTAAAGTTGCTTTTTAGTAGTCAAGATAAAGGGTAATGGCTGTGTTATGAATTTGGCTCCATTTCCATTCTGCTCAGAGGAAAATGAATCACTTACAGTAATCGACTAATTAGTAAAAGGATAAATGGATAAATAAAAGTAAAATACTCAAAGCAAAAAGATAAATTGTTAAAATATATACGCATTTGTCAGTTGCAGCCCTAATTCTAAAATATGACTGAATGTCAATATGTACAGAGAAATATATGGATTTTGCCAAAGATTTTAAATAACTGATATCGATTAGTCATTTTATTGTTATTATATACTTGATGCTTAATATAAAGTTGAATTTATAGGTGAAAGAAATAATGACAGCTTCTCCTAGTGGCTCCCGTGTCTCCTGTGGTTTTAATTTTTAGACCAGATTTCTATTTTCCACTCCAGCTAAGTTACAGCTGCTGAACTGGAATCAAAATGAGTTTAAGATTAGTGGGAGACAGTTCTTCAGATTCCGTAATAAATTCATATCTTGTTTCATTGCCAGGTCTGTCCTTGTGTTTACTGCAGATGACAGACACCCATGATCCGTCCTCAGCCACCTCGCAGATTCGCGTGCTCTCATTAAACCTCTTAGATGCTGCCCAGGCCAAGAGGCCAGACGTTTGACTCTGCTGTCGATCCAAACAGTAAACAGGAGGCCTGCTGAGGTGCCAGTTTCATGCTAAGTGATGACACTGAGGCACAGACAAACATGATTTCATACCATTGCCCTCTATTTTTTGGTCCCAAAAGAAAAACACTGTTTAATGGCCGCTAAATGCAAGCTGCAAACGAGACCCAGTGTTGTATCACAGAGGTTTAGTTTCATGACATCTTGTAAAGTGGATTTTTGTAGCCTACTATAGAAGCTTTTAGTGCAATGATCATCAGACGAAACGGCAAATTTACTCTTCTTTTATTCTTGTTAATTCCCATCTTTGTTACCTTCGTGTTGCCAACAGATAAGGAAGTTCTGATTTAAAAAGCCGATAAAAAGAAGAGCTATCAGCAGGACAAAGGCTTTGAAAGCTGATTAGCCCAGAATGGCACCACTCTCCCATCATATCAGGTGCTAGCACCGGCACAGTGAGGAACAGTTAAGCATTAGCTTAGCGAAGCGAAACAAACCCAGCAGTCTATTTTCCCCAAAGGGAAGAGTTGAGCTAAGGCGAGCGCTAACATGGCATTTTCCAACTCACTTCACGGTTTGAACCACATAACTTTCAGGAAGTCATTAAATGGAAAGGTGAGAGAGGGTTTAATTGACACATTGTTAAAATGTTGATGGCATGTTTAATCACCATTTTGTGTGACTGCGATGACAGACGACAGGAGCCATATGTTTGGCTGATGAATTAAGCTCTCGGTAGACCAGCAGAATCAGTACAATGGTGTCAGTTTATCTCACATGGAGTACAGGAGGAGTCATCAATACTCCATTCATCGTCTGTGCACAAAAAAAAAAAGAAAACCTCTGTCATTTCTAATTACTTGAAAAGTCTGTCCGAATTTAAGGTAATTACAGTGAGTAAGGATAATCTAATACATTATTGATCACTGGAGATCTTTCAGCTTGCTGTCCTCCAGTCGAAGTCAGAGGTCCAGATGAGCTTCAGGGCACCAAGGTTATTCTAGGTTGGAGTGGCTCTATCATACAGAGTGAGAATGTTGGAGCATCCTGCAAAAGCTCAAAAAAATGCAAACTTTTTTTTTACACAAATATGTGCTGTTATTCCTGCTTCCGTGATCGCATTGGAGTTAAATGCCATGAAAACCAATTTTCCCTTCATCCTCTTGTTTTGAGTGATGTTTATACCAAAGCTGGATTGTCTTAGATATTCAAGAATTTGTGTGTTTCTTTTTCTCTGAGCTGTTCCCATTCTGAATATGCAAGGTTCAATTGGAAGAAGGTGAAGCATGATTTAATAAGCTAGATAATTGTAATATCAAATAAACTAGAAATGCACTCCGAGTTCAGTCCTCTTCCAAGGCCAAAGCCCGACCTCACAATTTTGAATGAAGCGAATAGAATCTAAGGGGCTCTTCCTGTGTCCCTGCTTCACCCATCTATCAGGTTTCATTAAAACCAACACAGTATTTTTTGGGTAATTCTGTTGACAGACAGAGAGGTAATATGGATAAGGTATGGTTAATGTTTAACAGCTAAAACATGGTAGTAGCTTATAAAAATGCAGTTCATGCTACATGTCCATCTACCCATCAGACTGTGCATGCTCCCTTTCCACCTCCTTACATGAAGCACAAACTGTTTGCTACATACTGCTCCATCTAGAAAACTGTTTAGTCAGTAAGCTAGTAAAAGCTATCTGAATCCTGGCATCCACCCTCCTCAGTGGTCACTAGATGACGAGTAAAAATGCTTCTTCAGTATTTTCTCGAATGAAAGATGTCATTAGATGTAACATTCTTTAGTGGAAAAAGAAAATAGCATTGTACTACTGAGCTGAAATTTCTTTTCTGACATTGGCTTGCAGAAATTTTTTATCCCTTTTCGACCATTCATTCAGCTGCAGCTTCTTGCATGTACTGTTTGTTTGAGATCCTACCACAGCATTTCAATGGATGTCAGATGTGGATTCTATAACGCTCCCTTTCTTATTTTTGAGTCATTGGTGGATTTACCAGTGTGATAGCATCGTTATCCTTTGTAAAAGTCCACTTCTGAATCAATTTCAACTTTCAGAGAGATGACATCACTTTAGGGTAAAGCCATTTTTGATATTATCCAGACTTTATAGTTGAATTAATGATTGCAAGCTGCCCAGACCCTGAGGCAGTAGAGCAACCCTAAATAAGAACATGTTCCACCACCTTGAGTCACAGTTGGTCTGAGGTTCTCCTATAAAGCTGTCTTTGGTCTTCCCCAGACATGTCTATGCAACTGTGACAAAGCAGCTCTAGAGCAGATGATTCCAAAGGGCTACAGGCTCTTTGCTTGTATGTTCACTGGAAATTTGTAGTTTTACTTTAAAGTTATCAGATAGCGAAGCCTTTTTCCAGCATGTCTCCAATAGAAGCCAAATTTGTGCAATCTCTTCGTGATTGCAAACACGTGCACTTTGGCACCAACAGTTACAGGATCACCTGCAGGTCCTGGGATGCAATTTTGGGCTAATTGGAGATTTCTTGTATTACACTGAATTTGCTAAATTCATGTGGCCAGTCATGGATATATTGGCCACCATTTAAAAGCTACACCATTTGTAGTTGTATTTCAAGGCATTTTTAGATCATTTTAAATCTCTTGAAGTCTCATAGGTATCCACAACATATTTTTCTGAAGGACTTTAGAGAGCTCTGTAGATCTTGGCATGATCACATCCAGTACTAAAACAGCAAAGACAAGAGAAGATCGTAGGTGTCAGGGGTTTCAATGAGGTGGGTTGACCTTTCTCATTCACTCTCTAAGGAGATTTAAATCATCAATTCTATTTGAATGGATTTGAAGGTCATGGTAATTGCAAGGCTGACGAGATATTTCATGTCATTGGTTACTTTTTGATATATTTAGATTATAAAACGGAGCACAAAATCCAATTTGTTTTAGTACATCATAATCTGCATTGTACCAAAGAGGACACACGTTTGTTTGTTCAAATATGTTGACATATTCCAAGAAATGTACAGACTGTGTCTGTGTTGGAAATGTTGTTCATGAGTTGTCTTTGCATTCATGCAGTGGTACAGTTGAGTGATTTGAGTGTTTTGTAAGAAAGAAGTGGTACTGCCGTGTTCTAGTTTGTGTTACTGCTTGTGTGTATCTCAGGACAATCAATCACAAATGTTTACAATGAACTTAGTCCATTCAAATTGAATTTCTACATGGACCCACGCACACAAAGAGAACTGCCTACCATGCAACTATCATATCATCTGCTTCAGCCTAACTTTTAAGACTATCTCATAATAGAAAAGTGAGTTCATGTGTGTGTACAATGCATTATGCAGCTCAGTCAGGTTAATAACAGTTCCCCTAGAAGGTTCTTCTCTTCTTCTTTCTGCTTTTCTACTTTTTCTAATCAATTGCTCGAAAACCAAAAAAGAAACCATTTATTTCTATTTTTGCCCTTCTTTCCTGCACTCTATACAAACTCTCCAGTGACTCCCACAATATAAAATTGTGTGGTATCCCCTTTTTGTGACCCTTCATTTGGCAGACAAGCAGGTAAAAATGTAAGCTTGCGCCTATCTCCCTCACCGTTTTGTTCTCTTCTCTAATGCCAATCTTTTTCTCCTCAAACCTCTGCCCTTGTACAGATACTAAAGGTTTTTATTGATCTCCCATGAACCCCTTCTGACTTCAGCCTGATCCTTCAAGCTAAGCCTTTTCATGAAACACTGCACATTTAGTGTCCCACGTGCTCCAAGGTCAGTGAAATTCTGCAGATTTAAAAGGGAGAAAGGCAGAGGAGGGTGGTTTTTGTGGAGCATGTTCACTGACTTTTTTCTTCTCCAACATTAAAGATGTTCTATGGAGTTTTCTTGTGAGGAAATAAAGTTGCCGCTGACATTGAGTGCTACTGAATTCTGTGTGTTCGTGAGGTCTACTGAAGGTGTTGTATGGACAGTGAGGTCAAAAGTATGAGGACACAGGTGCATTTGTTCTAAATTTATTAGAAAATGATTCATTCTAACAGACAATATGAGCTTAATAGTGTCAGTGAAAAGAATTTCAGAATATTTCAATATTTGCTTTGAAGACAGGAATACTTGAGCTGCATACACTCCACCAGCTTGTTTTGATGTGATAAACAATGTTATGCCATACTGATGTGACAATGTTCCAAAGAGCTTCTTGTTGTTCCTCCGTCTTCGGTGTCTAATAAATGTTGAGTGGGGTTGAGATCAGGAGACTGTGGGGGGAAATCTGTCACAGTCAGCTCTCCTTGATCTTCTTTGATCTTCAAGTCAAAACTTTGAGGTGTGTTTGTCTCATTATCCTGCTGCAGTAGGAATCCTTCACCACAAACTTGAAAACTGGAGGGTGGTGAAGCTCTCAGAGGAATGGAGAGCTGCTTCTCCTTAGTCAGGGTGGTCAGTTACCTGCAGGTGTCCATTGCTAGAGTAGCATCCCTTCAAATGCAGTATCATCTTCTCTTCTGTTGACTTTCTTACTTACACTCTTCTGCCACTGTCAGTAATTTCTAACTTCCTCACTTGGATTCATCAATAAATTAGACTTTTTTCCCCATCCGTTACTGCATGTCTTAGCCCCTTCCAAGTGTCTCGTCTTGTTTTCCCCTCCTTAAGAGTGGTTTAGAGATACCGCTTACCCGCTGAGACATTATGTGACAGCCTTCTTTAACCAGACTTTTGCTGACTGGAGTCTTGCATTCTTGATTTAACCTTTATTTTTTTTATCTCTGACCAAAGCTGGATGTGCCTCCCAATGGTGTGCTCACTTTTAGTCTACCTGATCGAGCTTCGGATCCACAAAGTGTTTTAAAGTGTGGTGCACCACTCCTTTAGAAACTTCCACTCTGCAGCTCTGTACTTCAGCAGTTACCATACACTATATAATAAAGATGGATGTAGCAACTGGCTTCAAAAGCGAAGCCTACCTGGAAGTGTCATAAACTTGCAGCACCACTCCATCCAGCAGGTTCTGGCTCCAAAAAATCTCCATAGACTCCAAATCTGCACGGCAAAAACTAAAACACCAAAGACTGCTTTTCTACAGCTCGGTGGCTGATCTGAAAATAAATCAATATTGAATATTATATAAAACATTTAAGTTTTAGTCCCGTTAGGGGGTGGGGCTGCTTGATTGACAGTCTGGTCTGAAATTCTCCATAAATTCCATTCTCCTCATTTTGATTAATTCTGATATGATCACTGTTAGTTTATTTATTGGTGTAGCAGCAGAACATTTTCCACAGACAGTTTTTCTGCCTGTTAGCTAGTCTTAACCAGTTTTCTACCTTAAGCTGATTCTACCAGCAGACACTGAAAGGACTCTGATAGTTTGTTAGGTAAAAGTTTGTTTTCTTATTGATGCCGGTTTTAATGCACTTTATATGCAGCTTTAGTGTCAGATATAATGTGTGCAATGCACTCTAGATGAAGTGTAGAAAAAGTCATGTGTTAAAAGACAGCCAACTGTGAAGCAATTTTCTTGTTGCTCAGAGTAGCAGTTTAACTTCTGAACCTTTCTCTTACTTCGGATACCGTGTTTCCCTCCATCACAGTGCTGCTTAGTGGGCAATGCTTTACTCGAACCTGAGATGCAAAGATATTTGAACAATAGCTGCAGGCTGATTTACCTGAAAAAGCCGCTGATGATAAGTTGATCAAATCCAGCTGAGTGTCAATTGGACGCTGCTTCAATGGAAAGCAACAATTCAAGGAAATATCACCTTCAGTACAGCTACCACCAAAAGCCTATATTTGATAGCTGACTTACAAACAGTGCAGAATGTGAAGTGCTTCTTCTTTATTTTACATTTCTGAACTTGTTTACTTGAAAACATTACAGATTTTCAGTGTGCTTTCAGACTTTTATACCCCTCTAATTTTCTTTTCTCATTAATATCATGCAAATTAAATTTTTTACCTAACAGTTTAAATAGCATTTTAGTGTATGCATGCATCAAAGCGGTGTAGTTTACAGAAGTTGTCAGTCGATTTGTATTTTCCATAATTCTGACTTGGAACGCCGAGGATTCACAAGAGGGATGTCTTTGTCGGTCACTGTGACAGAATGAATGAGAGTGTTTCTATTGTAATAATATTTGTAATCCGCTACTCTTCCATTCATTATCTTTCATTTAAACCAAAACTGGTCTGACTGTGGTTTTACTTCCTAAGCTGGGTGCATTTGTTTCAGGTAGTGTACTAGTTTAAAATGTTCTCCTCCTTGCTCCCCCTCTGTGGCTCTTCTCTGTCCACGCAGGAGCAAACCACTAATTGCATCCCCCTTCTCAGTTCAGTTAGCTGCACTGTAAAGCTGCTTTCAGCTCCTGATGCTAATGTTGTCCCAAGACCCTGACACCACCTTCAAAAATACCATCTGCACCCAGACTCTGTCTAGAATCAGGCTGCTGGTAGTCAGGAGGGTTGCAGTGCTGACTCATCCCCAAAATCAAGCTGTAAAAATATATATTGCACTTTTTATGGACACTGATTTATATCCATAAATTTCGGATTATTTGACTTATTTTAAACCTACTGCGTGTTGAATTGTTTTCTGGTGATAGCATTTTTCACTGTACTGATGGCAGCTTTTGTTTGCAGAATAAAGTGACAACTGTGGGGAAAATTGATGCAGTCTATTTGTTGCTTTCAGACCCATTTTTGTCCATCAGTGTGTTCAGACCCTCCATTTTTTTTAACAGGAGAAGGATTGCAACAGTCATAGCTATCCCACACAGTGCATTACACACTGCCCATCCAAAATATGACATGATTTCACCAAACGTGTAAGTGATCTCCAACCACGATCATCCAAGAGTTTGTCCTGACCGCATTTGTTCCTCGTGGAGGATGGTTCACCTCTATCCTACCAGGTTTTCATAAGGCGCTGGATGGTTCTGGACCTGATTTTAGAAGTTTCAACGATCTCCGTAGTTGTTTTCTTTCATTGATTCAGACCAATAATTTGACCCTTCTGAAACAGATTAACATCCTTTCCACAACCAGAGGATATGTCTTCCAACACGGCTGTTTTAGAAATAAAAAGCTCCTCATTGCATCAAGTTGGGTTAACCCTCCTGTTGTAATTATTTACAGGCACTCAAAATATTGTTTCCTTGTCTGAAAAAAAAATCTCAAAATTCATCAAAAAAGTTCCTCAAATTTACGAAAATTTGCAAAACCTTCAGGAAGAAAATTCCAATGATTCCTTAAAAGTTTATCTTAAAAGTTTTCTGTCAAAAAAGATCCCCCAAATTTGGCAAGAAAATTCTTGTCAATATATTTTTTTAAAATGTTCCAAAAAATCCTAAAAATATCTAAAGTGATTACATATATATATCAATTAAACTTCTGCTATTTTCTTTAAGAACATTCACAGAAAAACCAACCAAAATCCAGCGAAATTCACTGGACTTTGGTTGATTTTTACGTGAATATTCTTAAGAAACATTTTTTACGTTTCTTTTTTTCCACCAAAAAGTGTTCAAAGATTTCCCAAAAATGTTGAAAATGTGGGCATCAGAAGTTTCACTGTGAAAAAAAAAAAAATATATATATATATATATATATATTTTTTTTTTACACATTTTCAAACTTTAAACCGGGTCAATTTTGACCCGCAGGACGACACGACGGTTAAATAAGTTGTTGCAGCTGAAACATATTCATCACCGCAGTAATTATCCAATGGAAGGCTCTTACCTATTTTTGTTTAGTTACATCCAGGTGGTGACTTTTTTTTTGGACAGGCAGTGCACATTATTTATCCCTATCCCAATTCTGCACATAGGGGCTTGGACCCAATCCCCAGGGCATGAGCACGATGCGGTCACTTAAATGTTAGTTATGTGAATTATTCAGCTTGTCATCAAAATGAATATCAGTAGCCAAAAGATTGTATATTTGCAAGTATTTTTTCTTTCCATTTGGAGACAGTCTCACAGTATTGATTATATTCAGACTTTAACTGTTTGCTTTTAGACTTAGGTTCCCCTGACACATCTAACCGTCTGCTGCACCGACCTCCGAGAATCAACACCATGCAGACATGTTTTTATCCCATAAAAAATGTATTCTATTGATCCAAACCTTATGTCCTGAAAGTATCAGTTTCAGCCTGCTGGTCAGACTCCATGTGTTCTCGCCCCACTATAAAACCTTCTTATTAAACCCTTCTCACATGGGTATTCATATGGAGCTGAGGCATTATCCCCTCCAGTCCTCAGAGGGCCTGCATGCGTCTATTCTCTTGCTCTGTGCATTTTAGCAGATCACTTTATGCGGCAGCTCAAGTTACACTGAGCTTCCAAGTGCTCGTGAGTATCGCTTTCACAGCTGTATTGTTGAACAGTTCAGTAAGCCCAGTGTGTTTGAGGGAGCTTTACATAGATTCAGCGGGGAAAGCCATGGAGAAGGATTCACTGACACACAAACACATTTGCAACTGTGGCTTCCCACTGCAGGGTCCACGGTTGAAGGTTTTAGCATCAATGTTCTGCTGCAGAATGGGGAAGATGCAGGGTGCTCAAAGCCTCAGCGCATCCTCCATCTCACTCTCATCTTTCTCTCTGTTTCTTCCTGCTTTTTCTCTTCATAAGGCAGTATCACTTTGTGCACCATCTTTAGAGAAATCTCCTATCGCTCAAACACATCCAGAAGCTCACAAAGTGTGCGTTTCTGGTGTGCGCACACAATCACAAGCAGACATTCAAAATGGCCCAGACACACAGTTACATATGCAGACGCACGCTTATTCAGCTAATGTCTGTGGCTGTGCAAGCCTCTGGTTAATAACTGTTTGTTCTGCTTTGCAGATGCCGGCTCAGGATCAGGAGATGATGGTAAGATTACTCACCTCTTCCTCGAATTCCACATGCGCAGCTTTTCAATATGCTTTCTCTTTTTTGTCTTTTTCTTTTTTTATGTTTCCACTGTCTTCCACCACTGAAAATATGTTGCTTTTTTGTTTGGTTGTTTTTTTTTTTGTAATAAACAGACATGGTGGACTGGAAGACTAAAAAGTTGAGTTCACTTAGAAAGAATTGTAGCTCTAGCTCTAGAATAGAAACTTTGTGGAACAAAGAAACAGGTTTGACTTGAACATACTTTGTATTGTAAGTATCGGTTAAGTATCGAAAGCATCAGGTTATGTTATGCTGAGTTTTGTGAAATATATTAGTTGGACAAGTTTTAATGTATTTCATTGTTTTATTTAAAGCTACTCTAATAATAAATATTTTTACATTGTCAGTCAGTCACATGACTACTTGCCAAATGAAAAAGGTCACTTGTATTGCTGAACCTACGAAGCGTTGCTGTTTTGGTTCATGCTCCCTCATACTGTATGTCACTGTTATCCACAGCAGGCAGACAAAACAACAACTGGCCGATAGACATAGGGGAGCATTTAAGAGTTAAAGAGCCAGATATTTGCCTGAGAAAAGGCAGATGCAAAGAGGAATGAACTGACAGAAACACAACTCCAAATAAATATTAATTTTACTCCTGACAGACACGCAAAGAGGCAATTGTTAAAAAATTACTGACTGTTAAACTTAAAACACACACAGTCTTTGCTGTTTCATTGGTGTTTTACCTGTTTCCTCGAGTAGAAGTACAAATGTAACAGCCTTTATAGTAAACAAAGAACTCATGAATTCCTTTTCATAGACGGTTGTAACTAGTTTTGTGAGTTTAGCTTAACGATTAGTTTTCCATACAGTGTAGGAAATGTTGAGTCCAACTTTCCAAAGACAAAAAGCTTTCTAGAGATGAAAGTATTCACTTGGACTTGACGTGCTTTCCTCAGACCCCTTTTCTTGGGGCATGTTGACATTAAATGGTTAACATGGGAACAACAATGCATAAATATGAAATAAATAGCTTCTTTTTCTTTAACATACACTATTGTTCAAAAGTTTGGGGTCACTTAGAAATGTCCTTATTTTTTAAGACTTTTTTTTTTTTAGATATTATTAATGTGATAAATGACTATTCTACTCAGAAACGTCTAATTTTTAATGGAATATCTAGATGGGGGTACAGAGGAACATTTCCAGCAACCATAACTCCTGTGTTCTAATGCTACATTGTGTTAGCTAATGGTGTTGAAAGGCTAATTGATGATTAGAAAACCCTTGTGCAATTATGTTAGCACATGAAATTAAAAATGTGAGTTTTCATGGAAAGCCTGAAACTGTCTGGGTGAGCCCAAACTTTTTTAGTGTAAATACATAGAAAGATGCAATACATAACGTTTTCTGACCTTTCATCTTTCATGTGAAGCTCACTTGTCAGTGCCAACATACCTCTTATTATCTCACAAGCTTTTCAAGTGGTCTTTGCTTGCAGTTGCTGCACTGAATGATTTGCGAATTTGGCAGAAAAGTTTAATTGCAAAATAAATGCCTTATTTCATGAGGTTATTTTGCAATTCCTTGAGTATATCCACTTGAAGTCAACTCCAAAAATGAGTCAATCCCCAGAGACTCCCCATGCTGAATCATTCCAATGTACAGCAGAAAGAAACATGTTTACTGCTGGGTACAAAAATGCATGCAGCATTAATGACCACATGTCTTCTGATTTTTGGTCTCAAACTGATTAATTTGACTAAGCTTTTTTGTGTTGTTTTGTTTTCATTTCATGTTGTTGCTGCACAATTGTTATTTCAATAAAATAGCAATGCTTGCTGCTTATGCTAGTTGATAAGATAATAGGACATGTGCAGTGAAAGGGAGTGAAAACTTTGTGAGAGTTTGTCTGATGGAAAGGCGCTTAGAGCTGTGAATGACTTTTTATGAATAACTTTTGTGTAAGTAACTGATCATGCAAAGTCTGCAGCTGATTAATAGCGTGTCTCTCAGCTAACACTCTCATTTGTTGCCTAATTGACTAACAAGACACCGACATGAGCACAGACAATACACAGGCAGCAGTCAAGCTCATCTGTCAGTGCATGTTTGAACGCATGCATATATTTGCGCTCGCCCATCTCCATCCTGCCTTATGTTTACCCATGCAGTGCCTTCATTAATTCCCACACATGGAGCTTCTCCAAGCCTACTGTATATGAGAGGGAGAGATTGAAAAAGAGATTAGTCCTCACCAAAAAGTAGATGGCAGACAGACGGACGAACCAGCGGAAATGAAACTGGTGCTAGGTCAACCAGAGAGCAGGATAGAGGGAGAGAAGGATAGGGTGAGGGGGGTTGACAAAGAAATAGCCTGGGGAAAGTCGCAGAATAGATAACGGAACAGAGGAAACAGACGGAGACTGATTCAAAGATTGAGGAAGAAGGAGGGCAGGCAGCGATTAGAAGAAGGAGTGAGGAGGAACAAAGTGAAATACACAATTTATATGTACACTACCAGTCAAAAATTTGGAGTCACCCAGGCAGTTTCATGTTTTCTATGAAAACGCACACTGTAATTCATGTGCTAGCACAATTGCGCACTGGTTTTCTAATCATCAATGAGCCTTTCAACACCATTAGCTAACACAATGTAGCATTAGAACACAGGAGTGATGGTTGATGGAAATGTTCCTCTGTACCCCTATGGAGATATTCCATTAAAAATTAGTTGTTTCCAGCTAGAATAGTCATTTACCACATTAACCATGCCTAGACTGTATTTCTGATTGATTTAATGTTATCTTCATTGAAAAAAAGATTTTCTTTCAACAATGACATTTTTAAGTGACCCAAACTTTTAAACAGTGGTTTATAAGTCCACCAAACACAACATTTGCATACATAGAAGGATGCATACAGTCAACTTGCATTGTGATTTTTACATGTATTGTGAAGTCTGACATGAGCATTAACGACATGCTTTGTCTGTAGTACCCTGGATGCTGGCTCTGCCTCTGTACTCTGTTGTATAGTGGACAAAAATTACACTTCCTGGGGCTGTTTTCCAGCATTTTCTTGTGAGACATGAGGATAATAGCTGTAGAGGAACTAAGCATTCACAGAGTCTTGCTCCCATTAAGGATCTCTGTGCTTTGCAAGAGCAAAAACTCCAAAGAAGAGGACATAGTCGACAAAACCAAAGACAAATAAAATTCTTATAAGATTAAAGGGCAATAAAGGAGGAAAAAAACCAAAGCTGTAATTACAGGCATGGCAGACCTGTCGCACTTTGGATTCAACGACAAATTGCATGAGTAAGACTAGAACATTATTTTTGTATGAAATAGAATGTGTTTGCCGACTAATTTAATGTTAGCATCCTAACCCAGTGTTAATCTGAGGGGAAAGGAACATTTCATACTACATTAGCTTGTGGGCTTACATAAGAAATAGGCTTTGTTCACAATAGTGCATCCATTTTTACAGGTCAGGTTGCAGATTAATGTTAGCCTGCGGTTCTGTTACATGGGTTAATCCTTATCTTAAAAGCATTTTCTCTTGTAATGTTAATAGATAAATGTTATGTTTGAATGCGATCAAATCTGATTTGTCTGCTCATGTGCAAGCGAAGCAGCCAAACAGGGTTCTGTTCTGGCGTAATAACAGTCTGACCTTATTTTTTTCTCTCCTTATATGCTGAGTTTTCTTTGTGTCTCCATTCCGTCTACATGGATTATCAACCGCTGCTGACTTTTTGTGCTTTGGTGATGCCAAATATCATGTGTGTTGTCACTAAAAGCACATTTTACTTTTTTTTTCTCACAGGAACCATGTTGTAGAATGAGTCAGCTGAAAACATTAAAAGTACACAAAACCACCAAATCATGAAGCAGATTTTTAATGTGAGTGAGTCATGTTAGTCTGCAATTCATAGGACTCTATTATTCTGAAGAAGTGCATGAGTTTTATCTTACAGTGTTACAGCAGAAACACCATACCTGAGCTCACAAAATGTCAACAGATGCTATATAAGAATACATTTGATCTCTGGTGAACTTTAGGAATCATTAGAGAAATAAGAAAAGACACCAGACATGTTTCATTTGTCCTTCAGAAGAGGATTTTACTGAGATTTTAATTCTTAATATAGTACAACACCATTTGCACTATACTACAGTTAGAATTCTAGTCAAGTTCCTGCTTTGTCATGAAAAACAAGAGTTACACAACAGAAATGACAGTGGAGCATCAGTCAGAGAAAAGGTGAAGAGTTTAGTGCCACTGTGCACATTAAAATAGACCATTGTCCTCTAAAAAAAAAGCAAGTGAGGGAGGTTATTTTTCTGGATCTCCCCATGAAAGCTCATTATGAATGCTCACCTTCTGAGACCTCTGGGTGGTTTCAAGTAGAAGCTTGAGAATTCTCCTTATGCTCAAACTGCCAGATAAATTTGACGAATCGATCATTCGGGAGGAAAAAGAGACAATTAAGGAAAAATAGCTCAGGGCGGAGAGGGTATTTGTGCAGTAGAGGCGTGAGAGGGGAAAGACGAGGGCAAGGACAAGAGGAGGAGGAACACAAACACAGCCTATAAAGATAGAATCATAGCAGAGGTCAAAATAGATGGAGAGATACAGTAGAAGAGATGGAGGGAGAGGAGGAGGGGATCTGGCAGAGGTGGAAGAAGCTGCTGGTGTTTTATGAGCGGGAGAGAAGGTTAAAGCAAGTGGTTGTAAAAGGCGGGTTGGACTTCTATTGAAGGAGGCAGCAACGAAGAGGCATCCCGGTGAAAATCAAATATATTTTAATGGCTGCTGATAAATCTACACACATAAAACTTGGCTCAGTCAGGAAGTTGCCGGTTTCATTGGCTTTATATGTGTGAATGTGGGTGCTTGTGTGAGTGCAGAGCAGACATGCAAGCATGGGTGCATTCATCCTTGTGCTTGTGTCCTCTTGTGGTTTTTTTTTCTTTGATCTGATAAGTGAGAACACAAGTCAACTGTGCAGGGAGATGCCCTTTGGACATGAGTGTAGTCACATGGCCCCTTTAGTCAGAATCAGACATTTGTCTAAATCAAATTGCACAGAAAATTGAATTGCACTCACATGATCATAGAAGAGCAAAAGACAGCCGAAGCCTCAAACCTAAAAGATTTCTGTGCGTCTCAACAAGCGTATTTTTAAAGCAGACAGTCAGATTATTTAGACACACAGACAAATCTGTAAAGCTGTAATGGCCATTTGTTAGAATGCCAAGAGAGATAAAAGTTGAGAGAGTAAATCAGTTAGACTTTGTGACAGAACATCAAAATAATGAACTGGAATGATTTAAAAAAGAATGCAATCTTTAATTTTTTGATCGAAGCAGTTATTGAAGCCATCATGGGTTTCAGCAAGCTTCTTTCAGACTGAAAAATCTCAACAGCTTTTGGATTGATAGACATGAAATTTTGTGCAGGCAGTGGCTGATCAAGAGACAGGCAGAGATCAGATAGAGGCTATTGCTGCCACAGAACAAATACAGCACACCGCTTACTGAAAAGTTTCTGTGAGATAATTGTAAGTGGAGGATGTCTGTTCCACAATACTGTGCAGCTGGAAGGAGCGGTAAGATTCTCACTTCAACTGACAGGAGGTGGTGGCAAGAAAGGGTCCATGATAATACTTCCTTGTTGATCTCTTGAAAGGTTAAGAGAAAACAATGTTCTGCAACAGGAGGATGTCATGATACCAAAGATCTGCCAAGCTGGTCCGCTGGAAATCTGTGACAGTAAGTTCAGTACCAAAAGCATAGATCAGCTACCCTTAAAAAGTTTAGGGTCACTTAGAAAAGTCCTTATTTTTGAAAGAAAAGCATTTTTTTAATGACGATAACAGTAAATTAATCAGAAATACAGTCTAGACATTGTCAATGTGGTAAATGACTATTCTAGCTGGAATATATGTGCATAGAGGTACAGAGGAACATTTCCAGCAACCATCACTCCTGTGTTCTAATGCTACATTGTGTTAGCTAATGGTGTTGAAAGGCTAAATGATGATTAGAAAACCCTTGTGCAGTTATGTTAGCACATGAATAAAAGTGCGAGTTTTCATGGAAAACATGAAATTGCCTGGGAGACCCCAAACTTTTGAACGGTAGTGTACTGTATATCAAAGTAAACTCTTGTCTTTAACACACAAACACACTGTATTTTGTTTTGACGGACGGACCAGTAATGACAGAAGCCTGCTAGCATTTAATTTACCGCATCAATTATGCTAACATTGCAGTATGTTGTGATGACATGTTGAAATGCTTAGTAGCACCATTTTTATGCTAACCTTCAGTTGTCTGTAGGTAGCGGCAGATGGTTCCCCTATGAGCCAAAGTTTCTTCCGGTTAAAAGGGAGTTTTTTTCTAGCCACTGTCACCTTAGGGCTTGCTCTGGGGATTCAGGCACGAGTTCTGTGAAGCATCTTGAGACAATCCGAATTGTAATTGGAGCTATATAGATAAAATTGAATTGAAATGAATTGAACCCTGATTGTCTGATTTAAATGCAAAATACCTTTGATGTGGGTGTGGGATTTTTCTTTTACAGTCACTGTGAACCTGCCACTGTCACTCTACATGTTGCTGTTTAACGCCCAGTGTCTCCAGTACCTATATCTTTTGTTGATACCTACAGTACTAAAGAAAAGCAAATACTGTCAAGTTTTCATGATTTTTGCCATTGACTTGGTCTCAAAGAAGCAGTTTTTGCTGCAGAATCTGTGCACACTGGTCACCAACACTGCATGAACAGGTGCCAGTTTGCAGCCCAGTCACTGTGAATCACTGATCTATCTGACATCAGATCCACTCAAGTTTTACCCATTTCAGATGTTATCATACTATTAAATGGCACATCATTCCCAAACATATGGGCCAGTGGAGAGCTCATCCACCTTCTAGTAGGCTCAGCAGGCCCTTATCGCCTCATTTAATGGGGCTCTGTTATCACCTCATTTAATGCTGATGGAGCTGCAGTTTTGCACTTACAAAGCGGAACACAAGTTCACTTTTGGATGTTGGAGGGACTTTGGTTCATTATTAGAATAGTGTTTTTTGGGTTAAGTGTCATTTTGACTTTCATTTCACTCACTGCTTTTCATTAATTTCATTTAGTCAGTGTTTGGTGAAATTTAGACACTAAAACTACTCAGTTGGCTTTAGAAAAGGATCGTGGTTTGGGTTAAACGGATACAGGGTGGTTCCCTGTATCCGTGCATTTTTCACATGACTGCAAACGGTCACCAGCATTATCAGCGTTACTTCTGTTTAGTGATAATGCACCTTGTATCCCTGAAGGTAGAGGAGGTCCCTATTGGACCATATGTGTGGGAATGATGTGCGATTGTAATATAAAGGACTAATAATGCCCACATGGAAATTCATGCATAGGCACTCTGGGAAATACCACTTGAAAATAAGTCTACAGTCATAATATAGTAGTTTGGCAGTTCGAAAGTAATCACAATGCATTCCCCAGTGACCATGAATGTTTGTACATACAGTAATTTACTCCAATAACTGTTGAGAAATTTTAGATTTTAATTATCTCATAAAAGCACTTAAAGAAAATGTCAGTAGTTTCTTCCCTCTGAGGACAAAGACTAGAAAATGTAGGTTCAGTCCCTTCACTGAAAAGGTGAGCTGACAGACTGACCACCCACCACCATCCATAGAGCCATACTGCCTGGATAACAACCAGTTCATGGACTTGATCATGATATACTCTACCATTCAAAAATTTGGAGTCATTCAGACAATTTCATGTTTTCCATCAAAACTCACACTTTTATTCATGTGCTAACATAATTGCGCACTGGTTTTCTAATCATCAATGAGCCTTTCAACACCATTAGCGAACATAATGTAGCATTAGAACACAGGAGTGATGGTTGATGGAAATGTTCCTCTGTACCCCTATGGAGATATCCCATGAAAAATCAGCCGTTTTCAGCTAGAATAGGCCTTTGCATTGTCTAGACTGTATTTCTGATTAATTTAATGTTATCCTCACTGACATAAATTGCTTTTCTTTCAAAAATAAGGATATTTCTAAGAGACCCCAAACTTTTGATTGGTAGTGTATATCTAACACATCTCAATATGAAGAATCCAGCTTGTGAAAATGTTAGTTTGCCAACCAGTAATTTTAATTATTCACTATCTTTTTAAAACACCCAAATGTACTCTGTGTGGGCTTTCTTCATGGCTTTTTTAATTCAATATTAAATATCTCCTTTTAGAGAAATCCTCAAGTAGACCTATAATTAGTCCCCTGCAGAACCAGCTAGAACACTGGTTAGGAATCAGCGGGTCTCTGCTGCCTCAGGTCCCGAAGTCAAAGATTTAAGCTCAGTCATGCTCTGTGGGCTACTGGCATTGAAGTGACCTGATTCCACTGCCGTTTCGAGGGTAACTCTTATCTAAATTAAGTGCTTTGTCAAGGTCAAAACAGTGTCCCGTAACTTGTCAGAGCCATTTTTCTATTTGAATGGTAAGAAACGACTCCATTATGAGTCCTTAGCGGCAGGCTGAGAACGTCAGGACTGTCTACAGTCTAATTACCAGTATTTATGGGGCATTCTTCTAAGTATCTCTTTCAATCTTTTCTCCTACCTGATTTCCTTTGTGTGTGCCTCTAATTATTCCCTGAGCTTTGTTTAAGCAGAGACTTTTTAAGTATTTGTCTGTCAGCACTGTTAAGATCAGCAAACACGATGCTGTTATTCCCCTATTATTTATGACACCGATATCAGCAGACAGATAACAATGTTAGATTTGTATTTCTTTGTATTCATATGCACATGCGCCACGCCCTGTCTCCACTCTTTGTTGAACATTTATTTTTCTGAGTGTTGACTAATGAAAAGATAAACACTGCACTTGGCCTAATTGAAATACAATAGCCTGATTGGGGTAATTAATCTAATGATCAGACCCACAACACTATGGATTTGCAAGCACTTCATTAATTTGAATTAAGGCAGAGGCGCCACTATAGTACAATTATGAATTCAATATCAATTGATCTTTCTTAGTCGATCTGCAGCAATGCACAACATGAGGCAGCACCCTGTACTTTATTATTGTATCGAATCCTCAGATAGTGTGGAGGAACATATCCAATCAAAATGTATGCAGGGATTCACAACGATGATCCAGCACAATGATGAGTAATATTGAGAATAATGAAGAATAATCTTTGCTTTACTGATGTTGTTTAATAGAATAGAATAGAACAGAACAGAGCGGTGAGGTGCTGAGGTAAAGCAGCCGGCTGACCTGTTGTTCCCCTGGTGATTGTTCCATCCACTCCTGCCTCTGCAGCCTCCACAGTGACGAGCTGCTGCCCCAGTCACACTGCTATTGCTATGGTAACCAAGTTAGAGGTTTAGGGAAGTGAGTAATCTAATCTTCCCACTTTGTGGCATAGCGATAAGGCTCACCACCGCCAGCCCACCCGCGTGCGCGCGCGTGTGTGTGTCTGTCCTATTCAGTTATTCTTTGCTACACATCTTACACACACACACACACACACACACACACACACGCACACACACACGCACACACACACACACACACACAAAACCTATCTAGCCAATATGTTCCACCCTAATAGGCAGGTGAAAGCCGAAGGGTAGATAGGCTTCCAGCCTTGTTGAAAAGTCTGAACCTTACTGAAGTTGACATTCTGCACCAATATCCTCAACATTAAAGCAACACTCTGTTTATTGCAGAGGTTTGGTGAATCGACTGCAAACAGAAAAGTCGTTTCAGCATTTTCTGCAAGTCATCATCGAGGTGATTGTTACATTTTACAGTAATGATGAGCTGAATACCAGACCACAGTCCTCTGACTGATTGGCCATATGTGTGTTGATGAAGCCTCTGGAAACAGTCGTGGGCACATTTAGTGATCATGGTGTGGATTGTTTCTTGTTATTTATTTTGTAAGGCAGCAGGTGTTGAGCATGCTCTGCTGGCAGAAAAATAACAGACTTAAAAGTGCACAGTGCATCAGAAAGCCCAGGCTTGTTTGTAACACAGTTCCACGTTGAATGATTAAAGTCCAATGTCAAAGTTTAATACCAGTGCACGCTTTAGTGTGTCCCCCGTGTAGCAAATCAGAAAGTAAGGCCTGGACTGGACGTTAAAGTGATATATGGGTGCATGCAGACCTGTAATATTTACTGTGGTCATGGTTGCTTAAAATTGTGAGTGCTGATGTGATGAAAAGCTAGCAGTGATAACAAAAGAAGTTGTGGATTGGTAAATTGTTTAGTGGAAAAGATTCCTTCGGCTAAAGTAATGCTATGATCATAGCAAGCACAGACTCGGTGTCAGTGACCTCATTGACTAACATTGGCTCCTTTTTTAAATCAAGTTTAACTCTGAAACCCTGACAGATGCACTTTGCATTCAAATTCACATCCGTTCGTCTTGTTGTATTGCTCTTTAAGTATTTATTGCAGTGAGGTGTAGCGCATATCTAATAATACTGCACGACTTGACCTTTTCGTCACTGTATTTGCTTGTCTGCCCGACAAAGTGTGGGTGATAAAAATATTCTTGAATTGACATCAGATTTAATCACAGTTACAGCTCTGCATCCATCTCCACACCCATTGCTTCAGCTGGACCTACTCAAACTCATTATTGCATAGATATGTTCATATAGGCACTGAGCAAATATTATTTTCCAGTTCTAAAGTCGTACTGTATCACACCATTGTGGTTCTGGTATTGCCAGATTCCAGATAACCTCCTCTACATAATTACTAAAAGATATCTTTACTGCCAGCATTTCATGGTGAAAAATGTAGAAATATATACTACCATTCAAAAGTTTGGAGTCGCTTAGAAATGCCCATATTTTTTGAAAGAAAAGCAATTTTTCAATGATGATAGCATTAAATGAATCAGAAATCCAGTCTAGACATTGTGATTGGGGTAGATGACTATTCTCACCGGAAATGGCTGATTTTTTAATGGAATATCTCCATAGGGGTACAGAGGAACATTTCCAGCAACCATCACTCCTGTGTTCTAATGCTACATTATGTTAGGTAATGGTGTTGAAAGGCTAATTGGTGATTAGAAAACCCTTGTGCAGTTATGTTAGCACATGAATAAAAGTGTGAGTTTTCATGGAAAACATGAAATTGTCTGAGTCACCCCAAACTTCTGAATGGTAGTGTAGCTATTTCATAATAAGTACTTTCTGCCTTATTGTAAAAGTCAACATTAAAAAGCCTAGAATTATTATCATATCAAGGCGAGTTCTTGCAATGGCAAGATAAGAGTTCCATGTAAAGGTAGTAAAATTACCCTGAAAACAAGCCCAGGACCCACAGGGACCCCATAAAGGAAAGAACAGATCATGTTAAATATTCCACTAAATGTATTTACAGATTTTGATAGTGACAAATGTGGTGCCAAATCCAATCAAACAGATGCTGGTCCCAGTGTGGGGCTGTTAATTCAGCCCTGGATAGAAGGATTGGGACAACATGTTGCATAATCAGACAACTTCTTTCTCACAGAGTGCATCACCTGAAAAGGAAGGGAGTTTGAGTTTATTGTAATGTACCTCAGGATAGTCCCCACATGTTAGAACAGGATCATCCTCGGGGCCTCCCAGAGCATACGTTCAGGCAGAGCACATAAGAAAGGTTTGGCTGATAATCTTTTATTTTGGCATGGGGATAACGACATAATCTGGAGAGAGAGGGATAGGATCTGTAAATGAGATAGAGGCAAAGACGTTAGATCCCTTCATCCACACACGTTCCCTCTCTCTCCTTTTCCATCTCTCACCTCCGCTGGTTTGCTTTTCCTCCGTCTCTCCATGGGAACGTATCCAATCATAGCACTCTGAAATTATTATTGAAATTTCCTCTGCCTGTGTGTGTGTGTTGGTGTGCGCAGCAGGGGCTCTAAATGAGATGAGTTGGAGTGGGGAGGCAGCAAGGTTCAGACAGTATCTGGCGTGTGAAGGGAATGTAAACGGCGAGTGGCAGCCACCGTGTGTCAGAGCTATCAGTGGAGGTGGGTGAAAAGTGGGACGGAGGCTGATGAGAATAGCAGGGTCACCTTTGGGCCAGCCCTCACTCTCACCGGCATCAGGGATTTTTATTGTCATATATTTTTTTTTTGCCATCCCTGAAAATAATGGAACAGGGCTGAGGAGGAGAGTGGCGCGGGGGGTGGAGAGAGATTGCCAACTGGAGGCCCGTGGAAAAGGAGGAATGGGCAGATATTGGGATAGTGAGATGGGAGGATTGGATTTTTTTTTCTGTAATGGCAAGATTTGACTGGGATTAGGAGAGGGAACGGGGGAATCAGATGGACGCTTTAGGAAAAGAATGCCAGCAGTGTATTGTGTGTGAGAGAGGGAGGTGTGTGGAAACTGTTGAGAGCTGCCCCGTCCAGTTGGAGTGTAAGCTCACAGTCAGCAGTTGCGAACATTCATGTCTGACTTGAGGAAAGGAGATTGTAAAAGTGCGCTTATAGCTGTAGTATTTCATAATGTCAAAACACACAATGGATAATAAAACAAATGACAGATTGTAACTCCATCATCCACAGAAACTTGGCGCACGATAGATCAGCTCGGTTATATTGTGCCATAACCATCTGCTGTATACGGTCTTACAGTGTTACTATCATGGCTGTAAAGACAGTACTCAGGGAAACAGATAGGATATCCCAGTTAAATGAAGCCTCATAATCCTTCATGCAGCAGCAGTGGCTCTCTTGGCTTCTCTGGGGGTTTGAGGTCATGCCTTCTTATGCAAGCCTTTGTAATAGTACAACAACAGCATCCTCAGTTTCCCTGGATTTAAAAATTCTGTCATTTTTTTAACATCATTGCTACTATTATGTCATTACCATCTCTGGATTGCAGTCGCCATGGTGATACACTTTTGAGTTTTTTATTTATTTATTTTTGCCTTTCCCTTTCTTGGTAAAAGATAGTGGCTCAATGGATGTTGTTGCTTTTAGAAGTTCTTCCTTCCCCCAGTTTTTTTTTTGTTCTTTTTTCCCCCCCCCACAAGTTGCAGTTTGGTCAAGTCCCAGATTTCTGTAATCACACCAGCTGTCATTTCCTTTGTCACCAGAAAGCCAGCACAGCTCATTAGAGAGCGCGAGAGCCTGGGTGATGCTAGCAAAGCAATTTGAGCTACAGAGATGCGTTGGCCTCAATTCCAGGTAGAAAGAAAGAAAGAAAGAAAGATCACAGTGCTGGTTTCTCTTGTGGGTCATTGTAGCGGGGAGAAGAACATTTTTTCATTTGCTTGAAGATAATTGCCGCAGTTATTATTCTGCTGATGCTCAGTTAAGCAGTAAACCAGAACAGGTCATTTTATATGGGACTTATATTCACAGCTAAGATTTAATATCTGCTGGACACCTTGTAGCTATTTGCTTGTGAGTGTTTTCTCTTATTGTTTTCGAAACCCATTATTAGAGTGAGCCATGATAACAAAGCAGAACAGTTACTGACTACATTTACAATGGGCTGTAATCAGGGATGCATACAACAGATACGCTCATTACTTATTAATTTGACTCGTCGTTTTCTTGATTAATTGGGTCAGTCAAATGTCAGAAAACAGTGACCCTCCGGTGGCTGTGCGTTTACATGTCTTGTTTATTTTGCCCGACAGTGCAAAACCCCAAAATAATTGACTTCACTCTCACGTGTGAGAAAGAAAAGCTTGAAACTAAGAATGTTCGGCTTTATTTTTTCTCTTTAAAAGGACATATATTCCCTTTAGACACCCGTTTCAGATGTTATCAGCCCATTAAATGGTTGTTATCATCGCAGATCTTCCCCATGCACAGCCAGTAGGGACCTCCTCCTCTTCTTAGTAGGCTCAGTAGGTGTTATCACCCCTTTTAATGGAGCTCGGTTATCACCTCATTTACCTCATTTTAACTACATTTCAACATTTTTCAGCATTTACAAGCCAATATTGAAAATCTGGAAGAACTCTGCATGCCAGTGTTGCTTCCATAGTATTTTCCTTTGCCTCTCAGGCTGTATATTTCTCTCTTAATCAGTAAACTAAAACAGCCATTTCTGATTCTTCTCATCGACAGTGCAAATGAGCTTTCCACTAACTCTCCGGAGGCCTTCCACAGTGTTGTGCTCCATATGTAAACATCTGAAGGCTGTTTATTTGTGGGCTTCGGCGCTCATCTCAGGAGGAGTGGGTGAATCCCTCATGGCATTCAAGTGGGGAAACTCTGTGCGTGCTAAAGGCTTTGTGTTTTGAGAGCAGAACTTCCTTGCCGTGCTTTGGGAAAGCCCAGTGTGGCTGCCGGTTTGTTTACATCAGAGAAACGGATCATTTTGAGGGTTGTAATGGTGGATTGGCAGAGGGACAGTTGACTTGTTTGCTCAATGAAATTGTGATTGCAGCAGCCGTGCAAAAGTGCTCGGATTAGAAGGGTCCCATGATGAAGTTAAGACTAACAAACACATTCATTCACACATATTACAGTGCATTGTGAGAAAATGAATAGCTTTGAAAAACACACTTCCTGGTTCACGCAGTATGTGCCATTAGGAAAAAAACAACTGCCTGACACGTTTTTTTTTTCTTTACCCTGCCTCAACAAATCCAGCATAGTTATTATAAATGGATTTTTATGTGTACATATCCAAAATCAATCTAGCTCTTCTCCTTTAACTTCAGTTTTTTAAAAATATATTCCCACAATACCTTTTAAAAATCTCTTGAGTGTGTGTATTCTGCTGTAATTTCCAGGTAGAGATAACAGAGAGCCTCTGAGTCACATCTTTAAAGACTTCTGTTAGGTTTCTCTCTGTGGAGTATCTTGTGTCTGTGCTTCTTCTCTTCTGCATTTCTTCCTGTAGGATGTGTTAAATGTAGATGGAAAATAGCACATTATTTAAAAAGGAAGCCCTCATTGTTTCTTGTTCGTGAGCATTCAGCTTGTTGTACTCCTTGACAGTTCAGACAGCATGCTTTCTTTTCAACACACCTGCCATTTCCCAAGAATCTCAGCCGTCTTACACTGCACCTGCTTCCTCTGCCCAACTCCAGCAACACTAAAACACATCCTTGTGGGCTGCAAGGACAGGATAAAGCTGATTCACCTGCTGGCACAACTAAGTGCTACAGTGTTTTGGCGGAACCAGTCAGCGAATGAGCATCAATCCCCTTCCGCTCTTCATCCTGCTGGCTGGAAACAGCGTTAGTCTTGAAAGATGAAGATTAAGCTAGACCCACCGTATCAAACCCAGGCAGATGAGAGGGACAAACAATTGGAAGATGGTGGCAGACTTAAGCCAGTATTATACTCTGCATCCACAAATATGCAAGGGCCTGTTAGGATCCAAGTCCCACAGGCAGATCACTCCGTGGATGTCTGCGCATGCTCTAGTGTATGGGTGAAGTACGTAGATGCTGATCTACTAACAGCAAATGCAGGGAGCTGAGTCTTCTTAGCAGACTCCAAGTGGACTACAAAGTAACCTAATAACAACAACTACATGTCTGTGGTGTCCACAAATGTCTATTTGCACATCTGCAATTCAAGTTTTTTACGCCAGAGGCTCTGCTTTCCAGTTGAACTCTTTTCACCCAACCTCAGTCCATATTTTGTGCTATGGTTGGTCTCACTCCATCTCTCTATCATTGAGTTTACCCTGAGATAGCACTTTGGCCCTACAGCCAGAAGATCCCAAGTTTGCGTCCCGGCCTTCCCATAATCTTTCTGCATGGATTTTGCATGTTCTCCCTGTACTCTGGGTACACCGGCTTCCTCCCACAGTCCAAAAACATGCTGAGGTTAATCGGTAACTCTAAACTGGCTGTTGGTGTGAATGTGAGTGTGATTGTTTGTCTTTATATGTAGCCCTGTAATAGACTGATGAACTGTCCAGGGTGTCCCCTGCCTTCACCCTAAGTCAGCTGGGATAGACTCCAGCCCCTCTGTGACCCTAGTGAGGGTTAAGTGATATGTAGAGGATGGATGGACGGATGGATTTAGTGTGGACCTATAAGCTCAAGGAGCTGAGGTATGCTGAATTTTCATCTAATGTGCAACAATCTAGACAGAGAGTAGAGGTGCGACCAGTCAAAGTAGGCTGCAGTGGGTTTGTAGTTGCATCAGCAGGCTACTCTGACGATGGGAGTGCGAAGGCCCACCAGCTAGCAAAGACCTCTCAAGAGCTGCTGAAGAGTGCAGTTAATGAGTCTGGACAAAGAAAAATGACTCCTTCTGGGCTCCCAAGTGAGTTAATAGAAGTACTGTGGACCAGCAAGAAAAGAGGGTGCCCACTTGATAGCCCAGAAGATGCCAGCACTCATTTGGCCATCACATAGAGTCTAGGCTGCATGTCTCAGGGGTACAATTAAGAGATATTTACAGTTAGTCCTACATACCAGACCTAACTACTAGAAAATAGAGAGTTTTCAAGGACAGCTTGAGAACTGTTTTACTAATAGCCATCTTGAAGTACAAATATCACAGTGCCTGCCTGGATACTGCAGGTGTCACACTAACCTCACCTTCCTCTTCCTGTATCTGAGTCTCACAGATTAGGTGAAAGAAACTGCAAGGAAGTTTGAGTAACTGTTAATGGCATTTCTACTGCAGGTGATGCCTGTACAGAAACTGAGACAATCAACACCTTTTACAAAGGCTTAAATCTTTTCTACAACTGTTTCCATCAACTCCTTAACCCCTGAATAATCTGTATTGCAGTGGGACTCATCAGCATGGAGCATATGAAAGTAAAGATTCTTTTTTCTGTTGAGACTTACATCTGGCGCATTTTTCTTCAATGTACAATTCAAGAGCAGACTTTCATTGACAGAGCATAGTTCTCATGTTTGTTTTCGTGTTCGGCATGCCATGCAGTGCAGTTGATAATGTAACTAAACTTGAGTATAACAGTATTTAAGCCAATCGTCCCTTTTTAAGCCTTGTAAAAGAAAAGGAAATAAAAAGTTTGAGTTCGACAACATTTTTGCACAAGCTACAGAAAACATTAAATTAAGAAATATGTGAATGAAAACGGAACATTTGTCTTTATGCCTCCAGATAAAGTCTGATGTGTAAATTTTCTACAAGCATGCAGTTTTCTGAGTATAATGCGCAACCTTTTTTGCACTGTATAGCCTTCATCAGATTGCTTCCATCACTCTCAACAGTGACTGAAGGTAAAATAGAAATATCTTTCATTCATTGAATGCACTGCTGCCTCATTCTTTTCTGCTTGCACATTGATGGCCTTTGAATGAGGGTTTGTTTTATCTGGTGAATAGAAGCTGTACTCTGATTTGGAATTTTTTGCTTTTTACAACTGAAAGTGTTTGTATAAAGTCACAATCTTACCTTGTGTGGTGAAAAGCTGTGAGAATGCAGTTTAGTTGGATAGGAATATAGTTTTTGTGAGACAGGCTTGATGCGTTAAACAGGATTACTATTCCCACCAGGGGAGTTTGTCACTTGAAGGTAACCATGGCATTTTTGGGCACAACATGGTGTTGTTTTCCATTGCAAGGCAGTCTCACACCCGACCAGAGCCAAATGAAGTATGAATATTTAAGCCATATTGTGGAGAAACACAGCTCCAAATGAATGCTAATGTTGCTCTCTATATGCCATACATGTAAATGAGTCACAATTTGCTAACAGGTTAATGTAGGTTTAGGCAGACTTGTGGTTCTTTTTTTTTTTCTTAGCAAAATGTGGACGGCACTGATAAGTTACCTCTTTATTATATACTTGATACAACACACAAATGTGTGCATTCATATCAGCCACAGACCACCAGCTCTTCCTTTAGTTTTCCCTCTTCCACAAATCATGTCCTCCACACTCTGACATGACTCTTACTCTCTTTTTTCCGACTCCTTTCCTCTCACCTGGTCTGCTTTCCAAATCTCTATTCCCTATCTCTCTCTCTTTAGCCCGAGCCAATCCTCTCTTGTGGCCTTGTGCACACAAGATTAGCCATTAGCTCTTCCTTCTCCGCCCCTGAGACCAAACCTTGCCACCACTCACGCGCCATCCGGCTGTCCAAGGCTCCACTCCAAGACTCAGTGGTGTGAGATTGGCCCCACAGGCTGGGGTGAGATTAGACGTGGCACGGTGGGGCTCAGTGGGCAGCCAGCTGACACCGGTGGAGCTGGTGCAGAGAAGTCGCAGGCTGGAAGCTGACATTTCCTCAGATTTTCTGTCACCGCTGCATAATGGGGCAAGCAGGTGATGGGGACAGAAGGAGCATTACTGTGCCAAAATCACCAATCTATGTCTTTTTCCAGGGAGACAGAAGACGTGAGATGGAGAATGTTAACTTGTGTGTACTCAAAGGCTTTTGTGTAGCTGTGTGTGTTGATCAGTTCCTTTTTTAGTTATTTTTTGACCTTTTAGCATAGAGAGAGACAGGAAATTATGTGGAGGGCCATAGCCTGGATTCGAACCCATGACCACTGTATCGTGGACTCTAGCCCACTGTTTATGGGTTGCCCACATTGTGCCACCAGGACACCTGTAAAGTTTTGTCTTCTCAGTTGATGTGAAGGTATGTTAGAATGTTAATCCATTTAGCATTTACATTGAGCATGAAGGATGTAGTGCAACAGCACTGCAGTCTGAATTAATACCAGACTGGTATTTTCAGAAGTTACCGTTTGTTTTTTCTTCTACAAAATTTATCCTCACTGTTTCTTTGCTGAGGTGTGCTGGGAGGTTATCTGTACTGTAGTTGTGTAATTTGAACACAACACCACCAACAAATACACATCCATTGTTTAACTTAGAGTTTAACTTACAGTTGGAATGTAGAAAGTTTTATTTTATTTTATTTTTTATTATTCCCTGATTAAAATAATGGATGTTGTCTCATCTTTCCTATTAGCTATGCTAGGGCGATCTCTAGTCACAATATGTGTTAAAGTAGTGGGTCTGATTGCTTGAAAAAACCTGAGTCTATTTCTTAAACCTGTGGAGCGTTCATCTTCTCCTCTGGCAGAAATTACACAAACACTGTTGACACTTCCTGGGTTTTTGCTCCAAGTTGCTGTTGTCTCCATCACTACAGTCGTTCCGCTCTTTTATTTAGACAAACCAATTCTTGCTGCTTGATGTAAAATTCGACCAGCACAGAAATGCTGACACATAAGGTAGATGGAAAATTCCAGTGTTCTGCAAAACATTGCAGTATTGTGTGAACTCGCTTGATCAGTGTAAGAAAGTAACAGATGTTGATTTACATGCAAAAGTCCTCCTCTCTAGCTTTTAAACCTGCGATAAATGATAACTCTGAACAAAACACTGATGTATATTCAGTTTTTAAGTTGATATGGAAAACTTATTAGTCAACAGTCACCTATTTGCACATCAAGCAGGCATAGAGCAAAATTATAATTCATGTGGCGTTAGGGGTTTGTGCTCTTGTGAGTCCAATATTGAGCCTCCTTTTAGCTCTGTTCCTGAGGGAAATATTGTGCTCTTGCTGCACTAGGTCACCAGCTAGTTGCTAATGTTGTTTGTCTGTTGTTTGTTGCTGCACAGGTAGTGTGCATGGAGTTTATTATAGATTTTTTACTGAGACCAGCTGCCTGCTGTGACCTAAAAAGCACTATGAGAGTGACTAAGTGAATCTAAACAGCAGGATTTCACTTGGGGGGGAGGGGACAAAAACAGTGACACATTCTGACGTGAGCTGTAGAGTTAAGTCATAATTTTGTGGGCATTTGTCTCAAAAAGCAACCCTTTTAGCATCCAAGTAGTACAGATGATCAAGTCTGTGTCTAACTGACGGGTTGAAGACATGCATGGGTGCTTCTCTGAGTGCTTCACTGCTGATTTCAGGATTGAAACGTCTGTTGTTTGAGAATCTATGCCCTCACACATGGTGGTTCAAGAAAACTAAGTTTGCAGTTAATGGCACCATAAATTGTTTGCACAGTTTACATTCAGCAGAGTCTACTTTTGACACAAGTCTTTTTGCCATTGTCTTTCCTGTCTCATCTGTCAGACTGTTGATAACACAATAACACATTTGTTTTTCTAAGATTTTATGTGGAAGGGGGTCGTCCATGTTTACATGACTGGCATTTAACTGGCTCAAAATAGCATTATTGATGATGTGATTAGCTGTTTGTTCAAGTCAGGCAGTGGGCCCTGCTGACAGTATGTCAGAGTCACTTATGTCATGCAAATGCTTCCCAAGTAATCAAACACAATGCTGTAGTTCTGCCGACTAAAGTGACACTACATGTCTTCCTCTGCTCTCTAAAAGAACGCCACGGTGACAGCATATTTTGGTTTCTCACAAAGATATACACAGCACATTTCTTTTGTAATACAAGTGATTAAAGTGCTTCTAAATGGCTCTGAGCAATAAGTAGTAAAATGAAAATGGAGCTTTTGAAACAACTGTCGGATATTGAAAGTCCATGCGAGCACAAAAGGTTTTTAATAGCAGCTTCTGACAGAAGGGCTGCTCCCTTCCTGACACGTTGTTCAAGATATCGGCTACAGTGTGTATATAGCAATATTTTAGCAGATCTGCCTGTCTGTTTGAAATACAAGCCCTGAGATTCAATTCTAGTCTGGACAGATGCCAGTATAACGTCAAAGGATTTTTTTTTTATATACTGCATTAGCATACTGGCAAGTAAATAGAGACCCTCAGGGGTGGATGAGTCCTTTTTAATTTGTTAATGAGTTGATGTTGGAGAAGGTTGAGTTACTTTATAGTCAACTAGGATGAGGAAAGGCTTTGTGATTCCTACTATCGCTGCCAATATGCCTTGAAGTATTGCAATAATTTCAAATATTTTCCCAGGCTATTGGCAAGCTTGGGCTGAGATTTTCATACTAAATATTTATATGCATATGAAAATATGTTGATATTGTGATTTCAATACTGATTAGTAAAATATATTTTTTCTGACTTTCTTTCATCCTGAAACTTTTGTATCTATGGCTACGAGGGCTTTATAGATCAGCCACAGCATTAAAAAACTAACAATGGAAGTGAATAACATTGATCATCTCGTTATAATGCAACATGCTGCTCGAAACCTTGAGTCAAACCTGGCATTCATGTGGTTTCTACTGTGACATGTACCACCAACCGAAACATTGTTGCAAATCAACCACAACCACATGGCAGGAGCCACGGAGGAACACAGTGAGCCCAAGCCATTGACCGGGCTTCCAAACTCCTCAGATCTTAATCTGATCAGACATCTGCGGTATGTACTAGAAGAAGTCCAATCCACTGAATGCCTCACCACACAACCCACAGAATCCAAAGGACACACTGCCGTCATCCTGGTACCAGACCCCACAGGATACCCTTTAGTAGTCCCATGTCCATGCCCCAGTGGGTCAGAGCTACACACTGAGAACCTTCATGATATTTGGCAGGTGGTTTTATTACTGTGTGCATGTGTATTCATGTACTGTACATACAAGAAGACACAAACTTCATTACTCCACCAAGGAGAAGGTGGAGCCTTGGCGGAGTTATGTGACGTCTGTCTCTGTTTGTCTGTCTATCCATCTGTTTGTCTGTCTGTTAGCAGCATTACTCAAAAACGGACCTGTTGACTTGGATGAAATTTTCAGGGAAGGTCAGAAATGACAAAAGGACCAGCTGATTAGATTTTAGCAGTGATGTGGCTTATAGTATGGATCCAACGATTTGTTAAAGATTTCTGTATCATTGTGAGATAGCGGCATGGCGTCACTGTAGCCATGACTACAAGTAAAGACTACGTCAGCTGACGATCACATGGTTGCGATCCTACAACAAATCAACTACTGTGGACTTGTGGGAAATGATGCAAGGAACAATTGATTTAATTATGGGGGTGTTTCTAAATCCCATTCAGTTGTAGCAGGCAGCAGACTGCTACATACAGGGTGTCCCAAAAAAATTGACATCATTTGAGCTGTTCATATCAGAGTGACTACATGGTCAAGAGAAATGATACTTAATAGGATTCATTTTGGACATAAAATGTTTTATTTTGCAACTTTTAAATGAAAATGTTCCAAATTTATTAGAACTGTTCAATGTGTGCGTCACTTCTGAAACTGCCGGCCGTCCAGATCCTCATTTCCAACACAGACAGCCTTCCTCTTGAAACTTTTTATGCCACATCCAAATCTGTGTTCCTGTTGGCACTTGCTTATGAAATTTTCTAACAAATTCACATTGCACATTCACATTTGACTGAGTTTGGGCGTGTTTCAACACACAGATTGCCTGTTCTGTTGCAGTAAAAGGCATGTCTATTCCTGAAAGCAGAAAAATAAAAACGATTGCACTTTTTTGAGCAAACAGAGCGAACGAATTAGACACACTGTATTTAAGTCACGTGAGTCGGTATCCGTACGTAACGTATACATGTAAAACACGCCTGTGCTCAGAGCAAAGTCTTTTTTTTTGGGTACATCTATATTAAATGTCCACATTCTATGGTGGTTTCTGATCATCAATAACTAATAAACGAATGCCATATTTCTAAAAAAAAAAAAAAATTCTGCATTTCTGACAGTGCCTTATGAGGGAAACAGCCCTGGTGGAGTACTGTGCTCCCTGAATGCTTTTCTTGTTTGCATTGCTTCACCTCTGAAGTCTCGACCACACTCACAAATGTTTCTTCAACCTTCTCTTAAAGGTAACACTCAGTTGTAACCCCATGCTACCTTTATTAATGGTTATGCTCAGTCATTGTCCTGCCATATCAAACATAATGACTATAATCTCCGCTCTCCTATTTTATGATCCCTGTTAGAACATTTACCTCATAGCTGTAGAGATTTCACACAAAAGTAAAACAACATTAGCCTGTCGTTTCGCTCGGCATGCCTTTTTGTATTGTATCTCTCTTCTTCTCATCATCTCTTCTTCCTGCCTGAGGGATATTCACAGGCAGAATTTTGCTGCTTTTTAACATAAATCAAGCAATTCTTTTGGGAAAGTATTTTAAAAAGACACAAGACTATGCTTCTGAAAACTCCACCGAGCATTTGGAAAACATCTGATGGCAAGATGATGATAGTTCAAAGCCAGTGGCTGAGAGTGATGCAGTCAGCTACTTCAGCATATGGGCAAAAATGACTTTTTTATTATGTACCATTGTGATTACAAGCTATTCAACAAGCAAACAAAGGCTGCTTGTATTGCAGCAGCCCGGCTTGCCCTCAGTGATAACTAAAACCAATGACACAGTATATAATTACACTGCTGGTCAAACGTAACATTAGCTTACAGAAACAGTCATTAGTCAGCTGCAGTCTCGTTTGTTTGCCATGTGGGCTGACCACTTGCAAGGAGAGGAGTGCAGTTTGCTGCCAGCTGAATGGCAGGACATGGATAAGCAGTAAAATATGAATGGATTTGGCTCAAGTTCCAGATGGAGCGGGATGTTACCTTTGGTCTATCATTTGGCCGGCAAAGTCTGCGGCTCCAGCTCATGAATAGAACAACAGCAAGATGAGTGGACATGACAGAAACGGCGGTTTTTAAAAGCAGGATGGCTTGTGTTCACTGGTCTTCTGAACTCTTATAAATAATACTGTTTTGTGTCCGTATTCTAAGTAAGTTGATATCTGCTGTTGTTGCACACTAAGATCGGATTCTCTTGCCATTTCTGTATAATTAGCCCTTCTATTGTGTTTGGGCTTCATTGCATCCTCAATAATGGTCCACTGAATACAATAAACCACATTTTTATCATTTTTCCTCTTTTTTTAAATACCTATAAAAGAACCATTAGGAATACAAAAAGATATAACAAAATAATTATGCTAAAAACATTATACTAGATAGTAAAATAATGTTGTGTAATAATATTAAAATTATGTTTCATGCCAAGCGTGAATTCATTTGTAGAGTGGCACACAGTAAATGTGATCCCACACAAATACACACACTCTTCTTTTTCACTTTCACACAAACACACACACGCCTCCCGTTCCCCAGCTGTATTGCACTATATACGCTGGGGCTTTTTCACACTTTATTTCTCACATCGCATCACACAACTGGTACAGCATACAGCACACACACAGACAAACACACACACTGCCAGAAATAACACTTATTCATAAATCCGTAGTCAACCGAAATTCTTATTAGTTCATATTAAATGGATTTTTTAAAGCAGGAAAATATGTCGTCATTTTTGACTCATAAAAGATGTAACAGTAATTCCTCATTTTAATGTAAGAAAATACAGCTTTTTTGGCAGAATTACTTGGTTTATTGGTGGCCTCTTGTTGTGTCATTATCACAAGCAATAAATAGATCAGTTGTGCTTTTTTTTTTTGAAAACTAAAGATGATTCCTACATTGTAACTAATGTAGATTAAGCATCAACACAGCCGTTTCGTATACATATCGTACATTCAAAGCTTTTGCAATTTTCCGGACTGACTGACCTTCAATTCTTAAAGTAATGAAGGATTGTCGTTTCTCTTTCCTTAGCTGAGTGGTTCTTCCCACAATATGGATTCTAACAGTTATCAAATAGCGCTGTCAACTGTGTATTAGCCTAAGTTCTGCACAACACAACTGATGGTCCCAAACCCATTAAGAAGGCATGAAATTCCACAACTTAACCTTGAAAAAGAACACCTCAGAAGTGAAAATCATTTCACGTGACTACCTCATGAAGCTTACTGAGAGAAGGCCAAGGGTTTGGAAAGCAGTAATCAAAGCAAAGGGTGACTACTTTTAAAAATCTAAAACATATTTAGAAATATTTCACAATTGTTTGTTTGCTACATAATTCTGTATGTCTTTCTTCATAGTTTTCAATTCAATCAGTCCAATTCAATTCAATCTTTTATTGTCATCGTCAATAAAACAATGAAATTTCATTCAGAGCATTCAGACACTGCACAGCAATGATATAAAGTGCAAAGATGGTGCATGTCCCTTCTCCCAGTCCCATAAACAACTGCTGTGTTTAAAATGAACACACAGTATAATAATATAATTTCATTATTTAATGTCGGCACAAATGTATGAATAGGAACAGTGACAGTGGTACTGCAGCACACAGAGGGAACATACAGTTATCTGAGTGCTGTTTGATTAATGCGACAATGCAAAGTCCAGTTCACAGCTATTGTAACAGTGGGGTATGGTGAGTATCACCGGAAGAGAACTAGTTGAAGTACATAACACCCTAATAAATCCTAATTCATTCATTTACATTTGGGTTTGTATCGAGGTTAGGAAGGAACGTGTACATTTATGCCTTTAAGGGTTGCTGTAACTTTTTGGTTTTTTTTAAACTGGACAGAGCCAGGCTCACTTCCTAACTGTCTCCCTGCTGTTGCTTCAAAGACACAAAAGTGCTATCAATCTTCTTATTACTTCTCAGCGAGAAAGTGAAAAAGCATACTTTGCAAAGTGTTGGAGTAATTGAAGTCGCATGTGGGAGCTGTAATTTGACAAGTTGAAAAAACATTAGTCAGGCCAGGTAATTGCTGCAGGACTTCATATTGTAGAAGCACTTAGAGCCCTCACACACCCGTGGCTCACCCCTACTGGTGTTTTCACTTAATGCGCCTGATTAAATCACTCATGGGGACTGTGAATGTGTGCAACCCAGGCTTGATTGGCATCTACCTCGCGAGTTTTGTTGGTTTTGTTGTCACCTGTCAGAGCAGAACAGCCTGTATCTTTGTTTTTTATTGACTTTGGTGACATCACATAATTCCTGTCAACCTCAGCAGAGATCTAATTAGCCTGAATACTCTGTGGGTGTTGCTGTAATACCTCGACAGTAACGTGTGCGCTTGAAAACCTGTGGCTTCGGGTCATTTTTATCACACTATGACAAAGTCTGTCTCTTCACAGTAACACAGGTCCAGGTGGGCGACTAGTGGCCCATGCAAGCCATATGTGTCAGGACCACTCACCAAACAAGAGTGCGTCACGATGTTCCACAAGGATGGGTAGAAATAGATAGAAAAGAGAGGGTGTTTGTCACTCACTGCCAGCTCACCCCTGTATATTCTCCACATTGTGCTGGGGCTTGGAGAGTAAATATGCCAAGGTTAGAGAGGTCTCGCTGCTAGTGCGAGCTGAGAGCAGTATTAATTAAATTTCCAACGAGCATGTTGATGTGAGATATGGGTAGGAAATTCAAAATCCTTGTGCAATATGTGCATGACAACAAATAATGGAGTAATGGAGGAAAGGGGGAGATAGGTGAAGGGAAAAAACCATCGATCAAATCATGGAGATCACTTGCGTTTTGCCTTGGTGGTGCTAGCTGCCACATTTATACAGGATTAAATGGACTTGAAATTAAGCAGAAACAAAAGCGTGAATGATTTAGTGTGGTTGATTTGACAAAAACATCCGTTTAACAGCTTAATAGGCAGTGAGTGCTGCAGGCCAGAACTGCGGCTGTGTCATAATGCATTAGAAAAATCAAACTTAAAAAAGATGGGTGTCCTCTTTAGGAAGGAATAGCCTGCATTGCTTTCTCCCCATGTTATTTGAAGTCCAATGTGGCTTGCTTTAGGCTATTTCAGCGTATTTCCGGATTAAGAGAAGAATCGTGTCTGGGACACAACACAGGAAGAGGCTGCTCAAAAAAAGGGCTAGTGTAAACCATTGCAAATGTGGAGGGGAAAAAAGCACAAAAGACGATTCCACGCCATGTTGTTGGTGAAGCAGTGCCCTGTGAAATGCTTTTTGTATAATACTGAGCTGTTCCAAAGACTCGATGTTGCTTTATGAAGTCATATTTTCACAAAATGACTCATTCTCGAGCAAAATGAGGAAACAACCATGGATAGCCCTCTGATAAAAGCAAGATGGTCAAAAAGAGGAAGATAGCGCTGGTGACTCATGTGACTGTTTCTGTCGATGGATCTCGATTGAAACTCGCCCTCATCTGCCTTTTGATGGGTGTGTGTGCTTGTATGTGAATGTGTCATTTTCATTTTTTTGACTGTGTCGTATTCTGACAGTTTTTATTTAACTAAAGAACAGTTAGCTTCTCAAAATATTGCCAACATAAGTCAAATAAGAAATATCCAGGTATGCAATGCACTTTTCCTAGTTTTTTGAGGAACCTGAATGCACTTTTCCTGAGCCGTGGTTGGCTGATGGGCCCTGCTCCGTTTGGGTTAGAAGAGAACAGAATGCACGGTCTAATCCTCTCAAAGCAGGAAGAGATGACGCTCTAGGTCCATAATTCCTCTTTTTAATCCATTCAAAAAGGCTCGGACCCAGCTGAGGACCTTGTTTATGGATTATGTTACGTTGACAGCTGCACGGTCGCTGCTGATGGTGGTTGTACCTGGCTGGAGCTGTGTCTAGTTCCTGTTGGATTTGGGGCAGTGAGCCAGAGGTCACTGTGTCTGTGTTGTGCTTAAGGTTTGACTTAGATTTTGAAAGCGCAGAGGATTTTAAACACACTCATGAAGAGAAATGCAGCAGTCAGTCAAAATTTAATCTGGAGCAATGTTTTTGGGAGTGCTAAGTATCCAAGCACTGTAACATCCACATGAACATCGGCGCCCAATGTTTCCTAGCAGAAAATTACGTTGTGGTGAGATTATCAGTGTTACTCACTTCATCTGTCAGTAGTTTTAGTGTTGTGACTTATTTGCCCTTATAGTCATCTATCTTGATTCACATCCCCACTACATACCACAGGTATACAATATTGCCTGCCCTTGAGCCACAAACAAAATCGGTCAACCTGCCCAGATAGCTGACATCTTTAAAATTAAATGCCTTTGTTTTCAATAAGCCAGGCTTCTTCAATATTGGAAAGGCTGTGTGCAAAATGCATTAGCTACTGTTTGTGAGTGAGATACTCGTTCAGACCATTTTAACTTGGTATCTGCTGCATTTACTTCGCTGAAAGTTCCACTGAATTTGTCGCAAGAGCCGAGTTCATACTGTGAGTGAAAAGTTGAGACAACCTCCTACTGGCCAGGTAAATGCAAGAAGCCAGAAAGAGTCAAAACTACAGCAATGCAGCTTATTGCCAGACAGACATGTTTGTAGTTTAAGTCTTCATCAGGGCAATAGCAATGTGACATACACATTATATTCCATCTCATTATGAAAGGATGAGATCGTAAAAATGCACGTAAAGCGTCTCTTTGGTTACAAATGATAACCATCATTTCTAACTGGATTGTGTTAAAACATGAGAGCCATCTAATAGTTAATCTACCAGATACTACAGTTCTTCTAATGTCTACTTAAGGCTCCAAAAGCAAGTCGATCCTCATAGACCCCCATGTTAAAGAATAAAGAAAATGTCAAGATCATTTTTAGCTCCTGCAACTGTATAGGGAGTGTTTTTTGTATATAATTTACCAGTTTAAATGATATAAGGCTTTAAGTTATACATAATTAGGGGCAAGACTATTTTGAGTGATGGGTGAGCGCTGTCCCAGGACATTCCATGGCCCAGAGACGTTCTTCAGCTCCATTCATGTTCCACTTGCTCCTTTTTGATTAGCTGGGAGTTAGGTGCAGTCAGGCACTGCCAAGATGACGAATTTGAAAGCCACCACCCAGTGCTTCAACACCACTCTTCAGGAAACCTGTGAGTGATCTCATGGAGGGTTCGTCCATCTTCATATACAGTCAACGGCAAGGCGTGCTCACTGCAGCCCAACTGCATTAGTCCTTCTCTGTCACATGTATTACTTTGCCATGTAGTGACAAACAAGGATATTAATAGTCAATCAAGAACGATTTATGCCAATTTCTCAAACAGGCTGGAGAACGCAGAACCTTCAAATCTTGTGGGATCAATTTTCTTCTGGAAGTTAATAAGTTTTTCCTGTATACGTCATTTAAAAGAACAAAAGGTTCATTCTGGTTGGATTACACCTTCAGGCGGGCGAGTAAATTGACTCCAACAGTTAAAAATTACTTTTTCCTTTTTGTCATCGGAATGTAAAATTTTGCCCGCACTCTCATCCTTTGAAAATATGGCTTGATGGGTTTTATGTTATGTTACTGGAGTAGTGCTACGTATGATATGTGTTTCGTGTTTCTGTGCCAATGCCCACCAAGCTTTTTGATGGTATCATTATTTATATCACAGTCATTATTGTTCCATGCCTGATTCATTTTGTCATTTGCGTCACTGGAACAACCGCCCTTGGCTCACATGTTGGAGGAGCTTGGCTTCTCCTCATTGGTCTTATGGCTGACAAATGACTTTGTGAAACGCGATATGGTCTCCTGCAGCAAAAAAAGAATAGAAATTGAATCCTGGCCTCTGTCGGCAGTCTCATCTGTCATCTTTTCAATATTGATGTCCATTATGTTTATAGATTATTCGGCTGTCTTCTGTTCTCGGGCTCGGCTCACCATGTCAGATCGGCCACTTGGGTCAGCGGCCCTTTGATAATGTCATTTTGATTGATGGGTTTCATAGTTTGTCAGCACGGTCTTCTTTTAAATGAGCTCCCCACACAACTGAGAGATTACATCTTAGATGAGTCAGAGTTCAAACTGTGTACTGGTTGCACTGTGATGTTGATGCAGTGCGGCTGTAGGACAGATTCTGTATCATCATCCGAAGCCATTATCAGCTATTTGGCTCATGTTCATTGCTTCCTGTATCACCTTTCATGGATCACATGTCCTTTTACGGGAAGAAAACGGGCCTCGGTAAGATTTATCACACCTGCCAATAGCCATAATTTTGTTTTTGCTGGCATGGTACATTTATTTTGTGGCCTGTATCTTTTGGAACACTCAACGCAATTGAGTATATTTATGAGGAGTAATTTATTAGGCACATGTAGCTAAAACTAATGCAGTCTTGTGTAACAACCCTGTATCTTCATGAAGGTTATAATGTTCAGTTTGAGAGAGTGCTGATTCAACTGCAGGATCTATCTGGAGGCTGCAGTTTGCGCTGCAAGAGGTGTTTGCGATATTTTGTCTACCTCATTTATTATCAGTGAGGCTAAGGTAGCATATTGTCAACGGCGGTCCTATTGTGCTGGATGTGAAGTTTCTACATGTGTTATTCTGCGCTAAATGAATCATGTCATTAAATTATTAACTGCTTATGCCGGCTTGTCCTGACACAATAGTCTCTATCAGCTTACAATTGGAATTTCACACATGTTGAATTACGTAATACCATATTATGATATTGCAGCACATGGATGTTACACTTTTCCAAATCAGCCAAACAAATTAGTGAAATGCTCAGGGGAGTTTGAATAAATCACTGCCCACATGTCAAGTCTGAACCCAGTCGAAGCGCTTTCGAGGGTGATTCAGTGATGATTGCGAGCCATGTGGGGTTTACACTGTATCTGTTTAGCCACACACAGCCATATGTAGGATATATCCGCCTGTGCGTCTCTCATCCCTCTCCACTGCTCTCCATCTCTCCCCAGTGTGTTTGCAACCAAGGTCGTAGTGGTCTCGCTCTGTTTTCAGGGGTGTGTGTGGGCTTCATTCATCATCCGTATGAAAGCTGCACACTAGAGTGCCCTAAATCTCCTGTCTGTGTTTGGGCGTGTGTGTGTGTGTGTGTGTGTTTGTGCTCACTGAAAGAAATGCTCTCTCGTTCCCTCTGTATGCTTACTCAAATGAATGATCCTTTGTCTCTGCTCTCTCTTGAATACCTTTTTATTTCACTGATATCTACATAAAGTCACATTCTGCAAGACTATGCTAGTGTCCTTGTATACACAGTGCAGTACAGTACAGTACAGTTATATCATGATATTCTGTACAAGATCGTCAGAGGGACTGTGTGAGAACAAAAGAAAGTAAGACAAAGAGCAGCTAGGAATGCAAAGTTAAAGCAAAAGAAGACTCACCCCACTCAAGTCAATATTTAGTCGAGGCAATTCTGGCAGCATCTGCAGCCTCGGGCCAATATCAATAGGTCTGTATCTGCTTGGCACATCTGGACACTACAATTTGTCCTCTATTCTTTGAAAAAAAAGGGACTCTGTCAGGTTTCATGGGGACTGTGAAATCGGGATCAGATTGAGACAGAGATGGTTGTTTTTAAGTCATTACAGTCTTACTGCCGTTAGCGCCTTAATCTGGGCTGCTGAGGTCGTTTTTTTTTTTAGACCATTGAACACTCCTCCACACAGTTTCCAATGTGCCTTCTGGGAAATACCAGCCCAGATGTCATGGGAGGGTTTTCAGCAGCGATAAAGCTGTGACAGGTGGATCATCCCAGCCTCCGTGTGTCCCATCTCAGCCATGAAACCTTGTAGCTCATTCACTGGACTCATTATTGCCTCTTTACTCGAGTTGTGCCCTTCTTGCTGTGCCAGTTTTCGAAGATGGCCTACTTCAGGAAAATTGTTGTTTGTATTTTTTATGTATTGCCTCGCTGTAATTTTAAGAATATTTGGTGCTTTTTGTAATTTCCCTTTTCAGAGCAGTTCTTTACAGCAAAAGCCCGGAGGTGCATTCCAGCCTTTGCGCCGAATGCACGTAAATGTAGTTCACATGATGGCTCTCTGACAGGCACTTTAAGCAAAATGAATGCATGGTGAATTTTCGAAGCGGTGTCATCGAATATAAAGACAACAGAAGTATGCAGGAAGATGTAAAAAGGTGCAAAATTGCAGTGGATGGTGTGAATAGAATTTCGCTTAGAAAAAGGTGCTTATGCTGACTCCAATTCAAGAATGTTTGCAGATATAAACAAAATGAGAATGATCTGGAGGGAATTAATTATCAGAGATCAATGAGACCCTTTGTAGTGAGTGCTCAGATTTGTGTGGATACACATGGTGGAAATGTGCTCACTGCCACAACTGTAATGCTTCCACATGTTTTCCCAAAAAATAAATGACTTCTGAGGTCTTAGATTTCGAATGTATTTAAATTAGAATCTCTTTCCTGAAATTATATGTGATATAATCACAAATATCTTCCTAGTTTCCCGTGCACAGTGGCTGTCCCTGGTTCTATTTCACAAGTTACAGGAGCTGAACCAATCGACCAACGCTTGATCTCAGCAGAGCGACTCAGCCAGCTGCTTCAGAGAAATGAGCTCCAAGCTTGTCGCTGGTTCCCTCCCTTGCAGCAAACCTTTCCCATTTTCTCTGGCAGCCTGGTGGATACACGGGTAGCAACACCAGCAGAGTCACAGTTTTAAAAGCAACAGTCACAGTCTTGAACTCTGTTGTGTTTTTAGGTGGATTTGTGTGAAATCATGCATTGCCGAGCTCCAGACCTCAGTAAGGGGATTAAAGATGATCTCTAACCCCTGGGAAGAAGGTCCACAACACCTTTGTGACTGATCCACCATTTTTTACTTCTCCGGCATTGTATCAGCCATCCTGCTTATCTCCCCTTTAACTCCAGATTTCCCTCTGATCTATTCTCTGCCCGGTGACCTAATCCTAAGTTTCTCTTGCCTTTGCTCTCACTGTCTTCTCTGCAGTGTTAAAAGTCACTCAGAAGATACACTTTCATCGTGTTTATTAAACTGAAGTGACTGAAGCAAAAGGAACAAAGGGAAGACGGGATTTGTTAGAGATGAAGGTGAGGCTAGGACGGCACTCACGGATGAGACCGGTCGACTGCTCTGGTCCAGGCGTGGATCGATACTAGGTGATGTAGGAGCTGGCGGGGGGTGATTGTGGGGCAGGAGAAGGGCTAATCATTTCAGTCATTACCCAGCCGTGTCTCCTGATTCCAGGGATTAGCAGACATAGAAACAGGGGAGATGTTGTGTTAGTGCTACAGGAGACTCTATCGGGGATTTGAGGAGTGGAAAACACTGCCTGTCCCCAGTCGCTTTTTGTAAATGTGCCTGCAGTACTGCGAACGGGGATCTGAGGGAGAGTGTGCGTGTTTGTGTGTGTGCATACACAATGTGTTGGCTGCAGTGTAAGAGAGAAAATGACAGAACGAAGAGGGGAAGGAGACAATGTTGGCATTTGCGTTGTACACAAACACACGTAAGAAATACAAGTCAGCAATACTGACACAAGTATAGGCTGGAGCTAGAGCGCCTATACATCTCTCTCTCTCTCTCTCGCTCTCTCTGTCTCCCTCTCTTTCTTTATCTCCCTTTCCTCCGCTCGTGTGCAATTGTGGGAGAGTAGAGTCGTGGGAGAGCTTACATGCTTCCCTGCCCACAAGCCTTTATGTGGAGCTGATCATTTGACAGAGTACAGAGTGGCCGGAGAGGCTGGCTAGCTCTGGTGGCTGCAAGAACTCGGAAATCGGTGTGGTCTGTTTGAGAATTTCACACACCACATCATACACGACAGGTGGAAATGGGGGAAATTACATTTACGTCAGTGGACAAAGAGTCACAACTGACGAATTCAATCAGCTACCGACAGTACCCTAAACTCTGATGTGGGAAGTCCATATAATTGAACTGTCATGCGCTGCTGAACATTGAGAACAACACTGACAATAGTCCTTGACAGTATGTAAATTATCATACATGAATTTGCTGGTGTTTCTGGTGTTAATGAGGAGCTTCGCTGATTTTTTTTTTTTTTTGCGTCAAGTTCATTTGTGAAGTTCTCAGCCTGTTGTATCGCTGTGTGTTGCATACATTGGTGGGAAGCCAGAAATAATAAGTCAATTAATGGAGAATGCAAATTGATAACATGAATCCTGCCTTCCAAACTGTGGGCATAGGGTTTGAGAAACATGGATTTTACCGGGGCAGTGAGGGTCCAATGAGAATATGCGAGTTGCATTTTGCTAAATGTAAGGTTTCTGGAGCTTGACTAATACTCCAGGATAAAAGTACTCTACTTAATATGAGAGAAACTTATAATCAATGCACTATTTAGTAGCTGAAAAGAAGATAAATGTGGATAAACTCTTTAGGTATAAATCCAATGCTGCTGGCAGAAATATTTGGACCATCCAATTTCTATTGATGGGGATAAGATAAATCAGAGAAATAGCTCTAATGCAGTATAGTTAAAAAAGACCACAAAGTGCAGCCTCCACAGAGATCCTGAGGTTGAATCCACACCTCATTAAAACGGTTTCAACAAAAGCGAACTCACTGAAGGGTTGTTTTTCAGTAGTTTTACACATTTGGATTGATGTGCTCAGCAAAATGATAGTGGTAAACAAAGCAAATTCTGTTTAGGGAGCCACTTCTTGGCTTAATAACCGCTTTGCACACTCTTGGCACTCTCTCAGTCAGCTTCATGAGGTCGTCACATGGAGCTTTTCCAGCAGCCTTGAAGGAGTTTCCACATATCCTGAGCACTCACTGGCTGATTTTCCTTCACTCTGCAGTCCAACTCATCCCAACCTTGTCAGCTGGGGTTAGGTCAGTGAGGCCAGGTCATCTGATGTAGCATTCAATCACGCTGCTCATTGGTCAGGCCCTTACAGAGCTCCGAGGTGTGCTTTGGCTTATTGCCTTACAACATAAATGATGATTCCCACAAACCAGAAAGGATGACGTCTTGCTGTAGAATGTTGTGGTAGCCATGTTTAAGGTTTCCCTTAAATTCTGAATGAATGGCCAATGGTATTACCATTAAAGCCCCCCTAAACCGACACACCGCCTCCCTCTACCATGTTTCATAGTAGGAACCACACATGCAGATACCTTCGGTTCACTTTCTCCTCGCCTCACAAAGACAAAGCCACCGATACAATTCTCATATTTGGACTAGCCGGATTAAAGTCCAGATTTCCATAGTTTTAATGTTCATTCCTCGGGTTAGACCAAGCATTTTTTTTCTTCTGCTTGGTCTCCCTCAGTAGTGGTTTTCTTGCAGCAGTTTGACCATGAAGGTCTGAGTCACGTCTTCTTCCAACAGTTGATGTTGGCATGTGTCTTCTTTTTGAACTCCAGGAAGCATTGATGTGGACTCCTCTCTTAAATGCCCGTAAAATGGAAATTTCTGAGGCTGGTAACTTTAAAAAGTCTGCAACAGATAGAACTCTTGGTCCAACTTTCCTGGGATGATTCAGTTTCATCACACAGTTTGATGGTTTTGTGACTGTACTTGAAGAAAGTTTTATTAATTTTCTGAACTCACTGACCTTCATGTTTTAAAGTGATGATGGCCTGTCGTTTCTCCTCACTTACTGTAATGCTACAGAAGGTGAATGAAGCCCTTAATTCTGTAACAACATGACCTCAACACAACACAACCGGGGTATCAAATGCTTTATGAGAGTAAAAATTTTCACTGTTTAACTTTTCAAAAGCCTCACTTGTTAAATGAAACTTTTGACAGAATGTCAATAGTCTGCCAAGCTGTCACCCTGAGCTTCTTTTAGGAATCTCAACTATGAAATATATTTAGCTTTTTTGAAACTTTTTTTCTCACTACAACAATCCATTTGTGTTATTTCATAGTTTTGCTGTCTTCAATTTTGTTCTACAATGTAGAAAATAGGAAGGAAAAAAATCAATAAAGAAAAACTGTGCTGAAATTCTTCACTGGTACCTAATGCACAAATCCTCACTATGAGGAAAACTCTTCTGTCTTTTCATTCTCTCGTCAGACATAAATCAACTTTGTAGTTGGAGTTTGCTAAATTCTGACCTGCTTCTCCCAAACATTTTTCTCCTTAAAGGGGAACGTCCTTTTTTTTCAACCTGGGGTCTGTTTTCATATGTCATTTCGTACATGTGAGTGATGGAGAAATGAATTTTCGACATAGCTCCAGTATTTAGCCAGGCAGGCAGCTTAGCAGCTCAGCTAGCAGCTCAGCTAGCGAAAAGTATGGGGCAACTTGCCCCCCCCTGCTTCAAAGTCCGCCCTAACGTGCTTTTTTCCCCACACTGACCGGCTTAGATAGTCTCAATGAGTGTCCCACAACATACTAGAGATGAGAAGTGAATGAAAACCTCCACATTACCTGGCGATCGCTCTTTGTTGTGGTCTGTATCCAAATCTCAGGACGCTAGAAAGCAAATCTCATTCCGAAATTGCGCGATAGCTCGCGCCATAACCTGTGTTTTGGCCGGTCAGTGTGGGGAAAAAGCACGTTAGGGCGGACTTTGATGCGGGGGGGGCATGTTGCCCCATACTTCTCACTTGCTGAGCTGCTAAGCTGCCTGCCTGGCTAAATACTGGAGCTATGTCGAAAATTCATTTCTCCATCACTCACATGTATGAAATGACATATGAAAACAGACCCCAGGTTGAAAAAAACCGAAGTTCCCCTTTAACAGCCCCATGGAGCAATGAATAAACTAGCATGACAAAAAAAAAACAAAAAAACTACATGATTCAGATTTCAGTGTTTTCCACTTCTGTTATCAAACTTATCTAATGTCAAATGTTTAGGGTCACCCAGACAGTTTCATGTTTTATATGAAAACTCACACTTTTATTCAATGAGCCTTTCAACACCATTAGCTAACACAATGTAGCATTAGAACACAGGAGTGATGGTTGCTGGAAATGTTCCTCTGTACCCCTATGTAGATATTCCATTAAAAATCAGCCGTTTCCAGGTAGAATAGTCATTTACCACATTAACAATGTCTAGACTGTATTTCTGATTAAATTGATGTTATCTTCATTGAAAAACTGCTTTTCTTTCAACAATAAGGACATTTCTAAGTGTCCTCTAACTTTGAACAGTAGAGTATATCTGATGAATTGTCTGAGGGGAATAATTTCAGAAACATCACGAAATGTGTGGGAATATAAATGAAATGTAAATCTCTCATAATGGACAAAATCCATCCACCTATAGCCATCCTGGCTTTATGTAGAAGATAACTGGAGCCCATCCCAGCCATCGTTGAGTGAGAGGTGTTGTATATCCTGGACTGATCACCCTTTTATTCCAGCGTTAACACTGACAGACAGCCTTGCATGCTCGCACTCAGTCATTTTTGAGTCACCACTGAACCTACCATGCAAGCTTTTGGACTGTGGGAGAAGCTGGAACACCTGCAGAGGAAAACCTACACAGGCTTTCTTGCTGTGAGATGACAGTGCGAACCGGAACATCACTGTGCCACGTCATGCACAAAACCCTTTAGAATCAAATTGAAAGAAGTGTGAATAAACCTTCCGTCCAAACAGATGCGTACCGAAAAGGAAAAAAAAAAAAAAAAACGTGCTGAAATAACAGCAGAGCCCTAATTATCTTCCCTCCAGTAGTGTTTCAGAAATGGGTAACAGGGCTTCACTATATTGAGTTGTTTGAGATAAGCCAGTGGGAATATTAAGGCAATTTTTCAAATAGAAAAAAGTAAAATGGATGTTTGTGTTTATTACCAGAACGTGTTAAGGGTGAAGAAATGTGATTACCGCTTTCAGCTTCTTCCTTTTCCTCCTTAAAGTGAAAATCTGTCAGTCTGTCAGCAGCTACCGTAGGTCCAAAGCAGCACATTTCTAAATATATTTGTTGGATCACCATGAAATCTTGTAACAACATTCATGCTGGGATGAGACCTGGCATTTCTAGTGACTCCATGACCGTCCCTCCAGCTTCACGAGGCGCCCAGCAGGACATCCGCTCTGCTCCTGTTTAGAAGGCATCTGAAATGTGTTTGTGACAAATCAGTGAGAAAGTGACGTTTATGTATAGCTCTTCGATGTGAGACAACTCTGAGAACGGATGAAATACTGACTTAAAACAATTTCCTGATATCAAGCAGGCTCATTTCTAAGCCAGTCAAGTTTTCCTTTGTATCTGACTGTTAGTGCAAGAGCTGATTATTCCAGACAAATAAAGGTCAGAGCAGCAAGAGAAAAGAAGAGCTTTTTTAGATCTTAAACTGGGATCGGGCTGAGACGAGACGAAGGCTATTTCTCTGGAGCTGAATTTAAGAAGTGTGAGAAAATGGTCAGAATGTCATATTGATGTTAAATTGAGCTCAATTATGTGTAGGAGAAACGACCTGCACAAAGAACAGATCTCACTTTATAGTTTCCTTTCCTCTGGGCAGTAACAAAGACTGTTTTTTTTAAATGCCTTCACTTTATCCCTGTGCAAAAGGGCTGCAGCATATTTCAGGTTTATTCCTATATGAAAGGTATATGAATGTCCCCTGGCTGCCTTGTAAATGTGCGTTCTCTGCACTTAGGTTGATGAATTGGTTCAAAGCCCTTATATGGTTTTAAAATTGTAAAACTGCAATAGTTAAGTTAAACCAACTTAAACTGAAGATATTAAGTTGAACTAACTGTTTGGACAATAGTTACACTCATGAAATATCGTCTCTGTTTAAAGAGTGTTTTTTTTTTCAGTTACAATGCAGAACTTTAAATGAAGATATTGTGTTCAATAAAAAACAAGCAATCAGTTGCTGCCAGTGACTGTGAGATGCAGGGTATGTGTGCAGGGACTGAATTCAACGTGAGCCTTCATCACGGTTAGAATTATTTTAATTGTTTGTAATACGAACAGCCGGCACTTAATTTAACATTAAATTCGTGAAACCCTAAGTGTTTAGTTTACTTAATTAAGATGCACACTGAGTTTCTGTCACGTCTGTTTTCTTCAAACTGTGTAAAAGAAGGGTCTCCCTTAAAGTGCATCCTGGGAAGTATGTTTATGTGCTTGTTTTCTTTCTTAATCTAATTTAATGAGTTGAGTGAATACTGAGTGGTGCATTTGTTCAATTTTAAGTCAAAATTGCTCAAGTTTGTAAAAGCCCAATTTTTTAGTTAAAAAAAACATTTTGACTTAAAGTAATTAAAAGTGAACAAAACACTCATTAAATTGCTGTATTTTGGTTTACTTTGTGTTTGCAGTATTATTACAATATTATGTTCTGGAAAAACTTTGAAGAACTCTTGGAAACAAATTACACTGCAGTGGAACTTAAAGTCCTTTTCACATTGTATATTAGAATATTTGCTGAAAATGTCTTTTTCATCCGCACAGTTGCTTGGTGGGTAGCACTTTCGCCTTGCAGCTAGAAGATCCCCGCCTTCATTGGATCTTTCTGCATGGAGTTTACATGTTCTCCCTGTGCATGCGTGGGTTGTCTCCAGGTTCTCTGGCTTCCTCCCACAGTAAAAACATGCTGAGGTTAATTGTGACTCTACATTGTCTGTAGGTGTGAATGTGAGTGTGATTGTTTATCTCTGTATGTAGCCCTGTGATAGACTGGTGACCTGTCCACAAAGTCCCTTGCCTTGACTCTAAGTCAGCTGGGATAGACTCCAGGACCCCACGACCCTAGTGAGGATTAAGAGGTGCATAGATAATGGATAGATAGATGTTTTTTTCTATGCACACTTAGATTATTTGCCATTCAAGCTCCACTAGTTGGCCACACACCAACTCAGCTTCACACCTTGTAGCCTTGTAGTCTTGCCAGTCCTCAGACATGAGAGTAGGGCTGTGAATACAGAATCTATATTTATTTCCACGTGCAAGTAAATGTGAAGCATTCAGAGGACATGCTGCATCTCCGCCATGGCTGCCTTTTAACACCTGCAGCATGAGACACAGCTTCAAAAGGAAAATACACTAAAAGCAAAGGCAGGACATTTGAAAGGAGTTTAACATCCTCGGCAAAGGAACTTTTCCCCCTTGTAGGCTGCATTGTGGTTTTGGACACAGTCGAAAGAGGCGAATGAAGCTGTTGAGATAATCTATGCCAACAGCAACAAAATCCAAGCGCAGAATTATGGATGAGGCACGTCACATGCTAACTAGATTCAACAGTCAGAGTAAACTTAACTGACTTTGACCTTAAAATAAGAGTCAAACCCAACGTAAGACTGACAGCGGAAAATCAGGTTAAACCTCTCTACAAGAGTTCTCTCCAATTCAATCCAGCGTGTCGCAAGGGATCACAAGAAATAACAAAAGTTTCAGAAGGGAAAATGAAAGACGCGACACAAGGGAGCAATGCATGGTGGCTGCAGAGTGGGTGTCTGTGAATGTGTGTGTGTTGGGGAGATTATAGATATGACATGGGGAAATGATGCCAAGTTCCACCTCTTCGTCTTCTTTTCCGAAGTTGTCCTCATGGGCCCTAGTAAGTTTAAAAATAGAGCTTGTCTAATGGAGAAGAGGGCCGGGGGGGTGGGGGTGGGGGGTGGGGGGGGGGTGGGGAGTGAAAGTGTGCAGAGTCTGGAGGAGTCCTCTGTGGTAGGAGAATGCAATTTGAGATTGGCCAGATTGCTTTTTTTTTTCTTCCGTCTCCCCTTCGGCCGCTCATGAGGCGTGATATGCACTGGTGGGGTCCCTAAGCCGCCATAAGCCTGACGCCAGTACCCACACCGCCGCCAAGGAGTCGTCGCACTCACAGCGCGAGAAAATCAGCACGATGAAATAAAAGAGGGACTCCGAAAAGATCAGCAGGGATTTGAGAGTGATAGATGAGAGTCGGGCGAGGGAGTAGAAAAGGGTGGAGAAGAAGGGGGTTAGAGTGAATGGATGAAGGAGATAGCTTCGGTGGGATTATGGTGGGATATGGCAGAATGTAAATGCACTTAAAGTTGTCCAAGGCTGATTTCTCACGGTCACATTGCATTGTGAGAGGTGCACCATTACAGGGTTTGTTACACGTTTGTCCTCCCTGTAGAACGAACCTGCAGGATTGTGGAGAACACACAAGAAGCTGGAAATCAAACTCATATAAAACATGTTTTTCTCTGTCTCTTTCTGTCACTTTTAGGAGGAGAGGGCTCAGCTGAGACTGGGCAGAAGGAGACGTCCACCTGTGACATCTGCCAGTTTGGGGCAGAGTGCGATGTGGACGCTGAGGATGTTTGGTTAGTTTGCACAACGAACACAACCGATAAAATCATCGAATCTGCCATTTTGTTTCAAGACCATGTGAAACCAGGCGTGTTATTTCTAAACCCTTTGACATTTTCAATCAAAAAAAATACCCCCTGCATTTGTTATTTGAAGCATTTTAGTAAGTTTGAACACAAAGAATTTAAATTGGAGCTCTCCTTTATCCTGCACACGCCCACCGCTGAACACCCACTGAGGTTTAGTGCATGGCTGACCATTTCATTTAACCTCAATTACTAGAGCAGGGCAGGGAGAGAAAGGAGATTTTCGCTTATTCTGGAAATCCAATTACTATCCTTACAGGACCTGCCAATGTCAGGCCAAAAATGACTTTGACTCACACAAGAAAAACTAGTTCAGTGATGAAATAGCGTTTGTCATAGATTTCACCATTCATTGCAGATGAGATGGATGCAGGTAATGTGTTTTTGGCTCGCCCACGTGCATTAGCGAGGAAGCAGCACTAAAAACATCCTCGGGGGTGCATAAAAACACGCATGTGTGGAGCCCAATTAGACGGAGGCTTTGTACAGCCTGAATGAGGCTTAAATGAACCAACGGTACTGATCTGGTGTGGAACGCCATCAGCTGGTATCAGCAAAAGGGAGGCAGCGCTTATAAGAAATCCCAGATGTACCGCTAGAAATTAGAAGTGCCCTGAGAGTATGACTCTATCAAACTGCTTGATGTAATGGAAAGATAATGTACCCTGGTGTGCAATAACCGTAATGCCAAGAACCGGCTTCATGATGCATTCTGAGCCTTGTTGCAAATACTAAACAGCTGGAGTCCACTTCTCCCGATGCCACCCACTTCCACAAATGCACCTTAATATTCCACTAAAACGCAGTAATTGATTTATTGACGGTTTCTTAATACCCAGAGGGAGAATTCATAAGGTCACAGTGTACTGTCAGTGGTTTGTGCACAGAAAAGTGAAAACATTTAAGCAAAAAGGAGCCTCGAGCATATTTAGCAGAACCTGAAATAAAGACAAATTACGCAGCACATAACGTGGGAAGGAGACAATGGACGAGAGCAGCAGCCAAAGTCAATAATGCACCTCGTTAAAAAAAAAATAGTTGACATAAACAGATATATGAATATTTCAGTGATTCCTTCTTGTAAAGCGGAAAACTACAAGTACTCTTTAATCTCTCGAAAGCCCCAAGGTGTTGTGATAAGAATGTTCCTGGCAAATAATCAGACAGGTAATTGCAACCCAACAGCAGGTAATTTTCATCAAACAGCAGCCAACAACTGGCGCAGCATAAGATAATTTTGATTAAAATGACAGGTTATTCCAATCAGGCAGCCGCCGATTTTAATCAAACAAATCGTCAGTTAATCAAACAATGAGTGGAGAGAGAGAGATGAGAGATGTAATCGAAGAGCAGGTGACCGGAAAGCGGTGTGTTCGTAATAATGCCTTGTATTTTATTTGACACAAACAGTACAGATTAGTAAATAATATTCTCCTGTAAAAAATGTTAGCTGTTCCATGAAGTGTTGCTATTGTTTAGGATATGTGGGATGTAATCAGAATGAAGTGGCATTTTGTTTTCACTTCATTATTCAGCCTGACATTTATTTCTTGTTAGCTGTGTTGTTTCACTGGAAATTTTTTTTTCATATTGACACTGTTATTATTATTTCAACCAGCACAGAAGCTGTCGTAGAGGTTACTGAAAGTTTGACAAGTTGAGTCAAGCTTTAAAGGAGCAGTTCAACATTATAGGAAATCTTTGTGCATGTTACCTTTTTATTTTTAATTGGAGAAAGTAAATTATCTCATTCATTCGTGAGCTTTTGATGCTTTCGAAGGCAGATTTAGTTACCCTTGGACAGAGCCAGGGTAGCTGTTTCCTCCTGTTTCCAGTTTTAACGTCATTGATTAAACCGCTTAAAACTAATCTCACTGTATCAAAGTTGCATATTTAGAGTTTTTTTCCCATGAAAATAATCCCCTCCTACCTTAAAATGGTTTAGGTGTAACTCTACACTGTTCTCCTCACAATCTCTGATGTCCCTGCATGCCTCTCTCTCCATCCACCTCTCCGTGCTCACTGAGTCTGAAACACAACAACTCACCTCTGACTCTGCTCAAACTCTGTAAAGCTACTCTACGCTACACAAGAGGAAGTTGTAGTATTGAAGTAATTCAGCCGTACAGGTTCAAACCATAAACCAACTTGGAAGAAGAAGAAGAAGAAGACTGTGACCACTGTTAGTACAGTGGCAAGTCTACATACTACATCACTCAACTGTAACAGATAGATAGATACCGTATTTTCCGCACCATAAGGCGCATTGGATTGTAAGGCGCAGTCTCGATTACGGGGAAACGAGGAAACGGAAGCAAAACAGTGAGTTTGGTTGAACTTTATTCTACTACGTATTTAAAAATACACTCACATTATTTTTTGATCAATCTTTTGTCACAAATCCATCAAAGTCTGTATCTGAATTGAACAGCTGGGCAATTTCGACATCAAACATGTCGGGTTTCACTCTCGTCATTGCCGGTGTCAGTCTCGTTGCCGGGTGGCTGTTCAGCAATGATGCCGGCTTTTGCGAAAGCTTGGACAATAGTCAGTACTGTACGTAGCTTTATGTGATGTTCTCTAATAGGTTTATCTCTGCCAGCGTGTGTAGTGTACGTATTACATCCCTGTGTCAGCGGGAATTGGTCCGACAGTCAGATTTTGGAACTAGGTGCACACATAAGACGTACCGTGTTAAAATGCGCACCATCGATTTTTGAGAAAATTAAAGCCTTTTAAGTGCGCTTTGTAGTACGGAAAATACGGTAGACAGACAGATACTTATTACGACGGCTGGGACTTTAATGCGCTAATTTCGATTAATTAATTACAGAAAAAATAAGATGTTAAAAAAATCACACATTTAATCAAACTTTTCTCAGTTCCATAATTTCTGGCACACTGATCCACACTCCAGCCCAGTAGATGGCGGTAATGCACCTAAAGTCAGTAAAGAAAATGCACTGAGTGATTTCAGCGCACAAGAAGGCTTGGTGAACAGTGAAGGAAGATGAGACCGCATTAAGCTTGCTGGGCGGGAAGTTTTCTTTTAAAAATCTTCCCGATGGCAGATAAAAGCGTGGTTGTGCGCAAATTGTGCAACAAAGAGTTTACTTTTCACCGCAGTACTTCAAGTCAACAGTATCACCTCAATGCAAAACATGTTGCTGTTAGCACCAGAGCTAACGTTAACCATGACAGTCCTGGTGCCGGCGAACGGTGTAGTCATTCCATAATAGACCACAAGACACTGAAAGTGTTTCAGTTTGCAAAAAGTCCTAAAATGCTGAATATATTACTATAATTGCACTTTGACTTTGCAGTAATCTGTTAATGTAGTAGACGGATGAAAAATGCATAGATAAGGATGAATGAAATATAAACATTTTGTTGTTTAAGTTCACGTATATGTCTGTTCATTGATTCAGTCGTCAACCAACATTTATTTGAATCGAAAAACTTTACTTATTGTGTCAAATATTGGTATGTGACAAAATGTGATTAATCGCAATTAACTAATTAAAAAGCGTCTAATTAATTGGATTTTTTATTGGCATCCCACCACTAGTTTTTAATGATTTCTTGTGGCAAGCAAATGAAGCCTCATTCGAAACATCCGTTCTGAGGAGAAGCTGCAGTGCAGACAGAGGTCATGATCTTCTAATGGGGTCATAGATGCAGTCTGTGAAGAGGCTAGACTTTGAAAACGTAGCTCAGCAAGCTTGTGTTTTCTGCAGGCAGTGTCAACGCAGCACAAGCTGTTCCAGTTTTAACAGGCTGCCTGTAGAATGTTTCTGCATGAATGCATCAGAAATGAAGCAGAGTGAAAGATGAATGAAATAATGCTTTTCTGCCTTTTCATCTGCGCAAGTTAACGTTAGATACAAAGAAAAAAATAAGTTAATTCACTGCGCTGCTCCAAGGCCACCAGCACATTTTGAGGTGGAATGTTTTCTTACGTGTTGCTTAATGCATGAACTGAAGCTGTTTAATAATCAATACCCCTGAAATGCCAGCACAGCTTTGACCATTCAGTTTGTTTTTTATTGACTTTGTTGCATGAGATGCACTTCAATAATGATGGGATCTCTAAATGCTGTGGCTCAGGTGGTGAGGTGAGTTATCTGCTTATCGCAAAGTTGTTCAATCCCCCTCCACACGTTGAATTGTCCTCAGGCAGGACACTAAAGCTAAAGTTGCTCATCATGGCAGGCAAGCACCTTGCATGGCCGCTCTGTTGCTATTGGGGTTTATGAGAAACACATTGCAAAGCACTTTAAATACCACTAAGGAAGAAAAGCACGATATACACTACCCTTCAAAAAATGGGGTTACTTAGAAATGTCCTTAATTTTGGAAGAAAACCATTTTTTTCAATGAAAATAACGTTGAATTAATCAGAAATACTGTGTAGACATCGTTTATGTGCTAAATGACTATTCTAGCTGGAAACGTCTGATTTTTAATAGAATATCTCCATAGGGGTACAGAGGAACATTTCCAGCAACCATCACTCCTGTGTTCTAATGCTACATTGTGTTAGCTAATGGTGTTGAAAGGCTAATTGATGATTAGAAAACCCTTGTGCCGTTATGTTAGCACATGAATAAAAGTGTGAGTTTTCATGGAAAACATGGAATTGTCTGGGTGACCCAAAACTTCTGAATGGTAGTGTAAGTGCAGACCATTTCCCATTTAAATTTTTAGGAATTTAATATGTATTATGCAAACTGTGCATCTTATATTTCCTGCTTTGGAGAAAAAAGTGGTGGAGCTTTACTCAGCTGCACTTTGGCAGCGCTACACCTGCACCTGTAAGTTGACAGGGTTTGTTACTCAGGATTGTTCCATAGTATGAATCTGTTTTCGAGACTGTAATCAGTACACTGCAATCTCAAGTTGGAAATACTTAACCATGGCATTGGCTACCCTTTTTTCAACAGAAGTGGTCTCTAAGGCTAATTTAAGCTGCTGTTGCTACGTATTTACCAGACAGATACAAAAGTCTTCCCATCTGATTGTCAGATACAAAGCAAAGATGGCGCGTTGCTTTCGCACTCTCGGGTCACTGCCATGTCAGGTGGTCACAGAGTTGCAAATTCCTGCTGAAGCTTGGCCTACAGATGTGGCTACAAGAACCTAACCAATTATATCTTGATTTATAGCACACAGGTGATCACTAAGGTACCAGAGACCAACTTAGCAGTTCCATCTGACAGCGCTAACTATGTAATTCCTCTTTTTTACTATGTTTGTTGGGCACTGAAGGCCGCTCTGTTCTCCCATGGGTCAACAAAATGGAAGACATTAAGGAATTTGTCAGACCTGATGAGAAAAGGGGAAAAAATATCGTGGCATGCGACTATTATAGTTGGTTGTGTTCCACGATGAAACACCATGCAGGTTATAACAAGCAACGGTTTCAATCAATTGCAGGTGACTGAGTTGGGCCATTATTGTGAGGATAGCAGGAGGTTTCAACTTGGCAACAACGCGTATATTCTGTTAGTGCTTATTTTTGTGCCCAGTTGTTCTGGATTCTGGTGCCGGAATACAACCTTCACGTTCATAATCACAACTTAAAAGCTATGATTGGGCTCGGTTGCTTTTCCAACAGCGGAAACAGCCACCGGTGAGTCAGCGAGCACAACCCTATGTAAACCACTGAAAAATACCTGAGACGTGGGAGGCAATTCAGAAGTGCGGAAGCGGGCTGGACTCAAAGGATTCTCAAAGCCCTCTGCAAAGAGTGCTTTACTTTCCAAACTGCAAACAAATCAGAAGACATTCGGAGCTGCTGATGGCGACAGCAATATTCCGCTGCCTTACTGAAATCCATCAGTATGCGCCTCATATTTTGATGCTTTTATTTATTTTTTTAAACCTGATTATTATTTTTATACAATTTGACAGCATAAAGGAATGCATGCCGGCCTGTTATAATGAAGGGTTATTTTCATAATATGCTTAGAAATGATGCTGTGACTTTCACTGAACTGCCTGGTCAGGAGAAAATTGCCATTTCAGCCCATTTTCTCCACAAACAAAGTCCCACTGATTCTATTTGTCATCATTTATGATTCACCATAAATAAATCCCTCTCCTTACTGACTCAGGAAATGGAAAAATATGCACTGTGTGTGTAAATTTGTGTGTAATTCATGTTAGGTGAACCTCTTTTGGCTGAACTCTCCCGCGCCTGTCCCTGCTGTAGTAAAGATCTTCGGTATCCTTACTCCACCTCTCTACTCCGGAGGCACGCAGCAGGAGAAAAAAAAGACCAATTTGCCCCTGAGGGATCAATAGTGCCACAAAAACCCATTTAGATCCATTTGTGGTGTAAAACTGTAATTACCCACAAAAATCCATGCTTTCAAACCCATCAATAGCACCCATCGGTGCTGATAGAATTAAGGCAGAGGAGGAGCAGATAGTGAGCCAGTCATAGAGAAGGGGCTGCAGGGACACTTGCTGTGTGAACGCTCAGGTTAGACCAGAGAAAAGAACCACGGTTTTTCAAAGTCTGCACTCATGTCCTTATTGAAGCCCATTATGTGGAGAGCAAAAGGAAATTTCAATGAATCGCCACCGAAAAGGCAAAAGCCAGAAGGCAAACTGGAGACTGCCTTTACTTTTCTTGAGCTGCATCTTGGCATGGACACACACTCTCTACCGTTGAAAGGTTTGGGGTCACCCAGACAATTTCATGTTTTCCATGAAAAGTCACGCTTTTATTCATGTGCTAACATAATTGCACGAGGATTTTCTCATCGTCAATCAGCCTTTCAACACCATTAGCTAACACAGTGTAGCATTAGAACACAGGAGTGGTGGTTGCTGGAAATGCTCCTCTGTACCTCTATGTAGATATTCTATTAAAAATAAGATGTTTCCAACTAGAATAGTCAATGTCTGAATATATGGAATGAAAGTCTGAATATATATAATGAATGTCTCAATATATGGAATGAAACTTAAATAACCATTTGGTTAAGAATGAATTTTGTGGTTTTGCTTTCCTCTATGGTGGTTTTGCTTTCCTTTGATGTCGGTTTACATCTGTTTTGTGGCATTGCTTTTCTTTGTAGTTATTTTGTATCTCTTCACACTTCATTTCTTTGTAGCCATCTGTGTATCCATGGAGTCATTTTGTCTGTCATGACTTTGTCTCCCTTTGCAGCTGTTTTGCATTTCTTTGTTGTCATTTTTTTAATCTCTTTGTAGTTGTTTCTTGTCTCTTTGTAGTAATTTTTGCAAAATCCTGCAGTTGTTTTGCATCTCATGGTGGAGGTTTTGCTTTTTTTGTGGTTGTTTTTCATCTCCTTGCAGTCATTTTTATCTCATTAAGGGCATTTTTAGTCTCTTTGTATTTTTTTTTTTGTTTCTGTTTGTGGTCATGTTGCAACAGGCAATTTATTTTTTGATTTCTTTCATAGTTCTGTACATTTTTGTGTTTTTGTACACTTGTAGGTATTTTGTATTATGTTTTTGAGTTTTGTAGATTTTTTGTAGTTGTTTTAAATCATTTTGTTGTCATTTTGCATCTCTTTGTAATCGTCTTATTATGTCGCTTTGTGGTGGTGTTGGGTCGTTCTGTGGTCAGTTTGCTTCTCGACTTGTTAACTGTTACTTCAGACAGAGGCTGTGGCCCAGGGGCCTCTTGACCTCTTGGGTCCTGATGTGTTAAAGTCAGAAAAATAATCTGTACATTGTGCTGATAGCTCCCAGCTAGTTTAATGTGACACGTTTTCACTCATCCATCCGAATTTTTGTATTTTTGCTTATTTCATGCAGGGATGTTTTGCCCCTTACACTCTATGTATCATATGGGAGGACCAGACTGCATTATCCAGCTCATGAGGACCACAGTCACCTGAATGTGTTTGTGTCTGTATATAGGTTGTTCTGCTTGGATGTGTTTTTTGATTGAGTGCTTGTACAAGTTTTTTTGGCATGTCTGTGGCCCTCTCGTTGTTTGTCTGCACCAAGTATCATAATTCAGTGATCCATCAATGATTACTGGACTCATAACATTTATCGCCACATTACAAAGTGGTCTATTTTGCTCTGTGTGTATATGTGTGCTTGTGGATGTTTATTCTGTATTTTGCCATTCTCCTGTTTTTTTTTAAAAAATCTTTCTGCTTCAATATTAGTGTTTTGTTCACCGTGTTTCTCTGCGTCTCTCTCCTCGTCTGTCTGTTTTCCTCTCACTCAGTTTTTCAAAGGATTCCAGTGAAATTTGAGGCAAAGGATTAAGAAAATCAATGCTCTGTTCAGTTGCAATGAGGTTTGCTACTTAGGATTTGTACACAACACGGGCAGTCAGTGGATAGGTTGGCCTGTGTGTACGTTTGTGTGTATGTAAGTGTTGAAATGTGTGTAAAGTGGCCTTTTCAGCTGGGAGCCCGCAGACAGTCTGGAGGTGGGGAGGCTTTGATGGGAGGGAAATCGCAGGGAACTAATCAATACGACACATCCTGCTAAGAAAGTGTTCTCACGCAGACGTGACACACACACACACACACACACACACACACACACACACACACACACACACGCACCACGCTAACTTTCATTTAACACTCTCCTACCCCTCTCTATCTCTCAGCAGAATGTGTGAAGGAACGATTTGGTGTGTGTGAGAAGAAGAAGGGGGAAAACAAGGATTATCACAAAGTGATGGCTGTCATGAACGTGTAGATGAGCGTTTGTGCACGGCTGTCTGTGGGTAGCGCTGGGATGTGTTGACGCACTGCAGTCTGGTGCTATAGTGCCTATTGTGGAGAAAGCGAGAGGCCTCATTAAAAATGTATGGCGCTGAGACATCAGCCACCGACCAACAGCGGCCTCTCGGGATGGACAAAACTCTGAAAGCTCGTCTATGATGGGAGATTGGTGGTGGTAGTGTGCATGCATACATGTACATGTGTGTGTGATGTTAAGCCTGTGTTGTATTTTAATTTTTTAAAGCAGTGAATGTGTGGAAGTTTCCTTTTAGTTCTAAGGGTGCTAAGATATTGCTTTGATTCTTAGCTCCTCAGTTCTTCTTGCTGCTTCCTTTCATCCGAAAACTGTTCTCATTTAGATACTTTTTACGATAACGTGGACAGTTTAATTGTAAGCCTAATCTCGTCTTTAGGGTGGCTTTTGCAAAATTAAAGTCTGTGTTGTATAATCTTTAAAGGTTAGCCCAAATTACAAAAAATATTTTTTTTATCACTTGCCTGCAGTGATATCTCGCTATGCAGATAATTTTGGCTTGTTGTGAGAGTCGTGATTGAGGAAAATCTGCAGCCACCTAAATGCATTGGGAGCTTGGTTGTGCATCTATCCCTTTTAGAGGATTTGGCACTTATCTACATATACGTACATATGACAAGAAAAGCACTCAGAGAGCACAGCGCTCCACCAAGGCTGCTCATTCGTACCATTTCCAACGGCTGAAAGCTTGAAAAAATGTGTGGCAGAAATCACGGCACTGTAGAATGTGGCCATTTAATATAGACATACCCACAAATAAAATGACCTTGCGCTGAGCACAGGTGTTATGCATGTGTACATTATGTATGGATACTGAATCATGTGATCGAAATATGTAGCAGGCAGTGGGAATTTATGGGACTCAGAAACACCCCCACAATTTAATCAGTTGTTCCTTATATCATTTCCGACAGATAAGTCCTGATAAGTCTGCAGCGATGGATTTGTAGTAAGATTGCAATCATGTGATCATCAGCACGCACTTGATGTAGACTTGACTTGTTGTCATAGTTACAGCCTCTATCTTGCAACAATACAGAAGTTTTTAGCAAATCATTGGATCCAGACCATAAGCCACATCACTTCCAAAATCTAATGAGATTGGTCCTTGTGTCATTTCTGACCTTCCCTGAAACTTTCATCCAAAACCATTAGTCCCTTTTTATCCCCCGCCGGCCGTAGGCACGGAGGGGGGTATTGGCGTGGGCACGTCCGTCCGTATGTCCGTACGTACGTACGTACGTACGTACGTACGTCCGCATTTCGTTTCCGGAGCATATCTCTGAAACTACTTGAGGGATTTCATTCATATTGCACCCAGGCCATCTCTATATAGTATAGATGTGCCTTTTGGGGTGTATGACCTTGACCTGATTTTCAAGGTCATAGTGAGACACTCCAAATATTTTTTGGTTTCCGGAGCATATCTCAGAAACTACTTGAGGGATTTCATTCATATTGCGCACACTAAGCCTGTTGGTAATGTAGATGTGGTTTTTGGGGGGCATGACCTTGACCTGATTTTCAAGGTCATAGTGAGGCACTTCAAATATTTTTGCTTTCCAGATCATAGCTCAGAAGCTACTTGAGGGATTTCATTCATATTGCACACACTAAGCCTGTTGGTAATGTAGATGTGCCTTTTGGGGTGTATGACCTTGACTTGACTGTTTTTTCTTATTTTAGTGAAGTTTGTAGGTGTATCGTCCAGTATATGTTATTATTTCTTGCACTTAGAGGTACTATATATAAGGCAGGGGATGTTTTAAGCGGAGCGTGTTTATTGAGTAATGTTGCTAACGGACAGACAAACATACAGCAATCGTCGCATAACTCTGCTGAGGCTCCGCCTCCTTAGCGGAGTAAAAATTGTAACAATGCAGTGCAGTGGTTAGGTACAATGTAAAAAGATTTAACCTTAGTTTTCGAGCACAAACTTGACTGACAGTCACTAAAAGAAGTCATTATTTCCTCAATTACTAGTCAAATACAAATCCTGCTTAATGGCTATTGTTTACCTCTTAAAACTTCTACATATAAACTACATACTTCTTTCTCTTTTCTTTGCCTCTCTTATTACTCGTACTTCAAACATGCATAGATAATCAGACTTGAAATCAACATTCATATGTGACTTCTATGAGGATTCAACCGCCACTCTCCTCAGTGAAAGTCCTCCATCTAACTCACTGTACCACCACATCTTGATCTCACCCTGAACTTTGTCATTATGTAGATTATTTTGTGATGGGTCAAAAACCCAGTGACTGGTTACCATCTCCTGTCTTTTATTCTGATTATCTAACAAGTGCAGAAGCCTAGTTTCCTTGTGCATTACTTGAACTGCAATGTCCTAAAAAGGTTAGAATGAAATTTTTGTCTGAGTATGCCGAAAACAAATACTGCCTACCCAAGCTTTAAGTGAGTATTCTAAATTTCGGCATTTTTACCAATGCCATATAGCCACAAATACAACTTTAAGGCTTTAGTATACAGCTTCGTCTTTAGAGTGGATATAAATGATGGCCTTAACGATCATAATGTCATCCATTGGTTTGTGGATTACAGCGAGAAAACTTTGAGTTTGGAATTTATTCATCATTATCTTGCTATTTTTAAATGGGACCAAATGAGCGAGCAATGAATCTGACTGGAGAAACTACACACAGTGATATGGTAACTGTTAATCACAAAACGGCCCTGGCATAAAACATATGCTGCTTTATCTTTTATTTTCCTGTAAATTGGACCAAAATTTACAAAACAAACCTCAGACTGGATTGAAGGAGACTTCACTCCAGCATATAAGACCATAAACTCTTCAGAAAAATATTTTCTAAGGTGCCAGGTCAAGTAGGAACTGGAGTCCAGGAATCCAACCATAGGAGTGGCCCCCTTCTGGCTGTTAGAAAGAATGCATTTTTTTTTGCAATTTTTCCATACAATCTATGGCTTTTACCGGGGTGACTTAGTGGCAACTGTAGTTAAAAGTAGCATTTGCAGCTCTCAGTTTGCACATTCCTTCTTAAAAGGTTTGCAACAGCTGTAGTGCCATGGGGACATTTTATAAAACCACCATGTATTATGCATTCTCTTGTAGGATTTCATGAGTTTCTGTACGGTGCACAGAGTTGTGTTTCTTTTAGTTTAGGATTTAGTTTTCAGCTGAAAACTTGGTATGTATGAAAATGTAGCTAACTACCAAGAGAGGGGTGGATGGCACACACTGGCTGACACACATACACACACTGCAGGCATACACCGACTGAGGGAGCACTGAAAAGATGGTTTTTTTTGACAGCTGAATCAATCGTCAGTGAATGTCACAAAGACTTAGTGTCGGGTCTGTGGTTGTGCATCGATGTAGATTCTTGTCATTTTTACAGAGCCTAATTGGCAAAAAAAAAAAAGAGAGAGAGCGAGAGAGAGTAAGGATTTGTTTTATAATTTCAGTGGAACGACATTTTAAATCACGGTGTCACGGTTTCATTGCGTAACCTTCTGCAGTGGCAGGCCATTCATAGCTGTGGCAGCTCACCTTCAGTGTCATGTTGGATTTCGGATATTGCCAGCCTTTACACAACCGCGTCCTCTCTGATGCATAACGAAGCCTTTCTTCACATCATTCTTGCTTTGCTGATGCATCATTACAACAGTAGCTGAGCGCCACCACGCTTTGCTGCGCGGCATTTCAATCAACATCAGTGTCAGCAGTTCGAATCATCATGGCTGATTGTGAAGGTGTGTGTGTGTGTGTGTGTGTGTGTGTGTGTGTGTGTGTGTGTGTGTGTGTGTGGGTAGGTACATGTTTGTGTGTTGGTGGGTGTCCACGTGGGCGTGTATGCAAATGCAGCTGTAAGACAGCTGAATGCCTGTGCTTTACCGAGAGCTTGGCACCAGGGGAAAATGAAAACACCGGGAGAATAATGACAGATTTATAATTACAGAATCTTGTGTTCAGTGCTACTCAGCAGCAGCTCTCTGGGGAAGGCAATCTGGGTGTAATTTCTGCTGATCAGGCCTGCCACAGACTTAAGGGTCACACTACACATATGCCATTATACACACACACACACACACACACACACACACACACACACACACACACACACACACACACACACACACACACACACACACACACACACACACACAGGAATACGTGGTCCTCCAATCTCAGTGTCATTTGCGCAGATGTCACGCATGTGGAGGAACCCACGCAGACACACAAGCACAAAACAGCTCGCACCGAAATTTCATCAAAAATTGCGGTGCGACAGCAAATTGGCCGGTTAATTTCCGAGAGCTAAAAGCATCAAGTAAGCTCTCGATTCTCAGAGAAACGAATGCATCACAGTCTGCTACAAAAACACAGCAGAAACATCAGTGTTATGGAAGAAAGTAACTGATTCATTATGCAGAGAAAACTGAGCCTGACAAATCTGAACATATTACAGATGTTGGCTGTTACAGTTTTGTATAAAAGCATTTCTAAGATTTAAACGTAACATCTTGAACCTAAGGAAAGCATCTGTTGTCAGTAATAAATGCATACATTTTAAGTAAATCAGGTGATTATAACTTTAAAGGTAATGCAGGCAAAAACGTGTGACTGTAATACACCTCGTATGACTGTTGAAGTTTTACACTTCAGCTTCATCAAGATCATTTTCAGAACTTTTCCGCCGTGTGGGTTTTGTTGAAAGATTTTACAAAAGGCCTGGTGTGATACCACAAACAAGCTGTTCAGTTGTCAAAAATGCTTCTCTTTACAAACTAGATCAGTGTGTGCTATAATAGTATTAGTTCATTATCTTCTATTTAGACTATTTTCCCTCTTATCTAAAATACATTTTTACATCTGACAACTTGAATGGTGTTCTTCTTTGTGCTGTCTCCTCTGCAAGACTAAAATATGATGCTTTGTTGTCTGCAATTCTTTCTTTATTAATTGTTTTCTGCACAACATTTGTCAGTCACACTTTTATTGCAGGCTGTCTCTTTCCGCAAAGTTAAATCCATTTGCTTTTGTATCAAATTGAATGAGCCAAAGCCCAGTCTGAACAGGATTACTATGCATGGTCCAGCATCCTGACTGAGTGCAAGCTGTCTCACTTCTAATCCCTGAATGAATTTGGGTTGCCTCTTGGAGTCAAACTCGCACATGAATCTCTCTGGAATAATGACGCTCTCATTTTCATTAATATTTCAGATAACATGACATTTTTTTTTAGGGTTTGACAGAGACAACACATTAGATACCAGGAAGTGTACCACTCTAATATCATTTCTTGTTCCTCAGGTGTGTTTGCAACATTGACTGTTCACACATCAGCTTCAACCCGGTGTGCGCCTCAGATGGCCGTTCCTATGACAACCCCTGCCAGGTGAAAGAGGCATCCTGTCAGAAGCAGGAGCGCATCGAGGTCAAGTACCTGGGCCACTGCCAAGGTCAGACACTCAAACGCCACGCGTGCATGCGTGCACTGACTCAACAGCGCCTTCACAAACACAGCTGAAGCCGTCAGTCTCTCTCAGGGCAGGTGTTCACCTCACGTTGACGTGAGGACATGGATGCAAGTGAGCTAAACGCAGACAGCATGATTCTATATCTCCTTCCAGCTGCAGTTCCAGCCACATTTCACAATTCTAGAAAGTTTCACTCAATCATATTTTGAAATGGCATGCAAAGATAATCCTCAAAACCCCACATCGCCTCCGCTGCCACTTCTATTGATAATTTTACTGAATGGTAGTCCCCCTTTTTAGTGTAGTATCTTTTATTTTGGTGCAGTATTTCAGGGGATAAAGTTGTTTTATTAATCTCTGTGCTTAAATCCATAAACTGAGTCATATTGCTAATCCATGTAGGAGAATGAAAAAGGCGCACGAGAATTCTTCTTTTGAATATGCAGTTAATTTTATTTCACTGTATTCAAGGTCTGTTCCAGCTATTTTATTCTTTTTTTAAAGATATTTTTGCTTTAAGATCTGGCTGAAAGTGTCATCAGATGGCAAACAGAGCAGAGATTTATCCATGGTCGCAATTCAGGGACATGCTCACGTCACAGTTGTTAGTGGCCTTAATAACGTAAGAGCGCATTCGAGAGCATTTTACTGGCTCTGCATCCACAGAGCATGAACAGGTCTTGTGCAAAGCAATGGAGAATAAATAAAGCAATCACTGCTAACTAGCTCTGGAACACAAATAGAAATCTGCATTCACCCTGTGGGTCCCTGATCAATTTGATCACGCTTCCACACATTCTGTTCCAATCAGAGAGAGCGAGGAGAGCAACAAAAGTGAGGGATTTAAACGTGGGAAAATAAACTTCATGTCAGCCAAGACTCAGAGTGGCTTCTTGCCTTTTAGATTGCTGGTTTACGTCTCACTTTTCGTACCATTATGAAACCATTTTACATTTCTGGAGGTAGTTCTGCTTGCTGCAGTAGCTCAACAAAAAAAGTACTGATGACCTTGCACTAACACAACAGATATAGATGCTCACATAATCAGGTGTTGTTTTATTGTAGCTGCAGTGTGTTCCATTTTCAACATCTCGCCTCCAGATAGTTTTAAAATTCATTAGATTTTTTTTTGTTTGCTTTTCCTTAAGTGGATGTCATACATACAAGGCTTGAGCTTCTGACCTCATCGAAAACCTTCTTTGTTTCTTTTCTGTGATTGTGCCTGCGGTGTTCTACAAATGAGCAAATATGCGGTGAAAGATGGGGGGGGGAGAGAAAAATAAGAAATGAGAAATTAAAAGTCACAGATCCAGGCACATTTCTTGCCATGGTTCTTGCATCATGAATCTGGAAAATGCTTTCACAATCTCACTTGGCGGGAATATATTCACTGACCTCTGAAAAAAAATAAACTGCAATAAAATGATCATGATTTGAAGGATATTGTCTAGCCATTGTGAAAAGAGGAATTCGATGCACCATCACTAAGGTGAGCAAAAATGCATTAGTCCCTCTGATCTTTTCTACCCTCCATTCTCCCCTTTGTTCAGGATAATACACTAAGGGAGATGGCCTCTGATTTTTGAAGAGAATGGGTCACATTTGTACGCATTAAGCACATAGGTGCCAACACCATATTAACCCTTTGTTGAGATGGTAATGTTCATTCAGCCCTCTCTACCTGCAACCAGTTAGAATGAATATCACATAATAAATGGGGTTGGGGCTAGAGGAGAGGTTACAGTGACCTGAGATCAGCTTTAATGTGTCTTTTACCTTTCCAGGAGACGGCATAAGAGATAGCACATTCGCTCGGACCGACATCCCGGGTGAGTGCTTCTGTGAAATTGGCAGAATAGCAAATTGCATGTGCTGTCACTCATAGATGAGTCAGAATCAGAATCAGACATTTCTCTCTCTTCATCCATTGTCATACACAGGTTTTTATGATTAATACCTTCTTTTTCTTATCAAAGTCAATGTCTTTCTTGTCCAGTACATTAATTTATGTGCACAGATGGCCCCAAACATGTAGGTATTAAACAACTATGGACTTTGTGTGTCTGTGTGTGTGTTTTTGTGTGTTTACACAGCAAAGGAAAAAGGGAGCGAACTGGCCCGTGGCCTGTACATCCCTTGTCCAGATCACTACAAAAACTACTGCGTCCATGGAGAGTGTCAGTTTCCCAGTATTCTGGCCCAGCCCTCCTGCAGGTACACACACACACACAAACAAATAAACACAGAGAGAGAGAGAGAAGGAGAGGGGAACTAGAAAATGACATTGACAATGATATTGTATATTGATATTGCAAAGGGATAGCCAAGTGTGCAACAAAGCTCTCCAACCAGGATACAACTGAAGTCATAATACACTGATGAGCAACAACAATGAAACCACTCATGGGTGAAGAGCCCAAAACATTAACCTGGCCTCCAAATCAGCTAGATCCCAATCATACAAGACATATATGAGATGGATGTAGCCTCTTGGTTTGGAAAGGGAGGCTGGAGTCTATCCCAGCTGACTTAGTCAAGACATGGGACACCTGTCACCGGTCTATGACAGGGCTACACATGGAGACAAGAACATTCACACCTAGGGACAATTTAGAATCACCAGTTACCTCAGCATGTCTTTGGACTGTGGGAGGAAGCCAAAGAACCCAATAAGAGCCCCCACATGCACAGGGAGAACATACAAACTCCATGCAGAAAGATCCCAGGCTGGGATGAGAACCAGGGATCTTCCAGCTATAAGGCGACAGCGAGGTAGCAAAAAGACGTCTTACCCCGAATTTCCACATAACGCGATCGTGCCGCGTCGCGCAACGGAGCAAAGCACCGCCGTCTTGCTCCGAAAGTCAAAGCACACCGCAAGCACTGCGCAGCGGCGCGCTGTCCGGATGGGGAGGGCTGCTCCTCAGAGAGACTCTCGTGTGAACAGCGATATCACGCGATAAAAACGCATGATATAAACAGAAAATAAATAAACCACACCTCATTTTGCTTCTACAAGGTCGCTGTGCTCAACCCAGCCACATTGCTCTGTGATTTACAGCACTTCTAACATGATTTATGTTTTGATCTCAAATGAGTGCTTTTCTTTATCCAATATTTAATTTTGTATGGTTTATTCTATACAAAAAATGGTAATTTCTCTTCGCCCATGGCGTCGTGTTGTATCTGGGACCCTGTTGACCTGATGCTCGTGCCTCCGGAGGTGTAATAACAACATATAGGAAAAAAATTTACGTCCGAGAGGTCGTGCATTGTGTTTTATTTTGACAGTTCCGGTTTAACTTCCTGTCTGGTGCTATCTCAACGACAGTGAATTTACGAGGTTTTGAAGCGGTGGCACAGAAAATAGACCTGAAGCAAATCTCCAGTGCCGTGGCGCGTGCCGGCGCTTCAGGGACGCGGCGCTGGTGCTCCGCAGCGCGTGCAGTGGAAATTGTCTGATAGAAGAGAATGGGTTCTAAGTGCTGCGCAGTACGATTCAAGAGCGCGGCGCTGCACAGCGCTTTCGCGTTATGTGGAAATTAGGGGTTACTGTATTCAAGGTTTATGACAAAATGACTCTACTTACCTTTACCGTGATTTGTTACCTCAGTGAACATTTTAAAATGGGTTTATGGATTTTATCACTAGTTTCCAGACTTTTGGAATTGAGCACGATGTCCACTTTTGTGGCACAATTTAGAGTAAAACAGATGATAAAATAGAGTATGTTTTAGGACTGAGCTACCTTTTGCTAAAGTGTCTTCAAGCTCTCCCATCAGATCCACATCTAGCTCGTTATGTCTGGTTTCAAAACACCACTATGGGGACAGTTAAATGACAGATTTAAGGCTTTACAGCAGTAGTTCACAAACCAGTAGATGACATCATAGTCCCTGTGTCCATCTTTTATATAGAGTATGATCCACTCAAACATATTCAGGATACACCCTGAAACAAGTCCAATCTACAGAGGGCCACCCGAACCCAAAGGACCCAAAGGCACACCACAGGCACCCCCAGAGATTAATGCCCCAATGGTTCACAGTTATTTTAGGAGCATGAGGGGGATCTACACAATATTGGGCAGATTTTATTGTTGTAGCTAACTGGTGTTAATGACATGGTTCCACAGTTCAGACCAAACAGTTTAATGGCATCTCCAGTTAAATTGCAAACTGCAACCAACTGAGTATCCCTCGCCTCACCTTCACCTTCCACGCACCGAGAAGAACCTACGGTGGCCATGAAAAACACATGAAAAAACCCTAAGACCTTCTGTCTATTTGTAACTACATGTGATTAAACATGAATGAAATTATAACTCTAAATATTAGATTCTATTTCCACACTAGACCTTTGACCACTATAGGCTTGTTAATTCATTATTTTTTTGTGTATTTAAGTATAGACCGTTTATTATCAGTTCATAAGGAGATGAATAGATTTTGAATAGTTAACTATCAATAATGCCATGTTGCCATAATGCCATATATCAGCTATTGCAGTGCATATACCCTTTTACAATCAATTCATTCTATTTATTTGAAAAACATTTGTACTATGTGACTCTGGCTGCACTCCGAGTATGAACATTAGAGGACTCACACTGCTTCTGTCTCTTCACCACACATTTTTTTTTAACCTCTCTCTCTGATCTGCTGGCTAATCAGCTGTAAAATTTTGCAACTGCTAGGCAAGTGCTGAAGCCCATTTATTTTTTAATCAGGCTTGTTTATACTGAATGAATATAAGCCAGTGTGCTAGGAGAGGAAAGTGTTTGAGATCCCCCCCGCTGTAGTGGTAAGCCAGGCTGTTGACCAGTCAAATGTGCTGCACTGCTTCAAATTAGTCCCATGTTGGATTTCTCGCTGCTTAATGAGGGTTCTGGTGTTTCCCTCCTCATGCATCATGATCTTTGGCCCTATTTCTCAGTGTCTCAGACTCCAATCCAGTCACACCTCCTATTGTGGTTCACACATGTGCCGCAGCAGAAAGTGGAAAAGGAATTGGTTAAGTTGAAAATAAACATATCAGACAGTGTGGTGATTAATGTCTACAGTCTTAGTCAGAGTCTCATAGCTCTGAAACATCTGTGCCGTTCTCAGACTAGCATGACAAAACACAAAGACACTTGTCTAAAAATTCACGTTGTTGCCTGCATGGTGCCGAGCAGCACAACGTGAACCCAAATCTGCAGATGGTTGCAGATTATTGGTTTTATTGAATTTGCACAATGATAGTAGAAACAAATAATCATTTGCTGGTGAATAATCTAAATGCTGGTGAAGCCATTTAAGCGACTGCATCAATTTTCAGCTTTATGGCGCTGTTTCAGGTTTAATTCGACTACACCTCACGTCGTAAATGGTCACGTATGGTAAAATGTGATGCAAGCATGTTAACTTTATCGTGCAATTCACAAATAAAACAAAATGCACCACTTTTGACAAAAAGTAAGTTAGAAAGCAGGCTGTGTTGAGGAGCCACTGTAATACTGCATCTCAAACAAAAGCAGCATAAACAGTGAGCCCTAACTGTGTGTGTGTGGGTATTGTGTAGCAGCTGGTGTCATTTGTAACAAAGAAACATAGTGGGCAAACTGTGTCCTGGTGTTACTTGTTTCAAATCAGCAGCAGATTTATCTACATATAGAATAGAATAGAATAGAATAGAGGCAAAGTTATGTGACGATCAACGTCTGTCTGTGTGTGATATTACTGAAAAAACGGAATAACGGATTTGGATAAACTTTTCAGGGAAGGTGACAAATGACACAAGGACCAAGTGATTAGATGTTGGGAGTGATGAAGACTTCTGTATCTTTGCGAGATAGCAACACGGCATCACTGTAACTATGACTATGATGATCACATTATTGCGATCCTACTACAAATCCACCGCTGCGGATTTATCAGGACTTATCCGCCAGAAATGATACAAGGGACAAGTGATTAAATTGTGGGGCTGTTTTTTGAGTCCCATCAATTCCGGCCGCTGGCTACATATGTAGATCACGCGATTCAGTATCTATACATAATGTTACACATGCAAAACACACGCCTGTGCTCAGCACGAGGTCATTTTGTTTGTGGGTACATCTATATTAAATGGCCACATTCTGTGTTGTCATCATTTCTGCCACAATTTTTTTCAAGATTTCAGCCATCAGAAATGACACAACGACTGAGCAGCCTTGGTGGAGTGCTACGCTCTCTGAGTGCTTTTCTTGTTATTTACTGGGATAGAATTTTTTGTCTCACCAAACGGGAAACCACAAGATAAGTAACAGGCTAGCAATTAGTTACATTACGCATTGAATACGTACAACACAACTGAACTACGTATACGGGTCAATCTTATCAGTTGGCCTGTATAGTTCAGAATATTGGCGGCACTTGGGATAAAGGACTACTTCTAATAAATTTTTGGTTGCTAGAGGGACTCTGCAGCACCTCTCAGAGTTCAAAGGCTCAGACTGGCTGAAGAGAGGATGGAAGCTGTCTGCCAGGATACTCCTTGCCGTCTTCCTCATCCTTCCAGTAATGCGCACACCCAGGGACTTTTAGGGTTTGCCAACTATTTTGCTTGCCAAACTGTAAAACACAGTCCTAGAAAGTTTACTCTTAGATCTGCAGGTCAGATGTCTGTACTAAGCAAGAAGATAAAAAGGTTAAAAAACTCTCAACAACAGTTCTGAGCACTAATATTAAGATCCGCTGACTAACAACAAGACCGCAAAGTTTTCGACGAGGATAAGGCTGTGTGTTTTGAGAATACACGCCTTAGTTTCAGAGAAGCTCACCATGTCTCTCCTGTTGCCTTCAGAGGGTTGCAGGGGTTTAATGATCTGAAGCTGAAATGTAAAGCAGCTGTTGATCACAGGCAGTGTAACAATCACTCGTATTTAATTATAGATAAAGGCAGAACGTTCACTTTAAATGTTCGTTTTTGATTTAAACGTATCTACTGGTTGGAGAGTGAATAATTTAAATGATGCATTTATGTTTCGAGCATTGCTCTTGTTATCACTGCACATTCAATCCTCAGTTTAGTTTGTTCTTCATGATAAAATCTCAGCAGCAGAGAGACGACAGTCGTGTTTCTGAAACTCCTTTTCTCAGCGCAAGATACCAAGCAGTCACATTGTGATGCCTTATTTTATTAACCCACGCCCAACTGTCTGCTGTAATTGGTGTTTTTCATATCATTAACAGTGGTAACTAGTGTGTGTTTTGTGAAAGAGATTGTTTGTAGTGAGAAACCCAAAAACAATCATCCACTAATTGGAGATTCTCTCAGCTTTGCGGTGCTTTACAGCATTTTTCATGTCTTAGTTTTGTTTTTTGTCCTTTTACCAACAGCTGTATTGTTATGGTTCACTCTCATCAGGGTGGGTTCAGATAAGCAGAAAAAAAACTCATAAAGCAAAAGTACACTACCAGTCAAAAGTCTGGACACACCTTATCAGTCAATGCTTTTTATTTATTTGTATTATTTTGTACATTGTAGATTAATACTGAAGATTAACACTTTTTTGTTTACAACCTGTTTACATATGCAGCTACAATGTGTAAAATAGTTAAATAAAAACAATTGAATGAGAAGATGTGTCCACAGTCTGAACTTGTAGTGTAAAAGTCAACATCTAGTGATCGGATGCGGCAGAGCATTCTGCATCTGAACAGTCAAACGCAAAATTCTCAAAGCGTGTTTTTGCTGGAGCTGTAAATATGTTGCTGCGAATGCATTAGGCACGTCAACTTTCTAAAGTGATAATCCTATAAGGAAGCAAGGAGCTTCAAAATGTCCATATTTTAAAGGATTTTGTGATATTTGGGCTTTAAATGCGCAGAGATACACACAAAAAAAACACAACAAATAACAGACATTTCACACACACATTTGCACACGGCTAAATCACAGCCACACAGGTGCAAATGACAGCACACACGCGTACATATATTTACATCGGCACACGGAATACACTTGAAAACACACAGCATTCACGCACATTTACATAAAAGCACAATGAGGAACGATATTAGAACCAACCTCCCACACACACAGTGGATATACATGTGTGCTGCTCAGGTCTGCCATCTTTTACAGCCTGATAGTGTTGCAGCCAGGGGGTCTTGGTGTCTCTCTCTCTCTCCTCATATCTCTCTCTTTTCTCTCTAACCTCGATCGTCCCAGCTCACCCAGCCAGACCTTCTCCTTGCATACAGAGCAGAGCTTATCAGACAGAGTGTGAAGGGTCTCTGCTGCCCCCTGTTGGATGTAGGAGTGGGAGGCTGCATCCTAATGAGAAGGGGAGCACAGTGGTCTCTGTGGGAGTGCTGTGTGTCTCTCTTTGTGTGTGTGTGTGTAAGTGTGTGTGCGTGTACATGAGTGTGGAAACTGCACAGCCCCCCAAACGGAACAAGGTTGCAACGTTCATCTCACACACTGTCAGGTCGAAAGGGATAGAGAATGTGAAGGAGACTGTGTTTGTGTATGTTTGTGCCAAACAAGGATGTGCAGGTGCTGGTGGGTAACAACCTCCCCAGAGACGGGAAAAGCAGGTAAAGAAGAAGAGATGGAGAGAGAGAGAGAGAGATTAAAAGGTGGACCGTTTTAGCTCGTCTCCGAGGACAAAGATCGTCTCCATCAGTCTCTATTTCTGTGTGTCTGAGCATGCATATGTCTGCTTTTTTCAGGCGACACCCACTCTAAACTGACCCAATCTGAGTCCTGTTATGATGTTGGGGGAGAGCAGTATACAGCACCGTGAAGAATTAGCTGAATGCATCACTAATAGGTTTCTGTTTGGATTCTTTCTCATTTCCAGATTTTCATTTTTGTCTTCTATTTTTACCAGTTTCTGTTCATTCCAATATGTACTCCAAAAAAGCCCTGTTCCCGTGTGCCAGAAAACATTGGATTTACACTTGACGCGAGGTGTTAATGACATTTTCACCACAGCTACTAACAGCATAGATTTCCAGTACAGTGTTGGATTTCAGCCACTGATGGCACCACCGCAACACACGATGCTTTAATTAGAATCCCTGCAGTAACTGTGCTTATGTTCCTTTTCATTCCTTATTGTCTTCACTGTAAACAGTCTCCTGGTATCAGAAGCTTGTAGAAGAAAACACTAAGCAGCTCGAGCTGACTAATCGCAGCCCTTACAGTTTCTCTCTGGGAGTCTACGCTTAAGTTATGGCAGCTGCTTGTGTGGGTTCCACAGTGACACACATCTATAGTTCCAGCATTAGTGTGCACCAGAACAAAGAGAGCATTGTGCATTTGTAGACATTAGGTGTGAACATACTCAGACTTTATCCCTCCTCCTTTTTTCCCACTGCAAGCCCCATCAGTCATGTTGATCTAAACAGTCACAGCAGAGAAAAAGCACAGTCACCAGACTGTCACAGAAATGTACTGAGCCTCTCAAAAGTCATGGTGGGGCTATTTTTGGAGTATTATCTAAGAGAAAGTTCTGGTCAATGTGAAGAGGTGGTGTGCTGGTCCAGTTTTAATACACTGCCAGTTTGGGGGAAAATATATCAGGAAAAGGAAACATGATGTGACACTTTAAATGATACATTTATTGGCCATGATTCATCTTAAAAGGCCGATCTGTGACAGTATCCGGCTGCTGCTGGTCAGCACAGCTGCTTTGTCAGGTTGTGATGGTGAATCTGTGGCTGGATATAAGGTGATTTTTCAAACTTAAATCTGTTGTGATGTGTGTGGTGAATATTTCCAGCTGTACCAGTGTTTGACCGTGCAGTGCTTCAGTGGCAGACGTGTTACCAAGACGCCACAGGAGTTCAGGAATACGGTCACTTCAATATAACACCCAGACAGAAACACCAACACTGCACACACACAACTACTGAACGTAGTCAGTGTAACAATCCCTGGAAATGGATGTGCTGCAACTATAACTCTAACAACCAAAGCAGAGCCACGACTACAGCCTCAGTGACAGCTGTGTCATCGACAGCTGCAGCTGACAGATTAATAAGCTGATTACTTTCTCAATCAGTCGATTAGTTGTTTGGTCTGTAAAATGTCAGCAACCAAAGATGTTGAGTTTACTGATATGGAAGAGGAAAGAAAACAGATAATCTTCACTTTAAATATGCTGCAATGAGAGAATTTTGACTTCCGTCCATTCGTTATCTATACACCGCGTAATCCTCATTAGGGGCAGGAGTCTATCCCAGCTGACTTAGGACAGGTCACCAGTCTATCACAGGGCTATATATAAAGACAAACGATCACACTCACATTCACACCTACGGACAATTTAAAGTTACCAATTAACCTCAGCATGTTATTGGACTGTTGGAGGAAGCCACGGGACTCGGTGAGAACCCACAAATATACTTGGAGAACATGTAAGCTCCAAGCAGGAAGATCCCAGGCCCATGCAAAGACGTGAACTGTGTATCTTCTAGCTGCAAGGCAACAGTGCTAACCACTGGTCTACTGTGCAGCCCCTAATTTTGACTTGTCTTGCTTAAAGTATTACTCAAACCAGTTATTTGGTTATTAAATTGTGGGTGAATTTAATTGGTGACGACCAAACGACTAATCGATTCATCATTGCACTGATAATGCCATCCCAGGTCTGTTGGCTTTCTACGGAGCTACAGCAGCAGTGTTTAGTGAGAGAGCTGCTGAACCAGCTACTGTAGCTATCTTCAAGAATGCAGATTTGTTCCTGAAGTCACAAGCAACAGCAGTCTGCTATAATGCATGACACAGTATCATCATACAGTTAAGCCTTCCTCTATGGGTGAGAGGTAACATTAACGCGAGGTCACGCAAAAGTAGTCCTGAAAAAATTTCTCTCAAGGACCCTTTGTGTGATGCAGTGCTCCAGCACAATGTCTTTATCAAATAGGTAACGGCGTTTCATTTAGAGTCACTAAAAGGATTTAACCTGCCGCTCAGTTCAAAGCAATGACTCCCTTTCTTTCTCTTTCTCCTCATTTGTGTGTGTGTGTGTGTCTATGTGGTGTGTGTGTGTTCAGCTGTGACACGGGTTTTAGGGGCCCTAAGTGTGACATCAAAGAGTACAACGTGCTCTATGTGGTGCCAGGCTCTGGCAAACTGCACTACGTCCTCATCGCCTCTATCATTGGAGCACTCCAGGTGGTCATCATCTGTGTGGTGGTGCTCTGCATTACCAGGTGAGTCCTGCCCTCACACACACACACACACACACACACACACACACACACACACACACACACACACACACACACACACACACACACACACACACACACACACACACACACTCACAAACACAGCCTACTAATGAGCCTGGGAGCAGTGTTTTCCATGTTGTGTGTGTTTGGAAGTCACAAGCTCCCGAGCCTGGAGGAAACAGCTGAAAGGTCACCTAGCTTTTCACAACGGAGAGAAAGTACTGTCACTTTCCCCGAGGGCACGCACACACATCTGACAACATGCAGTGTGTGCGCACAAGCACTGATACACAGAGTTATCTGTGTAGGCAAGCATGCACACTTGTGTTTTAACAGGCGTTTTGTATTCACAGTAAAAACCCACCCACACATGTACCCACAAACGCACACACGCACACACATATATAGCCTGCAGCTTGTCTGCCTCGGGCTGACCTAAGCAATTTATGACATTTAATAAAAGATTTTAAAAGAGTTTTGGCCGAGACAAAACTGCTCCTCCGAGCAAAGGAGGGGAGGAGGAGGGGGGACGAAATGAGAGAGCGAGCAGTTGTAAAGGGGCAGGGTGAGAGGGTAAGGAGAGAAGATAAAGAAGCAAAGAGAGAATTTATAACACCAAACGCAGCTACAGTAGCACTAATGTATCCTGCAGTTCAGCGATATCCATTTAACACGGACATATTAAAAACTCTGCCTTGAGAAGTTCATGGCTTTTACTTGTTACAGTGGAATCAAGTGAGTGAAGAAACAAATGGATGACCTCTGTGCTGGACAGACTGCTTGTAGTTCATGTATTGCATGTTGCTGGAGTTTTATGTGATTTTTGCTTATTATAAACATTCACCATTCACTTAAAGGACAAGCAGGCGATAGTGGAGAAGGTCATCTCTATGCTCTGCATCCTGACATTCTGTCAAATCTGCGAAAAGGTCTGCCCCAAAGGATTTCAGTGCAAAATATCATGTTGTTACCATGTTATTCTGTTTTTTTCCCCCAGTTACCCTACTCATATCGCATAAAAAAAGAACAGAACAAAACCAGTAATGCCTATTTTGTGTCTTGAAACATTCTGACCTCTCTATCCTAACCCGAAACCCTCCAAAGAAACAGAAGCTTTTACATTTTTATAAAGGCGTAGGGATTTCAGAAAACATATGGACACTTTGAACAAATACTGTGACTTCTTATTTTCCAGCTGCAAAAATCCAGAAAAGAAAACAGGCATTAATAAAACAAAATGTATATATGGTTTACTCATCTGATTTGCCTTCAGTTGCTCCCTTTGTGCCTGCAGCAACAGTTTTTGTGAACGGTGGTGAATCTTTCAGCAACCGTTGTTACCCTGGACTTCACCTCTCAGTCAACACAGGTTGCCCTCTCTTATTGGAGGAGATTGTCAAGCCTACACAGCCAGAGAGGAAGACTGCAAGAACTATTCAGAGCTGAAAATGGCCATTAGGCCTAGTCCACGGGTATTTTTTTCCTCCTTCGTTCTCAAAAACCAAGCACTCTCAACAGTAAGCCAAAACAACAGGCAGCGATATACCTCTAACCTAAAGCCATGTCAGCCAATCAGAAAACTGAAATAATATCTATTACTTGTTCTCACCACAGACTGTACATTAAAGATAGACTTGGCCTCTGGATTTGAACAGTGAAGCCAATGCAGACCTTAAACCTGCATTCTTTGTAACAGCCACTAGGGGCCTCTGGTTGTAAAAAATAAAATAAAAAGAAGTCAGATTGCACAAAGTCTATGAAAAAATGTATCTACTTCTTGCCTGATCTGTTTCCTCATCAACACTTTGATAGAGAGTTCATGATCTCAATTGTTAGTTTCAAAGCTTCTTCAATGCAGCAAGGTGTTTATTTTGTAAATTATCATCCCATTTTAAGGAAAACTGGTGATAAAGCAGCGTGTGATTCAAGGTGGAGCTACTTTGTGATAAACAGAGGGCTGCTATTGCTGTGTGTAGTCAGATCCACTAACTCATTGCAACTGATTTAAAAAGAGCAAGGTGGCCACTGCTAAATTTCAAACTCAATGGTTTTAAAATGGTAGTGTACAAACCATTGAGTGGTATCATGGTGACTATGTCCATCTTTTATAAAGAGCCTGTGGTTCTAGTAGCCTACTAATCACTACACATTGTGAAAAAATATCTGTGAACTGATTGTGATGCGTGTGTTCCATGATACAGTGGTGGATTCACTACAGATTTACTTGTAAACGTGTAAAAAAGTCTTGCTAGCAATGTTAGCACCAACACTATTATCACTTCTGCCATTGTACAGAATCAGAACAGGAGAAGAACTGTGCAAACTCTGACTCACACATGCCAAACCTCCCATTATCTTTCAAAACTGAAAACTCAGTTTCTAATAATTCTTCAATTTTCAGTGACCTTAAACAGCATTTGCATGTGAACAAAAAGCCAAAAGACATAGAAAAAGCTATCTTCCATAAAAACACATTTACATGAGAACAAGGTCTTCATCTCTATAATTATTTACTGTTACTAACTGAACATTGCTTGGAAACAACACTGTACTGAACCGATGTAAAGAAGTGCTTGGGCAATACCATCAATTACATAGCTTTTCTATTTTACTTACGCTACCATTTATTATGAAACAAGATCCAATTTTGTCATAAATTAATGGTGGCTATAAAAAACCCCAAAAATGCACACTGGTGTTCATTGTAGCAAGACAAGTGCAAATGTAAAATATAAGGATATGCACTACCGTTCAGAAGTGTGGGCTCACTTAGAAATGTCCTTAGTTTAAAAGAAAAGCAGTTTTTTTCAAGGAAGATAACATTAAATTAATCAGATACTGTATACAATCTAGACATTGATAATGTGGTCAATGACTATTGTAGCTAGAAACAGCTGATTATAATGGAATATCTACATAGAGGTACAGATCAACATTTCCAGCAACCATCACTCCTGTGTTCTGATGCTACATTGTGTTAGCTAACGGTGTTGAAAGGCTGATTGATGATTAGAAAACTCTTGTGCAATTATGTTAGCACATGAATAAAAGTGTGAATTTTCATGGAAAGCATGAAGTTGTCTGGGTGACCCCAAACCTTTTAACGGTAGAGCATATATTAGATAATACTTGAGCAGGATCAGATCACTGTTGGCTTTGGTCTTTTGATGGGATATAGTAACACTGAGAAAAGTATCTTCTTGTTTCTCTCCTTCACCTGTGTCTTTGTCCAGGAAGTGCCCACGGACCAACAGGATCAACCGGCAGAAGCAGAACAATGTTCACTTCAGTTCAGAGAATACCATGCGCGCCTCCACTCGACTTATCTGAGCCCAGACACACCGGACAGCGTCCTCTTCACGTTATGGGGCGCTGTGGCGTTAGATGTTCCCCCTAGTAGGCCAACCCTGAAAATTAGCATCTGCTTCCCCTCACCCCTCGCCCTCTCTCCCAGTATGAACTTGAGGAACGCCCATGGAGCAAAGACAGAGCTGGCACACCAGTCAGTGGTGAGACTCACGCGCTGGGGTAATGTTGTCATCAGTCGCCACCGCCGCCAGCAACACCCCCCCCCCCCCCCCCCCCCCCCCCCCCCCCCCTCCAGTTGCCCATGTATCTCCTTACACCTTCTTCTGAAGGTTCTCCTGAAAAACTGAACTGTGAGGTCTTGGGGCCGAGGGGCCGCTGAGGATACTGAATGTGTGTGTGTGGGTGTGTGTGAATGTGTATTAGATGTGTGCGCTTTGTTAGAGGCGGGCTAGTCGGTGTCTGTTGTTTATAGATGAGGGGTACAAGCAAATCGGGGTAGTGCAAAGCAGGGTAACGGGCTTTAAATGAGGTGTGTGTTCAGTCCGGGAGGGGGGTGGGGGGTTTTCGGGGCTACACGTGATGCCTTGCACCTTGTGTTATAGGAGACCTTTGACAGAGGGCACAATGTTATTATAGAGCTCTCTGTTCGGTTGTGACGATGACGTCAGCTACTGTATCTTGGGTTCTATTTCCAATAGTTATTACTACGTTGTCTTGATGGGGTCATTTTTCTGTAAATGTAAATAAATAATTTATATCACGAAATGTAACACGATGTGTCGGCCTCTGTTTGCCATGTAGTTCATATTCATTACAGTTCCTCAAATGAATACATGCAGAACTGATCCTGTGCTACGTAACAATCAGCGATTCAGTTTACTAGTTCGGCTGTTTTGCTGTTTCAGTGGCAGAATACAACTAAGTACCTTTATTATACTTTTATTTTTCAGTACAATTCTGAAGTTACTGTACATTACTATACAGAGGGGTAGAAAAGTGAAAAAATCTGGGGGGAAAATCTGACAGTGTTCAGATTTCGAAACATACAATAACACAAGAAGGTCTGGCTTTTAAAGTGAACAAGAAATTTCAATTTCTGCATTATTTCTAGCTCAGCAATCAAACTGAAGCAAAATAGTGAAATCAAACTCTAGTTCCTTTCTGCAAAAGGTCACAATTCCTTGAGCTGTTTTCTTCACTGAAGCGGGGCTCAGATGACACTCAGGTTGATTTGATTGCCTCGTCAACTAAATCAGTTTGCAGCCGTTGTTTGTCTGTTAAAATACCTCTGTGTCTCAAGCTTACAGCCAAACAATGCTCGCTAAGTTGCACTGTGATACTGGGAAAACCACAGCTATGTGAAAGGCTTTGGAAGTCACAGCTACTCAAAGCAAAGAGGAGCTTCCTCGGTATCGAGGGAGCAGTCCACTTCACTTTAGAACACTTTGTGGAAGCTGGATCAGTTGTATCCAAAGCCGAATCGGGCGGACCAGAGGTGAACACACCATCAGAAGATCAATATGTCAAGCATTGCTCTTTGAGAGATAAAATAGTTACTTCATCACAGACAGACTTTTGTCCTGAGACTCCAATCAGCAAAAGCCCTGTCAAAAGAAGGCTGTCTGATAGAGTCTCAGAAGACGATGAGCAACTCTACTTCACTTTTAAGGAGGAGAAGCAAAGCCGGACTCTGGGACTGGACTGAAACGAAGCAGGATTTCACAGTGGATGATGAAAAATAAAGTCTTATTCACTGATGAATCCAAATTAAAGATCTGTGGCAGTAATGTAAGGAACAGTACTGTGGTGAAAATAGTGAAGTCAAAGATGTTCTGGAGTTGGACACCTGCAGTGAATCAACTCAACCCTGACTAAAGAGAAGCAGCTCTCTATTAACCAGAGACATGTTCCATCCTGTAGTCTGAAGGTCAGTGGAGATGAATTCCTACTGCAGCAGGATGAGCTTTGACTTGAAGACTAAAGAAGACCAACAAGAGCTGACTTTCATGTACTTTCTTCCCCAGTCACCTGATCTCAACTCACTGAACATTTAGGAGGCACTGAAAAACAACAAAAAGCTCTTTGGAGCAAGTGTTGGGCTGAATAAAGAATTCATTAAAGCAAATATGTGATATTCCTCTATTCACATTTTTCAGAAATGTAATTTTGCACGGAACTTGTTACACTGATATTAATTATGATGAAATGTTTTGTATACAATTCAGAACAAATGTAAAACTGATTCATCTTATATGTAAACACTTTTTACCAGCAGTTAGAGGTATTTATTGGTTACTTCAAACAGAATTGTTTTAAAGACAAAACATATGATAATAAGAGTATGATGCGTTAATAGATTAAAATAACCAGCATATAGAAGTGGCTAAAAATGACTCGGTCCATCTTCACCAACCACAGTTTTGCTGTATCTGCTACTCACAAACACATCAGAATATTGCTAATAATAATGATTAAAAAAAATAATGCTAACAAATGATGTATTCAATTAAACTTCTAATACAACAGTGTGCTTATATTGGTCTGTTTTTGTAGTATTGCTGCTTTTATTGCAGTGCATGTGAGATTCCTTCACCACTGTGCTGCTAGACTGATTTTAGTATGTTCAGGCTTTACAATACGGGACACACACTTTTCATTTATTAAAAATAAACAAGGATGTTACTGCTGGTTAATCACTAATTACTACTGGTAAAATCTTATTGTCTTCAGAGAAGCATTATTTGATGTTTTCAATTTCACACAGAAATGTCAAGTATTGGCGGTACTTTAAGATTACTTTATATATACAGCATTGTTCAAAAGTTTGGGGTCACTTAAATGTCTTTATTTTTGACAGAAAACCAGTTGTCTTCATTGAAGATAACATTAAATTAATCAGAAATACAGTCTAGACACTGTTGGTGTGGTAAATGACTATTCAAGCTGGAAACAACTGATTTTTAATGAAATATCTACATAGGGGTACAGAGGAACATTTCCATCAACCATCACTCCTGTGTTTTAATGCTACATTGTGTTAGCTAATGGTGTTGAAAGGCTAACTGATGATTTTTAAAAAAAAACGTGCAACTATGTTAGTTCTGTTTTTGTTTTTTGTTTTTTGCAAATAGTTGCAATAGCAACTTATATATTTTTTCAGCAATAGCAATTACACTACTTGCAAATGATTGCAGCAGTGAATGAACATATTTACTTGTAAATAAAATAAATATAAAAGACAAATAAAAATAAAATAAATAAAAATAAAAAAGATATTAAGGTGGCTGTAGACAGTGACTATTAACTGAGGGATGGGCATGATTCTTCCTCTTGTGTCCCTCGGCCTGTTGCGTGCTTGCATAAACTCTTTGGCGAGTCTGAGGCAAACACACTCACAGACCTTGTGTACCTCAGGGTCCTGGGCTGCTTGGCCACGAGTCATGTATAGTCTGTGGACAGAAACATGATATGATCTGGACTGTGAACAAGGATGTCACATCATGAAGAACCAAGTGACAATGTCACAGGGATTGCAATAAAATAACATGCACTGATCTGTATTAAATCAAAATGATAGCAAATTGTGGTCAAGTACCTCTCTGCCGCCTGCTGTCCAGGTGCAGAGCCACTCGGCTTCCTGGGTGCTCTCCACGGTCCTCCTGATGCCTGTCTTCTCTCCCTGTCTCTGTGTCTCCTTTCCTTCTCTCTGTGTCTCCTCTCCTTGCATCCGTGTCTCCTTTACCTGTGTCGAACCGGACTCGCCCTGCCTCCGTCTCAAACTCTCCTGCCTCACTGGAGCCAGCACCTGATGATAGATCTGCTGACTAGGAGGGGATGTACAAAAACAGGGTCATGCTACATGCAAATAGGAATCCTACACTGCTAATTTCCTCCAGAATTGTGCAACTACATATTGCTCAATAAACAAATCCCCATGCTACAGTGACTCATCATGACTTAGTAAATAATTTCACTTACCTTATGGAACCCACAGGAGCATCTCAGACTTCTCTCAAACAGATCCCTCGTATGGCTCTGCAGGGGGCAAGCATCTATTTTTTCCAAGGCCTCTTTCCATTTCTTGGCCCCTGGTCGTTTGCCAGTTGAAAAATGGTATTGCCCCTGGGCATATTTTAGGCATATGTCCTTCCGGTAACTATCTGGTTTTCCTTTCTTAGTCATCGGTAGACATTAAATATAAAACAGGTTAATGCCAAGCTAGTAGGTGGACATAAAGAACAGAGGATATTATGCATGTAAGTATGCTTATATTGTTGTTGTGAAGCACTTTGTAAATGTTTTCAAACCTGCTATATCAATATTGCTGTTTGTATTTTTTATTATTAGTCAGATGTAAAACGAATGAAAAATTAAACTAATTATTATAAGTTTAACTTTTAATTGTTAAATTATTATTATACTACTTATTATGCATGTTTAATACAGCTGGATACATCTGTCTGCTATGTTCAAACACATAACCAGGCTCCATTACCGGCGGGGAGAAAATGCCACACAGAGCCAATAAATTACTGTTATACTAGCGAAAAATGAAACTTGCCACAATTCAATCAAATCTTAAGGCTTTTCGCGAGAAATCGGCAAAGTTTACACGGCACACAAACAAATAAATAAGTTACTACTGGTCTTCTGATTCTGTCATATCACCAATATTCCTACCGTCGCCACACTATGCTGATATGTACAGTGACGCTATTACAGGCAGAACTCCGTTAGCAAAGCGGCTACTTAAGTAGAAAAGTAGAAATACAAGTTGAATAACGTGCTAACTTCAAGGGAAATTGAATCCCGTACTGTTTTGTCACATCGTTTTATATTCGGCTTAAATTCTGCGTTACTTTTCTGAGTTTTAATCAAGTTTCCAAACCTTTTCTGCACTTTTCCCGGGTGGGTCTTATGTGGTGAAAAACATGGCCGACATTCTGAAGAGGTTTTTGAGCATGTGATGGGTTGCTTTGCCTCTTCGAACGGTACCTGTTACCAAGCAAAGGATTGGCTCTTTTGCCCCCCATCGTTAGGAACTGTTAGGACTTTGTTAGGAGCTGTTAGGAACTTTGTTAGGAATTGTTAGGACTTTGTACAGTCCATTAAGCTGACAGCAAGCAACAAGTGTGAGCCGCCACCAGATGGAGCTGTATCCTCCATTAACATGTTTGAGCACAAAATGAAACTTTGCACCAGCGACCATATGCCAGCGACTACACAGAGCCTGAACATGTATGAGGATTTTGAAAGAAAGTACATCATCGAAATAACATTCCACACAGTCTATAATCTGAAAACATTCTCGATCATCCCTCACTGTCGACAGTTGTCGTGGCCGAGTGGTTAAGGCGATGGACTAGAAATCCATTGGGGTCTCCCCGCGCAGGTTCGAATCCTGCCGACAACGTGCCATTGTTTTGCATTTTTGTTTTCGCCCCCCAATAAATGTACTGCTACGAGTTCCTAACACATCCAAACAAGTTCCTAACACATCGGAACAGTTCCGAACACATTCCTAACACGATCAAAGAGTTCTAAACTAGAGTCCCTACATTATCAGAGTTGCGACAACTGGGGCTTTGACGCCATTTTGTTTCCATTCACTCAATATGGGACGCGCAGCGCGAGGTGCACATTCACGAAAATTAGCTATTTGTGGATTGCTTACTGATTTCAAGACATGTTTTGGGCAAAATAGTTTACTGGCTTGTTTTTTTCTGGATGTCCAAGGTTGGATTATGGCCGTTTTTAGTGGAATATTTTCATCTGTGACTAGTTTTGAGCCTTCAAAAGTGAGTTGTGCTGTTTACGTTATTTGCTGTTTGTTGGACAAATGTGTTTACATTACCCGCTGTGGTAATCACATCTGAAAGTGGTATATACCGGCGGATTCATGAGAATCTAAGCTTTCCATGGGTGTATAATGTTTCTATCATCGAGTTTGCAGCTTCAGTCAATTTAGCAAAATACGTTTGCACATATGGGCCACTGAAGTTTAACGGGCAAACCCGTTAAACTTCAGCGGCCCGTATTTCATGCAGCTCCATTCATGAAAATGGTCAAAGTCAAAATAACCACAACTGCCTAAACCCACATCAAACTTTTCTATCTTTCACTCACCCATACATCATAACATGAAAGTACATACAGGACTAACCTGGCACAAAAACGATGATGAAGTCGGTTTCCATCCCACTCTCCGGACTTTATTTTCCCACAGTTTCCTTCTTTCACTATTACTGGGAAATCTAAACATGTGGAATCCCTTCTCCGATCGATTTGTGCACCCAAAGGCACAACAGCCCGTCATTTTTCAGGTATTTATGAAGCCAGAAATTACCTAGAATTACTCTCTGCGGTGTAAACAATGTTAACAGGAAAACCCGGCGTTCATGAATAGGAAACAAAATGGCGCCCATAGACACGTCACCAAAATTTTTTGGACCCGTCGAAACCATAGATATATGTCTATGGTCGAAATGATGTCCGAACACAGGTCCGAACCAATCCGAACAGTATACCGGATCACGTGATGTAAAGGGGGCGTGGGTATCTCTTCAGAATATCGGCCATGTTTTTCACCACATAAGACCCGGGAAAAGTGCAGAAAAGGTTTGGAAACTTGATTAAAACTCAGAAAAGTAACGCACTGTTTAAGCCGAATATAAAACGATGTGACAAAACAATATGAGATTCAATTTCCCTTGAAGCTAGCACGTTATTCAACTTGTATTTCTACTTTTCTTCTTAAGTAGCCGCTTTGCTAACGGAGTTCTGCCTGTAATAGCGTCACTGTACATACCAGCATAGTGTGGCGACGGTAGGAATATTGGTGATATGACAGAATCAGAAGACCAATAGTAACTTATTTATGTGTTTGTGTACCGTGTAAACTTTGCCGATTTCTCGGGAAAAGCCTTAAGATTTGATTGAATTGTGGCAAGTTTCATTTTTCGCTAGTATAACAGTAATTTATTGGCTCTGTGTGGCATTTTCTCCCCGCCGGTAATGGAGCCTGGTTATGTGTTTGAACATAGCAGACAGATGTATCCAGCTATATTAAACATGCATAATAAGTAGTATAATAATAATTTAACAATTAAAAGTTAAACTTATAATAATTAGTTTAATTTTTCATTCGTTTTACATCTGTCTGTGTACGAATAATAACAAAAAATATAAACAGCAATATTTATATAGCAGGTTTGAAAACATTTACAAAGTGCTTCACAACAACAATATAAACATACTTACATGCATAATATCTTCTCCTAGTCAGCAGATCTGTATTCAGGTGCTGGCTCCAGTGAGGCAGGAGAGTTTGAGACGGAGGCAGGGCGAGTCAAGAGAGGAGACACAGACGCAAGGAAAGGAGACACAGAGACAAGGAGAGAAGACACAAAGACAGGAGCATCAGTGGCAGGACAAGGAGTGCAATGATATAAGTGCAGTGAGTTTGTGGAGGCAGAAAAATTCTCTGAGCACCTGTCTGATCATCATACGGAGGAGGTCTGTGACACCTGTGGGGCCAAGGTGCAGGGTACTGTAGGTCTTTTGACCAGTACAGTACAAAAAATCAAGGCTTGCTGGTTTCATCCACCACTGGAGCCCATCTCCTCCTGAGCCTGGGTGGTACTACCGGCAGAGGATGTTCATCTGGGCACCAATGAGGATGTGGGGGATTCCGCTGAAATGCCCACAGTGTTCCCGGGAAAATGAACAGCTCAGACATCTAGAGAAAAGTCAGGGAGGTGATTGATGTGGATAGCTGCTATTACCTGGTGGGAGGGGACTATCCACGTTCCAGCAAGTGCTCTCAGCCTGTCTGTCCATGGAGCCAGGATATTCTCTCCCAGCTGGATGTGGCACACAGGAGCTTGTTCCCCGCTGTCCTCACGACACAGCTGGCTCTAGACAGAAAATGTGTGACTTTCCTTAAGTCGAGGACCAGCGGTAACAGTTCCTCCTACATCCAGTCAGTAATAGAGAAAGCGTACAGTGAGGAGTGGGCACGTCAGACCATCCGCTACCGCTCTGACTGTGAGCGCCATAAGAAGATGGCGACCTTTGTCCCCTCTGCAGCTGACAACATCCCTCCACCACCCTTCAGGCCCCTTCCACTTGCCCAGTGGTTTGAGACAGTCCACTTCAACGACATCCTCAGCCACGTGGATGAGATGAAGGGAGTAATAACTTCTACCTATGGGAGAATCCTTAAAATGGATTCAACAAAGAAGGTTAGGGTTTCTACTGTAAAAAACATATAAAATAGAACATGTATAATTAGAACAAAACAGGAAGTGGGTTTACTTCGTGGAGCAATATCTTTATTTTGCATTTTAAAGTCGTGTTTGTTTTGCAGATCACCAAGAAGCTGGCTGGTGGGATCGCTGACAGCGCAGCATGGATGACTAACATTGGCAATGAGTTTGGCCAGGTCTTGAACTCCGTTCTAACGACGGGTGAAGGTGCAGGGTTGGAGGAATTGTGCCAGGGCATCGTCACTTGTTTTAAGAATGCAAGCCAAGCTCAGCCTGAGGTCATCTATGTTGACCGGGACTGTTGCAGCCAGTCAGGTGATTGAAATTTGCTTCTTTTCTGCTTCTTTTAATATACGTGTGGAAAAATGTTACACACGTTTACACACACACACACTGTTAGAGCCATTTGTATTAAATGTGTTTATTTTTATTTTTGTTACACTCCAACCACTTGGGAGATTAGTGGTACTGGCAACTGGGCAGCGCCTGAGTTTACTTAATCAAGGTGTAACCACACACAGGTGTCATGGTTTGTGTAATTATCAATGGTTGTTTTTCTCAGGTGTGTCTCCAGTCCTTAAACTTTTTCGTCCGTGGACGTCTGGAGTGCGCTTGGATAGTTTCCATTTTATGCGCCGCTTTAATTGTGGTCTCACCACCGAACACCACCCTCTTTATGGCCTTTTTTGTGCAAAGGTCTCCTCTTGTGTTTTTGAATGGGACAAGGAGGATGTGCAACGCCTGAAAGAGGCCAAAAGAGCAGAGTGGAAGAGAAACCACAGCGGGCTTGTTCCCACTGAGGCACAACTCATGGCCACCATCAGACCAAGGGAACTGAAGAGGCACTGCAGGAGGAGGACGCGAGGAGTGGAAGAGATGCGCAGTATGATTTCAGGGCTCCTGGAGTCAGTGTGGGAGCTGACAGACACCACAGGGCTGCATCTGGTGAGCCACAAAAGCATGCGCCACATGTGGGAGGTACAGCAAAAGCACCTGGAGTGCCTGCAAGATCCTGCAGGAGTTGCGCTGTACACAAAGGTGTGGACACTCCAGAAGGGTGGGAAAGAACTGGACATTATCAGGTGTGATAGGGGATCCTCCTCCTTGGAGAGTTTTCACCGACACCAGTGTGCATTCATTCCAGGTACAGTCGCATCAAGTGTCTATGTTATGACAGAGAATGTGTCAAGACAATACGATTACCACTTCACGTATTCATATGTATTCACTTTACAATAGTGGTTGACTAAAGCATTTAGTTTGTTAGGCTGGCGCTGCAATGCAGTACACATGCAGATGTACATCCTGGAAGGAGCATCCAGGTGGAACATGGGTTGGGCTAAATAGGCAGTAGCTGTGGAGGCTGCCTCAACCCTCAGAACATTTGACGTACGATTGATGTCTCACCTCAACAACACGAGGATTAAAGATTTGCTAACAGAGTTCTGCCTGTAATAGCGTCACTGTACATACCAGCATAGTGTGGCGACGGTAGGAATATTGGACACAGTCCATGGCTGTGATCTGGTTCCAGAGTTCAACCCACCTGGGAAACCTACTGGTAAGAGAGACTGGTACAGTAGACTATTGCATCCCCTCAACCCAGGTGACTTGTGTCTTGGGTGCAAAGTTTGTGCTATACATATAGGAGATGTGTATATGTATGTCATCTGTTCATCTTTGTGTTTATACTGTTTACAGGGGAGCGGATTGCTGTCGAATATTTACTAGCCCAGACCAACAGAGGTGACCTGCTTGCTCCAGAACAGATGCCCGAAATCCCCTCTCAGGTGCTTGAGGAGGACGAGGACGAGCCAGATGAGCCTGACGCTGCTCTCCGCTTGTCAGCTGAGCTTGGGGCTGGTGGTCTCGATCCTCCTGAAGACCAGGTGTTGTTGGAGGGTGACACTGAACCTGGGGCCCTCGTCACAGAGGTTAGTAACACAAAGGTTAAGGCGATGGACTAGAAATCCATTGGGGTCTCCCCGCGCAGGTTCGAATCCTGCCGACAACGTGCCATTGTTTTCGTGTTGTCACCACAAATTTCACTGGTTTAGTTGCACAAAGCTGTAGTGTCAATGCAATTCAAATACAAGAACTGATGTCATACGAATATCCTGTTCCATCATATGTAAGTATTCATCTTCGATCGTGTTTAAAGTGTAACTGCATATACTCAACTACAGTTTGAAGCTAATATAACGCAGATCTTTCTACTTCACTGCATTTGTCTGTCAGCTATCATTCTATAGAGCTATTTTTTCTATAAATGATCAGTTCATAGGCTATGATGCCTGCTAGATTAAGGAGAGACATTACATCACTTTCATGCACCAGCCAATTTTGAGATTTTAGGATATTTTTTTTTCATTACATTTCCTTTCAGACTACAGGGAAAACATCCAAAATATACAGCTAGGTGTTTGTTCTACCACACTTTGTCTAACTGTGCTTGTGCATTTTAAATAGAATACATATCCTTACAGGCCATTTTCTCAAAATAAGTTTGGTCAGAAATCTCCCCCTCTTACACACACATAAACTTCCCAGTCCTATTCTATCTATGGCACATTCTAAAGGTTTTTCCAGGGGGGATTTGTTCAGATATAATTCATAGCCTCATTTACTGAGCATTTTAATCATTAAAATGTAGCAAAATGTGTTGTTGTTTTTTGCTTTGTTTGTTTGTTTGTTTGTTTGGTTTTTGATAGATTTTTTGGCTGTATACAGTATTTTCTGATTTATACAGTGATAGTGACACCTCATTTGCACATTTAATATCGATTGATGATATCTGTTCGTTCAGAGTTGTCCTCATCAGTAGTCCTCCCTTTTAAAGAAATAAATAGTCACTTGGCCTCCATCAGCAGTGCAGAAATCTGGCTTACCATCCAACAATGCAAGAAAAGCAGAGAGGGCAGTACTCCGCCAAGGCTGCTCAGTCGTATCATTTCCGATGGATGAAATCTTTAATAAAAAATGACCTTGCGGTGAGCACTAGTGATGGGAATTCTGGCTCTTTTAAGAGAGCCGGTTCTTAAGGCTCAGTTGTCAGAGTTAGTTGAAACTAGGTGAATGAATGAGCAGACTCAATTAAATAAATGTCAGAGCTGTACAGACGATTATTCGGTTATTCCTGTTATTCTTCTCAATCAAGCTCACTTCAGGGTTTTCCCTCATTTGTTTCTGTTCTTATAAAAAATTTTTAGCATGTCTGCAGTCATTTGTATATGCAGTGTTTCAATAGTCAAAAGGTGAGAGCTAGTTTCTGCAGATTTCCAGTGAAATTTAAGTCGAACCAGCTGCTCTCTGACACTTAAGAACAAAAACATTTTTTTTTAATTAGTAAGTGATTGTTTCCATAATAAATAATTATGGAATTTGTAAAGACATGATTATAATGAACAAAAAAATATTTTTTAAACTTTTAATAAAAATGTATGCAAGATTTAGCCCATGGACTTCAAAAGTGCCAGAATTATATATTGACCCTTTTAATGTCATTTCTCACAAGGTATTTACAAAAATACACAGGAAACAAACTGCTGTTTCTCACTTTAGTGCCTGATAGTGCAACCATGTCATACAAAAAATTATTGCAATAAAAAAAAATTCTTACATTAATTTGAATTTGGTGAAAAGCACTATAAAAACAGAAATGATTAAAGGTCTCAAAATAAAAACTTTTTATGACAAAACTTACACAGAATAAGTCGATGTATTTTCTGTACCACCTATGATGCTCAAGATTTCATCCAGCAGCTACCAAGTGCTAGAAAAACATCAAAGTCGCATTATAATGAGGAACACTACGAACTGCACTCCAAACTATCTTGTGCTCAGGTTCACTCCTGGGTCATTCTGGCAGACTTCAAATGTTCCCAGCCATTTTTATTGGACCTGTAGGCATTAAGTGCAGGCATGTATTTGTCTGAAGGGCAGATGCAATTGTTTTTTAATAACTTCACATGCTTAATAACCAAACTTTGCCAAGTTTAACACAGAAAAGTCAGAAAATTATGCATGCAGACTGACAGTAATTACTGTGTGTAGGAATGCAAATGTTGCAATGAATCTGAAAAATCAACGTTGATAGGACCTCATTTTCCCTGTACTTGACCTCCTCAAGCCTGTTAGGAAGGGCCTTACGAGGACATCCCCAGTGGAGGATATCTAGTCCCACAGTGCATGTCTTCACCTTCATCTCCCTCCCCTGTTCCTCCCCCACGTTGAATAAGAAGAAGCCATACTCCCCTGCAGTTCAACCGCTGGGCACACCCTATTTGTGCTCGCATCTGTATGACTGCACAGCTCCCAGCAAGACCCAGTCACAGTAATCCTGTCAGTTTCCTGTCTTCTCCTGCTGGTTTCGGCTCAAATCCAGCGGGCTCGAGGCCAGGGAGGAGCAGGAAGGAAATTTCTGTGAATGTCTGAGTATCTGCTCCCATCTGAGACCTCGGAATGGGGTGAGTTGTATCGCCGATAACAACAAGGTCACCTCACAGTGATTCCGCTTCTTACTCACTTATTACATAAAAAGTTCACATTCTGCCTTCAGTGCTGGGTCGGACACAGATACTTTATTTAACACTGTGCTTTGTGAACTAGGATGTAATCTGACAGGCACAAAGTGAAGCATCTGTTTGTGTGGGATCATATTTAAACAGTCAAGTGCAGCTTAAGTGAGCAATATGCTGAATTTTACTGCGTCTTTAACCAACCGGGAATTGAAATGATTCCTTGGGATAGCTTGACACGACTGAGGGTTTTGTAAAGTGTGCTCGCTGAGGTTGCAGGAGGCTGGAGTCTAGCCGAGCTGACACTGGCGGTCCATCATAGGGGTAACACAAACAGACATGCACACTCGCGCTGCGTGAGTGTTCGGCTAGTTTAACATCACCAATCAACCTGTCACCTGTGGAAGGAAGCTGGAGCAGCCAAAGAAAACCCACACAGGCAAAACAGGTTTAAACCCAGAACCTTTCAGCTGTGAGAGGACAGTGCTAACCACTAACTATCACTCTGTCATCCCAAAACTTTAATTTGAGCCATCTGAAAGGTAGAACTTCAAGCTTAAAATAGCTGCAGACACAAGTGATACTGGTGCTGGATCTTCTTGAGAAAGATACCGCAGGGACTGAACATTTATTCTGCTTCTTTAAGACACTTGAGTCCCATCAAAAGAACTGTTTACTCCTTATAGTTGTAACACAGTGCATCATAGAGTGATTCAATCATTTCTGGGAGTCCATAAATTTACTTCAGTTTTGACGATTACTGGAGATATGGGATGAGGACCTCCAAACAGCAGACGTAAATGCCAAATGCTTTGCTTTTGGAATAGACAGGTGAAGATGTCCAATCAGTGAATCACAAGAAAAGATATTTACTTGGGGCATCTAGAATCATTACCCCTGGATTAATGAGCTAAAGCCTTAATTTCCTTTGAACAACTCACCATTTATTTTTCATAATCGGCTATTCTGTGATATTCAGGAGATGATAAATAATATGTTTCTTAGGTTTAGAGAAAAATGGTCTGTTGATATTTGGTATAAACCAAAATTACAGATTTATTGTCTTATAAAGGATACATACACTGTGGAATCTTGTGTGAAATATAATAGAAGCAAAACACAGAGATCACTGTGTGCACAGTTACCCTCAGGAACATGACCACTATCTTTAGAGACTGGGAGCTTTAATGCTACTCCATACAAGGACATACTTAGTTTGTTCAGTAATTTAGGTGAAGCTGAGAATGAGCTTCATTTTGTGTTCTACTGTCCTGTACGTATGGGAGGTACTTTTCAGGAAGATGTCCTCTGTTTATTTTGATTTGTTTTGGTTGGATGGCCATGAAAAACCTGAGTTATGTTTTAGAAGGGGAGCTTTTTTTCATGGCAGAAATTCTTTGCCAGGTCTGGGGTAGAAGGCAACATATTTTGTTTGAGAAGTGAGCAGCAGAATCATGTGTGTTTTGGACGTATTGCTGCATTGCTAGTATAGTGGTGTCTTGTAAACTCATGAGGTGTTGTCATGCTTGTGTGCATGACACGAAAATAAAGAAATTATTCAATCAAAGGCAGAATTTTCTTTCATTTGGTATCATTCTGTCCATGTCCACAAGCGTGTAAGGGTCCAGTGGGTTCCAAATGATGAAAATTTTAACGTCTTTTAAGTTCGCTACAGTTTACGATGATGCATCTGTGGATGATACTGAAAAATGTAAACACTCTGGACAAATAGCTGTTATTATACTGCTTTTTTGTCTGCTTCATTTCATACATGCGTAATAAGTCAGCATCTAAGTATTCCACACATGAACACCACTGTGAAACGTGCACACCACTACCCTTCTAGAGTAGCTGTACCAGCTTTGACGAGCACATGGAGGTCCAGAGCTCCAGAGGGGTCTGTGTGGAGTTGGCCTTTGGAGATGACAAAGTTTATGTCACGAGAACGCTAGTGAACCCTTGCGTTCTCGTGGACATGGTAAATTTAACACCGACCTAATAACAATAACTATACGTCAAAGGCCAGTGTTGTACTGTCCTCATTTGTGAGGGCATGCAGCTCAATATTTGTGTCTTTGTGGCAGTTCTGGAGACAAAATGCACATTCTGAGCAGTAGTGTTCGTATTAGTTACAGCACAACAAAGACTTTGAATCACCTGGTGGATTAGAAAAGTAGTATAATAACAACAACCATTTGTCTGTTGTGTCGGTAACTTTGTGAGACGGTATAATCAGCGCTTAATTACGTCTGAAGACTAACCTGTTGATCTAATCTACTTCCTCTTCATGTGGTTTTACCCTGAGCTGAGGTCGTCACAATGAAATAAAAAGTCACTGGACCAATGTTAATCCTTTGATGCAACTTAAAATTTGAAGGTAGTGTTGTTAAAGTCAGTAAACATCTCCTCATGGTTTGTGAGTGGTCTGTCCACACTGAAAAAATACTGTAAACATTTACTCTGTAAATGAAGAAAAGAATAAAGTTCAGACTAATTCACACACTACTCTAGCTGTGTATGTCTGTGCTTGTGGAAAGAACAGATCTATAAAACCGTGAACACCTTTCCAAAGGATAGGATGAATTCACAAAATTTGAAAAACATAACTCCCCCTAATTTTTAGTAGTAGATGGTGTGAGAGACAGCAGCAGCCTTTCCTATCCTCTTTGTTTCTGAGGGAAAATGTCCAGTTAGAAGCCGGTTTCAGCACCACCAGGCTCTGCTTGTGTGCTCACAGACAGACTGAGACATCCATCCTGGACTGCAGAAAGATAGCCCATCTAAACTAGTAACTTTTGCTTTTTAATCCATTTTGAATGCTGTTCATATGCTTGCATATTGTTATTTTGGTCAAATTTTATGTTGCAATGTTTGTTTTGCTTCAGTTATGAGAAAGAGAAATCTTCCTTCACACCATAGAGGGCTAAAACATTTCACTTCTGGTCAGCTTGCTCACTTGCTGCTATGGCAACAAATGTCCATTAATTTGGGGTTCAGGCTTTCAAAGGAGTGCTGAAATTAGGAATAAGTTTGTTGACTTCAAATACCACCAAATTTTCTCAGGAATGGTTCGCTCTACCTAGCCAGACCAAAGACCAAAAAAATGAAACCTCATTCCCAACCCAGGACCCACTGAGCCTAACAGACAGGCAGTCAGCACTGGATTTTGACACTTATCTTAGAAATGCATAACTCCTCATGTACCTCCTTACCATTTTAGACAACAGGTTTGAACATATCAATGTGTTTTCCAAAGTGATCACAAGCAGAAAATGCATATATCGCTTTAAAATTAAACCTCCACTGCTTGATTAATTACCATTGCTGTTGAGGTACCACTGGATGAATACGTAACAGCGAAGTCAAACCATTTCACTGGGAGGCACATGACTGTCTTTAAGGAATCCTCAATTTGGGAACCATCATGCTGAATGACTGGCCAGGAGAGACCTTACATTGATTTTGCAATCAACAAACTGCTCCTTGACTGCTTTTGCAAGGAAGAATTGGCCCATTGGTTTGAAAATTGATGGTGTTGTACACATGACAACATGCACACTCACACCAACAAACATCCACACATACAAAAGGCATTTCCTCACTGTCTGAGGACGTGTGTGTGTAGAGCTCAAAACCTCGAAAATCGGTCCATTAGCTCCAGAATTGATAGCATCACAGAAATCACACAGCACAGAGAGCACATACACACTCCTAACGTACAAGGCCACCTTTAAGTGAGCGTGTGTCTAACACATGCTGGTGTGTGAAAAAGGGTCATTTAAAGATCCATCGCCATCTGTTTTGGTCCCAGCATGCCATTTTCCCCTCTGTGGGGGCCTTTGATTTCACGGCAAAAGGGTGCCATTGCTTCCTTCCTTCCCACTGTGCAACCAGACATCCAGTCTGAACTGGTTATACAAATCAAACACTGCCGGGCATCCATCGTATCATCATAGGTATGACCACCTGTGTGGGACTGTTGTCGGTAATCACAAACATTAGGGGTCCCATTTAAACACTGATCAGGGAACCTGCTTGTTGTGTCTCTTGCAGACACAATGTAACAAGGTGAAACTAACTATGAAATATGAGGAAGCAGGTGGATGACATCCGAAAATACTGTCTGTCTTGTTCTTGTGTTTTTCACACGAGAATAAAAGACTGAAAATGTGACATGGGTCACTCGTAGTAGTGAGCCAACGGAGATTAACAGTACTCATTTTTTTATATGGATCCTCTTAGCCTCTTTGCTCATTATTTTACTTTTAGGGCGGCTAAATCCATTCTCATCAGTGGAAGAGAGAGCAATACCTTATTTCTAGTGAAAGATGCTGAACCTAAATGCCCGCTGATAGTCCAAACTGATAATATTCTGACGGTGCATGCACCTGGGAACAAATTATATGTCATTAAATGAACTGAAATTGTCTCTGTCAGACTTTGGAGGTCCTTGATGTTTTCCATTTACAGTGCCCAAATACAGTGGAAGAAAAATAATTCAAATCCTGGAATTTCTGCAGAAATTCTTTCTAATGATGATGATAGTAATCTGTGACATGGAGCTGCAGCAGTCAGTGGTGTGACTCACTGGATGCGGGCTGCGGGTACGAGCCTGACATTGACCTAGCAGTTCATGCAGCTTCCCCCGCCGCTTCTGCTGTCTACATTTTATTGTTTTCAAAATCACCTTCACTACAGGAAGCAACAACCTCCAAGCAGCAAACTACAATTCAGAAAATGTCACGTTTAGCTTAGGATTCAGTTCACTTGGCTTCACCCCATACGACTGTGAGTGTTTTAAGAAATATAAACAGCACCGAACACTTTATCTACCTAAAGCAGAATGGTGATGAGGTGTAGCCAGACCATTCTGAGCTGCAGAACCCTGTAGATGTTATATAAATGAAAGTGCATATGCATCTGCTGTACTTGTTCAAAGACCATATGGTAAGCACATGGGGATGCAGAAATCAAGAATTTCAATTGAGTGAGTTAGTAACAGATTGAGATATTCCTGTCAGATGTGGTAGAGACCATAAAATGAGCTCTCACACGAGAGAATATCACACTTTGCTAATGCTGCACCATTTTTTCCAAAAAAAAAGTGGATGATTGTGCTCTTGATCCTCACCTAAATTCCCTTAAATAAACTAACAGCTTTAAATGTGAGGACATATACTGTGCATTTAACATTTGTCACACATACAGCAGTTACATGAAGGCAACAGTTTCATAAAAGCAACTGTAAGTAAAACTGCAGACAGCACTCTTCAACATGAGTGTTTCCTCCTTGGCATTAGAGCGTAATGTCTGTGTCTGTGTGAGAAACCGTCATTAAAGTCCCCGTGAAGTCTGCCTCAAGGTGTTTCAGTTGCATTCTTGTTTCCACATCAAGCAGGCACTTAGACAAACATGTGGTCTGGAACAGCATAGATGAGCGCAGCCAACATGTTAATATCAGTTAGCTATGACTTGGACGGTAGCCTACGTGTGGAAGTGAAATAAAGAGACGGAAACTAGATTGAAACAAATCCTATGTGCAGGTGATTTGGTATGTGTGTGTGGGAAGCTGTATGTTAATATTAAACTATCCTCTGTGCATTTTTGAATTTGCAAATATTCTCACTTCAACTGGTTAGGTTGCATTTGGGAAAGGGAAAAGGAACATAAACTGCTTACTTCTATGTAAAGGGATTTTCAGTAATCCTCTTGTGCATGAGACTGCATGTCATAGTCAGAGAAACTTGTTCATCAACCATTCTTGGGGAATCAGTCATCCGCCCAGGTACTTTGCCAACAGCCGACGGTTAGAGCAATGCCACACCCCCTACTGAAGGTTTTGAAGTAGCTCCAGGTCGGTTTCACAGGATACAAAGCTCATTCAATTGATGCAACTTGCAGTGGCATGTTTGTTAAAAGAAGATGGAATATGATGATTGTTGTTTCTGCGGCAGCGGTTTCACCCACTTCTTGTTTTTTGAGATTTGTTGCAGTTGAAGATTTGAGTATGGAAGCTTTCGTGGGAACGTGGCACAATTACAAACTCAACCTCTGACTTTACCTTTAAATGAAAGGAGAAAATATGACAACTGACTGATTTTTAAAGGTCCAATTCAAGCAGAGTACTCGTTAAACTGTCAGAACTGGGAAATGTATTTGCACGTCTTAGCCTCCAGAGGGCAAATACATCGAGTCCTTCAAGCTAACTTGAAAAGCTTTTCATTCGCCAGCTCTTTTAAACACTTCCTTAGCAGCTGGTGTCCATTTCACAACTGCTTTTTGGTATGTTCTATCACATGCAACAGTAGGAAAGTTAGCAGCAAAAAAGGCTTTAACTGAATAGTGAATGTTGTTGGAATATAGGCAAGGGAAATACAACATTCCTTGACATAACACTTGGAAACTGTGAAGCATGTACCAGACCATCAAGAACAGTGGAGAAATTCAGGAAAGCAAAAGATAAGTTACAGGGAAAGGAGGAAAGGGGAAAGGGAAGAATGGAGAAAGAGGGGACAAGAGGAAAGGACAGTAAAGGAAAGGAGGGTGCACAGTTAGAGGAATGACAGGACGGGAGCGTCATTTTCTCCACTCTATCCCTAGGGGGAAAGTGGGAAAAGTCAGAGTTCAAGAGTTTGGAACAAGAGGTCACACTTTCATGTTGACAAAAGTGCACGTCTCCATGGGGAAGTGGTGACAGAGAGAACGGTCAGAAACACTGGGGAGTTGGAGGAGGAAGGAAATTTGTTTGGGCGAGTGTGTGTCTCGCACTTCCACTCTGCTCTGACAGCTTTGAAGCCTATTGAGCCGGTAATCTCAAGAAGAGGTGTTAGCCTTGGATGTTGACATTGGAGAATCTGTCGGGAGCACTTCTGACTACAGTGGTGGTGAGAGGACAGAGCTGCAACAGAAAAATTGCAAATAGTGTACAACAGAAGTGGGAGCACCCCCGTGCAATATCACTTAAATGTTAAATGATTCGATATGGCATGGGCTCTCAATAGTTCCAGTATTTCTGTGTGTAAATGCTTGAGAAAAACTGTATTGAAAGTAAAAGCCCTCAAAGTAGAAACTCAATGCAACAGGAGTGAATACACCTGCAATCACTGAAACTAAACTGAGAATACCTGGGATTTTCAGTGTAATTTACAAGAACACGGGTCTAAAATGAGCATGTCTACGTTATGGCTGTGGCAACTGAAAATCTTTACAATACCATAAATCTTCTGTGACCAATTGAAATCAGTGGACACACACATGCAGCAGTATTTGTGAGGTATAGAACAAGAACAAGCTCTGACCAGAGCTGCAGTAGCCGTCCTCCCAAAATGATACCACAGACAGTTCGCTACTTGCACAGAATAGTTCTAGGAAGGCGAGTGTTTCAGAGTCATCACAGGGGTTATCAGTGGAAATCAGTTTCTATGAGAGCTCAGACAGCACGACGAGTAGTGTACAATATCAGCCTCTATGGAGAGCATCTAAGAAAACAAACCCTGCTTGCTTGTAGCCTGCAAGGTATATTCTTTGGTCAGATGAGACCAAGATCAATTCATTTGCCTCAAATAGGGTTCAGCATGTCTTGCATGAACCCGGTCAGGAGTACCACAGTGAATGCATAGTCCTGACAGTGAAGCACAGAGGTCTGAGTGAGATGATATGGGATCACGTGAGTGCCAAAAGTGTCGAGGGTATGACCTTTATCTATGGCATCATGCTTGTACATATACCAAAATACTGGCAGACAAGATGACTCCCAGTTTGCAGCAATATGACAGAAGAGGAATATTTCAGCATAACAATTCAAAGCATGCTGCCAAAAACATCCAAGAGATTCTAAAGAAGAAAAACTGAAAACTATTACCTGGCCAGATAAGTCCACGAATCCAATTGGATGCCTTTGGGGATTCTTTAACCCTCATGTTGTCCTGTGGGTCAAAATTGACCTGTTTTAACGTTTGAAAATGTAGGAAAAAAAGATGTTTTCACATGTCCACATTTTCAACATTTTTGGGAAGTCTTTGAACATTTTTTTTTGGTGGAATTAAAGAAATGTTAAAAATGTTTCTTAAGAACATTAACAAAAAATCTGATTGATTCTGATTGATTTTTTTGTGAATTTCTTTAATGAAAATATTAGAAGTTTTACTGATACATATGTAATCACTTTAGATAGTTTTAGGATTTTTTTTTTAACCCTTTAAGCTTCAGTCAATTCCAGCCGTTTTCAGTACAAAAAATCGCTAATATTCTATTTTTAAATAAAAAAATTACGAAAAATACGGGGAATATTGGACGGGCATCACGAGGTGCATTTCCTTGAAAATGACCGATTCGGGGATTTTATACGACTTCAGGACATGTTTTGGACAAAACAGTTTACTGGCTTGTGTCGTCTGGATGTAAAAGGTTGGATTATGGCCGTTTTTTGTGGAATCTTTTTTTTGTGTGTAGTAATGAACCCGGAAATGTGAGTCGCGCTGTGTGCATTGAAGCCGTGTATAGAGAACGGATGGATGAATATTCGTTTTTGTCGGACAAATGTGTTTTTCTCACCCGCTGTAGTAATCGCATCTGAAAGTGGTTTATACCGGCGGATTCATGAGAATCTAAGCTTTCCATCGGCGTATAGTGTTTGTATAATCGTGTTTGCAGCCGTCGGACATTCTTGAAATTCCTATGCAAATTAGTAGGTGTACCGCCGGCGGTACACCTACGACGCACTGAAGCGTAAATTCTCTTTTTTTTTTAAATTATTTGCAAGAATTGTCTTGCCAAATTTCGGGGATTTTTTTAAATAAAACTTTTAAGGGAAACTTTTAAGGAATTATTGGATTTTTTTTCCTGAAAGTTTTGCAAATTTTCAGAAATTTAGGGAATTTTTTTGCTGAATTTTTGGATTTTCTTTCAGACAAGGAAACAATATTTTTTGGTGCCTGGAAATGAGGACAACAGGAGGGTTATGAGAAAAGTTATAACAAAATTTCAGAACATTTCGTCAGACAGTGTGCTACTGTTTGTATCCTACATACTGAGGAGGATTGAGGCTGTCATCAAAATAAATTTAGGTATATGAAGTAATAAATAAAAAATGTGTGTCTCAGTAATCAGCTTTGTTGCATTGAGTTCCTATTGTAGGGCCTATATTTTTATTAGAAGAAACTCTAAGCGGTTGATTTTACATAGGGGTGAATACTCTACTGTACAACTTAAAAATAATGCAATCAGTGAAAGATGGTACAGTATTGACTGATATCACTCTCATCTATCAGATATGTAGCAGGGAAACAGCTGAGGCAAACAGAACACTAGTGAGGATGCCTAGAAAGCTCTGCAATTAGCCAAGATCTCATGCATGTATGCTATATAAATGCTAAAGTGTTAAAAAAAAACTTCACTGCACCTGAGCAAGACATTGTTCACCACACAACCTCCTACATAAAACCTCATGGTGGAATTTTTACACATTGCTTTTTATGTGACTAATAAACCAGTGAGATACAATGTGCTGATGGATGAACTTTAGAGGTGCTGGTATGCATGTTGCGCCTGACTGTAGTTTTGCTCAGACAGAAATGTTGTGAAACTGTCTTTAATATTCACATGTAAGCCTCTGTAAGAATAGAAGTTAAGTCTAGTTCCCAACTTGTGGAGCTTTTCTTTTAAATTAGCACAAGTGTATGAATTTCACCTGCAAATCAAGGGCCAGTAAAACTTCAAATCACTACAGCTAGTTATAAAATTCGATAAAGTAATAATGTGGTTTGGATTTGAAAGGGACCATGCCTCTACCAACATATTTTAATATTGTTCTAAGGTGTGGCTTTTCTGTTTGCTCCTTACAGAAAACCTAATCTCAGTTCAGGTGTAGCAACTTTGAGATAGTGGATGACCAAGCATTTACCATACTGGGCAGAATCCAATAAAACTCAGGTGGGGGCTTGAATGCTTTCCACAGTCTCCACTGATGTAGAAAATCTTATCGTAGTCGCAATGCAGCGTGTTTTCTGTGACAGATTCAGCAGCTCACATAAAAACATACGCTTGTCCGCCGTTATGCAAAACGCGCAGGCGTGCCACACCCTGACACTTTCCTTGTAAACACCACATATTTATCTAATTTTAACACATGTTCGGCTGAAAAAGCGACTGTGTTACTGTGAATAAAAGATTTACAGTGACGGCGACAAAGAGAAAGATTGAGAGAGAGGCCGGGGCAGGCTGCCAGGGCACGGATGAGCTCATTGTTGAAACAGGGATTTCCACATTTCCATGTCTGTGTGCCCCATGCCATGACACAGAGCTCGAAAACAAGAGCGGGGAGGAAAGGGGGCACACACTGGGAACACACACCCAGCAATGAAACGCACACATGCACCAGACCAAAGGAAACAAGGTCTGCGATTTATTTATCTGGGGCTGCAGGATGTCAGTGGAAAAAAATCCAAAAACACAAGAAACACTGATGTAGATCACAGCTTAATTGTCCTTTTATTGTCTGTGGCACACACACATCCCTGACACTGCATCACAATACACCCCAGTACAGTTTGACACACACACAGCAGCTTGTGCAGTAAACAAGAGTAGCCTTTGCAGAGATTTTGCAAATGCAGCGAGGCATGTGGAATGGATGGCAGTCACATGTACACACACACAGACACACACAGAGCAAGCAAGCAGGCATACAAGGAAGGACACACCATGCTGTCAATAGGGCTAGGCCTGCACGGTTCCCATGGCAACCTGGCCCCTCCCTTTCGCTTGCAGGGGAGGTGTTTTTGAAAGTTCCCAGCGTGTCCGTGCGTGTGTGTGTGTGCGGAGGGCGGAAACGCAGAAAGGGGCGTGAAGGCCGATCCAACTCCAAGGAGTGAAAACACTCCGGCGTCTGCACTTCTCAGCTGGAGCCAGTGACGGCAAGCAGCAGCAGAGAGCCCGTCAGCTACCACACACCGTCTGTGTTCAGGTGAAACATCCCATCCGCCACCTGTGCGCCATGGAAGAAGACGCGTCCCACGCCGAGGCCAGCAGCAGCGTCTCCAGCAGCACCCACACCATCCCACAGCCCCAGTCCCAGCCCCAGCAGCAGGAGAACACGGAGCTCCTCATCCCCAGCTTCACTGCCTCCTCCGCCCCGTCCTCCCCGACCCCGACCGGCACCCTGTCCCGGCTGGGTCTGAAGAGCCCCACCAGCCCCGCGGCGCCGGGCAGCCCGGTGGACCGCGGCCAGGTTAGCGCCATCACCGTGGTGGCGCTGCTGGACAAGCTGGTGAACATGCTGGAGTCGGTGCAGGACAACCAGCAGCGGATGGAGCAGCGGCAGGCCGAGCTGGAGGGCGCCGTGCGGGTGGTGCAGGGTGACGTGACCCGCCTGTCCAAGACCCACATCACCACCTCCAACTGCGTGAGCAAGCTGCTGGAGAGATCGCGCAAAGTGAGCGGGCACCTGAAGGAAGTGAAGGAGCGCATGGACAAGCAGGCGGTCCAGGTGAAGAAGCTGGAGGCCAACCACAGCCACCTGCTGAAGAGGAACCACTTCAAAGTGCTCATCTTCCAGGTGAGGAGGAGGACAATACGGCACAGAAAACACCGCATGTAGTAGCTTGTCACTTAGTGTTATTCTCCACTGATTTTACGCACGAGGTTCAGTTTATTCATCACAGTTGTGTAATGTCTGTGGCTTCTAAAGGGGAGCTACAAAGTGTGAAAAGTTAATTTTAAAGAAGTTGGACCTATTTCTGCGTGAGACTAATACAATATTCGTGTATGGTAGAAAGCAGATGTTGCAATCTAAAGCTGAAGTTTAACGAAAATGACTGCAGCTCTAACCAAAGATGGCATAAAGTTGCATTATTGGAAATATGTCTCCCTATGTCACGCCTGTGGGTCCCTTAACTTCATTACAAATGGTTGTGCCACTCCTTTAAAGTGAATGAACTCCTCATGAGGTCTCCAGTCTGTGTGGGTGAGTGTGTCAGCAGTATTTGCATTCATATTTGGCTGATCTAGTGGGTGTGTGCGCATTTATCGTGCACCTAGTTGACACTGACACGTGATACATTTTAGGTTTACAACACTCTATTATTACATTTTCAACACTTAGAACTTGTTCAACCTGATTTCAAGCAAACACACATCCACTGTACAGACAGAAAATGCAGAGTAGTATAATCCAGGTATTTTTGAGTGAAGGTCCTGACAAGATTCATACACACATCCATGCGAGTCTCCTATGTGTCTGTATGTGTGTGTGTGTAGAGAGAAGAAGGGTGTGTCTGGGAATGGAGCTCCACAGGATAATAGAGGAGGGCTCAGACGCTGACTTTGACTGGATCTGTTTACACCCCACAGTCATAATTCAGGCAGACAGACGGTTTCTGGATGGATTTTCCATTTTAACTGCCATATCACACCTGTGAGGGTAAAACTCTATACCGGCACAGGAAAAGTGACAAACTTTCTAATTTACAGAGGAAATTGCAAGCGAAAAGTATGACGAGTATCCTTGCACAAACCAGACCTCGCTTATCTCAGAACATAAAAAGAGCTAAAATTTCTAATCTTTACATAGTCAAACCTGCATTTCTGATCTGTAGATTACAGCTGAGTTCATTGTCTTTTTTTACTCATGCATTTCCAGTTCACCAAAAAAACACAATGCTGGCGTCCTCTCTAGAGTTTGCTCCGTGCATGTCCTCATACGTGCTCTTTCATGCTTGTATCTGTGTGTAGTTACATCTGAGCGTGTGCGTACAAGTGTGTTCCCAGGTAGTTAAAAAGGGGGGGCATTGTTGACACAGCCAGAGCCACTGAGAGCTCTTAACCGCCGCTGTTATCTGGTTTCCCAGGTACTGAGGCACTGTTGTTCAAATGCAACAGGTGCCAAGACCTTACTCGGTGCAAACTGGCTCTGTGTGACTGCGGGCGAGGCACAGCGGATCGATTGGATTGAATCCTCGGGCAGCGAGTGTGTGTGTGCTAGAAGGGAGTGACCTGTTGCTTTGGAGATAGTGAGAGGGAAGGGTGCTGTTTGCTCTCAGTGATTGTCGAATTTCATGTGACATGGATTCAGTTTTTTTCTCCTCTATGACTGAGTTTAACTGGGGTCTGCCTGTTTTCTATTGACATTATTCAAATGGGAGTGTACTTAAAAGTTTGCAGTGTCTGTCACAAGCAATGTGTTGCCCACAGGCTCAGTTTAAAAGTGCATTCCTGCCTTTTGCTGATTTGCCTCCAATTCTTAGTCAAACCGAGAGTGGAGCTTTTCTAAATGGGCGTAGCAGGGTCAGGTATGGCCTCCGGGGCATGTGTACACCGCATGTGTGTGCATGCAGCTTGCCCATTGGATGTTAAGCTGATGTGTTGGGTCAGGTGTTTGCAGTTTCAGAGCTAAATGAGACTTGGAGTGCTCGAGAGGAGTGGGTAATAAAAGAAGTAAGTGCAGGCCTTGTTCCCTCTCCCATGTTGACCTCACTGTGCCCATCACTTTCTGCGTCGCATAATCTCTTTATCTGCTGCCAGCATTGTTTCTGTATTTTTTCCATGTGATGCTGTGCTCTGATTTTCTTGTCTGATATCTTTTGGTTTGTGTTCAAAATGCCAGACTATTTCACTATTCTCACAGCGCTCCATCCCTCTGTTGCTGTCTTTTAAAGAAACTCCAATTTGGATTTAGTTTACTTTTTCTCTCTTTGGTCAAGCCACCTGTCCCGGTTCCCTGAAACTACACAAAAGCACACGCTGCACGCTTCACACTGCTCTTTGATAACACACATTTGCTGCACACCCAAGAGCCAAACTCAGTGCACCGAGCCCTGTAGCTATCGGTCGAGGGGCCCTCCTCTACCCACTCTACAAAACTGATGCATAACACTCATCACCCTGTACGTGCCAGCTGAGGTGGAAACACAGAGGGCTTCTGGGTAAGCGCCCACTGTTGCACAGAGCAGGGGTCCATACCGGCTCCAGGCTTTGGCCACGGTCGGTCAGAAATGACAGTGCTGCCTGCCGCTCGGCTGCATTCCTGTGCATAACAAGGACTAATGAGGACTTAATTACCGCTGCTTGGGCCTTGTTTGTTTGTTTTTGTGCACCAGTGCTTTTCCTGTCTCTACATGGCTCTCCCCCTCTCTGGGCCTTTTCTGTTGGGACACACATGCAAAACTCATACAATTCCCAGCCATCTGAGATTCCGCTGTGCACAGTGTCAGGACTGTTTGGAGAGCTGAAACGTTGGGCTCCAGATAGTTTCTGTTGTCACACAGGCTCACTTCAGAGGCTCATTACCTGAGAGTTTAAACATCAACAGTCGCTTTGGAGATCTTAAAGCTTATCTGAATTTGCATCTGTGTGAGATGCTCCATGAAACGCGGCATATTTGGAATTTAATTTCCTGCGACAAAAGTCGTTTACGTCTGAGTAGATCGTGATGTTCTCATCTGTGTTCCTTCACAGAAGAATTTCATCACAACAAACAAGTTGGGCTGCGAGGATTTTATTTATTTTGTATTCCTTGTATGAGACTGAGCCACACTTTTGCTATACATCTATTTAGTACAACCTAATACTGGATTTATGAGGCTGATAATTGTTTTTAGGAAGTGATAAATTCAGATTTTGACCATGACCATGTTCTCTTTATATATACAGATCTGTAGCAAACTGGAGGAAAAACCAACATCAAGTGTTTTATTTGGGTGTTTAGGGCACCTTGGCATTGATTCTCAAAGTCTCTGAAACTCTAGAGGAGAAAAGGAACACTACTATTCCAAAAGATATTTTTTTTCATCATGGAGAGCACTGACAGGGCTGAGAGTATTGTAAACAATGGAGTTGAAGCCACTCTGCTGGTCAAGCTATGTGGTGAAACCATCTCTTTCTTACACCAAGTATGTTTTTCTGCATTATCTTTTTTTTTTTTTTAAATCATTGACATATCTGCCAACATATGTGCAAATAAATCTATGACGGGCCCATGCACCAATATTCCAGTAACTGATAATATGTAGGTATTTCTGTTGGTCTCTAATATTTAGGAAAGCAGTGTCCTATGGTTCTCAATGGGATAGCAAGAGGATGTTTAGTAATTGTCTGGATTTTTGGGATCCTGAATTGCAGAGAGGCAGGGAATAAGCTCTCACACATTGTCACAGTCACACACTATCAAAGAACATTCATATCACTTTTCAAGGAAACAGAAATGCACTCCCCAGCCAAAGCAAACACAGTAGCCTAGTTGTGCTGCAGGACTGAGCTCATTTACGTTTGCTAACCGTCACTCATTTAATAAGTTAAAACTGTAAACAGTTCAGATTGTGAAACAACTTTCCCATCTTTCACCACTTACAGATTCATTCCTCGCACCAGAGTATGCTTGCAAAGGTCTTGAGTGATTAGCGTCACATCAGTCATTGTCATTTTGTTTGCTTTGCTGACAATCGTCATGGAAATGTTGTGTCGCGACACTTGACCAAAGGTTGGGACTTAATCTTAGTTTTCAGCAGCAGGAAGTAGAGGCTGTTTTTTCACACACTGTTCATGCTCTGAAAGGGAGGACGAGCTAATAATGATGTTTCCAGCCTCGCCCAAATCCTTTACCGTTACTGTAGTTTAATGACACGGAGCTGAGTAAACTGAGGTTTAAAAATGTGAAATAATGGTCTAATAATAAGTATTATTAAGCTTTGTCGAATGCAGCACAATCAGTGCTTTAATGCCAAAGTAACCCTTAAAGCTAAACACGAAAGAAGCAAAAATATGAGAGACAACAATCTTACTTTCCCAAATGGGATATGTAATGTAACCGGAGTAATTAGATATTTGATTGCGATTGGAGTACCTATTGTGTATTTTCACTCTAGAATCTGGCGCTTTAAAATTATATCCATTTCCACAAGCTGGAGCAGGCCGCTGGCTGCAGGCTACAGCTGAAATTAGTTCTGTCTCCTTTTTTGAGGTGATATATTACACCCGCTGACAGCCAAAAGCAGTGCATTCAGACAGCTGAGCCTACGTGTCACCCAGCTATGCAAATGTTCAGTAGCGTGCTAGTTAACCTAAAGTTTGCTTAGTTAGTGCTTACTTAGACTTACTCAGCTGTTGCCACTCGGCGTGAAATCTAAATGTGTGTGTGACGCAGTGTTTTTCTTTCATGTACTCCTGCTGACTATAACCAGTAGTGTGAGGAAAGTAACAAGCCGTTGCAGTAATTTTTGTTTTGCTTAGCAGCAAGTGGTGTAAGTTGTGTAACAGTACAATCCCTGACAGTAACCCTTCATTACCTTGACAGGGCTCCAGCATGCAACCAAAAATCTGCCAACTGTGACTAAACATCTCATTGGTTGCACCAGTGCGCCTGACTTTTAGCCGGTCTGTCTGTGTGTGTTTTTCTGGTTGGCCCGCCCAGTTAGTTTCAGCTGAGGTACATCTGACATTAGAACGCCTTGTTTCACTCTTTTTAAGCTAATTTCTGGTTACACAATTGTCTGACTTGCACTGCAGTAACTGAGAGGGGACTAGAGGGTTTTCTATGCACAGCTACCCAGTAGTGCTTACTGATGCATGGGAGGGGCTTCAGAAAACACCCTGGGTTACACTCTTCCCTTCTAAACTGTATGAATGTCTGCATGCACATTGGTCAAAGTGTGCCATCCTCTACCAAACTGTCCATCTCTGACATCTGTTAAATGTTTTTAAAATACTCATCCTATGCTGTGGCAGGTGAATAGCAGCCAACTGAAGCAATGAGGAGTTAGAAATGATCAGAAAATTGACGACTATAGAGCAGGGGTGTCGAGCTAATTTTAGTTCGGAGGCCACATTCAGCCCAGTTTGATCTCAAGTGGGCCAGATACGTCAAATCTGAGCATAATAACTGATAAATAACGATAACTCCACATGTTTCCCTTTGTTTTAGTGCAAAAAAGTGCAATTTTGAAAATGTTCACATTTAATGGACTATTGATTTGCAAAACATTATGAAGAACCTGAAATTTCTTAAGAAAAATAAGTGCAGTCTGAACACTATTATGCTTCAGTTTATCATTTTTATTCCACATTTCAACTTCCAGATCAGTGTGTCTACAAAGGCACAAAACATTTAGTAGCAAGTATCTGGAATTGAACAATATAGTATTTTACAACTTGTCAAGATCTAGAAATTATTATAAATTCCCATTCATTTCCACATATGTGTAGTCATCCTGACAAAATGCAATAGAGCCAAGAAATAGCTACTTATGACTAACTTTCAAACCCCTCTGGTGACAATTTTCTCTGTTTGTTTTTTTGTCACCAGAGGGGTTTTTAACATGTCAATATGATGTTTTTATGCTGGAAGACACACCGTGTGTGAAGTGAGTGAAAGAAGAAGTCGAAAACATAGCTGAGTATTTATGCCTTGAGAGTGCAGTGGAGCAGTGACAGGGCACGGTTTCAGACATTCAGGGTTTCATCTGTAACAAAGGAACCAGTTCTGTCAGCTTTTAGGGTTGGACTTGGATAATTCTTCTTCAATATTACAACTTGTCAATGTGTAACTAGGAACAGTTTTTGCAGTGTTTGAGTCAACACGGTCTCACGGGGATTCGTGAAACTGTTACGTAAATTTTTTGTTTCTTTTTCGTGCGCACCAACACGATTTCGTCATGTTTTTCGTGCCGCTCACCACGAAATGTTTTTCGTGTTGCTCACAACGAAACCCGCTGTGGTAATCACAGCTGAAAGTGGTTTATACCAGCGGATTCATGACGATCTAAGCTGTCCATCGGCGTATACTGCTTGTGTGATCGCGTTTGCGGCCGCCGGCCGCCGGACATTCTTTAAATTCCTATGCAAATTGGTAAGTGTACCACCGGGTTATGGTTAGGTTATGGTTAGGGTTATGGTTAGGGACGATGTCATGCAAAATATAGCGTTGGATTCGCCATGGTTTTACATTAAAAATATAATACACACATTCGTTTGAAATACGTTCTGGGTGGCACGAAAAGTCCGCCGTTTAAAATACATTGGTGCGCATTTCGTGGTGAGCGGCACGAAAAACATGACGAAATCGTGTTGGTGCGCACGAAACCGAAACAAAAATTTACGTAACAGTTTCACGAATCCTCGTGAGATCGGGCTGTTTGAGTGGAATCATTGGTGAGTTTGAGTGCTTGAGCTGGAACAAGTGGAGAAATGTTAGGGGAGAGAGAGGCAGGAACTTCATAGATCTGTACTTTTTAAAGGAAGCAACAATGTACAGTTGTACATCTAAGCTAATTAAAAACACAAAGGGATAATATTCATGGAATTAAAACCTCTAAATTTGTAATTTTGATATACTGAGATGAGTTTTTAGAGATTTAGTCAGTGACCAGAGGGGGGACCCAGATCATGTTTATGGAATAGAATGAGTTACATTTACAAAACATTTCTCTGCGTCTCTGTTCCTCTTGACAATCATTTACATAATATGTTATGAAATTATGAGCATGTGTGGAAAATGACAAAAAAAAAAGCAGCACTTAAAATATACCAAAATGTGCAACGAAAACCATGCGATCCGAAATTATGTGCTCTGAAACCACTCCCAAAAGTTAGTCTGGAGCCCTTTTCGATATTCTGACAGACTTGCTTGTCCAGTGTTTGATTGGATAGTGCATGTTAGGGCACAAGATGTGTTCACTTTTGATGGATAGATTCTGCAAAAATTAAATTAATCTTATGAGTTCCAGTAAGTTCAAAGTGATCTCATATTGTGAGCTTTTAGTTCTGTGAAAAACTGGTAAACATATCTTCTGAATCTTGTTCAGAGTTGGACTCTGGACATGGAGAACAGAGCTCAACTAGTTGCTAAGGCAACTGATGGTCTGTAAGTAACCTTAGATCATGGGGCAGCTGCTGATTTTAAAAAAACAGGGTCTGCTTTTCCAATTCTGTCCATAGTAATTAATACGCGGGGTGGAAGGTTTGGACTTGTGTAAAATAGCCTTGAGACAACAACTCTAGCTGAAAGCATTACATCATTTTAGAACGTTAAAGGACCACATTAGTCACTGATTATACATAAGTGGCAGATATTAAACAAAAAAAACATCCCATTCCAGTTAAACAAGACTGAAATTAATGGGGAACCTATGTCAGCTAGAACAAGTCAAGATACAGTTCATAAAAATGAATATTATGTACACTGCTATTCAAAAGTTTGGGCTCACCCGAACAATTTAATGTTTTCCATGAAAGCTCACACTTATTCATGTGCTAACATAATTGCACAAGGGTTTTCTAATCATCAGTTAGCCTTTCAACACCATTAGCTAACACAATGTAGCATTAGAACACAGGAGTGATGGTTGCTGGAAATGTTCCTCTGTACCTCTATGTAGATATTCCATTAAAAATCAGCCATTTCCAGCTAAAATAGTCATTTACCACATTAACAGTGTCTGGACTGCATTTCTGATCAATTTAATGTTATCTTTATTGAAAGAAACTGCTTTTCTTTCAAAAACAAGGACATTTCTAAATGACCCCAAACTTTTGAACAGTAGTCTACAGCAGAAGTTTTAATACAAATTTTTAAACACACATGCTACTATTTACAGCCCGTATATGTTGTTAAAGTCACTAAAGCTGAATTATGAATTTAACCAGCAGCACACAAGGAGTGACTTTCATGCATTTTGTCCTCCACAGTGAGATTTTTATATTTAGAAAAGTGCTGTCGGATGCGAGACTCTAAAGTATGTAAAACTGTTCTCTGTGATAACAGTCTAAAATGGTTGCACAGCCTTTAAGGCATGCTTTCTAAATGAACAATGAAGTTTGTTTACAGCGTGGATTCCCGCTTTGTTATCATTCTTATTTTCCCCTTGGGGTTCATTCCTCCGATAATCCTCTGGGTTTTCTGACAGAGCAAAGTAAAAGTGGCAGAAAAGTGCGTCAGAGATAAATATAGAGGGAGGAATGATGAGCAGAGGGGAAAGAAAGGGCAAAGGGAATATATGGCCAGTGTTTGTCACGTATTGGTAATAGTAGAGGAGTGAGTTTGGATAAGAGATTATAATGAGGTTTGCAAACTGTATGCAGAAACTATTGTATATTCATGCGGATGGGGCAGTATTACCTTAAGTGCCTGCTCTTCTTCCTAATGTCACATTCAGGTTTGACAAGTCTGCTGTGCTCTTTCGGTCTCGGAGGCAGAGGCCAGTTTGTAACCGCAGATTCCTGGAGTAAAACACCACTTTCAACACCTCTTAATAACAGAGAAGTGGTGATATTTGGAGCGTCTGTGTGAGCATCCACAACAGAATGATAATGTGTGGTTGGGCTTTTTAGCTCCTCTATTTCAAGTTGTGTTTAAAGTGTGTTGTTTTTAAATGATGTTTTGGTGCCATGTTGCTTATAGCCTCCCAGCGTGTCCTATGATGCAGTGTTTATTTTGAAAGTGTAAGGCACACATTTAGCATGTTTTCTAATGTACAACAGGTCTTAATAAGATAATAAAGCTGTTTTTCACACTTACCTGTGCTCTTATTTTTTAGCTTTCTCTCCTCAGTTTCACACCACAAGTTAGGTGGAGGTGGTGATTTATCAAACTTTTTAAAAAGACTGGGACTACTTTGGAGTTTTAACTGGTATTTTGCCAAAGAATCCCAGTGTCCTATTGTGTGAAACAAACCAAATATATCCTGTTGACTCCTCCGTCACCTCCTGTATTTTTTGCTGCTGTTAGACTTCAGGACTCCATCCACATGTTTGCTCCGTCTTGACTTTTCAGACCCAACTAATCCGCTCATCAAGGCCTCTACATCCATCGCAGGAAGAGGGAAAACAATTGCCATTTTAGCTCTCACTGTTCTTATTCCGTGGCTCCTAACAGAAACATGAAAACATATCTCGAGATAACATGATGACTTTCTGCCTTCGCTATGGACACACATGCTCTTTGACCTCCATACGGGGTAAACATTGTGACAATTGTACATAGCTTTATCAAAAATGTTCGCTGTATCTCCTCTCTCTTATCAAACAATGGTTCAGATAGGCACAGCATGGGATTGTGCTGTGGAAAGGAGGATCTTGGGAGATTTGGACAAAAGAGCTGAAGGAGAGCAACATAGCCGTGATGTAGAGTCAAAACTCCAGCTGTAAATGTGCAGGAATGTCGCGGTGACATTGCTAAGACATTCTTCAGCGCTTTGCATCATTCATCACATGGAGACGGCGTTAGATAATCTGTGAAAGTTTCGCGATGTGATTCAGAGGAAATGCAGTAAGTGACAAGGCGCTCACCCATGGAGTTATTATAATGAATACCATGCCATATATATGGAATTAATTAGGAGAACCGGGGAGAATATATCACAGAATATGAAGCACATCGTCATCCACTGTGCACCGACTTCCACCCTGGAAATTATGTGTTGCGGGAAGAGGCTTCCTCAGACCTGCAGCATCATCATTTATGTCAGGAGGAATAATGGTAGCCTCTCCAGGTCGCCACCATCTCTGTTCTACCAGCACGTCAGCATGACATCACGCCTGAATTGGTTATTGTGCTGTGTGATTACACAAGCTCGCAGGGCCAGTAAACATGCCGTGTTTTCTTTTGGTGAGGCAGATTATGGGAGGGGTGCGAATGCGAGAGAATGCCCTAACTTGTTATGCAAAGCCTCATGGGTATTAGGCCTAGAGGCATGATTCAGGATTGGAAGGAAGGTGCTGACAAGATATTTATGGCTCTTGATAAAAATCTGATCACTTCCCACAGTTTGAGCATACCTGGTAGGGTAGTGTACAATCTTATCATGAGTTGGTACAGAACATTTATTTTTACACTTAATAGTGCATCTCAGTGTGTAGAGTTCATTCCTCTGTCTACAGCACCTTAGGAGTTTATCATGTTTTGTCCCATGACAAATAGCAAGATTCCATTTCCTTTCCTTCCTTTACTCCTTCCTTCCTTCCTGTGTCCACAGATGGCTCTTCGGGGTGGAGGGGGCGTCATGTTATGCAACAGCCCCTGGGTTAGGGTGACCCTGTAAAACAACTCCCTGCACTGTAATGGAAAGAATGTACTGTAATCAAAACATATGCAGATGAAGGCAAATTTGCACAGTCACATTCAGGTAGAAATGGTGCTGCCATTGTTCACTGAATGAATGCAAGCAGGGGCTGGAGACAGCGGATAGTGATTTGAATGAGGTGGGTTATATTACAGATAAAGAGAAGAGGGAACTTTACAATAGGTATATGTGGAAAGAGGAAATTATTCTGAACTTTATATCAAAAAATGATATTTCAATCAAAAAAATCCATTCATTGTCTCTTTTCTCTCTGGTCATTTTATAAAAGTAATTGCAAGGGACTTGACAAGAGTGAATGTGAGCACTTCTGTGTGTGTGTTAGTGATGGTTTAACCTCTCATTGGTGCAGCCACCAGAGGCACCTGACTCACTGTGCCAATACACCTGTACCAGCCTCACCTGGCAGGATTAAGAAAACCTCCATTAGTCTTCTGAAGTGCCAGGAAAATGCGGCTAGTCAAAGCACAAGTGCATATACATTAGTGCAATGTGTTTCATAAGGTTAAACTGGTATTTATGTCTGGCATGGATGTGCGACTCAGTTGTTACCTTAGAAAGTTATCTTGCATGTGTATTGTGGTCTGTTTTGGATCCGAACTTTATTTAAGTGAAAGTAAGTGATTGATGTTAGGTAGGAATGTAAGGGATTTTATGAAATGGGAAGATGTGTCTATGAAATGCACACATACAGGACCCAGAAGATAACAGTAGGTGTGAAAAAGCAGTGTAATACCAACTTTAATGACCATGTTGTCATTTCAATAAGTGATTTCATTCAACTGAAAATCACAAAGCAAATAAACGTAAAGAAGTTTTTTAGAGGTTTGGCGTATAGGAAGAAGATGAGGATACTACAGCTGGCATAGTTGTTTTTGAGGCAGAACTGTAAGGCATGCTAATATGCCATATGGTTTTTAAATATTGTCATAATCAGCTAATCTGTTTACGTATTTCTGTAGAGAGAAAAAAGTCAAAATCTTGTAATTCAAGCAATTTAAGTCAATTTTTCCCTCCTCTATGATAGCAAAGTGAATCTTTTTGGGTGTTTGAGTGCATCATCTTGGACTTTAAGACACACTGATATTGACATGTAATCAAGCGTGAAAATAATCAGCACATTAATGGATTAATTAATTAATTAATTATGAGCTGCAGCTCTAATATTTTACGTGTTTTTCTAGTGTGCTAAAATCTGCTCATCTGCCTCACACAAGCCACAGAAGGTGACGGCAATGTCATTAGTTTATCAAGTATTTATGGAACTAGATGAAAGGTCAGAGGAATATAGTTATTAAAAATCCTCCCCAGGGCGACATGAATGTCTGTCAATAACTGTGATGCATGGTGAAAAGTCAGGGAATCCCCAAAGTCCAAAGGTTTCCTCCTCTGGGGATCATGAATATAGAACATCCATCATATACTCACTGCAGATGTGTGCGGATGCCTGTATTCACAAACATATATAAACAAATTAGAGGAAGGAAATGCAAAAAAGGCGGTATAGGATGTCATGACACATAAACAGAGACACTCAGCGAGTAATAGGAGCCCGCTGGAGCTCTTTCACTCCATTGCAGCTCCAACGTGCCCCACCCTGATCTCTCTGCATTTGAGTGAAGCAAGAGACTCCAATGGCATGCCTTACATAAGCTCCAGCTTTGTAACACCTTGCAGGACTTGCAATTAGATGGCAATTCTACCATACAACTGTTAAATGAGATCTTGAATTGCATTACGTAACAAAATATCTTTGAAGTGCGTCCCCTTTAATGTACAGCAAACTGGCTGTCACACTAAATTAATTTTGTTTTTTGGTGTGCTCCAAATTTACTTTTGTTTTCTTTCATCTTGCTCTTTTAAACTGTGTTTTTTTCCCAAACAATAGCCAGTGTCCTACATGGCTGCACACAAATGCACGTTAGCAAGCAAACACACACACATACTGTATCACATTCTCAGTAGCTAATGAGTGCTTGCTTCGAAGGTACGTTAATTAACAGGGTTCCCAAGAGAAAAGTGCCAGAATGTGAGGTCCACACACACACATTCACACACACACAGGGCAGATGAGGGTCAAACGGTATTTAGGAAAATTTTGTTTATTGTAGCTTGCTTGCCAAGACTGTTGGGGGTTAAACTGGGGACATGCTGATTTCACACTGTTTTACTGTTTGGGCAGCCAAATGCATACTGAGCATCTTTACCAGTAAATGAAAGAAAAAGATCCTGGATGAAATCATGGCTGTGAAAAAAGACTGAATCTGATCTGTTTTTCTGAGCACGCTTGATGAAAACTGGAGACTCACTTGCCGTTGTTGTGTGTCATTGCTAGAAGCAGCGGTCAATTAAAACTGACATGAGAAGGATTATTGGTATTTATTAGCACAGGCAAGACTTGAATCAGTAAGATAGTGCTACTGGAGCATTTTTTTCAGTTAGTCATAGGTGGGCTCAGTTCTCATTCGTGTTTGACTTTCAGTTGCTGCCTCCCACACACTTCAGTGCCCACACTGATTACACCAAACATGTTTGAGCCAAATCACAAAGTCTATGGCATGCCCAGACTGGAGCAGAGGTGTCAAGACTGAGTCTTTACAAACCTTAACACCACCAGACAATCACGAAGATTCACCGTCATTATCAGGAGTGCTCCGCCGAGGTCAGGAGAGGCCGTATTGGCTCTAAATTTTCTAATCATGACTGGTCAGATTTAGGTGGGTTCGTAACCCTTAAGCTATCTCACATTTCATGCTGATTAAAACTGCCCGACTCCATCAGAAGCACAGAAAAGGGAGATAAGCGTAAAGCCAGAGGTATCATCTTCCTAGGAGCAAGCTTTCTTCGTTTCTCTGTACCCTTTCATACATTTAATAGAAAAACTGTCTCCCACAGACTTGCTCACATTCTGATCTGAGTCTGCATGAACATGTTCTGATCTCCACACTCTCTGTGGGTGTGGTGAGTGTCAGACCTGCAGCAAAATAGGGCATTGAGAGACTGCTCTTTCAGATACAACAGGAGGGAGCTACAGAGAACAAAACTCAAAAGGGGGATTACAGTTAAACCAAACAAGATAGTGGTAACTAGAGCTGTTCCCTAAGGTACTACCTTTTGTCTTTTTGGATTTCAAGTTACAAACCTGCAGTGCCATCACGATTCCCAGCTTTTTTAAGTTAGAAGACATACCCTAGTGGTTGGTGGGGGGAAAAACAGTCACAGAAGACTGGTTCTTTGACGTTGTATTGATCAGAAACAGCAGAAAAATATTTTAAATTATTTAGAATCGACACAAGTTGAGGTGGAGTATATTTTATTTATTGGCACTTCTCTGTTATCTATTTGTGCTATATATTTGTAGGTTCTGAAGCTTTTATCGTTCTTTCACTTGAAAACGTGTCCCTGTTATTAAGGTTGATGTTGCACCTTTAAGAACACGCTGACAGATTTATTGCCATTAGCTGAGAGATACCACACATGCTTGGCACACACCTGAACTGTGAATCACAGCTGCATGTTTGAGATCAAGGCGAGAGATATCAGATGTCTGCAAGGTGGTTAAAAAAGAGGGCCTTTTGCATGGCTTTTCATTTCTGAAGTGGAAGGTATGACACTGAATTTTTAAGGTGTCTAAGGGGAGTGCTGCGAACTGCTGCGGTTTAGGGTAAAACAGCAGTAAGATGTAATCTGAGTGTTCATTTCAAATTGCCACAAGGTCCTTATGCAATCAAGAAAATGCAGAAAGTGATACAGAAAACCGGGGAAGTGGTTATATGAGTGAAACACACTTGAATAGTTGATTCTAATGGGCCACGTCTTTGGCAGTTTAACACTGTAATACCAATACTGATTGATATGGATTGAACATTGTTACTTACAAAGGGAGTTATTTGAAATATGCCTTTGAAATGTACATATCAGTCTCACAGCACATTTTACATGCTTATCACACATAGTCTATCATCTTATCGCTTACATTTCCATGAAATACAATACTGGCCAAAACCCACTTGAATGGGCTTGAATGCATAATACACCACTGTCCTTTCAAAGCCAAAAAAAAAATAAAAAATAGTGGTGGTGATAAGTGATGTGTGATCACTCTTCCAGACCATCTGGTTGGCCCAGTCCTTAAGGATGTTAATGACACCTCAAGGAAGATGCATTGCACAGTCCTTCAACAACTTTAGGCATTCTGTTGCCTTAAGCACTCTTCAAATGTCTTAGGAGCTGCCATGCATTCTTTGAAATGCAGTCATACTTCAATAAAGACTCATTCATACATGTGTTGTGCAAAGAATCAGCAAGTGTTTACAATATATGTCACTCCAACATGCACCAGGGGTGAGTGGGGCTGACGCAAGTGCTTGATATCGACATAGTTTGAGGTTTAGCATCTCAAAAATGAGCTGCACCATTGCTGATCTATGCCTGGATATGACAATTAGTACAGTTAACACCAACTAAGTCAAGCCTTTATTGGATTTAATTTGTTATGGGCAAATGAAAGCAGTTAATTAATCCATACGCAGCTGTGTGTTGTGAACTGTAATGCTTTACACTGTGCTACATTAAGTCTACTCAAAGCCAACAGTGTCATGGTGATACTTTAAGCTGTCATGGAGGGGAGAGGTTTGTTTATGAGTATTTCAAATGTTTAGTGGAGTATGTCAACCAGTGAAGCTGCACCTTTACTCTCCACTCACTTTCGGGTGTGAAAGGATATGGGCAATGGGGGGGTGGAAACTCTAGCTCATAAATCCCCACTGGAGGAGAACATTGGCTGTGTGCGTCTGTGCCCGCATGTGTGTTATTGCATGATTGCGCACAGATGAGTGGGCACTGAGTCAAAGAGGGGAAGAAAGAAGATAATAAAACATAGAGAAAAAGGAAGAAGTTAAACAAATTGAAACTCAGGATATTGAACTAGTCCTCTCCATCTCACTCCATTTTAGTTGATCAATGTGTTTAAAGATGGATGTTAGAGGTTGAGAAAGATATTAAAGAGAAAATAAAGAGCAGCATTTGACTCCTGCAAAGAAACAGGTGGAATTCCTCAGATGTCTCGAGGAGAAAATCAGTTAGGCATGCAGAGACTGGTTGCGTCTATCCTCAGGAGACAGACCAAGCCAACGTGTTTTTAACACAAACTTCAGTTTTGATGAATACTTCTTTGACGATGTAAAAAAAAGCAATTGCTGCCCTTGAATGTATCTTAGGAATATACATTAACATGGTTATAGGGGGTATGTAGCAGCTTTACTTTAATCACAGTGGTTTAAAATTTTGTAGACAAGATTCATGGCCTGAAGTTTAACCCTGACCGTAACCAGTTCAATAAAGATATCATTCAATTCAGTCTTCATTAAACTATGACAGCCTGCTAAATACACCTCTGTTTGTCCTTTTGTTTCCTAATAGGAGGACAATGAGATCCCTGCCAGTGTGTTAGTCAAGGACTCCCTCAAGACCCCACTACCAAGCCAGTATGATGCAGAGTCCACCCGGGCTGCCCCATCTGTCACAGGCTCTGTTGAAGGCAGCCGTGCCCAAGAGGAGGGTCTGCAGAACATTAGTATATCTTCAGATGAGGATGGTGAGTTTGGAGCACACCGCATCGATGAAGATTTCTCGGAGTGTGTTCCTGGGGCGGGCACTTCGCGTACATTTGAGAGAAGGGGAGAAAGGTTCGTGCGTAACAGCATGAAGAAGGTAGATAGCTTCAAGAAAGCCTTCTCGCGCCGGAGCATTGAGAAGAAGATGACCGAGATCACCACTAAGATTGTACCACCAGAGAAGCGTGAGAAACTTAAGAAGAGCTTCACCCCCAACCACCCCGTGAGCCCGACCGCCAAGTCTTCCTCCTTCAAGGTGTCCCCAATGACCTTCAACGTCAAGAAGGTCAGAGATGGTGAGACCCCCACACCAGATATGAGCTCACTGTTGGAAGGAGCCCATGTGGAGATCCCTTCTCTGGGAAGCATGGATGGTGAGATTCCTTTGACGGAGGTGCATACCCAGGAGGGTATGCTGAGCCCCTCCACCCTAGATGGCATGCCGGTACAGCTGGCATTGAATGAAAAAGCATCAAGCAGTGAGTGTGAGGTGAATGGAAATGGTTTGGCTCCCCTTGCAGTTACAGATGGTGATCAAGATGTTTCCAAGGATACAGAAGAGGAGGATGAAGAAGACGACAACCAGAAATGCCCTGTTGAGATAGAAGCCGATGTCCAGATTGCTGCAGCAACAGTGTCTGTGGAGCAAGTATCTTAATATGTTGAGATTTTGAGCATCTGTCCTAGTTTCGCATTTTGTGATTTTCTTCCTCAAGTTTCGACAATTACTGAACCCCCAGCAAGCACCACTTTTCCCTTTCCTGTAACAAGTCCTGTGTTCTGGTCATTAGCACCCCTATATACTAGAAAGACTTTCTTGACCTCCCCGACCTTGGACCTTTTCTACATCACTGCCTTTAATTATCACCAGCACAGTCCTTGACAAACCTTGACATGATCTGCATTAGCAATAAGACCCAACAGTGTACCTCACTACATTAAAGCATTCAGTGTAGTTAGGTTGTCCAAGGAAAGCTACATCGCAGCAATACACCATAACTTCTCTCATCAACCGGTGCCCACCACTTCAATAGGTGCACATCTCCAGGGCACTGGACCAACTATCTCCCTCCTGCTGTGTTTGTCTGCCTCTGGCCCTCTCCTCCTCACTGACAAATAGCCTCTTTTGTTCTTTGTGTTTTTTGTAAAAAAAAAATAGTAAATCTTTGGCAATAGTGGTACTGCCCACAGCCTGTTGAGGCAGTGTGTTGCCAGGTTGTGCAAGAGTTGGAATGGGGAGTTTCTGCATTTTCAGTAAAAAGGCCCTGGGGTGTTTTTTAGTAGTGGACTAGAGGTTGTTTACTGAATGCTTTGGACCTGCCCTGCAGAAGCCCTGATTTTAACTAGCAGGTGACTTCAGTCCATCTTGCCTTTTGTCCTTCCAGTTATGAAATTATGTTAGTGCAACAGTGAGATCCAGTTTTCTTTCCTTACCTTTCATTTACAACCTATGTGCAAAAATAAAGGAGCTGCATCCTATAAAAAATATACAGTTGCCATTTGACATCCAACAACCAGTTAACGTTTGCACCACAGAAAAGTAAAGTAGTATAGTTAGAATTTGAAATGGTTCAAACCGTCTTGAAAAATCGCATGTATTTGATACTCTGAGGAAGATTACAGAAACAAATGTTAACATAATGTTTGGGTTCGGCCACACTGATGCAGATGAAGGACAGCATTGCAGGATAAAGCTGCTCTCGATGTAGAAAACAATATGTAAGTGATGCAAAGGACCGTACAGGTTTTATTAGTGAAACATTAAATGTCACTTTTGCAGCCCTTTTTCTTCTTTTGCACAGCTACTTTCTATGTACAGAAATTATTGTCCTATTCTATATGATCCACACTACCTGCTAGATATTTACAGCTTAAACATCCTAAATTAGTACAGTAGCTTTATGCCTGCCTTGAGTGTGTGTTCTTATACAGTAAATGTTGTATCTGTGAATTTTATTTCTGCGTTACTGTATGATTTTCGGGTGTTTTTAAGCCATGTTCTTTCAGGCATCCATAAGTTAAATGGTGAAATATTTACTGAGTTTCAATCTTAAATATTTGCCAGGGTAACATCACTAAAGCTGCCCTGCCTTATTGGATACACAAACATACTCCAATGGTGCCTTTACCTTGTACAAGCTGGTGTATTTCCACTCCGAAAGGGATGGATTCCTATGGTTTTGTAGATATGAGTGATGGTAAAACATGCCTGAAATTTTTTCCTTTTTCTGAGAAAGCCCTTGCAGCTATCACTTTTCTGAACGCAGTTTAGGCTTCACACCAACTACATCAAAAAAAGTTTAAAGGACGTGCAAATACATCGGTCACAATCAACTTTATGGTTTAAAGTCAGGCCTTCAAAGTTGCTATAAAGTGACCTTCCTCTTGTTGCTCAGTGTCGGAGCGTTACCAGCCTCAGCTACAGGCTGTCTTATGCCATGACTTCCTAAAAATAATGTAGCAAGTGATACCAGGTGCCAAGGATCCAGGTACTAGAGAGGTCACTGAAGTGGATAAAGGCAGAAGGCAGCATTCCTAGTTTTGACGGATGACTCCTGCTCAGCCCATTTTTCATGCGCTTGGCCTCCTTGTTGAGACAGTGCAAAGGGAGGAAGACGCTCTGTGGAGCCACAGGTGTTCTGAACCCTGTAGAGGCTCCTGGGCATGAGCGGGAAGCAGAGGGAGGACAAGGGTGTTGGAGAGAAAGGTTGTTGGAAAAGATGATAAAGTTGCATTTGGTTTAGGCATATGTGCATCTTGGCAGAAAGGTGTTTAAACTGTGAGAGTCTGCGATGCATTAAACCATGGGAACTGAAATATGTTTAGGGGATGTATATCCATAGCTTGCACTGCAGGATTGGGAAACCTCTTTTTCAGTTTGCCTGTACTACATATCCATTATACTGCTTCTGAAAAATATAGATAACATAGAGATGATAGATGGTTAACTTTTTTAAGCTGAAATATGGTTCCCAAAATACTCTGTATTTAAAATATTTAAGAAAATCAATTTATTGATTAAGTCTGGATTCATTCCAACTTCAGACAACAAGTACCAACTTTAGAGTAGAAAGGTTACTCTAAGGGTAATAAATACCATACATTTATTCAGTGGTGTCTGATTGAACATAGGAATGCTGAAAGAATGAATAGCCAATCACAGATATGTATTGATCCTGTTATATCTCTGCCTTCTAGCACATTTTGATTTTAAAAAAGAAAAAAATCCTTACAGCTTATTCAATGGTATGTTTGTGTCAGAACATAGATTACAGTTATATTTTTAAAAATGTATTTCATTTGTGGGAAATCACTGGGAGTAATTAACACAGGAAATAAACAACAATTTAACATACAAATAAGAAATGAATTAATAGGAAAGTGACCAAACTGGAGACAAATTTCAGTTTATTCTTGCTGTTTTACGCTCTTGAGAAATGTAAAAAAAATAAAATAAAAAATAAAGAGAAAAAAATAAACATCCTATAAAATGTTCAATGCAAATAATAAATAATAGACTAAAACTACTCAACTCTTGAATATGAACTGCAGCTGTATTATTATTTTTATTATCGGCCAGGAAACAGGTGTGCTCTGCTCAGCTCTGATATTGAGAATCGGCTCTGCAGCTCTCTTGTATGTAATGGCATTATTGAGTCAAAATTATTTTAAGACAGAGTTTTAATCATTAAATTTAGAAGTATGGGTAAAAGAGGAGGATTTTCACCTTTATCTCTCACTTAGGTCCAAAATGGACAAACATAAGAGAAATGCAGCACATGTGGTGTCACCGTATTTGTTAAAGTGCCTTATATGTTCAGAAAATAATCAGCCAATTTTCTCTGTAGGAAGAAAATATATAATTAGATATATATCCATTTAAAATTACTTGTAAACTGTGTATATTAAATGTCCTTTATCATATTGTGGATTTTTTTTTTCATTTTAATTCTTCTTTGTGTATATCATCCAAGTGAAAACAGATCAAACACTAGGCTCATGTTGTTTTCTGCTTATTCATGCAAATGTCTTACTTGGTGATTTTACTGTCTTCTTGTGTTTAAAAAAAATAAATATATACACGTGAATTTGTGCAAAAGTCTGCTTTTCTTTTAAATGACACAAATTATTGAGGATCACGTTGATTTTCTCGAAAGGTCAAACACCAGATAGTGATTCTGTGTTAAGCATCATCTTTGCTTTTACTTTTTAGCCTGTTCATTTAGTTCACCAGTTAAACCAAAGAAGTCCCCTTCAAAGCAGAAGATTTGCTGCCATCAGAGTGTTTAAAGATGCTCCTCCTAACGCATCGTGTAATCATGCAGGCAATTATTTTCCAAGTTTAGTATTATATACATCAATAAAGATTTTACAACACTAAAATGTTTTTGTCTTTATTTGCAGTTCTCATTCTTATCAGGTGATGGAGTCACACATATATAAATTATAGTAGTTCCTGATCTGTGTGTCGTTCATGTTGTGACCTACAGATCCCAGGAAAACATGTAGTTAAGCTCACTGCAGCTTTTACTGTAGGTCAGAGTGCTGTATTCCAGTGAAGCAAAGAGCAGGTAGTGGGGCACTGGATTGAAGTGAAAGGAGTGGTTCAGTGGCTCAACCCTTATTTACAGAGCACAGCCCATGGATTCAGAAGGCTCCATAACAAATGAAGATAAGATAGATGATGGAACCAGAGCCTGGATGGAGATTTGCTTCATGAAATAACAGTTTTATTATTTAGCCACAGCACTATTTATCAATAGAAATAGCTCAAATGTTATTTGCTGACACTCTGTTTCCAAGATTTCTGCCTCTGTCTCATAGCAGAGTGATTGAAATTTCATTTTTAGTGCTCTAAACTCTCAGAAGTACACTACAAGTCAAAAGTTTGGACAAACCTTCTCATTTAATGTTTTTTATTTATTTGTATTATTTTCTACATTGTGGATAAATACTGAAGATTGACACTTTTTTGTTTGCAACATAATTCCATATGTATTCTTTTACAGTTTGATATCTTCAGTATTAAGCTACAATGTATAAAATCAATAAAAACAAGTGAATGACAAGGTGTGTCCAAACTTTTGATGGGTAGTGTAAGTTGTAGCAACCTGTTTTTGCCCAATAAAGCAACAACAACAACAACAACAAAAAAGAAACATTACTGTATACTAATTCATGCATAAATAGTCCATATGTAAGTCTGGTCCCTGGATTTTGGTGGCCCTCAACAAGATTTATGTCCCTAAAACACTCCCAGTGTATCACCATACCACTTCAGAACTGAATGAACCCACACATTTGGCCAAATGAATTAACAGCAAATCTCTTCCTACATGTAAAGACTATAACATTTTGAGAAGTTAAACAAGTAACAATTACACTGCATTTGAAACGATAAATGACACAGTTACTGTATTTAAACTACAAAAGCAACATTGTTGCATATAACAAATGTACACTATTGTGGATGTAGCGGATGATGCAAGGCTGTGTTCATTTTCTGTTCTTCCAGTACTTAATATTCTTTCAGGCGCCATTTGTGCAAAATTACTTGGTTCATTCAAATAAGTTGCACATTAAGATTTATTGCCATATTAACCAGCAGACTGAAGAAGTCAAGACTGTGTTGCTACATGACAAGAAAACATTATGTTACGAATGAGCAACACAAAAATTCACAGTGATTTGGAGTCCCCTCCATAGCGATTGTGGCCGTAAACAACTGCTTAGAGTGTTTATGCCCGTGGCTGAGTCTGTCCATATGAAAATTATTGACCGCATGGTCTGGGGGATTACTCAGAGGATTGAGGTGCTTTCTGGGATATAAATTGCTGCTGAATTATTTAAATATTCTCTCTCTCTCTCTCTCTCTCTCTCTCTCTCTCTCTCTCTCTCTCTCTCTCTCTCTCAATACAATAAGCACCATAGATGAAATCCCATTCACCCTGATGGTGTTGGGTGGAAGGAGAAAGCTCAAGGTTTTAACATTTATGAGCAGAAGTAATGAGACAATATTCAGCTATAATTTGGATGGCCTTTAAAGAAAACATTTGCAAATATAGTATGTTGTTAAAAAAAATGTCAAAATTCCATCATCATTTGAGTCTTTCACTATGTGTAGATGACAATTTAACATGTTCATTTTATTTGTAAAAACACTGATATCAATATATCAAGTTCTCATGAAGAGCAACACCAGGAGGAGGAATGTTCTCAAATGTGCAACTTTGACTGCGCTCAAAATGAACTGAAATTGTTACTGATTCTCTCTAATTCAGATACTAAGTCTTCTCTGAAGAAGGCTGTCTCAGGTTTCTTATGCTGGACAGTTACAGTATCACTAAACTCCCTGAATAAAGGCTTTCATTCACAAATACAATCGGTCTCCTCACAGGTGGTTAACTTTAAGAATTAGAGACCTTTTGTATCAAAGGAAAATGTTAGTCTTGCACAGTTGGCTTAAAAACAAGCTTTGTTAATTATCTAGTTTCTCTTATCATGAAACAGTAAGAGCAAAACAGAGCTTTTTTTTTAAATCAGAGAAACACTTTCACCTGAAATGGATTTGCACCAGGGCTATCTTTGACGCAAGCGTGACTTTAACAAGGTGGAGAAACTTTTTTACAGTTATTAAAATGCATCCAGTTTTAAATCCTGATGTAAAACAACATCTATCGATGTAAGTGAACAAAACAAACCCTCTATTTAATGGCACTGTATTTAAAGATGAGTTAGGCATATTTTCAATGAGGATATGTATTATTTTCATGTCTGTATGTGTTAAGATGGTGTTTGTCTCCCTCCTATGTCCGAACTTATGCCAACACCCTGCGTTTCTTCCACTGCACATCGTCATTGTCTATTTCACAGCTTTATCTATTCAGGACACAGATGCAAACAGTTGTTTGTGACATTTTACTCTCTTAACATCTACAAAAACCGAAAATAGCCGTGTGTCTTGCAGATCATTAAAACTACTGGTAGGAGCTATATTGGTTTGTATAGTCACGGTGGCCGAGAGGTTAAGGCGTTGGATTCGAAATCCAATGGGGTTTCCCCGCACAGGTTCGAATCCTGTTCGTGACGTTTATTCTTTTGTTTGTCTTGCATCACATCACGGAACAATACCACAAGTCAAACCGAATACAGTTGTAAAAATACAGCGTAGTGAAGGTTTTTTTTTTTACACAATCACACAACTGCGGTACTATCACACTCTGCACTGCAACTTTTGTGTAGTCACAAACACGTTTGATGATAGCAGTCACTGTTAATCGAGATTACCAAAACTGATTATAATCGTGAGTTCCAAAATAACACATTACTTTTGTCGTTAAAACCTATGGTTAAAACGATCCCGTTTGCTCTCATCTCGCGTTGTTTGTGAGCGGAGTACATTTGGTATAAACCAAATGCTTTCTTTACTGACTTTAAACAGCTCGACACAGTGTCTGCTTACGCTTGTGACTGCAATGCATTTACAACAATAGACGCTTAGTTTGTCTTGTCTCTACCTTTCGACTTGTCTGTACAAGAACACACCAAAGGAAATTTCTACCAGTATACCCCTTCTCCACGTACAATCATGGAACTGGCCAAGTTGGATAAATGGCACCGGCAGTCGTCGCTGACGTAGTTTTTGGGGCATTCTTGAAGTAGGGCAAATCGTAGGGAAGAGCTAGTACTGACTTTAAATAGCGTTTTGGGGCTTTAGTATTGTGTAGGTGTAAATAATCAGGACATTTGTTATATGGCTTTTCGAATAACAGCAACGGTGTAGGGGGACACAGATAGAAATAGATACACTAGTCGTGTAACAAAGCATTTGGCCAGACTGCGCGCTAACAAAGCTAACAGTTCCTTATACTTACAAGAGCCACACAAAGGAAAAGAGACGGATTGGTTTGAAAGTATTAACGCCAAATTGAGTTGTCGAACAATGCTGTTATCTCCAAAATAGTTGGCAGTGCAGACAATGTGTCAAGCTGTAGTGATACTTTGAGTCATTTGAGTGGTATTTGTTAAACAAACACTTCAGATTGGACAGCGAGTCTGGATTTGTCAGCCAGGATTGGCACTGTTTTCTCAGATTTAGGTATTTTGGCCAATTGCATCGTTAAATCGTAGCCAGCTACATTAGTACGGTTTTCACGTTAACTACTGCTATGTGAAGAATGAAACTGCCATTATGGCGATAATCGTTAAAAGCGAGATGCCCAGAGACTCGTATCTTCAAATTAGGAGAAGGTAGCTGACTACGACCTAGCAAATACTTAGCGAAGTGTTCCTTAGCAAAGCTACCTAGCTAGCACATTTAGTCACCCTGCTAGTGTTAGTTAGCAGTGAAAAAAAGCTGTTATCTTTGAGCTCTTACGTCCACGGCCACGATCGTCTATAGCATTAATTCGAATGTAGTCGATTTACGGAGAAGCTGGTCGTTGTTTGTAACGTTAGAAACAGTTAAGAGAAAGTTACAGTGAGTGAAGTGGGGTTTAGTTGACGTTTAGCTAACAGGCTAATTGGTTAGCTGGGCTAAAGCTAACGCTATAGCAACACATTACAAAGTAACGACAGCCCGCACTCATAGCTGCTGAGTAAGTGACAGGAAGGGAACCAGTAGTGGTTATTTTTTTCGAACTTAACAATGGCAGCCCCAACAAACGAGGCCTTGTTTTTGATTAAGGATGTGAAACCTGGGTCGAAAAATTTGAATATTGTATTCATCGTTTTGGAAATAGGTAAGTAGTTGCACTGTGAGGGAGGCTAAAGCAGTCTCTCCCTCAGTCAACTCGTGTTCTTTTTCTTAAAGCGACCGCTACATTTTTCGCCACATAAATCACAGTAAAAAAAATACCGTCACTGGGGCTTTGCTTTTAAATATATTTGTCCATCTACAAGTTAGTAATTTGACCCTGATGAGGTGTTTTAAATACGTTTGCTCTCTTGTCTAACTTATCCTTTATACTTTTGTTTTTATCAGGACGAGTGACTAAAACGAAGGATGGCCATGAGGTTCGCTCATGCAAGGTGGCAGACAAGAGCGGGAGCATAGCAATCTCTGTTTGGGATGAACTCGGCAGCCTTATCCAGCCAGGGGACATCATCAAGCTGACCAGAGGGTAGGATTGTTCGTGTGCTTGGGAGCGTGCTTAATATCCAAAAAATGATTTGTTTGCATGAGTTAAACGTGTGATTTCTGTGGCAGCTATGCATCCATATGGAAAGGCTGTCTGACCCTGTACACTGGAAGAGGAGGAGACCTCCAGAAGATTGGAGAGTGAGTAGCTGGCCATATATCTATTTATACTTAAAGTACTTGTCCCTCTTGGTATTCTGGTTGGCATATTTCCTCTGCACTGCCTTTATAAATGGCCTGAGCATTTTGTGAAGTGACACTGACATAGGTTTCAAAAAACATGGATTAAGAGCACTAGTACACTAGTACTTTAATTCATGAGTAATTAAACAAAACAACTATGTATTTTCTGAACTTTTTATTCTCAGGTATCATATTGACACATCTTGCTATTACTTTTACAGTGACTTGCCTACTGCATAAAATCTTTTTTTTTTTTTTGTAAGAGAAAAAATGGTCTGTTGAACTAATGACTGAAATGTGAATTCCTACCAAATATGTCATTCCAGATCTTTAAATGTTATGTTAAAATATGATGGTGTTCTTAGATTCTGCATGGTGTATTCAGAAGTGCCCAACTTCAGTGAACCAAACCCAGAGCTGCTAGCCCAAGCGAACCAGCAAAACAAGTCTGTAAGTTGCCATTCAAAACTTGTGGTAATATGTCATCTTCCTTGTAGTGAATGAATAGAGATCAGTCATAACATTCATAACAGTGCAGCCCTGTTAAAGGTGACATTCTCTTCTTCTAACAGGGTAAGCCTGACCAGAACCAGAGAGGAAACTCTCCACCCAATCAGAATTCAGGTACACCTGCCCCACCAGGTGAGTTTATTTTTCTGCATGCCTATGACTGCACTAGTAGGAGCAGAGTGTTCTGTACAGTAGTGTATTTCAATAGTGTTAGTACAAAGTAACAGCTGTAGTTGTATCGTAGAAATCTTGACAAGTTAACTGTGTTTACATTGATAAATTATGATTCAATAAATTAAACTAAATGAACTTCAAAAAAATGAAATATGAACATTGACAGTCTGTAATGCGAATAGCAGGCACAATAGGGGTTTTCAAAAAAAGGCAGTTTGACTTGTCAGGAGATGAAGCTCTCGTGTGTTACGAATGTCTTAAGAATATTTGTCCAAAAGAAGTGTTTCAGTCAGCCTTGGCAATGTCTTTGAGTCATTCTGCACTACACTGAGGACCTTGAATTCAAAGCAGGGATTGTTAATTTACATCTTTGCTTCACAAACTTTTGGTTTCCTTTTTTTAAAAAAAAAAAAAACTTATGAAAATAGAAATATCTTAAGTTGCAACTTTTCAGTGACAACTTACTTGCACCTCTCCTCGCACAGGTAACGGTGCCATGCCACCATTTGCCAACAACAACAACCCACCATCCGGTGCGCCTCGTGACCCCGCATTTGGGAACGTTGGGCGGCCCAATGGCCGGTCACCTGGCAATGGAGCACCTCCGGTTACTGCTGCTGGACCCCCAACAGCCACAAAGTCCTCAGTTACCATTAGCAACGGCAGGGATCCACGACGTGCCAAAAGATGAAATTGGGGTTAGGGGGATCATGTGAGAAAACTGTGGACATCCCCATTTCCCCCTGCCCTTTTTTTAACCTTTCGACTCCACCTCCACAACAGCCCATGTTGGCTTTCAAAATAAATTAAGTTGGAATACTTGCATAATTTTTATACAGGCTAACATAGTCAAATGTTTGTTATGCATAGTGCGAGTACTAGTGCTCTCAGTAAGCAGCACAGTGTGATCATGATCTACCACATGATGCACTGTCAGGATTCTTGCATAGATGAGACCTGGTGGTTATGTTATGGTCAGCTTCTCAGTCTTGCAAATCTCACTGCAAATTGCCACTTCTGTGCCAGTGTTACCTCCCCTGCACACCAACCAAACCCCGACCCCTCTTATTTTCTTTCAAACTATACACCCTACTTGAACACTTGATGCACTTTCTTCTCTTAATTTATGTTGAGGCTTGGCTGTCATTTGAATCAGGAAATCAATTTCTGCTTTTGTTTAATAGAAAAAAGGCCTTATGTTGGTGAAAATGAGTTTTTGGACTGAATGCCCAAGTGAAATTCTTCAAAGGGTCTTCCCTCTTTTAACCAAACTGTATCCGAAGTGACTCTGTGAAAGGAAAGGTGTTAGTTTTGAATTTTTACTGATAGGTAGGTAGATCGATGTGAAACCTTTTTTTTTTCATGAGACATGTTTTTCTTCTTTGCCATCAATTGTACCTTTATATCAAGGTGGGACCACTTAAATACTAGCAAAACGGTTCACCAAATAAATTTTAGTGTACTTTTGCTGCCACTTTCTGTTTTCTCTAGTCTAAGAACTTAAGTTACTATTAATGTCAATAAAATATCATGTTGCTCATCCCATGCTTACGCTGCCTTGTAAATGGCAAAATCAATTCAAACCCTTCACATGCAAAGATGTAGGGGGTTATTCTTTGGTTGTCATTGTTGAAATCGGTTTTCCCTCGGATGCGCACGGTTTCACCCCAACATGAGATCAGTGTGTGGGGATTTGAATACAAGTCACCCCTAAACCTCATCACGCTGTGAACTGCCACTGCCATCCTCTCATCCAATATCAGTTCATTGTACAACACCATCTAGTGGCTAGAAAAATAAACTGCCATTTGTTATTTTGGGAGAGTTCCAACATGTGTGCTATATCTGAGTTGTGTACTGTTTCCCTGTGCATTAATTATTCCATTTTGAAGCAATACATTGCATACATGAAACCACCTGTTTCTTCACATCCTTTGTTGCACCAAGCACCTTCAACTTTCTGGCCTCTAAATGTTAAAAGTTGCTCCATTTCACTTCTGACGCACTTTTTCTTCCCTTTCGGTGCGTCAAAGGGGCAAAGATGCTGTTCAAATTCGATGAGTACACGTATGACCTACTTTTCAAGCTGCACAAAGGAATCTTATTTGTATGAAACCATGTTCTTGTTGTGCAGGCATAAACGGAACAACATTTTGGAGTGGATAGAAGTGGCCAAGTAGGGCTCATCTGAAATGAAACCATCTGTCATACTGATTCATCTGTGAGCCACTTCAGCTACATGAGACTGAAATAGAGCTTTAGATGGGAACAGTTTTCTCTCATGCTTTCTCGAAGCCAGTCATAATGTGAAATCTGAAAGGACACGCATCTTCACAAAGATGTGAGATCTCTAAAGTTTGCACATTAAGTATTTCTCTGATCTAATAGCAGAGGTAGAAGTCCACATTGCCTCTTTGGCACTACTTATTAAGCTTTAAGATGATCAATTTGAGAAATTCTTAGATTATTTTCTCAAATAAGGTTCAGGTAGTCAGGAAAGCAATTACCCCACCATTTACATCCGTAGTAATTACCACACATCTTAACATTATTACTAAAATGAAATTATCCTCTTGTTCAGTGGACATTCTTTCAACCTACCTCTACCTCTTTAAAGAAATCCTTAATCTCATCTGGTTAATTTCCTGAATATTTAAAATCAACTGTAGTTCAACCATTTCTCAGAAAGCCAACCCCTTGACCCATCTGTTTAAAATGATCTTCGCTCAATTTCTAAACTTCCCTTTTCAGGCAAGGTTTTAAGAACAAAGGGGTGACTGAGCTGATCATTGATTATTAAAATGACAACAGACTCTTAGAATCATTTCAGCGTGAGGTACAGCACAGAGGCAGCACTTTTGGGTCTTTAATGATATTCTGTGACCAAGCGTTTTATACTACTATGGATCTTATTCCATCTTTCAATACAGTTGACACTTCAGTTTTAAATAAGTGTCTTAAACATCTAGTAGGCAAGTCAGGTACAGTTTTGAGGTTGGTTTTATCTGTCTAGTAAAGTTGCCGCTGAGTTTTGTAACTAATTCCCTCCACTCCCTCAGATGTATTTCTCATTTAACAGAACCATAACAAAATAAAGCAAAACACAATCCCATCTTCAGTCCATCTATTAGCTATACCTGAATTATCCTGCAGACGGTTGCAGGGGGCTGGAGTCCATCCCAGCTGACATTTGGGGAGATGCAGGATGCATTCTGTCCACGTTGCCAGTCACACTCACTAATGAAGCAACCATGTATGTCTTTGCACTCATGCAGGCACAGGGATAATATACAAACAGAAAGGCCTCAGCTGGCCATCATGTTTGCACCAGAAAACCTTCTTGCACCACTCTGCTACCCTCTAACATCCTACAGATGTTATAAGACGGTTTTCCCACAACTTTCTTCAAGCAAAACCCCCATACATCAGAGGATATTAGGTCCAGACTCTTTCAGTGAGAATTCAAGTGTTATCTTTGAGAACAAACTTCATTTTGGGGTAAATCTGTTGCTCAATGTTGCTTTTCTGGCACCTTCATAATATTTAACAAAGGCTTTCTATTCACAAAGAGCTTAGAAACTGCCACCCATGCTCACCTTACATCCCAAACCATTGAAATTCTACCTGGTCTAAAATTCTGCAGCAAGACTGCTCACTAAATCCAATGAAAGAATGCACATAATAGCATTTTTTGCATCCCTCCGCTGGTTACCTGTCGGTTTCAGAAATTAAAAAAGCAATCATTTATTTTAAGGGTGTTGGAGGGTGTCAGATTTTATCTCCGTTTGCTAATTTCTTTTGAGTCTGAATGCAGACTGAGATCCTCCAGGTGAAGATCAGGTCAGAATGCCCTGTTTCCCCAATTGCATTCATTTGAACATTTTCATTTTGTTTTGTTTTATGTTTTGTTGCTTGTCTCCACAATACCACATGGTTCTAAATCATATGTTCAAAACATGTCTATGTACTTCCACTACCGTTTAGCAGAAAAGCACCGTACTTGTGACACTGGAAGTTGAACCATATGAGAAGTGCGGCAGGAAATGTGATGCTAGATGCTCATGTGTCAACCAAGATGCATGTCATGAGCTGGGAACTTCCTCTCAGCAGCAGCGGTCAGGTCAGTCAGAACTGCCTCTCCATCATGCGGTTTTTGACATTTAGAATTGTACTGGGCTGATAGAGGCCCACATTGAGACTAACCAAATTAGTCAAAATAATTGAGCTAATATGTAGAGTATCATTCAAAAGTTGAGGTCACCCACACCATTTCATGTTTTCCATGAAAACTCATGCTTTTATTCATGTGCAAACATTTTTGCACAAGGGTTTTCTAATCATCAATTAGCCTTTCAACACCATTAGCTAACACAATGTAGCATTAGAACCCAGGAGTGATGGTTGCTGGTTGATCATATTATCATATAACACTATCTAGACTGTATTTCCGATTAAGTTAGTGTTATCTTCCTTGAAAAAAACTGCTTTTCTTTCAAAAAACAAGATTTCTAAGTGACCCCAGACTTTGAACGGTAGTGTATATATACTGTCTAAATAATAAAGGGCATCAGAAACTGTATGCATCTTTAAAAAACAAACAAACTTGATATGACATTGACTCATTGGCATTTTCACTGTCTTCTTCATCCTTACAGCATTTGTTTTGAATTCAAGACCTTATGAACTAACAGTTTCTCTTTCAATTTTTTCATATAGTGTGACAGCAGATCTCATGACACCAATGACTCCGATTGAACTGGGTTTGTTTTGGGGGAAGTATTGTGGTCCAGGAATAACTTAATGATGACTATACAAAATGATTGGTAACGATGTGTAAACAAAAACACACACTTAAAAAAGAAAGAAAACAAAAATCATGATTAAAAACCATGAAATCTGAATAGATATATAGGTATGGTAGCATCCTCTGCATAAATCAAATGGGACTGGAAACACCTTCCTCTTTGAATTCTTGAGCAAATCATAATGTGTATTTACGAAGCAACAGGAAAATAAGCCTGGTGGGAGGGGTGTAGAGAAATACAGATTGTTCCTTGTCCCCTTGTGACATACTCACTATGCCAGACTCAGAAGTTCAGTGAAGACACCACAATGACTGGTAAGTTCTTTCATCCACAGAATTATAACTTCTATAATAATAATTTACTTTGATTGTTTGATGTCTTGAACATATCAATGGCATAGCAGCCCAAAATACTTCACTCAGTTACGTATTATGAAATTAATTTGATATTTAATCTTGACTTTTGTTCTCAGATCCAAACTCATCTGCCTTTTCCTTCGACTTCGGCGAAATTTATGACGCACTCAACTTCACTTATAATGACTCAAGTGAGTTTTACGTTGACCCTGCCACCCAGCCGTGCAGCACCTTCTCCATGCCAGATGCTGTGACAGTCGTTGTCTGTATATTTTACATCCTGATCTTTCTGTTGGCAATTCCTGGAAATCTGATTGTGGGGCTGGTGATTGGTCTTAACAAGCAGTCCCTGCCTCCATCTGACCTCTACCTTCTTCACCTGGTAATTGCAGACCTCCTACTGGCCATTACCCTCCCATTCTGGGCCACCTCTGTCACACAGGGCTGGGTGTTTGGAGACGCCATGTGCAAAATAGTTACTATCCTCCAAGAGCTGAGCTTCTACTCCAGCATTCTCTTCCTGACATGCATCAGTATGGACCGTTACATGGTGATCGTACGAGCTATGGAGCCTCGTAAGGCCAACCGACAGCTGGTCAGCTGGGGAGTCTGTGCTGCTGTCTGGGGTGTTGGAGTGCTTCTGTCCCTGCCAGGTTTCTTCAGTTCTTCTTTTTCGTCTCAGAACTCCAGTCACATAGTGTGCGCTGAACAATATGATCTCAACAGCGCTAACGAGTGGAGGCTGGTCACCAGAATTTTTCGCCACGCTTTGGGTTTTTTCATCCCCTTGGCCATTATGCTCCCCTGTTATGGAGCAACCATCCGGCGCCTCCTTCACATCCGTGGGGGGTTTCAGCGGCAACGTGCCATGAGAGTGATCGTGTTCGTGGTCGTGGCCTTCCTGCTTTGTTGGACTCCATACCACATTGCAGTGCTGGCAGACACGTTTATCAGGGCAAAGATAGTGCCCTACCAGTGTCCTGCGAGGTTGGCAGTAGACCGGGCTATGTTTGCGACCCAAAGTCTGGCCCTGCTTCACAGCTGTGTAAACCCAGTGTTGTATGCTTTCGTTGGCAAGAAATTCAGGAGGGGGTTCCTGCAGATGATGATGAAGACAGGCCTCGTGGAGAGAGCATCGGTGTCGAGAAGCAGCAAATCTTCGCTGTCATCAGAAATCACATCTACATTCATGTGAGACCACCAGAGAGTATTGTACATATTTTTACTATTGTGTTGCAAGTTTGTAAATAGTTTTGGATGCTTTGTTGTTCTTTAGAATCTTATTTAACATAGCTTTTCAGTGTTCTACCAGAAAAATGCTGCTTATAATGTTAAGCTTTAACCATTTGTTGTTAGCTGTTGAAATCCCCTCTCTTTACTGAACCATTTCCAGTTTTAAGGAAACTGTGAAAACCTGTCTGTCAAAATAAAAATTTCAAGTGTCAAAATATTTCAACACAATGATATTATGTCACAACTGTTGATGAACACTTTGACATGTAGGTGGGAAATGCTTCAGACTTTGAAATACAAGTCAGTGGTAGGTGGTGAAATATTTGGCCTCTGTGCAATCTTTTAGACTGTGTATGATTAAAATTCCCAGACCACTGTTACGCTGCTTTTTTGTACTTCAAGCTCAAGATGCCTAAACTGCAGCATAAAAATAAAAATAACATGTACTATGTTGAATTCCTATATTACTATAATACTATCTATATTATAGTAATTATGTATTACAGTCATTTTTTAAGACAGCTGGCTGTCATTCACATGCCAAACAATTTGAGGTGTCTGTATAGTTGAAATTATCATTAAAGTTTAATAATGAAAGAAAACATCCACTCTGCTCCTTTGTTTGTGATTAATATAACACCACAGAGTCACTTCATATTTCTCTTTTGACGTGGACAGTTTCTCAGAAGGTTTGTTTTTGTTTGTTGCAACCTCACAGCTTGGGGGAAGCAGAAGTTTTGATGACTGCGGCAGCAAAACCTCAGGAATCTGCAAGAATGAGGTCAGGGAGAAAACAGTTTCTCCCTCTTGATTACAGAATTATCTCAGAGAAGTGCCACTGACAGGCACCGAAACTTATCAAAAAGAAGAAGTCTTTTTACTGTAGTTTAATTTAGGCTCACAAAGTCAGTCTAAAACAGGCATGGGCAAACTACGGCCCCGGGGCCACATACTGCCCGTTGGGCTTTTCAATCCGGCCTGCGAAATAATTTTGACGAAATTACAGTGAAGACCGCATTCATTTGGTCTTCCCCTGCAGTACCCGACGTTTACGTTGACCCCACTAGATGGCGCGCTCCAGACACAAGTGACCTTTGTTGGTTTATTTTCTCTACTTCTACTTTGCAACTGCATTGAGCTCTGCCATAACAATCAGTGGATTAAAGAAAAGAAAAGTCGACAGTAAGTGTCGAGTGTTTCAGAAGGAGTGGACTACTAAATATTTTTTCGCTGAAGTCCGTTCAAAGGCTGTATGTCTTATTTGCAATGAAACCGTTGCGGTTTTTAAAGAATACAATATCAGCCGGCACTTTTCCACGAAGCATGCTAACTACGCTAGCAACCAGTCAGCGCAAGAACGGACAGCTTCGGCTCAGAGGCTGCAGCCAGTTTTCAGACTTGGCAAAATACGTTTTTTTTTCTGCAAACTACGATTCAAGAGTCAAGCATGAAGGTAAGTTATTTGCTAGCATTCAAAATAGCAAAGGCTAGCAAGCCTTTCTCCGAAGGGGAGTTTTTGAAAGAATGCATGGTAGAGACAGCAAATCCTGTGTCCAGAGAGCAAAAACAAATTTGAATGAAAAAAAATAGTTTATCAGCAGGACAGTTACTTGCCGTGTTGAAATAATAGACGAGGACTTAACCAGCTCACTGAACGAAAAAGCGGAGCCCTTCAAGCTATATTCATTAGCACTGTACGAAAGTAATGACATAAAAGACACTGCTCAGCTTTTAATTTTTATTAGAGGGATTAATGAACATTTTGAAACAACAGAGGATTTTTTGACCATAGAATCCATGAAGGGGAAAACACGTGGAGAGGACTTGTAGGACAGGATGTCTGGGGTCATCCAGAGGATGAAGCTGCTGCGGTGTAAGCTCGCCAATGTCACCACAGATGTTTCGCCAAACTCGACAGGAAAAAAACGTTTGCTGCTGAAAAGAATCCAGGATAATGTGAAGGAGGAAAACCCTGAGCAGGATGTGATTTTCCTACACTGCTGAATCCATCAGGAAGCGCTCTGTAAGTCTGTTTTGCATCCTCATCATGTAGTGAAGCCAGTTGTAAAACTCATTAACTTTATAGGAGAGAGAGGGCTTCAGCATCATCAGTTCATGAATTTTCTTGAAGAAACTTTGACACCAGACTTTGATGCACTGGCAAAAAAGGGTGACTAACAACACTGTTCCCACTGAATCTGAATGTGAGTATTCTTTACTTTGTCAGTATTGTCTTTAACATGTAATTCATGTTAGTTTGCACAATCTCCAACCATCTGATGCTGGTCTGGCCCATCTGTCGAATTTCAAAAATCAATGTGTCCCCTGAGCCAAAAAGTTTGCCAACCCCTGATCTAAAATCAGAACAGTCGGGTGATTCAAGTATGTTGAAGTCTTTGTTGTATATTGTTGACACAATGTAACAGTAAGTCATGTATTTGCTATTTAACAGGAAAGCTGATTCCATTTTCAACAAAGTAAAAAAGGTCCATGCACACAGGACAGATTCAACAGTACTGTAGATTTTGCAGTAGGGACAACGCATTTAAATTGTTACAGTTGACTACTTTTCAAGAGGAACTTCCAAATTTGTATATCTTAAACAATGTTTACTACCATTTAATACAGTTACTTACTAGCTAATAGTCTTATCACTGCAGCTAATACCACTGTTACTAATTTGCAAATACAACCACTACAACTACAAGAACTGTTGCCACTCTGAGCTGTTACACCTCTTACTACCGCTGAAACTATTAATGCAACGACACTGTTACTAGTTGTACTAATAATTATATAATGCTACTATCATTACAGCTACAACTACTCCTAAATGTAACAGGAAAAACGGTCCCAACACTTACGGCTACCACAGCCAATACTAGCAACATTAACATTACTACAACTATCACTTATTACTACTATTACGACAGCTGCTACTACTATCACTGCCATTACTATAAGCTACTATTAGTACTACACACCTACAGCGACTAGCTATTACTCTTATGGCTGTCGCTGCTGTTTCTACTACTACTGACACCAGTATTAGCTACTACTATCACCATAACTACTATTACTATCACCACTACTAGCTAATGCTATTATTACTACAACTACTACTACTGCCTATACAAGTTAATACTACAATCGCTATGGCATCTATTGCTACTTGTACTACCACAACTATTGGCTAATACTGCTATTACTACAGCTACTACTACTGTCAGTACTAGCTAGTACTATTACTACCACAACTAGTATAGCCAGTACTAGCAGCTACTATCACCACATCTACTACTTCCACAAACACAACCATTGCTAGCTATTACTATTAATAGTATAGCTATTGAATTCCATATTAAATACATTTATTTTGTCACTTTCTTTGAAGTTCAACAGTTACCAGACATCATATCCAATATTTCCAGTCAACTAAAGAGCATTAATAGTTATCACAAACTGGATGAACAACAAAAATGAATTTTCAGTCCTGCTGAACTAGCATTTACAAGTTAGTTAACCGTTTAAGCTTCAGTCAATTCCAGCCGTTTTCAGTACAAAAAATCGCTAATATTCTATTTTTAAATAAAAAAAATTACGAAAAATACGGGGAATATTGGACGCGCATCGGGAGGTGCATTTCCTTGAAAACGACCGATTCGGGGATTTTATACCGACTTCATGACATGTTTTGGACAAAATAGTTTACTGGCTTGTGTCATCTGATGAAAAAGGTTGGATTATGGCCGTTTTTTGTGGAATCTTTTTTTGTGTGTGTAATAATAAACCCGGAAATGTGAGTCGCGCTGTGTGCTTTGAAGCCATGTATAGAGAACGGATGGATGAATATTTGTTTTTGTCGGACAAATGTGTTTTTCTCACCCGCTGTGGTAATCGCATCTGAAAGTGGTTTATACCGGCGGATTCATGAGAATCTAAGCTTTCCATCAGTGTATAGTGTTTGTATAATCGCGTTTGCACCCGTCGGACATTCTTGAAATTCCTATGCAAATTAGTAGGTGTACCGCCGGCGGTACACTGAAGCTTAAAGGGTTAATGTTGTCTGACAGGTTTTCTGCTTGTTGTCCACAAATGTGCTTGTGGCAGTGCTTTGATAGTTAAGACATTAGTTCAAAGTTACCTGCTTTTCTTAGCCAGGTAAGTCTAATTTTTTTTGCAGCATTTTAAAGTTTAATTCAGGTGTTGTAGGTTGAAGTTATTTGTATTAAGCAACTATTATCAGGAACTTCTTGTTAAGGGTTGTATTGTTCCAACTAGCAAATGTGATGATGTCGCGTGCTAGCAGCAGGAGTTCTGAAGTTGTTTTGTTAATGCTTGTGGCTGATGGTTTGATGAGTAAAATAATTCATTTTAAATTCTTCTTTGTTTTTTATGTGTTTTAAATTTTTGCTAGTCTTATTCTGCAACTCTGAACTACTGGATTCAGTTCTCGGTATCAGTTTAAAAAGTAGCATAATCCACAATATGCTAGCAGTTTATGTATGTGTACTAATAAAATTGCTATAATAAAAGTGAAGTTAGTTATAGTAGTATGTTAAAATTGAATTTTTAGACATATTTTTCTCAACATAATTATGATTATTCGTCTCATTTGTAATGTGTATTTGTTGTTATATTCTATCAGTAGTTACAAGCATTGTAACACTTGTTTAGCCAAGCTAAAATTAACATTAGACTTTATGTTGTGACTAAGCTAGTAGGATGTTTCTGGTTTGTTAAGCACAGCAAATTTTGAAAATGTATTATGTATGCACTTGTTTTACGGCACCATCTGTGATAGCACCTCAGTTTGCCAGTAAATTGTAATGGATATTTGATTATTTGTTATAAAGATGCAGCTACTACTTCACACTGGTAATGCAGTGATAATATTTCCTTTCTCATGATATTTGACCACCGACCCAACTGACAGACCAGCGTCAGCTTCTACATGTGACCTACAAATTAAATATTGGTCTGTACCGACCACCCCCCTCCTATGTGCCAAGTGTTGCACCCTCTCACATGTTCTACTGACCTCAGGTTGGCTAAAAATGACCAGAGGGCGGGAGCGGAGCAGTGACTGGGCAGAAGGATCACCATGCAGCTGTCATTGTACGGCTTGCTGGGCTGTGACTGTCATTTCCCCCGTCAGACTGACTGGCAGAGGTAGGGGGAGATCATGAGTGGGGTGGTTTAGCTCAGGGGACTAGGAGGGGGGGGACTGTGCAACTTGCTGGACAGGACTTGATGCATGCATTCACCAGAAGCCAAGCGAGAACAAATCTCAAGGCCACCGGAAGAAAAAGAGGAAACCCATCGACAACCTGCACACCATGTTTTACGAAGAAGTTATACTCTCCTGGAAAAAGGTTACAAAAGACTGAAAAGTCACAGAACATCAGGAAAAGGAAAGGGAGACGCAGGGCCGTCACTTCCAAGAGACAAGGCAAGGGAGCTGTTAATGCAACGTGATCCAGTGGGTCTTGCCCTAAAAATACCTCGGGGCAAAAGAGTAGCAGCTATGTCTATTTGCTTAATTACCTGGTGATCAACAATTTATTTTTCTTCTTTGGACAACAGCTGAGGTCAGACAACAGCAATTGGAGGAGAATTAACCATTGTAGATATGTTTCAAAAAATCCTAATTGATTTTTCAAGTAATAGAAGCTCATAGATAATCTTATGTTAAAAAATGTGACAGCCATGTTGATTGTAATTTATATGTAAAGCTTACTCATAGACTAATGCCCTGACTGGTTTTAGATTTAGATCACTACAAGAGAGCCCAGCTAGTGTTATAGTCACCTGGTTCAGGTGGACAGTTGTAGAATCTACTAGAGAGTCGAACAAGTTGGTTGAACCATGAGAAAAGCTGAGGTGCAAATGACCCTGAAAAAGGGGGCAGATGAAGCAGGGGCCCCTCCGAGTCCCATCATACCCCCAAAACGGTCCAAAGCGAGCCCAGAGCAAGTTGTTCCAGAACCTCGAGGACCTGGCTATCCTGCCCCATCTCCACCTGTTTTTGTACGCAAAATGAGGAACGCCGCGGTGGGGACAGGCTGTGATATCCGTCTCAAGGTGACTGTGGTTGGAGACCCCCAGCCCTCTCTCTACTGGTACCACAACGATGACCTCCTCAACATGGAGAACCAAGAGTATGGGGGGCTATGGATTAGGGATTGCAAACCCAGTGATGCTGGTCTCTACACCTGCATTGCCAATAATCACCTGGGAGAGGCTCGGAGCAGTGCCGTGCTGGCTGTCTTGGATCTGGGTGAAGGTAATATCAGCAAATACACTCCAAATTCCACTTGCATTTAGGCTAGTTGTCTAATAGAAATAATTTAGCTGTTTCTAGATTGAGTTTGTGTCGGTCAAACAGTAAGAGCAACAAATAATTCATTAACTTTTGTATTTTTTGAAGTAAGTAGCCTGCCAAGGTGGTTGTTGTCATAGTCACTAGAAATCTATTTCATATCATTTCTAAGAAAACTACCCAGCATGCAATTGTCATCCAAAAGGCCCAGCCCCCTTGGTGATGACATAATGCAGGTTTGTCTAATGTCCGATTCTTCTGCTGATACATAAAATGGCAATATCCTATTAATATCTGCATCTTTATCAAATGATTGTTATGAAAGATTAATGTGACTTAGCTCTGAATTTTTGTTCAAGTATGTCTGTAAATGTCATGATTGACTTCATCTAAATATTTCATTTTATTGACTATTATTTAGGAAAAATACAGGAAGCACAACACTTAAAATATACAGTGTCTTGAAAAAACACAATCAGATATTCAGTTTATATATGTACAGTTAACAAATGCAGTCTATAAATGAAACTCAGCAGACACAAGATGTCATTTGTGCACTGCATTTCTACATTTTTCATACATTTTCTACAACTAGATACGCAATATTTTGCCTATGAGGTGTGTAGCTGTTTGAGATTAGAATATATCAGATTTTCACCGTGCATACTGAAATAAATCATTGTTTAAACAGATACTGCTTTTGACAGATGTAGTCAAAGTGAGTCCCTGAGTGTGTGTGCAGTCAGATTCCTCAGTGTCTAACCAAGGATGCTCAGAAGGCCAATGCAGCATGCATTCTGATCAGCAAAACCTCTTTCTATGCTTCTTATCGTCTTCAGCACTGATCTAAATTCAGCTCACCTGAGTAGTTTGACCACCTCAGCTGCTTTGAAAAATGACATTACCGGCTCCTCAAATATGCCCTTCATATATCAGCTCGAGCACTTTGTCACTTTTCTGCAGTGCTCAGCATATAGTGGAAGCTCTCTTCAATTTTGAAGTGCCTTTTCCTGCTGATAGAATATATGTGACACGCACGGAGATGTCAAAACTCATCGCTGCAGAATACTGTTCAATCAGTTAAACATAAGGGGAATTTTGGAAAATGAAAGCTTTCTCTGATTTTGTGGGGGGGAAAAGACTGTGTGCTTACATAACAATCCCTTCTGATGTCAAGCAACAACCGTCCTTTTGGAAACCTAGGACAAAAATTGTGGGCTAGGAGTTGTGATGTCTGCAGACTGGATGGCATGATGGCAAGCATCCCTTCTAGTTTAGGCAGCGTTTCTGATCCTTGAATAGAGTCCAACCAGGAGAGAATCCATTGAGTATGTGACAGAACCCCACCACCTCGCTTCAGGAAAACTAGTAACAATTTATGCTCGAGTCAAAATTTAAGTATGACTGTTGGAAAAATAATTGAGCCTTTCCTCTAAATTTTAAATGCTTTTGTTATGAATGTAAATGACCAATACCAATGAAATATGGAAACCTGCAAATAAAATAATTCTGCTGTTACGTGCTTTCTCTGCTTTGAGTTATTAGCATAGTTGTTGTTGTTGACAGAATAAATATGTTGCTTTCAGTTTTTAGAGTTCTCTAATTGTGTCAACACTTCACTTAAGTATTACAGACGTCAGAGCAGGGCGGCTGCCATATTTAGAAATACACTGCAATGGAGAAGTGCATTTCAAGTGCTTTTTCTTCATACCTGCATGATGCTGTGTATTAATGTTTGCAGCCATAATATTATGGTTTCATGTAAGCAGGCAACACAATTATAAGTAATCAGTTTTCCAACTTGCAGCAGGACAAGAGCTTTGTTAGCATTCATAGTTTGTGAGGATTATGAGTCCATTGCTATTTGGAAGTTTCCGTTTGACACACCATTTTAACCTTCAGTTTGATTCAGCTCTCTGCTGCTTTGCCATGTGCGTAGTCTACAGCTGTCACATCACTCAATGATACTGCCTGAACCCTTTCTCTCTCTCTCTCTCTCTCTCTCTCTCCGTCTTTGAAAATGTCTCTCTGTCCCGCCCCCCTTGTCCAACAACTCTCCCTAGTTATTTATACAGTGGAATGTGCCAGGCCTTAGATTTTTGTGATGTTAGCAGGCCAGCATCTCTCCTGTTACACAGGAAGACATCACTGCTAATTTTAGCCCAGCCCTGTATGACTTCCCCCGCCTTCACCAATTGGAGAAAGGGTCCAACTTGAATCCACATCATCTGAAGACACAAGCATAAAATGTCTGCTACATGCTGTATGATGTCCTGCGTCTTCCACAATCCATATTATTTATGCAGTAATGTCTCAGCTCTCTTTTGAAATCTAATGGTGATTGATCATATCAGTTGTTAGTTGCCTATTTATACAGTATTTATTCATTTGTAGATGTGTTTTTGGCCAAAAGATGAATATAAGACCAACATTTACTCTCTTTTTTAGCTTAGTTACTACCACTTCCTGTGTAAAACATTAAACTCTTAGCTGTTAAATGCTGTCATTTGGGGCTGGTGAGGTGGTTGACAGTCAGTTTCTCAGAGCTTTCTATATTGTAAGTTTCAAGTGTAGAATCAAACAATCAGCTGGAAGATGCTAAGACACCGTAGAGTCAGGTTATGATTCTTTGTAGGTTTGTCACTAAATGACACATTGATCTATGTATGTAATCATTTGACATGATCAGCTTGCAACCTGCATTAATGAGATTTTTTGCCCATTTTTGGACCGCACACTCAAGCCATAAACATGACGCTGACATTACCCTTTGAGGTGATGTGGCAAACCGGTTAGCAAACAGCTGTCTTTTGACAAATTCAGCTGATGCAGAACATTAACTTTCATTCTGAGCTGTGTTTCTAGAAGTGCACAGTGAGACTGAGCCAAACAGCGCACTGCAGGCTGCAAATCTAAAATAATCTTCAAGATGCTGAAAAGCTGCGCAGGAAGAAACTGCAGGGTTTTGTCGATTCAGCTCAGGAACTGACTGATAGGGATTTCATGAAGAAAATTATAAAGCCTGTCTAAAGGGGGCAGAGTAATTATACTGCTTGGCAAGGCTTATTTCTGGGAACTTTAGATGTTGCCACTGAGTGTGACTGTGGCCCCTTTCCAGTGTGTTTGGATAGTTTCCTCAACGTGTTGTCTTCCTCCTGAACTGTGAATGTGAGTGAACAGGTGGGGCCACAGTTACTCTGTGGAAATCCCCTACACCGCCATGTTGCTTCAGTAAGTAGATCAACAAATCATGTTTTTTCACTAGACAAGAAATCCTGAAGGGGTTTTGTAAACTACTCATAGGCTGTTATGTCTGAATTACAGCCACTCTAAGCAGTCTTTTTTGCATTATTAGAGGTTTATTGTTTCTGTGGTCATATTTTTTATAAACATAATAGTAAAGGAATAACCGCTCATAACAAATAGAGAAGGGCATGGCTATGAGTAAATGTGGTTGAAATACTGAAGTCTGTCCCAGGCCTTGAATTATTAAACCTCACAGACACCAGCAGCCATGTTCTAAAGCGTGGATTGAAAAGTAACTCATACATCAGTATTGTGTTTGATAAATGCTTTACGTAACAATGTGATGTGATAATGGTGGCTGTTTTTATTTATAACCGCCTCTCTTGGGGGTTGATTGTATGTGATCCATATTGTTCCTTAAAAAACACCATAAAGCATTTTGAAAAATAGTCTTACAAGATGAGTTTTTACCACACAGCTGAAACCTAACCACAACAGAACTTCCTCATACTTGTTTGCGTTACACAAACTAAGCATGCAAGCGATGTTGTTAGGTTCCTCCATCTGTGTTGTAGCTTTATTTCCCTGGACTTTGACAGACACAGGTGAATTCAAGCAAGGCTTTAACGAACATATCATTTATTCAAGACAAAGCTGATTTTGCTGCAGCTCCATGAAATTAATTAATGTCCACTTTTTAGAGACAGAAATCATTTTTATCTGAAAGAAATGTACAAGCCATGAAGTCAAAACAAAACTAAAACCAGTGTGCTGAAAGAGGCAGAACATCTCCGTAAAGATGACAGGGACTTCAGAACTGGATACATCCCCGTGGGCCCAGGAACCCATTTCACATTTTCATTTATCTGTTAATAAGAATTTCTCATTAATCCTTATTCGTAGTGTTGTAGCTTGAATAAATCATTCAAGCAGTCCATTACCATAAGACACCTTAGAAGAAAAGCTCTATATACTGGCAGCCTCTGCATTCATTGTTTTGTCACCAGCAGGGTAGAAAAGCTGTGAAATATCACATAGATGTAGGCAGTCTCATATTTTATACGGTTACATGCACTTCATCTAATATGGACTATTATTCCAGTACATAGCTTTTGTCAAAGCATGCTGTGACTAACAGGAAAATTTCATGTCATCATGAACGTTGAAGTCATTCAGTATATTAAAAAAAAAGTCCACATAAGGTGCAGCTCCCAAAGAAACAAAAGGCGCGCTCCACGACCTGACATTACATAATCAACAGACCATGTAATTAAGCCCGTAGGCATCTGCATTTATGGAAATTATGACAATCATTTCATTGTTTTGTAGCTACAACCATTGGATAGATGAATTGTTACTTCACCTGTAACCTATAGTGTTTTTTTTTAGCATAGGTTTATTTATTTAAAAATGCCAATTTTCACCACATTCTGGCAGGGTTATCTTTTCCTGAGCACAGTGTGATTCTCTGTGAAGTGAGATGTCCTTTTAAAGTGTCGCTATTTCTGTGCAATGATTTATGCTCTTGGTGAAATGGAGAGAAAAAAAAATCTTAGATACTGAGCTATTCAAAATACAGCATGTAGCAACATTCAGAGAAAAAAAAATCAAGCATTAGCAGCAACTGAAATGATCACGTAGAATATTACAAAACCTCCATCATATTTTAGACGTACAGCAGTGAATACAGCTTGCGTACTCAGTCTGAGCAGCCAGTAACACATTTTGTGTGAGCGAACAGTGTTCCAGCAATGCAGAGGAGTGAGGAGGTCCCTTTAGCTGTTGCAGCGATTCTCTCCCTCTCTGCCGACAACACAACATTGGCTCATTACACCAGTTGAAGAATAAGACACAGACACATGGGGAGGAAGGGAAAAATGAAAAATGTCAACCAATGCTGTAGAACACTGATCTCAAGAGGGCTGGATCACTCCCACTGGTTTTTCTGCCTATCGGTGTGCACTGCCTGTGGGGTGGAACACAGCGGGGGAAGATGCTCACACTGTCGCTGGCTATTGTGTGGACAGAGGGGCTTCCTCAGAGTGGATGATATGCATTCAACAGACATTTCCACCTGCGGATGGAGGTCTATGCTTTATGCTTTTCAGCAATGGATTCTCTCAGAAGAGCTGCTGAGACTCTGACTTGTTATATAATGGACCAAAGTGCCTTCTTTTCATTTTTTCTTTGCGTTTGACTGAGAAGCTTTTACCTGTATGTAAGCAGAGTGAGAGTATATATCAAGTTGAAGCTTTTGCATCCACACTGCTGATATCTTCATAGAAAATTTCCATATTTAGGCGTGTAGTAATGGCTCGGAACCCCCAGTGTGTATCGGGGAATACCCTGCTGCTGAATGTAAGCCAAGACAAAAAATACCTGTCGAGGACATACCAACAGTGGCCATGAAAAAAATTCAGACCAAAGAAAGAATCAGGCAAGTGCTATCTCAATTTATCTTTCTCTTTATTTTCATTCTGCTCTGGCTGGACCATTTGCTGTGTATGGAGCATAAAACCCTGTAAAATATTCCATTTGAAATGTTGCCTGAAGCATTTTATTAGCGTTACAGCTGAACAACCGGCCACACAATGTTTTCTCAGCTGACAGTTTCAGATGCGGTGGCAGTGCTTAAGGGAGCTAAAGCTACTCTCCACTCTCTTCATTGAAAATGACCAGTATTGCTGTGCAATATAATCATTTTGGTCATGAGAAAGTAGCCTTAAAATTCTGATATAAAAAGATCACGAATCTCAAAGCCACCTTGCTGAGCTTTGAAGCAACTTCAGAGAATTGCAGAAAACTTTCCAAGTTTCACAAAAATGATTAGAAACAGCACTATGGCGTTGGAGGGGAAAGTTCTTAATTCTGTTATCACACTTATGGTTTTCTTTGTTGTTAAATAGTGTCCAAAGGTATCTTGAACACTGTATTAAAGCAGATTATTATTGTTGCTGTAGTATAGTATAGTTAGTATAGTATTTTGAACATCATATAGTACTGTATGTGTGTGTAGATATTTGATCAAATTTGAATCAGAATCTTGAATGAATATTTCAGGCAAGATTTATTTCCTTCTTCTCTTCAAGATTTCACACTGACACTGCGAGGTTGTTCTCACCAAAATATACTTCTCTTTTTGGAAGCTGTAACTTGAGCTTTGTGGTTTTCTGCAGGATTACAGTCACAGTCACAGGTTTAAGAACCTCCACTGTCCTGGGACTGTAGTGGGTTATTTATAGTAATACCCAATGCAGTCTCTTATCGTGTATCACTGCCTTTACAGCCATGACAGACTAATTAAGCTGTGTGATGCCTAGTCGCTTCTGCTTTGGGGAGGAGTCCTTTAAGGCGGACTTGAAAAACCCAAACCCTTCATCTCAAGAAGATGATCATAATCGAATGTGCTACCAGGGTTGTCTGATAGAAAATCTTATGATCACTGGCAACTAATTAAATTTCAGCAAAATTCACTCTGTGTATCGATTAGGAAAAACAAACAAGCATTATTTTAAATGTATATTTATGATCAATAGGTTCTTGTCTTCTTTGACTCCTTGCCTGTTGCGCTCCTGGATTTCTTAATGGATTATCACCATCAACTGTATGGACAACCAGACAGAGATCTGTTAATAAAAACACTGCTCCATTGCACTACTAGTGTTCGACTACATGCTAGTTGTATAATGTATATAGTACATTTTTTACTAGTTATGCAATCTAAAATATACAATTATTTACACAAATGTATTGTCAATTATAGTCATACTGCATCAAAGTCAGTAGGATAAATCTCATGACAACTGTAAACGCCTGTGCAAAATGTACTGACTGTCTTTATAGTTTTTTAAAGCATGACCATAATCATTCACAATAATTATGGTTATTATTGTAACCGTGATGACAAAAGTCCTGATTGATGAAAACACTTCCATTTGTTATTTCTGAAGAGCAAACAGTGCATTTTATTTAACAGGTAAAATGTACATTTGTGTCACTTTGGTATGTGAATGCTGCTTGAATATTTGAATCTGGGATGAAAACTGCAAATGCATATAAATGCTTTGGGGAAACAGCTTTAAATGCTATGTAAAATGTTTTATACTGTGTGAAATAGACTCATGGTCTTGTTTAGGGCGCATTAGCAAACATTTGCATCATAATTACAAACAACTTTATTAGATATCTGTACGCTAATCTAGATAAATTTAAAATAAAGGTTTTGTTACAAATATCCAAAAGAGTTTTACTTTGAAATTTAAAAGGTATTCATTTGACATAAATATTGCATGACTGCAATGTAATTTCGCAGTGTAACTGAATGTAGATTTCGTAATTGTAGCGAAAATGAGCTTGCCACACAGACAATATATAAATCATTTGAAGAAAAAAAGTCACCAATGTTCAGAGAAACAACCCTCCTGTGTAATATACTAAAGATTTTTTCTTCACAATGTTTCATACAAGTTTTTTAGCTTTTCTCTGTCACATTCAGTAGAACTGACATTAGCCTATTGTGTTCTTTTACTGCAAGGGAACAACAGATAGACTCTGTTTTTATAAGCAATTCCACCTACTGTGAAGCAAACACCTCATGAGAGCTGCTGGGAAGCCAATGACTCAATAGTGCTTTCTATTTTGAGTTGTACCGATGACTGAATATTCTCTCATTCTGAGAAGAATACTCAAAGCTGTCAGCTGGAACAAATTTTTAGGATTAAAAGGATAAAATAAAACAATGCTGATTTTTTCAGAAAAAAGACTGTCACATTTGTATTTATTTTGCTCATGTATTGCCTTCCTCCCTTTCATCTAATAATATACAATCTAACAAATGGAATGGAAATCTAAACTTCAGCTTGAAGAAAGTTTATTTTATCTTGGACATACATCGTTTTAGAAGAGCTTATCTGTTATACCTGCAATGTATATTACACATATACGATCAGCTAGTAGTAATTATTGCCGTGATGCTTCTGAGCGAGGTTTTAGAGATACAGCCAGTGTCAGAAATACTGTTTTTTCAGTGATGCAATTAAAATGTATCTTCTCCAACATGCACTGGAATCATCAGTTATCCTTCACCAAACATCATCAAAGTGTCAACTAAAGAAGATCCACTGGTTCCTATAGTAACAGTGTGCTCTCTTTGCATCTTCTGCTGCCACTATGGAAACACTGTTTTCCATTAGTGCTAAATGATCAAATATGGTAGAATGTTTCATTGAGTCAATGGTTTTTAACACTCCCTGACTGTCTCTGCACTTTTTCCAAGTAGCATATTAACTTATACGTTTTTTCTCAGCAAATGCTGCTCTTCAGAATTTATGCAGTTAAAATGGAATTCAGTGACAATTAGTGTCCAATTGTTTGTACATTTTCAGATTCCGAAACAACAGAAGATGAAGGGGGAGACCAATCTGAGACCAAAGATAGCGGGGATGTTGAGGACCAGGCTGTGCATACAGGTAAAGGCAGCTTCACAGTTTAGACTCCCATTATCACCACAATATTGTAACATTTATAGAACCTAATTTGAAATATAAAATGTATTGCTCCTTTGCACTTTAAGCTGCGTTGTCTGATTTTTGTTTTGTTATTGATATTTTGTGGGGCATGGGAACAACTAGCATAGGCATCCAGGAGACACAAAGAACGGAAAGCTTTTATTTGATAAGCTTACACCGATCAGGCGTAACATTATGGCCACCTGCCTAACATTCTGTTGATTCCTTTTATGCTGCTTAAACTGCTTGATCTGCAATGTTTATGTGGATGGTACATATCAGAGATTCACATGAATATCAGGGCTCAAGGTTTCATTGCATTGTAACAGTTTCGATTTTCACTGTCCTTGTAGCTCTAATTTTATGTCCAGCCAACTTCTAAGGAAATATTTGGTTCTTTAGGTCCTATTTCTCCACAGTGCTTACCAGTCAGTTTCTAGTCTCCTCCTGCAGTCAGTAAAGGTTTCATGAGAGCAATGTGCTGTGGAATTGAGAGAGCCTGTTGTCACTATGAGCAACACCTTTACAATTACTTCTGTGATTGTCACTGTCCTGTCTTTTGCTTTTATGATTCATCTATTTATCTCTTCTTTTACATGAAATAGTGATGGACAAAGGTGCAGAGGATGACAATAGCACACAAGGACATGAGGATCACTCTAACAGGCAAGCAAGAAACATGCAAATAATCCTAGCATTTTATAAATAAAGACATTGGTGTTTTACTGTATCAGTGGACTCAAATTTTATACTAAACTACAGTTGTCAGCAAGTTGTGAATTACTAACCGGCTACTGACTCCAATAGAATTTGCTTTAAATCTTCTATTTCAGACGCCAATCAGAGGATTTTTCAAGAGAATCTCCCCCACAAGTCCTCCCACCCCCGTCGCCAAGACTGGTCAAACGTACCTCCACCTCTCCAATGCCAAGTCGTTCTGGTTCAACTACTCCTCTCAGCTTGCGGAAGAAAGTTGTTGTGCCAACTGAATATCAAGACACAGTGCCTGGGGAATTTGAAGAAAAGGTTAAGCAGCCAAAATCTGTGTCCCAAAGTAACACTCAGGACTCCCGACCACAGACTCCACTAAGTGAGTACTCCCGGAAAGAATTTACTCTTAGACCCTCGCCAAAGCTTACAAGGGCAAGCTCAAAGGTTTTTGAGAAGGTCCGTGACTTAGAGGAAAGGAGACGAAGTCTTGATATTCCAGAAGGTTCCATTTCAGGAAGATCCTGGGCAGGGTTCAATCGTGCTGGGTCTGTAGATTCAGATGATGGAGGAAGCCGGTTGGGAATCTCGAGAGAAAGTTCAAGGGAAGATCTTCGAGAGGCTCTGAAAGAGGATGCTGCTGAACGGAGATCTATGTTTAGACAGAGAGCTGCCTCATTGGAGGACAAACCTCGTTACTCCCAAAAAGTTCAGGACATCGAGAATAAGTTCACCGAGGAGCTCCAGCGCATTAAGAAACTTGTCGGAAAACCTCATCTGAAGAAATCGTTTTCAACTGAACAGCTCACCCTAAAGAGCAAGCAACGCCAGCCTTTTAGGAAAATTGAACCTATTCCCCCACAAGTCCTACAAAAGCTCCAAGAAAGAGAACGTGTCCAGTGGGCAAAGGAACAGAGAGAAAAGGAATTAAGTCAGCAACCAATGCAGCAACAACAAACACAGCAAGAACAGCATAAATCCCCACCCCAAAAGACAGCTGGTTCAACAACTGTAACGGTTAGTAGATTTGGAGAGGTTGCAGGTACCCCAGAGTCAATGCAGTTATCTGACTTACCTGGACAACGGTCAGTAAGAGAATTAAATAGAGTCAGTCCAGTTACAGAAATCATTCAGAGATCATCGTCACCAGCATTTTATCATCAACAAAGGGAAGGTTCGCCAAGCAGAAATGTTGCAGAAATGACATTACGTAAGGTTGAACGAAGGCCACCAAGTCCCCTTGTACAAAGAGTATCTCGGATGCAAGAATCCCCACACATCCAAGACTCTCTTGTGCCGACAACACAGAAGGATGAGACTTCGGGGAGAAAGACGCCAATAGAAGTAGTACTAAGAAAAATTGAAAACAGACCTGAAAGTCCACTGGTACAAAAAAGGGCTATCATTGTGCAAGATCTTTCTCCTCAGCTGCCTGCAAACCCCCCAAGAACACCAGTTACTCCAACAGAAGACATCTTGGAAGTGGAGCTTTCTAAAGCAGCCTCTAAAATACAAGTCCCTGCAATTGTTGTTGAAGATGAAAAAATGGAAGAGGATGTCCCTGCAAAAACAAGTGAGCCTCATCAGAAGAGTACACGTGCCAAAGAGGGACAACAGCAGAAGCCCAAAGGGAAGAACCGCCGCCCTCGACCCTTGTCTCCAGAGTTAGGTTAGATTCATTGTGCTTTTTTCCTTAAGCTTTCTGTGTCAGTGTGACGCTCCATTCTGTTTGCTTTTCATGTTAAATCAAACTATATTCTTTACCAGAGTGTCTTATGCTCTAGTGTGGGCAGAGGAAAATGACTTCAGGCTTGTTTTTTTTTTTTGTTATAATGTGCAGATTCTTCAGATGATTCTTATGTGTCTGCTGGAGAAGACCCAATGGAGGCTCCTGTGTTTGAGTTTCCCCTCCAGGACACTGTAGCATCTGCTGGTGCAGATGTGCTACTAAAGAGTATAATTGCTGGAACCCCTATTCCTGAAGGTAACATGTTGTACTTTGTGTTTTAACAGCAAAACCCTTAAAGGTGACATTCAATCAAAAGATTTGCAAGGGGATTAATTTTTCTGTCTTCTCTGTTCAAGTTACTTGGAGTAAAGACAACACTGAAATCACTGGAATTGCAAATTATGCAGTCAAAGTGGAAGGTGAACGACATACTCTGCTCATCAAATCAGCGAAAACAAGTGATGGTGGAAAATTCTGTGTAACTGCTGTTAATCAGGTGGGCAAAGCCTCCAGCTGTGCCACACTTATCGTCAAAGCAGGTAAGTTTGACTTCAGACACATCAGATCACACATAATTAGGTATATATGGTACTGTGTTTTGATGATTCACTTTTTTCAATCTTACATGATTTGATTAATGTTATTATGCTGAGGTGAGCCTATTACTGGCTTGGTCAGTAAAATGTAGGTTTTTATTGTGTGTTTACCAAAATCAGAGTTATACAGTTATTACAGAAATCAACTTGAATGTTGTGTTTATAGTTTTAATAGTAGTCACACTGTAAGATCAGTCGACCCATTTCACTTGGATAAAGTCAGTTATTAAAAGTAGTTGTAGTCTCTCAGAATGGAACGTAACATGTATTTTTTCTCCTTTAAATTAATTTAAAAACAGTCCATTCAAAAACAGGTCAATGTATTAACAATAATTTTCACTTTGCGCTAATTATTTGAAAAGCCTCTTTTCTACATCATAAAAAGAAACATATTGTTGTCTCTTCCCACACGGGCATTGTGTTTCAGCTGATTTCTCTCCTGCTCCCTTGTCATTATCTCTCTGAGCAAAATGTGTGTGCCATATATTCCGGCTGAATAACCTCACTTATAGTTACCATAGCAACTCAGAGGCGAAACTGAACCTATAAATTGCCCACTGAGGCTCACTGGCTCCACTCACTGTGAATCCACTATTGTTTGGATTTCACATTTGGCATCTCAGATTCTAATTATATTTTAAGGGGTTCTTTGTTTTTCGTAATGCATAAGCTCTTGAACTCCTGTGTTCTCGTTGAGTTAAGTCTCAGTAATAAAAAATAAAAGTTTGCAGAGGCAAAAGTACCGTATTTGTACCAATGATTGACTTGATTGTAAGCTACACTGTATCAGACAGTAACAGGAAACATTATGGTACCTTTTTGCTTTAACAGAGTCTGTGCAAGAGTCAAAGGGAAACCTGGGTGTGCCGATGGATATTAGCAGCCCTATTACATCTGATGAAGAGTATCTCAGTCCCCTGGAGGAAGCCATGGATTACGGAGGGCCAGAGCCAAGGCGAACTATTGATGCACGATTCAGGAAACCCCCTGCATTCCTGGTGAGACCGCTAATCTACTGCTGATCTAATTCACGTTCACCTTCAGACTTTAATATGTTTAGCCTTTACCTTTAACTGCATTTTTGACCAGACTTTTGCAAAATACTGCATGGAACGGTGTTACTGTATGTATAGGTCGTCGCTGATTTTATCAATATTAATTTTCGTGTCTGAATGTATTATCTGCTGTGTGATCATTCCATCAACACATCTGTCAAATAGAACTTACATGTAAAATGCATCTTTCAGCTTCTAATGTGCATTACATTTTTAACAGGTAACAATGAGTGATCAAGCTGTCATTGAAGGACAGGAAGTCACCATGTCTGTCCGAATAAGTGGACAACCCAAACCCATGCTCTATTGGTAGGTTCCCTCACTTCATCAGACTACTTAAAGTCATTGTTTGCATGGGACATGGAAAGGCTTTCCTATAATCACAGATCTTAAACAAATTCACTCGACTGCATAGTTTGTTTTTGAGCATGCTGCTTTGATCATCTGTCAAAGGAGGTGGAAGCATTACGTGTATTGACTCTAGCAATCTTCAGGATAACAGAAACAGTCTTAATGGGGAAATAGAAGAAGGACATGCTTTCTGCATTTACTACGGAGCAGCTCAGGGCCCAGAAACACAAATCTGGCTGAACTAATCAGCACTTACAACAATCAGGAATTCACGTGCGGTGCTGAGACTGTCCAAAAGAAGAGCTGATTGCTTTTTATTCCCCCTTCACAACCATCAGGTCTTGCAGTGTTTGCAGAACACTTGCTTATATGTTCTGCCAGCCACTAGTTATTAATTGCTTTTGTTAACTGCAACAGCAGCTCCAAATGATAATATAAACGATATAACAAACCCCATGAAAGGCCAAAGCCTGATGTAATTTATTTCTATGTGCCATAGATTTTAGTTGTTGAGAAACTCCTAAACCCACACTGCAGAGGCACACTGTTAACCTGCCGATGTATTCCTTCATGAGCACGGGCAGTTTAATTGATTTTGAGCCAGTGTCATATGTTAATACTACAATCCAATCCATTCAGCAAATTTTCTAGGCGCAGTACTGTTTGATATCAGGTTTTACTTGGTAATTTCCCCCTGCAGTTTACAACAAAACATGCTGATAGAGCAATACATTGACATTCCATCCGAAAAAGAGGTGTTTTTTTCAGGCCTCCCCATTTTACTTACATTAATGCGACAATGTAGCATTTTTACTCTGTAGTGAATGAGGCTACTGCTTTATGAAAAAAATCTAAATTAATTTGAACCAAAAATGATGGCTGATTGCTTAAAATTCTGGATTCAGACAAATTATCACAGGTAATGTTACATAATGAAAAGTGACAGCCCTGGTAGGGAAGTTTGAAAGAACCGAGAAATAGGTGCGTTGGTTCTGTTGTTTTGTGGGATTTGCTTGATGATGAGATAAAGACAAATATAGGATATTGCCTTATTCTTTAATATAGCAGACAATAATAGGTTGAATCATTGAGGCAGGTTCTGACATAAGAGTTAGTCATGAGTCCTAAGAGACAATAGCAGAAAAGACAATCCTGGACAATGTATTCCACCACCTACCTCTTTCTTACCAGCCCAAAGAGAGCTGATGGTAGAAAAAGTGTGCACTTGGCCATCGTTCATCACATACATTACATTTAAAAAGCTCTGGATGCTTACTGTGTGAGCGATTTACCTCTTTTCTTCCTTTCAAAACACTAACAATAGTTCCCTTGTTTCTTCTCTTTGTAGGCTGAGAGACAGAGTCACAGTAAAAACAGGCCCACGTCATGTCGTATGTGAGACAGAAGACGGCACTTTTGTAATGACAATCAAGTCGGCAGTGAGGTCAGACTCTGGGATTTACACTTGTAGGATCATTAATGAGTATGGGACAAAGCAGTGTGAAGGAAGGCTGGAGGTGAAAGGTATGTTTGATTTTTTTATGTCTCATGAATTTGTTTTTAGTTGTTGTCACTTTTAAGAATGTAAAAATTCACATTTGACTCTTGCAGTGACTATTTTGTTGTCAGTTTTGTCCAAGTGACTATATTCTAAAGGCATTCATTGTGACCTGTAATTATCTCACAGCATTACGGTAAAGGTATCACTTAACAGCACTGTTCAGAAAATGTCCTTTATTTATCCCCAGCACCGCCAGTTGAGCCAGGTTTAGCTGTCATCCGGCCGGTCAAGGACATTACAGCCAAGGCTGGTGATACAGTTTTGTTTGAGTGTCACGTCATTGGACCTAAGGACACCGATGTAGACTGGCTTGCAGATGGGAAGCTGATCCAGCCGGCATTGCTCAACTGTAAGATGCACTTTGATGGAAGGAAGTGCCGACTGCTGCTCAACTCTGTACATGAAGATGACAGTGGGACATACATGTGCAAGCTCAGCACAGCCAAAGGTTGCTCTCAGGAACATCTATCACAATAGCTGTGATTACAAATGAAAGTATTGTATTCAATGTCCTTTCTGTCTCTTCTCCTGCTAACGGTATTACATTTTTGCTTTTCAGAGGAAGTGACTTCATGTGGCAGACTTAAAGTCAATCCCTCCTTGGAACCTCTCTTCACTCGCAAGTTAGATGTTTTAGAAGTGATTGAAGGGCGCAATGCTCGATTCGACTGCAAAGTCAGTGGAACGCCATCTCCCAAGGTCATCTGGAGTCACTTTGGTAGGACCATGCATTATTGTGGTGTCAGGATCTTTATTTGATATGTGAAAAAGTTTTACACTTTCACAGTTACCTGTCCATCCAAATTATCTGTTAAAATTGTTTTTAGGATTCATAAATTGTTGCTAGCTAGGTCTATGACATAACTTTCACCATAATATCTGTGTCTTCCTTGTCTTTGTAACCATCTCTGTTGTTAATTTTTGAATTTAGAACACAAGTTATAATTTAACTGACATATAAATATAGTCTCCTTTATCTTTTCAGACCATCCACTCATAGAAAGTGAGGACATTCGCATTCTTCAGGAGGGCGGCCGCCATTCTCTGATCATTTCTCATGTGACCAACGAGGATGAAGGTTTCTACACTGTCACAGCCCGCAACCCTCACGGCGATGCAGAGAGCTCCGCTGAACTCTACATACAAGAGCCAAGGCCAGCCATCTCCTCACAGATGTAAGAGTGTGTTGTTTCTTCTCATGGGTGCTTCCTGAACTTTTCTACATTTTGGATTACAGAATCCACTTACCTTTATTACTAGCTTGTAGTAAAGTCTGTTGGTATTTTTGACTCAACATTAGGGCGAAACTTGAGAAAATGCCATCCATCCCAGAGGAGCCAGAGGTCCCAGAGAACGAGGTGGAGCGTTTCACCATGCCTGACTTCATCAAACCCCTTTATGACCTGGATGTGATCGAAGGAAAGGAGGCTGTGCTCAAATGCAAAGTGGCAGGTTTGCCTTACCCAACCATCGTCTGGTTCCACAATGGCAAAAGGATTGAAAGCACAGAGGACAGAAAGATGACACAGTGTAAGGTTTTCAAAATGCATTAACGTTCACCTGATATCTACTGTTATGCACCATTTAGAATGTATTCCTTTAATTTTTCATATTTGTAAACACTGCTGTTTAAAAGTTTGGGGTCACCCCGAAAGTTTCATGTTTTCCATGAAAACTCACACTTTCATTCATATGCTAACATAACTGCACAAGGGTTTTCTAATCATCAGTTAGCCTTTCAACACCATTAGCTAACACAATGTAGCATTAGAACACAGGAGTGATGGTTGCTGGAAATGTTCCTCTGTACCCCTATGGAGATATTCCATTAAAAATCAAACAATTCCAGCTGGAATAGTCATTTGCCACATTAGCAATGTCTAGACTGTATTTGTGATTAATTTAATGTTATCTTCACTGAAAGAAAACTGATTTTCTTTCAAAAAATAAAGACATTTCTAAGTGACCCTAAAAATTTGAAAGGTAATACATATATGCAACACTTTAGCAGCATCACATTGCTTCTACCTTGCCTGAGGTCACCTTCAGAATACTAGGTTGTTTTAAGCAGCTGAATAAAAACCCACTGCATCTTCCATCTTCTTCTCTCTGCAGTCCGTGATGTCCACAGCCTGGTCATCCGGTCTGTGTGTCATGCTCACGGTGGCGTCTACAAGAGTGTCATCTCGAACAAAGTAGGCAAGGCGACCTGCTATGCTCACCTTTATGTTACAGGTGATTTTCTTTTCTTCTTTTTGACATGCCCTTTAAGGAAAGACACATTTTGATTGCATAATCATGATCAATAATACATAATAGATCCATGCATTCTGTACCAATGCCTCTGGCAATGCCATATCAGTGAAATATGTCTCTAAATCCATCCCTGTGGTTTTCAGACATCCTTCCTGATCCGCCTGATGGCACCCCAGTGATAGAGTCCATCACTGGTAAAACCATTACCTTAAGCTGGAAGAAACCAAGGAGGCTGGACCCTTCCATTGGTATGGGAGAACATTAAACAGATGTTTTTGCTCCTCACATAAGACAAGTAAATCGTATTTAAAGGTTTTATAGCTAATAATAATGCAAATACATCGAACATAATACATCTGAACAAAAGTTCCTTTCAGACATGCACCTGACTGCAATTTTACATATCACTCTCTTGTTTGAATAATAACCTTTTTTTCATACATGTGACAGCAGCAATATAAATTTGGACTTCTCTGTATCATATTCAATATGGAACAAGTCTGTATTCAATGTAATTAGACTCATGTAAAGACTGCAGCTGTGCAAGGTGCTGGACGTTAACAGAAATAAAGAAATGTACACCCTCTGGAAGGTCATTCTAATTAATCATACCAATCTTCTCCTCTTATTCACAAAATCAACTCAATAAATGATAGCACACCATGAACGAGCCTAATTTAAAGCACTGAGAAGGTTCTTTTTAGATATATTTGACAAACTGTACTGCGCATATTACATAAACTCTAATTCTAGATCAAATTCTATAAAAAATAAAGTCTTCTTCAGAAATATGAACTACAAACTAGTAGTTTTGGGGCTTTAAAATAGTTGTTTTTGTTTTGTGGTGAAGCATTTTGGATCAAAACCCTTTTCTTCCTATCAGATCCCAGCTCCCTGATGTATGCCATCCAACAGCAAGCCCTCGGCTCCATCCAGTGGATCATCATCGCTTCTGGCCTGAAGGAAACCACCTACACCATCAGCACTCTCTCCAAAGGTGTGCGCTATGCTTTCAGGGTGCTGACAATCACCTCCAAAGCCTTCAGCAAGCCCTCACCTGCCACCGATCCAGTGCAGCTCCTGGACCGAGGTAGATCCAGGTTTTTAGAGCATCTATTAAAGCACCAGTGTGCATTACAAATTAATTAAAATTTATCTGTGATTTTTCTACAGGACCCTACCTTCAGGAGGCTCCAGTGATTATTGATAAGCCAGAAATTGTATATGTAATGGAAAATCAGTCAGTGACAGTCCCTGTTACTCTCAATCATGTCAACGCTTCAGTCATCTGGAAAAGGTATCTGTCTTCTTTTGTCAAGTTTATTTTAGTCTCAGAAAGTGAATTACACATGTTGAAGTATAATTGCACAAATTTACTGTCCAGACATTTTGCTGCTATATTTTCTTGAACACAAACTGTATATTTAGATAACTGTTTTTTTTCTCAGTCTCACTGAAGGAAAAATAGGTTTAGAGACAACACTGCAGTTGCATTTGCAGTGGAAACATTACATCAGTGCAATTACCGTGATTAATGAATTAGTTTGGTATGTTGCAGTAAAGTCCCCACCTTTAATGCCTGCTGCATTGCAGGATAGTCATAATACATAAATACCGTATGACAGTGCATACAAGCAGCTGTTTTATTCCGAGTGATTATCAAAGATTCCAGAGCAGTAACAAAAAACTCTTTTATTATGTCCTGACTCACACTCACGCAAGTGCCAAATATGACCACTGACAGATTGTTGCCCTCCTACATATACACATATTGATCCTGGTTTTGAAATACACTTCTTCCCAGGAGAGGAGTGATCCTGGCCAGCAAGCCAGGCCTGTACGAGATGACAATGCCAGATGATGACCAACACACACTCAAGCTGCTGAAAGTGAAGAGCACCGACATCGGAGAAATTTTGTTTGTGGCCTCCAACAAGTATGGCAATGACAGCTGCACCTTTAATGTGGAGATGGCAGGTGGGCACAACGTCTATCATTATTATATCTATAAATCCATTTATCCATCTAAATGCCATCTAGCTTTGTATTGTGTCTTTGCGTTTCAACAGCACCGCCAACATTTGAGACCATTATGGAAGACTTGGATGTTTGTGCCGGGGAGACTCCTCGCTTTGCTGTGGTTGTGGAGGGCAAACCTATTCCTGATATCCTCTGGTTCAAGGTTTTTATTTATTTATTTTAGCTGTATATTGCAATGAACCTGTTTGTTTTGTAGAGACATAATATTTTCACATTAGTTTTCAGCTGATTGCAACTATAAATAAGGAATACAGTGGACTAAATTGGGAATTCACCTTAAACACATTTTGAAGTTTTTGTGGTAATTATTTGCTTTCAGAATGACATCCTGCTGTCGGAGAGCAGTCATTACACATTTGTGTACGATGATAATGAATGTTCCCTGGTGGTCCTAAATGCTCGTCCAGAAGACTCCGGGGTGTACACTTGCACTGCTAGGAACTTAGCAGGATCTGTGTCCTGTAAAGCTGAACTCACCATTCATGAAGGTAAGAGGTCAGTCAGCCGGACTGACAAAACATAATTTCATTGCTGCACCAACAATAGAATGAACTCACATGAATAAGCATCCCATGTACGCCTGACATATGCCTCCCCAAAAATGTAGCCATATGTGCGGCAGTGCAGATCAAAACTGTGAGTGGTTTGCTTGGTCCTTAGCAGTAGTGTGCTTACGAAGCATGTCAAATTATCTTTGTGAAAATCAGTATGCTGCCTTTACATGATGTATTGATTTAAGCAAAGATAATGCTTCTGCGGGAATGTAAAAAAGTATCATATAATATGTTGTAATTGTATGTGACTCGGTCATAAGGCAAACGCAACAGCAAGGCTTTGCCAGTATAGCTGTGTGTCATTTTCTAGCTTTCCTAGTTCTACCAATCTGTGCATAGATTTAATTAGCTGTGATGTCTTTGCTTCTGTGTCGGCTATGGCATCAACTCTGATTTAACATAGAACTATAAATCAAACTTTACATGTAGTTATTTACAGTTGAAAGTGCACTAATTGTTCTAATTAATACTTGCTGATTACTGCAGCTAAAAGTAAAGAAGATCCGATGGATGATGAGCAGACTATTCTCAGGAAAATGCGCAGACTGACTGACTACTACGATATCCACAAGGAAATTGGAAGGTAAATCATTTTTCAGCTCACATTTGAGATCCTGTAAATGCAATATAACACGACAAAACCACTCTCTGCACTGGAACCTGCTTTCAGTCAATGTCCAAAATGACATTATATTTCTTCATCCCTTCCTGCCTCTGTTGTGCTACTTTCATTTTATTTGAAGTTATTCGGAATTAGAACAAAAACTGGGAGCTAAGGTTGAAATGATTATTTCCTCCTGATTTCTTTTCTCCAGAGGGGCATTTTCCTATGTGAAACGTGTGACCAAGAAGGCAAGCAAAATAGAGTATGCTGCAAAGTTTATCTCCACACGGGCCAAGAAGAAGACATCTGCTCTGAGGGAGATGAACCTGCTTTCCAAGCTGGACCAAGAGAGAGTCCTTTACTTTCAAGATGCCTTTGAGAAGAAGAATGCAGTCATCATCATCACTGAAATGTATCCTTGTAACACAGCTATAACATAAGGGTTAGATGCAGAACATACGATTTCTCGTGGGAATAAAAAAGGAATGCAGATTTGATGAGTAAAATGCTGACATGTTGCATTTCGAAGAAGATTTAAATATTCAGTTCATCAAGTGAAATAATAAATAATCAAAGTTTTGAATTAATTAAACAATGCTTTTGAAGTAACATAAAGAATACCCTTAATTAATCTTTAAAGATGCCACGAGGAGCTGCTTGACAGATTTACAAGGAAATTCACAGTAATGGAGTCTGATGTAAGTCCTGTGTTCTGGGACTTCACACATTTAAGGATGAATTTCAATTTGCTTTTCAAATGTATGTAATTAATGCATTTGGGACCATCAGGTACGCTCATGTATAAGACAGCTGCTTGAGGGAGTGGACTACCTTCATCATCTAAACATTATACACCTGGACATCAAGGTAGGACCTCATCCCATTTTGTTTATAAAAAGGTTACATGAAAATAGCTTTAAACAACACTGGAACTGTTTTTGTTGTTGTTTTTACATTTTGCAAATGATGATCCAAAATACATTCCGATGTTAGAACATATCATTCATTCATTTATTTTATTTAGCCTGAAAACATCCTCATGGCAGACCCCCATGGTGATCAGATCCGGATCTGTGATTTTGGTAATGCCATAGAGCTCACACCGGATGAAGCTCAATACTGCAAATACGGCACACCTGAATTTGTTGCACCAGAAATTGTCAATCAAACTCCCGTGTCAAAAGCAACGGACATATGGTAGCTATAATGTACAACCTATTTTTAATCTTTCTTGATCTGCTCTGTCTTAAAACCTCCTTTTTTTTAACTCTTCTCTTTACTTTCCTAGGCCAGTTGGAGTTATAGCATATCTGTGGTGGGTAAAATTAGCATTATTATTGATTTTATTTATTTGTTGAATTTATTCCACAATTTTTGACACGTTTGCCTGTTCAGGACAGCCTTTACTTTTTAAAAAAAATGTAACTATTTGTCTCTGTTGGTAGTCTGACAGGAGTTTCTCCATTTGCTGGGGAGAATGATCGCAGCTCTGTGCTGAACATCAGGAACTACAATGTGGCCTTTGAGGAGAGCATGTTTTCTGACCTTTGCCGAGAGGCTAAAGGTTTCATCATAAAGCTGCTGGTAGCTGACAGGCTGTGAGTAACACCTCTGCATATCTATTAGACTTGATCTTTTAATGTAAAATCACTGCATAAAACACAGATGATATTGATTGCAGCAACAGCCCCAGGGTATTATTTATAAGTATATTAAAGGAAACATTTTCTTTCAATTATAATGTGGAACATCCTGACACTGTTTCCAGAGGCTTAACCTAGATATGTTAGAATATGTGTACCATGAAATTGAATTGTTTCAATACCGACTGGATGGATAACTGTCTTTGTTTAGTATGTGTCAATAAACTTTACATAATCTGGAAATGCGCACAAATGCAAACAAAATCTGTAACACTGAGGTGATTAGGTTTGTCAATTCAATGTCAGTACTGTTAATATTCAAAGGTTTTTATTCTGTGTTTTCAGGATTTCATTTGAATTATATTTCTCACATGGTCTGTGTTGTATTTTTAAAGGCTTTTTTTTTATAATCTGGTAATTTTCCTTAATTGTTTAAACCAACATGAAAGTTGTATTGCTGTCATACAGTCACAACTGTGGCATTTTCTGCAAGAGGTTGTTACAGGTTACTCTTTGAGCTTTTTTCCTCATATACCTTTTTTGAACAAGTAAACTGTTAAATCAAAAAGGAATGTCATGATGATGAATTTGTTTCAATATTAGATGCTTAGGTGTGTTCCTGATTTGTATATTTTAGTTTATCTAGTCCCTGTTGGAAATTCTCCTACTGTCCTCTGGTGCTCTTCATATCACGTAAATAGCTGAGACTGCAAAGTTGAGTTAGACAGTGTAATGTGTGTAGAAAAACAAATAACTGAAATATCCCACAATTTTCTTTTAGGAGACCCGATACGCAGGAATGTCTCAGACACCCCTGGTTCAAGGTAAGGAAAGTCAGTAGTATGTAATGGTATAGTGTAAATCATTCATAACTTCTTTAACGTGACTTCCACTTGACAGGGCTAAGCAATGTTCTATCCCTAATTTCCTTGTCTTAATTTAATGTCTATTTATTGTATAGACACTTAGTAAGGGGAAGGCCATCGGTACGGAGGCTTTAAAGAAGTTTGTATCTCGCAGAAAATGGCAGGTGAGGATGTTTGACTTCTTACTGTTTTCTATATTGCACTACATGCAGAATACATTTTAAAATTATCACATTGTGGTTCTTACTGTGTCACATTTCTGCTTTTTCAGCGTTCTCTAATCAGCTATAAATCCAAAATGGTCATGAGGTCCATACCTGAGTTGCTGAATGATTCCTCCAGCCACATCTCCATCGCAGTTCCTAGGCACCTTAAAGAGGGTTCACCTGTCCCATCGTCATCCTCTGATTCTGATGAAGACATTGATGAACTTCCATTTATCCCAATGCCACTTAACATGGAATTTTCAGGATCAAGGATGTCATTAAATGACATTCAGACCAGTGAACAGGAAACAGGGAAGCCGAATGAAACAAACAAATGGTCTGGACCTCCTGTTCAGGCCCAAGAGCCAGTGGAATGTGACCCTAAAGAAAAAGACAAGGAAGGAATTGAACTGGCAGGTAAAAGCCGCCAAAGAAAAAGATCATCACAAGACAATGACAAGGGTTCCTCAGACGAAGAATCCCCTGCTGAGCTGCCCCAAAAGTCAGAGCTGACTAGAAAACCATTGAGAAGGGGTTCAAGTATGGAATCTGACAAACCAGAAAGTGGACGACGCAGGGGAGAGCTAAGACGTGGCGGATCAGCTGACAGTGCATTGTTGCTCCGGATCACGCCTGAGGAAGGAGCTGCAGAGGGAAACCAGGAGGATGGCAGGAGAGTTCTCAAGAAAGCTGTCTCTATGGAACTACCAAGGAGGAGCACCAGCCCAGGGACTGCCAAGATGAGTCAAGAAGACTATGCTCTGAAACTGGAGCTAATGAGACAGCGACTGCTTCGTGGTGGCTCTGTGGACAACAAGATGAGTGGACTGAGAGGACCTCTGTTGGAAACATTAGGGATGGGAGATGAAAACCGTGCGATATCCTCCGATCGCTACTCTCGTACCGCTCGTTTGGGCCCACCGCCACTCACTAGAGCTGCATCCAGTGATTTCCCAAGGGATGAAGTTCCCAAACCTAAAGTTTTACGCAAAAGTACTTCTTTCAGTCAGGGGGATTCAGAACCTATAGCTTTACACCGTCGGTCAGGAGCTCCTCTGGAGATTCCCTTGGCACAGGTTGAAGAGAGAAGGCTCAAGGAAGCCATATCTATGTCTGCTCTAACGGAGCAAACTAAGTTTGACTCTCGCCCAGTGACTCCAAGGGAACCGTCACCAAAACCGCCAACTCCAGAGTCTGTTATGCAGGAAAGTCCTACCAAAACAGAGAGTGTGGAATCCTTAATGGAGAAGGAGACAAGGACTGATGATACTATAAATGAAAAGATGGATGGGCTCACTACAGACAGTAACTTTGATGAGAGATCCAGCACTAGTGGTTTCTCTGAGAAAGACATGAGTATTTCAGAAGAACCAATGATTGAATCAGAGTCTATGGGCCAGAGAATTCCTACACCTCCTCTTATGGTCCAAAGCTCTAAACAAGAAGAGAAAATGGAAGAGGATGAAGAGGGAGAAAGGGAGAAAGAAGAAATAGAGTTTATGAAAGAAGAAGAAGAAAGAGTTGACAGCATTGATGAATCAAATAAAGAAAATGTAGAGGTTTCTGTAGAACATGTAGAAGAGAAAGTAAATGTCCCTGTGAAATCTTCTGAGATGACCATATCCACAAGCTCAGTTATGGTGAGGCCAACACAAGAATATACCCCTCCACAAGGGAATGTTGTCTCAACATATGTAACACCCTCACCTGCTTCTAAAGTTGTTCTTCCTGATGGAAGAACTTCAGCATATGCCAGTATTATGCAGACCATCATGGTCCCTTCACTTCAGCCTTTTAATGACCCACCTTTGGGCCCCTCTACACCTGTTGTAGTTCCAGCAGCTTCATCATCCTTAGTATCAACGGACACATCTTCACCGACTGGCTTATCCTCTGATTACCCTGGTCCATCGAAACCAGTCATCGTGTCAACCACGGAGCACCCTGCTGTATACTCTAGGGTAGCATCACCAGAAATGATTACAAAAGAACCCAGTCCACCAAAGGATATCACACATTCCTCATTACAACAAGAGCTCTCAGCAGGAGCTGACTTTGAGGATATTACGTCTGAAGAGGTCTTTGAAGCCCGCTTCAAGAAACGTGAATCTTCTCTTTCAAGAAGTCTAAAATTTCTGTCACGGTCAAAGAATGATGATAGAATACAAGCTACTTCATCAGATTCTGCAGAGCCAAGTGAAGAGATATACAGACCAAGGCCAATTGGTGCACCATTGGAATTTGCACCAAGGAGACTTGAAGAGAAGTCAAAGTCAGTCCAGGACCTGCGTGAAGCTCAAAAGGACCAAGGCTTTATGAGAAGACTCTCTATGCGATTGAAGAGAACTCCATCGACAGAGCGCAAGGATGAAATAACAAAAGAAGAAGATTCAGTCGCTTCAAGGCGTAGGCTTTCTTGGACTCTTGGCAGAAGAGGGTCTCAGGAGAAGAAAGATCTAGAGATGACACGAACAGATGGTGGAGGTGATAAAATGGTGGAACAGGATGAAAAGGAGCTGAAGAAGCCTAATGAATCACCAGTGTTGGCCATGCGCAGGAAGATTGAATCAACAGTGGCTGAGATCTCCACAAGAATTCGAAGCTACTCAGAGGAAAGGAGAGCATCAGAGGAAAAAGACACAAAGAGGACACCCATTCTTTCCATGCTTCGTCGTTCAACATCAGAGAGCCGTGCCATGAAGGGTACCAGTGTTCCTCAAAACCAGCTGGCGTCTCAGGCCAGTAATGGTGCCTCATCAGAGTCTATAGACTCTATGTCCAGCCTTAAATCAGATACATTAAAGGGTAAGGGGAAATACTTTTTCTTCTTGACTTGACTTTGACCAGAAAATTATCAGTCGCAAGATGAGTTATGAAGCTGTTGATTTTCTTCCTGTGAAGGTGTGGAAGTTGAGCGCAGGTCCCGCTGGGATCGCTGGGGCCTGACTAGAGGAAGGCGAGATAAGACAGTGTCACAGCCTGACATACCAACAGCCATCTCTAGAGAGAGCAGCTCCTTACGTTCACGCCAGTACTCCAGACTGGCATCTGGTACGTCATACAAGTGTATACGAGACAAACTCGCGACGGCACTGTGTCAGGCAGGCTAAAAAGTACTTGAAGAAATAGTTCGACATTTTAAAAGTTAAATTACTTTCCTGGCTAGATAGGAAGGCTATTCTTTTTTTTTTGTCTATTAAAAATAACCTTAGGGACACCAGCCGGATAGCTAAACTTAGCAGACAGACTGGAACCTGTTCAGCTCATTTGCTTCTGTTGCTGCTGTTGTCAGAATGCTGTAGTCAAGCAACCAGTGGAGATTCTATGAAATGACTCCCAGACATACCTGCTAATAATAACAGTGTGATGTTTTCGCATCTTTTCCTGCATTAAACAAATTAGGTATTATGTGTTCATCTGCACAAGACAGGCTAACTCTCCACTATTTGTCTTTATGCTAATCAGCTGCTGGTTGTTGTTTGATATATAAATGTATTTCATTCACACACACACACACACACATATATATATATATATATATATATACACTGCTCAAAAAAATTTAAGAAACACTTTTTAATCTAAGTATTGCATCAAATCAGTGAAACATGTGGGATACTGATCTGGTCAAGTAAGTAAAAGAGGGGGGTTTCAGTCAGTTTCAGCTGCTTTGGTGTTCATAAAGTTAACAACAGATGCACTAGAGGGGTAACAATGAGACAAGCCCCAAAACAGGAATGAGTTTACAGGTGAAGGCCACTGACATTTTTTTCTTTCCTAATGTTTACTGACTGTTTTTCACTAGTTTTGCGTTTGGCTAGGGTAAGTGTCACTTCTGGTAGCATCAGGCGATACCTGGACCCTACAGAGCTTCCACAGACAGTCCAACTCCTCCAGGATGGCACATCAATGCGTGCCATTGCCAGAAGGTTTGCTGTGTCTCCCAGCACATTCTCAAGCGCATGGAGGAGATTCCAGGAGACAGGCAGTTAGTCTGGGAGAGCTTGACAAGGCTGTTGAAGGTCCTCAACCGATCAGCAGGACAGCTATCTGCTCCTTTGTGCAAGGAGGAACAGGATGAGCACTGCAATAGCTCTACAAAATGACCTCCAGCAGACCACTGGTGTGAATGTCTCTGATCAAACAATCAGAAAAAGATGTAATGAGAGTGGTCTGAGGGCCCAGCGTCCGCTGTGCTCGCTGACTGGCACCGTGGAGCTCGGCTGGCATTTGCCATAGAACACAGGAATTTGCAAGTCCACCACTGGTGCCCTGTGCTTTTCACAGATGAGAGCAGGTTCACCCTGAGCGCATGTGACAGGCATGAAAGGGTCTGGAGAAGCCGTGGGGAGCGTTATGCTGCCTGTAATATTGTTCAGCATGACCGGTTTGGTGGGGGGTCAGTGATGGTCTGAGGAGGCATATCCATGGAGGGACGCACAGACCTCTACAGGCTGGACAATGGCGCTCTGACTGCCTTTAGGTATCAGGATGAAATCCTTTGACCCATTGTCAGACCCTACATTGGTGCAGTGGTCCTGGATTCCTTCTGGTGCAGGACAATGCCCAGTCTTATGTGGTAAGAGAATTCATGCAGTTCCTGGAGGATGAAGGAACTGATACCGTTAGCTGGCCCCCATGCTCACCTGATCTAAATCCAATAGAACACCTTTGGAACATTATGTTTTGGTCCATCAGACACCATCAGGTTGCTTCTCAGACTGTCCAGGAGCTCAGCGATGCCCTGGTCCAGTTCTGGGTGGAGATACCCCAATACACCATCTGTCGTCTCATTCAGAGCTTGTCCCGGCATCGTCAGTGATGCATACAAGCACATGGAGGCCAAACAAACTACTGAATACCATTTTGAGTTGCTGCCAAGGAATTTCAGAAAGATGGACTAGCTTGCCACATCAGTTTTTCACTTTGATTTTGGGGTGTCTTGAATTTAGCCCTCCTGGGGGGTTGATAATTTTCATTCCCATCAAACAATGTGGTATCTTTTAATTCCCAACACATTATCCAGTCCATATCAATGCTAATATCCAGTTTGTTTTCCCCCGTATTGAAATATGATGTATTTTCAAAGTGTTCCTTTAATTTTTTTGAGCAGTGTATATAAAAAAAAAAATATATATATATATATATATATATATATATATATATATATATATATATTTACTTTTCATGTTATAGTATTGATGTGATTTAACCGGTCTTATGTCTTTTGTTTACCAGATTTCCCTCCAGTATTCCATATTAAGCTGAGAGATCATGTCTTGCTGGAGGGAGATCCAGTGACTCTGAGCTGTCTACCAGCAGGAAGCCCCCACCCACACATCACCTGGGTTAAAGGTAAGCATGTCTAATGCAAACAAAGCAATATTAGCTCACTGAGACTATCACAGATGGATAATCAGAAACACTTTACTTTCTACTTGCAGTAATTTCCATAAATATTTTTCAGTCCTTGAGAGCAGAGACATATTTTGCATAGCAATTCATACTAACATGGTACCATGACTTGTATATAGTGCAAATAAATGTTCCTGAATATACAACCTGAGATTCCTAATTATTGTACCTACAGTCTGAACCCATTCTGTGTCTATATTCAGATCTTATTAGTGTTGACCCTTTAACATGTGTTGTAAATGTAAAAATATATCTTCATTCTTACATCTCATAATAAAATGATAATAGAAAAGTCAATGCACATATGTTTTCTCAGACAAGAAGCCCCTTGAGATTGATGCCAGGATGAATATGATCGCCTGTCCTGATGGCCGACAGCTACTGATGATCATGCAGACCACCAAAAAGGATGCAGGGGTCTATGAATGCGTTGCTACAAACCCACTGGCTGCTGTGTCCAGCTCTTGTACAATATCACTTGCTCGTAAGAACTGAGGCATTATTTGCACAAAAGCATATCAGTTCCATGTACAGTACATACAGTATATATACATGCTATGTGTGCATATGTTAGAGTGCAGTTTTATAAATAAGTTATATAAATTTGTTTGTTTTACAGGCCTGCCAAATCGTCCTGGGACCCCTGAGATTCCTCAGAAGTATAACAACACAGCGTTGGTAGTGTGGAGACCCTCAGATACCATGGCCCCTTGCACATACTCTCTGGAGAGGAGAGCAGAGGGTCTGTGTTTACAATTCATTCATGTTTAATTGTTTATTTTATCCAGATTAATTTTCTAATATCAACAGGATTTTTTCAGGGATTAGAAAGACCAGAGCATATGCTTTAGGGTCAGACTATATTTGTAGAGTAAAGCTTACAAAGATTGAATCCAGAATCTTTCTCCCAAATCAGCTCATAGTCTTTATGTACTGTAGGTATTCATATGCCTGACTATACAACTTATCGATTAAAATTTTACTCAGGCTTACTAAACAACAAAACTGTTCTGAAAATTAAATCATCAAGAATATATTTATATCTGTGCATTCCTGTTTTACTAAACACTTCATTCAACACTGCTTATAGGTGAGACCAACTGGCTGATCGTGGCCACTGGTGTGGCAGACTGTTACTATAATGTGACTGATTTGCCAGCTGGGGGCTCCTTCAGGTTCAGAGTGGCATGTGTGAACAAAGCTGGCCAGGGCCCATACAGCAACCTCTCAGATGTCGTGAGCTTGGATGCCTCAGGTAAATACTATGTCAAAAAACCTATTCAGATTCGAGTGTATTTTTTATAGGGCTATCAAATCCACATAAAATAGCACTGTATGTACTATTTATACTGCATGGGCATTCTTCAAAAAATACACATATTGAAAGGATTACATTTTTGTATTTGTTCTTCTGTCATCATAGGTTGTTATGTTTTTATGTGTATTATGTTTTTGTCTGGTGATAATGTAGATTACAAATGATTGAACCTTACTCCCTTTGTGAAAAGGGCATCACTGTGTTGCAAGTGTTGTATTCATCTAGTCAAGTCTTTGATGAGAATCCTCTGTCTCATTATCCTCTGTTAGAACCAGCTAAATCTACTGCTACTGTAGTGGTCAAGACTGTTCCTGCAACTACACCTCCTCCCCCCGTGGTAATGATGTCATCCATGAAAGTGCCTCCCATTAAGCCAGCTCCGACTAAATCCACTACTGTGTCAATTGCCCCATCTGCCCCTCCCTCAACTTCTGCTCCTGCTCCATCAATGGCTAAATCTGCCTCTCCAGTAACCATCAAACCTGCTGTGCAGGTTGATCCCAGCCACCCTGCTGTTACTCCCCCTGCTGCTACTACATCCTCCACTGAACAAGCTCCTGTTCAGGCCCCGACAACTGTTCAACCTACGCCAGCCAAAGCCAAGACCACCATTAGCATCAGTGTAAGCAAACCCCAGACAAAGCTGACACCTCCGCCTGTTGTTCCACCCAAACCTCAGAGTCCTGCACACACAGTTCCTCCTAAATCCAGCACCCCTCCTTCTTCTGTGCCACCATCTGCACCTGTCATCGGGAAACCTATTTCATCCGTACCGATGTACGTGCCAGCTGCAACAGCTCGCGTTACTCCGCCTTCTCAATCTCCTTCCACCCCGACAACTACCACCACCTCAGTCGCTCCTGTAACCATCTCCCCACCTGTGGTGGTGGTGCAGAGCTTGACACCAGTGCTGCAGGCAGGGGACAGCCGCAGTACTCCGTCTGGACGGGTCACACCGTCAGGACGGGCCACACCTTCAGGACGCAGGACACCACTGGGCAAGCCTGGAGATGGATCTCTGCGCCAGGGAGTTCCACAGAAACCTTATACATTCATGGATGAGAAAGCCAGGTAAGGATTAGGGGTGGAACAAGACTGTAACTGACAATCTGTGAAACAAAAATAACTGAAATGTGAAGTTGGCAGTGGTATAGCTTGATGACAGGATGATATAGTTACCATGTTAAAAAAAAACAGTACAGCTAGACTATAAGAAAGCTGATGGAAAGATTTACTGTGTATGTTTAGAAAAAATTAAAAATAAAATAGTTTATGTTCAGGATTAAATATATTGAAACGTGGCACATTCAGTAATAGTGTTAGTAATACTAGTGTGTTTCGATTTAGATTTTTTTTGACCATGCACAAAAAATATCATTGATATTAGAGATAGTATGCGTAGCTATATCTTTATAAGTCATTGTCGGCGCTCCTACCTGATGAATTTATAACACATCTTTATGACACAGGGGTCGGTTTGGTGTGATCCGTGAGTGTCGGGAGAACGCCACAGGGAACCTCTTCATGGCTAAGATTGTTCCATACGAGGCGGACAGCAAGCAGGCGGTGCTGCAGGAATACGACATCCTCAAGTCTCTTCACCATGACAGGATCATGGCTCTGCATGAAGCTTATGTCACACCACGCTACCTGGTCCTCATCTCTGAGTACTGCAGTGGGAAGGAGCTGCTCTACAGTCTCATAGACAGGTGAAGCAGCATTGAAAAACTGGTTCCTGGTGTGAATTTGCTCAATAGAAGCACCATTTTTAAAGTTCTTTTTAGAATGTATGAATTTTCACCTTAAAATACCATACCAGAAGTGATTTAGCAAGATGTTTTCTGCCTTCTCTCAGGTTCCGTTACTCAGAGGATGACGTGGTGACCTATATCGTGCAGATCCTCCAAGGTCTGGACTACCTTCACACTCGACGCATCCTCCACCTGGATATCAAGCCGGAGAATGTCATTGTCACCTACATGAACATCATCAAGATCATTGACTTTGGCAGTGCTCAGACATACAACCCTCTCTTCCTCAAGCAGTTCAGCCCTCCTATTGGAACACTGGAATATATGTGTAAGAGTTTTGTTTTTCACGGTTCACTTGGACAGCATTGGGTTTATTTACTTATAAAAAGATGGGACGTAATATAAAACGTCGTCACTTGTGAATCTGCCAGACTAAGTCGGTATGAAATGTCAGACAGCCAAAGTTAGTGATTTGTGAACATAGTGGAGCATTCAGGAGACAAAGAGCAGTAGTTGGAGGAGACCACAGCAGAGCTAAAGGAAGAGGGAGCATTGAACTTGAATTTATCAGGTAGCCATACAGACAGCACTAAATCAATGCTAATGCTGTTCTGTAGCAGACCGATGTGTAAGTGAGTGTCTTTTTGCCAGCACATGAGCCTTGTCAATTTCATAAGGACTGTGTTTTATTTTGAGCTGTGATCAAGAACTTTCGAGACTGTTCCTACAAAAAAATCTGATTTCAAATTTGGCTGCTTTCCACTTTGAAATAGTCTTCTTGTCCAGTGATATGACGTTTGCTCCCTGGAAGGCCTGTTTTGACCATTTGCAGCTGTGCATTTGTGATTTCACCATGGATTTCAAACTTGCAAAGACATCAAACTCTGCATCAATATAACCCAGACATCATGTTAGAGATAGCTGGGTCAGTTTTACTCAGAGACCAAGCAGCCATGGATGGACCTAGCATCTTCAGGTTTAGGCTGAAGAAGGCACATTTGGTTTAAAGTGCAACCAAAAACCCGTTTGCTTTGTTTAACATTCAGTTATTTCATGCCAATGTGCAACCACTCAGTGTGTTGAAGAGTTTAGCTGCACCATTACAATTGACTTAATCATCTTGTTCAAAAATTAGCTCAGATTGAATTGTTGCAGTTTTTGACATAATGGAGGACATCCAGATAGTGCTTCACATGCATTCCAGACATAGCAGGAACACAGAGCTGTGTATCGCAGCACAAGAAGACTACTTTAAAAGAGATATCGGCCAAATTTAAATCCTGAAAGGTTTTCTTTTTATAGACAGTCTTCAAATCTCTTGATTGTACTCAAAGGAGCTTGCTGCATGTACCCATGTGGCCAAAAAAATATGAATTATCCATGTACTGAAAATACTGTTTAGTCAATTAGCCATTTATACATTGTATTAAGACACGAGTCCTTCAATATCAAAGCTTAGTTTATTCATTTACACAAAGCAAATACCACACCACCTCAGCCTTCAGTGTAAGTCACTCTGCGTCTCATTCCAGTAATAAGGTTCACATTCTGATTAACTATTGAATTGAAATGACTGCTCCACTAAATAGTGTTAAGGTCAGTCCCCTAAAGGATAAAAAATGAAGAATTCACTACAAAACTTTTTTAAGATATAAATATTATAGCCATTGTATGCACTGACACTAGCAGAATACAATCTATGTGAGCCTAACTGGGAAGACTGAACAAAAAAGTTAAGTATAAATGAAAGATTTGATTTCTTGTTGCTTTTGAGTTTATATAAATGTTCTGTTAGTACCAATCTTCATTAATTAGTGTTTTTGAGGAGATTTATGTAAGTGTTTTCTCAGTGGGCGTGCACCAACTATGAAAACAAAGGAGAATTAGAAACTAGGACCAAGCATTCACACATATTTAGTTAATGTAACACAAACACGTATACTGTGTCAGAAGTCACAAACTGTTGTAAATGTAGTATAAAGTCTATTTGCAGATTACAAAAGCTGCACGTTTTTCCTTTCTTCCCCTTGTAGCTCCAGAGATGCTAAAAGGGGATGTTGTTGGCCCTCCAGCTGACATCTGGAGCGTGGGCGTACTGACTTTCATCATGTGAGTACTGTTTTCACAGCTTCCACCCAGCTAGTTTTCTTTAAATAGAAATGTTTTTTGTGTTCTTTATGTGAAATAAGGCATATGGTTGAAAAGTGCCAGCTGAATTTGTATGTGCTACAGTTTTGCATGATAGAGACATCTTGCTTCTCCTCTTATGCTGGTTTAATAGTACGACTAATCTAAAGTAACTTTTATTGTGCATTGTTGATATGTTTTGTTTATGTCCTTCTGATTTTCCAGGTTGAGTGGCAGGTCGCCTTTCATGGAAAACGATCCCCAGGAGACTGAAGCCAGGATCCAGGCGGCAAAGTTTGACCTCTCTAAACTCTACCAGAATGTGTCCCAAAGTGCCTCTCTGTTCCTCAAAAAGATCCTCTGTAGCTACCCTTGGTAAGCAAAGAACATTTGTCCTCTCTCACACCATCTGTCATCAAGTTTACAGTCAAATAAATTGTTCACTTGATACAATCTGGTCCGTTCATTTAGTATTCATTTAGAATGATCTCCTCTCTTTACAGAATACTATATGAGTCCCATATTTAAAAATCTTGAATTATTTATGTTTCAATGTCATTGTCATCAGGGCCCGTCCATCCATCAAGGACTGCTTCAGTAACTCCTGGCTTCAAGATGCCTACCTGATGCGCCTTCGGAGGCAAACTCTCACCTTTACAACAACCCGTCTCAAGGAATTCTTGGCCGACCAGCAGCGTAGGCGAGTGGAAGCGGCCACCAAGCACAAAGTTCTCCTGCGCTCCTACCAGAGCTCGCCACAAACCCCCACCAGCCCCACCACGCTAAGCGTGCCAACATCACCCACCACACCTGTCACCCAGTGAAAACAGGCTTACAAACACCAGTTGGCAGGACTTTGTGGGGCAGGGTGGGCGAAACGAACATCCTCAGAGCGGGACAAGACTTTAGGCCACGAGGTGGGGTGATGCCTTCAGGTCTGAGTTGTCGAACTTGGTCAGAAGAACAGAAACTCTTGAAACCAGCAGTGGCTGAGATCTACAGATACATCATTTCTTTTTCTTTTGTGGTTCTGAAAGAGGATCTTAAAAAAAATGCTTTCATGCAGAAGGGAACTCTTACAAAGATGCAAGAGCCTGACTGCATTTTATAAAGCGTGAACCTTGTTCATACAAGGCTGGAAGTTGTCTTCAAGTTAGTACCTCAAGGTTTGTAACTTTGCATACATTTTGGATTAATTACATCCTTTCTTACTGTTACCTCTACACTGATGAGAGAGGACACTCTAATATAGTGTAGTAACCCATCACGAAAGGCCTAAAGTTGCAGTTATAGAGTATTGATGTAAAGTTTTGTTTAAGAGAAGAATTAAAGAGTTAATTAAATTCCAAAATAGTCCTTAGCACAACTTCACGACAAGAAGTGCTCTACAGAACTCAATGTAAATTCTGAAACAACTGATGCCTTTGTCATTGGAGCACCTCTCTTATCTCAGTCTCATATTCAGTTTTCTATTCAAATGTTTCCTGACCAGCTAAATGACCAGAATTTCATCCTGTGATGTCTAATTCTGAGTCCTTGAGTTACAGCAACCTAGAATGGTAAATATCGCTCTTCATAAACCCATAAACTGAATCCATCTTTTACTAAAGTAGTGTGCTTTGTGCTACGTGGGTTTTTATACTGCTGTAGCACCTCAGTGATTGTCAAGATTGTAGCAGTTCTAGAGAGGACTTTTGTTTTGATTGTTTTTTAGTTATCGAATTCAGAAGATACACCAAGGGCTATTAGGGTAGAACAGTTTAAATCTGTGCATTTTCCCTCGTGTTATTAAACAGGATAGTAATGAATCTGAAATCTCAAAATCACAATTTATTTTTAAGATTTTTTTACTAGATTGTCATCTTTGAGCTTCCATTCAAAACAATTTTTTCTCCCAGTGACACAGTGGGCAGCATAATTGTGTCCCTGCAGGGCTCCCAGACACTGGTTCCTTCACCACAGATAAGCTAGAAACCTGCTCACTGGCTTCCACTTAAACTCAACTCTTCCTCTCAGAACAGCGTAGTTATTTCAGCCATGCAGAGATATTTATTTGCTCATCTCTGAGGTGTAAAAAAACAGGTCTACAAGTTTTCAGAGTAGGTCCATGGCTGCGCATGAAGGAGTTTAACTGAGACACTAATTAAATGGAAGTTTATTCAGGGGATTAGTGGTAAACTGAATCACTTTGTGAACCCCCTGGAGACGTTGGGGTGCCTCTAAGTGCCGTTAAGGAGCATTGTCAGCATAAAACCAGCTGAGAAAGACACTGCTGAGTGTATTATTTTAGCTGTCATTTTCAATTGCTAACAGCGACTGCTTTGAAAAGGGCGTTTGCTTTATTTGTATTGATAAATTACAGTTAAATGGCAGTAACTTACAGAAATTGAATATAGTTACATTTAGAATTCTTCTAATTAGCATTAGATTGCCAAAGGTAATTTATTCCCCATAATTTAGTGTCATATTTTAGTTTCTAGGCCATACAAGCTAGCTAGACAGCATACACAATGATCCAAACATAAGTTTAATATAGAACAGCAGCCCCTCAGACCTTAAAACAGATTGAATAATAAACGTTTAAATCTAAGACAATCCTTTGCAACTCTAGGAAACACTTCTTACTCCATGCTCTATGTATAAGATATATTTAGGTAAATTAATCAAAAGTTTTTGTTCATCATAAAGAGAACGTAAATGGAAGAAGCATGACTCCTTAACTATTCAGAGAAAATACGAAATATTCGAGAACTCCAACTGCAGACCTCCCTCCTGAGGCTCAGGATATGTGAGCAGAATGAGTAGTTTTCTGTTATACGATGTAAACTTCACCTTAGCAATCCATCAAAGTGTGTTTCTGAGCAAATTTGAGGCAAGAAATAATCATTCCATCTGTTGGATCTTCCCTCACATTAGTCTACGCGGTCAAATTGAAAAGCTTGTTCTAAATCTTGTAAGGGAACGGCTCGACTTTCTTCTCTTGCTTGTGGGGGAACAACAAAGCAGAAGGGTAAAGCCCCAAACAGCTACACAGGCAAGATTCTATCAGACTAACTATACCAGGCCACACTGAAATTGGTATTTTTTTTAAAAATCTGATGGGGTTTACGGAAGTGGAGACATAACGATCAGGTGTTTCAGAGCTTATACTTCCCATGTAGTTTGAAAATTACTGGAAAGTTACTCATCCTCCCACCAGCAGGGGGCGATAATACCTGTATCAGCGAGGTCTGAAGTGCTGCAGTTGGACACTCTTGAAATATCCCCCAGTATTTATTTTGACATCTGTCCTCTGCCATATTTAAGAGTATATTCTACTGCATCAACTATCAATTTTTGATCTGCTCTGATCACATAAAGAAATGATTTTATATACAGTATATTGCTTTCCCTTTAAAGGGCAAATCCAGTTTTCAGACCAGCATGTAAATCATCAGATTTGTGATGCTGTTGCTGCCACATGCGTTGATATCGAGCACAGATTTGCACACTTAACACTCAAAGCATAATGCCTGCGGACAGTCTGGATTACCCTAAAGAAATATTCAGGAGATTCGAGGAGTCACAAATAGACACTGATGAGTTTTTTGGGTGATTTGAAGCTGCATCATACATCGAATCTTGAGTTCTTTTAATATGTGTATTGACTTACAGAGGTTGTTGGTAATGCTATGAAATTATTTTAGTAGTTCAATATATTCTAACGCTATTGCTAGATAAATACTGCCCTTTTTTCTGCAGCTCTTTGTCTTTTTTTGGCTCAGTCATTTTCCTATGCAGAGTAGAAGTGAACTAATCACAGAGGGAGCTGTTTTAAACTGGAATGAAAACATGCAAGATCAGCATGAGAATGCCATGTTGCATTCAATTCTAAATGTCTGTGCAATATCTTCTTTAGTCATATGAAATGAAATGGTAACTGTTTGTATGCAGACAACAGGGTTTTGAAAAAAGATGTTGAACGCTCCACATTTTGTATTAAAATCCTATGCCGTATTCTTGTGGAATGTGTTGCAGTGCCTCGTGATGGATATTAGACCCACAGAGAAAATAGTTTGTTAAATGAATGACTAGTTCTTTATTTTGACTCTATGAATGTGACTGCTTTGTGTGTGTGTGTTTCGCAAACTGTTTATTTATTGGGTGACTGTGTTTGTTACCGCTTCTGCTTTTTATTTGTGAAATTTCTGAATCTGGCATGGAAAAGGCATGACAGGTGTTAAGGTTATGAACAATAAAAGGAAATATGACAAAATATACGGAGGCAACGAGCACTTTGTTGGATGAAAACGTGGACCTGAAAGGCTGTAGCAGAACAGTGTCATAAACTTCACTATAAACCGTTCTTAAAATTGGTGTAGACATTACCACTGAATCATAATTATTGGTATTTTTATAGACTGTGCTCCTTCTGCGTGACCCTGAAGACCAGCAATTATGTGTTTATTCTCACCGGGGATGACTCATATTTCAGATTACTCCTTCTACTATATAAACAACAACTAAACTATTAAATGCTCCACAGATTCTCAGGAGTATTTCATGTGAATTCTATATAAGGATGGGAAAAGATCTCTGGAACATTTGTTGCACATCTTCAATCAATCTCATCATGTATTTCCTGTTACCCAAAGAAGGAGAATGAATATCTGGGTGATGAGTTGCCTTCATCCTTGAGGACCTACATAGCTCCTCCTGACCTCTACATATAAAGCATCAGGTCCTTTAGGTTTGCTGATTTTGCGGAGTGCATCTCTGAGAGGATCTCCAAGGTAAGATCTCCAAGGTAAGAGCTAAGGAATTTACTTCCAAACAAACAAAAACTGTTGGTAGTAATAGGAACAATTTGTTGTTAGCTTGGTTTTACTGTGTTCTATGTTAGCAGTAATCTCCTCTTACTGCTGCAGATGTCCAAAGCTAAGACTGCACCTCCTCCTGGGTGCACTCTGAACATCAATGATCCTCAAGTCCAGGAGGCTGCTATTCGAATCCAGGCCTCATATCGCGGCCACAGGTACCAGAATCTTTTCTTCCTGTTTACATCATAGACATTCAAGAACCTTTAGAACAGAATGTAAAGTGTATCATTGCATAAGGTTTGGATAAATTCCTCCCACACCTTTCTAATTCTGCATCCACCAATTTTTGTAGCTATGAAATCAGCAGTTCACCAAGCATGCCAACGGGCCAGATGTGTCCAGTTCACAGTCCCATTGGATGCCTTTGAGGGGAGGTTGTCCTCAAGAATATGACACTTACCCCATCAGAACAATCACAGACTCTTTCTGCTCTACACAGGGACAAACATTCTACCCTCTTTATACTTGGCATGGTTGCCATTTTTAGAAAGTTTGTGGAGCTTGTCCCTCATATCGTTTCTCATACAGGTCACGCAAAGAGCTGCGAGAGAAAGGTCCTCCTAAGATCCTGCAAGAGCTCAAAGATGTGGTCCTTGTTGAGGGCAGCGCTGCAAAGCTGGAGTGCCGAGTCAGTGCCTTCCCAGATCCTTTCATCGTCTGGTACAAGGATGGCAAAGAGCTGAAGGACGGTCCAAAGTACCGCTACGTTTTTGAAGACCCGGATTTTGTGGCGCTCGTGGTCCGAGACGGGGTTCTGACTGATCTGGGAAAATACACAGTTAAGATTAAGAATCCATTTGGACAGACATCTGGATCTGCCTGTATTCTAGTGGAAGGTGTGTACAGATTATGAGACTATTATATGAAGCAGACAGTTGTTTAGTTTTTTTGTACTTTGCAATGAAGCATGATTTTAAATTTTGTGGATTTGTCAAGGTTGGTAGAATCAAAAACATCTTAGTCTGTTTTGCAGATTATGCAGTGAAGGATTTCTTAAACAACCATCCAATATTATAACACCAACTAAACCTGTATCTACTGGCAATAAGTTGATGCTAATGTTTGTCATTGTTGGGAACTTTGTCAGAAATGCCTGATAAGAAGGTTTTCCATTGATTATGAATGTCTCTTATAGGACTGTAGTGTTTCATTTCTTCACAAAATCATATCGCTGACAAAGTGTTTGCTCCCCTAGTTCCTGCTAAAATTTCTAAAGGTCCAGGCAGCATCAAGGCCAAGAGAGGGACAACAGTGGTTCTCAAGGCTGAAATTAGCGGAGAACCTCCTCCAGATGTTGCCTGGCTCAAAGATGGAGATGACATTGATGAAGATGACAGGTGGGTTCACTTAGGGAAATCCTGTAGTTTCTGATCAGCCTGTCAGACGTAACATATTCAAATGAAATGATTCAGATCCTACTCCTAACAAATGGTGATAAAAACTTCCCTCCAGGCTATTCTTTGACGTTCGAGAAACCAACACAATCTTGACCATCAAAAATGCAAAGTCATCCGACGCTGGCAAGTATGAAGTGTTTGTGGAGAACAATCTGGGTACAGACCAGTCCTTCGCACGAGTGGACATCCTCTGATGAAGCCTCACAGCTGTGGTGCTAACGCCATGAACACGTTCTCTTACAGTTTAACTGGAGTAACGTTACATCCAAAGCTATACATAACTTAAACCATGCTCATGAGAAGAAGTAAAGGATTTATTCACGAAGATCTTGTTTTTCAGATTTCTTTAAGTGTAATAGTTCATTTGATGTTGCAAAAATGGCAAAGAATACATTAACAATTAAACAGACATGATTTTATTATGATAACTGGTTCACAATGATGCATTTTTGTTTATCATTGAGATAAGAGTTATTAAAAAGGTAGGTGAAAGTGGTCTTTTTAAAATAAGTAATCATTAATTTATGCAGTGGATCATTTGGTTGAACTGCATCCTACAGGTATCTTAGGAACAAAATGTTCATATGCCTATTGTAAATCCTTGATGCTCGGTTTATCACTTGTTGCCTCACAAGAGTCACTAAATCTATGAGCATTAGCATTTTGAGCACAGAGCCAAAAAGAAGAAGGCAGTATCACAGACTTTTGGTTGCAAGCATCTAGTGGCGATAAGAGAAACTACAGCTCAGCAAGTCAAAACAGGAAGTTCAGTACAGTATTATTCCACAGGTCATACACGCTGGACCAGGACACTCATTTACAGCTGTGTTTCACAGTGTTTCTGAGCTTTTAAGTGCAACAAATGTTTCCCTCTTGAATCGGATTGCATATGCCTATATTAACTAGTTGAATGCATTGCATATAGTCAAATCTCCTTATTACTCAGGAATAAAATTCTAAAAGCAGAAGAGAATTGGGTAAAACCACAACAACAAATATGATATATTTAGTAACACAAAAGGGGGATATGGAAGACAAGTGTAACACAACTTAAGATCAACAATAAAAATAAAACCAGATGTAAAAGAAAAGTAGATGAGATCAGAAAAAGAACTAAAAAAGAACCTTTACATAAAATGAACCTTTGAGAAAAGTCTTCTAAGATGATACTAGCAGCTACAACTCTGGGGACCAGCATCAGTGAAGCCTACTGTTAAAGAAGAAACTGATGCTGTGTTTATATAACTTTGGTGAAGCTAGATTGTAGGTGCAAAACACTGCTCAGTGTAACTTTTGTCCATCAGCTCCAGGCAGCAGATTTGTTCATGTTATTATAACTTAACTAGTTATCTACGTGGACTATTGAGTTATGAGATGTTATGTGAAAACTGTTTTTTTTCACAGACTCATGCATCTCTTCCTCTGGACTGTATAAAAAGATACAACAATCTCACCTCAGCTGACACCTAAAAGTTTCAACTCTCTTCTAGCTTGTTTGCTAACATTCTAGTCACAAGGCACAACTTTACATGCGATCATCAGCTGAAAGTCATCATAAATAACACAACTGTACTTTATTCTGAGCACAGTGTCTCACATTTTAGTCATTCCACTGTGAAATAACTTCAATGTGGAGCAATTAGGAGAATAAAATGTAAAGAATTGTAAACCGAGACACTGATGGGGCAAGATCTGAATAATGTTTCTGCAACAAACCTCTGTAAGTACTAAGGATGTGATCGTCTCTGTCCATATCAGAATCAGAAGCAAGCTTGCATACACAAGAAATTTGTCTTGGTAACAGAAAGTTACCTCGATTAGGCATAACATTATGACCACCTGCCTAACGTTGTGTTGGTGCCCTTTATGCTGCTAAAACTCTTCGGACCCAGTGGGAATCAAGGACTGACGTTGCCATGGGGGGTTGGGGGGTTGCTTGATCTGCAATGTTTAGGTAGGTGGTATATGTCAAACATCCACATGAATGCCAGGATTCAAAGTTTCCCAGCAGAACGTTGCATTATAACAAGATGATCGATGTTGTTCACTTCACCTGTCAGTAGTCATAATGTTGTGGTTGATCAGTGTACAGTACTCATGAAAAGTTAGTTAAACAAGAAGATATCAGCAGGGTTAGAAAGTGTCCATCCATCCACCACCTATACACTGTTTAATCCTCATAAGGGTCGTAAATGGAACCTTTCTCAAAGGTTCCATTTATGTAAAGGTGCTTTTCTAGTTTTTTTCTGATCTACTTTTGTTTTACACCTGGTTTTATTTTTTATTATTGATCTTGCTATATTACGCTTGTCTTTCACATCCCCCCCAATCTGAAATTAAAGTAATCTCACATTGAACATCATGTTGGGTTTGATGACTCTTCATGGCAGTGTTTCAAAAAGAGGAGAGTTCCTTTGATCTTAGATGTGGATACTTCACGTACTGTCCCTAACTTCCTCCTCCTGCAGGCCGGTTTCAAGGCGGCCCCCAACCTCAAAGTGGTCCCTGAACAAACTTTAGTAAATAATTAAGTTACTGCAGAAATGGAGGAAGATTGAAAAATGTTCGCTTTTGGCACAAAAAGCACAGAGCAAATTTAATGTCTTAGCGCGTTTTTGCACTTAATTTACACTCAAATTTTAATTGAAACTTCCACAAATTCCCCTTTTTGATCGGTCTAGTGGGTATTTTCCTCAGAACGTGTCAGTAAACGGACACAGCGTTAAACTCACAGGCGGTTCAAAGCTTCACATCCTGCATTGTGGCTTTAAGAACTGGGCTTCCTTGAAACCGTCAGCCCCCATGTTAGCATGGGCAAATTGATGAACTTCTACGATAACTACTTTTAGAAGAACTTTTTAAAACTCCTTTAACCTCTAAATCTCCCCGTTCTTCGCTCCTGTGCGCTTTGTTCCGTCGTCCTTTAACAGACTTTCTGCGTTTTTGCGCTCACTATGCGCAGACAGGGAGTGGCAAAATATCAATCTTTTTTTGTTTTTTTTCTCCCTTAACTCCCTCGAAGTAAGCTTAAACAGCGCCGTGTGTCCCTGTGAGTGGAACTAATGGACAACTCTTCGTCGGTAATCACGCAGGTCAGAAGAGACGACGAGGAAAATGCGGGGAGTCGCGAGGAAGGTGAGTTTGAAAGTTTTTCGGAGCTGCGCATGACGCACGAAGTGTCGGTCCGCCACCGTGTCACCATGTCAGCCCCGGTCTGAGGACACAGACCCGTGTCCCCGTCTCTTCTCACACACTCTCACCGGCTTCCTCTGTGGCTGAAGCCGGCTTTGCTCGGTCAGGTAGGCCGGAGCCTCGGAGCGAGCGGCGGAGAAGTTTTAGGAAGTGACAGGAATGTGGGTTTAAAGCACGCAAACAGAGTTTAGCCGAGGTGTGTTGCAGAGTTTTTAAGCAGAATGAAAGTTCAACTCCAGAAATAAAGCATTGAGAGGGGCGGGGTCAGTGTGACAGCTGCTGGTGGAGACTTTGATGCTGAGCTGCATCACTTTTATTACAACTCACTGTCGTACAAGGAATATGGTTCGGGCTGATGGTGTCAAACTCATTTTAGTTCAGGGGCCACATTTAGCTCAATTTGACCTCAAGTGGACCGGACCAGTAAAATCATTACATAATAACCAATAAATAACCACAGCTCACATTTATTGAACTGTCTTTTTACGAAACGTTGTGATCGAATTGGAATTTCTTCAGAAAAACAAGTTCAGTTTCAACAATATCATGCCTTAGTTTCTTATTTACACAGTACAACTTTCAGATCACAGTGTATCTACAAAAAGCACAAAACATTTAGCAACTGAACAATCCAATATTTTACTTTATGATCAAAACAACTTGTCAAGACGAGGAGTTATTTTTGATTTACCCTCATTTACACATCTGTATCCTGAGCACCACACCACATAAGCTAAAGTGGGAACTATAAAGAAAGAAGGTTAAGTTGTCCGCCTGTGTTGTAAATGTATTAAAGTTATACTTAAAAAATACATAAAAGTTGTGGCAGTACAGTAGACAAATTTAAAATAGCAGTTGCTTTTATTGAAAAATTGCAGTTCATGTCGTCTCTGTAATTTTTATACTTTGCAAATTATCCCGCGGGCCGGAGTGGACCCTCTGGCGGGCTGGTTTTGGTCCGCTGGCTGTACGTTTGACACCCCTACTTCAGGAATAAAGAACAGAGAATAACAAAATAACTACAGAGAAAATAGAGAGAGATATTTACACATCTAGAACAGAATATACACTACTGTTGAAAAGTTTGGGGTCACCCAGGCAATTTCATGTTTTCCAGCTTAAAAGCTCACACTGTTTTTTACGGGGGCGGCATGGGTCAGTGGGTAGAGTGCCCGTCTTGTAACTGGAAGGTTGCCGGTTCGATCCTCGGCCCGTTGAGCTCATGTCGAGGTGTCCCTGAGCAAGACACCTAACCCCTCCTGGTGGGTTGTGATTAGCGCCTTGTATGGCAGCTTCCGCCATCAGTGTGTGAATGGGTGAATGGGTAAAGCGCTTTGGATAAAAGCGCTATATAAATACAACCATTTACCATAATAACTGCACAAGGGTTTTCTAGCCATCAATTAGTTAACACCATTAACTAACACAATGTAGTATTAGGGGCCTTTTACACGAGGACCATCTTAACAGAAAATGCAAAAGTGGCGTCTTGTCATTTCACGTTTATACGAGCGGTTTTGAAGGAAATCTGCGTATATACGGTGACTCTATAGTGTGTGGAATCCGATTGGATATGCATGCCAGGCAGCTGGGTGGTGCTGTCATAAAACTCCGCCATGTCTACGCGCATGCTTACTATCTCCCTTTTCGGATCTCCGCCGCGGTAAATGTTCATGAATGGAATCTGTACAGATTCTGTACGTTTGTTGGTACGACTCCTGTAGTGTACATAGAGCTGCCAGAGTTGCTTGAAGGTACGAAGGATGGAAATAATCACACATCTCTGTTTACTTCCTTGTACCGGCCGGCAAACCAAAGCACCGGCGCACGTATGTGACATAATCGCGTACGCGACGTGGTCAGATCTCGGCAAAGTTTTGCGTTTTGCTGTTTAGACGGAAACGTAACGGCGGAGCGTTTTCTACTTTTCCACTCTGGAGGCTGGTTTCAAATTTTTGTGTTTTTAAGCCCCCAAAACGCCGTCCTCGTATAAACGATAGGGTGTTTTGTTGAAATATTTTGACGTTTTTACCTGCAAGCGTCCTCGTGTAAACGGCCCCTTAGAATACATGAGTGATGGTTGCTGGAAATGGGCCTCTGTATACCTATGTAACTATTCCATTAAAAACCTGCCATTTCCAGCTAGAATAATCATTTAGCAATGTCTACACTGTATTTCTGATCAACTTTGTTATCTTCATTGAAAAAAACAGCTTTTCTTTCAAAACTTTCTGGCCACTCAGATAGCTCAGCTGGCTGAGTAGACGACCTATAACCAGGGGCTGTAGTCCCTGACACAGCAGTCATAGGTTCAAATCTAGCCCATGACCATTTACTGCATGTCATTCCCCTACACTTCTACCCCCATTTAATGTCTCTTTCTCCACTTCCCTATATGATAAAGGAAAAAAACATAATTTTTGAAAAAATAAAGACATTTCTATGTGAGCCCAAACTTCAGCCACTGATAAGCCACAACATTATGACCACTGACAGGTGAAGTGAATAACATCGATCATCTTGTTATAATGCAACGTTCTGTTGGGAAAATTTGAGTCCTGACATTCATGCAGATATTTGACATGTACCACCCACCGAAACATAAGATAGGATCAACTTTATTCATCCTAGAGGTTTTACAGTATAATAAATAAAAGTTTGGGGGAAATACACACAATTACACAGAGGTTGGTGGTTAAATAGAAATCAGAAAAAGGGTACAAAACGGGAAGTGTCTAAGTAGAGGCCAAGGAATAGTGTCTGGAAAAAATGAAAATAAATAAATAAAATAACACAAGTACAAAATGAAAGCTGTAACTTAAATAACGAGAAACAGATGAACAGAAAGTGAACAGAAAGCAAACAGATGTATTGCACTTGACAATGATTATACAGATTGTCTGATGATATTGCACATGCAAATAAGTCTGTTGACAAACATTGCAGATTGAGCAACCCCCCCCAGCCTCCTACCCCTCATGGTAACATCAGTCCTTGATGACAGTCGCCTCCCTCAGCAAGACAGTGCACCCTGACACACTGCAAAAACTGCTCAGGAGTGGCCCGGGGAACACAACAGAGCTAAGGTGTTCACCTTGCTTCTACACTCCCAAGATCCAAATCTTACTGTGCATTTGTGGGATGTTGCATGATAAGCCTGATCTAGATAAGTCCCACCCTGCAACCCACAGGACCCACAGAATTCACTGCCAACATCCCGGTGCCACAGGACATCTCCATAGGTCCTGTGTCCATGCCCCACTGGGTCAGAGGAGTTTTAGCAGCATAAAGGAGACCAACACAGTGTTAGGCAGCTGGTCATATATGGAATAAGATTACTGTCAAAAGTATTCATCCACAATTCTAACCATTCGTATTCGTAATGTTAAACATTTGTATGTTAATAAAAAACTTGTACACAAAATTCTGCTGTCATATGCATGAGTTTGATAAATTAAGGGTTAGGATTGTTTTTACGAGTATGAACCTAAAAGTTGTGAGTGCAACTCTAATTTCTACGACTACGAAGTCTTCCCTGTGAGGACGAATTCAAGTTTATGGGTACGAGTAGAAAAATACTGGAATGACGTCACATAGGTCACAGGGGAAGGTAATCGAACACCGATTGCTTCAAACGCGCATGCGCCATTTATAAAGAGTAGATGCCGGGTGGACCCGGTGGACCTACCGGGGCAGGTGACGCCTCACAGGTCAAGTAAATAACACACCCAACTTCTTGTAATTTATTTATTTCATGAAACTGTACTGTTTTAATTGATATACAGTTTATGGACGAAAGACGGTACTGCTTAGCTTGCACGCTAACGAGCCGGGCCGGTGACACATTAGCCTTCTAATGCAAGGAGGCTAATGAGGAGGCTAAGGAGGCTTAATAACAAAACAAACATAATTTGAGATTATGAATCGTGGCAATTGGCGTATGAATCAGCCCATTGTACAGCCTAAATTGCTGTAAATTAAGTCCAGTTTTAGTTCTTTGCAAACTCAGACGCGTGCATTAGTTTAGTTTACAATGAATCTGGCGGAGTTCGGTAAAGTTGGAAAGATATTCACACATTCGGACTTCCGGCATCAATAACTCATGAGATATATGTTGTCAAAACATGAACGATGCCTCTTTCAAATCGTTGTAAGGTAGACAATGTGCTACAAGGTCAATTTTATCAAAAGTCGCTGTCTTTCAAGCTACAGAAATAACATTGGCGTCTATGAGCAGCCGGCGGTGCAACGAGTGAACAGGGACCGTCTGCAAATAGCAAAACCGCTGCAACAGCGAAAAGAGACACTACACATATAATCAATAATTTCACTGTAGAGCCACCAAAATCACTGGAGCCATGAATGGGCTCTTGCTGGTCAAACTACAACTCTTGCTTTGGCGCTAAATTAAAAATCTGAATTTTAAGGAATTTTTATGTTTTGTATGATTATTTTATGAGTATTAAAATGGCACTTTTCTTCATGTATGTGGTATATTTTATATAACACACAGGAAAAATGGCATAAGGGCATAATGTACTTGTTTGTCCAAACACATAATTCTGTATAGTAATGGAATTTACAATCCTTACCAAAGAGAGTATCAGATAACACCAATATACCAAACAAACTGTTTAGACTGTCACCTCAAGTACTGATGATTGAGAAGAAAGACGATAAGACACTTTATTGCAAAGTTTCAGTGTCAATTGATTCATTTATACCATAATGTTAAATTGAGAGTAATATTTTTCTAGTTAAGGACTGTACAGACAATACTTGGAGGTAATAAACCTGACGGTCTGACCAGCACAGGTCACAGCAAGTACACTATGCCCTTATGCCATTTTTCCTGTGTATTATATAAAATATACCACATACATGAAGAAAAGTGCCATTTTAATACTCATAAAATAATCATACAAAACATAAAAATTCCTTAAAATTCAGATTTTTAATTTAGCGCCAAAGCAAGAGTTGTAGTTTGACCAGCAAGAGCCCATTCATGGCTCCAGTGATTTTGGTGGCTCTACAGTGAAGTTATTGATTATATGTGTAGTGCCTCTTTTCACTGTTGCAGCGGTTTTGCTATTTGCAGACGGTCCCTGTTCACTCGTTGCACCGCCGGCTGCTCATAGACGCCAATGTTATTTCTGTAGCTTGAAAGACAGCGACTTTTGATAAAATTGGCCTTGTAGCACATTGTCTACCTTACAACGATTTGAAAGAGGCATCGTTCATGTTTTGACAACATATATCTCATGAGTTATTGATGCCGGAAGTCCGAATGTGTGAATATCTTTCCAACTTTACCGAACTCCGCCAGATTCATTGTAAACTAAACTAATGCACGCGTCTGAGTTTGCAAAGAACTAAAACTGGACTTAATTTACAGCAATTTAGGCTGTACAGTGGGCTGATTCATACACCAATTGCCACGATTCATAATCTCAAATTATGTTTGTTTTGTTATTAAGCCTCCTTAGCCTCCTCATTAGCCTCCTTGCATTAGAAGGCTAATGTGTCACCGGCCCGGCTCGTTAGCGTGCAAGCTAAGCAGTACCGTCTTTCGTCCATAAACTGTATATCAATTAAAACAGTACAGTTTCATGAAATAAATAAATTACAAGAAGTTGGGTGTGTTATTTACTTGACCTGTGAGGCGTCACCTGCCCCGGTAGGTCCACCGGGTCCACCCGGCATCTACTCTTTATAAATGGCGCATGCGCGTTTGAAGCAATCGGTGTTCGATTACCTTCCCCTGTGACCTATGTGACGTCATTCCAGTATTTTTCTACTCGTACCCATAAACTTGAATTCGTCCTCACAGGGAAGACTTCGTAGTCGTAGAAATTAGAGTTGCACTCACAACTTTTAGGTTCATACTCGTAAAAACAATCCTAACCCTTAATTTATCAAACTCATGCATATGACAGCAGAATTTTGTGTACAAGTTTTTTATTAACATACAAATGTTTAACATTACGAATACGAATGGTTAGAATTGTGGATGAATACTTTTGACAGTAATCTTATTCCATAGTCATAATGTTATGCCTGATCGGTGTGTATACACAGTAGTGCAAAATTGGTAGAGTGAGAATAGTGCAAAAAGCCAAGAATATTGCTCATAGTGCAAAAATATTGTATAGGTACAATATTATACAGAAATGTAATAAAACGTCAGCAGTATTTTAGCTGAGTGTCATTTCTGTGACTATAGAAACAGGACAGGTGGTAAAGTTAAGATATTAAACTCTGTGGGGCATGTCTCACCTTGAAATCCAACCTAAAAAGTCATCTCTGTGTATCCAAGTCACACATTTAGCAATTTCTTTTTCTTTTAAAATTGCCATTTTGTATCTTAAATTGAGTTCAATGTAATTCTATATCTCACAGGATGTAGGAAGTAGGAATAAGTCTGCCATTGGCTGCTCAGGTCAGTCAGCTTCCTCTTTCCCTTCTTATCTCTCTCTGTTGCCATTTTTTTTTTAAAAACCCACACTACTAGAAACGACAACCACAAAGCCAGCAACTTATCACACTGAAAACTTTGGATTTTGGATTTGGATCTTGCAGTCAGGCAGACCTGTTGATCCTGTCGGTGGATTCTCCATTTTAATGACAGCGTTCGTTTTCCCGCATGCAAAATGTTTCCCCAAAACACTTTCACTTGTCACTGTTTTGAGCAAACACCAGAGGAGCCACATCCCGTGCTTAGCTTCATCAAGACAACTGTGATTGGTTTAAAGAAATTAAAACAAGCCAGTGTTTGCCTGAATACTACTTCTGTCCTACTGAATGGGCTGGCACAGTGAGATTAGATTAGATGTAACTCTATATTCCTTTAGAATGTGTACATCTGGTACTAAACTCTGAAAAGGCCAATTCATGCGTTTCACATCCACAAGTCCACAAGTGTCTACATGATGTAAATTTTATCATCCACCCAAGTCCATGACGGTCCACGTGGACGTCCATGTTCATCCCAAAATCGGTGACTGCACATGTGCGATGAACACAAATAATGCTGAACAAAATAGGTGTTATGAGGAAAGGCTGTACAAGGAGATTCTCTGTCATCCACACCTTTAAAATTCATCATTAAGAAGTAATTAAATAGGCCAGACATATTAGGAAGTTCTAAATTCTTTAGAAATCATGTGATTTCTACTCAATCAGTGGGAGCCCCAGATGTTTTTCTGCTTTGTGACTTTCTGCTTAGTCGTTGTAATATAAACATATGATGTGCACAACTACTTTTAAAGTCTGAATCGGACATTTGGAAGTGATATCTTTGCCTATAATCCACTCTTTGCCACACAGCAGCAAGTCATAATATTGCAACTACGATAATAATGATATAGAAAGCTCCAAACTGCAAGTTGATAGGATTGATTCCATGGGTTTATTACACATGAAAGCCTGGAAGACTGCTACATGTTTTTAAGACTGTCACCAGTACTCTGCAGATTCAAGGTGGAAAGGCTCAGTCATGTTGTTAAATGCTTATTTCACTCCTGATGTGTCCCCCAGCATATAAAAAGCACCGTATGGTCATGTAACACATTAAAGAATGTGATATCTTGAGCAGAATATAATTCTAGTGTGTAATGAATGAATATAAATGACATAAAGAAAATTAGAATTATCGCCCCAGATTCCCCTGATATGTATAGCCTGTCTGATCATTTTAACTAATTAATTCACTCAGGAGCGGCTTCACTTACATCATAACATCACTTTTATGTGCAGCACTTTTTTCTCTAGAGTCTGGCTTTGGGAAATGCATTGAAGTCCTGTGTAGATTGTGTTATATACAGACTGGTGGCAAATCAAAGGGAAAAAGAAACTTAAAGTATCCGAGTCAGATGATGTTCCACCATTTGCTACTTCAGTGCTCCTTGACACTAATTCTGCAAATCTCTGCATCTCTGTTGGAGAGAAATGAACACCATTCTTCCACACAATTTTCCCTCATTTTGCATTTTCGTAGGGGTGGTTGAGAGTGTTTGGTCTGACATGTGGTCCAAAGTCTCTGTTCAGCTCAGTTGAAATCCAGTAACTATGAAGGCCACACAGTTTGACTCGAATCATTTTCATACTTAAACCACTGAGCCCCTCGTGTCCTATAGATGGGAGTTGTTATTCTGGAAGAGACCACTCTTATCAGCACACAAATGTTTCATCATAGGGTAAAGGTGATCACTCAGTCCATGTTTGTATTGATTTGTCTGTTCTGTCTATGCAGACTCATTCCAGAGTTTGGTTAACACTGGCATCATAAATAAACAGAAGTTTGAGAAGCAGCACCACGTAAAATATCCTCTATATGCAGATGATATTTTTCACACAGCTTCTGTATTTATCACTGTGTCACACTCTTGCATTTACATAAGGATATGTAACTCTGAAATCCCTTTAGCCTCAGATAAGACTCCTTGTACAAGATCAGTTTTCAGAATCGGATATTTATCTGTTTACTAAGAATGTATATATATATATATACACTGACAATCAATAAAAACTTTGAGACCATATTTTTCAACATAATTTTTATTTTGAAGCCCGAAACTGGATTTTCTTCATATGAATCATTTGTTTAGCATATTGGCATACAGAAAAAAAAAAAAATCTAAAGTTTCAAGAATGATTTCAAAATAAAGAATTTCACAAAAGAAAACGGCACCTGCCAAACACAAAGTCACAACAGTCAATACCGAGTATGGCCTCCGTTTGCTTCGATGCAGGCAGCAATCCGTCGGCGCATGCTTTGGACCAGGCTTCTGATTGCAGGTTGGGAACAGCCCATACGCCTGGCTACATCACTGTAGCTCAAACCGGCCTCCACCATACCCAGTGCCCGGAGACGTTGTTCATGTGATAGACGCGGCATGATGCTGTTCACTGGACTAACAATGGTGGCCTTTTTGGGCCTTTATATAGGCCTTCAAAACCATTCTCAAATTGTGCAGATACTCACCGAGTAATGCTTGGTGTGTATTTGGTTCACTTTTGCAAAGTGACCAACTCATGTGCAATGAATCATGACAACATGACAACTCATCATTATCTCAACTACCAGGGCACTAGATCATCAGTAAATCCACAATGAATAATTACAACCCCCCTACAAGTAGAATTCTGCGTACATTTCTACCTCAAAGTTTCTATTGACTGTCAGTATATTTTTTCCTGGCAGCTGCAAGACTAGTCTTACGACAAACCACGTTGTTGGTCACAATGTTGATAAATCCGAATTAGATATGAATTTTAGCTTTGGTTAAAAGTCCAGTAAGGTTGTCTTGGTGTAAACTAGAGCCATTCAAATATGTTGGTCGGCTGATATTATTGGCTGATATTGGCCTCAAACAGGTAGATCATGTTTTGTACACTGTGTGTAATTATGAAGACCGTTCTTAAACACCATATCATTAAGTGGCTGGTAATGCTGGATATGTTCAAAACAGATACACAAGGAGATTCATTATTTTAGTCATGCTAAAGAGTGACTGCTGCTGTGCTATTGGCTGCTGTGTTAAATTATGTTGGACATACCGTATAGCCACTGAAAACCAAGACTACGCCACTACCAAGACCTCTGGGGGAATGGAGGAGTCACACTAGTGCCTTCAATTGCTCCTACAAATTGCATTCCTTTAAAATCAGCTATAGTGCTTATAAAGTCGTATTGCAAGTACGGTGTCAGATATGTAGCGCCATTTCTTTTTAAAATCAGAACATAATACAGGAAGAAAATGGTTGGAATAATTTAGAAATTCCATTAATAATGTAATTTGTCCAGCAAAGTGGGTCTAACTCCACTGTTGACAATATTGAGCACCGTCTTCAGCGCATGTAGCAGAGTACATTTAGCTGAGCAGAGTAAAGCATCATCTTCATGTCAAGATGCTAACTAGCTTGTGCTAGAAAGTTAGTGACGTGTTAGAAAGTGTTCTATGGCACTTATCCAGGCCGTTTCTACTGACTAGGTCAGGGGTCGGCAACCTTTAACACTCAAAGAGCCATTTCGACCCGTTTCCCACTGAAAAGAAAACACCGGGAGCCGCAAAATCCTTTTGGCATTTAAAATGAAGACAACACTGCATTTATCGCTTTTTTTTTTTTTTTACCTCTATGCCCTTGTTAATCAGTCGTGATTAATTAATTACAAAGCCTCTAAATAGATAGATTCATTTTTTAATTGTGTCCTTCCACTAATATTTATCTTACTTGGTTAATGTCATTTTTGCTCCTGGACCTCATATGTTACGTAATGTTAGCTGGAACTCAATATTTTGCGAATGTCTATTTAACTTGTAAAATCTATTTATCTATTTATCTTAAGCTAATAACTTTTCTCCGGTAAGTCGCTGCCCTATTTTTCCAAGACGACACTCCTCTGACTCTCTGACCTGCTGCCTGGATGTGACATCGAGCCGTGTTCTTGCGAGTAACGTGTATTTATGGAGGTATTTCAGGTGCAAAATGTTTGAGCACCTGTAACATCGAATTTGTAGTTGTGTACATTGAATTTGTATGTGTACATTGAATTTGTATGTGTATCAGCAAATCTGATTTCCCACACTCTATGAGTTGTGTACTTGTAAAATAATTTTTTGTATGTGTCGATTTTTTTCTTCCCACAAATACAACACAAAAATACACATTCTCAAATCGTAATTACAGGTGCACAAATCACATTTACAGGTGCACAAATCATATTTACAGGTGTACAAATCCTTCTCTACAAGTCACATATTTCAACACTGACACGCTCACATTTTGCACCTATTGTTGCAGCACACTAAGTGCAAAACATACTTGTGCACCTGTATTGTACGAAGTGAAGTTGAGGTCAGAATTTGAATATGTGCAAATCTGAATGTGAACTTGTGCAATAAGTATGTGAAATAATTTACCACGAAAATGCACAAATTGCTACTTACAACCACTCGAATCCTCCCCATGAGTCACACATTCTCTGTTTTCTACAGGTGCAAATCAGAAATGTACAGTTGCAAATCAGAAATCTACAGGTGCAAATCAGAAATCGTACTTCCGGTCCCGCTGAGATATTTGGTGCAAAACTACAAAACGATCCGATCTGTGTATAAATTCTATGCTCTGAGATTGACAGACTTTTCAACCAGTCAGGGAGACGCTTTGCCCGCCCAGCCAATCAGAGGTTTTTATTCCGTCTGAGGTCGCTTTACCGACTTCCGGGTGTGAAATTTCACGATGGAGAGAGGGTAGGGAGTTCTTGTTTTGGACGGCTGGTCTGCTCTAATCTCTATTATGCGCATTTCCCAGTGACTCAAATAACTTATCCATTCCTCTTAGTATATTGAAATCAAAGCCTATACCAGTGGTTGGCGACTGGTGGCTCGTCAGGAATAATATCTGGCCCGCCAGATGATTTTGAAAATTTGATTTGGCATGGAGCCAAGCCGGTCCGTCACCGCAACACGAAACTCGTGTTGTCGGCTGCTGCCGGGCATTTCTGCGTTTGCACTACTGGTCGGACACGGTTGTACCAGCCAGATTTCACTGAGCAACAGTGTGTGCAAAACATGTGTGTGTCTCGGGAGTCATTTTTAATACATCTGTGATCACAGACGTGTGTCCCAAGCAGCGGCGATCAGCTGTAGAAGCTCCGCTGCTCGCGGTATCGCCAGCCCCCCCGCCGCTCGCGGAATCGGAGCGCACCCGCCCGCAGGTTGGCTCGCTGTGCGATTGTTCACAGACATTTTGGCCCGAAGCCACATCTACTTGCCGACCCCCTGGCCTACACTCTCTCCATCGTGAAATTCCACACCCGGAAGTCGGTAAAGCGACCTCAGACGGAATAAAAACCTCTGATTGGCTGGGCGGGCAAAGCGTCTCCCTGACTGGCCGAAAAGTCTGTCAATCTCAGAGCATAGAATTTATACACAGATCGGATCGTTTTGTAGTTTTGCACCAAATATCTCAGCGGGACCGGAAGTACGATTTCTGATTTGCACCTGTAGATTTCTGATTTGCAACTGTACATTTCTGATTTGCACCTGTAGATTTCGGATTTGCACCTGTAGAAAACAGAGAATGTGTGACTCGTGGTAAGGATTCGAGTGGTTGTAAGTAGCAATTTGTGTATTTTCGTGGTAAATTATTTCACATACTTATTGCACAAGTTCACATTCAGATTTGCACATATTCAAATTCTGACCTCAACTTCACTTCGTACAATACAGGTGCACAAGTATGTTTTGCACTTAGTGTGCTGCAACAATATGTGCAAAATGTGAGCGTGTCAGTGTTGAAATATGTGACTTGTAGAGAAGGATTTGTACACCTGTAAATATGATTTGTACACCTGTAAATATGATTTGTGCACCTGTAATTACGATTTGTGAATGTGTATTTTTGTGTTGTATTTGTGGGAAGAAAAAAATCGACACATACAAAAAATTATTTTACAAGTACACAACTCATAGAGTGTGGGAAATCAGATTTGCTGATACACATACAAATTCAATGTACACATACAAATTCAATGTACACAACTACAAATTCGATGTTACAGGTGCTCAAACATTTTACACCTGAAATACCTCCATATGTATTACCCTATCATGAGTACTTTTGACTCAAAGACAAGACATGTCTTTCTTGGAGTGGAGCTTTAATATACAGGCTTGCCATTCTTGAGTACAAAACGATGTGAAACTACAGGCGTTTCTTCTCCAGGAGTAAAACAAAAAAAAGGCATGAAACGTGTGGGAATCGGAAGCTCCGTGTTGTCTCTCTGCATCAGCTTTGCGCTCTCATGTCACAGGCACAGCACATCCGGTGGAGTGACACGTCAAAGTAAGAGCGGTAATTTCACAATAAAATTCTCTATATTAAAATGCATTGAAACGCGCCTGAAAGGCATAACAATGTATTTTCCAAAGTTACAGGGAGCCACAACAGAGGGCTGAAAGAGCTGCATGCGGCTCCGCAGCCGCGGGTTGCCGACCCCTGGACTAGGTCCTTACTTGTGTTGTATCTATTGTCAGATGTATGTTGCTTTGGATAAAGCGTCTGCTAATGAAATTGAAGAATTGTAGCTTTGGCCCCACTTTTTTTCATTTTCAGTATTATTCCTCTCAGAATTTCTTATGCCTTAAAGCTGCTGTCCGGAGTTTCCGTTTGTTTTCAATTTATGTGTCATTTTTTAACAAAGCTTAAATGTGTTAGTCTAGTTCGATACTATAATATAAAGTTAGTATAACGCGATATGAAAATTTATTCCTGAGCTCTGCCTTCCTCTCATAGACCCCCATGTTATTCCAAAAAGCGCCGGTTGCTGCCGACCAATCAAGTTCGAGCTTCAGCTTTGTCATGCTGTCAATCAACGGTTACGCGCACAGCAAGCAAGCCCATGCAGAGGTGGGCGAGCTACGCACTACGCAACCGCGCGCACATTTGTTTTGCTTGTGGAGGAGAGAGCATCAGGGCTCAGCAACTTCCAGAAAAGTTACCAATCCCACGGCTTGTCAGGCCAAGAGACTGCAGGACGTTTTTTGGCTCGGGGTGCTCGCGTCGCTCCCCGACCACGGCCTCCATAGCCCGGCTGACGGCTTCGTTTAGATGCCGTGGTCGGGGTGCTCGCCTCGCTCCCCGACCACGGCCTCCATAGCCCGCCTGACGGCTTCGTTTAGATGCCCGACCTCTGGAGGAAGATGTTGGGGCGTCTGGGACATACTCTTCGTCAGAGGAGTCATGCAATTCTGAACTCTAGATAGAAATAAATAAACAATGTAACACATATACACGCGTAAATGCACTAAGTTTGATAAACAACGTCATTGAGAGAGATACACGAGTGTAATCACATATTGAAACTTTACTAGTTCGTCCTAGCAGATTCATGTTATTTTGGTATTAGGACAAGTTAGACTCAATACAGCATTCTAACGTAATTCCTTTATTATTTACTAAATGTACTAAATGTAGAAGAAGGGAAAACAGCAAAACAGGCGAGATGCTGCAGCACTCCGGGCACTTCTCTCATGTACTGCGCGCGTGCACAAATAAAGGGGCGAAATCAGAGGGAGGGAGGGTGGGACCACCAGTGTTTTGGGAGACGCTGCGATTCAAACTCCGGACAGCAGCTTTAATATTGGTATCGGCCCAGACAAACCCAGTATTCGTCTATAAATGAACAGTTTACTGAAAACTCCAGTGCAGGATGGAATAAGTGGTGCTTTTGTTTGGACTTGCTAACAGTCTGGTGTCAGGAGGTGCTCAGTTAATGAAAATATCCAATACTGGTCCCTTAAATAGATGGTTTTTAAAGTAGTAATGCTGCTCATAGCCTAACATCATGTCATTGCACCTTCATGAGAGAGACCTGAGGCTAGTGTGGTGACTCTGTGTCTCCTTCTAGAAAGACTGTCCTTGGTTGATCTGCTTGACTTCCATTAGTGTTCTCATTCACACTAAGAAACAGAAAGGTTAAGTGGTTAGGAATACTAATGCTATTGCACTTTAAAGAAGATAAGATTGATAATTGGGAGTACCAACTTAGTAATTAACTGTTAATCATTGCCCACAGTAATGGGATTTGGCACAGTCCTTGTGGCTTTCCTCTCAGCAACTGAATCTAAATGAACTAATTAATTGAATTGAATGAATTCATTAAATGACCTATCCACAAGCAAGCACTGTGGAAAAGGGCTGCATATGAAGAAGCAGCATGAAGAAAAACCTAACCAGTGTTTGACTGTGCGTCTTCATGTTGTGTTTAGCTTTCTCTGGCCCAGTCACAAGGTGGCAGCACTGTCCTTTTTCTGAGTAAAGGCCAACTCCAGCCTGCTCTCAGATTACTTTCCTTTGGCCAAGAGGTCATGAGTCCAAAACATGGCTGCTGTTCAGAAGTGAGGGGCCAGAGAGGAAGGAAAGGGAGAGCTTCACTTTGGCCTTTCTTTAGTTTCATGAGTTGCTGCAGCCAACGGAGATGTTATAAAACCTGAAGGCAAAATGTCTAGCACAGTTTTTGCCAAGTTCCAGCTTTTCAAACATCACTTTTCTTAATGTTTTGTTGTTATTGATTTCTATTATATCACTTCTGCAGTGATATGTAATATGCAAGTTTATCTGCACAACAACCCTGTCTTTAATGTGTATCTTCTTCAAACCACAGCACATGTCTCCAAAGTCACTCCACTAACTCTACCTTCACTTTTTTTTTTTTTTTCTTTGCAAGGAAGTTGAGACAGGCTACAGGGTGAATATTTTCCGATGCAAAAAATGCTTAAACTTTGATCTGACCTGACCTACGTCCAACTCGGCCATACCATTTGCTCTGGAGTGGTGTGAAGCAAGTTGTCAGATTGTAGCAGAATATCAGGTGTCAAAGTGGCGGACAGTCGGTCGTGAGGGGCCTCATTCTTTCTACGTCTGGATAGAAATAGAAACAGCCAGGCACACAGGCATGCCTAGCCTGAAAGGGTCCCAGATAAGCCTGCTTTCAACTAAGTAGGCTGAAACATGCTGATGTGGCGCGAGGTCATTGCTGCCCCTTGGAAATGCTGTAACCTCATTATCAGTGTCTGAGCCGACTTGGACAGGGAAGTGTGAGGAATGTTGCAGAGCAGTTTGCTTCTTACTCATTTCTGCTTCCTAATTATACATGTGGCACTGATTAAATGGAGGTACGAGGAGGAAGTAATGTGCAATTGAGGAATCTAGCTGCAGTGACAAATGTCAAATTAGCGATAAATTATAAAATCGCTGCTAAAGTGAATCTGTAATATCCCCACTGCTTTTCTGAATCTGGTCGCGGAGGATGTGATCAGTGTGGAGCACTTAAATGCTCGTCGAGTGTCGGTGTGAAAAGGTTGCCACTGCTCCGACATACCTCGTAGATGAGCCACCTGCATATCAGGATTCAAACATATTGATGGAGCTGCTTAGTGAGAAACTGTTAATGCTGCAGAGGCCATTTGTGCGAGACGCTGTCTTCACAGTGGATGTTGTGCTCTCTGCTGTTCAATGCTTTAGTCCACTTCTGAACACAAAAAGACTATTAGATGAAGTCTAAAGTCTATTGTACATAGATTGACATGTACACTACTGTTCAAAAGTTTGGGATCGCACAGGTAATTTCATGTTTTACATGTAAACTCACACTTTTATTCATGTGCTAACATAATTGCACAAGGGTTTTCTAATCATCAGTGAGCCTTTCAACACCATTAGCTAACACAATGTAGCATTAGAGCACAGGAGTGATGGTTGCTGGAAATGCTCCTCTGTGCCCCTATGTAGGTATTCCATTAAAAACCGGCCGTTTCCAGCTAGAATATTCATTTACCACATTAACAATGTCTAGACTGTATTTCTGCTTAATTTATTGTTATCTTCATTGGTAAAAGTCTTGCTTTTCTTTCAAAAATAAGGACATTTCTAAGTGACTCTAAACTTTTGATTAGTAACAGTAGCAGTAAGCCAAGAATCTCTTTAGCAGTGGCCAGTCGGGTAATGAATGCATCAGTGAACTCTCTACATCACAGCTACACTACCATGCAAGTATTCTTATTTTGTTAAACTGCCTATCATTGCTTTTAAGTCCTATTTACTGCTGCTTCCCGTTGTATCAAGTCAATGGGTGCACCCATGCCACTTACTTTATTTTTAGCCATCTCTAGTTGGACTTTAGGGGTGGTAATGTAATGCTCAGTTAATCCACCTCTTTAGTCCACACTGTTGGCCGTTTATAAAGATGGATGAACTGTCTGCGATATCACCCAGAGGTTTTCTGAAGAGCAGTTTTGATACTCAGGGTGCGTTCCAATACCCATATATTGTATGTATAATTTACATATATGATGTCATGTGGTCTCCTTTTGCAGTATGCAAAGACAACATGATTTTGTTACCCATTCTTTCCCACAATCTTCCTCACAACTGAAGATGCATCACATATGTCTCAGTGTCTCTTTGGACTAACAGCCTAGAGCCGACAGGAGCACACAGCACAGCGAGACTGTCATGAATGTATAGATGAGTTCCTGCCAGTATGGAAGTGTATAGAATTCATCAAGCAAGAAGAGTTTTAAATTTGTTGTATTTTGTTCATTGACCTAATTATAAAATTTGCTGATCATAGGTCAGGGTTTAAGAGGACAGGACATGGGAAACCATGGTTCATGATTTTCATGGTGTTTGGAGCAGGCAGCCAGTGCAGCCAAAATGTTTAACAGTGTGTGAGAATGTGCTGTCCAAAGTGAGCTTGACGCTGTTGAAAGCAAGCGAGAAAAGCGTGACATGCGACTGAATGCAGCTGCAGAGCTGCCTGTAAGCCACGGCCTGCAAAACAGCTCTGCACCGCATGCCTTAGACCTGCACATAGTGCACATATAACCACATATTAAGCTTGTCTGAACACTGAGTCACAGAGATGCTGCCGGCCTTTATTGTTTTCTGTTGACACTGTGAATACATGACTGTGAAAACTTTTTTCAACTCATTTTTGGTTCTTATTTATATGTATTTGTAATATATACAGCGAAAAGACACACTATTTGCTCACAGTTTTAACACTGCAGCTTGAATATGATGCATTGAACTTCTCTGGCTTCGTCGTCAGCTGACTTGCATGAACTTCACTACTTCTCCTGGTATTTTTTCCAGCATCTTAGCAATCACACGGTCAGAGTGTAACATACATTTTAGCAGCTGGATTTTAAAATCATTTATTTATATACTAAACATGCAGAACGTCAAATATGGTTTAAGTTCACGTTTTAGCGTGGCACATGGGTAGCAAATATTAGAAATGCCTGGTCAGCATAGATATGTATGTATCTGTATGTACTGTAAGAGCTGCTTGCCTTAGATCTTTTAAAGTCTTTTTTTGTTTTAAACATTTCATGACTAACATGACTAAAAAGAGAAAAACATGTCTGGATGTTCCTTTCTTTTAAACACTTTCCCGGTACTCCCGGTGATTTAGCTTGTAGTCCTCAGGCAGAAGACTTGTCTGGATGTGACATAGCTGAATAGAAATGCTCCTTTTAATAGTACGCTTTTCCTTGTCATCCCCACAGAATGTTAGCTATAAACAGATTCTGTGGTTGGTGCTTTGTGACCTCTCCACTGCTCCATGTGCAGCCTGGGATTGTGTTTATGTTGACATTTGCCCTGTAAGCATGATGGTACTTAGGAGGCTTTGGGAATTATACGACGTTGCAGAGTATACAGTGTCAGTTTAACTTAATTCAGTTTTCTATAAGAGCACTGAAGTGATACTGCACAGTGTAAACACACAGCTTTTGCTATTTCCTGCTGTGTGTTGTAAGTGACACAACAAAGTTTTTGTTTGTGTCTGTTTATGGCCTGCTGTGAGCTTGCTGCACTATGCACACGTATACATAGGATCTCATCATTAACCGCTGTCGCCAGCTGCTATAGCGGGCTATTTTAAGCACCCTCAGGAGAGGTAATGCTCTGGGCACTGAGGTCTTTTTTAACCGTCTTCACCTGCCTGCTCCTTCAACACGTTTTGCTCACAAACCTTTCATCGAGGGACCAAGAGGGGCATGTCCAGAGCCAGCATGCCCTGTTCATAATGATCGCTCTCCAGTGGCATCGGCCTCCTTCAGCCCCAGTTGAATGAAGCAGTCAACAGGCCTAAGCCATAGGGACTAGCTGTCTAAAGTAGGTCAGACTTGTTCAGGGATGCAGCTGAAAGTGGGCCAAATAGAAAGGTCAATAAAGGTTGCTATAAAGTAGCACTGCTTGGTGTGATTTAAGGTAGTCGTGCACACATATACAGTAATTCAACTTTTGAAGCACTTTTTCTTCATCTAATGTATTTAGTTGTTACTATATTTTCAGGATTCTTAGTTTTATATACCCTAGGTGTGTGCTTAAAGCCAGCTTTTGCCCTAATAATTCTGAAATTGTTACAATAACAGACAGCTTTATCACACAACATGCTTATTTATTACAGAGACATGTCAGTGTCAGGTTTGGAGCTGCTTTGCTTAATTTATGCAACCTAAATATTAAATGTATTTTCTTAATAAATAGCAGGGGCAGTTGATCCTTATAAAAATAGCATGTAATAAATTTTACTTTGTTCAAAGATCAAACTCATCATTGCTACTATTTAAGGAATCAATCATTTTTAATTGGTTGATTCATTTATTTCCTGCTGCTTGTCGAGGTCAAGGTAGTATTAAATTCATTAAGTATACCAATTTACAAGGAATTAATGTTTTTTACAGCTTGAGAGGTGACATAATAATAAATAATTGCAGTTTCTGTCATCCCACTTGTTTTCATCATAATTTAATTAATAGAGGAAGCCTTTTAGTGTCTTGTCTGTGTGTTTCACGATTGAAATTCATTCCTGCCATCCAGGCTACAACGCTGGCACCAACTGGTCTATACATCCAGATAAACAGTCAATAAAGAGTATGGTGTTGGAACTTGGTGTTCATTGATTCATTTGGCCAATAGTTTTCCTGGAAATGTTTTTTTTTTTGTCTGTGAAATTGTCTAAAATAGAAAAATATGCTCATCAAAATGTCCTTAAGGTCAAAGCAATGCCACCAAGTTGCTTGTTTGGTCCCAGCAATATTCATCATTTGTCATCACACAAAACAAACAAAAGCAGAATTTAAAAAAAAAAAAAAAAGCAACTTAATGTTTGGCTTTTTAATCTTTGTGTCCATTCTGGTGACACATCCAGTACTGTTCACACAGAAATTAGTTTTCACTGCCCGTTGCTTCGTTTGTTGTTCGCTCAACAAGGTACCCATAGCCCATCTGTGCTTCTTTCGCAATCATCACACATTTACACTCAAAGCAGTCTGACAGGTCCATGATATGCACCATGCTGAGGCAACAGATTTAGTCCTGTCTGTGCGGCATGCTAATGCTTTAGCTGACAGCTCTGACTGGCCATCAAGACTCAGCTAATTTGTCAGAGATGTTTCTTTCTTTGTAAACACTGGCGCTCGTCGCTGTGACACCAGCTGATGAGATGTTTTCTACCACCTGCGTGTGCCAATAGTGGTTCCTGCTGGGGGTGATGATGTTAGCAGATATAAAAGGTAGTGTGCTATAAATTGGGCGACGTTACCACATCATGTGTAACCAAACACAAACAAAAGTTTTGCTTCTTTTTTGACTTTTGAAGTAGTATTAGAACTTTACAGTGAACATCTTTTTCACGTATGGTACATTTTTGCAGTGATCTAATGTAGTGCTTTTACCATGCAACTTTCTTTTTTAATGTAACACTGTTATTTGAAATTAAAAAAATGTAAAATATGTTGTTTTTTAAACAACAATAATCACACTTAATGTTCCTTTGTAAACAAAGTGTGTACTGCAGTTACATGAGGTATACTGGAAGTGCTTCAAGGCTACGTTCTGTGAAAATCAGGTTTTTTTTTTTTACCTTGGTAACATGTCCATGTGGTGATTTTTTTCTATATGCTGGAAGATACAATATTAGCGAAATAGGCAGTCAACACCATGGTTGAGCTTTTTAGCCTTGAAACTTCAGATGTATTGATGACAGTCTCAGAAACACAAACTACAATTTCTGGGCTTTTATATGTGACTAACCCAAGAAACTGATCCTATTAACTTGCAGCTTGGGACTGTCTGTATCGACATGGTTAGTAGAGAGAGACAGGGACTTTCAAGACTAGAGGTTGGGCGGTGAACCTCCCCAGGAGGGCTCTAAACTGTTTCAAAGGAGGCTTCGTGAGTGAAAGTGAAAATAAATCTTAGTTATCAAAAGATTACTTGGTGAAAGAGCAGTTTTTAGATACATTTTTACTGTTTTTCTTCGATTTCTCTGAGTCAGAAACTACTAAATGCCTTAGTACAAACAGATTTTTATGTCTTAGTGTAAAGTTATATTGAGCTTTAATATTAGGCTATCTCAGCTCAGTTGTTCAGTGGTCTATGGGAATGAATAATGCAATCACAATCTAATAGGCATCCAAGAATTCAGACAAACTAATGAATGAATGAAAGACTATCTTTTCTCCAAGCTTCATCTGATTGGACGACCTTAGTCTCAAACTTTGAAAAGAACTTTTAGAGACAAATAAACAAATGTGATTTCTTTAAGCAAATTCTCGGTATTTAAATCAACAAAATATATGCTGGAAAACCAACTGACACAGGACATCTCCACCTGACTATTTTGGGGCTGAAATATATACCTGCACTTTCTTATGCAATGGGTAGTTAAAATAGCCAAACAACTTGGCAGGACACAGTAGGGGTCCTACTGACAGAACAGCTGGAGGGATGCGCAGATCGGATGTACTGAATGAGCATAGGGAGCCAATACTGACATCATGGTATCTATCTGTCAGATTGAAATGCAGTCACTGGAATTTCCAAGTCAGTAAAATTGCACAGTTATACAAAACAAATTGCAATAAGGCTGGTGCCACTTTTGATTTACAGTTGTAATTTTATGTTACCTGACACACACACACAGTGATCGTAAATCAGTTCCACTTGTCGAGGTGTGTAGGTTTTAAAATGAAAAAGACGGAAGACAAATACAAGAACAATGAACATTAATATCAATATCAGCTGAGGTACTGAAACTAGCTATTGAGAAGAATTGTTGTAACACTGTATCCTCTGTCTGTCTCCTTATGATCCAGGTTCCAGTGAAGTTTCTGTCTCAAAGAAGCATCGCAGCAGAGGCCTTTTCCACAGCCTCTTCTGCTGTCTGTGTCACAAAGAAACCGAGCCCCCTTCAGCAAAACACAACGCCCCGCTCTTGGTAGAAGAAAATGGGACTCTGTCAAAAGTAAGTTCATCTCTTAGCGTCCCCCGCTCACTCTTCCGTGAGATATCATCTTTCTCCCACCTCCCTCGTCTTTTGAGCAGCATGTGGTCAGCATGATTGACACTCGTTTGATGGAGGAAACACATGCTTTCTTGGCTCAGAGCTTTTCATGTTTACAAGAGCGTCTCTCCTGAGCTATTATGTATGGCAAGGTGAAAAGTGCTCCATGTTTGTGCATCAGTCAGGGAGTTATAAGGAGCAAGGAAGCATTGCAAAAATGTGTGTGTGATCTGAAGATAACTATTTTGCAAAACCTAAGAACAGCTACTACAGAGGCACCACTGAGCAGGACACATGACAGGGTAGGCCCTTTGACTTACTGGAGATACATATAGTACAGTACCCGGTATCAGGAGTGATTGTAAGAGCATGTGCTGTCAGCAGACCTTCCGTACATTCATGAGGGTTTGAATGCACAAACAGAATGACAGATTATTCAGTAGTTTATAAATGAATCAATAGAGGCTTTGTGCAAAGGACGTTTGCTGTGCATGATGGATGTTTGATACAAAACATGATGTAAGTCTTACTGCTTGATTATTGACAAGCCACTACTGCTTTACATACAAGTCTTTGGACAATTGACAAAACCCCCCACGGTTAAAGTGAGTGTATTCTCAGAAATCAAGATGGCTTTTGGCAGTTGAGGTCTGAAGATCAAGTGGTCAAGACGGTCTCAGGTGTCAGTTTCAGATTTATGCCTTAGTTCAGCCTTTTATAGAGATTTGATATTCCAGAAGTTATTTGTCACGTCTTTCCAAGCCCCCAAAATAAATTGCTTGGTCTTTGGCAAAGGGAGGGTCGAGTCAAGTGCTAGTCTCAGTTTTGGTTGTGACAACCTGTCATGTCAGGAGCACACTGCTCCTGTTGCTGTTACTGTCTTGGGCGGGCCGTGGTCTCAGTGACTCCCCCCACAGCTCTGTGAATACCCACTCTGAATGGACCTGACAGTTACCTACCTGCCATTTGGATTTGTACTCAGCACGAACCAATGCATGGAGTAACTACTTGGAGGAAGCTTAGTCCAGATTGAGAAATAATTTCCTCATGTATTTGGAAAACTCTGAACAAAGCAAAGGAGAAGGGGGGTCATCTACTGAAGCCATGCTTACTGAACAATGCCAGGCCTCTAAATTAACAGAAGCTGCAGATTTAACCATCCCTTTGAAGGAAAGTGCTAATCAAGGCATGAAGGTCTTTGTGGAATACCATGAGCAGCCCATCAACGGAGACATGGACCCTTCTGTCCTTTGTCTGGAACCCTGCAACATCAACACAGATGAGACTGAATCTTGCACATATTGCAATGGACATGCTGAGATCTTTGAGCAGCGTTCAGCAAGCAACGGATTTTTTGAGTCCGACCAAACCCTCGATAAGTGTGAGACATCAGGGTTAAGCCAACCATTTGACAAATGTGCTCAACACTGTGAGTGTTTTAAACCTTGCAAGTCCTCTGAGCACTGTGCTAATCATAGCTTAGCTTCCAAATGTAGTCCTTGCTGTGAACAGTGTGCAGAACACCTTCAATTATTTCAACAATGTATGCCCACAGATCAGCAGTCGGAGTCTTCTGACTTTGAACCAGATGAATTGGAAGTCAGCTGTGGCAGTTTTGGTCAGTATGAAATGTCTAATTTGGGGCCAGAATGCACAGAACACCTACAATACGAGCTATCACATCAGCAGTGTGAGTCCTTTGACTCCGAGCCAGACACATCAACAGAGGACTTTGAGCAATGTGAAATGTCTATCATCTCTGACTCAGGGGACTCATTGGATTGTGGTGGTGAATATTGTGAGTATGACGAAAATCAAAATCAAACTGAATGCACAAATAATGATGATGATGATGATGATGATGACGATAGCTATGAAGGTGAACAAAATGAGTTGGAGCCTAGTGATGAAGAGTCCTCCAGATCAGCAGAAGACAGTGAAGACAGCCCCTGTGTAGGGGATTTCTTTGAGACCCATGTGTACACTAAAGAAAACTCACAGCAAGTTAGTACATCAGACATGTCTGCAGATCCCAGTGAGCTATGTGGAAATGATAACTCTGAAACAAGCCAAGAGTTCGAACCCACTCATCAATCAGAGCGCAACTATGAGAACAGCTTCTGCTCTGAGGAAGACGGTTCCTCAGATTGCTCTTCTGTGGAAACCAAATCCTTCAAGACTTGTCCAGATGGCAGTATTCCTTGTGATCCCTGCTCCGATTCATCTGGAGAATCTGAAAAAGGTGCTCAGGAAGATTCAAGTGATGAACAGACGCAGTGGGAGTCTTTTGAAGAAGATGAAGAAATACAGCAAAGTAGCATTAACAAAAGTAATGAGGACCAACAGAAAACTCCTTCTGTTGATATTGTTATTGAGGATTACTTTGACTTGTTTGACAGAGCTGACTACCACAGACACATGTTTGCACAAAAGCAGCGTTACATCTCCTGCTTTGATGGGGGAGATATCCATGACCACCTGTATCTTGAAGAAGAGGCACAGATGCATAAAGCCAAAAATATGTACAAAAGTGAAGAAGTAAACGAGGAAATAAATGTACCACAAACCGATGTGTGTTCAGAGGATGCACACGAGGAGAGCAGTGAGGAAGATACAGGCCAGAGAGACGAGGAGTGGATCGGACAATCAGAATCAAGTTTAACTGGAGATGAAGATGAAGAAAACGAAGCAGAGACCCTAGCCAGTTACACAGAGAACAGTGACGAAGCAGAGGATGATGAAGAACCTTGTGCATTAGATGTTTCTGAAGTCTGTAATGAAGAAGATGAGGCCTGCCTGTCCACTGGTAACGAGGAGAGTATGTGCGCACCATGTGCCAAGGAAATCTCTGTTGAAGGTGATGCTTATGAAGAGGAGGTTTATGATACTCAAGAGAAGTATGAATCTCTTGGTGGTGTAACCTGTACAAGTGATGAGACTGAGTTAACTGCTGCTGATGACAAAGATGAGCCTGCGCCTGAAGACGACGTATTTATTGCATGCTCAGAGATGGAGCCCTATTGGTCACTTATAGATGATGAAGAAATTGGAGAGTTTTGTGAGCTGGATGTCGAGGACTACTATGCCTATCAGATTAAAAGCATTCAGTCATCTATTCAGCAAGCCTTGAATGGATTTATTGTGGGAGAAAGATCATACGATGCTTCTAGGAACAAGAGAAAAGATGCTCTTGTATCTCTGGAAGAAGAACAGGCCAACCCACAGGAGTGCAAAACGGTCACGTTTCAAATTACTGAAGTCATTGAACTGAACTGCTCTGTTGTGGAAGAAACAGTCGATGAGGACTGTATGTTGAATGAAGGTTCAAGACAACTAAAACTCCCTTCAGATATTATTCACAGTGTCTCAAAACATGCCAAAATCGAGGGAGGGGATGTGGCGGTCAAAAGGACTGAGGATAACAAGGCCTCCGAACAAACCAGGCATTCAGAAGAGGAGAGTGACGATGAATCCTGTGAGCTTTGTGAATGCGACTACTGCATTCCACCAACAGAGCAGGTATTATGCCTTTGCGCCTTCACAGTGAACTACTTCTTCAGAACTGTGGGCAAAACGTAAAATAATCCTTTTCGAGGCAAATGTTCGTGGTCTATTTTTACATCAGTTAGACTGTACCGCCAGTAGTGGCAGTGAATAAGTTACAGATCTCCACTTGGCATATTATGTGGTATGTGTGTCAAATTCCTGTTCTGTCATTATGCTCACGTGGTGGTTCACTCTACACGGACAAACAGATGCTTCAGTGTTATGGGCCGCCTGTTTGTTCATGCCAGCTTGTTTTTAGAAGCAGAATCACATTAATGAACCATGATCACTGACCACTTGCTGAAGGACGGGACACCTTAGAGTGTTATTTACATGTTCCATCAACGTGGTAGCAGCTGTAGCATCCAAAGTTTCCTGTAACCCCTCACCGAAACACAACACAATTTAATCTCTTAACTGACAAGAAACACACACACAACAAGCTGGATGACTTCCACAACATACTGAGGTGGTCATTTTTGTTTTAAGTAACTGTTATCCTGCTTATATTGCTTCTGCTGCTCATGCTATAAAAGGTTAAAAGAGCTTTTTAATTGGTAGCAACCTTTGCGATAAATGTTCTTCAGGTCTTGACTGCGTGTTTTTGTCTTCAGGTTCCCACACAGCCGCTACTCCCACAGATGAAATCGAATGATGCAGGGAAGATCTGTGTGGTCATTGATTTGGATGAAACACTAGTGCATAGTTCATTTAAGGTAAGTTTGCCTGTGTGTGACAGCATTAAAACCATCAGTCTGATGTTGTGCAAGTCTACCTCGTGCTGCTAAAACAGATCTGAACCGTCGTGCAATGGACACGGGACCTCTCAGGGCGCCCTGTGGTGTCTGGCACCAGGACACTGGCAGCGGTCCTGTGGGGTGGGGGGGCATCCTGTGGATATTTAATCGAGTTGGGGTCTGGGGATTTGGAAGGCCGGGTCAACACTTTGGTCTCTTTATCATGTTCCTTCCACCATTCCTGAGTAGATTTTTCAGTGTGGTGTTGTAAGTGTCTGTTTGATAGTACAGGTGAAAATACTGTATATAGTTTTTTGTTAACTCGTTGTGGGAGGGTCTGACCAGTATGGGCTGGTGGGTAGAGTCATGCAGTGTTGTCGACCATAACTAAGTTTAAAGGTTTGTTTAAAAAAAAGAGTTTAACAATTTAAACTACAACAAAAAAATTATATAAAAATATTCCTTCCCCAATATCCCCTGTAAAACTAGGATCCAAATAAGTAGCATAAATAGCTGTGAGCTTGCTAAGTAATCAGCGATGGCTCCAGAAAAACAAGTAAAATAACATTTAATCCACCAAAAAACAACACATTTCTGTTTTAGGCTGTGATTGTTGTACAAACAAGACAGAGGCAGGCTCCCAGATAACTTGGCTAGCTGTTCGGGTGATCCATAAACAGGAGCTATAGTCCCCGGTGCAGCGGTCAGAGGTTCGAATCCAGCTCATAGCCATTTACTGCATATCATTCCCCCACTCTTCCACCCACATTCCATGTCTCTCTCTCCATTGTCGTAAATAAATAAAGACAAAAAGTCCATAAAATTACTAAAAAAAAAACACAAAACAAAATCTCTGCAGCGGCTCTGATAAATAAGTCGATTTTGTAACCTGGAATCCACCAGGCTTGCTGCTTCCCTTGCTCTCCAGATTTTAAGCTAAGCTTAGTAATTGGTCACTGTAGTTGTTACTTTTTCATGATTTTTCCCTAAAAATGAGAACAACTAGTCTGAGTCTAAATTTTTTCAGTGTGCTTAGAAATTTGTGTTCCGACGCTAGAGTATAATGAGAGCTGGGCAGTTGTCCATCAATAGCAGATGTTCATTAGTAGCTCATGTTTGTAATGCCATCAGAACAGTTGACTCTACTGTAGTCTAATGGCAAGTGGAATGTTAACATGCTAAAGCTATTTGGCTCCTAAAAGGTGTTTTAATTGCAAAACAGACAGTATCTCATACTGGATAACGACCTACTTCAGAAAAATCCTGCAAATATTTCATTGTAGAAGACATTGCACATTTTCTACTTAACTCTTAAATATAAAGAATAATCATTGTGCATTTAATCAAATTATTATTTATTTAATGTGTTCTAGTTGGTCTAAAAGTTCCTTTTGCCTACCCTGTTTGCTGTATTTAGAAGTCACCTTTTTAGTATTCAAACATAGGCAGGGAAATATGGTAAATATCGGTACATTTGTGCTGTAGGGCCTTAATGTTAATATTTAAATTATTTAGTTACATTTTTATGATCAGTATTACTGTATGGTCTTTACATTAACATTTCATTTAGTCAGGTAGATTATTTAATTTTTCTGCGATATTGTAGGTTTTTAACCTATTATGGATTTGTTTAATAAATTCTTAACACCACTGCTATTTCTGTATTGCAAAGCACTGTGGTTTAACTTGTTGCTTTGAATGTGCTCTATGTGCATATGGCGATGACTTGACTTGATATCTTGACAGCATGGTAGACACACTAATGTAAAGCTTTCTTTGCAAAGCATGTAATCTAATACCCAAGTCAAAAATAGCACAAAAGTAGTCAAAAATAGCAACGGGATTTGCACCTTTTCCAGAAGCGCTTAATTTATTTATCATAAAGGACTTCTACATATTGCTTCCTGAAAATTAACTCCATATTTTGAGTGCTCTAGTTTCATGAGATAGAAGCTACTTGCAACCTAAAGCTTATATGAGATCTCTGCAAAGCCAATAAAATTAGATTTTCTAGGAAGAAAAAGTATTAGTTTCATGTATGCTTTATAAGAAAAAAAAATGCAACTATATACACTTTTAAAAAGAATATTTCACCACATAATTTGCTCAACAGTGTAAATCTGTTAGTGTTAATATATTACATGTAAACATGCTTTTAGAAAATGTATTGAGTTTAACATTGTTCATGCTATTACATGGCTTCCTTTTGATTAGTTTGATACCTTTTAAGGTAGCATTCAGTGAACAAAGTAATCAATGCCAGAAGAAGTCAAGGCTCCCATCATGACAAATTATGTAATGAATGCCATGTGGTGTTCAGTCCTTCTCAGGTCACAGACTGTCCTTAAGGATGTCACTGGATATTGCCGTTAGCTCGGCGTAAACAGGGTCAGACTCTGTTCTAATGTTACATTGTGTTAGCTGATGGCGTCGAAAGACTGATTGATGATTAGAAAACCCTTTTATTCATGTGTTAGCACATGAATAAAAGTGTGCTGAGCAAAATATTAGAGACACTTTTAAATGTAACACTGTCTGGTACCAGAACTATCTGCCATAACCTCAGTAATACAGATGAAGTAGATTTATCGTGTTACATCAACAAGAACTGAAAGTGAAGACGCTTCATTAACGTAGAATTTATGGCAGAGCTGCTGAATTGGTTCGCATTAGATTTCACATATCACAGTGTTTGATGAGTGTATGTCGGCAATTTTGAAGAACTTAGTCGTTTTTCTGTGGAAAACATTTTTATTTTTACAAGTGGAAAGTAACTTCTGAATTGAACATTTCAAATTGTTAGATTGTCAAACCAGGAATATCTACAAAGTTGTGTGGAGGCGGTTTAAGGAGTTGTAGGCCGGAGGTAAACAAAAAGGCTGGTGCAGACATTTAATGTCTCACAAAGCAAAAAAAACTGCTGAATTTGCAATAAATTCGATGGTTAGACTGAGTTCAAGCCACTTCATTCCAGTAGGAGTAAGAACAGACAGAACAAAAAATGTTTCACTGACTGACATGTCAGTCAAACTCATATCAGGCAGTTGGTGTTCAACGTGTCATGAACCAACACATGCGACCGAAAGTACACGTGCATCATTTATGAGGGCATACTTACACTTTCTGTTTGCATCTCGTGATTCTGTCTTACTTACATGACCTCATAATATCCCAATGTAGGCCATGGTGCTACGCCTTACATAGAGCATGCTTCTCGAATACATGCACATTGCAAGTGTGAGAACCACTAAAGTAAATCAGATATTATATGGGCCCTGTCACTCTCTGTGGCACCTATGTTTCAGTGATTGAAGGGTCAGCAATGAAATTATTTACAGTGTTGTGTTATTTAGGAGAATCTGAGGTGGCGTCTGCACGTCTTTTTTGACACATCTTCACTTTTGATTTATTGCCATCATCTTCGTCTCTCTGACAAAGTGTTGATTTACTTTGGAGATTAAATAAAAATGATTATTTGTGTCTTTCTGTTTTTGTTTCCAACAGCCAGTGAACAATGCAGATTTTATCATTCCAGTGGAAATTGATGGAACAGTTCACCAGGTAGGCACTCGGCATGCTTGCATTATAATTTCTTACTATTTCGCTGCAGTGTTAAAGCATAAACCTGTCATCATGTAAGTTACACAGTACTTTCTGCAAACCTGCTAGACCTCTTTGTAGAAGATTTGTATCAAATTGTGCAAGCAGAATTTACACCGAGCACCATTTTATAGGAACTATGTGTCACTGTGTTGTGTAAAAATGCCGGCAAACCAAAATCTCTGCTATACACAAACTGATTCTGACAAGTTTATGAACCCACAAATACAGAAAAAAGGCAATAAAAGTTAAAAAAAAAGTCCCAGTCTCTACAGTCAGGAACGCTGTGCTAGTGGCCTGACAGAGCTGTAGGCCTTTCTGTTGATGGCTCCAAACAGCAGGTGTCTATTTCAGTGAGCTGACGAAATCCTGGCAGGCTTCTTAGAAATCACTGGCCATCAATCTCACTCTCTGTGCATATTATGTCCTGCTCATTGGTGCTTATTGGGAAAGGCAGTGACTTTTCCCTGCAGGCTTTAAATGGTAACTACAGTCTGTTGTGCTTGGCCTTCCAGAAGACAGAGGAGCTTTGTTGTCCAAAGGGCCTGGGTCTGTTTCAAGTAATCCAGGATAGGCTTGTTAAAGTGGGGAAAGCCTATTCGGGACGACTTGGTTCAGAAACAAGGCCGCCAGCGTCTTAGTGGAAGTAGAAATTAAGTACCGTTGAAGTGCTTTTATGTATGTTTTAACCCTCTGAACTCCAAACAGTTTCTGGACGGTTTTTGCCTCTTCACATTTAAACAATTTACCCATATTTACATATGCAATACCAAGTCCTGCACCTCTATGAAAACGGCACAGCAATCTCTAGAAGTAGAGAGGACTCATCAATGTCTTCAGTGTAGTATGACATGGACAAAATGACTTAATTACTGAAAAAAGAAAAAATTAAAGGTGAATTTTTTTGATTATTTATTTGACCAAAAATCTCCTGCCATCACCATTTATAACTTTGTTACTACACTAGTGGATCTACACACTATAGATATTTTGCTGTTTTTATTTAAATTTTTTTTGGCAGTTACCTCCTCTCTGCGCTGTGTAAACACAGCCTGCAGTTGAACCAAAAACGTCTTGAATTTTTGTCATGTGACTGCTGGTCACAGCTGGGTCACACTAAACATTCAGCTCCATCAAGGACGGCAGATTTTTATTTTTTATTTTTATTTTTTACAGAATCTAGTTAGTGCAAAATGCAAAATCAGATGTAGAATAAAGTGGTTCTAATGAAATATTACGATGTTCAGCTTTGAATTGGTTAACTCCAAATTTAATTACATCTGTATATCACACATAATTAGTTCAGGGACCATTAGAAAGATGAAAATCGGATTTGTGTTGGCGGTTTCTAGCTCTGAAAAATGCTGTGATTTTAATGGATTTTGGGGTTCAGAGAGTTAATGTAAATAGTAGGCTACATCTTTGTATTTATTTCATGTCACTTAAATAACATGCAGGTACACTGCTGTTGAAAAGTTTGGGCTCACCCAGACAATTTCATGTTTTCCATGAAAACTCACACTTTTATTCATGTGCTAGCATAATTGAACAAGGGTTTTGTAATCTTCAGTTAGCCTTTCAACATGATTAGCTAACACAATGTAGCATTAGAACCCAGAATAGTCATTTACCACACTATCGATGTCTAGACTGTATTTCTGATTCATTTATTGTTATCGTCATTGAACAAAAGCAGCTGCTTTTCTGTCAGTGATCCCAAACTTTTGAACGGTAGCGTACATACAAAAAGAAAATGCATACTGTTCCTTTTCAATAATTAACATTAAATAGTGATAGAACTGTTATGTTTAGAGACTGTTTCATTTTATATGTGAGATAGCACAAACACAAATGACTTGTAATAAACAGTGCAGGGGCTGTATGTACAGATTTTGTTCAAAGAATTTCCAAACACATTAGATTTCAATTTTATTATTATTTTTTTTACCTTGAGTTGTTTGTGTTTCTGAACCAGTTCCTAACAACAGAATCATGTGCACTAATTTAGTATTTATACTGCTGTGTCTTTTGTGCCCAGGTTTATGTATTAAAGAGACCCCATGTTGACGAATTCCTCAAGAGGATGGGAGAGTTGTTTGAGTGCGTTTTGTTCACCGCAAGCTTATCCAAGGTCTGTTCTCAATGTCTGTTCTTGGTTCAAATTTTACTTCCATGTGTCGACTGGATTGTTGGACTAAAAAATAAATCAAAACATTACTTAAGTTGCAATATGGTGAAGTGTAATATCCCAGTCAGAGCTGAAATAATATGTTACAAAATGCTATGTTAATGAAGAATAGTGCTGCTACACACATTCTTAAACTGGCAAATGATATTCTCCAGACATGACAGACCATATTTGTTTGATACAAACTGCAGCAAGATTCACATCATATTTTTTTCAGTAGAAAGAAAATATTAAAATGACCACTACATGTGTATTATCTGTCAAAATATTCACAATATTCAGTTTTTTTGCACATTGTTCAGCCTTACTAGATAGCATGTTGTCTGTTGTCATTTTGCACATCGACGTTGATGTGCAAAATGACACCCGTAGTTGCAAAACATTATGCTTTGGATTACTGGAAAGCCAGGCTCATCTTTGAGAGTGATTTAGAACCAGCCATTCACATCCAGATATCTGTCAGGGGATTGCGCAGACATTTTAACCTCCAACATTTACTTCAAACTGTGTTAACCTTAACCTTATCTTAACTTTATGAAGCATCTGGTCAGCCACACTCCAGGATTAGGTTTTAGTCGCTGTGTTTGTTCCTCTGCAGCATCTCGTAGTAACGTACCAGTAATGTAATAACGGCCAATACTGTACTAAGTTATGACGTTATTGGTTGGTTGTCACGTTAATGGCTTAGCATTAACAAGTCTTTTCAAAAAATCCTTTGAAAATGTAATAGCTGCATCTGATAATGTAATAATACATAAATAGGACTGCATTTCTTGAAAAGAAAAGATTTTTGTTGCAGTTTTCGTTCAGTTTGTTCACCAAAAATAGGTATAATGGAGGGCATAGTTGTCATATTCATTCATCAAAGATGCATCTTATATGGGTCTCACTCTCCAATTTGAGAATTATTTATAGTGCAAAATCTTTATTTTGAATATTATTTATTTGTTTAGATCTGTAAATTCATAATTCCATGTCAGTGTCAGTTGGATGTTGCTTTCTCAAATGAATTTACTGCATTTGTTTTGGGAAAACATTTCACTAAAATGTTTTTCAAACATTTCTCAAAGGAAAAAACGATTCAGTCCTCACTTGAAACTGTTTTTAAATAACTGGATTGGCACAATGATGGCACTTAACTCCAAAAACCAAAACGTTTTATGAACACATTGAAAGTTTTATGAGCACATTGAACTCAAGGGAAAACATCAACATAAAATTGGCACGACTTCTCCCAGTAAATGTCCTTAACTTTGTACATTACTGAGAAGAATCCAGACTTCATCCACTGGTTGTCATTCCCAAAAAATTGTTTATGTGTAAATACGGACCACTGTTGGTCCAGCAGCCTTGTAGAGCTTCATAATACTAAAGAAACAGTCATCTTCTGTGTCTAGTTCTAGGCTCTCTGCCAGTACTTCTCTTTTATATCAGAGAAGAAATGCTAGCACTATTTACTGGTACGTTATTCCGGTTTTGGCTTTATTGCGTTTAAAATGGCTAAAATTATAATGTTATTGGCAGGTGTTACATTATTGGTTGCTACACACCTAATGGGAACATTTGGGATTGAATGCTGTTATTAGTAATCACTTCTTTATGGTGGACACAAAGTGAATGTGCTTATACTGCACATTAGCATTTGATGCATTGGAAGGTTGTAGCTCCATGGAAGCCATAATGTTCATGTTTTAAAAGCTTACTGTGAAGAATAATTCATTTCAGAGCTTGTTAAGTGTCATAATCTTCAGACTAATGTACAATATGCACCAAGTTATAGTTTTACAAATTAAACGCCAGCTCTGTGGGGACACGAGACACACAACGGAATGCTAATAGCTGAAACTAAATGGATTCACACTGAGCTTTGTTTTTGCTTGTTTAGAAAGCGAATGCTCAATAATAACCCTGTTAGAACTGAACAATCTGTGTATTATTTAATTGCAGTTTTTCTGACTAATAATATGGTTTGATTTGCAAAAAAATAATATAACCTAATATAAAAATACACAACTCTGGCTCTGATGCAGCTGCTTATCTCTATCTGTAGTCACTGATTATACAGTCTGGTTATAGAAGAAGGCTGACGGCCTTTTAACACACAAGGATGAATGTCAGAAAGCTCTCGTAATTAAACGGACATAAAATATACATTTTTACTGCATGTGTATCTTAGTTCCAGTCACCATTTCTACATCTTAATAACAAATAATCATTATCAGTATTAGGCTGGAAAAAAACAAACATTTATCAACCACTGGCTGTTACACAAAGAGGCCAGCATTAATTTGTAAAATCCTTGACACGACCATTAAAAGCCTGAGTTACACGTCCTGCATCTCATATCCTAATTTGCAACCTTTTTCATTTGCTAATTGCATTGTTTCAGACAGCAATTTTGATTTAAAATGGATTCATTCTTCAGCCCTAGGCACTTAGCGGTTGCTCACTTAATTGAAAATACATCATTTAAAAGAAAATTAAACTATGATAATGGTCTATCTGATAAAGAAATGTGTTTGTTTCTTACCTGCTCCCTGGCCTTCTGTCATTTTGCAAAAGTGGCTCTCCGGCAAATCAAGTGGCGCATCTCTGCCCTACAGCACACACCACCACCTGTTATCTGCTGTTTAATTCAGTAGTCTGTGCTTGTCTTGTTGCTTTTGACTGGAAAACAATTTAATGAACATACCCAAACATAACTGTTGTAGAGCTATAGATAAACATGCACTACCGTTCAAAAGTTTGGGGTCACTTAGAAATGTCCTTATTTCTGAAAAAAAAGCATTTTTTTTTCTGACGAAGATAACATTAAATTAATCAGAAATACAGTTTAGACATTATTAATGTAGTAAATGAGTATTTACCACAGGAAACGGCTTATTTTAGTGGAATATCTGCATAGGGGTACAGAGGAACATTTCAAGCAACCATCACTCCTGTGTTCTAATGCTACATTGTGAAAGTCTAATTAATGATTAGAAAATCCTTGTGCAATTATGTTAGCACATGAATAAAAGTGTGAGTTTGGGTGATGCCAAACTTTTGAATGGTAGTGTTGCTCAGCTGTGTTTGAAGCTGGTCTCTGTTTTATCATTGTATTTACTGATTTATTTGCTTCTATAGTACGCAGATCCTGTCTCGGACCTGTTGGATAAGTGGGGGGCCTTCCGGAGCCGGCTCTTTCGGGAGTCGTGCGTCTTCCACAAAGGGAACTACGTAAAAGACCTGAGTCGCTTAGGAAGAGACCTGAACAAGGTCATCATCATTGACAACTCCCCAGCCTCCTACGTCTTCCACCCTGACAACGCAGTATGTCATTTCTATTTCTTTTTCTGACATACAACATACATGTGATTAAGACACCAACAGTAATGTCCCACTTTCAAAACAATATCCACATAATTGTTCACATCATAAAGTGCTGTAGAGTACTAAAAAGGATTTCTAACTTTGCCAACTTGTGCTTCTTCAAACGTCCAGGTTCCTGTAGCGTCCTGGTTTGACGACATGTCAGACACTGAGCTCCTCGATCTCATCCCTTTCTTCGAGAGACTGAGCAAAGTGGACGACATCTACGAAATTCTCAAGCAGCAGAGGACTTCAAGTTAACAGTGGCAGGGTTCTGGGATGGAAATAATCACCAGCGGCTGTTGTCTCGGGGCCACGGAGGCTGGTGGGCCAAGGGCTCCACACTGCTTCCCACTACAAGGACCACACTGCGAAAATTTACCTGCCATTTAATCTCATAGTCTTTGAGTAAGTTGGATAAAATAAAAGTAAAAGCAGCAGGGTTATGTGTGACTGCACTGACAGTTACCTTATCCATCCGTGCTTGTCGTAATGCCGGACTTAATATGAGATTAAATGACTTCTGTAGATATCTTTTGCAGTGCAGCTAGTGTGTTGTTGTTGTCGTTATGTGACAGCAGTGACCTTTGTAAGTGTGCTGTAAAGCTAGATTGTGTGAACAGATGTTCAGTGCCTTTCTACACGTGAACCGCCATCAGTCATTTTAATTCAGTACAATGATGCATTTCTAGTGAGATTTCAAGCGTAAACGCACAGAAAAGAACAAGAATCCATTAACTTAATACAAACACAGTCGACAATCATTAACTCTGGAGATTTTAGGTGGAATCACTTCTTGAAATGCACATTTTGACATGTTCCAAGCACTGTGCACTTACTGTATGTCTTTGGAAAGCTTTGAACAAAATCTACCATTTACTGTAGCATTTGCATTTAAGTTTAAAAGGCTCCAGAACACAGTAAGGAACTGTCACTGAATGTGTTTATTCTCTACATTCTAGGTGACAACTAAATCCATTATTACAGTAAAGTAATTATGAGTGTGTAATAACCCTTTTAGAAGTTGTTCAGCTGTGTTCAGTCATGAAAACGTAATATTTTAGCTTTATAATTGCGTAACATTAATTGTTGAAAACATGAAGCTTTTAAAATCAGTTATATATAAAACTCTGGATTAGCATTAAGATTATTGGACCTTTCACACACAGAGACTTACCACTGCAGAAATGGTGAGATTTTTCTTGTAAATACAGTATATCAGGATTATCGTTTTGATTTGGTTTTAATGTTATTTTGTCTAATGTTATTTTATCCAGTTGTATCAGCCGCCACAGTGTGCCGTGCATCAGTAATGCAATGTTGTTGTTTAATGTGTGCAGGAGCGGGTTGTGACCTGCTACAGGATCTTAAATAAGTCTGATTTGAAAGCACACTCTGATGCCTCCTATCGGTAAACTTGAATCCGAGCTGTAAGACGTAAATGGAGTCGAGTGCACTGCCTTATTGGTCTGCGTGTCCAGTTTCATGGGGGGAAACTTGTGCCAGACATGCTTGAGTCCTGCTCTACTTTGCTTCAGTCTGGAGCGAGTGTGTGTTTTTGTATGCGTGGAGTTACAGTGTGATTGCGTCAGCGTGAGTATTTCTATGGGTTTCAGATTAAACAAAAGATACTTTGACAATACGCGGACAACTATAACCTGTCTTGAATAATGATTTAACTTTTTTTTTTTTTACTGTATGCATCAAGAGTATTAACATTGTGATTTAAACTGGTTCAAACAAGTGAGTTTTTAAATTGCTGCTGAGACTGAAAAACAAAACAAACAAAAAATAACAGACTAGAGATATTTTTACCGTGCATCAATAAAGCATGTTTTATTGAAACAGGTCATATTTCACTACAGTACTTGATTTCACATACCTAACGCTCAACACAACATGGCAGAGCTGGAAACAGGTCAAATGGAAAAATGGAATATGGAACAGATTTCATATGAAAACAGCTATCATTCTCCACTCATCAAATGTAATACCCACTCAACAAAGCATTTTAGTAAATCAAGCACGCCCTGATTATCAATCAAGGTGATCAAGTACATTTTTTTTAACCTATTTCTTTCTAAATTACTTCATTTTTGGCCCAATGTATTTACATTACAAGCCTCTTGCTGCAAGACAGAACTTTCCTCATTCAAACTTGTCATCAAAACATACAAAACAATTTCTATACAATGAACTGATGATGAAAATAGACTTGAACTGTGAAATTGAATGAGCTGTTGTTGAAGTGATCCATTCAGCATATTGATTGATCTGATTTTGGGGAGTTGACTGGAAGCTAACACTGCTAGTACGTCATGCTGGTGTTTCTGTTTTCTAAACCCAAAGAATTCTGAGTCTCTGTCACTGCAGCCACACAAAACCATGCTTTGATATATGATGAACCTAAACTGAGTGCAAATCAAGGTATGTAATATTACAAAATGCATATCTAGTCTGTAAGTTGTGGTTCTGAAGCTCTACAAAGGACCAAAATAGAATCTGGAGCACAGAAAAGAATTTATGAGGGGAAAAACCACATGTACAATCAGTGTGTGTAGGCAGTCTGAACAAGACCAGATATCTGCAAATATAAGAGATTTTGGTTTTGATTTATGCCAGTTTGGAGCCTTAGCATCAGTCCTGTTAATTAAAATGTCTCAGGTAGAACTCTTAATGTGGATTGTATTGATTTTAACTATACACTCCTCTTTACAGAATTTAAACCAGATATTTATTGGCACAAAAAAACACAAAGCTGAAGCTTTTTTTCAGCCAGTTAACAGTCAAACCACTTTCACACAGGGCATTATTTACACTGAAACTGCTATTTGTGTAATGACAACGGAAAAAAATCAAGTCATCGAAATATCTTCACACTACGACACGTTTTACATGAACAGGATTCTATGAGACAATTTAAAGAACTGCATGAAAATCCATCACAACCCTGTTTAAGCCAGTTTTATAGACGGTTTGTAAATATATAAGCAATGTCAATGTTACAACTTGAAATCGATCAATATAGTTGTCAGGTGACGACAGATGAGAGATTTCACTCAGGGGTCACCTGTGAAATTTGAGCAGAGAAAAGAAAAGATTTAAGAACAGAAAGTGAACAAGGCTGGTCTTATTCTGTCAACATATCAGTAAACCTAAGTTCTACGTGAGTAAACTTGAGTTGAGTACTACTCAAGTTTACTACAAGAGTCTACTCCATACATATTGTAGTCATTATTAGACATGATGTAGACTCTATCCAGCAAAGGATGTGCTAAAAAAAACAGTTGCTAATAACTGATGAAGCTAGGGGTGTAACGATACACGTATTCGTACCGAAACGTTCGGTACAGGCCCGTTCGGTTCGGTACAGAGGTGTACCGCGGTATGAAAATTTTAAGACCATTAAGAATGGCAAATGTACAGAATTGTTTAAATTGTGAAACCTAAAACTTTGTAGTGCCCACAGTTGCAACGGACCTTCTCTGGCTCACACAGTCGCGCAGTATTGCGGAACTAAAAACAAGTAGGAGTTTCCAGGGAGATAGGCTCCAGCACCCCCCGCGACCCTAATGAGGATAAAGCGGTGGAGAATGGATGGATGGATGGAGTTTTCAGGGAACCACAGGATGTGATGGATCGTTATTCTCCGGCTATGGCTGCCGGCGCTTCCTGGCTAATGCTAGCAACAACGGGAAGAAGCTAGTGCTGGAAGATGCTCCGGCGTCATTAAAATCACCCGTTTGGGATCACTTCGGTTTCCCAGTGAAGTACGAAAAAGTAGAAAAACAAATGGACAGGACGAAAGCCATATCCTGGCACTGTGAAGTGGTCCTCAAGTATGCATCCCACAACACGTCAAACTTAGACACACATTTGAAAAAGCACCATCCAAGCGTAACTATCCCCGCTGCTAGGAAAAACAGCGGATTGTACAAACGATGCTCCCAACATCATTTCATCAAACCCTGCCTAGCAATTCAGAACGGGATTAAGCAATAACCAAGTCCACTGGTGTTTTCATAGCAGCAGATCTACGGCCATGCTCCGTTGTTGAGAAATGAGGTTTTAAACTCATTATGAAGGTAAGTGTACATTAACTTTACTTTGTATTATTGCTTTGCTCTTTGCTATAGATAAATGACTATATTGTGTATTTTTTTAGCCTACTAATATATTTATGCTGGTAAACTAAATGGAGTTTTTTAAAAAAAATCAGTAGGGTTGTTTTCTTTTCATTTTTCCCCTTAACTGAGAACCGAACCGTGACTTCCGTACCGTAATACGTACCGAACCGTGATTTTTGTGGACCGTTAAACCCCTAAACACCTCGAAAGAATGTCATATCTACTCGTGAACCCCTACAAGTTATGGTCCGAGCCATGTTACAATGAGATCTGAGTAGAATGAATGATTTTTTTTTCCATCTCACAATTCATTTCAGAGATTACAAGTGATTTATAGAGCCAAAACAATTGAGTATTTAACCCAAAGAAAGCAAAAAAATTAGAGTAAGTCCTGCATATTGTATGTTGTGCAAGATAATCTGTTTTTCTCTCATACTTATTTTGGAAGTCATCAGGTTGATCCTGCTCAAAACTTTCACTTTGCAAAAGCAGCTGCACAACAGAAATATTTATACTTGACTAAACTTAACACCTGAGGACAAAGACATTTCCCAATATTTACAGTAAACAGCACAAGTAAGTACACCTCTGTGCAATATCACCTAAAAATCAAATGATTCTGCACTGACATTACTTCTCATTTGAACAGAAGGTATTTGTTCTGAATTAAGAGTTTAAATTTACAGAAAAAACAAATATATATATATATATATATAATAATAAAAATGGGGCTGCACAGTAGTTGGGCAGTTAGCATTGTCGCCTTGCATCTAGAAAATCCCCGGTTTACGTCCTGACCTGGGCCTGGGATCTTTCTGTGTGGAGTTTGCATGTTCTCTCTGTGCATGTGTGGGTTTTCTCTGGGTACTCTGACCTAATCTATCTTGATTTGATCATACCAAAAAGTGTGTATCAGGCTTCATTTCATGATATTTAGCAAAGTTTAATCTTGCAGTTTTGTGTTGAACAGCAAGCAGGGCTTTTTCCTGGATTCTGTCCATAGAGTGATGCTGTAATGCCCTCCACCCAGCTGTCACATAAAGTGATTTTCACTGATAACCCCAGAGCCAAGTGTGAAGCAACTGCCCCACTGTTTTTCAGAGACAGATTGTGCACCGTTTATGGCATGATTTTCGGAAAGTGGTACTATGGCTTGTTCTGTACCTCCTGATTACTGCTGCAACTGTGTTTCCACAGATTTTTAGTTGGTTGCTAATCTTTCTGGTTCCTTTTCCAGCTTTATAAAGTTGAGTTATGAAGAAGGTCTGATATTCATAGCTCATTTATAACTATGTTTACGCTAATTGGAGATCACAGATGGAATTAGAAGTAGTGCAGTTATTGAGATGGGAGGCAGTTTTACATCATTTGACATTCAACTATATATTACACACTCACTTCTACTTCTACTGTGTGCACTAGTAGTACCTAACCTACATTTAGCTCAAAAACATTCAGAGCAAAACCATCTGCTTCACCAGTGTTATTCTGTATACTGACATGCATGACATGTATCACACTCTTATGGGGTTTTCCAACATTTTAATTTTCCCTGCTGTGGCCGAGTTCTGGTTGACCTACATTTTGCCCTCAGTTTAAACCCAAATGAATGTACAACAGTTTTACCACTGAGTCCAGATAATATAACATTACATGCTTTCATTTAAAGCCAATATAATAAAACTATAATTAGTTTACGCGTCTACACGTTCAAAGGGCTCCAGAAGGTTCTATGGTATGTGCTCTGGATTGCTCGACCTACATCTCTGTTGATAGGGTAGGCCCATAAATACCCTATATTATTTACAGATTGCAGCACTCTTGGGGCCAAAACATTTACTGTATTTATTGCTTTGGGTTGCATGTGCCGCGCCAAGTCATGCAACGTGCTTAAACATGCCACCTGGGCAATTTGGAATCAGTCCGAAGGGTTTGTCTTTTTGCTGCTGCAGTTTTAGTTTTTTCATGCTACTGCGAATAGGGCTTTTTAACTGATTTGTTTGGGAAAAAAACTATTACAGTTAAGCACTGTTTGCTTTTGCAAGGATGGAGCATTCCTCTGATTAATCTAAAGACATTTCTATCCAGACAAATGAAGTAAACTCAAAGCTTTGCCATTACCACCATCTAGTGGTTAACTGTTGAATTACATTACTGGGTTCTACAGTATATAACACATTGAACCAGCCTGTGAACTAAATTTGCTGTTATTCCTGGTGCTAATGAGGTGCATCACTTTTCTAGCCTATACACCTGTAAAAGTAAGTATTAGTTTCATAGCCTTTGATTGTCATAAAATATTTCTACAGCAATTTGTAAACTAAATAGATTACTTTGACATATTTGCAAATGACTTCCTGTTAATTTTAGGAAGTCGCAATCTCTTCCTGTGGCCCTCTATCAATCTTAAATGTACACAGATATATCCTTCAGTCTATATATCCATATCTATGTCATATTTAAACTGTTCAGAAAATTGCAGTTAGTAAATGGTGTTCTTCTCTGTACTCACTACCCGAAGCTGGGCTCTGCTCTTTGTTTTCCCAAAGGTGAACTCCACCACTCCACCCATATCTGGGGAGGTCTGCCGGAGGGTCAGCTTGTACACTGTTCCCATCTTCTCCAGGCGAACCCGAGAGCTCGGCTGCAGGGCCTCCCCATTCAGACTCCATATGGGGGATTTAAGGACAGGAACTGAGATCTCACATTCAAAGCAGGCCTCATCAGGAGCCATGACCTCCACGTCTTTTAGCTCTCTGATTATCAGCAGAGACTGGGCTGTGTCAGTAAACAGCAGAGAGGGAGCAGTGTTAGCTGTTTTTTAAATTAATGTAAACACATATGTGTTTTTAACAAGCTCGCTGCTTGATATGTAAGAACTGAATGGTAAAATTAGGAGTATTTTAGAGGAAAAGGAACAAAACTAAAACTTTGACAACACTGACATCTACTGGTTAATAATATATAGTATTGTATTTAGCAAATGCCATGCGATAGCTCGTTCCCAGACATTTACAGTGCATATAAGTGAAACATGTGTTGACCTGTACTAGTAGGGAAAGTACAGGTAGTACTAATAATATTCATTAACTTTTTCACCAGTAAGTCATAGCAGTCTGATAGTGAACTGGAATGCTCAATACTATGGCAGCTAAATGGAATTCAGTGGGTGTTATTCATCGTGTGGCTGTGGGTTTAAGCAGACCATCCATTAGAATGCAGTGTTAAAGATTCCACTACCTATTAACAGTATCTTGTTCTTCAAATGCAAAAACCTAAAAAAATTAAACGCCAAGCCTTTTGCAAAGGCCACTATCTACAAAGCCAAGTGTAAAAGGAAAACATGCAAGTAAAAACGTGATTACAAATTAAGAGTAAGTACCATGAGACTAATTTCTCTATTTTGGGCCTCTTCTCCTTCTACCTGCCTGTGATCTAGAAATTGATCTTAGCCTGCCATTTTGAGGGACGTCTTGATTCAAACGATGCACCTCAAGCATTGAGGAGGCTTGTTCCGTGGTCCAGTTCTGATGCTCATGTGCCCATTGTTGGTGCTTTCGGTGGTGACTGCTCTGTGGCTATGCAGTTCCACATGCAAAAAACCGCAACGCAATGTATATTGTGACATCTTTCTATCAGAACCAGCATTAACGTCTTCAGCAATCTGATCAGCAGTCGTCTGTTGGATCAAACCAACCGGGACTGCCTTCGCTCCCGACGTGCATCAATGATCCTTGGCCGCTCATGACCCTGTCACTGGTTCACCACTGTTCCTTCCTTAGACCACTTTTGATAGATAATGACCACTGCTTATCGGGAACACCCAACAAGAGCTGCAGTTTTGGAGATACTCTGATCCAGACAATTTGGCCCCTGACAAACTTACTCACATCCTTACGCTTGACCATTTACCCTGCTTCTAACACATCAACTTTGAGGACAAAATGTTCACTTGCTGCCTAATATATCCAACCCACTAACAGGTGCCTTGATGAAGAGATAATCAGTGTTATCCACTTTACCTGTCAGTGGTCAGAATGTTATGCCTGATTGGTGTATATCACTCAATCAAAATACATGTAGCTCTTTGTGGGCTGTTCTGCTCACATGACAGAGATCATGAAACACAGTGGTATAACAAAAAAAATAGACTGATAATGCAGCTGTGGGTATTATCTGAAGTAAGGATGTCTCATTTTGTTAAATGCCTGTTGACCTGACTCCTCTCTCCTCTTTGCTTCATCTGCTTAGATGTCTTAGATGTGACAAGAGGAGTTGAGGATGTTCAAACTGAGAAATAGGGGGCTGGTAATACTCTCCTCCACATGCAGAAAACACATGTTTTAACTTTGCTTTTCCGGTAGGTGGTGCTATCAGGCTAAGTATGTATTTACAGTCTGGGGCTCCCTCCGTTGCACCACTACATTACTACTATAAGAGAGGGGTCTCAGACAGTTGCTATTGTTATCTTATAACAGCCTTGGATATGTTGCTGGGGAAAATTAAATGTTGTTGAGCTATGATGACTGAGGAGTGCCTATATAATGAGAGTGGCGACAACTGGGGATTTGACGCCATTTTGTTTCCATTCACTCAATATGGGATGCGCAGCGCGAGGTGCACATTCACGAAAACGATGAATTGTTTACTGATTTCAAGACATGTTTTGGACAAAATAATTTACTGGCTTGTTTTGTCTGGATGTCCAAGGTTGGATTATGGCCGTTTTTAGTGGAATATTTTCATATGTGACTAGTTTTGAGCCTTCAAAGGTGAGTTGTGCTGTTTACGTTATTTGCTGTTTGTTGGACAAATGTGTTTATATTACCCGCTGTGGTAATCACATCTGAAAGTGGTTTATACCGGCGGATTCATGAGAATCTAAGCTTTCCATGGGTATATAATGTTTCTATCATCGAGTTTGCAGCTTCGGTCAATTTAGTAAAATACGTTTTCCCGTCCGCCTGTACGCTGCTGCAGCTGTAAGCATATGGCTAACAGCATCTTCATGCTAACGGCGGCTAACAGCCCAGAAACAAGTGAACAACACGGAGCCTGTTCGGGTCATATGAGGCTGATAAGTGACTACAGGTTGGACGGAAAACAGAAAATAGGAAACAGAAAACTGTCAGCTCTTTGTTGAATTGGAAATCATGTGAATGAACAGGGAGGCTGTTGTCGAAGCTCAGATGGGCCGCTGAAGTTTAACGGGTTACCCCGTTAAACTTCAGCGGCCCGTATTTCATGCATGAAAATGGTCAAAGTCAAAATAACCACAACTGCCTAAAATCACATCAAACTTTTCTATCTGTCATTCACCCATACATCATAACATGAAAGTACATACATGGGACTAACCTGGCACAAAAATCATGATGAAGTCGGTTTCCATCCCACTCTCCGGACTTTATTTTCCCCCAGTTTCATTCTTTCACTACTCCTGGGAAATCTAAACATGTGTAATCCCTTCTCCGATCGATTTGTGCACCCAAAGGCACAACAGCCCGTCATTTTTCAGGTATTTATGAAGCCAAAAAAGACCTAAAATTACTCTCTGTGTTGTAAACAACGTTAACAGGCATAACCGGCGTTCATGAATTGGAAACAAAATGGCTCCTACAGATCACGTGACCAAAATTTTTTGAACCCGTCATGTCGCCACTCTCATTATATAGGCACTCCAGTAGCGACTATAGTCAGTATAGGATCGCCAATGCCATTCACATACCAGTGACAAGAGCTGCACTATATACACAGTAATTATATATAAAAAGCTGGAGAACTCTTTCATATATGATTCCATTTTGCTGCTAAACTAGGATCAGTGTGTTGCCAAATGGGATTATTGTTCAGTAAAAATTTTTTAACAGGTACATTGAAAGTTTTATTTGTAAAATATCCAGCTAAACAACAGTTTACAGACTAAAATACAACTGGTTTCTATGCTGATATTGTCAAATGAATTTGCAAAATCAATTTTCAAAGTTTTCCTCTAAACTACAGAGTGCTTTATTCTTGAAATCTTACCCTCCACTGTCAGTTTTGCAGAGCATGTGTACTCTCCAACCTGCACACTGTATGTGCCCTCATCGTCTAGCGCCACCTGCTGGATGATCAGTTTGCGATAGCAGCCTTCACTGCAGATCTCAAAGCGCTCAGAGGGCAGGATGACATTGCTGCCTTTGTACCAGCGGATACTGCATCTGGGGTTGGACACGGTGCAGTCCATGATCACACGGCTTTTCTCGAGGGCGGTCTTGTCCTGCAGAGGTTTGACAATGTTGACAGGAAGCTCTGAAAAGGAAGAAATGTAGATCAAATTTAGGACCCACAATAGAACGGCATGACAGAAGAAATCATAACACACTGTGACAGTATGTAGTGCAAGACTTGATGAATAATTGTACCTAAAAAAGATTCATGTCAAAACACATTTCTACAAAACAATGGCAATTAAACATATATAAGTTGTAAAATATGTGATTGCATAAATATCCACCCCTTTCAAGTCAGTATTTAGTAGATGGACCTTTGAATGCAGTTACAGCTTTGATGATCTGTGGATGAGACTCAGTCTGCAAAATAAGTTGTAGTTCTCTTCCTAACTACATCAGGTAGTCATCCAGAATTTTCCTACACTTCATTTTACCCTCTACCTTTACAAGCCTTCCAGGACCTACTGCCAAGAAGCATCCCCACAATATGATGCTGTTACTACCATGCTTCATGGTTAGATGGTGTGTTCACCTAGTCTGATGGCCATAAAGCTTAATTTTGCTCTCATCAGTCCAAAGAACCATCATCTATTATAACAGTGGCTGTCTTTGGGAGAGCACTGTTGCCTCACAGTGAGAAGGTCCAGAGTTGAAAGGTTGGCTTTCTGTGTAGATTTTGCATGTTCTTTCTGCGTGGGTTCTCACTGGGTGCTCTGCCTTCCTCACACAGCCCAAAAACATGTTTAGGTTAACTAGTGGAGTCGGTCTCTGTGTAGCCCTGTGATGGTGGACTAGCGACCTGTCAGCTGACTCCAGCCCCCCGTGACCCTACAGAGGACAAAGCAGTGTATCGAAAATGGATGGATGGATGACTGTCTTTGTAATGCTCCCCTAAAGCTTTGACTCATGAAGAACCAGTAAAAAATGTATGTGCAGGCTCCCTTATAAATGGTGTTGCAACTAGTAACTTCTTCAGAAGAGTCATAGGTGTCTTGGTGACTTTTTCTTGCATTGTCGCTGAGCTTTAGATGATGACTTGTTCTGAAGAGCTTTACACGTGCCACATTCCTTTCACTTTTTAACGATGGATGTAATGTACTCCAAGGAGTTATTCTATGATTTGGAATATTTTCGACTCATGTTTTTTTTTTTTAAAAAACTATTCACAGAGTTAAATGGAGTGTTCTTTTATTTTCATGGTGCATTTATCACCATTAGTATTGATTCACCAGTAACTGGACATTCCAGATACTAGTGGTTTTACACTACAACCTTTGAGACACATTAACTGTCTCTATTTCACTAACTGTGTGACTTCCAGCACCAGTTGAATGCCCCTATGTTGAATTAGGTGAGTCGCTTTAAAGTTGTGTATAGTTATGCAATCAGTTATTTGAACAATGAATGGGCATTGCTTTGTAAAAGTAGTTTTTTTCACTTGAAAGTACCTTTTCAACTAAAATCCTCTGAAACAATCCTAATTGTATTGACCATGATTCAATGTTGAAAGGTAAAAAAAAATAGCAAAAGAGGAGTGAATACTTTATAAAGGACTGGAATTATCATTATTCTAATACCTTCCACGTCCAGGTAAGCGACAGATTCAACATGTCTGGCAACAAACTTGATCTCTCCAGAGTCCTCTGGTCGCACATTGCACATAAGAAGAAAATGTTTTCTCCCTGAAATGAAAGAAAAATTGTGAAAAAATAAATAATGATCAATAATTTTTTTTTAGGTAGACTAGTAGTAAGCGGCTTCATTCTACTGGCTAAAAATATGCAATTACATAATGTTTTTAACAATATTTACTGATAGGTCTTATACTGAATTGATACATACACCACTGTTCAATACTTTGGGGTCATCCAGACAATTTCATGTTTTCCATGAAAAGTCACACTTTTGTTCATGTTCTAACATAATTGCACAAGAGTTTTCTAATCACCAATTAACCTTTTAACACCATTAGCTAACACAATGTAGCATTAGAACACAGGAGTGATGGTTGCTGGAAATGTTCCTCTGTTCCTAATGTAGATATTCCATTAAAAATTCCAGCTAGAGTAGTTATTTAGCACATTATCAATACGTAGCCTGTATTTCTGAGTAATTTAATGTTTACTCATTGAAAAAAGCTGTTTTTCTTTCAAAAAAAGGACATTTCTAAGTGACCCCAAACTTTTGAATGGTAGTGTATATTTTCACATAAAAAGTAACAAATCCGTTTAAGCCTCTGTATTGTTACAGTATTTAAAGGTGAGCATCAGTTGGCAAGCTGACCTTCCTGGCGGATCTTGATGGTGCTAGTGGGTTGTATCCGCTCCCCGTTTTTGTACCATTCTCCTGGCACGTCCTCCACTGAGATTTCACAAACAAACACAGCATTCTGATCCTCCTGAATGTCCAGGTCCTCCAGACGCTGCAGGGTCAACAGTTCACGCTCTGCCAAGAGAATTAACATTAGAGAACTATTCAACATGATATTGGAAACAACCTGAGAAGCATCTATTTCAGAGCAAGAACTTCTGTTTCCTATTCTGAGAAAAAAATATGTTGGAAGTGTAGACATCATGAACTCTGTGCATTTTAGTTCCTGCATGCAGGCAGGTGGCAGCATTGTGCTGTATTTGCAAGACTGAAAGACTGGTCAACATACAGTGTTGTCTCTACTGTAAGCGAGCTAAAAATAAGTATCACATTTAAAAATTTACATACCATATTAAATTCTATTGACAGTAATATAAATATCATAGCAAATGCCATTCACTACTTGCAATATTGATCAGAAGAGTTGTACTCAATCTTCCTTTCTATACATTAAAACTACTGCCAAAGTAAAACCAATGCTTTCTAAAAAGCAAAGTTGAACAACTTATCCACACACAGATGTTTTTTTTCCCTATCTGCAACTTATTATTAATTTGACTAAAAGATGCGGCAATTGCCAGTTTACAGTTGGTTCAAAGTACAGCAAATAGATCAAATTTGTCTCTGACTGAAAAACAGTGGCTCCCTATTTGCTGCAGAATTCAATGTAAGATTCTCCAGATTACTTTTTTAACCTCTACATGGTCTGATTCCACTCTACATCCAAAAACTTTTATTCTCCTCTTCCGGACATATATCCCTCAGATAAAAAAACAAAACAAAAAACAAAACAACAACAAAAAAAAAAACTGGCTATTGCTTCTAAAAATACCACAGCCCAGGCTTAAAATAAAGAGGGACCATACTGTTACTGTTTTAGCTCTATTGCAAATGTGTACTGACTGGCATTTGTTTAATCATTTCTAATGTCATTTCTAATGTTTAATTGTTGCTGTTGAAACACCTTCTAACTCCAGTTTTGCTATAGAAATAAAGTTTATTATCATTATTATACTATAGTCATAGACTGCATACTACTCAAACAAGTCTTAATAATAACAACAACAATAATAATAATGGGTGATAAACTGTTACTGAAAAAAAAACATACCCTTATATAAAAAAAATGCATCCAGTGTACTGAAATATAATACTTCAGAGTATTTTGTAAAAGTAATACTCAACCCATACATATTTTTCTATCAGAGTTTCAAGTGTATTGAAAATCATATGCAGCATCCTGCACACCTGCACAGCTGTTTTCTATTACTCTAATTAGACACCAGGACAAACAGGTGCTACAAAGCTAACAGCAGAGGCTAGGATGAAGGCCTCAAGCCTGCAACTGGTTTCAACATTTTTAGGGAAAAACTAATTGTTGGGCAAACTTAGATATTATCTAAAGAATGCCCCTAGCCCAATGGAGATATTGCAGTTTATTTATTAACAGAAGAATGAAGCTGTAAATACAACAGCAGCTAATGAAGAAGTGGCTAACAGTGGCTAGCCCCAACATAGATGGTGGTAAGTGTTGTGCAGAAGTTACACATCCACAGTCTTGTTGCTCAGGTTTATTGTATCTAACATTACCAAGCCTGCTGTATCTGCTGTAAAGGAAACATGCTAAGCATTGACAGTTTCTAAAAGAGTCTCTTCTAACCTCAATGTCTGAAATACTGTGGAAAAAAATAGCAACATCTCTGGCAGATCTCCAAAACTCTACTGTAGGCTGCTGTGCTCCTCTCACAACATGGTTTTGTGAGATGGAAAAAAACGGTTCACTAAGGAATCAGAGTATCTTAGACATCACTTCCTTTCTTTTACCTTATTCGACAGATTTGTTTTGCTTGTCTTGGAAAAGCACAGACAGGACTAGTATTCTGAACAAAGAAGTAACGGTGAGCCATTATGCACAAGACAGAGCTAAAATTCATCTATTCAGTATTTATTTTTTGAATACATTGTATATTTTTTCTGCCAAAATATGTCAAAAAACATTTTGGCAGAAAAAAAAGCTTAGTACCCAAAATTTGGATAAATATTTCTGCATAGTTCAGCACTATTACGGTAGTATCACATGTGAACTTCTTATTGAGGAGTGGCAAATGGTTAATGTGGGGTACTGGAGAAAATGCTACTCTAACATGCAACATATAAATTAATGAGACTATATTTTGAAAAAGTAATAAACAAATAATACTTGTTCACTTGTGTTATGTGTGTGGTAGGCAGGCCAGCATTTATTTTAATAATGTCTCGGAATTTGTTCTGGTGCAAAAGGGGATCATTTCTGCAAGCAGGTGACCTGAGGCTGAACCTGTTTGGTTTCTTCACATTTTCTATGGGGCAAAGGAAACTCTCACGTTAATTGGTAGTGTATGTTGTAGTGTTCACTGCTTTGAACTCATGTGACTGGACAGTGCTCAGTGCATTTTCTCTGCCACACATACAATTGACAGCATGTGGCCAAGTGTCGCTTAAACTTGACAGTTTGTTAGTTGAGCAGTGCTGCAGAAGAAGCCAGTTCAAGCGAAGCTACCTAGCTTGAAGTAGGCACAGCCACTGAAATGAATGAAAATTCAATTTTATCTTAAAACTAAGAAAAATTTTCACCAATTCCTACAAGTGCTGAGTCTAACTTCTGAGTAACAGCCAGCTGTAATGTGAATCGACTAGAATAGCTCATGCATTCAGTCAGCAATTAGGTAAATTAAAAAAAAAAAGATTATTCCATTTTAAAGAACCCATAGCTAATAAATATTGTTTCAACTTTCCATTCAAGGAATCATTTTTTGAATAACTTTTGTCTTTTATTTGATAAATGTTGTAGAGACAGATGCATAGCATGAAGAGAGAGTGGAGTGATGGGCAACAAGGGTCCCCTGGAGTCATACCATGGATATTTCATTGATGTGGTATGTGCCTGAATCACCACCGTGAGTGTTTTTTCAGTTATATCTACTGTTACTGCATTAAATTTGGGTTAGTCACATTGTGCATCTTATCCACCATATGCCTCAGTGGCTTCTAGTTTGATGGTGATAATTTCACTGGACTTGTTGACCACCTCAGTGGTTTGTCATAGTTAGAGAGCTCTCTTTGTGTGTTTTGATAGTAAATCCTGCCATGTCTCGCTTACAGTTTTACTGTGTTTTTGTTGAATACTGTAACACAGCTCATGCTGTTTTCATGACACAATTCCCATTCTTTGAAGAGTAACTTAACACCCCAACTTTGCTGACCTCCTGCGTATAACTTTACAGTTTGCTGCAGCTCTTCTCCAGAACCCAGTCGCATCACTATTGGGTGTGGGTACAGGTTTAACAGAGCACAACTCTAACTACATTCATCTACACACCATTGGAGGTGAAGCAGGCATAAAACCTTCAGCCACGTGTCAGCATAATACTGGTTTTCAGCCTGACATTATCAGACTCTTTCAGCCTGTTTAGACCATCATATAATACCACTAAAAAGCTAGAGTTAGAAATTTGTGGTATTAGGACAGCAGACCTTACCGTAGACCTCCACAGAGCAGGATGTCATAGCATCTCCAGCATCACAGCTGTATATGCCAGAATCACTGACTTGACATTTCATGATCTGAAGAAATCGTTTTCTTCCCATTGCATAAATCCGCAAGTCCTTGCTTGGTTTCACCTCAGTGCCATCCTGTAAAGCATAAAGAATCACACACACACTGTATGTCATATGTTATGTATTGTCCTAAACAATAATTTGTGCTTCTTTACTGTTCCACACAAATCAAACCAGCCGAATACAAATGTTGCAAAAGGTCAAAAATTTAGGCTTATTGCTGTTACAACTTTATTTGTTTACATATATTTTGGATATTTGTGGGTGTTTATAATCCCTAAAAGATTTTTTAATGCTTTGAATATTTCATTTCGTGTGTTTTAAGTGACAATATTAAAACAGGACTCCTGTCAGTATCATAAATGCTGCTTATGAAGAACAAGAAGGCTCCAACACTCGCCTTCATCCATTTCACGTCAACGTTGTGTCTTGACAGCTCACACTCGATAGAGATCACTGCCCCTTCAGGGAATTTCTGATCCTCCAATTTTCTGAAAATGGTGACTGGAGGCTCTGGTAGAGAAAACATCTTGCTTAGTTAAGCAAACAAAACCTCATTCAAATTTCTCCAAAATGCAGCAATGCTAAACTTTAAAGTAACCTATATGGACATATGGACTAATTTATTGTGATGACATTTTCATCCAATTGCCATCCACAGCATTTCATCGCGAGCTCAAGGGGATGATGCATACTGAGTGACAAGGCATGGAGTGGATTAAATTACAGCATGAGGTTAAACTAGCACCTGACAGAAAAGACTGAGCAGAGCTACTGCTTTTCATTGGGTCATGCTAGACTATTTTGTGTTTGTAATGTGAGCCTGGATAAAAGCAACGGTAGCAGAGCCGTCACTCCATTCTATTATCATGCCTCCACCAGCTGGCATTTGGCCTACGTTGAGTAGACCACTTTAGCTACCAGTCTGGGCTCATAACAAAATGAGTACAGTAAAATGTTGTTTTTGTTGGTAGTGCAGTAGACTGTACATTGTTTGCTGTGGACAAAATGTGCAAATAATTCATTGTAATTATTAAGTTGGTTTTTCTTTAGGATGTTGGCAATGCATTTACTGCTTTTCTAAATTGCCTACCCTTCACAACAAGTCTTGCAGATGTCTTCAGATTCTCTACACAGAACACGAAGGTGCCAGTGTCTTCTACTGATAGGTTAGAGATAGTGAGGCTGTGGACTTGTCCTTTGGCACTCATACGAAAGTGATTTGTTGGCTTAAGCTGGATTCCGTTTCTGATCCAGGTGCCTGGTACATTGGGATGGGAGAGCTCCACTTCAAAAGAAGCCGTTTCTCTCTCTGTGGTTTTAATGTCGGTCAGACCCCTCTTGATTGTGATTCTGCGTGCTGCATGGGCAACAAGGAAAGAAAAGTTATGTTTGACAGACTGGAGCCAGGAACAAGCATTTTCATTCCAATTTAACACTGAGCAGACATGGTGTCATTTTTCTGTTACGGCTTGGAGTCTGTTCTGTTTCCAGCAGTTCAACAATACAAGCTGGCACACACTGACAAGCTGATATTTTAGCCATTTGAGCACTGGGCTTTACACAAAAGCCAGCTTTGAAACTGCCAACATTTTTCACTTATTCTAACACAGACAAGCATTCCCTGTGGAAAAAAAAGGAGTGTTTATTTTGGAGACCTGATGACAACAACCTTAGTTTTGAAGGCCAGGGTGTAAATTTAGATGCAATGAGAGGAGATCCAAATTCATAGGAGGTGCCAACAGCAGCCTGAAGTCCTGACTTTCCCCTTCCCACCCACACTAGTGTTGAAAGAACAGCCTTTAATTCACCCACTGGCCTGTGGATCACAGAACTGGGAAATATAAGAAGCATGCACAAGAAAAACAAGCATAAGTACATCTTAATCAGTACAAGATGCTGTTTTTACAGTGAGCCATGCTTGCTGCTTTCGAGAAAAGTACTTGAGGCTTATTCTTAAGAAATGTTTACTTTGTTTACAAAATATAATTCTATACCTTGAATAGCAGCATTTCCCTTAAAACAGTGGGCTGACTTCTGTGTGCTGAAATCATATTTACTGATTCTGTGCCAATACAGAAACTTTGGACTGAAAGTCATCTTGCGCTGTAGGGAAATCACCTGTTCATTTCCATCATTTTCCAGTTTAAGTGCCACCCTGGTCCCCAGTCACTCAAATTACTCTTACTCAGTTAATTGAGCTTTTGCCTTCACAAGAAGCAGTGATGGAGGGCGCGCTAGAGATGGAGTCGTCAGCAACAGCAGTAAACAAACAACAACAGCACATAGTGAGAACACGTGCACACTCACGTTCCACTGTGAGCTGGGCTTGCGTGCGGTCATGGAGGGTTTCACAGCTGTAGGTGCCCCGGTCAGACACAGCCAGTTTGTGGAGGGTAAGACTGTGCTTTCGGCCCGTGTGTTTCAGAGTATACTTGGCCCCAGGGTGGATCAGCACCCCTTGTCTCATCCACTGCACTTCTCCCGCATCTAGACTCACTTCCACCTCTAGAGTTGCCTCACTGTACTCTTCAGCTACAACTGGTGTCATTTTCTTGGTGAACAGCACCTGTTGCTCTTAAAATGAATGTCAGGAATTACTAGATAGCAGCATCTATGGGTATATGTACTTTCTATGCAGTTTATGCACTATATGAAAGAGTTATGTATGTGCTCTTTGTTAATACTGCGATAAAGCCACACTGAGACAGAGTGAAATACGATACAGACCAAAGAAAGCCAGCAAAGCTACATGGCAAGTTCAAGCAAAGTGAACACGCAAAAAGCTCTGAGGAGCCTTGCCTCCTGCAGCGTAACATACGCCAAAACCACTGAGCCACTTGTCTCTGTCAGTAACCAGAGGAATTCTAACAGGAGAATCTGCTAAGTGTTAGCTGTGAAAAACACCTCTTCAATAATTTAAACTTGTTTGAAATGATCACAAATTCATCAAATATGTTTTGTGGTGTTAATGGTGTACTAGGATGATTTAAATGCTTACTTATATGTTCATATTCACTTCAGTCTTTCTGAATGTATCTCATAGTTGAAGTATTTGTTAACTACTAGAGGGATATGAGGTTATTACACAGTAAGTGACTGTGAAATAGTGTAACTTCTGTGATCCATAATGTTAATGGAAGGGACAACAACTCACCTTGAACCTGAAGTTCTGCCTCTGATACCAATCCCTCTGCATCAGCTGTCACTCTGCCGCTATCTGAAACCATGCAGTTGTTGATGCAGAGCATGTGGCATAGTCCATTGCTAGAAATGACAGTACGCTCATTCAGAGCTACTTGCTTGCCATTTAAACGCCACACCAACTTTGTGTCCTCTGGTGAAACCACACACTTAAATACTGCATCTTCTCCTTCACAGACGGTGATGTTACGAAGCTCTGCTATGAACTCAACAACACGAGGAGCTGAAAAACATAAAGCGGAATTAGATTAATCATGCTCTAAATATTACTGTGGCACATTGACAGTAGAACAATTTTTTATTAATAGATTGTTTCTCTTTTTAACCCTTCTCAAAGTTGTAGAATTTGAATGGACATACTTTCTACAGTGACAGTTGCTGAGGTTCTGTCATCCGTAGACTCACAGACATATTCCCCAGCATCTTCTTCCACTAGTTGGCGGATGGTAAAACTTCGCTCTCGACCTTGTGCCCGTATTGTATGCCGACGGCTTGGGGAGATCTCCTGGCCATCTTTTAGCCACTGGACATCTCCCTTTGGCTTGTTGATCTCACATTGCAGCATAGGGCTGCTGCCCTTCAGAGCCACAATATTTTCCAGCTGTCTGATAAACTTCACCTTCATGTCTGATGAATAAAGAAATGCAATTTCAGAGATATTAACTTTGTGACAGTTGTAATCAATTAAGTGTTTATTTGGAAGTAGAGGTCACCTTTTGGTAAGGAGTGCCAAATTCTTACCTTTGACTAAAAGACTGAAATACATCTCATCTGTGTTTACGTCACAGACATATTCCCCTGAATCTGACAGCTGCAGAGGATTAATGGTGAGCTTGTGGGTATTACCCTCACTGGAGATGTGAATGTTGTCCTCGTTCAAAAGTTGGCCATCTTTCAGCCACCGAACATTAGCTCTTTCACGACTCACAATGGCACACAGTGTGACACTCTCATTTTCATAGGCCAAAATGTTCTTATTTGATTTTTTGTTCACAAACTTGGCTGGTGGCTCTGAAAAAATGTGATTTACCTAAATGTTACTTGCATTCCAAGTACATACAAGGTACAGCAGTAAGATACATGAAAACCAGAAGCACGTTTTAAGCTCACCTTGGACCTCCACTACTGTTATTAGTTTGTCATCGATGGCATCACAAATGTATTCTCCAGAGTCTGACGGCTGCAGTCCAGAGAGAACAAGCTTCCTCACAAGCTCATAGCTGTCAATTTTTATTCGAGTGTCTGGTTTCAGTATCTCGCCATTCCGTAACCACTGGACAGTGGCGTTCGGCCGAGACACTTCACACTCCAAAATAAGGTCATCTCCTGCTACCAGTATATGATGCTCTGGGTGGCCTGAGTTTCCAACGATCTGCACAGGAGGCTCTAAACACAAAAGATGGACTATCATTTATTGTTTTTCTAAGTGGTGAAATATAGGCTACATTTATTAATTATTAATTATTGAGATGATTACCTTTGACAGTGATATAGAACACCATCTTATCATCCACTACATCACAGGTATACTCCCCCGAATCCTCGAGCCCAGCATTGAGGACAACCAGCGATCGGAAAACACCTTGCTCCTCACTACAGTATCGCTCGGTGTCAGTAATTAGCTGATTATCTTTGTACCAAGTGACTGAGGCATTGGATCGTGAAAGTTCACACACTAGAATAATATCATCTGATACTAAGAATTGTTTTTCTGTCTTTGCATCAGTTTTTCCAAGTATTTTTACAGGCAACTCTGAAAATGAAAAGAAGAAGAGAATTTCTATTGTAACATAGTCCCAAAGTCTCAGGAGGTGCTAATTATGTCAAAGTTTAGGATGCACCTACTCATCACAGGGAGCTGTAAAGTTGCTCTGCACAGCACAATGTCAACTTGTAATACTAGAATAATTCAGCCATACACTTTTCTACTGGAAACCACTTGTCAGTTAAAATAAGGATATTGAAAGCCCCACCTTGCAAGTTCACAAGATTGATTCTCTGGGTTTCTTAGGTACGAAACCCTGGAAGTATGAATCTGTGTTTTCTGTCTGTCTGTCTGTACACATATATGCAGTAACATCTGGTTTAAATTCAGTGGGAACTATCATTTGTTTTTCAACAGGACAATGACCCTAAACACACCTTTAGGCTAAGAAAAGGTATCTGATCAAGAATGTTAAAGAAATTTATCCTAGTGTTCAGATGAAGTCAGTGATTGCATTTATATTTCTGCAGTCTTGCAGATGGTTCCTTCCTAGCATAATCTCTACTTTTTTTAATGCTCGAGAGAAAAAAAATTATTTTATGCAATCTAACTTGAAACTTTATTAACTGAGTTCTTCCCCTTGAGAGTGGGAAGTGTGCCCACTCTATGAACTGGGGTGCGACAAGGTAGAAAGCATGTCATGTTTTCTGACTTTGGGGCACCATGAGTTATCATGTGAAAGTAGATTCTTAATTCTGGAGTGAAATAGCATACCTTTCACTGTCACACTGAAATCCATCACATCGTCCTTTGCATCGCAGACATATTGCCCAGCATCTTCTACACTTAGAGAGTGAATGGTTAATTGGTGCATGACACCATCCTCAAGGATAGTGATATTTCTGGAGTCCTCTACTTCTTCCCCATTCTTCTTCCATGTGACTTCAGCATTGGATCTTGAAACCTCACAGTCAAGAACCAGAGTCTCCCCAGCTACTTTCTCTACTCTACTTGCCATCTTCCGTGGACGTATGAAACGAACGGGGGCTCTGTTTAGTAAGAAAATTTTGTGTTAAAATAAACAAACCGTGACACAGCAATGCAATTGTTTTAAATGTGCATCCTTTGTCCAGTTATTCCAATATTATCAAGTATTACAATTACCTGCTATGTTTACAAAGAACGTCACTGAGGCGTCTGCTGTGTCACAAACATATTCTGCTGAATCTTTAACAGTAGTTTCAGGTATAATAAGTCTTCTATAGACCCCATCCACCTCTAGAATTAGGTTGTCATTCTCTTCCACCTCGAGTCCGTCTCTATACCAGCGCACCACTGCATTGGGCCGTGAAATCTCACAGCTCAGTACCATCCTCTCAGAGGTCTGCTGACACAGTTCCATTTGTGATTGACTTGGGGATACAATTTGCACTGGAGGTTCTGGAAATAGACATTATGACCAATGTTTATCAAATATTACAGGAAGTGTACGATCATATAAGTGCAAACAAAAGAGGTCCATGTCCAAGAGAGTTTATACTACTCTACATGTGTCAAATGGGAGTCCGCTACATATGCTGTAAGTTGATCTACATTTTTCATGCATGCACACCACTGCTGAGCATCTGCACTATTAGAGGCAATAGACCCCTAATAGCGCAGACTCTTGCAGGCTCAGGGAATGATGAAATTTACATCAGACCATACTGGACCCTTGCTTGATGATGCAGAACATATATCACTGGACATCGACATGTTCTAATAACACATGTCAGTGCCTTGTTAGTTTGAAGTTTCTTGATGCCTTACATACCACAGTCAAAACACTGTGCTTTGGTGATAGAATACTGAGATGTGTTACTTTTAAAATCAGAGATTTTACCTGTAATACTGAGGTGGAAGAATATGGAATCGTCAGCTGTATCACAGACATATTCTCCAGAATCTTCAACTCCACTAGAGATGATCTTTAGTCGCCGATAGGGGCCTTCTATCTTCAGTTTGATGTTCTCACTCTCTTGTAGCTTTTGGCCATCCTTGTACCAGCTGACAACACCACTGGGACGAGACAGTTCACAGCTCAAAATAATTTCTTCAGGAACGTGACGGTCAAGATGGACATCCTCCTTGGGATAGATTATCATCACAGGAGGTTCTTTGAAGGAAGAATAAATTAAACTGAAATATCTGTTTACATTTTAATACAGGTAAAATCAAGTTTAAAGTGAACATGTTATTAATTTTCATGTAATGTATTTTTAGTAAGATATATCAGTACCTCGAATGGTAACCTTGAAGATTAAAATGTTGTCACCTGCACGGCATGTGTATGTGCCTGTGTCAGACAGCTGGGCTGAATGTACAGTCAAATTTCTTTTGGTGCCATCTGCTTGGATTGTGACATTACTGCTTGGTTGCATTTCAGTTCCATCTTTATACCACTGGACAACGCCATCAGCCCTTGATATTTCACATGACAGCATGAGCTGTTCATGTTCCACAACACTCTGGAAAAGGTCCGTCTCCGGGACATCTGCAAATGTTACCGGTGGCGCTGCAGAAAACAGCACACAAAAAAGGTAAGTTAATGCGTGAAAGTTTAACTCGGTGTTTATGCTCATGCATGCAATAGCTGTAGTGTTTTTTCACAGCTTAAACATGCTGATCTTAAGCCTTGCTCTCTAAATGACAACTTGCAGACATCATAATCATCAATACGTGTTAATTCACTTGTTCAGCAAAGTGAAACGTTATTTGAAGCTATGCCTTGTTGTAAAGCAATTACCATGGGTATGGTGAAAAACACAGGGGCTAATCAAAATACATGCTACTTTTTAAGACGCTGTCCTCGTGTGAAGCATGTATATGAAAAGCAACTAAATGTGTAATGAAATTAGGACACTTAGAGGAAACTCAGCTATGATGAATACGATGATGATCTTGGTTTTGCTTTTTTAAATATTAGAGGTCATGGAGGTGAACAAAAATGAATAGTGAAAACATTTTGCCAAGAAAAAGCTTAGCACATCACCTTTAACCTCCACAAAGAAATCGCTGAAATCTGAATCATCATCAGTTTTACAATCGTACGCCCCAGAGCATGAAGATGTGGCCGACGTCATAACCAGTGTCCTCTTATTGTTCTCTGAACTGATGCTTATTCTCGATTCTGGCAAGAGTTTAATTCCATCCTCATACCAGTACGTCTGGATTGCAGGGTCTGAGATCTCACGCTGCAGTTTGGTGAGGCTGCCTGCTTCAACAGAATTGTTCTCCTCAGCCTCTGGAACAGCTGAGAATCAAACCCATGCTATAGGAATTTCAATTCATTAAACAATAACAGATAGTGATCATATTTGTTATGTTTTGCTACACTACACCACATTCTTACTTTGATTAAGAGAAAATATGTCAAAATTTTGGCTCCTGATTGAACAGACAGCATCAACATTAGACTAACGAAGTTTGTGCTTATGCAGGCTAAGAGTGCAGTCGCTGAGTTATTTTAACATTGTGCTGCTATGTAGGGATATACATGTTTATGCTATAAACATGTTAGTAAATAGCAGGGTTTGACCATTAATGGATTTGGCTGAATATTAAATCCAGTATTCATATCTTTTTCTTATTATTGGTGTTTTTTTTGTTTTCTTTTTTTTAAACTAATTCCCGAAAAACAATAAGTCAATTAAAAAATGTTCCTCTCTGACTCTCAAACTGCCACCTGCCTGTGTAGTCACAACTCTATGGCCATTATGCCACACCCACAGCAACCAATCAACAATGGATAAATATTGAAAAGCTATCTTTGAAAAAAAAAAACCACACACGTATATATAGGCTTCTTAGTACAATTTTGTGTTGGAGTTTGTGTTATTATTACTCCGCCAAGAAATGCAACAAAGTTATGTGACGATCGGCGTATGTTTGTCCATCTATCTGTTTGTCTGTTAGCAACATTAATCAGAAACAGACAAACAGATTTGGATGAAATTTTCAGGGAAGGTCAGAAATTAAACAAGAACCAAGTGATTCGATTTTAGCAGTGATGCAGCTTATAGTCTGTATCATTGTGAGATGGGTGTACAGTGTCACTGTAACTATGACAACAAGTCAACACTACTACAGCTGCCTGCTGATGTTCATATGATCGCGATCCTACTACAAATCCACCATTGTAGAGTTATCGGTCGGACATGATATAAGGAGCAATTGATTACATTGTGGGGGTGTTTCTGAGTCCCATCAATTCCCACTGCCCGCTCCATATTTAGGTCATGCGATTCGGTATCCATATATAACGTACACATGCATACCACATGCCTGCGCTCAGTGCAAGGTCATTTTGTTTGTGGGTACATCTATATTAAATGGCCACATTCTATGTTGCTGTGATTTTTTCACAAATTCACAAATTTTTTTAAGATTTCAGCCATTGGAAAGGATACGACTGAGCAGCCTTGGTGGAGTACTGTGCTCTGAGTGTTTATCTTGTTATTAATATTATTGTTGTTGTTATTATTATTTTATTTAAATTCCAAACATCTATCAGTTTTCTTGATTAGTAATGTACTGCTAAGTATGAGAGAAAACCACTTCAGTCGACCCCTAATAAATAGTTGCCTATTGACACAAAAGCAGACAATGCAAATGTAGCATTAGTTGGTGTTGTGGTTGCATCTCTTCAGTAAAAATAAGTTCAGTATTCACTCTCTTTTTAAGACTGTTTTGATGTCTACCAAATCGTAATGAAGTCTGGCTCTTACACTGTGTAATGTGCTAAAGTGTTCTCCAGCTACCTGCGAACTATGCCTGTCTATTCTTTGGTTCAGGGCTGGTATACATGGTGCATCTGTAAACAGGGTTGATGAAACTTTAAAGTTGCAGTGCTAAAAACCAAAGTTTTCCACAGAAAAACACTTGTAAATATTGTAGAGCTGAATGGAGCAGCCTGCCTGTTAAAAGGTAACTGAAATTCATTGCTGTGAGAAAATCCTACCATTACAGTCATTTGGTAATATAAAAATATGGATTAGTGCAATTTTAACAACTATCAGAAATGACATGCAGAAACAAATCACTGTTGTTACTTAAACTATTATAATTAAATTATTTATTACTATGATCAAATTTAAGGAAAAGCTGTCACAATACATTTTCTATTAGGGTGAAATATGTTTACGAAAAACCATGAATGACTAAATAGAAGTACATAATTAAGCATTAGTGGCCATTGTCTTCGAATACTACATTATAAAATTAAATGTTTTAGCCTATGTTGGTCTAGTAGCCAAGCATTAATTGAAAGTTAGTAATTCTGACAAAGCTCAAAATACTTAGATCACCTGCAACATCCACCTTGAATTCTATTTGGTCATCTGCGGCCTCACAGCTGTACAGCCCAGAGTGCCTGACTTCTGCTGATTGAATAACCAGCCCTCTGAGTTTGTCTTTTGTCTGGATTTCATATTCACTCTTTGGAAGCAGCTGTTCTCCGTCTTTGTGCCAATAGACCTGGGCAGCTGGCTCTGAGACTTCACACTGCAGCCTAACCGGTGAGCCTGCTTCAACAATTTTTTTTCGTTCGACATCTGGAAGCGCTGAAAATCTCACAGGAGTAGCTGGAGGGGTATTATAAGACTTTTAGAGCACTGCTGTTTAGCTGACAGAACATCATTTATCAAGTAGTGCTAAATATAGGACAACAAACTTTTTGGCTATTTTAGCAGTCACTATTGGGAGCTCTGTGTTTTCATACACTGTTAATAAATACATTTTTTCAAGAGCTCTGTCAAAAGTAACTTGTACAGAGAAGTGCATAGTTAAAGGTAACTGAGGCCATGTTAGAATGTTTGTCTTGTACCTGGAAGCATATTAATCAAAAGTGAATACAAGAAAATCACCTTCGACGTTGACTTGGAATGTCACAACATCATCAACGAGGCTACAGCTGTAGAGGCCAGAGTCAGAGACCTTGGCAGAGTGGATTATTAATTTTCTGAGGCTGCCATCTCTTTTCATATCCAGGCCTGTTTTGCAAAAAAGCTCCACCTCATCCTTAAACCATGAGACCTGGGAAACAGGGTCTGATACCTCACACTGGAGGATAATTGGACAACCAATTGCAATCAACCTGTATTTTTCTGACAGTGGGATTGGCATGATCTGTGGCGATCGGCCTAAGAGAGGGGAATAACAAGGGTTTGGATAAGAGACTGATTCACTAACAGTGGAAAAATAAGCACTACCCGCCCAGTCATTCCATTTTCTCATGATCATTCAAAACAAAGTATGTGCCACTCACACCACAGAATAAGATGGATTTAGTAAGTACCATAAGAGGATAGCAAGGATAGAAATAAATCACCTTCTACTTCCACTTTGAAGATGATGGCGTCATCTGTTGTTGAACATTTATAGGTACCAGCATGTGAGTTTTCAGCTGAAGGGATCAGTAGTGTCCGCGTCAAACCATCTGATTGTATTTCCGCATTGTTTTGTGGCAGGAGTTTCATCCCATCCTTATACCAGTCGACATGAGCAGAGGGATCATGAGAGAGTTCACAGCTGAGGACAAGAGGAGAGCCTTCTTGGACGGACTTGGTCCTGTCATTCTCTTGCAGTTGTGAGAACTTCACAGGTAGAGCTAAGGATTTTGGATAGTGCAAAAAGAGTGTCTAAGAAACTTGACAAAGTAAATTTCTGGAAGTAATTAAATATCCAACCTACTGGCAACTTAAATTCAACCACAACAGCAAACTGATGACAAAGGTCCTTCAGAGAAAAATGCATTTGACAAAACGGATAGGAACTGACATAACAAAGACAATAAGTAAAACGGAAAATGTCTCGAAGAACAACAAGCGTGTTGTGAAGTTGAAATGTTCAGTGTTAATACGAGTTATTGTACACCAACAAAAATACAGGTAAGACACAAGAAAGTGACAAGTGTGTATGGCACAGGAGGTGTAATTTGTTAGCCACATGTAACAATGGCTCCTTAACAAATTGGAAATGATAAATCAGAAGCTGCATTGTGAAGCTGTGTTTAGTAAGATATTTCAACAGACGACGTTTTGCATTTAATTTTGCTTCTGTTAAATAGTTAAAATAATGTCCATCACTATTAGGTGTCATATGAAGTAGTATTTCCATAACGTGACGTGCAATAACCAATTTGTACAAAAAAGTTTAAGTTGCTTAAATTGAAATTTACATTTGTGCCAGGAATGTATTGGGGAAGCAGAAGAATTAACCATTTTTGGTAGGTGATTAGACAAACATGACTTAATCACTGCTGTTAGTGTAAATGTAAGACAATGAAAGCGCTGCAGGATTTTTGAGCTTCACCTTTTACTTCCACTGCGAACTGGATGTCATCATCCTTTGACTCACAACGGTACATGCCAGTGTGAGCCTGCTCAGCTGATGGGACAACAAGACTCCTCAAATTTCCCTCTGACTGGATGTCTACTCCACTTTGAGGTAGGAGCATTTTTCCATCCTTGTACCAACTGACTTGTCCACTGGGGTCTGACAGCTCACATTGTAGAGCAATGGGACAGCCTGCTATAACCGTCATTTTCTGGTCAGCCTCAGACATAGCTGAAAATGTCAGAGTTGGAGCTACAGGATTGAATGTAAAATAGAATTGGTCAATAAAACATGGACTGTTATGAAGCAAAGCACAATCCTGAAACTAAAAACTTCATAATCATTCATTAAAAACATTGTTTCTCTCTTTGTTGCTTTTGAATTATAATTTATAACAGTTAACAAACAGACGCAACCTAAGAGAGAAAAACATTGTTTCTCTCTTTGTTGCTTTTGAATTATAATTTATAACAGTTAACAAACAGTAGCAACCTAAGAGATCTGAAGTAAAAGATAACAATGTTGTTAAGAATTCTATTAATACTCACACAGTCAACTATATTGAATATTGAGTAATATTGAATTAGATCTGAGGCACAACAGATATATTTAGTCAAACTAATTTTGCTAAGTCTCACACAATTCTAAGTATTGTTTTAAGCAAATCTGTACATTTATTTTATTTTGCACTGAAAATTTTCTGTCTTTGAAGGGGGAGCCAGGCAAATTGATCCGATTTGGCCAGATTGTTCCATTAGCCCCTACCAAAGAATACATTTTTTGAAGAACATATATTTATCTGTCTTACAAAGGCATGGCTATCCCCAGATATAAAAGGCAGAAGGTTTTAGTTAGGACCTTAAACTTCCTAAAGATGAGGATAATTGTCAGGTTCTAATTTGTTATAGTTTAGTATCATAGTATATAACACTGATTGTTTTTGTGCAAACAGCATATAATTTAGCATTCACCACTAAAAGCTCTTACTCTGTGTAGATTTTATATGGTTGTAGTAAATGGATATGGTCCAGTTCGTACCAAGACAGTGTCTTAATTTTTGTTAGTGTTCTGTTCTTTGAAAGCTGAAACTACTGTATCGCTCCTAACTTATGAGAGAACGAACTTTTTAGGAGCACATTAAATGTATTTAAATGCATTTAACCCTCACTGAAATGTATTTGTAGAAAATATGAAAATAACTTTTGTCACCTTTAACATCCACATGAAACTGCATTGCATCATCTGTTGTCTTGCAGTTGTAAATCCCTGCATGAGACAGCATCGCTGACTGGATAGCCAGTGTTCTTATGGAACCTTCTGCCAGCAGGTCTTGCCCAGCTGCTTCCAGTAGTTTTATCCCATCCTTGTACCAAGTAACTTGAGCGTCAGGATCTGATATTTCACATTGCAGCACTATGGGTTCATCAACTTCAACAGACTTGTTCCTCTCAGCCTCACCAAGTGGTGTAATTCTCACAGGCAGAGCTGGGGATGTTTGGGGTAACATCAAAAGAAAATTGGATCACTATTACTGACTGCAACAAAAATTATGCTTTAAAAATAACAAAAAAGCAAAATCTCAAATCAAAATTAGCCATGCCAGTAATTCTAAAGAGTTAAAATAAGAAATTGTAAAAATAAATCCTGAATTATTAGTAATCTAACAAGAGGTCTCTTTGGTTAGATTTGAGGTAACTAGGCATTCAAGTTAGAATTTGAGGCTATTGTATTTACCTTTTTTTTTCTCTATCAATAATATTCCTTACAGACCACCCAAGCTCAAAGTTTTACATCAGCTATAAAATAGTTTTAGTATGAACAAAATCAAGTAAGTTAATGTAGAAATTGTCAAAATGTCAAGGATTGCAAAAAGCAATCGCTTCATTTTGCACAATGTCAACATTGTGCCCGTCCATTTTTGTTTGATAATGCTAACCATTTAAATCACCTTCAACAGCCACCTTATTTGCAGTGACACCGTCACTCCAGTGACTGTCACGTGTCCTTGATAGATAGAGCTCTTCTGATTGGACATCAGATGCTTGCTTGATATAGTAAGGCTCTGCAAAGCGGATGGATGATGTTTGCCCAGAGGTAACTGTGCTGTCTACTTGGTCTTTTGTCGTCTCCATGTCGTGATGACACTCTGCTTGGTCTGTTGCTTCTTGATTCAACTGATACAGCACCTCTGAACCGTCAGATACTGCTTGTGCAGCGTGATAGATATCATCCAAACTGACATATGTAGACTGTCGCAAGTTGTAATGCTCTGGTTGGACAATCTCTACCTCTTTAGGGTCAAACGAGTCCAAGGATTGAAAGGGTGCTGTGTTAGGAAAGTCACTGAGCTTCTGTGACAGGACAGTAGATGTTTGTAGGCATCTGTTCAGCTCCTCTGATTGGTCCATTGCAGTCCATAAAGAGTTACAGGGCACCGCTGAATAGACAGTTTCAGTTTGTAAGCAATCAAGAAGCTTTTCTGAAATGACAGCTGGTTTCTGCATCGAGCTATAGGCCCCCTCTGATAGGACAGTTGCAGTCTGTAAAGATGTTAAAGGCTCCTCTGATTGGACAGTAGCAGTCTGTAAGGATGTAAATGACTCTTCTGATTTGACATTTGCAACCTGTAAAGATTCAATGGGTTCCTCTGACTGAGGAGTTGCACTTTCTAATGAGTGACACAACGTGTGGGATTTGGCTGTTGAAATCTGTGAGGTGTTAGTAAGGTGCTCTGACATTGCAGTTGAAGTCTGTGGAGGGTTACCTAGCTCTGAATGGACAGTTGGTATTTGTACTGAGCTGCGTAACTCCTCTGAGTGGATGGTTGGAGTCTTGAGAGTAGTTTCCTCTGATTGAACAGTTGCAATTTGCATAAAATTACAACATTCATCTGTATGGACAGCTGTCTGCAGGAAATTATCAGGTTCTTCATATGGGGCTTCTGTATGCTGTACATAGTAAATGAATTCCTCACCTTGTGACTCAGTGGGCTGTTTAGTGTGATGGTGTGTGTCAGACTGAATTATTGTTGACTGTACAGAGTTACAGTACACTGATGATTGGGCATCTATTATTTGCGGATTGTTGGAGAGTTCCTGTGGCCGTTTAGTTGCAACATTGTCAGTCACATATTCATATGTTGACTGAGACATTTGCATATGCCTGGAATGGTCTTCACATGTCAGAGTATCTCCTCCCTTGCCACAGAAGATGCCAGAATTGCATTTTGAGGACATCCGGATAGCTTCAACAGGATAAGCCGCTTCAGTGGATTTGTTCTTCTCTTGGTCAGAAGAGAGCCTTGGCGATGTAGCTATAAGCATTGTGATGTACACAGAGAAAGGTTTTCAGTGGTTGATGGTGTCAATACTTCTTCTCATAACAGAATTGTACATTATTGTGGGTTAGCATGGAGTTATGGGAAAATCCATTGCAAAGACAAACAAGAAGGTCGACCAGGTCTGGTCTGAAAGTGAGCTCCAATATATTTTCCTTCAACTGACGCTTAATAATGCCATGCCATCAATCTGTACAATAGCACCTTTAAAACCTAAGAAGTACATCAATTTTCTTCTCTTTGATAAGAGTTCGTTGTCATTGCAACGGGGAGAGGTTCAGGGCAGCAATGTGAATGAGAGAATCTGGTGATGAAGACATAAGATGAACTTAAAGAGTGGTAAGTTGCTTGTTACAAGCAAAGATGGCTGTTAAAATGAAGAATGAATTGACAAACACAACATATATGTTAGTATGAGAAGCAGCTACATAGCTACTAAACAACCACATGGTTGATTAAGAGCCAAAAACAGCAGGAAATGACCTGAGACCAATGATGACAATGTGACATAAAGCAATTTTCTAAGGGGAAAAAAGATTTACAGATGCCTCAAATGATTGAGCTAATGATAAAATACACCACTATTGTTAGTGGCATTTATGTGCTGGGTTAAAATGGATGACTGATGTTGAAATATCAAATCACCTTTGACATCCACAGTGTATTGGGCAGATGCATCAGCTATCTCACCAATCTCATCACCATAGTGACACTGCTCTGCTGTTTGGACAAAGCCAAAGAGAAAACAATGAGCTGGGTGATAGCTTCACGTATGTAACTAAATTTTTGATTCTTAATTGTGCAGGTACAACGAGGAACACCACCTTTCATGTCCTCATTTAACTGTGAAGCACAAGATGTTTCACAGTCAAACCTCTCATCACCAGACAAGTACTGTGACTGGAGGGGCAAGATTCGGCTGCTGCGTTGTGAATCACAGTCAGCTTCCATTTTCGGATAGATCTGGGTTCCATCTTTGTACCAACAGGCTTTGGCAATGGGATCAGATATCTCAAATTGCTGAACAATTGGGCAGTGTGCTTCAGCAGATGCGGCCTTCTCGACATCAGGGCCAAGCAGATATGTTGGAGGTGGCACTACAAACAATCATCGAGGGGATAATTTTAGTTCACGTTAGCCTAAATTTGAGAACAGACTGACTTTAAAAAGAAACTGTGACAGACATTAAAACAGAGTAACACCTAAAAGCTGAATAAAGAGTTAAACATAGCTAAAATAGAAACCACACTTATAAAAAAATTATAAAAATGAATTAAAAATTAAATCACCTTGATTTTTTACTATTAATTGGGCAACATCATCTGCTGTTGCACAATAGTATGCTCCAGAGTTTGAAGGATGAGTTGGTTCAATAACAAGGGTCTTCTTGATGCCTCCCATTTCAAAATCAGGTTCTCTATTAGAATCAGGTTCTGTATCCCTCTGCCATGACACCTGGAAAGCAGGGACTGAAGTTTCACAGGCTGGTGCAGTGGCACAAGTTGCTTCGAGTGACTGCGTCTCCACAACCTCCGCTGAGTGCGACATTGGCAACGTTGGAGCTAAAGATGATGATTCATATTTTAACTGTTGAGTTATACTCTGAAGAAAGGGGTTATAGGTTCGTTTTCCCAAAACAGGGAAGTAATCTGTCATACCTCAAATTCAACGAGAAATACATTTTCAAGGTTTGCTTATTATTTAAATATTTTCACTTTGTCAGTGGTTTAAGACAGCTTCACAGAAAGCACCACTTAAAACACAGACAGACAGATATGCATTTTGTGAATGTTAGTTGCATCTCGTCTCCATGAAGCTCTAGGATTTGCTTTAAAAGTGTAACAGTTTAATTTAAAAAAAATCACCTTCAATATCCACAGTGAAGTGGATAGTGTCATCAGAGGTCTCACAGCTGTAAAGCCCTGAGTGCAAGAGCCCAGCAGATGGGACAATGAGTCTCCTCGATGTGCCATTACTCTGTACATCCCAGCCACTTTGCAGGTTGAGCTTTTTACCATCTTTATACCAGCAGACAGGCACAGTGGCGTCTGCAACCTCACATTCCAGCTCCAAAGGTTTACCCACTTCAAGTGACTTGGTTCTCTCAACGTCAAAGATAGTAGAGTTCGTCACTGGTATAGCTAGCATTGGGAATTCAGAACAGCTAAATAAAATCAAGGCTGTGGAAATGGATACCTCACAAAAATGTAACTGCTGAGCAGAAGATATAAAGGGCTTTGGAGACGTTCAATTCAAAGAGCCACGGTAGTCACAAAACAAATGAATATAAATAGTAATCACCCACTGGGTTAACAGTTCTTTAAAGTTATGTGCATGAAACAGTCCTTCAAACCACATAGTAGAAGCGGGGATTATTAGTGGCATCTAGAAAGAGGGGTGGGGTTACAATATGAACGCACAAGATAAGAAGTGTAAAGTCACCTTTGATCTCCACTTGAAACTCCATGGCATCATCCTGTGTGGTGCATCTGTATACACCAGAGTGGCACAGCTCTGCAGACTGAACAACTAATGTCCTTGTGCTGCCCACTGACTGGATTTCTAACTCAGAGTTTGAAATGAGCTGCATTTCATCCTTGTACCAGCAAACATGGGCCTCAGGATCCGACACCTCACACTGGAGTACCATAGGGCAGCCAGCTTCAATCGACTTGGTCCTCATATCTTCAGGAATAGCTGAGAACTTCATAGGTGGAGCTATAGATATGTTTAGATTTTATGTCAACCTTAAATCAGCTTCATGCCAGTCTTTAGATTATTCATCATAATCTATTTCCTGACAACTAAATTGCTAACATGCTATAATACAGTGAAAGAAAAAAGTGACAACTTAGCTGCACATTTAATAAGCACTAAGAAGAAAGGCAATGGACAACATACAAGAGTGTCATTAGAATTAATTGCTTAGCTGAGTAGGAACTTGTTAATGCTTCATATCACTTAAGATAAAACAAATCACCTTTGATGTCCACACTGAATGTGATGGTGTCACCCTTTGTCTTGCAGCAGTATAAGCCAGAGTGGAAAACTTCTGCTGAATGGACAATCAGTTGCCTTGCCATGCCATCAGTTATAATATCTACTCCACTTTGAGGATGGAGCTTTGAGCCATCTTTGTACCAGTGCACCTGGGCAGAGGGATCTGAGAGCTCACATTGCAAAACAATGGAGCAGCCCGTTTGGACAGTTTTGTTCCTCTCAGCATCTGGAATTGCTGAAAACCTCACAGGTGGAGCTATGGATATTTAAATATTTTAATGGACTGTTAAATTGTAAGAGTTATGTGTTTTGAAAAGTAAGACTTTAAGAAAAGAAAACATGCCTTTTTTACATAAAAAAGATCAGATAAGAAAAAGGGGTACAAAGAAGATGGTTAGTTTCTGTGAAAGACACTAGTATTGTCAGAAACTCTCTCCACTCACCCTCAACTTCCACATTGAACCTGATGACGTCATCAATGGCATCACAGCAATATACTCCTGAATGTGAGAACTCTGCTGATTGGATGACAATTCGTCTCATGGTGCCCTCTGATTGGATGTGAAGACCCTCCATTGTTTGTAATTCCACCCCATTCTTGTACCAGTGCACTGGAGCCGCAGGGTCTGACAGCTCACAGTAGAGTACAATGGGGTTCCCAATTTCTACAAATTTGTTTCGATCCATTTCGGACAATGGGGAAAACTTGACAAGAGGAGCTGAAAATGTTACAAAAACAATAAGAGCATCACTGAGTCTTGTCACCACAGATAAAGAACTGAAGGGCACTGTATGTTAGTGCCATCTTGCATTTTCATTGCCAAATGTTTTTTTGCAAATTTGTCCTACCAAATTCCAGTTAAAACAAAACAGCACAGTAAACAATGGTGTAAACCAACCCACATACTCAAGCAAAGTATTGAATGGATCGACACATACCTTGAATGTAAAGTGCTGCAGAATCCCGGATGCCATAGGCAATAAATGTAATCTCAGCTCCATTGTCTGTATCGCGTACTCCTCGAATGCGAAGAGACTGGTGCGTTCGAGATCGACGAACGGAATAACGCTCATCCTCCTGAATCTGAGTCCCATTTAAGAACCACGTACCAATAACTGAAGCAGAGAGTTCAATAGAGAAGAGTGCATCTTGCCCCTCTGGCACCAAGGCATCCTGTAAGGGGGCTTGTATTCTGGCCACAGGAACTAAAAAAAAAAACAAATCATTTTGTTCAGGATTTAGCAAGTAATATCCTCAGCCATGTTGGAAATAATCAACAACAGCAAAGCATACTAAATGACTCAATATTGTTTTAGTATAACTGAACTCACCTAAGTGAACAGTTCTAGGGAACTCAACATTTTTGCTCTTTCCATATTTGTTTACACTGCAAATCCGAAACCGATAATCGGCCTCACATGGGACACTGTCACCAAGGATCTCCACCGAGGTTGCGGAGTCGGTGGTCAGACACTGTAGCCACTCCTGTGAACCAGTGCCCACTTCTTGTCGCTCAAGCACATATCCAGATGGAGGGTTCTTTCGTGAGTCCTGAGCAGGAACCCATGAGAGAAGAGCTGCATTAGCTCGCTCTGTGTTGATCTGCACTCCCACTGGACAACTAGGAGGACAATGTCGAGCCGCTGAAACAAGAAAAAACTTTCATGCATCAACATTACTTTGGACTGGAAAAACGGATAAAAGTAAGTGAATTCCAGAAATATACAAGTGACACTAATAAAAAAATTCATGGCAAACATTGCAAAAAACACTGCTACAATTTATCTACCTTTAACTCTGAGCTGAGAGGAAGTCTTGGATCTCCCTACAAGGAAGGTCACAAGGCCAGAGTCTTGGGGCATTGTATTGACGAAAACCAAGATGTGAGTTCGACCGAAGGATTTCAGGATGGTTTGATGGGTTTCACGGAGCTCTACACCATCTTTGTACCAGTGTATGTCCATCTCTTCTTTTTCCACTTCAACACAGAAAGCTGCGTTTTCACCTTCCAAGACATCTACTTTTCTTGGAAGTTTCCGCAATATTGTACCTGCAAGAAAATGTGAATGGTGCTGTGTCATATTTACACGACAAAGATTCTGAATATTTCATGGACAGCTACTACAAATGAAACAACAAAGTACGTAGGTAATAACTGCCCATCAGTTTGACACTTCCCTTTTTGTCTGAAATGACACCAATCTTCAAGTGACAGGGTGACATATTTGCTTCTAACCTGGTGTGGTTTAGGTTTGGTTGGGTTTTGGCAAAAATCAAGCAAACAAACAAGCACAATAAACACACTGGATTTAAGATCATAGTTTAAATTAAAGCTACTTTGTTAAGTTTATAGAACCTTTGTTGTTAATTAGTAAATGAATCTACTTGGTTAGCATTAGGGAATAATTGTGATCATGGATGAAAAAACTCTGCTGACTGACTGTAGGAAACAGGAGGTGAATGGTGAACATTTTAAAGTCCATTGTTTTGTTGACCAATCCAGAGGTCCCTCTAAAATGCCTGACTCTTCAGATTTTGTCGGTGGAAAACAGCATTCAACTGTTTCTTCAGTCATAGTTCAAAATGCAGGCACAGGACTTTGACACTGGAATGTAAATATATCTTATTTTAGGCATTTGTTGTGAATATATTCTAGACTCATTACAAGCAAACTGAAATATTTCAAACCTTTACTGTTTTCATTTTGATGATTATGGATTAAAGGTAGTGAAAATTAGAAATTCAGAATATTTTTTTTGTTATAGTATTTCCTAAGCTCAATCAAAAAATGATTTACAATGTTAAAATGTCCAACCTCTGAAAAACACCTTAATTTTTACACGTAATACTTGGTTAGGCCTTTACCATGAATTACTGCATCAGTGTGGCGTAGCATGAAGGCAATAAACCTATTGCATTGTTGAGGTGTTACTGAAGCCCAGGTTGCTTTGATTGTTGGGTGTTTCTCATCTTCCTCTTCAGGTCAGGTGAGTTGGTTGGCTGATCAAGTACCATGATACCATAGTCAGAAAACCATTTGGTACTATTTTTGGCTCTGTGGGCAGGTGCTAAGCCCTGCTAGGAAATTAAATTGGCATTTTTATAAAGCTTGTCAGCAGATGAAAGCAAGAAGTGCTCTAATCTCTCCTGGTAGATGCTGCATTGACATTAGACTTGATAAAACACTGGATCAACACCAGCAGATGACATGGTACCCCAAATAATCACAGACTGCAGAAACACCTTGGATTTGGTGCCTCCTCACTTTCTTCCAGACTCGAATACCTTGATTTCCAAAGAAAAAAGCAAAAATTACTTTTATCTGAAAAGGGGACTTTGGAGCACTGAGCAACAGTCCGTTCTTTTTCCTCTTAGTCTAGGTAAGATCCTCTGACTTTGTCTCTGCTTCAAGAATGGCTTGATATTAATAATGTGACAATTGTAGCTCCATCTGTGCTCATCTATGTTTGGTGGATCTTGAATCTTTTTTTTTTTTTTTACCATACTGTCAAGGCTGCAGTCATCGCAACTTTTACCTTATTTTTTCTTTGCAGTCAACTTTCCATTACTATGCTTTAATACAGTACTCTGTCAACAGCTAACCTTTGTAACAAGACTTTTTGTGGCATACTTTCCTTGTAGATGATGTTGATCATCATCTTCTGGACAATATTCAAGTCAGTAGTCTGACCCATGATTGTGGTTGCATGAACTAAACTAGACTGAGAGATGCTGAGCGGTATGTGTATCGTTTGAATTGGAATTTATTCAAACTCAAAATTAAATAATCTGGATTTCTGATTCTCTTGAGTTTTAATCCATAATCTTTAAATTAAAACAAAAAAGTCTTGAAATGTTTTACTTTATTTCTAATGAGTCTAGAGTACAACACATTTTCATTTTCTTAAATAGCTGATGGGAAATAAATGTTTTTATGATGTTCTAATTATTTGAGATGCAGTGGTTTTCTGGTTAAACATTGTTAAAATGTATCTATCCCTCTCCTCCCAAAACAAAAGTAAAGGCATCACATTGTCTGAAAATCCCACTAAATGTGTGTGCTTTTTTATTACTGTTCTAAAGCTATTTTACAAACAAACTGATTCTGATTTACCTTTTACAGCTACCTCTGCAATGCTTCTACCCCCATCAGGCATCTCACAGAGGTAAATTCCATCATCATCGACTCCAATGTCACGGATTGTTAGCCGTCGTTTTGTTCCCCACTCCTCCATTCCGTATTTGGCCCCTGGCTGCAGTCGTCTGTCCTCCAGATACCATGTGATGGGAACAGAGTCCTCAGGAACTTCACACTCGAGAACAGCTAAATCTCGTTCCCATACTTCCAGATCAATGAGAGGCTGCTTAAACCGCACAGGTGGCTCTGGAACCAAAGGACAGGAAGAATATCAGTTTAATTAAAGCAACATCGCCTACTGTAGTAAAACAGAACAGCAAACTTAAGATATTCATATTTTATCTACTAAATGACAGCAATGCTTACTATAAATTCTTCAACAAGTTGACACTGCAAAAACTCACAAGACCTAAGTATGTCCTTGTAGTTAACACCATAAACTGAAACATATTTGACAGTGAATTCTAGTTAAGCAAACAAGAGGAACAAAATCATGAGATAAGTGGCTTATTTAGTTGAGGAATGGGAAGGTCATTAACACATCAGGGTGTTAGACAGGAAATAAACTGTTTGTAACTGACACCGTCAGACAGTACCAGACAGTTGTAAACAAAAGAATGTGGACTGTATTTAGTGGCCTGTGTGCAAAGCTGTTCATTTCCTTATCTTACTAATGTTTTAACAAGGCCAATTACACACACAACTGCTAATTGAAGAAAATGTTCACTATCTTCCATTTAAATTTCCTTTATATTTAACCATTAGACAATACAGACCATTACTACCATCCCTATGTTGTTTTCCCTATATCTAATTGATACAGTACAATACTTGGGCAGTGCCATGAGTTTGGACTTCCCTGGGCCATGTGAGAAATATGATCTCCTTTCCAAAGATTTTGATCACATGGACGCCCACCCCTAGGTCTTTCACAAGCTAAGTGACTTTGCAGACATCATACTGCTGTTGAAATCTACCTCAAGCTGATGAACTTTGCTTGTTTAGATATCTCTTGAGTCATATTTCAGATCATTAATACTTTTCGTTAATCGTCCGGGGGACCCTGGATAATTTGATTACTGATCATATTTACAGCTCACTGAGCTGCTGACGTGCTATTTTATAAATTCAACTGACTGCTGATGCAGAGGGATATGCATGGCACTTAACTGAATTCCCTAGGTAGGCATTTTGGGCAGCAAATGAACCATAAAGTAAGAATTACTTGTAAATTTCGTCTTTACTTTGTACATGCACTGATCACCATTCTAACTGAATTAAAGAAATAACAACTATATATATAATTATTTATGTATTTATTTTTAAAGTTTGATATTGTGCTTATCAAATTTGTTTTTCAGAAGGCTCAATGAAATGAAACAGAACACAATCTGTTCCCAGTATTGGAGTATTTTACTTGCAACTCAAACTCAAACTAATGACAGTGGGTTTTTTTTTTTTTTTAGACATTAAGCTGTTTTCATGTTTGAAAGCTTTCTATAGTGAAGCATATTATTATTATTAAACCACAGGAAAACTTCAGATTTTAACATTGCCATCTTTCTTTGGCCCAACCCCAGTAAATGATCTCAGAGTACCACTTTATCTCACTGACATCATCCTAGCATCAAATGGTGCTATTTGAGCCAAGAACACACCACTCCCTACTCACTCCTTTAGTCACTGAAAAAAGAAGGTCCCAGACAGGCTGGGACTGTGTCTGTATTTGCTGTCTAAACAGTACCTGATTATTTTCACATTTTTCATAACTGAAACTCTGAAGTCAGGGAAAATGATCTTGACTTACCCTTGACGGAGAGGTGTACAGCACTGAGGGTTTGCCCCGCGGTATTTGATGCAGCACAGACATAAACTCCATTATCCTTTTGCTTACAATACAGAACTTTAAGTGTGAAGTATCCTTCTCTGTCCTCATATAACAAGTAACGTCTTCCAGACAGTATAAGCCTGCCATCTTTCCTCCAAATGATTTCTGGTTTGGGTTTACCAGTCACAAAGCAGCGAAATTTGGCATGTTTGCCCTCTGTCACAGCAAACATTTTTACTTTAGTTGACTTGGTCATGGTGTCATCTTTAAGGCGGTTTGGCACTTGCCTACCACTCCTTTGTTTTCCCTGGTGGGCTTTCCAGTGGCCATTTGTGTAGCCATTACGATTTCCTTCTTCCTCATGTCCTGGACCTGCATCAACGAGCAACACAGCTCCTGCCAGTGCTTCCCCAAACTCATTCCTTGCTTTGCATGTATATACGCCACCATCAGGAGCACGAGTCTTAAAGATCTTGAGCTGGAACCATCCCCCGTCCTGGTAGCCCACACTGAAATGTGTGCTTTCAAATATTTCATTGAGTTTTCTACCATCCTTTTCCCAGACAACCTCTGGACGTGGGCTTCCCCAAAGCTTACAAGAGAAGACGGCATCTTCCCCACGACCAACTCGAGTGGAGAGAGGTTTGATGAGAAATCGAGGCTTATTTTCTTCCCGAAACTCCATCTCTTGTGCTTCACCTTCCACCTTCAGTGTGGCAGCTGCATATGTTTCACCAATGCTGTTCTTTGCTTTGCAGATATACTGACCACTGTCCTCGGTGGTAACAGCTGAAATGATTAGATTGTAAACATTGCCATCCTCAAAGACCCTGTAGCGTCCTTGTGGGTCAATCTTTTCATTGTTTCGCTCCCAGATAACAGCAGGCCTTGGATCACCACCAATTTGACACTTTAGGACTGCATCAGCCCCACTTTGTACCATCACAGGTCTTGGGTAGGCTAAGAAACGAGGTGCACCACCGAACACATCCATTTCTGCTTCTTTGGCAGCCTTCCTTCAACTTAAGCAGTCCAGGAGAGCAACAAGAGGCTATTCCCTGAGGCAAGACTGTCCAGCTTCTGCACTGCAAGTTTCTAAACAAAAAATAATAATTTAAAAAACAGATGTATTCATTAATATCAAACAGCTGTTGCATTTTTGATAACACTGACATATAAAAATATTGAAATTGTATAATTTATTAGAAATACTTCTGCCTTACATGCAGTAATGGTGTATGTTTTGAGATTATACCTTCAGCTTTCCTGTAGGAAATGAACCGTTGACATTTGGAATAGAAAGCAAAAGTTCATTCAAACACTCAGCCACCACCCCTGTTAAGTACATGCGTTTCAGCACAAACAGATGGTATGATTATTAGGACTAATTGAATTAGATCTGTCTGCATGGGAGAAAAACACAGCCCAGCAGCACAAGAGGGAACAGCCTAGTCCTGTTGCAACAGCAGCCACAACACATAGCCAGTACAGCTGGTGCTGTATTTCAATGGGAAAGTGCTTAATATAGTACACCCTAAATAAAGACCTGTGAGGGAGTGTGTGTCAGGTATCACAAAGATGGCTCACAAACCCGCGTGCTCACACAAACACCAGCAGAAATCATAGTCTGCCCTCCCAAGAGACATTGCTGTCAAAATATGCTGAGCGTCCATCACACCCTTTGTTGGCAGCTCTGTTATAGAATTCATTCTTTAAATGTCACTGTTTAGATTATTTTTCTGTCACGTTCCCAAATGAATATTAGTTCGACAATCCTAGAAATGTGTTTTTACAAGAATTTGTTTACTCTCTCTGTCTTCCGCTGAAAACTCTGCTCTTCTTAGGACAGTTTATGTAATTTTATCCTTCAGAGGATATACTCAACAGTATGCTGAGTGTGTGTGTTTTGGGACACATCCTAGGGTGTTGTAACTTTGTGCATGTGAATGTAGAAAACAAAGTTTCAAGTCTCAAAGAAGATAATATTAGAATTTTGTTTTCGAAGCCACCAAGCTGTCCATCATAACATACCTCTGGATTTCTACTGAGAGATCATTTTAACTGAAACATTTAACAGTATCAATATATTAATGTCAATAATCATTAAAAAACTATGTTCTTAACCCAACACACTGGAAAATACAACAAAACCTATCTTGTATATTTTACATATTTAAAACTGTCTATATGTATGTGAGAGACAACAATAGTAAAATTAAACATACAGCTTACGTTAAAAATAAAATACTAAATCTAATTCCCTACTGAACTGAATGCTGATGAAAAAGTTGAATATTTTCCATAATTCTTCAGTATTTTGTATAATCAGAATCTTACATGTTGATATTATATGTTACATCAAAAACTTTTTTTAACATTGCAAGATACTTTATTAACACAGCATAGACAGTGTGTTATAAGTGTGTTCGATATTCCCCCTGGAGGTTAAAAGACAGGAGATTAACCCCTGTGTTTACTTGTCTGATTTAATTGGAATGACCTCTGCCCCTTGTGAAGTAGTGCTGTGTACCCCTCACATGACCTACCTCGCTTCAGTCGCCAGGAACGACCGTCAACATACATTCCGCACTTGCAGTCTCCGTCCGAGTTAAGAAGCAATGCCACCCGTCTCCTGAAGGCTGAGTAATGTCCCAAGTTGACTTCAGATTCACGCACATGCTATCCTCACAGGTCCAGAGTTCTACTCCAGTACATCGTTATAGAGTTTCGTCCAGCAGAAGAGACAGAAAACAAAACTTAAGTATCCACAACTGCTTCCTGTTTAACAGCTTCAGAGCGATCCCCCAATCTCTGTGTCGTTCAGGCCTTAGACACCCCAAGTATCATTGTTCATGGAATACCGTTAAATGCTTTTGCAGCTGCTGCTGTCCCCTAAAAATACTGGCTGCCTCGATGACAGCAGTGAAGATAAGTCAGGCACTTCCATTCACTTGCCAGCAGGGGCTAAAGATAGTTCAGGTGACCAGTGCAGGGCTGCTTAGCTTACTTGAGACTTTGCAATAAAAATCTTAGGAGAAGAGCAAGCTTTTAGTCTCCAAATATTTTGAAGCTCAACTTCAGTAACACTCCCTACATTTGTTTGATTCTGAACTTACACAGTCTTTCACATTAAAGTGTTACAAAAGTTTCACCTGTTACTCATTTCTTGTCAGGCTTGTTATTAGCAGATAAAATTAACAGATAAAATAAGATCAGGTAAGATAAGATAAACTTCATTGATCCCTCACTGGGGGAATTCACATGTTAGACCAGATGGATACAGATGAGGCACGGAAGAAGCAAGACAAGAAATTACAGAGTGCAATAGGGCTAAAAAATAAAGATATAATATTAAAGGTATCATGGAGACTATATACTAGGCATGATGAATATACATTGAATATACATTGGATGTACATTCAATGTTTATTCATCATGCCTAGTATACATTGGATGTGTACGTGTCTGACATAGTGAATTTACATATGGATAAATACAGCTATGACATTTTGAGTTTACATATGGATTTGTACAGATATAGTTTGATGAATTTACGTATGCACAGAGGATAATGTGCCCACAATTCTGTTATAGCAGTAAGAAGCATTGTCTGGGGAAAGACCAGTGTGTAACATGATGTTATTACACATGAAAAGCTGTAAGAGAACACTGTTAAATCTTGTTGATTGATCTAGAAGATCTGTAGAGAGAGAGCACAATTTTATTAATTGTTGTAGGGTTGAATGAGAGAGAAAGAGAGAGAGAGATCGTGACCTGTGGTAACGTTCCTTCTTGCATTGTGGATGTAGCAGCCTCTTGCTGCAGGAACAGCTTAAAGTCTCCACAGTCTCATGCAGGGGGTGAGAGGTGTTGTCCATGTTGGATGTCAGCTTGGCCAACATCCTTGATTCATGCTAAATCATAATTATGCTACAAATATGCAAATTAAATATATGCATTTTCAAATGAAAATATTGTGTTGTTCTATTTCTTTGGGTTTGATTTACTTAATTTTCATCTCATAATTCAGTACTTTCAATGAGGACATTTGCTAAAGTCATGCCTGTCTTTTCCCGATTGGCATTAGCTGTTCCATTTATGCTATACCTGCATCTTGGCTACCATCACTCTGCTCACCATGTTTCCTGCTGCAACTCACTGGATTATCCAGCATTTGCTAGTAGCATTGTTGATTGAAATGTATATACTCATTAGGTTATCTGGAAACACCAAATAGCTGATCGCCCAGTTCAAAGAGAGGTTTGACTGGTTGCTTTTATGTTTTTTGGTGAATCGAAATCTAAGCATCGAGATACATGTGAACTAGACTAGAAGTGTCACAATCCAACGGGGTAATTGGAGCATAATATATTATTTAGTTTTTCAGCACTGTTCACCAGGACAGCTGGGTGTTGAAACCTAATTTTAATATTTGCCAATAGCACAATATAGAAAAAATCTTTATCCCATGCAAATGTCCTGCTTGATGTGCAGGATCTTGTCTTATTGGCAAATTATAAGGCTTCCTGCATGTGTGGACAAGTGTTATGGAGCTCATCCTCACTATCTCTGAGACTAAAATACACTGACTTCAGTTTGAATATGTATGGTATTAGCATCTGCACTGTCAGTTTTACTTGTAAGCCAGAATATACTGTATGGTAACTCAACCTTGGTGCATCTCCAACAAAACACAGCACAAAATGTGGCATATACTGTATTAAATTAACCTTTTAAATAATTTCTGTAATGGATGATTGTTAGAGTAGCCTAGCCGCACTAGACAACCCACGGCAACGAATTTAATTCTCTGCCAGGGTGGGTCTAGTTACCCTCCATAAGGCTCCAGGCTGGATTCTCCTAAAACTGTCTGGACGAATCACCATGAAGTGTAGAGTCAGAAGGCGGGCGTAACTAAGTGACGACAGAGGCGTGACGATTCTGACAGAAACAACTGGCGCACAATAAACAGTTATCTTTCGACTCGGCTTTGGCCACAGCCCTTAAAGATTTGAAGCTAAAATTCAACTTGAAAGATAAACAAAGGACGGCACTGAAGTGTTTCATTGAGAAGAAAGACGTATTTGGACTTATGCCAACGGGATATGGCAAATCCTTAATATACCAGTTGGCTCCGCTGGTTGGGAAGCTAATGGGACTTAGCCACAATCCGCCGGCACTCTAGAAACTATGTCAGCCTATTTGTTGCACTGATTGGTTGTATACCTACCCAATTGCTGCAGAGTGATTTGAAAGACAACCTTTTAGCCTGCCTCCCTCCCTGTCGAGCGGTCCTAGACCCTTGCATCTTCAGAACATGGGTCTAGCGCGGCTAGGCTATTGTTGGAGGGTAGCTATACTTGATCTTACCTTTTCCTTGCAGAAAGTTATTGATCATTTTCACTGAGCTGTAGTGTAAAACCATTATCTTACATTGTAACACTGTTCTCTTAATAGCTCTCCGAGGGCATTAACATAATGGAATGATGTTTATTTTCTCCATGTAACTATTCAAATGCATAAACATAATGAAGCACTGTTACTATTGTCTTATATACAATTCTACACACAGTGTGTCTCCCACAGTTTGGCTACAGTTATCCAACATGCCTATCTATACATTTGAAAGGTACACATAGTCTTTAGTATCTATTCATTTTTATCTTTATTTTGCTTTTTGTATTTCTTATCTTGTTTCTTACTCTGCTTCATTTGTATCCAGTAATGTTAAATGTTAAAATGTAATGTAAAATTTCCCCAGTGAGAGATCATTAATGTTGATCTTATCCTGTTCAACTATTTAGACCATATAACAAGCAGGTATATACAAAATAGCAAACACATACATACCATATAACACAAGCACACACTGTGTGTTTGTGTGCGTACGCATGTGTGTAGTGTATGTATGTATGTATATATATATATATATATATATATATATATATACTCCTGTATCAGTATCAACAGTTAACACAATTTGACCTTATCTTTTTTTCTTTACAGTAGCCAGTGGGCTGTATTTGATCCTATGCCTTGTGGTAATGAGGGGATTGTACAGCACGTGGGCCTGGGTTTTTCACTGTGTGAGGCTGTTGTGTGATTGTGAGACCTGTCCTCATGTGGACTGTGGTGTCCCTTCAGCTGTTTAGTGGCTCCATAGCCCACACTCCCTCCTCCCTGATTTCAGCTGTTGGAAGTAATCTGATATAACTCAGACCCCTGTAGCTGGTTATGAAACGTTTTGTGCCGAAGACTGAGAAACAGCTTAAAGAGTTGTCATGCTGTAGAATTAAACAGCATTTGGGGCCTCATAAGCTACTTAGAGCACAAAGGGGGTGGGGGTTACTGCATCAAGAAAAACTGCCAAATGATATTCTCTCTCAGCTAACTCTCTTATTTCTTGATATAACCTTTGCAGATATTGCACTAGCACTAGAACCAAACTAAAGTTAAAAGGTATTATCTCACTGTGGAACATTTACCATTTACAATAAATGTGGCGTCTGTTTTGTATTTTGATTGCTGAGTGAGACCACCCCTGTTTCATTTGATTTGGTTTATTTGCGTCAGTCTTTGTGCAATGTTTGGGGTGATTAGGAGAACTATAATGTTGTGGGGAAAGTCATTCTTGAACATGTGAAGAGTTAAAGACTTTTGTAAGCTTCTGTGCGCATGAAGCAGTGTAAATTATGTATTGGACAACCTGTCAAATGACAGGTTAGGTAAGATTACAAGGCATCTTACTGAAAGATGAAATTAATGCTTGGACGGATGTCATCTTTTTTCAAAATCTTGGTATTTAACCCTTCAAGGTAAAACACATTTATCCCTTCATTTCTCTTAAAAGTGTACATCCAACCTGTTACTAGTGATAAGACCACTTGGGGTGCTGTGGCACTTCAGAGAGAGCATTTTATTTACATTTAAATAAATAAACCCTCATTTTGACTGTCCTTAAGCTCATGCAGCACAAACCTCGACTGCAGTGACGTCACGTTTTCATTATCGAGCTGCAGCACCGTATATTAGTCTTTGTGGAAAGAGTCCCACCCTGCTCTCAGTAAGGTTATACTGCAACATAGTGTTTAACAGACAATTTTGTCTTTCTTTTCCCTGACATTGGAATGTGAGCAGTGCAGACATTCACAAAACTGTGGACGTGTTCTAACAGTAGCCCAGAGGACTACACACAGAGCCGCTAATACAGCAGGTTCTAATATATGGGGCTTGAGGACAGAACCCAGTGCCTTTTCTTATATCACATTCATCACATGCTCAGTAAAATCATTAAGAAAGACATAGCAGAAATACCATTGAAGTCATGAATTGCCATTTTAAAATATTCTAAACCTATGAAACCGCAAATGAAAAAATAAGGCAAGCAGCTATAGGAGTAGATACATCTAGCTAGAGCTGGAGCTTTAATGTGCATCAATAAATGGAGTGTTATTAATATTTTGTGGAGTTGCATTTTCAGAACAATCACACAGGATTGTTAAAGGAATGCCACAATAAATACTTTTATATCACTATTTATTTGTTCCTGTAGGACAGAAAGTGATGAAGACGAGGCTGAGTTCTATCTAACACAGAGACAGATGCAAAAAATAAAAGGAAAGTATGTGTCACGTTAAAACTCTCAGCCAAACATAATCAGTGGTGTGTACTGTGTAGGCTGTCAGCAGTGCTCTAATGAATGGTACATGAACAGGATCAAATGTTGCCTTCACAGGTCTTGAAAAGAAAACCAACTTCATCCTCTAGTGGTTGTCTTGTGTAAGTGCAGCATGCCACAACTGAGGTAATTCAGTACTGCACATGCTCTTAAGGTGAAATGTGACTTTAGTATGACTTCGTTGAGATATTTTTAATTGATTCAATACAAGTTCTTGTCGATTTATTGTGTGGTTTGTAGTGTTGAAAATGTGTAGTGTGTGTTTTAGTCACTGTTACTTCTCTTGGATGTCGGACCTTCACTGTACTGAATGTGTGTTCAGAGTTCATCTGCCGAAAGTGTCTCTGAGCTCTAAAACATCTGTGAGCATGATTTGTGATATCACATATTCTTTATTTGCTGGTCAACAGGCAGCTTACTCTTAATGTAATGTAGAATTTGAAGTCATACATGGAAAATGAGCTTTAAAATATAAACAGTAGTTAAACTTTGGAATTAAGAATTTCTTCTTTTTCATTCCAACAAAAGTCTCTCTCTTTTTTTTTTTACAGCACAGTAATGTATAAATTACTGAACATGCCTGTCTTAAAGGGATCTTTAATGGTTCCACTTCATGTATTCAAGCTACACTATGTATGTATTTTGTGCATATTCACATCACTCTTTCACTGAGTGTTATTTTGACATTCATTCTGTTAAGCGTCTCAAGCTTTCAAAATTTAGCTTCAGGAGGTTTGAAGAAAAAAGGTAACAGAAATTCCTCATTTTTGGCATGTCAGTGTGAAGCTTGGTCGAGATCCAATAGTCTGTCTAATAATGTAGAAGATCAGTTTTTGAATTTATCATGTGGACTGACTCAGATCTTATCTTCTAGAAATGAAATTGAATTCCTCCCCGCTTTGCCCCCAAAACCCCCCATCTTCCTCAGGTAGGTCTCACCTCTCCCTTACCTTTAAGCAAGATAAACTAAAGCAAATAGGCCTTCACTGAAGCAATGTATGCTCATTATCCAGTCAAGTCTGTTCTTGTGAGTCCACTATAGCTGGAAAAGGTATGGTGACAGTGTAAACTCTGCAGGAATGACAGAAGACTTTCCGGTGGAAATCTCTGGTTTACACAGCTCGTGCAGAGACTTTTGGCCTTTTCACATCCACTCCAGGTAGTGTCAATAAACGGGCACAGCTTTGGACTTGACAGGTTTGTCACACTGTCACAAGAGACACAAGCTGCAGTGTGCTGCCTGTTTGCTCTGCATTGTTCCAATGTGGAAAGCATGGAAAAAAAAGGAAAAGTTGTTTTGTAATGAGTGAGAAATAGTAAAAATGCCAGAACTACTACTAATAATAATGACAATAACAATGCATTTAAAAGTACAAATTCATGATTGTGTGAATATTATTATGATTATTATTATTATGATTATTATTATTATTATTATTATTATTATTATTATTATTATTATCATTATTATTAATATTAATATTTTCTGTAACCTGCAAACTGGAGCGTGAGTGGAAAGGTTTCCTTTTAGGACCTGGCGGAGTCCCTGATGTGAAGCCCTGCAGGTCACTTCTCTCATAGACTTCTCTCTCCACACTTGTTCTCTGCTTCCAGCAAAGCGCTGCGTCCTCATCAGCTGTTCCGGCAGCGTGCAGCAGCGGTGCTGGACCAAGAAGGCTGGAAACACTTTTTACGCGCCCTCTCCCCCGACTAGTCCATGTAGCTTTCGATCCCAGTGGAAGAAGAGATGAAGATGAGGTACTGCTTTGCGTTTTTCTTTGTGTTTAATTCCACCTTTTCACGTAGCTCTCTGTAAAGCCGTGAAGTTGTGAATGTGACTACTTTGTTGCCTCCGCAGGTGTTCTTCGTGGCTGGAGCGCTTCGTCTGCTGCGTCCTTGTTCTCGTCAGCGCAGCTGCATCGCCATGGCCAGGTAGGAAATAATCCTGAGAACATTAGTCCGGCAGCTTTGGCAGCATGATTAGACTTTAAGAGCATTTCCTCTGAAGACTTCTGCTCCATTCAGGACGTTTCTAGTCACTCCAGGGCGTTATTAACGTTTAACCTGTGGTACATAAATCTTATGACTTTTTTCACAGTAAATGCTTGAGATTGTGAAACACTGGCTTACACTGACAAAAGTACTTTTTAAGGAGTTTATTTTGAGCACAAATCTGTGGGGATAGTGTAGTCATGGATGCAGATGACCAGTTTGATTTGTTGTGCAACCTTCAGGAATAAGTGAGGATTTGACTGTTATGAATATGAATGAATATTTCTGTGGCTCTTTTACTGAACTAACCATCAGAAAGTTGCAAGGACACTTGTGCATGTGTGTCAGTTCATTCAGCTGCTACTGTAGGCTGAGCGTGATGTTTGCTCATTGTTGTCTTCTCTGGCTTGGGTGGCATTGTTTTGTGCTCTGTTAACAAGCCTCCACAGCAACCTTTTATGGTCCACTAACTCACAGACAAGCTTTTTTGCTGCAAAGCTGAAATGACACATTGTTATGATTCAGTGATGAAACACAGCAGTTTGTCTATTCCTCGAAGGTCAAAGTGGGACGGTTTACAGGTTTTTCTCCGGTCCAAAGTCTACAGTATCTTCCGAGCACACTTGCATTCCTTCTTTGTTTGTCTTGACTCTTGCTCTATGTGTGACAAGAGATGTTTTCATGTCGTGGTTGCATCTCACTTCTGAAAGAGGCTTTTTGTTTTCTTTCCCTGCGGTGTAATGACCTGTTAGTCTAGTGAGAATGAGCAGAATTCTAAACTTTTTTTCCTTTCAGCTGCTATGACTTCAGTGCAGCATTTCTTTTCTGCTAATGATGTTAAAGGGCTACAAGATCTACCAAATGAAGGAACTCTCTTCTGTTCCTGAATAATTTATCTTTGAACCCGACTAATGCTGTACTTTTAATTTAGTAAAACTTCAGTTGGGGAACTGTGTAGCTGTCAGATGATAGGGAGAGGAAACTGAGAGGATGACGATTAATATTTGATTGACTATGATCACTAATGACTAGATGCAGCTTTTTGAATGTCAAACTGACAGCAACACTTCTAGTCCTGTCTTTTGAAATGAATGCATCCCATCTAATAATACAAATATATCTGATCAAACATTGACTGCACTTTGCCATTTGTCCTGCTTGTGTTGGTCCTTTTTGTTCTCTATTGTATTAACATGCCAAATCTTAAGAATACTCAATTTTCCATTCACTGTACCATCACAACAATAGTTGAAAAAGATACAACATATTGCAAATAACTCTGAAACTAAGTGACATTTTCACAGGAATGCTGTCCTGTCTGTGTGGGTCTAAGTTGAAAAGGCCTGCCACTCTGTCTCAAGAGCAATGCTTCAGCCGGCGACATGGTTGAATTAGGTCTGATTCACTCCCATTCCCTGGCTGGGTCAGGAATCCCTATTGTCATGTGATCTTTGACATGCACCCAGCGTGGTTTTGCCTGAAGGGAGCAGGACGAGGACGGGGGAGGGGAAAGGGCTGTAAGGGAACACCCCACTGTGCCATTTAATGGGTGAATTGGATGCCACATTAAAAATCACAGCTGGCTTGGTTTTCTCCTTTTTAGTGCAGATGCATGAGGGCCAGGGAGACATGAAAGCCATTTGAAAAAGTGGTAAACGAAAGAGGCTTTATGTGCTAAGCAGGGATAACGAAACCAAACTTTAAAAAAAAACAAAAAAAAAAACTTGCAATGCTGCATTAATTCCACAACATATCTAGGAGATATATTTAATTATGGATCATCTTTTGTCCAGAATTTCCACATCTTCTTGATCTTGACCCCTGGTTGTCGATACTCCTGTTATAGTAACGTGTATAATGGAGTAGTATGTCTGAATCCAAACACCCTTTGACAAACATCCATTGATGAGTCATGTACTTTGTAGTTGCAGTGTTTGCAGGAAAACATCTGCTTCCATTCTGGATATGTGTACCAAAATAGAAGATCTGAACTTTGCAGTTTTTGTCACACTACACCCATTTTTGAAGTTCAGTTTCTTTGTTTGTATACACCACTGTTCAAAAGTTTGGGGTCACCCAGGCAATTTCATGTTTTCTATGAAAACTCACAGTTTTATTCATGTGCTAACATAATTGCACAATTGTTTTCTAATCATCAATTAACCTTTCAACACCACTGGCTAACGCATGTAGCATTAGAACACAGAAGTGATGGTTGCTTGAAATGTTCCTCTGTACCCCTATGGAGATATTCCAATTAAAATCAAGCGTTTCCAGCTAAAACAGTCATTTACCACATTAACAATGCCTAGATTGTATTTCTGATTAATTTAATGTTGTCTTGATTGAAAAAAAAAAAAGCTTTTCTTTCAAAAATAAGGATATTTCTAAGTGATCCAAACATTTGAATGATAGTGTATACTTTTTTGGACATATCTGCATTTTAAATAGGCATGGCAGACTGTTTTTCATAACCCCCACATTGCAAGTCCACATTGAATGAGCTTGTTCAGGCGTACAAAAAAGAACTGGAAGAAAATTAAAGTTAATAGTTTCTAATCATAGGCTCCAGCACCCCCCGCAACCCTAGTGAGGATAAAGCGGTGTATAGAGAATGGATGGATGGATAGTTTCTAATCAGTTTGTTTTTGTTACAGATAATAAATGTTCTTTCTGTCAGAGTTTACCTTCTATATGCACTGGTATCCCTCTATAAATCAAATAGTATGCATATATACAGAAGAAAGAACATTTAGGACCAACATATAAAAATAGCAAATGTATTTGTACTGATTCAGCACAAATATAGCAAATCCTCTAACAAATGTGATTCTACACTTTGTAACTGAACAATAATAGAAACACAGGCTTATAGTGTAGGACATGAAGCAACACTGGACTCCTGGAAAGATTCAGTTGGTCTACAACTTCACCCTGAATGTATTCAAATTGAAGACAGCCACGCTTTCAAGAATAAAAGTCAGGTTGTGTGTGTGGTAAGTGGCTATTAGATTGGTGCCTCTGTTAGGATCATTGTAGCCCTTAAATGAAATAAATGGGCCGACTGTGAACAGATTCTGTTGACTCAGTCAACCTTGTGATGTCTAATCCCTGGATTTTCTAGTCAGTGAACCTACTTATGTATAATCGACATCTCTGCAAGTGTCTCATAGCCATAAGGCTGGGAAGTTCCGTCTAGCATTTGTTTGTGGGTATTGTGTTAGTTACTGGCATATGGGAAGTTACTAAAAACCTCTGCTAAGTAGATGGTTTATGTCTTGACTGTGGAGTTTGTGTGGCTTTGACTCAGCGTATGCATACGTTTTTGTGTAAGTTTGTAGGTAGGGGTCATTAAAAATGTCAAGTGGATATCTGGATTGCTTCCTCAGCGTAGTGTTTTTCTGCATTTTAGAAAATGGGACACATGTAATTGACACTTCCTTTATGCATTTACGATCTGTTCTTACACATGCCACTGTGTGTTTGCGTGTCTGTCTATCATCAAGATTCAAATCAGGTTCAAATTCACTGCTTTGAGTCAGAAGTTTCAGTTGCCACATGTAGCTGTTTCTTTCATAAATCTTTCGAAATGCTGTTTACACAATGACTTCAAAGGACTTTGTTTATCTCGTAGACCTTTTTTTTTTTTTACCCAGCATAACTGTCAAAGGCCAGCACAAAGACATTTTCTGTATGAGAAACACATTTCCTAAGGAGACAGAAAAGGAAACCTAGATTTGGTGTCGTTTGCTTTCAAGTCAATGTGTTTTTGTAAGAAAACCACGGTGGTCACATCCTGCTTTGAGTGCTTAATTCAGCCCATCTGGATCCTGTAGTGAATCTGAAGAGTTGTATATCTACGTCTACCGTATACTTTGAAAAACATGGCCCAGTTTGAAATGACTCTTGTGTCACAACAAACACTGTTTGTATTACAGTCTACAGTTTGTGCACTTGGGAAACTTAAATTGAACTGTCTTGCTTTGTTTTTCATAGTGCTTGTCATGATTTACATCTGTTGAGTAAATATTTAGTATTTTCTACGCTTCTGATGCCTTTCAACGATTTCAACCAGATATATGTTTTCTTCACTCTTACAGACACTTTTTAATACAGTTGGTGACAATTTCTTACCATTTCCCACCACATAAAAACACAAAAATTGCTGTGTTGGAATGCAATATGACCTTTGAAAAACAGCTACCTGAGCCACACCCATTTGGTATATAGCCCACTGAGTTCATGGTTGTTTCATTGTGTGTCAAAAAGAGGGGTGGGGAGTGGCAACGGGACTGAAGGCAGACCTATCATCATGTCTGTGTATCAGAATGTGTGAGTCAGAAAAGGATGATTATTTCTGTAAGTCAGCATCACACGACCTGGTAAAAAGTATATTTTATCATGATTTGGCTAATTTCATAGTGATTCATGTCATTCTATGCAGTGCAGCTTTTTGTGTCATGTTCCACAAACAACCTGATTGTTTACTGACTCTATGGATCTGATTATACGGGAGCGATTGTGTTTATTTTCGAGCAAAACTCTTGACACTATAAATGTCAAACACTGCAATGTATGTAAATCTGATATTGATTATGTAAACACTGCATTGCTACTCATAAAAAAATGCACATCCAAGTCTTTACTTGATGTTGCGCTTTGTATTTGCGATGCCCTACGATCTTGCTTTTGAGGGCAGAGCATCCTTTTGAATGTAACTGACAGCTGTTATTTGTATTTTTATGTGCTTAAACCACTCAGCATTTCTGGTGCACTCAGCTGTTCTCTCATGTTGTCCCTGATGTCAAAATGCTGGGTTGACAGTAGCAAAATACAGAGAGAATCACCATAATTACTGCTTATGTTCCAACAGAGAAGGATTTGTAGGGCCACTTGCTCTGTACACCCAACTATCTCCAGCACTAATGGCACACTGAGTGCCCTCTTACCTCTCAGCACCTCTTTCCTGTTTGCGGTGAAACCCTCACTTATTTGCTTGTCTTTCCCAGAGAGAATCCAGGTAACAGTTAACGGAAGATGTGAAGGTCTGAAAATTACAGGACTCTACAGTAGATTCAGGTTTTTATTAAAGATCTGAACATAGAGTAAAATCAGAAAAGTATTACAAACACTTAATTATCATAGTACTAAACCCTGTCCAACTAGTTATGCGTGTTTCAAAGTAATTTTGAAATGTCCTCCAGAAAAATCTTTGTTCACATTAGAATAATTCACAACAGAATAATTCTACTTACACTGCACATGCAGATTAACTCAGTGTAATGACAACACAAGTGGGAGATGAGTGTTGCAAGAGGAAAGCGATTGTTCCGCTATTATGCAGATTATGATTCCAGTAACTTTGTCCACCTTGTTGGAGGGCAGATAGAATGATAGAAATTGCGAAGGAACTTAAAGAACCAAGACAAGCAAGCAAACTTGCCAGGGGTGAACATAGCAAACAGTTGCAGTAGCGTTCTGTTGACCACCCAAACTATACTGACAAAAGCCATTTGGCCTCTTTAGAAGCTCCTGCATTTCATACAAGGCTTTCCTTTACTCTGTGTGGTCAGTTTGTCAGCACTGCTGGATGAAAACTGGTTTCCATGGCCACCAGGTGCAGATTTTTCCACCACAAAGCTGCATTTGGCTGTAGCAAAGGAAACCAGATCTATCTACCTGGCACTTTGTCCCAGTCTCCAGCTTTAGGTAGTGTTCACTTGTCCTCACTGACAGCCTGCTGAACATAGAGAGGCATGAAACTAGAGACCCCCCCTCCACCCATTTACATTCTCTTGTCCTAAGAAATCTATACCATCGGCTTTTCACTCTCCATGATCTGGGACTGATTCAGAGTGACCAGGACAATATAGATGGCTTTATGGCTACAATAATGAGGTGATCCTCTTACAGCATTTTAAAGGTACTTTGCAGATTCAAATCTGAAATAAGCATATTTTAACTGTCAGATGTGAACACTATTAACGCAAGCACCGGCTACCACCCAATGTGTTTTTTTAATGAATGAATAGACCATTCAGGATTTCATGAGGCCCCTCTCGGGAATGCCATTGTGTGTTTTGAACCTCACTTTGCCGTTATATCCCTCTTTTTGCTCTCCACGTCTTCTTATCTTCTGATTGACTCTCATGATGTGCAGACTGCTTTTCAAGGCATCCTTGAATTCCACTCATTCACCCGTCCTTCAAGAGCTGCCATGTCTGTAGGCACTTCTCTTTTTACCCTCTCACAAATCTCACACCATGGGGGTGTGAACTGAGGAGAATCCCATGGGACAGGGAGATTACCATCAAGACTAGAGCTCCTGTGACAAAAGAGGGATTTGCTGAGTCCTGTACCTCTGTCCTTTACTTTCGTATGGGTTTGCCGGAAGTAGGAATTTGGGTAAGGTATGGGATTCGATGGCATGACCTGTCCTCACTGTACCTGTCAGAAACCGCATCTTTCCAGATGCACTTGGGATTGGGTAGTAAAATGAAGAGATGTATAAAAGAAACAAAGAAAAAATAAAAATTGAAGTTTGGTACAATTTTATGTACCACCCAACCTTATACTTGTGTCAGCACTGAAGTTAAGTGCCTCTCAACACCAACTTCCATAAACTAGAGGGAGTTAGTGAAGGCATCTCTTTATCCACTTTTGTATTTACATCATTGCTTGACAGTAGACTGAGACAAAAGACCTAGACTCTTGTTTGATCATGTGCTGAGCTTGGTTTTTTACAAAGCGAATGCCTCGGTCGCTCATAGCTTGGAAGCTGCTAATTGTTGTGTGAATCATGAGCTTGTAGACAATAAAGGGTGCCCTCTATTCACTCAGTGGTTGTTACTGGCCAGGTGGCACAGTGCCATCTATTGAGAAGAGGGACATAGGCCAACCATGAGGATGTTAAATATTTAGAGGTCCAGTGAAAGATTTGCAGGGCTATTTGTCGGCTGAGACAGTGGCATTATCGGTTGAAGAGACAACTTGGAAGGTCTGCTGTCAAGTTCCCTTCCTCACTGGCCATTTCACTGGCTGAAGCATCCCATGAAATTCAGTTACTGTCATGTTCAACAAAACCCAGTTGTTTCACAAGTCCAATTTATAACCTTATTATCTTAGCTTGGTAATAGTTTTGGCTGGGTAAAGTCTTTGCAACATGAGTTTCGTGTATTGATTGTGTCCTTCCAAGTGAGAATAAAAGGTAAGAATGCAAGAGGAAACTTACACTTACACTTATGTCAAATGATTTCCTCTCATATGGTCACAGTTTAGTTTGTTTTCATCACTCTAAACTAACAGTTCATCTGGGCAGGAGGCATTTAGTCATCTGTAGTGTCTAATGGAACAGATGCATTTCTACTTGTATCAGTCCACCTGTTGATACAGGCTACACAATGCCTCTGATTTTACTCATGGCTTACATATGAGAGTATTTTGTTTTATTTTATGTTCGATACTACAGTTATTGCCTGTTTATGTTGCCAAACTCATAACTGGCTACCTTCAGTATTGTGTCTGAGTAGCTGCTGCAGCTCTGCTAATGTACCATGCAGTCTGTGTACACACTGTGTAGTAGTTACAATTTTATGGTGTAGTGACCGAAACCTAACTGTTTCGGTCACTACACTGCTTGAGAATAATCTCAGCTTCCACAGAACTTTTGTCAACCAAAACAAATAGTTGGGTGACCTCAACCCATCAAATGTTATCTCATGTCTTCTCACGTCCCATTATGTAGCTTAATTTCACCTCATGTTGCCTCGCCTCACCAACTTTCCCATCGTTTCTCCACCAAAAAGCAACACACAAAGCGAACAAACAACAAAACACTGCATAAAGAAAAAGACTGCAGCATAAGACTTGTAAGCTGCAGAAATGCAAATAAACTCTGCATCTGAGTGAAAGGAAATAATTTATTAGAAGTTTGTACTTCAGTACATGACCATACCTGGTGTTCACTCTTTGGTTGTTGTGTGTGGGCCCTTAAACAGGCACACGCTTGCCTTGGGCTTTGGCTGGTTTTGTGCTTGTTTCCAGTCTATTATTCCCGCCCTTCTTTTCTTTCTCTTTGTGAAACTTTGGAAGCATGATAAGATCATTGCTCCATGAATGCATTCAGGTAAGGATAACTGTAGATTTTTGGTTTGGCATTTATTTATACCTAAATCAAACCATTGGAGGAGGCTGTATGTGAGGAAACTTTTCTAACTTTTGTTTATATTTAGATCTCTATCTGTGTCATTGGTGTGGCTGCACTCAGTCCTGAAACGAAATGTTGCTTGCCCAAAGAGGTTGCAGAACACTTTACTTTGGACCACTGACATAATACTGCCACAGTTATGATATGCCTTCCCTCTTATGTGGGTGTCATTTTTGAAATAGCGGTGATCCCTATAGCCAATTTACAAGTCATATATCTTCACTTTGGGGTCAAATTATTCAACGGTGCTCTGCAGGTTCACTAAGTTCACTTGTTTCAGATCAGGCTGGTGCAATAGCTCACCAAATCCCCATCACGTGGATTATAACATGCCTTTGCATGGCTTAAGCTGAAACAGAGGACGACCATGACCTGTGGGCTTTTTGTGCTAAAGTGGCCTGTGGGGGGAACAATGAACGCTGGCACCCTAGACCCTAGTCTGGCCTGTACTAATTGAGGGCCCTGATATTGTCTTGTTGATGAAAGCCCTCTTTGTCCCACTTACTTCTCTTCATCTACTGTATCCCCTGGGCCTCTGATATAGCCATAGGCATAACGTCATTCCCTTCCAGCCATTGTCTCCATTCATTACAGGGGATTAAAGTGTCAGTTGAAGGTGAAATATGAACTAGCCACATTATTCACTGGGGGGTATTTGAAAGTGTTGTGCCTTATAAGCTAAAGGTTTGGGCCCTCGTCAACACCCTTTCAAGAGTCCGAGACTTTGGATTTTGGGGACTGAAGGGGATCATCTGAGCCAAAGGTCAAAGTCTATGCTTTTCATTAATCTGTGAAATAAATGTGATAGGTGCTCGGTAGCCAAGCAACAAGGATTAGGATTGAAGAATGGGTCATGGCTCTCCGCAATGAGCTTCTTTCAAATATGGTGTCAACATTCATCACCAATTCTACCAACTCAGTGTTTTGTCCCCTGCATTAATTGTGAGGTGGAAGAGTGGGAAATCCTACTCTGGTTTTATCTCACTTGTTTTAGATGTTTCTTGACTGCGGTATTTCTGCAGTAAATGTCAAGGTTTTGGACCTATGATTCCCTCCCGCACAAAGCGGAAGGTTTGTGACAAAAAGAAGCGTTTTACCCTCTTTCATGGTTGGATTTACTGTCAAAGCGTTGATCTGCATTGACATGTTCTTGAAGTGCAGTGCAAAGCTGAAACTTGAAACACTTGAGTGAGGCCTCGCGGCTTCAAAGAACCAGAAAAAGGACAAAGAGACGACACTGGCCAACAGAATGATCTAATAATCTGCTCCTTTTGCAACCAAAGTAGCGCAGATATGAACCGTATCCACTTTCTTTCTACACGAAGGCTGCTTCTTCAGTGAAGGACGTCATTTACTTATGCATTCAGCTATGACAACAGGAATGAAAGGAAATTCAGTCTTGGCCTATGCTGAATGCTGAGAAGACATACATATGCATCTGCACCTTTGCCAGCACTTTCAGCTGCCTGGTAAATCATAGGCCTGTGTGGGCAGGTAGAATCTGAGCATTCATGATGAATATGAGGATAGGATGGATCATGAAAACACCATTTGCATCAGGGGGCTATTGGAAAGGAGCAAAACAGTCAAAGTATCTTGTTTGCATGAACAAAACAACCAAGAGTTAAAGCTCACAAAAGAATTTTCCTTATAAATCAAAGTTTCATAGCTTGTTAGATCTTAAAAACTTTTCGTGGTTGAATCTAATTATATATTTGAAACATGATATAAGTAGGTGAGGCTACACAGAAATGGTTGTAATCTGGTAATGATGAAAAATAGACAAATCAGAGTTTAAATTACAATTAGAGTTGGTAGCTCCAAAATAACACCTTGTTTCACTTTAAAGCTGAGCTGCATTAAGACATCACACAGCTGTTTTAACATACTGTAGTTTATTTAGACATAAACTTAAATCCATAATGTATGTAATTTAACTTACCACTGTGCCATATGCCGAATACGTATAACCTATAACTGCCAGTCTATCACACATGACACATACTTACATAATGTTCAAGTTCTCTCTAATATGCCACACATGTACATATAAAATTCATTACATTCATTTGTGTAGTGTGTTTCTTACCGTTTTATTTTTGCTCAACTATAACTTAGTTTTCAGCGTTTCTGGTGATTATACATGATCTCTCACGCCAAACTGTTCGAAACCAAACATCATACCAGATAAAAATCCTGCAAACAAACACTGTCTGCTTTCTCTTATTTTTGAGTCCAACATTTGGAAATTGTTTGAGCAATCGTTTCCTCGACACATGCCTCGACATGGGCTTTACAGATTGTAGCTAATGAGCCAGACTTCTTTCTTGGATGTTTGATCTTTGAGTTCTTGTCTTAAGTCTGCCAAGGTGATGAAAAGCAACTTCTTCCAGCCAAACCTGCAAAGCGTCTGTGTTGTCGTGTAGCTGCTTTTGAAGAAACGCATTTTTAATCAGTTTTTAAAATATTGTTGACGTGCCACCCACCTGAATGACCAGACTTTCATAGTGTATATAAGGAGCAACAGATTTAGATTTTTCTGTCTTTAAGCATTGCATTAAGATTGTTATAGAGATGGTCAGTCAATAAATTGTCCTGTGTGACTGGCAGGAGAATCTTAAGAATGCTGATAGCCTGGGAAATTTGTCAGTGGACAGTCTGCACGCTAAAGAGGTGGGCCTCTATTTTATTAGATATGAGCATGTCTTGGAATGTGACCATAATGTACCTTTTGACTCATAGAGCCTCAAGTCCTTTGAGTCCCTTACCGTTAATAGCCATTCATGGTTTCTTTATCATATTTTAACAGGTCTGAATATTCCTCTTATGAATGAATAATTATTGAAATACTCTTGAATTCACAAAGTAATATATATTGTAGGAAAGAAGCATCTCTAACCACCATTTAATTCCATTTGCTTACCCACAAAATACTTTTTTTGGCACTTGAGCAGGTAACACTTTGTCAAAAATACAGGTGCATTGACTATTCAGTCACCACTTTGGACAGCTGCTACACAACAAAAGCCCTCAAACAAATAAAAGTCCTGTACTATGACGCAGAAGCATATTGTAAGCCAATGTAATCTAACTTCAGTGTGCCTACGGTCAAAGTGTATTCTATGAAAACATCTGTGAGTCTGAGGTTTCAAAGTGATCCAAATCATATTTATTATCATTGCTGGATAGTCTTAAGATCTAATTAGGCTCTGTAAAAACTCATTGGCACATTTAATTTTAGACATCAGGAGTTCAACTTTTTTTTAACTTTCTCTGTTCAAGGAAAACAGCCAAAAGGAGCTGTTGTGATGCTCAGGTAAATCTGGAAAGATCGTATTTGCCAGGGTTTGACTTTTACTCTGTTTTTACTAAAACCTAAATTAAATTGGAATTGTTCGTAAACCGCTCCCTTGTTTGTAGGTTCCTGGTGGTTCGCTGCTGTGAAAATGGGTCAAGTGGAAAGATTAGCGATCCAAGCAGCACACAATGTGTGAACCCACTGGTCTGTAGGTTCTCCCCATATTGTGTAGAGATTTATCTTAGAGCAGCAGTTTCTGTTCACGCTGTGTGCAGTTTCTTTCCATTTGTGTAGGAAAAGTTACATGCCTCTCTGAAATCCATGCTGGTCTTAGAAAGCTGCCCTCAGCTCTTTGTCTCACCTCCACAGAGAGCTGTTTTAGTTGATGAAATCTGGCATGCCCTTACGAATTCACTGTCAGATGATTAAGACTTTCAGGTATTCCTGTCAAGAGAGTAATCAGTGTTTTATCTCACTGAAAGCAGCCTGACAGTTGCGTTTGAGCAAAGGAAGCCTAGTGCTGCTTTAGGTATAGCCTTAAGGTAAAGAAAAAAATTTAAAGGATAAAATATGGATAATCAAGTACATGTGCTGTATATGATTATGCATTTTCAATCATTTTGTTTGCTCAAGCTCGAAAGGATGTTTTAGTGTTGGCATATTAATAAGATTTAAAATTGTATTGCTTCTTTTATATTTTTATATTTAAAAATGTATGACTTATGCAAAAGTTGACCGGGAATATATGAAAAATATGCTAGATGGAGAACAAAGGTCAAACCTTCTGAATTAATGCAACATGCTCATTGGCTTCTAATTGCGTCTCTGGCCACTGTTTTTGAAACTGTGTAATGGATGTGAATACAGCAGCCCTCAGACCTCTTGTATCGTCTTGTAATTACTAGTTGTTAAACCTCAAAATGTAACAATGTGATGAAAAGGCTCCTTGTCTGATTTGATATTGGACTGACCCAGATCAGATCCCTCTGTTTTGGACCTTTTACAGGGGACAGCAGGATTAGTTCCTGCTTCAGTCACTTCAGAGGAACAGTCATTGTACAGGCTCTAACTTGTTCACAAAGCCACTGAAATACTTCTGCATGCTGTTTGCCATTTGTGGTCTTCAACTGTAGGCTATTAAAGTCTCCCTCCAGCTGTGGGGTGATTTGACATTATATAGTGTCCCATTATTGCAATCCATGTTTTCTCACTTTCATGATTGTTAATGTGTGTAAATGCTGTTTTATTAACACACTGGGCTTGTGTTTGAGAGTAAAGAGAAGTTGAAGTTGATGTATTGAGCAGTAAAAATGGGAGCATGAGTTAAGCACTCAGGCATGTTTTCTCATTATTGACAGTAAAGTTACAGATGATGTGCAGTGGACTGGTGTAACAGCACATTGATGGATGAGAGTTTTTAGCCCCCCAATACCAACACACTTCCCTTGAGGGCAAGTCAGACCTCCCACTTCCCCACCCTCTAAAGTCTTGCCTCAGGCTCCTGACTGCGTCTCAGGCCAGGAGAGAAAAAAAAAAGAGTGGGCCAGTGAGGTGTGTCTGTGTGAGTGGGTGGGGGGCAGGGGTCTTGCTTTAAGAGGCTGGCCCCTTTCCAAGAGTTTAGTACATCACTGGGAATTCACAATAGGGTGAAAAGTACACGGGCAACAAATTAGACCTTGATAAACTCAGTGGAGAGCTGAGCTAATGGCAGACGATTTCTCAAGAGTGGAAAGGTGGATGCGGGGTGTTGAACAGACTTAGTGTATTGTGAGTAGTGTTTTCAGTGTCAGGAGAGTAAAGCTCTCCGGATGTGTTAGCTCACGCAAGGTGTGTACTTGTGGTCCACTTCCTAACCCTTACCTTGCATATGTCTTTTTCCTTCTGCCACCACTCAGGTATTTGGACACATTCCGGCCATGCATACCACCACTCAGCCCATACAGCCGAGCAGCCCTATTGAGTTACTGCTGAGTTACCTAATAGGTCTGATCTGGGCTCAGCGCGGCATAGCTGCAAGATTGGCTTCCTTATTAAGAGGAGGAGGCAGAAAAGTCTGAACCTCTTACTTTTTGATGTTTAGGATAGAAGAGCCCAAACCTCTTGCCTATTGCACCTACACATTAAATACTTAGATTTCCAGCTGTATGATTACCTTCCAAATGATGAAAGTTGATCCAGTGGCTGTGGATCAGCTCTGAGCCCTCCCAGGGGTTGTTAAAGGCTTATGAACGCTCATCACATACTAACAAGCCATGACTGATAGTTTCCTGAACTTTTATTATGGAGGTGGGATCTTTTCTCTTTCTTTTGGAGGAAGAGGAGGAAGAAATTCCTTTTGCCCCTAATCCAAAGCTCTTAAAACATTTCATCCTGGCAAATAATTCACATCTAGCATTTGGCAACAGATATTTAGAATTCAAAGAGAAGTACAACTTAATGTGCAGCTTCATTCAGCATTATAGAGCTGTTAAGCCATTTATGTTGTCTTGCTTTATCTCTTGTGTATGGCTTCATGAAATTCAGCCTTTGTAATGATTTTGTTTCCTGTAACAATTTGTAGCTGCTGCGACATACTTTTGTAGTTTGAATAGTGCATTGTTTGTCAGAAAGAAGAAAACGAGGCCACACACACAGACACACACCTCCTCCTCCTTAGCTGGAGTTCACCTTCTTCCACTGCCAGAAATGCCATGCCGTTAAGCTGCAAGTGTGTGTGTAGCTCCAACTTTTGGTGTGTGCGCATGTTAAATAGGTAAAGGATTTTTGTGTCATTCACAATGAAATGATCCTTTACCCTAACTCTATGTCCTGGCTTCAGTTTGTCTCTGCTCCCCCTCAGTGAGTCCAAACAGCCATAAGCTCAGTGGCAAGAGTCAGAGTGAGGGGTCAGCATGCCCTGTCTGACTGACACAGACACACACACAGCGAAGTCTCCCTGGTGAATAGTCACAGCTTGCTGGGAATGTCTCAGTGCAGACAATAGCGACGTATCCTTCCTGAACTTCTCCCACCATCCAGCTGAAACACTACAGGACTCTGAGATCTTGTCTGTGTTCCCCCTCAGCTCAGTGTTCCAGTCTGACTTTTTTCCCTCACAGAGCTGAGTGACTGAGTGCAGATTTTTAATCAGTGGAAGCAAATATTCAGACTCCAATTCAGCAAAGCAAATGGATATGTGGCACCAAAGTAAATTAGACATGAAACCTAACAATGTCTTGTGCTTCCACCTCCGTGTTTGTATGTCCCAATTTAGTTAGCACATAAAAACAGTTGTTAAAGTATTTGAAATTTTATGGAAAAACTCTATACATTTGCCTAAGGTGGAAGACATAGATATATAAGTAGTCAATAAAAAATGCCACAAAAGATGTAAGAGTTTTTCCGTTATGTGCTATTTAGCATTTTAGAGGAAAACTGCACAATAAGTCATGAAATGAACACAGTCGAACCTCAAACAGTGGAAAATTATTCACCAAGCAAAGTGGAAATATTTTTGTTTCATGTATTATTGTGAGAGACGGTACAGTCTTCTCATCTGTTGATACAGATCGAATCGTTTTGACTGCCGGCAACTTTTGTTTGCATTACCAGTAGTGTATGGAAGAATTTTGCACTTGGAAATATGATTTGACTGCAGGCTAAATTTGGATGAAAGTCTTACTACTGGCATCATTGACTTGTCTAAAATTTGGAATGCTGGGATCAGATCAAATTAAAATATGGATGATGTCACTTACAGTTGCACTCATTGCAGATCAAGTTTATTGGCAAAATGTACAAACTAACAGCTGTTTTTGATGAACAGCTGAAACAAGAACATTTTAAATAGCTCAACACAACCAGTGTTACAGGTGGTTTCTCTAGATTCAAGACAAAATGCCACATTTAATGACTACTGCTGTCTCAAAATTATTCAACCCACTGAATAGAATCCCACATAGGTGCACTGATTTGCAAATCAAGAGGTGTCTCAAGCACACCTGACATCACTAATCAAGGGCTTCATTAGTGGCATTAGATGTGCTCGAGATAGAACAGAAATACCTGGGCTGGCGTTCATAGGGACATTTGACTGGATGTTAGAAATATGGTTAAGTCAAGAAAATTGTCCCAAAACTCTAAAGATTGCTTTGCACAAACAAGGAGAAGGATCCAAAATCATAGTAAAGGCACTGAATGTTCCTAGAGATACATTAGGAAGAACAGTTTGCAAGTTCAAAGTTAAAGGGGAACTTCAGTTTTTTTTCAACCTGGGGTCTGTTTTCATGTCATTTCATACATGTGAGTGATGGAGACATTAATTTTCAACGTAGCTCCAGTATTTAGCCAGGCAGGCAGCTTAGCAGCTCAGCTAGCAGCTCGGCTCGCGAAAAGTATGGGGCAACTTGCTCCCCCGCGTCAAAGTCCGCCCTAACGTGCTTTTTTTCCCACACAAAACCTCCACATTACTTGGCGATCGTTATTTGTTGTGGTCTGTATCCAAATCTCGGGATGCTAGAAAGCAAATCTTGTTCCGAAATCGCGCGATAGCTCGCGCCAAAACACTGGTGGGGGAAACAGCTATTTGCCTCAGATGAAGAGAGACGAGTGAATCTCCCTCTTTCCTTGTCAGTCTTGGATTTTTGTCCCATCTGCCTTAACTGAATAAAACAAAACAAACAAACAAAAAAAAGCCATGAGAATATGTTTGCAGATATTTTGGTATGAATTGGACAAAGTAGATTGGAATTTGACTTGATGTCCTGAAGTTGATCACCAAAGTGATAACATAATATTTTAGCATAATCCCTCCAATAATTAAGACATTATTGAGAAAACCCGCAAATATGAACCTTATGGTGAAATTCGACAAATTAAGTCAGGGGAACATTAAAATATTTTTCCTCTGAGCACCATGGATATCTGCCGCAAATTTTAGAACAGTCCATTCAGTAGTTTTGGAGACATTTCACACTGGCAGATACAAAAAAGATGACTGAAACAGTAGAACTCCAAACTGGGATCATACAAACACAAATATGCACAGTTGCTATTCATGATGTCAGCCACAATATGAGGAAAACAGGTCACCGTGTGCTGTATAAAGGGACAGTAAGGAGCAGGCCCTCTTTACAAATGCAGTTTTCCTCTTCTGTAGCAGCTGATTGACACACTAATGTGTGTGAGAGCGATACTTGTGTGCCTGGGTTTGCCCTCTGACTTCTGTCGGATCTTTGATGTCTGTGGATGAAAGGATGTAGCCTTCCAATCTTGTCTTTCGTCTACAAGGACGGCCTATGTTAGTGTCCTCCACACCCACTGCATTTTCACCTTGGACCAGGTCATAAAAGTTAACTTGCAGGGGACAGTAAGAGGGACAAGTAAAGAGAGCTGGTATTCAGATGGCCAGACCTGTATGCTCCACCCAGACTTTAAAAAGTGGCATTGTGTGTAGGTGACCCGAACCTTTGGCACTCTTCCTGTTTCTTTATTCACTGCTGCCTTGTAAGTTTTTAGCGATGTTTGACTTCTTTTGTTCATTCTATTTTTACAAGTTTACTGTATATACAGTGTCCTTGAAGCATGTCTTTAAAGGTAGAAATCTCCATTTTAAGAATACGGAAGGGTGTAAAGCATGTTCACATGTTCTTCTTTTTGGGAACAGTGAAATGAGTCAAATAGGGCAGGTTATAGGTTTTTCACCAAGTGTGTTTCCATCCAACTGTTTATGTGCACATTGTCCTTTTGAAAGTAGTTCATTTGCTGGTATTTGAATAGAAGCTACTAGGACTGAACCTGAATATCCAAATATTCAGTCGTGGCGGTTGTGTCCATACATTTATTTTGAGATCCGAATATTCGGCAGATTTCAAATATCAGTCTCCTTGATTACTAATAATCAGTACTAGCTCTGAATAAAGCATAGTGGTCAAGGCCTAGTGCTTCTACATCCATATGAACTGTGTTAGAATTGTGCTCATTTCATACAGAATTCCTATCTTAATGCATATGATTCCGGCACATTTCCGGAAATGTAGGAATTACTTTTGAACTGAGACCTCAGTAGTGTCCTTTCCTTAAGCCCCTGCAGTAAAGAAACGATTCTGCAGCCATCTGTAGTCATTGAGTGACATGACTAATGCAAAGCAATAGTGAAGGAAATCCCTGCACGTCTGTTTAAAAAATTGAGGCCCATATAATCCAGTTGCTGTATTATATGTCTGCAAGATGACAAATTCTGCCACAACCTCTCTCTCCCTCTTTCTGCCTCTCTCTCTCCTCCTACACTGTCAGCTGGATTTTTCGTAGTGCTTCATGAAAGGGTTACGGATGTGAAGCAAATCACATGTGGACTGAAAACACCTCCGTGTTTTCCCCAGACCAAATCCCTTAGAAATCATTTAGACATGCGTAACCAGATACTGACACTTGATTTTGTGACTCCCCCGCTTATAATGTAAGGGGTGCAGCATAGACAAAGATTTATTATTCACAGTCTTTAATGACTAATGTAGCTTTTTGATATTCTCATTTTATGACTCAGGGCTGAGATTTACAGGATGTGGTGTGGTGCAAATGGCTTTAATATAGCTGATGTGCAACTTTTTCCTCAGATTGCCAGTCATGTCAAATAAGTAAAGGTCGTTTGTTGTAGATTTTAGACAACTGAACTGAATCAGACTGTCCTACAGGCGGCTGTAGGTGGTAGAAAGCTCCCCCCTCTCTAACTGACCACACAAAACCTCAGCCCTGGGGCGATACTTTTGGTGTGCCTGCCTGCCGTTCCTCTTTCACATGCAGTATTTTGGTATTGCAAAGCCTGAACCAACATGATTGGAATGCTTTTTCCCTCTTTTGTCCCCTTTTTTGTAAAGAGGCTCTTTTGTTCTAATGGGATAATTTAAGTCGGAATGTTTTCACTTTAGGCTTTTGAGCTGCAGATGGGGGCTGTTTAGGGCTGTGAGTGAAGAAAGAAAAGATGGACAGTACAGAAAGAGTTTTGTTGGTCTGAGACACTGTCTCTCTCTGGGTTTGTTTCAGCTGAAATGGTGCTTTATTTTATTCAAGTTGTGCAATTAGGCCATTTTTGTCTAGAATGTTTAGACGGTGTCTAAACAATGCTGTACTCTGTGTATCATTTTAGTATGACATGAGAATGGCCACACTTCTAGTTAAAGGAGAACAGCTCCAATATTAAACACAGATATCAGTTTAATAGTCTTGGTTTGTAAACAGTGTTCCAGAAATAATCATTAAGTCTGAGAAACAACTCTCATGATGTGACCAGAAACCTTGTATTCAAAACTGGAGACATAGACAGTTTTTTAAAAACGTGGGTTTTTCCTCATAGTTTTTTTTTTCTCAAAAGAGCCGTAAATGGTCAGCCACTTAAATTCAGTGATATTTGCCTGGTAGATCAAGAGGGCTAAAGCTCACTCTGGCATCTTGTGGTGGCTTTGTTTTGTCTGCTGGCTCCAACATAAAGGAAGGCAAGTCCTGATGTAACAAAAGGGAAGAAAAACCACTGCATAGATGAAAGACTCAAATCAGAGGAATGGAAGTAGGGATCAGTGTCTGTCTGGGATATTTGTGTATATTCCCAAGGATCTGAATTAATATGAAATTGATATTGTCTGGAAAAGCTGATATTAATGTGCAGTCTATGAAGCAAGATATTTCTGGTGTCTCAGTAAATAAATTGCTTTTTTCACAAAATGCATTTTTACAGCCTTTTTGTGTGGCTTGTTTGCTTTTAAGCAGGTATATTAAAAAGAGCCCGCAAACCTACTGCCCCATTCTGTCTAATGTTTCTGCCTCAAGGTTGGATGGGTTGCTGTTGTGGTCCTTGTCAGTGCCATTCATCCAGTCATTCAATGATTTTCTTGTCCTGACAAACTCTGCCTGCGCTGTCTTGGACTTCAGCTGGTGAGGTCTCACGGGGATTCGTGAAACTGTTACGTAAATTTTTTGTTTCTTTTTCGTGCGCACCAACACGATTTCGTCATGTTTTTCGTGCCGCTCACCACGAAATGTTTTTCGTGTTGCTCACAACGAAACCCGCTGTGGTAATCACAGCTGAAAGTGGTTTATACCAGCGGATTCATGACGATCTAAGCTGTCCATCGGCGTATACTGCTTGTGTGATCGCGTTTGCGGCCGCCGGCCGCCGGACATTCTTTAAATTCCTATGCAAATTGGTAAGTGTACCACCGGGTTATGGTTAGGTTATGGTTAGGGTTATGGTTAGGGTTATGGTTAGGGACGATGTCATGCAAAATATAGCGTTGGATTCGCCATGGTTTTACATTAAAAATATAATACACACATTCGTTTGAAATACGTTCTGGGTGGCACGAAAAGTCCGCCGTTTAAAATACATTGGTGCGCATTTCGTGGTGAGCGGCACGAAAAACATGACGAAATCGTGTTGGTGCGCACGAAACCGAAACAAAAATTTACGTAACAGTTTCACGAATCCTCGTGAGATCGGGCTGGGTGAGGATAGTCAGCTATCTCATCACAGATAGACTTTATGGTCTCCTTAAACAAAGAAACTCCAGCCTCAGTCCAAAGCAGTGAAGTTGGAGTCTGATCACGGACCAGAGACTCACTGCAGAGGCAGATGAATGACAACAAAGACTGTCACAACAGGGACCTGACGGGTGGGAAACTCAACACAGGACGGATCGCGGCTAGCTGGTCAGCAGCAGCTGCACTTTTAAAATAAAATAATGGAACACAACACCCTTAGTGACACAATCTTTACAATTTCGATTAAGGCGAATCACATGGCAAGCAAGGGTCATCCATTACATAAGATCATCAGACCGACCACCCCAGTAGTGATTCTGAGGGCAAATTTAGTTCTTGCCCTCATACTTTACTCAGACTTTTGTAGTTCAGGATATTGAGTTTTACTGATAATGATTCAGCAGTATTTTGCGGTTTTATTTCTGCTGGCTTAGCAGACTTGTATTGTCTTGTCTTGCATGAAGGCTTTGATCCACAGTTTCTTTTGCTTACAGTGGACTATGCAGATGAAGTTTCAATGAGAATTCGAAGCCGCAGAATTTCCTCTTTTTATCTCACTTCTTCCTCCACAACTAGGTTTTTACAACAGATCTGTTGCACTAGGAGAACAACTCCCTCTGAAGTATTTTTTTTGAGTATCATGTTGTAATTCGTTGACAAGTTTATGAATATTTACAGTGACAGTTTTGTGCTCCTCAAGTTTAGCTAAACACCAAACACTCACCCACTGCACATCTGTGTGTCTCTCAGCGTTTCTTCCTTCATGGAGACTGATCAGCTGGAATTCACGGCAGTAAGAGTAGTTTCCAATAGTGACAACAGAGTGGAGAAAAAAATCTGTCAAAGCATCTCACAACACATTTCGAGCATCTCTTGCAGCATAATTCACTTTTGTCAATTCAGTATTTTCCAACCTTCACTGAGACCTTCACTGAGATCTTGAGTTCCTGAGACTTTACAAAAATAAATTTTCATTTGATGTCAGTTTCTGCATAATACAGAGATGGTAGTGCTTTAAAAAAAAAACACACAAAATGCAAAAGAGTTCCATTTGCATGTTTTATTTTATTCTTTTTTCCCCTCAAATAGACCAATTGACGGCTCTTAATGCTTGGTTGGTTGAATAAAGCTTCTGGAAATGACTCCCTTTCACTGGCATAGTCACAGAAGAACGCTCCTCCAACAGCCACAGTCCCAGGACCTTTTGATGTTCAAACACATGCTTTACTCAATTTGGGATTAAGTCGCTGAGGAAATGGTCTGGTTGACATTGCCAGAATCACCCGATGATTTGTAAAGCCCAAAGCCGAATTCCTGCTCTTCTAGCATCAACTTAATTTGTTGGATTGTTTAGTTAGATGGACATGGACGGACCAAAATACCCCAGCACTGTTCCAAGTCATGTCAAAACTAGATGCTTAGTTTATTTTCAGGTTATTCTTCCATACTGTTCATCTTTGTAAGGTAATATTACCACCTGGATGGATCTCACTCAGCACAACTATTGTGCAACTATTAACAGTGAAATGCCAGTAGATGTAGAGATTGAGAGTCTTTCCCAAGATAACACCATTTGATATCACTTGTTCTAAGTCCAAAACTGAACAGATTTCACAAATAATGCTTTGTCTAGTGCAGGAACATTCATGAACACAGCATAAATGTTTGTAAAAGTATAAATGTTTGCAAATCTTCCTTGCACGAATAGCCAGTCCCTGGTGTTATTGACCGTCTGGTAACGGAGCTGTCTGGATTTCCCCTCCATCTGTTAGCAAGCAGGAGAAATTTCCTTTTTACCTCTGCTTATCCTGACTCATGTGCTTTAACCACACAGCTGAGTTTCACTCATTTTGGAATGAGTCAGTGAGCGGAAATAAACACTGTCTGAGGCTTTGAGGCTGAGATATCATCTTTAATGAATCCAGAATGCTTTGTTTTGGGTGTCCTGTGGATCCGTGACACATGCACGGACTTCTAATTTAAACCTGTTGTACTCTGGGGTGTAGAACGGATAGTAGTCATGTTTTCACAACATGTCTGTGTATGCTATGCATTAGGGAGCTAAATTAAGTACAGAATCTGGATTGTTGCAGTGTGCATAAATGTGGAGTAGATATAAATGGCCACAGAGGATGCTTAAAATCTCTGTTGGGAATGAAAAAAATAAACATTCTTGTAAATTCATGTCTCAGCGTATCACCGTCTCAATCGATTCCTGGCAAAATGACGGTGGTTGGCTTGTCCTGATGCCAAGTCTACCAGGCTGTCTGCCATGCCTTTTTTATGACATGGGTGAGAAATGTTTAAGAAGTCGCCATTATAGGCCAACCAAACCCACTCAGTGTGTGCCTGGAAACTATTGTGAATAGGCAGCAAATTGCCCATTTCAAGAAGAATCATTACAGAAGATAAACATGAAGTGAAATCCCAGACAAAAGAGAACCAGTCAACAATACTGACATTTTTTTTTGGGTGAGTTATCACATAAATGGTGCCTTTCGTGCTGTATTAAACAAAGCAAGACCAAACAAACAGCCAGCCTTTCTTCTATTTACACTACAGTTTATTCTTTCATCATGGAGGGTGTTTTAATGACGTATCTCACTTAGTTTACCTTCAAAGAATCTGGCAACAGCTTTTTACATTTTTTTTGTACTTTTCAACTTAAACTACAAAGTTAAAGGCAATAACTCGAAGCAAAGATACTTCATATTTGAGGTACTTCTAAAAAATGTGACTATCACATATTATATAAACTGAACGTTTAGATCAATTTTTAGTTTGTTTGTTTTACTGTTCTTTGAGAACAGATATTTTCCCTGCATGCAACTTCCCTGTGATTAAACAAAAAAAGGACAGAAACTCCCAGAACCCACTTTTGACATGGCTGTTCTGAAATGGGAAATAAGGACAACAGCTAACCCCGCATAAACAAATATGTACAAGACTAAATCCTCAGGGGACAAATACTATGTATTTATTGGCACAGACATGTCACAGAGTAACAGACAGAGGCTTTTTCAGAGAACACTAAAAGGTCAAGTGAATATTTAAAAGATGTCAGTGCTGTTTTCCATTTTCCTGTGCAGTCAATTACAGATGACTCTCACAGAAGTATGTGGATAATTTGCTCTTCTTCTGCCCAGCCGGTTATGGATCCTAATCCCCAAAGTCAACACTACTAATTCCGGACTTCCGATCTCCAAATTGTTTCATCTTTGTAGGAAGTGAGAATGACAGTGTTGTCATCACCAGCTGGCCGACCCTCTTTGAAACGCAACTCTGTAGCTGATCAGGTAGCAGCCATCAGGCTTTTTCTTTGATTGGTGATCTGCTGGTTGATCTGCTGCTCAGTATTGCAGCATTTTTGTTTAGTAGTTTTTCCTAAACATGGCTTTTGCTGGAATCTGACATTTTTTATGACGTGACAAAATAAAACTCGGTGTTTGGCCCCAAACTGGACCCCTTGGCCTCTTTCATGTGAGTCAGATGTCTGAAGAAGGAAAAGTTGAGACTTGCTGTGGACAGTCCTGTTAGGCAGTCACAGAAAAACAGCTGGTATGTGCAATTCCTCTACTAACCTCTCCACCTCCACACCTACCTGAACTGGTGTTTACTAATGGAAAAAATGGGATATGATCTATTTTCCTTTCTCATTCCTTCAGTGGACTGCCAATTTGACAGTGCTTTGAAACATAAGCTTTACAAATGTACTTGATCAGATTTAACCTACTTGTATTTGCTGTCAATGTTTGTGTGCAGCACATAAATGTGATTTGCTGGAGGATTGTGGATTTACAAAGATAGTTATTCAGTACATAAATAGAGTTAAAGTTAAAAACTAAGCTGGAGTCACATTGTTGAACTATACTTGCAAACTGCTAATGAGCCATAAAGTAATTTATCATTAGCCAGTCAGCAGCTCGAACTGGGTGCTGCTTTGCTGGCTTTCTTAAGGACAGTTTCATTCCAGTTCAGCAAAGGAGATGACACTGTTCCTCATTTATTTCCCCCAATACAGATTTTCTCACCTGGTTTCTGTAGACAGGCTGGTGACCCTTAAGTCAAAGGGATCAATTTTTTCACCTTTAGCCACCTGGTGCCTGCCAATGGTTGTGTGGTTTGTTATACATAAATGTACATAAATCACTAAAAATAGTATATCTGATTTCTTTTTTTACTGACACAAATGCTCATGATTAAAATACTGTTGTTTTTCACGCATATCATCACACCCAGATGTTCCATAGTAAATGTGTAGCTAACCTGAATTGGGCATTTTCAACTCTCTGACCCTCAAACCCTGCCCTTATTAGACAAGCTGTGTCTGGATTCCAGGTGTGGGAGAGTCCCTCTCCATTCTTTCAGGTCTAGGAAGCAGGTAAATGATTTGTCAGAGCATGTTGACCCTTCACTTCAAGTTCACCCAGTTACTCTTGGGGATGTCCCTTTGATAAAGGAATTAACTTGTAGACATACGTAACAATAAGATGACAAAATCCAGATACATCGATTCATGTTTGTGCAAACAACAAAATAAATGAGCTTTAGATTTTGTCCCGTGGTCCATAAAAGGTCTTGGTAGAACTGAATTGAGTTTGACTGCTGGACCTTTTATCTCTTTACAAATACATGTGTAATTTAAAAAAAAAAAAATTATTGTATTTTTACAAGTTTCAGTGCAACAGTGAATGTCATGCAAGAAAGCAGCAAATTTAAGACTTACTATGGCCGTATTTGTTCATATTTGGCATAATTTTTACCTCAGTTTGCTGTTTTTAAGGCCAAGTATGTTCTTATAACTTAGCTGGAATTACAAGTCCTCAGTGATCCTTGTCAGTAACTAAGATAAAGGTTTACATTCTTACTAGAAAAAAGCTGAATAAATTAAGGAAGGAATCACAGGTGAATGTGGTTATCCAAAACTTGCAGTGTGGCACTGTGCTGCAGGTTAGCTTAATTAAATAATCAGATCTGTTTCCTTTGTAGCTGCACAGTGACTCAGTGTTTATCACTGTTGCCTCACAGCGAGAAGATCCCTGGTTTGTGTCCCAGCTTTCTGTTTGCATGTTCTGCCTGTGCGTGAGTGGGTTTTCTCTGGATACTCTGGCTTCCTCCCACAGTCCAAAAACATGCTGAAGTTAACTGATGATTCCAAATAGTCCGTAGGTGTGAATGTGAGAGTGATTGTCTGTATATGTAGTCCTGTGATAGACTGGTGACCTGTTCAGGGGGTCCTCTACCTTCACTCTAAGTCAGCTGGGCTAGACTCCAGCGCCTCATGACCCTAATAAGGATTAAGCGGTGTATAGATAATGGATGGATGGATAGATGGATGGATCCTTCCTTTGACAGTGTGGATGGGCTTTGCCATCCTGTTTGTCTGCCCAACCAATCTCTTGCTTGATATTTGTGTGTTGTGCCTGAATGTCCATACTAATGATGGTCCTGTGACCTCATAGCTCTGGACTGTAATGAGGTCAGTGTCTCATTGAACCCCACAATAAAGCTTTGGGTGATTTGGTCTCCCTCTACTGATGAAAAAAAAAGAAATAGCACAAGTGAAACAGCTTGGGTGGTTTTACTACCAAACTCTTCCCCTCACCATACATACACAGATATTCAATGCATTTTGGACTCAAAGCTGACTTAAAATTATTTTGTCTGAAAATGTTGGCAGTGGGCCTGTAACTATTCTATTCATATTTCTCTTTGAAAGTTATGTCATAGGGTGTTAAATGTCAAAGAGATGACACGTTTATGAAGTTAATCATCAGGTCCCATCACATAATAACTGTGAACACATGTTTGTGGTTTCTCTTTGTGCTGTCACATCAACAGGACAGGTGTGTTGAGAGTTGTGCTGAAGACTTGGCCACCACATTACTGTAGCAGATGAAAACAAACTCATTGTAATGAGTTGATTATCTCAGTGAGCATCATTTCAAACAGGGATTGTGTGTACTATGATTATCCTCCTTACCTTGTAGCTACGCGCATACTTTCGAAAATCTGAGTTTTGCTACTATGTGCTTTATCTGCCACGGGGTGCTGTTTGCTGCTGACAGGCCGTATGGATATCGTGTTTGATTTTCCACAGGTGTGTTTTTGTTCGGGGAGCAGCACCTGTCGTGTACAGTTTGCTTTCTATCATCGGGTTACATCTGAGGCAGCAAAGGATTTGGGGCAGTTAAGCTCACTGATTCCTGTGGACTTGTAACACCTCATTCAGTCATCTACAGAAACAGAAACCTGCTTGTAATGAGCAGCTTCATGCCATAAATGCTTTTAATTCTGTATAGATGTATAGAAAGAACTGATTTCATTCTGTTGTGACTGCATTTTTATAATAGCTCAGTATTAACCAGTTCTAATTAAACTGATGCAAGGGTGTGTAAGGCACTTTTTCTGCTTTACCACATCTAATTGTGGCTCAACTTGCTGACAGTAGAGGGAGCTATTTCCAAACAACTACACCTCACTACTCATGGACGTGGAGCGACACTGACGTCTGATCCTTCTATGGTCCTTTGGTTAGCATGTGTGTAGCAAAGAACAGAGAAAATACTCTGTCTTTCTACCATTGCAAAGAAACACTTAGTAACACCTTAAATACACTGTGATAGTACCATGATTATCGACTGGAAAACATCCATTAACCTGCTGCACCACTTCTGAATGTCAAAGTGTAACTCTTTCTGAGTCAGCTCACAGTTAAATGGTAAACAACCATTATAGTAGCGTTTCAGCTTGTCTCCAGTCTTCCAGGTTTTTGTTTCAGACAGAAGAATCAATGCTATGTCTGTCACTGGTGGAGATAATTCCTCAGTTGAGACGTTTCCGGATGCCCTGACTTGACAGTGCACTAATTAGTGGAATCATTACAGTTACAAGAACTTTCCAAGTAGTCTCTTTTGGAGTTTGAGTTTTTTAAAGATGACTTCAAGGCAGCTGGCTCTCCGGTAATTTCCTGCGTCACACCTCTTTGTAATTACTTTCATCAGTTGCCTCAGAGTGACGATTAAGCTGAGTGAAATTGGATATTGTGCACACAGTACAGACTAAATGGACGTATGTTACAGTAGCACAGTTTGTAGTTTATTTACATTAAATCAATGTAAAGAATTTGACTTGCTAGTGCATGGGTGGCAGTTCCCAAAACATCCTGTGGAGTTTGATTAAGTCTCAAGCCAAGAGATCAACAAAGGACCAAACACTTAATGGCCACAAAGGAATTTCATGGTATTTTAAACTAAGAGGAACATATAGTTGACATGTTCTCAGGGTAGAATTATGTATGGAACAACTATCAAGCTTTGATCTCCCCTGTGTAAATGAGTGTTTACTGAGAAAATGAGTTAAAAAAAAAAAAAAAAAGCTTTAATATACGGTAAAGCATGGTTGCCTTTCTTCTGTCCCGTATACACTATACTCTTCCATGTCTTTACTTTACTGTAACTGTTGTTTAGGCACCATGGGCTACATATTCTCTAGTTGTTATGGAATGTGTCTTATTCAGAGTGACAGCCAAGCTGTTTCTGCTTGCCTGAGCAGGACTCTAAGGAACCCTGCAGGGCCCAGTCTGCCTGTCTGTCTCTTTCTGCAGGATACTGGATTGTTCAATGGGAAGATGCAGCCTCGCAGTCTTTAAAGGAACAATAAGTACGTTTTGCAGCCTTTTAGCACAATGATACAATTACTTTGCAATTTGATAAAATTTTATACTAGGACTGAACAATTAATCGATTTTAAATCACAATCGCAATTTGACACAATGCAACTACCAAAAAACAAAAACTGAGACTTGGCTCAGGGTTTAAACTGTTCTGGTCATGGTGTTACAAATTCACACTGTTCTCCTTGTGTGACAATCACACTTTTGGTAGTATCTCTTGTTGTAATGCTCCATCGCATGTTTTAAATCTGTCACAGTGAATATTGAGCTGAGGCGTAATTTAAAAAAAATGTCTATTGCAAATCAAGTCAAATAAGCATTTCTTCCAAATCGTTTATCCTTAAGTGCTGGAGGCTAATCATTGAGACTAAATGAATGAAAAGTAAACACCACTTAATTAAAGTGGTTTAGTGGTTGTGTCACTGCACTAGACTCCAACAAAAATAAATATCATGAAATGCACATGAAAAAAAAAGTTGTTGCAGTATAAAACATTTGTTGAGCCTTTAAGCTGGACTCCCAGGTTTATTTTTGTCTGTCGGTTTTCCTCAAAGGTGCAGCTCTTGTTGTTCTGGTTGCACTCTTCAAAAGTTTCCATGTACTTTTGATAAGCTATATTAGATTCTTACAGATTTTAGATTTAATAAATTCTTGACAAACTTAAACAGTTAACAGTTTACAAAAGTTTTATGATGTCTGGATGTATTTTCCCTGCAGACACTCACTCAAAACCTGCTCCTGCAGGCCACACCAGAACTGTGATGAATCTGTATTTGTGGGAAACAGGACTCCTTTCCCTCCAAATGTGATAGCTATGACCTGCTGACCTTCATTCTGTTAACCAACCCCCCACTTCTCATTCTCTGGCTGTCTCACACACTCAGTGGCACACATTCACTGGTCAGAGATCTGAGAGATGTAAGAGAAGATGTCACTTGAATTAGAGTCTTTCCCCCTGACAAGCAGTCTAGTGTAGTGTGGCAGTATAGAAGCACTCTGTGGGGCTCAGTTTTTATTTTCTGTCTTGACACAAATTAAGTTTGTCCTCCATTCTGGACAGTTGTATGCTACCATGCCTGGTGTCTTGGCTAACTTTACTTCATAGTAAAATATATATTACACAACCCCCACATAGAGTGGAACAAAAGGGCTACATGATCATTAATAGCTCACTGTTATATTCATTTCAAATGCGTTCTATTTTTGAAGAATTCCTACAAAGCTTCAATTGTATTAAATAGACTTGTTCATCTGTTCACCACTGTGTTGCAACCTGTTGCTCAACTTTCCTCTTTGCTAACAGGAACATGCAGCTTGTAGAGAAGAGTGCAGACTCTGTATTGAAGATGATCAGATGATGATATTACTGGTATCCCCTTGTATTTGTAATTTCTCTGCTTGATTCAGTCTGATATATTTTCACTTTGCTGCTCAGCTGTGACCTGCTGCATCATCTCACACTGATGCTCTCATGGCTGCAGCTCAGACCGGGTGTGTTGTGTGTGTGTGTGTTTCAGCCATATGTCCACTAGAGTCTGTGTATGTTTGTGTCTTGCTGTTTACTCTGCTGCTCAGCTGTGACATGCTGTGCGGCTGCAGCACAGTGTGTTTGTTTGTATGTGCGTTTGTCTGAATGTGTCTATACATGTATCTCAACCATATGTGGGTTTCTTCATGACTGTCTGTGAATGTTTTGTGTGTCAGTTCAAACTGCCTGCTCTCCCAGTGCCTTGGAGCTTAATGCTTGTATAACCACAAAGACGGTGACTTAACTATAACTCACAGCAAGGGGTCAACGACCCCCACTTACTGAAATAACATCAGTGAATGTGTGTGTGTGTGTGTGTGTGTGTGTGTGTGTGTGTGTGTGTGTGTGTGTGTGTGTGTGTGTGTGTGTGTGTGTGTGTGAGCGAGGGGGGTTCTGCCAAAAGGCCCTGTAGGTGCTCTAAGAGTCGCCCTCACGTTTTTGTGTCGTCGTCCTGTGTTGTTACGTGTGTCTCGTTTGGTGCCTTTGTGTTTGTACAGCAGTTACACTTCAGGTAAAAATCACAGCCGCTCTAGCGTTTCCTCGCAGCAGAGCTCTTACTAACAGCACAGCCACAAAGAATGATTGGGGTTGCTGGAAAGTTGATTGGTAAGGTCTACTTAGAAATTGGGATGCAGTTTACCCCTTTGTGTCTATACATGTGTCTCAACCATATGCGGGTTTCTTCATGACATGTAGAATATTGAGTTGCCTACCCTTGTATTGTTGAATTATTCACAAATGTTATACTTAGAGTGGACTCTTCATATGAAATAGGATATCTGAATGGCAGTCCGTATGGCATAAAATACCACCATGCAGTGACAGATAATTGGACGCCTTCAGCCCCTTGTGGATTATGTTCAGGAGGTTTTGTTGGTGTTGTAATTAGTCGATCATTCACCTCCCATTGATGGTCTCAGCCTTCAGACTCATTCCAAGTATTAGGTTTCATCCCTTTGTGTGTGTATTGTGAGGACAGATGCAGGGGAGGCTTGGAATTTCAGTTCATCTCCTGCTTAACCATCTCCAGATTTCACAGGTTGTAGACATTACAGAAATGTAAAAGGGATATCACAGTTTCTTTACAGTGGGGCTGCACAAAACACCAACGACACTTTGATGTATGCGATAGTCACATGGCAGGAAGTGCAATGTGAAATAAGAAAAAGTAGCTGAAACACTTGATGCTGCTTTTTTTGCTGCTTGATTTTCTATTATTGATTTTCAAGAGAAGTCAGTCAGAACATCATTTACTCTGATTTCAGGGTTCTTGAATGAAGTGAGATTTTTTTGAGCTTCATATAAAACATAGAGTTTGTTGAATTACAGGTTGCACATGTCCACAGCAAAATTAATATGTGAAAATACTACAGAAAGAATGATGTGGACTGAAAATAGGTATTCTGTCAGTGATATCTCGCAGTTGTTCCCACTACAAAAGACAACACAGCTGATTTGTCTGACCATTTAAATCAGCATCGCAAAGTTCTCAGTGACTTCTGCAGCAAAAGACCATTTTGGATGCCTTTGCTAGTGTTGTGCTGTATGAGAAATGTCCCAAATGGCTTTTTATAGCTTTTAAAAGTATATTTTGATTATTCCCTTCAAAATTATTTTTAATTTTTTTCCAAATAGTGAATCAAATCATCTGGTGATCTGTATTTTTTTCATATTGCAATATATGTGTCACAGGAAAAAAAAACTAATATTGCGTGGTCAGTTTTTTTTTTCCAATATTGTACAGCATTGCTTTGCTGTGTTCTAATAGAGGCAGCAATTTTACAAAAAGATACGTATGCAAAATTAAAAACACATGGAATGGACTCTTTTCCAGTCTGATGAACTGAACTTCCACTCTATAGGAATCTGAAAAGTCATGTAGAAAGTTTGTTTTATTTGCTAAGGTTTTAATATAGATGCTGTTTTTTTCTGTTTCTTCCACCATCCAAAATGGAATTCCACCAGTAGTGCTCAAAGTAGTAATATGCACTTGTGATAAGGGTGAACTGACCCTTTAAATCCCTGCTGAGTTCATCGTCCTCTGTCAGTGGGCAGAAGTTTGACAGCCTGTGACTGGCTGTAAAGGAGGTTCTTAAATTCTTACAATAGAAATGCTTTCACTAAACATGAGACGTCTTAATAACGGGAATCATTGTCTTTGTTAAATAAAACAAATGTACTTCACCATCCACTCTTTGTGGCACATGATACTCGAGAATCACACTCTAGCACGAGGCATACTAATTCATGACAGCCTGTGTTCTCGTGTATTAAGGGCTCAGACAAAGGAAGATACTGTTTAATTTGAGTCACTAATTAAAAGCAGAGGAGATGCATTCCTTTTTTCAGTCTCCCTTCTGTCTTAAACACACAGTGCAAACTTTTCAACTATTCTCACTGTAATTACCTGTTCCACTCTTAAAAACAGGAAGTCTTCTAGCCGTGCCATCTTCTCGTCTTATGGTTTGAACTCTATACAGGCAGCAGCAGACATGAAAGAGATGCTGAAAAGCAGGACACGTAGTTTTTACAAAGTTCAAGGTTTGTTCATAGTATGATCTCAGGAGATTACCTGTGCTGAAAAAACTGTCAAGTCCAAAAGCTGCGAGTCTACTGCCGTCATTAAGTGCAATTTTGTCTTGTCAGGTTTTCCACAGACAGGCAAACCACTTCCTAGTTCTAAGGACACTCTTGACAAGGTGACAGGGTATGTACCTGACCACCCGTGACTGCTTGGCAAGTTTCCCACCTTTTGAGTTGCATGGAAATTTAAAATCTCGTATGTTTGATTGTCATATATGAGGACATCCTCAGGCTAACTCACTGTCATCTTTGGAGAAAAAACACTCCTGACATGTTCTTTTTTAGACAGTTTCGTCTTTTTGCCTGGATTTGAGAGTCATTAGAGTTGAACATCTCATGTAGAAAAAGAACAGAAAGAGCCCAGTTAACAGAGCAAATCATGCTGATGGGACTCCCCACACTGGATCGAAGGTGCAGAACAGTTAAGCTTTTGTTTCTATAAAGGACGCCAGATGGATGTGAATGTGCCTCTTAATATTTATAGAAATAAAGTCAAACTATGTCTGTGATCATCAAGTGAAATGTTGCGGAGGTGTTTTTTAGATACAGAACCTCATCTGTTTTAATGTTACAGGGATCTGTTTTTTGTTATGTTGCAGTTGCTCTGCGTTACCACATAGCCTGAAAGGGGTTTTCTGATAGTTAAGGGTAATCATTGTCCAAGACAAGACACAGTCTATTACCCCTTAAGTTTATTAACCAAGTCCCTCCAATAAACAGACTGACTGCAAACTACTGAGAAAAGTTGGGCTGTAGTTGATACTGCATTAAGACAGAGGTTTCAGTTCCTTTTGAAATAATTTGTGATAGCTAACCAAAACAGCAATTTTCCCAAAGTAAGTCATTAATCTTTGCATAATCATAACAAGAAAAGTGACTCAGAAAAGCTACTCAGTCATTGTATCATTTCTAATGGATGAAATCTTGAAAAAAATTGTAGATATCACGGCACTATAGAATTTGGCCATTTAATATAGATGTACCCACAAACACCTTGCACTGAGCACAGGCGTGCGTTATGCATGTGTACGTTATGTATGGATACTGAATTGCATGACCTAAATCTGTAGTGGACGACGGGAATTGATGGGACTCGGAAACACCCCTGCAATTTAATCAATTGTTCCTTTTAGCATGTCTGACAGATAAGTCCTGATAAGTCTGCAGTGGTCGAGTTGTAGTAATATCGCCATCATGTGATCGTCAGTAAGTAACTGACGTAGCGTTCACTTGTTGTCATAGTTGCAGTACTGCTATCTTGCAATGATACCGAAATTTTTAGCAAATCTGTGGATCCAGACTGAAAGCAGCATCACTGCCAAAATCGAATCCCTTGGTTCTTGTGTCATTTCTGACCTTCCCTGAAAATTTCAAAATTTTTAACAACAAATGTTTTTTTTCTCTCTTGTTGCTTAAAGGAACAGTAAGTCAGACAAACACCAGCTAAAGACTATCATAAGTTCCTTCGTCATGTTTGCCCAAAAGGACACTGCTTTCATATGACTAAACACAATATTTTCCTTTCATTGAAGTTTTCAATAGCATGGAAAGTGTTCGAAAACCATGGCCCTGTGTAAAAGGGACCTACTTTATAATATTTACTTTAATAGGTTGTAGGGCTGAACAGTTACTGGATTTACAGTTGAAATGACAATGTGAAAAAAAATGCATTTGGTAAGTCAGTGTTGGAGCAAAATTTAATTTGTTCTTGCAATGTGATGATTACAAAGTCTGGCTTGACTGTTATTCAGACCACATAATTTACCTGACCCTGAAAATGTTTCCAACTATTTGTTATGCTGTATGATAATGTTGTGACCAGTGCCAAGCACTGAGGTCTGATAATAGCGAGACCTTGAGACTCCTTGGCTGAGGAGCCACTGTTGTCTTCGTGAGAAATGCAAAACTGTGCCGTGTGAAGGACAGTTGTTCTCTTGGTCAGACAAGCCTGGTATCAGAGCTCTGCCCTTTTAGCTGAAATATTCACTCTGCATGTCTCTTCTTTAATATCCATTGCTACTCCTTTTATTCTAAAAAAAAAAAAATACAAAAGACAAATACTGTTGAATCTTTACTGTTTTTGCTAAAGCTCATCCAGATTTCCACAGCAATCTCAAAAAGTTTTATAAGTTTTTTGAATAAATTCCATCCTCCTCGACAGTCATTAAAATGTGGTAATGCATACATATTCTATATTACACAGTGAATATTAGACGAAAGATTGACTTTTTTTAAAAAAATCACAATTTGCATTGAATTAGTAATGTTTGAAAAATCACAATTACATATTTCATACAAAACATTCAGGTCTAATACAGTAGATCACAGTTAAAAAGTTAACAGGTTCTTGTAGTTTTTATCTCTTTTTTTTAGCTGTATGTGTCTCTTCTCATAGGTCAGACAAAGTTATTCTTGCAGACAGGGATCAGTTTGCACGTTAGTGACCCCAGGCCCTTAGAGAGTATTTAGAGGGTAAAGTTGTCAAGCCTGTGTCAAGAGATTTCTGCATCTCTGCATAAGCTTCTGGAAGCTTTATAGAGATTCCCTATAGAGTTCCTTTCTATCAGCAGCTGAGGTTACAAGCAGCAAACACCTCCCTTTAGCGTAAATCCCAGTACTATAAGAAAGACAATTGCACAAACCTTCCTGCTTCTTTTATCACTAAGCTTCCATTAGCAGTTGTCAAGGGTCTCTGTCAACTGATCCCGTATGGGAAACCAGTCTGGGCAAGAAAGTGGGGCCTGGATTACTGTGTAACCACAGATCCCTGAACACAGGCATCTAAACTAGATTGAACAATAAGTGGCATCATATAAAGTAAAGACAATTTATGGAGGAACAATGGCTTATGTTGGGCTGCCCATCTTGTGGAAGAAAGTAATCTTACAAAATTCCTTAAAGAAATGCCATAAATTACGAACTGTCTTTATCTAACAGATAATTGAATAGACTGTCTGTCGTAGATTGCCTTTCTTTGGTTTGAACTTGGTAATAAATTGTGGACACATATTGTAACATTTCAATTTTGTATTGTCAGATTTTATTTCAACACATCATAATGGAAGCTTTTGTTCAATAATTGGTTGCATTATTACCATGGTATGGGACAAATTTAATTCCTTAGAGGGACGTCAGCACAGCTCTTTCATCATAGTATATGATTCAGTTCATTTTGCTGAAAACTGAAATCAGCAAATTATGACATTTTTTAGCCTACAGCTATAGTTTTGTAATTATCAAGTTATAACAAAGACAATAAGTCAAGGGGAACAAATTGCCCCTCTCTGTAAAACACTGAAAGCATCAGTATTGTACGCTGAAAAGCAGGGCTGTTGTAATTCTAAGGTATCAGTCAGCAGGAGAGATCGCTTTTCACTGCTGTGACAAAAGGAGAAGGAGGAGGAAGGAGGAGTTAAGAGAATAAATATTGCCAGGGCAGCCAATACGGAGCACACCTCCTCCTGCTCTCCCCCTTCACTCTTTTGAATGGGGCACTCCTCTTCACTTCTCCTCTCTGCCTGCTGGAGTGTGTGGAGACAGAGCTGGAGGAGTGTGTGTGGAGCTAGTGGCTGTGTGGACATGTCATAGTTCACTCTGGGAGCCTGATCAAGCTGGTGGACGTGGTTCAAACTTGACATTATGATGAGGACACACTTTGGAGTTTTGTTTTTGCTGGCCCAGTGGGTGGCCTACTCTGATGCTTGGTTCTGGTCCTGGCCTGGCACTACAACTTTGGCCCCAACAGTGGACCCTGAGGGGTCTGGCAGTCCAACAGGTAGTGGAGAAGCGCCATCAGAGAATATTACAACGGTTGAACCAGAGATCATTGATGAAGGACATGGGATGGATAAGGATGTGCCAGCTTGGGGTAAGACTACTGAGGCTCCTCGACTGACTGCTCTACCTAAAACACAACCAGAGACTGAACGTGCATCAGAAAAGGGCACTACAGAGATTTCATCACGCATAATTAAACCTGGTAATGGCACATCTTCTCTAAAGGGTAAAGGTTCTGGAGAATCTGATCATTTAAGGTTCACAGGAAATGTATCAAGACTTAAGTCTGAACTTGAGTCTGAATTGGTATCAGACACTGGATCTGGTTATTTGTCTGGATCTGGACTTGGGTCTGAATCAGGACTTCCACCTGGAACTGAAACTAGTTGGGGATCTGGATTTAAAACACAGAAGCTCCAACAAGGAGCAACAACACTCACTGATCATACAGGGTTAGATAGTGGAGGCAGTGTAGTAGCCCAAACAAATGAATTAAAACTGAAGTTTCAAGAGAACGACTGGATCATTCTTAACAGAACAGTTGAGAGCCATAATCATAGTAGATCAAAATCTCTTCAAATCCCCAACAGCACTACAGACAACACAAGCAGTATCTCTAAATGGAATGTGACTGGCTTGAATTTGACCAAGTATTCTCACGAAAACCCAAAAGATTCACTAACCCCAATTATAGGCAACAACTCTGTACAGACTACAGAGGGATCTAAGGACAGCCAACAATTGAAAGTTACTCAGTTACCAGCTAGTGAATTTAGTGCTAACCAGGAAGTTTTCACCAGCCAAGCTTCATTTGACAGCCAGGCACTTTCTACACCATATACACCAAATGAACCCCCCCAAATGTTCATTACTCTTGCACAAATAGATAACAAGAGAACTGACACTACCACTGGCCAACCTCAAGTATCCAGTCAAGCATTAGTAATCAGTCAGAAAGAGGTGATCAGCCAAACTGGTCACATCTTAGATGCTACTCAACCGTCAATAAGTGAGCCAGAGCCGAGTCAAGCAACCTTATTTAACCAGACAGCTCCAGATGGCCAGACAGCAACTGAAAACCACACAGTAGCAGCTAAATCAGCACCTGATGCTGAATCCCCACAATGCTTGTTGCTAGATAGTGCTCTTCCTTTCTGCTCCCACATGGTTGGAGAAAGGTTTGTTGTGCCCAATTACTTAAACCAGAGTAGTGTGGAGCAAGTCCGAGCAGTGCTGAATGAGTGGGCATGGCTGTTGAGGTCACGTTGCCACCATAGCTTGGAGTGGTTTTTCTGTCTTCTCTTGGTACCAAAGTGTGCCTCTCTGGTCCCGCTACCGCTGTTGCCTTGCCAGAGTTTCTGCGAAGTCTTGCGGGACAGTTGCTGGACGCTCCTGGACGAGGGACGCCTCCCTGTGGAGTGCCATACTCTACCAGATGAGGAGGATGATGGGTATCGGTGCATGTCAGTTAGTAACCAGAAAGGTAATCACTGGTTCAAAATGAAACCTATTTAGGGATTCATTTTGAACCGGTTTTAAAAATACCTACTCCCCAGTTTGTCTGGTGTTTCCACCTAATACCCAGTACCCATTTAATTTGTATTTATCCCTGTCAGTACAGTCAAAGAGATTAACACTTTGTTGGTCCCCACATGCAGCAAAAATAATTTATGCATGCCTATTTTTGAAGCATGTTAGTCTTATTGACAAAATCAAGTTGTGGTTACAGCATAGCAGGCATGGCAGCAGCACTATATTGTGTTTAACCTGTTGAATGTCTGTTTCCCTTGTCCTCTGGATCGCACATGACTTACTAAACACACACACAGACACACACAAACACAACTACTCCAATTTATACGTATTCTCTTTGTACGTTCTTCATTCATATTTTGCTGTGGTTATCGTTTGTTGGTTTTGTTTCTTCTGTATATTGCATCCTCGGTTATTGGTGTTAAAATGGATTCCATATGATATAAAGTGACTCAATAGAAAGACTGTATTAACATCAGAAAATACAACTTTCCAAATGTATTTTCTGTTTGCCATGTGATGTATCACATTATCATATGTCAGTAATACTAATTCAATATTAATAACTATTTAATCATATTTCTTTAACTTTTCTTGCAAAGATTGAGGAAGATGAAATGTCGCCGAGCCAACAGCTAATACATCTGAAACATGCATAAGACAGTAAACATTTTGTGCATGAAATCCATACTTCAGCATGTCTCTTGACAGTGAGTGGCTTGCAGGCAGTTTGATGTGCATCTGTCTGTTCAGGAATGCACACATTAGGTGTCATGCATGGGAAGCAGTTCTGTTTGCCTCAGTGGTTTTCAGTGAGATGGCAATTTGTACAACCATGTTAGACAAAAATATTTCTGACAGCTGGACTTGGGTGTAGCAGGTGGAATTGTTGTAAGGTAGAAGAAATGAATCACGATTCAAGCCAGTTATCTCTATTTTACTGGAGTGGTGTGCATAATGCAGTTGCTGTTGTTTAATACATTGAAAGTAGGTACTTTTTGATCTCTTGTAATTACTGTGTTTTAAAATGTATTTAGATGAGAATATAGAGTGTCAGGCGCTGGGACTGGTCACTGGCTCTGTTGAACGGTAATGTTAGTTGCAGCGTTATAAAGATTTCAGTCAGCCTACACAAAATATAATGAACCAGCAGCTCTAAATAGTTTGAAAGATTCCTAAAGATTAACAGGACCAGTGTGCAGCAGAGCCTTCTCTAAGACTAATATGTGCATCACATGCCCCTGATTGCTTCAGAAATGATGGAACAGATGACTCAGTTGTTTTTTGCCAACAGTGAATGTTGATACATGGGAGAATTTCTCAAAATCTTAGGTGAGAAAATCTACTCCTGTGAGCATGCTCTACTTTTAAGCCTGTTCTCTCTTGCTGGTTCCCTGCCCTGCCCCCACTCTCAGTTTGTACCACTGCTAGTTGAAGATTATGTCTTTTTACAGCTTCATTATCTTTCTGACAACTTGCTCCATTGACAGTCATGAGTGGACAAGATGTTTCAGGTTCCAGGACTAAGTGACACATCTCAACCCAAATATATTTGTCTTTGAACTGTTTTATCCTCTAAACCCAAGGCAGCTTTTGGATTTTTTATTTTTATTTTTTGCTTCTATGACATTTTTGCTTACTGTGGCCTCATTTTTCACTGCTGTGTAAAGTCCTCCACTTCTGAACAATCATAGATGGCAGTTAAGACAACTTGAAAATGGATTTTGTATAGAATCATTTTCAAAAAGCAAAAAAACAAAAGAGCAAATTCCAAAACTTCAATCAGCATGTTATGAGCATTTTTAGAACTGTGGCTCAACATGTTGGAGATGTTTGATTTACGTTCTTTATCACTCCTACAAACTGGGGTCTTTTTGGGGCTTTCTGACATGACAGACCGACCTTAGACATATTGAAATGTACAATCTTGTTGCCATCTATACACCTCCTGTTTTATTGGTACTCTAGAAGCTGCATGGCTCACCACCAAGGCATATGTGTTGAGCATTGCCTGTGAAAGTAGCCTCAAGATATAAGTGGTGTGCTTTCAGTTGCTCTAAATCATTCTGGAATAGACAGACAGCCACAGCAGTCAAGACCATCTGGTAGCACTCACTGAGACACAGCAATCTACTGATGGACACCGTTTGTTAGCGAGATGGTTGGGATGGGACAGAGAATGAATATACCTGATGAGACAAACTACTTCACTATTGAGTCACTACTGAGCCTATAAGGTCTCTTTTCCCATAAATCCTGAGGAGAACTGATGAACCTAAGAGTCAATTATAAATGTCCCATTAACAAAATACAGCAGGTCACTGCACTAGTGTCTGACTGCAGTAACCTGTGGTAAATTTTTAAAAGGGGCTAACAGGTTGGGTGCACTTTGGCTTTAAGTTGAATAAGGTCACAAGTAATTGGCAGAAAAGGTAATGTGTTACAGAACTCTGTAAATGTGTGCCTTAGAACAACTACTAAAACAGCATAATTCCCTGTTTGTTAACTTAGTAACTTCAGTTAGGGCTCCTTTCACCCATTTCCAAGTCCTTTGACCTCTGATCGGAACTCTTACAGCTCTTACAGCTGTCTGGGAAGCTTCAGACACTTTTCACTGTCTGCAGCTCCGTTGGCTTGATGTGTGGGAGGAGGGCAGTCAGACTCTCCTTTTGCTTAGGGCCTTAATACCTCCCTACTACTACATCATTTAACTATGACCTGTCATACAAGAATGTTTCATGATATACTGCCGTCTTTGTGATTGGATATCTTGGATGAATTTAAAGAAAGGACCATCAGCTACAGCAAAAACACAAAGCAACAGTTTATATCCAAAAATCTTTGAGTGTTGCATGTAGCTGTGTCTGTGTGGACCACAATGGGAAGATTGTAGAAACGTCAGTGTGTGCATTATGGAAACTTTGTGAGAAATAAGTCAGATGTGATCCTCTCACTGTGTGTGTGTGTGTGTGTGTGTGTGTGTGTGTGTGTGTGTGTGTGTGTGTGTGTGTGTGTGTGTGTGTGTGTGTGTGTGTGTGTGTGTGTGTGTGTGTGTGTGTGTGTGTGTGTGTGTGTGTGTTTGTTTCTGCTATTCCGGTGGGGACTTTGACCTGACTATTTGATATAAAGGTGGGGACTTGTCTTACGGTGGGGACCTAAAATGAGGTCCCCACGGGTGGCAACACCGTTTTCTTGGCCATGTTGTTGTTAATAAAAAATGTAAAAGTGCAAAAACGTTTGTTTAGGGTTAGGGTAAGGGTTAGGAGTTAGATATGAATGGGAGTCAATGGTAAGTCCCCACCGGTATAGAAAACAAACGTGTGTGTGTGTGTGTGTGTGTGTGTGTGTGTTGGGGGGGGGGGGGGGGTTGTTAGGGCTCAATAGCCCTTTTAATGATGTTTTTCCATGGTTACCAGCCTCCTGCTTGAAAGATGAGCAGTCATTCATATCAGGGTCGAGAGGTCAACTGCAATTTATTTTGGATAGTTCCTGATGGTAAAACTATATCCTGGATATGAAACCCCATTACTCTCTGTTAGTTCAGGCTGTTAAAATGAAGTAAAGTGTAATTCTGCTCATAGCCACATCTATGCCGTTCTATTAAAGAGGGAGTGTGCTTTCCTTGTAATATATATGATGCTCTTTTGGTGGTACCAGTGCACATTTCGTCTCTGATTTGGGATTTGTTCCTCTTCTTGGAGGTCTGACACTGATTTGCAGCACCGTGGTTCCATTGAGCCGAGATTGATATTGTATCTCATGACAGGAAGGCCCAGAGCTGGCTCCAGTCCTCTGCCATCCTGCTTGCCAGGGAATCATTTTGACTTGGCTCTCAGGAGGGTTCCAATTATGGGCACAGTGTGGTCTGACTTCTTTGCTGCCAGAAACCCATTGCCCCCTCCGGTTTGTGTTGCACTAGTACAAAATGAGAAGTGATGAGGCTGTGTTGCTGAACACCAGACAGAAGCACTAGGATGTTTCAAGCTGGATAACAGCCCAGAGTTTTTAACGGTTTAGCAGGGATAGGTGCTGTCTCAGCAGTTTGGATGTGCGTTAACCTCATTTGGAAGTATTTCCGCTGTGCCACTGGAATATCTAAGGCAGTTTTTTTCCCGAGCTCCAAAATTCATATGCATGAAGATAGCAGTATGTGGTAAAGGGTTGGCTGCCTCAAAAATTCTCTACTTACAGGCAAAAAACTTGGTAGACAACCTGAAAAGCACACTGTAGTTCCTTCCACAAAGAGTCAAGTGCACAACTTGTGGTAGACCATCTTCCTTTTTGTGGTTTAAGAATTACAGTTTAGGGTTCAGACTGAGTCAACATGAAATCTCCTTCCTGGACTGTGATGTGGTATTTTCTGAGCATTAGGTTAAAGAAACTGCAAGTTTGGACCAGTGCTTCGCAGAATACACTGTGCAGATGTTGATACTCAAAACAAGCTGTGTTACTTTTTATTCTTTATTAGCTTGATAATACATCAGATCAGACACTTTAGTGCGGAATCTGGTTTTGGCTGTAGAAATAGATTTTTTTCTTGTACCCTGTTCAGAAATAACAATAAAGCCATCTGCTGAATGTTTTGTGGATCTCCTTTATGCTGCTGAAAACATCTGAACCGTTGGAGTATGGACAACGGACCTCTCGGGGTGTCTTGTGGTGTCTGGTATGGGGACACTGGCAGTGGATCTTTTAGGTCCTGTGAGTTGTGGGGTGGGGTCGCCATGGATCTGACTTGTTTCGGGGCATCCCATGAATGCTCATTTGAACTAGTACCTAGAGTTTGGAGGCTGGGTCGACACTTTGAGCTCTTCATTGTGGCCCTTGAGCCGTTTCTGATCTGAAAGCAATGAAATGGTGTGCTAAACTTTAGCATTAAAATGCTGATGTGTGAAGAGTAAAGTGCAGCTGTCTGCATCAACAGTTGCATGTCTGAAGCAGCAAAACAGGTTTTGAAAGATATTAGGTACTCATCTTCAACAGTATTTTAATAAACACTGCATGAAATCCTGTTTGACAGTTACACTTTTGGTCGGGGTTCGATGTTGTAATGTTCTGTCACATGTTTTATTTAACAATGACTATTGAACTTTTAAAAATGAGGTTGCAAGTCAAATCCCATTCTGTTAGAAAAAATCCCAGATATTATCTCCAAATTGTTCAGTCCTACTTTGTGCTGCAAATGCCTTAGGATGTTTTTTGAACAATCATGGGGGGGAATTTTCTTGCTTTCGGAGTTGAACTGTGACACTTCAACAGGGTCAGACTACTGGCTAGCTTGTTGCAGAGAGAGAGGAGAGATCATTGTCCTGTCAGCGGGCCTCAAAGGATATTTTAAATGGTGATGGAGTGTAGTCAGGTGAAACCGCAAAGTTTTCTGACTGTCCAGATGTTCAGATGTTTTCCTGTGGATCATACAGGATCATGCACTTCCCAAAGCTGTGTATACAACCTCGCACTGTATATACAGCTTTATCAACAGGGAATCACAAAGTCTGGTACCCCGTCCTGGAATGTTGGGAAATGAGACAGAGCTGCGTTTCTGGTCAGCAAGCGGTCTTCTTGACAAGACAAACTAGCACCATAAACCCAGCAAAGCTCCATTCATCAACGGTTCTTTTCTATGCCCAACCGACCTTGAAGCTGTCAGTGTTTAACAAAGCCGATTTGGAAAACCTGAATTGAGATTGTACTTAAAATGCTAATGGTGAACTCTGTGTGTACCCAACAATTTTTGATGTCAGTGAAGGAATGACTGGCTGCCCCTTCCCTTTATTGACAATGCAGGCACATTGAACCAGCTTCAGTAAAAGGAGTCTTTTTCTTAAAGTAGGTAAAACCTTTTTAATCAGCTTTAGATAATAAAATATCTATTTACAGTCCCAGCTCAGCAACATTACTGTTCAAAAGTTTGGGGTCACTTAGAAATGTCTGTATTATGGAAAGAAAAGCTTTTTTTTTCTATGAAGATGACACTAAATGAATCAGAAATACAGTCCAGACATTGTTAATGTGGTAAATGACTATTCTACCTGGAAACGGCTGATTTTTAATGGAATATCTACATAGGGGTACAGAGGAACATTTCCAGCAACCATCACTCCTGTGTTCTAATGCTACATTGTGTTAGCTAATGATGTTGAAAGGCTAATTGAGGATTAGAAAACCCTTGTGCAATTATGCTAGCACATGAATGAAAGTGAGTTTTCATGGAAAACATGAAATTACCTGGGCGACCCAAAACCTTTGAACAGTAGTGAATATAATAAGATTTTTTTTGTTTTGTTTTTTAAAAAATACAAATTTCCAATAAATAGTGTCATTTTTTTGCACTTAGTGAGTGATCATCATCTGGTCAACCTACATGTTTCTTATTTTTGGTCTATTCTAAACATAGCTCTAAAGAGTACACATCTGTTTGGTATGAGTGATGACTAATAAGTGAGATGGCTCACTAATGAGTGGTTTGGAAAGCTTGTGTGCATTCGCGTTCCAAAGGATGTCTGCTGTTCTTTTGGCAAAAGCATTAGAAGATCAGATGTTTTAACTGTAGGAGAAGGAGATACTGTGGAGTGGACAGAGAGGCTGAATCCTCAGTTTGTTCTACAGAGGAATGCTGCATGCTGAGGGACAGCCAGGCTCAGTGTGACAGATACGACCCACATTCCAACTTACTGCAGACCTTTGAGTTTAATGTGCACACAAATCAAATCATTTTTCAGGATTAGCTCCTAAGTGATGCTTAACAAATTGCGTTTCATGCAAATTGAATCAAGGGAACTACAGCTAATGTAAACATTTTTCAGTCATTCAGAACAAACTCCTTCTCTGTATCTTTAAATGCAGAACAAGTTACAGTACATGCTCAGTTATGTTGTTTCTACTTTAAATACAGCTCATGCCAACTTCAGCACCCGTAACATGAGGATTTACAAATTGAAATGTTGTGATTTTCCACATGATAGATTTACCCTCTGAATTACGACAAGCTTTGCCTTTTTCAACCTTCCTTTGACAGAGATTGTCCACATATAAGAGGTAGCCAAGTTCAGACATGTGAGCACAGGCCCACTGAAGGGACCCTTGAGGTTTCTCATTCTGACTCTATCAGAGTAAACATCTGGACAGCCTTGTGCAAATGACAGTTTATTGTTGAATGCCATCCATGCAGCAGTTCAAGGACCTGCGGTCTACCTGAAGTGTTTTGAACCTGAGACTCATTGTGTCATTTCACGGTGAACTTTTTCTTGTTTAGGTAGATGATGCTCCTATATGCTCAGATCTTGCTTGTCTCAGGATCTTAAAATTCAGAAAGGTTTAACGAGATTTGATATTAGACAGCTGTCCTCTTTTGATGTGACTTCTTCCTTGCTTGTCCTCAAATAGACTATATTATATGCATGTCCTTCGATTTTTTTTGTTTTGTTTTACATCTGACTCAAGGGTGAATGTGAATGAAGCCAACTAAGAGAGTGTTTAGCACAAACTTTTTGACATCTCTGCCACTAATTTTCCAGATTTGGTTTGTATTTTTGACAGTTATATACCACTAATTTATGATTAAATTAGTGCATAACAATCCACTCACTGATCAAACATCTTTAGAAATGTCTGGTGCACAGAGGAACTGCATAATGGAATGCATTTTTATTGCTGTCCTGTTACAGCTTGACTGGGCTCTCTGTGAGCTCAGATCCAAATGAAAGCATCTTTAGTCCTCAGACAGCACACAGAATATTCACACTGGTGTTTATGGTTGTACAGCAGATAGCAGGGTCTCCGGTTCAGCTAAACACCTCGTGTGTTTAAGCTCTCAACAAATCCAACTGCCGACCCCACTGATCTCCTGCACTCAGGCAGTGGGGAGGCTTTGAACTGAGCAATAGAACTCATTCATTAGTCACCAGGAGGTAAACCAAAGCATTTCTTCAAAGCACCAAAAAATATCACGTGTCCTCCAAAAACAGTAATCTTTGTGGTTCTTCTTCTAACACAAGGAAACATTATTTTTGATCAAGCCGGAAAAGTTTATTTTCAAGTTTGATCCTGGTACCAGAAAATCTGAATACTGGGTATTGTGAGTGAATACACGTTGCTCTTTGTGTCCCTTGCATTTCCTAAAAACATCCAATTAATATGCACTGATTTTGCCAGAGTCACCCAGGGCGATGGATTCGTGAGCAGAGATATGCTGGAGGCCCAGCTGTTGGTCCCTATGTGCCCTCAAGCAGTGACATTTAGCAGATGTCACACTAGTTGGAAGAGTTTTGCGTGTCTTCAAGAATGTGATGCATAGACATTCATCTGTTTCCCAGTTGGTAGCTAAATTAAGGTTTTCAAAATTAGTGAATCATTTTGCACTTTAAGTGCAAAATGATTCACTAATGATTCTACTTTAAGTGCAAAATGATTCACTCATGATTCTAATTTAAGTGCAAAATGACTTACAAATTTTAAAGCCTTACTTTTCCTGCTAGCTGCCAAAATAACAGGTAAATGCAACACCATAGACTAAAAAAGATTCCCCTCAGACACATACAGACTCATATTTATGACAGCTTGTTGGTGCCATAGTGGTTTTAATTGTAGGTTGCTGTGTATTATGCCTACAGTAATCAAATTAGACTTTTCAAACAGATTTAGTAGTCAGAAAATATTTGTGAATCTTGCACAAAATCAACAGATTGTCAAAAGTATAAAGGCTTTGAAGATGCATTGCTGTGAATTAGGGTTACAACTGATAATTTTATACTTATTTTCATTAGCGATCAATCTGTTGATAGTTTTAATGATGAGTCAATGTTGTCTGGTCTGTACAAAATGAAAAATGACAACGTAAACAGAACAAAATATTAGAGCTTTTTTCTTAAAAATGAATTTTACTTTTCTTAACTTACAGTAAGTATACATTATGAAATTGCACATATTTAAGTATAAAGTCCTCAGATACTATAAGAGCTACATCAGTCAACCAGAGTCTCATGTCATACTACGCCTGTAGGTCTCCCTTCAGTTTAGGAACTGAAGGTTGGTGTTCAAAGGTCTTCTCTTTCGTACACAGATCTGACAACGTCTGTGAAAGTGATCTGCTTTTCATACTCTCATACGCCCCTTGGTTTGCCTTTTTTGCAGATGTTTTGGATAGATTTAATAAACTTTCCCATATTTTAGTTGCTTGTTTGTTTGTAGTCCCGAGAGGCAAATTGCTTTTCCCAAGCCTGTGGAAACAAAAGCTTGTAGTTTGGTGGAAGAAGTTGTGGTAATTTTCCATGACATACATTACTTTACAAAGAACCATATGGTCAATAATGCTAATTTCTTATAGAAGTGACAGCAGATGCTCCTGCATCCATGTCAAACATTTACATTTTGTCACCAACCAACAGCCTACTAGCTCCTGGTCTAACATGCTGCCATGCTGCCCTCCCTTCTAACATCAGCTATGTTTTAAACATGTTGTATCCTGACGTCTTGTTTCTCTCCTTCTCTAGAAGACAGTGGAGTTTCCCTGCTGCAGCTGATTGGGGATCCTCCTCCAAGTGAGATCGTCCGAGTCTATGCACCAGACAACACACCTGCTTACGTCTTTGGCCCAAATGCCAACACGGGCCAGCTGGCACGCGCTCACCTCCCAAGCCCCTTCTACCGGGACTTTGCCCTCATCTTCCACCTGAAACCCACCTCCGACAGGGGTGGTGTCATCTTCTCCGTCACAGATGCCTTACAGCAGATCATGTATGTGGGTGTTAAACTGTCACCCGTGCAGGGCGGCAACCAGAATGTCATCTTATACTACACGGAGCCCGACTCACAGCAGTCCTACGAGGCAGCTAAGTTCCTTGTGCCCTCCTTGAGGGACACCTGGACCAGGTTTGCTATTTCTGTGAGGGATGACAAGGTGATGTTCTACCTCAACTGTGACACAGAGCCTCAGGTGATGCGCATTGAGAGGTCTCCAGATGAGATGGAGCTGGAGGGTGGTGCTGGAGTCTTTGTCGGACAAGCTGGAGGAGCTGATCCTGAGAAGTTCCTGGTGCGTATACAGGCTTTGACTGTTTTTGACATCATATATAACACTGGAACCTATATCGTATTCATTTTGCAAGCTTATAAAAGAGATGAAGGAATGCTTCTTATGCCATAGAAAGAAATGGGCCTCCAACATTCTCCAACTACTTCTTACTGCAACTAACATCAACTTTGATGAGACAAGATCCCTCCCTCATGAAGCTTTGGAACAGTTTGTGTTTTGATTTGCTCTAGTCGTCATGTGAAACACTTTGGCTGGATAACTCTCATGTGATCTAATTGCTCAAATTGGCCTGCTCGAAACCATAACATAAATGTCTAAATGACCCTCCATCCTCTTTCTGCAGGCCTGCTAATAAGTGGAAGACCTCACAGTGATGGTGTAATTAATGTCAGTTATTTGTCTGGTGTAAATCTCAGCAGCTGACTACAACAACTGCTGTTAAAGTTTATAGCAGTTCAACCATGGCTACGCATAAGGAGAAAAGATCCAAGCAAAAATGTACAGTCAGCAGTAATTGTTCATTCTGCCTCTGTGCATTCAATTATTTTAATAGATGAAGAACAGACAGCTATTTAACACTTTTTTGGACTCTTTAGTAATCATTACAATTAAAAACCTAGGTACAAAATACAGAATATTAATTGCTTTCTAAATTACACTTTAAAAGACCTTTAATTTCCCTTTGAAGTGGAGAACCACCTCTTAGTGATGAAGTATTTTTTATTTCTCTCTCTCTGAAAATAATACACAGAAGAGGCTTTTTCTGTCTGAATTCAACCGTTGGTTAGATGATAGTTTTTACAGACATATAATGGCAATAATGTCAGTGGACATACACAACTGTCACCACAGCTAGTAAAACTTTGCTATAATGGGATCTTTAGAGTTTTGTTGCTTAAATAAACACTTATGTACACTAATTCTGCTAACAGGATGGTATTAAGACCCTGAAGTCATAAAGCTGTAGGGGTTTTTGACTATCTTTAAATCGTTAGGATTGTGAAAAAAGGCAGCGCTTCCCATAGTCATCTCCTGAAAGCATCTTTTAGTCACACTATTACATGAAAAACGGAAGAAGACAGGCAATTATACTACTACATTTATTGAGATGGCAAATAGCTCTGTCCCATCTGACTCAAGCCTTGAAACGGAGTCTTTAGCTTTTACTCTGCTGAAACATCATCTCTCTCTTCCTTTCTCCGCTGCAACACTTATCTTAATCTTTTTTATTACTGTGTTTGAAGACAGCTGCTTATTTAGTTTAAAACCACTATGTAACCCTGCTGCACATCACAGGCCTTCCTTTATCTCTGCACTAGCACATCTGAAGTATCTCCTTGTGGTTGGATATTTTGCCAGAAACATCCCACCACAAAGTTTTCTAAACTGCATAAACAAAAGGAATCTAACCATGTTTCTTATGTCAGGACTTGTTGGCCGCGTGCTATTTGTTGACCCTAACATGGTCCTAAGCTCCCAGGGTCTTGTGAATTTAATCTTCCTAATCAAATCAAGACTTGGCGAGCTTCTCTGAACATCTAAATATTTACATTATGTATTTATAAAAATGGACATTCCAGCCTGAAATAGCATTTGTTTTTTTCTTATTATTCATGACTAAAAACATTCTGTGCTGACACTTTAGTCCTTCTTGTGAATAGAATCTAAGATTTATTATGAAGATCTAAAGCAATTTGAGGAAAAAATATGATCATAACACATATAAAAAGGCTTTAGCATGTCAGCTAAACGTTGTAACGAGGAGTTAGTGAGAAGGCCTGTGCAACTTGAGCACACCCATTAAAAGTCTCCTCAGAGACAGGGTTAACATGTCAAAGAGCTATTTATCTTCAAAAGTCCTCTTAAAAACCCATTTGACATTTTTCTCAGGACATAAACGTGTCCTGAAGAGTCAACTTCAAATAACTCAGCAGCACAGAGACCACCTCTGCATACGGCTAATGGCCCTTTGATAGGCAGGAAGATAGCATTCATGCTATCTGTGTGAGTATCCTGTGTGGGAACATGTATCAGATCGTGCATTCGAGGCAGAGATAGTGGCACTTCACAGGCGGAGGCTAAAACTGGAGACATCAATAGCCCCTCTGATTTTGTGGAAATGGGGAATTCCCTGAGAAATATTACCAGAACCCAAGCACTGAGTTCAGAGATTAGCATCCACACTTGGATACATCTTGTGTGTGTGTGTATGTGTGTGAAAACAAGTGCTGTTCTGTCATGATTATATGTATCATCAAACATCAAAACACCATGTACATGTTTGCACCAGGGTGTGATCGGTGAGCTGAGGGTGGTGGGAGACCCCCGTGCTGCAGAGAGGCACTGTGAAGAGGATGAAGACGACTCAGATATGGTGAGTGACAACTTATCCCATTTAGGAGATAAGTGACTGCATGCGACTGAATAGCTGGAATATCCCTGCCGAAGAATATAAATACCTTATTTCAAAAGCATCAAAGGGCGTTTGATGAGAGGATTGTGAACATACTTCAGTCAAATTGATTATTAGCAAAGAATCTTTTCACAGTGTTGAAAAAGCACTGTAGGCTTACTAAGTCTATAAAAAATTAGAGTGAAAGTGTAGAGATTAAACTGTGTGTGAGTTTAATCATTAGCAAGTATAAGTCAGCAACAAATCTCCGACCTAGGAGACTGCATTATTGTTTTTATTAGACTTGACTTTCACTTTGTTTTACGTTGTTTACTTTTGGTTTTCAAACACTGGTTAAGTATCAGCACCAAACTGATTGGTTAGGCTCCGTGATGGTTTAGGTTAAAATACGACCTTTTCGCAACATTTATAAGTGATATGTCCCACCCCATCAAATATCGGATTGGTCACCTGAAAAGTGACTGCAAAACTGTAAAATGAATGGTAAAGATATGTTGATTTGAGCCAGAATGCAGTTTATTTGTCTAGGAACGTGGATATTCTGTTTCAAAACGGTATGTCTATTGTCTCGTAATCATGGACATCTATGGATGGTTTGTTGCAATATCATCAGAATCCGCTGAGAAAACTTGACAGCAAGTCCAGGTGGTTTACACGGTACCCAGCTCTCTTAATACATCAGTAAATATGACAACTCAAAGGAAACTTCAGTTTATTTATGCCAGAGGGCTAACATGACAGAGACAAACCACAAGAACAGAGACTTATAAAAGTGCGATAAAAGTACTATAATACAGTATGAGTATGCATCTAATATGTGGGACAACTTAGAAGAAATATGACTAATTCAGTTCTTTATTTGTGCCAAATGTATAACTGTGCTTAATTGTGCTTCAAGTGTGGACCCGTTATGCCTCACTGTGGGCATCTTGAGGAGAAGGAATATTTTTTTCTACACCCCAGAACTTTAATGATGCAGCAGAGATGCTGTTAGTCTGTACATAATGTTGGCCAATTGCATATTCCATGTTACATTTCACAGTCACATTTGACAGATTCTCTAAAGGGAAGTCTGTGTTACTTTATTTCTGACATGGTGTAGGGGCTGTGGCACTTAGACATTCACTTTAGAAACCCCCACCCTTGGATTTATCATCCAAATAGATTTGAAACTCTGTTCAACCCATCATCCAATGACAATTACACACTTAGTTTAGACTTAATACATCTTATTGTATCATCTTTGTCCACTTTGACTCTGATGAAGACACAGTAGTGTTGAAACATTAGTGTGTTTGCATATTACAGGTTGGGAAGTGATCAGTTTTCTTGAATCCTGTTCTGTCCACTAAAAAACTGCTGCTGTTCTCAAGCTGAAAAGCAGCTGATTCTGCTACATGTTTTTTATTTCTTTTTCTTTTACATTTATGGCTGATTCTCCCTGTATCTCTGGGTGTATTGAAGAGAACTGAATGCTGGAGCAACCTTTTTTATGCTGACATTCTGATTGTCACAGTAAGAATAACACAGGTGTGTTAGTGATGGCAGCTCTCCACTTAGGGGAGGTCCTTATTTTAGTGTGTACTGGTTCACTCTCCTGACTTACTGGGACACCTGACGGAAATAAACAGTCTTTAATTCCACCTGTGTTTTCTCTACCATGATGAGACAAAATGTCAAAAGTCTGTTACATGGTCTCTCATTCCTTCAAATTAAAGTTTCTCAGTGCTGCAGATACTGATGAAATGTACAAGCTTCTTGCATGATGTGCTTGGATAGTCCACATGTTTGTGCAATTTTGGGCTCTTACTCCACAAAACAACATTCTTTGCTTGTTAAAGACGACGTAAACAGACACTAAAGTGTCACCAAGCAGCTGCTGTTTTACGATTACATATAATAAAATCGCAATTTGTTTACATATCTTTGTGTATCATCTTATCATACTATATTTGGAATAGTTAGCTCGACACAAAAATAATCAGTTGAAAGCATGTCAGCCACTTAAAAATCATCTTTGGTCCCAGCTGCACATGATATTTCAGTTAGCAAAATCACTGCTTGATATGAGAACCCCATTTTTGTCTCCCACTGTCTGAAATACACACGTGGACAAAATTGTTGGTACCCCTCAGTTAAAGAAGGAAAAACCCACAATTCTCACTGAAATCACTTGAAACTCACAAAAGTAACAAAAATAAAAATTTATTGAAAATTAAATAATCAAAATCAGCCATCACTTTTGAATTGTTGATTAACATAATTATTTAAAAAAACAAACTAATGAAATAGGGCTGGACAAAAATGATGGTACCCATACCTTAATATTTTGTTGCACAACCTTATGAGGCAATCACTGCAATTAAACGATTTCTGTATTTGTCATTGAGCGTTCTGCAGCTGTCAACAGGTATTTTGGCCCACTCCTCATGAGCAAACAGCTCCAGTTGTCTCAGGTTTGATGGGTGTCTTCTCCAAATGGCATGTTTCAGCTCCTTCCACATATGTTCAATGGGATTCAGATCTGGGCTCATAGAAGGCCACTTTAGAATAGTCCAACGCTTTTCTCTCCGCCATTCTTGGGTGTTTTTGGCTGTGTGTTTTGGATCGTTGTCCTGTTGGAAGACCCATGACCTGCGACTGAGACCAAGCTTTCTGACACTAGGCAGCACATTTCTCTCCAGAATGCCTTGATAGTCTTCAGATTTCATCGTACCTTGCACACTTTCAAGACACCCTGTGCCAGATGCAGCAAAGCAGCCCCAAAACATTACTGAGCCTCCTCCATGTTTCACCGTAGGGACAGTGTTCTTTTCTCCGTATGCTTGGTTTTTGAGTCTATGAACATAGAGTTGATGTGCCTTACCAAAAAGCTCCAGTTTGGTCTCATCTGTCCAAAGGACATTCTCCCAGAAGCTTTGTGGCTTGTCAACATGCATTTTTGCAAATTCCAGTCTCGCTTTTTTATGAGTTTTTTTCAGCAGTGGTGTCCTCCTTGGTCGTCTCCCATGAAGTCCACTTTGGCTCAAACAACGACGAATGGTGCGATCTGACACTGATGTACCTTGGCCTTGGAGTTCACCTTTAATTTCTTTGGAGGTTGCTCTGGGCTCTTTGGATACAATTCCAACGATCCGTCTCTTCAATTTGTCATCAATTTTCCTCTTGCGGCCACGTCCAGGGAGGTTGGCTACTGTCCCGTGGGTCTTGAACTTCTGAATAATATGAGCCACTGTTGTCACAGGAACTTCAAGCTGTTTAGAGATGGTCTTATAGCCTTTACCTTTAAGATGTTTGTCTATAATTTTTTTTCGGATGTCCTGGGACAATTCTCTCCTTCGCTTTCTGTTGTCCATGTTCAGTGTGATACACACCTTTTCACCAAACAGCAGGGTGACTACTTGTCTCCCTTTAAATAGGCAGACTGACTGATTATGAGTTTGGAAACACCTGTGATGTCAATTAAATGACACACCTGAGTTAATCATGTCACTCTGGTCAAATAGTTTTCAATCTTTTATAGAGGTACCATCATTTTTGTCCAGGCCTGTTTCATTAGTTTGTTTTTTTAAATAATTATGTTAATCAACAATTCAAAAGTAATGGCTGTTTTTGATTATTTAATTTTCAATAAATTTTTATTTATTGTTACTTTTGTGAGTTTCAAGTGATTTCAGTGAGAATTGTGGGTTTTTCCTTCTTTAACTAAGGGGTACCAACAATTTTGTCCACGTGTGTAATTTCCAATATAATTAAGAATTCTGATTGTGAACTTTTGTGAACTTGGTGCTGTTCTTGTTGTAAGCAACATGTGTGTGTACAAGAACACAAACCTTGACAGGAGTAGCTTGGTGAACCATCAGATCTGTTCAAATTTATTCTTAAATTTAAATCAACTCCCGTTTTTTAGAGGTACAGAAAATAATTAGTTTCGAAAAATTGGAATGAATAGTAATATTATGGCAAAACTGCCCTACAGTAAGTGATGATAAGTGATGACATTTTATTGGATGCTGTTAGCTTAGTCCACTATGTTACATCACCTACAACCAACAGTAAATCTGTAACAAATAAGAGTCTTTTCACCGCTGACCACCCACATACAATCACAGGTGCCTCACTGCAGTCCGCCGGCAGTCTTAGCTGTTATTTAGTAAAACATTCACAGCTGTTCTGCTGTTCACTCACGTCACTAAAACCATGTCCTTACTGACGGAATAAAGTTTAGACTTCACAGCTTGGTGTCATCGAATCTTTAGATGTTGTCAGGATTAGATGGGAAAATCACAGGTTTCACATTTCAGGATGTGCTTTTATCTAAAACAACAACCTAACAGCTGTTTTCTACTTTAGGGATGGCATTAAAGATACCAATGCACCAAAAAAGTGGAATTTCATAGGGGCTTACTGTACTAGGTCTGTTTACAGTAAACTGACACAACAAATATATACACATATGAGCTAATGTCATTTCTGCTGAGACACAGTTCTGACAATTTAAATCGCATCATGTTCACTGTAATTTAAGGTAGAAGGCTCAAAAAGATCAAAATCTAAGTTTTGTGAGTGACTGGGCCAAGAAGGAAGCATAAAAAAAAACGGATTTACAGTAGTAAGGCCAATGCAGGCAATAAAAGACGCCACTGATTCTGTTCAACGGGGCACAAATGGCATAGAGGTCAGATTTATTATTTGTATACATGAAAACTAGCATTAAATCACTGAAGCTGACTGAAATTTAACCAACAATTCAAGTTAAGTGGTTGCGGGCCCATGGTGTAAGGACAACATACACATTACAAAGTGAGGTCTACAATTGTCAAAGCAATGAATAAAACTAAGATTAACATCTTGTTTCCTCATAAAAGGAAATGTAACATGTGTGATTGGTCTCCTCAGGCTTCAGGAGATGGAAGTGGCTTTGAGGAAACCAGACTACAAAAACCAGACATGGAGACACACAGATGGACGGTATGGAACAACTTTTGTGTATTATTGAGCTTTTTTATTTTCCACAGAGCTTCATCCTCCTAATTTATCAGCTTTGTTAAATGATGTGCCATTGATAATGGCACTGTTCTGAGCAGCTAATTTGCTCCTCTTGATATATTGTGTTGTGAACGTAATGCCTCTGCTGTTTTCCTTCTGGAAATTGCCTTGGAACATTCACTGCTGGAACATCGTAGGTAAAAGGCGTACAAGACTTTGAGAAGGAGAGTGAATGAGGAGCACTTTGCTGGCTGAGGAGGATTCACACAGCTGGTCAAGTCAGGCGTATATTATTGATTGACAAGGATTATTAACAGCAGACCGTGCCTCTGCAAACGGAGTCATCCAGCGTTGGATATACCTCTGATGTCTCAGGTTACTCGGTATAAGTGAGTGAATACTCATGGCTCAAGAAGGATTAAAAACTGCTGAGTTGATGTCTGGAAATTGAGCTGCTTCTGTCTTATACATTTGGAGACAAAGACTTGAACATAAAGAGTTTCCTCTTGGAAAGGAAATGACCTTGCTGAGTCAAAACACGCTTTTTCTAAAGAGATTTAATCCAGTTTAATATCATCTTTGCTAATCGCTGTCCAAATAGTGAGGAAGAAACAGATCTTGCAAACCTATCCAGAAATCATTCTCTCTTTTTATCTCTGTTTTTCACATTTCCACTCATTTGCATCCCTTAATGCCGTGCCACTCTGGTTCCTCATACTTCACCTTGTTCTCTACATCTGCTACTATCTTTTGGTGACTTTCTTCATCTCTCTATTTCTTGCTCTCTCTATCTCTAAGTCCATTTGTCTGTCTGTCTTCTTCTGTCTGCTTTCTGTCTCTCTCACACTCACTCAGTCAGATTCCACAGACACCCACTCACATCTTCCCATCCTCAGAAGATAGCCACGCAGGCTGCACTAGCCTCCACCCTGCACCATGCGCCGTGCACGAATCCACACCCACTCACAATTATAGTAGAGAGTTAGAAAAACCAGATGGCAATTTGGACTTGATCTGATCCAAGTCGGAGACCCCCTCCTCACCTTAGGGCTTTGTTATTCTGACTGGTTTCTCAATCAACTGTGTGTGCAGGAACTGACAGAGGTGGAAAGAAAGTTGAGGAAAGGCGGGGAGGGCAAGGTCGGTACTTCAAGTCGGAAGTCTCTTCATCATTACTTAGTCTGCCTGGATGCTACGCTGCTTTTACAAGGGGATTTTTCCGTCTGTTCAGTAGGCATTCATTAGCATCATGTAATATGCAATGTAATGTAAAAGACAACAGCTGGCATTTAATGCTATGCCTGCCAATGTTTTTCCATCTGGCGATGATCTGTTCACACAAAGTATAACTTACACCTCGCACAATTGTCCAACCAGTGCAATTAAGGCAAGTTGAGGCAAAGACAAGCTAGAGAGGGAGAGCTGCAAGTAAGACTTTCCATTTTGTCATTCTGGAATTCGCGGTGATAGATGGCAGCGCTAGTCAGTCATCCTTAACGGTGTCACTGCTGGAAATGAAGTGTCCCCTTCAGCAAGAGGCCCAAAGATGAAATGTTTCCAAAGTGTAATTATTCTAACAAATGATTGTTTCACTTAGAGTGCAGCTACTTATTTTTTCTTGTTAGGAAAGGGCCACATATCACCTAAACGGGTATTTTCTCTGAGTAACGGAAACAATTCAATAAAATAAAAGATTTTATCATTTCTAGATGTGAACAATTTAACTGAATTTTGTGTTAAGGCTGCTTTAAGGTTTAACTTCTTTAAGATATTTTTTACATATTTCAGTCTGGGACGAAACAGTTTGAGGGAAATATTTAATTGCAATTTTTCAGCCAGATATGGAAGGCACCATTTCAGTCGCAGTATGATCTGTTTTTGAGCTTCAGGTCTGTGGAAGAAGTACTTTGATTTTTGACTTTTTTCACAGAATTCTGACATAAATCTCAAGTCTGACAAAAAAAAATCTGAATTCAGAAAGTTTAAACTTCTGAGACCAACGTCTGAATTCTGCATTTAAAGTTTGTGTTCTGTCTTTAATCTTAGAATTTTTAATTTTTTTCTCAGAATTCTGAAAAAACTAATCACAATCTAAATGAATCATTTACAGTACTAATCCTTACGTGTCATTCAATATTCACTGTGTAATAAAATACATGTGATGCAGCAGCACCCCATGAAATGCCATCTAAAGCATTAGGACAGCATGAATTTGTAAAATACGGTATGGCATTTTAATAACTGGGTCAGACATGCAGCATAACACATATCCTAAGCTGAAACTTTTATCATTCTCTAATCGTAAAGTTTGAAATTGCGATTTTGACTTGAAATTAATCAACTGTTGAGCACTGACACGCTGTAAAATCATCAAACAGGACACTCATTGGATTTTTACTGCAATTTGTTCAACTTTGTCTTGCATCTGTGAAGCAGAACAAGCCAAATAGAATACAGTTTGTTGTGATTAGGTGTAGCTGAAGAAATTCAAATGAACAAAACTTAGCGCTGTGTAATTACCTATTACTCCACTACATTAATCTCACTGTGGTCCTGGGGAAATGATGGTGAACGTTCCGTTTTCTTGGAAGCAATTTTATTACAGGAAACATAAATTCTACCTCATGTTCGCACTTCTCCTTGCGGCAGTTCTTTTAAATCAGCCAAATCTCACCAAATAACACACACACATTTTGAGTAGGAATTCATTAACCCCACAGCAAAACATAACTGTTAGCATCACATGCTAATTACATTAGCTATATTATTCTCTCAGTTATTCTTTCAAAGATGAACTAGCCTTTTTTATTTTTTGGGCAGCAGAAAAATATCAGATATCGAACTAAGAAAAATGGACCGTCTGGCTTTTTGTTTGCAGCCAGATCTTAATGAGACGTAGCAAAGCTGGGATTGTTTCTGTTTAAATCATTTCTTTTTTTCCATTTCTGTTACAAAAGAGCCAACAGACCAACAAGAGTCAAAGTTTGGTTGCTGCATTTTATAAACAGCTGGACTGTTTCTCTTTACCACAAAAATGCACAAATTTTAAGGCGTTTTCCCCGTGATACTTGAAAGGGCATACACTGGAAAAAAAGCCAGCAAAAAAACAGCTGCACTGCTGCGGAGGTGGAATATGTTCATCGCCGAGGGAGCTGCATACCTGCTCTTAGATTCAGGGGGTTGTGTGGTTCAGCTCCATCAACACTGTGTTCTAAGGATGTGAACCTCCCATCCGTCATCCCCGCCTATGATGGATAGTTAAAGGAGTGAACAGGCGGGATATTCTTCATCACATTAATTCATATATCAACTTAGAAAAGTCAATTGTGGTCTGGCCAAATTCTTAGCATAGTCAGCGCTGTGCAACACAGTGGGGAGAATGTTTCCCAGAGAGGAAACTCGTTAATGATCAACAGTGGCATCACTTGGTCCCTTCACTTCAGCTGCCCCCCCCCATTTTCCTACATTCTTCATCCCACTCCCCTGTTGAATTCCACAGGTGACACTCACGGTGTGGTGCTGGTGAAGAATGGCTACAGAGGAGGAGTATTTCCATTATTTCCTTTCTCTTTACCCAAAGGCAGTTTTGGGAACATGAGTGACCTCCCCTTCCCTCCAAATGTCCTGTTGCTTCCCGCAGACTGCCGTGTTTTTCTTGGCCTCTTTGTCTTTGTCCACAAAACCTATTCACACATTTATTATTACCAGAGGGCAAAAAAAACTTAATGAGTAGAATTATCCTTGCATTTGAATAATTTGCACTATAAATATTCTCAGACAAAAACTACCAATGATATGGGATGAGTCAAAGCTAAGAGGACATGTTCAAATTAAAGATAGTACATAGTTTCATTTACAGCGAAGGCAGTGCTTTCTGTCTGCTCAGTTAAGAACTAGTATTCATCTCCAGGCAACTGACACGTGCAGATAACAAAGGCATTTCTTAGAAGCAGTGATTCTGATGTCTTTTACCTGAGCAGCCATCTGTTACAACACCTCTGGTTTGTTTTGCTTTAACAAGGAGACTTAAACTTAAGCTATTTTGATGTGCAGGAATTTGACTTGTAACTTTGAGAGAAGCAGAGGATATTGAAAATGCAGCAACAACAGGATGATGACACACATCCACACAAGTGCTGAAGTTAGCCACAGCATTAAAAACACCTACTTAAAACTGTGTAGGGCTCTCTTGTGCTGTGAAAATGCCATAACCCAGCAGGGCATGGGCTCAGGAATTCTGTGGGTGTGATGTGGTAGCACTGGGATGTGGGCAATGGATCCAGTGGGGTTTTGTGGATGGTAGCTGTATTCTGATCCGAGGAGTTTGAAAGCCTGATCAATATCTTGGGCTCTTTGTCATGCTCTTCGAGTCGTACTAGAGCAGTTTATGTGCTGCAGTGGTAAGGCTGCAGCTGCCGTTATGATCGTCATTTACTTCATCTGTCAGTGGTTTTAACATCGCTGCTGATTAATGAAACTCAATTTGTGTACTCCAGGAGTTACTGTGATGACATTTTACATCTGCAGGCTAGATCAGTGTGCTACACTGGGGGGTGATCTTTGACAGTCTTAATAAAGTGCACATAAAGCACAGTTTTGCAGTTGGGCCCAGGCATGAAATTACTGACAACAAAAAGAGTTTGCCAACAACAAAAAAGAAGAAAAAAAAGTTTTCCCGGGTTTTACTGCCACATGTTGACTCAATCATGCTTTAAAAAAGGCTTGTTGTGATCTGGGAAAGAGTTTTGTTAGCTAGAAAGAGAGGTTTGGCTTCACAATCTGTAAACATTAATGCAGATTAATGGTAAAACAGTGCTGAAACATGAGTCATTTCAGTTGGGATTGTTAATGTTAACAAGTAGAACTCTTTCCCACACAGCAACATTCTCAAGGCTTTTCAGTGTAGAGTGGTAAAGGGATGAAATGGAGCCATAAAGTGTAGAGCAAGCTCATTACAGTAAATATCATCCACTGCGTTTTTTATAAATACCGGTACCTGTCTCTGTTGTATGACTGTTTTCCTGCAGACTACTCCTCCATCTTCTGGCCCCATTCCGCAGCCACCCCTGACAAGGACAGAGGAAGTACCCACTGCAAGAGAAACAGGTGGGTCTATATGGACACGTACTTCGTTTTATTTATTTTTTCATATACTTTTTTTTCTTTGTACAGGACAGGATGCCATAAGTTAAAATCTTTCTCATGCAAACCCTCTTCAGAGTGTTTTTACAGATGCCTCTGTATTGACCCGTTGCTGTGAAGCAAATGTTTCCCATTTTACTTTCAGAGAAGGAAATTAGATGTTGTACCTCCACATGCCGACACATGACTGAGCTTACCTGTTGGGTATACGGGGAAGTGTTTTATGACGGCATATGGTGTGGCTGAGTTCACATTCCTTTAACATGCAAAGCTGAGCTGGTCAAAGCTTGTTAGACACAGATTTGCAGACGCATGTCTCCATCTAGTGGACAACTTCATTAACGTAGTATCGAAGCCAAAAGGCCACTCTTTGATAGACATTTCTGCCCATATAAATTACATTTCATGTTCTGTGTTTTGTGAAAGCAGTCACACAAATAGATTTGGTGTCTCCACTATATCCATCTGCTTTTGACACACACACTCCTACATGTGTGCAGCCAGAAAACATGTTTCCAGAGCTATAATGTTGAGCATGTTTAGGAGATGTGTGCTATGCATTTTGATGCAGATAACTGTAATTGTTAAATTTATATTAATACATAATGTTTCTAAAAATGTATGGGATCTAGTGTGAGAACAAAGTCAACTTTTTCAAACCTACTCCTCCTTTCTACAGACTGTCAATGTTTAAGTGTTTTGCTGTGCATTTGTTAACTTTTTGGGAGATTTATTTTTTTAACCTCCAAACTGAGGGTTAAACAGCTTTTTGGAGATGTAATTACTGTGTCATATGGTACCCTCTAGTGTGGAACAGTTTGTGGAGGTCCCAAAAATTGCTGTCAGTCTAAAAGATTTATCTCCATAAGAATATAAAAACATGGAAAAATATCCACTAGCATTTCTCCCTCACAATGACAACGTCTAACACGAATGAGGTTTTGCATTTAAATTTAAGTCTTAATGTTTAACCTATTGGGTTTCCCAATTCTCATCATCTGTCTTCATACTATATAGTCTCCTGATCAGGTACTTAAGCACTGACTAGAAATACCAATGTCACAGCTGACAAAATGTGAAGTTATGAAGTCCAGCAGTGATTCATGTCAGTATCTCAGTAGGGAGCACATCTGAAAACAAGACTCCTAAGTATAGAAAGAGGTTCTGGGTTCGATCCCCAGCTTGGCTAATGAGGACCACAGTTTTGTGCCCCTATGCCAGTGGACTTCACAGATATTAAATTTACAGGTAAAACTGTGGCATGCCAGCTATTTGTGGCCTGTTGGTGCATTGGTGACATTCCAAGTGTCCTCCATTGGTATTTCAGATTTACTACCATGGAGAAAAAGCAAAACATGATAAATTCTAACACTTGATTAGCTCAGATGGTAGAGCAGGTTGTCCACTCATTACAAGATCCTGATCCAAAATGGCTGACCTCATGTCCTGAAGCATCCATTTCATATCCAGGACTTAAAATCCTGTTATCCTACCAGGAGATTTGACTAAACAATGTTTTTCTTGTGTTCAGCAAGAGACTCCCAGCACGTTTCAGTTTCTGTGGAGTCTAGGCCTGGACTTCAAGGGTCATCAGGTGCGTCAAGGGGGGTTGAAAAGAGACAAAGCATCCACATCAGGTGTCTTTTCTGTTCTCTGCCTGGATGTCCTGCTTACTTCATGTGCACTCCTCATGCAGGACCTCACATGGATTTAAAAAGACCACAAGCACTGGAATGCGTGAATTGACAGCGTCGACTTATTGCTTTTCATATTCACACAGGGTGGTGGACATGTTTGTTTATAGGCCATAGAGGTTAAACATTCTGCAGTTCTGGCTGTAATTCCTTTAAAAGAGACGGGAATATAAAATAGAATAGGTCTACAGAGAGGGGAATAAGCAAGAAAGACAGAAAACAAAATAGAAAAAGGGGAGCACCATTCTGGTAAAACAAGACAAAACATGGAATTGGACAAGCATGACTAGTGTTGCATATCGGCTCCGGCTACTAATGCAATGATATGTCCCATTAGTTTATTCCATCCTCACTTATCCTCTCAGGTACATGGGATCCATTTTTCTTGTCCAGCTCGCCTTCTTCTCCACTAACCTAAAATATGAAAATATGTCCTTGTAGTGGGCATAATTTTTTCTGCGCATGTCAGCGATGTTAAAAAAAATGCAACTTCTACCCAACGAACTGCATTCTGTTGGAGAATGTAAGGTCAAACTGGGTCACACTAGTAAATAAATGTCAGGACGGTGGTGCATGCAGGTGTGGGAAGGAGTATACAGTTACCTTCCTTGAACCCTCTACATGGCCTGTAAATTACAGCCATGCACTCTGAGATTGTTGCTCCTCTGAGCAAAAAGCCATTTACTTTTCGTCTTTTCTCCTCTGCTTTTGGGGGCAGGAAATGTCCTGTTTATCGTCCTGGACGTGGGATACACTCGTTAATCATTTTCATGAGGCTATTAATGACTCTGTCCTTTGTCATTGTTTTCCAGGGCCAGTGGGGTCTAAAGGAGAGAAGGGCGACAGAGGAATGAAAGGAGATAGGGGTCCAATTGGGCCGAAGGGAGAGGCAGGCTCTGGCTCCGGCTCACGAGGTGGAGCCCGTGGAGAGAAGGTTTGGACGTTTTTATTTATTTATTTTTTAAATTCTGCTTTGGTAGTGGGTGAAGTACACATTGTGTGTACAGCTGGAGAGTTGGGATGCACTGGTGAGGCCCGAATCTTTTCTTCCTATGATTGCCTCTTCTAAAGGTTGTAATAATGGACAATGACAACTGGTAAAAACATGAGCAGGAGCAGCAGTAATGAAAGCTTTGTGGATATCTCCCAAAGGAACACCAGAGGGAGCTGCAAGTCCTGTATCATATATTATATTGGGTATTTGATGTATTTTGTTCTGTACATTTTACACATATAGAAAACTTGTTTGTTGATGCGCTTTCATTAGATTTGTGATTGTGTAAGTCAGATGTTATCACAGTGATTCTTCTGAAGTGAGGGTCCTTCATGACATTGACTTGATCTTCTTCTGTCAAAAAACACGCTTGTCCAAATATGGACAGAAACCAGAAAAAAGGAACCATGCACATACATACAACAGATTCAGTCTAGCACAGGACACAGACATACATGATAATATGTAGGTATAGTGTAAGTAGAAAGTAAATTTTTGTAAATTTATATACTTCATAATTTTGAATGCATAGCTCTGTAATTCTGCAAGATTTCTTGTTCACTGGTAAACCCCCAATTAAAGCATATACACTCAATGATGTGCTTTAAGTAGAAATCAACTGCATGTCCTGCCTTTTTAGTGTTTCAAGTTAAAATAATCAGCCTGTGAATACTGCTGGCACTGACTGCACTGTTTCTTCTTTAATGTTTAGGGAGAACCTGGAGAAAAAGGAGCAAAGGTAAGTTACTGATGATTTTTTTTCCCTTTTTCCTCCTTGATTTGAGTTTCTGTGGTGCACTTAATGTGCTGTTACTAAAATTAGATAATGATTTTTGGTTCTTCATCAGAGTCGATCGCTTGCACATGTCTTTTAAAAGTACCACGTGGAAAAAATCTACTTTTATTATTTTTTTAGGCTGTTGTAAACTTGGAGGTTTAAACTGAAGGCTGTTAAGATATAAAGATGTTTACTTTGCATTCTCCAAGCTCCCTCACAACTCGATCACATCCCACATCCCCCCCCCCAACAGATATTCTTTTTAGTGGAGGGTTTAGAACTGCCCTGAAAGCAGAACAAACTGTCTTTTCAGTATTTTGTCCATGGGGATGCGAGATTTTCATTAATTTGCCTAAAAGCGACACAGTATGGAACCTCTAATAAATTAACTAATGGTAATCTCATAGTTTTTATTTCTTGTAAAATTGAATGATTCACTGTGGGCTCAAACAGCACATTAATGGCTAGAGGCAGAGAGAACTCAAAAATTAAATTGGTTGAGTATAACAAAGGTATAATGTCAAATTATAATAAATTGAAAAAAAGTAAATTTGCTTTATTGCTCAAGTATGTTTTGATTTTCTCTCAATCTCCTCAGTTTGTGTCCATACTTGTATCCTTTCCGTTTCTGTCTAAAAACTTCCTGCAGGTCAGTTGAGCCAGTTAGATTTTCTTTGACTCTTGTCCTTTTTTTTTTTTAAGGGTAACATGCCTTTTAAACCTGCCGATAGGTTTTGGAGTTTGGGGGTTCCGTTGATGGATACTGACATTTTTTTAAAATTTCTCCTAACTTAACACGATATGTCTTTATCTCCAGGGCAGTGCAGGCTTCGGCTATCAAGGGAAAAAGGGTGATCAAGGCCCACCTGGCCCCCCTGGTCCCCCTGGCCCTCCAGGATCTGCAAGCGAGTATTCAGTTGGCAGTGACGGCTCAGTTGTTTCAAGTATCTCTGGACCCCAAGGACCACCTGGGTCACCAGGCCCCAAGGGAGCACCTGGAGAGGATGGAGAGCCAGTTAGTAGATTACAGATTATTTACTTCAAATTAAAAAAAAATGTGCTGTTGATTACCAACAAGTGCTGTATTAAGTACTGAATTTCCCTTCAAGGATGAATAAAATGATTCTATTCTATTCTATTAGTAGCAGCTTATAGGCTGAAAGCCATGAAAACTATCAGCTGCACACCATGATTTCAAATATCTCCTTGCCATCCTTTATTTCAATCTTGCAGGGTGATCCTGGTGAGGATGGAAAAACTGTAAGTTGTTTTGTCATTTTTTTGTTACTCAAACAATACTGATCAATGACTTTGAATCTCTTCATTTGGTCCCACTTACATAATAAAAGACAGACCTCAATCCTGCGGTCTGTGTTGGTTATTGTACCTCATAACATCCTCCTGTGCCCTAAAGATTATGATTTCCTCAACACAGGGTCCTGAAGGACCTCCAGGCTTCCCTGGAACACCAGGAGACCCTGGAGCCAGAGGAGAGAAGGTTAGAAATATTGACAGAATAATAGCAAAAAAACTGAAAAGAAACACACCAGAGTGTAGCAGAACACATCAGACTTTTCTTATCTTAATGAGACTTCTAAATACAGGGAGAGCGTGGAGAAGGCCAACCTGGCCCTAGGGGACCTCCAGGACCCCCAGGACCTGGATTCAGATCTGTGAGCTAATCTTGGCCTCAGTCACATACAGCATAATGTTTAGACATAAGAAGAGGACTGCCTACTCTCATTTTACAACTGACTTTGACTGATATGTTTCAGACCTTTGTGGACATGGAAGGTTCAGGATTCCCAGATTTGGAATCTATTCGGGTAAGAAGATTTAAAACTTCCACTCACCAAGGACATCTTTGTTGTGCTAAGTTGTTGCTGAATTTCTGCTATGCAGATAAAAATCAGGTCTGTTACATATTTATATATGTATGTATATATGTAGGGACTGCCTGGGCCACCCGGGCCTCCTGGTCCCCCTGGTCCACCTGGCCCATCTACAGGTGGCACAGCAGGGGGTTCTGGAGCATTTGGACCACCAGGAAGGGATGGAGCACCTGGACAACCTGTAGGTGTCAGTTTTTGTTGTCTCTCAACACCACCAACCGGAATCTTTCCTAAACCCTAACAGTTGTACCAATGATTGCACAGTCTAACTAAATCTAATACTACTGTATATCTGAACCAAATCTTTTGGCCTTTAGGGCTTGCCTGGTTTACCGGGTACTGATGGCCTCCCAGGAGCTCCCGGTCCCAAGGGAGACAAGGTAGAAATGATTGTTTCTTCTCTAAATACTAACAAAATGTGATTTTTAGCATCTGTAGAACCTAAACCTCCATTATGTGGACCGGATCTAAAAACAGTTATTAATATTCACTTCATTGCATAGTTTTTTGGGCTTTAAACTATTTTTCTTTTATGACTGTACTATGACGAAACACATCAATTCTAGAAGAAGTGACATTTTTTACTAAATTTAGAAAAAATAGTACTTCATGGGTTAAAAATTGATCACGACACCATTTACTGTGATACATTATCTCGAACCTTGCAAGGCAAATGGTCAGGACCTATCTACATCAATAAATTGACACTGTAAATGAATGAGAACACCCTGTAATCAGGTGGGTGGCACACCCTCAGAGAATTCCATATACAGTGCCTATGATAAGTATTCACCCCCTTTAATGTTTTACACTTTTATTGCTTTCATAAATCAATCATGGTCAATAAAATTTAGCTTTTTTAACAAAACAAATTATTGCAAAAAACTCTTTAATGTCAAAGTGAAAACAGATTTCTATAAAGTAATGTTAATGAAAGAAAATTATATAAATAAAAATAATTGTTTGCATAATTATTCACCCCCTTCAAGTCAGTATTTAGTAGATGCACCTTTGGCTGCAATCACAGCAGTGAGTCTGTGTGGATAGGTCTCAATCAGTGTTGCACATCTGCCCACTGCAATTTTGCTCCATTCTTTGCAAAACTGCTCAAGCTCTGTCAGGTTTTGCGGGTATCGGGAATGAACAGCCCTTTTCAAGTCCAGCCACAAATTCTCTATAGGATTGAGGTCTGGGCTTTGACTCGGCCACTCCAGAACATTTACCTGGTTCTTTTTTAACCATTCCTGTGTAGCTTTTGCAGTATGTTTTGGATCATTGTCTTGCTGGAAAATAAATCTTCTCCCAAGACGTAGTTCTCTTGCAGACTGAAAAAGATTGTCCCCCAGGATTTCAGTGTATTTTGCAGCATTCATTCTGCCCTCTATCTTTACAAGCCTTCCAGGTCCAGTTGCTGAGAAACATCCCCACAGCATGATGCTGCCACCACCATGCTTCACAGTGGGGATGGTGTGTTTTTTGGTGATGTGCAGTGTTTGGTTTCCGCCAAACATGACGTCTTGTCTGATGGCCAAAAAGCTCAATTTTGTTCTCATCAGACCAAAGAATCGTCTTCCACTTGACCATGGAGTCTTCCATGTGCTTTTTGGCAAACTCTAGTCGAGATCTAATATGACTTTTCTTCAACAGTGGCTTTCTCATTGCCACTCTCCCATAAAGCTTTGACTGGTGAAGAACCCGGGCAGCAGCTGCTACATGCACAGTCTCTCCCATCTCAGCAGCTGAAGCTGGTAACTCCTTCAGAGTAGTTGTAGGGGTCTTGGTGGCTTCTCTCACTAGTCTCCTACTTGCACAGTCACTCAGTTTACGAGGGTGGCCTGATCTCGGCAGATTCACACAAGTGCCATATTCCTTCCATTTCTTGATAACTGATTTCACTGAACTCCAGGGGATGTTCAGTGCCTTGGAAATTTTTTTGTAACCATCCCCTGAATTGTACTTCTCAATAACCCTTTCCCTGAGTTGCTTAGAGTGTTCTTCTGTCTTCATGGTGTAATGGTAGCCAGGAATACTGATCAACCACTCTCTGGACCCTTCAGACACAGGTGTTTTACAACTCAATCACTTGAAACACACCCACACCACTCAGGTGATCTTCATTTCACTAATTGTGAGACTATTGGCAACAGTTTGATGGACCTCTATTGAATTAGACCATTAAATTAAAAAGGGGGTGAATAATTATGCAAACAATTATTTTCATTTATATAATTTTCTTTCATGAACATTATTTTATAGAAATCTGTTTTCACTTTGACATTAAAGAGTTTTTCCAATAATTTTTTTTTGTTAAAAAAAGCTAAATTTTATTGACCATGATTGATTTATGAAAGCAATAAAAGGGTAAAACATCAAAGGGGGTGAATACTTATGATAGGCACTGTACATGTTATTCAAAATTCAATATTTACAGGAGTTTGACTATATTTTTTTAAATGACCCTCCAATTAGTATTTCTCATTTCTGGCAAAGTGGCTCAGACTTGTGGGTTTTACAGCTGTAGAAGTGTTACTCAGACCTTCACTCTACACTCCTTTTAACTGACATCATGCCGCTCAGACACTGACCCCATTTTTCACCTGCAATTCCACTGCCTCGGCTCAAAGAGTTTCGGGCATTACAGAGGCTGGAGCCAACCCTCAAACTGATACAGCTCAGGACCGCAATGGTCTTCCACCACACTGATGGTCTCTTCTCAGGATTCTGGAGCAGAAAAGTCCTCCATCTGCAAAGAATCTTTTGTAGCACACAGGTGCTTTGCGATTCTGTGTTGCTCTCCATTTGTCTCTGGCCTGTGGACGTCACAGGCACCTCCTGCCTCAGACATCTGCAGTGATATATTATGGCTGGTGTTAGGCTCAGATCTGGGGGTGAAGCTACAATTTCATTTCCAACGGTGATACAGGTAGTTAACATTTGATGTCAGCTTTGGCATTGTCCCATTACTCTACATAACGACTCATAGAAGTTTAACTTGTTGGGTAACAGAAAGAGCTTTGAGGTCATGGGACCATCTGTTGCTTAGCATTTTGTTTGGTAGTTTGCCATCACAACAACTTCACCATAAAAGAGTGACCGCTTATGTTAGCAAGACCCACGTGTAGGAGCCACTGTCGACAGAGTAGGTGTTGAAATAGCATGAACAAACCCTGGTGCCTGGTGGGTATTGACATAAAACTTCTTACATTTTCAGAATAGAAAACAAACTTAACAACTAGTCAAAAAAGGAGGAAAGTAGCTTGTATCAATGTTCATAGGCTACACAACACAGAACTCTCTGATGCCAGTCAAGTGCTGCCATTGGAACCATCCACCCAGACGTCTGAACCACAGACACTTTTCTCATAAATGAATCCAGAGTTGGTTTTGTCCCATTTTTATAAATAATGATTTAAAAAGTGAGTTCATATTTCCTAAGAAAAAAAGCGAGGAAAATTCAAGTTTTAGTTCTTTAATTGCAGTTCAGACTTTAATTGCTGTTTGTAAATATTTCGTTGATCTCTCTTTCCCAAATCAGGGTGACTCAGGTGAGCTGGGTCTTCCAGGAGTAGTTGGAGCAAAGGTGGGAATTCATTACCGTCATTTTTAAAAATTATTTTCCCTTTAAGTCATTTTATTGTGAGATCTAATCTCCAGAACACAGCCAAATGTAAACAACCTTGGAAGAGCCCATGACATGTCATGACTTTCAGTATTTCTTAAACTTTTCCTATCCCTTTCATTTCTCCAGCCAAGTTCCTACTTTTCTTTTCTCACCAATCTGCTGCCTCACTATTTTTCCTCCTCCTACCCTCCCAAGCCTTCCCATCTGCAGGTAACTGGGCTTCAGCAAGTCAGCCATCAAGGAGGATTTGTGTCTTCTAACAATATGCAAATGTTTGTCAAATATTGTCAGCTGCAGTCTTGACTCAAAGTCTAATCTGGGCACTGGCTATGGTTTTATTTAACATGAGTTGCATCTGATTTAAGCAATGAGCATGGATCTTTATGGAAAACAGTGTGTTAAGTTATGGTTTGCATTCTATAAAACACATTTACTAGTACTGATAACTAAATGCTGCATGGTAGTAGTTGTTTGCAGGATACATGAGATTCCTGAAATTTACACAGAAAAAAAACCAACCGTGGTCACATGCACCTCACTCAAGTTTTCATTTTTTATTCGCCTTTATCTTAGTTTTTATTTATTCATCCAGAACGCTGACCTTTCTCCTTTTATTTCATCTTTCAGGGAGCTCCAGGAGACCGTGGTTTACCAGGACCTGCAGGAGATCCTGGACTGGCTGGTCTGCCTGGACCAATGGGACCGGTTGGGCCCCCTGGTCCTCCTGGACCTCCTGGACCAAATTATCGTGTTGGATTTGTAAGTTCTTCTTTGCCCTTTGACAAATGACAAAATGTCATACTAAAAGATCCGTATTGTAGTGGTACTGGGGATAGTTTATTAGAAGAAAGCTAATGAAGATGTAAATTTAATTATTAAGGAAATAATCTCAAACTGTTCCAAAATGTGTGTGTGTATTGAATATGTGTATCAGGACAGAGAAAACCAATGAAAACTTTTCGAAAGAGCTTTCATAACATCTTTGTTGTATTTGAAGGATGACATGGAAGGATCTGGTGGGGTTTTCACCAATGGGCTCCCCGGTGCCAGAGGGCCAGCAGGAGTACAGGTACATACATTCCTTTTAACTAATGGTACCGCAGAACATAGTATATTTCATTTAACATTACAGACAGAAATCAAATAAGCAGCTGGTCAACAAAGGACATTTTGTCTAATCAAAGAACTGGCCTGTGCATATTTATAAATGTAATGTTATTAGTATATTTTGGCAGTGTTATGTTGTATTGTTTGTTTGATGTAGTTCAAGAGTCTCGGATGAAAGATATATGTGTATGCTTTTATAATTGTTATGAATTCATTAAAAAGTGAGGCTGATCCCAGATCTGATCAGCAGCTATTACTTGGAACCATCTAAAGCTGTTAAAAGGGCAAATCTGTGTTCTTTGGATGGACATCAAAGCCAAGGCTTTGTAAAAATGTTTCATTATTTTTGATCTATTTCTGGTCAAGCTAAATCCACAGGCTGTTTGTAATCAGAAGGCTTCCAGACTGTATAGTAGCAAAGTGCCATTATTTCCGTAGAAACTGCATGACATGTATTGTTTTTACATGCCTGTAAATATTTAATTGAACTAATCCAACACCTTTTTAGCAGTAAATTGCAAATATGATGAAGAATACGATGAAGAATGGCGATGGCATGCCAGAGCTTGCAAATAACCATGACAAATGTTGTGTGCTTTTAGGGTCCTCCTGGCCTGCCTGGACTTCCAGTAAGTAAAGTAGATTTTTTTTTTTATGATGAGCTGGTCTTCCTGCCTCTTTACCAACTCACAAAATCATTCTGTTTTTAACATAAAATTATTTGACTGTATGAAATATTAAAATAACTCTTAAACAATCCTGAGGTACCTGGGACTGAACCTGTGCTCCCCAAAGTTTATTGATGAATTAATTTAACATTCTGGTTGCTGAAGGTAGACTCATCCTTGACACCAAATATCACATTCAACTCTGCTCTACTGTCATTTCTTTTTACAATCATTTTGGTGTAAAAAAAAAAAAAAAAAAAGCTCTTTAACTGTTTATTGACTGAAGTGGAAATAAGGTCATTGCACTGTCGAGAAATGGAAATTCAGCACTGGGAAAAAAGAGAAATGGAATAGCCCAAAAATAAAAAAATAAAAATGGAAGCACTAATACCAAGGTGTAATTAAGTGCAAATGAAGCAACCTGAGGGTATCTCAGATGGAGCATGTTGGCAAACGCTGAGCATAAACAGTCACATGATTCATGTTTCTATGGATGTCGACAAAATATTTGCAAAGTGGCAGCCCCTACTCAGTAACAGTGAAATGGTTTTCCATATGGTTCACTAGGGGTTAAGTTTTTGTGCTTGTGTAGAGCTGCACAGCTGGGTGTTGATATTCGGTGGGATCAGAAATATGAGCCAAGTTTTTCAAGAGCTATAACTAAATCAAAATGTGTGTTTTTCTGGGATTGAACAAACAAACTGATACTGTAGTTACGTAGTTGTTAGGTCATGTTAGGTAGAGCTGTTTACCTATATATATATATATATATATATATATATATATATATATATATATATATAATCTTAACATCTACATTCAGATTTAGAACAATACACAGTCCAACATGAATGATCTGCACAGGAAGAAACAACGAGATGAAGTATTAAGAGCTCAAAGTAGTACAAAGTATATTGGCTTCTTGCTGTACCAGCTATCAGCATCTGGTTTTATATTCACTTTATTTGTGTGTTCTTCTACATTTAGTTTTTCCCAGGTCTAACTTGAATGTACCTTTGCAGGGTAAACCCGGGTTGCCTGGCATCCCAGGTCTGAAGGGGAGTGAAGGTCCTACAGGAAGAGACGGGCAACCAGGCCTGGATGGCTTCCCTGGACCTCCGGTAAAAAAAAAAGAGAAGAGAAAAGAATTCCTTCTAGTTCAGAATGAGACAGATTAGACAAAGAACATGTCAAGTATCAGAGGATATATAGTGTTAACAGAGTTAGATGTGTTGCAACTCAGGATTTAGTTTGACAAGTTACACTACAGACTGAGCAAAATCAAAATAAGGAAGCACTCATGTTTTTTTTTTTTAATCTGAGGCTGTCTGACTCCAGATGTTTCACCTACTTTTGTGTGTATCATCTGAGTTCACAGCATTCAGCCATTCAGTCATTTGTATTTAGTACATTCCGAGTTATAAAATGTCAAACACTTATAAATGAATGTGTCAAACTGTATTGTAAAAAACTATGATATATAAATTTAACATTTAAAAACACCTCATTTCAACTGAAGCTAGATATAAATGTAAAGGTGAGTTCAGTTTTACATATTTCATATTCTCTAAATGCATGATCTTATTGAACCGGTTTACTGTGTTACAGAATACAAGAGAAGCAGTGCTTTTATTGTCTTGAAGCTTCATTTGAACAGAAGGTTATCTTTTGTCAGACCTTTATGAAGCATGTACCAGGACACACAGTGCTTTCACCTTTTTTAAAGTATCTTTTGCATCACTCTCCCTTATTTTACAGGGACCAAAGGCCGAAAAAGGTGACAAAGGAGAGAGGGTAAATAACATTTTTGCCACTACATCACCATTAATTTGACTACAAATCAAGTATCTGTAAGATGCTAGTCAAACATTTTACTAAAACACATGTCATCTACCTATTTTCTGTTCGTTTATAGTTACTTTTCTTAAATCTGTGTCATATTGTCATTTGTTGTTAGAATAGTGTTCAGTTTTGGATGTCCTGTTATATGGGACAGTTATTTTTCCTTTTGTGGTTTTAGGGCGAACCAGGTCGAGATGGAACTGGACTCCCAGGTCCACCAGGTCCACCAGGACCACCAGGACAAGTCATCTACCATACATCTGACAACGTAGGTGTCAAAAACACACACAGTAGTAAAAATCAGGGATCAGCCTGGCCATTTGTCCATGCCAATATTAAATGTTTTTTTTTCCAATTATCTGTATTGATTTTTTCTTTTAAAAATTAATTGTAAAATAAGTTATTTTTAAAATGTGCTACTTTGGCTCTGATGCTGCCATATTGATCGACCACTTGCAGACGTGCACGTAACCAACACTGTGAAGTAACTTTTGTAACAGACTATTTGTTCTACACTGAAATATAAAGCAGTTAAAATCAGTAATGATGTCCATCTCAACTCCTTATTCTCTAGGTTGATGGTGTTGTTGGCAGAGCTGGGCCTCAGGTAAGTGATCATTTTACACAATAATACAGTAACCAAAATATTACAGCTTCACACTGTATTTGATAAAGTGTGTAGAACAGGCGACCACACCTTTCTTGCATTTGCAGACAAACAAGATAATAGCATCTGTTTTCAAACTTCTAAACTGAGTAAAAGCAGGACTTACTCTATAACCTGACATTAAACTCAGATCAGTAAAGAGCAGAGAACCGGAGACACTGAATAATGTTTTCCTGTACAGGGTGGGCCTGGTTTACCTGGTCAAGCTGGATTTCCTGTGAGTACCCCAGTGTTACACAATTCATGCAGTGCATCTTGTGAACCATGTGGACAACTGTAGTCGGGTGTTTATCTTTGTATTTCAAAAACACCAGAACGTCACATATGAGATGCTGAGCATTCGGTCTGATTTCAAAAATTATGATGTCACTTTTTACATTCTATATTTATGAATTGTTCTCTTATGTAAACAAATTCCAAGAAACAACCAAAGAATTTGTTATGAAACCTCCCACTACTTTGCTAGTCTCTTTTCTCAGCTCCTATGGTCATTGAACCAGACATTTTAAGGTAGTACTGAAGAAAACAAACAAAAATACAGGGCAAAAAGTTTTGAAGAAGAACCAAGTAGCAAGGTTAAACATAGATAATATAAAGAACTCATATCAAACATGATTGAATTACTACATTACAGATGGCAAAGGGAACAGCAGAAGGGACAAGGGAAGAGTACAACAGGTATAATAGCAGATCCGGTTGCTTTTTAGCCAAGTTTAAAGATCACATGCAAAGGAATGATAAGATTCACAAAGTTATATATTCAATAGAACTGTGGGAAGTTGTTGTTGTGAAAGCTGCCTAGCCAAAGAATGTTTTCAACACTTAGAAAACAATGCCCCCCTATTATGGAATGTGTTCATTTATCTGTAAGCTTTTCCTGAAATATGAATCTGGTAAATGGGGAAGGTTCAATGCCATTAAGAATTTTACATACAACTTCCACTGCCCTTCAGTGACCTTCAGAGCTTGCTGGTACTTTGTAAAGGCTTTATTATTCTATGAGAGGTGAGAGACCAAGTTGTTCATCAGTATAATCAGAATTATCGTTGTTTTTTCAGCTTCATGTGTTGAGTATCATTCTCAGTACTCAACACTTTCATACATCTTAACTTGTTTAAGGAGAATTCTGGTTTAGTAACACTTGCTTGACTTGTCTTTTGTTGTTTTGTTTTGTTTCTTCTACTGAGAATTGAGTGTAATAAAACAGCCAGTTGTGTTGTGTTTATAACTGGCAAGCATAAGCTGTTTTTCACCTGATACACATACGGAACACTGCTGACAGTTGTTTTCACATTAAGATGCAAGCCACAATCTTCAAGGCACTTTGTGACATTTTCAGTGATCTGTAACTCTGTAGCTGACTGGTGTGTTTTATTATATTCATTCTTGGGCAACAACACATAAATGAAAGGGCTGGGACAGACTTTGGCTCAAATCATTGTTGGTTTTCATGAGATTTGTTCACAATAACAAAAATATAGAATATCAGCAGACTGAGACTTAAAAAAAAAGATTATATTGTCAGTGCTGAATCTTTGTGTGCGGAGACATGACTCAGCTGCTGACATTTGTATTCTAGACTGTGTTCTTATTCTTCATCTATATCCATTAGTCATTTGGCAACTACCAGTGCTTTTCTGAGATACTATACAGTTATACTATATTGCATTTAGTTTAGGTAATAAATGGATAACATCTAGTTTCTACACTGTACACTCTAGCATCACATGACTGTTAAACTGGCCTCTTCTTAGTTTACAAGTGTCATGTTTATATTTAATCTATCTCACAGGGTCCTATTGGGCCGAAAGGTGACAGAGGAGACCCTGGTCCTCCAGGCTACGCAGTGAAGGTAAAATCTAATTTAATGTTCAACAATTAATTTAGTCCCTTGTTAACACGAACACAGCCCTTTTACTGAGTCTGTGTTGTCTTCTTGTTGCTGCTTTGTGTTCAGGGTGAGAAAGGTGAGCCTGGCTTAGTAATCGGACCAGATGGAAATCTTCTGTATCTGGACGGGCTGAGTGGTCCAAAGGTGAGCATTACTACATCTGATTGGTGTGTCTGAGCATATGTTAAGCGTTGATGTCTGTTTTGATGTATTAAAACTAGTGTGTGAGTTTTGTTATGTTGGTGCATTTGTCCTTTAAAGTCATTTTCTTTTTTCTTATGCATGTAGGGAGACAGGGGGCTTCCAGGACCTGTTGGACCAACCGTAAGTGTTTGAGTTTTTAAAATTTCCAGCATAATGTACCGAAACTATTAAAAAGAAATTATGCATTTTCCCCATTTCACGTTCTAGTAAGCTTACAGTGTTCATGATTTACTGTTGCAGGGTCAGTACGGGCCTCCTGGATTGAAGGGTGAAATAGGAATGCCTGGAAGACCTGTAAGTGTCTTTTTTCCTGTCTAATGTTGATATACTTTTACATGACCATTAATTGCATAATACATACATTGTTGCTGACTCATTGTATATGGCTACATTAGTACAGTTTTTACACCTTTATGTTTTTCCAGTGCAGATATTAAAACAAAGATTTTCTCTGTTCAGGGTCGCCCTGGTGTGAATGGATACAAGGGTGAGAAAGGCGAGCCAGGAGGTGGTACCGGCTACGGTTACCCTGTAAGTATTAAGATTACTTCTAGTTTGACTCGCAAGGTATGGACTTTAGGTATAAGCCGGCCATTTCCACTGTATATTTCACATAGCTGCCTCCTCTCCTTCTGCTTTGACTTTTTATTTAGCTTATTTCATTTTAATAAACCCCATTTACCTAGGCAGCCTTGACTGAGATCACTTTTCAACTTCTGTTCAACCCAACTTTGAGCTCACCAGTTAGTTATGTTTTCTTCAGAACATCTTCCTTTATGAAAGTTCCAATGTAGCACCAATAACCCAATGCTTGTTGAGTGTAACAGAGTTCTGCTCTGTATGTCGTGTCTTGAAGAAAGAACTTGCTTTAAGTGCTACTCTTCTCCTCGAACTGTTTTTTGATGCCACTGTGCTAAATGTTGATAGACCTTAACATGGTTATAGATACATCTTTCCACAGTGAATGGTTCAGAATAGGAATTTTTAATCCTAGCCAAAGTTGTACATGTTTACTTCACTGCTAGCAACAATTGATTTGAATATGTTATTATATTTTACTGACACTGTTTGTTAACTTACGACTTTATCTGAAAGAGAAAAACAAAAACCTAAAACCACTGAACAGTATTGTATTTAACAGGGCGTCCCTGGCCCACCAGGACCACCAGGACCACCTGGACCCCCTGGTCCAGCCAGTCCTATTGATCGATTCCATGTGAGTACACAACAATCTACGCCTTATGCTTTGAACTACATTTTGGACATTTATATTTATAGGTATCAGTTGATATCTCTCATGCACCGTAGACTAAACTTTTCATTGTTGTTTTATCTTCATAGCGTTATGATGACACTCCAAGGAATTACCCAGGTAGGATGTCCCAATATACAATACTTATTGTTTTAACATCAAAACAAAATGCAGCAGGATAGAACTCCTCAAAGAGAGAGATCAGAATGGAGAAGTTAAGTAAATGTGACAACGGAGGAGAGATTTATAAATGCTTTAAAGTGTCTGGAGAGATGAACAGTTCTATCTTAATTTCAGTGCAGTCCTGCTGCTTCAGTCTGAAGTGGATATAAACTCTGCTGTCAAGAGATTAAGCTGTCAAGAATAAATTTGAAGAATGAGTAGATAAAGCAGAAGAAAACTGTTATCAGTAAAGCATGGTGTTAAGCGTTGTGGAGTGCTAAACTCTGTTACACCTGTGAAGGAGGCAGAAATCAATGCTGCACATTAGCCATACTCTGCATCACACATTACCCTAGTGGTGTTAGTATCAGTGGTCCAAAGTATCTCAACTCAGTTTTGTAGGAGCTGAAACCCTTCAAAGTTGATTTTACATGGTGCTATGTAAGTTTATTTTAATGTAACGTTACCTAATGTTAGTGCAAGTAATGTTGTTATGGTCTTGTTCTCTAATGTTTGATGTGAACCTCAAAAACCAAATCCCTCTTCTTCATTTTATCATTTGTACTAAATGTATACACCAAGTTGTTTTGCAAATTTTGACATCGATGGAAGATGGATTTGCATAGCCAGCTAGCAAACTCTATGCTGTGGTAAGGCCCTGTCACACTCTAGCGTATAGAGCCATCGTATGAGGAACGTATCGAATATTTCGAAAAATTGTTTATACGCACAACTTTTTAGCGTATGAGGTCGATTTTCGGTTAATGACCGTTAGAGTAACGTGAGCCTAGCGTACCGTCAGCGTATGTGAGCGTATGTGGGCGTATGTGATGTGATGTGTATTTGAGTTGGACATATACCGACGTATGAGTAACGTATATCAGCGTACCTCCGACGTATGAGTAACGTATGCAGAACGTCAGCCTAATGTATGAGGAGCGTACACAGCTGGTGATGTTGGGACCAACCCTGTCCAGCAGTTCATCATACATTTCTGGAGGCATGCGTAGGAAGTTCCTGAAGGCTCTCTGATCTTCATTTCTCAATTCAACCACAAGCTGGTCATAAAGGCCAAATTGACACAGCCTTCCAATCCAAGGTTTCACCCAGATTGCACGTCTCATTCTACGCCTTCTTCTTCTGTGTCAAGCATACTCAACTGCCAACTGTAACAAATATTGGTGATGTTGCAGCACAGCAACCTCCATCTCTGAACTGCTGGTACAAACTGATACAGATTTGGAAATGTGAGACTTTATATACCCCCCATATGCTGGAAATACACATGTAATACGAATGGGATAAGTTGGCTGTACGCTCAGAACACGTTAGGCATAAGTTGAGTACGTTAGACTGTCGTTAGAACTACCATCATAACGTTAGCCATTCGTTAGACACACGTCAGACACACGTTCATTATACGCTCCTCTAATGCTAGGTTTCCTGACCCACTCAATTTCAATGTATGAGAAGCGTACTCGACGTATGAGTAACGTACCTTCAGCGTACCTCTAGCATGTTCAGCATATGAGGAACGTATGAGAAGCGTAAAATTCATACATCGGCATACGCTGAAAATTTTTGGGCATGTTCAAAAAATGTTTGGGTCATCAGCGTACATCAGCGTACACCGACGTACCCCGGCGTACTGGAAACGTACTCCAGCGTACCCCTAGCGCGTTTCAGCGTATGTCAGCGTATGCCCAAAAAGTCCATACGTTCCTCATACACTGGCTCTATACGCTAGAGTGTGACAGGGCCTGTAGGTGTAAAGATGTGACTGAGCAGGAGAACCTTCACGAAATGTGGGTAATTTGCTTTCTTTTAGCATGTAACATTAGAATTAACAATGCCACAGTATGAATTGCATTCGGGCTCTTGTGGTTCAAACATTAATGGCGGTACAAGTTTAGTGAAGCTGCTCGACAGAGAATCTATTTAACAGGTTGTAGTGGTTTTTGACACTTGAGAGACTGCAGCTTTCCTCTATGTTTGGGTGTAGTTTCAGCACCTTCAATGTGTACGTTCTCAGCGCTTCCAAATAGAAAAACATTGCTCATTCTTTTGTAACCTGAAACCTAATTTTATATACTTGGCAATGTTTCATTCAAATTTAGCCGTCTGGTTAATAACACATTTTTCGAAGGTGTGACAAACTTAGAACATAAACTACTTCTTACTTTACATGACTTTTAAACATGTTGTCATTTGTTGTAGCGATTAAAGGGGAAAAAGGAGAGCGTGGTGATCGTGGACTTCCAGGGATCCCAGGTAGACCCTTGAGTTTGCATGAATAAAAACACTCACACATGTATACCTATCAGCAGGACTGTGTTTTTCTAAAGCACTTTTCCTTTTTCCAGGAACAGGCTCTAATTTCGATATTTACACATTTAAGGTAAACTACCTCCAGCGTGCACCACCATCAGTTTTATTACTATGCTGGATATACTGCTGAGGAAAAAACATCATAACATGAAAATTTCTTTCCAACAGAATGAACTAAAAGGAGAGCCTGGAGACTCAGGTGTCAAGGGAGAAAAGGGAGAGCCTGGTGGTGGATATTATGACCCACTTTTTGGAGGAGTACAGGGACCACCAGGGCCACCTGGAATCCCAGGCCTACCAGTGAGTTCTGAGACTACAGTATTTTAGTTGTATGTTTACAGATCTTGGTTTTTGAGAAGACCTCTGGTTTTACTTGTATGTTGAGCAGCAGACCAGTTCTTATAAACCAGGGGTCGGCAACCTGCGGCTCCGGAGCCGCATGCGGCTCTTTCAGCCCTCTGTTGTGGCTCCCTGTAACTTTGGAAAATAAATTGTTCTCCCTTTCAGGCGTGTTTCAATGCATTTTAATATAGAGAATTTTATTGTGAAATTACTGCTCTTATTTTGATGTCACTCCACCAGATGTGCTACTGGGGTTTTCCCCCCTGGGACACAAGAGCGCAAAGTTGTTTTTTTTTTTTGTTTTGTTTTTTAAAGAATTAACATCCTTTATTTTCTTTTAAGCAGAAACAACATACAAATGTAAACTTAAGACACATACATTGCAATTGCAATAATCGTACAGTCATAAATGAAACACATAACAAGAAAAATACATAAAAATATAGAGTCTGTCAAGAAGGGGTAATAAAGTTGTATTTTTCTAAAATTCTTAACAAGAGCTCAAAGTTGATGCAGAGAGACAAGACGGAGCTTCCAATTCCCACGTTTCGTGCCTTTTTTTTGTTTTACTCCTGGAGAAGCAACGCCTGTAGTTTCACATCGTTTTGTACTCAAGAATGGCAAGCCTGTATATTAAAGCTCCACTTCAAGATGTCACGTCCAGCATCCAGGCAGCAGGTCAGAGAGTCAGAGGAGTGTCGTCTTGGAAAACAGGGCAGCGACTTACCGGAGAAAAGTTATTAGCTTTAGATAAATAGATAAATAGATTTTACAAGTTAAATAGACATTCGCAAAATATTGATTTCCAGCTAACATTACATAACATATGAGGTCCAGGAGCAAAAATGGCATTAACCAAGTAAGATAAATATTAGTGGAAGGACACAATTTAAAAAATGAATATATCTAATTAGAGGCTTTGTAATTAATTAATCACGACTGATTAACAAGGGCATAGAGGTAAAAAGTGATATATGCAGTGTTGTCTTCATTTTAAATGCTAAAAGGATTTTGCGGCTCCCGGTGTTTTCTTTTCTGTGGGAAACGGGTCAAAATGGCTCTTTGAGTGTTAAAGGTTGCCGACCCCTGTTATAAACAAAAGTTGTTTGTCCTAATCTAGATGTTGTAGTAATTTAAATTTCATTTCTGTTAGGGTCCAAAGGGAGAGTCCATAGTGGGCCCTCTTGGACCACAGGGACCTCCAGGGTCACCAGGGGTTGGATATGATGGGCGTCCAGGTCCTCCAGGACCACCTGGACCTCCAGGACCCCCAGCATCTCCCTCACTTCCAGGACCATATAGACCCAATCCCCGTAAGTGACCTTTTCTCTGCTTAGAGCGATCCTTAAAGGGTTCAGATATTACTCATAATGTCTCTTTTACAACTGTGAAAGATATCTTCATTTGAGACTTGAGAAGAATTTAGAAGAAGTATCACATCTTCCTCTTACAAATGAAAAGCAAGTACATCATTGCTTTGTTGCCACAGCCTTGGTCTGGTATGACTGTTAGCTTGTTGCTAATGCCAGCTGATGTCAGGTTGTGATGTGTAACATATATTACAGATTAACTCTGCTGGCTTTATGGCTCTTCTCCAATAGGTTTTTGTTGCAGTAATTTAGCATTTTAGCAAAGAACTGCACGACTGTTTAACACTAGTTTGGTATTTACCAGCCATAGTCTTGCATGAAGCTACTGTTTACACTTCACCACTTGACTGCTTGAGACAAATTCCAGTTGATCTGTTGACAAGTAAATCACTGACAAGCTATCGTTTCATTCTAAAGCTGTCAGTGTCCCTGGACCTCCTGGTCCCCCTGGACCACCTGGAAGTCCTGGTCTCTCTTCTGGGGTAAGTCCAATCAAATTAACCACAATTTATACAGTTAATATGCAGACTATTTTAACTGTGATACAACTAAATGTGTTGTGTCCTAGATTTATGTACTGATAAACTATGGCATTTTTTTTTTCAGTTATTAATTATATTTACAGATGTTCACGGTTTATTTGTTTTCTACAGGTTACAGTTTTGAGGTCATATGACATAATGATTGCTACTGCCAGACGTCAAGCAGAGGGCAGCCTCATCTACGTCATAGACAAAGCAGACCTTTATTTGAGAGTACGCGACGGACTGCGACAAGTCATGGTACAGTCATCTACTTCCTGAAAATTCAATGCTGTGAATTTTAGCATAGATATGAAAAAGGCATTGAAGCTATAGGCCACAGTACAAAACTTAAACACAGTTAGATCCTAAAGTTGGTGTTCTAAAAATATTTTTGGCTATTAGGCTACATTAAAAAAAAGTTTATGCAGCTACTGCCATTACTCTATTTTAAAAAAACGTGATGTCATCATCATGACTTTATGTAAAAAGCACTAAGCAGCTGCTTCTCCTCCTCCCAGCTCGGACAGTACAGTCCCTTCTTCAGAGACTTGGTAAGTTCTACAGAGAAATAAAACAGAATAAACATAATATGACATTTATTAACTGCTGTATAATTTCTAAATCATTTTTTTTTTCTTTTAAAGGAGAATGAGGTGGCAGAAGTCCAGCCTCCACCTGTGATTCTGTACCCCCAGTCCCAGGACCAGTCACAGAACAACGGAGCAGGCCATTACTCCCAGGGTGGTTCTGCCATACGACCGCTTGAGCCTCCACCACACCCACCTGTAGATCCCAGATACCCCCCACAGTACGATCCCAGGTTCCCAGACCCGAGACACACAGGTCAGACAGATGGAAGATTAGACACCCAGCAGACTGAGAACAGACAACCTGTGACTCCACCGCGACGACCCAGCCCACCTGTACCAGGACCTGCTGCATCAGGATCAGCAGTGAGTAGATCTGAAGCAGGATAGCTGCTGCCTCATCATGAAAGTTATTGTGTCACTTAGTTGTAGTGCAAATTGGCATAAATCATAAATGATTTCTAAGAAGTTATATTGAAACATGAACTAATAGCTTTCTCCGTTCCTATTTTGTTTTCATATTGTTCGGGAAATAAGCGTACGCACTCAATGAATAAAGACTGTGTCACTTTTTTTAAAAAGTGCTGCTTTTATGATATTATTAACTCAGTATAGTAGCAAAAACATTTTGAATGTTTTATGTTAAAAAAATAAGTCAATATTTAAGAGTTTAACTTCTTCTAATCGTGTTAATGACACGTGGTTGTTTCAATAATGATATAGGGATCAATTATCTAATTGTCTAAACCACAGTAATTCTACTGAGCTGAGGGTTTTTAGGGCTTTCACCAGATATTTTATTACTGCTCTGTGACATTCATTTGCCCTGTCCTGATTCATGTTGCTGTAAAGAAAAACAGCACTTTGGTCCTCCCTGTAGGCTGCAGCTGCTGAAGCCACAGAGGCAAATAAGTATAAACAGTATTAATTGCAGTTATTCAGAGGATGAAGGGCAATAAAGTCAAACACGAATGCTTTCAATGCACTATGTGTGTGTGTGTGACATTACCAGAAGCTAAACTTGTGCTGGACAATCGATGACAATAAGCACTGGTTCTAATCAAGTTGTCAAAAAAACACAAGATCGGGAACTCAAAGGCAGCTTGTGCTTGTTGGGTTCTCTGTTCTTTGTTTAAAAAATGCGAAGCTTTATCAGATGATATATTTTGTGAATTGGCACTATATAAATAAAATTGAATTGAATTGAATCTTTGTTAGAAGGTAAAGAAAAACTAGGAGAGACTGCTGTTGCTTTGCTCATGTTGTGAAATGTAGACAGCCCTGCAACCGTGTCACTGGTTTATCACATGTTGGTAGGCATCAGTGTGTAGCTGACTGTAGTGTCATAAAGAGGCAAAAAGAACTTAATGAATGAAAGTTGGTAAATGAAAGCTCTCTCAACATATTCATGGTGTAAAATCCATGTTTTTACACAGTTAAACTAAAAAAAAAAACATTTTCTTGTAACCAGATAAAAGATAAGGCTGCTATTTTAACATAAATCTGCCGTCTTACTGTCTCCATCAGCTACACCTCATCGCCTTGAACGCCCCTCAGACTGGTAACATGCGAGGAATTCGTGGGGCAGACTTCCTGTGCTTCCAGCAGGCTCGTGCTGTGGGTCTGAAGGGAACCTTTAGAGCCTTCCTGTCCTCCAAGCTTCAAGACCTCTACACCATTGTCCGCAGGTCGGACAGGGACAGCTTCCCCATCGTGAACCTCAAGGTAAGATACTGCTGTTAGAGAAGTGGTAAAATATAAGAAGTACACCTCCAGAACTGCCAGCAGAATGTGAAATATGCAGAGACAATCAGGGGTCAACTTTTTGTCCTGGACATAAAGGAACCAAAATGCTTTACTGAGCTGAACTCTTTTAGTTCTGATAGAATTTTGATGATTTAACAAAAAGTCACCAGTGATTGCAGAGTTCATGCAGATGACAGGGATGGCAATTTTCTGCGGATCCATGGATCCGCGGATTTCCGCCGATTTAATTTCAAATTTGAACACTTTATTGCCGCTGATGTTAATGTCATTAACATCTCGCGGGAGTCTCGCGAGATGTTTCACTGAAGCTATCGTTCGATTGTAAACGGCCCAGCCATAGACATATATACGTAGACGCCTCATAGGCTGTCAAGAGGCGTGTTTACAGCGCCGCCATCTTGAAACGGGGCCAGCGGAGGCAGCGGTGCATAGACATCTACGAGGCAAGAGGTACTGTTGAATCTCAAAGTGGAATTATTCGCTGAATTTTGAACTAATTGCCAAACTGTTTGATTTTTTTAGAAACGTCACACATGTAGCTACTATACAAGGTGCTCGGATATTTTTTTCAGTGCTGGTTTTGCCACTCAACACTTAGGCTACACACTATCTCCCTCTGACTCCAGCATAGTTATTTAAACAGCAGACGAGCTTCGTAAAAGATGCCGGACTTCTGTTCAGCCTATGAATGCTCTAATGAGCACTGTAAGGAAACATCTGATGATGATATATCATCACTATTATACCACTCCATAAGGCACATACTACACAACTTTTGTAGCCAGGAGCAACCTATAAAGTATTCTCGAGCACTATGAAATGGTATACTGATAGTAGAAAGATATCACAATACCCTGCTGTTAAAAACAGTATTTCACATTTGGTTGTTGCTAGAGGTACGGACCCGTACCCGTAGCCTGTGGACTACGGATACGGCACTTGCCATTTGCCAATCAGATACGCGAGATCTGGTCACGTGACTCCCGGTAGACGCTAGCTGTACGGACCCGTAGCATCGGTACTACAGGTACAGACCCTAAACCTGACCCTAACACTAACCCTAACCCTAACCTTTGCTTACCTTTCAACAGTTTGCAGTGGTTAGCAGCTTCTTGACTCGCGAGACTCGCGTACGGGTCCGTATCTGTTTGGCAAATGGAAAGTGCCGTAACCGTAGCCTGTGGGCTACGGATATGGACCTGTATCCATAGACACTACCTTCACATTTTATTAGTGTTTGTAAAGAATGGCAGTGTTTCAATAGAACCCTTATTTCGGGGAGCACTGTGCTTCCACTGTCTGCCGGAAAAGTGTGTGTGACGACCGCTTTTCTCATAAGCAAACCGCAGCTTTCATAGTGACAAAATGAGAGTCATGATTTCCAGTCGTGCCACAGAGTGTTGGCAATGCGTACGTACAAAACAAAACATGCATTACTTTGCCCACAGACATTACAAAGCCTGTAAGACTTACTAATACTAAAAGCTGGTTTCTTACTTCTTAGTTGTAAAAATAGTCTATTGGGATGCAAGCAATGATTAAAGTCAAGGTTAGCAAATGGTATGGTCCACCTTAGGGGTGTCTGATAAAGTTACACATGACTCTTTCAGGCAACAATATGGGGAATACAGTATATGGTAAATTTTACAATCTCAGGTTAGGAGGTGTAAATGTTTTGAGACTGACAAACACTACTTTATTGGAAAGTTTTGAATAATATTATTCCATTTAAAGAAAAGAAAACAATTACACAGTAAAAAGTAACCATGCCACACCATTTTCTTTCTTTTCTTTGCAGGACCAAGTGTTGTATAGCAGTTGGGAGTCTATATTTGGTGACAACGCCAGCAAAATGAGGGAGAATACACCTATCTACTCCTTTGATGGCAGAGATATCCTCAGGGATAGTGCATGGTGAGTGTTTGTTAAATAAGAAAATCCTACATTTAATTTATTTTGCTGATTTACAGTTACAGCTTACAATATGTTTTCCTTGGTTGTTTTTTGTATTTGCAGGCACATACTGTATATTCTGACCTCTGTTTTTGTTCACCTCCAGGCCTGAGAAAATGGTTTGGCATGGATCAAGCAACAAAGGCCACCGGCAAACAGACCACTACTGTGAAACATGGCGGGCAGGCGACCGCGCTGTAACTGGTCTGGCGTCGTCGCTACAGAGCGGCCACCTCCTGCAGCAAAGCTCCAGCAGCTGCTCCGGCTCCTACATCGTCCTCTGCATTGAGAACGCACTCACATCACCCTCCAAAAAATAAATCCCGTCCGTCCTTTTTTTGTGTTCTTCTTTTTTTTTCTTTTTTTTTTAAATGTCCAAGCAGACATGATTTTTGTCTTTTTAATTCCCAGACAACGCAGCTTGTGAACATGCGGCGTCCAATGAACTGGGCCTGTGGCAGTTTGCCTGGCAGGGACGCTTTGCATCGCCGGCTCCTCCCCTCCATACACGCCAAAGAGATGGTTCAAACAGAGGGGCGTTGGTCCTTTTTCTCGGGGGCATTGGCACATATTTTCTTTAAGGGGCGGAACAACAACAGAGAAGCTAAAAGCATTCTCCAATTGTATCCCTTTTTTTGAAAAAAAATCTGTATATTACATGTTTGTCATTTGTGTTCTTTTTTTGGACATTATCAATGTTTTACCTTTTGAATTGTTTTTAAAAATGTTATATCCATCCTGTTATTGTTTTTTTATTATTTTAGGTATTGATCATTTCCACATTTTTTTCCAATTTCAGTTTAGAATTTTGGGTTATGATGGGGTACAGCAAACTTTTAAGGACTATTTTAAATTTAAAAAAAGATAATAGATATTTATTTTTAAATGAAGTTATGTAAGGACAAACAATAGAAAATGTAAAAAATGCTAAATACCCTCATTTATATTTTACACCACGCAGAACATTTACTCCTTTTTTTTTTTTTATCAAAAGACCTTCAGATCAGAAACTGTGCCTTATCACACATGGACTGCTTCACACAATAAGCTCATATAGTGAAACACTACTTTTAAATGCATTATTCTGCAGATACAGAAACACTGCGGTAGTTACATGCCTGTTATGAATAATCCCACATTCAGGGGGCAAGATCCTTTCTAGCTAAACCTTATGATTCTAAAGTGATAATATCCCGTTTTGCCACATTATCAAAAGCTATCCGTGAGTAAGCTGGAGATGATTAGTTTGCTGCTAATCTTTGTCTCAGTGATTGCTATCAGGATTGTTAGGGACAGGAAAACCAGTATATTGAGGAGAAAGTTTTTCCAGTGGACTTGCGTGAAATTTCAGAGACTAACTTGGCCTCGGTGCTACTGATATCTCAGCTGAACATGTGGATATTCATTTTTTAAACAACAAATTGCATTGTACTGTTCCTCCCAGGCACTGAATTAAAGTCTTTTTCAACCAGTACTGTACAACTGGTCTGTACGGTGTGTTGAATCCTTAATCGCTCACCCAAATCAACAATCCCATTAAGATTTCTGATGACACTGTGACCTTGACAGCTTTCACTCAGCAGCCCTGACCAGCAGTTTTATGACCTATTCAAAGGCATGTTGCTGCTGGTGGCATTGACTCCACCACAAATCAGTTCCCCCAGTGGCAATGAGAGGCGCTCAAGACACCTTGGTCATACATCATCTACTGACCTTCACAGTCCCCTGTAAGATAATTCAACATAAAATCACGGTCATATCATAGGATTGATAATATATTTGTTATATATTATATTGGAAGGTCACAAGGGTTAATTGGTTAATCTTGTACAATACAACCACAATAGAAGTGCCTTCTACTGAAAGAGAATTGTTAATACAATTGGAACTACAATTACAGAATCCATCAGTATGCCTTGATTTTGAGTTAATTAAAATTTTGCTGGGAGATGAGGTACATTGCTAGATGGGCACTCAGATTAAACGCATCATAGTCTGTTTACTGAGGACTGCTACATATGTGAAAAAAGTTGAGTCTATCTGCAGAAGTCTGAGGTGATGACTTGGACAGAATCAAACTTACCACAGCATGATCTGCCCCAATGCTAATGCATGTGTCGAGTGTGCTGCACAACGTGGATACAAAAGCAGAAGCTAGAAAGAAAAATGTATTTTAAAAAAAAAGCCTGCTATGCTGTATTAGCTTTGTCCACTGTAACTCTGACTGTGTTCCAGGAGTGCAACAGAAAATCAGCAGATTACTCAGAACTACTTTTGGCACCAGTACAAACTTGCCTGAACACATAAAGATTGACATTTCTCTAAATGAAACTACCAGGATATCATAGATACATTGGCTGTGGGTCTACAAGGAAAGGGGATTTTAAAGGAGAACTAAATTAGGTCACCAGTCATTTATAGTAGCTTATGAAATCCCCTTAAATCTCTTCCTTAAAGTTAGAAGGCGTTCGCGATGATATTTGATTAAGAAGATTAATTCAAATTACTCAAAGATGACCTAAATTGGTAGTTACTTTAAAATGATAAGCCTACCATAAAAGAGTTTCTCACCTTGATGTCATTACGGTGGACAGTGTCTCATCTCTAATGCTGGTGAGCGGTAACCATGTGACACCGCTAAAGCGAAAGATGACTGAATATTAAGAACAGCTGCAGCACTGAGGAGAATGACACGCTTCAATAAAAAGAAACAGATTCGTCTACATCTGGGTATAAATTACATCTTTACAGGCATAATCTGAAATGTAGTAACACCTTCTATAGCAATCAAATGCACCCTTACTTCATATCTATGAGTTTGAACACTCATCTTCACAATAGTGCAGTGAAATTTACATGTAATGTTAGAAACCAGTAATGGAGCAGTGTTTCCAGAGAAAATGAGGTGTCGAAGCCAAACTGCTTTATACCTCAACCAGTAACGTTACCTTAGCAGGATTTGTTATATGAGACATAATGAGAGTTATTAAAACACGATGTTGCACCAGCAGTGTTTTTATAACTGGAAGGAGACTAGAAGACAGCAGGCCTCCTTCAAAAGCAACAATCCATTCTTCCATGATAAGCTACAGTGGAAAACCTAAACCAGGTCTGCACACAAAATGTAACATTTTTTTCTTTTGCTCTTGCTCTCTACCAAGTTTCTCAGAAACAGATTTGGTAGTTTTTGTGAAAATCAAGAAGTGGTTATGAAAAGATAACCTCCTTGATGGAAGCAACAGAGGCTGTGCTATCAATGGGTCAAACAATATTCATACAATAATTCAGTTTTCTTCTAATGTTCCTGCATTTATATATTGAGATAATCGAAGCAGCTTGCAACTAGGAAACCACAGAACAATTGTTTAGTGTGTTAATTAAATAATTTTTCTTACAGCACAGTCACTATGGGAAAATGGAGAATGTGTTCATTTTGTGCGCTTTGACAGCTATAGCAGATGCGATATATATATATATATATAGAGAGAGAGAGAGAGAGAGAGAGAGAGAGAGAAAGAGAGAGAGGGAGAAAGAGGGAGAGGGGTAGAGAGAGAGAGAGATGCATATGGATGTGTCTTAGAGCAGTGCGTTTACAGGCGCTACAAACAAAAGTTCTTTTCGATCCATAATGCTAAAACTTATCACGTAAAAGGCACCAAAAGCATGAGTTAACTGAACTTAAGCGCTGTTGTGCAGTGAGATTTGTTTGCCATCCCAGGCTTTGGTTTCAGCTGTGCGTAGACGGCTGCGCTTTAATTCTGTTCAGTATACAAGTAGTGCATTGACTTTGCACAAAGGTGGGTAGAAAAGTCAGATATTTATAAATATTTTGAATGTACTCAAGTAAAAATAATAATAATAATAATTAGTACCAAGAAGTAAAAATAGAAGGCTACGTCAGAAAAACGTCTGAAATATTAAATAGTTAAAGAAAATATTATAAAACATTAAAAAATATAGGCTACATATTTTTGAAAGAAATAGCAAATCAGTGACTTAGAAAAAATATTAAGTAAAATATATTATCTTTGGAGTATTCTGCCATACACAGCTTTATTAGGCCAAATAACTACAAGAAAACATACATACAAATCAATAAAGGTCACTCATTAGTTTATTGTTTAACGTACAATAATAATACCTTATTACATTATGCACCATATTATTCCTTTTTCCAGAAAATCAAAAGATTGCAAGTGCATTTTGTAATAATTTTCTCAAAATGTAATAACTTATTACTTAATGCAGCAAAAATTTTTACAAAATGCGTTGGGTCAGTTTATTACAAAATGCAGCAGTTTATTACGAAATGCGGCTTTATTATGAAATGAAACAACAAAGTTATTACATTTTGGACGTTTATTACAAAATGCACAGTTATTACGAAATGCGGCTTAACAGGGCACAAACTGAAAAACGTTGTTCTGAAAACAAGACTGTGTAAAGTACAGCGAACAGCAGTGAGTGACTTGGATTTAGCGTGTCTAACTGGAATGGAAAGCACACGTCTCACTAATAAATCAGCAATTTTGTGCGTGTGTGTGTGTCCTACACTTTTCTTGACAACAGACTTGGCAGGTGTATTGCTGGGGAGTAAAGTTTGAAATCATTTTGACAAGCGGAGATAATAAACTGTGGTCGGTGATGGTGGCAGTGCAGGGAGGACTCAGCAACGCAACATTAACTGTGACAACAACGGCGCGTTGCATAAATGGTTACACCCAGTTTCAGAATGGATTTCCCCCAAGAACAACGTGCAGCTACAAAAAAAAATAAAATCACTGGTGATCGTCTACAGAAGGGGTATCAAATGCAAATTTTAGTCCAGGGGTCACATTCAGCCCAATTTGATCATAAGCAGACCACATTATGCCTCAGTGTATCATTTACACCACATGTGTTGTCAAACTCAAGGCCCGCGGGCCATATCCGGCCCGTAATACAATTATATCTGGCCCGTGAGATCATTTTACATTGATTTATTATTAGGCTTGTCATTCACCTCATTGAATGAATAGGAAGTGGTCCATTTGTCTGGGAAGATCCTACACTCGATGTCCACTTTTTTCTTTGTTGACAAAGACGTCTTTCTGATGAGCGTGTCAGGGCCATCAGAAAAGCAGGTGAAACTCCAACAGACAAAACGCAACCTGCAGACCCGGATTCTGCATCACCGCCACCTGCCGCAGGTGCTGAGTCGCGGTGCTGCGTCACGCCGTCCGCTCCGAGTGAGACGAAGCACCCCTAGCAGACAATGTGGGAACTGCAGTTTGACCAAACAAAGGCAGTCATAATTTTTTGAATATTTTTTGATATTGTAGATGCATTCCCCGGGCCGGGTCGGACCCCCTGGCGGTCTGGTACCGGTCCGCAGATTTTTCTAATATACTTGTTCTCCTTTACACTAAAACGCCGGAAAAACTTATTGTTACTTCTCGGTAATTATGCTACATGTTTACTGGTCCAGTAGCCTAGCCGCGCTAGACAACCCACGGCAACGAATTTAATTCTCTGCCAGGGTGGGTCTAGTTACCCTCCATAAGGCTCGAGGCTGGATTCTCCTAAAACTGGCCGGACCAATCACCATGAAGTGTAGAGTCAGAAGGCGGGCATAACTAAGTGACGACAGAGGCGCGACGATTCTGACAGAAACAACCGGAAACAACTAGCTTAGCCGTGCTAGACAACCTACGGCAACGAATTTAATTCTCTGCCAGGGTCGACAACAAAAACGACAACAGTCGTTGAGCTCCATTAGCACCGACTCTGAATAATCTTTCTGTTAACATGTCTGTAATATACTTGAGCTTCACCCATTGACTGTATAAATAAGGCTTCACCGAACTACCGCATCCTCTAATTTCCGGCGCTCTAGGAGCCTATTCGTTGCTTTGATTGGTTGTATACCTACCCAATTGCTGCAGAGTGATTTGATAGACAACCTTTTAGCCCGCCTCCCTCCCTGTCGAGCGTGTCTAGACCCTTGTGCCGTCAGAAACATGGGTGTAGCGTGGCTAGGCTACTGGTCCGGCCCCTTTGAGATCAAATTAGGCTGTATGCGGCCCCTGGACCAAAATGAGTTTGACACCCCTGATTTACACCTTACAATTTCCAGCTTACAGAGTGTCTACGAAGGAAGAAAAATTTAGTCATCTTGAACTGAACGATATAGTATTTTACTTTATCAAAATGATAAAAGTCAGATAAACAAAGACAAAAAAAACAACAAAAAAGACAAAATATTACAAAAAAGGACTCAATGGCAAAAATGAGACAAAAACCATATTGTTAAAGAAATTGCATGAAATTTTTAGTTTTACAAATTTACTATTTGCAATTAATTTCTTCTATGTAATTTTTACACATTGAGGGCCGGATTGGAACCTCTGGAGGGCCGGTTTTGGCCCACGGGCCACATGTTTAACAGCCCTGATCTACAGTGTGGGGGTGTTTAAGACTGAGACCAGCACTACAAACTGGAAACAACTGATCATACTGCTGCAAAAGCTCTTGAGGTGAAAGTACAGAACTTTATCCAGACTGCAGCAACAGAAGCAACGTCCTGTCTGCTGTTTGTCTCCGGTAGGGATGTAAGTAATTAATCAGAAATAACAATTAACAGATTGAAAATGTATTAACTGACAAGGTAGAAGACGAGCGACATGCATGTGAGAACATTTATTGTACATTCTCTGTAACACCTGTTTGTGACACCAGGCTTTTACCGTTTAATGAGATGGAGGGGTGTTTGCTGAATGCCTGTAATAACTGTCTAAAATGACCACACACCTCTTCTTTTATGGTTACCGCAAGAACAGATACTTCAGTATATGATTCCAAAAGCATGCCAGGGCATGCTGTCATATGTACCTAACCTGCAGCACAGAACAGCAGCAGGATCCATATGAGTTCATCTAAAGCAGAACAGTTGCACACATTTTCTCACTTGGCGCCAACAGCACGAACTTTGTCATTTACTTAAAATGAATTATCACCGACATGGAGACAACATCGATCAGCCTCTACCAGTAAATGACACTGGGTACTTTTTTTCCACCTCAGACAGGTGAGCTGTCACACACAGTCACAGTTTGTCAGCTGCTGTTAAATCGTTGGGTACACAGCCCTTGACTGAGCTTCATCACAGCTGTCGGGACATTTCTATTCTGTCAGTAAAATTCAGAGCTGTTAACTAAAGCACAAAAATATTTTTGGCAGATTTTTCTATTTCTCAGTCACACAGCAGGATATTTGCAATCGCGACATTATTGTGTAAATGGATAATGACAGAAATCACTAAATGATGACTAAAATATGACAACAAGTAGCTTCATTACAGTGATAACATATTTTAGGACTCCATAAATTAATGAAAAGAATAGAAAATTTTCAGCGACATGGTCGGCAGGTTTGCCTGATTGTCAGTTATTTATATTAAGTATTATTTAGAGCTTTCCTGGACTTGATCTGCGAGGTTTCACATCACAGCCTCTTTTGTGCTGGCCTATTTAAAGTGGAACACAAATTATTATTATATTTATTATAAAATTAAATTACTATTAGCAATTAAAAATTCTATCTATCAACGATCACCATCTTATATTCTAAGTGTATATGACATAATAGCTAAATTTGTATGATAATAAAGTAATACGGTTCGTGTATATTTTGGCAATTGGATTTTCCGTTCAGAAATGGGTATTGAAAAACAAAGAACGAGTGGTTATTTGATTTTAAAATACAATTCCTGTTCATGATCAAAACGGGATAGGCTATACGAAATTTTAAAAATGGTTTGATTTTCATTTTATATTTAGACAAAAAGGGAAAAAAAGTCAATTTTTTTCATTTTCTGAAACCGGAAGTGGTCTTTGGCAAGTGTGGAGCCAAACAACAAGATTCTCAGAGAGCCAGAGAGCAGTGATTGGTCACACCATAGATATATAGAGAAGACAGAGCGCTAGGTTTCTAGTCTTCCATATGGATCTATGGTCATCATGTCTGGTCTGGCTGCTGTTGACCTTGTTTTTGGAGTAAAACATGGTAAGAAGATAAATACTTCTAAGCAGTAGCGTTGTTTTCTTGTACGTTAAGTCAGCGATTTGTGAAGAGTTGTGTTTTGTCGCTTTTGTGCAGTTGGTCCGGACGCGTTAGCTAAGCAGGCTAATTAGCAACCTTCTCAACCTCTCTCTGCCGTGTATTTTAGCTTTTAAGTTATTTTACTTTCAGGTTACCTGACACCAGTTAGGCTGCACTGAAGTTTAACATTCAGCTGGTTTGAATTAAACCGTGCTTAACTTAACATTGCACAACATTACCTCTCTGAATCTCCATGATTTCATTAAATTCCTTCTCCCTTCCACTGCTCAAATTCAATCCAGTATATAAAGTGACATTAATAGTGAATAAACTAACAACCAGCCATTGTATTTATTTATTATTGCATGTATTTGTAGTAAAACATGACTTGAAACTTCCTACTTTTGGATCTAGAACTGCACAAGCCGTTTATTTTCAGTCACCTGACGAGTTAAACTTCCCTTTTTATGTGAGGTTTAAGCAGAAAGTCTGAGTTAACAAAGAAAGTTGTTTATAATTTGCGATACCTGTTATCTCTGATTGAGGCTTTAGTTTTTGTTGAGCCGATTTACACGTAGAACCTTTGTTCAAGAAGATTTCTCAGTAGCTCAGAGGACAGGCTGCTTTTTACACAACCTTGTAAGAGAATGTCTGTCAAAGCTTTCAGCAGAATTTAGAAACAACACTTCTTACAAAGATGTTTTGAGGCTGTGAGGTTGAACGTTTGAGAGTATATCAGTGTGTTTGTTTGTGGTCTTTCTGTTTCTAGGTGGAAGCTGAATTAGTGAGGATGACTGCTGCTCCTGCCATCTCTAAGCTCCTCACACATCTTTACCAGCACGAGGAAAATCACTCCTGTAGAATGCAGGTATCCATCCATCCTCCATACACCGCTTTATCCTCACGAGGGTCGCGGGGGGTGCTGGAGCCTATCCCAGCTGACTTGGGCGAAGGCAGGGGACACCCTGGACAGGTCGCCGGTCTGTCGCAGGGCTACATATAGAGACAAACAATCACACTCGCATCCACACCTACGGGCAATTTAGAGTACTCAATTAACCTCAGCATATTTTTGGACTGTGGGAGGAAGCCGGAGTGCCCGGAGAAAACCCACGCATGCTCAGGGAGAACGTACAAACTCCATGCAGAATGATCCCAGGCCCACCCCGGGATTCGAACCAGGGATCTTCTTGCTGCAAGGCAAAAGTGCTAACCACTATTCCACTGAGCAGCCCGAATGCAGGTATGTTTGTCATTATTATAAAAAGATCATCTCGGAGTAGTTGCCATGTGACCTGCCAGAAACCCATTATACAGAGTCAACCAAAATAATGTTGACACACATTAGGAAAAGAAAAACTTGCATAAATATTTCAATACCAAATTTATTTCGACATCATGAGATTACTAGAAGTTATCTTTGGCCTCGACATTACAAGAGGTGCTCAAAGTGGAGGCCGCTGGCTTCCAGACATTTCTGTTCTATTGTAGACGTCATCTGTTGATGCTCCATTCATGAGGGTAATGCCATCTGTTGGGAAAACATCGTACAACAGGACACAGAGTTATCGTGATTTGATCAAACTTTTAAAGAGGTATCTATATGTATAGAAGTACTTATACAAATGAAATATTTATAAAAGGTTTTCTTTTCCTGATGTGTGTGTACATTATTTTGGCTGACTCTGACTCTGTGAACTTAATGAGAACTAAACTGTCATTTTAATTGTTGCTCTGAAAGCTTTTTTAGTGAAAACTGGCTGATTTTCTGCTTTGAAACAAACTGCTGTTGAGGTCTGTGTTTTTAGGTTTAACCCCACAGTTTCTGAATGAACTGATAGTTTTGTTTGTTTTCTCTGATCAATGTGGGTGTTATAATTGATGGTAGTATTTACTGATCATATAATCAGCATGACAATATAATATGGAATAAATTTCCTATCATAATTCAAGAGCATTTAAAATTGATTTGAGGGCAGCATTTATCGATTTCATTCTCAGATTTCGTGATATTGTCTCTCAGAACTCTGCTCTCGCGCTCAAATTTGCTCTGCGCGTGCTCAAACTGTGTCCTCGCACTTGGTTACGATCGGTCAGGGGCCAAAAGTATAATCTGTTTTTCTGACCAAACCAACAAATGAAAAAGGGAAAAACGGCTCAAGTTTTGTTTTTTTGTTTTCAACCAAAAACGAAAAAACGTTTTCTTTTCTTTCTCAATTCAAAACCAAAAACGAAACCAACACAAGCAAATTATGGCCGAATTTCGTTTTTTGGATTTCAATTTTCCGTTTTTTCGTTTCAGGTCTCAAAACGAAAAAACGGAAGCACATGACCTCTGACCGTCACGGGTCAAATGGACTCCTTACCAAAATAAAAGCCTTACTGATAAATGGGTAATAAAAGATAAATTACGTTAAATAGCGTTTTTATTTTTGCACAGTATTTATTATATAAACTACTAGGCTTGTGATAATGTTAGAAAATAATAATAATAATAATTATTATTATTATTAACAACAATACTACTACTACTATAATAATAATAATAATAATAATAATAACAATAATAATAATAATAATTACAGGTCTGCTGCATGGCCTGGATACATCTAATGGACGGACGCGAGATCGTTAAGTGTTCACCTTTGCGATAAGTGTGACATCAACCGGCACTCCGGTTGATGCTATGTCTGTTGATCATAAAATACGGGTCATTTTAACTTTGTGACATGTCAGCTGCATGGCGTTTGATGATGAGAAACTCGGTCGTCCAGGGGCCTGTTTCACAAGCAGGTTCAAGAAACTCTGAGTTTCATCCTCAACTCTGAGTTGATCTACTCTGAGATAGAAAACTCTGAGTTTTCGGTTTCACAACGGCTAATTTGAGTTGGTTTAATCAACTCGGAGTAGTTTCACTCGGAGTTAAGCGCGTGCACCGCAACTCTGAAAAGACAGCATCAATGGAACCCCGATTCGACGAGTCACCATGGAAACGGGGAAGCGAAAGGCTGCATTTTTGAACTGGAAGTTTTTAACGCCCTCATATGGCGAGTTTGAACACGTTTTTAGAAAGAAGTGCAACACCGCTGCAGCTGCAAAAGAGAGAGAGACGGCGTGGAGAACACTGCTGCCCGGATCAATGCGTAAGTTTAAATGTAGTCCTTTGTAATCGTAATAATATTACAGGGAATAACAGTCTGAATGGTAGCCTAGTAAGTTATTTCATTTAGGTGAAATCTCGCGGGAGAGAAGCGCACGGGGCAGCAGCTTAAGATGAAATATAAAAACATTGTTCAAACAGGTCAGACCTCGGCATTATCTCATGGAGGTACTTCATGTTGATCATGTTTTACATTGTAAAGTAGCCTAAATATTAAGTGTGTATTAACTGTTTGACTGTGCAGTTGTTTTATCCACACATAGCCTAAATGTCTGCATCCATATCATGTCCTGTTAAAAATAATTAAGCCTATTTAAACTAACACAGACTTCTGCTCAGCCAACAGAAAGAAAGCAGATGCCTGTAAAACGGTGGTATAAAAGGTCATGGATGCATATATATATATATATATATATATATATATATATATATATATATATATATATAAATATACAGTGCCTTGTGAAAGTATTCGGCCCCTTTGAACTTTTTTCTCAAAAAGCAAAATATTAAAATATTTCGGTACCATGATTTTCAAGAAAAACACATGGTAAAATATGGAGATGATAAAGGCACCTTTACAAAATGGCTGACAGGTAGGAAAAATCAGATCTCTGAGCTATACAGTGCCTTGTGAAAGTATTCGGCCCCCTTGAACTTTTCAACCTTTCGCCACATTTCAGGCTTCAAACATAAAGATATAAAATTTTAATTTTTTGTCAAGAATCAACAACAAGTGGGACACAATCGTGAAGTGGATCGAAATTTATTGGATATTTTATACTCTTTTAACAAATAAAAAACTGAAAAGTGGGGTGTGCAATATTATTCGGCCCCTTTACTTTCAGTGCAGCAAACTCACTCCAGAAGTTCAGTGAGGATCTCTGAATGATCCAATGTTGTCCTAAATGACTGATGATGATAAATAGAATCCACCTGTGTGTAATCAAGCCTCCGTATAAATGCACCTGCTCTGTGATAGTCTCAGGGTTCTGTTTAAAGTGCAGAGAGCATCATGAAGACCAAGGAACACACCAGGCAGGTCCGAGATACTGTTGTGGAGAAGTTTAAAGCCGGATTTGGATACAAAAAGATTTCCCAAGCTTTAAACATCTCAAGGAGCACTGTGCAAGCAATCATATTGAAATGGAAGGAGTATCAGACCACTGCAAATCTACCAAGACCCGGCCGTCCCTCTAAACTTTCACCTCCAACAAGGAGAAGACTGATCAGAGATGCAGCCAAGAGGCCCATGATCACTCTGGATGAACTGCAGAGATCTACAGCTGAGGTGGGAGAGTCTGTCCATAGGACAACAATTAGTCGTACACTGCACAAATCTGGCCTTTATGGAAGAGTGGCAAGAAGAAAGCCATTTCTCAAAGATATCCATAAAAAGTCTCCTTTGAAGTTTGCCACAAACCACCTGGGAGACACACCAGACGTGGAAGAAGGTGCTCTGGTCAGATGAAACCAAAATCCCACTTTTTGGCCACAATGCAAAACGATATGTTTGGCGTAAAAGCAACACAGCTCATCACCCTGAACACACACGAATACTTTCACAAGGCACTGTATGTGTATATGTTTATGTGATCACATGATGAGATGAGCCGATAAGTGCTGATGTGGGCCGAAGGCGGAGGGAAGACAGTAACGCGGCATATTCTTTCCGCCCGGTAACATCCAACGGGGGGGGGGGGGTTGTGAATATTCGGATACCAAATTAATATCCGGATAGTGCCGTAGCGAACGAATATCCGGATATTCGGGATATTTGGGTACAGCCCTACTAAATGTATGACATTACAGTAACACAACACACTTCAGCTGTTTACATGAAACTCAACACAAACATCGTTAGCCTACTGCTACGTTAGCTTTAATCAGGCCATGACTGAGCAGCTAGCTCGGTTAGCAGCGCTAACATTAAAGCTAATATTTACTGGATGCTAACTCTCTTCTCTGGTCAACACACACAGATATAAACTTCACCAACATCTGGAGTGCACAGCAGACATTACATCTGACACTACAGCTGCATATAAAATGCATTAAAAGCGGCACCGATCAGAAAATAAACACTTACCAAACTATCAGAGTCATTTTAGTGTCTGCTGGTAGAATCAGCCGAAGGCAGAAAACTGGTTAAAACAAGCCAACAGGCTGAAAAACTGTCTGTGGAAAATGTTCTGCTGCTCCACCGATTAATAAACTAACAGTGATTGTATCAGAGTTAATCCAAACGTGAAGAGCAGAGTCCAGACTGCCTCCTCCAGATGACCTGTTAATCATTCCATACATGTCTATTAGGTTCTCAGTCATCCAGGTCATCTTAAAGTGAAGGGTTTAGTTCAGGCAACTAGCCTTATTCTTGTGATCTTGAAGACGTTTCGCCTGTCATCCGAGCGGCTTCTTCAGTTCTAAAAGTAGTTTGGAGAGTCCCGGGTATTTAACCACTAGAGTTGATGGTGGGGCTAAGGCTGATGGTATCTACTATAAGCAAGGTGATAAAAGACTAAAGAAAATCTTTAGACTAAATTCTTTAGTCTTTACAACTATAACTTTACTCTTTTAAATTTTAACGCTCTATAAAAATTCAATATTGATTTATTTTAAGATCGGTCACCTGATCTCTCATTTTGATCATAAAAACTAAGGAAAAAATATTACATGCAGTCTATGCATCGTACTCTGATTGGCTCCACACTTGCTGATGACCACTTCCGGTCTAAGAATATGGAAAAAACTGACCTTTTTCGTTTCTGTCTGTGACTGATTTTATTCTTTTGTTATTCTGAATATAAAATGAAAATCAAAGCACTTTTAAAGACAGTAGCATTGCTTGTAAAAACACCACCTGATCAAACACGCCCTTACATTACTACAGGTGTCACTAAGTTTGATTGTAGATCTTCTTCACAGACCTGTATTAACAATCATTTTAATGTTCTCGGTACTCAGTCTGTCCAGCTTATTATTCGCCATTTATCATAAGAGGAATTTTCAAAAACATGAAACATTATTTACAACAAGGTTCTTACAGTCTCCACATTATTATTGTCTGTTTTTTTTTCATTTTGTGTATTAGTGTATAGTAAATAAGCCAGTACTTGAATACATAGGACTTTAATACAGGGTAAAAACTTTGGTGTCAGTTTCATTCAAGTTTCACATTTTAAAAAACTCACGCAGAAGTTGGGATTAAATACTCAGAGCCTGAAGGCATCATCTTTAGTGGCATGTCATTTAAGAATCAAGGCCTAAATTTATCCATTCGCCTACCAAATAATAAAATGCGGGATACCTTATAAATAATCAGTAAATACAGTCGCTTCCCACTCAGTTTCATCAAATCTGTCTCTTAAGCATCTCAGCCTTGCGAGAGCTACGCGGCTTATACTAATGGACTGGGGTGGGGGGCTCAGCGTAGCAGCAGTGTCCCTGATTGAAAGAAAATTAAACTAACATCGTAAGTCCTGACCAATTCCTCAATGCCCTTGATGGCATAAATCTTCAGGAAAAAAAAACAGAACTCACTGAGTGGCATATTATCTATTTAAGTCTTCTTGACTGAGTGAGGTTGGAGTGGGTGGGGGGTGGGGGTAGTGGTGGTTGGGATGTGATAACCCACAGCTGCAAAGAGCTATCACACTAACTGCCTGGGGATAGCTATATTTAGTGGGTGCTAAGTAATAACTAAGTACAGTGAAATGATCCAGCGACGGTAATGATACAACAAGGTGACAACCAGATATTGGGGGACTTAATTACATTCAGGGCGGAAGCGAGCAGCCACAGTTGTCAGATCTCTGGGCTCTGTTTATTCATCGGTGGTGACTCACAGCCACTTTAACCCAAATCTAACAATATCTTACCAGTGTTGTTACACAGACGCTGTGCTTTGCAATCTTCTAATGTTTTGTATCTGAGGGAAGAGGTGCCTTACTTTAGTGTGACACCAACATTAGCTCGTATGCTGGAAAATAAGTGAGTATAGAAAAATTACTCACCATAAATGATTTGTAAATGGATTCAAGTGTGGCTTTTATTGTGTAAATTTGAATGCATTCTGCCTCCGACTAGATCAACTTATTTCTCATTAAATTAAAGGGTAATAAGGAGTCCTAAAGCAACATTTGTGTAGTGTCTGAAGTACTTACGGCCTTATGCGAGGCTTTCACATTTCACTGACATTTAGATAGGTAATGAGTAACACTCTCCCTGTCTTTAAATCCCCTTGTGAATCTTCTGGCATTTAAGTCTATTTTTTTCTCTCCTGTCTTTAAATATTTGATGAGGAGGATGTTATCGAGAGTGGATATTCCTGGCATTGTGAAGATATGCTTTGACCACTTCATCATACCTGCGCTCTCTTTCGCATTGACCCAGGTATGTTGCTCTGATGCCTTTTGTCACTTTTACATTTCAAAAGTAACTGGGAGGTCTGATTCGCCATCAAAAGTAAAGCCCATCAAACAGTCTTCAGGGCCAGGGTGTTTTCCTACAGAAGTGAAAAGGCTTACCATGCTGCCCAATCCTGACTTTTTATTACTGCTTTTTTCCTGAGTTCATGCTATTTAATTAATGCAATCTGTGCCTGTGCATTTGGTTTAATGCATTTTTTATGCTTCTTTTTTCCTCCTCTGGATGAAAATGTCACTCAGTGGCAATAAGGAAACATAATTCTTCAGCTCTTGCCAAAACTCTGAACAAAAATGCAGCAGCTTGTTAGTAATATGATAATGATAATAATAGCTAAAGTCTTTGTTTTTGTTCAGGAAATGCTAAGTGTTTCTCAGCCATTTCATACTAAACTTCGAATTAACCACTACAATCAAATCTGTTTATAGTCACCACGCTTCCATTTTCACATTTTCCTGCTGACAAGACCTCTGTGATCATTTAGAATTCACCCAGGTCAGATCTGCAGTGCTGTGTTCACAGTTACCACACCAACCTTACACAGCTCACTACCCGTGGTCATCAGTGCAGCTGGTTACATATTCGATGTGACATCTCCTTCCATCTTCTAATGAATTTTTTATGTCTCTTCCTCTCTCACTCACACACAGATGGGCCTTGTATCAACCCTGCTCTGTAAAACTGTGCTACTGTAAATGGCACTGTTGCTTTTGGAATCTGTGACCCTTCAGCTCTGTTCATGTTGTAAATGGCTATGCTATAGGTTCCATACTGACTGGATCTGTCCACACACACTGTCAAGAGCTTTAGGGCTGCATTCATAAGCCTATTTACAATCACTAGCAAATGGAAGAATGCATGAAAAAAGTGTCAACAGAATAAATACCCATGAAATTATTTCTGTGATAAGCAATAATACATGTATGTCCAATCTAAGATAGCACTCCACAAGCAACAATCCAAGTATGAATCATTTTCGCAACTGACAATAATAATCAGGTTTCCCCTATCTGGTGACATCTGTGTCAGACGAAGACAAACTTACTGATTTTACTGTATGTAAACTTGGCAGTTTGATGCCACACTTGCTGTGCATATCCGACCAAGTTATAATGCACCAAGGCATCGACAGCCGCATTGATTTCCAGTACTCCTCCAAACCATCATTCAACAGGGAGTGACGTGAAGATCTGCAGGCCCCAGACATTTTACAGTTTCACCTAAATGGATCACCTTATCTGCAGTTTACTCTAAATTCATTACAGAGCTTCTGATGATTTAAAAAAAAGCATAAAACTTATAACTTAAATATGCTGCTATTATCAATATCGCTACTGAAAATTTGGCAACAACAAAAACAGAGACATTGTATTAGATTAAAACTAATGACAGAATTTTAACACTGACTTCCACAGGTTAGATTACTAGATTCTGTGCTGCTGCACCTAATTGAAAAAGTCAGGCACACCAGTGTAGTCAATGAAAAAAAAATTAGTCTGGAGCCCTGATATTGATTCTAAAGATAGAGGTAAAGTTCTGTGTGTGAATGGTGGTTAACGGTTGAAAAATAAGGCCTCAGGTCATTTTAGAATAATAGTAGTACTCACTAGTACTTTGGATAGGCAAATAAAAGATAGAGCTGTCAGGCCACGGTAACAGCAGACATGTTGGGCGGAGATCAGCAACTTCTTTTCAGGAGAAGAACCTCACATGGTGGTAGAAATGTGGTTTAAGGATACCTCACTCAATCTTCAGGCACTGTATCCAAAAAAAAAAAAATTGATCAAATACATCAAAAAAGCAGACAACTTCCATGTACATATTTTAGATAACAGATATATAGTAAACTCAACAGCTTTATATGACAAGCTATTTTAATTTCATAGCCTGACCAACCTTTATGGGTAGATATAAATAATAGATACAAATAATTTTATAACAAAAGAAAAATTGTTAGTTTTAGTGCTTCACTTAATCAGGGTTTTATCCATCATTCGCTATATTAAATACTTTTAAAACCTTTTAAAATGTTAAATATGATCTAATAATGCATTCTTCATGAATAATTAAAAAATATCACTGGGGACAATAAGGCCTGACAAAAAGCAGATGTTGGCAAATGTTTTGCTAGCAGTTAGGTAGCTGGCTTTCACTGCAGCATCGCTGACCTCACGGCTCCGGGTGAAAACAAACTGCCGTTTCCTCAAACCCGCCAACAATTCATTTATGTTCTGTCTTCTCAGTTGTCCTTGCAAGCTGTTGTATTTTTCGCCATGCCGAGTCTCATAGTGGCGCCGAAGATTAAATTCCTTGCTTGGATACACACCAAGCACACAGGTTTGTCATTCACCTCAGTGAACGAATAGGAAGTGGTCTATTTGTCTTGGAAGATCCTACACTCGATGTCCACTTTTTTCTTTGTTGACAAAGACGTCTTGCTGATGAGCGTGTCAGGGCCATCAGAAAAGCAGGTGAAACTCCAATAGACAAAACGCCACCTACAGACCCGGATCCCGTATTGCTGCCACCTGCCGCGAGCGCCGAGTCACGGTGCTGGGTCACGCCGTCTGCTCCGAATAAGACGGAGCGCCCCTAGCAGACAATGTGGGAGCCGCAGTTTGATCAAACAAGGCAGTAGTAATGTAGGTCATAATTTTTTGAATATTTTTTGATATTGTAGATGTATTCCCCGGGCTGGGCCGGACCCCCTGGCGGTCCGGTACCGGTCCGCGGACCGTACGTGTGACCCCTCCGCACACAGTATACATTACAAGTAATCTTCTCAACCTGTGTACTTTAGGTGTAAGTGAATGGGAAACATTAAAGCACCGACACGAGTGTGATTTTGTTTGTCTGTTTGTTAGCCCTGTGGCATGCTGCCAGTCTGTCCAGGGTGTGCTCTAACCTCTTGTTCAATGCATGCTGGGATAGGCTCTTGCCTCCCAGAGCAGCAGTTTAGAAAATGGAAGGATCATTTTCTTTGGGGACCATTTCCTTTCCCTGTTAAATCAGGTTATTGTTAAAGCTTGTGAACATCAGGAAGAAAACCCTCCCTTTCATAGCAGTATATCAAAATCCTGCACTCCCCACAGCTGGCGGCCCCTGAGAATTCCCTCCATCCCTCTGAAAATCTACCTTTCAGCAATTCCCCGAACTGTGTTTGCTGACAAAAAGAACAACTGCTTCTATTTTTGCGCTATTTTTGATGCAACATTATAACTGGTGTTTCCTTCACTTCTCTGTGCAGAATGAAGAGCAGAACGGTGATGTGCCTTTCCTTCCTCGATCTGACAGTTCACCATTGATCACTGATTATGCTGGGTGCTTGCCAGAGCCATCGATTGAGAGAGAGGAAATAAAAAAAGACTGTGGAAGTGAAGCATGCTTCTTAGTGCACATATGAGCAAAGGTGCTGATGAAATTTCACACTCGGTTCTTAATAGAGGTGCGACGGGACATGCATTCATCCAAAACCGTTAGGTACAATATGAAATTTCCTCAGTTTGGTACACCATATGAGACACTTACTTTGAGAAATGGTCTTTTAATCTACATGCTCGCATTCACAGAGCAGAAATTCCTGAATTTAAGGTTCCCAAAAATGTTTTAGCAGTTCCAGTTGGTCGGCTCCAGCAAGTACAAAGAAGGGTTTGTCATGTAGCATCCCTACCACAGCTGTCAGAATCCCAAACTTAAAAATGGAGTCAGCGATTCCAGAGGAAGACTGATGATATTTAACTAACTAACATAGTCAGTATGTACTGTACCAGATTTACCATTTCATTCCCTCGCTTTCAAATCGACCTGTACACATACTCGAACATGCACAGGACACAGTGGAAGAGTGCTGAATGGATCAGTCCAAGCCACTTTGTTTGTTTCCTATTTACAGAATCAGGGTTGTGCATGAACACAGGATTTTTTTTTAGCAGACCAGGAGGAAATATTTCACTAATAACCATCTGATCTACTTCAAACTTGGCAGGTATGTTGTTGCTGGAGATCGAAGGAAGCGCAGTGTCGAGCTTGAAGTTTGGACGAGCAGTTCTTAAGAAACTTGAAAAGATGAGCATTAAACAATAGCTGCTGACTAAGGTAGAGCTGTGGCAACTCCGTGACATCAAGAACAAGAAAAGCACTCAGAAAGAGCAGTACAAGGCTGAAAATATTGAACGTTCAGGCAAATATAAACAAGGCTGATCAGTCGTCATATAATTTCCGGCAGATAAAATCTTTTAAAAAATTTGTGGTTCGCAGCAGTCGATTTGTAGGAGGAATCATGTGATCATCAGCCGGCAGCTGACGTAGTGTCCACTTGTAGTCATAGTTACAGTGATGCCGTGCCACTATCTTGCAATGATATAGAAATCTTTAACAAATCCATCACTTGGTCCTTGTGTCATTTCTGTTCTCCCAGAAAATTTCATCCAACTCTGTTTGTCCATATTTAGTAATGTTGCTAACAAACAGACAAACAGATATACTAATGGCGATCATGACATAACTCTGCCACGGGCCTTGGCAGACTGATAATGAAAACAACCCATTTCAAAAATGAGTGCCTGATCAAAGCATAGACTCTTCATAGAACAATCTGCAGCAAAAACAACTCTTACACGATCATATAAAGTGTGGAAGCATTTTAGACAGAAAGCAACGTGGTGTTGTGTAAGGACTGTAGACTGGAAATGGCTGATCACAACAAGACATCTGTGCCTTATTACTTGAAGTAAAAGCATCCTCGAGCATTTTGTCTAGACATCAACTACAGACAGTTTACTTGTTGTTCCCAGCCAAGCTTGTTTAAAGACTAGGATTAGGGATACAACTTTTGTACCATTAACAACAAGAATTAACAAGAATTCGAAGAACAGATAAAGTGAACACCAGGTAACACAAGAAAGTAAACAAAATTTCAACACGAAGCTGTAACATTGTTAATCTCTTCACTGCATTTTAAGATTAGAAAAATTCTTATACCTGACCTACATGATGGAGTGACTTGTTTGTAGAGTCCATAAATACTGTCAAACCAACTTCAACGATCCAGGAAATCTGTCAGTATTTACTGTCACCTCCAAAATGCATTTACACTTAGAGCAGAATGTCACTGAAACACTAATCACGGTCCTACTTCTCCTGAATGTTAACAACATTAACAGCTACAACATGAGCCTCAGGTAGGCAGCTGAACAGGACAGGTAACACCTTTGCACGTTTTAACTTGTTAAGCACTTTGTGCTACTTTATGTATGAAAAGTGCTATAGAAATAAACTTTGATTGATTGATTTCATGGAGTTCATCAACACGACTGCCAAAGTTAGCAATAGAAGTGTGGGGAAGTGCACTAGTACAAAAGAACCGAACACATACCCTTACAGGTATTCAGCAAACACACCTGTAACTCTCAAGAAGTAACACAAAGCTCCACCTGGTGGTCCACTCAGGTACTACAGCAAGTCTACAATATTTATTTTTGCAGTGAAACAACATGTCTTGTCTTCAGCCTTATCAGTTAACATACTTTTATTCAGTTCAGAGAATAACACATTTGATTACCATGTTATACGTTATGTTGCAATTTTTTGTTTTCCATTTACTTTAATAGCTATGTATGAGTAAGAAAATGGGTAAAGCTAACATGACAGACTGTTGTTCCAGCCTGAAAATCATTTCAGTTATTTTCTTGCCCCGCACCGATCCCAAATACATTTGCTTGTGACTAGCTTAACTGCTGAATCCATGTTCTTAACATTTTAAGTGTCAAGACAAGTACTTCAGTAAAAATAGTGATTTGATCTTATCAGGCATGTGACAAATGTGGTCTAATATTATTAATATCATTCTAAAATAAAAAATAGAGAATGATAATTTGATGATTGTATGAAAAACTGAAACATTCATGACACAAATTTTTGATATTTATAAAGTAATTCAAATTATAATGGTCATTCCATTAACTGTCAATCTGAAAAAAAGAACAATCATCAGTTTAATCAATAAAAATGTTGTTAAGTGCAGCCCTAGACTACATAATACTCAGGGCCATTTAGCCATGTGGAAACACTTAGAATATGTTAAATAATTTACAGCAGCATCACCCTTACATGTCAATCAGCAGTACAAGACAGGCAGCCTCTCCCTGTGGGTTTGGGGCACACCAAAGCAATAGCTGATGCTATGCAAACACATTTCTACTGTAAAAAATGTTGGATTTCGAAACATGGTATACATACATATCTAGTATATAAACAAGCATGAGCAGCGCTTGTGAGCAGGAATTATCAAGTGTACCAGTAGTTGCACTAACCACCAGTGAATGGACTTTTAGAGCTATAGAGCTAATAACCAGCTCTATATCATTCTCAGTCAGAGCCACACGCTGATGACCTACTGACATTTGTATAGTTTATTATCAATATGTCAGCATTTGAGTAGCTTGTTTGGATCAAACGATAATGGTGACGAAGACATTTTGTGTGCATATTTTTTTACAGTTAAGTAATAAATAAAAAAAATACCTTAATATCAAAACATCTCCCGCTTATTGAGAGCTCACTGTAGAAGAATGCTGGATGTGAAGGTACGATAGAAAGCCCAAGAAAAGTGATTATATGAGTGTGTGAGAGAATGTGCATGCAAATACATGGCTGCATATATCTAATGTGTTCCTGCCATAATGCATGCCTTGCTTTTTTGACTTTGCATGAGTAATTCTCAAACTCCAGCTGACTGAAACCTGTCTGGCAGCAGTGCTCTTGTGCCTGGTTGAGTGGCCCAAAATCTAATCACTCTAATGTCTGTAGCAGCCCTAAATCACACTCACTGGCAGGAGTGTAATGCTTGGTCTGTCCTTCAGAAGGGAAGCTTTTCATGACTCCTTCCATATTGTAATTATTCCAACTGGATATGAGCTATTGCACTTATTGGCTGGGGTAAGGCACCGGCTGCGTCCGCGTTCATTGGCTGGCTGGACACCTCTCTGCCACCTCTCATTGGCTGCCCGGAGGATAGTGGGAGGGGAGCTCAGCCCGTCCTCCCCCTGTGGCAGAGCGTGTTAATGTAAAGACTCTTTCTCTGTCTATTATCTGAGTGACTCGGGGTTTTGGTGTCTGCCTCCGAGCGTGTGTCAGAGTGCGCGCGTGTGTGTGTATGTCGGAGGAGGAAAAGAGATAAAGAGAGAGAGAAAGGGAGGGAGAGGCAAGCGGCGTTTATTCTCCCCCCTTTAGCCTCCCCGTCTCCCTGCTCCCTGTCACTCCATCCTTCCTCCCCTCTCCTGGACCACCCTCCAGCCCCGCTTCGAGCCGAACCGAGACCCCCTACCACCCAGACCACCCCGGGACCCTTTGACTCTCCTCACTTCTCCGCCCCAACCACCAACCACAACCTCTGAGCAGGTAAGAATCTGCTTTTCTCAGCCTGCACTGAGGCGAAAAAAGTACTTGCTGCACTCTCCTCTCCTCTCCTTCTTCTCCACTCACTTAAAATGCCTCTAAAACTGCTGCTCTTTTGCTTTTCTTTCCTCTCACATGTCTCTGCTGTTTGCTCTTTCCCATGTGCATATTTCAAGTTTTCCCCGCAGCTCTTCTGTCCCTCTCAGAAAAGTGACAGAGTTGGTAGAGATGCTATCAGTGAGGTCACTGTGTTTTTGTTCCTCCTCTGATATTCCACCTTGATACAAACTTCCTCCTCCCTCTCAACCCCACAATCTCTGCATCTCCTCTGTTCTGGTCTTTTGCAATCTCATACCCTCCAGCTTTCAGCGCATGCAAATTCAGTGGCAAGACTTTGATTTTCAAGTCTGCACCCGAGCAGAAATTGGCCAGGACAGCATGTTGTATTTTGGTTATGGAAAATGCATCTCTAATTGATTTCTGAAAGAAAGTGTTTACCTTAGTTGGTGATATTTATAGGTGCTGACGTGCCCAGTGCACATGCTTTCGCTAGGCCACTTCCCTAATGCCGGGACAAAACACAGAACTGCCCACTGGCTCCAGAACACATGACATTGCACAAAGTGTAATGACTTTACAAGGCAGTGGCTTGCTTGATTGAATCAAGCAATCTTTCCAGCAGGAGAACTCCAATATTAACATGGCCCATAAAGCATTCCTGGCAACAGCCGAGAGGAGAAAAACTGCTTAGTTCTTCAGTCGCACATCCTGTACTTCACCAGGAAGGGGAAGTGTAGTGTGTATCTGTGTATCTGTGTATGTGTGTGTGTGTATTCCTTGTTATGTGTGTACTTGTGACGGAGACAGAGATACTGCTAAAGTGCTTTAGACATCAATACTGCCAGCCTAGAGATTTTAAAGCCACTCTATCATTTCTGAAAACCGGACCTTACAACAATGCCAACAACTGAGGAAATGCCTCTCCTGGTGTGGTGTGTTTTTTGTTTTGAGGGTGTGTTTGAGGAGTTTGACGATTGTAGACTGTTAAAATATATTTAAAGTGAAAAGTTAGTTTACGCTCATGCATTATTATTTCATTATAGTTACATTTGTAGTCAACCAAAACCACTAAATCTGCAAATTTATAGGTTTTAATTTTACTGTATTTCAATTGCAGCTGCAACTAAAGATTATTTCATTAGTAGTGGGCCTGCTGAATATGTATGCAGTTAATTGTTTTGAGTATAATTCTCTTGATTCTTGGAGGAGAAGGTTACGTGTTTAATCGCATTGTTTTGTTTGACCAACATTCCAAAACCCACCCAAAGAGATTCAGTTTACACTCATGTGTGACTGAGAAAAGCTTGAAATCCTCATATCTGAGACATGAGGAACACACAATGTAATTTGAATCTTTTTACTCCGTTGAAAGATTTTCATAATGCAATCATATTTAGTCTGCCTGTGACTTTTAACTGAGGAAAAAACACTGCCTCCTCCAGCAAACAGTTTGACCTTTCTTTCTGTGATAATCATTTTCTAATTTAGACAAAAAGAGCATCTGTGACAAAGCCTTTTGGGAATGTCGATCGTCCCAGTAGGCCGATCTCAGGGGAGAGCGGCATCGTTAGTGTTCAACAACAGAACGAAAACACTGTAATCCTTGACACTTCAAGTCTAACTGTGAGCATCACTTTGATTTTGCAGATTTACGATGTTTGTGGCCATCAGCATGTCAATGTTGAGAGTATTTATGATGCTGCTGACTGCATTCTCATATTCATTCCTTCAGGTGTCGCACTGTTAGTTTATTAGGAAGTGTAAATTAAAATGGAGAAACACGTGGGCGTTTGTCTGCACCATCCCACAACAGACGCTTAGTTGGCTGTAGGCCAAATGCTAAAACAAGTCACAACTGCTCTTCTTCTTTATATTAATGCAAACACATTGATTTTTATTCATTCAGTAACATGTGACAAAGCAGCAGAAGTAATCAGGTTCATGCCCACTAGCAGCTGTAATTTTCTAATGGTACAGCTGTACTTGAATCTTTAGCTAAAATTGATCTTTTTATTTAAATTATCAAAGATAAGAGTCCACATTTTGACAATGATTCTCAGTATTCTTCATACGCCTCAGTGTAGATGGTACACCTAAGAGGACAACACATTTAAGAAATAAAATGGCCTTGTTCTTCCTCATAGCTGTCACTTCTTACAATAGACACAGCTCTCACATCGGCCCGGCAGTTCCTGTGCGGCTATATTTAATGCACTTACTGCACCCTTTCAGTGTAAGCTCTCATAAGAATGCATACGGAAAATCCCTTGTAGAATGAGATATTTATGAGCCTCTGTGATGTGTTTGCACACCCCTGCTTGTGCACTTGCATGGCTTCATAAGCCACGACTTTAAGCCTAAGTTGAGCTGCATGTAGTTAATGCAGACAATGAGTTTGGCTCACCATGTCAGAGCAGTTTTACACTTTGACGTCACACACTGCCACAGATGTCAATTGAGGGCACGAGGTGTTGTGAAGGTTTGGGAATTGATCTGAGCCAATCACAAAAATGAGGTGTTGAAAGGGCAGCAAGTGAAATGTGAATAGACAGGCTTTGGTTTGTCAAACAGTGTCATTGAGAAAAGATGGATGTAAACTGAGGAGAGCGTTTGACTGGCATGCTGCTCATAATCATTTAAGTGAATCCTGAGTAATTATATAAAAATAAATCTACCACTGTAAAACTTCTTAAAAATGTGTTTTCGGTGCTCTTTCGTTTTCACTAATTTTCCATGTCTAATAGCTGCACTATAAAAAGATGGATCTCATGCATCCAGTGCATTCAGTAAGCCCTTCTTCCTACGATGTAAAGCCAATGCTCTGCAAGCAGCTGGCCCTTTGTGCCTTGGCCCTTTCGAGCCGTTCCGGATCTCCCGCTGGCCTGGCTCAGGGCACAGAGTGTGCCGGGAGTTGCCTGGGTAGGGACTGGCTCAATGTGAAAAAGGGCTGTGACACTGACTGGCTGCTGTCTTGGTAGCCGTAGCACAGTGATGGAGGGCAAATGAACACAGACAAAAGAGGTGCTGAGGAATTACTGTCTTTAGTCAGTTGGGTTCTTATTTTTGAGTTAATAAATAGAAGCTTAACTGTAGACTGGAGTTATCATTAGAAAAACAAGTGCTGGATTAAAGCTTCATGCTTTTTGTTAATGTAAACAGTTAAAACCAAAATTAAAAAAACACGTAAATATAAATTGTTTTGTTTTTATATTATATAATAATAAGGCAAAACTTGCAAATGACTACATTTTTTGTACTAAAACAACATTTAAAGTGGAATAAAATTTAGTTTTTTTTCTACATCCATTACTGGACCTTTTGATAAATATTTTTAGTTTTTAATCATGTATTTATCATTTCCAAAGCCTGCCTTTTTGGAGTAATTTCTCAAAGAAATTCTGATAACTCATAACTACTTACACTGTAGCTGCTGTGAGGTGCTCACATTTATCTATTCTTTTTTTTTTTTAGCCCTTTTAGTTCTTTCAGTAAGAAAGCTATTATAAGAGAAGGCAACTATTTTTTTTTGTTTGCACAGCTTAAGACACTTAAAAAAATTGACGTAAGAATCTGTACCATTCCTTAAAGTGCATGTTTAGATTGGTACAGAGATAATATGATCAGTCTGACTTGTATACCATACTGTTTTGTCGTGCGAAGTGTGATGACCTGATTAATTATATAGACCGCCTGACTCGAGGCACAGCACATAAGGACCATTTAGTTTATAACAAAAAAAAATTAAAATATGCTTCACTAGCTGCAGTAATGGCAGGATGAAGAACCCCTGTGGTGGACCCTGAGGTTTTAAAATGATAGACGTCCTCACTCATCCACCGATGACAAACACATGCTCAGACAGAATCACACGCTGCCAGTCTGTAACGAACCTTCAGTGTCGTCACAAACGTTCAAGGCCAGCTCCTGCCTGGTGACTGAAAACTGCATTAATGCATCTCTCAGTCACTTCAAACACCCATTCACAAAATGAGCGTGACAGAAGCTTATTATCACATGACTTCATTGAAGAAAATTATTTAATCCTGAAGTGCATTCAACACGCTGTTACTTGTTACATTATTGCAGCAAAGGGTAAGCTACAGCAGTTTGTGTCCTTTATTTTTCTAGTTTTGGAAAGCTGTATCATCAGATCTTAAGTCTAAAAACCACTTCCCTGGCCATCTTTGCTAATGTGGCTAGTTCTCTCAGTCCACTTAACTTTGTCGTGACTTACTAGCCCTCTGTTTGGTATCACTGAAGCTGTTGGTAATTTCCTGCTTTCGCTGGCATTGATGTCCATTCTCTTACAGCTGGTCTGTCTGAAATAGAGTAGGCCAGTTGGATGTGCTGTTGATGATTACTCCCAAATCAAGAAAACAATCACAGCTCTGAGGGTTCAGTGCTGAAAGAGTACAGTTTATAACTTGGGTGTTTTCATTGGTATGCATAAGTCCCCAGCAATTAGAATTCATCCTCTAATTAAATGTGGGGTCTGACCGCAGAGAAAGACTGTTGATATTTAGCTAGTTACATATTTTATGTGCCACATTTACTGTCCCTCTTCCTCCCACTGTGCCCTTTCTCCAGCTCCCATCCCCCTCCTTCTCTCTCTGTCCTGTGCATGGAATACATGGAGTTTATGGATCGGCCCGAGCCACTTTGTTTTCATCTACAGAGCCAGGGTTATGTAGGACCATCAGGTGTTTTTTTCAATACACTCAGAACAGACAGATAGCAAACCATCAGAAGATATTCAAAGAGTTTGACAACAAGTGTATTGGATTAGAATCGCTGACTCTACATTCAAAATCAATTTTTTGCTTTTTGTTTGCATATATAGAGTATGACTGCATGCCATAGAGCAAGTTAGGCATGTTAAGTCAAATATGAAAGCCTGTGCATAGCACTGCCTAACATGGCCTACTGCAGAACCATGTTTTTGCATGCATATTATAGTACATCCGAGATGAACAGTACATAAAGCTGTTGCCTCTGTGATAACGATCAGTATTTTTTCATTTTTTAGAATTCTGTCTGGTGGAATTCTGACATAAAATCAGCATGAGGCTTAAACTGGCCAACGCTTAAAAAAATAATTTGACCCGAGTTCAACAAAATCGTCTGATGGCACTTTTATAACAAGCCAACAACATTTGTTTTTCTGCAGTTTCTTTTTTTTTTATTGTGTATTATACATATTTACAGTGAGTTTTATCTTTACATCATATACAGACAGTTCATTCTGATATTTTCAGACTTTTGCTACAATATAACATTGAAATAAAGAACGAGAGAAAAAAATAAAATAAACAAAACTAAGAGAATTCTGACAATTACATGACATTCAAAAAGGCATTTAACAGAGGCATCTCTTTAACAAAACAGTTCTTCGTAAATATTCCATACTTCTATTGATTTTTTGTTAGGTATTTCAATGACTGAAAGTAATGATTTATTTCAGCGAGTAATGATCTGGATAATGGTTTGGAATTTGAGAATTTTGTTTTGTGGATGTAATACTTCCCAAAAAGAATAAATATATTCACGATTTTCTCTATTTTCCTGTTTGTATGATTATACACTGTTATAATATGATCTATGTTTATCTTGACTGTGGTTGAAAATTTCTGACTAAGATGGGATTCTACATGTTTTTCTGCAGTTTCTAGGTGTGACAAAAGGTTGCAATGACATAGCAGTTTTTGTGTTTTCTTTTAATATGTCATGTTCTGCATAATATAATAATAAATGTCAGATTTTATTAGAAAATATAAAAAGGAGGCCGCATAGCTGGGTCACATAAAGATCAAGTCCAAGCCGTATTTGGCATCACTTGTCTCTAATGATTATCTACAAACTTAAACATACCACAACCAATGGATACATTGATCTTCTACGCGCTGTTTGCGTCGTCACAACTGGATTTACTGGAGCAGTTTAACACCTCTGCCAAAGAAACATATTCTTGTTTACAGTAATTCAAATCATAAAATGACTATCAGGCAATGCATTTCACAGTTACAGTAAGCTAGGCCAGTGTAGTGAATTCTGAAACAAACACAGAGCAGCGTTTTTGATTTCTGGACAGTAGTGGCTCCATGTTGGGCACATGTGACTGAACATGTTCAGGGATGCATGTGTGAGCTTACGTTGCTTTCTCAAAGTACCAACAGCAATCTTCGACCACAGGTGAAAGATTTTTTTAAATTCTAGTTCAAGTCAAAGACTGATGACTCTCCTCGTTTCAGCAGGCAATGTGCAGTTATGTGGAAACCAAACTCAGAGTAGCTGATCAGACACTGACATAGCAAACTGTGCAAACAATCCACTGGGCACTCCTGCGGCCACTGGCTGCTTTTTGCCTCTCACTCGCTCCTTCACACTCAGTTGATTGGTAAGCAGTTCTCTGTCACTGAGCTGGGCTGTAAACTTAAAAAACAATCTATCCTCTGTCATAATTCATAACAGAATGCAAGAGCCGGGGGTGTGAGGCATTGCCAGAGGCTGAAATTGAACATGGCACCTTTTAAAAGTTGAAGCTATCGAAGAGAATTATGATCTGTGAAACCTGAGGGCCTTTTTGTCTCTGTGCAAAGCCACTGGCTGATGTAATTTAAGCTGGTGAAGGTTTGCGAGATCAATCAGAAAGGATGAGGAGATGGGAGGGGGGGAAATGGAAGAGGCTGAGGGTTAAGAAGCAAAAGGTGGTGCAGGAACAGAGCTTTAGCCTTCCCTGCTGCTTTCCTAGCATCACTATGGGTGGTGAAGTATGGTGATAAATAGGCAGCCCCTCTGCCCCCTGTGCTATTTTTATACTCAGTAATAAGCGGGGGTGGGGGGCAGCTCAAGTGGTGAAGTGACAAGAAAATATTATTGTTGGCTTGGAGTTAAGAGAGCTGTAGTGATTAAAGAGCTATGCACATTGCCATGGTGGAGCGTTGTGGCAGAATTAGACTGGTGTTATTTTTTAATTAGATTACAGCTCCTCTGTGCTCATTTATGACTCTGTCTGGAATTTACTCTGACACAGTAAAATATTTTAAGATACAGCTGAGCTAAATCAAAGGTCAAGTTCTCGTCCATTGTACTACGAAAAGAAAGAACACACAGAAAACACGCACATCCATGTTGAGACTTCTGCATATTCGTCAAAAAAAAATTTGTGAGTCATCACTCAGAAAAATGCAGTGCACACAAACACACCTCATAATGTGATGCGTGACGTTTTCAGTCTGAAGACCAGTATTAATTCATTAGAGGAGATTTAATTTCCTACGACTTTGAACGTAGCATGCGCATGCGCACATACAACCTCTCCCTCACCCCCCTCTAACCTCCCCCGTCTTAACATTTACGAAGAAACGCCCCCCTCCAGAAACTTGTGTAGCACTTGTGAAGTTGTCTTTTACGGCTGGGTCCCCCTGGATCTTTATCTGCCATTATGTAAAAAAAGATGAGCAAAACAAGTCGCCAGCTAACTACGAAGCTATACCATAGACTGTATATATAGTGGACGTAGCATCTGGCTCCAGAATTGAAGCCAACCCGGAAGTGTCAAAAACTTGCAATATCACGCCGTCCGCTAGGGTTGGCTCCAAAAAGCTTTTTCTCCATAGACCCCAATTCATTTTTGGAAAAAATAAAATTTGATAGACTGATTTTCTACAGCTCAGGATTTTTTTTCCCGTTAGTTTTCATGGTCAAAATGAGAGATCAGGTGGCCGATCTTAAAATAAATCAATACTGAATTTTAAATAAATCGTTAAAGTTGGCGGAGCCAGGGGGCGTGGCTATACTTGATAGACAGCAACAGAAGCCTCTGCGGTAAAACGTGGGCGGGATAAGAGAGTCCTCAGCCAATCCTGCCCCTAGTTGCTCTCCGGTCCAGTCTGTTTGATGACGCTTTTTACGTCACTGGCTCCAAAAAATCCAAAACGGCGACCAGGAAGTAGCAAAATCCGGGCTTCATTTTCTCAGCGTTGAAACCAACGGGTGATGTCACGGTTAGTTCACGCCTGAGCTATACCAAAGCAACACATACAGAAAACACGTAAGTCCAAGGCGTACGTAATCTACGTAACTAGGCCTGAGCCAGAAGATTTTTGATTGACAGGAAAGGGAGCAAACCAAACGCCTCGGTCCGAGCGCGTTGATTGGCTGATGTTTTTCAGGTCCTGCAATGTCCACAGTTATTTATTTATTTTTATTCTTTTAGAGACCATACATACAAGTCCACTAAAGGTCAGTATATTCATTTTATGTGAATCAGACAAATTAAACAAAAAAAAAAACATCCTCCATAATGCCTTTAATGCTTGAAATGTCACCATTATGCAGTAATTTAAAAAAGGTGTAATAATGGCATTGACAAAGGATCTTTACTAGTGTCTGGACTTTATTTTTCCAGTCTGCATTACTACTCATGTTTAACAGTCTGTATGTTGCTGTCTGATCCAAAATTTAGTTTATGTTTTTACATATGAGCACAGCTGAGTTTACAGCTTTGAATATGAGTGTAGTTACATGTCTTATGTACAGCACTGTACAATAGTGTTTCTATTAGTAAGAAGAACTTTGTATAGTGTGTAATGTTTCATTGGTGATTCGCCCCAGGAAAGCTGTGACTGTTTCCTACAAATTTTATGCAAACAGAACACTGCTTGAAATCAATATGAACATGGAACAGTGATATTAAGAGATAACTTGCAAGAGTAAGAACTGAATGAAAGATGCATCACAAGAATCGGGCAATATCTGACATTTGATAAGCACAATGGAAAGAAAGGTAGATGGCGTTTGGGTAGAGCTCAAACGGATATGGAATATCAGCCTTGACCTCTTCATGGATTCAGTTTTCAATCCATTCCATTGTCCGTCAGTTGGGCTCAATGCTTCAACACTGACAATGTTTTTTTCCCTAAAAATAAATACATACATACTTAAACCCTGTGTGTGATGGAGAGGCATTTTGCACACTTTATTTATGTCTCTGACATGTAACATAATTAATTATTCAGAGGTCTGCATGGGATTGTCTTTTTAAATCCACACACCCACTGGCTCGGAATTTCCAACCACTCCTGCCCGATCCTGCAGAGACTTAATCAAGTCTGTGAAAATAGCCCCAATTGGCCCCAATAGATGCTTTTATTTCTGAAGGTTTCACCTCTAAATCCATGGCAGTGGTGCTAGTATGTCACATGAATGCAAGTTATTACATTATTACTATTGTTCTTTTGAAGAGGCCTAAATAGACTCGAGTGAATGATGAATGGGAATCTTTTGACCGTGAGTCAACAATAGGGTTTCACTTACTGTTAGTATCTCACTGCCCTTCAGGTGTGTGAAGGAGAGTTGTCTTTGTAGTCCAGATGTTTTTTTGTTTTTTTCCTGTTATGATCACTTGTAATTATGCAAATAATCTGTCTTTTGAGCAGCCTAACAGGTATTTAAAAATGCTCTCCGTATTCACAATCTTAATTTAGTGTGTTAGCATATATTTAGTAAAGCTGAGGTTGGAAGGGATGCAATTAATTCAGGGTTTATTTATTAGGACCGAGCTTTTCAACAGCACTTTCAAGAAAACTTTTGAATGGAAGAAAGTGTAATAACAAATCGTTGGCTGATGAAATTGTAGGCAGTTTCCGTGAATGAAAAAAAACGTTTTACCCTTTATTTTCACCAAATTAAGGTAGAAATAAGGTTGACATATTAGTTCATAATCAGACTGTTACAGTTCAGCAGTGAACTGCTGCTGATAACAGGGTCTCATAGAGTGCAGTGGGTCATGACAAGAACTACAGGCTGGATGCTACAAAACAATATCATTTACAGCTTCCTTCACATTGAAGGTGGAATCTATTTGAAGAGTGTTCACAGAATTGTTATATTATGAGGCTGTTACACTAAATGTGATGATTCACATGAAATAAAGGAGTGGAGAAAATTGACAGTGTCTTCTTTACAGAAGAAAAAGCAGACGTGTCTGCAGCTTACAGTGAAAATTCACGTCTGGTAATGTCAGGAGAAAGTGTAACAGATATTCTAAAGCTCATCTCTTAGCTTGGGCTGTTGGCACTCTCCGCTGCCTCTCAGCGTTTTTGCTTGATTAAAAAGCGCCCAGGAGTTAGTAAGCGCGTGGTAGGTGCGAGCGCACACCCTGACAGCTTAACATACTGATTATTCAAGCCTCTTAGGCTAAGCCACGGCACTCGAGTGATGAACGTCAACTCCCCTCTCTCCCTCACACAGTCTCGATTTCTCCTCTCTTTTATTCTTTATTTGAAAGAGTGGAAAGCCAGTGACAGCTTGCAGAAGGCAAACCTGTTGTCTAGGAAGCAGAGGGGATCAGTGACACAGTGATTCATACACTGCCGAGGCTTTATTTAGACATAATCCACCCAAAGTTGGGTCCGCTTGCTACTTTTGGTATAGAACTGGCCAGCAGTAGCCATGCTGTCTATTGTCCTACGTCAGTCCACTGGGAATGCCCCTCCAGTGAGGTTAACACATTATAAACAGTGGTCTGATACATTTGTGTTCCCTAGGGAGGTCAAACATTACAAATACAGAGCAGTACCATTTTCAAAAACAACAAAAGCTAGTTATATTTCTTGGTGTGATTCATGAATGCGGAAGGAATTTGCCATCTAAAGGAGGTCTTTCAGTATCCCTTTTCTGTCGTTGTGCAGCTACTTTATGTACTGTGTTGGCAGTGCATTGCAGTTTCCGCATCACCGTCCCTGTTCATTTGCTGCAATGAGAAAGGTTATTCTGATTTCTGTCAACTCAGACTCAAGACCGTTTGTGTTTCAATTTAAATGCCCATCAAGAAGGATAGAGACATTTCCATTTGTGTAACAATGAATTGCCATGAGAATACTTTGTAGCTATCTGTAGTATATTATGAATTGTGCTGCAGCGTAAGCTGTTCCTTTCTGTATCTGGGCTGTGTGCACTCTCAGCTTGATGGCGAGGCCATGGCTGCTACCACCGAGCCACACCTGACCAACAGATTGGCCCCAGCTGGAGGCTGAGGCTGGAACAGACACTTTGGATGCTAACCTAGTGATTCAGCTAATACTGTGGTTATGTACAATGGAAGCATGTGTAAAATACAACCTCGACCACCATGCACAGACCTCAGACTGTTTAATGGTTTAAAATCCACTTTAAAGGATAAGGCTTATGATTTCCTGTATTTTTATATTTTCAACAAATACATTGAACAGACCAAAAACAACGATAAAATTCATCTCTCAGTATCTGGGGAACTATGTACAGTATATTCAGTCATGGATTTGATGCACTAATGAGTACATACGTCATCTAAGAGAAAATGTGGGATTAGCCTGTGCTTATTGCAACAAGGAAACATCTCACCTTGTGTAATCATTTGGCTTTCTTATGACATTGTCACAATCCCAAAACTATCAATACAGTACCGGACTAAGTATTTTGTTACTACAATGATACCACAACAAAAACATAAAACATTATGAAAAACTGTTTAATAATAGATGATAGAGCACAGATCTTTGTTGTTGTTTTTTCATTGTGTAACAAAAACTGGAAATATTTTGACAATGTCAGTGAAAGGCTGTGGAGGACGTGAGAAGGGGCCATAAAACAACTGAAGTCATTTACTGTAACATAGCGTATTCATCCATTCATCCATCCAGTAGCCAAAGCCCTTTATGATGGAGAAGGTTGTGGGGGAGCTGATGCCTATCTCAGATTATACTGGGTGAGAGGTGAGGTACACCCTGAACAAACTGGACCTGGTCCATCACAGTTCTATGATGTAGTCAAACATTTTCATATCCAACTACAAATAGACTAATTATTCATTAGGAGCAGCTTTATAACGTTTACGTCTCTCCGCAGTCACATGACATCCTGCTGCTAATAGAAAGATACATCCTTGCAGAGACAAGTGCAGGAGTACTTTTGCACACATTTTAATTTCATATGTTCACTACGTTCACTACTACCAATGCCGTGTTAGCATATGAAGATGTTCGCTAAAAAGATACAAACACATTCAACAGTTATTATTTCCCTTAACTGCTCTGTTGAACTCTGATGGTGATAAAAAGTTTGCTTGTCACAAAATGAATCACTTATTTGACTTGAGGACTTGAGAGAACACTCATGATATAATTATCTATCATTGACTAAGCTGCTGGAATTTGAATCCCCTGAGCAAACAGTCATTTCTTTTGGCGGGATACTTTGCCAATATAGTCGTGTTGACTGCCATTGTCAAGGTATAAGACATATTTTACAGACAAGCTTTGTGAGCTCTGTGGGTTCAGCTGTTAATGAGATAAGGTCAATATTTTGTTTTATTCATCTACTTTGTAGACAATGTGCGGACGGTCGGCAAGAGTGCACTTGTATTTGCAGTCATGCCTCTTGTCATGTCACCATGAAAGCTGTAGCGTGCTTACAAGAGAAGAAAAAAAGCGGTTGTCACGTTCAGTATGAGGGAGTGGATACAGAGCGCTGCACACTGTCGCACAGAGACGCAGGTCAGAGGAATACAGCTTCTCTTAAAACACTGCCATTATTTACGTACTGATACCAATTAAGGGGACCGTTACTGGTTTTAAAAGAAGGGTACTGTGTGCCTTTCTAGTATTGGTACACTGTGCAACATGTGCGAGGACAATAGCAGAGCGCAGTGGAATGAGATAATGACATAGGAACAGGGAGGAAAAAATTGTTGATCACTTCTTTGCTGTTTTAGGTCTTTTGTGGAATTCTACAAAAAAATCCTGTAGTATTATGGGCTACATACTCAACTTAAAAAGTGCCCACTTCATCATCATTATTTTTTTTTCTGCTCAACAGTTGAGAATGTATGCGCATCGCAAACATTATAAAATAATACAATACAGAATAATACTTGCATAATGTAAAATGTTACTACAGTTTATCCTAGCGGCAATAAAACACAATTTTGTTGTCAATTACATTTTGAAGAAGAACATCTAGCCAAAGCACATTACAGAAGAGTATTATTGACAAAAGCAAAACAAAAAGTTAGATATTGTTCAATACAGCATTCAATTCAGCCCATTACTAAATTAAGATATGGATTTCTTATATTCTATTATCACATTATCAAGCTAGGGCTTTCCTAAATGGGTAAGATGTTACTAAAATTAACTCTTTTATAAACTTTTAAGTATGGCCTTTCATATTTCTTGCTCAGTCGTTGTTCTCCATCTCATCCCTCGGTTTTAAGGGAGAAATAATGGCACAGCAGTGCTTTCTGTTTCACTGACACACTTTTCCTCAATGCTGTCTTTATTTTTTAAATTTTTATATGTATTTTTTGTGCAGCTCCAGAAACATCCGCAGAAGAGGCTGCTAAGTCAGCGAGAATACAGCCAAGTGAGCTTAAGCAGATGTAAAAAAAGGAAGCAAAAAAAAAAAAGAAAAGAAAAAGGAGGCGAGAGCTTCAGGAGCTTGAGAAAACACTTCATTGGGTTGCTGCCGTTGGCGTGTACTCAGCGTCTTCTTAGGTAGTGGGTTTGATGGGGAGAGCAGCCATGATGAAATAAGAGCAGGTCTGAAAAAGAGGAGCTTAAAATCCCATTAGCCCAGGGTGCGCTATTCCACCTCTCTATATGTACAGCCTAATTCATTAATCACTAAAAATTGGAGAGATCCCCCAGGGGGACACATTTAGGAATTTCATCATGCATTATTAGGAGTAACATTTGGATGCTTGGATGCACCAAAATAATGCTGAAGTGTACAGTAACTGTTAAACTAAGGACCAAAAGAATGCCAGTTTACAAACATGTCACGCTGAAAACGCTTTCCCTCCTGTCCTCTGATTCTTTCCATATTAAGAAAGAAGAAATGCTCCTAACCCTCCTGTCTTCCCCTAGTCTTACATTAATGGAATACTGTAACTGTGTCAGTGCAACTACTCGTACACCGAATCAGATGTGGTGTGTAACAATGCTCCTTGCCTTGTTCCCCTTGCTTTCTTGTTTGTACACTCTTTTGCCCTTTTATCTCCTCTTTGTCGTGTACCATCATCTCGTGACATTAAAAACATGACATCTGCACGCCTATCTGTGACGCACAGGATCCATCAGACGAACGCTAAACAATAGCAGCAATAATTGAGATGGCGAAAGCCAAACATTTTCCTGTTGCTGAAAGCAGACGACTGTACCACAATATGTGTCCACTGTGTATTTACATTGCCACACCAAATGAGGCATAATAGCTGCATGAACATGCTTGTGATTTTTTTTTTAGGCATTTTGCACAGCTTGTCGTGAGTTAAGCCGTTTCCCTGCAGGCAAATCAGAAGTTGAAGCAGATTATTTAACCAGCATGGTGGTTACCACGCACCCAGATTTGCTAAAACTTGATCCATCAACTAATTTTGTTTTTGTAATTCTGTGTGAGTGAGGTGTATGACATTATGGATACCCCAATCAGTAATGTCACCACACACAATCAAAATGTTCCCGTCAGCTGCAAACCTCCAATTGTTGGGTGATTTTTTTTCAAAAGCAAAACGGATCTCTGTAAAGTCCGTTGAATCATCCACGGGATAAATCACAGATACATGAATGCTGACTTAGAAAAGCAAAAACGATGCATCTCAAATATGTGTGTGTACTTGTGTGTGTGTTTGCAATCTGCAGAGTGGAAAACTATGAAAAAGACATTCAAATGTAGGAGGTTCTTAATTCCACAACCCCCACCCCCTTCTTTGGGATTAAGTGGTTAAAGACTGGAACATCAAACAGTTTCAGTGTCATCTCCATGTTTGGGAAAGGCTCTATGCTGAAGGTGTGAAGATGTCAAATGCTGCTTAACGACACAAGATATTAGGCTTTCCCTGATACACACACACACACACACACACACACACACACACACACACACACACACACACACACACACACACACACACACACACACACACACACACACATCCATACACATTTTGAGTTCAAACATTGAGACTATATATCATACATCACTGTGCCTTTCAGTGGTACATAATTGGTATACACTGAGCTGTAAAGACATTGTTCATAAACATGCAGGCACATCACACACACAAATGTTCTACGATCAAGTTACCACAGTGTTTGCAAATGAGTCCATTAACCCTTTTAATATCAGTTCACTGGAGTGATGAACAGCAAGGAATTCAGACGATTTTTATCTCTGATGTGTGGCTCCATTCATTTGGATGTACATCAGAGCGCTAGTGCTATCAAAAGGTCTGCTTAGCCACTGACCTCATTAATGTGGTTAGATCAAACAGTCTTTTATCAGATTCTAGCTACCATTTAGCAACAGGGTTGTCAACTGAAGGGTCAGATCACCACAGGGGGATCGAAAGACATTTTTTGGTGGGTTGGGTCCTAATTTAAGGGGTCACCAAAAGTGCTTAGCCTTTTTCTCTTTTTGTCAAAGCGCAGAAAAAAAATGAACGACAACCTGAAATGGTGAATCTCATTATCTGCGGTTCGTGTGGTGTTGCTGGTGGCAGCTACGTGTCATGGATAAAAGATTTAAAATGTTTTTAAAGGTCAAAAATGTTTCATGAGGAAGGAAATGCATTCAGTACACAGAACAGTGGTTTGGTGAAAAGCAAAATAACTTTTGTGTGTTCTAGAGGGCAGCTTTAAGTGGTTCAATGCATGCTGAAGACATGACGAATACTTTTCAAATAGTGTCTCCATTCAGCCCGATCTCACGAGGATTCGTGAAACTGTCACGTAAATTTTTGTTTCGGTTTCGTGCGCACCAACACGATTTCGTCATGTTTTTCGTGCCGCTCACCACGAAATGCACACCAATGTATTTTAAACGGCGGACTTTTCGTGCCACTCAGAACGTATTTCAAAAGAATGTGTATATTATATTTTTAAAGTAAAACCGCGGCGAATCCAACGCTATATTTTGCATGACATCGTCCCTAAACATAACCCTAACCATAATCCTAACCATAACCTAGCCATAACCTAACCATAAGCCGGTGGTACACTTACCAATTTGCATAGGAATTTCAAGAATGTCCGGCGGCCGGCGGCCGCAAACGCGATCACACAAGCAGTATACGCCGATGGACAGCTTAGATCGTCATGAAATCCGCCGTATAAACCACTTTCAGATGTGATTACCACAGCGAAAAACATTTCGTGGTGAGCGGCACGAAAAACATGACGAAATCGTGTTGGTGCGCACGAAACCGAACTAAAACTTACGTGACAGTTTCACGAATCCCGTGAGACCGGGTTGCTCCATTACTTGGTTGCTTCACAACAGAAACACTGACAAGTCCTGCACACGACATGGTCACGATTCCGTGAAAAATGTATTTAAAATAGGTCAATGGTTTTTAAACTTTCAAACATCAAACATGGGCCCTTAAAATCCACTATGCTCAGGATGTTTGCTGTACCTTGGAAGCGAGGCCAATTCAGGCATTTGTTTTTTGTTTTTCCCAGTTGTTGAAAAGGTAACATTTTGGAGATACAAGGTTTTTAAGGGACATGTATGTATTATATGCATCTTAGGATGATGGACCCCATGTAGGAATGGCTTTGGTTATTAGAGATAAGCAGATTTCTGTATCCATTATACCAATAAGTCATGCTCTAAGTATGATTGAAGGAAGGACATACATCTAAAATCATAGTTAATACGGTATAACAGCTAAAATAATAGCTCTGGTGTTTGCATGTGGTCTGTGCGTTTGGGAAAGATGACGCAAATAAAACCGTTACTGAACGTCTGGCTTCGTACTGAACAATTCACTTGAGAGAAGAAAGCTGAGTTTGTTCAGCATTATTAAATCTGTAATTTACCACCTTGGGGAGCAATCAAGCTCAATTTGCAATATGTCTTGATGGAAGGAAAGAAAATCAGGTAGCACACTGTCAGAAAAATGACTGGTCAACAGTTTGCAACTGGTAATTTATCAGATTTATTAAAGCTGGCATTTTTCATCTGCGTAAAAAAAAATTGTACTAGTAAGGGGAAAAACAGCTGTGCAATTTCCATGCACGAGAGGGGGCATGTCTCATGATGGCATGAAACATATTTGGCTGACTGTGTATTTATATATGAACTGGGATACATTGGGCAGCTTAAAAAGGCACATTATAGAATTCTGTCTAATCAGAAGTGTATAAAACTAAGGTACAATGCCTTGAGCTAAATGTAAGTAGAGCAATAAGGAGGTTACCTTCTCTATTTTTTGGAGTTGTGTGTAGGATTAACAATGCTAATATGCTCTACTCCCAAAAAGCACAGAGTAATCAGCAAAATCAGAATTTGAGTGATCAAAGGGGTAATACATTGATCATTTAAGGATTAGCATGAATTTGTGCCATAGTCCTCATTGGAGACTCTCTTATTTGAGCCATATGCTTTCAGTTTCTTGGATGGAAGAGCAAACAATAATATGTGCAGTATCAGTATTCAGAAACAGATGGCATGAGATGTACAGAAATCACAAATGACAAAAAATAGATCAAATGAAAACTAATTTCAGTTAGAAATCCGTTCACACACAAAGCACTGTGCTTGCAAGAATTATATCCTGCCAGACTGAAAACAGATTTGAGACAAAATTAAAGAAATGTTCATAAAATCCATCTATCAGGTCCTGATCAAGAAACTTCATGTTGATGAGACGTATTTGCTGAACAAGTGCATGTCGCAGCTGCTAAGACCAAATTCCAGAGTGCAGCTTGGAAAGAATAAAAAAGCTTTGGGTGACCCCTAACTGTTGGCTGGAGACTTTACACTCACTTCCAAAGCAGGGTTTTGCAGGAATGGAAAATATAATAACAGGAGCTTGTACTGCTAATCAACTTCAGCATGCTCAGGGATTTTTTTTTTTTTTTTTTTTTTGTCATCTGGCTTCAGTAAACTTAACAATCGAAGTCAGGTTGAGCGTTCACATGAAGCTGGCTATTAATTCCTAGGTCAGGGTTTCTAAACAATTCCCATAAAAGATGCGGTTGTAGTGCTGGATGACTAATCACAAACACGGACAGAAGTATTACATTTCTCAGAAGAACAAACTATAATCCTTAGCAAATATGAGGAGTTAAAAATATAATACGGGGTAAAAGCAACAGCTGCCAGGAACCAGGAAGGAAAGCTAGTGATGTACCACAGACTGCAAATGTGTAATCCAGAGGCTTACAAATACAGCTATCCTTTGTTTATGTCATCATTATCATCATGCATTACAAGAGTGTATTATGAAATTACAGATGTGGTACCTTGATAACTACTTAAAAAAATATGAAACATTAAAAATAACTAATAAAACAAAACTATTTTCATGGTGATGTCGAAGAGGAATTCAGTAAACTCACATCCAATCTAGTTTCAGCCTTTTTATTTCATTTGCAACTTTGGCGGCGATAAAATGTTTTGGGAGCAAAAAAAAAGGACAAATAGAGAAACTATTTACCTCAAATCTTAAAGTCAACTAGTAGGCTGTAAGGCTTTAGTGTTCAGTGTTTAGTCAGTTTCTGTTTAGGATAATGATGCTCTACAAAGGCATATGGAACAATGAAATGGCTTTGAAATTGCTTGCAGTTCAAAAAACTCTATCCTTCCCCTCTTTTGATCTGTGCACCAAGACCCCTGGAATCTTCCATGAATGGTGATACTATTTTCCAAGATAACTTGGTCAGTAGGTGGTGTTTTAATATGCTTTGGTCCATTACTTCAAACATAACCTGCTCTGGAGTAGGTTAGGTGTCCAGCATAAGTTACCATGGTGATGTACCCTAGTAAGAAGTGAACCACTACGGCAGCCCTAAAAGTTAATCCTGACCTTAATTGATATTCTCAAATCCTGCTTCATAGTACAGGCGTCTGGTTTAACTCAGCTTTTTAAAGACTGATCTGAACACTGTTGTACAGATGTGTCAGAATGCGGGAGGAATACAAACAATGTCACAACGGATGTTTTTAAGAAATGTGTAATTACTATTCAAAGCTTATACAGGGGTTCTCGACTTAAATCAGAGTTCCTTTCCGAATTATCTACGTAAATGGATTTTCACCATAAGTCGGAACACCGACAAAAATGTAAACAAAGTCATTATGTGCATCACTATATCGATCAGTTCTTCAGAAAAGTCATGACTGCCAATGACTTTCTTGCATGTCGGAGTCCTTTTACAAGAAGATAACACAATATTGTAATGGACTGATGCTGCTGTTGATGATGAGGTTTCAATGTTTATTGTTCAGATAGAAATTTACCGAATGTCAGTGAACATGTCATATTTAGTTGGCTCACCTCTGATTGGCTGAGAGTCAGTAGTAGTGTGCGTGTGTTGCAACTTGTTTGATGTTCGTAGGTGCTTCGCCCTGTTTCGAGCGTTTTACTGTATCTAATTTCACTTCCATGGAGATGGCTTTCCTTTTCTTTGAAGCACTGCCATCAAAAGAGTCTGACTTACGTAGGGCTGCACGATTATGGCCAAAATGATAATCACGATTATTTTGATCAATATTGTAATCACGATTATTAATCATGGTTGTTCATCATGTTACAGAAAATATCTATTTTTATTGCACTACTTTTAAGCGAACAATACATGAAGCGTTTTCAGTGCAAAATGAAAGAATAAATGATAAATAATAGCAAAATAAATTTGCAAAGTGCAACTCAATGGAAACAATTACACTTTGGAGAAATAATTGTGCGAGGGAATCACATATTTTTTGTCCTGTGTTTTGACTATTTATCTGAAGCCCTCATTGCTCACTGTATTTATTGGACATGTCTTTGTCCAAATAAAACAATGTTGCATCCGTTATCTGTGTGTCTTTGGGAGGTAGCTGGATACAGTGTTGCCCGATGCAGGGTCGCTGTAATGGTTGTCTGGGTTGCCGCTGGACACGGACGGGGATTTTGTGAATCAACGTTGGCTTTAGCCTTCATGCTTTCCTCGTATTTGCGTTTGTGATGTTTTTTCAGATGGTTAAACAGATTAGTTGTGTTACTGTGCGGGGCAGACACAACTCTGCTACACTCTTTACATATGACTTATTCTTGTTTAACGTGACTTGTCCTGAATCCGAAACAAGTCCAGACGATGGATGCTGATCCGTTTCGAGGCACTAGCTCCTCACCATGATGCTCCTAATCTCCAATTGCTGCTGTATTTTCTTCTCTCGACATGACTCGCTCTCATCAGCCCAGTCCACTGAGTGATTTGAGGCTGCCGCTGCAGGGTGCACTCGCTTGTTATTTAGGCAGCTTAATGAAGCCTTAACCATGTGTTCGCCACCTGGTGGTTGGCTGACTACTGGTTGACAAGGCGCTTGATAAGATATGCACCAGAGCCCACATTTTAAATGTAAATATCGCCAACGATCAGGTTAATTTAATTGTGGCAGCCAAAATCGTGATCGCGATCAAAATTTGATTAATTGTGCAGCCCCAGACTTACGCTTGGGAGCCATAATGAAATGCAAAAAGTTAACTAATATAGCACAATCCAAAGTGGCGTACAACCAGCAAATGTAAACAAAGCTGTCTTATTGCACTGCGTGACAAGGTATCCGTTCGCTCCACTTGTCAACTAGTTCCACGTAACCACTTCCAGCATAACGATGAAATGTTGTAGGCCGACGACGTCGTAAACAGAGGACCCCTGTAATCTAAATGCTCATTCACACTGACATCACAAAGGATGAACTGATTTGAGTAACCACTGTGAAATGTAATTCATCAGACACAAAAACTTAACAGTCCACAACATTATCCTGGCAGGTGTCAGTTTGCCTCTGTATTCATCTCTGGATTTGTTCTTTGGGCAATTTGAATTAATTGAAAATTATGTTACATTTTCACATCTCTCTGGGTTCAGCATCCAGATCGATCTTATTATACTTTATATAGATCTGTAATGACAGGAAACATGTTTTGCAAATTAATTGTGAAACTAGAAATAATGCCTTGCAGCTGTAGACCTCCTCAGTCCAGTCAAGGTGCATTTTTTACATCCATCTCTGTCCAGACCTAACCTTTGACCTTTTCCATATAAAATGTCAACATCTGATCCTTTTATCCTTGGAGACATTTGTGTGAAATTCTGCTGTAATTAATGTACGGATGTTTGAGTTATGGGCATAAAAGCATTTTACACACAGTGACCTTTGACAGTGTCCAAGGTAAAATTTGTGCTAAACTCAAAGAAATTGCCTCCAGACCTTTAAAAGATCTCATTCATGACAATGGCACAGACGTATGTACAGATAGCTCAACAGACACCCCGAAAATCTAATGCCTCTGGACAGACGCATAAAAAATGTAGAAATTAAAAAATATATGACACGATGAGATATAGTTTTACAGTTACTATATATCATATATAGTAGAGGGAAACCACGGAAAACATGGATGGATAATGTTCTGGAGGACCTTCATTCGTGTAACCTTACAGTCGATATGGCCAAGGACAGGGATGAATGGCGACAGCAAGTTCAGGCTACCACCTGACCGTCCAACCCCCTCCCTAGGGGAAGAATGGACTCTAAACGCATGATGATGTTGATGATTATTTAACCCTCGAAGAAGAGTGGAAAAATAAAGGCAATAAAAACCTAAATAATGAATTCAGCTTTGAAGGAGTTCAGTAAAGTTTCATGTGTTGTCGTACTGGGTTTTCCTCAGTTTTCTAGTTTTCTCTCAAATAATTTAATGCTTTTATGGCAATCTATTGTTTTGCCTCTCAATTAAAATGCACCGTACAGTTGCAAAGACAAGGTAATCAAAAGTGCTTAGTGAATAAAACATTGTGTAATAAAGAGAGGTACATCAGCTTTAAACAGTGACAGATTTGCATCGTGTGTGTGTGTGTGTGTCTTGTTGAAGTGAGAATTTTTCATGTCTGGCATTTCTCCCAGCAAATATTGTTTTATTGGTGTTGCCTCTTGTTGTTGCCAGATTTCTCTAAGTGCACCAGTCTCAGTGGCCATGTTGTGGCTTTATATTTTATTTAGCATTTTCTTAACTTCACTTTCGGTTTTTGGAGATATTATTAAGTGGTTGTTTGTTTTTTCTATTTCTGTATTTTTGTGGATTGATCTTCTTTTCTCGTCACAAAGCTTTGTAAAGATTTAAGCTGGGTAAGCTTGTTTCAAGGTGTTCATGTATGTTTTATTCCTCTATTTCTGACTTTAATATGAAATTCAACTTACTCCAAATAGGCTCAGTATACATTGCTAGATGTGTCTGAGTGAGAAGAGGTTCTTCTGTATGTCGGTTTTCAATTTTGTTGATTAGTATAGTTTGTCATGGTGCACCACACTTCACTTGATAATATAATGAAACTGAATTATTAAAATAGTTAAGGTATAATAATCTTAGCTGCATTTCAACAGAAATAGGTCTTCATACTGACATGTAGTGTATGTGAATTTTTACTTGCAAATTTTATGCATTTTTCCAATCAGATAGCTTCAAACATTTACAAACAATAGCCAATAAAGCATTAATAAGTTATAGAATGCATTTTTTCCCCCTCAGTTTAACTTTTCGATAAACTATTTAGCAGCAGATTACTTAGGTGCAACAGTTTTACTAAGAATACTCACAAAACACAAATAAGGCTTTGTGCAAATGACAAATAACACCGTCAAACAAAACTATTGCAAATGCTGCACATTTACTGCCATTATCAGACCAACAGGGCAGAGCAATCCAAACACATTTTTAAATTAAACATAAAATGCTGTATAAAAAAAAAAAAAACACAGGCTACTCTTAAGGTCACCACAGCATATTTAAGACCTACTGATTGTTATTTAGGAAGATGGGTATACATTGACAGGAGAGACTCGTGGGAGCAGTCTCTTCACTCCAAGTCCAACTCCATAATACACCATCTCTGGCATGCATGTTGCTAGGATCTAATATTGCCTGGCCAGCTGAGCAGTCCCAGGAATCTATCAGTGTTCGGTTTCCACCAGTTAACAGGGTTTACGTCCAGGGGAGCGGCGTTGTAGCCATGGAAAAGTGGATTGGTCTGCTCTGTTGGTCTGTTTCAGAACTGTGGGATCCATTTGAGAAGTACTTTTTCTCAAGCAGTAGAGCCATGCCTGTAACAGCATTTCCTACCAGTTGTGTCATGGCTTTCTTTTCAATAGAGATCGTTATTCCTCGGGCTTCATCTTGGCTGGTCCTATCGTGATTTAGTTCATCATCATCAGTGGTCTAACAGCTTGGTGTTGGCTTGTATTCTTTCTGGAGTAAGATGTTTGTGGTGAAGGTCTAACACTGATTCAGCCAGCACTGGTGATGGAGCACAGAGACTGAACTGAGAGGTGAGAATTGATCAGACTGAAGGTGATCTGGTCAGTGTTGGTAATTGAGGCCTCTTTTTTTTTTTGCAGACACAAGTAGTACACTTGAACGCTACCAAGACTGGTGCTATGTCCTCCATAAGTTGCCAGTATTCATCAGTCACATCCAGAAGCCTGGAATCTCAGAGTTTGGTCGCTGTGTGATCAGACCACACAGTAGTCACTGCCCAGCGCTGCATCAGCCGTCTTACAAACATCTTGTGGATCAGCTCCATCTTGTTTTGCACGATTGTATTAGCTGGTGAGCTGGAAGTTTTATTTTTGCTGTATGCTCTCCATTTCATTGGTAGCAACTGTGTTATAATTTAAGCTTACCAGGTCCAACAATGACCTGGTCCAAATAGTCAGAAAATCAGTCATTAGAGGCAAAGCATATACGGTAAGTAAAAGGCGGTTAGGATGGATGGAATCCTTTGCTTCCAATATATTTTGTGCGTTGTCCACACAGCGCTGCACAGTGAACTAGTGGTTAGCACTTTCGCCTTGCAGCAAGAAGATCACCGGTTCAAATCCCGGCCTGGGATCTTTCTGCATGGAGGTTGCATGTTCTCCCTGTGCATGTGTGGGTTTTCTCCGGGCACTCCGGCTTCCTCCCACAGTCCAAAAATATGCTGAGGATAATTGGTTACTCTAAATTGCCCGTAGGTGTGAATGCGAGTGTGATTGTTTGTCTGTATATGTAGCAATGCGACAGACTGGCGACCTGTCCGGGGTGTCCCCTGCCGTCGCCCGAGTCAGCTGGGATAGGCTCCAGCACCCCCGCGACCCTAGTGAGGATAAAGCGGTGTATAGAGAATGGATGAATGGATGGATGTCCACACAGCCTCTTCAAAGTTTTCTACTAGGCTGCCAGTGTGTTTGATTGGTATGGCAGTAACATAGTCTAAGAGACAATCTGAGAAATGGTACAAAAAACAGAATACATTATCCGTTAATACACTTAAATGGAGAAATTATTCACAGCAACTAATTAATTAAACATGAGTCATTAACCTTCATAATTTGTATTACTCACTCACTCAGAACCTATTTGTTGTTAGTTTCTGTGAATTCTCTTAATTGCATTGAATGTACATTTCTGACCCACTGGTCATTAACACTCATACATAACATGAAAATGAAAAAAGCGTTAACTATATACAGCATACAGTATGCACGTGCAGTCTGTCTAGTCTTATCTACACGTGCACATGAAGCCAGCAGAAACCACGCACACAGTTCACCACCAGACAGTTGCTGTGATGAGCAGGCAGAAAGGCAAACCTCTCTGGGCATAAATATGTCCAGCCTTAAGATATACAACTGGCAATTCCATCTCCAGCTGAAGCTTCACCGATTGCTTTTTGCCCCTTCCCTACAATTCATGCAGGCGTGCAGTACACAAGACAAAAACATGGCCTTGCACACATGCAGCACACTCACATGATGCACAGAATGACAGGGGGAAAAGGAAGGATATCTAACAAAACGAAAACAAACTCTCAGTTACCATGGAGATTATGCAAACATATCCATCAATTGTACATTGAAGTGCTCTGCAGTGAAGCAGCAACCTACAACCAAGGAAGCAGTCCTATTCCTTATAACTAGCAATGCTTAAAGTGAATCAAGCAAATCAAATGCTTTGTTGCACATGATGTAATATTCATAAATTTGTCCCTTTACATCAAATGTGTTACATTTTAATTCAGAGAACAGACTGAGAGTCAACATGATTGTTGAAGATGATTACAGATTATAGCCTTGTCACAGTACTGGAATTCAGCTATGATACTATTGTGACAATACTGAAATTTCTAACTTAAACAAATTACCTTGAAAATACCTATAATCGGCTCTACTTTCAATACACAGTGACAAACTGTCACAACACTGAGTAGGGGTGTGCGCAGTTACCCATTCAACAATAAATGCTGCTTCCTAGACATGTGGGTACCAGAGATACAAATCAGTTAAAGTAACTATTCATTTTTTATTAAGCATAACTGCTAAAAGCAATCGCACTATTGTTATTTTTAAATGTTGTGTTAAATTGGGTTTTACATGTTGTCATCATGTTTTACAGGAAAATGTGCAATGTTCATATGCACAGTGCTACAAATTCAAAAACTAAATTGCTTGTGAATAGAATTTGGTTAATGAAGGATGGAAAAGTTGCACTAGGCTACTTTAAATCTGAAATGTCGTTGAATCAACTGGAAATGAGTTCATTCATTCAAACCTTTATTCTCCAAAGGACATTGAGATTTCCCTCATTTCCAATGCCGACGAGATTACAGATACATTAAAATCACAGCACAATAAAACAAGTACAGAATAATCACTGTGAACAATAATCTCATCGGCGACAGGGTAGATAAATTAAAATCAGGTGGAACAGTTGCAATACTGAGGGCGTAAAATTTTCTCTTGTTTAAAGCCTCAAGACAATGTGATTGTCATACATCTGAAGAACAATAAAGTGCAAACAATATAGTGTGAACAACAAAACGGCACCTTTTTATGTATTTCCAAGTACAAAAAATTATCTCTGACTATTTTAAGGCCCACCCTATGTGAGCAGTCCATAAGCCGTAAGGCACTAAAGTAAACCTAATGCATTTTCAAGTAACAAATGCATCTGAAAAATAGTAGCTGGTATCTGTGTATCAATACTTCAAAAAAAAAAGAGCACTGAAAACATTTCAAATGTTCAGAATCAGTATGTATTGAAAAATCTATATTTTGACAATACTAATAAACTAGTTGCGACAGACTGGCGACCTGTCCAGGGTGTGCCCTGCCTTCGGCCGAGTCAGCTGAGATAGACTCCAGCACCCCCGCGACCCTAGTGAGGATAAAGCGGTGTATAGAGGATGAATGGATGGATAATAAACTAGTCCAGGACGGATGTATAACGGATGGGAGGGTTAATCACAATTATTGGATTAAATGAAAAGTAGGTTCTCATGTATCTAGGTATCTTTACATTTGATTCTACTTTAATCCAAAGTTTTTTGATTCAGTATAAGGACACATATTCAACCGTTAACCCTAACCTATGTCCTTAAAGCATTTAACAGCAAATACCAAAAGATTCAGTTATATGCTGGTTAGTGAATGCATGTAGATTTAGCAGCATTTGTGATTGTTTTAACATGCATACAGATAGTTTGTTGTGTTGGGATCTTAAAATGAATTTAATGCAACATTGTACATAATGTAACACACTACGTGTTTTGGTCATTTATTTAAAATAGGATAAGATATGATGGAATACGAAAATATGGAATGCTCTATTTACATAAGCAGACTGTCTGAAGACTGAACTTGATTGGAGTCTACCTTTGCCTAACTCAACTCATTTGACAGGCACAAACCTGTCTATATAAGGCCTCACATTTGGAGTAAAAATCAGGGCATGAGTTAAACAGAACTGTCTGTAGACCTCCCAGACAGGAGTATGTCAAGGCACATACTAGGGAGGAAATGCAAATGATGATTTTAAAAAAAAAGTTAAATAACATTTTTTGTCATCATTTACATTTCTTTTATTTTCTCTGCAGTACTGAAAACATACTGAAATTTTCTGCATCAATTCACCCCTGAGAATTTGTGAAGCACTGAATGGTTTAAGGCTGCAGGGCATTCCAGTGGATATTGTAAACACATCACTTTATCAGGCAGGTAAATCTAAGTTCTGTGTAATGGTAAATTAATGCACAACATTATTGTCAACAGCTTTAATAAAGCATACACATTGCCTAAATTGCAGCATATTCCATAATAATGCAAATAACTATTACAATAGATAAAATATAGGCATCATAGTTGTTATGTGTGGTTCTCTGATGAAGGAAATAGCTCAACTCTGACAGAACTGTTGCAATGAATGTGCATTCATTGAATCTCAAACTTTAAAATACTGTCACGCACAAATGACTGTGCAATTATACACTCAAGTAACATCTTCCTGGAAAAACAAACACTTTAAATAGGAGCCCATATTTTACTTCTGTCCCACAGCCTTGTTTCTTGGCGTATAACTTCTGGGAGAGCAGAACTCTGAACTTGTAGATGTCACACAGCAAGCGCACATGGAAGTTCAGCAAACTTTATGCTCGATAAAGCTACAATACAAATTTACAATTGTGTAATAATGCAGAGTTGGTGAGATACTGAAGGTTTTATATGTTGGGTTCATGCAGTGTCAGTGTTTGGAAAAATAAAACACCTCTGAAGGAAAAACCCTTAAATGCAGCAGTCAAGAAAGCTGATGCATGCTCTCCAATAAACATAGCATGACTAATCCCTCCTCACAAATGACAACTCCTAGTCATCTTACACACAATGACTTCAAAGCAAAGCAGTTGCCACAACTCAGACATGAGTGATGGAACTGCATTTCTTTCAGTAGCACACAGGGTTAACTAAACAAGCAATTTCAGTGCAGCAGCATTTACTAAAAAGCTTGATGGAGCCAGCTAAGCTCCTGTGATTGGCCTTTGTGTGTGAAAGTGACCACTTAAGTGCTGTGCAGCCCCTCCTGAGTGTGTTTGTAGGCATAAGCATTTCCTCTGACTTTTTGCCTGCTTGCACTGTGTGTTTGTGTGTGTCCTTGAGAATGTATTGGTGTGTGCGCACATGCTCACTGGTGCATTTGGGGTTGTTTTGCTGTGTGTGCATGTGGGTGAGAGACTACGTCTGTGTTTTTACCCTGCTTCGTTGTGCTGCTGTGTAGTGTGTTTACATTATTTTAAACAAGACGTCAATGCCTCATAAAAAACTGCAGTAAAACAAGGTAATATAGTCACAATTGTAATCCTAAATATTGTCCACAGAAAAATTATTAGTCATAGGGGTTGACCATTTTTGGATTTTTTTCAATGCCAAACACAATACCTGTTATTATTAATCATGGAGACCAATGATTGATTTTTGGAACCAATATAGATTTTCAGTAAATTTGAAACCTTGGCATCAAAATATAGAATTACACAAAATCCAGCAAAAAAAAATCAATAAGGGCCCTATTATGTACTACATGTGTTTAAAGAGTATATATGAGAGTTATTATAATTATACTGAAGCAACAAGCAAGTATTTTCTGTGTAAACATATGTACACTCAACGCAACACTTTTGTTTTTGTTCCCATTTTTTATGAGATGAACTCAAAGATCTAAAACTTTTTCCACATACACAATATCACCATTTCTCTCAAATATTGTTCACAAATCTGTCTAAATCTGTGATAGTGAGCACTTCTCCTTTGCTGAGATAATCCATCCCACCTCACAGGTGTGCCATATCAAGATGCTGATTAGACACCATGATTAGTGCACAGGTGTGCCTTAGACTGCCCACAATAAAAGGCCACTCTGAAAGGTGCAGTTTTGTTTTATTGGGGGGTGGGGGGTGTCCACTCCTCTTCAATGGCTGTGTGAAGTTGCTGGATATTGGCGGGAACTGGTACACACTGTCATATACGCCAATCCAGAGCATCCCAAACATGCTCAATGGGTGGCATGTCCAGTGAGTATGCTGGCCATGCAAGAACTGGGACGTTTTCAGCTTCCAAGAATTGTGTACAGATCCTTGCAACATGGGGCCGTGCATTATCCTGCTGCAACATGAGGTGATGTTCTTGGATGTATGGCACAACAATGGGTCACGGTATCTCTGTGCATTCAAAATGCCATCAATAAAATGCACCTGTGTTCTTTGTCCATAACAGACGCCTGCCCATACCTTAACCCCACCGCCACCATGGGCCACTCCATCCACAACATTGACATCAGAAAACCGCTCACCCACACGGGCAGTCTAAGGCACACCTGTGCACTAATCATGGTGTCTAATCAGCATCTTGATATGGCACAGCTGTGAGGTGGGATGGATTATCTCAGCAAAGGAAAAGTGCTCACTATCACAGATTTAGACAGATTTGTGAACAATATTTGAGAGAAATGGTGATATTGTGTATGTGGAAAAAGTTTTAGATCTTTGAGTTCATCTCATAAAAAATGGGAACAAAAACAGAAGTTTTGCGTTTATATTTTTGTTGAGTGTATAATATCGTGAGGTAACACTTTCCTTAGCAAAAAATTAAATCACACTCCCTCTACATGTGTTGTAATCCAAACTTCTCGGTTCTATTTTTTGGTAGCAGGTCCTGCTTTGCATACACGTTGTTGCATGAGTCCCTCCCTTTGAAACTGTTGGCCCTTCCTGCATTTATGAACATAATCACAGCGACTTTCCACATCGCTTTGTAAACAGAAGGTGCTAATGCAGATGGCAGTGAATTCCAAATTTTTAAACAAATTCCCCAGTAATCAAAAAATAAAATAATCTGAAAAAATATTTTAGATCATTACAATGGGAGTCCCGGTTAGGGCAGCACCCTGATAAAACATGCCTTGCATCTGTCTGCGACAACTTCTGATCATTACTAATAAAACACCTGGTTTTGCAGAAAGAGTAACCGCAAACTGCTCTGCTAAGTGTTATGATGGAGACAACTAATAAAATGAGAATAGGAAAAAGGAAAATGATAAAGCAAGCAAACCTAACTAACTTCTGCACTAGCAGTGTAGCCAAGACAGCTAAGAATGAAATGGAAGAGGTAGGTGGAGAAGGAGCAGAAATTGACACCATACTGAAGGCAATTTCCATAAACTTCATGGAACAATGAGGGTCATTACTGAAATGAGGGCTGCAGAATGATTCGGTTGTTGGCACCGTTGTCTCACAGCTAGAAAATGCCTGGTTACTAGTACTCGATTCAAAAACATGCTTCCTGTGTCTTTTTTATTGCTGGAGCCAATCCCAGCTGACTTGGTTCGAAGGCCGGTGACACCCTGGACAGGTGGATACCAAATCACGTGACCTAAATATGTAGGGGGCGGCAGGAATTGACAGGACTTTGAAACACCCCACAATTTAATCAAGCTTGTATCATTTCCAACGGATAAGTTCTGGTGGATTTGTAGTAGGATCGCAATCGTGTGATCTTCAGCAGGCAGTAGACGCAGCATTCACTTGTTGTCATCGTTAAAGTGATGCTGCGCTGCTATCTCACAATGATACAGAAATTTTTAACAAATCCGTGGATCCAGACTATAAGCCGCATCACTGCCAAAATGTAATGACTTGGTCCTTGTGTCATTTCTGATCTTCCCTGGAAATTTCATCCAAAACCGTTAGTCCGTTTTTGAGTAATGTTGTGCACGGACTGATGTCGCGTACACCAGTCGTCACGTAACTTGGTGGACTAATAGCAACAGTAGCTAGCCCTGAATGAAACCAAGATGGACCTGCACAAAAATGATAGGAAGAGAAGAGCATGGACAAGGAAAGGAAGGCCACGTGATCCAAAGTAGACTTTATCATCTATCAAATATGGTGGAAGCAATGTAATGGTAAGGGCATGCATGGCTGCCTGTGGAACTTGATCAGTGGTGTTTAATGAAAACGTAGCTGCTTATAGAAACAGCTGGATGATCGAATTCAGTTAAATGTGGGGAACTTGATAGGACTTCACAGTACAGGCCATGGCCCATAACATAACACAAAGGCAACCTACGAGCCTCTTAGGGCAAACAAATGGATTGTTCCTAAATGGTCATCTTACCTCAACCAAGTTGAACATGTTTTTTTACTTTATGAAGACAAAATTGAAGGACGAGGACCCGCAAACAAGCAGCAACTGAAAGCATCTGCAGTAAAGGCCCGGCCAAGCCTCTCAAGAGAGGAAACTCTAAACTTACTGTTGTCCATGGGTTCCAGATTTCATGCAGCAATCTTATGTCTATATGTTGTATATGTTTACAATTATGTTAGTTTGTCCAAATAGCCTGTGAAAATGGTGGGACTATGCAAAAAACGGTGGTAATTCCTAAACATTTGACGCAGCATTGTTGTTAAACCTGATCTGAACTGAAACTGAAAGCCTACACTTCTATCACATCTTGATTAAGCTGAAATCTATTGTGGTTGTGTAGAGATACAAAACTATGAACACTGCATCACTGCCCAAAAGGATCTGACTGATTTTAAAACAGTTGTATTTTGCAGCATCGTACTCCATGGGTCCAGCCCTTTCTACTTCTATTTCTCTCTGCTTTTGCAATAAACAAAAACTGGACAAAACACCTGTCTTGGTTTGATAGTAGTTTGAAACCTGTAGTTTCAAATGAACTGTTGTCCCCCTTGTAGAAAGAAGGCATAGTTATACAATAAATATAGAAAGACCTTGTTGTACTTTTTTTTTTTTTGAAAAATTACCATTTTTTTGGCCCCCTTTGAATCCTGTATAGATATTCAAAGACACAAAGGTGTTTGTGTTCGCTGGATGTAAACAATTTTGTGTGCGCACAACATTAATATTTCCCACATTTTCCAATATATGGTCTTCTGCTGCCTTCCGTCTAACAGTGCTTAAATGCTGTATTAATAGCATTAATCTCTTGTGTGTGAGAGAAAGTGACAATGAGAGAGAGATGGTGAGGGGAAGAAAGAGAGGGAAAGAGAAAGAGAGAGAAGGGTGAGTCCTTCAGCAGAAGGGGTCAGTGCTCTAATCTGAGAAGGTGATGACATTGTGAGGATATTTAATGAGAGGATAAGAGCAAAACCAAGGGGCGGGGGAATTAGCCTTTTTAGATATCATTAAACATTAATACTGTCACGGGACAGGGGCACACTGGGGTCCTTTTCATTGACTTTCATGCTGTGTGCTAATAGAGTTTCACCTCTGGGGACGTCCGCACACCCCACCCTCAACCCTCGGTGCAAAGCTAAAATGAAGATCAGATTGCCACCCTGCTTCTGAGGATGATATTAGTTTATGTGTGTTTATGGGAGTATGTGTGAGTGTGTGTGTGCCTGTGTGTGCTAATTGTAGATTATCTGAGGTTAGGCGATCTCTCTTGCTCTCTTCCTGTCTTATGTTCATGAGTATGAGATATGCAAAATCAAATTATTTCAACCTTTTATCCCCAAATTTATTTATTAACTTTTTCAATTTTACAACAAACAAAACAGTGACAATCACAGTCAATTATTATGAAAATTACTTAAATTATCACTTGACTTACATACAATACAAACAAACAAAAAACAAAAAAACACATTCAAAAACAACACGCAAGAGCAGCATAAAATGTAGTGCTTAAACCAATACCACAGTCCACATATTGTAGATTAAATTATCACCAAATTCACAAAAAAGTATAGGGGTACGTTATAATTTCAATTTATCTAAAATTGGTTTCCATACACACGTGGACAAAATTGTTGGTACCCCTCAGTTAAAGAAGGAAAAACCCACAATTCTCACTGAAATCACTTGAAACTCACAAAAGTAACAATAAATAAAAATTTATTGAAAATTAAATAATCAAAAACAGCCATTACTTTTGAATTGTTGATTAACATAATTATTTAAAAAAACAAACTAATGAAACAGGCCTGGACAAAAATGATGGTACCTCTATAAAAGATTGAAAACTATTTGACCAGAGTGACATGATTAACTCAGGTGTGTCATTTAATTGACATCACAGGTGTTTCCAAACTCATAATCAGTCAGTCTGCCTATTTAAAGGGAGACAAGTAGTCACCCTGCTGTTTGGTGAAAAGGTGTGTACCACACTGAACATGGACAACAGAAAGCGAAGGAGAGAATTGTCCCAGGACATCCGAAAAAAATTATAGACAAACATCTTAAAGGTAAAGGCTATAAGACCATCTCTAAACAGCTTGAAGTTCCTGTGACAACAGTGGCTCATATTATTCAGAAGTTCAAGACCCACGGGACAGTAGCCAACCTCCCTGGACGTGGCCGCAAGAGGAAAATTGATGACAAATTGAAGAGACGGATCGTTGGAATTGTATCCAAAGAGCCCAGAGCAACCTCCAAAGAAATTAAAGGTGAACTCCAAGGCCAAGGTACATCAGTGTCAGATCGCACCATTCGTCGTTGTTTGAGCCAAAGTGGACTTCATGGGAGACGACCAAGGAGGACACCACTGCTGAAAAAAACTCATAAAAAAGCCAGACTGGAATTTGCAAAAATGCATGTTGACAAGCCACAAAGCTTCTGGGAGAATGTCCTTTGGACAGATGAGACCAAACTGGAGCTTTTTGGTAAGGCACATCAACTCTATGTTCATAGACTCAAAAACCAAGCATACGAAGAAAAGAACACTGTCCCTACGGTGAAACATGGAGGAGGCTCAGTAATGTTTTGGGGCTGCTTTGCTGCATCTGGCACAGGGTGTCTTGAAAGTGTGCAAGGTACGATGAAATCTGAAGACTATCAAGGCATTCTGGAGAGAAATGTGCTGCCTAGTGTCAGAAAGCTTGGTCTCAGTCGCAGGTCATGGGTCTTCCAACAGGACAACGATCCAAAACACACAGCCAAAAACACCCAAGAATGGCTGAGAGAAAAGCGTTGGACTATTCTAAAGTGGCCTTCTATGAGCCCAGATCTGAATCCCATTGAACATATGTGGAAGGAGCTGAAACATGCCATTTGGAGAAGACACCCATCAAACCTGAGACAACTGGAGCTGTTTGCTCATGAGGAGTGGGCCAAAATACCTGTTGACAGCTGCAGAACGCTCATTGACAAATACAGAAATCGTTTAATTGCAGTGATTGCCTCAAAAGGTTGTGCAACAAAATATTAAGTTATGGGTACCATCATTTTTGTCCAGCCCTATTTCATTAGTTTGTTTTTTTAAATAATTATGTTAATCAACAATTCAAAAGTGATGGCTGATTTTGATTATTTAATTTTCAATAAATTTTTATTTATTGTTACTTTTGTGAGTTTCAAGTGATTTCAGTGAGAATTGTGGGTTTTTCCTTCTTTAACTGAGGGGTACCAACAATTTTGTCCACGTGTGTACATCATAAAATTTTTGGGGATTACCCGATATTTCAAATCTCAATTTTTCAATGTGCCGCACTCTGACAAATTCTCTAAGTCAGGCTTCAAATTGAGGTGGGACATCTGCCTTCCATAGTCTCAGGATGCACCTTTTAGCTATGACCATACCCTATGCAATCAGTAAAGTCACATCGTGACCCAGTGATTGCAGTACTTCTGAGAAGCCCAAAAGAGCCGTTTCAGGGTCAGGGTTAATAGTGATTTTAAGCGCTTGGGAGAACCATTCAAATATTGCGACCCAAAAATCCCGAATCCTTGGGCAAAGCCAAAATTGATGTGCCAATGTACTGTCCATAATCTTACACCTTTGACATAAAGGTGATGTTTGTGGAAAAAACTTATGCAGCTTCACTTTTGAGTAGTGCAACCTGAAAACTACTTTATACTGAATGGTCTGAAGTCTTGAGTTCACAGAACCATGATGAATGTCGCTCAACGCTCTCTGCCAGATATCATCCCTGATTGAGATATTTAGATCGTCCTCCCATTTCTGTTTAATTGTCAGTGTAGGAAAAGAATATTTTTTTAAAAAGAATTTTGCTAGTGAAGAAATCAAATTTTTGGACTCTGGAGGCCCCAATAATATTTTAAAGAGATCATTTTCCATAGGAAGGGAGTCAAAGGTTGGAATATTTTGCCTAACATAGTTTCTTAACTGTAAAAACCTAAAAAAAAAAAAAAAGACTTTTAGGCAAATTGTATTTTTTTTGTAATTGCTCAAATGAGCTAATTTTTTTGTTAATATACACATTTTTAATTGTCTCAATACCCTTCTGACTCCATTCCCTGAAAACAGCATCTGTAAATGAGGGGGGAAAAGCATGATTGTGCCATACCGGAGTGTATACAGCCGTATTTGGGAGTTCACAAAATTTTCGGATCTGCAACCATATTTTTTGAGAGTGCAATATAGTAAAATGTTCTGCCCTCTGAGAGGCCAATGGCCTAGGTGATGAGAAAAGAATTGCATGGAGAGAAGTCTTTGAAACCAAAATATGTTCTATTGTCAGCCAAGAGGGGATATTATCTAATGATGAAGATTCTTGATTTATTTGCCAATGTACCATGACTCTGACATTGGCGGCCCAACAATAATGCAAGAAACAAGGTAGGCCTAGGCCACCATATTCCCTGGGTTGTTGCAGGTGTTGTTTTGATATTCTATGCGCCTTGTAGTCCCATATGAAAGGTAGGATAATCGAGTCAATCAGCTTAAAATAGGATTTTGGGATATATACCGGGATATTCTGAAACAAATAAAGAAATCTAGGGAGGGAAACCATCTTAATAGTATTTATTCTACCAATCAATGATAGTGGTAACGTTCTCCACTTTTCAACATTTTCTTTAAGAGAGATTAATCTTTGAGTGAAATTTAGTTTGAATAGAGAATTTGGATTCTTTGTGACTGTAATTCCCAAATATTTAACAGTATCTGAAATTTTGAACTGAATTGAAGCTACGAATGCAGGATCCAAGTCTGTTGTAAGTACCATAAGATCACTCTTTTGCCAGTTTATGGTATAACCGGATACCATCCCAAAACCATTAATCAATTTTAACAAAATGGGAATAGAATGCTCGGGGTCTGATATGAAAATGGCGACATCATCAGCATAGAGTGTTACTTTGTGTTCAACTCTTCTGATTGTTATAGGTTTGATAAGTGGGTTAGCTCTGATGCTAATAGCCAGGGGCTCAATCGCCAGAGCAAATAACAATGGTGATAGTGGGCACCCCTGGCAAGTGCCTCTCTCCAGTGGAAATGGATGTGATCTGTCTTGATTAGTAACAACTGAAGCAGATGGTTGTGCATAAACTGAACGGACCCAGGACACAAATGATTCTCCCAGACCATATTTTTCTAGCACCTTGAACAGATATCCCCACTCAACCTGATCAAATGCCTTTTCGGCGTCCAGATATAAAATTACTTGTTTAGAGCCTACTGGGAATTTGTAGTATGTGATATTTAGCACCCTTCTCGTATTGAAAAAAGAGTACCTGTTAGGGATGAACCCAGTCTGATCCCCATGCACAATAGACTCAATACATAAATTTAATCTAGTAGCAAGTATTTTAGTGAATATTTTACAGTCAAGATTTAGCATGGAGATTGGACGGTAAGATGCAGGATTGGACTCCTCCCTACCAGGCTTTAGTAGTAGAGGTATGTTTGCTTCATATAACGTAGGAGGGAGGACTTTAGTTTCTATTGAATGTGTGAGCATTCTAAGTAGGAGTGGGGATATCTGTACTGCAAATTTCTTTTAAAATTCAGCCCCATACCCGTCAGAACCTGGGGCTTTCCCCGAAGAAAATTATTTAATGGAGTTCAAAACCTCTTTTATCTACAAAGGTTGGTTCAATGTGTCACGTGAGGAATCATCCAATCTTGGAATGGGGATCTCCTTGAGCCAGGAATCTACATCTCCTTGTGCTTTTGACCTGTACAGCTCTTTATAAAAATTGGCAAAACATTCATTTATGGACTTTGGCAGAGTAATGTTGTCTCCAGTATTGGATTTAATTCAATGTATAGCCCTACTATTTTGTTGACCTCTAAGTTGTCTAGCCAGAAGAGTGTGAGGCTTATCTCCAAGTTCAAAATAACGTACACGCAGACGTGACATTTGGGAGCTTACTTGTTTTGTTAAAATTGTATTGTATTCATATTTAAGATTAGTAATTTCTTGTAGAATAAGATTGCAATTATTTTGTCTATAACTTGTTTCTAATTCTGATATTTTATCATCAATATCCTTTAGTCGAGTATCCATCATTTTTTTCTGAGAGGCCTCATATGAAATTATATGTCCTCTCAGGACCACCTTAAATGTCTCCCATAAAACAGAGTCCTATGTGTCCATTGTGTCATTAGTCTGTAAAAATTCCTCAATTTTCTGTGACAGATGTTTACAAAAGTTAGTCATTCAGTAAATATGGTTGTAATCTCCAGGTTGAACTTTGTTTTGGTATATTAAATATGAGATATGCAAAATCTAATTATTTCAACCTTTTATAAAGGAGGGCTTGCATACTTTTAACAAATCCTAAGAAGCATATAAAACCTACAGGATGCTATTCTTATAGCATTATTCTTATGTAGTTTTTCTCAAAGTAACTCTCACAGTATCAAGTAAATTTCTTTCATATGGTTCTGTTCTGTATTAGTACATGATATGCTAATTCACTTTAGTGTGAATTGGTCAGTGTTTATGTATACAACACAAGCATGTTCTGGTGCCACAACAGTTTTAATCTTTAGCAAGGTTTAAGTAACATTTAGCTCTGTCATAAGTTAATCTCCTGTTCATTTTCTCATAATACATTTGTTTGAGCTTCAGTGTTGAAAAAATGAAAACTCAGACTTTGAACTTTACTAGTACTAGTGAAAAACACAACTATGGGAGAAGTGTTGATCCTGGTACTATTCTGCCGCTCAAGTTATTTAACTCAAGTGTCCTCTAACTGTATGGTGCTGGCCACAAGAAACACCAGCAGAGGGCAGTAATTCCCTTCTAAAGAAAAAGGATTGGTTGTACCCACAAAGTCCTGTTATTGTTTGTGTGTGCGTGTGTGCGTGTGTGTGTGTGTGTGTGTGTGTGTGTGTGTGTGTGTGTGTGTGTGTGTGTGCGCGCGTGCATGTGTATGTGTGTATGTGTGTGTACTTGTTGTTCATTTGGGTGTGGCTGCAAATGAATGAGCCTGGGTGATCACTCTACTCAGTGGGATGTGGGCAGATGGTGATAGAGGGAGCCATTACTGTACAAAAGTAACTGTGCAAGTTATATTGAAATACAAATTAATTAGTAAATCTTTTTCCCAGGGATTCCTGTCCTGTCTCCTCCTCTCCCGGAGTGCTGTCTGTGAACATCTCGACTGTGCAAAGTAAGAAACATTATCACAACACGCAAGAATTAATTATTTAGTTATTGTTCCCATTTTAAAACTAAAAACTGAAGGTTGACAGTTCATCAGGTGTGACAACTAAAAATTATTTTTAACAATATGTAGATGTTTTAGTAGTCTTGCATTTTTTGTTAGCCTTTATTTTTATTTAGTTCTGACTTTTTCTTTATTATTTTCATTCAGTTTTATTTAGTTGTTAAAACGCTTATCTAAGACACAGTTATATTAAGAATAATTCAAAATAGGACTCTTCAGCTTTCTCCAGAATTTTGCCACCATTATACTGACTTTGATAGATTGGCATTAAGACATAACATGCTTGCCATCTGCTGGTGTAAAACTGACACAGCTAAAAAAAAAAAAAAAGGGAAGTGAAATAAATTGGCAAATATGTAAACAGACACTACAGACACTGTCTCTATAATGTTAGTTTATCTAGATCTAGGTTAGTTCTCATTTCTTATCAAGTGTCATATTTATGTCAGACCATTTTTTCTCACTGAGTTTTGGTTATTTTGGTAGTTTTTATTTATAATGTCAGTCTTGATGTGAAGTGAACTATGTGGTTTGAAATATTCAGGACTGTCCTCGAGGCTTTATTTTTCTTTCTCTAACAGGTCCACTCAATCCAGTTACAACAATTAATCTGATCTGAATCTGCTTCGGCTGACCAGGCGCAGCAAAGTAAGTGGATGCACATGTACTTAATTTGATTTATCTAAACATAGAAATTTTATAAATTACTTTTAGGCTCTCTTGTAATGATTGGTTTTTAATGGTGGAAATCCAACAGAGAAGCTGCCCTTGAAATGAACTTTTTGAGATGTAAATGCAGGCACAATGAATTACCACATACATGTATCTCTTCCATACAAGTTAAATATGACTGAGTCACAGGTTTCCAAGGGTTAATAAATTTAAAATTAACTGTACAGAGTGATATGTGTCACATAAGCATACAGTACAATTGTCCTGTTCAACGTATACCAAAAAGGGTTTTATGAAAAATATGATTTTATATATCAGTTGTAATCAGAAGTGAACCTTTACATTTATAATCTAAGTTACTCAAGTATTTCTACTTTATGTCTTGACTCAACTACCACTGATGAAACTACTCAAGTTTTTGTATTTATCTATACGTCACAATATTGTAATAACAAATTTGTTCATTTAAACTAAACGATAGGAGGGTGACAACTTTTATTTCAAGACTGGACAGTGCTCTAAACTGTGTTTACTAATGTTAGCTTGAAGATTATTTAGCACACATTTCACTTTTAACAGTGGTGAGAGTTGTGGTTGTGACAGTAGCTGCAGCATTAAAATATGAGTAGTTGGGTTAGGCAATAAAATGACCTCAGCAACTATAATGTGGAAACATCCCACAATAATGATGACAAAGTGATGGGGATTGCCCTGCCCTAATTTGCATATATATGTATATATATATATATATATATATATATATATATATATATATATATATATATATATATATATAATTGAGCAACATTGTGTAAGGAGTCTGCACCTTACATCTCACTTAAAAGATTCATTTTTATATTTAGGAATCCCATGATTGGCTCAAACTGTCAGTTAGATCCCATAATGGACTCAAGACCCAATTATGAATAGACAAACTAACCACACACCACAGCTTGCTCTTAGTTCATGTTTTAACTCTGGTCTGTTTAGATCTATCGGCTAGACGTCCAGTCACCCCATTCTGCTGGAAGGCTGATAGCCACAGGTCACATGACCTGGAAGAAAAAGCCAAGGAGACTTTTGGGATCCCTCTTTGGTCAGAAACACCGTCTCATTGTTATTGCATGCACACACTATGAGTAACATGACTGATGGACTGCTCTATTCTGATTAAAAGTGGGTGGTAGGAGAGGCTTGATGAGCTTCAAAATGAATTTATCTTGTGCAGAAACACAGAATTCACTAAGAAAATCAACCCATGTACTGATAATGTATACTTCTGTGCAGTTTTGAAGCAATTTGAAGTGCCACGCCATTCTGAAATGCAAAACAATAAAGCTATCTAAAAAGGAGATAGTCACAATAGATATGATGTTTTGTGCACAGTGATGGAACAATTTCTTATTCTCTGCTGCAACCTCACTTTATGTCTATTTTTCCTGGCCTGGCTTCAGCATGGGCTGTATATCAACCTGAAGGGAAGTCCAAAGGCTGATGAACTGACCTGTGTCCGTGTGAGACCACATTGTTTTGGTGTCCTATATGCCCTGGGAACACAACACCCAGCGCAAATCTGGTGAGTAACAAAACTTTTTTTTTTTTCCTTTATTCACATTTAATAACATGTAAGCATTGTGCAACGAACAAACAAAACAAACAAACAAAAAACAGACAACAGGGGTACATAATTGAAACATACAATAGGTTGTGAGTATTGTGTGTGTGCGGGAGTGTAGGGGTGAGCGTGTACATGTGCTAGTTTGTGGTACTTTCTTGGTGGTTGTTTAGCTGGTTATAACAATAAAAGTAACATCAGAGATCATGAGGAGGGCTTAAGCAGAGGCAGTGTTTTAAACAGTAATTTCATAATAATAAATCACAAAAAAAAGAAAATAAAAGAATAGGAAAAGAAACATGGCAAACAGACAACAAAAGGAAGTAGACACACATTATAGTATGATAATGCTAAATTGAGGGGGAGATGAGGGAGCAAAAGAAAGGAGAAGACAAAAAAACAAGGATCAAGGAAATGTAACAAAATATATTTGAAGGGAAAATTAATTAAATTTAGTCAGAGTAGCAGTAATGGCAATAATAGTTGAAAAGAACTGTAGGAAGGAACTGTCCAAAGAAAACTAAACTTCAAGCAACACATTGATTCCCAACAAAACTTCTACCATCCGCCAATGTTAAATTGATGGAATTTATTCTTTTATGAAGATGCCCAAGCAGGCATGTGTGACTACCAGAGAACTAAGATTGAACTGTAAAGATTAAGATATCACAATATAAGAATATTCTCATCCTCTAGTAATTACTAGGTATACTAGACCTATTGCTTCTTGAGTTTTGTGTACAGTCATGCACAAGCCACTTGACTGACCCATCTCCAGCAGCCTCTTTAATGTCAGTAAATGGAATAAGAAGTTTCTCCCAGTCATCAACGTAGACCACAGAAACGGCTCCCTGCTGCTACAGTTCCTCTAATACACCAGGGACATAATTATCCCTTCTTGGAAAGGCATGCTTGCCTTCTGCATGAAAGTTAACTTGAGACTGAAGTGAGTAGCTCCAATGTAGCATGCAGTCCATCTATTCAGTTAGGTTGCAAGTTGGCATCTGTCCTGCAGGAATGATTTTTTTTTTTTTTTTTTTGAATGATTTTGGCTCCTCCATCAAAATATCCCGGGTAATATGGTGACATTAGTCATATAGACAAATTCTATGGAAAGGCCTTCAGATTCATCACAATTTCACAATGTCAATTTGACTTCTATCAACAGATTATGCTGCTGTTTGTTCAGTGAAACTCCTCTTTAACAGTTTAAACTGTGGAGTGTGTGAAGGAATTCCTTCAGGCAGATTTTAGCCTCTGACATTGTAACACCTTCTGCCATCTTACCACCGTCAGGGGCTACACCAAGGAAAGGCAAAACTGGCAGATTTGAAAATACCACATCAACAGTCTTAAAAAATATACACAAAGCAATGGGGAAAAACAAAATAAACAGATGCACGTCCAGAAGCACATTTGAACACCTATTCTGTACAAGTGTTAGGAGTGTTTAGACTGTTACAATGAATGTGTTCATCCAACTAGATGAATCAACATTTGTAATGCTGTCAGGTACAAATACAGACAAATGGACTAAAGGCCAGTTGCCTTAACCTGCACCTTTTCTCTAAATGAGACAGTCTGGATTTGCACTGACTGAAACTGAAAAAGCAGCTGTGCTGTTCTGGTCACCCAGTGAAGTCAAATATTTTTAATGTAGGTACTTTCACTGAAATATCCACAGTATAAAAACCAAATATGCAATTTCAGTGTGAATAACAGTGATTATTTCAGCACGATGGACAAATGATGGACAAATAATGCACAAATAGTAAAATGCAATATATCATTGAAGTTATCTTTATAGCTCATTACATCACCCTGGAAGTGGCTTTTTGTTGGGCTAGCTTATGCCGTACTCCCAACTTCCATAGTTGATGATAAAGCCTGAATGCACCATTAAGCAAAAAAAAAACAATGCACTATATATTGAAGGATTTCATGAGCCGTCAAAGATATACCTGTTGTATCACCATGGTTGGGCAAAAAAAAGCAATATATTTCAGCAATAATTGGTGAAGCCACTGGGACAAAAGGGCCTCGTTGGCTGTAATGGCATATTCAGCCTTGAAATGTAGACTATGAATGAGGCAGTCCTTGAACTGGAACTGTTTTTTAAAATATTTTTTACAGTATCTTCTCTAAGAGACTTACCCATGTGACTCAAATGTTAAGTCAATTAACTCTGCAGGGATCAAAGGCCCAGCAACAATAACTAGAGAGACCCACTTAGTGTCAGTAATAGTGGTGTGCAGACGCAAAAGTGTATGGCAGTGTACAGAGCAGAAAACCTCCTATTCCCAAACAGTTCTTACTGCAGTCCCAACATATAACTCAAGTTTTCTATTCTATCAGCAAACTTTCAACTTCAAACTCCCCTGTTGTGTTTTCAGCGACTGTACATTATCACCTCTTGCAATTCTAGACATTCCTAATACTACAGAATAGTGCCTTCAAGGGAAAGAAGGACTATAAACAGATTTACAGTATATATATACCCATACAGTAGAGATATTGAGCATTGCTCCCACTAGAACAATCCTGATCAGGGTTCCTACTCAGCTGATTTTCTAATACACAGTCGACCTGCAACGTAACAAATTGAATTTAATGACAAATATAAACTGTGCCCAGCCACCGACTAAACACAGCAGACTATAATATCCCAGTCAGACGGCCACACACTGCAGTGGAACTCGTGTGTGCTGTGACTGATACTACCCAGCTTCAGCTCTCTTAAAAGTGAGAAGGAAGAATGGAATAAAAGTGCACAAGTTTGCTTTCAGGTTTTTCTATATTGGTCTGTCTCTGTGCCTGTTTGTATTCAAATCCTTTGAGCAAGTTGTACGTGCCTGTGCATACACATGTATGCGTGTTTTGACAATTTAATACTTGGAGCAAAGCTTTATAGATTCATGCTCAGAAAAAAAAATGTATCTAAGCTGGCTCTCTGTACAGAGTCCTGTTTTGGACTGATAGGACTAAGTCAGCAGATACTGGCTTCCTTTCATAACCCTATAGGGGAGGAACACTATGCCTCTGCTACCTCTGACCATATTATGGAGTCTGAGCATACACGATGCAGAGATTAACAAGGAACAAATACATTAGAGATTTCATGCACACTTATGTATGTGGTTCAGGAAACTACCTTTTATCAATGTACAGTGGGGCAAAAAAGTATTTAGTCAGCCACCAAGTTCTCCCACTTAAAATGATGACAGAGGTCTGTAGTTTTCATCATAGGTACACTACTGTGAGATACAGAATATGGAAAAAAAATCCAGGAAATCACATTTTAGGATTTTTAAAGAATTTATTTGTAAATTATGGTGGAAAATAAGTATTTGGTCACCTACAAACAAGCAAGATCTCTGGCTCTCACAGACCTGTAACAACTTCTTTAAGAAGCTCTTCTGTCCTCCACTCGTTCCCTGTATTGATGGCACCTGTTTGAACTCGTTATCTGTATAAAAGACACCTGTCCAGGAAATCACATTGTAGGCTAAAACTTAGAGTTATCTGTTGAGTGAAGCATGTAAAAACTTTAGACTCGATGCTTACACCCTTGCTCAATAATTTCATGCTTCATTTTTGCAGACTCTAGATGTATATCAGTGTCACCATTTTACTGCTCAGTGCAGTTGTTGTGGTCACTGAACAGTTCTAAAAATGGCAGCTAGACTAAGGTACAATGGGAGGTTTTTTTTGGACTAGAGCATAAAATCAGCCTTTGATCCTACAGATTTTCATTATTCATAAGAAAAGTGCAGTCCTAGAGTATATAAAAAAGACTAATAGTGTAGGAAGTGTTCAACAAGATTTATCAAGTGTGTGCACTAACACAGAGACCTCACCAGTGCTACCTCTACAGTAGAAGGTATGATTCTCAAGCAGCTGTTTTTAGCTCTAAAATATCAGTAGCAGTTCTGCCCTCATTATTTTGCTATTAGTGTGGCTCTCTCTGGCACTATCCCTGAACTAGCCAAGGAGGAGCATTAAAAGCTGCTTTGTAGGAATGTAATTAAATCAAATATTAATGAGCTGATCTTGAAGACTTAATATTAACTGTCCAATGTTGCGGGGGAGTTTCCACGTGGCAGGTGCCAGTTAAATAGCCTGTCTTGCCTGTCTGTCTGGTTAGTTCTGAAGCTGCGTTTCAAATTTAAGAGTGTGCCATAGTGTTGGTTTTATCAACTTACATGGTTGTGTGGTTTTTCACAGGTCATACTTTATTTAAGTGTGAGTTCATTGTCTGTCTCAACCAAGGACAGAAAGATACAGAGAAGCCACCGTTTTATGGCTTTGGGAGTGAGGCCGTGGGGGACAATTGCATACACAATGTGACTTTCGAACACATGTAAGAATATGTGCTGTGTTCCTTTGAAGACGACCATTATTTGAACATTAAGCAAGCTTGGCATAAATGTTGTATTGGTTTAAGTACCACCTTGGGATGGCAACCTTGATAACTGGGGGCATTACATGGTGTTAACTTACACCTGTCATCTCTGGTCCCCTCAGTAATGAACCTCAGTAATTGCCTCTGTTTAAAACATCTGGGACTCCTGTAAATTCTTCATCATAAAATCCCCTGCTCATAGGTTTATCATCAAAATAACTTTTTATATTGCAAAGGTCTTTAGCATCAGTCATTGAGTTCACAAGACAAATCGACTACAACTATACTTGAAGTGAATGAAAATAAGAACCTAGTAGTACCTAATCCGAAGATTTCAATTACATATAACAGCTGTTACAGAGAACTCAGGTACCATGAGGTACTTTAAGTCACAAGCAAACTTTGTTGTTGCTATTAAAATAAATACAGTGCAATCAAACGAACATCCCACTATTAATAATTCCAACACGTTAAAAAGGCAAAAGTTATTCACTTGGACTATGATGCTTGTTAACTTAGGAATTATGTAAATGGGAATCTGTGTATTTCCAATTAAATCCAAAAGTGATGTCTACTCAGAGGCCACTTTTGTGTTTCACAGACTACTTTTAGCTCACATAAGCCGCTGGTGCATCATTAAATAGTGAGCATAGCCAAGACTGAATGTGTTTCAAAAGCAAAAGTATTGAAGGTGTAGCAGCTGGGCTGTGATAATTTGGGAGCTAATGGGGGGGAAAAAAACGTTTTTCTTGACAGTTGACATCAAGACGCTGCCAGTGGTGGCGTACAGAGATAACCAGTGATATGGATGTTGTGATGGACATCAAACACTGGTGTTTATTGTCCTTGATTTTTGGCAAAATATATAGCAAGGGGAGCCATCAGGACAGTGGACCATGGCCTTTATGGCATGGCATCAGTACACATATTGTGGATTTAGTTGGATGTATTTGTGTTCGTGCTGCATAACTATCTCTTATGTAGTATTTTTTAAACTATAATCATTTGTGTCTCTGTAGCTGGAAACATCTAAATTGGACTTCAGATCAGATAATGCAGCTGTAGACTTCGTGCCGTGGCCTGTTTTAATTAAACAACAAGCCAGAGTGCAGCTGGTATCACTTCACTTTTTTTCCTGACTACAGCTTCACAGCTGCATGAAATGGCTACATTTGATTGCTTGATACTAACAGTGTTTTAATGAAAGGATGCCATCCCTAACACACAGGCTATTGAGACTCACCCATAATCATGCAATTACCAAAATTAAATCCTGGTACCTTGGTATACATGCCTGCCCAAAGTGATGAACTAAAATAAATGTTAAAAAACCCAAACTTATCAGCCACCAGATAATACTTTCCCTTCGTTCTTGCATTTAATTTCCTTGGATATAAAGCCTTGCAGGCCAGTCAGATTTGCAACTCTAATGTTACATATGTTGGAGTTGCCAACATAACTTGTTTTAATCTAGATATTGAAAAAGGGGAGAGGCTGTCATTTGATTGGTTATTTTCGTAAACTAATAGCATTTTTTTCCCCATTGCATCACTAGAAAGTCTCAGGTTCTGATTTGTTGATCAGAGAAAACAGTTAAAGGTGCAGCTGAGGTGTGGAAGAAACATCTATGGAAACAGTAATGGTAGTACCAGCAGCTCTGACTTTATTCATGTTTAAGAAAAGAGACCAGAAGGAGCAACAATGTTGCATTAGGTTAATATTATTCCCAGTACTGTTCTCTGATAAACTTCAGCTAATGTTAGTGTAAGTCTTTATCACAACAAGTATTTTAACTTATCATGGCATGAAATAATAACTAGATGAGCCCTCAGTAGAGGGCAGAACCACGCCCTCTACTGGCGAAAACCCTGTCCTCCCTATACAACTGATGCAATATGTATCAATTTAGATCATTGTACGTATCTCCCTCCCTACTTGATCTGCTGACCTGTAACTCCACAACTGAGCAGGGGACCTTAGACTGATCTTCAGTGCCAAGTTTGATTATCCTGACTTCAGCGGTTGCAGAGATATCGGACATACATACATACATACATACATACATACATACATACATACATACATACATACATACATACATACATACATACTTACCCAGCCAGATACCGCACCGAATGCAATAACCCCGCCGACGTACCCGTCGGGCGTGGTTAATGATGGAACATCGCAGAGGAAACCGCTGCTCTCCCAAAATTAAATCAATAATAATAAAATACCTGCATGATTGTCCATGATACTGCCAGGAAAATGTTTGTCGAGTGAACAAAACAAATGTTAAAGTGTTGTTAAGTTGTCTGGGAAGAACACACAATACTACCTAAGGAAATAATCATACCAACTAGGTAACAGTTTATCTTCATTTATTTTAGAGTGTAAATGTATGTGTGTTCTTCATTGTTGTGTTGACATAAAAATTATTACTTGTCTGCCTTGATAAAAACTGGCAAAAAGTACAAAAAACAATGGGCGAATTCAAACTAAAACATATTTTCTTATTTTCTCTATTTTCAATAGGTCTTTAAAATGATCAATAATTGTTGAAACTGACTGACATTAAACATTGTATCAAGATATATTTATAGCTATGTCATCAGCCCTAATGATATATCGTAATAATTTGGCTGAGCCAAAGCAAGAAGAATGACATGAAATTCTTTCTGTCTGTTGCACAGATCTAGCTGTCTGACATGCCTGTCTGCAGTCATCACAATTATTAGAACCCAGGTCTACATAAATATTTTTTCCCCAATCAGCACCAGAAATGTTTAATAAGGAGAAATTAAGACTCAGAAGATTAGAATTGTTTGTGTGTTGTCAGCTTACGCACAGTGTGTTTTTTAGATGAAGATCAAATCTAATTTCACCTTAAGCAGAAAACAAAGTAATGCCAAAGGGTCATAATTTTTCTTGTCATTGTATATGATGCCTACTACACAAGAAAACTAAATTATCTGTAAAGGTTTTGATGCAACGTTTAATAGGTATGTGGTTTGTGGTGGCGGGATGTGATTAGTGAGTTCAGCCAAAGCTGGGGGCATCTGAACTGAAGAAAAAAAAGCTGGAGCTCTTGGACAAGTCATTTTGTTTTGTGCTCAACATGTGAGCAGTGTGTTTGTTTTTGTCCTTATTGCTGGTATTATCTATCATTGTAAAGCTCAACCATTTGATTTCTGCAATTCATCTTTGAAAATGCAGTCATGAAGAAAAATGTTACTCTGAAAACGAAATTAGATTCCATGCCAAGTCATTTGTTATCCACTGAAAGTATACCGCCTGTTGAGTCAATTGTCCCACTTAATTGTAAAGCTGCGTTACATCCGATAAAAAGTACTTCTGTTTTGTTTTTAAAGGATTTTAATGTTCCTTTTCTACAAATACAGCTATGGAGGTGGATGACCGAGAAGACTAATGGTGTATTTTGTGTAGAATTGATACAAGCCATACTTTAGAGACACGGAGTAAAGAAAAAATAAGCTTATGTCCAGGAGAAAATGATGTATTTAAGATGAAGCTGACCTCTTGCTGCCCTCCCTTTTGTTACTCTACTCTTCACACTGGCTTTCAGAAGAATGACTATTTAAGATGGATGATTTCTGTGTGTGGAAAAAGATCCCTGGACATATCTAACTGTGATTATTACCTCACTTGACCCTTTCAACCTTTCTGAGACGGTCAATGTTCAGTTGGATACAATATTAACCCTCTAAGAAAAGACAATAACTTGAACCCAGGACGTCTTTGGAGACACAACCATGTAACTTACAATCGAGAATCATGAAGCAGAAACACTTCCAGGGTTATATACTGCTTTCAAAATATTAAACTAGTAATTAATATAAGTTTTTCTACTCACAGTATCATGAGAAAATTGTTCAATATTGACATCCAAACCACGAGGCTGCAGGGAGCTCTTGTATATAATGAAGTCATTGGGACTGTAGTCAGAATGATGACATATGAAACCTGCACCAGTCAGCCACAACATTATGACCACTGACAGGTGAAGTGAATAACACTGATCATATTGGTACTATGTGATGGTCTGCTGGAAAACCTTGGATTTTGGCATCTGTGTTGATGAGACTTAGACACCTGAATAAACGTTGTCCCAGAACAAGCACAGTCCTTCATGCAAATTACAATCCTAGATGTCACTGGCCTACCCCTACAGGAAAATGCACCTTACCACATTGCAAAAACATCAAACAAATCAGGAACATCTTGAGGAATATGACCATCGACCATTGATTTGACCTCCAAACTTCGAAGACCCCATTCTGATCAAGCATCAACAGGATGCAGAGGAACAAGTGCCCCAGTGCACAACCCACAGTACCCAAAGGATCCACTGGTGCCAGACCCAATAGGACACTCTGAGAGGTCCTCTTTTCCATGCCCAGTGGTTCAGAGCTTTTTTTTGACCACATAAGGGGTACCAACACAATATTAGGCAGGTGGTCATCATGTTGTGCATGATCGGTGTATTTTTGAGATTGTGAGTCGTATGGTCGAATTCATGTGGGCTAGCATGAGTATCGCTAAGCTATTGAAGCCAGCACAGGTAATTACCGTGATGGCCTTTGTGGTTGAAGTAGTACTTTTACCGCTTCACTTATTCAGTCAATTTCTCAGATACAATCAGTTTTTAGCAGAGGAAAGTGATCTATAGCTATCCATCTATTATCTTTACCACTTAACCCTCATTAGGTTTGTAGAGGGGTTGGAGTCTATCCCAGCTGACTTCGGGCAAAGGCAGAGGACACCCTGGACAGTTCACCAGTCTATCGCAGGGCTGATCTATAGCTAATTTTAAAAAAAAAAAGAAAGAAAGAAGAAAGAGAGGACAACACTGGTGGAGAAATCCTGCCTCAGTCAGAGCTGATAAGTGATGGCGCCGGCAGTGAGATGGCGACTGACCCAGTGAAGAAGAAAAACTACTACATTCACAATTTTCACAATATGCAAATTTCTATTAGTCTTAATTATCACTGTTAACAGCATTCAAAAAGCAAAATGTGGACTATAGGTATACTAGTTAATGAACAAAACAACAGAAAAAAAGAAATCACAGTGTAATTGCAAATTTAAACAGATTTAAAGTGCACAAGAACATATTTATCTGTAAGTACACAAGGAAACACCTGATTCCTGTGGTGCCTGAGATGGATTAGATTCTGGTAATGCTGTTATTTCATGGTTTTAACTTGACAATATAGGGTAGAAAAACTCACATAAACACATGCAAAAAATCCGCTATCCCACACTTGGAATCCATTTTGCATGCAGTGTCTCTATCAGGATGGTTACAGCACAAGACATATCGATGACTTACAGAGACTGAAAGGACCAAGAGCCTTCAGAATGGGCAGAAATTAATAAAAACAAACATCAGAGCAGCATGATAAGATAAGGGCTACATTTGCAAGTGTCATTACTGACCTGGATAGTAATTGCATGTGTGTTATCAGTCAATCAAAAAATATTCCAGCACAGAGTCCTTATGCAGAGAAACTAAATCATTCAATTTCAGAGTTTATTAGTACTCATTTTGTTTGCTTGTATCAACACAGTAGCATAAAATCACAACAGCATGGATATTTTTCTGTAGCCAGAGTCAAAAAACACTGTTGTAGTAAGTCTCTGTGCTATTGTATTGAACATTGGTACAGTGGTCTGATGCTGGACTTACACTCAATGTGTGGAAACAGATAATTTGCTCAAATGGAACTTAATCATTTTATGCCATGTCCGAATTGCAGGGTACAATACACAAAATCAAAGGGAAGTGCAAATGTTGATTTTAGCAACAAGACAACAATAGCATTTAGCAACAACATTCGATGGCTTCGCTGACATGTCACGTAGAATATCCAGGCACCCATCTCGATTGTTTGCCACCTCCAACCTCCCCCCAGACCCCGAGGGGTACCCTAATCTGGGGCACTCGTCAAATCTTCTGCCCATATAAGGGACAACACTTGCTCATGCAATGGTCAAAGCACGGCGACGTGACTATCGGCTTCAGCACTCGTTCAATTCGGGGCGTATTTTCGGGTTATACGCCACAATGTGACATCACAGGTTATGATTCATCGCCCACGTGACTCCATGTCTCCATGTCTTGGCCAATGGTTTGCCAGCTTCGCATCTTGTCCTAGTGGCAGGAGGCATAAAATTTCAATGCCATTTTACAAACCTTTTGTTAAGAGCTGGGGTGGTGGTCATCCGTTTGGATCTGCACAAAGGTAAATTCTTTCTAAATTATTATAGCTGACAAAACAGATGTATTTACAATTTTTCTGTGACCAAGAATTATGATTCCCTAAATGTAACTGTATATCATTGCGGGCCCCTTATGCTTCCTGATTATTTGTTGTGACATCTTTGGGAGGGGGATAAAAATAATCAGATTGGACACAAATTTTAAATTTTCCTCTCAGTCACTCCAAATGAGTGACATGCTATGTCTTACCATGTTAATTTCTCTTATAGTCATCGAACTATGGGGGCATGATTAATAACAGATATCATTGGCTTTGTTGTCCTCTAGGGAATCTCTTTGTTCCTGAATGGATAATGTGTAATCTTGTCTGCTACTTTGCTGTTATGAAGTCAGTTTAGTAAAAAAAAAACACATTAGTTGCTTACATTACTTGTAATATAGTGGCAACGATGCATGTTGAGTTTTCAAGTATCTCCAGCGTGGCACATTTAGTTTAGATTTGTTTGAATTACAGCCCTTTTCAGATGAAATATGAATTTCAGTTCAGAAAAAGATGATTAAAATCTTACTATTTATAGAAAAACGTTGGAGACAGTTTACATTTAGCAGTGTATCATTATCTAATAATTGACACAAGTGATCTATGTTCTCCATTAGCGATTACCAACAGCACGCAGAAAACAAGCCTTGTCTTTTAATTGTATTTTCTGGTCAGACAGAAGAAAGGGGGACAACTATCAGCGAGCATAGCTTATTAGCAGACACGCACCAATAAACTGTTTTAGCCCTCCAAGCTAATGCTCGGTGGCAGAGGAACAATGAAAGGGGCTGTCGGCTTGTGACTGTTATTTTTGCTGAGATGTTAACCAGGCCGAGTGATTGAAAATGACAGGTTATAGCCCGCTTTTGGGGCAAAAGGGAGGGTCTGGCAGGATGGCAGCTTACAGAGATGAAGCAACAAAACAATTCTCGGTACATGCAACTGCGAATTTATTCTTTTCTATGTGCTCTTCTACAACTCCTATTCCCAAATGCATCAAAGCTGTTAGTGGCCGAGAAACCATTTTGAAATCTTAGAAAGTACATCGTTGCAGAGGGATGGTGCTAATAGGCCACAGCAGCGAGCATAAGATGTTTAGCCCGAACAATGGCAATTCTTGTTCAAGCTTATCATCTAAAGATATGTTCTCTGGAAGCAAAATGCATTTAATTGGTTAAGTGCTATTTTTAAAAAAACTCAGCATACTCTGGTGATCTGAGCTACAAGAGGCAGAAAAGCCGAGGGCTTTCTATAGTATTTTGTGTGTCAGTTTGAGTGTTGTTTTCTGAAAAAACAGTTAACTTCTAATAGGCAAATCTTACAATTTTCACATCCCAAAAAATTTAAACACTCGTCTAACACACTTCATAAAGGATTGAGATCAAAATTGCATGGATAAGGTACAGGGTTGATAATGAAAGATGTCCGAAAAATATGAATGTTGCGCACATATGGTAAATTTAAGCTGGATACTGTGACATTAGGACCTGACAGGGATAATGTCACTTGCGTATATGCAATAACATTATTGAGAGAGTGCAAAGGTTTTTAACAGCTTGTATATCTACAGGAGTAAAAAAATAGCTGTTTTATAGTTAACTGTAGTATCTGACATTTCCTGTGATTTTGTTTTGTAATATAACAAAAACTAAGCAACCAAAAATGCATGGAATGAATGTATACAGCAGACATTGCATCACCACTAAAGCAACAATCACATGCACCTCAGTCCATTCAGATTTGTGTAATGGAGTCATTTGAACAATATTGTACCTTTGTTGTATTTCCTTTGTCATTTTGCGTTATCTTTATTGCCATGCTTGTCTGACCTCACTGTATAAGTTTCATGTTGCCGCTGCTGCACTGTCATTATATGTCGAAGGATAATGGAATCCCTAAAGCACCGACTGTCCTTGGGAACACATTAAATGGACACTGGGAATGATGAGCAGGGCATTCAATGCATACTCTCAATTATCAGCAAAGACAGCTATCATTATTTTAATAAAAAGACTTTTCGAAGATAATCACAGTAATTCAGAGATGCTTTATGATGGAGATTGTCTATAAAAACGAGGGTTTACAGTTTCAGGAAGAAGTAGCATAAAATACAGCAAATTTGAAGGAACAGACAAAGGTTATGTGATTAGCTTTAGTACCAAGAAAAAATATATAAATTTGACTCTCTTTTCCTGACCTCTACCATTGACACATCGACTATTTATTCTATGTATGGTTATTCCTCTGAATAATTATTTTATTAACTATAAATTGCCTTGGCTTGACTCATGTACTTCTACTTGAGGAGGAAAAACTGAAACAGGATTCCACTGAAAAAAAAAGTAATGTTTTTGTCCACAGTTTCAGGAGTATCTTGTTATATGTCAAATTCATCAAATCAGAAAACTCTACAACAGAAAAGAAAAATAAAACTAAAAAACAATAAAAAAAACTTGTGGCTTGTTAGTTCCACAGTGTTGCCTTTTACATCAACATCACAAATTATAAGCTCACTTTTTATTAGAAATTGTGATTAGTGAACCTGTTTAATGATAAAAGCTTCCTAATTCAAATAAGCTGTTATTCAGAACACAGTCTGGAATGTATTTTGGCTCTTATAAACCTGATCCTAACTGTCCCTGCCCTTTATTGGAGACAATTATAGAATTATGTACAACATGCAGAGCAAAAGAAATTTAAGACTTCTTGTGTAAGCAATGCTCTTTCTTCGTTACTTGATTTACCGTTTACCTCAACTCAAGGAGCCAGACCTTAACTTAGCACCCAACAATGCCTCATTCATATTCCTGGCAAATCTTTGTGATGGATCTATTTAGTGTGTTGGTCTTGGTTTTGACCTAGACCTGATGTACCAGCCCAGACTTGTTTGGAAGTGTCTAGATGACCTTTTCCGTGACTCAGGAGTTGTGTGGTGCTGAGTCCATGACAGCGAACACAATGTCTACAACGGCAAAGTTGCAAGATAGATTGGACCCCCTGTGGCCCTCTTACAGCAGATATTTTCTTGTACATCACTTCCAGAATATGTCTGGCCCACATACTTTACAACAAAATTTCAAGCTTTTAGCTGTCTAAGTCAAAAACAGGAGCTTCACATTATCTGGGGTGTGACTGTACGGATTTAGAAATGCTTTGCTGTCTACAAATCTACAGCTTTAATTTTAGCTGTGCATTAGTTATTGCATTAAAACAACTCAGTGAATTCATGGCAGGTTCTAATCTTGAGTTTTGAACTTGGTTGGTTTTACACTATGGCTTTCAAAAAACCAATAAGTTAGGCCTCAGGAGTTTTCCTCAGAATGTCATGCCAGCATGTCTCTTAGCAGAATTAGTTTCACTCATTTCTTCCATCTTGTTCTTTAAATCATTTCTATCTCTTTTTTACATTCAGTAGCTTTCTGTCAATGACAAAGTAGCAATAGACCAGATAAATGGAATGGTTTAAATAGCATCACAAGACAAGTATTTCAGGCCCACTTCAGGCTCATGATTACCTATGAATTTTGTGGTGTTTCGTTTGCCTAAGTACTAATTTTTATATCATTTGTCCTTCTGCTGAACATGAACATGTTCTGTCCTGTGAAAGCAGCTTCTACAGTCTTCCTGCTCTAGCTTCACCACAAAGAGTGCTTTTCTGGATGATGGCTTCATTTTACTCACTGTATTTATTCAAATAAATTTTTATTTGTATTGCACAGTTATATACAAAAGCAGTTCAAGGTATGTACTTCTCATAATAAATAAATAAAGCTTTATGACGATAACAACCAACATAAGCACTTCCACACATGCCTTTATTTAGTCATTCATAGATGATAAATGCTATGTGACAATACCTTTAGTGTGACCAGACTATACAAAGCAGAGCAACCTTGTAACTTGTGTGGGCTCTGGGTATGTAGTCTGAGATCATGTCTAATATGTACTGTTAAGCCTGACTATTAAGTAGTTACATACCTAAAGGAAAATCTGAAATTGTACTCTGAAAGCAGTGGATTCCCAGTTGAGCTTACAGACAACTGGAGCATGGGAATTCGACTTTAATTTTTTATCGCCCTTGTTAGAACCTGTGGAGTTGAATTTTGAATGTGAGTAGTTGTAGTCAGAAGGCCCTTATGAAGGGCATTAAAAAGGTCCAGTCTGGTCAGAAGAAATGCATGCATTTTCCCAGACTAAAACTCATAAAGTGTACATCTGATCTTGGAAATATTTCTTTGTTGGTGAAAAGGGAACCTTAGTGACGCCATTAACATGATTTTGGAAGATTACCATCCATAATAGACCCAGTGTTTGTAAAGATATGGACTATAAGTGCTCACAGACAAGTTGACTCTGACCTGTCGCACCAACCACAGGGATTACAGTTCTTCTCCTTGCCCCTGTCCTAAAATTCAGCTAAAATTAGCGTCTAAGAGCTAGGTTATACTACAACGTAAGTGGACTGTACAACGTGTTGTCCAACTAACCCAGCTGTTTTCATAAAGATGATCTGGGATTGAAAATTAGTAAATTGCTCCTATTCTTACATTATACAAAAACGTCAATTTTAGTGTCATTTCTGACCCCTCATTGCTTCGATATTTCACTGCCTAGCGCTGAAATGTTGCGTAGAGGGGGGCAGCACCTGTCATGGCACGTGATGTGCTCTTTTAACATTTCAGTTCAGAATGTAAATTTTTTTGTTCAACGAGAAAACCTCTGTTTCCAGTCATGCTTTCCAATTAATACAATGTATAATGTTGGTTGTTTTATTTTCCGTAATTTTTTTCCATGTTAAGAATTTGCTTGTGGTAGTGACAGGCATGGTGTGAGTGATGTGCATGCAAAGATTCATACAGTTTATTGAGGGTGAATGTAACTCAGGTAGTTTCCTGAAGCTATAATTTATGAATTGTCCCCTTCATGTTTCACATATAGACTACTAGTAAATGCTTAAATTTCCTGATGTTCCCTAGACGCCTCATATGGGTTAGCAGACGCTATCTAGGCAATGAGCCAGAGAGAAGCCTCTAGTCCCCATTCAGTTCAGTTACTCCATCACACATGGACAGGTGTTTGACCAAAAAACTGTTTGAAATGAGTGAAGTACAATTTTCTAATGTCAGATTTACCTAATTTGAAAGTGAGTACTTTCATCTACCAAATGGCTGCCCCAAGAGTAGCACAAAGACAGGCCTGCCCAGTGAATGAAAACATTTAATTGCACTTGTCAGATCTTTGTTTGCATGTGCGTAATTAATTTACATAAACAGTAACTATGTACATGCACAGTGATATATCCAAATTGTCTACTGCAGTTGGTGGCTGTTGTCTTAATTGTATCACAACCAATTACACTTTTGCATACTTCAGGTGGAATAGGAAAGTTCAGGTAGTGCTGTGATGTATCTAATGATGTGACCCTATGGCAAATTAAGACCATTTAACCATTTAATTAACAAGATGATCAGATCCTCAACCCCTCCCTTAAAATGTCTCAGCCACAAGCAACACATGTCAAATGTTATGTTGTTGGAAGCCAGACCACATGAATCTCTAAGTACCTCCAGCTTGTACGGAACTGGTAGCTAAAACAATACGTGTGGTTGTGGTACAAAGGTGACACTGTGTTGTGTGTGTGCTGTTGACAATATTCTCCATTGCAAGCAACTCTGAAGTTGCTACCATGTCGGCAATGACAGTAAGAAACATAAAACTTTTCATGACCCAAAGCACTACGTATGAACTAAGCATGAAACGGTCATCAAGTTCATCACTATGCAAGGTCATTAATACTGTACCAAAAAATCATTTACCAAATCATTTGTGGGTGCAATCAAATGAGGATGTTGGTATTTACATTTAAACTTAGGTTTGCATGTTATGAGAAGGTACAAGGAAATCCATTTCAAAAAACAATCATAAAGGCACAAACACTGTTACTTTGGTTTAGTGCATCACTCGGGGCAATATGAAGATAATGACACAAAATAAATATATAGAAAATTAAAATAGTACCTTAAGATTGAGTACTCAATACTCAGGATATGATGCCAGCTTCCCCGCTCCACAATCTAATGGGCGGGGGGCTGGCACACAATGCTTTCAAAAAAGACCAGCACTCATATCTGAACAGAGCCACGTGAGGACCAAGTGTACATGGGTACCTGACACATGAGCTTGTTAACACCTTTGGTTGCGACACACATCCTGCTGTCTGCCGCCTTTTAGCAATCTCACCATGATCATTAGACCTGGAGCAAGTTGGACACATTTATATAAGCAGTTTTTTTTTCCTTTCAACCCTTCCATAAGTCGGCACATTAAGGTGTTCACTGTTCTCTAGGTGTTGCTAATTGGCTTGACAAAATGTGTCACTAAGGGGTGCAAAAAGCGCAGCCGAACACAATGTTTTGTTTGTATGTAATTTGTTTTGACAGCACACATTCATCATTTTGCGATAACCAAATTAATTTGAAAAATGTAAGACACAGAAAACACTTTCTTTTTTTGTCTTAACCTCCTGTCATACACTGAGTAATTTTTTTAACAGTATTATGTGCCAGTCAATTCAGTCACTTGCAATAATTTGATTTCTATCCAAAACTCTGCTATGCCTGTCCAGGTTTTTGAAGAGTGTCTAGAAATTAGAAAAGCACATCCACCAATTCTACGAGAATCACACGGTAGATCATGAGAGAAGCTTTCGGTATAGAGCAGCCTTATATCAATCACAGAAGAGTTCAGTATTCTCTTCTGCAAAATATAGCATCCATCCTGTAATATTCATTTAAATAGAATTCAAAGTTTATCTTCAGATCAGATCAGTGTTACCAGTGCACTTATCATGGCACTGACTTACACACCTCACAGATATTCTTGCCAAAGAAACTAGTTAGCAGCATTCTGATTACTATGCTAAGCCAACTACACATTTCACCACAACTCAAACCAAGCAGCAACTAGACAGTACAGAAGATGTGCAAACCTTCTGCACCAATAATAAAACACACACATTGAAAAGGTGGGTCTCATCCAGTGTGTTTAGGGAGGAGAGTATGTGTTTGAAAGCTTTTTTTAAGAATCACATTGACAGCTTCAGCATCCAAACTGCCCCCTATAAGGTCTAGACCTGAATTATCAAGTAATACACAAAACCAGCGTGGCCCATTTAAGCATAAAAAGGCAGTCGATAAGAAATGAAGAGAGACTTACTTTACTCACCTGCTGAGATGAAGGTGATTCTCTGGGACATCATGGAGGCAAGCTAGTTAACATCCAGGTCAGCTCAGGTATCCCGCTGAAGTTGTTGCTGAATAGTTTAGAGAGGTTGTGTCTTCCCAGGTGTCCAACTTGGTCCTAAAAGGTTACTGGTTTCACTTTGCTCTTGTACACTTCCCTCGGCCTGTTTGCAGTTTCATTGTCATATTTTATTCGTAATAAGTAAATAGTTCATGGAGGCCACGTTAATACTTTGAGAACTAGCGCTACTTGTCGCATGCTTTAGGTCGGTGGCACAACCCCACGCTCTCTGTATTTATATAGTCCTCTATATGTGTAAGGAAAGTCATGAAATGCTTTCAAAAGCTATATGTTAACATGTTTTAGCTCAACATTTGATGTATGATCCCTTGCCTTTAAAACCACCTGTTCTCACCCATTTAGTGACATTCACAGGTAAGAGACTCAGCAGTTTGTTCCACTGTTATAGGTCTTTGGCCAGGAAATTTGAAGCACTCATGATTTTCTCCATTAATTTCCCAATTTGTGCCATGGCCGCATCAGTTTACAGTGGAAATGTCTTTACCTGTGCAAAAGAAAACATAAAATTCAGGCACTGGGTGACAAGTCCAAATATAATGGAATTGATAATGATCTAATAACATTTTCCACAGTAAAATTCAGTGGTTGTATGAGCTCACAGTTCCAGCCCTATTTAAGGCCTTTCCCGGATTCCACAACACATTCTTTTTCTTTTATGTACATACTATTGCTGTTGCATAGAACAAACTGCTGCATACAGTATGCATACAGCTTTATCATAGTGTTGTACCTTGAGCTTTGATGTCTGTCCAAATCACCTGTTTGTGCGCTGTTAAGTTTGGGGCACGGTTAGCTATGGGACATTTTTTTATTCCACTGCACAGAGAATTGTGAGTCAAAAATATGTTGTTTTGCATACTGCAAGATTAGACTAGATGGAGCAGGACATCCTGGTATTTTTTGACACGTTGCATATGATATACAATGTACTGGACATACTAAATCTTTTTCTGACATACTTTATTGGTTGATTGTGTAGTTTTTGGCAAACAGCCCCTGTTGCATCTATCAGTTACATCAATCGTTTGCTTTTTCTTGCTTTCATTGGGGGAAGTACTGAGGGGGACGTATCCCCTGTGTTGTCATGGATCTGTGGGGGCTCTGCACATGGTTCTTCATGACCGTGGCTCTATGTGGGGCTGTTGTCATGCTGCAGAATGAATTTAGGGCCAATCCTATGCCTTCCTGATGGTGTTGTGTGATGTATAAGACTCCACATCTCAAGTGCCTAAACCATTTCCACAGTATTTTATAAGTGAAGTTTTGGAGATCACCCAGCAGCACCCACCCCTTACCCACTCAATATCTGATTGAAGATTTCACCCTGGCTTCAGAACTGATAACAAGATTTCATTTTCCCCCTTTATCCCTTCTTTCACTACCTATACCAACTTTACCTCGTTATCCAAAGGGGGGCTGTTACACTGATTTATACAGCCTCTCTTCATCTTTGTTTTTCACTGGATTTTTTTTCCAGTTTTTATATGAGCACAAGAATAACAGTAGCCTAGGGTTGTGTCTGGCTCAAAATTAGAACCCGTAGCCAAACAAGCCACAAAAAAATTAATAGCAGAAAATAGAGGTTGGGGAGAATACCCTTGGGATGTTTGATATCTCCAGAAAAATTAAATAGTAAACTTGCAGGTAATGATAACAGCAGAAATTCAACAGGGTGGGTGATTACATCGGGCAGTGTACTGTATCGGATGTTGACTTGAAATTAACATTTGAATCCTGTTGTCTGTGTGAAATGACAATAGCCAAAGGTGTACAGAGCAACACTTGTGGCAGAGAGAAAGCTATTCAAGCAACTGGGAATTCTGGAAAAGAGAAAATAAAGTCTGTTTATCATATAACACAGGAGATATTGAAATTCACATAAACAGAGGTCAGTCCTAACTTGGCAAATATGCAGAAGCTCTTTCTTTATTTAGTCTTTTCGCTGTACAGTAATATGCTTTTATATAATATAGACTTAACAGGACAGAACACAAAGTCCTTTCTTATAACTTATTTTACACAAAAAAGTAGCTTTGACTTTTTGGCACAGTCCTCCACGCATACAGACTGGCCTGTTTGCCTTTGCCTTAATAGCAAAGGCAGAGGAGAGCAAAGTAATTTGAGTAACTGTAATGAGGGCACAGGAGGAAGACTTTAATGTCTGACTCAGAGCAAAGAGCCTTTTACCAGTGAAGACTTTGCCACTAAGGATTCTGCAAGTCATCGTGCTGCACCTTCAAGTGAACATTATTACAAAGAGATATTCATGTTCAGGAGTTTAGTGGACGTATTCATTATCATTTAGTCTCCACAGTACGGTCCTCTGTGACAAATGATTTGAATAATTTTGTTACTGTAGTGGTCAGTATCATAATTTGGAACGTGTCTCTGAAGTATTCTTACATTGCCCATCTAAGAGGTTACCAGCATCCTTCTCTCTTCTAATGTGGTCTCCAATTAGGAACATAGCAAGGAGTGATTTTGTTTTTTTTCTTGATCAATTTTGAGAGAGAGAGAGAGAGAGAGAGAAAACAAAACACCCACACGGGTTTGTATATGATTTGGTTACCTCTGAATCCTCTCACCACAGTTATGTGTCATTCATGGAGCAAACACTGTGTAGGGATATAAAGTGATGTTTAGCTGTCTTGCATTTGCAAACACTCTAGTGTTTTATTTTTAGCCTAAAGTCTTCGCTGTTTTTTCTTTTTTGGAATTTAAGCGTTCTGCATAATAAACCCCAAGAAACGGACCTAAATGATTCTATATTGCAGACATGAGAAATACACACTGCCACAAACTAATGAAGCATTAAAAATACATCAGTTAAAGATTCAGCACTGGAATTCCTTAGAAACCTCATGTGGCGTTAAAGTAACATGTGGCTTTAGGTGCAAACCATTCTGTGCATCGTACGGCTTGAATATGACTGTAAGGTTCAGTTCACACATTAGCATTAACATATGATTAACGTGTATGTTTGTGTTATGTTGGGTTTGGCAGGTGACCGGCTGGCTGGAATACCACCATACTCCTTCTCCTTCTGAGGACATCCTACATCAGGACCAGTCTCGCCTCCCCCAGCATGGAACCCACCAAAGTCCAGTCAGAGGGTGGCCTCAATGTCACCCTCACCATCCGCCTTCTCATGCATGGAAAAGTAAGCAGGCACAGAGTGGCTGTGTAGACGACACAGAGGGGGTTCATTTCTTCATTGTGGGGGCCTGTAAATCATTGATGATCTTTTCATCAGCCATTCATACTTGGAGCAATACTTGTTTAATTGAGTTTCCTTTATACAAGTCATGCACACATATTACTCCACTCATTTTGCTGATTTTTATTCCAGTTTACTAATTATATGAAGAGTAGGACTCAGTCTGGGAATTCATATGTATAAACAGATCCATTAGTATTTGGACAATGACAGTTTTTGTAATTTTTCCTCTGTACACCAGAACAGTGGATTTCAAATGAATCAATCAAGGTTTGATTGAACCGCAGACTTTCAGCTTTAACTCAAGGGGATAACAAAAATATCGCATTAATTGTTTCATAATTGCAGCCATTTTTTACATAGTCCCTTCTGTTTCGCGGCTCTCTAAAGCAATTGGATAAACTGACATAATTATAAATATGAGGATTATTTTTAATACTTGGATGCAAATCCTTTGCAGTCAATGACTGCCTGAAGTCTGGAACCCATGGATGTCACCAAATGCTGAGTTTCCTCTCTTGACGTGCTTTGTCAGGCCCCTGCTGCCTTCAGTTGCTGCTTGTTTGCAGATCTTTCTGCCTTCTTTTTTTTTGTTTAAACTTTACAGTGCATTTCTTTAATTTTTTAAAAACATTTTGCCATTGCAATTTCATTTTTACAGCCTAATCACAGTCTCCTTCACTTGCATCAGTGCCACTTTGTGACACATTGTCAGACTTCCCCTGAACAGCACTTTTCTTGTAGACTTTCTATCTTCTGAATTTTGGGGCCACACCTGAAACTATGCACTCATGAAACTATGTATCATTCAATTGACAATAGCTTTAAGGGACTAAAGTATGTCAAAAATGACTGTAATTCCTGAACAATTATTGCAGTACTTTAGTTAAACCTCTTGAATTAAAGCTGAAAGTTTATTCTTCAATCACATCTTGATTGCTTAATGTAAAATCCACTGTGGTGGCATACAAAAGCAAAACTGTGAAACTTTTATTACTGTCCAACAACTTATTTAGCAGGCTGTAATATTATCATCTGTCAGGGTTTCTCGTTGGCCTATGGGTTGAGGCAGTGACTATGAACAGCAAATGTTTGAGTCCAGATAGTGATCTCTGTTGCAAATAACTCCCAGTCGCTCTCCTCCCTCATTTCCTTTCATCCCTCCACTGTCTAACGAAGGCATAAGATTCCTGACAAATAAGCTGCATGCATGGAGATTGAAGGATGTTTGCATTTAAGCATCTAATAACATATGCAATTGGTTGCCTTGTTGGAAAAGCTGGATCCAGCATCTTTTTGGAGTTTGGCCCACAGTCGGGCCTAATAGCAGCCTATCCAATTTTCATTATTCAGGAAATGCACTACCAAATCCCTGAAGGGCCTTTCTTAAGTCGCACTAATCTCAGCCTCACTCAGAATTAATTTAAAATCACTGCACAACATTAGCTTTGCTTTTCTATAAAAAAAAAATGAAAAAGTCAAGATTGTCAAACAGAAAAGCCCATATTCATGTTTGTTGTATCTGACTTGCACATTGAAAGATCAACAAAATAATACAGTCATCTCATCTTATCTCTCTGGTTTGATGCTGGCCCCTCTGGCCCAATCTCACCATAGCAACAGGTTCCACCTAAACTGCACCATCCATTTGGGGATAAAACATGAAAAAGGTGCTGGTTCTGCAGCTCCCATGGTAGTTTGCAGCTTCTTAATCCCTTACGCAGTATAATGGCATTGAAAGAGAGGTGGGACACTGTCTCCTTTTACTCTTCCACCTATTGCTGTTTCTTGGTGGAAGAACATTTCTGTGCTCGCTAAGTGGCAGCAGATGTATTTATCTTTCCATTACCACAGTACTGCTCTGCTCTAGTTTTGCTTAACTTTATTGCGTGGTTATACAAACCAGTTTCACTGGGGTTCACAGGCTTTCACAAGTAGAGACTCCACTTTGAAGCTTTTATGAGTGATCGACTTCTGCTGTGGTGTTTCTTACAGGTAAAAGCCAGAAAATTAGAATATTTTCATAAACTTGATTTATTTCCGTAATTGCGAACAAAAGGTATAACTTTTACATTATATGTAATCATTGCACGCAGACTGATGCACTTCAAATGTTTATTTATTTAATTTTGATGATCATAGGTGGCAACAAATGAAAATCCGACATTCCGTGGGTCAGAAAATTAGAATATTACCTGAGGCCAATACAAAAACAGGATTTGTAGAAATGTTGGCCAACTGAAAAGTATGAACGTGAAAAATATGAGCATGTACAGTACTCAATACTTGGTTGGAGCTCCTTTTGCCTCAATGACTGCATTAATGCGGCGTGGCATGGAGTCGATCAGTTTCTGGCACTACTCAGGTGTTATGAGAGCCCAGGTTGCTTTGATAGTGGCCTTCAGCTCTTCTGCATTTTTGGGTCTGGCATTCTGCATCTTCCTCTTAACAATACCCCACAGATTTTCGATGGGGCTAAGGTCGGGCGAGTTGGCTGGCCAATTGAGTACAGAAATATCATGGTCCTTAAACCAGGCACTGGTAGATTTGGCACTGTGTGCAGGCGCCAAGTCCTGTTGGAACATAAAATCCCCACCTCCATAAAGCAGGTCAGCAGCAGGAAGCATGAAGTGCTCTAAAACTTGCTGGTAGACGGCTGCGTTGACCTTGGATCTCAGGAAACAGAGTGGACCGACACCAGCAGATGACATGGCACCCCAAACCATCACTGATGGTGGAAACTTCACACTACTTCAGGCAACGTGGATCCTGTGCCTCTCCTGTCCTCCTCCAGACTCTGGGACCTCGATTTCCAAAGGCAATGCAAAATTTGCTTTCATCAGAAAACATAACTTTGGACCACTCAGCTGCAGTCCAGCTCTTTTTTTCCTTAGCCCAGGTGAGACGCTTTGCGCGCTGTTTCTTGTTCAAAAGAGGCTTGACACGAGGTATGCGGCAGTTGAAACCCATGTCTTTCATGCGTCTCTTGGTGGTGGATTTTGAAGCACTGACTCCTGCAGCAGTCCAGTCCTTGTGAATCTCCCCCACATTTTTGAATGGGTTTTTTTTCACAATCTTCACCAGGGCGCGGTGATCCCTGTCGCTTGTACACTTTTTCCTACCACAGTTTTTCCTACCCTTTGCCTCTCCATTAATGTGTTTGGACACAGAGCTTTGAGAACAGCCAACCTTTTCAGCAATAACCTTTTGAGTCTTGCCCTCCTTGTGCAATGTGTCAATGGTTGCCTTTTGGACAGCTGTCAAATCTGAAGTCTTCCCCATGTTTGTGTAAGCTTCAGAACTGGACTGAGAGACCATTTAAAGCCCTTTGCAGGTGTTTTGAGTTAATCAGCTGGTTAGTGGGTGGCACCAGGTGTCTTCAAACTTGACCCATTTCACAATATTCTAATTTTCTGACCCACGGAATGTCGGATTTTCATTTGTTGCCACCTATGATCATCAAAATTAAATAAATAAACATTTGAAGTGCATCAGTCTGCGTGCAATGATTACATATAATGTAAAAGTTATACCTTTTGTTCGCAATTACGGAAATAAATCAAGTTTATGAAAATATTCTAATTTTCTGGCTTTTACCTGTATCTGTCGACTTTGCGCAGTGTGTTCTTGTCTGTCCATAGTGTTTCCACAACCCATAAATGGGCACCAGCATCTTGTCAATTTTTTTCAGGCACTTATGTGTAGGATCCTCTCTGCTTTCTTCTCTTTAAGAGCTGACCAGAGTAGGTATGTGTGCTTAAACTTCTGTAAGATCAATCTCTGCTTTCCTGCCCTCACTGAATATGATCCATGATTATCTGACACTTAATGGCCGCAGACACCTAGACTTACATTTTTAAGTCTGTAGATTTTGTTTAAGCGCAAATATGGGCAGAACAGAAAGAGTGTTCGGCAGCAGTAGCTCAGTTTCAGTACTTACTTGCATTAGGGAGGCCTGATGGCAGCTGGGCAGCTGGAAAAGCTACACTACACATCTCTGTGGAGCTGCCATGTTGGTGGATTGTGCGACACAAAGATTGGAGCCAATATCTTCCTTTTGTCTCGTGTGCCAAACAGTCCATGAGTAGCTGAGCAGCTCACCTGCTGCAAGGCTGCTCATGTAGGTGTTTCAGAACCCAGTGACCTGGAAATTGTTTGTATAACCCTGCAGCCAGGCAGAGCCATAGCCACGACTGCCACAGAGGAGAAATTTGGCAGTATGACCCACATCCCTTTTCCACAGCAGAGTAAGGGCCTATCCCTCAAACTGAGCAACTACTGAGTTGGATCAGGTATTGGAAGACTTTCAGCATGGTCTGTTGGGTGTACTCACCTCTTCAACACCTGATCCCATGGGCTGCAGATATTTCTTGGCCAGGCTTGCCCAACGTGCCTCTCAGAGACACGTACTCTCCCCTTTTTATGTCAGTATTTGGAAGAGTTTGTAGTGGAGGTAGAGTATATTGTGGCAGGTGGCCCACTGGACTTCATAGGAAAAGAACTGGTTAGCCCGGAAATGTGTTTACTACAAGTGATACTTTAGTTGTCTAGTTGTTGTCTAGTTTGGGCACAAGATTCCCATTATGCTTGCAACATAACTTCAGCATTAAAAATCGAATTGGATTTTATGGGCTTAGTGTTAGGCCAACTGTCTGACATGAGTGATGCGTTGTTTGCCTGTCTTATTTATCGATCCCTGAAGTGAAAATCTTTCTTCTTTTACATTGGTAACATGTACATGCAGTGTTTTGTCTTGCTAAAAGACACATCGTCATCATCGAAATAAGCAGAGAGCACGTCCACGCCTGAGCATTTCCACCTTGAAACTGAAGTATATTAATGACAATCTCAAAAACAAAGATTCAGACTTTGAGGCGTTCGTATGTCATAAACTTTGGCAACCAATCTTATGCACTTGTGGAGTGTGGCTTTTTGTCATTATTCTTCCACAGAATCAGCTGAAACAAGTGTGGCTGAATTACCCCAATATTAAGACTTCACGTTGTGTAGTGTAAAGTAGTTTTACACTGTTTACGCAGAGCTGAATGTGAGCTGGTGTGCTTGAGCTGCCTTGACTGGAGAGAAAGGCAGGGATCGATCCCTTCATAGATCCGTGCATTATAGAGGGCGCTATGGTGTAGTGTTACATCTAAGCCATTTCTAAGCAGAAAGTCATTATTTTTTTGATCTCATATGCATCTTTTGAGTAGAACTGAAGGATGTGGTGTATTACCCCAAGAATGTGGGGCTGTTACATATAAATCAGTGTCCATTACGTTGCCCTTGCCAACCGAGTTCACACAATGCTGATTAAGTTCCTGGCAAATCTCTCTACATTCTGCAGCATATCAGAGTTTAAAATCTGGTTTCTATGGCGACATTTTTGTTGCTGGTGCATCAGTAGTGATGCATTTTACATCGGCCTGCATTGATTGATTTGACAAGCTGACGATGGTAGCAGTCACAGATGAAATAGGCAACAGCAAATAGGATTATGGCTGAAAAAACAAAAGCATCCAAGAAAAATTTCCGAGGTATAAAAGGAACTCGTTCAAAGGAAGGATTATAGTCTGAAAACTAAAGCAATCGACAGTGATGACATATTTCATAAGCATATGTCTTTGTGTTGGTGAACACAACATTCAGTTCCACTGTTATGTGGATGACACCCAGCTCTACTTATCCAGCAACCCCAACTCCACGCTCCAACCCTCCTCCCTCACCAACAGCCTTTCTGAAATAAAACTAAACAGTGACAAAACAAAGATTCTTCTCATCGGCACAAAATCTACACTATCCAAAATTGACAGTTTTTCCCTCTTGATTGACAGCTCTTCAGTTTCTCTCTCCCTTCAGGTTAAGAGTCTGGGTGTCATCCTTGATTCCTCACTTTCGTTCTGAGCTCATATCAATAACATCACCCGGTCTGTATATTTCCACCTCTGCTTCATCAATCATCTCTGCCCCTCCCTTCACCCCCCATACTACCACTATCCTTGCCCACAGCGTCGTACTTCCTGCGTCAATTACTGTAACTTTCTCCTCTTTGGTCTCACTCACAAATCCCTCCATAACCTTCAACTGGTCCAGAACTCAACCGCTTGCATCATTTCCAAAAACACCTAATTTCATCACATCACCCCTGTCCTACAGCAACTCCACTGGCTCACTGTGAAATCCAGAACTGAATTCAAAATCCTTCTGTATACATTCAAGGCCATCCACAACCTCGCCCCTCCATGTTTGTCTGATCTCCTTCACATCACCTCCTCTACCCACTCTCTCAGATCCTCTTCCTCCTCCTGTGAGGTGTCACAGTGCCCTCTGCCCGCCTCAGCACCATAGGGAGCAGGGCTTTCAGCCACTCTACTCCAAAAATCTGGAACTCACTCCCACCGGACATCTGTAAGATCGACTTTCTGCCGCTCTTCAAATCCAGACTCAAACCTCACCTGTTCAAGACTCTTTTTTTTTCTCTGTAATTGCCTCTTTCTTGTAGGTATAGTTTTATCTGTTCTGTTGTATTTGTTTTTCTTCTAAAGCATCCTTGGGTATCAAGAAAGACACTTACAAATAAAATGTTTTGTTATCATTATTATTGGTGTAATTAGTCTTATTGCCAGAAAGGGGAGACAAAAGCATTGCGCTATAAGAAAGGTAGTAGCTGGAACTTCTCGTGAAGTAAACGTGTTGACGTCAAAGTGGAATTTTGCATGGTGCCTGATAAATATGAATGAAAGCCAAAGGACGAACCTGACACTGTGAAGCCTGCAGCTTTAACGTCACAGTGGATGTAACCCTCACATTCACCGAGGAGAGGTCAGGGAGTGTTGACGCTTGGAGCCAGCACTGCCTCTCTGCCCTTTCCCACTGTGCCACGCTAAGCACATGAGGAGTGATTACAGGCATACGGAAAGTGTGGCCCTCAACACTGCCATGCAGCTGTGTTTACCCTCTGCATGCCCCTGCACAGTTTGCACCTTGTCCAGTCCAAACAGTAGCCAGCAGTTATAGTGCTCTACTCTCTAATAAATTCTATTTCTTTTTTGTCTTCGTCTCCTTTCGTTTTATTGCAGGAGGTTGGAAGTATAATTGGAAAGGTATGTATATAGATTTTTTTAGATCATTCACAGTCACACTTGTTGATTCCAAACATACATTATTTTCACAGTTGTGATTATTGTTTTGCTTTTTTTTTTCCAGAAAGGAGAAACAGTGAAAAAATGCGAGAAGAGGTGGGTCTCGGGTTTGAAAAGCTTCATCTACATTATTAAATAGTATTAATGTGTGCATTTTCCCCCACAAAGTCACAAAAAGTCAGCAACCAATGCAAATAGCTCCTAATGAATTCCAGACGAATGTAATGTCATTTTAGCATAGCATCCGGTTCAGTATTGGGGAAGAGATTATTCAAACTTGGTAAAAATCCATTCCAAGATTAGGGTCTCACATCACCTTATTGACTCCATCAACAATATGTGTGTGCTGGTTTTTCAGAGTGGAGCACGTATCAATATTTCTGAGGGCAATTGTCCGGAGAGGATTGTCACCATTACTGGACCAACAGACACCATCTTTAAGGCTTTTGCTATGATTGCCTACAAATTTGAGGAGGTATGACAGTTGGTAGAAGGATTATTTTTGTATCATGTCAAACTTCTTTCACTGTGTATTTGTTTTAACAGTCATTGTATTCTTATTTTTGCCTGCATAGATGGATATTTCAATTTGAAACAGCACACACCAAGAGCAGTCTATTACCATTCCACAATCTGGTTATTTTTTATATTTTTACGTTTTACATATGCAAAGGCGATGTCCTGTGCTTGTAGTACATAAAAAATGGAGCAGATTTATCTGATAGAGCACATACAGTATATACAATAAATGTGTATAAGCACATGTATCACTTGACTTTAATAGGGGAATTTTGGCAGTCTCCTTTGAGCTATCTCTTCCTCTGATCTTGTCTTTGATGTCACTCATCAAACTGATGCTGTTTAAGTACTGTGACTGGAACTTATAAGAGGAGACTGACTGCTGTGTCCTCACTGATCTGTGCAAAATGTGCAGGACCAAAAGGCTTGTTATTTTCAGACTAACGAACGGAGCTCATTCAGCGAGCAGAGAAGATGAAAATGCAGAGAGAATGACTGAAACAAATGTGTTTTAGCATATCATTTATACCAACTTTTAAGTTCAGAAATTGATTTCTATGAATAGTCATTACTAATGCAATTAACACTGTGAATGCTTGCGGTCACATTGAGGAAATGTAACGTGTGCAAAATGAAATATTTGTTGTTGTTTTCCAGGACATAATCAATTCCATGAGCAACAGCCCAGCAACCAGCAAGCCCCCTGTCACCTTAAGGCTTGTCGTGCCAGCCAGCCAGTGTGGCTCCCTCATAGGGAAAGGAGGCTCCAAAATAAAAGAAATGAGAGAGGTATACGAGACATTTTTATGGATAACCAATAGATTGCGATTGAGATGGAAGAGTTTGTCTTTTCAATTTTTTACCGTGTTTTTCTCAATGCTAGACAAACAGAAGATGCAGTGGAACCAAACACTGCGTCTCACCCTTTGTGTTCATTACGTTTTCTGAACTGACATTCATTGCGAATAATCTAATATCGGACATATATGAAAGTTGAATCAGTTTTTAATTAAATTATTGTATTTCTAACTAATCAGATGTGATGTTTATTTGCAACAACTTATCAGGTTTTCCTGTTCAACCTTTTACATGACTGTTAAGCCCAATAAGATGGACGCACAAGCAGTAGTCATATTTTGTATAAAAGCTTTAAATGCTTGTTTTAAGCTAACTTCTAGCTATTGCTGCATCAGTGACATTATTGGTGTCAAGGTGACATGCACTCAAACAGAGGTAGTTAGGCTATATTGTGTAATATTGGTAATGTAGCCTACAGGCTTAAGGAGACATCGGCAGATGATTATCCCTGGTGTGAGAGGCTTCATGACCGAGTAGCAAAAAACATGCTGGGAGTCCATGCATAGATAAGGATGCCCTCATATGTAGATTATAATCAAGACGCTCTGTGGGGCTACAGGATTGTGCTTTGACCTAAATGCTAATGTCATCATGCTGACATTCATCATTAAAAAAATAAGGATATCAGTCTCATCATTCTACTTTCCCAGTCATCTGGAGATGAGCAGTGATGTAGGGCAGCAATAAAGCACAGTACTACATCACATATGGGTGTCATACCACACCTAGTTGTAATCGTGATTGTGATCAGGGATTTAAGAAACTGTGAACATCTTTGAACTTTCAGAGTCAGCTATGTATTCGCCCTATGGACACTGTGGATATCAGTATTCATTTTAAAGCAAGCCTGCAAGCCTGTTTCCTATAAATTATGTTCCTGTACAACTAAACTGCATTCTTGCTTATGTTTTAAAAGACACTCATTTTCTCCTCAAAATATCAGATTTGATTGATACTTTCACAACTATAGTTACATGTTAGATGTCATAAGCATCAAAATGACTCTGCTAGGTTTAGGAAAATGTCAAGCTTTGGATTAAAATCCATTTTTTCTCCATTTTATGAGTTGCCAGGATGATAAGTCCCACTCCAGCTAATATGTGATTGGTTGCCTGAAAAGAAGTGATAGGAAGGAAATAAAATAAATAGCAAAGATATGTGGATTCAAAGGGTATTTTTGAAACATCATAACCAAATGTAATCTGGCACAAAATTACATACCTCTGAACATAACTGAGAATCCAGTTTAGGTGTAAAGGAATGCAATTTTTGACAGGGCCAGGAAGAGAGGGGATAGGACATGCAACAAAGATCCAGCCAGCCAAAAGTCACACTGTGATGTTGCAGTTGTTTGGTAATGTGCTTTAAGAATAAGGCTACCCTGGCATCCTATCTGTACTAAGTTTGTAGCGATCCATCCAACAGTTCAGAGCCCTGTCTCTGAACAACAGGAATGGCGACCTCTTGGTGGGGCGAGAGGCAGTGACAGGGGATCAACAAAGTCTGTATGATTCATCTTCCAGGAGCCATTAATGTTTGTTGAAAATTTGATGCAAGGCAGTCCCTAAACTGCTATTTCAAACTGCATCAAAGTGGTGGAACCACCATTCAACTCTGCAATCCCTAGAGCCACACTGCCAGTGTGACTAAAATAATCAACAAGACTTTAAAGAGGCTAAGTGACAGCACAGGGTAGCCAGTGACATTTGTTATCATCTAATAGTTACTGTGAACATACTGTGTTTAAAAGCTCCTATCTGGGACGTGGGGGAGTGCTTTGACGCTGCCTTCAGGTTGATGTCACCAAATGGGAGCAGAAAAATAATGTAAAAGAAGAAGGAGAGCCAAAAGCATTGTCCTAAAAGCAACATGCTATGTCTCCAGACGGGTATGTCACAGTCGATGCTAATATCAGACAAGAGGCCGAGATATCCATCTTAAATATCAAAGTGGTCACACAAGGGTAGGATGTGTTATACAGCCTGCACATGGAAGAGTTGTCTGACAAGCCTGATAAATTCTTTTCAGCTTCAATTTCCTTGCAGAAGTGAGAGCCTGTTCTCTTGAGAGCACAGCCCAGCCTGTATGTGTGTGTACGCCAATTGAATCCTGTCAACATGCAAGTCCCTCAAAGTCCCTTACTCTACTCCAGTCCACAGGGGCCCAGGTTCAGGTGGCGGGGGACATGCTGCCCAACTCCACAGAACGTGCGGTGACAATCTCTGGGACCCCTGAAGCCATCATCCAGTGTGTCAAACAAATCTGTGTGGTCATGCTGGAGGTAAAGTATGTGGCGTGTTTAATTTTAGTGCTAAATTTAATACTGTTTTTATAGGAGCCCTGAGAAAACTGTATTAAACAGATGCAGCCTTTCTGGGTCACATTCCATTTCAGGCATGAACTGTGTCTCCTTAAGCACAATACTTATAGTCAGCGCTTGTGGTTGTAGAATACATTTTCTTAGGAATTGATTTTTGAATGGTCAAAATCACCTGGCAATTGTTGTCTATGAATATCAACTTCACAAGCAATCTGCCTGTTTTAATGAGGCACTGTAAAGGCAATTTGGGCTTCTACACTTTCCATTCTGTTGCAGCTTCATTACAAAGTAACTCAGGAATTATTTGTAGTTGAGTACTTTAGAAATTGCAATTTAAATCGTCCTAATGTAATTTAGAAGAAACAATCTGCAACTGCCACATCATTTTTGTACATAAGAATCTAACTAAACTGTTATCATTACTGTCAGTAACATGAAGAACACCTTGCTATGTTTGGAGATTGTACTAGATGCTGTATTAGGACATACACCTAAGTGGATACTCCTCCCACTACAGCACAGCAGCTACAGAGGAAATTTGATTAAGCTTTCTCGACTGTCTTGAATAGCCTTGTTGCTGCAGCGCAGAATGAATCAATAACTCTTTGCTCAAAAACTGGAACTCCCTTGTCCTCTCATTGAAACCACCTCCCTGCTGGCTAAAGCATTTGTAAGAGGCAGACAAGTGGAGATGCGTTTTGTTTGAACACACATGCTAAGTCTGTGTCTTTATCTCCATGAATAGAGACTGCTAAAATCTTTGAGCTTTGTGACTCTTTTCATGAACAACATATTCTAGTTGTTTTCACAACCTGTCGGCAAATTATAGCATTTCTCACAGTAAGACACAATATTGCCTCAGAAAGATTTTTCTGCTGTTAGTGTGGTACAGCTTTATGGAGTATGGCACTTTGAGAAATGTGATTACAGAGAGTATGAATATGTGAATTGCCAGCTGAATCAACGAATACCCTAAAGATTACTGGACATGTGTTTTACGATCAGTGTTCTGCTTCATATGCAATCTGTTACAGACAATAATGCAACTCATGTGAAAACAGGGTGTATGTATTTCAGAAATAGTTTGACATTATTGGAAATAGATTATTTTGCTCTTTTGTGGAAACAAAAATATAAACATAAAAGAACATATAGACCCTCACATCTGTCCATTATGAAGCAAAGCTGGACATACAGGACATAAAGCCTGAAAATTGGTGAAAGCAGCTTTGCTGGCTCTGTGAGGAAGCAACAAAGTCTACCTAACAGTACCTCCAAAGTTCACAAATCAGCACTGTATGTCTTTTTTGTTTGATCGATGAAAATATGTTGAAATAATGATCTTTGGTTTTACTGGACATTACATGCTAGACTACTTTTTGGGCTTCTTAATTTGTAAAATGTAAAGGACAATATACAAATATGAGACTTTCATAAATCAATCACCCTATATTTGGCATATATTTGGACAGACCTTTGGGGCTGGCATTCATGTGCATGTTACTTTGATATGTACCACAGAGCAAAACATTTTTGCAGACTAGGCCCATCATCTTGGCTGTACCTGACTCCAGCTTATTTCCAGCTTATCTGAAAATTAGCAATAAGGTGGAGCATTAGTGGAGCTAAGTTGGGCAAAGTTGACCCATGCTGACATGAGCCTTTTCAGGACCCTCCTGGCATTCAAAGCTGCTGCCACTCTAATTATGCATATGAAGAGTTAATTTGCAAAAACAGGTAACTCCGTTTTCATAAAACTCATTTTTTTTATTGTTTACTTGAGATGATAACACTAATAATTTATTTTTTCTCTATTTTGTCATGTATTTTTCTACTGAGACAAATCCACTCAACTTCAGTTTGATTGATATTATCTCAAGTAAACAATAAAAAAAGAGTTTTCTGAAAATTTATCAAAACTGAGTTATCTGTTTTTGCAAATGAACTCTTCATATTTCTTGGCATGAATACAGTTAAACAGATGAATTATATGAACTGCAACCCTTGCAAAGTTGTGACAAATATATAAATTGACCATTGACACCAAAACAGTTTTTGGTACCAGTCTATAAATATGTTTATTTCTCCTGTAAAGTTGAGCATCTTAACATGGGGTCTATTGGGATTCTTGCTTTTGGAGTCAACTTCAAGTGGCCAGTTGAGGAACTGCAGTTTTTGGCACTTTGGCTCTTCAGTACTCTGGCCCAGAGGTTGCTGCTTGACTGTAACTCACCAAAGAGTCTGCTGGCAACGTCCAGGTGCCAGACACTACAGGACACACCCACAGGTCCTGTGTCAAAACCTTGATCGATCAGAGCTGTTTTGGCTGCACGAGGGGCACCTACACAGTATTGATCAAGTGATATTAATATGATAACTGATGAGAGTGGTGTCTTAAATGAGCTTTTGTTTTTCAGATAAAGCAGTTTGCTTTAGACTGACTCTGCCTCGTCTCTCTCGCCTTTCTTCTAGTCCCCACCAAAAGGTGCCACTATCCCTTATCGTCCAAAGCCCGCCTCCACCCCAGTCATTTTTTCTGGTGGCCAGGTAAGTGCTGAGCTAGCTTTATCTCATTAGTTTGTGCCTGCAGCAGCTTGTGTCTTTGTTAATGTAGCACCAGCTACTGCCTCTTAGTGGAAGCCTTTTTAGCTTTCACATTCACACTTGTGCACTTTTCCATCCTGTCGCCAAGAAACTACTTTTTCACGTAGCTAAATTGTTTCCCTAATGTCATTTAGGTGCAACACAGTTAATTTGTATAGGATTGGATAATGTGTCTTTTTTTGATTCAGTGACTAAAGTGCCACATTATGAAATTGGCAGATGGACAGATGAGCAATGAACAAAGCATTCAACTCTTAGACCTGTATATATAGGTTAAGTTCGCCAACTTCAACAAAGTGCTGCCTTTGTCTGGCTAATAAAGAATTCAAAATTGGTCCTGCGTGTGAGCGTGAGCTCGCATGGTTGCCTGTGACTCGAATTTGTGTTAATCGTATGATGAACTGGCAATCTGTTCTGGGTGGAACCTGCCTTTCACAGAATGTCAACAGGTCCAGCCTCCAGCTCCTGCCGACCCTCTGGAGGAAAAAGAGCTAATGGATAAATGGAATCATGTTGTATCTCATGTCACAGTGATCTTAAACAAGACCACAAACGTTCCCCAACTTCAACTAAGTGCTTAATTTGCCTCACCAGAACCATGAAAATGATTGTACCACTGTAATCATTACACGCTACAATGAAATTGCAATACGGGATATTTTGGTAGAAAAAGTACACTGTCTGCAATCATGTTACCGATATGTTAAGTATCAATGTAACTGCCACTTGCCTAATGTATGTAGTGAAGATAGAAGACAGAATTTGGTTAGAACTGTGTTTCCTCTAAAGCATATTCGCTGTTGTCTGTTAATTACTTGACATAATTTGTTTGGACAGAAGATTGAGATTAAAGAGATTCCAGCATTAGTTGTGTGTCTAAGCTTTGGAAGGACTTTATGTGTGACCTCATGCAGTCGTGCAACTGATTACTGTTCACTGTCAGCTGCAGTGGCAGAAATAATGCAATTTATTGCCACTAAGATGTCTTTGGGAGGTCAACTATAGTTTGTTTAATTTGTGTTTCATTGTCTCTGACCAACAGTTCTTGTTGGCCGAGTGGATTGTGTGCACACAGGAAAGAGAGGGAGGGAGCTGCACCATAATGTTTGATTCAGCAACAATGACATTTATGTCAGCAAGGATGCTGGGTGAATACTAATGTCTGTTCAGCTAATGCAGATGATTTAGAGGCAGATTTTGGCTAAAATCTGTTGAATGCATTTGAAAATGTTGCAAACAAAAGAGTTAGATTTGAGAAACACAGTACACTTGTAATGACTCAGATTTGGGAGCTTTTCTTTTGTCTGAAAATCATACCCACTGTGCAATCAATGAAACACAATCAGAGCCTTTAGACAACATACTGCAAAAGTCTGTTTTGGAAATTTTATGAGTAAACAACACAGGATTGGGAGGAACAGACAAACACCTGAGCAATATCAACCTTGTAGCACCAAAAACTTGGATCCTTTACAGCTAAGCTCTATTCTCAATCGCGTTTTGAACGAAACATTCTTTCTGGTAAGATAACAGTACGACAAAGCAGGAAATGTTTCCAGTTACAAAAATCCACAAACTTGATGTTAGAAGGTTGGGGGGGTGGTGACAGGACTTGCACCAAGGAGACTGGGATTGTTTTCCCACAGGAATAATCACCAAAAATACCTTGTTAGGATTTTTGAAAATATCATGGTTTGGATTAAAATATAACCCGGCATAACATGTTTGAAACCTCTCCTCTATTTTCTGGATTGCCAGGGTGCTAAGTCCTGACCTATGTAATATATGATCAGTTGGCAATGTAATAATTAACAAAAATGTGTTGATTAGAAATGTATTTATGGTTTGTCACAAAAATATATATATGTACTGGGAGAACACACATGTCCATTAAAATGTAACTGAGAATGTAGTTTGGTTGTTGGAAGCACCATTTTTAGGAGAAAGGGCTCACAACATGTCACTCTCCAGTACAAAAGCGTTGCATATGTTGTCCAAGGCTTTTATACAACATCAATTACAGTTTTTGCAAAATGCAGTTTTTGATATTTGTCACTGTGGATTATCTGTGTTATTGTGTCCATGCCAGATATTTGGAATTTAAATATGATGCATGGTCATAAATTGTATTCAACATAAATTTTCACATTCAACTCTACAAGCAAAAACGCTGGCAAAGTCTCAGGTGACTATGCTGGCCTTTTTGTTTGTAGAGTTGAATTTATGATCTTAAGATGAAACTTTATGCACTGATAGAGTGTGGAACATGAAGTAGGCCAACATTTCTTGCCTGTCATTAAAAGGGTTCTTTTTGTATTTCTAAGACTCTCTACAAGGTCTCATTGGACTTCATGTTCATCTACATATGACATGCTCTTTCAGTTACTGCTTTGAATATGCTGGTGATGCATATGATTAAGTGTATCATTCACTGTAATATCACTTAATGCCACTATCGCTGCTGAAAATCATAATGAATTTCCAATCAGCATATTTAAATAGTCATTTGAGCTAAATGTGCACAGAGTTTGTGTAGAACTTAAACTGCCAAAGCTGATTTGTTCTTCATTTGATTTGTTTTTCCTCTTGATGGTAAAATCTGTTCCTTCTCATTTTTTCCCCTCTTTTTAGGCCTACACAATTCAGGGACAGTACGCCATACCACACCCAGATGTGAGTTCTTAGTCTCCTTTTCATTCAACAGATAGCTACACTTGTCTCTGAGTTATATTTACAGCAGATATTGTATTGTCTGCTGCTTTAAGTGATTTAGAAGGAAGTCATACAGTACTAGCACTTCCAAAATCACTGTCTGTCTATAGTTAAAGGTCATACTGCAGCTCAACCACCGGAATGATCTGGTCGATAACAAACGGTGACCCCTGGTGCTAATGATAAAGGCAAAGACAGTAATGGCAGGTTTTGATGTAGACACCCCTTTAATTCCAGTGGACCATATAGTCTCCATTAATAATCTGCCTTCATCTGTCCTTGTCGTAAGAGCATCTCAAGAGCTACCTCATGTCAGATCCACTAATTCAAAGTTGGGCAGTGATTGATGCCAGTGGAGGTGGTGGTTGACGGTACAATCACTCAAGTACAGACTTGACACCCTCTTCCACCCTCATTAAAACTCCTCTTAAAAGGAGAAGGCGCCTTTAAAGCATCCGTCTTCCCTCATTCCTGATGGAAATGATATACAGCAAGGGATGGACACCCTGTGACCACGTTGGGGGGAGAGCGGCAGCTCTGACAGGCATGTAAAACCAAAGGTTCACCGAGTGTGAGTCGTAAGTGCCAGCCAGGGAGGCATGTGGTAATTGAGAGGCCAAATTAGATGATTTCCTGCATTTAGTGTCGATGTGCTCACCAGTGGAGCCATTCTTTGAAAATTACATTGAAGTGTGTGAAATTTAAAAGGAGACAGGTAGAGAAAAAAAAGAAAATGAAAGTAATTATGTAGCAGTTCACCTCCATGACAGACAGTCACCCTCTCTCTGTATCTCTTTTTCTCCTACTTTTTGTCCTCCACCACCCTGTGTCATGGCCTCCTTCTCCTCACCGTTTCTTCACTCTAGTTTTGGTTGGCTTCATTTCTTGGTGTGTCCTGTGTAACAGTAACCTCTTAGTTCTACTTTCCCTCCTAACCCTTCAGCAGTTGACCAAGCTCCACCAGTTGGCTATGCAGCAAACCCCCTTTACCCCTCTCGGACAGACCACCCCTGCTTTCCCTGGTACGTACCCACAAGGCCCTATAGATACTTCCTCCTCTTTGCATCCAGAGAAACATTTTTCTCTTTCCCTACCTTGCACCTTATCTCTCTTTTGGCACAGCATGTCTTGGCCCCTGTGGTTTCTATCCTTTGATTTTTTTCCATGTATATATTTTTCTCTTGGCTCTGTCTGATACTATGCCAGCGAAAGGGGGAAAAAATGACACTGGGCTAACTTTGAAACGATGTATTCAAACGTGCATTATCGCTTGGAAACAGGATACATTCTTCCTCTAACAAATTTTTTGGGCTGTTTAACTTTCCAATAAAGATGAAAACGTCCAGGGGAATAGCTTGGCCACATTGTAGTATTATTATCAACAAATGAATCTCCATATTTGAACTGAGCTGTTTCACACAGACCTTGGTACATGTATTAGCCTGCCTGTATAGTGTCCTGCATATGTACTTGCAGCAAATAAAATGGAGGTCTCATAAGTAAACTTTTATCCAAAAGGATGTGGAAATTACCGTCAAACATAGAATGAGTCATTGAATCAACAGGGTTCCTAAATAAATGGCCCCTTTAATTTTTTTTATTTTTTTTTGCTGTTTTTTCTTCCATCCTACGAAATCTTATACATATGATTTTAAAAGAACAAATAGGACATTTAAGTTTAAGATAATGAGAAATAAGCTTCCATTCATAAAGGAACAATTTCATACTTTGGGAAATATGCTTTCAATCTATTAATTCCAGCCTCACTTTCTTTAAACAAGAAAATTCTGATCAGCCTGTAGATACAGTATTAGCAACAGTTAGCTTAGCTTTGCAGAAACAATGGATGCTGCCGGAAACAGCTATCCTGACTAGCCTAACAACAGCTGTAAAGTGGTGAGTTAGCTGAGAGTATTGTACCACCCTCATTACAACAATCTCACATTAAATTTTGTAATAGCTACATTGATCCCACAAAAACAAATTAGCTTCACATTAGAGACAGTCAAACTGTGGGAGGCATATGTTTTTTTGACTTACTATGTACTATTGTCCTGCATCCACATCATGTGACCTGTGAGGGACTGAGATAACATACAGTCCAGGGACTTGTAGTTGTTATTATTATGCTCCATTCTGTTCCATTGAGAGGACATTCCAAAAATGCACAAATTAATGAATTCAGAGCATGCACGCTGTTGCACAAATCTTAAAGTATGGATGCAAAAGTGTAACACTGGCCTCACATTTTCTGCATAAAATTTGTGGCCATGAAGCCTGAGTCCTGTGTGGGACATTGTTTTGTGGCATTTCAAGTCACTGCTTTTAGTTGTATTTAGTTGCTGCTTTTCTTTTAACTGTCACTCCAAAATTACTATTTTGTAACCTTTAGGCACTGATATTGGTTAGTTAGGTGTAGGAAAAGAAAAAAGATTGTGGTCTAAGTTGTAATGCATCCCTGCAAACAGTAAACACAAAGATTTGTAAGTTGATCAGGTGACAAGTCCTGCTGCACGACTGCAATATACACTACCGTTGAAAAGTTTGGGCTCACTCAGGCAATTTCATGTTTTCCATAAAAACTCACGCTTTTATTAATGTGCCAACATAATTGCACAAGGGTTTTTGAATCATCAAAGAGCGTTTAAAGATGATTAGCTGAGAAAACAATAGTGATGGTTGCTGGAAATGGGCCTATCGTACCCCTATGTAGATATTCCATTAAAAACTCAGCTAGAATAGTCATTCACCACATAAGCAATGTCTAGACTGTATTTCTGATTATTTCAGTGTTGTCTTCATTGAAAAATAACTGCTTTTCTTTTAAAAATACGGGCATTTCTAAGTAACCCCAAACTTTTCAACAGTAGTGCATGGACCTTCGTAGCGTTTACACATTTTTTTGTGAGACTGGCCTGCTCATTAATTGGCGGATGGAACCAAGATAGCTAGCTTCTCTTAGCTTAGTTTAGCCCTGCTGTCTTGCTGGTAGGTGTACTATATTACACCTACCACATAAGTATTACCTCCTAGGCAGAGTCAGGGTAGTGGCACCATTTCCAGTCTTTGTGCTAACCTAGTCTAAATGTCTACTGGTCTTACATCAGATGAAGATCCTCATCGAAGTCAAGCCCCACAAGTGAATCAGCATGTTTATTTCAAAATAACAAAATCTTTCTTTACAAGGTTTCAACTCTGCTAAAATGACCATATCTAAATTCGAATATTGTTTCTTATACTGTTGCTCCCCAACTCAGGTCTGGATGCCAGTCCACCAGCCAGTACCCATGAACTCACCATTCCTAATGATGTGAGTAATGCTGGAGAGGTTGAAATAAGGATGCTTTCAATATATCTATTTATATAACTATATATAAAGAGAGAGACAGAGAGAGAGAGAGAGAGAGACAAAGGTACAGATGTTATGCTGTATGACAGTGTAATAAAGAAACGGATTCAGACTGTTGTCAGAGACCACACTGATCTAATTAATTAATTAATTTTTAGTAGGAAAGATGAAAACCTTTACCGTTAATTAACTGATAAGGGAAACATTTGCACATAATAAAGTGCAGCTTTTCAAGCCTACTACTGTTATATGAATAAATGATTGACTTTACCTACAATGATCCTGCAAACTTTAGTTCTTACTGTTGACACAGCAGAATACCCTTCATAAGCTGATTTACTGACCATGCCATCATTATTCAAACTTAATTTCCTGCATTTAAATTAAACTCAGATCATTTCATAACCCATTAGGTTTCCTTTTCTACGTTAAATGTATTAGGTGTTAAATATAAATGCTTTAAGACAGTGCAGAGATTTCCTTGCTTTAGGTTCAAAGACTTCTGTTGTTTTTCTGCAGCTAATAGGGTGCATTATTGGACGCCAGGGAACCAAAATAAATGAGATTCGACAGATGTCTGGGGCGCAGATCAAAATTGCGAATGCCATGGAGGGCTCGTCGGAGCGCCAGATCACCATCACAGGGACCCCTGCTAACATCAGCCTGGCCCAGTATCTCATCAATGCCAGGTAACCTTTTAACTCTAACTGCTGGGCTCCAGCACAATCTAAAAGATAAAAGCAACATCTGAATGGCCACGCTCATAGTGAAGATCCAAGAACACTGCTATCTGTGATTGTGCTATTTGAAGAGGGAAGAAATATCTTCCTACTTTGACACTCATGACACTGATACTTTGATGAGTTGCCAGAAAATGCGCAATATCTGTCAAGTTTAGACAAGAGACTGATAAGCCTATGAATAATGTGGCTATTGAAGTTTTTTCCTTGGTTGTTCTTTTCCACTTTTGTTCCTTATTTCCACCCAAGTGTAGACATTAAAATGCATTAAGTTTCTGCAAGAACACTCTTTGCAAGTAAGTGGCTCATGGGAGCAATGCCAACTACTGAGACAAGTAAGCTGTGTCTTTGAACCAAACCTGCAGATTAGTAAATTGGATGATCAATAAATGAATCATCAAATATTCAATACCCACCTCAGTTTGAAAAATTTGCCAATTTGTTCTTAATGAATCTATAAAATAACACAATTTAAAGCATGCCTAATATACCACACATAAGACAGTGTTTTGCACATAAGCCATCAGTGTAATTGAATGAAAAGCAAATGACTCCTAGACAGAATCTGTTAAATCTCAAGGCAATATAAACCAGGGCTGGATGGAAAGGTACGCACATGCCAGTTTTTCTTGCTATGCTCCACTACCTCTTTTTCCCTGTATCCACTGAAACCGCTAATTCATTATCAACAGTGAAAATAAATGTAAAATCCACAGCTCTGAGAAAACTGAGCGTCACTGATGTCCACAGGCTACCTACACCTCAAAGTCCAGTGTTATCAGCATTAGCGCAGGGGAACCCATGTGCTCAACAAACAGGACTTTATGTTTTTGACTTCTGAAGGGGATTTCAGAGAAGAGTCCGCAAAGAAACTAATGGCTGCTGCTTTCCCACAATTCCAATGGCAGGTTCAGGGACGTGGCTGCCATGTGGAATGACCCCTCATCCATGACAACATCCTGAAGTCACCCCCAATCTGGTTCTGTTTTCAGAAGCTGACAGCAAAACCACAGCTTCACAATTAACCTCTACATGTTATCCTGTGGGACTTTCACTATACTCAATTGGTTGTGCATAACACTTAAGCATTAGCCTGTGGGAGACCTGTAACAAACCTGGGATTTGTTCAAAATCGATGTAGCCAATGTATTGACAAAAGAATAGTTTGACATTTTACAGAGAGGCTGATTAGAAGATCGTATGACTTTCTGTCCCTTAAATATGAAGCTACATGATGGGAACGGATTAGATTAGCATAAGTGCTGGAAACAGCCAGTCAGGCTCTTTCATTAAGAAACAAAATCCACCCAACAGCACCTCTAATGCTTACTAATTAGCGTGCTGATTGCCTAGAAACTTCACAACAGCTGTGTTTCTGTAATGTATTTTTTTGTGCATTAGAAAAAGATTTGAAAGAAATCCCCTAATGCTGATAAAGAGTTAAGGCACATAATGAGAGATGGAAACACATTTTTTAAATAAGTTGTGATGTTTCATCTTCTTTTGTTGTCTTTGTATCCGACCAGCATTAAACATGGTCAATACCAGCTGACAACTTTCTTGATTAAAAACAAATTCTGGAGACTTTAATCCATTTTTCTCTCACAGATGATCAAAGTTTTGTTTATTGCTTCTTCTTCTTCTTCTTCAAGGTTTTTTAGAGGTTGGCAAACAACTTGTTTGTTTCCAGCTTCTTCTACCATCCAATTCAGATGTTATCAGCTCATTAACTGGCCTGTTATCAGTGCATATCATTGCCATATGTATGGGTGAACAGGGACCTCCTCCACCTTCTAGTAAACAGAAAGTGACCCTAATAACAGCCTGTCCTCAAACAAAAAACGACCACATAGGTCGTCTGTACATGCCCGTATTACGACCCAGTGTTACGTTTTGACGTATGCGACCTCTAGCGGTTCAGTAAATATCGACACTCTGGAGTCGCAGGTAAAACGTCACCATGAACAAAGTTTTATCTAACACTATCCCTGTCCTTATCCCTAACCCTAACCTTAACCATAACCCTAAACCCGTGTTGGGAAAGTGAGGAAAAAGCCGTTTTGCGACGGAAAAGCCATTTCGTGAATTAAATCCCGTAATGCGTTTCTTTTCCTTGTAGGAGCGCTAACGTAAATACGCTCTCACGGGTCATATTCCGGTGCACGGTGCATACGACCGATGCGGCCGTATGAATTTGAGGACTTGTTGCAGCGACCTCTTGCAGTTGTGTGAATAAACGCATGTACACACGTGGACAAAATTGTTGGTACCCCTCAGTTAAAGAAGGAAAAACCCACAATTCTCACTGAAATCACTTGAAACTCACAAAAGTAACAATAAATAAAAATTTATTGAAAATTAAATAATCAAAATCAGCCATCACTTTTGAATTGTTGATTAACATAATTATTTAAAAAAACAAACTAATGAAATAGGGCTGGACAAAAATGATGGTACCCATAACTTAATATTTTGTTGCACAACCTTTTGAGGCAATCACTGCAATTAAACGATTTCTGTATTTGTCAATGAGCGTTCTGCAGCTGTCAACAGGTATTTTGGCCCACTCCTCATGAGCAAACAGCTCCAGTTGTCTCAGGTTTGATGGGTGTCTTCTCCAAATGGCATGTTTCAGCTCCTTCCACATATGTTCAATGGGATTCAGATCTGGGCTCATAGAAGGCCACTTTAGAATAGTCCAACGCTTTTCTCTCAGCCATTCTTGGGTGTTTTTGGCTGTGTGTTTTGGATGGTTGTCCTGTTGGAAGACCCATGACCTGCGACTGAGACCAAGCTTTCTGACACTAGGCAGCACATTTCTCTCCAGAATGCCTTGATAGTCTTCAGATTTCATCGTACCTTGCACACTTTCAAGACACCCTGTGCCAGATGCAGCAAAGCAGCCCCAAAACATTACTGAGCCTCCTCCATGTTTCACCGTAGGGACAGTGTTCTTTTCTTCGTATGCTTGGTTTTTGAGTCTATGAGCATAGAGTTGATGTGCCTTACCAAAAAGCTCCAGTTTGGTCTCATCTGTCCAAAGGACATTCTCCCAGAAGCTTTGTGGCTTGTCAACATGCATTTTTGCAAATTCCAGTCTGGCTTTTTTATGAGTTTTTTTCAGCAGTGGTGTCCTCCTTGGTCGTCTCCCATGAAGTCCACTTTGGCTCAAACAACGACGAATGGTGCGATCTGACACTGATGTACCTTGGCCTTGGAGTTCACCTTTAATTTCTTTGGAGGTTGCTCTGGGCTCTTTGGATACAATTCTAACGATCCGTCTCTTCAATTTGTCATCAATTTTCCTGTTGCGGCCACGTCCAGGGAGGTTGGCTACTGTCCCGTGGGTCTTGAACTTCTGAATAATATGAGCCACTGTTGTCACAGGAACTTCAAGCTGTTTAGAGATGGTCTTATAGCCTTTACCTTTAAGATGTTTGTCTATAATTTTTTTTCGGATGTCCTGGGACAATTCTCTCCTTCGCTTTCTGTTGTCCATGTTCAGTGTGGTACACACCTTTTCACCAAACAGCAGGGTGACTACTTGTCTCCCTTTAAATAGGCAGACTGACTGATTATGAGTTTGGAAACACCTGTGATGTCAATTAAATGACACACCTGAGTTAATCATGTCACTCTGGTCAAATAGTTTTCAATCTTTTATAGAGGTACCATCATTTTTGTCCAGGCCTGTTTCATTAGTTTGTTTTTTTAAATAATTATGTTAATCAACAATTCAAAAGTAATGGCTGTTTTTGATTATTTAATTTTCAATAAATTTTTATTTATTGTTACTTTTGTGAGTTTCAAGTGATTTCAGTGAGAATTGTGGGTTTTTCCTTCTTTAACTGAGGGGTACCAACAATTTTGTCCACGTGTGTACATTCTGAAGAGGAGTCATCATCCTGGAAATTGACAAAATGGAGCTTTGTAACATGTAAATGTCTTGACAGGGTTTGCTTTACCTCAAATCATGCTTTCCTAACCCTAATCAAGTAGGTTTGATACCTTAACCAAACTCTGAGTGAAAGACAGTTACTAAAGCAAAAATCAAAACACAAAATGGTCAGAGATGAGACTCAAAATCAAGTCCCCTGGGTGAAAGTCCACTGACATGCAAAGGCTCCATCACCTCCAGTCTCCAAAGGTGGAGTAGAAGGAATAATATGTACTGATTGGACTATTTAATGGGGTGATAAACTCTGGGGCAGGTGCTTCTTCTTGTTTTATTATAGCCATATGTACACTACCATTCAAAAGTTTGGGGTCACTTAAAATATCTATATTTTTGAAAGATAAGCATTTTTTTTTCAATGAAGATAACATTAAATTAATCAAAAATACAGTCTAGACATTGTTAATGTGATAAATGACTATTCTAGCTGGATTTGAATGGGATATCTCCATAGGGATACAGAGGAACATTTCCAGCAACCATCACTCCTGTGTTCTAATGCTACATTGTGTTTGCTAATGGTGTTGAAAAGCTAACTCATGATTAGAAAACTCTTGTGCAATTATGTTAGCACATGAATAAAAGTGTGAGTATTCGTGGAAAACATAAAATTGCCTGGGTGACCCCAAACTTTTCAACGGCAATGTAATGGAGCATGCACCATGACCTACTGAGAACACAAGAAACAGTTCATGGAAAAAACAGACTAATTCGCATTCTGCTTTTAGAATTTTTTGCAACATTTATAAAATGTTTTCTACAAGACACCAAAATATCTGCAACAGAGCAAGTTGAGCACACAACCCCTGCAAAACCATTGTTGCTTGCTCAGACTTCAATCTTACACTGACTGAGCAAACAAACTCTGTCACGTTATGAGTGAGGTTTAAAAGTGCAATTGGGCAGATATTGTTGCCCCCTGACAGAGCCAGGTAAGCTGTTTCCTCCTGTTGTTCAGTATTCATGCTAAACTGAGCTAATAGCCTTTTTGCTCCAGCTTCATATTTAATGGACCGGCATGACAGTAGTATCTTACTTCCTTCAGAAGAGCGGATAAGTGCATTTTCCAAAAAATGTCAAACGATTCCTTTTACTATTTATTTAGCATGCCTCATTCCAAGAATAATATTGTATTTCTTTTTGTCATTACTATATTAGATGAATTTGCCTATTAAGTCCTATTGTGTCATTGTCTGCAAAGAGTAAAATTAATAAAAAATGGAAAATTTAAAAAAAGCAAAGAAAAAAAAAAGACAGAACACATGACTGCCACTGAGCAATGCTGTTAGAAAGAAGAGTGATGTGATGCCTCCGTCAGGGAATACAGCAGTTGGATATTTCATGACACCATCATTTTTTTTTTTTCAGTCCACTGCATGGCTTCATGAGGGGGTTAGCACTGCATGGTTATGTTGCCATATCTGTAGGAATGCTTTATGTGCGAAGGGTGCGATGAAAATCCGCTGTCAAGTCTCTGTGAACAAAATGTGCCAGGAAATTCAAGCACAAAGCCAGCCATCGCAGCACAACTTTCACTTCCAAGCGAAAGTTCTTCTTTCACAGTTGTCTTATTTTCTGTCTACCACCCCTCACTCCTTCCCCCTCCCTTCCCTCCCCTATCTCCCCCCTCAACTGTTTTAGGCTGACGTCTGAAGTCACTGGAATGGGCACACTCTAATTTCTACCCATCTTTCCTCAGTGCATCACATGACCCTTGAGCAAACGGCATTGCAACCTAGTTCATTGATTTTCTCTGTATTTGACCGTCCTGTTATTTTAGTGACTTAAACTTTGATGATTTCGAGTATTTCACTGTAAACCTGTGTATCTGCACCGTTACTACTGATTCCTCACGCCTATCTCAAGCCCTGCTGTTTCTGTTTCTGAAAGGTCGCTTTACTTTTTTGGCACTCTAGTACCTTTCATGGCATCTCACGCACCGCACCCTTTGTTTCGCCTCATGTTTTAACACGTCACTGTAAGTTTCTTCTGTTTGTACTGCGGGCATCTGACAGTAAATGCAAAGTAAACCTACAGATTGGTACAGTATAAACCAAGGTTGTCCCTCCTCCGTCTTTATACAGTGACCCATTTTTTTTAGTCTACTCGCTGTGACACTGCATCACTCAACACTAATGTTTTTTCCAGCTGATTTCACACTGATTTCATGAGTGATGAGACAAGTGTTCTCCTGCGTGCCTGTAGACATTTTCCTGTTTGTCTTAGTGTTGTATGCACACTATAGAATGATCTGCATGACGCACAAAACCTAGCGCATTTCAAATTCAATTAAAAATCAAACAAGCGGAAGCAAAGACTGAATGGCGAAATGGACTCCAGTTTGAAATGACCCACGGTGTAGGCCCATAAACATCCGCACTAATGCACAGATCAGTCTTTCTGAGTTTCATGCGAGACCTGACATAAAGGTGGGATGGAAAAGTGACAAATAAAATGGCTGCAGCGAAGTGTGAAATTCAAATGCATGCCATTAACACACCCCATTTTATTCCCCTATACTCCGCAACCATGTAATCATGTTATTCATGCTGCCATCTCATAGCAACTATGTATAGGAGGCACGGGTCACATGGAAAGGTTTAGTGTGCGTTTGCACTCACATGTCGCTCATATAAGAGTTTATTGTGCGTCAGAAGGGCCGAACAGCGCCTGCACAGAAGACTTTCATGGTCATCATGTCTGTCTTTCAGCTCCACCCTCACAGAAGCTTATTATAGTTTGAAAGGAGACAAGCCATTTGAGATAGACTACACAAAATGTGTTTCTGGTTAGCATGCAGAAACACTGGCTTATATACAAACTGGAAATGTGTTTTTAATGTATGCATTGACGCATACATCAATTATTAGTCTTTCTTACATACATGTATGGCTCTCTGCAGGTGCCATCTACTGTATCTACTGTGTATCTGTTCTAGCTGTTTGCCCATCTAATTTACAAGTGAGCAGACACCTAGCTTGTGGCTCTATTTGATCTAAAGCTGAATGTATTTGAAATGTGTTTTAACTGCAAAAATCTACATGTCGTGCTAGATTACAACACCTGTGCTGGTGTGTTTTTAATCAGGTGCATCAAAGCCGAATGATGTGTACAATAAAATACAGGTGATCAGAGTGACTGGGAGGGTTACTCTCAAACTGGAAGCTGTTATTTAAAATTGTAATTAAAATTTATCGCACTAGATACATACAGTGTTATATTATCAGATTATTTTGTGTTTTCTTGAATATGAAATGTAAACTGAAACCAAGACATTCTTCAATTTTCTGCAAAAACATTAACGGATCACCTCATTTCAGATTGTTGGCTGGAAGATGAAAACTTTATATCTTTATTGTTACAGTGAAATATTTAATATCTGCAAAAAAAAAAAAAGAGAGATATGAAGACAGGGAGCAGTAAAGGTCTATCCTACTGAGAGTCATTTGTTGGTGTACTCCCTCACCACTCAGCAATCAGGTGGACCCAACACTCTTAACTATTTATATTTTGTTCTGTCTGACTGATGTTGTTACTGCTTTTAGAGTTCAGATTTCATAAAACAATGAGACATTTTTCTCCTAAAGCCTAAATATGCTTTAGTCAAATCATAACTGCATAACTGTGTTTGTGGAAAATGATTTGAGTCATTACAGCTTAGACTCATGTCATTTAGTTAGAATTGATTATTTTTTACACGCCCAGTCAAGTTTGGGGTCACTTAGGATTTTTTTTTTTTTTTTCAATGAAGATAACATTGAGTAAATCAGAAATACAGTCTGGTATGTTGTGTTAGCTAATGGTGTTGAAAGACTAAATGATGATTAGAACACCCTTGTGCAATTATGTTAGCACATGAATAAAAGTGTGAATTTTCATGGAAAACATGAAATTGCCTGGGTGGCCCCAAAATTATGAATGGTAGTGTAGGTTATGATGAGTTAGTGCTATCTTGTTCATATAACAAATTTTATGAACTTTCTTTTTGATATTGTACATGCACAATTGCTGCACACATACATTTCCAATGTAAATCCATACATTAACACTCATCTGGATGCAACCAGATGAACAAACGGAGGACTGGCTGTTTGAGGGCCCACAGATTTTTAATGTCACGTTCACAGCATATTGTTCAAACTGTGCCGAGAGGGAAACGCTGTTCGCATCTGTCAGAAATTTTGAACTTCTGTTCTGTGAAATGTCCCTCTTGGTGAAAATAACTATAGACACGTCAACAAACTGTTGGCAGAATGGTTGCTAATGCACAGCTGCTGGCAGTTACATCAAAATAAATTCCATTATTAGCACTAATACAACCAATTCATCCAACCATGTGAGGATTATACACTGTATCTGGTTTTACTTAGCAGCCAACTGCTTTAAATGCTCAACACAACAAAGAGTAGCTAATTCAGGCTATTTATCAGGTGCACGGGGGCTCACTACCTTGGAATAATGCATGAACGACATTAAGTCAGTATATGGGGTGTTTTCCATGCTTTTCCATTCTGCTGGCATGTCATGAATGCAGCATTATGTGTCATTCAAAAACTATCCACCGGAACCTGATCTTTAAAGCAGTTTAATACCTTATGTGAAGTGAACACTAATGGTTTGTAGGTTCAGAGAGTCTGCTGGTTGAGTGCAGGCAGACCAGCCAAGACGCAGTGTGACCAACTTACAAACATCTCAGTTGCCTTTTTTATTGCCATATTTCTGTCTTTCATATTCACTCCATCGCTTATGTTCTCATCACTGTACAGTACTGTGCGAGTCCAACACATCTTGTTGTGTTGCTTTTGTCATTTTACTGATTCGTAACCGTGTTTATTGTTTCTGTGCTAGAGCAGCAAAAAATTAAAGGTAGCAGCAAAAATTGAAAGGTTAACACTGAGGTGACAGATGATATATTATGCTGTTTGAGGAAAGGTGTCAGATCATGTTTACGTTTGATCATTTGCACCATGAAGGTCTGTCTTGGATTTATTATTTACTGAGAGTGATTCTGAAATGTTTTGTAAAAAGGAGATAATAAAGTTTGTGTTTTTTCCCTTGACCATGACCTCATTTTTTGGAGCCTTGTCATTTTCTGAATTGTTTTGGAGACATGACATTATTACAAAAGCTAGATTAAAAATAATAAAAATAATGATTTACCCTCCAATTACGCATTAAATGTTTTGGAGAATTCAATTTTGACAGAAACTTTAGAATAATAACTTAATTTACATTGCACACTTCTTAAAGCAAGAGCGACTCAGTGCATTATATCCAAAAGAGAATAAACAAAAATAAATATAAGACCAATAAAACAATAAAATACACACTAAAGTCCATAATAAAACATAAATATGTCTAATGCCAGTAAAATACATGAAACTGCGTAAATGCAAGTCTATCAGCTCTAAACTCCTCTGGATGAGTCAGAGTTACCCTTTTTTTAACCATTTTTTTAGCCTTTTTAATTTTTTAAAGTAAATTAAACATAATTTTTTATTAAAATTTTTCTCCCATTACATTACATTTGAATTTTGATGACAAATTTCTTTTAAAGCTTTGATTATTTTTTTGAAGTCCTCTTTCCATTCCTGGTCCCATTTTATTTTTTAACAGCAAGTCACTTTATACCAGAAAAGAAATAAACATCAAGCCGATGACCTGTGCCAGTCACATCATCCTACTAGAATTATGATATTTCGTCCCCTAATCGAACCTCCTCTGGAAGGCTGTTCCAGAGGTGAAGGCAGGTGATGACACTGAATGTAGCATCTTCAGATACTGTTATGGCCACCAGTATTGGTAAGGTGATTTTATTGTTTAATATTGTATTTTTGATTATATTATTTGGTTGTGGGTAATCGGCTTGAGGTGGGAGGTGGATTTGTGTACAAACCTGGGGTTTGAATTTTAAGGGGAAGGGTGTTACGGCCACCAGTATTGGTGTGCTGTCTGGTTTTGGGTGGTTTTCTGTTGGGCCTTTTTCTAGGGAGATTGCATGTGTGGATTCAGCTGCGGCTGTTTGAGTCTCTCCAGCACCCCAGCTGCCAGCCATTCCCACTGACGACTCTGGAGTTAATAACCTACACTGCAGCCCTGTTCTCACCGCCTCCCGACCTTCCTGATTGGATCACCTTCCAGCTCCCCTCCACCTCTGACCAACCAGACACGGCCACTGCCACACCTTCAGGCTGTATACCTGCAACCATGCTGTTAGTTGGGGCAGCTGGTATTTGTGACCAGTCCACCCTGGTGCCTCTGTGTGCAATCATTTCTTTGTACTTTGATGTGTTTTGGTCTGTGGGTACATGTGGTTGGGTTGGTGAGTACCGCAGACCACTTCGGTCTGTTGACACTCGTGGTTAGTGCTACAGACACCATGGGCTTAGTGAAGAAGCCATTCGAGTTTTGAGTCTTCGTTACCTGTGTAGTCAATGTGTGAGTGTGAGGCACCAGTTTTGTTGAGTTTGTTTTTGCATGCTTTGTATTAGTTTCTGTTACTGGTGGTGGGTGTTGCTGTTGTACTTATATTTGGCTAGGGAGTTTAGTTGCTTTGTTTTGGGTTTAGATAAGTTTGGGAAACTGTTAGCCTTCCTTTTGTTATATTATGTTCTTTGATTTAGCAACACTCACCAGTCTTGTGTTCATTGTTATCACTTTTATGTTCCTTTGTCACTAAGCAATAAATCCCTTCACCTAAACCAACAACATTCTGGTTATTTTTGTTACATCCAGCCACCCCTTAGAGGTTGGATCGTAACAGATGCCTTCGTCCTTCTCTGAGAAAGATTCAGAAAAACAAAGTGAAGGATCTAGAAGAGACATAGCCTGCCAACAAATCATGTAAATAGTCAGGAGCAAATCTACGATCAGATTTAAAACCCAAACCTTTCAAAGGTGAGAAAGCAGACAATTGCAATAATCAAGTCATGCAGAAATAAAAACATGACAAAATCTTTGAATGTCTTCCTTAACCAGGAAATTTTGTACATAACCAGTATTTCCGAGATGGTAAAATGTGTATTTTTTCTCTACGAGGATTTAAAAGACCGATGACAATCCATGACACCTTTATGCTTTATACTCTTTGTTCAAAGGCAGCTTTTCCAAACGAGCACTAAGGAGTCTACCTTAAACTAGCCCCAATGATGAGTACCTCTATTTGTTAAATGTAGAACTGTAGAAAATTGCGTGACATCCACAAATTATGTTAGTGAGGCAGCACCATAGTTTGTGACAGCACAGTCACGGTGCAGCATGCACGGATCAAACACTGTGGGTCCTTGAGTGGGCACCCTGAGGGACACCACAGTATTGCTTTTGTATTGCTCTTTCTGCCTTTAAAGGGCATGAAGTGTCAGTTTCAGTTTGTTTAAGGTCCAGTATACCCCAAGGGGTATAGTAGACACACTCATGGAGTAGAATTCTATTGCAGTTAGATAGTTAAACAATGCAATGATAAATATCACTGGGTATTAACCCAGCAAAAGAAAGTAGGAACAGTCACAGTACGGTGAGAAAAAAGACTGAATTCAACCAAGAGATGTAAAAAACGTTCCTAAGTTGAGCCTCTGAATTTGCAGCATTTAAAAACCAGCTCAAAAGGTTGTGCTAAAAGTCATGGGAAGTCAAGTATGTGGAGCCAAAGCATTTAAGGCAGAGGGACCATGGGCTTTAGTTCATATTAGTGGCTAATCCAAAGGCATGAGTGCAAGTGAAAACTGGTGACGCTTCTTTGCTGAAGACAAGAAAAGCACAGTTTTAAAGGCAAAGTGAGATGTAGATGAAAAAAGACATCTTTGACATCATTCATATGTGACTTAAAGGTGGGACTGGATCACAAAGTCTACCCCAAATCTTAGCTGAGCAGCATTTAAATAATGTAATGATTTGTGATCCATTCAGATGGTAGCTTCTCTTCTGACCCCGCCACAGGCTGAGTCACATTCAACAGCAGAGCGATGCATTCGAGGAGGGTCGGCTACAGCAGGGCAGCATCACATGGGCAGTGTGCACCTGCATCTCCCAAATGAGCACAGCTGAATACTCTGTCAGGCTAATTCCAATTAAGGATGAGATCACCCTGCGTGAGATCAGTTAGTTAATACTAATGCACACCTTGATGACCATTAAGTGGAAGCAAAAGCAACTGCAAATCTCTCAAATGCAAACTGCAGACAAGGTTTATGACAATTAGGAAGGTAACAGGCATTTGCCTTATTTTCCTCAAATAATCTGTGACTGATTTGTGCAAGGCTGAGGTTTCCCGCTGTGCTGAATATGCACATCCATCCTCACAATGAACAGTGGTTTAAAAAAAAGAAACTGATGGGAAAAATGGTTTACTTTTAATCTCATTAAACTTTTTTCCAGTTATTGGCAGGCCTCTAAAGGTGTGTGCTGTGTTTTGACTGAAAGCTGTCCGGATCTGTTTTTGTGTCAGACTGTCAGAATGTATGACAGTATACAGGAACTTGTAGGTGGTGGGAAAAATACCAGGAACACCTTGCAATATGATGTAATCAACAGCAATATCCCCAGAAAAGTTGTGAAATTAATAATGCTCCTTATGCCATGAGTGTGTCGATTCAGCTCTATAATTTTTTTTTGTGCCATGCAAGCACACACAAATCTTACCTGCTATTCTCTTCCCAGAGAAAAACTATTTAACAATTAATACTTCTGCTATTAAGAGTTGCCTTAAACACCACCACATGATTATCAGATTTCTCTGTTTTCCACACAAGACACAACAGGTTCAATATTCTCATCAGAACTTACTGTTTCATATTAGCAACTTCACATTGCAAGCTCCAGTTGGAGTTATTGTTCAGATCAGATTTTTCTATTTGGTTGTTCACATCATTTTTTAAACGTGGCAAATATCAGGTCCCATTGTGAACTGGTCACGGCCCTGAACTGCCCAACAGGCAAAAAAGAAAAATAACAAAGACATCAGACAGCACAATGTTTTTTAGGGGTAGAAATGGAAGCCACTGAAGTCATTTATGAGTGGATGTGTCGTGGAAACCAATGAATTCGTGAGCAGGTGTTAATGAGGATGAGGAGAAAGAGAGCCAAATTTTTAATTATGGCTTTTAGTAGAGTGATGACTGCTACTTCTGTGCTGAGGTGTGTGTGGATGCAGAGTTGGAGGCAGGAATTGTGGAAGCGTGACATGAATGGCTTCACTGAAACTGGCTATATCTGAAATTTCAGAACTTTTAAACTATACTGCAAAACAAGGCAGCATGTAGAGTTATGAAAGTCTCTTCTTTTCAACATGTATTGTTCCATTACATGGCATCTTTGCAATCAAATGATTATCATGAAGAAAACAAGTACGACCATATTGGAAATGATAATTGGCAGATAGAGAGAGGGGTTTACTGGGGTCTGGGGGACTAGAAATCACAAGTTAGTAATAAGTCACACATTTACGATACTGATGTTGGTTCTGCTTGTGGAATGAATGAATTTCTGAAGGAATCTATAAAGTTGATGGACATTTTGAGGCACAGGATCATGCTGTTAAACACGTCCATCCAGAGCTTTGTGGGACAGATTGTCTATCATGCTTTCTTACATGACAGATGCTGAAGTTGAGACCATTAAAGTGTCTGATTATGCACCTATTTGGCATACCAATAGCCTAGTCTCATCATTCTCATGTCGTATCTGGCATCTTATTATTTGAATAAAGCTGCATAAAAATGTAGCCTTTTACCGTCACAAGTCAAAGAAGTGTCTGGTCACACTATCTGATAGTTCTTCAAAAGCACACCTGACCAGGGTGTGGAATAACTCAGTGGTCAATAATTTCTCCCCAGTTCCACAGTTCAAAACATTTTTTTCATGTAAAATTGGTTAAACTTTGCCTCTTTTTAACCAGAACAATAAAATAAGACTTAGGTCTTTTTCTGTAAGTCAGAGCAGAAGACCATTTGCATGCTGCATTTATTTTTTTATTCCGTGTACATCGGAGAGCACCTCTCCACAGGACTCTTGTAGCAAGACAAACAATTCAGGTGTCCCATCTCCCTGAGAAAATGCTTAGCAGTGGAAATGTATTGCCTGGAAACAAAGGCAGGCTGCAAGATGTCTAACCTGTTTTGCATTGCAAAGTCCTCCATTTGCTTGATTGACCGATTCAATTCCAGTCCGGCCCCTACACCCTTGCACTCCATCATGGAGTGTAACTCCATGTGGAGTCACACTCTCTGCTATGAAGGGTCTCTTAATTAAAGAGTAGCCTACAAACATCCTGTCAAGCTATGTGAACCCCTCTTCTTTCATCGACAGAAACAAGGACTTCCACTTAGCGTCTGTGGGGATTCACTCTACTGCCAGATGAATGTATTAGAAACAAGTGCTAAAGTGCTTTTCTGTTTCAGTTTCATTCATGCGTTTACAACATAAACAAAAAAAAACCATCCATCTATTTTCTTCCGCTTATCCGGGGCCGGGTCGTGGAGGCAGCAGACAAAGCAGGTTGTTCCAGACGTCCCTCCCCCCAGCAATGCTTTCCAGCTCTTCCTGGGGGATCCTGAGGCGTTCCCAGGCCAGACGAGATATATAATCCCTCCAGGGAGTTCTGGGTCTACCCCGGGGTCTCCTCCCAGATGGACGTGCTCGGAAAACCTCCAAAGGAAGTCTCCCTGGAGGCATCCGAATCAGATGGCCAAACCACCTCAGCTGGCTCCTTTCAATGTGAAGGAACAGCGGCTCTACTCCGAGCTCCTTCCGGATGTCTGAGCTCCTCACCCTATCACTAAGGCTGAGTCCAGCCACCCTACGGAGGAAGCTCATTTCGGCCACTTGTATCCGCAATCTTGTTCTTTCGGTCACTACCCAAAACTCATGACCATAGGTGAGGGTTGGAATGTAGATGGACTGGTAAATCGAGAGCTTTGATTTACGGGTCAGCTCCCTCTTCACCACGACGGTTCGGTACAACACCCGCATTACTGCTGATGCCGCACCAATCCGCCTGTTCATCTCTCGCTCCATTTTCCCATCACTCGTGAACAAGATCCCGAAATACTTGAACTCCCCCCCAACCCAGAGGGAGCAATCCACAGGTTTCTGGCAGAGAACCATGGCATTGGACTTGGAGGGGCTGATCCGCAACCCTGCCACTTCACACTCTGCTACAAACTGCTCCAGTGCATGCTGGAGGTCACGGTCTGAGGACGCCAACAAAACCACATCATCCACAAAAAGCAGAGATGCAATCCTGAGGCCCCCAAACCGAAAACCCTCCCCACCACGACTGCGCCTTGAAATCCTGTCCATGAAAACCACAAGCAGGATTTGAGACAAGGGGCAGCCCTGGCGGAGTCCAACACCCACTGGAAACGTGTCTGACTTAGTGCCGAGTATGCGGACACAGCTCTCACTTTGGTCGTACAGGGACCGAATGGCTTGTAGCAACGAGCCCGGGACCCCATACTCCCACAGTGCCCCCCACAAAGCCCCTCAGGGGAAACGGTCTTAGGCCTTCTCCAGATCCACAAAACACATGTAGACTGGCAGGTCACACTCTCATGACCCCCTCAGCAGCTCCGCAAGGGTAAAGAGCTGATCCGCTGTTCCACGACGGAATCCGCATTGCTCCTCCTGAATCCGAGGTTCGACTATCGGTCGGAGCTTCCCTTCCAGCACCCTAGAGTAAACTTTCCTGGGGAGGCTGAGAAGTGTGATGCCCCGGTAGTTGGCACACACTCTTTGGTCCCCCTTTTTGGTACTGTACCCGATGCCCACGTGACATTGTATAGGCATGTCAACCAAGACAGTCCAACAATGTCCAGAGCCTTCAGCATCTCAGGGCAAATCTCGTCCACAACTGGCGCCTTGCCACCGAAGAGCTTCTTAACTACCTCGGCGACCTCTGCCACGGATATGGACGAAGATACCCCCGAGTCTTCGGGCTCTGCCTTCTCCATAGAGGACATGTTTACTGGGTTCAAGAGTTCCTCGAAGTGCTCTTTCCACCACTCGACGATATCCCCAGTGCAGGTCAGCAGCTCTCCACCCTCACTGTACACAGCCTGAGTGAAGCCCTGCCTCCCCTTCCTGAGGTGTCGAACGGTTTGCCAGAACTTCCCTGAGGCCGACCGAAAGTCCTTCTGCATTGCCTCCCCAAACTCCTCCCACACCCGAGTTTTAGCTTCCACAACTGCCACAGCTGCCGCCCTTTTGGCCAGCCGATAACTGTCAGCTGCTTTGGGAGACCCCCGAGCCAACCAGGCTCAAAAAGCCTCCTTTTTCAGCCTGATGGCCTCCCTCACCGCTGGTGTCCACCAGCGGGTCTTTGAATTGCCGCCGCGACAGGCACCAGTGACTTTCAGACCACAGCTCCTAGCAGCTGCTTCTGCAATGGAGGCTTTGAACATGGACCACTCAGAATCCATGTCCCCAACCTCCCCCAGGATGCAGGAGAAAGTCTTCCGGAGGTGGGAGTTAAAAACCCTACGGACAGGGCTACCGCCAGATGTTCCCAGTTCACCCGCACTACATGTTTGGGTTTACCAGGTCTGTCCGGCAGTCTTTCTCTCCTTCGGATCCAACTCACCACCAGGTGGTGATCGGTTGACAGCTCTGCACCTCTCTTCACCCGAGTGTCCAAAACATAGGGCCGCAGGTCTGACGATACGACTATAAAGTCGATCATCGACCTTTGGCCTAAGGTGCTCTGATACCAAGTACACTTATGTAGTAAGACATCCACTTTAAGTGACCAGAACATTCCACAGCAGATTCCCTCCTTAGATAACAACGAAACTCTCTCTCCCAAAGACCTAAGTAAACAGCCAAAGTGCTTTTTTTTATGACCAGAGAGAGACCTGCATCATTTCAGAGACATCTGTACCAAACCTCTGACATTGCTTAAGAGACTCCTTTTTGCAGGCTATCACTATTCCTGTATTGAATTGGGACATGTATGCTTTCATGTATTTCTAACTTCACATACAGACCTTTTTTTTCAGAGTACTGTTAACACCTTTAAATTTGATTACCATTCAAATGTTTGTGGTCCACACCGACAGAACTGCTTTGATGAACTAAGTGTCCTCGCAGCTGGACCTCTGCTGCTCTCCCGGTCTGCCATCAGATAAGCAGGGTCATAAATATTCTAATGACCTGCTTCTCACCTCTGCAAAAAGACACTCAGCCTGTTTGTTGCTCAGAAGGACACTCTTTCTAAAATCCTGCTTCTGACGTTTATTTTGCGATTTTGAAGATATTAAAGTTGAAATAATAAGTTGTTATACATGTTAGTCCAACTCCGACGTCTCTAGCATGTTTCTGTCCTGAGATATTAATTCTGGAAAGTTTATTGTCTGCCTGACCCATCTCTTCCACAGTTCAACATTGCCCCCTATTGACGTCGGAATGCTATGACCTTATCAAGGTTTTCACGGTATTAACTATAAAAACTTTGCTTTATCCAGGTTTCAAAGAAGTGAAAACTGTTTTATTCTGCCTTGTATGAATGTATGTTACCATGTCTTCACTGTGATACATATAACAACCATTAGAATGCACACGAACATATAAATAGAAACTAGAACTCACATATTCTTAGACTAGCTTGTATAATCAGTTTATTTTATCTTTGATCGGTTAAAATATATTGTAAGGATCATGGAGGAGTAAACAGATCGTTCTTTTTGCGCGTTTTAATATTTTTAATCATTATTTGATCCGGTCTCATCTCTCCCCTCTGAGCCCAAGGAGGTTCCTCCTTCAGATTCAAAGGAATGCGCGCCTCAGCCGACACTTCCACGCCCCTTCTCAGAGAAAACCCTTAAAACCAGCCATTTTACGTTGCTCACTCTCTTACCCTCTTTACACCTCTTTAGCTCTCACGCCTTTGGCTCTTCTTCCTAACTAGCTTACCGAAACTCCGTCCGAGCGACTCTTTTGTTTTCTTTGGCGCCTTTCACTATCTTTTGTCCTCTTTATTCTAAGATTATCCTGGTAGCAGAGCTGGCCTTTGCTAACCACGACTCTTAATCATTTTTCTTTTAAATCAAAGAATAGATATCTTCGCTCACTATTTAAACAAATGAAGTCCATTTTTATTTGACGACAATTATTTTTAATTAAGAACTAATTTGATTCCGTTTTCACGGCTCCGACAGTTTTTTTTTTAGCGGCTCTTTATTCATCTGTTCTCCAGCCAAAACTGCTGACCGAGACAAAACAAGAGCCTGCGGTTTTATTTTGTTATCAAGCTATTTTTCGGTCAAGTCAACCCCAGAGAAGGACGAACGTTCCTGCGTTCTCCCCACCATCGGCTGAGATCCACCCAGCTGGCCCGAACCGAACCAGAGGCGCTCCACAACTCCCAAGACGGCAGGACGCTAAGACGTTGCCATAGCGACAGACTTCATGACTCGGGGATCCGCCGAGGATTGAAGTTCCGTTCAAGACGCAACGTGGTCCCAGCCGGAACGAATTCTGAGCGACCCGTTCTTCAACAAAGTAAGCCAGCAAACGCATTGGTGTGATCTGAATTATTGGGTTGACGTCTCAAAAATAACTTGAAATCTTACTTAAATAGCTTCCAAAATCTTCCTTTTAATAACTCCGTTTAGTCACCTATCAGTCGTTCATTTTTCCAAATTATTAATCATCTCGTCATACCTTCAGTGGTCTGATTACTCAGTCCATAATCCTAGTAAGAAATGCAAATCTGAATAATTAACACACGCACACACACACACACACCCATCTATCATCACCTACACCCACACACACACACACACACACACACACACACACACCCATTATACTTATTACTGTATTAATCACTGTTTTGTTATTAGTTTTAGTCAATAAATATCTTTCATTTAAACCACAATTACAGTCTCTTTTGCGTTTATATGTGTTGACTGGGGTCAATGTTTTTCGAGGATTCTCGACATTCAGATATTAGACTGATTAACTAATCAAAATATTCAATCCATTAATAATATTTCTATTAAGATTGATTAATAATTTCCCAGTAAATAGACTGGGTGGTGCCCCGATTAATAAACTATCAACGAGTGCAGACTTATTAAATTAACGTTTAATAAGGCAATATCGCTACACTTATGAGCAACCTTATGCTCAAACATGGTGTTTGTTATGGACAATCTATAACTAGCACAGAAGTCCAATAACAAAACACCACTCGGGTTCAGATTGGGCAGGCCGTTCCTCCCAATCACCCCCCTCCAGGTTTCTCCATCATTGCCCACGTAAGCGTTGAAGTCTCCCAGGAGAACTATGGAATCCCCGGGCGGTACCCCTTCCAGGACACCACCCAGAAACTCTAAGAAGGCCGAATACTCTGAACTGCTGTTCGGGGCATAAGCACAGACAACAGTCAGAGTTTTCCCCTCTGCAACACGAAGTCGCAGAGAGGCGACCCTCTCATTCTCCGGGGAGAACTCCAACAAAGCTCAGTCGGGAGCTTGTGAGTATCCCCACACCCGCCCGGCGCCTCTCACTTTGGGCAACTCTGGAGTAGGAGAGAGTCCAGCCCCTCTCCAGGATTCTGGTTCCAGAACCCTTACTGTGCATGGAGGTGAGCCCAACTATATCTAGCCGTTATCGCTCCACCTCCCGCACCAGCTCAGGTTCCTTCCCCGCCAGTGAGGTGGCGTTCCACGTCCCCAGAGCTAGTCTATGCCACCATGGGGCCACACGCCCAGGCGCCCGCTCCTGCCTACTGCCCGGTGGACATAGCACCCGACCCCGACTTCCTGCCCTGTAAGTAGTGGGCCGACTGGGCGGTGGCCCCGTGTTTCTTCTTCAGGCTGTGCCTGACCAAGCCCTACGGGACCCCAAGGCTCAGCCACCAGACGCTCTTCTACGAGCTCCCCCCCAGGCCTGGCTCCAGGTGAAGGCCCCGGTCTCCCTAACCCGGGCGAGGTAGTAGCTTCACCATTTTCTGTTCTCATCAGGGTTTTCTGAATCGCTCTTAGTCTGGTCTCTCACCCAGGACCAGTTTGCCTTGGGAGAGCCTACCAGGGGCTTATGCCCCGGACAACATAGCTCCCAGGATCACCGAGACACTCAAACCCCTCCACCGCAATAAGGTGGCGATTTGATGAGGGGTAAACAAAAAAATTCTTCCAGAATTCTTCCACTTGTCTTTTTCTTTGTCTAGTTTCCATTTTGTATGAATACCCAATTCTTTCTTTGTTTATTATCATAAACATTTTTATTTGGTTAACTGATCTGTCTCTCTTTGATGTCAGTTTCTTCTTGTTTTTTTTTTTTTCTTCTTGTTCTTAATGAGAAATCATGAAGAATGAGATACACTCACTGGCCACTTGATTAGGTACACGTGTTCAATTGCTTGTTCCCACAAATAGCTAATCAGCCAACCACAAGGCCACAATTCAATGCATTTAGGCATGTAGACGTGGTCAAGACAACTTGCTGTAGTTAAAACTGAGCATCAGAATGGGGTAGAAAGGGATTTAAGTGACTTTGAATGTAGAATGGTTGTTGGTGCCAGATGAGCTGAGTATTTCAGAAATTGCTGATCTACTGAAATTTTCACACACAACCATCTCTAGAGTTTACAGAGAATGGTCCAAAAAAGAGAAAATATCTAGTGAGCGGCACTTGTGTGGACAAAAATGCCTTGTTGATGTGAGAGGTTGAAGGAGAATGGGCAGACTGGTTGGAGATAATAGAAATAACTCAAATAACAACTGGTTACAACCAAGGAATGCAGAAAACCATCTCTGAACACACATGTCCAGCCTTGAAGAATATAGGCTACAGCAGCAGGAGACCACAATGGGTGCCACTCCTGTCAGGTAAGAACAGGAAACTGAGGCAACAATTCACACAGGCTCACCAGTATTGGACAACAGAAGACTGGAAAAAGTTTGCCTGGTCAGATGAGTCTTGATTTCAGCTGTGACATTCAGATGGTTCAGTAGGGTCAGAATTTGGTCTAATCAACATGAAACATGGATCCATCCTTCCTTGTATCAATGGTTCAGTCTGATGTTGGTGGTGTAATGGTGTGGGGGATATTGTCACATTTTGGCCTCCTTAGCACCAACTGAGCATTATTTAAATGCCACAGCCTACCTGAGTATTGTTGCTAACCATGGCCATCCCTTTATGACCACAGTGGACCATCTTCTGATGGCTACTTCCAACGGGATAACGCATCATGTCACAAAGCTCAAATCTTCTCAAACTGGTTTCTCGAACATGACAATGAATGGACTTGCTCTTATTTAGCGCTTTACTACTCATCAGAGTACTCAAAGCACTTATACAACAATTGCTTCCATTCAACCATACGCTCACACATTCTCACTCTGGGGCGGACAGAAGCGTGGCTGCCAATCCGCGCCTACGGCCCCTCCGACCACCACCAGCATTCACATGTATTCATACACCAGTGAAGAGCACTGGAGGCAAGGTGGGTTAAGTGTCTTGCCCAAGGACACAACAGCACATGACTAGGCAAGAGCGGGAATCGAACCGCCGACCCTTCGATCATTGGATGACCCGCTCTACCACCTGAGCCACGGCCGCCCGGGATTTATGTGGCTCCTGGAATAGCCAATACATACTTCTTCATGGTGCAGGCTCAAGGCATCATGTTGAGGGACAATGTGAGGACCATTGGCCAGATGATCAGATTGTACACTAACAAAAACAGTACCCTCAATGGGACAGACTATCCTGTTCACTGTACAATGAGTTCACTGTACTCCAGTCATCTCCACAGTCACCAGATCTCAATCCAACAGAGCACCTTTGGGATGTAGTGGAACTGGAGATTCTCATCATGGATGTGCAGCCAACAAATCTGCAGCAACTGCATGATGCTATCATGTCAACATAGACCAAAACCTCTGAGGAATGTTTCCAACACCTTGATGAAAGTAGGCCATGAAGAATTAAGGCAGTTCTGAATGAAAAAGAAGGTCCAACCTTTTACTAGCAAGGTGTGCCTAATAAAGTGGCCAGTGAGTGTATATGTTGGAGGTAACTGGCAGCATTTTGGAACACAGATCGCAGCCTCCATCGGCTGCGTCCTACCATCAACTCTGTCTTGTCAGCATCTGGAGTATTCTCCATTCTAAGCCTGTATTGATGCAGACTCCCACTTGATGCTGGCTGCTTGGAATGTCACATAATAGGTCGACCTTCCATGTGAACACACTAGTGGGAGTGAGCAATGAGAGTGTGAAGGGGCTGAATAGGAATTAGGCCACAGAGTTACTCCTGCCAGCACAAAATTGTGACCAATGCTAATCCTGATCGATGAAAAATTCCCACAAACTCTGATATGACGTTTCAAATTGAGGTCACTTTGCTAAAAATCTACATCTAAAAGTGGCTCATTTAAAAACTGAAGACATCAAATTATGTGTGACTTGTGCTGAACAGGTCTGAATCACTTATGAGCAAATGGACACGTGAGTGACTTTTTCCTTCAATCTGAAGGTTAATATTGACAAAGTTCTCGAGTTTAGTCTGAAAACAAAATGGATACAAGACACAAAGGCCCTATAGTGTCTCCCACCCTAAGTGTTTGCTCCATATAAAAGGACCGCTGCTATTAATTGGATGTAGCTATGTTGTGGTCTGACATTCAGCTGGAGTGTGAGCCACAGGGGACGCCTTTGTCCACAGGCATGTTGCAAATTAACAGTTCCCCTCTTTGGGGGCGACAGGAGGTCACCTTGTATACAGCTCAACCATCAGTCCTCACCAAATCTTTCATGGCTGTTAAATATGCCCAGATTCAAGCAGCTCTTGATTGTGCTCCCAAAGTCCCAGATTGCATTTAGTAGCACATTTACCACGTCGAAATAAGAAGAGATAATCCCTGCGCTAAACAATTGGCAACCTTGCCAGAAAAGGAGGAAGCTTCAAATTATATGTTGGAGGGCCATTGTGATTACGCAGGGTTCAATAACTCCATCATGACACCTTTGTCATTTCCACTCAAATCACCAGTGGTTGCTCACATCCATGTAAACTGTCCACAAGACATTCCAGTAAGTACAAAAATATGATGCATTAATAAAAAGGTTTTCTGTGCTACACTATACAGATCTATGGAAATAAATTAGTGAACTCTACTTGAAAACATTACATTATGTATCTTTGAGACTGAAAATGTCACTGGCCAAGTCTAAGCATATAATGCAAGTTAATCATATTATTGGTTAAACAATTAAAATAAAAGCCAACGGGAAAATGCTTATACTTTCAAATGCCAGTCGATGTAGATTAAAACAAAACAAAACAAAACAAAACAATTTTCTTGATTGAAATCATGATATATGTCTAATATGTGATCACATCTGCACTGCCTACAGATACCATCATCCTATTGTCACACTTGAACTTGTTTTATGGCACTTTTACAGTTAGTTTTCTCCTGACTAGATCTTGCTTGTGTTGTATCTACTCTCAGCTGTACGTCGCTTAGGAAAAAGCATCTGCTAAATGAAGTTGTAGAATGATATGGGTGTAAGAGATTTTATCACACATTTAAATGTCAACAACATAATAATAATAATAAAAATGTATTTCATTGTAGTGATTAACAAAAACAAGAGCCTTGTATGCATGCAGATGAAGATAGAATCATGGAGACTTGTTAACTTTCAAGCAGAAAGTTTTACCTTGTTTCTTGTCGGAAAAAGTAATCTAAGATGTTTTAGCTTCTGTTACTTGAGTTACGGAGCTATGCTGCTTGATTGTTCTTAAAAACTGTGATGTTTAGCTTCATCAGCTAGTTAACCAACTGAAAAGGTCAGCTTAGGCCCTTTTAAACATGGGACACGTACTATTCCTGTTTTCATCAATCTGTTCTGTCTTTCAACACATACATCATCTTTATAACAATGTTCCTCACGACATCATTCAGGCGTACCCACCACAGAGGTGAAAGGAGCCACAGTACGTGTGCAGTATTCATCATTCATGTGAGACTGGACTGTACAGACAGTCTCAAGTGATGGAGTTCAGGATTTAACATGAGGACGTCTGCTATGTAACGAATGATTCAGCTGGTAAACTGTGACTCTGTGTGACAGCTCACGTATCTGAGGTGAAGAAAAGTACACAAGGTGACTTGTGGCTACATCCTGACCCGGACTGATCCCATGGATGTGTGAGGGATAATTTGTAGTTATAAGTGATTCATGAAGTTACTGTTACCGTTGTTTCACTGCATACATGTGTGTAATTATCTTTCTCTTTGGAGATGATCATATAGACCCTGCTGTCATCTGATGTTGCAGGTATTAACTTGGAAGAAAGACTCCTACAAAAAGATGGACGCAACAAACTAAACTTTAGCTTCTATTAATGTTTTGTTAATCTGGATTACTTTTATCTGTTTCATTAATTTGAACTGTTAGAGTCTGTCTTAGATGCAGTACATTGTGTTCATAGGCTGTAATAGATGTGAAATTGTGGAGCAAGATAAATCAGAAAGATGTTCTGAAAAAAGAAACATCCCAAAATTGCTTCATACAACTGAAAGTACATCATTTGTACCTGCATGTTCATTAATGTGACTGCTTGCGGTTCAGAATCGTACAGCTTTATAAATGATACCAAAATATTACTGAGCCTAAGCTAGGGAGATTGCCATCTCAACTGTTTTTGTTTTTTTTACAGAAAAATGATATAGATGTGAAGTCGACACGTTCAGATATCGACAGATTAATGGAAAGGAACGCATGTCTATAAATGTAGCCCTATAGATACTGGATTCCAAGATGGTATCTAATTCATTCATTCATGTCACCAACCTTATCATTCATTGTTTCTCTTCACCATGTTTTTGGCTCGTGGGCAATGGTGATGCTGCACTGCATTTTTTTCCTGCATGGCGGCTTGGTTTGCATGGCGGCTTGGTTTACATGGCGGCTTGGTTTACATGGCGGCTTGGTTTAATTACCAAATTTTCAGTTAATTTTGGAAGTCCCCATTTCAGCTGATTCTTTCATATACAGACAAATGCACCGCTCTTTTTTTCATGGTGGTTCACAACCTCATTCATGGATAAAAATTAAGATAATGGGATGTTTTGAGGGGTTGCACAGTGGATCGTTGGTTACCACTGTTGCCTTTCAGCTAGAAAATCCCCAGTTTGTGTATCAGCCTGGACCTAAGATCTTTCTGCATGGAGTTTGGATGGATGGATGGATGCATGGATGGATGGATGGATGGATGGATGGATGGATAGATGGATGGATATTTTTAGAGGAAAAAGGGAAATTTTGTAAATGTGAAAGGTTAGGGGGATAGGTAAATAAAATGTTAGAAAAATAAAGGAAAGACGGAGTAAAATAAACAATAACTATTAGTTTTATTGATTGATTGGTTGTAAAAGAAAAGTGCAATTTTTTTCCCGCTGGATTTGAATTATTTCTGTCAGTGTCAATCCTCCATACATTATGTAGCACCTTTCCAATGGACAGTACGTCCAAATATAAATAACAGACCACACTCAGAATATCAGAACCCAATCATGGAGAATTACTTCAGGCTTTGATATATTCTATAATCAACAGCTCGTGACAGATCCTCTCTTGCTCTGGTCGGTCCCTTCCATCTGGTACTCACTGTGCCGTAAAACAGTCTCTAGTTGAGGTTTTGCAGCTTAGTGAAATCAGATGGTGTGGTGTTTGGTTGGAATGAAAACCATCGTACTCTTGGCTCTGTGCTGCACATTGTTTAGGGTAAATTCATTTAGTCACGGCTGACAGGCTACAGATGAACACTCGAAACCTGTGACTGCTTATGTCAATGCCAAAAAATGCTTGTAACTTCAAATTTGTTTGAGATTTTTATGGTGCTTTATAGATAAAGAATGCTTTGATCGACAAATGTCCTTAGAGCAAGTGCTACTCAATGAAATATTCTTGGGTCACTATATACACTCAACAAAAATATAAATGCAACGCTTTTTTTTTTGCTCTCATTTTTTATGAGATGAACTCAAAGATCTAAAACTTTTTCCACATACACAATATCACTATTTCTCTCAAATATTGTTCACAAATCTGTTTAAATCTGTGATAGTGAGCACTTCTCCTTTGCTGAGATAATCCATCCCACCTCACAGGTGTGCCATATCAAGATGCTGATTAGACTGCCAAATTCCCTGAAATGCCTTTGGAGACGGCTTATGGTAGAGAAATGAACATTCAATACACGAGCAACAGCTCTGGTTGACATTCCTGCTGTCAGCATGCCAATTTAGATCTTTTAGTTCATCTCATAAAAAATGGGAGCAAAAAAAAAAGTGTTGCGTTTATATTTTTGTTGAATGTATGTATGAAACTTTAAGTCTTAAATGTTTTATTAATTCTTAAGGCACCAATTTTTTGAATACATTATATGTTCATGTGGTGTTTTCCACATGTACAAACTGACCAATTTCCTCACTATTCTTGTCCTTTCTCTCTGGTCTCATGACTGTACAGCAGTAACATGTCAACTTCATTCAGATCACTGGTACTCAGATCTAGGCAAAGACCCAAAAAGGCTTTTGATGCTACAGACAGAGTATATTATATATTTTAAAGAGACAACCCACAAAATGCAGTTTTAAAATGATGATTTATTGAGGATTAACTGAAAACCTCACCTGTTAAAATGTAATTGCAACCTTTCCAGATTGACAAATGTCAATGACTTTGTTTCGCAGCGGTTGTTGAATCTCTTTAGAATGTAGCATCATGTGCTGCTTTCTGAGACCTTTTTACGGGTCCCTACCTTTTCGCTACTTCACTTCACTGCCAGACAGGTTCTAGTGATGCTTAGATTCAACAAGTCTGGCAGGAATCATACACGGTTGTGGCTGGAGAAACTGAAACCAGTTGACAAATGAATTTGGCCATTGGTACCGAAGGAGGTAATTACTTTTCCACGCAGGGCAGAATGGGCTGGACAGGATTTTTTCTTCAACAACTAAAATCATCATCTAAAAACTGAATGTTGTGTTTTCCTGGGTTATCTTTGTCTTACACTAAAGTTAGTTTGATGATCTAAAACATTTATGTGTGACAAATATGCTAAAATAGAAGGTTTCTGTTGGAGGGCAAATACTTTTTCACCACACTCTATGTGGATATTGATTGTAGAATCCCACACATGTGAGTGAATGGCAGTTAGAAAGCAGCAGGACTATTAAACCAAAAACAATGAGCTGGATGTGCTAAAATGCTCAATAAAATTGAAAGGAATGGTAATAATTCTCTGTGCATTCCCTCTGTGCACACCTTTCACATAAAAACACTAATGTGATCCATATTCAGTTCAATAATATTCTGTGCACAGATGCTTTTAGATTATCCTAATCCTGGATATGGATGCTATTCATTATATTAGTTTACTTAATTGCGCACGTTTCTTAAAGTATCTAAGAATGTTTAGGTAAAACACTAATGCTCTCATCAAGACTTTGTCTTCAGCATTTAAACACGGTCCCCATTTCCATGGAAAACAAGGGCTTCTTTTGATCCGTTCATAATAAAAAACACAGTAAAATCAATGTCACAGTCTGTCTATCTAGTCCCCATTTAAAGGCTTGTAAGTGGTAACACTAGTGGCAGAATCATTACTGCAGGGTGTCAATACAACAACAGGTCAGAGATAAGCCACGATTAGTTTGTCATCAGACACAGGAGGCTGAGAATGTAATTTATTTTTTTACTCCTTATGTTAAGTAAAAACAGGCTGCTTGGTGTCCTAAATCTCTCATAGTGCAATTTGGTATTGAATGCAGTTAGCAGAAGATATTAAGAAAATTTCAGGGTCAAACTGTGACATGACTTTAAATTTCTTTCATCACATCATATTTTTTTTCTTTGGCATTTGCCTTCCTTCCCTTAAAAGAAACACCGCTCTCCTAAGAGCAAATTGCAAGGCATGCTGGGTAGGAAATGAATCCACCCTTGGGTTTAGATTAATTTTGAACAGAAGTTTTGGGTTTCATGTTTCATAAAACAGTGGGTATGGAAAGTAATTAGAAAATGTACCTGATGAATCATTCATGGTCTTGTATACGGCTTTGGGGTCAGAAAAATCTGTTTGCAGTACCAAGGTGATGATGCTGAGCCTTCATCTGTAATTATCTGTAAACTAATTATGTTTTATCAAACCGTAACATCTGTTTTCTAAACTTATGAACTAATCATATAAATTTTGATAAGATAATGTATAATTGATTACCATTAATAACCACATTAATTTTCACTTCTGGTTTCTAAGCTGCAAAAGGTAGTTAATACTTAATAAGGTGCCCTTTTTCATATCTGTGTGGGAGAAACCTTACCAGTGATGCTCACCCTCAGTGCTCCATTTCAGTGCAGCAGTTTATTTGGCACAAATGGCTTGCAGTCATGACGATGCTATTCCAATGCCCAAAGACACTGAAATAACCTTGACATCCATGTGGGAGCCATTTTGACTGGCAACACTGTCAGCCCACACAAATGGTGCTCATATTTCCAGTACTGACTGGGCATCTTGGTGCCTACGTCAGTCTGAGCTTCTGTTTATCAGCCTTTTGTTTTCCTTTTTTAAACTGTCAGTCTATCTTTGGAAAAATTGTTTGACGACATCTCTTTCCTCTCTATAGGCAAGAATAACTTCTCCAAACAATTAATGAGCAATGATTGTTATTTTTAATTTTAGATGTTTTCATTCTTGCAGTAATTTTTAAAAAGTTGAGGTTAAAGATAATTCTCTGTCATCTGCTGTGGCACCCGTAAAAGAGAAAAGCTGTGGGATTTTTTTGTGTTTACTGACTGAGAAAAAGTCAAGTCATAACTCTCATTTCAAAGATATTGTACACAGTGTGAGACACATAGAGACAAGCTACAGTATGCAACAAAAGTGAGAAGAACCATTAATAGTAATTATTTCTAATCATTAATGTTTTTATTTGCATTTTCTTTTCTGCACAATTCATTACTGAGATTCAAGTCTTTTATTTTTACAATACTTTATATGTCTTCCTTTACTTTGATGGCATACTCAATTCTCCTCTGCATGGAGGACACTCGTGTTGAATGCATTTATTATATTTAGAGACAGTTTTTTCAGACAATTTGTTTTCCTTTGCAGGAAGGGTTGTTGCTTTATTTTTCTCTTCAAAATACCCCAAAAGTGTTCTATTGCATTCAAGTCAGGTGACTTACTTGGCTAACTCGTCGTCTTGACTTTTTTCTTCTTCAGAAACTGAAACTTTTGTGATTTTGGCAGCATGCTTATCATCATAAACATGCTGGAATATCCCTCCTCTGCCAAGCCTCTACAGACTGGGAGTCATCTTGTCAGACAGTATTTTCCCTGTGGGGCCTATTTTTCTCTTTCATTGTTAAAACCACATGAATTCCTGGCACCATCTATAAATGTCATCTCTCTAACATATTGTGCACTTGTGCAGCGCTATATCACCATACTCACATCTCTGTGCTTCACTGTAAGGGTTATGAATTCACTGTGGTAGCCCTGGTCAAGTTCACATCAAACATGCTGAACAAATTTATCTTAGTATCATCTGACGAACGGATGTGTTCTAAGTATTCATCAGATTTCAGTTTATGTTCTTTTACAATGTTTAAACTTGCAGTTTTGTGCCACAACAAGAGCTTTTTTTCTTGGACACTATCCATTGAAGTCAATACTATGCAATGCCATTCACACTGTCTGAGCTGTCCCAGAAACCCTGATTTCCGTTGGTAACACCTGTGCCAAGTGTGAAGCACTTTTCTGTCTGTTTTTCACACTGTCCTTGGTGTCATTTTAGGAGTTGGCCTCTGTGGCTCTGATGAGTGGTACTACGTCTTATTCTACAGCCCCAAAGACAACCCAATAATTTTTTTTTTAAAAATGCAAGTTTTAGGTGATGAGTTTATACTTGAAGGACAAATGATGCACATCCCACCTTGCGTTGAAAGTAGCTGTCCTCTTAGCTACCAATCTACCAAATGACCAAATTCAATTGGGTTCAATCTCATTAGCCAAACATGTATGATTACTGCCAGGTTTGTTGAATCTAAACATCACTAAGTAGAACATGTCTGGCATTGTGAAATAGCTAAAGGGTCTCAAAGGTGAGAACATGATACCATGTTTTAAAAGATTCAAAGAGTAGATCAGAAACAAAGTCATAGACATTTGTCAATCTGGAAAGGGTTACAAAGTCGTTGCTAAGGCTCTGGGACTCCAGAGAACCCCAGTAAGAGACATTATTCTCAAATGGAGAAACGTGGAACAGTGGTGAACCTTCCCAGGAGTGAACCATCACCAACATTTCTCGAACAACATGTTGATATCTAATCCAGGAGGTCACAAAAGAACCCAGACAAACGTGAAAAGATCTGCAGACCTCACTGGACTTTGGTAAACTTAATCTACATGATTCCACAATATAGTGGACACCGGGTGAAAATGGATCCATGGGCGAGTTGGAAGTCACAAACCACTACTGGCCAAAAAGATCATAAAGGTTTGCCTGGCATTTACAAACAAAAAAATATCTCGATGAGTCCCAAGCCTTCTGGGTTAACATCCTGTAGACTGAGGAGTCGAAGATGGAACTTTTAGGAGATCATGGGTCCCATTACATCTGGTGTAAAGCTAATACTGAGTTCCACAGAAGAGCATGATATCAACAGTGAAACATGGTGGTGGTAGCGTGATGGTTTGGGGCTGCTTTGCTTCCACAAGACCTGGTCAATTTGTTATCATTGATGGAGTCATGCATTCTGCTCTCCACCAGAAAATCCTCCTGGAGAATATCCAGCACACATCAGTTCATGACCTAAAACTACAGCACAAATGGTTTCTGCAGCAAGACAAAGACTCAAAACACACAAGCAAGTCCACCTCTGAGCAGCTGAAAAAGAACAAAATTAAAGTTTTGGAGTGGCATATGTAAAGTCCAGACTTGAATGCAGTTAAGATGCTGTGGAGAGACCTTAAAAGGACAGCACATAAACGATCTAACATGGCCAAATTTCAACTATTCTGCAGAGAACGGTGGGCTCATTTCTGTTGTGAAGTTTGCATCAAGTTATACAAATCTAAACAATATGTATTGGTAGGATACATTCAGTGTTAGTTTGGATCTCTTCAGGTTTATGGTTAATATTGTTTAAAAAAGAAATGGCACCAGTGCTTAAGGCTTTTTCGGTCATGTTATTGCAGTCTTGGGGTTGTCATTATGTCATTCATTGAAATGAGACTGCAGTTTCTAAGTCAAACCATTTTAAAGCAGTGGGGCTATATTTTCCTTGATTAATGATTAAGAAGTGCACACAGAGGTGCCCTGCTGTTTGTACTATGTATAGGACTGCGTCCTTACTGCAGCTGTGTGGGTTTTGATTTCAGCCTGTGCCCTTTTACTGCATGTCACCAACACACCCCCCACCTTCCCTCCTCTCTCTCCTCAGCTGTCCCTGCAGTAAAGGCAACAATGCCCAAGAAATAATAGTGAATAGAAGTTCATCCTTAAAATACATCACTATGCTTTAATGTTACCTTGTTTTTGCATATTTTTTCAACCATTAAATTGTCTTGGTGACTCCAAACTTTTGAATGATAGTGTAAACCAAAGCATTTCAGCAGTCAGACTTTAACAGTTAAGGCACAGGTGGTGGTGGAGCAATGTTAGCACATAGCTGATGGAGACTGACTTAGAAACCCTGAACTCTGGATGAGGTGGAGATTGGAAGGAGGAGGGAAGCACAGTCAACGGTCTGGAGGGGAGGGTAGCAGAAAGAATTATGAGAGAAGCGTCTAGGGACTGATTAGCTCAGACAATTTTGACCATGTGGAAAAACAAAAGTGTTGGAGACAATGGAACAGACTAACCAAGAGGAATAGAGACAGAATGCGAGTGAACAGATCTTCCTTACTGAACCTTATAAGCCTCATTGGCAAAGGAGTCTTAGTTTTGGAGCAACGAAGAAACTGATCTTCAACTCTTTGTAGCGAACGTTTTAAATATACTGAGGCATGTAGATGGATGAAAAGCTGTAGACAGAATCTGCAGTAGACAGGTCACCCGATGTTTGTGTCTCAACATGTTCAAAGGGACAAGTCAGGTAAGTATATTGAGTGTGATTGTTTGTCTCTATGTGTAGCCCTAAGATAGACTGGTGACCTGTCCAGGATCTCCCCTGACTTCACCCTACGTCAGCTGGGATAGACTTCAGCCCCCTGCAGCCCTAATGAGGACTAAGCATGTATAGATAACGGATGGATGGATGCTTACAGTGATATACATAGCCAGAATTCTCTGTGCTCCATGGTAGTCAGATGATCAGCTATCAATGGTATATTTACTTCTTTATAAACACATGTACAGTACTAATGTTCACTTTCATAGTCGTATTACACACCAATGAAGTCAGTTGTCTGTTGTGATTCATACAGGATTTCTTTCTTTCTCTCTGGTTGAACAGCAGCCTTGGACACAGTCTGCTGTGCAGGTGTGTCATTATCATGAATAAATACATTTGTACAGATGAAGTCTTTTGAAAGTAACTAATTACTCTTCTGGCTAGCTACATCAGGATCATATCATTTAGTGCAATCATAGCAGTCTTTTCTTCATAGCCTTGCTAAATATAGCCTCCATGTTTGGCTCATATGATGCATTCTGATGCATTTGATAGCTGTGGTGAGTGATAAATGGGCAAACCTGAACACACTGTGGAAGCTTGTGCCTTGATTTTCTCTTCCTTACCATTTCCTCCTACTCTGGTGAACACTGTCAGATCCGTCCATCTCCTGCAACCCCAGCTCCTCTCTGCTGCAACTATTACTGCTTCCCATGTGGCTGCAATCAAATTACTCGCTCTTCATTGCTTGTGAAGTGCAACATATTTCTAATTCTCCCTCATTTCCTTCTGTACAGTATGTACCCACATATGATGAACTTAACACCTAATAAGACCAACAACTGCAAAGTGTAACTATGTTAAAAGTGTAGGAGGGTAATGGACACAGATGTTATCTCTTTTGTCAGATAATCAGCTTGCCTCAATTCAGCAGGTCCAATGACCATTTGCTGTTTTCTCCACTGGTTGCTCTGGGTGACCAGTTTACCTCTGGTCTAACTTGACTTCAGTTACATATTAAAGCAAAAGAACCCAAATTCCACAGTTAAATCACAAATGAACAAGTCCAACCATGTCACATTATTTCAGAAATGCTGTTTTTTTCTTGTTTTTTTTTTTTTAAATACGTGGGTTATCATGTGTCCTGCCCCTCCACTTACATAAACACTTTGTCCTTCGGTACACCCTGGGCTTAATTTGAACAACATTCACCTCCACTCACTCTCAAAAGATGTGAAAAAAACAAGGGTTGAAATTGAGGTCAGTCTCCTTTGTGAAAACAGTTTGTCTAAAATTGCATAATTATTGTTCAGAATAATATCCCAACGCACAAACATTAAATTCTGCCTACTCTCCCTGAAAATATGTTTCGTTCCAGCTGTAACTCACTTTCCAGATATTGCAAACTGACTTATTTTGGATACGCAATGCAGAAGGGATAAAGTTTGGAAACAATATAAAGCCAGTATAAAGCCAGATGGGATCCAGTGTAGCAATTTAAACAGTGAGTGTGCACAGTGTGTGCAAATTATGGGCTGGAATTCAGTGATTATAACCAAGACAATCTCTTTATTTTTCCATCTGGAGCTAAGACACCAATATATTGAGCGTCTTTAATTACTACCATTACTACCAATAAAGGTTCACAGTTTTTCAAGGCTGTCTTAATCAGGTCAAACAGCAATCAGCTGCCTAGTGAGACAGATTTACTTTGCTGTCATTACCCCGTCACATTTTGCACAATGAGAATGGGAAGGAGGACCCAAGCGCAGACACAACGACAGACAGTAACACTTTAGTGTCATACTAAATTTAAAATGCAGAGTTACAGGGAAATACAGACGGCAGCCTGAAGACAGGATGTCAGCTAATATCAAGATATCAGCTTGCAAGAGCTGAACCACTCAAGGAATAGAAGAAATGACACGACAATTTCAGCACAGAATGAGTCAAGCCGGCAGGTGAGGTGGGTGTAAGGAGTCAGGTGACTGGAACCAGAAGGAAAGTCTGAGGACATTTGTAGGGAGGATGAAGTGTGACAGGAGGCAGGGGTGGAAAAGGTGAAAACGACACAGGGCTGAAAGAGGAACTGTGACACCTCCTGTTCATACTGGAGGTCAGTATGGTCATTACTAGATCTCTCTCTAGTGCATCTTAAGGTCCCATAAAAGAAAATCAATGTTCATTGAGTTTTACACTACTGTTCAAAAGTTTGGGGTCACCCAGACAATTTCATGTTTTCCATGAAAACTCACACTTTTAGTCATGTGATAACATAATTGAACAAGGGTTTTCTAATCATCAATGAGCCTTTCAACACCATTAGCTAACACAATGTAGCATTAGAACACAGGAGTGATGGCTGCTGGAAATGGGACTCTGTACCCCTCTGTAGATAGTCCATTAAAAAACAGCCATTTCCAGCTAGAATAGTCATTTACCACATTAACAGTGTCTAAACTGCAAGCAAAATACACAAAGTGTTCTGCTGTTGGCTGCAAGAGTGAACACAAGTCTTCAAGCACTTTCAGCATCTGAGAAACTGAAGATCTTGTGTATTACTTCATTTTTTTTTTATATCTTTGATGGCAGTGTCAGCAGAATAACAGGATAATCCTAACTGATAGCATGTCAGAGCTCTGAGGAAATTGTAGATCTAAGAACGAATCAGAAATGATGGAAACCAAGAGATCTGAAACCAATAAACAAGGATCTGAAATGTATCTCATTCAGTCTACATGGTTACCAGCAGGCACTTCTTAACTTTTTTCAAGCTGCTGCTCTGCACTGCTAACTCATTAATTTTTTAACTGCAATGTTGTCTGACAAGCCAACCATATACGAGTTTAAATAAATGGCTTCACTGTGAATATGGTGATATTTCAATGTAAAATGATTGCTCAGAGAGAAAGTTACAGGAGATAGAAAGTGATGGTCTTATGCACTGATTTACTCTACCAGTCAAAAGTTTGGACACACCTTCTCATTAAATGCTTTTTCTTTATTTGTATTTTTTTCTCCATTGCAGATTAATACTGAATGTAAACACTTTTTTTGTTTACAGCATAATTCCATGTGTATTATTTCACAGTTTTGATGTCTTCAGTATTAATGTACAGTAATGATTAAATAAAACCATTGAGTGAGAAGATGTGTCTGAACTTCTGACTAGTAGTGTATGTCTGTGTCCAGTCAAATATTCTGCAATATGAATCACAGACACAGAGATAGTCTTCTTCCTGAAGGACGGGTGGCAGACACTGACACAGACCATTTAGTACAGGGCTAAAACAAGGGTTATACAGTCATTGTGAAATGTATTTTAAGCTGAAAACGCAGGAAAGGGACACAAGATGTGACGAAGAGTAAGATGTGAAACATAAAATCCACAGGCCTAGTTCTGTGCAAAATATGTATCCTGGCATTTACCTGAGGCTAATATGACACTGCAGGTGCTTGGCAAAGCATGCGGGTATCATCCAAAATTAGTACAGCTTGTCTTGTTTTTGTTATTATCAATTCACTACAGTTTAGCCAGAAAAACACAAGGGGTAAGGACTGTAATTTTGGGAGATGTGTCCTAAATTTGTCTAAGGTTGACTGTTACAACAACTTTGTCTCTCACATACTGTATAATTGTAGAAGAAAATGTTTTTTTATAGCCTGTATGAAGAGGAAGAAGAATTACAAACTGTTTCAAAGTTCATAAGGGCAGGTGAGAAGTCTTGTTAAGACAGACTGATTCCTTAATTGAGCAAGATTTATAGGTAAAACTATGAAAATAAGTGAGAAAAATAAATGACATTGATATATTAAGTGACCTAGAACAGGGACTGCTCTCCAGCGCATCTATCTTATAGTCTACCTTACATTGCATGTGCACTACAAGAGTTACATGTGGGAATGGTATCTATATTCTGGACATTGCTTCATTCATAATGAACTAGAGGATGATCTGGTAAAATGGCTGGTGACAAATACCTGTGCTGATGAACTTCCTCTCATGCATCTGTGCTGTTACAAGTCATCCTGTCACACACAAACGACTCTAGATGTATTACAGCAGCTAATCAGGCAGTTACACCCCACCTCCCCCTCTGTGGATGCTATTAGCTGCTAATGCTCAGCTCCCTTGGACACTGCGGCAGTAAATACGTGTAATTGTGATGAATTGTCTCAGACTAAAGGCTCCACTCATCAGCATCTCAACCCTACACAAAAGAGATGAATTTACTTGGTCAAAAAAAAAAAATCCAAAGTAATACGCTTCAATAAGTAAGTAGGTGACAGGAGGCTGAATTGACTGGAAGCAGCTGACATGGGCAATTTGTCTATTCCAAAGGATTTGGAGATTCATTAAGGGGCAGCTGAACAATAAGAAGAGGGGAGAGGCCTCCTGGTGACAACTGGACCTGTGGTTTTTACCTGCTGAGTAAATTGTAGCCTGCCAACACACACACAGACACACACACACACTAAAGCACTGCTCAGTCCTTTATCTTCAGTGTCACAACCAACTGGCCATACATCAGCAGGCCATCTCTGCTCGCTCTTGGCGGAGCTGGATGAATGTGCTCTGTGTTTGAAGCTGTTATTAGCTGTCCCTGGGGCAATTACAGGCAGGGACCAGTCAGATTTGTTCTAAACTGTGTGTAATATAAATGGATGGTGATCATTAGAAACACTTCACCACTGTGTTAATCATGGGACAAATGTGGAATAATGCCATAGTATTCACAGTAAAACCCACAACCAGTTTTGTACACACATCGAGCACTTAGGACAAAACATGTTCTGGCAAGAGAAAGAAAAAAAAAATCCCTGCAGGGGGGAAATTCTACTCTGGCTTCATTAATCATGATAAACCGATACTAGATAAACCCAACGCTGTTGTTCATCTAGATGAATAGCCACTTCCTTGCAACTTCTCCAGCCCCAAGTTTCCCTGCCAGCTCCCCTAAATTGATTGAGGAAGGTTAGCACAAGTCGCTGACGTGGGAAACCTGCTGCATCTCTCTGGCAGCAAACGCGTGTTGTTTCTGCTGCTCCAGCTGTGCTCCAAATTCCTGACCTTGGCTTCCTTTTATCTCATTGCCACAGTACCCCCATGTTCTGACTTGGTTGCTGTGTGTTTTGGCAGAATGAAACTACCAGTGATCCCTATTATGACCTTTCATATAGTCAGACGCAGCATAAAATGTGTGTGTGAGAATTGTCAAGCTCAGCAGATACATCTTCAGATAAAATCAAAACCCTCCTCCAGCTGCATGTGTTGTGTCCGAGAAATGCTTTTGTATTCACCTTAAATATATTTGCATATTTATTAAATCTTCCTTTGCAGGGACTAACTGAATGTTGGATTGATGATGATTAGTAGTTGTGTGTGGTATTTGCAGAAGGAGACAGATAAAAAAAGATGCTGTGTGCCATTTACCACAAGTAAACTGGGAGCCTCCCTGCATCCCAGCATGATGACTCCCATTTTAGCTTGTCACTAGTCTGTGGGCGGTTCGACTTTACAAAGTTACCTGATGGGATTTAGCCTCTTTATCCTTCTGTCGCTTTGCTTATGAAACATCACTGGTTAAAAAATATTGTGTGCTTGATCTCTTGCTCTGCTGCCAGACTACCTAAGTACACACGCTGTGCATTTCCTGTCTTTAAAATGTTTGTAAGGCAGCCAATTTAACATAGCTTGAACATCACATGAATCTGGGGAAACTTCATTATACAAGCAGGCAAATTCATTTTGCTCACTGCATGACAATCGAGACTTACCTCGGCTGTGTAGAGCAGATAGGTAAATTTAAAATTCACACTTCCTTATCTAAACACTTGCATTCTCACTCCAACAACATGAGCGGCACTACAAAATACAAAGAAGAAGAAGAAGATAGCATCTTCCATCTGCCAAGGCATCTACAGCTCATTCAGCTGATACTGCCATAGGCTCATTCTTCTTTATCAGTGGCTGGTTAACTCATTTGTCCTGTACATAGTCTGATATTTGGTAACACACATGAAATCTTAACATAAGGGGAAATGTCGACATTAGATCTCTATTTTTAACAGGTATCTATGAATGGAAGCATGCCTAGAATGAAACATTCATATATAATCAGTATCTGGATGTAGAAGAATAGCTTAGGTTAGGAGGTTATTTGTACATAACATAACTTCTTATTAATTTTAACAAGACTTTTAGAAAAGGTTATATTACCCAATTGAATTTAATGTGTCTAATTAAGATTTTGTTACATTTTTCTTTCAGTCCCGGTAATGTGCATTATACATGTGTAAACATTTTGTTTTATTTTATAATAGTACTATAAAGGTGCCTTGATTTGGCTACATTGAATTATGTGCAATGTTTTTGCACACTGGGTGTCTATATGCTATGGTCTGTTTCCCCAGGTCCCTAAACTACTGGAAACTGAGTGGGTGTTGCTGGCTGCTTGTTTGCTTGGGTCCAGCACTCCCACCTAATAAATGTCCACCCCGCAGCTCCCTTTCTCTCTCCACCCTGCTTGTGGGTGCCACCACAGTATCATTACTCTGCCAAGGAATGGCGGAGTAATGACACTGAGACAATCGGAGTACGTTTGTTTGTCTGTCTGTCTGTTAGCAACATTTCTCAAAAATGGACAAACGGATTTTGACGAAATTTTCAGAGAAGGTCAGAAATGACACAAGGACCAAGTGATTAGATTTTGGCAACAAGTGAACACTACGCCAGCTGCCTGCTCATGATCACATGATTGCGATCCTACTGCAAATCGACCTCTGTAGACTTATCAGAACTTATCCATCGGAAATGATACAAGGAACAATTGATTAAATTGTGGGGGTGTTTCCAAGTCCCATCAATTCCTGCTGCCCGCTACATATTTAGGTCACATGATTCAATATCTGTACATAACATATAAATGCATAACACACGCCTGTGCTCAGCGCAAGGTCATTTGTTTGTGGGTACATCTATATTAAATGGCCACATTCTATAGTGCCATGATTTCTGGCACAAATTTTGTCAACAACTGAGCAGCCTTGGTGGAGTACTGCTCTCTACTTTTCTTGTTTGGTTTATTTGGTTTGAACTTTTTTTTGCACCAGACAACATCTCTCACCACACCGCATCCATCCATCCACATCTGTACCACTGACACCACTGACTCACACACTTCACATAGTTAATGTTATTGCTGTTATTATTAGTAGAAGTAATATTACTTAATAGAAATCTCTGCTGGCTATTCCTGTGTTGTTGCCCATTTTTGTCACAGTCCATTTGCCAGACTGTGACTGAATGTTTTAGGAAGACAGATTGTGACTATGAGCTCACAACATTATTTGTCGATTTTCCACTTACAGTGATGTTTTTCTGAGGTCATCAGTTCTTCTGGGTGTTCTCACCCAGGCAACCCGGCTGGCTTGATTGAGCCTCTGTCCACACAGTACAGCGCCACTCACAGCTCTACTCCCCTGATGTAAAGCCACCTTAGGGGGGAATGAAATGCGCATGTTTTTAGCAAATTTTTAAAAAGTTATTCAAATCACAGATGTCAAATTTATTTTCTGATTTCTACCAAGCAAAGTGGCAGGTGAGTCACCATGATGAAGTGAGGACTGTGCTCATGGGTGTGGATTTCTTTTATTAGCGAGTCAACATAGTGAACCATTTTCTGTGAAGCATTTCAGAACCACATTGAAAATATTCTTGTTATAATGGAGAAAGATGACACTAACAGACCAGTTGAGACCAACTGCAGACCTACTGGTGTATGCATTTGAACCACCACAATAGTAACTTCAGTTCGCTGCTTGAAGTTACGAAGGTTTTTGTTTTGTTTTGTTTTTTTTTACTGGAAAAGTGAGCTGAAAGGGTTTTTACACACATTGCAAAGGGAAGAAATATGAGGAAGGTATTGGAATTGGGAATACCTGAGGAATATCTAAAATTTGGAGTCTTGATTGACTGCTTGTAAAATAGTAAAGTCAAGGTAAGAATACAGCTCTTTCTAGTATGCTGTTTAGCCCTGTTAAGCGGCAATAGGACAGTCAGTAGATCAACATTACAGCCACTGAAGTTAAACACCAACGGGGCAGCGTCGGGTTTTAGTTTGTCGGTCTGGTGAACAAATAGCTTACCAGACTCCACCACCCTTTTCTTTATGAAACCTTCCTCCAGAAAGTGTTCACTCCAACCCCTGAAGTGAGAGCCCATCTGAGGGCTTTTTCTCTTCAGTGCACTAGCAACGCATCAGTTTCTGAAAGTTGACTGTTTCATGGCTTTCGTCCCTTAAAATGATTTTTTTTACTTCCAGGAACAATGCAATAGTGGCCTCCCTTTAGCCTTCTTTTGATTTGTGCCTCGTCAGTTTCCATCTTTCACTGTCTCTATTGTCCACAATCTGTCTTTTGCTGTCTGTCTGTTCTTGTCTCTAAACCTGCAAAGCTAACCCACTCTGTGATGTCAGCGGTTATTGTACTCAAAGATAGCAGCACCATTTGGAGAAATGACACAAAAGAATCTTTTGTTTCCTTTACTATGCTGACATTTTTCATGTCTGTTATATACCTTATGATTAGAGTACAAATACATGTAGTAAATTATGCAAACTTCACTGAGTGCTTCATTTCCCCTTTAAAGCAACATTTGCTGCCTCGCTGGCCAACTTAATGGCCCTTTGCCTACTAGTTCATGTGGTGCCCAGCATGTTGTCGGGCCTGCAAACCCTCTGCATGCCCCTTCATTGTGATTGCACCTTGCTGGCTGCTAACCACTTTGGCTATTTTTATTGGCTTACCAGCAAGCCCTCCTCCTCTGCCTTTCTTCCAGGTTGCAGTGATTTCTAAGAAAATTGCTTGCTTAGAGACTTCGAAGATCTACCTTAGCATTGTTTCAGCAGCAAATTCTGGAAACCTCAGTAGCTTCCAAAGGTGTTGCTAGCACTGCAGACTAGGTGGTCCTGTAAGCTGATGTTGGCAGCTTGTCAAAAGAGATGGTCTTCTTGAGTGGACAGAGTTTGCCTGCAATGATTAATCCTACTGTATAGGGTATCCACTATGGCTTTCAGAACATGAACATGGCACCTTTGGTAGAACCCCCAACACCTCGGGCTTTCACACAACCACTAAGGATCTGCTTCAACGTCCCTGTCTTCAGGCACAAATGATTGAACCTGGTGTTTCTGGCTATTTCCAAAAGAATGAGTTGAATAGACCCTGTGCATGATAGCATGTGCTAGTTCCGGTTGAAAAACTCCGGGTGCTACAGTTACTTCCGGTCCCACTTACAGCGCTGTCAAAATGGAAGAAGCCAGCAGTACACTTTACTTTTCCAGTTTTAGGCAACTTGCCTAAAATTTCTGTTGACGATGTTTATCTTCTCGTTGATGATTTTTCGTCAGCTCCTCAAAGCAAACGGGAAAAGGGATTCAAATTTTATATATCCCAGTACATATATAACTTTGAAGGTAAGTGGCATCGCATCCTACATAACTACTACTTAACTGTAGGGCTTGCCAAACATGTACCTTATCATTTTATTTTCTAGTATTTATACATTACTATTTTTTTTGCTTAGTTAGCTACTAGAATCCACTTTACACTTTAGTCTTTGGTACTTAGTCGAGTTCAGCAAGACATATTTGTAGTTTTGTTTGAACAAAATGACAAATGCTTGGATTTCTTCTATATTTGATTAGGTGTCAAAACGGAATAACAAATGATTGAAGAGTGCACGGATTGTTGTTATAGTTTATCAGATATTTGCTGTTTGATCAGTGACTATGCACTAATATTCCCGATCCTCAGCTCAGTGTGAAACATTTTTTTTCATCTAATTTTGGCAATCTACTGAGCCCGCAAATGCCGGTCTTTGGGAAAACGGTGAAGGCTTATAGAACTGTTATAAACACCAGAAGCCGAACATAATGGTACACTACAGTACCTCCCATATCGACCTTGAACAGGCTGAAATCTGATTTTTTGTTTTGTCGAGAAACCAGTGTTTTTCTTCTTTGATTCTATGTTATCCATGCTGCGAAATAGCCTCTGGAAGGACCTGTAAGCCCTCCCGGTCAGAACCCGGAAGTTAGCATTTTGACGTGCACAGGGTCTATTGATTTGGTAGAATGTTGTGGAAATAACTTTTTTTAAAGGTCAGGGAATGCATTTCCCCACTTAAGCCCATTTGGTCCAGGCTTACTCTGACCACATCCCAAACATCCTACTGGCTCATTCCACCTCAGCAGATGCTCACAGCTCATCCTGGACCAGTGATTACCTGCCCTTCACCTGTGCCCTATCATTGTAGGGTGTAATACTGTTATCCAGGACAGCCCTTCCAGGAAACCCAATGTCCACCAGACCTTGTGCCTCACAAGGTCTGGTGGACATCAGTGACATTCTTGACTTCAGCTGTCCTCCACTTCTGCCCTTTCCTAACCTTAATGTCAGCTTTACTCGCTTTTGGGCCGCAATACATTCAGTACTATAGCATAGAGAAACCCAAATTATTCATTCAGGTTGCGGGGGAGCTTCACCTTGTCATTTTGCCCATATGAGGCAATTCAAATCAGTCTTTGAGGAAGTCCCAGCTGCTTCTGTAGGAACTTGCTGTGCCTCCTCTCAAACATATAACTCAGTATACAACAAAAGAGAATACACCCCATGTGCAAAATTAATTAAATGTCAAACTATTAAAAAATGTATCCAATTACATTAGTTTTAAGTTAAATAGCAGGGTATTTGCCCAGTTTTAGTCTGCTATATTAAAAATAAATAAAACAGTGTGGGGTGCTGGGTCATTAAAATGCTGCAATATTCCTCGTCTTCCAAGCTCCTGCAAACTAGGAGTCATCTTGTCAGTCAGTATTTTGGTAAATCCTCTCACATTTATAGCGCCATCTACAAATGTTACCTTTCCAAACTTGCTACTGCCCAAAATCATCACAGTCCCACCTCTGTGCTTCAATGTAAGGACTATGTATTCATTGTGCTGGTCATGGCCAAGTTCACATCAAACATGGTGGTCCCACTCTGAACTGTACAAATTTATCTTGGTCCCAGCTGACAAAAGAATGTCCTCCCTTTATTCAGTGGGTTTCTATTCATGTTTTTATTAAAATTAAATCTTTCAGTTTTGAAACAAACTAAGGTCTATAACGATCACTGTTGTTCAGTGTCCTCTACACTGTCTGAGCTGTCGCAGAAACTCCAATTGTATCCACTGATAACCTCTGTGCTACGTGTGACGCACATGCCTGTCTGTCCTTAACACCTAGATTGTGCAAATAATGGACTGTCATTTTAGGATGATAGCCACTGTGGGTCTGATTAGTGATATTAATCAGCAGTTGCACCAGTAATTAGAGGTTCCATGCTTCCTGATTACTGCTGTAACTGTGTTTTGATTGATTTTTACTTGGTCCTGTGTCCTTTTCCTTCATTGTGAAGTTTCACAATCAGATTTGTTAATTCCTTTGACAGTTATCTTTCCCGTGAAGCCATGATGCAGACATGCAGATAGGCACAGCTAATGGGACCAACGCTGAGCAAGTCCCTATATTCACAGCTCATTTTATAACCACATACATGCAGTTGGGCAAATGGAAGTCACACATGTACTCACTTTTGTTTCATTGATCACAGGTTTTCTAACTGGTGTGTCAGTGATCAGTATCAGGTTTATTTACATTTGTGTGCAGTGAGTTTCTACAGTAGAGGCTGTATTTTCAACATAGTCAAGTATTTGTTTTTGGTGGCTCATAATCGAAAATACTTCACTGTTCAGCTCACAAATAATGCAATCATTAGGAGGTGATGCAATCATTTGACATTTAGCGCATACTGTGGAGCGGTGTACTCACTTCTGTTGTATACTGTAACTCAAATCAGTCTATCTCATACATAGGATAGCTCTCCATAATGCTGTCACCTCGTATCTTACACAATTGAAAAGAAAAAAACAAGGACAGAAATTATGACATCAATCAATTAGCAACCACCAAGTCACGGGAAAAAGTAGGGCAGAGAGTTCTCTACTCCCATATCACATGCTGCGGGGAATTTCAGAATATTGTGATAATCCTCTGTGAGTGACTAAAAGTGACCCTTTCACATTGCACGTAATGAATAATTGCTATAAAACTATGGATTAGTGCAGCTTTAAGATATCATTACTTTGTGCTGTTAATTAGCCAGACTCTCCTGCAGCTCACAGTGAAGTCTTAATGAGACAATTACACAGGCAATTACAAATTTATTGTTTCAAAAAGCTCCATGCCTATGGAGCCTCCCAAGTAATATGTACGTCACTGCCACACAAATCCAAGCTGCATGGTGTAGTATCAAACATCAGGATCCAGGAGTTCAGTAGTTAAGTGCCACATATAGTAGCACAATCCATCATGCCAGCTGGCGTCCCGTGTTTTTGAGACTGTGGCAGGACTGGGTCCCGTGGAAAAACTTGCACTCCTTCATAGCTCAAATGACACCTGGAACATTGGGACCAGCCGACCTACATTTGAATCGCACGGGGAGGGAGAGTGCAAATGGAATTGAAGTGGTCGGTTTAACTCACTCTCTAAGCCCATATTTGCAGATGTTTGTCGGAAGAAATTCTTGTCAAGGTTATTTGGAAGATTGACATCCCTCTTTTTTTATAACCTGCACTAAAATGCAACAATTGCACATTTCATGAGCAGCTATGAGGTTTGGCTTGGTGCACTTTGTCGACAAAAGCAATTTAGAACTGCTGTGCACAGTGAGTTATTGAGAATAAACCCTCCACAAAAACAGTGCTTTGTGCTCTGTTGCATGTGTGCAATCATCAGACAGTTAAGGTCACACAAGAGCTGACCTTATTTACCATATTGATGCAAATTATGCTCATTGTGGTGTTAATGCTCCCCAATAGATACGAGAAAAAATAATGTGTTTCTTCTTTGGGTACATAATTTTAGAACATTATCTTTAATGAAATACTACTAAAAGCCTAAAAGCTTATTTATGAGACTGATTAGAGTGCACACGTTATTAGAGGATGCAGACATACATGGTGCTTGATTCAGTCATAAAAATTCATGTTGCGTTAAATTAGAAGACAAACCAAGAACGTGCATTCTACGTGAGGCAGTTTTTAAAGTGAAGAATAAGCCTCCGCTGTTTGAATAAAGCACTTAATACAGTGCAGACCTCAAAGCTGACGTCTTGATCCACTGCTGTGAAGCCTAAATCCCTGGGGTGGGAAAAATAATCAATACAGCACAGTTCAGAGTGACATGAGCAAGGTGTGGAGGTGGGCTGTAGTACAGAATCAATCCAAACCTCTATTAGTCTAATTATGACTTTGTTGTTCTTGGACTTAAAGCACTTGATTGGATTTGATTAGGTGAAGCAATGCTTTTTAAAAAAAAGGGAAAATAGAGGAAGAATAGGAAAGAGCGAAACCATATCTTAGCTTAAGCCATCCCACCATGGGTGCAGATTTCAAGAGATGCAAAGGACACGCCCCCCTCAATATTTAGAACCTATGCATTTGTACCCCGAAATAAAAACATGAAAAAAGCAAAGGACTCCGTTGTAATAAAGGCTATAATACGCTTCAGTTTAGTTTTTCTTTTCTTTCATAAAGACGTTTCCACCATAAACCGATACAGAAAAAGCAAAATCTAGTGCGTAATAAATCCAACACAATGGAAAGAAAAGAAGCGCTTGATGGTCAACATTTCCTGGGGGAGGATGCTTAGCCCAGTACCAAATGTGTACCCCCTCCATGAAGGAAATCCACTCCCACGAGCTGTCAGCCACCTTAAAAGTTATTACTAATTGCATTGATAGCTGTTTGTCTCTGAGAACAATTTTCAGCCTCAGTGTTCCTGTTTATTTGTCTAATTTGCTTAGAGGAGAGAAGGGAGGAGGACTGACAGACACACAGTGAGGCGGGGGGATACGGGGGGATACTGGAGGACGAGGAGAGCTGCCAACGGAACAGCAGTCCAATCCACGCGCAGCCGGGACTCCTTCTGGCGCCAGGCGCGCGGTTCGGAGAGGCAGGCGCCTGATGAGCCGGGGCTGTGCGACTCCTGGAGAGACCTTGCTGGGACACCAACACCTCCTCCGCCTACTCCCCCACCTCCACCAGGCTCATCAACAAGTGTGACCGCTTCAGGAGAGGACAGAAACCCAGACACGTTTGGAGATGTGAAGCATTTCTTTCGGAGATGTAACTTCGTTGCGCGCTGCTGAGGAACTTTATGCTGCGCTTATTCATCCCTTCACGGAGATGTGGACGTGCTGAAGTTTTTTCTTTAAAGAAAATACCCCTTTTGCCTTGCTTTTTAGAGACCTTTACGCTTCTTCCGACCACGATGCAGACGTGATAACTCCTGCCTCCCCATCACCTCCTTTTCCGCTGAGACTGAGTATAAAAAAGTGTCTTTCAGGATCAAACTCTCTCCCGGTAAGAAGTCCACCTCTCTTAAGTTCGACTGTTTACTCATGTTTATTCGCTTCTGCTGATGCAATATTGCATCCACAGAACCACGTGTTAATTTGATTAAAATCCGCAATATTACCAAACACTCCCTTGCTGCCTACTCCACAATTACGCATCATTAGCCTTATTAAATTTAAATCTTTGCTGAAGGTTTTCTTGCCGCTCTGGGCATCTAATATACTTATTAAAGATGCATAAATGTTTACCTCTCTAATTTTTCTGTCCTGCTGTAATCCGTTTTGGCTCCTTTTATGTTTCCTTGGGAAAAAAAAGGCAATTTGCCACCTAATTGCACTTTAAGAGGCTGCTGCAGAAATAACCCACACCTCAACCCCGTGCATGCGTAAACACTATTATTTTACTCCAAGATACTGCGGTGTCATAACACAACCGCAGGATGTTTAACTGCACTTGTGTATGTCAGAGCCACATCTTGTCCACACCTCCTGCTGCGTACAGACTGATGAGAACGTGAGGGGCCTTTTTAAGGCTGCTGTGTGTGAGAGAGAGATGGTGTGCGTGGCCTTAAGCTATATGAAGTTCTCGCCAAAGAAGGAGAAAAGACAAGAAAAAAATGAAAAAGAGACACCGGCTCCACGGGGCGGGTGACCTCGAACGCAGCAAGGGGGTTCATTGTGTGAACAGTTTAGCCCACCAGAGGGTGCGCAGTCCTGAAGTGATGATCCTCTAGCAGGACAGATGGAGTAATTTTAGAGTCCCCGGCTATTCTTATCATGTGTCTGTGAATGAGAGACAGCAGTCCTTGAAATGAGGGAGCTGTGGAAAAAAAGAGCTTTTCAGCTTATCCTCGTTGTGTGAGATGAGCTCTTTTTACAGTTTGTTCTTCTTTGGTTAGCTAATTAATATTGATATGTGCAGGGCTCTAAGATCAGAGAATAATTCCATGTAGCATTTATAGGAGACAATGGAGGAACCAAATTACGTTTTTCCTAATTGAATGAGAAATGCGCGCGATGACCCATGAGTGTGCCTGCTGGTTTATGAGATTTACTGAAGTGAAATGGATTTTTCTCAATAATCACATTAGACGTTTTGTAAACATTGCAGGAATAGCATTTACTCCAAGGCAACTGTCCGTGCACTTAGAAGAAGAGGGTTGCGGAGGGTTGCGGAGGGGTGCGTGTCTTCATATCTCCATTGTGAATACATGTGCACTTATACATTGAATAACATTGTTTTCTTTGCTTTTTTTCCAGTGCACTACATGGCATATTGATTCCGGTGTTGGGCTTGGTCTGCTCCTAGCTCTCTGATTCTTTCACCGTCCTCACAATAAACCTGAAATTACAGGTTGAAGCTGGAATATGTTCAATGAGCAGCTCAAATTTTTGGATGAGCTCCTTTGAAATGTGTTTCAAAAGATTATATGAAACTCTTTCAAATCTAATTTAAAGGATTATCTTGAGACAAGCCCACACGTATCTGTGAATAAACTGATAATTTTTAGCGCTAATGCAGCAGTGATCATCCCCAGTCAATGCCCAGAAACAGGTGGAACTATGATTGCCTTTGCCTGACAGGACTTGTGGGAGGTCACTGCTGAATATGCAGGACGTGGCAGGGCCTGCTATGCCCAGGAAATCACTGCTTTTCAATGGCTTTGCCCTATTATGGGGCTTGCTCTTTGGGATATTCCTTGTGAATGTACCAGTGATGGCTTGCCCCACAACTTGTCACTGCATAGAAAAAAATGGCTTGACGGTGGTCCAGTGTATGTCTCGCAACTTGGAGAAGATTCCATCCGATCTTCCAAGAGATACCGTTATCCTGCTTTTGGCGTCCAATCACATCACCCACATCCCCAACCATGCCTTCAAAGAGCTGCACTACCTTCAGGAGCTGGACCTGTCCAACAATGACATTGAGACTGTGGACGTTGGGGCATTTCAAGGAGTATCTGACAGCCTCCTTGTGCTGGATTTATCAAACAATCACATCCAAAGTGTCCCTAAAGAGGCATTTGCCCGTCTACGGGCAAAAATCAGCCTCTCAAACAACCCGTGGCACTGTGAGTGCATGCTGCAGGAGGTCCTGAGGGAGCTGCGGCTCGACCCCGAGACAGTAAACGAGGTGATCTGCCACACAGCGGTGCAGGAGGAATATGCAGGCAAACCGGTAATCCAGGTGCTGGACTCAGGGATCAACTTCTGCAACTTTCACCACAAGACCACTGATGTAGCCATGTTTGTCACTATGTTCGGGTGGTTCACGATGGTGATTGCGTATGTCATCTACTATGTGAGACACAATCAGGAGGATGCCAGGAGGCACCTGGAGTACCTCAAGTCACTGCCCAGCAGCTCTCAGATTAGCAAGGACTTTGACACCATCAGCACGGTTCTCTAACCGGCTGGTACGACTCAGGAGGTGTGGTGTGTGTGTGTGTGTGTGTGTGTGTGTGTGTGTGTGTGTGTGTGTGTGTGTGCGCGCGCGTGTAAATTTGAATAAATGTGTGGTTATGTAAAAAAAGACTTAAAAGCTGTTTAAACACATAATCACTTTGATTTGCAAACACATCTGATCTTTACTCTGTCCCATAGATTTTGTCGTTTGTATGATTCCTTTTCATTTATTTTGGTTTTATTAAACATAAGCCACCCCCAGACGGGGCAACAACAGTGATAGCACAAAATAAGCAAAGTATAGCCAAAAACTCACATTTTCAAATGAGATGATGGATTTGGACTGGAGAGATAAATGTTCCCACTCTGGTGTTGATCCACAATGAGACTGAATTTGGACTGAGATGAATGAGGGCGACAACGGTGTCTCCCAGTTACTTTGTATTGACGGATTTATGTACTTTGTGTCACTTTGTCAAGGTGGAGGCTTTATTATGAAACGTCTAACAAATGAACTAGGTCAAGATGTTAACGTTCAGTTGGTGTAACACTTCAGTGCAAGCACTGCCACCAATTAACCTTACAAATTACACTGTTGATCCAGGAAACAATGTTACTCTAAGAGGACAACAAGTGCCATTTTTCTGCTCTCTTGAGGTCTTCGTAGAGTATCATTCTTCTGCCCTCCTGTCATCACTATCTGTAATGTAAAATTCACCATATAGGCTAATGTAACAAAATGTCCATTGTTCAAATTACTAAGTCATCTTAGAACTGGAGTTTCATCGGGTAACTACTATTTGCCATTCTTTTAGCGCATTTGGAGTTAACATTGCAGGTAACGCTGCAATGATAATGGAAAGTCTGAAAAGACAGATTACGGTGAAGCTCCTGTAAATTTTGTGCCACTTCACACCTACCCCATGTTCCTATAGTGGAAAGTTGCCTATTGAAACTCCATTGAAGCTCATGTTTCTCCTCCTACAAAAAAATATCCTGCTATATGTTTTACTATTCTCATTTGTGTCTCTGCTTTGTAGTTAAGGTAGTGCACAGTGGGTTTGTCATTTGCTCATTTCTGCTGGAAAGAGGTTAATGAGTACAGTGAGAAAGAACCATAAGGTTCAGCTGGAATTATGCTTCTGTCTTTACAAATCTATTCAGAGAGGAGTGTAATGGGTAACAACTGATGGCAGAGGCTCTCAGAGGGCCTGATGTAGACACCTATCCAATCTTAGCAGCGGTGTCTTGTGGATCTACATGTCAAGCAAGTTGATTTGGCAAATCAACCCCTGTCAGGGGGCAGGTTTGAAATGGAGATGAACACAAATAACATTACCCTGTGCTTGTTTGCCTACATGCAGCCATAATTCCTGCTTCAACATGCGGGTAATAAAAACTAAATTACTAAGCTCACAACAGGCTGAAAAGCGTGGAGTCGAGTGATTAACTCTCCATGGGTTTGTCTCTGACCCCTTGTGCATTATCCAACCTCCTCATTCAAGGTTACACCATTATGTGATGATCTGCCACAGTAACACTGCCCTGGATAGAAGGAATCAATTAACAACTGCAGGCTGAATAATTTAATACATATAGCAACATATATGGCAACAATATTGCTGAAAAAAAAAACTGTTCTTTGTTCATTTTTATGTAAAAATATTGCACCAGTGTGTGATCCACTCCACCACAGACAGAGCTTTTGTTCACCTAAATATTTCCTTAATGGATCTAACTACAGCACAGTTAAAACAAAAAGCCATCATAAAGGAGTTTAATATAGAAAATAGAAATTAATGCATATTATGATTTCAATTTTTGGAGTATAACTTTCTGATATTTTAAGATATGAATGTATTTATGTTAAATGTTGCCATCCAGAAATAAACACCACATAATTTCTCTTATCTTTTGGCCACAGCAGCAAACCACAAGCAGCTCAATTAGCATGCCATAGGCATTACTTCTATTGATTTGAGTGTAGCGTAACACTGTTTGGACGCAAATGAAATGTGATTTTTTTTTCTCATGGGTAACTTTGTTGGTCAGGAGTTGATTGTGTCCAAGTGCCTACTCTGGGATTTCTACACCATCGCACTGTTGGACAGCTGAGTGTCAGGTCTAGTCCCTGTCGATCCTCCCTACCGCAGAAACACGTTTCTGAAATGTTACAAGCTTCTCCGTGATTGACAACCTACTGTACCTGTCCTCATGTAAGTGACTCCAACTTATGTAGTAGCTCAAACAGGTTAAAATAAACACAAATAATTATTTGCAACAAATACTTGACTTGTTTTTAATTTTGCATATTATATTTGCATTTGACAGAATATTCTTTTTTTTGTACTACTGTAAATATCTTTGTTACAGAAGTGTCTGTCTGTGAAGTTTTGACCTGTCAATTGTTGTATCACCAGTATGTATACAAGTTTTACATTTTCTGTGAAGGAACATGCCTTCTGTGTTGTTATTTTGTAAAATATGTCTTTGGCTAAAAGCCTATCAGAGTGTTTTGATGTCTTTGGGAACATTTGTATCTGGTCGATTTATTTTCTGGATCTATGGAAGTCCATGAGTTGTGTATTTCTGTGATGGAAATGAAAGGGCTCCAATAAGTTTGTCGGGGAGAATCATATAAATTTTCTGTCTGTTTCAGCAATTACTGTGTGTTTGTTTTGTTTGGGGTTTAACGGGCACCTTACCAGCATTTCAAAATAAAAATTCTTTTCCAACACAGTTCAGTGGTGAATTTTGTCTTTGTTTTTGGGTTCGCACTTTGCCCCCCCACGTGTAGACGTGTGCACAATGAAATGCACTAATTTGTGTTTTTTTGCTCCACAGATTTTGTGGGCCTCAGAAGCAGTTCCTCCCTCATGCCATTGACGTGATCAGGGAGCTTGCAACCAATCACGACACAGCTGTGGTTATTCAAAATCCTGAGGACCTGCACTTCTGAGGCTCTTAGCCGTTTCTTGCCACCTGTTTACACCCAAAGTGGTGCTTGGAGAGCTATTATGTTCGTAATTCGTGCATAGCTCTCTTGAAATGATACAAAGGTAAAGTCAGGACTAGTAAGAGTTGTTACATTCAAATTATCCATTGGAGTGTTGCCACTTCCCAAAGTGTCTAAAGACAGCTTTCATTGGTCTAACACTAAACTGGAAAAGCACTCAGAGAACGCATTACTCCCCCAAAGCTGTTCATTCCCCATATGACATTGTCAGAAATGCATTTATTTTTTTGGAATATAGCATCTGCTAAGAGGCTCCAGCCCCCCGCGACCCTAGTGAGGATGAAGCGGTGTATAGAGAATGGATGGATGGATGGACAGCATCTGTTAATTAGTTATTGATAATCACAAATCACTGGCGTATTGTTCACTTGTCATAGTTACAGTGACGCCATGCTGCTATCTCAAAACGATACAGAAATCTTTTAGAAATTCATGAATCCAGACTATAAGCGGCATCACTGCCAAAATCTAATCACTTGGTCTGTGTCTTTTCTGACCTTCCCTGAAAATTTTTACCAAATCCGAGCAGTATTGCCAGAGTAATAAGTCTAAGACTCTCCTGTGTTGTACTAATTTAGTGTCCATGGGTTCAACATACGACAAAAGTGCAGAAAAAAGGAGAGACATTCTTTCATCTTTGTTTTTATTCCTTGAACAGAAAAAGGAACATCAAAGAGACACACGGAATTGCATTTGCTGTGGTGATTCATCAGCTGTCAAGGATTTCGATTCATTTCTTTGTGGAGACGTGGTTTTGTGATGGAACAGAGCAAGCTGATATTACCATGATAAATAATAGATTTTTAATCTTCCACAAAGTTTCACCTCACAGTGCGATGTGTCCAGAGAAGCCTATTGTCTTGTGAGTAAGGCATTTGGCTTATCCAGCTGTTAGTTTGAGTACGCAGTGTGGAGATCGATAAAAGGCTCATTACAGAGAGTAACTTGTGCCAGCTCCATCAGTTTTAAAGGCTATAGTCTCTAAAGTTCTGTGACACACTGTAACATTTATTTGAAACTGTGTTTCCCATTGTTTATTACTGCACCATTTTTTTCCTTAATATTGGTTTTAAGCCTAATTTTGTCTTTTGCCAACTGTTTTTAGTGTCTGCTAATGACGCTAATGATTTGGGGATGCAAATGCTGGCAGTGAGTTTAATCTGACTGGGCTGAGTGAGCGCTCTGTCTGGGCCAGAAATACAGAGGCAGCTTTAAAAGCAGTGACTCGACAAAAGTGACCATCCATTTAGTCTTCTAATGATGTTATCTGCAGAGCTGTATTCTGTCATCTTCATTTATTTTGACTCGATGTGCTGGAAATGCAGAGATGGAACTTTTACCATGTATCCAACAATTTATCCATCTTCCTCTACTTATCAAGTGGCAGGTTGTGGCCACAGGAGTCCAAGCGTACTGTAATATCTGACATTTCCGTCGTTGGCACACTCCCCAGTTCCTGTTTGAGCCAGCTTTGTCACACTATTCTATAGATTTGCCCTCGTTTCAGTATCCACATGGTTATCATGGTCTGATTAAGAGTGAGGAAAGAGTGTGGTTCTGAAAAATACACACTGACATATGACTTTAGACCAATCAAACCAGATTTTTTAAATACTATTTTCTGCTATTTTTTTGTAATTGCCACCGAGTTTCATAGTACTTTCTCAGTCAAAAGAGATTTCCAAAAAACAGTGCAAACATATTGTTCACCGGATCATTATCTTATTGTACAGCCTCACAGTTTACTGTTCACTCTCTTTACACTGTCAGAGCTACTTACTGCAAATGAAAACCAAACATTTTACTGCTGCTGCTTCACATTATGGGCATTCAAGTGGGGAAACAAAGTGTGGCTTTCATCTGTGGAAAAACAAACAAACACGAGGACACGTTGTAGCCTTAGGGAGTGTCATTGTCATCACAGGGACAGCTTAGATGATCTGTAGCCCACGTTTTATGGGTCTGAATTAAAATGCTGGCATTTCTTTAAATTATTATATTGCTACATAATTCCTCAGTGAAAGTAGTGTAGCAAATGGAGGTGTTGTCAAACTTAAATAAATATTAAGAACAGTAATTACCTCCAATCCATAGATGACTGACATCAGATAATCCATTTTATTATGTGATTTTTCCTACGTGGGACCTTTTGCGTTTCTGTCTGCTCGAAGCGACCTCAGAGCAGTTGTGCGCTGTAGTCTTCAGACCCAGTCAGATGTCAGGAACAGCACTGGTATTTTTTTGTGCTGTCTTTTAGCCCATCCTTAAATGTAGCTTTGGCCAGCGTGAGCTAGCACTTCCAGCAATTTTACTCATCAGAAATGTGAAGAAGATGCTCATCTTTTGACAGCTGATCAACAATAAATAAATGGAATGAGATGTCCCAGGTTTGTCGCTGGTGGATGTAGAAATCAAGAATACGTGTGTTACTCCTCATAAAAATGACATTACGTACAAGTAAGATAATCCTTTATTGAGCCCCAGAGGGGAAATTCAAGTATTGCAGCAGCACAGGGCAAATACAAGGATACAAGGGTAGTAGCATGCATTGGGTTCAAGAATTACACATAGTTTTAGGACAAACCAAAGGTGACATATAATAAACAAAACAAAAAGGGGAAACAAGTAAACTGCATTCTCAGTCTTATTTTTTAAAGCAACACAATTTGGTTTTGGAAGGAACATATTTTCTCTCTGAAGAGTGATACGATGAAGGTAGACTTCCAGTTCGAAAGTGCACTAAAGTCTGCATGAGAAGGATGGAGAAATGAATCAGCAGCAGGACTTTCATTTGGGTGACAGGGGTACAGGTTCCACGTGAGACCACTTTTACTCCACCAAGGAACACAGCAGAGTTATGTGATGATCGCCGTTGGTTGGTCAGTCTGTCAGTCTGTTAGCAACATTACTCAAAAACTGACTAACAGACTTGGAGGAAATTTTCCAGGAAGGACCAAGTGATTAGATTTTGGGAGTGATGCAGCTTATAGTCTGGATCCACAGATTTGTTAAAGACTTCATGGCAAGATAACGCTCAAAGCAGCTAAATCTTAACTCCTTATATAGGGCTTTCAGTTTACACCTATTCGCCTGGGTTCTACCATGATGCAGCATGGTGACCTACTGTTTAACCTAACTGGAAACAACTCATTTAACAACATATCCGTACACACTACAAACCTCTAAGAACGTATAAATGTCTTCCCGATAGTGTATATGTAAAAGCATTACTGCTTGATGCTTTGTAAAACAAAAGAAACATTAATCCAAAGAAAAAAAACCTTCCACTTGGTCTGGTCCAGTGATGTCACTCTGACATCAGCAACATTATAAATTCAGGAAGTGGTGGGCCGGCCTCCTCCCAAACAGCAGTCCGGCATGGTGAACCAGAACAAAGGAACAAAGAAAGGTAAGTATGAACAAAGAAACAAACTATTCAACAACATTTAACCTGTAACTTAACAGAGGATATCTGAAATTAATTATGGTTGTGTGTTCTTCTTTAACCCATGGCTGTAAACTGTAACAATTATTAACACAAACAAACCCGGGACAGTAAGAGCTACAATGTTACACTCGCATGGTTAAATTAAAGCAAAATACACAGAAAGATGATGGTGTTGTATAATGTGTAAAATGAACAAATTAAGGGACAAGTGGTGAGGTGAAATGAAATGAGAGTTCTCGTCCACTTTATCACAGTTTGCTATAAGGGTTGGTGGACCTGATCCTGGGGTGCACCCGACTGGTAGTATCTGGTTCTGGACAGTTTATTAGAAGCATAACCTCAATGCTGTGTGGTGTCTGGACACTGGTCACTCTCCAGTCTCTCCATGTTTTACTTGCTTGCTTGATTTAATGTGTGTCTAGGTGAGATGATTCCTTTATCCATATTTAATTCTATTTGTTTTTCATTGCCATGTTAACATTAAAAGTATTACTTGTACACTATCGTCAATAGACTAAGGTGGCTAAATTCAAAGTCAGTTGTTTAATTTTCAAAACAAAACAGTTTTTTCCACCTGTTGATCTTTATTATAAAAACATCCCTGGAAATTATCAGCAGTTATTGATTTCGACTGACATGAAACCTTTACAACAACAATCTTATCGGCTAAGTTGCCCAGCCCAGGGTTGAGTGGAGTTCTGTTAAATGAGGTGAAGTAATTGTCGATGCAGCACAAATCCACCTGTTAATCCCACAGTCCATCAACCTTAAGGAGGCAATTATTTTCAAAAGAGTATCATGGCCTCAGATTTGAAGGTTTTGATCCTCATCTCAAACAGTGCTGGGACAGAAAAATGGACTGGCTGGTTATCATACGTAAGTGCCATTCAAGTCTTCCCATGAAGCCTAGTGTCTTCAGTCCTCTCCCTGATTGTTTTCTTGGCATTCAAATCTTTTTTTTTTTTTAATTGCCTCCACGAAGAGCATAATGATTTGTTATCTTTTGGTGATTAACATGTAGAACGACACACTTGGCTGGAATGTGACCCACTCGTTTGCCTTCCTGTGTTTGTTCATTCTGGCTGTTTGCCCTTTGTGCCATCTGTTCATCGAAATATCATTAACATTTTAATTAAAGACCCAGACTCTTCTTATGAGGAAGACAAGAGGAAACGGATGTCATTCCTCCTTATTCTGAAACCCTTCAGTTTCGCTGCCAAACATCCACTATCTTTTCCAGATCCACTACAGTAAAAATATGGTTCAAGTAGCTAATAGAGATTAATTTACATTTTACAATCAATTCTTAAACCTGTACTGATTCCTTAGAAGTATACGACAACTCTTGTTAAATGTTCTTCTCACTGCTATTAAATCAAGGTTGAGAAATAATAGATATGTGGACTTTGTGAAAGTTTAAGGTTGTGGTGCAATGTTTTCAAAAATAAAGGAACTAAAAAAACATCCCCTGACACCCTCAAACTAAAAGAGAATCCAAACAAAACTTAAAAATGATTCCTACAAAACTTGATAGCTGAGCAGCTATACTTGGATAGATTCATCCAAAAGTACAAATTTAAAATTCAGGAATACAGTTACTAATGAAATAAAAACTGCCAGTGTGAATTTTAAGGAAATGTGTGTTAAGTTATGCAGAACACACTATTTCAATTAAACTGAATTGTGACATAAAAATTTTTCATCATCTCAGTCGTCCTCATTAGCATCACATCCAAGATGACGCTGATCAGACTGTTAGGAATAGGACTGTTTTAACAAAATCTTTAAAGCTATTAAAGAGGAAACTATGTTCATTGATACAAAGAATACCACATAAATAAGGTATGCAGTACACTGAACTTCATGTAAAAACAAGTTTTTAAAAAATGAAGAGGAAAAAAAAGAATGGAATTAGACCTGTGAAAAGCCTTCATGGTGAAGTCTATTATCCAGAGCATGAGTTTCTGAGAACAGCTGTTGAATTTTTCAGCTCTTATATTTCAGTGCTCTGAACACAATAAACAAAGTAAAATCAAACGATGTGCGAGATGACATACCTCTAGAGGAAAAATTAATCAGAACCTCTGTCTGTCTGTCTGTCTAAATACTTAGAAATGTCCTTATTTTTTCAAGAAAAACTTTTTTATTTCAATGAAGATAACATTAATTTAATCAAAAAATACGGTCTAGACATTATTAATGTGGTAAATGACTATTCTAGCTGGAAGTGGCTGATTTTTAATAGAATATCTACATAGGGGTACAGAGGAACATTTCCAACAACCTCTTTCCGGTGTTCATGTTGAAAGGCTAATTGATAATTACAAAACCATTGTGCAATTATGTTAGCACGTGAATAAAAGTGAGTTTTCATGAAAAACATGAAATTGTCTGCGTGACTCCAAACTTTTGAAAGGTAGTGTACATATATTTTAAATTTGAGGAAACTGGCCTTTCAGGACTGAACCTACTGGATTTAGAAACTGCAAAGTGTCCAACTACTCTGAGCCTCAAGACTCTTAACGGCCCCAGATCCACCATGTGATATCTGTTCTCTCCTAACTTCATTAACTGCTAACTTATTCTGTAATATACACACGTGGACAAAATTGTTGGTACCCCTCAGTTAAAGAAGGAAAAACCCACAATTCTCACTGAAATCACTTCAAACTCACAAAAGTAACAATAAATAAAAATTTATTGAAAATTAAATAATCAAAATCAGCCATCACTTTTGAATTGTTGATTAACATAATTATTTAAAAAAACAAACTAATGAAATAGGGCTGGACAAAAATGATGGTACCCATAACTTAATATTTTGTTGCACAACCTTTTGAGGCAATCACTGCAATTAAACGATTTCTGTATTTGTCAATGAGCGTTCTGCAGCTGTCAACAGGTATTTTGGCCCACTCCTCATGAGCAAACAGCTCCAGTTGTCTCAGGTTTGATGGGTGTCTTCTCCAAATGGCATGTTTCAGCTCCTTCCACATATGTTCAATGGGATTCAGATCTGGGCTCATAGAAGGCCACTTTAGAATAGTCCAACGCTTTTCTCTCAGCCATTCTTGGGTGTTTTTGGCTGTGTGTTTTGGATCGTTGTCCTGTTGGAAGACCCATGACCTGTGACTGAGACCAAGCTTTCTGACACTAGGCAGCACATTTCTCTCCAGAATGCCTTGATAGTCTTCAGATTTCATCGTACCTTGCACACTTTCAAGACACCCTGTGCCAGATGCAGCAAAGCAGCCCCAAAACATTACTGAGCCTCCTCCATGTTTCACCGTAGGGACAGTGTTCTTTTCTTCGTATGCTTGGTTTTTGAGTCTATGAACATAGAGTTGATGTGCCTTACCAAAAAGCTCCAGTTTGGTCTCATCTGTCCAAAGGACATTCTCCCAGAAGCTTTGTGGCTTGTCAACATGCATTTTTGCAAATTCCAGTCTCGCTTTTTTATGAGTTTTTTTCAGCAGTGGTGTCCTCCTTGGTCGTCTCCCATGAAGTCCACTTTGGCTCAAACAACGACGAATGGTGCGATCTGACACTGATGTACCTTGGCCTTGGAGTTCACCTTTAATTTCTTTGGAGGTTGCTCTGGGCTCTTTGGATACAATTCCAACGATCCGTCTCTTCAATTTGTCATCAATTTTCCTCTTGCGGCCACGTCCAGGGAGGTTGGCTACTGTCCCGTGGGTCTTGAACTTCTGAATAATATGAGCCACTGTTGTCACAGGAACTTCAAGCTGTTTAGAGATGGTCTTATAGCCTTTACCTTTAAGATGTTTGTCTATAATTTTTTTTCGGATGTCCTGGGACAATTCTCTCCTTCGCTTTCTGTTGTCCATGTTCAGTGTGGTACACACCTCTTCACCAAACAGCAGGGTGACTACTTGTCTCCCTTTAAATAGGCAGACTGACTGATTATGAGTTTGGAAACACCTGTGATGTCAATTAAATAACACACCTGAGTTAATCATGTCACTCTGGTCAAATAGTTTTCAATCTTTTATAGAGGTACCATCATTTTTGTCCAGGCCTGTTTCATTAGTTTGTTTTTTTTTAAATAATTATGTTAATCAACAATTCAAAAGTAATGGCTGTTTTTGATTATTTAATTTTCAATAAATTTTTATTTATTGTTACTTTTGTGAGTTTCAAGTGATTTCAGTGAGAATTGTGGGTTTTTCCTTCTTTAACTGAGGGGTACCAACAATTTTGTCCACGTGTGTATGTGCTTACAAAGCACAATATAAAAAGAGCAGCCTGTTAGGTCTGGTCCAATTATATTGCTAGTCTGTAAGTGTCTACTACGCCTGCTAACATCCTCCTTAGGCCGTAGAGAAAAAAAGCTTGTTGTTACAATGGTCAATTTCAGGAAATCTGTGGTGTTCTGTGTCTCAAATGTGATGCTACAAGAAATCAATGGCAGAGGATTAACATCTATTGAAGAGATGATGACGCACACTGAGCTCCATTGATTTTCTTACTGACAGTTCGACGTTGCTTGGTCTAAGTCAAAACAAGTTCAGCACAAGTGCCAGATAAAGCTCTTTATATATTATAGCCTCATCTGATGTCGGTTCACAAACTGCGATTTCAGCAGCGAGGAGGATTCCGGTGCAATCACTCAACGCTGGAAAAAGTCAACAAATCAGTGCAGCAAGCAACATTAAAAATCCATAAAAAAAGTCCACATATTTACATAGTAGGCCTATCTCGGTGCATATCCAAGGTATCTGAAATGTTACAATACAGTCGAAGTGTGGTCAGAATGCCAGTAATAAAATCACTGTAGCTTGGTGTGCAGTCGTCTTTCCTCAATTATAGCCTCGTGTATGTCATTGCTGTCGTCTTTGATGTGCAGTGTGGATGGTAACTGGTCATGGATCGCAGTCTGTTGCACATCTGCTGTATTTCATTGAGGGAAAAGTTGTTTCTTCAGCCAGCCTGTCTTGCTTGATCTGACCATCTGTAAGCTGTACCTGGACCTGAATCTAAGTCACCTGGTCTAAATATCAGAAATCAGTTGTGAGGTCTTGTGTAAATGCCGTTTCTGTTTTCTATCCAGCCAGGAACTGAAATCTGCAGACCACTTGCAGCTGTTTCGGTCTCTTTTTAATGACAAACAAGTAGAAAGCCATTGAGAGTTTCAGTACAATATTATTAGTTTTGGTACTGTATCTCCGAATCCCAAATTTGTTTTAATCTACTAACAGCATGCACTTTGTTTTCACTGAGGGTTACAACATTTGTACCATTACAGAGCAAAATTTTAATGGGTACAATCTATCTTGGATATGACAAGATCCTTAAAATGTGTTATGAAAAAGCCGTTTCCCACTGCTGAAATGGTGTTCTGATCTGTCGCAGAAAGCACACAAGCTGGATAAATGGAAACCTTCAAGAGATGTGCACTTTGTGCTTTGAGAACACTGTGAAAGGACTCGATGTAATAGAACAAAGATTAATAACTTGACTTTACAACAGCCATAAAAAATACTATTTGCAATAAAGACATGCAAAAGGAGCAGACACTTTGCAGGGTGTTAATGCTGTAAAATCAAACTGAACCAACCACAGATTCATGTGTGATGGGTCTAAAATCTGAGACAAAATAATGAAGATACTGTTTTCTCAGGTTCATTAGAAATGCTAACCAACTGTTTGGTTGGTTGACTCCTTTTACCACTTTGTTTCTTTTGCTTGCCCCTTGCATGGCAGAAATATAGGGTACACTGGATTTATTTTTCACAAAGGTCAGCTGCTTGGTGTATTTGAAAACAAGGTTAACTTAAGATTGGCTTCCTCATAAACCTGATGAAATTATCCATGGATATCAGAGTAGCTCCAAAAATTCTCTGAATTTGTCATTTTGAGTGATCTCTTTCATGCAGTCACAGTGTTTTGATCCCCTTTTAACCCTCCTGTCATCCTGCGGGTCAAATTGAACCATTTTAAAAATGTGGAGAAAAAAAATAAATAAATAATTATATATATATATATATATATATATATATACATATATATTCACAGTGAAAACTTCCACATTTTCAAAATTGTTTTAGGAAATTTTTGAACATTTTTTGGTAAAAGAAAAATTTTTTTTAAAAATGTTTAAGAACAATCAGTAAAAAAAAATCAACCAAAATCCAGTGAATTTCGCTGTCAAATTTGGGGATTTTTTATTTAAAAAAATAAAACTTTTGAGGGAAAATTTTCAGGAATTTTCTTCCTGAAGATTTTGCAAATTTTCATCAATTTGGGGAAATTTTTTCTGAATTTTTTGGACTTTTTTCAGACAAGGGAACAACATTTTAGGACAATACGAGGGTTATCAGAAAAATGTTGGTGCAGATTTAAAGATCCCCTCTGATGCATATCCTTTTTTTTTACCTTGTTAGAATGCCTCGTATGGTGTTCTTTATATCCTGGAAGAAAAAATTTATAAAGTAAAAAGAAAAGTAAAAGCAGTCAACACCACAACTGAGCATTTCTGCCTTGAAAATGCAGTGCATTGATGACAATTTTAAAAATACAGATTCAGAATTCTTCTTCTTCTTGTAACAAACATAAGGAACCAGTTGTCTGTATAGATTGTGTTTCAGTAGAATGCAACTGGACCTCTTTCTTTAGCTCTTAAAAGCGTTTCAGCTCCCATTCAAGAAGCTCTCTCAGGTCTAACTGACTGGGTGGGAATCCTAGGTATTCCTTCTGACTCTTAGATCACGTGACTTGTTAACTCAAACTGTATTTAATGGATAAGGGACAGCAAAGTTCAGTGTGACTTCTTTACCAACAAGACATGCTTTTAGAATAGCTATGAAGGGAACCACACATGTCAAGCTGGAACAGCCATCTTTTACCAAAGATGACAGTCTTCAACACCACTTATCGGATACTTATGATGCAGTCTGGACATCCTTCTCTAGACAGTTTCACCATCCAAACACCTTGACTCACCCCTCACCAGGCCGTGTCACAAACATTCACACCTCATATCTTGGGTTGTTAATGAGCAATTAGATTTGCGAGTGAGAATAAATACTTGGGACTCCACATTAGCAGGTTAGAACTGAGGAAGCCTCCTAGGTGAGAAGTTAAATGTCTTGAAGGGCCAAAATGAGAGCTGCCTTCTACTGAAGCACTTAAGTCAAGGAACCATTCCTCTGAACTTGTCATTATTCGTCCTCAGAGGTGGTTTCCAGCTCAAGCAAATACAGCTTAATTGCTCTAATATTTCAACTTACCATTGTGAAGTATGGTTTTACAGTGCTGAGCAGATTTGTAGGTGAGCTGGTGTGCTTGAGCTGCTGTGAGGGGAGTAGTGAGTAGAGAAAGGCATGGACCTCATAGATTCAAACGTTTTAGAGGAAATGACAGCGTAAAGTTAAATTTTAAATATTTTAAGACAGGATGGTGTAAAATAATTGCATGATGAAAAAAAATAACCTATGCAATGTGTAGCATTGATACAAAAGTTTTAGGGATGAAATCAATGACCAGAGACACTTTACTGAAGTGGTCTTGAAAGTTTTAATCCTGATCCAAAACTGTCTTAAATGTCTATTCTAAACTGCTGATTTGTGATCACCACCAGCTCCCTTCAAGTTTGCAAAAGAAAAACTTTTATGCAACTTTGTCCGTACTGAATATCTTTCCTCTATATAGAGCAAAACTTTACAGTGGCCTTTAATGACAACACCATTTATAGCATATGACAGTTTGGGTCGTCCTGAATCCTTATTTCCTCTAACCCCACCAGTAACCCAAAACTCTCAAGTCTCATAGATTTGGACAGTTTGGGCCATTTGGAGGGCGTGGGTAGCAGGTGGCAGAGAGACTGCCAAGGAAGGTCACAGTTTGATTCCCTAAAATTGTGAATGTGTCTAGCTGCATCAAAGCGTCTTTGAACAGGGCGATAACCAGGAACGTGTCAAAATGCGTCTAACTTCATGCATACTGATACGCTAAATGATTTCAGACATCTCTGCTGCTACCATTTTAGTAATCTCTGTTCAAAAACTGAATTATGCTAGCTGGTAAACTTGAAAAAGAATCTAGTGCAGCTTCAGAAACCAAGAGAAACTTGCCATTTTTAATTCTTGTCACAACTCATGTGTGGAGAATTTATTTTAAGACTTCTGTGAATGCTGGTGGTGATTCCCACGTCAGAAGTCATGTCACAGTAATTCGCTCTGTGACATCCCTGTGTTCATGACAGGACCTTAGCTGAGCACAGTTTTCATGATACGTTTAATCGAACAGTGCATCACCCTGAGTTTCGCTTATGTCACATTTACAAAACTAAACTACTGGTTAGTTTTGAGCTCAAAGCCTGGTTATCTGCTCTATTTCTGGCATGGTGAGTCGATGGTTAGCGCTGTCACCTTACAGCTAGAAGGTTCACGCTTTGGCCTGGGCTTGGGATCTTTCTGTGTGGAGTTCTCCAGCTTCTTCTCACAGTCCAAACACATGCTGAGGTTAATTGGTGATTCTAAATTGTTCGTAGGTGTGAATGTGTCCTCCATTATTTGTCTCTATATGTAGCCCTGTGATGGACTGGTGACCTGTCCAGAGTGTAACCTGCCTTCACCCTCAGTCAGCTGGGATAGACTCCAGCCCCCCTGCGACCCTACAGAGGACTAAGCAGTGTACAGATAATGGATGGATGGATGGTTATCTGCTCTTTTAATGAGCTCTTTCTGACCGACCAGCCTATCAGCGGGTTATTTGCAAGAGAGCTCCAGACTGGGAATTTCTGCATTGTTTTCATTAATCTCATTCAGATGAGAAGGCGCTTTTGCTTTCCCACAGGATCAGGAGCAGTTCATCATCACACTGCCTCTGCAAACTATAATCACCATCTCTGATCCACAGGTGCTGGTAGGAGAAAGCGTTCAATTAACCCCCTGCTATATTTCACCAGCAACTTCTGGCACAGTAGCCTCTGCTGCTTTGGTTCCAGCTCAGGCTCAGAAAGTCATCATTTCTCCTTCTGTGGGTGGTAGTTTATCAGTAAAATGGTGCCTCACTACCTTTTGCCTGACACGATTACACCCATCTTTATGAGAATTGATATTCCTATTTGTGGTTAGTAATGAGTTTTAAACATTCTGTATCTGTTTCTGGTTGCATGAAGCGTATTGATTTGTATACTCAGAGAAGCATGGTTTTTGGACATGCCCAGCAATCTCCCGACAGAAGAAAGAGAAAATTACACTTTAGCAGAAATTATTTTGTTGTGCGGTCTCAAAGCCCCTGGCTAAAGCAGTCACAAAGATTAATAGCAGTCTATTAAGTGCGTGTAAATGTTATCCATACATGACTCCAGATTTTGGAGGGCATTGGACTCAAATCGATAGCCGAGTTTCAATCACATGATGTCAGAAAATGACAAGCAGCGCAGCGTAGTAAATCAGATTTTCAGTGTAACCAATAATGGAGGTGACCTGGTTCGGCGCAATGTTTAGTTAATGGATTTTTAAAATGGGGACATCCAGAGCTGCGATGGATGCCAGGCCAGGAGATGTGTGCCTGGTGAGATCAAAGTACAGAGTGTGGGGACTAAAGGAGCATCAATCACAGCAACCCTATAGTAGATAATATTAATTGCCAACTTTATTTTTCAATGCAGGAAGTGTGACATTTTTAAGAGGTTGCGTAGCTGAGGTTCTTGGACGTATTAAGCACATGGATTTGTGTCATGTGTTTCGGTTTATTTTGGTTGAGCTACTGAAAACACGGGTCATTTCAGGACTGTGTTCACCCCACTGAATGTAAAATAAAGAACACAACATTGGCATCTAGTAAAGAAAAATACTATGCTGAGATTTCATTACTGCATGTAAATACACTAAATGTCAAATGAATAAAATGCTGTCATTAAATAACCTTGATTTTCAGTAAATTATAACTTTAAACTCATCGGTACTTGATTTATATTCAAGTATTATAATATTTCTGCAAATAATATTGAATAAGCAATAGTCAAGGTTAAAATCTCTAACAAGCATCCACAGTTACTATTACAAGTGTGATATTACTAGGTGGGAACAAAAACAAATGTCTCCACAACACAGTTAAGTTTAAATGTTGCTTACCTCTGATTGGCAAACAGGAAACAACCTGCTCTCATTAATTTCTGCAAGCTCTCACTGCAACTATTATTAGACAAAATACATTTGGAAAAAACATATTTCTTTTTTTTTTACAAGTGGAACGGATAAAGACGTTCATTCTGTACCAGATCCCTCTCATTTCCAGCTGGGTGTTTGGTGTTCAGTACATTTCATCAATTCATGAGTGATGATATGCTTTTATGACAGCATTCCAAAAGGTTTAGATGTGTTCATTTGCTAAGAAAAAAAGTTTCTCTTGAGGGGTCTAAAAAGAATTAAGTTTGACAGACAAGATTTGGGCTGACAGATAAGATTGCACCTTTCCTAGTTTCAGGGCTGCTCAAGGCACTCTGTTATTATTCTTGGGATGACATTGCACCATCTCATCCATGACACTAGAATGTATCTTTCCCCTCAATTATTTGTGTTAGTATTTGTGTCCATGTGCCCCAAGGCCGGCTGTGGATAGTGTTAGTTTGAGCTGTCTGTACGTCTCAGACATACGTCCCCATCTCAACAACTCGAGATATTAACTTTGTAGTCCTCGCCTTCATGAGAACACCTTTGCTGTGTCAATAAAGCTCTTTTACAATAAGACCCATACACAGAGGATATACAGCACTTGCATTCATGCCCTATTTTCCCTCCACTTATTTTGAATAATGCCTTCCAGGAGAGAGAAATAAATTACCTTCAGGCACTCATCGTATAGCTCTTTTTGTATGTATGGTCAGGATGCAGCGACAACTTAGGAAAAAGCTGCCCAAGGAAGCGTGCTTTGGAAACTTTAAAGAAGCCTAATTTCCATAGATCTTAGTGTGTTATTGTGTCATATTTCAAAATGTTTTTCCAGTTATGTTGATTTGTCTAGAGGGAGTCCAATGTGCTCTACTTTCTAAAATGTGTAGCGTGCATCGGCCCTCTGAGTACACTTCACTTTTGATAGAAGTGCACAAAAAATACCTCCAAGTTGAAAGAATCCGCTTTTTTCAATCTTCTTCCAAGTTTGTATGAGGAAAATGAGATCATAAAGAACAATACTATGTATTGTTATGATAGTATTACTAGCTATTGTCTTCTGCCAGTGGATGAGATAAATGTGAATGAAGTGTCACAAAGCTTATGTATTTTCACATGGTCATTATAGCACCATGACAACATGTGTCTGTACCAATATACGCATTCATGTTTGCGTTTACCATGTGGTATATGACAGCATATAATAACCTGCTGGAAAGGCTATGAGATGATCAAAGGATCTCAGATATGGACTGTATGTCTCTGCTGTCTCAGATATCATAGAGTCTAATCAGGGCAAAGCCATCTTTGTTACACAGAGCAAAAAATGTGGTTTGCTAATAACCCTACAATTCAACATACATCATAATGTCCTCCTTTATTCTAAATCAGACTGAGGATGCAGTTGATTTGATTATGTAAAGCAAAGTCACAGGACTCATCTCCAGTGTTTACCTCTGTGGAAGTGTCCTTCCACACAGACTTCCACAGTGACCTTCCCATGCTGGGAAGCTCTGTGACTAAATCACAGTAAAGCAAAGGTTTTATCCTCTGGCTCTGAGCTAAAAAAAAAAAAAAAAAATCACCAAAGCCATGCTTTTTTTTTTTTTTAGCTCTTCATCTGCTATAGCAGTACTTAAAGTGTCAGTATGCTTCAGCTGAAGTCCTCGTTAGATTGTCCAGCACCACCTGAAACTCCTTCCTCCATACTGCTCGAACATCATAACTTTAACGGTTAGCACATCACTCTCAAGATGTCTCTTTTTCAAAAATGTTCACCAAAACATACAGAGACAACATCAGAAAGACACGCTACTAGATGTGTTTCCATATAATTTTCAGGTAAATCTGAATTAAACTTTTGAAAAAAAATCATGTCAAAAAAATTCAAATACGGCTTATTGTCTTTAAGGACTTCAGAGCAAAACTAGACAGCACTGTCACATCAGAAGATGGTGTTATAGGTTATGTTAGCATTGCTGTAGTTCACAAAGAAGAGGAAACTGATAACAGAACCAGTTCTTTGCCAGCAGTTAAAAATCCTCAAGAAAAAGAAGCAAGCAAAACTATCTATGAGAGAATAAAGAAAGAAAATCTTGAGGAACTGCTTTCAGTTTGAGAAGTTGCAATCATTCTTTCAGATCAGCGGATATTTTTTCATGCACAAACAGGATGCAGAAACAGTTGATTAGTTATGCATATTAAATGTTCACTGTGTCAGAACTTATTCAGAAAAAGTATTCCCTCATAACTTAAAAAAAACAACATTAAAAACCACTTCAAGCAAGCATGAAAGCTTCTTTGCAAAACTAGGGAAACTCTTTTTAAATCTGCCATTTACATTAACTTCTGATAATGCAATACTTCTGAATGTACATAAAAATACATTGTTGAGTTCATCATTTGTAATGCTTTGATAATCGTCAGTCTGGATGTCCATCACAAGGCCACACAGATAACCAAAAACACTCGCATTCACACGACACACAATTTCGAATCGTCCGTTAACCTCAGCGTGTTTTTGGACTGTGGGAGGAAGCCGGAGAACCCGATGAGAACCCACGCAGGCAGAACATGTGAACGGCACACAGAAAAACCCCAGGCCGGTAGAAACAACTCAGAACCTTCCAGCTGTGATCAAATTCACCTCCACTGCATCTGGATGTGCAGCGAAAACCTACTAATCGCATTCAAAGATGGCCTGTCTGACTGGATACCACTGTTGGCAAGGAAGAAAATCTGTTTTCCATTTTGTTTAATTTGAATGAACTGACCTTTTCAAACACGCATTTCATGAACGTCTTTCCAGCACATAGTGTGCTTTTTGCGTATGTGGTCCCTGCTCACGCTGGATAAGTGTCTAACCTGGGCCAGACAGCGTTCCGTTTCATAATCAAATTACCATCAGATTGCAATCTATTCAAACAGCTGTCAGCCTGTTAGAGGTGGCCTTGAGGATTCGAAGGCGCTGCATCTGTTTTGAATCACGCCAATGTTCATCAAATTAAGGCTGCAGCAGAACTCACATTTTCTCCACCACCCTCGACACACTCTGTTAGTGGTAGATCATAGTCTAAGCAGCGTCTGGAAATTACATTTCAGGGAAAGGCGGGTCAGCTGCTATCTGTGTAGTTCATATTCAGTCAAGCATATTTTATTACTATGGCCTAGCAGAGACACTCTTTGTGAGAAAGAATTGATTAGAGCGTCCGCTTCAATGCGCTACAATAATGGTTAAGATTTTAAAGATGTGATAGCAGCATTAGACTACGTCTGTATGCAAATTGCCAGATGGAAGACAGTTGTAGAGAATAGCATGAGATTTGTTTAGACTGCCCTGTTCATCAGAGCATGTGGGAGCACGGACACTAAATAGGATAATGTCCTCCAAGTGTCACCAACGTTAATTACTTGAGGAGTAGGTGGATTTCAATCACTTAAGGTTGGGTGTATTGACTTTCAAACAATGACTTTCTTTATTTCAATAGTGTGGTGATTGGAATAGCAATCGAAGCTGAGAAATCTTTATAACTGCTGAATAGACTGTCATATTCTGTACAGGCATTTGTTTAATTTAATTTTCTGAAGACAAATTCATGAGTTCCACATACGTGTACTGTTGCTGATAGTGATTTGTACATGGAATGCACAGACAACCCAATTTTTGTGGCCGCTCCAACTGTCTGCACTCCAAATACACCATGTCCCAAAAGTTGGTTCTCCCCAGAAAAACAAAGTTCAAAGACTGATTATGCAAGATAATCAGTTTATTCAATAACCAGTATTTCCTCCTTCCATTTTGATCTTGGCTTTTAGTCTTTCAGGGATGGAATGTACAAGGTTCTTGAGTGTGGCTGGTTCTATCTTCCCCAACTTCCACACAGCCCTAGACCTGAGATGTTTCATAGTGGACTGGCAAATATAAAGAAAGCAGGTACAAGATGACGTCCTCCAGCCCCACTTTTTCCTGGTAAGCAAACTGGAGTGTGTCTTGGGTGTGATGAATCAGGGTAACCTCACAGATGCGACTGTTCAGGTTTTCCCAAAAGTTCTCAATTGGATTGAGGTCAGGGGAGTTTGGTGGCCATTCCTTCAATGCAGAAAGCCAGATAGATGCTCAGAACGTCATTGCTGAGTCATACAGGCAGTGTGAGCAGGGGGACCATCTTGCACAAGAAACAATTCCAAACATCTGTTAAACATTTTCCATTCAGTATAAATCAGCAGAGGAAAATAAAAAATCCAGTTCTCCTAGTATTTTGGAGTCAGAGTTATGTCTTTCTTTGTGAAAGCTAGTCTCTTCTCCTTTTGCATTTTGGTGAGTCTTGCGGTTCGCTGCCTCTTGTAAGCTTTCAGTCTCAGTGTTTCTATTGAGTAACGATGCACAATGCTCTTAGAAGCATCTTCTGACTGAGTCGCCGGCATGACTGGTGTCTTTTACCTTTGGCCTTTCTCATCAGATCCTTGGCTCTTGCAGTTTGGCCTGATGGATGTCCTGATCAAGGCAAGTCTTTGAAGGATCCTCCTTTGTTGTACCTTTTCCCACCACTTCTGCACCCAGTGGATACTTCTGCCAAGGACTCGAGCTACTTGCTGATGAGTTTTTCCTACATTTCAAAGAGCAATTGCCTGTGCACAAATCTCAGACTCTGAAAGAGTAGCTTTTCCACCCTTACCCTTGGGCATGGTAACAATGCTTCAAAATTTGGTTCCGAGTGTAATGCGTTTTAGTCAAGCAAGAGATTTATGTACTTTGACCAGACAAACAACCAACCAGTACCTGATTGACCAGGTGTAACCCATTTTGGTGGTTTAGGGAAAATGCACCAATTCGTGTAGGAGCCCAGCGTGGATCTATTGAAGTATAAACAGAGCTGTGTCCACATCCACAGTCCATCTATTGGTCTGTGCACAGGGATGTGGAAATCATGAATTGACGTTTAGACTGCAAGGGATGAATCCTTCAGACGTAGTATCCACATGAAGTCGACTGTTTGGATTTTATGAAAAAATCGCCACACATATTGGTTGGATTGAGCTGAATTTTGCTGCACTTGCATAGTCCCCAGAGGATGAATCCCAACAGCAATGTTTCCAAATAATTGTCAAACAAGCTTGAGGTGAACTTCTGAAATGACACAAATGAAAAACAGCAAATTAGGCTTGTTTCCATTAATAAAATAACAGAAGAAGCTGAAAACCAAACCATTTGTTAGCTAACTGCTAAAACACTGAAGAATAAGAACATTATAGAAACATGGTTTACTAGTTTTTACTCGTTACACATAAAAGACTTAACAAATGTATCACCACTGACATTCACTGGTTTCCTTCTAACATAGAGCATGGATGGACCCAAATGCATTTGAGTCTCTTTGTAAATGTGTTTCATTTCAAATTGCTAATTGACTTCCTTAATGTTTTTTTTGTTTTTTTTAAAAAATGTACTGCACTACAATGAACAGCACTAACACAAGGCAGTAATCATTGTCATAAAGCAGAGCGCATGGAAACACCATGGGCTGGTCTTGTCCCTTTTGTAATCAGTCTCAAATAAACTGTCCATTGTGGTGCCTTTTCTTTTGTTTCTCATTACCGCCTCAGCCGAATAAATCCCTATCCAGTGTCTCACATGCCTGCTTCCTGCTTCACATTATTGAACCAGCTGGTTGGAGAAGAGGATGACAACCCCCAGCGAAAAATGATAACGATTTGGTCTTCCTGCTTGTCAGTGACTGGTGATTGCTCCTAAGTGCTACTGTGACAGTGGTATTGATCTACCCTGATATTCAACATCCAGTCACCTCTGTGCTTCATGTAAGCAGCACAAGCATATTTGTCTTCAAAGCTCACGATACATCTTCCTTTAATTGAGTATGCTCATAAAAGTTCACATACTCTGTCAAAATGTCTTTAATTGCTGTTTTGTTGTAGGAAAACACAGCCAGCAGAAAAAAAAAATTAAAGCAAAGGGAACATGTAGTTCAACAAATTCTTACAGTTAGCATGTATTCCCTTTCTAGTGAATGATTTTTTAAAAAAATGCATGGTAGCAAGGCTAAAACCGAAATAAACAAAAAGAAAAATTTAAAGCAGAGTGCTGTACTAGAGTGCAGCAAAGCACAAGCTTCAAGATAATTGTGTGTGATGTTGTTCACATCATGGGATGTAACTGAACTCTGTACAGCTCAGCAGCATCCACTGAGACAGTAAGACACAGTGTGCCTGCAACTCTTCAAACTCTCAATACTTCAGATGGAATCAGCCCTGTCTGGATTCTCAGCTCTCAAAAAGACGATGCTCACCAAACGCTTGAAAACTTATTACCTGGAAACACTGCTCTTGAAATACTATTTCAGTCTGGAAGGCTCTATCTATCTTGTCTGTTTTGCTGTTGTCTCTGGTAGGGGCTCCTCGGTATGTATAATACATAGTACATACAGACATACACAACTGTTGCTGTAATCATATATACAGGCCAAAAAAACATTAGAGTGGTGCCGTGTCTTGAGACAAGGCTCATGAAAAAATAATAACAGGAGCGCATATCAGCAAGAATATCAGCTGCAGTATGGACGATGCTGCATTGGATATGAGATTGACAGTAATGTTAGTTTAAAGGATGACACTGGTGGTGATTGAATTTAATGTAAATCCACGAAGACAATATAAACCAGCACTGAATTGATTATACTACATGAGTTTGTATATCCAAACCTGATATAGTTAAAATGGTCACAAATAAATACATTAATGAATAAATAATAATAAAACAGCCACACTGGCCACTGGCTGACATGCTTGTTGCATTATTGTGAACATACTGTTCATTGTGAATCTCACATACAGTGCCCTCTCACAATCCCTGTCCCTTTATGTATTAATCTGTAACTGAATGTAGTATCTAGATTTTCTCCCTGTCTGAGCATCATTTGTGAGAAACAGCAAACTTAGCAGTTTTAAGAAAATATTTAATATCCTTTTGTGATTTGTTTTAAAAGACTGACATCTTCAATATGAACTGGTGGCAGTGGGGCTGAGTGACGAGTAGGCAGTTAGAAAAGTATTGAAAAAGGGCGTAACACATTGGCTTTGGTAATCAGGTAGCCTGATTTGCAGACAGTATGAAAAGAATTATGTTGCTCCCAGTGATAAATCCACAGATAATCTAAAACTTACTTTGCAGTTCTGCTGAGATCTACTCATTGTTGATCTCACTGTCTTAGTTTTCTGACCTGGAACTTTACTGTTTTGATTCTTTTTCGCTGCTGTCATCCAGAGACACTCTATATAGGACCAAGCATGATGTCATCTGTTTGCTTGTGGACTGCTGCTTTGAAGCCCCAAGTGTGAAATTTAGCTGTCGACATCTTCATCTCCTGAAATCGGTGACCTTTGGATCTCACTGAGAACTCGAGGACATGATGCACATGCTAAAGTAATCATCTATCAATCACATGGCAATAAAATAGATCCTGCTTTATCATCTATTGCGCTCTAAATGGGACAATAATTTTAAAAAAAGAACCTCATGTTGTATTTAAAGAGACAAGAAATTAGCGGTTATGACCATAAAGTAATTGGAAAAATGTTTATGGTAACAGATTAAGGGAAAAGTAGGGTCAGTTTCTCATAGACTTCTAGAAAATGTGACTTCTCTTTTGCAACCAGTGGAGTCGCCCCCTGCTGGTTAATCAAAAGAATGCAGGTTTAAGGTCATCTATGTTGGCTTCTCTTCTCAGACCAGATGAGTGCACATATCTTTTCCATACAGTCTTACAGTCATTCACTCATCCATATTCAGTAACCAGATGTTTAAAGTATGTTGTGTGTATTCCATCTTTGTTTGAAAAATAGAACAAAGGGCCTATTTGATGCTCTGTTGCGTTATGGTGAGAGCTTACAAATTGAATTAATGTGACCCCATGTAAGCTGCATGAAAACACTTCTTTTACTGACAGCATATTCACTCAATTTGCAGTCTAATTAAAGCATATGATGCATAGCGAAGGACTCGTCAGTTTGGAACAATTCCATCCTGAGCAACACCTGCAGCTGACCTGTTTCTCTGCCCCATTTGGCATATCGCCTGTCCTTTCAAAAGAGTGAAACCAGGATATTTGTGTCACAACAAACCTGCTGTGGTGTTTCCTGATAAAAGGAAGATCAATCTTATAATACACCTGGGAGGTTTTATTGTGCCTGCCCCTCAGCCTTGAAGTGATAAACAGAGGGACGAGCACTTACCTAAAGCCAAGTTCTAACAAATAAAGAACTGAGGCAAGAAGGAGTAGAGATGTCTGCATTGCCCTGTTTTCCCTTTGGGAGGATGAGCAGCTTGTGATACCTGTATATGTCAGCCATTGGCCCCCACTGTGTCTGTAGAGACACACTGGGTGAAATTAATCACAGCAACAGTATCTCATTTTACCTCTACTCTGTAGAAGGAGAACAAAAGAAAAAGGAAATCCCAAAGAAAAAAGTTATTTTGTTAGTTTCACTTACTTACTGACTGAATGAATGAAGAGAGCACCTTTTCAGGATCTTTCATCTTCATAAGTCTGTTTTGCAGCCATGGGTAAGCTTCTTTATTCATCCAATTATAGCTACGTAGAAGGCAAGAGAACAGTGCTTTTGGATTGCTGAATACAGCATAATGCATGGTCAAATAGATTCTAAACACAGCTGACAAATCTATTTTCAAATGAGGTGAACATATTACAGTAAATACTGTAAACAGAGAAAGCAAGAAAAGAAGGTATGAAAGTCCTATAAATGAAATTTCGGAAGCTTTTGAGAAGCCTTTTGGTATCTGCCCTCAAAAAATGTACTAAGACACTTGTCCTGGTTACTGAATTGTGGATATGATGCTATAAACAGTCCGATCTCCAAGTGGAATTATTTATAGTGATGCTGCCTCCATGGCTTCCAGTCTTTTTCTGTTATCTGATGGCTTGATCAAACCAGCGACGTGACCGCAATGTCTTCCCTTCATCAAAACCTTCTATTATTCTCTTTCACCCTTTTAACTGTATAGAAGCCAAATGTAAAAAAAATGTTTAAAAAAACATCTAAAAAACGTTACTCAGTGTTACTTCCTCTTCTCTGCATGGAAAAGATTGCCATCACCCATTGGTTGGTGGATCCATTTTTGAAGCCTTGAGGTTGACACTTGCCCGTCACCATCTTCATCTTTTCACACTACATGTAATGGGCATTGGGTGGATCTGACTGACAACGCAAGGACACTGCACATGCTGATATTGTAGCAACCTGTCAATCACAAGGTAGCTCCGCCCTAAAACATACCATGCTTTATCGTCTATTTTACTACAAATGTGACTGTAATTTACTAAACTAACAACATGTTGTATTCAAAAACATGAGAAACTAGCAATTGAAACCATGAACTTAATTTGAGAATGTTTGTGAATGCAATAAATCAAGTTAAAAGTAGGGTCAGTTTGTCATAGACTCCTATACGATCTGACTTCTTTTTCAACCAGAGGAGTCGCCCCCTGCTGGATGGCTAGAGATAATGCAAATTTAAAGTGCTTCAGAATCCAGTTCAGTTTTGAAAATCAGAGGCTGCGTTCATCTTTTATATGCTTTCTGTTGTGTCAGAATAACAAGGTTGGGAAATGACCAAAAAGCAATGGTGACTTCCATCCATCCATCCATCCATCCATTATTTATACACCATTTAGTCCTCATTAGGGTCACATGGGGTCTGGAGTCTATCCCAGCTGACTTGGGGTGAAGGCAGGGGACACCCTGGACAGGTCACCAGTATATCACTGGACTATACAGATACAGACAAACAAGCACACTCACATTCACACCTGTGGACAATTTAGAGTTACTCATTAACTTCAGTTTATTTTTGGACTGTGAGAGGAAGCTGGAGTATCCGGAGAAAACCCACACATGCACAGGGAGAACAAGCAAACTCCATGCAGAAAGATGCAACGTGAGGTGACAGTGCTAACCATCGAGCCACTGTGTAGCCCCACTGCTGATTTCCATTATACAAGATCAATCCCTGAAGCAAAAAATGGTGTTGTGCTTTTCACACTGCGAAGTCTAACTCTGTACCCCACTGTGCACACTGGAGCCAACATTTGTGAGTATTTGATTCTGTTGTTTGGATCTGAAATCTCAGTTTGAGGACTAACAATAAAAAGGTTCTTCTCTGCTCTCAAAAAAACAAAAACAAAAAACAAAACATAAAGAAAAACGACATTAAAAACCCCCACAATATCCTAGCTCAGCCAAAAGAAGGCATTTGAAATTAATAGTGTGTTTGCATTTCTTGATGACACAGAAAAACCTCTTTCCCTCTTTCATTTATGTTCATCTGTCTTGATACAATTCACTAATCTTTAACTATATCACATGAAATCACTATGTCAAGACTCCCAGCTCTTTAGGTAATTTGGATATTCTACCTACTGCACCAAAGTTTCTCCTAATCGTTGCTCATGGTGTTGATCTTGGAATTGGCAGGGGATTGTCCAGGACACATACTATTTCTGGCAGGCAGGTACTCATTAATGGGACATGGCATAGGTACTGGCCCCAAAGTGAAGAGCTCAAAGCAGAGCCACTCCATGTGGCACCGCCTCTGACAGAATCATTCATCTTCTCATTGTTGGTTGACTTTTTTGTGAGGAAGGACGGACAGAGGGGGGACAGTAACTTAAAGTAATTGCCAGTTTATTTTTGATTCAAATAATTGACTTGCACTGTTCATGTATTAAAATATGCAAATGTAGAGTTTACTTTTGCTGGATTATAAAATATGAATGAGTCTGCTGTGTGAACAGTCCTGTGGCTTTAGAGGGAGTTCACTTTTTTCTTAATTTTTCATGGTCAGACACAACAGATATTTATAAGGCATCTGATTTAGCTTTGGTTCATAATTATTCACATTAAGAAGAAAGTGAATAATAACAATAAGAAAACGGTTGCAACGAAGCTGCTGCTGCCTGCTGTCAGCACTGCGCGGATTAGGTTTGTTCTTCTGTTTACTTTCACGGCAGTTGGCATTAAGAATTTTATCAGTTGATTTTTTTTCGTTTCTGAGTTAAAATGAGTGAGGTTTTTGCTATTGCACCACCACACTTCAATGATGACAAGAACAGCATGCATGCCAGTATGTTTATTAAAGTGAATCAGTGATTACTTACCCTCATACATCAATGATAGCCTCATTTCACGCATGATCTATGATGCCGAAGATACAGAAAAACAGAAAAGCGTGGCAAAAATGGCACACAGTAAATATTTCAGAGGCACCCCAAAATTTCGCAAATCCTGTTTTCAGGGGAGCTCATGTCTAATTAAGAGGAACAAAGCTCCCCCGGCTCCCCTGTAGTTTGAACCCTGTATGAGTCTTATTAAATAAAGCTTTTATCAAGCACAAACATGCATTTGTATTTAGAAGGATTTACTGATACTGTTGACAATTAAGGGAAATTGCTTAAATTCTGTTCCCTGAAATTGAGGCCAATTTTTGTTGACAGCCTTAGCTCAGAGATGAAGACTTTACAGCATAATACAGAACTAAGCGGGAGAGGAGAGGAGTGAGTAGAGGGGAAAAACAGAACACATGTTTTGGGTAATGTGATCACAAACTACACGATATGACAAAATCCGTACTTACAAAACGAACATGGACAATCTGAGAGATGGTCTGACAAGTGTCCCCCTCAAAACTGTGATCAAATTATCCATCTATCCATTATCTATACACCGCTTCAGCCTCACTAGGGTCATGGGGGGCTGGAGTCTATACCAGGTGTCTTAGGGTGAAAGTAGGGGACATCCTGGACAGGTCACCAGTTTATCACAGGGCTACACATACAGATAAAAAATCTCACTTGCATTCACACCTACGGACAATTAAGAATAATCAGTTTTCCTCAGCATGTGTTTGGACTGTGGGATTAAGTTAGAGTACCCGGAGAACATCCACACATGCACAGGGAGAACATGCAAACTCCATGCAGAAAGATTCCAGGGAGACCGAGACGCAAACCGGGGATTTTCTAGCTACATGGCTAAAGTGCTAACCACCAAACTACTGTGCAGCCTGTGATCAAATCATGTCATAGTAAATATTTTAAAATCAATTTTGAAGTAAGTTATTGCCATAGTTTTTGAAAATGCTTTAAGCTGCTGCATGTTGGGATGGTCTCCAGTCATGAGTGTTTATCCACCATTAACTTACATGAAATCAGAATTGACGGTGGAACTACACGAAAAAGTCACACAGTCGATGGACCCAAATACGTCCCAAACTCTTTCCAGAGACAGTGTAAGCATTTGTCCTCGTTGCTGAACCTTCAGCTCCCCCAGTCTGATCAGACAGTGCACACTCAGCAAAGGATCATCAGTTGGTTGTCTTATACTGCTAAGTGCCCTCAGAAGCTACTGACCGCGAATGTGGAACCATGATGCTATTTTAGAAAGGAGGCTAAGAAGAGCTAGAGCGTAAAACAATTTTCAAATACCGCATCCATTCTATAAACCACTTACCTTTTTCAGGGTCAGAGGAGGTCAGCATCTGCCCATTCTCTCAGATGGATAACACACATAGTCAGACCAATGCAGTCATACTCACACTGCCAATTTGTCTCAAGTGTTAAAGTTTGGACCAAAGGTTTTTAATAGGTCTAGCCGCTTCTTAATTACTCGGAGCTGACCTGGGACCTTGGCTTATTTGGGTCAGGAAGCTGTTTGCATAAACACCTGCAACTGTTTTGCACAAAGGTTTTATCTACTAAAAATGAGGATCCTTTAAAAATAAATCAACTTCATAGAAAGTGTGATAAACAAAGGCTACAACGACATCAATACGAGAAACCATATTTTGTGCTAACGCCCAATTCTCCTTATTTGTGCACATTTCGTGCATTCAAGGCTCTTATGTTGTTCCAGACATCTGTGAGTTTGCCATCACTAGTCTGTGGATAAAGTCTACCTCTGTTGCTTCTTTCTCTTCATACAATCTCAGACTGACAGGATCATGTAGAGATCAGGGCTGTGTGGAGGTGGTACCATCAATTATGGGACTCCTTGTTTCTTTTGTTGCTAAATATTGTTGTTTATGACTCCAGCTGGATGTTTGGGGTTGTTTTCAAGCTGCACACTGAATGTGGGACCAACACCTTTTGCAGGGTACTATATATATCGACAGAGTTTACAACATTACTATAATGTGTTGCCATGCAATATATAATGTTTAATATGGGGCTTAAAATGCAGGATGAGTAAGAACTAAAAGGAAAGGTCACTGTTAAAGGTTTACCTGCTTGTTTTGTTCCCTAGTATACCACAAAAAAAAACAGTATTAGACAGGAACTGCACCACTGTTCTTGAACAGCGACACTTAATTACCATGGTGATTGGAGGCCATTAAGATCCATGCCAGTAGCCTTTTAACAGAGCTAGTTAAATCTACTTTGCAACTGTTGTGCTCAGTGGAGTAGATGTGCCAAAGGAGGAACCAGGGTTTTTGTCACATTGTTAGTATGAATAACAACGATGCCATGTTGTAGGTTAAGAGGCCTTTTAGGACTAATTTAGTGCAGCAGCTCTCTGGAAACAAAAGTCTCTTTTGGCCATTTAGGTTTTCATTCTTCACCAACCAAACTTTTTCTTCAGTTTTCCATTTTGCACCTGTAAAGTCCATCTCTAGTCATCGATTATACCCATGAAAACTCATCTCTGTCTGTCAAAATTACACATTTAGAAGTTTTTATTTGAAAATATCCCATCCTGCCTTAAAACGGCTTACGTATAACGTTGATTCCTTTAGAATGTGCAGATCTATGATGTTGCCGCCTCTTTTTCCATCTCTGCTGCTTGCTGTAGCACAAACACACCAGCTCACCTACGACTCTTCTCAAAGACTGTAACACTACTGTAGTCTGAATCCATGTTTTTTTTTAAGACTGTCATCAGTATGCAGCCGTTTCATGGTTGAAATACTCAACCGTGGTGCTGACTTCACCACCTGCCCTCGAAGCAGCTGTACTCTTAAATTAACTCTATATACACCTGTCAGGAACATATATATTAGCTATCGAGACAAAAAAAAAACGTTCTTTGTACCAGACTGTAAACACTTTTATCTCTGCTGTAAAGTTGGCCATTTTAACTTGGGGTCGACAGAGGCTGACTTACTTTTGGAGCCAGCCTCAAGTGGACATTTGAGGAACTGCAGTTGGCTTAGTGTTTCAGCCTTGGGGGTTGATGTTGGCCGTGGCTCAACCACATGGATTGAAGACTAGCAAACATTCACAACAAGCTCAAAATGAAACATCAACCATGGCTCCTACTAGGGTTGTTAGTAACAACAGCCATTTACAGAGGGGCATTCATAACACGCAATTTCTTTAACTGTAATTTTCCGAATCATAATTTTTTTTCAGGTGACATTGAATACATACCTAATAATGTTTTGAGATGAAACGAGGTAATATTTTGCCACAATAGTGTTTTATTATAGTATTTTGTATGTTGGTAGGATGACTTTTAAGACTCATTTTTAATGTTGCAGTTTTGAAACAAGTCACTGGACACATTTGAAAGTCAGGGGGAGACAGCTCAGCTAATAAAATCTGCCAGCAGCTGTCATTTTGGAATTGACGGTCACCAGCAACAAGTGATAAGCTTTCTTTTTGTTTACCTCCATTTCTAATCATAGACACATTGTTTTACAGAATAATAACAATTTCAAGTGGTGTGACTTCCACTGTTATCAGCAGTAGCTATTTTATAGCTGCCCTGCGAGAAAAGGAAGCTTGACAGGTGTTGCCTTTAATTTATAGAAGTGCTAAACAGACACACAATGAAAGGAACAGAAGTGAAAATAACTACCCTGTCAGAGGTAATAGTTTAGAAAAAAAAAACATAATCAGGCCTTGGTCAGTTAAAGATTAAATATAATGCGTGGGGAAACAGGCCCTGACTTCTTCTCAAAGGCTTAATGGAAATGAGGCAGCTGTCCTTGACAATGCAATTGGATGAGATTCTACATTCTGCTCTCAGGAAGTCAGCTGTAATGGCTTGCTGCTGCATCGTACCAATCTGGAGCATCGCAGCTGATGCTCTTCTTATCACCTCTATCAATCATTCAGAAAACGTATCTGCTCTGTACCCTATTATTTTGGTTGCAGGGGGTCGGTGGGAAAACTGAAGTAAATGGACTAGTAAAGTGGCAGTATCAAATAAACAACATCAATTATTGTCCTATTCTACTCGTCCTCATCTTTGCTCCTAATCTGCAAATCCAGTTCATTTCAGAGAACAAATACAGTGTGTAAGATATTTAGCATCCTCCTCCTCTGAGGAAAAAGAATGTTGTTTAACAATCAACAAACATTTTAATCAGCACAGGCCCTTAGGGGACGGGCTTCATGTCTCAGGATGGGTAAATCGTAATACATAAAGCTCCACTGAAACCTTGTGCAAATTTGCTCACTTTTGCAGACGTTTGAGACGGTAGTGAAAGCATTAACTTATGTAAGGAGGGATGCTGAGTGTAATGAAGTTTTGTGCAGCATTCTCAATGTCCTGCAGGGTAGGAATGTCCAATCATTTTGTGCTGTCCTCTACAGTCAGCTTATTCAATATACATTAGCTCAGTTAACCTGGATTTTGTTGCAGAACACCCACCATGCAGAATATAATTTTCTTCAACCCAAATGCCTAAATCCATTCTGCACTAGGCTCATAAATTATAAATTAACCGCAGATTAAGAAGAAAGAGTCCTTCCTCACTGTCTCACCTTTAAACCCTGAGGCAGACTCCCTTCACATCAACTTGCTACGAGGCTAAAAAGTCATGTCACGTTCTTGTGTTAGTGAACAGGAAGTGATGATGGATATTGCTGAAGGAGCTCAGTTTTTCTCGAAGGGTAACACAAGTTCCTTGGCAGTTTAATTGCAGTGTCAGGAAAACTTTCCTTCATGCACATCCGTAGTCTGCAGTGGAGTTTAGGGTGTCGAGTTACAGACAGCTACCAGACACTTCTGTAGAGCATCACCACAAGGCAATATTTCTCCACTGCCAGTGGACAGCAGGTAAGTCTGACAGACTATCAGCTCTGCTTAAGAGATGGATTTTCTTTAATGATCAATTATTTGATAGTGCATTGACCTATTGTGGTGCTGGCATAAGCAAAATAGAATAAGACCAACGTCTGCAGCCCTGTGAGACTGCATTCATCCTCATATAGTGGAGTTAGAGTTTTCAGGTTCTTCATGCAACTCAATTCCAACTCAGAAATTCAGATTTTGCTGAAAATTCAAATATATTGCTTTTGGATCCATGAATGCATTTTAATACCTTTTCATTTAAGATATACATACATACATATATATATATATATATATATATATATATATATATATATATATATATATATATATATATATATATGTAATTAACTTTTAGTCCATTTGCTCAATATAATAATGCTTCTTCAACAGTTCTTCAGAGTTCTCTGTTTCTTGAAAGCCCCATCACCACTTGAAGAACATTTGTGTTTAGGGCCTTGTTCTTCACGTACTGCATATGTGCCTTTTAAAGTACTAAAGGTTCCTCATTTTTGGAAAGTATAACATAAAATTAGACCAGCAACTAAAGATTATTTTCATTTTCGATGAATATGTGGTTTATTTTGTAAATTAATCATTTAATCATTAGACAAATGGGAGATATGTCACAGTTTGCCAGATCCATTAGGGTTGTGGAGAGCTGGAGTCTATTCCGGATGAAGTCAGGGGACACCTAGATGGGTCACCAGTGTATCACAGGGTTACACAGACAGACAGGCAGAGAGAAGCCAGAGTACTCAGAGAAAACCCACGTATGCACAGGGAGAACATGCAAACTCCATGCAGAAATAAAACTAAAAGTCCACAACAGAGATGAGTTTTAGGAGTTTAATCAATGACTGGAGAGGGACGTTAATAATGTGATGATCTCGAGCTGATATGGAACTGCATGAATTGACATTTTGGCTTAAAACAAATGAAATATGGTATTAATTAACTTTTTGAGGACGGGTCCATTAGTTAAGGAACATTTCAGTGAAGTTACAAATGTATTGCTTATTAGCGTTTTCTTATTTTTACCTTTATTAATGTGAAATTTATTGACACATTGAGCAGTTCATCCAAACGTTGTTGAGATGTCCAAAAACAAAAAGGTGAGTTGGTGAGCTAACTTTGTGATTCTGCAGCTCATGTCTGCTAAAAACAAAAATTTCCTCTAATATAACTGCTAGTTCTACATGACAACAAAATCTACTTTTGCCTGGGTTTTCATACACAGGCATGCAAAGGCAACAGGTGGCAGTAGTCAGCATGTGTCCTAATGTCCATGTTCTCAGTTCACATGGATTTCCATCACTGCATGTCTTGCATTTACAGCCACAAGTCTCGCAGAAGCTACAAAAGCCGTATCCCATGCTTTAGGACTAAGCTTAAATGAAATGAAAATCCATAAGCAGATTGGAAGTTTAGAAAGCTCATGTGAAGACCTGTGGAGATATTGTAGAAAGCCTGTGAGCTGCGCTTCAACGCTTGAGCAGTTTAACAGAGTCCTGATGTAATGTCCTGCAATGTCTCCCCCGTATGGAGCAACACAATCACTGTCTTTCTTCCTGACTTTCCAAAGTTTTTCCAAAGTCTTTATTATCTTCCAATCATATTCCACAACATGTCAATGTACCCCAGAAGTCTTGCTGATGTTGTCATTATTAATGGCAAGTCATGCATCTGTCTCTCTGGGCAAGGGCTTATTCACTGTGTGACATTGTCTATCGCTTTGTCATGTTCGCTGTCTTACACCCTCTCGTCAGTGTGTTGCCTCTGGTCCAGCTCTGGTGTTTTGAAGGGGACCACAGCTGCGCAGACTCACATTTAATCTGTTCCACCCGCTGACGTTGTCACCTGGCAGCGTGTTGTTTCCTGAAACATGACTCAGACCAATTAACAGGACATTAGTCCTGATCATTTCAAATATTTTAAGCTCCAGACCCTTCTCATAATGCTACGAGTAGAAAAATGAATTTAAGATCAGGGTGTGATAAAGGAATTTTGAGACAACAAGGCATCATTTTTTGTTACTTCACTGAATTTTAGAGTGGTTTTTAAAATGTGAATTATTTTGAACGTTTATTGGATTTTAAAGGTGACTGAGTTTGACACTCAGACTGATTATTACAGGCTCAACTGTTTATTTATTTCTACATTGTAGATTCATACTGAAGATTAACACTTTTTTGTTTACAACATAATTCCATATGTATTATTTTATATTTAGATGTCTTCAGTATTAATCTACAATGTAGAAAGTGTGTTCAAACTGTTGACTGGTAGTGTATGTGAGAGCAGGAAAATATTGATTTTATTGCCCCTATATGTTCCCTTTGAAAGGCACCATCAAACCAAACTGTTTGTTTTTTTAATTTAAGCCCGAAGACGCCATTCAACAAAAAGAGAACGCTGCTATTGATTAACATTAATCTAAATTGTTTTCATGCCAGAATTTATCAGCATTCAGCCTGAGACAACTATTGTTTCTCAAACGATGGGAATTCAATTTCAGTTTGATTAATGCAAATTTCTATAATTAGAAAACGATGTCCCAAGTAAAAGATTGAGCAAAATGAAAACAAACCAACAAACAAACAAACAAACTCACATTTCTTCACGGTGGAACAAACAATCTCCTTGCCTTATTAACAGAATCTAATAAAATCTGCAGCTGTGTGTGTAATAAAACAAAAGAGAAAGTGTATCTGTGCTCAGATAAGATTAATAGAAGAGAGCAGTCAGGGATGGAGCAGAGAGCCGACACAGATTTCCAGGGTGAGAGCGAGCAGATTTCCAAAATAGTCCCTGTAGATGCAGCTATTTATGTGGAGAAATGAACCATTACTGTATCTAATTTGTGGCAAATTGATCCTGGAGACTCAGGCTGTCATCCATCCTCCTGCTTGTGTGTTTAGACTCCGATTTATACTTTGTCAGAGGGGAATAGAGCTGGGAGGACAAATGTGTCAGCTCACTGCTTCTCTGAGACCCCTGTCACAGAAGAGCTATGATGGTGAAGAAGCCAGCCGAGGAAGGATTCACTCATGTTTTTGGCATCAGAAAGCTCTGCAGGCGGACATCACTGAGCAAGCCAACCTTCAGGTGCAGCTGGGATATAATAAAGTGAAAGAGGACACAACGCCTACCTGGTCCAATTTGCAGATAAGAGTATTGGTTGACTAATAGAAAACAGAGGGAGATTAATGAATAAAAAACATCCTTATTTGAACTTATATACTAGAAGAAAACTTTCAATTAATTGCATTCTTTAAATAATAACGTCTAAGATGGCTGCACAGTGGGCGGTGGGTAGCACTGTCACCTTGCAGCTAGAAGATCCCTGGTTGGTGTCCCGGCCTTCCCGGGATCTTTCTGCATGGAGTTTGCATGTTCTCTGTGTGCATTTGTGGATTTTCTCCAGCTTCCTCCCACAGTCCAAAAACATGCTGAAGTTAATTGATAATTCTAAATAGTTCGTAGGTGTGAATGTGGGCGTGATTGTATAATTTGTCCCCTGCCTTCACCCTAATTCAGCTGGGATAGACTCCAGCCCCCCGGCTACCCTAATGAGGATTAAGCGGTGTATAGAGAATGGATGGATGGATCTCCTCAAAGATGAATGTTTCATTGTTATCAGTAGGGGGCACTAACTACATCCATGGCAGAACAGATCAGACAATCCCAACACATGTCACTAACAATTCAGATCGTTACTCGTGCCAAACCAAACGGGTCCATCTAGGAGGGATTGTGATTAATGCTCTCTGACTTTCCAGGAATTAAGGGGTCTTCCACCTGGTTATCCCGCTGATGATACATGTGCATAATGCAATTTTTTGCCTCTAGAGTAGCACAATAAGCAGCATATGTGCAGACAGGTGACAAATTATAGGAAAACCATGAGTGGGAAACATGCAATGAATGAAAATGCTTCCATGCATGTAAGGGTAACGGGTAATGATTTGATGTGGATAAAATTGATGTTGGAACATTAGACGGTGCTCTCTATCATCATCATCATAAAATCATGTAGAGGAATAATAGTTGGAAAAATGGAGTTTGTCCTTCCAGCAGAGCATATTTAAAGGTCATGGTTGTGATTGAGGGTGGGTCAAGGATGTTCATTTGGGCGATTTTTATATATGCTGAAGGCCACACTGAAAGCACAACAGAGGGGAATAAAACTGAGTAAGATTTAGAAAACAAGTAGATGGAGAATTCAGTAGAGTTGAGCCAATTAAACAGCAGACATCTGCAGAGCCTCCACTGACACAGAGTTGTAAATCCACCCGTCCTCTATTCAGAGACTCACACGGAAAACCAAACAGAACTGAACGAGAAATTGTGTTTTTCATCCCCCTTAAGTTCGGTGGCCTTTGGCGAGTAGCTCTGCTCTGGCGTGCAGGTATGCAGAGTGCAGCGTGGATGAATTTTGAATCACTGATTAAAACATTAGTGTAAAGTAGAAAGAGAAAATTTTAAAAGACGCCTGAGGCAGGATTAATGTTTAATGAAGGCACTTATTAGACCTGCAAAGTCCCACAAATTTATAAATAACTACTAAATGAAGACACCTAATGCAGAGCTACAGCTAAAACTCCATTATTACAGCTTGACTATGACTCCCACTGCTACAGTTATGAATATCATTGCTGACATGCTGCTCTCATTGCTCTCACTTTATAGTGAGAGCAATGAGAGCATATAACTGTAGTTATCTACAGTTATATGAAAAAGTCACATCCTCTGACTCTCAGTCATGAAGTTAAACAGCAGCTGGTATCAATCACATAATCAATTACATTTCTAATGGCTAGCGCAAAGTTTGGTGTTTCTGTTCATGAACTGATATTGCATTATCCCCATCTGCTGGTGGAAACAAGATGATGCAAGTGTCCTGTAATACTGTACAGCAAAGTACACACCCTTTACAATACAATAAAATGATGCCACACATTTTGAAAGATAACTATATTTACTGAGGTACTGTACTAAAGTATGACTTTGAGACACGTAAAGTTACATAAGATGCAAATATTGTCTTCATCCATCAAACGGATGTGTCATTCCAGAATTGGAGGACATGTCTTCAAAATTTTGGGAAAAAAACTCTTCTCTTCTGCAATTTTCTGCTACATATTCATCAATAATAGATAATAAATGATCAAAGCCTTGATTGGCTCAGCTTACACATCAATGGTACCATTTTTATTACATGTTTTATTTGATGTTTGCTAACCCTACTCTAATCACTGGGTTGCTAATCCATGCTAATGCTAGCTTTTTCTCAGGAGCAGAAGATGGATATTTAGCTAGCTGTTACTGCTGACCAAGAGGACAAACTTCATGAGGTAAAAAGTAAAAATAATTTGTCTTATCCTGGTGATATGCATGACAGGGTTGCGTGGGGTAGAGCGAGACATTCAATCAAAGATGACAATGTTATGAAAATATGAATAATAGAAGAGAGGACATAGCTTTGCTCTGCCAATTCTTCAAGAAAACTGTTTGATGATGTTAATTCCAGCGTATGATGTGATTCATTGTTTTCTTCTTCTGCCAGCTAAAAAAAAAAAAAAAAGTTATGCTGTCAGAGTTGTGCGCACGTTCCTGTTATTTAAAATATTATGCTGATTAAAAAATGTTCCCACAATGACAAGATACATAAATGAAAAAAATGATACCAAAAAAATGAGGTTTAAATTTCATTTTAACTGTTTTATTTGAGATCCAATTTGGTCATCATGAGGGTGGGACAAGAGAAAAATGGAATTTCAGGGGGAACTCCAAACTTGTTTGGTGTTTTAAAAAATATTGTCAAACATTCTTTTCTCAATTTAAAAAAAAAAAAAAAGGTCTCTGGACAATTACATTTACACTACTGCATGTTTTAAGATTTTATACATGGTTATTTGAAATTTGATGGGTGGGATGTAAAATGTCCTCCAATTCTGAAATGATGCGGACACATTTACTGTCTGTGTTGCAGATTATTTCTCATTCCAAAACATCATCATCTACTTTTGAAATGGTGTAAATAAAATCTCTTGTTATGAAGCCATTTTTGTCTGGTCAACCTTATGTCAGTGCAAATCAATTTGTTTCTGCGTCTCTCTTTTTTTTAAAATCAAGTTTTCATTGTTTCCTCTTGTTTCCAGATATACTGCTGCAAATGTCTTCAAGCAGATGAAATGTTTTCACTGTCTTTAGGACTCAAATATAGATAGACATGTGTGTTTTTTCAGATTAAACTGCCCAGCAATTAATAAAACATTCAATATCAGCCCAGCCATGCAACAGCAAACAACAACTACAGTAACAACAATAGCAAAGACATCAACAGCAAGAACAACTATGAACATAATCAAAAGTAAATATCATTCCAGACTCACCAATGAGCTCCAAATGTGTTTGAGAACGACCCTGACACCATTCAGGCCACGATTCAAAATGCCAGCAGGGCAAACTGCAGCTCAGTCCTCCCCTTATGCAGCAGGGACATAAGGGAGTGATATAAGACAGAAAAAAATGTGAAAGTGTTCAATTGTTTTCATTTTTTAAAATTTAGGTATTGTTATAGATGTAAGTTGGTTCAGATTTTTCAGTCTTTTTCTTTTCAAGTTCTGCACTTTATTTTAAGATGTACAGTGATATCAAAAGCTATTTATTATTAAATGTTCTCAAAATGTTTTTCAATCATAATGGATTTATTTGATTTGACGATCAGTTATTCAGACGCTAATTAAACTACCAGGTTACATCAGCATTTATCACACTAATTCAAGTTAGACATTTTGATGTTCCAGACCTTTGCGTTAATACATTGTCTCTGACTGGACCTCTCTGAATTTTAGTTGGATATCCCTGTCATAGATTGTTGTTTAGACAACAGATTGTACAGTGCAAAAGAGACAGTTACAAGAACAGAAAAGACATAGCTTTGAATGCAGATAGATGTATTACTGAAAAGTGCCTACATAAATGCACTGAAGACTGAAAAATGTACATCTTGAGGTCCGTTGTGGATTTGTTTCTGTTGTCATAGCAAAGTTAGTAAAGGTGAAATGTCTGCTGAGTGTGCTGTCAACAAATTGGGGCTTCATCCCATTCCACCACAATTGTCAGCACTGAATAGCTTAGAGCAGCATTCAAATTTCAGAAAATGTTAGCGTTACCTAAAGGTCAGAGGGAGTTGTTGGATGGGCATCATGGCAAAGCCTCAAATACATGTTTGGAAGCAATTCTGCTTTTAGATAAAGATGCGCAGGTTATGTTGTGCAGTAATGGCGATGTTACGCATGGTCTTGCCAGTGGAGTGTGGGGTATTGTAACACACATAGTGAAGTCTAACACTCACAAGTTTCCTCTGAAAGTGTATGTCAAGTTTGATGATGATGGCATTGGTGCACAAAAGAGGAAACAAACTGCATATGTGTCAGCACATTTAGTGGGTTCAGCATCTATTGAACCAGAGGAGGAAAGGGCTAGAAGTAAAAGTGGAATGTGAAAATGATAACCCCAACAGTTATTTTATCAGAATTAGTCCAAACAAGGATAACAGAGTCCATGGTAAATGAGTGTCTTGGCTGCCTGACATGTCAATCATTCCAGACCAGCCTGTCAATCAAGTAGCCCCGCCTTCTGACAGGGCTAAAACTTTGAGCTTTATATAAAATTAGGTGTTACTTTATTTTCAGGTCGGCCACCTGATCTCTAGTTTTGACCACGGAAATTAATGAGGAAAAGCTGTCTTTTGTGTTTTACTTTTTGCTGTATCAAATTGGGGTCTATGGAGCCAGAGCTTTTTGGAGCCAGCCCCTGTCGGATAGAGTGGTACTGCAAGTTTTTGACACTTTTAAGTTAGTTTCTTTTTTGGAGCCAGTAGACACATCCATCTACAGTCTATGGGTGAAACGTGCTGCCCGTAGTAAAATGTAGGGGGCACTATGGAGCCATTTTGCCACACACATTTGCAATTCGCCAATTCTGATGTGTGTGCAAATTTTCAGGAGAGTCTGAGCATGTTTTGGCCTGTTCTGGGTCTTCACACCATTTGGTGTTCACATTCTATTACTATTATATAGTACTTTGCCAAAATAAAAGCAATTTTACAAAGTGCTGTATAATAAATGAATGAATATAAGCAAATACTACAAATAGAATGCACACGAAGTAAATATAAATCAACAAGAAGAATTAAAATATATAAAAATATAACACAAAGAAACTAAACTAAGCACCCAAACTCATTAACAGTCAATTTATTAAAAAGGAGTCTTTGAATGCATCAGCAGTTATAATCCAGGCAGGCTCTGAGAGGGGTCATTCTTATGATAATGAGCACTTCAACATTTATATTACTTTTTTAAAAAATTGCATTTTGTTGTTGAATTATGCTATTAATGAGGGACTTTGACATGTAACAGTATTTCTACATTGCTTTAGTTTTATTTTGCAGTTTTTCGTCATTACATTTCTATTTTTAATTGATTGAAGAAATGATAGATAGATAGATAGATAGATAGATAGATAGATAGATAGATAGATAGATAGATAGATCAGCTGTGTGGGCCTCACGGAGCAGCTTAAAGGGGCGGAGTTTGCTCCGCACTTTGAAGAGTGGCCGACAGAAAAGTAGTTGGCATGGCGGTGGAGTGGACATCTCTGTGCATGGACAAGTTGTAGATGGAAAGTGGACGTGTGACGAGCAGAACGAGACACCGATCAACAACTCTCTGTCAAAGTCATGCTTCTGTTGTGCGTCTGTCTGGTTTGCGCGCTGCTTTTACGCACGAATGGGAAAACGATTGGAGAGCTCAGTGGGACAGCGGGACGCCTTCTGCATGTCGATGACGGGAACTTTTCAAGGCAGGATCACATGAAACAAGAGCCCTTTCACCAGCAACAACAAGTGCTCCAAGCCCTGCCAGGTTTGTGTAAACTTGGGTAAAAGTTTTAACCGGTCAGCAGTTATTATATTGTAGCTGTGCGCTTGATATTTCGGAAATAATCACGAGGGTAGCCTAATACTTACGGCATTTCTTTCTTTTTTTTATTTCTGCTCCATCAACCACCACAAAGAACTGTTTAGATTGTACACCGAGATGTCCTTACTCAGTGGCGCAGACCATCTGTATGAGGATTTGCTCGCAAATCTACTGATCTGTTCCTGAGTAATAAGTGAAGTGGGAGCTCGCTGCTGTCGCCTCATGAGTAACGCTTTCTCCATCTGCTCCTTTTTACTCCATCACCACAGACATGCAGCAATTTGTCATTTTGTGTGCACATTATTTGCAATATTATGCCAATTTATTAACATTTTAAAGAGCATTGGAGCTCGCCAACATTTTCAGAAAAGCAAATAAGATGCCAAAAAATGTGTGTAGAACGTGTGTTCAATAAGCAGGCCTTCAATATCACTCACTCTGCTGTATCATTTCATGCACATCATCTGTTTACACACAAGCAGACTGATTGGTCTTTTCAAACTCGTTCAGTTTGTCTCCTGCTGGCTATTTTAATTTGTAACATTTCAGTGAAAAGCATGCTCTCCTTCCATCTGTGGAGTGGGCCTGTCCTCCTCCGTCCTCACAGACGTGACTGCACTTCTCATGGCACTCTTTTTGCTTACAGCAGAGCAGCAGAGAGGAGCTCAAAGAGGGATTTGTGACCCCGTTCACTTATCAACCAATTCATGACTAATTCATGCTGATGTAGGAGTGCATTACCATCCCCGTCATCACATGATCCCAACTCTGAGAAATGTGCTCAAGCATGCTGTTGTGTCTTATGCACCACCCTCCCGCCCCCCTGCTGGCTCCCTGTCCCTTCAGTTCCCAGTCAGACTGCCCACTTTCCATTTGTACTGAATAAAAAAGACAAAAGCAAAACACAGCTTTGATATACAGATTAACCCGCCTGCTGTCCTCATTTACAGGCACCAAAAAATATTGTTTCCTTGTCTGAAAAACATCAAAAAATTCCCCAAATTTCTGAAAATTTGCAAAACCTTCAGGAAGAAAATTTCAATAATTCCTCAGAGATTTCCCTTAAAAGTTTTATTTTAAAAAATTCCCCAAATTTCTGAAAATTTGCAAAACCTTCAGGAAGAAAATTCCAATAATTCCAGATTTCCCTTAAAGTTTTACTTAAAAAAATCCCCCAAATTTGGCAAGAAAATTCTGGTAAATTTTAAAAAAAAAAAGGAGTAAAAATCTTCCAAAAAATCCTAAAAATATCAAAAATGATTACATATCTATAAGTAAAACTTCTAATATTTTCTATATGTGAATGTTCTTAAAGAAACATTTTTAACATTTCTTTTTTTCCACCAAAAAATGTTCAAAGATTTCCCAAAAATGTTGAAAATGTGGACATCAGAAGTTTCACTGTGAAACTATATATTTTTTTCCACATTTTCAAACTTTAAAATGGGTCTATTTTGACCAGCAGGACAACACGAGGGTTAAACCCCAAAACAGATGGTCACCCCTTCCTCCCTGAGATTGACGTCTTCATTGTTGTGAGGAGACCTCGAGATTCAGGGACTTAATCATTTGGCTCCAGGGAAGATTATTTGACAACAGGCCTGGGGGTTTTAATAGGACATCAGCCCCTCCCAGCTCCACCCAAAGCATCTTTTGTCTCGAATCTCTCTTCAATTTGATATTGCTGACTCGTGCTTGAGGACTGTTTGGCCCACATATCAAAGGCCGCGCTTGTGTTTTTCCTCCATCGCTGGAATGTATGGCCTAATTCCAGCACACATAGGGTGGAGGGGAGGGTCACAACAGATAAGTCCCTGTTGGGCCATCTGTCTGTGCTGCCTGGTGGTCTCGCAAAACTGACCAGTCAACATGTTTGTGTTCTTCCCTCGGCACTGCGATTGTCGGTGAGATCATGACGATGTAAAGCTGCCACTGCTTTATATGTCAGCAGCAGCAGATGTCGTTGCTTTTAGACACAGACGCCGTGTTTTAAAAGATTATAACGTGCCATTCTGGTGTTCTTCATTTGTGAGGCAAGAAGCTTTCCAATTTGATGCCACGTGCTTGATAACTAAGTGGAAATGCATCCTTTTTAAAGAACACTAGCCCTACTATGTGCCTGATAATATCAGTATTCAAGGCACATCGCACACAACATGGGATCTATTTCTCATCTCCACTCTGCGGCCTCAGACGGCCCATTTCAGTCCACTTCATAAACCTCTTTGTAGCGTGGTTCAGTTTGCCAAATGGAGAGATTATAGTAATCTGGCACGACACACCTCCACTTCAGATTTAGTGACCCCCCTTCTGTTATGTTTGGCCACTAAGACAGAACACACATGAGGAGGAGGAGGCTGCCTCTCCCAAAACAACCATCCTCATGTCCATCTGCACTGGTGTTAGTATCTCAGCGGGTTGGCACTGAAACAGCAGAATGTACATGCTTGTTTCACATTGTGGCTGAAAATGGAAGCAGTCCGGGCATGTGTCTGCCTCTGATCAAAGGGAATTGTTAGGGGCAATGATATGGGCTGATCTGGTTATCTGGCTTTGGCACTTGCTGAAATATTGTGAAAGCTGGTAGCAGTGAGCCGGGCTTCATGAGTTTTCAGTAAACCTTTGGCAGATCTTTTAGCAGGAGGATTATGAGCCATCAGAGCAGCAGCAATTTCAGCCACTGCTACTGTCAGTGCCGTTTTGTCACTATTACAGAAAGATGCTTATGGCATTATGACTGGTGAGATTGCTGCTATAGCGCCACTGCAGCACTTAGCCACAAATAAAAAGTGTAATAAGGACCTTTTCATGGCCTCCAAGCACAAAATAACGACAGAGTTGATGATGAGCCAGCTGCTGAGATTTATAGCTCCCCGAACTCACTTTCTAGCTGGAAGCAGTGCTGTTCAGTCGACAGTATTTATAACAGGGCAGTAGGTGAAGAAGGATGTCCTGGTGCCGCCCAGTGCTGGCAGAGTTTCACAGCTGCAAACAATAAGCCTCTTGGTTTTGGAGCAGTTTCTTTGAAGTATTGTTCAGTGTCTTCATCAGTGGTTGTTATCGGGCTCTTGTGCTCAGATTTTCACAGCTGCTCTGTGCAATTATGCTTGTTTTTTTCAGCAGGAGTGTTCTAACCTCATTCTATGTATGCAACCTTCACAGAGAGACGGAGTCAAACAAATTACAACATCGACTGCTGTTGTTTGGAACTTCACAAATCAAAGCCGCATTAATTGATTTTTGGCCACTCAGCTGTAAATACAACACTGACACGTTGTTGCCTCATGAAATTGTTATGCAAAACACAGTTTGCCATTTCCATATTCAACATTAGCATTCACTTGAGGACACCTAACTAATGTAACCGCAGTACATCTCTCCTGTGGGAAAATCCTGCTCTTTAGCAGCTAAATGCTCATTAAAGTTCACCAGCGGGGAGCTAATTTTGTGTGATTCTTGTTGATGGACAGGCGGCTTTCAGTTTGCTTGTCATAGCTTTTTCTGCTACCCCTGATGTGGCTAAAAACAGCATGTACATCAAAACGACGAGCTACAAGAGACTGTCGATGACCTTTTACATTATACATTATATTTTGATCCATTGCTGATACAAAAATATTGATTAGTGCAGCTTTAATGCACCTTGTGATCTCAGATTCTTGGTGGGATGTGCATTCAACATGGCCTCCACTAATTCATACAGATTAGCTGTGATGGATTACCGAGCAGGTTTCCATTGTTATGCAGCACTTTAACTCTCTGATTTAAAATCTTGCTGTCTTGAACTTATTATTGGGTGCTCAGCGTGAAAGTGGCTAATTGGGTGCAGTGTCACATTATCTTTGTTTGGCCCTAAATGAGATTCTGAAAACATGTAATGATTGGAGCTCGCTCATGGGAATCATGTTATTGGAAATATGTAGCCATCTGCATGCTGATGTAGCACAATGTAGTCTTGACGGCATACTTTGCTGTGCTAATTGCCCAGTTTTACCGTATGTCTTTGCGTTCTTGTATTTCCAATCTGCTGGAATTAAGTGAGTGATATTCTTGAGGGATTCTACAAATTAGTTTTCCTGTCATGTTGTCAATAAGGTCCCGTCTAGGCTAATTGTAACTGCAACCACCTTCATGCTGTTTATGTATTAGAGCGCATGGTCATACCACATAAAAACGGTTGGACAAAATAGCAGGAACACCTTACAATACCTTAATGAAATCCAATGATTATATTCAATTAATAATGGAGCGTTAAATTTTACATGTTCTTGAGAGTATCCGGGTCAAAAATGTGGGGTCATCCAGAAATGTCCTTATTTTTGAAAGAAAATCATTTTATAATGGTGGTGTGACCGCATTAGGCTACACAATTTTGCTACATATTATCATATTTCTACATATAAGGCTATTTCGACTACAGGTACGGGATTAAATAAAAGAGTGGAAGCACATTTCTATCTGTGACAAGGAATATCTCCCTGTTTCTGCTTGATTAGAGATGGAATTATGGTCCACGATGTTTAAATTATCACAGAAAAGTATTCACATTTTGCATGTTATATACAGATATATGTCATTCAAAAGTTTGGGGTCACTTAGAAATGTCTTTATTTTTTTAAAAACGACGTTTTTTTCAATGAAGATAACATTAAATTAATCTGAAATGTAGTCCAGACATTGTTAATGTGGTAAATGACTATTCTAACTGGAAATGACTGATTTTTAATGGAATATCTACGTAGGGTATACAGATGCCAGCAACCATCACTCCTGTGTTCTAATGCTACATTGTGTTAGCTAATGGTCTTGAAAGGCTAACTGATGATTAGAAAACCCTTGTGCAGTTATGTTAGCACATGAATAAACGTATGAGTTTCCATGGAAAACATGAAATTGTCTGAGTGACCCCAAACTTTTGAACGGTTGTGTAGTTTGTCTTTTTATGTGTGAATCTGAGAAACTTCTATGCTCACCTGTAAACATCTCATTTTTCTTCTTCACCTTACTGCCATCTAAGAAATGTTTGTTTTTTCCTCAGGTTCTCCCTTTGACCTGAAGGTCCAGGTGAACGACGTGCTGAGCCGTCAGTACCTGAGTCGGGCTGTAGTCGACGTCTACATCAACTACACCAGGACCTACAGTGCTCTTACTGGAGAGGACGGCGCTGTCCTGCTTCATGTACCTTACCACAGTGGGCTGCCGCTCACAGTTGTGGCCAGCAAGGACGGCTACATTAGTACACTGCTGCCTTGTAAAACCAACCGAACGCCAAGTAAGTCAACTGTTTGCGTGTGTGGACTTAATGTGGACAGTTTTTGTATTCGCCAATGGCTCTCATGATCTTGAAAATCAGAAGGACACTCAGATTTTTCTTTAAGCTTAGGATGACATTTATTTCCATAGAGGGGTGATATTGCTCAACCTCATTTTCAAAGCGTTGTTTCTCTTGTTGTCTATTCACAAAACCTGCTGCTCCATGGCCTTGCCTCACTTAATTACAGTATTTCATTCTATGAGAACTCATTGTGTAACTATCCCATGTTTATGTGAGTAGATCTGCACACACACACTGTAGAGAAGGACAAATCGCACAACACTTCTAACAGAGTCGTGATAAAGCCATCACAGAAGATGCTGATATTCACATTCAGACTTTCAGAGTGTCGATTCCAGGCCAAATGTTTCTCCACCTTACTTACATTTGGCACCTCATTCGGTTTCTGCACCCAAGAAAATCTATGTGGGATTTTCTAACCCACATCTGGAGTGTGCGTCTCTGCTGCTCATCTGCCGTCTGCGGTGCTATACATTTCTTTCTGAGTACGCTGACAGCACTGAAGTGGATCTTCAATCCTCAGCTATTGTTGTAGTGAATGTTAGATAAGCTCCTTCCAGAGGAGTGAATTTCCCTTGTGTCTGTGGAGGGTGAAATACTGGAGCTGTGGAAACAGAGTACAACACTGCCATCTAGTGGAGCCACAGTCAAACATGGACTGCTAATACTAATTTTCTATCTTTATCTTCTTCTCCTTCATAATTGCTGTAGTATTTTCGTCTGTGACTATGACACTGCATGGTCGGAATCAAGGGAACATCTGGCTCTTTGAAGATTCGGTCCTGATTACTGGCAGAACATCTGGTACCGTACCTACTGTTAAAGTCACACTTTAGTTTTTCTTTCTTTGTTGCTCACACTCTCTCTTTATCTCTCTGATTGTCAAAGAGATTTCTGATGTTTTCTTCCATTTGTAGATGCATCAGCCCAGCCCACTGTCAGGTTTCCTAAGAGTCTGCTGAACCTGACTCACAGCAGCAACATCACCTCTGTTACAGCCTTCCTCACTGTTCTCAAACTGACATCAGAGCAGGATGGCTTCTTAAACACTCTGGGCATCGTGAGCAGTAAATCAGGTAGATGTGTTTATGCTGTTATGACATGATGCTGACTTCTGCTTGCAAAATCAGTCGTTTTAAATCATCGTACTGCTCTGACATATTGAGCAGGTTGGCTTTTTTCCCCTCACAGCACTATGTGCATATATATTTCCTCATTGTTTGCTCCACTCCTGTTCCTAATTCTTGGGTTCTTGCCATCAGTCATTTTTATGACTCCGCCAAGGAATGGTAGAGTTATGTGACGATGGGCGTATGTTTGTCTTTCCGTCTGTTTGTCTCTCTGTCCGCTTGCAACATTACTCAAAAACAGACAAACAGATTTGGATGAAATTTTCAGGGAATGTCAGAAATGACACAAGGACCAAGTGATAAGATTTTGGCAGTGATGCAGTCTGGATTTTAGTCTGGATCCAGATTTTTGTATCATTGCGGGATAGTGGCACGGTGTCACTCTAACTTTGACAACAAGTGAATACTACGTCAGCTGCCTGCTGTTGATCACATGATTGTGATCCCACTACAAATTGACTGCTGACTTACTGGGACTTGTACATCAGAAACCATACAAGGAACAATTGATTAAATTGTGGGGGTGTTTCCGAGTCCCCTCAATTACCACCACCAGCTACATATTGAGGGAACGCAATTTGGCATCCATACAAAACGTACACACGCATAGCACACAGCTGTGCTCAGCACAAAGTCATTTTGTTTGTGGGTACACCTGTATTAAATGGTCACATTCTATGGTGCCAGGATTTCTGCCACAAATTTTTTCAAGATTTCCGCAAATGATACGAATGAGCAGCCTCGGCAGAGTAGTGCACTCTCTGAGTGCTTTTCTTGTTGTTCATGCAGTGGTGTTGGATTTGAATATTGTGCTTTTGGTGCCATCTGATGGTTAACAAAACACACTGAAGTGGACACAATGCAAATGAATGAGCTAAGTGCAGCTCATAGGCTTTACTCATTTTTGCTTGTTTACACTTTAAATATAGCGCTATCAGAATAATTTGAAATCTGCAACGATCACTTTTAAATTCTACACAGACCGACTGCAACAGATGTATTTGAACACATTATCTGAGCATCACTCAACACTGTTAAAAATGGTTGAACTGGTTTTACTCAGGGGGCTGCTCAGCGGCGTAGTGGTTAGCACTTTCGCCTTGCAGCAAGAAGATCCCTGGTTTGAATCCTGGGGTGGGCCTGGGATGGAGTTTGCATGTTCTCCCTGAGCATGCGTGGGTTTCCTCTGGGCACTCCGGCTTCCTCCCATAGTCCAAAAACATGCTGAGGTTAATTGGTTACTCTAAATTGCCCGTAGGTGTGAACGTGAGTGTGATTGTTTGTCTGTATATGTAGCCCTGTGACAGACCGGCGACCTGTCCAGGGTGTCCCCTGCCTTTGCCCAAGCCAGCTGGGATAGGCTCCAGCACCCCCTGCGACCCTCGTGAGGATAAAGCGGTGTATAGAGGATGGATGGATGGTTTTACTCAGGCCACATACTTCTCTTTCTTGTTGTAGGTTATGTCAGTGTGGAGTTAAGCCCGGTGGCGGCTGTCAGTGTGCAGCTCTTCTCAGGAGACACAGAGTTAAATGTGAGTGGGCCCATCCAGCTCAGCCTCGGTATCGCTGACAGCTGTGGACTGCAGACGTCAAATGTTGTTCCTGCTTGGTTTTTTAACCGCACCACTGGTGAGTGGACAACATAACTTCATGCACAGTAACATCCCACTTTTCTGACAAATAATTAACCTAACAGCAGGAAAGATGGGACTAGTTTATTGTTGAGTTAGTTTTATAGCATTATTATGAAGACTGAAGCTTTCTGACGGATAGAAGTGGAACAGTAACATTGATTTAATCATTTAGTGAGTCATTTCTATTTATTTACACCCTATACACCATACACTATATCACTATATAACACCACTTTGCACTATATCCAGCTTTTAGCTTACATTAATAACATAATTAGTAGGCAGTTTCAAATCACCAGAGATGTGTGACTTGATGTCATATCTGCAGACTTTAACTTGAATGTAAAGCGCTTGCTGTGTTTTATTGGTGTCATTGGAAGCTTATCTGTTCAGATGAGATAAGGTCAGCCGTCCTTTGTTTTGTTTACTTCATTGTTATTTCAATCATCAGCTGATTTTTGTGTTTGCAGAGCTATGACTAAAAATCCATTTAATAATCTCTGAATTGTAGTCATTAATTACACACTGTAGCAAATATTTAAGTCCCTTCAGTCAGGCAAACCTAGTGCCACTGTGATGTCCAACTGACTTTAAATCTTCTTGACTGCTTATTCAGGGAGGCCCTTAAGTATTCTTAGAAAAGTGCTGAGGCAGACCAGGTATTGCTTCCACTACAGACAGCAGCCAAGCTGAAACCTGTCTTGTGCATCAAGGATTTTGAGCCATTAGGAATTTTGGATTATTTAACTTCTTTCTATAAAATTAGAGATTAGAAGAGCCTGCACAGTTTTGTCAATGTTTCTGAATATGTTCTTTACTGTGGACAAAATGCAGAGTGTAAAATGATAGTTGAATTAAAGTTAGGAAAAGCTGATAATGTCATATCTATTCCACTGTCATTGTAATTGCGTTTATTTGTACAGGTTGTCCCATATTTCATTTTTGTTTGCACTGGTATTTTAATTAAATATGTCACTACCGTTTGTTGACCACCTTTTGGAAAAAAAAGCCATAATTATAATTCCCAAAACCTCATTTTTGGTGATATTGGATCTACACATCTAAACTCTAATATAGGAAATACTCAATGTTTTTTTTAAAGATGGAATATGCCAATTTTTGAGTTTCAGCATTAATATATCATTATATAACCACAAACAAGGTTTCTGACTGTTAAAAAGGAGTTTTTCTTGCCGCTATTACCTTAGGGCTTGCTCTGGGGATTCAGGCCATTTCGGTTCTGTTAAGCATCTTGAGACTATCTGAATTGTAATTGCTGCTATATAAATAAAATAGAATTGAACTGAATGGAAACAGCTGTGTGGATGGTATCGATATAGTGGAGTAAAGGTGTCTTTCTGTTTGTTGTAGTCCCAGCTTCTCTGTTTTGACAGCCAGTCCTGCCTGCATGTGCATTTTTATGATTTTTTCTTGCATGTTAGTGCAGTTGTAGTAATCCCTTCCTTAAACTGTCGGCACTTCTTGTGATTATGAGCCGAGTGAGTACAGTTAAATGTTCGAGCATTTATCAAAAACCAAAGCACTGAAACACAATATATTTTTATATAATCGTTCGACTTTTTTTTCAAAGTTATTTTTTTTTCGGCATTTTGTTGGCTTTATTAGACAGGTTAGTCAAGAGACTGACAGGAAAGTAGTAGTAGTAGAATGGTTTGAAGCAAAGGGCTGTTAGCTGGAATTGACCCCAGGCTGCTGCACCGGGTTTTTGGGTCTATTTAGGTTAATGGATCAACTGCTCAACCAGTTGAGCTTTCTGGTCACCCATGTTCACCTTTTTTTTTTTTTAATTGACAGAATTGTGGGCAAGACAAGCAATTTTTATCTATGTGTTTATTTTCCTGAGGTGGATTTATGAGAAAGGGACTAGGAAAGGTGACGTCAGTGGATGGAAAACTCACTTGGACATTCACAGCTCCTCACCTCGGCTACTGGATTGCTGCACCTTTGTCATCCACCAGAGGCAAGTGTTTACCGTAGTGATGTTAAAATGTTCGGTATTTTTTCTGTATGATCATCTTTTACCTATCAAACAGATACATGGCCACACGACGCTTTTCAATGAAATGTATCAAATTGAAATGACTAGTGATGGACCAGCTCTGACTTTGTAGTTGCTTTTCTAAATTTCCTGTATATTGGGGTTGTTCTGACTGTAAGAATTGATTTTGTTCTCTCTTTGGAAACCAATGGAAAAAAGATCAATGACTATAAGGGGAAATGCTTGTACTATAACTTTAATAATCCAGTGAAATTTGCCTCGGTCAGTGGAAACAGGCGAAAAAAGTTAAACACATGAGGTACACTGTACAGCCTGATGGTTTTCACATGGAGTCATTTTCTTTACATGTTTCATTTTCTATTCAACACCTTTCCTCTTGCTATCTTTTAGGTTTCTTTGGACTGGCTGTTCCCATTGACTTCATCTTACACCATTCGTTTTTCCTGATGGCTCTTGTAGGAGGAACGCTTGTTATAGTCATCTGTCTTCTGCTTGGATTAATATGTTATTGCAGGTAAGGAAGGCTTTCATCTCATACTAGTTAATATATATAATAAGTTACAGTGATCTATTGTTCCAACTTTTCTCCCATATTTACCCCAAAATAAATTTTTAACTTTTATGTTGACAAATCCTCATTGATTGTCACTTTAAAGAAATGCTCTTTTCAGTATCACGTACTCAATGATGACTATGACATATTATTTGTCCAAATTAATGTCTTGTCAATTTTTTGTCTCATCTGTAGAAGTGCACCCAGTGATAAAAACGCAAAGAAGATCCTCCCAGTGATGAAAAAAGACCAAACCACCTCCACATGTGATGATGAAGTATTTGAAGCATCGTCCAGGATTGTCTTCCACCCACGGGATGAACCGGACACCAATAACATAATAACCAACCCCAATGTGGCCATTACGCTGGAATGTAACGAACTGGAGCTTAACACTGACCTCAATGATCTGACGGGTTCACACAAGACTTCAGAGCAAATCAGAGTTGCAGCATCCCTGACAGACAATTTGTTTTTCTACAACCAGCCCGTAGCCATTCTTCACGCTCCAGCATTCTTCCATTTGGAGGAACAACCGGAGCAGTGGAGCAAGTCGGCCACTCTTCCCCGCACAGGGGCCTCAAACGGTGCTGCCACTGAGCCGCTGAATAAGGACAGCTTCACCCAGACGCTGGCAAAAGGTCCCTCTGAGACCCAGAACCCGGCAGCAGAGACTGAGGACCAGCTTGGAGGTTTAAAGGGTTCTCCGGCGGCAGCATCCGCCACCACAGCCAGAAGTCCCTTCAACCTCCCGGAGTCGATGTCCGTGCCAGGAACGTTAAATAAAATCGGTAACAACAGACACTCTGCGCATGTCTTGGGAGCATTGTCTAAAATCCCATCGCCTCAGCCTCCTCGGGCCTGGTTTGTCTCACTGGAGGGCAAACCTGCAGCTGAGATCCATTACAATGTGTCAGAGCAGCAGAGGAGGCGGAGGCCGGTTGAGAGTCGGGAAACCAGCCTGGACTCAGGGGTGGACATGAGCGAACTGAACCAGACATCTGGTAGGAGGACTGTGACTCTGGAGCGCAATGCTACCTTTGTCAAAAGCACATCCCACAGTAAACCTACACCTCCAGAGTAACAACTAATTGCTTAAAGCCATCCGAGTTTGTTCATAAACAGCATCGATGAGTGACTTACTTACCTTGTTGATCGGATATTGAATCCAGGATGTATACATGACCACATCTCTGCCATCATAATAACCTCAGTCTACATTGCAGCTACTGTGCATGTAGAAAATTTCACATTTTAAAAAAAGTTCAGAGTTGGTGGTCATTTCTGTGGTTTTAACATTACATTTTAAAAATGTCTCATATACCACCCACTTTTATTAGTCTTTCTCATCTCTGATACATTCCCTTTTAATGTTTCACTTCTTGTAAACAGTGTCGATTTCATTTGAATATTTGTTCTATTTGTCCGCTTACAGCCTTACTTTTTAATACTACAGTAGTGATCAGTCTTCAGCTGTGTGCACTCAAAGACTAATTTGTAAAGACTGAATGTTTTTTGTTAAGAAAATTAATTTATTTGTGTATGTTGTGGTGTATATTGTCTCTAATTTAAACACTGGACATGGTGATATTGACATTAGACTATTATTATCTTCCAAGTACAAAAAAGGGAGACAGTTTATGCAATAATTTCACATTGTTATGCTTCTGTGTTAATGCAGTAAAACTATATTATCTAATTATTTGTATGATCATGTACATACAGGGGAAAACTGTCCAATGTTTTTTACAGTGAAAGGAGGTATTTGCAGTGGTGGGTAGCAAGTGACTTGTGCTCAGAAACTCCTCTAATGACCACTCAAGACAGAGTGTTTCCTCAACCACATTTGAGAACACAACTCAGTATTTGTTTTCTTTTTTTTTTCCTTTTTTTCCTTCTGACTTGTTAACAAACACATTTTACTATGAGCTAGACTTTAAGGCTGCAGACTCAAATGGGAAACAGTTCAAATCAGAGTTGATTGTTCATCTGCATCACAGATACAGTATTGATAATTACTGATAGCAGTGATAGATATTCATTGTGGTACAGTAGACGTATGCTTACTGTACATTTACTGTGCATCTCTGAGGTACTTGCACTTTACTTGAGTATTCTCTTTTCATGCAACTTTGTGTTCCTGCTAGATGACATTTCAGAGGAAAATATTGCACTAGATTTTTTGACAGCTGGAGATGGGTGATAAATTAAAAGAGAACAACCAGCACAAAGTATCTTAGTAAGGTGTTGGGTCACATGTCACTTGAACAGCTTAAATGCAACTTAGCATTGATTCTTCAAGTCCAGCTCTACTGGACTGATAGAACACCATTCTTCTGGTGGTTTTGGTGATAATGACGAGGAGCGCTGTTCCACATATCATCTGTCTGTCTCATGTCAGTCCGAAATCTTCCCTTTGAGTAGGGGCATCGTCATTCACTTCCTTCAGGATAGAAATGTTTCATCTTAGGATAAAGCTGATCACTCGGAATAACATTGCATTGATCTGCAGTGATTATTCCCTCTAAAGTCGGGGTCTCATTTTACTTCAGGGCCCACATACAGCCCAATTTGAGCTCAAATGGGCCGGACTAGTAAAAATATACCGTACTAAACTATCAGTAACGGCAACTCCTAATTCTTCCCTTTGTTTTAGTGCAAAAAATATATATTTTAAAAATGCTCATATTTAAGAAGCTGCCATTTCACAAAACATTATGAACAACCTGAAATTTCCTAAGAAGAGTAAGTTTAGTTTCATCAATCTTATGCCTCCATTTATCATTTGCACCTTTGCATAACAACTTCCAGGTCACAGTGTGTCTACAAAGGCACAGAACATTCAGTCATGGGCATCTGAACAATAGAGTATTTTACTTTCTGATCAAAACAACTTAAGGTCTACAAATTATTTTAAATTTACGGTTTTACAAATGTACAATTTGCAGTTAATGTCTTCTCTGTCATTTTTACACCTTGCAAAAACTGGACCCTCTGGTGGGTCGGTTTTGACCGTATATTTGACAACCCTGCTCTAAAGGGACAAGTGGATCCAAACAAAACTAGTTAAATGCCCTCCACAGAACAACAGAGCCACTGGTTCACTGACTGTGGGGGTCAATAGTTCCCGTCTTGGTCTCTTTGTGCGTACTCTCTGACTCAACTCTCAAATGTACATTCACCTTGGTAATGAGGGGTTTATGCACTGAAGTCTTGCTATGATGTCTATCTCTATGTCAACAGACTGTTCTGTTCAGTCTGATTATGTCCTGCACTGACTTTTTTTCGTAGTCTCTTGCGGAAGATTTGCCCGTATGTTTTTTCTTTGAATGAAAGCATGAGCATTCAATGTTTACTGTCAACCACAGTTTCAGATCCTGTTTATACTGAATATAAATATGTTCATGAACCTGCTTTCAAAGTCACGTTTTTCCTCTTTCCGTCTTGATACAAAATCTGAATCAACAAAGCCTGCCAAGCGTTGTATAAATGAAACATGACTTGCTCCTAAAGTGATCATTTGTTTTAATTTAAACCACCTAACAGTAAATGTACATGTAGAACTGAAATGACTCTGTGATAAGTTTGTTAGCTGATTGATTAGAAACTATTTCAACAGTCGTTTTGATTGTTCTAGCTTCTCGAGTGTGACTGATTTGCTGCTTGTCATTTTGATTACTTTGCTAAATGTAATTTATTTTAAAATCATTGTAAGGTTTGGAATGTTGGTCTGATTCTTGCAGTTTTTCTGCAACAAAAAAAAACGCTTCATTGAGAAAATAGCAGGAAATTAATCCATTAGGAAAACAACCATTCATTCATTAGTAAAAGGTTTAATAGTTGTTTACCTTCACCTCAACCAGCTCTGATAGCAGAATGCTGAGAATGAAAACTTTACTTTTACTACATTAAGTGCATTTCTCTGACTACAGGACTTTAACTTTAAGTAGGAGTTAGTGTGGGTACTTTTGCTAAAGTAATGGCTCTGAATAACCTGCTGTTTCCTTGAGGCTACATGAGAGATTTGCATAAAACATACACAGATGTGTCATAGATCACGTCAGCTCAAAGAGGAAGTATAGTACGTTTTATCGCCTCTGCTCTTTGCATCCTACCGTGAGACGATGTAATAAGGAAGTACTGTTGCTTTCTGTTTGAAATACGGGAAACTTTAGTACTTCATCTTTAGATCTATTTTTAAACCTGCAGTTTTTCTTCAACCTGAGTACAACAAGCCCGTACAGGTAGGCTGTGTGCCAAGTTTGTCTTGTAAAAACCCTCCACGGGTAATTCTACTTTATCTGGTTATACACACTGCAATAGCATGTTTTCTTGTATACGCATACAGAAATGTTGATATAGAATTTTGAATTTCATAATATTGAAAGCTAAAAAGATAAAGTATTTTGTCCTAGTCATGAACACAGAAGTCAGTTGTTGTATGGTAGTGTGTATTCTCAGACAACCCTGTGGTGTGTTCTCCGAATGCAGTGGCTTTCGGTGCAGAGTATTTACAGTAAATGTTACGAGCTGTTTTGGCTTTGATTGCCTACTTTTTCATTCAGCAATTTTCAGAGTTCCTACATGTTTCTGTTTAGATCCTACTATGTACATATGCAAAACTATTTTACTTTCACTTCTGACTGAATTCTACGAGAGAACAAACTCAACCGTATGAAGCAGGATGTGGTTCTGCTCAACTACATACCTCTGTTATGTGTCATTTGTTCCACTACAGGCTATGGACAAGCTGAAGTCAGAGCAGAACAGACTGTGTTCGTGGCTTTCAGAAGACCCCGAATACATTCTTGAACAATGTGGGGACGTTTTATCTATGAATGAATTTCGAGAGGTTCAAAAACAAAAATGTGATTTAGACAAAATGAGACTGCTTTTGAAAAAAATCATTCACAAGGGAGAAGAGACCTGTCAGAGCTTTGTGGACATTCTGAGGCAGCATCAAGCACATTACCCACAACTGCAGCAGTATTTCAACCCTCACACTCAAGGTCTGTAAACGTCCTGCATGCAGCTCTGTGCTCCACTGTGAAGGAGTCTGAACATGAATTTCAGTGAGAAGTCACAGCAGTCAGAGCTTCATGTCCCCGTATTTTTTTATTTATTTTTTTGTATTTGCAGGTTCACTCATTCCAAGAGTGCTTGCTGATGGTAGCAGTGTTGTGATCAACAGAGAAATAAATAATGTAACAGCAAAATCCCTCTCTGTTAACATTGAAACATTCAGCAATCCAGGAAGTCATTCATCTGGTAAGTATGAATGGTTGTATAGTTTTCAATAAAATCACTAAAAGAGAAGTTGCTATGCTCCAGCTAACCAAGTAGTGTCTGTCATCATACTTATTTACACTGTGCTTTGGTTTGAGCCTCTTTAAAACTTTTTTTTTACAGAAGCGTGTGACATGATTTTTTTTTCTCTTTTCCGTCATGCAGAAAATGTTGCTCCACATGCAGCCTACATTGCACAGGGAGGCGGTGTAATATGTGCTGATCAAATATCTGGAGTCACCACTGGCGATCTCAATGTGTCAGTGTGTGTGAGACCATCACAAGTACAAGCAGGTAACATTTTGCTGCTCGATATTTGTATGTTGTATGTTTACTTTCTGTCAGTCTCATTCATTAATCAAATGATTTCTCAGTAAGTCAGTGTAACCTAGCTAGTTTTCTTCTCAGATGCGGTAGATAACACACTGCCTTCTCCTCAGGTACAGTAACTGAACACAACATATACAATATATACAAAATAAGCAGCTCATTGACAAGATGCTTTGGTTTTATGTCATATGTCGATGCATATGTTGAACAGCCCAACAATGGAAAAAACTGAATAATCTTCTCCAATTCAGATGAATATATTACTCTCATTTAGGCCAAATTTGAAACGTTGTTGCTCCTGGTACTCAGCAGAAATACAACAGGTTAAGTGATAGGTGGAATTTGATTCCTTAAGAATCAAACTCAACTCACAGGTTTTCTCCTGTGAAAGTAAGCTAAGCTAACTCTCTCTACTTTCATATATATTGTAACAGACAGCCATGAGAATGTTATCTTTCTTCTCATCTAACCCTAAACGAAAAAGCATCTGGTAAAATAGGTGTATTTTCCCAATTACTTAACTATTCTTTGAGCAGTTGTAAGGTTAGTGGTTTGATCTCCAGCTCCCAATTTCCAAACAGCAAATTGCTTCTAATATGCATTATTCGGTCACTCTTTTTGGACAAAAGCATCTTAGTAGATTTACACGCCGAATCCTGTGACTACGTACACACGTGGACAAAATTGTTGGTACCCCTCAGTTAAAGAAGGAAAAACCCACAATTCTCACTGAAATCACTTGAAACTCACAAAAGTAACAATAAATAAAAATTTATTGAAAATTAAATAATCAAAATCAGCCATCACTTTTGAATTGTTGATTAACATAATTATTTAAAAAAACAAACTAATGAAATAGGGCTGGACAAAAATGATGGTACCCATAACTTAATATTTTGTTGCACAACCTTTTGAGGCAATCACTGCAATTAAACGATTTCTGTATTTGTCAATGAGCGTTCTGCAGCTGTCAACAGGTATTTTGGCCCACTCCTCATGAGCAAACAGCTCCAGTTGTCTCAGGTTTGATGGGTGTCTTCTCCAAATGGCATGTTTCAGCTCCTTCCACATATGTTCAATGGGATTCAGATCTGGGCTCATAGAAGGCCACTTTAGAATAGTCCGACGCTTTTCTCTCAGCCATTCTTGGGTGTTTTTGGCTATGTGTTTTGGATTGTTGTCCTGTTGGAAGACCCATGACCTGCGACTGAGACCAAGCTTTCTGACACTAGGCAGCACATTTCTCTCCAGAATGCCTTGATAGTCTTCAGATTGCATTGTACCTTGCACACTTTCAAGACACCTTGTGCCAGATGCAGCAAAGCAGCCCCAAAACATTACTGAGCCTCCTCCATGTTTCACCGTAGGGACAGTGTTCTTTTCTTCGTATGCTTGGTTTTTGAGTCTATGAACATAGAGTTGATGTGCCTTACCAAAAAGCTCCAGTTTGGTCTCATCTGTCCAAAGGACATTCTCCCAGAAGCTTTGTGGCTTGTCAACATGCATTTTTGCAAATTCCAGTCTGGCTTTTTTATGAGTTTTTTTCAGCAGTGGTGTCCTCCTTGGTCGTCTCCCATGAAGTCCACTTTGGCTCAAACAACGACGAATGGTGCGATCTGACACTGATGTACCTTGGCCTTGGAGTTCACCTTTAATTTCTTTGGAGGTTGCTCTGGGCTCTTTGGATACAATTCCAACGATCCGTCTCTTCAATTTGTCATCAATTTTCCTCTTGCGGCCACGTCCAGGGAGGTTGGCTACTGTCCCGTGGGTCTTGAACTTCTGAATAATATGAGCCACTGTTGTCACAGGAACTTCAAGCTGTTTAGAGATGGTCTTATAGCCTTTACCTTTAAGATGTTTGTCTATAATTTTTTTTCGGATGTCCTGGGACAATTCTCTCCTTCGCTTTCTGTTGTCCATGTTCAGTGTGGTACACACCTTTTCACCAAACAGCAGGGTGACTACTTGTCTCCCTTTAAATAGGCAGACTGACTGATTATGAGTTTGGAAACACCTGTGATGTCAATTAAATGACACACCTGAGTTAATCATGTCACTCTGGTCAAATAGTTTTCAATCTTTTATAGAGGTACCATCATTTTTGTCCAGGCCTGTTTCATTAGTTTGTTTTTTTAAATAATTATGTCAATCAACAATTCAAAAGTAATGGCTGTTTTTGATTATTTAATTTTCAATAAATTTTTATATATTGTTACTTTTGTGAGTTTCAAGTGATTTCAGTGAGAATTGTGGGTTTTTCCTTCTTTAACTGAGGGGTACCAACAATTTTGTCCACGTGTGTAGATAAAAGCTGGACAGATCTGGGCAAAGGGTGAGCAGCTGAAGAGTTAGGATTTGTAACATTTCTGTATTTTGGAATTTTAGATAATGATGAAAGTTTAGAAATTAGAATTTCATTTAACCTGCATGTTCTTGAACTTGACCACAGCAGTAAGAAGTTAAATTACCCCAAAGCAAACAACCTCTGCTAATGATTCACCCTAAAAACTGGACAAACAGGATAAACAACTGTTGTCTTTACAGGGCCCTACAGCGAAAAGGATTACTGAGCTCAAGGTGGAGCTCACTGCATGCCTGAGAGGGGATCTCTTCATTCTGCAACAAGTGCATGCCAAAGGCATCGTCACAGAGAGACAGTATGAAAACCTGAAACATGCCTCTCAGCCAGAAAAAACAGTTATTGACCTGATAGATCAGGTGATAGGGAAAGGTGAGAAGACCTGTGTTAACTTTCTTCAGGTTCTCAAAGACCCTGAAGTTCTCAAGACATATCCAAAACTGAAAGAAATTCTAAACATTTAATCTTAGCAATCATGGAGAGCATTTATAAAAGCTCCAATGAGGAACTTTGTCTCTGTTTCTCTGCACCTGCTGTAATCCTTTGTGTTTGTGGCTGTTTTGTTGTTTCTTTTATGCAGAAAATGTTTTGTGGAACTCAACTTGCATGCTAAATGGTTTAAAGTTTAAAAATGTGTATCTCCTGCAACAGAAAAAACAGCCAGTGACGACTGAGAATACAGAACTTTTGACCTTTACAATATGGTCCAGCAGATTATAGTTGGGGAGGGAGACACAGGAGGAACAATGGAGAGAATTTGTTTTCCAAAGAGCATTTTTGCTGTGAAAATGTCTGTGCTTATTTTTTTATTGATGGCAAACCTTAAATAAAACCAGACAGTAAACTCTACAACATGAGAAAAGGTTTTGTTTGTTGACCTTATCTCTGCATACCGCCTCTGCCAGCCTCACTATTAAGGTAAGTGACCTTTTCAAATAGGCTGACACAATTAGTCTAGCTGCTGAACTCAAGATGGCACAGTGGTGGCACAGTGTTGCAGTGGCTATCAGCCTAACAGCCTTCTTAGCTAGTAAATTGAAGGATTTGCTGCAGTGACTTGACTGTTTTGGTTATGTTAGAACTCTTATGTAGAGAACTGCTCTGGGGTTTTTCACACTCTTAAGAATCAAAAATCAAGAATCTTTATTGTCATTGTGCTTCCACACAGCAAAATTGCAATTGGTGACTCCCCACTATAGATAAAAAATAGAAAAATGGCACACTATATACAAATAAAATAAAACTTTTTTTAATCCTCAAAAATATATGTAAACAGAGTTAGTGCACATGAGCAGTACAGTGAGTGTAAAGTGCAGTCCAGTGCAAGAATCAGTTCTTTATTGCACATAGTGTCTCTTGTGTGTGTAGGGGGGGAATGGACTGGACAGCTCTTGAATGTTTTTAGTCTGGAGGTCAGAGTTTTTATGCTCCTGTACTGTTTGTCTGACGGAACCGGAACAAACAGTCCATTTCCCAGGTGGGTGGGGTCAGCAGCGATACATCGGGGAATTAACATTCCTTCATTTTGGACCCAGCACGCATATATTGAGTTCAGGTCTGGAAGAGTTTCCCACAATCTCCTGTGCTGTTTTTTACCACCCGGGATAAGTTCTTTCTGTCCTGAGCTGTGCAGCTCGCGTACCACACTGTTGCACCAAGACAGAGGACAGACAGTCATTATTATCAACTGACTTTAGGAGACATTTGTACATGTTAATACATTCTGACAGAATTCTCCTAAATAAATGGACTAATGCTCATTCTGATGTTGTGATACTTCATCTGCAACTGACGATGAAAAGCCACTAGAGGTCACAATTGTACAAGTTTAGATTTTTCAATTTGGGGTTTTGCCAAACAACTATCTTCTGATTTATAATTTAACTTCCAAGAACTTTTACTTAGAGGCCATTGACTTCTGAATTAATATGGGACAGAAACATGTTAATGATACAGATCCTATTGGTCTTAACTGAACATTTAAAAAACATCTTGGTCTCCGGACCGCACACACATAGCATTTAAGAGTCTGTTACTTTTAATCAGTTTGCCATCAACTGGATTTATCTCTTAATAGCTATGTTCATAAACAAAACAATTGAATGTCAGAATAAACTTGTATATCTGATGTGATTGGGAAATGTTCCTATTAAACGTTTCCAGATTAATGTGTGTTTACACAATCAGAGGACCCAGAACTCATGCAGTTAATTGTATAAACAGTGAAGAGACAGGACGATTTCCAACTGCCTCGGTTCTTTGTTGGTACATATAAATACTGGCAGGTAAATATGAATATTTTGACCCACACACAGTAACAGCTCCGACTCTCTGTCCTGGAAAGAGGCCTTGAGTCTCTGGCTGTGGACCAGGGAGCAGCTCTGGATTGTGTGGAGTAAGAGTCCAGAAACAAGGTGGCTGGAGAGTCCAGCTGGAATGGAAACAGTCTGACGCACTTGGTAGATCATAAAACAGCAGCAGGATTATTGCTGGCCCATGGTGGACAGTGAACGACACACTCTTACACCTCATGTGATTTCCTCAAAGCCATATATTTTTATGTTTTTTAACCTCTTTTGAGGCAAAAACACCCAACTGTGAATAATTGAAGAAAGTTTTTTTCTCCCAGTCTGCTAATGTGTTGGATTTACAGTGAGCTAAAATTAGCATGCTTTATTACTTGCATGCTGCCAGCTTGAAGACTAATAACATAGTTTTACACTTATATAGTGTTGTGCTCTAAATACAGTGTCTGATTCTTGGCAGACGGTTAAAAAAGAATCTAAATCAGTGCAGCAGGAACTGATATGGTGTCTATTCCTGATGATTGACTGACTGATGATAAGTGCACTACCAGTCAAAATGTTTAGACACACCTTCTCGTTTGATAGTTTTTCTTTATTTTCATGACTATTTAGACTGTAGATTCTCACTGAAGGCATCAAAACTATGAATGAACACATATGGAACGAGAAAAGCACTCAGAGAGTGCAGACCTCCGCCAAGGATAGAGAGGAAAACAGGAAACCCATGCAGTAAAGGATCATGAGCTAGAATCAATTCTGCATCTCTGACATAGTTCTGTTTACAAATCACCTTCTTAACCAGTTGAGCTATCTGGACACCTTGCTCTAATTTGTTGGACGACATACTGACCTATGATGTTTTTTTTGTCATATTTTGGACCACATACTAAAACATACTGAAAAATTCAAAGTGATCCAGAATTCAGGGTCCTTTCCGGATTGTCACCAAAATTAAATGAGCTCTTCCTCTTACCATAGTCTAAATGCCCTCAAAATTTCGTCTGAATCTGCCCCGGTGTTTTTGAGTTATCTTGCTAACAGACAGACAGACAGACAGACACACAAACATAACCTCCTTGGCGGAGGTAATTATGTAGGAAACAAAAAAGTGTGAAATAACTGAAAACATGTTTTATATTTTAGATTCTTCAAAATAGCCACTCTTTGCTTCGATTACTGCTGTCATGGTTTCTCTTAGACATCGAAGATCAGAACTCAAATCAGATCAGATACTACACTGCTTTGCACACACTTGGCATTCTCTCCATGAGCTTCATGAGGTAGTCACTTGAAATGTTTTTCCAACAGTCTTGAAGGAGTTCCCAGAGATGCTGAGCACTTGTTGGCCGTTTTGTCTTCACTCTGTGGTCCATCTTATCCCAAACCATCTGGACTGGGTTTAGGTCAAGTGACTGTAGAGGCCAGGTCATCTGACGCAGCACTCCATCACTCTCCTTCTTGGTCAAAAAGCCCTTACACAGCTATTTGACCATAAAGGCCTGGATGGGTGCAGTCTCCTCTGAACAGTTGATGTAGAGATGTGTCTGCTACCGGAACTCTGTGTGGCATTTATCTGGACTCTAATCTGTGGTGGTGTTTTGCGATTTCTGAGGCTGGTGACTCGGATGAATTCATCCTCAGCAGCAGAGGTGACTCTTGCTCTTCCTTTCCTGAGCCAGTTTTTGAGCCATTTACCTACAATGTAGAAAGTAGTAAAAATAAAGAAAAAACCTGAATGAGAAGGTGTGTTCAAACTTCTGACTGGTAGTTTACATTGGGGTACATTCCAATACCCAGTCCCTTTACAGTCCAAATACTTACTAAATCCAATACAGCATGCCAGAAAATAGAAGGATTTTTTATTACATCTGGTCTCATTTTGCAGTGTGTAGATCAACATGTTGCTGGGACTGTTCTGACCCACAATCCTGTGCACAGTGGAAGACACATCCAGTGTGTGTGTCATGGTGTCTCACTGAAATATCAATCTTAAGAGTGCACAAACAGGTGATTTCACACACTTACAAGATGGTCAAAGGCAGAATATTCTCCAGTAATATGTCCCAGTCGTGCACACACTGCATGCAACAGTAAGTACTTTGTAAAGGCAGCTGCAGAACGTACAAAATAGAAAAATAAATAGTACACAACCTGGAATGCTGGTTAGTAACCTTTTTCTTGTCGTGACCTGGTGCCTACATCACCCATAATGTAACCTGACTGATGACAATCTGGGAAGCGATTTGGTTGTTAGTAGCAGCGAATGAAGCCTTGAGCCACGAGCCATCAAGAGGAGATGAGGAGCTGGCTAAAGATGTCTGGTAAGTCCACTTCATCCAATCACCAAACCCTTAGATTGTCTTCATCTTCATCATCCCCAGTGACATCACTAGAGGCAGGTGATCAGACTTCACACAGATTACTCTAGAGCAACATCAAGCTTGGTACAACTCATTCTCACATATAAACTACTGTTCAAATATTTGGGCTCACCCAAGCAATTATATGTTTTTCCATGAAGACTCACACTTTTATTCATGTGCTAACATAATTGCACAAGGGTTTTAATAATCATCAGTCAGCCTTTCAACACCATTAGCTAACACAATGTAACATTAGAACACAGGAGTGATGGTTGCTGGAAATGTTCCTCTGGACCCCTATGGAGATATTCCATTAAAAATCTGTCATTTCCAGCTACAGTAGTAATTTGCCACAGTAACAATGTCTAGACTATATCTGATTATTTAATATTATCTTCATTGATTGAAGATTGATTAAAGACATTTGTAATTGACCTCAAACTTTTGAACAATACTGTACAAGAGCATTTATTAGGGTGGACACAGAGAATATGCCTCAATATTTAGAAGACATGCATCTGTCTGATAGGAAAACAAATGACTTTTATTTAGAAAATGACACACAGACATATTGACTAAACATGAACAGAACACTCGCTGAAAACCATCTGAGCTCCTACAATGAAGGAATTAATTTATTTTTGACTGGAGAAGCTGCGGCCTACACATTTTAAAAGATTACTTTGAAAGATGCAAAAGAGGACAGACAAGTAAATATGTGTGTCGTCTCAACAAGGATTACATTAATTTACAGGAGTTTAATTTATAAACATAATACTAAAAGCCTGAGAGCCTTGCTGTATTATATTCCATTACATTTTGAACTGTCACCTGGTGCCTGACTTTTGTGTATATCTTTACATAAATTAGCATTTCCATAAACTGATGCAGAAAATGAAAAAGGCATTGCCAATCAGTCTGAATTAGAATTGGAAGCTGTGTTGGGTCCTACACAAGATTTTCCTTGACAAGCAAAATATTTTTAAACAACATCGGTTGAAATACAAGCCAAAGTAACCCATCATTCCATCTTTAATAAAGCATTCTGTCATTTGTTGCTGACCAAGGTGGGGCATTCATGGAATATGATGGCATGATAACAGAGCACCAAACACCGGAATACATTGGGATGCCCTATTGTTCTACTTTGCACCATCCTGTCCCGACACGGGGGACATTTTTCACATGCCACTGCACTGCCAAGCTTTCGAAACGTGAACCCCTGCCAGGCCAGACAGCGAATGCAACCCGGCGGTGAAAAGGGGGTATCTGTTACACAGGCAAGAGGCCAGCTCAGCCGTATTTGTTTAAACAGCCGGCTATTAGCAGGGATGCTTGTCATGTGTATTTACAAGGGTTTCCAGTCCTGTCAAAAATGCTCCTCAGCAGTAAAAAAAAAAGAGTTGCAAATTCATTTCATTCAGACAGTGCCGTATACAGACAAAATGCTTTGAGAGCCATGAGTCTGATACATTGCCAAGTAAATGTAGCTTTTGGTTGTAATTTTCTCAAACATTGTTGATAGAAGACATATACATAAAAATATATTTTTTATCACTAGTATACAAAAAAATTATCTTGTCAAAGCTGGAAAAATTTTCATTTTAACTTCTACTCGTAGGCTATGCTAAGTGGATTGTGTTCAGGTAAGAAGCAGGTCCTGCTGGGAGGAGGGTAAGGCTGTTATTTAATTAGTTGAATGTCAGAATTTGTCTCTGTCACTTATATTTGAGTTTTCCAGTATTCTTGTAAAGGAGCAGTGTTATGCCCTCCAAACAACAGATGCTATGCACATACTAATATGTTCTTGTCACTAATCGTGGCATTTTATTTACAATGCAGAAATTACTGCACATTTGTTTAATCCCCAAAGACTAATGCTAACACTAAAGCTGCAGCAATCTCTGTTTTTTTTTTTTTTTATATTACAGCAGCTTTAATCAATATTTTTATTATTCCGCCAAGGAACGTGGCGGAGCAAAGTGACAGTCGATGTATGTTTGTCCGTTTGTTTGTCTGCCTGTTAGAAACATTACTCAAAAATAGACCAACAGATCTGGATGAAATTTTCAGGGAGGGTCAGAAATGACACAAGGACCAAATGATTAGACGTAAGTCAGGTGATTCAGTATCCGTATATAACGTACACATGCATATCACATGCCTGTGCTCAGCGCAAGGTCATTTTGTTTGTGGGTACATCTATATTAAATAACTTTCTGTGGTGATGTGATTGCTGTCACAATTTTTTTCAAGTTTTCAGCCGTTAGGAATGATACAACGACTGAGCAACCTTGGCCGAGTACTGTGCTCTCTGAGTGCTTTTCTTGTTTTACAATGGATCACATGACTTTTAAGAGGAGTAGCTGGAAGCTACACAGAATTATTGCTCGACTTTACAGTTCCTCTCAGCAGAGCTAAAAGAGAGCAAATATTGGACTTGCATTTGTCAGATAACCAGAAACATGACATCAGTGAATGCTTTGGTTGCGTAGAATTTACTCAATGTGGAAATGAGCAACCGTTTGTTAATTCTTCACGCAATTTGACAAGGTAATCCTTTTTCAGTGTCTTGTGCTGCCTTTAAGTACCCTAAATGGACAAAACAATCAATGCAGGTTGACAAATCTTCAGTATAAACACACAGTGAATGTTAAAATATGTATTTGTATTCCAACCTTAGTCACCAAGTTAGAGACATGACTCTCTAATGAGACTTTCAATAGTTAAAAAAACATCTATCAATGGATGTGACTCATTGTGGTAGAATGTCAGGGTATAAAGTGTAATAACTTCTAACTGAAGGTTGTCCGCAAGTAATTTTTGATTCTCTTAGTCTCACAAAAAAATTGCTGTTTTTACAAATCTGCGCTGTGTGCTGCCTTTTAGGAACCCTTTCCAGTAATTACACACCTACATCAGCACAGATCGCATAATAATAATAGCGATGATAATAGAATGTATTTAGATAAGTATATCGTTTTTCACTTTTAGCATTAGTTTTGCTGTTTAGTTCTCTGGTTAAAAACTAATGCACATACAGTACATTAATGAGCTACATCTTGATTGAATATAAGTGAAAAAACAAACAATCTACTGCGTCTGCAATGCCTATAGGCACTATGGTGCTATTATCACACTTGAATTTGTTTTATTGCACTTATCCAGGTTGTTTTTTCCTGACTAGAGCCTTGCTTGTGTTGCATCTACTCTCAGATGTACATCGCCTTGAATAAAAATGTCTACCAAATGAAATTGTAGATTTGTAGAAATAGTTTGTGAAAAATTCCATTGAGAGTTCAGCCCAGGTTTTAATTGTTTATCAACCCTACTTTTTGCTGTAATTCCAAAGACAGTAGAGTTTCGTGCAGCCACTGGTTGAGTTTGGAAACAATAAGTTGAACTGACAGGTTTCACTGCCTACAGCGATTTGCATATGCCACATTGTATGAATAATATGCTTGAATAATGTTGGGTGAAGTTATTGTGATACAGTCCTCCTTCCCCTGCATGCACGCCAGCCCCCCGTTGACCTAAAATAGCGCCGCTTGGCATAAATGGGTTCAGAAATAGCCTGGAGTTGAAAAGGGATTGACATGGATACCCTGAGAGATTGCTGGGTCTCAGGTTTCATTTCACTTCCTACATTTTGTTTGTCACACATTGATATGTAACCATGGAGACATCCAGGCACATAAGTTCTCACTGTCAGCATGTACTGTGTTGACTTGGGTTTGGTGTAAGTGTATTTTGTGCATTGGGATCCATAATTTTGATCCTTCTCGAAATACTTGATCAGAGCTTAGGAAAATTTATTGTTGCATATTTAGGCACAATTCATGTTTTTCAATGACATTTTTTGGACATAGTGCTGCATTGAATCAATTTATGTCTGTCTGAAAGACAAACAAAAGGGATGAGTTGAAAACCACTTTATCCACATTTGGACAAGCCCACAGAGGACATCCTGTAGAATGTGCCGAGTCATCTGACTTTCATCTGTGTCCCCACTTTTTTTTACCAAATCAACAATACCCTGTGATCAAAATAAATCTTTTGGCAACGCTAAACTCTGAAATACAATACTCATTTTAAGTTACAGTACATTCTTGTGGAGGAGAAGAATGCTGAGCAGCAATCATTCATTAAACAGTTAGTGTTGCAGCTCAACAACTAAAAAGGGTTTGGGGTCTCCAACACAATCTGAGTGAGTATATCTAAACTGGCCTAACATAAATAGTGCTTAGCTTCAGAAATCCCACTGAAACTCATTTCAAGATTAGAAATGTGTAAACTATTGTTATATTAGTCATTTTAAAAACCATGGTTTGACAATTTGAAAAAGATATCTCTATCCACAAATCCTGTCATCCAGTTGTGTCCCTTCTCTCTTCTTGGTAGTGTTTCTATACTGAAGAAGACACTTACCTGTTGGTTGACGGTAGGTAAAGTGCTACTGAAGCCAGCACAGTGTAAAACTAGACGAGCCCCCAGTAGGGGGCAGAACCACGCCCATGCATGATACTCTGTATCAATTTTGATCATCCTACGTATATCCCTTCCTATTTGATCTGCTGACCTGTAACTCCACAAGTGAGCAGGGGACCTTAGACTGATCTTCAGTGCCAAGTTTAATCATCCTGACTTCAGCACTTGCAGAGATATCTGACCGGACATACCCACACACCCACATACATACATACATACTTACCCAGGCAGCCAGCCAGTCAGATACCGAAGCCAATGCAGTAACCCCGCTGACGTTCGTCAGGCATGGTTAATAAGCTTCACACAACTGACTTGAAGAGACAAATTCAGAGAAAACCAAAATAAGCTGAAAAACTTCAGAGTTGTTTTCATTTAAAAAAACAAACAAACAAAAAAGCAGCACTAAACACAATGATATTTACTAAAAAGCAAAATATTACATTTTTGATCGTATAACACTATTGGAAGTTAAAGTAGATGCTAAGGGGAAGTGAGCAGGCTCTATATAAATGAGTGTAGATGATTCAGCCGGTCAACGAAGTAGATGTTTTCCTAAATGACTGTTGATGCTGTATGTCAACTCAGATTTCACTGGGATCTAAATCATCTGGATTAATCCTCTGTGACCCTTGAGCGTTTGTATCAACTGCTACTGAGAGGTTTCACACAAGTAGCTCAATACTATTAGATTCATCCTCTGTGGGCCATGAATGACTGAACAAACGTTTAGAGATATTTCAGCATGGACAGAAGTGGTAGATAGACAGGTGAGCTGACATTGGAGACTTAACTCCAAAAATAATGTTCCTATACAGTTAAGCTACATTTTGAAGGCAACGTGTTTTCTCCTGAGTTTCTTTGTGACAGTATCTTTGTTAATTATCTTGTTGCTTTCCAACTGGTCGTACATGTGATGCGTGAGACTCTTTACCTGGTGACAGAAAATGGAAGAGAAACAGTAATCCCACTTTCAAGGGTGAAGATCCTGAAGTGCTCCATACATCATACTGTCATAATTCTGGGAAAAGGCATGTTTCTTTCAAATTGTAGTTTAGTTGTATGGGAACATCACTGGTCCGTGTATATTTTGGCAATTGGATTTTCCGTTCTGAAACAAGTATTGAAATAAAAAAAAATAAAAAAATAAAAAATAATAAAATCAGTAAGAGACAGAAATGAAAAAAGGTCTGTTTTTTTCATTTTCTGAGACCGGAAGTGGTCATCAGCAAGTGTGGAGCCAATCAGAGTAGACTGTATATAATTTTTTTTGTTAGTTTTCATGATCAAAATGAGAGATCAGATGGGATGTCGTCCAAAAAACGTCATAGTATAGCATATCGTCCAAAAAACGTGATAGTATAGCATGTCGTCCAAAAAACGTCATAGTATAGCATGTCGTCCAAAAAACGTCCTAGTGTAGCGTGTCGTCCAAAAAATGTCCTACTGTAGCGTGTCGTCCAAATAACGTCATAGTGTAGCATGTCGCTCGAAAAACGTCCTAGTATAGCATGTCATCCAAAAAAGTCTGAGTATAGCGTGTCATCCAAAAAATGTCCTAGTGTAGCATGTCATCCAAAAAACGTGATAGCATAGCATGTCGTCCAAAAAACGTCCTAGTATAGCATGTCGTCCAAATAACGTCATAGTGTAGCATGTCGCTCGAAAAACATCCTAGTATAGCATGTCATCCAAAAAAGTCTGAGTATAGCGTGTCATCCAAAAAATGTCCTAGTGTAGCATGTCATCCAAAAAACGTGATAGCATAGCATGTCGTCCAAAAAACGTCCTAGTATAGCATGTCGTCCAAATAACGTCATGGTGTAGCATGTCGCTCGAAAAACATCCTAGTATAGCATGTCATCCAAAAAAGTCTGAGTATAGCGTGTCATCCAAAAAATGTCCTAGTGTAGCATGTTGTCCAAAAAACATGATAGTATAGCAAGTCGTCCAAAAACGTCATAGTATAGCATGTCATCCAAAAAACGTCATAGTGTAGCTTGTCGCTCGAAAAACGTCCTAGTATAGCATGTCATCCAAAAAAGTCTTATTATAGCGTGTCGTCCAAAAAACGTGATAGTATAGCATGTCGTCCAAAAAACGTGATAGTAAAGCATGTTACCCACAAAACGTCCTAGTATAGCATGTCATCCAAAAAACGTACTAGTATAGCATGCCGTCCAAAAAAACGTAATAGTATAGCATGCCGTCCAAAAAACGTCATAGTATAGTATGTCGTCCAAAAAAATCATAGTATAGCATGTCGTCCAAAAAACGTCATAGTATAGCATGTCGTCCAAAAAACGTCCTAGTGTAGCGTGTCGTCCAAAAAATGTCCTACTGTAGCGTGTCGTCCAAATAACGTCATAGTGTAGCATGTCGCTCGAAAAACGTCCTAGTATAGCATGTCATCCAATAAAGTCTGAGTATAGCGTGTCATCCAAAAAATGTCCTAGTGTAGCATGTCATCCAAAAAACGTGATAGCATAGCATGTCGTCCAAAAAACGTCCTAGTATAGCATGTCGTCCAAATAACGTCATGGTGTAGCATGTCGCTCGAAAAACATCCTAGTATAGCATGTCATCCAAAAAAGTCTGAGTATAGCGTCTCATCCAAAAAATGTCCTAGTGTAGCATGTCATCCAAAAAACGTGATAGTATAGCATGTCGTCCAAAAACGTCCTAGTATAGCATGTCGTCCAAATAACGTCATAGTGTAGCATGTCGCTCGAAAAACATCCTAGTATAGCATGTCATCCAAAAAAGTCTTAGCATAGTGTGACATCCAAAAAATGTCCTAGAATAGCATGTCATCCAAAAAACGTGATAGTATAGCATGTCGTCCAAAAAATCATAGTATAACATGTTGTCCAAAAAAACGTCATAGTATAGAATGTCGTCCAAAAAACATTCTAGTACAGCACGTCATCCAAAAAACGTCCTAGTGTAGCATGTCATCCAAAAAACGTCATCATGTAGCATGTCGTCCAAAAACATCATAGTGTAGCATGTCATCCAAAAAACGTTATCGTGTAGCATGTCATCCAAAAACGTAATAGTATAGCATGTCATCCAAAAAACGTCATAGTGTAGAATGTCGTCCAAAAAATGTCCTAGTATAGCATGTCATCCAAAAAACATCCGAGTATAGCATGTTGTTGAAAAACGTCATAGTATAGCATGTCTACCAAAAAACGCCCTTGCATAACATGTGGTCCAAAAAAAGTCTTTGTATAGCATGACATCCAAACAACGTCCTAGTATAGCATGTCGTCCAAAAAACATCCGAGTATAGCATGTTGTCCAAAAAACGATACAGTATAGCATGTCTACCAAAAAACGTCCTAGTATAGCATGTAGTCCACAAAAGTCCTTGTATAGCATGTCGTCCAAAAAATGTTGCATGCCGTCCAAAAAAACGTAATAGTATAGCATGTCTACCAAAAAACGTCCTAGTATAGCATGTAGTCCAAATAACGTCATGGTGTAGCATGTCGCTCGAAAAACATCCTAGTATAGCATGTCATCCAAAAAGTCTGAGTATAGCGTCTCATCCAAAAAATGTCCTAGTGTAGCATGTCATCCAAAAAACGTGATAGTATAGCATGTCGTCCAAAAAACGTCCTAGTATAGCATGTCATCCAAATAACGTCATAGTGTAGCGTGTCGCTCGAAAAACATCCTAGTATAGCATGTCATCCAAAAAAGTCTTAGCATAGTGTGACATCCAAAAAATGTCCTAGTATAGCATGTCATCCAAAAAACGTGATAGTATAGCATGTCGTCCAAAAAAATCATAGTATAGCATGTTGTCCAAAAAAACGTCATAGTATAGAATGTCGTCCAAAAAACATTCTAGTACAGCACGTCATCCAAAAAACATCCTAGTGTAGCATGTCATCCAAAAAACGTCATCATGTAGCATGTCGTCCAAAAAACATCATAGTGTAGCATGTCGTCCAAAAACGTTATCGTGTAGCATGTCATCCAAAAACGTAATAGTATAGCATGTCATCCAAAAAACGTCATAGTGTAGAATGTCGTCCAAAAAATGTCCTAGTATAGCATGTCATCCAAAAAACATCCGAGTATAGCTTGTTGTTGAAAAAACGTCATAGTATAGCATGTCTACCAAAAAACGCCCTTGCATAACATGTGGTCCAAAAAAAGTCTTTGTATAGCATGACATCCAAACAACGTCCTACTATAGCATGTCGTCCAAAAAACATCCGAGTATAGCATGTTGTCCAAAAAACGATACAGTATAGCATGTCTACCAAAAAACGTCCTAGTATAGCATGTAGTCCACAAAAAGTCCTTGTATAGCATGTCGTCCAAAAAATGTTGCATGCCGTCCAAATAAACGTAATAGTATAGCATGTCTACCAAAAAACGTCCTAGTATAGCATGTAGTCCAAAAAACATCAGAGTATAGCATGTTGTCCAAAAAACGTCATAGTATAGCATGTCTACCAAAAAACGTCCTAGTATAGCATGTAGTCCACAAAAAGTCCTTGTATAGCATGTCGTCCAAAAAATGTTGCATGTCGTCCAAAAAAACGTAATAGTATAGCATGTCTACCAAAAAATGTCCTAGTATAGCATGTAGTCCAAAAACATCCGAGTATAGCATGTTGTCCAAAAACGTCATAGTATAGCACGTCTACCAAAAAACGTCCTAGTATAGCATGTCGTCCAAAAAACGTCCTAGTATATAGCATGTCATCCAAAAAACGTCCTGGCATAGCATGTCGTAAACAAAAAGTCATAGTATAGCATGTCGTCCAAAAAATGTCGCATGTCGTCCAAAAAATGTCTTAGTATAGCATGTCGTCCAAAAAATGTCCCAGTATAGCATGTTGTCCAAAAAAAGTCATGGTATAGCATGTCTACCAAAAAATGTCCTAGTATAGCATGTCGTCCAAAAAATGTCCTAGTATAGCATGTCATCCAAAAAACGTCCTAGTATAGAATGTCGTCCAAAAAATGTCATAGTGTAGCATGTCGCTCTAAAAACGTCCTAGTATAGCATGTCATCCAAAAAACGTCAGTGTAGAATGTCGCTCGAAAAACGTCCTAGTATAGCATGTCGTCCAAAAAACGTCATAGTGTAGCATGTCACTCTAAGAACGTCATAGTATAGCATGTAGTCCAAAAAACGTCCTAGTATAGCATGCCGTCCAAAAAAACGTAATAGTATAGCATGCCGTCCAAAAAACGTCATAGTATAGTATGTCGTCCAAAAAAATCATAGTATAGCATGTTGTCCAAAAAACATGATAGTATAGCAAGTCATCCAAAAACGTCATAGTATAGCATGTCATCCAAAAAACGTCATAGTGTAGCTTGTCGCTCGAAAAACGTCCTAGTATAGCATGTCATCCAAAAAGTCTTATTATAGCGTGTCGTCCAAAAAACGTGATAGTATAGCATGTCGTCCAAAAAACGTGATAGTAAAGCATGTTACCCACAAAACGTCCTAGTATAGCATGTCATCCAAAAAACGTACTAGTATAGCATGCCGTCCAAAAAAACGTAATAGTATAGCATGCCGTCCAAAAAACGTCATAGTATAGTATGTCGTCCAAAAAAAATCATAGTATAGCATGTTGTCCAAAAAAACGTCATAGTATAACATGTTTACCAAAAAATGTTCTAGTACAGCACGTCGTCCAAAAAACGTGCTAGTGTAGCATGTCATCCAAAAAACATCATCGTGTAGCATGTCGTCCATAAAACGTGATAGTGTAGCATGTTGTCCAAAAAAAGTCCTAGTTTAGCATGTCGTCCAAAACAGATCATAGTATAGCATGTCGCTCTAAAAACGTCCTAGTATAGCATGTTGTCCAAAAAAACGTCATAGTATAGCATGCAGTCCAAAATACGTCCTAGTATAGCATGACATCCAAACAACGTCCTAGTATAGCATGTCGTCCAAAAAACGTAATCGTATAGCATGTCGTCCAAAAAACATCCTCGTATAGCATGTCATCCAAAAAACGTCCTAGCATAGCATGTCGTCCACAAAAAGTCCTAGTATAGCATGTCGTCCAAAAAACGTCACGTCGTCCAAAAAACGTCTTAGTATAGCATGTCGTCCAAAAGACGTCCCAGTATAGCATGTTGTCCAAAAAAAGTCATAGAATAGCATGTCTACCAAAAAATGTCCGAGTATAGCATGTCATCCAACAAATGTCCGAGTATAGCATGTCATCCAAATAAACGTCCTAGTATAGAATGTCGTCCAAAAAACGTAATAGTATAGCATGTCGTCCAAAAAATGTAATAGTATAGCATGCATCCAAAAACCTCCTAGTATAGCATGTCATTCAAAAAACATCATAGTATAGCATGTCGTCCAAAAAATGTCATAGTGTAGCATGTCGCTCGTAAAACGTCCCAGTATAGCATGTCGTCCAAAAAACGTGATAGTGTAGCATGTCACTCTAAAAACGTCCTTGTATAGCATGTCGTCCAAAACAGATCATAGTGTAGTATGTCGCTCTAAAAACGTCCTAGAATAACATGTCATCCAAAAAACGTCATAGTGTAGCATGTCGCTCGTAAAACGTCCCAGTATAGCATGTCGTCCAAAAAACGTGATAGTGTAGCATGTCACTCTAAAAACGTCCTTGTATAGCATGTCGTCCAAAACAGATCATAGTGTAGTATGTCGCTCTAAAAACGTCATATTATAGCATGTCATCCAAAAAACGTCATAGTGTAGCATGTCACTAGAAAAACGTCCTAGTATAGCATGTCGTCCAAAAAACGCCATAGTGTAGCATGTTGTCCAAAAAACGTCCTAGTATAACATGTCGTCCAAAAAACATGATAGTATAGCCTTTGGTCCTCAAAACGTTGTTCTGTCCCAGCTGTCTGTATTAGATGAGGAGCAACACAAAGTCAGTCGAAACGCTGGTTTCCAGAGGGTTAGACAAGTATTTATTTGAAAGAGTCAGTTTACAACAACACAACATGTGAGGTGGTTAAAAGCAAATGGGTGTTAGTAAAATAAAAATAAATAAACAGAACTAAAAGTCAACTTCACGTTGCCATTGATGGGCATTCCAACCAGGAACAAAGTAATAGATTATCAATACGAAAAAACTCTTCCTGTTCACCTCTTAAAACCCAAGAACACACCGCAGTCGCACTCTAAACTGAAACTACTAATGGGTTCCCTCTTTTCCTTTCTGAACAATTCAAAGGTCCCTGTCAATCTCCCCACACATCCACCAACCACTGGAACACATGTCCAAGGTTCTGCTGAAGCTCAGCTTCCCCTCAGAAGAAGTGATGCCAGATAAAGGAGCCTTTTGAGAGACAGCTGGCGTCGTGATTGGGCTGTACTTTGGTCTGTTCCAATCCAGCTTCAGCTCCAGAGACGGCAGGCAGGACGAGCCAACGGAGGCCAGGTGGACGAAGGCAAGCAGCTGAGTACAATCCAGAAAACAACAGAGGGTGAGTGCAGTGGCCCAGGGCCAGAGCAGAGTCGCATAGTATGTCTCTGAGAAAACACCATAGTATAGCCTTTGGTTCAAAAAGCGCCATCATATATATTGTACAATAACAAGTCAAAGGAAAGAGACATATATTGTAGAATTGTAGTAATTATGGGCTGACTGATTTACTCAGTATTTTAGTTTTTACTGATTTACGGTAATAAATAAATTTAAAAATGGTGCTACTTTGGCTCTGAACCTTTATATACCTGTGGTCGCGCTGTCTTCTGGAGTGATTTGATTGGTTATATGTCACAAATAAAAACTCCTTTAACTTAACATCTGTAAACAAACCAAAAAAACCAAAACGTATCAACAAAGTTTTCTGTGAGTTTGTGTTCTTCTAAGTTTAACTCCAAGATTTTAAATACTTTCATTAACTGCAAATGAATATCTACTCCAAATGTCTCTCGAATAATTACTATCAGCCTTAAAAACCCACAAAACACCCCTCTATACTAGACCACACTTAGTACAGTCACATATTAAAACATACTAAACTAGAAAAGCACTCAGAGAGCGCAGACCTCTGTCAAGGATATTGACATTCCCATGGAACATTGTATTCGCATACATTTATGTACGATTTAGAACATTTTGGATGACATACTAAACTATGACGTTTTTGTCACATTTTGGACAACATACTAAACTATGACATTTTTGTCACATTTTTGGACGACATACTAAACCAGAAAAGAACTCAGAGAGTGCAGACCTCCGCCAAGGATATTGACATTCCCATGGAATATTGTATTCACATACATGTATGTACGATTTAGAACATTTTGGATGACATACTAAACGATGACGTTTTTGGTGACATTTTGGATGACATAGTAAACTATGACGTTTTTGTCATTTTTTGGATGACATAATAAACTATGACGTTTTTGTCACATTTTGGACGACATGCTAAACTATGACGTTTTTGTCATTTTTTAGACGACACACTAAACTATGATGTTTTTGTCACATTTTGGACGACACACTAAACTATGACGTTTTTGTCACATTTTGGACAACATACTAAACTATGACGTTTTTGGCACATTTTATACGACATACTAATTTATGACATTTTTGTCATTTATTGGACAACATACTAAACTATGACGTTTTTGTCACATTTTGGACGACATACTAAACTATGACGTTTTTGGCACATTTTATACGACATACTAATCTATGACATTTTTGTCATTTTTTGGACAACATACTAAACTATGACGTTTTTGTCACATTTTGGACAACATAGTAAACTATGACATTTTTGTGATTTTTTTGGACAACACACTAAACTATGACGTTTTTGTCAAATTTTGGACGACACAATAAACTATGACATTTTTGTCACATTTTGGACAACATACTAAACCATGACGTTTTTGACATTTTTGGATGACATACTAAACTATGACGTTTTTGTCAAATTTTGGACGACATAGTAAACTATGACGTTTTTGGCACATTTTGGACAACATACTAAACTATGACGTTTTTGTCATATTTTGGACGCCATACTAAACTATGACGTTTTTCCTCTCATTTTGGACAACATACTAAACTATGACGTTTTTTCCACATTTTGGACGGCACACTAAACTATGATGTTTCTGTTACATTTTGGACAACATACCAAACTATGACTCAGAGAGCGCAGACCTCCGCCAAGGATATTGACATTCCCATGGAACATTGTATTCACATACATTTATGTACGATTTAGAAATTGAAGTATTGTATTTTCATGGAAACATAAGACATATATTTTCATGAACAATTTTATTCCATTCTTAATTAATCAGCAGGGAGAGAGGAAAACAGGAAATACATGCAATAAAGGGTCATGAGCTGGAATTGAACCTGCATCTCTGACACAGTTCTGTGTAGGAATCGTCTTCTTAACCAGTTGAGCTATCAGTATACCTTGTTCTAATTTGTTGGACGACATACTAACCTATGATGTTTTTGTCACATTTTGGACAACATACTAAACTATGACATTTTTGTCACATTTTTGGACAACATACTAAACCAGAAAAGAACTCAGAGAGCGCAGACCTCCGCCAAGGATATTGACATTCCCATGGAACATTGTATTCACATACATGTATGTACGATTTAGAACATTTTGGATGACATACTAAACTATGACGTTTTTGGTGACATTTTGGATGACATACTAAACTATGACGTTTTTGTCATTTTTTGGACGACATACTAAACTATGACGTTTTTGTCACATTTTGGACGACATGCTAAACTATGACGTTTTTGTCATTTTTGGACGACACACTAAACTATGACATTTTTGTCAAATTTTGGACGACATAATAAACTATGACATTTTTATCACATTTTGGACAACATACTAAACCATGACGTTTTTGACATTTTTTGGACGACATACTAAACTATGACGTTTTTGTCACATTTTTGGACGACATAGTAAACTATGACGTTTTTGGCACATTTTGGATGACATACTAAGCTATGACGTTTTTGTCATATTTTGGACGCCATACTAAACTATGACGTTTTTCCTCTCATTTTGGACAACATACTAAACTTTGACGTTTATTCCACATTTTGGACGGCACACTAAACTATGATGTTTCTGTTACATTTTCGAAAACATACCAAACTATGACTCAGAGAGCGCAGACATCCGCCAAGGATATTGACATTCCCATGGAACATTGTATTCACATACATTTATGTACGATTTAGAAATTGAAGTATTGTATTTTCATGGAAACATAAGACATATATTTTCATGAACAATTTTATTCCATTCTTAATTAATCAACAGGGAGAGAGGAAAACAGGAAACCCATGCAGCAAAGGATCATGATCTGGAGTTGAACCTGCATCTCTGACACAGTTCTGTTTACAAATTGCCTTCTTAACCAGTTGAGCTATCTGGACACTTTGTTCCAATTTGTTGGACGACATACTAACCTATGATGTTTTTGTCACATTTTGGACCACATACTGAACCACATTCGAAAATATTCAAAGTGATCCAGAATCCAGGATCCTTTCCGGATTGCCACCAAAATTAAATCAGCTCTTCCTCTTACCATAGTCTACATCTCCTGAAAATTTCATCTGAATCTGCCCAGGCGTTTTTCAGTTATTTTGCTAACAGACAGACAGACAGACAGACGGACACACAAACGTCGTGTGTCACATAACCTCCTTGGCAGAGGTAAAAAGCACACTCAGAGAGTGCAGACCTCCGCCAAGGATATTGACATTCCCATGGAACATTGTATTCACAAACATTTATGGATGATTTAGAACATTTTGGATGACATACTAAATAAACTATGACGTTTTTGGTGACATTTTGGATGACATACTAAACTATGACGTTTTTGTCACATTTTGGACAACATACTAAACTATGACGTTTCTGTTACATTTTGGACAACATACCAAACTATGACTCAGGGAGCGCAGACCTCCGCCAAGGATATTGACATTCCCATGGAACATTGTATTCACATACATTTATGTATGATTTAGAACATTTTGGATGACATAATAAACTATGACGTTTTTGGTGACATTTTGGATGACATACTAAACTATGACGTTTTTGTCATATTTTATACGACATACTAATCTATGACATTTTTGTCATTTTTTGGACAACATACTAAACTATGATGTTTTTGTCAGATTTTGGACAACATAGTAAACTATGACATTTTTGTGATTTTTTGGACAACACATTAAACTATGACGTTTTTGTCAAATTTTGGACGACATAATAAACTATGACATTTTTGTCACATTTTGGACAACATACTAAACCATGACGTTTTTGACATTTTTTGGACGACATACTAAACTATGACGTTTTTGTCACATTTTTGGACGACATAGTAAACTATGACGTTTTTGGCACATTTTGGATGACATACTAAACTATGACGTTTTTGTCATATTTTGGACGCCATACTAAACTATGACGTTTTTCCTCTCATTTTGGACAACATACTAAACTATGACGTTTTTCCTCTCATTTTGGACAACATACTAAGCTATGACGTTTTTTCCACATTTTGGACAGCACACTAAACTATGATGTTTCTGTTACATTTTCGACAACATACCAAACTATGACTCAGAGAGCGCAGACCTCCGCCAAGGATATTGACATTCCCATGGAACATTGTATTCACATACATTTATGTACGATTTAGAAATTGAAGTATTGTATTTTCATGGAAACATAAGACATATATTTTCATGAACAATTTTATTCCGTTCTTAATTAATCAACAGGGAGAGAGGAAAACAGGAAACCCATGCAGTAAAGGATCATGAGCTGGAATTGAACCTGCATCTCTGACACAGTTCTGTTTAGGAATCATCTTCTTAACCAGTTGAGCTATCGGTATACCTTGTTCTAATTTGTTGGACGACATACTAACCTATGATGTTTTTGTCACATTTTGGACAACATACTAAACGATGACATTTTTGTCACATTTTTGGACAACATACTAAACCAGAAAAGAACTCAGAGAGCGCAGACCTCCGCCAAGGATATTGACATTCCCATGGAACATTGTATTCACATACATGTATGTACGATTTAGAACATTTTGGATGACATAATAAACTATGACGTTTTTGGTGACATTTTGGATGACATACTAAACTATGACGTTTTTGACATTTTTTGGACGACATACTAAACTATGACGTTTTTGTCACATTTTGGACGACACACTAAACTATGACGTTTTTGTCACATTTTGGACAACATACTAAACTATGACGTTTTTGGTACATTTTATACGACATACTAATCTATGACATTTTTGTCATTTTTTGGACAACATACTAAACTATGACGTTTTTGTCACATTTTGGACGACATACTAAACTATGACGTTTTTGGCACATTTTATACGACATACTAATCTATGATATTTTTGTCATTTTTTGGACAACATACTAAACTATGACGTTTTTGTCACATTTTGGACACCATAGTAAACTATGACATTTTTGTGATTTTTTGGACAACACATTAAACTATGACGTTTTTGTCAAATTTTGGATGACATAATAAACTATGACATTTTTGTCACATTTTGGACAACATACTAAACCATGACGTTTTTGACATTTTTTGGACGACATACTAAACTATGACGTTTTTGTCACATTTTTGGACGACATAGTAAACTATGACGTTTTTGGCACATTTTGGACAACATACTAAAGTATGACGTTTTTGTCACATTTTGGACGACACACTAAACTATGACGTTTTTGTCACATTTTGGACAACATACTAAACTATGACGTTTTTGGTACATTTTATACGACATACTAATCTATGACATTTTTGTCATTTTTTGGACAACATACTAAACTATGACGTTTTTGTCACATTTTGGACGACATACTAAACTATGACGTTTTTGGCACATTTTATACGACATACTAATCTATGACATTTTTGTCATTTTTTGGACAACATACTAAACTATGACGTTTTTGTCACATTTTGGACAACATAGTAAACTATGACATTTTTGTGATTTTTTGGACAACACATTAAACTATGACGTTTTTGTCAAATTTTGGACGACATAATAAACTATGACATTTTTGTCACATTTTGGACAACATACTAAACCATGACGTTTTTGACATTTTTTGGACGACATACTAAACTATGACGTTTTTGTCACATTTTTGGACGACATAGTAAACTATGACGTTTTTGGCACATTTTGGATGACATACTAAACTATGACGTTTTTGTCATATTTTGGACGCCATACTAAACTATGACGTTTTTCCTCTCATTTTGGACAACATACTAAACTATGACGTTTTTGTCACATTTTGGACGACATGCTAAACTATGACGTTTTTGTCATTTTTTGGACGACACACTAAACTCTGAAGTTTTTGTCATTTTTTGGATGACATACTAAAGTGTGACGTTTTTGTCACATTTTGGACGACACACTAAACTATGACGTTTTTGTCACATTTTGGACGACATACTAAACTATGAAGTTTTTGTCACATTTTGGACAACATACTAAAGTATGACGTTTTTGTCACATTTTGGACGACACACTAACCTCTGACGTTTTCGTCACATTTTGGACGACATACTAAAATATGACGTTTTTTCTCTCATTTTGGACAACATACTAAACTATGACGTTTTTGTCACATTTTGGACGACATGCTAAACTATGACATTTTTGTCATTTTTTGGACGACACACTAAACTATGATGTTTTTGTCACATTTTGGACAACATACTAAAGTATGACGTTTTTGTCACATTTTGGACGACACACTAAACTATGATGTTTTTGTCACATTTTGGACAACATACTAAACTATGACGTTTTTGGTACATTTTATACGACATACTAATCTATGACATTTTTGTCATTTTGTGGACAACATACTAAACTATGACGTTTTTGTCACATTTTGGACGACATACTAAACTATGATGTTTTTGGCACATTTTATACGACATACTAATCTATGACATTTTTGTCATTTTTTGGACAACATACTAAACTATGATGTTTTTGTCAGATTTTGGACAACATAGTAAACTATGACATTTTTGTGATTTTTTGGACAACACATTAAACTATGACGTTTTTGTCAAATTTTGGACGACATAATAAACTATGACATTTTTGTCACATTTTGGACAACATACTAAACCATGACGTTTTTGACATTTTTTGGACGACATACTAAACTATGACGTTTTTGTCACATTTTTGGACGACATAGTAAACTATGACGTTTTTGGCACATTTTGGATGACATACTAAACTATGACGTTTTTGTCATATTTTGGACGCCATACTAAACTATGACGTTTTTCCTCTCATTTTGGACAACATACTAAACTATGACGTTTTTCCTCTCATTTTGGACAACATACTAAGCTATGACGTTTTTTCCACATTTTGGACAGCACACTAAACTATGATGTTTCTGTTACATTTTCGACAACATACCAAACTATGACTCAGAGAGCGCAGACCTCCGCCAAGGATATTGACATTCCCATGGAACATTGTATTCACATACATTTATGTACGATTTAGACATTGAAGTATTGTATTGTATTTTCATGGAAACATAAGACATATATTTTCATGAACAATTGTATTCCATTCTTAATTAATCAACAGGATGAGAGGAAAACAGGAAATCCATGCAGTAAAGGATCACTAGCTGGAATTGAACCTGCGTCTCTGACAGAGTTCTGTTTACAAATTGCCTTCTTAACCAGTTGAGCTATCTGGACACCTTGTTCCAGTTTGTTGGACGACATACTAACCTATGATGTTTTTGTCATATTTTGGACCACATACGAAAATATTCAAAGTGATCCAGAATCCAGGATCCTTTCCAGATTGCCACCAAAATTAAATCAGCTCTTCCTCTTACCATAGTCTACATCCCCTGAAAATTTCATCTGAATCTGAGCAGGCGTTTTTCAGTTATCTTGCTAACAGACGGACAGATGGACAGACGGACACACAAACGCCGGGTGTCACATCACCTCCTTGGCGGAGGTAATAAACATGAGGTCTTCAAATGTTTTCTCGGCTTGTTTGAAAAATTTCATCTTTAATGTTTAATATTTTTGTCTAAAACATTGTTTAATTTCATAATCATATGATTTTTATCTTATGTTTAATTATCGAATTAAATATTTCATCTGTTTAATATAATTTAATTGTAGTTAATGTTTAATTTTCTTTTTTTTAAGTTTTATTGTATTAAATGTTCTTTTTTCCTTTGATGTAATTGCATTTTTAATGTAGTTTATTTCCTTAATCTTTTTTTGTCAAGAGTTTAATCCCAACCTTAAAAATGAAACAAACCCTAAAAACACAATGATAATACTTCTGTTGTCACAATTATGAGTTAGTCAGTTATTTAGTTTATCAATTAACTTTTATTTGTTTAGAACTTTTTACACAGACAAAACTAAACAAGCAAAGAGGAAAAAAAAATATGCTCAAACTATGATTAAAACTCAACATATTAAAAAAAAAAATTTAACATGGGAATAAAATCTATTGTGTCCAGGGGATGGAGGGAGTTTATTGAAGTCTTCTTGGGCTCACACGATAAAAATAAAAATAGAAACTTGATATTCTGTCTAAGGAAACTGCAGAGTGACAGAAGAACCAACAATATCTCCTGTTTTCTCCTTTAATGAGTCGGCTCTTCTTGTGATTTCAGACTAAAGAACTACAGACTCTTCACAACCTGCTCAAACTCTTGGTACAGGACCTCACCACACAGGTCAAGAAGGTTTCCTTCTAATTTCTACTCTGAAGCTCACCTTCTCCTGCTCAAACTTCTGACAGATGTTTCTGCTGCTCTAAAGTCTGGTCTCCAGAACTTCCTAAAAACCCTCAAAGTCTCTTCTGCTGCAGGTTGCTTTGTAGAACTGTTACAGAAAACCTCACTAAATCACACGGAGGGGCCTCAAGATAGCCGTCCAAATGAAACCGTACAAACACCAAACTAGCACAAGCACAACCCAAACGCTAAAGTCTCCTGCAGCCTACCAGAGAACCTCTTTAAACAGAGAATCAGGACAGGAACTCTTACCTTCTAGACAACCAACATTGGTTCACAAACAAGAATACAGAATGTGCCTGACCAAAAACCTCTAAAGACTCACTTCAGCCAAGATAAAGACACAACTCAGCTCCACCAAATAGACTAATCACTGCATATGTTAACACTATATGCTAACTGTGGCTAAAGAACCACATTTACCAAGACAACTATTCAGTACAAAGCCCTAAAACACACCAAGAAACACATTAAAGTCGAGCAGGAAGACACTGAGCTGTTCAGGTGTTCCTGATAACACCAAGCAGCCACCTGGACAGCCAATAGGAACACAGCTTACTGGAAGTCCAGAGGGCTGGCTTTGTGAAGTAAATTTAGTTTAAAGTTGAAGCAGAAAGTTACCAAAGAAAGTTGAAAACCACCTTCTGATACCTTAAACCTCTGAGTTTTCACACAAAGAATGCCTGAACATGTCAAACTGGTTTCATAGTAGAACCATCATTGTAAAGGCGTCATAGTATGGTATGTTGTTCAAAAAACATTATAACCGGCTATCTAGGGTCGCTGAGGAGCGACACAAAAACAGGACAAACTCTGGTTTCCAGGGGGTTAAGCAGCTATTTATTTGAAAGAGTAAGTTTACAACAACACAACATGTGAGCAGAAAAATCACTGTCTGTCTTTAGTTCAGCTGAAATTATTAGTTTTGGTCTTTTTTATTGACCAAACTTTTCAGGAAGCAGATGAAGAATAATTAAAGCTGTCATACAGAAGTCCAACTTATTTTGAATCTTTGTGGAGAGTTTAATCTTATTCCACCTACAAGGTCCTTACACATCCACCTTAAAGGAACATTCCACCAAAAATCCCTGGACATGTACCTAAAATGTTGGTTTAACAGAGTATTCCACCCAAAATTCTCAAAGAGACCTGAGGGGCTGGTTAAAAGGAATATTCCACCTAAAACCTCAAATATAGACCTGAAAGGGTGGTTTAGAAAAATCCTTCAATGTAGACCAAAAAAGTTAGTACGGAGGAATATTCCACCTAAAATGTAGACCTGAGAAGTTGGTTTGGAAGAATATACCATCCTAAACATCCTTAAATGTAGACTAAAAGAGGGTTTGGAAGAAAATGCCACTTAAAGTCCTCCAATGTAGACCTAAAAGGTGAGTTTAATGGTATATTCCACCTAAAATTCACTACTGTAGACCTTGGAGGTTGGTCTGATGGTATATTCCACCCAACATCCTTGAACACAAACTTGAAAAGTTTGTTCAAAGGAATATTCCACCTAAAATCCTTCAATGTAGACCAAAAAATATCTTGGTGTAAAGGAGTATTCCACCTTAAATGTAGACCCAAAGGATGGTTTGGAGTAATATTCAACTCTAAAATCTTCCAATGTAGACCCAAAAGGTTTATCTGATGGCATATTATCCCCAACATCCTGGAGTATTTCCCTAAAAGGTTGGTTTAATGGTATATTCCCAGAAGAACCCTTGAACATTGGGCTTATTGGTATATTCAAGCATCAGGTGGACCGGCTCGTCCTCGTAGGACTCCTCCTGTAGCTTTGAGGGGAACACAGGAACATTCAGCAGCTGTTGGAGTTCTTCCTGTCGGCTCCTGGTAGAACGGCTCTGAAGTATCTTGTACTCGTCTTATCTGGAACAATTCAATTCAATTCAATTCAAAGAGGCTTTATTGGCATGACAAACACACATTCGCATTGCCAAAGCATTACATAAAATAAGCACACAAAATAAACAGCTTAACACACTTCACTGGGGTGCAAAACAGTGCAAGACAATCTAACAGCCTAAACTGTCAACAGCGGTGTAAAGAAGCAAACACACAGGCATAGATTAGGACTCAAACTAGATTTATTTTAGAAAACAAATCAACTTAGAGGCATTTGTTCACACATGTGGCTGAATAGGAGGCCGTCCAATCAGGTTAGAGGTCTTAACTTTGTAGGTTGTTTGTTCAGTGAGACTCTTGGACCTCCATCAGCTGACGTGGATGTTTGATGGTCTTCCTCTCTAGTGCCAGATGATTCATCCATGAATTCAGCAGCTACAGACTGAAATGAAGCTCATGGTGCTGTTACTGAATTCCTTTTCCAGATCAGATGTGCAGAGCTCACCTTGAATGCATGCCGTCTGCTGTCTTATAGTTTTTCTCATTGTCGTCTTCAATAAAGTCTTTTTCCTCATGTCAGGATGTGGTGAGACTCTTTCTTAGTCTCTGCAGAAGTCCCTCATTGTGCATCTCCAGAGAAGAAACAGAAAAACTGGTCACTGCTTCAGCATCACAAACGCTCTCCAGCACTGAGAGTGTTTCAGGAATTATTTCATTGTGTTGTGAACTTTGAAGGAGCAGAAACTTTACAGCTGCCAAAGATATGAGCTCCAATTCTGGATGTTTTAGCAAATGAAGTTCATCAAATGAACACTTGATTTTTGCTGATAACTCATTAAACTGCTGAAGAAATTTAACATATAAACCTGTAAACTCTCAGGCAGCTTTTGTTAAAGTTTTTCTATAATTCTATCATCATGTTCTGGAACCAGTTCCTTCAAACAGATACTTGTGTGTTTCTATTTAAGGCCTCAGGTTTGAACGTACATCAGAGGATGAGAAAGGAGTGATTTAATATTGGAGAGTCTCACTTAAATATATTCAAATTAGTTCAGTGTATTTACAGTTTATAGAATATTTGATTTCTTAATCTCAATACTGTAGGGTCTGACCCTTAATATCATAATAATGATGTAAATTTAAATAATAAATAATATTGTAGTGCAGAGACATAAACTGTAATCAGCGAAACTCACATAATAAATATCACTGCACAATCTTAACCTGAACATTCATATTATTGAGGTAAATTTACATAAATCATGATATTCTAGAGTCTTAACTGGAATATTTCTAACATGAATCTTTTTGTATTGTGCTGACAAACAACAATAACCCGACTTTCAGATAATATTTATTGTCTGTGATTGTGAGACTAAATTCCTCCACATTCTGGAACTTTACCTGCAGCAGCTGTAGGAATAAGTAAAAATAAAATATGTTCATTTCCACATTATGCACATTTATTTATTCTTAATATCTCAGACTGAGGGCTGCTCAGTGGCGTAGTGGTTAGCACTTTCGCCTTGCAGCAAGAAGATCCCTGCTTCGAATCCCGGGGTGGGCCTGGGATCTTTCTGCATGGAGTTTGCATGTTCTCCCTGAGCATGCGTGGGTTTTCTCCGGGTACTCCGGCTTCCTCCCACAGTCCAAAAATATGCTGAGGTTAATTGAGTACTCTAAATTGTCCGTAGGTGTGAATGTGAGTGTGAGTGTTCGTCTGTGTATGTAGCCCTGCGACAGACTGGCGACCTGTCCTGGGTGTCCCCTGCCTTCGCCCGAGTCAGCTGGGATAGGCTCCAGCACCCCCCGCGACCCTAATGAGGATAAAGCGGTGTATAGAGGATGGATCTCAGACTGAATGGTAGCTGTCAGTAAAAACAAACTCATCTGCTGGACTTTCCTAGAATGAAACATAGACAGAATTTAACACTTATGTATCCATGGCAACGCTGAAGTTTCTGATTCTTACCAAAGTTCACAACAAAAGTAAAGATTTCAATGTAAAACTTCAGGGATGACTGCTAACCATAAGTATTCTGATCAACACTTCATGATCAATATCAGGACAGATGTTACAATTCCAGCTGTTCCATTAGACTGCAGTTATTCACAGAGAAATTAAAATGTCACATTCCTCATAAAAACTAGATGGAACTTTGATTAAATAAAGTGTTGGTGAATAAACAGTGTAATTAAATGAGGAGATGTGAGACTTCCACAGGATGGATCACCATCAAGTGGATCTGCTGTGTTGATTCAGAGCTGAATGTCAGAATGAACTGAGAAAGAAAAGCTGCTTTGAGCTGCAACATTATGCTCTGACAATCCAACATCATCACAGTTTTCATCTGGTTGTTTTGCTCCAACATACTGTGAAGTTCAGGTTTTACCTGAATCAATACAGAGATTCTATTTCCAGCCAAGACTGGAATAAAAATTAGAATGTTATGAGGTTATTAATGCAACTAAATCCTGTCAGATAGAAGGATTTACTTCTAAGTTCTAATTCAAGTTTCAGTTGGAGCACATTGCATTCACAAAGAAAAACAGTGATACCTTCGTAGCAACATTTAATAAACCTAAAGCTTCCCCGTTGGCTCATTGGTGGAGTTTGTTACTGAGCATCTGAACCTTAAATCCAGTGAGAGGACTATCTTCAGTCAGAGAACTTCAAGGCCTTCCATCGGCTGGACCAGATGTGGCATCAGCTCCCTCTGAACATCTGGATGAGAGGAGAAAAATCAGAAATCAAATACAGATCACACAAATACAATTTATTAACTTTCATCATTATATAAAATTAGAATGAACTTTATTAAAACTTGACATCAGTAATGACAGTAAATGTTATTAACTCGTGTTGAAGATAAATTTCAAGTCAATTTTAATGGCAGTTTATCCTAAGAAGAGTGAGAACGGAGCTTTTCTTTCCTTTTTAGAATATTCCCTCAAAATATTCTGTTTATTATTGGCTGTAGAAGCATTTTCTTTACTTATTTATTTTTATATACCTCAGACTGATGCACTTTGCTGGTTTTCAGATCATTTCATGTACAATGACAAAGATCTTCTATTTGAACATATTTTGCTAAAACAAGAACTACAAACCTTCTCAACCATCTCTCAGTCTGTAAAATTCCAACTGCAACAAATAATTATCTGATGTAGTTATAATCTTTACAGAACTAGCCCTGGAATTAATAAAAATCTGTATATGGACATGATTTTCTCTGATGGGACCACTAAAACTGCATACAATAAAGTAAATCTCTTCTGCACTGCACATATACTACATTTTTGTATATCTTCGGATGTCAAAGTAAGGGCAGACAGCAAGAGATACAGGTTGAGAAGTTCATTCTAATAATAATGATGGCCCTCTGAGGCAGCAACTTACGCAGGTGTTCAGCGGTAAGTTACCTACCTGTGTTAATTAGCCCGCGAGCTAACTTAGCTGCTTAGCTAGCTAACGCGTCTGGACCAACTGCTCAAACATGACAAAACACAACTCTTCACAAGTCGCTGACTTAGCGACAGAAGCGTTAGAACAACGCTTCTGCTTAGAAGAAGATTTTGCTACTTCCTGGTCGCCATTTTGGATTTTTTGGAGCCAGTGACGTAAAAAGCGTCATCAAACAGGCTGGACCGGAGAGCAACTCGGGGCAGGACCAGTCAATGGGACTGTCAATCAACTATAGCCATGCCCTCTGGCTCCATCAACTTTAACGATTTATTTAAAATTCAGTATTGATTTATTTTAAGATCGGCCACCTGATCTCTCATTTTCACCGTGAAAACTAACGGGAAAAAATCCTGAGCTGTAGAAAATCAGTCTATCAAATTTAATTTTTTCCAAAAATGAATTGGGGTCTATGGAGCTAAAGCTTTTAGGAGCCAACCCTAGCGGACGGTGTGATATTGCAAGTTTTTGACACTTCCGAGTGGGCTTCAATTTTGGAGCCAGATGCTACGTCCATCTTTATATACAGTCTATGGCTCCACACTTGCTGATGACCACTTCCGGTCTCAGAAAATGAAAAAATGGGCATTTTTTTCATTACTGTCTCTTACTGATTTTATTTTTTGTTATTCAAAATCTAAAATGAAAATCAAAGCATTTTTAAAATTTCGTATATCCCTTTTTTATCATGAAAAGGAAAAACGCCTTGCATTTCAATTTTATTTTTTATATTTTAAAACGAAAATCAAATAACCACTCCCTTTTTGTTTTTCAATACCCGTTTCTGAAAGGAAAATCCAATTGCCAAAATATACACAGACCCTATAGGGAGACAGAGTTACATTGCCACTCAAGACACCAATAACTAATGCAGCTAAAAACTTGTACATGACAGCACATCTTTTACAATTACAGAATTATGTAATTTCCCAATCCCAGCTTGCATTAGTTCTCATGTCAACATCTTAATGTCAAAAAACAAAGGGATTCTGATCCTCTGTGAACAACAGAAAATTGGACATGTGCTGTGCAGACTTGGAGGATCAAAGATGGCTGTTGAAAGCTTTAAAGCCTCAAAAAACGACAACTTGCTTTATGATGGTAGACTTGCTGTTTCAGCCTTCCACAGCTGACTGATTTACATGCAAACATCAGAGCTTGCACAGACAGAATGCCAGTGTTGCTTATAAAGCTGAGCTGGAACGTCTTTCAATATTTATTTGGCTTGCGGTGCAAATGCGGAGTAAATGCGGAGCAGCTGTTTCTCATGCTGTTCTGGACCCAATGTATGTCACTGCTCAGTTAAGATACTGAACTTCACTCTGTCTGTGGTCTGCTGTGGTCAGATGCCTCACAGACGTTCTGTTATGTGAGATTAGCTTTGATGACATGAGCGTGTTTCTTCCGTGGCCTTGTTTTTCATGTTATGCCTCATTTCAGTCCCACATCTGGCAGACGCTTGCTGATTGCTTGTTTGGGCATCTGAGTGCTGTTGTGTTACAGGCAGATTTTTTTTTATCCTGAAATTAAGAAGTCACAGTTGAAGAAGTGCAAAGAATATGCATTTTAAAATCGTGGTTAAGCTTCTTTTAACTCATTGTTTCTAGTGTTTTCTGAATTTGGCTGTTTTGCTTCACTCTCACTACTCTCATAGCTTCATTTTCAGGTGTGGGTATCTGTACTGACCACTAAGCTGAAGGCAGATAAGTTTACTACTGTTGAAGAGCATTAAGCAGCGAAAGATTCAAATATAGTCTTCTTGTTAAGGGAAGTGAATACTGGATGAGTTTTATTTCAGTGACATCTAGATATATACAAAGTCAAATGCGTTCTTCAGTTTTGTGCTCACAGTTTGTTTTCAAATGTGGCCAAATAATTCCTATTTTCAGATTCATGTCCTTTCTCTCAGAAACACATAGCTAATTACTATATGGGTTTCCCTTATGTAAAATAAAACTTTTGTTAGCCAGATACCTGGTATTATTATAATGCCATTTTACCTCTTCTTGGGTTTCCAGTTTTCTCCGTCGCCTTCCTGCCCATTGTTTGTCCTCATTTTCCCTCTCTCTTGCCCCTTTTCATTTGACAGTTTGTGCATCCTTGCTTTTTTTCCTCATATCCTCCTCTTGATTCTTAATCCCTCCCACTGAACATAAGGTAGTGAGGAGAGGGGAACTGAGGTAACAGACATTTTAAAGACTGAGAAATCATTGCCTTGAAGTTATTTTTTCAAAATGACATCAATCAAATATGATGTGTGTCACTGCTGCATCACCTGCCCATTGTTTTGTTATAGCCTACTGCTGTATTTTAAGACCTCTGTCAGGTGAGCAGAACGGTGTTTTTTTTTCTAATTGAACACATACACATTCTGTCTGAAAGCAGTGTGACACACAAAAGAGTACTAAGAGAATAATGCCATCGTCTATTATGACTGAGTGATATACACCACCGTTCAATAGTTTAGGGTCACTTAGAAATGTCCTTGTTTTTGAAAGAAAAGCATTTTTTTCACTAAAGATAGCATTAAATGAATCAGAAATATAGTCTCGACATTGTTAATGTGGTAAATGACTATTCTAGCAGGAAATGGCTGATTTTTAATGGAATCTACATAGGGGCACAGAGGAACATTTCCAGCAACCATCACTCCTGTGTTCTAACATTGTGTTAGCTAATGGTGTTGAAAGGCTAATTGATGATTAGTAAATCCTTCTGCAATTATGTTAGCACATGAATAAAAGTGTGAGTTCTCATGGAAAACATGAAATTGTCTGGGGGACCCCAAACCTTTGAATGATATTATATATTATGTACGCACGTTTATCAGTCCTGCTCCTAACTTGGTTTGTAAATTCCGGCTGTGTTTCATGCCCTTTATACCACAATAGAGCTGAAAAGACTTTGGCAAATAATACTGAGACTAATTTCCAGGTCTGAAACAAGAGGTTGGAGGAGACAACAAGCGTCAAAATAGTGAAATGAGAGGAGTGTATGTCGTCTGTATGTCTGTTTCTTGGTGAGGCCAATTCTGATGAACCTGAGAATGATGCACAAATAACCAGCTGCAGTAAGTAGTTTCTGGCTCATCACCTCCTTGCCACATTGTTGTGTCATCTCTCCTGGTAGTATTGATGTTCAAAACAATCCTTGCAGTATTCGATTCCTCGTGCTTTCTCCACTCTAAACTGTAACTTCTCTATTCCTCAGGTTCTAGTCTCTTCTTGGTCGTCTTCCTTCTACTATCAAGCTCCAGCTGGCTTCAGCTCATTGGGCCACCTTCTGTGACTCCAAAGAGGCCAGTCAGTCATTACTCCAAGCCCCCATCCTTCAGTCACCACACACTTCAAAGTTCCCACTTCAGTCATTTACCTACAACAGCCCGTCTGTGGATTCCCTCCCCTGGTTTCCATCCCTTCCTCCAGCACAACAACTGTTATGCAATGAACCTTTTTTAAACTGAGCACCCTCCTCTGCATTCTACTTTTAGGCCCAGAAAAAAACACAGCAGTTATATTGGAGCATTTTCAAGTTTGTTCAGTGGGTTTAAAAAAAGAAAAGAAAAACCTATTCTGGCGGTGTGTCTACACAGGAGGAGTAGCATGAGCAGCATGTTCACAGAGCAGTGCTTCACATGTGTCTACAATGGGAGTGTTCAGGCACAGTAATAATCTGGGGGTCACCCACATTCACAGTCACTGTAGTTACACCAGGAAAATAGACTTCTAACATACATATGGGTGTTTAACACAGCAAAAGACAAGCTCTTATGTGGCCTGTGCAGTCAGCTGGATTAACTGCAGGAATAAATACATTGAGAGATAAATGCAAGTGATGGACGACTGAAAACCACAGCCCTCTGTTTAGATACTTTCTTTAACGGGGTTAATGTGAGTCATGGGAAATGTTCTGTCTGTGTGGGCATCATTAGCTGGATCTGAAAACCAAACAGCTCCAAGCACATTGTAAAAAAATATGACAGCAGTGAATGAGTGAAAGCTTACAAGTCAAGCTGAGGACACATGTGTTTATTTAATTTTCATGTGGTTTTGTGGCTGCAAAGGTCCCTCATCTGTTACAAGTGCATCATCAGTGCCTTTCAACCAAGGCTTCAGCTGTACAAATAAAAGGAAGCAGGACCCATGCTGGGACGGTGTGTTTGAGTTGCTATGTTTGTGGTCTGACACCTGTGTGGAGTCAGATAAGGGTCAGAACAAGTCAGGGTTTGATCATTCTGTATTAACCTGGCTTTGGATCGCTGAAAACATCTGCTTTACGGCTCGTTTTAACGATAGCAGGAAAGGATGTCACACCAATGATGAAAGCTTAAATAAAATTGCTTGATCATTGTCTTTTGAGTAAAAGCCAGCTCTGTTTTATCTGCAAAACAATAAGCAGGCAGGCAGCATTTGGCTTTGAAAATAATGGAAATAAATCATTCCTCCGAGCTACGGAGATGGGGCTAAATTGCAAATTGGTGGCTGCACACAGATGATCGTGTGTACGTGCAGCAGTGGCTCAAAATTAGATAATATGAGACTGAGGCAAAGTTTAAAATGTCAGTTTAATTGAGCCAAATAATGTCGTTAGGGTTCCACTTGGAGGTCAGGAAGATGAGGCTATCTATAGCAGTGTGGCCATGTGCAAGATGTGATAAGAGTAAATCCTTAGATAACCTCGCATTAGCTTTCTGCATAGTGGATCACTGACTTTTTGATGTGCTGTAAGAGAAAACAAGGTGTGTTTCTGTATAGATGTCATTTCAGTTTGTGGAGAAGGTGCCTGGTCTTTCTCAGCAGGGCTGTGTCTGTTTCTGTTTATTCAGATTGATTCAGCATTTTGCTGTATTGTAATGTTCTGCAGTGTATCCTAATAAATATTTTTGCATTGAATTTTACCATTGTTACAATGAAATGTGTGTTGGTTTTGCAAGTTTTAAGTATCATTAAACTTTTGTTAGTTTTCTAAGTATGTATTTAGTCTTACAGTAAAACCAAAAATCAAAAAAACTTACTGACAGAAACACAATATCAGCTCACAGCTAAATCACCTGGCTAAAACCTGCTTCACTTTCATGTTTGAAGACTGCAGGCCCATCACCTGATCTATCAGCCTTATCTGTCATGTCCTTCACCTTCCTCCTCAGACTCTGACCTGCATTCCCAGCTCCCTCAACAGTGAAACAGCTGACCCTGCAACAAAACCCCTACATCCCACCTCAACTGGGCAAACTCTGGTTTTTCAGCCCCTCTGCTCGGCTTCTGTCTTTAAGTCTGCATATCTAGCCTTCTTCCTCTCATAAGCTGTCTCCACTGAATTTTCCCACAGGACTGTTAACTCAATGAAATACACTGTCTTTTCATTCACAGACCACAAAACAATGTCTGGCCTGAGATTAGTACACACTATTTCTTGGGGAACAACAAGCTTTCCTTCTAAATCTATCAAATCTAACAAATATCAAACAAGAAAAGCACTCAGAGAGCATAGTACTCCACCAAGACTGCTCTTTCCTCGTATCATTTCCAACGGATAAGTGCCGATAAGTCGGCAGTTGGATCGCAATCATGTGAGCATCAGCAAGTAGCTGACAAAGTGACTAATCGCTTGGTTTTGGTACCATTTTTAAAATTCCTCGAAAATGTCATCCAAATTCGTGCATCCGTTTTTGAGTAATGTTGCGAACGGACGGACAGACATACAAACAGACAAATGTACACCGACTGTCACATAACTCCGCCGCATTCCTTGGCGGAGTAACAAGTTCAAATAAGCTCTGAACATGCTGCAGCCCAACTGAGTGTTTACTGGAAGAACATGAGCTGGAACAATCACAGCTATGTCATCTCCTAAAGACATTATATATCATTTATTTTAATTGCAAATTGCTGCATGGCTAATGGGCAACATGCTTGTTCACATTCCAAAAATTCCACACTGAACTTTCAGCATACTACAGTTTAAGTAATCTATTTCTGCACGTCTTCATGCAACTGTTTTTTGTTTTTTTTAAATTTATTACAGACTTTCTTAGGGAGGTTTGGGTTAAAGTCCTTGATGAAGCCACAAAAAAAAAAAAGTTGACTTTTATCTTGAAGGGTGTGCTTGTCTGATGGGATGGACTCATACAGCCCTTGTCCTGCAGCTCTTCCCTCTCCCCTCTGTGTTATACTTTCAGCTCTGGCAGTTTTTTGTGCCTTGTCCAGATTTCTGTCTAGTGACGCTTTCAACACTACCAACATGATAGTATTTCATAATGCCTCGTCTAGCCCCTTATCTGAACCTTACCTACCCCAAATCCCTAGCCTAACCTCAAATCTTAACCTCTGCCTTTGGAAAGTCTGTCAGCAGTGAAGGCCAGCCAAAATGCCATCACTTTCAAAAAATGTCTCACTCTGAAGGTCTGGATCTCAATTTTTGCATTCACAGAGATAGTGCAATTAAAATGCAGATATATACAACTGTAAAGATAATATACACACACACATTATGTGCTTTTTAACAAAACAGCGAATTAGATTTCAGCCACCGCTGTATAAAGTGGAAGCCAAGGATTTATCTTAAATCAAATGCATAAGCACTGAAAGTACAGTCTATCTAAATTGTAAGAATGGAGACAATAACTCTTTTTGACACGATCCCTTTGGGATACTGACTGTGGTGGACCAAAGTAAAAGAACAACAATAAAAGAAAAAACATGAACACTTTATTTATCATCCTCCCCTTCCCAAACATTTAGTTCCCCAAAGACAAGAGGTGATGTGAGCTGTTGGCCTGGCTACACTGCTCATTTCACAATCTAACTCCCCTCTCCTGTCTGGTATCATCACTGAAACACTTGGTGTAGAAACGGTTGTTCTTATGTAACTCTAACGTTAGCCAATGGTCTACGGTCATAAAGCATGTCAGCCTCCCAATGATCTCATTTGGTCCTACCAGCCTTCCCCTCAATGCAAAACTGCAGAACACGCAAAGTAGACGCTGACATGTTGACAGTATTGAAGGAAATTTTGCAACGCTAAATTGCCGTCACGAGCCTCCAACTCCTCCCGTGACATTGCCTTGTCCCAGACTGAACTGTCCCACTGTTATCTCTAGACAGCCGGGGGTTGCTTGAGGAAATAACAGATAAAGAAACAATTTGACTATGAGCAACTATCAAGGTGAGCATTTTTGCCGTCACTGTGCTCGTTTTGTTTTCCTGCTGAAGCCCGTTTTCTTTTGCTGCAGCCACCGCAGTCTCATCGGAGCCCTGTGGATTTGGAATTTAGATCTGCGCGTGTTGAACTATTTACACTTCATGTGGATCTGTGTTTACCTCAATTCACGCTGCATGAGGCAATCCAGGTCACTTGCATCTTTGCACTGATTTAACATGGAATCAAGACATCTTACACCCTGAGTGCCTGTAATAAGTATGCACATGACCCAGTTTTTTTTTTCTAAAAAAAACAGAGCTCAGGGTTGGCACTAGTGAAAACAGTATTTCAGATGTGATTTGTTACATCTCAGTGCAGCTCTGCGTATTGTCTCAAGAAACACCCAAAAACCATTTTTTAAAAAAAAAAAAAGGTTACAGCAGATTATGTGAATTGCACTGTGTAGCATATAGATTTCAAACTGACTACGACAATTACTCCACTAAGGAACGCGGCAGAGTTATGTGACCATCGGTGTACGTTTGCCCTTCTGTTAATATGTGAATCTGTCTGTCTGTCTGTGCCTGACTCAAAAAAGGAGACGTGTGCAGTGTCACACAATTAACAAATTTGCAGGAAAAAAACTAGCTCTAAATCATCAACAAAAGCTTTTGTTTTCAGTGTAATGCTGATGAAGGTTATTGTTTTTTGGTTTGAAAACCAGTTCCATGCAGATGACAGTAAGGGAAGAGAAAGCCACGTGGATTGCAGTTTTATACTTGTAGTCAGCATCTGATTCGTGGTTCCTGAAAGATCAATCCTGATGACTTTGGTTTTTGTTATTACTCCGTTAAGGAACATAGCAGACTTGTGTACATTTGTCCATCTGTCTGTCTGTCTGTTAGCAACATTACTCCAAAACAGACTAACAGATTTGGATGAAATTTTCAGAGAACGTCAGAAATGACACAAAGAGCAACTGATTAGATTTTGGCAGTGATTCAGCTTATAGTCTGGATCCACGGATTTGTTAAGGATGATTATGAGATAGTGTCATGGCGTCACTGTAACTATGACAAGTGAACGCTGTCTCAGCTGCCTGCTGACGATCACATGATTGCGATCCTGCTACAAATCCACCGCTGTGGTCTTATCGGGACTTATCAGTCAGAAATTATACAATGACTGAGCAGTGTTGGTGGAGCACTGCGTTCTCTGAGTTCTTTTCTTGTTTAAAAATGTGGCAGACACAATTTGCCATGCATGTCTAAATGAAGCAGTCTATGTGCTTTGTTGACCATATGTGGGGAACAGGCCACCTCTCACAATGCAAAACTTAAACTTGTGATTTAATGACAGATTTTGTAGTTTAACTGACATCAGGATACAATTTTTGAGCCAACTTCATCTCTTTCAAGAGGTCTGTGTAGAAGGTACAGTGCTGTGTGGGTGTCTGACATGAATGTGTAAAGACCACCTGCTAACTGTGGACACTGGAGGACTTTCTACCCAGATTGTTCTCTGGTGCACAGAGAAGGTCTTTGCAGCACCAGTATTGTGACATTTGGTCTGTGAAAAGGACGTGGCAGTGATGTTTGTGAGTGGGTTTGATGTATGCTTGTACCTCCAGTTGAGGGCTATTATGTTTATTGATCTCAGTCTGTGTGATCAAAGACGACTGATCATGCAGCTGCAGCTAACAAGGTAGCTTGTTATCCTGCGTGTCCTAATGATGGCAGTGATCCTTAAATCTAAAGATGTTAATGTTTACAAAAAGGGAGTCTCACATCAAGTAAAAAAAAACACTTGACATTGTTTTTGTGATAACTGCAACAGAAAAGGTCCAAAACATTGCATATATTCTTTCTCACACATCCATGTTCCACTTGAGGGCATTTTTCAGTGTTAAGAGACTTTTATTCAACATATGGAACAATCATCTTAGCTATTAAAATCAGTATAACACGCTATGTATCCCGAACATGGATATGAGCCTGGTCTCACGCCCAACTGATCAGACAGCCTCGCCTTATCAGGACTATTTGGCATCACATTTGAGAGCAGTGGTTACATTTTTGCATCATTTTTGAACACACAGAGCAATTTAATAGACCTATAAAACTCTGTGAACGTCACAACCAGACGGTCTCTGGACAGACGTTCTCTGCTGGTGTCGTCACTGTCGCTCCAGAAGTCTGGCTTGTAACATGTGCTTGATGTTGTGAAAGGGTGTATCTTAGCCCAGTCATGACGTTTTCTGAAACTAACCAAATAGCTTTGGCGCCTAAACTTAATCAGCAAGTGAAATAAAGTCACAAAGGGAAACAATTTTAGGTGAGAATATACTGGTCTCCTGGGTGAAATCACCTCTAACCCTGAAATCTTTCTGTAGGGTTATTTAAATGTCTGTCCGTGTCAAAAGTGGACAAAAATGAAAAAAATAAAAACTCATAAGATCTTTATGTAATATTTATTTATCACAGTAACACAATCTACATTTTACTACACATAATACTTGTGTTTATCTTTCAGTCCCTCAATACTTGAACTTGTGATTGTCTGAATGAACCATCACTGACCACTGGTCTGATTAAGTACATTGTGCTGTGTATGCTGTGTATTTTCGATAATGTTGAGAGTGCATTAAAAACAGAATAAAGAGGGCAAAATGAACAAGAAATAAACAGAACACCATTAAAAACAGTTACATGCAAGACTAAATTAGTCTATAATTGTGGTTGTAAATTAACCTACAGTTAAAAAAATCCATTTCTATGAGTACAGTTTGAGTAAGGACTTTTGGGCCAACACAGATGTTATGTATGGTGGCATCTTGCCATTCAGTGCCTTGTAAATGAAAAAGAAGCCGATGTCTGTCATGTCTTACTAACATGAAATGGTCATTAAGCTTTTTATGACAATAAGCATTGATGATTAGCAAGACTGTCACAAATAATAAACCTCAGGGTTGAGTGATAAACTGAATTAAGGGCTTGTAGACTTAAAGGCGTGTCTGTGAATGACAACATAATCTAAGACGGACAGGAAGACAGCTTCAGTTATTCTCTTTCTGCTAAATGAAGGAAAATTGACTCTCTTTCTGTGCCCAATGTTTTTGCCATACCTTGCTGACAAGTCTGTCAATATAACTCAAAAATATGATCCAACCATATATCAGGATATGCTTACTCCAGGACTCAGTGGTTAGATCAGTGATATGCAAACTGTTATCAACAATATCTCTGACTTGAGAGAAGACCAGACAGTTTGATCTTGTTTGCGTTCACGATTTATTTCTACTTAAAATCTTGAAGTTTATGAAATGCTTGTTGTAGGGTTTTAGTGGCTGATGCTGTGGTGTTAGCAGAGCTATACAGCACTGTGTCATCTGCATACAGATGGACATTTCAGTTTGTATAAATTATGAAAGACACAGGACCCAAAATTAGACCATGAAGGACCCCTTTTTGAAAGTAGGTAAAAAAATAAACAATAAATAAAAAATGAAATAAAACAACTGAATTATTTTTTACAATATTACCCAATATGCAATCTAATCTAATGTGTAACCTTTGTCGGAACAGTTTGTGGTCAACAGCATCAAATGCCTTTGTTGAATGAACGAAGGGAACAGCAGAATATTTCCCTTTGTCATCAGCAATCTTATGACATCTAGAACCAATGCAAAGGCAGTGACAGTACTTTGTTTTGCTGTAAAACCACACTGGTGTGGAATTAAACTTCTTGAAAGGATTGTTTTGTGCTGAACATTAACTAGAACAGATAGTTTCTAAGTCAAGCATTTCAAAAACAATACATTTTGCGATTTTGCTTTTTTCAGATGCAAAAATCCAAAACTGTAAATATGTATATATAGTATCGTGAACAGGACACAAATGAGCAGAACTGAATTGCAAAGAGGTCTTTTTAAATTCTGTGTATTATGCTTTAATTCTTAATGCTGTACAGGCTGCTCAGAGGCTGCAGTGTGTCATCCATTTCCTCCATGCTCCAAAAACCTCAGAGGAAGAGGCATGACAAAGGTTCACCAAACACATGTGAGCAGGTCATCGGTTGTCCTGGTAACTTTGCTCTCAGGCTGAGCTTCTGTGCTTTTGCCTGCCAGCGTTTCAGGTGCTGACATTTACTGTTATACTATCTGCTTACCATTTTTAGAAACTGGTCGAGATTGATTATATGTCTCTATGTATCTCTTAAAAGAAAAAGAAGAAGTTGGAAGATAATTTTGTCCCTCTGATAGCACTAATGCAAAGTCATGCTTCATCTGTTATTTATGGTATATCCCATATGTTGTTGTTTTGTTTTTTTTTTGTCCACGTGATGCATGTTTTTCCTCTGTGGGAACTTTCTGGTGCAGCATCTGGGTTTCATTACACGGAGCTTGGTTTTGAAGATGGGACCTGCTGCCCTTTTCAGAAGAGATGGAGATGCAGAGAAAATTCTCTAGTGAAAGATCAAATTTTAAAGATGGGAAGCATTTTTTTAACTGCACTGGCTGGTGATTAATCTATGTCTGACATTTACAGCAACATTTTTGTGTGTATATATTCCGAGAGGGGCCCTGCATACTGCATTAATACATTTGAATCTCATGCATATCACAAAAGAAAATTGAAACATTGAAACAATGCACAGTTTCAGGCATCTACACAGAGTCCAAAGGGTAGTTTCACATTTTTATTTTCTTTCTTGGAGAGGGTTAGAAAAGGAGCTACTCCAGAACTATATATATATATATATATATATATATATTTTTTTTTTTTAAAAGAACTACAACTTGTGTATATGTAGATGGTTGTACAGTTTGTCGAACTAATTCCAGGAAGTTACTGGTCAAGAAATTGTTTGTGTTGACCACTTTTCATCCAGCCTGTCTGACAGACGATCTTCTGTCTTGTAAGCCGGTCAGCAGACAGACGGCACCATTAAGACTTCCTTCCTCCATCGACCTTTCCTCTTCACTGATATCGCCTGCCACATGCATTAACAATGCCATTTTGTTTAGCCATCTTCAAAGTGAAAACATGCTGCAGCTGAGTCTGGTGAACTGATACTGTTGTGCTAGCACCCCCACAAAAATGTGTGGCCATTTCCTACTTTCCCCCACAGTTTCCTGCACTCTCCAGAGAGTGGGTCTCCAATCCCTCCAACCCCATTTCCCCCGTTTAAAAAACAGGCACACCCACAGTCTCTGTCTCACACACTCACTTAAAGAGGGGACAAAAGAGGAACAGGAACTTAACTTCCACACTTTCTTTATTCTTTTGTTCTACCTTGTTTTCCCTTTTGGTTTGTTTGGGACAAGCCTGGTTATTCATAATGCAAGTAGCACCCTGAGCACTCACAGTGTCTTCTGAATGCAGTTGAAAAAGAACGCATGCAGGTAGAATTTGAGTTAGTAAAGAATTAATGCCATGAATACACCACTGACTTTTTTTTAATTTAAAAAATAAAATGGAATCATAGCAGTGTGATCATATTGAATTTACTCAAATGACCTGCAGTGGACTAGTTTTTGTCCTCAAGGTCCACAGCTGGCCAAAGACTGACACATGAATTACTACTGTTATTACTCCGCTAAGGAATGCAGCACAGTTATGTGACGATTGGCGTATTTTTGTCTGTTTGTCTGTTGGACTTGGAGGAAACTCATACAAGTTTTCATACATAAGTCCTGATAAGTCTGCAGCGGTGGATTTGTAGTAGGATCACGATCATGTGATCGTCAGCAGGCAGCTGACATCGTGTTTACTTGTAGTCATTGTTACAGTGACAGCGTGCCGCTATCTCGCAATGATACAGAAATCTAGAACAAATCCATGGATCCAGACTATAAGCCGCATCATTTCCATAATCTAATGAGGTGGTCCTTGTGTCATTTCTGACCTTTGTTGAAAATTTCATCCAAATCTGTTATTCCATTTTTGAGTAGTGTTGCAAACAGACAGATAGACAAACAGACAGACAGCCAAATGTACACCATTCGTCACATAACTCTGCAGCGTTCCTTGGTGGAGTAAAAATGGTCTATTTCTGACAATGCCATATGGGGGAATGAACAACTTTGGGGGACTACTGCGCTCTAAGGGGTTCAAAAGTACAGATACACATGAAGTCATACAAATGTTCAAAGTCACTCTCTTGTTATTGATTTGACCGAAGATCTAACTCCACACCGTTGGTTCCTCTAGAATATGAAGTCCCCTCCTCTCCTTTGGCTGTAGCTCAAGCACACCAGCTCACCTATGATTCCATTCAAACATTGCAAGCTACTTAACTCTACACAATGGCAAGCGAATAATGATGCAGAAAGCCTCAAACTTAATCCATGCTTTAGAGACTGTCATCGGTAGATCAGTATATCAGAAATGTCTTTTAGCATGAGAAAATCATCCTGTGAACATGATATCAAGACAAAAAGATTTTCACTGGAGGAGGTCATTAATATTTTGTGGAAAATCCTTTGCGTTGCCTGAAGTCTTAGACATTACCAGACGTCTATTCTGTGTTTCCCTGATGCTCTCCTGGGCCTTCACTGCAGCTGCCTTCAGCTGCTTAGATATTGCTAGATAATTCCTGGCTTGCTAGTGCATTAGCAGTTACATCACAGGATCTGGTAGTTTTCCAACTGTCCCTGAGAGTATCTTCTTTGGCAACAGGCTTTTAGAACCACTTGTTTAGTAAAGTGAACTTAGCTCTACTACTTTGTCGTGTGTCTTCGCTTTTAAGAGGGTCATAAGTATCAAAAACATAAAAACTCAGGCGGCCACTCATTCATGGTTTAACATCAATCCTTTTTTTTCTCCAATCAAACAGCATGATCTGTACCACAAGCTAACACAGAAACTTAAAGAGAATATGATTTTTCTTTGGGGTTCTAACACAGCAGAATGAAAACGCGTTTCCTAAATTAGAGTTTGGGTTGATCCAGTCAAGTACAGCTGAAGTATCTGTCTTCTTAGGCTTTTATTTTCCACTAAGGACTGCAAAGTTATATTTTAGGACTTCCGCTTTCTTTTCGAAAATATTCCCACTGACACGTGTGCTTGGAGTGAAGGGTGGATGCACCTGTTGGTGTCCAGCTTGTTTCTACGGATATTGCTTTTGTAAAGGATTGCAGACATTAACACCAGAGCACTGATGTATCTATAACACGAGAGGCAGCAGTTTCCTGTGAGACATTTCCCAAAACTTTCAAACTCTTTTCCTCTGGAATTTTTTTAAAAATCTATTTCTGACTATTTGTGTCATCAAGGTATAAACATATCATAGCAGTACGGGAGTAGTGCCCATTTGGAATTATGAGTCAAATGGAGGCTGCAACAAGCATCTGTTTACCTAGAACAAAAACAACTGCTTTGCCTCTGAACTAAAATGTAATTATCTGCTTTTGTAATCACTATTAGATTTGCAATCACCTAAAATTTACCTACTTCATTCCAGTTCCTTTTCATGCATCCATCCATCCATTATCTGTACACCACTTAACTCCCATTAGAGTCACAGGTGCTGGAGTCTATCACAGCTGACTTAGGGTGAAGGCAGCGGACAGCCAGGACAGGTCACTAGACGAGATAAACATAATTTAGAATTATCAATTAACCTCATCGTGCTTCTGGACTGGTTGTACAGTGGTTTGGTCGTTAGCATTTTCGCCTTGCAGTTAGAAGATCCCTGGTTCATGTCCCAACCTTCCCAGGATCTTTCTACATGTAGTTTCCATGTTCTCCTTGTGCATGCGTGGGTTTTCTATAGATTCTCCGACTTTCTTCCACAGTCCAAAAACATGGTAATGTTAATTGGTAGCTCCAAATTGTCCGTAGGTGTGAATGTGAGTGTGTTTTTTTGTCTGTATACACCCCCTGTCAAAAGTTTTGAGACAGGTTCTAATTTATATGAATGAGAAAGTGTCTCAAAACTTTTGACTGGCGGTGTATGTAGCCCTGTGACAGACGGTGCCCTTTCCAGGATGTCCCCTGCCTTCACCCTAAGTCAACTGGGATAGACTCCAGCCTCCCCGTGACCCTAACGAGGATTGAGCGGTGTTTGGATCATGGACGGATGGATGTTTATGGACTATGGGAGGAAGCTGGAAAACCTGGAGAAAACCCATGCATCCACAGGGAGAACAGCAAACTACACACAGAAAGATCCCAGGTCCCAAGAGCTTCTAGCTGCTAGGTGACAGAACTAACCACCGACCCACTGTGCAGCCACTTTTCAGACATACACCTTAGTCATATGTGTTATTGTGTAATCCTGTACAGTTGTATAGATATTATATGACATACTGTGTCTAATGTACTGTTATTTGTTGAAACCTAACTTTTGAGTGAGGTTGAGTAAGTGTCAGTTATGATTTAAGTACTTCTCATTTAAAGCTGAGTGTAACAATAATGTGCTGCAACAAAGCTTGACTAAAAGAATACATTCATTGTTTGAAAAGGCCATGTGAAATTCACTGTGATGGCTCACCAGAACAATAACAGCTGTAAGAATAGTTGGAACTCTTCATAATACAATTCTGACATGCATCATAAATTACACTTTCGGGGCAGTGAGAAGTCACTGCTGTATTAAAACTGAGATTCGCCAAGTGCAGACATCTGGGGGATTCTCAGCTCTGAGGTCAGAGGTGACAGTCTGTTTGGCCTGGTTCAGCACAGTGGAAGTAAGGCTTTCCACACAAAGTGCACAAAAGCAAAGGAATACAACAAAATACATGTCTGGAAATTTGGCATTTTAATAATACATTCAAAATGTGGCACTTATGATTATTTAAAATCTGGCTGTTAATTTTGTATTTATATGAAGTTCACTCCTATGATTTGAGACTGACCAAAACTTGGTGGGATTTCATGACAGAAAAGAAGTTGTGAGTGTGCAACATGAATGCAGTCATCAAATTTGTATTACATTTTTTATACACAATGTTAATATGACATGACATCGACAAGGCATCTGAAATGTTTAGTGAAGCATCTGTTCCACCGGAGTGGCAAAAAACCTCAACAAAAACGTCCAATCTGTGTGGTCCAATAAGAATACTGTAACTTCTCTCAAATTATTCCTTGAAACAAACTGAAATGTTTTGATTCGTTTGTGCTTTGACTGTTGATGTTTTAATCACATTGTCTGTCTCTGCTTCTGCTTTTTTTACTGACACCAGCATGAGAATGAGTACCTTGATGCTCTAATCTTCTAATAGCTGCATAACAGTAGCAGATGGAACCAGACATTAATAATAGGCTGTATATCGGATATGAATGTAGCCTGACTATCAACTGGGGATGAATCCTCTGGTTGTAAAAAAAAAAAAAAAGTCAGATTATATAGAAATCTGCGGGAAAATTAACGTACTTCATAATTGGTGTTCTACCTCGGTAAATATTTCCTCATGAGCTTTATGGCTTTATTTTGTTATTTCCAGGTGTGCTTCCAGTTTCAACAGAGAAAGATGGTGATGGCTGAAATTCTATCCTCGGGGCATAAAACTGCAGAACACCAGCTTTGACTACATGCATCGTTTTTTTCCATAGTCTATTAACTTGTTGCTTTTTACTAAAATCCCAGAAGGTATAACCATGCAAATTCTTAAACATTTCAAATGAAATATCTAGAAATACATGTTAATAATCACAGGCCACAAGTAAAAGGCAGTTTGGAGTCCTGTAGGTCAATCAAGGATGATGAAAAGTATTATGGATGAGCTGCAAACCTGAGAGTGATAAGTGGATAGATCTCAGCTGCAGAAAATACCATATGTTGCATAACCAGTGTCAAACTGTGTCTTTATTGCCCAGGAGACAGGCACAAATTTATACTTTAGGCATCGGCTGTCATTCGGCTGGCACAAAACAAGCACTGATGGCTGTAGTGAAAGGTCACAGTGGCAGCTGAGGGGAATCCAAACTCTAATTATCAAACCAATCAAAATGAGCTCCCCTGACAGTCAGACAAACAAATGGATAGTGTGGATACACAGATAGGATAGTATCTGAACCTTTATTTGTTTGATCAGTCTGAATCCTCTATCAGTTTCATTCGTAATTGGTTTTCATTGATCTGTGAATCATAGGACACCACACCTTTGTTATCACCGTGTAACTGTTGATGTGTTGAAGTCAGCAGAAATGAAGCCACTACCTTTCAAAATGACCTAAAATGACCAACAATTAAATCTTTGTCAAACATAATGAGAAATGTGATGACCAGGTGGTTGCATTTTTGGCTCATTTTTGTGAAATCCTGTATTATAGACTCACAATTTCATAGGGAAAAGAAAGGTGCAGAAAGTTGCTTAGTGAGCCCAAAGATAGCTCAGCCTAAAGCTGATCTGAAAACACTGACTATATGTTATGTAATGCTGTTCTCAGGGGAAATCACTTCATGTCTTGTGAAGTGGGAATTCCTGCAAAGGACAGCAGACCATATCAAATGGCATGCTATTTCTCTGTCAGAATGGTTTTCTGCACCTTCTGTCATTTTCACATGAACAGATACTTGTACGTTTATTTTATAATTAATCAGTTGACCATCTATTAAATTAAACAGTAAACAGCAGTTTCCTTTTCTTTTTTCTTATACCAACTTTTTTGCTTTGGCAATATTGTTAACATGTTATTCATGGCAATTAAATACTTACAATCGTAAAGTGGAATCGGACCTGAGGAGACAGTATGTTTCCCTGATTTTCATATCCAAACAACAAAACATTTTTCATTTATTACTTTCAATGTGAAGATTCTCAGTAAAATAGCATGGAAAAAATTTGAAAAAAAGAAAGAAAGAAAATTTAGCATGACACCTTGAGTCATCCCTGTCCAGGCAGCTTTACCCCCATTCACACCCATAGTCATGTGAGTCTCGGTTCATTAATCAGCCCTGAGCCATGTGAATGGAGGGTGAGAATAAATACCTGGCCACTGCTGGTGAGCCCCAGCAGTCAGTAAAAACTGAGGAAGCCTCTTGAATGAAAGTGAAATGTTTTCAAAAACCAGAAAACATCCAGTAGCCTTCTACTGAAACACTTTGGATTTCCATACACAGACATGTTTTACATGTTTGTACATGTTTGGCTTCTCTTACCTCAGGTCCTTGATCAAGTAGTTCTTCATCTAAAGTGGGGAAAAAACATGCCATGTTAATTACTATGAGTTTAGTACTTCTCAGGCAAGTGTTAATTTGTTTGAAATGATCAAACCAATGTTATTAACACATCCTAACATTTTTGTTGTCTTTTAGACCTGTTCTCTGTGTAGCCATAAAGACATTCTTGATGTCTTTTTGATAACACAAAACCTAAGGTGTTAGTGCACATTCAGGTGACCAGATGCACATTTTTTCAGAAATAAATATTCATCCATCCATTATCTATACACGCTGTATCCTCATTAGGGTCGCAAGGGGGTTGGAGTCTATCCCAGCTGACTTAGGGTGAAGGCAGGGGACACCCTGGACGGGTCACCAGTCCATCACAGGGCTACATATAGAGACATACAATCACTGACATTTACACCTTCACATGCAATTTAGAGTCACCAATTAACCTCAGAATGTTTTTGGACTGTGGGAAGAAGTCAGAGTACCCGGAGAAAACCCACGCATGTACAGGGAGAACATGCAAACTCCACGCAGAAAGATTCCAGGAAGGCCAGGACACAAATCATTGATTTTCTACCTGCGAGGCAAAAGTGCTAACCATCCTGTCACTGTGCAGCCATAGATGTTAACAGTTCATCCAAAAACAATTCATACCAATGTCAAATTTGGATTTGTAGTCAGTCCTTATTTGATCTTGATTTGATGGGTTTGTTCTGTGTGGAAAGACAAACAAGGGACAAGAGATGGAAGGACAGTGTGTTAGAAAGATATACAATACATTTTAACTATGTATTTTCTTTCTTACCTGGTTTGTGTCTTTCCTTGTTTGTCTTTGTTTCTTTCCTTCCTTTCTTTTTAATTTTTTAAAATAAAGACTGTAGTTTCTTTTCATCACTCCTGGATCAGGTTTGATGTTTTTACCGCCACCGTGACGTCAACAAGAGATAGAGTAACTGATAAAATAAAAAAAGAAAGCAGATCAAAACAGGTAACAGTCAGAGAGTTCAGGTAAGAAAAATCTCCAGAGCTCCAGCAGTATCGGAGATCTTGATGGTTCTCTGTAATGTTGGGTTTTTTTTTACTTAAAACCATGTCCAAGTGCATGTGCGAGTCATGGCTACAACCAAAGAGTTGAATGAGTTGGAAAGACTGGAAAGAATGTCAAGCCATATCCAAGTGTTACCAAGTCCCAGTGGCCCCAGAACAAAGCTTAATGAAAAAGTATGAGTTCCACACTATGAAAAATCAAAAAGGGCATGGTAGAAAGCCTAAAGTGACCTCTGCACTGGCAAGAATGGTAATGTGAGGGGCCAAGAAGAATCCAGATAAATCTGAACAATGCTGGCAGACACTTCAGCAGATAATGTGCAAGGCTGGTCTCCAAGGACACTGACAAAGGAGGACTCCAGATCTCCAAGACAGACACATAAAAGCTCACCTGGACAAAAGAAAAAAGAAAAAAAAAGAGAGAGAGCAGACAGCAGTTCTGTGGTCAGACAAAATGAAAACAGACTTTTTCATTTTTTGACACAGAAACATGACTTTCTTTGGGTGAGATAGTGCAGAAGTGTTCAAACATGGTGGCCAGAACGGAATGTTTTGGAGGTGTGTGTTCTTTTCTGCAGGGGATCTGCAGGAAAAAAAAAACAAAAACAAAAAAACTTGTTCTTGGGCAGCATTGGGCCTTCAAACAAGACAATGGTCAGAATCAGACAGCACAAGTGGTCAAGAAACGGTTCACAGACAACAGTATGAACATGATGGAGTGGCCCAACCATTAAAATTATTAACACATTGTCTTACTGCCATTTGTTTGTCAGTTCCAGCAAGAAGAGATCTACTGGTCAACAGCTACAAATCCAAATTTGGCACAAGTGTCAGTAATTTGGAGATTAAGTGTATGTATTCAGATATGTGGTCATGCTTATTTTACAGAAATATTAAATCTACTTGTCTCTCTTTACCACATTATATGATTTGCAAACCATGCTAGTATGTGATTGCATAAATAACTGTAAGTGCCGCCCTTGCAAAATCCAATTAGGCAGAGAATGAATAAATGAAATCAGTTGGAGAGGCATGTGAACAAGATAAGTCAGTTAGTCTTTATCTAGGTTAAAACAGGCTCAGAGTGTCACCATCATTGATTTGCATTTGCTTTCACAGTAACTGACAACCCTCTTTAATCAATTCTGTAGGGATGTACAACATAATAATATAGCCTGGCAGGGGAGGATGAATTACTAGGATCCTTTACTCTCATAGACAGTAGTAGAAGTGCCTCAATGTCAAATACTCAGCAGAATTTAGTGTGGCCGAGCATGGTTTAGCAGTTTTAAATACTGGGGCGTAGTTTAATATCTAATGTGTTAGACTTTACGTTATGCTATTGCTTTGCATGTTTGACGTTTGCATATGAAGTCAGAAATAATAGCTGGTAAACATTGTCAGTCCCAAATATCAGGAAATGACAATGAAGAAGATTCATAATTGTAGAATTTGTAGCAGAGCTGTTGTAACGGAATGCATGAACAAGTGTATCTAATATGGTGGCCACTGTGTATATGTGTGTGTATTTGAACTGTGCTTCAGTCTTGATCTGACACATGTTCAACTAATACATTGTAGAAAACAGTAAGACGATTCTTAAATACAATCTTGAGCATTACCTTACTCACTAAAGGTGTGCCCATGCCGAACACCAAGTGAATTTCTGTGGTGCTTATTCACACAAACCTCACAGCTGGCCTGCATATAGTCTGTATTTATCTGCACACTGTAAGGACATTAGAAATTCATGCAGCATGAGTGTCAAGTGTGCGTTGACTCAGCCACTAGAAGATTTCATCATTCATGAAAAATTCCGGCTCTCTCCAAGCCCCTTTCCTTCTCTCCTCATCTCTTCCTCATGAAGGAATCATAAAACCTTGAGAAAAGTGAAAAATATGCTGACTTCTAAGCAGTGGTGCCAGATTTTTAGCATATTTACCTGCTGAAAAGTCTGTGTCATGCATGTTTGTTATGTAGCCAAATATTCAAACGGGCTTTAATAAACTGATGTTATCAGTCATTGCATGTGGAGTGAAACCTACTGGAACCCTGTCAATATTAATCTTATTTCTCATGGGAGAGTAGGGCATTATGTATAGGTGGAGGAGGCCCAAATGTTTCAAAAAGGTTGCCCAGATTGTCACAGTCTGCAACAATGTAACACTGTTTACAGACCCAGCAAAGTAAAAAGTAGCCCAATGTCTTGCACCAATGCATCTTAGTTAGCTTGTAACAATTACAGCTGAACTGCATCCTTACACTGGCTGTATGTGCAGTTGTGCCAAATTTAAATCTTAATTGCGCCCAATTGGAATACACTACCAGTCAAAAGTTTGGACACACCTTCTCATTTAATGTTTTTTTCAAGACTATTTACATTGCAGAATCTCACTGACGACATCAAAACTATGAATGAACACAAAGTAAAACAACCCCACACCATCACACCTTCTCTTCCATGCTTCACAGTGGGAACCATGCACGGAGAGACCATCCGTTCACCTTTCCTATGTCGCAAAAAGACACGACGGGTGGAACCAAAGAGCTCAGATTTGGACTCATCAGACCAAAGCACAGATTTCCACTGGTCTAATGTCCATTCCTTGTGTTTCTTGGTCCAAACAAATCTGTCCTGCTTGGTGATTTTCCTTGGTAGTGGTTTCTTAGCAGCTTTTTGACCATAAAGGCCTCAGCAGTTGATGTATAGATGTGCCTGCTACTAGAACTCTGTGTGGCATTTATCTGGGCACTAATCTGAGGTGGTGTTAACTTGCCATTTCTGAGGCTGGTGACTCAGATGAACTTCTCCTCAGCAGCAGAGGTGCCTCTTGGTCTTCCTTTCCTGGGGCGGTCCTCATGTGAGCCAGTTTTATTGTAGCACTTGATGGTTTTTGTGACTGCACTTGAGGATACCATCAAAGTTTTTGCAATTGTTCGGACTGACATTCAGTTCTTCAAGTGACGATGGACTGTCATTTCTCTTTACTTAGCTGATTGATTCTTGCCATAATATAGATTCTAGCAGCTGTCAAATAGGGTGTCAACTGTGTACCAACCTGACTTCTGCACAACACAACTGGTGATCCCAACCCCATTAAGAAGTTAAGAAATTCCACAACTGAACCTTGACAAGGCACACCTGTGAAGTGAAAACCATTTCAGGTGACTACCTCATGAGAGGGTGTGTCCAAAGTTTTGACTGGTCGTGTATGCTTCTGCATACAGATATATAAATGACCTGAGAAGCAGATCAATTAATCTTAGCCCATTTGATATATCCATGCTAATTCCAAACAGTAGTCATTTCTAACTGCCATGTGCAGATAGTGTTGAAGAAATGACCAACTTTTTAAGTATGTCGTTGCCTATTATTTTAGTTTCTTCTTGAGCTTCTTGAGTCACATTTTAAATAGTCCAGATCAAACCGCTGCAACTGCTGATTCTGTTGCCTTCAAATGGCTGATTTAATCATGCCTCAAAAGATAAATAACAAATCATTTCTTGTTCTAATATGAGGCCAAAGACTGTGCTGATCAAAAAATAATTACTCAGAAAGGTTTTGGACACTGATTCAACATCACTTTAATAAATGAGCAAACTGTGAAACATATCTTCCACAGCTGTAAAATCATGCAGTATCAGTGTCCTTGTGGAGTTCAGATAGCGAAAGGAAAACAGCAACAACAGAGCAATGTACCAGCATGACAAAATCATGTCTCAGGCTCACAAAACCTGTGTTCCACTCTCACAGCTGTTCAAGAAAGAAGGCCTCGAGAACAGAAGTTCAGGGAAGCCACTCTTCTACGAAAAGGAGAAAGTGGGAGGGTCCGGTATGCTCCAGGTCCAAATCGAGGGCACGGGAACTGTCTTTTCAACACATGCAGGAAGTTTCCACAGGCCATCCCCAGTGCAGGCACTCAGGCTGTTAATCTGGCTTAATACTACCACCCACTCCCATATCCTTCCAACAGTTGCTGTGAGTTTGTTTTAGAGGCTGGGCTGGTTCGCTGTATCTTGTTTCACATGGCACTCCACTACCACTCGATGAGCACTTTGGGATGCAGTTAATCTCTGGAGTAGATGTTGAGAAAAGTCCCAGAGAGGGGCTGAATGGAGGATATCAGAACACTTCAGTGTCAATTGTGAGAGTGGATCTGTATGGACCAGACCATTATACAGGCACATATTTTTTAGACAATGCTAAAAGGGCTTTAAAGGTAAAACAGTCATGGGAATATTTTAATGATATTTTGTAGAACTTTCTGTCAGTGAGAGTCAACACAAAACCTAAAAACCCAGCACACGACAGAACTAGCAGGTTAGAAGCAGTTAAGGTTGATGCACCGATTTGACCTTGATATGACTTTCACTTCTTTGTGTGTCTAGTTTTTCTTTGCTCCTCCTTATCCTTCCTGCCCACCCTACCAAGCGCCTTGAGGACACAAAGCGTTCTCATCTTCACTCACCACACCTATATTTCAAAGCCAAACAGTATGCGTCTTTTAAGAGCCTACATTTGGCACCGCTGTTCAGATTTTCCATTTCAGGCTCGCCCATATCATCAAGTTCATAATTCTTTGACTTCTTCCAAGTTATTTACCCTGGAAACTGAAACTCATCCAGTTCAAAGACAAAATGAATAGAACAGTTGAAAACTGCAATATTTTATGTTGTGTGTAAAACCTTGTTCCGGATGGAAGACCATTCCAAAGATAATTGTCCTTGATGTCTTTTTTCCACTTGCGGCACTTTTGTTTGAAGCTTTCAATATCAATTGCTCTCTGGTGTGGCAAAAACTCAGAACTCTCCAGCTGTACATTTGCAGACAGACTGACATACAGCAGGCAGTGTAACAGGTTGTGATTAAACTGATTTACTGAACAGAACACATTTTAAATCTTGCTTGACAGAGGCTACATTCTTTGGATAATAGTTGGTGACAATAGGTGATATATGACTCAAATAAGCCTTGAATAAATTAAGTCATTTAAAAAAAATTCAACCCATTATTACACTGTGCTGACTGTTCCAAAGTGTATTAAAGTTAGACAAGGACTACATTATTTACATAGCTGTCAGATCAAATTGCTGCAATATCAGCAAATCACAGATGCAGGAAACAGATCGTGACAAACACAATGAAGCTTACTGTAAATCTTATCGTAGCAATTATTCGTAACATAAAAAAGGCATGAATAGGCTCATTGTGTTTTGAATAGATTGGAGTTTAGACGAGCGTCTCTGCTGCCAAGAGCAAAGCTGATGTCATCATAATGTGGTGAGGAGAAGTGGACTTCCCTGAAGTTTTGGCCAGTCAGTGACACGGACACGAAACACAGTGCACCAACATGACCTTAGACATGTACACAGCAAAGTAGCAGCCCCGTGTTAATGCCCTCTAAAACAACCCACTGGAACCATGAAAAGGGTGAAGGTGTAGAATTTGGTGTAGTCAACATTTTACATGAACGGTGGAATAAATTTCTATGACTGGTGTGGTGGAAAACCTTTGATCCATATGTGTTTCTACATGTATGTGTGATATATATATATATATATATATATATATATATATATATATATATATATAGAGAGAGAGAGAGAGAGAGAGAGAGAGAGAGAGAGAGAGAGAGCTTAAAACAACCATATTTCATCAAAATAACTTAATTCTACATGGATAATTCAAATAAATCCACCACTTACAGTCACCAAATTCTGTAAAAAAAAAAAATCTGCACTGCTCATCACCTCACCCATGACCAACATTCATGTGTGACAAAAAACTCAGGCACTTTTGGCTGAACTGCATGTATGGGAACAAAAGTGAACATAAATTCACCACTTTTCCCAGTAACACATGTGGAAACTTCACTTTTCTAGATTCAAGTTGTTTTTTTCATTTCACTGAAAAAAAACATATTCAAAGAAAGTCAATCCTGTTTAGAAAAACAATAGAAAATTAATGATTTAGGCTATTATAACTTTATTATACTTCACACACCCGGGGGGGATGGCTTGCTTTATCCACCCAAAGCATCTCAAAGGATTTAATCTTTTATTTGTTTTTCGCTAGTGTTTTGATTATGTTCAACTGCTTTGTAACTGTGTTTTGTATTTGCTGCTGCCTATCCTGGCCAGGACTCCTTGCAAAAGAGGTTGTTAATGTCAATGGGATGTCTCCTGATTAAATAAAGGTTAATAAAATAAATAAACAAATAAAAAAACACATTTTTAAGTTCTCTCTACGCCCAGCTATGTTTGAGTATCTAAGTGGTGCAAAGCAGCCGTTCAGTTTCCTGAAGTCCTCGGCCCAGTTTGTGTAAAAGCAATCTGACAGGCAGCTGTTGAAACTGAATGTAACCTCAGGCGCTTCAGCAGTTCTTCATTAGCATTTTTCTGGCTGGAGATTAAAGACAAATGATGTGGACTTTGCTGTTAGACCTTGTCAACTTCCAAAAAACTTACATGAGACACAAAGTCATCTGTTCCCTTTTACTTGCTAAATTTCAGTTTGATAGACTTTGCAGTTGTTTTTCCTGATCACATTTTTATAATTTTGTTATACGTTTAATAATTCTTAACCTGTCGTCATCATTGCTTTTATGTCTTTACTAATTTACATTTCCCATTGTTTGTGAGGCACAGGCATTAAAGACAATAACGATGAGGTAGTGATTCTAAATTTTAAAAAAATATTAAATAAAACACAAAACTATTGCAAGCAATTTCTGGAAGAAGATGCATTAGGACAGTTGAGATGGTCCATGACAATGACAAGCTGTTTATTATATCTGCTGACAAAGTAATCATATGCATAGTTAATGCATTGGAGTTTGCTTTTGTCAGCACAAAACTTCAGGCCAAATAGTGATTTTTTTCCTCTCACTCTAGATGTACGAGAGCTCATGTACTAGCACATGTTACACTTTTTAAATTGCTGATGAAGCTCATGAGATAATGACCATTTTAATTACAAAAGTAAAGTGAGACACTTTCTTCTGCTCTTTCTGCAGCAGCTTCCCTCAGCAGGACATTGTGGGAAGTCCTCCAGAACCAGTCAAGAAACACGACAAAGAGCTCATGGCGCTGACTCGTTCTCCAAACCTCAATCTGAATGAGCATCCACTAGGTGCACCGCAACAGGCCTGATCCTGAGGATTTAAAGGATTTGCTGCCAACATCCCATTGCCAGACGCCTCAGGAGACTCCCAGAGGTCCCATGTCCATGTTCCAGCTGGTCAGAGTTATTTTTAGGGCGCATAGGGGATAAACACAAAATTAGTGTGGTTTTCCTTGAGTGGGCTGAGCATGTAAATCCACATATTTTGAGCCTTACTCTTGCATTTATAATTTAGATATTATTTTGAAGTTTGTCAGTTTGTCTGAAGCTACCTCTTATATTCGGCTTGTGGAATTATACTACTTACATTCAGATTTGTTGAATATCACTTTAATTATGGGTAGTAGCCTCTGACCACTACACACTCACCTCTTTCACTGAAAGCTGGAAGACAGTTCTAGCACAGACAGATGATAGCTTTAATGAAACCAGTTATCCATGATCATCAGAGTGTAATTTCATGTGCTTTTCAACCTGTTGCAGTAACAGTTTCTGGGGTTTAGTTTGTCCACAGTTGTGTGTCCTCGTTTCCTTGTGGCTATTACACATGATTACTGTGCATCCACTGAGTCAAAATTCAGGACAAAATTGAATGTTTACCACCTATGGTACATTGATTACTCACATCACAAGCCAAAATGAAGTGGTCAGACTCCCTTTATGCACATGGACATTCAATGTGCAGGAGCAGTGAGTAGGGGTGGCTGGACTATTCCTAAAACCCATTTAAACCTGTGTGTGAGTACTTGAAATTATAGGTGGGCTGACTTGTCTTTTTTTCCCCATAATGCAGCACTGTGAAAGCAAATTCTATTCTATCCGTGAGTGGACTGTCACTTGAAGTGTGCTCGCAGGTTATATTAGTCATCGTTCTGATGAGTCATTCATGCTGCAGTACTGGAGCTATCAGAATGAGAAGATAAGAACTCTGCGTCAGGTACAGTTTATTTTTATGAACGCAACAGTAGATGTTTCCCTTCTGACGTAAACATTAAAGGGGAACTTCGTGTTTTTTTTCAACCTGGGGTCTGTTTTCATACACACGTGGACAAAATTGTTGGTACCCCTCAGTTAAAGAAGGAAAAACCCACAATTCTCACTGAAATCACTTGAAACTCACAAAAGTAACAATAAATAAAAAAATTTTGAAAATTGAATAATCAAAAACAGCCATCACTTTTGAATTGTTGATTAACATAATTATTTAAAAAAACAAACTAATGAAACAGGCCTGGACAAAAATGATGGTACCTCTATAAAAGATTGAAAACTATTTGACCAGAGTGACATGATTAACTCAGGTGTGTCATTTAATTGACATCACAGGTGTTTCCAAACTCATAATCAGTCAGTCTGCCTATTTAAAGGGAGACAAGTAGTCACCCTGCTGTTTGGTGAAAAGGTGTGTACCACACTGAACATGGACAACAGAAAGCGAAGGAGAGAATTGTCCCAGGACATCCGAAAAAAAATTATAGACAAACATCTTAAAGGTAAAGGCTATAAGACCATCTCTAAACAGCTTGAAGTTCCTGTGACAAGAGTGGCTTATATTATTCAGAAGTTCAAGACCCACGGGACAGTAGCCAACCTCCCTGGACGTGGCCGCAAGAGGAAAATTGATGACAAATTGAAGAGACGGATCGTTGGAATTGTATCCAAAGAGCCCAGAGCAACCTCCAAAGAAATTAAAGGTGAACTCCAAGGCCAAGGTACATCAGTGTCAGATCGCACCATTTGTCGTTGTTTGAGCCAAAGTGGACTTCATGGGAGACGACCAAGGAGGACACCACTGCTGAAAAAAACTCATAAAAAAGCCAGACTGGAATTTGCAAAAATGCATGTTGACAAGCCACAAAGCTTCTGGGAGAATGTCCTTTGGACAGATGAGACCAAACTGGAGCTTTTTGGTAAGGCACATCAACTCTATGTTCATAGACTCAAAAACCAAGCATACGAAGAAAAGAACACTGTCCCTACGGTGAAACATGGAGGAGGCTCAGTAATGTTTTGGGGCTGCTTTGCTGCATCTGGCACAGGGTGTCTTGAAAGTGTGCAAGGTACGATGAAATCTGAAGACTATCAAGGCATTCTGGAGAGAAATGTGCTGCCTAGTGTCAGAAAGCTTGGTCTCAGTCGCAGGTCATGGGTCTTCCAACAGGACAACCATCCAAAACACACAGCCAAAAACACCCAAGAATGGCTGAGAGAAAAGCGTTGGACTATTCTAAAGTGGCCTTCTATGAGCCCAGATCTGAATCCCATTGAACATATGTGGAAGGAGCTGAAACATGCCATTTGGAGAAGACACCCATCAAACCTGAGACAACTGGAGCTGTTTGCTCATGAGGAGTGGGCCAAAATACCTGTTGACAGCTGCAGAACGCTCATTGACAAATACAGAAATCGTTTAATTGCAGTGATTGCCTCAAAAGGTTGTGCAACAAAATATTAAGTTATGGGTACCATCATTTTTGTCCAGCCCTATTTCATTAGTTTGTTTTTTAAAATAATTATGTTAATCAACAATTCAAAAGTGATGGCTGATTTTGATTATTTAATTTTCAATAAATTTTTATTTATTGTTACTTTTGTGAGTTTCAAGTGATTTCAGTGAGAATTGTGGGTTTTTCCTTCTTTAACTGAGGGGTACCAACAATTTTGTCCACGTGTGTATGTCTTTTCATACATGTGAGTGATGGAGAAATGAATTTTCGACATAGCTCCAGTATTTAGCCAGGCAGGCAGCTTTGCAGCTCAGCTAGCGAAAAGTATCGGTTTTGGCGTGAGCTATCGCGCGATTTCGGAACGAGATTTGCTTTCTAGCGTCCTGAGATTTGGATACAGACCACAACAAATAGCGATCGCCAAGTAATATGGAGGTTTTCGTTAACTTCTCATCTCTATTATGTTGTGGGACACTCGTTGAGACTATCTGAGCTGGTCAGTGTGGGGAAAAAAAGGATGTTGGGGCGGACTTTGACGCGGGGGGGCAAGTTGCCCCATACTTTTCGCTAGCTGAGCTGCGAAACTGCCTGCCTGGCTAAATACTGGAGCTATGTCGAAAAGTAATTTCTCCATCACTCAGATGTATGAAAAGACACATGAAAACACTACAGACCACAGGTTGAAAAAAAAAAAAAATGAAGTTCCCCTTTAAGTCCTTCAGCGAACATTCAGTGGCCCTAAAGCAACAAAATTGCATTCGATTGGGCTTATTTTGTCACATTGCTGTTTCTAAAGCCAAAGTTCATTGACAAGAAGTCTATTTTTTTAAAATTATTTAAAAAAAAATTGTAAATGCATAGTTGGAAAAAAATAAAGCGCTTGAATTATTTATGATGTTACACACTTATTCTACCAATAATTTGACTTTTAGAAGGGAGTCCTTTCCTCAGGTTGTCACTGCTAAGACAGAGGTTCAGCTGTTACATCTATATATTTATGTCACAGTAGAGATGGCAATTCAGTAGAATTGGCAATTTTCCAAGTACAGGGGTCGGCAACCTTTAACACTCAAAGAGCCATTTTGACCCGTTTCCCACTGAAAAAACAATGGGAGCCGCAAAATCCTTTTGGCATTTAAAATGAAGACAATACTGCATATATCGCTTTGTACCTCTATACCCTTGTTAATCAGTCGTGATTAATTAATTACAAAGCCTCTAATTAGATAGATTCATTTTTTTAATGTGTCCTACTACTAATATTGTAGCAAATATTGGAGCAAAAATGACATTAACCAAGTAAGATAAATATCTTACTTGGTTAATGTCATTTTTGCTCCTGGACCTCATATGTTACGTAATGTTAGCTGGAAATCAATATTTGGCGAATGTCTATGTAACTTGTAAAATCTATTTATCTAAAGCTAATAACTTCTCTCCAGTAAATCGCTGCCCTATTTTCCAAGACGACACTCCTCTGACTCTCTGACCTGCTGCCTAGATGGACGTGACATCGATCCGTGCTCTCACGAGTAGCATCGTATTAACCTGACATATCAAAGAGTAGATACTGAGCAAGAGAGTTATCCATAGTTTACTTTAGTACTCAGTACCCGACATAATGCAGGACTCTGCTGTGAAGGCGGAGATGTGTGGCGGTGGCGTATTTGCGACAATTGTTTTTTTTAAAAAGAAAGAAATTTGAAGGAGCGACGGCGAGGAGGGGCTCGACACACGGGAAGCGACAGTTGAGGGGGAATGCGAAAGTCATCACAACAGGAGATAAATTCAACACACTTGGCAGCAGCAGGCAACGGCGACACACGTCGCGCTGTGCAAAAGCACAGATCACTTGTTGATCGCAGTGTTGAAAAAGAAAATGAAATTGCATTTTGGAATATTGATTTTTAATTTCATTTTTGAGTCAAATAGTGCAGCCATGACTTTGAAATGCAAAAGCATTTCTGCTAATGCTTTTGCATTTTCGAATTTGACATTTCAAATTGAATTTTGTTACCTTTTTGCTGGTGAACGTTTTGAAAATTAAATGTCAAATGTGATTTGCTTTTGCTTTTTCATTTAGTCACAGAATGAGCAGTGTTGAAGAAGAAAATGAAATTGCATTTTGGAATATTGCTTTTTAATTTCATTTTTGAGTCAAAAAGTGCAGCCATGACTTTGAAATGCAAAAGCATTTCTGCTAATGCTTTTGAATTTGAGTTTTGAGTCACATTCGCTTCCATAGGAGATTTGCCAATTGTACTGAATTGCCATCTCTACTGTGACATATATATATATATATATATACACATACACACACACCAAGATGCCTAGTCTCACACATTCCGGTGTGAGACTGAGTTCACACAAGATGCCGGCGCACATGGTTGCAGCGGCTCATGGCTCTCCTCTCATCCCCCCCCCCATATTGTTTTACTTAACTTATTCAGCTTATCTTATTTATTATTTCTTTTATCTTTTTTGTTATTTTTATTACATGTATTGTCTTGCACTAATGGAGATGCTCTTAATCTCATTGTGCTAGTGTATAGTGACGATAAAGGCATTCAATTCAATTCAGTCACCTAAAGTCATTCACTACTTTAAGCTAAAGGACAAAATGCAATACAAGTTCAGGAATATTCTTCTTCAAAAACATCAATTTCAACACAGGAGTTTTCCTTTTCTAATCTTGTGTTAACAAATGTGTCAGGCAGAAAACATCTGTATCAGATAGTAGAATTACTGCCTGCTAATGAATGGATTCTGTCTAAAACATGCATTACCCATCATGAAACATCCTTTGGAGTTCAGTGGGTAGATAGTGAGAGGATCCTTAATGACAGCGAACATAGACATGAGAGATACAGATTCTCAGTGGAGAAAACTCCAGTGTTCTTATTTGCTTTAGTTTGTTTCCCAGTTGACTGTGAGAAACATCAAAGGCATTGCATTATTCTAGAGGCCTTTGTATGGAGATAAAATCCTAAAACCAATGATGATTAAAATAGCAAAGTGTTGTACTTGATCATTTCATATGGCAGTCTGCAGTTTTTCTCCACCTTTCTTTCCTGCTGCAGCAGCTGTGTTACTTTAATAATGCTGTAGTAGATTTTTAAATTATTTGTATTGGTTTAGAAATTGTTCTTTTTGTGGAAAGTATGCAGCTATAGATCTGTAGATGTTTGTCATAGTCGGTAGCCTATAACCAGGTTCAGAAAGCCTGGATATAGTGCAGCAGATAACTGCAAAATACTTCACTTTGTGATGCAAGCATGAAATTTGGCACAAATAAGGTCCACTTTTTGGAAAAAAGGCGTTAGCCACGCAAAATTCCAAGATGGCGACCATTTTTTCAAGATGGCCACCATGTGCACCGTAAATTCGTATTCTGCAGCAAAATATTTGAAACAAAATGCAACATTAAGGGTAAAAACCAAAGATTCTAGTGTCTAACAGTTTAGCCTGATTATTTTTTGTCATATAACATCACACAGCATAGTTGTAACAGAGATGGTGTCCAAAATGTCTGCCACAAAACCAAAAAATGCTCAGACTTCAGGAAATAATGGTGGAAATAATAGAATAGTGATTTTTGATCTATCACTAGGTTTTTGGGATCAATTCATTAGATGGACACCATCCTAGTTATGTGTATTGCTGAAACAAAGATGCAGTCCAATATCGCTGTTACAATAGCCATAAACCATTGTTCATGAACTAGCAATTAGAACTAAATTAGGGTTTGTATGATTTGCTAACTTGATATGGTTTTCACCAATTTGTGATAATACAGTCTGCACTGTGTTTGTACCGGCTCATGAAAATAAAGTGCATGGCGTGACTGTTCTGGCCCATGACAGAACGTGACAAGCCTACAAAGAATGATCCTTGGAGATGAAGAATGATCTGTGCTAAATTTCATACTGACGACATAAGATATTCTGATAAATATAATGGAAGTAGCTTCAGCACAGTTTTCAAGACATTGAGATTTATGGATTTCATGGCAGCCATCTTTGCTTTGATCAGGTACTCTAGCCCAGAAAACCTCTCTTTTAGATACTTTAGTCCATAAAACCTAGATATACATGCAAAATATAATCTTTCATTCAAATACTTGGCTTGAAAAGTGAACTTTTCAATCAAGATGGCGGCCATCTTGGAATTTTGCATGGCTAACACCTTTTTTTTTTTTTTTTTTTTTTTTTTTTTTTTTTTTTACAAAAAGTGGACCTCAAAGAGTATTTGTGCCAAATTTCATGCTTGCATCACAAACCAAAGTATTATGGGGGTATTTTGCAGTTATCTGCTGCACTAATAAACAATTTGATAACCTGCTTCCTTTGACCACTCAGCCTGACAACAGTTGTTAAGTGAAACCAGATAACAAAAAGATATCCTCTGTATGCTGAAGTTCATAGAACAGCCCTCTAAGCTCATACTGATATAAACTCCAAGGTCATCCCTTGACAAAGATGTGTTATATAATCAAGTGTCTTCCAGATGTAAATAAGATCTTTTAAAATGATGTCCCAAGGAAGAACGAATCCTTGGGAATGAAAGCTTCTTTGGCAGTGACGGAGTGCTTTCTAAAATAAATAAATGCTCCATATAGCACTTGAGAAATCAAAGCAGGGATATAAAAAGCTATACAAGGATATATTTGTCTGTCTAATTGTAACTAATAGGTTTTCTTCTGCTTTTTGTCATGCCTTGGTCCATTAGAGAGATGCCCTCCAGATATGTATTAGAGTACTCTACTTTTATACAACTAGTTTGAGCCTGAACTTTTAAGGCAACAAATTATAAGCAGATTCTGAGAAAAAAATGACTTTTTAACACAGCTTAATACTGAAGATGAAACTGTGAGCATGGAATCAAATGCTGAAAGGTCTGATGGAGAGTGAAGGAAAGAGCCAGGGTAGATTTACTGCTTTATCCAAAAAGTGAGGAACCTGTGACCTGGATGACAAGTCACACCCAAGTAGACACAGATACTGAGTGCATGCTTGTATGTATAAATGAGTCAGCCCCAAATTACTTCTTCTCAGAGGCTCAAAAGCAGCACTACGGTTAAATTGTTTTGTTTTTGTGTGTCTTCTGATACAAAGCCCGGTAGCACTCCCACACTGAAGTCAACAATCATTCAATATCATTTCCTTAATTGCATTCAATCAAGAGCAAAGGGCAAAGGACGGAGGGGGAGATTTTGTAAACAATCCATCCGGTGTTTACAGAAAAAAATCTTATCTGGGGATGTGCAGGAGATTAAACATGAGGAGGATTTGTTTTGCTTGGGACAAGAAAAGAAAAAGCATTGTAACCCACCAGCAGACCAGCGGTTGCAGTTTTAAATATGACGTTCAAAATATAATTAAGCCATGACATTTCCCCCCGTTTTTCAATATTGTTTATAAAGGTATGCATTAGCTAGCACATGTGGTCGTGCCAATAAAACGTGCAGCAGTGGTTCCCAAGCTTGGGTCTGGAAGTTTGACGATGACTAATGAGAAAAGAGGAAGACAAAACATCTGCTGCAAACGTCATTTTTTTTTTTTTTTTTTTGATGCTTTGCCAGTACTATAAACACTAGTCCATCCATTATCTATACACCACTGTAGGGTCACGGGGGGCTGGAGTCTATCCCAGCTGACTCAGTATGAAGGCAGAGTCGCTAATCTATCACAGGAGTACACATAGAGACATACAACCAAGCACATGCTGCACAGGGGAAACATTTAAACTCTAAACAAAGATCCCAGGCCAGGATGTGAACCAGGATCTTCTAGCTGTGTGGCAATGATGCTAACAACCAAGACACTATGCAGCCCCAAGTATAGAAAATAAAACAATTATACAATTATATAATTCTGCAAGGCCAACAATAGGTTAGACTTCAACACATTGGTTATTTCACAGTTCCAGCTGACAGTTACCGTTTCTTGTCAGCATGACCACATGTGACTGTCCCCTACCAATAAGCACACAGAAAAACGATCATTTTAACATAATGTAGCACTTGTAACGGAAATATGCTATCATTAGGTGGGCTAAGGGCTAGGCTATGGAAAAGGTTCGGCTCTGGGAGCTGTGTCAAAATTAATGAACACAAGACTCAAATTAGGGTACCGGTAATGTATAAAAAATAATCAACGGAAAATACATCAAGCCAAAACAAAACAATAACAGAAAATCTTAGTGAGAATAAATCAAACATTCACCTGTAATTCAAGCAACTAAATCATAATTCAGCAGCTTCACTTTTAACAATTAAAAGTGACAGTGCTATGTTCAGTTCAACAATTCAATGACAGTTTTAAATTCAGGTGAGTGTGGGTCCACTGTTGCCAATGGTGCTAATCAAACAAGTCCATGAACAAATCCTAACAAAATGAAAACAAATCCAAACAGGGTGAAACTATCCATCTATGCAAGTCCTACCACACCAAGATGAAGCTGTGAGGCTTGATGCCTGCCAATGAGTGGGGTGGTGAAGGTAAATCTAGCCAACTGTTTTCCGGTTCGTTCCAGGGTAGCTCGCCATCAATTCTTCCACAGGAGACAAACCTGTTCAGCAGACAGGCTTCATTATTGTCATCATCATAATCATCAGCATCATCACATTTTCCATTAGTTGCTCACCTATGTTCAACACAGTATGGGTTCATGTGGATGGCATCTAAAAATCCAGAAGCATGGTTCCAGTGGTGAAGGCCTGTTAGCATTAGCATGATACTAAACAGCTTTCAACATGCTTAGCAAGAGTTTGAACTCACTTCCTCTTTGATGGTGTGATTTCCAGGTTTCCAGGCTTGTGAAAAGTGAATGGTTTCCAGTAATGAGTGGTGTGGGGTGATCCTGTTGTTCAAGTTACTGCTGTGTGTGACTGAATGAAGCTGATGTGCTTCAAACAAAGGAATGGGGCGGATTCCAGGCGGGAGAGAGACTGCTGGTGATTGGTTCAGGTGTTGTGACCGACAGTGAGGAGATCCAGTAATATGGAAGTGACTGAGTGTGACTGCTTGTGACTGGCAGGTGTCTGTTCATGTTGGGAATCTTGATGGCCAACAATGAACTATTACAAAGTGACTATTGCAGAGTGAGTGCTACAATAGCCTGCAACATTTTCCAGTCCAATGTGAAAGACAAAGACATCTGCACCAAAAATGACAACTTGTGCATCATAGTTATTGGCAGCCAATGCTGAATAAGAGATGATTCACAAGCAAAAAAAAAAAAAAAAAAAGACTCACTACTGAGAACTCTGAACAGTGCAAAAAAAGTTATGTAGAAAAAAAGTTGTATTTATGGTGCAAAAATCAAGATGTGCAAAACTGGAGTCCTGTGGTAGGATGTGGGGATGGGACTGGGGCATTGGGGATTTGAATATTTCTTTAAAATGTAATAGAAAATGCAAATTAGTTCTACGGGAACCTACGTTATGGGAAACAAATCTGCTTCTGAACTCAAACCATGATCTCTCCCTCAACCTAACCAAATCATTTTGTGTCTAAAACTAACCAAAACCATTGCCATATAGCAAGACCATGCTATAAATTAAAATGTTTTTCTCAACTATGATCTGTCATGGTTTTAAAAATCACAGACAAATTACACCATTATGTCAGGAGGAGCATCAGATCAGAAAATGTGTTAGGCTGTGGGTTGTGGACAAACAATTATTTTCAAGGGTTTGTTGGAACTTTACATACAGTATGTTTACTGCATTATACATACATAATACAGAGTATTGATTAAGTAGTAAAACCTGTAAGAGAAGGATGTCATGTGTGCATTCATGTGCAAGACATTTTCCAAGGCAAAGTTATATCCTGTGGTAAAACAGCATGTGATCACACCCTTCAGAGGTCATTATCTTGACACTGCATTGTATTAGAGGAACCTGCACTACACTACAACACCAACTGCTTCACACTGTACTGCTCGGTAAGGTGATCTCGAATGCCACGCCAAGTCTTTGGGGAATTTTGCATACTTACTTTGGTATTCTTACTTGCAGTATGTCGCTAGTCCTGGGTTCTCAGATGTCTTGCTTGGAGCGAGAACCTCTGGATGCACTTCAGACTGTCTCCGTTTAAACACACTGTCGACTGTTTTGATATTCAGTCCATTCAATTCCTTGAAGTCCATGGCTATATTTTTGCACACGTGCAAGGATTTGCAGCCACTGTAGACAAATGCATTAGCTTAAATGCCACGTTATCTGCTTCCTGAGGCAGACTTGTTGCTTCATAGAGTACTGAACACAAATTAACTGCAGCTTATCAGGCGGTAAATTGAATTTATTCATTTACCTTCCTGTTTAAATGTATTCACTTCACCTCACCTCAAATACACTGACAGAAAGTCCTTTGCTTCACTGACACATATTTCTATTACTCTTCAGAACCATGTTGCTAGTAAAGCTTACATACTTTACTATTAGAGAAGAAGAAACCGCTATTTGCTTATGATAATAGTATGCAAATTGCGAAAAAAAGAAATGCGACACTGGTAATGAAGTACATCATAGTGTTGCCAAACATCTCTCAGCCTTTGTTTTCAGAGGTGGGTTTGTCATGATTTGGGCATGTAGAAGATTTGCACAAAGTTGGTACTCAAACTGCTCATCAAGGATCAAAAGACCTGCCGTGTGAGTGTGTTCTGGGATGTTTTGGAGCAGCCACAGGGCAATCCAGAGTTTCTGGACAATGTCATGACTGGGAATGAGACCTGAATCTTCCAGTGTAACTCAGAGACCAAGCAGACCAGTGGAAGACGGACCAAACAAAGCCTACATGTCCAAGTTGTTCAATTAGATGATTCTGACCTGGGCATGGAGGTACCAATCAAATCTGACATGAATCCAGGTCAGTTTCTTTGACACTGCAAAATTGGGAATTGGCTTTGGTAGAGGTCCATGCTCTCCAATTGCATTTCTAGCTTATTATATGTTTCTGTTGTGAATGTGTTGCACAATTGCCAAAGATGAATCCAGTCTTACTTAAATTAGTTTAATTAGAAGTTTAATTATTTTGTCACATTTTCTAAAAGTTGTTTCAAGTTTTTACAAGGACTAAAGACATATGTGTTATCTAAAAATTAAGTAGCTTAGCCTTGGTCAATAATAAGAAAACACTGTTCGGAGATTCAATTCAGTTCAAGTAATTTTGATCTAAAAAGCCTGATATCATAACATAAGCTATCTCAGGGAACTTGAAGGTCAAGACCTTAAAGCGGAGAGAAGCTCAACAATTCCTGCTTTAGGTTGGAGAGGGAAAAAAATCTCCTTCAACAGGAAGAAACTTCCAAAACAACCCGACACAGGAAGACCTTGAGTCACTGAGGTGAAAGAGAGAAAAGATGAACATTTTCAGAAACAGCAAACAATAAACAGTGGACAGGTTGGTAGAGCCAGCGACCAAAGAACAGCAATGTGAAGCTCCAGAGCCAGAGATAACTGTAGAAAGAGGAAAAAATCACAAACTACAGGAGAGAGAAGACACAAAGTGGAGGACATTTAATTGTGACATATAAATGTTTCAAAAAGTAAAGAGAGACGAGAAGAGAAGAGAAGAGAAGAGAAGAGAAGAGAAGAGAAGAGAAGAGAAGAGAAGAGAAGAGAAGAGAAGAGAAGAGAAGAGAAGAGAAAATTCTCGGTGCATAGAAAAGATTCTCCAGCAGCTTAGGCTTGGACAGATAAGGAATACTCTGTGTGTCTTAGAAAGGATTTAACAGGGTTTTAATTAGCATTTCCATAATCAGCATTTCTAGTATAAAACTGCTGTAAACAAATGATAGACAAACCTATAGTCTCACTACCTACTTTACTGAAAAATATCTTTATGTTCCCTGCAGAATCTGATAGAAAATGTAAATTAATGTTAGTTACAACAAGACCCTCTGGACATAGAATGTATGGCTTCCTGCTTTGCAATCGAGGAAATGGATTCAAGGTGCAGATAAGATATGTAAACACATTTTAGTGTTGTGCCAAAAGCATTATGTTATGTTTTCCCTAATGCACCCCCCCACCCCACCCCCCACCCCACACACACACACCACATACCACTCAACTGCTACGTGTTACATTTTGGTGGAGTAACATAGTTATCTTTATGACTACAAGCAAAGAAAGTATGTGCACTTTAAGGGAGTGTTTTTTTCACAATTGCAGGAAGACTCTGCCCAGGCTCCTCGCTGCTGAGAGGGACAAGCATTTCCTTGTGTGATAGAAGAGCTACACTCTGCAGTTTGTCTCGTTAGCAGACATCCTGAACAGTCGGCTCCATAAACAAGCCTCTTCTTTCCCCTCTTCTCTGTTAAAATGAGTCAAATTGTGTAAATTGTTGGAAATTCCAATGTGGCTTGCTGAATGGCAGACTGTGCTGGAGAAAACCTTGTTTTGTCTTCATGACGCTAAAGCGGCAAACTGTTAAACCACAAATTAACAAAGGCCTCCTCATACATATTGTCATGCCTCAATGTTCAGAAAATAATGTCTATGGTCACAATCTAGGTTTACTGTGTTGGCATGCCAAATTTGATTTATTAGCACAAAGTAAACCGAAGGTAATGTTTAGTTTTGCAGCTGTTAGGTATTTTTCAAAACCAAAATTATTTCAAGAAATCCTGAGCAAAACATGACAACTCACACAACATTCAGAACTAACTAACTATATACTCATTGTCAAGACATTTTAATCTGAACCAAGAATACCAATCTGCCATGTTCCATCTACTGGTGCTACTGGAAGTAAAGGGGGTGCTTAAGGAAATCAAGAAGCTCTGTACTGAAATTTTGTTCTAATCCACAGAGTAGATGTTTAGATATTTCCCTGTTTCAGTGAAAATGTAACCCTTTAGATGAAGATGAAAAACAAGAAAAGCACTCAGAGAGTGCAGTACTCCGCCAAGGCTGCTCAGTCGTATCATTTCTGACAGATGAAATCTTCAAGAAAAAAATTATCTTGCGCTGAGCACAGGCGTGTGTTTTGAATGCGTACGTTATATACGGATACCGAATCACATGACCTAAAAATGTATATACTACTCAGAAACACCCCCACAATTTAATCAATTGTTCCTTGTATCATTTCCGATGGATAAGTCCCGGTGATAAGTCAGTGGTAAATTTGTAGTAGGATCATATGGGATCGTTAGCAGTCAGCTGACATAGTGTCCACTTGTTGTCATAGTTACAGGGACAGTATGCCGCTATCTCGCAATACAGAAATCTTTAAAAAAATCCGTGGATCCAGACTATAATTAGCATCACTGCCAAAATCTAATCACTTGGTCCTTGTGTCATTTCTGACCTTCCCTAAAAATTTCATCCAATTTGTTAGTCCTTTTTTGAGTAATGTTGCTAACAGACAGACAGACAGATGGACAAATGTATGCCAATCATCACATAAGTCCGCCACGTTCCTCAACGGAGTAGTAACAAATAACAAAGTCATCATGATTCATCTTTTGGGAACCGCAAATCAGATGCTGACCACAAGTATAAAACTGCAATCCACGTGGCTTTCTCTTCCCCTACCTTTATCAGCTTATAACTGGTTTTAAAATCCTAAAACAACAACCTTCATCAGCATTACACTGAAAACGAAAGCTTTTGTTGATGATTTAGAGCTTGTTTTTTTCAGCAAATTTGTAAATTGTATGACACTGCTCACCCATGTGCCAATGCACCAATGTTCTCCCAAAACAATTTTTTAATGGCATCGTTGCTGCATCTTGGACTGAACACCGCTCAAGACAAATGTAACTGGTTGAAAGACATACAAACAAGTCAGAGTGTTTTGTCCCATATAGCTGAATGACAATGAAATGTGCCACACTGCTGTAAGCTTTCATTAAAATCCATGTTGTCTATTTAGATCAAATCAGTGTACGGATCACCGACATGATCAACAAGAGTATTTGACTTAACAGAATTTGGTTGATGCTACCTGTAGCTACACCACACACGTCACTCGTAACTCCACATCTTGACTTCTATCCGAGTATTACTTTTTAACAGCAGACAAATAAAGCAGAATTGGAGATGGTTTATTCTGGAGGTGCAACTGAAACTCATCCTGAGAGTGCTGGTGCCAGTTGAGCTGTTGATCTCTTCCGGGTTCCAAGTGACAGATTTAGCAAGGAATTAAATCCCTAAACCTCTGGTGTCAAATCCAAGGGCACAGGAAGTATGACCGTTACTGTACACGTCAAGTGTATTTTTGTTGCCATGGACACAAATGCACGACTTGCATGGATTGCAGAACTACACAATATGAAGGTTTTTTGAGGACTGAATAATACATACTGAATTTTCTATATGAATATGTACATGGCACCGACATGAAACAACCACACTATTCAAAACATGCGCACCCATCCATTTGAAAGACACTGTAACACACACCTGTGCTATGAGCTTGCAAGCATACAAAGACACACACAGCTCTAATTACACACACGCAAATGCTCTGTCACAGCTTACCCTTCTATTCTCACTTTCTGCAGTGTCTGTGCCACTGTTACGATACACCTGTCATCACACTCGCTGGCGTCAGCTGCCAAACAGCTTTCTGGCTGATGTGCATTAGTACTTCCTGGAAGCTCTACGGTCTGGATATAGACTCACAGACATAGCACAGATCGACCAATATAGCTGATAGCTGCTGACAGAAACTTTTCTTAAACATGAAGTGTATATGGGAGGACATGTCCAAATGAGCACACCTAGATGTAGTCGATCAAGATAATTTCTCTTTTTTAGACAATTAAAAATCTAAATCCCTAATTAAGTCAGAGCACTCACCTTTGCAGCATATGCAACCTTTGCTTTACCTGCACTGGTGCAATTTTAATCAGAAAAGATATCTGCCACTGATTGCTGACACATAAGCATGCATATAGGTCCAACAGCATTGTTTGCACTGCTGGCTTATTATATTGCAACCAGCTATTTTATCAGCATCTGAATTAGCATGTTATCATCTATGGAAAGCTACTTCGAATCAACTTGTTATCCTGTTCACTCTTATTTGCATCGGTTTGATGCAACATTTCTGGTAATATTATAAAGCAGTAGCATTCTCAAATGTCCAAGTGTTTCCGATATATTAAACACTGTATTATGTATTTGATAATTGGTATTTTACACCCCGACCCAAACACAATCGCTACCATCCCATCCTGCAAAATTCTAAAAAAATAACATCTCTGCTGCTTTCTTGATCATCTGCTCTCGCTCTCAGTCAACCAGACCTCCTCTGACAAAAGAATTCAGTTCAAATTACTTGTCACCTCTCAGTGACAGTCCTCCTCTTCTCTTACTGGTCTCCTCTGCCTATAGAGTCACATTAGCTGACTTCAACTTGTTGCCAGCACGAGGAACTAGACCTGTGGCTCAAGGACTTTTTCCACTCAACCTTTCACCACAGTCTCTGTGCTTCAACCTAGAGGCTTTTGAAAATGAAATCAGCGGTAACTTTATTTCCCATATTGTTTAATATACTACTTGTCTATGATTTTTCATAAAATCCCAGATCAGGTCTCTCAAACAGGAAGCATTTCCCAGTCTCACAACGTCACACCCTTGTACACCAAAACCATCCGAGTGTTTCCCAAGGAATGTTACGGCTTGGTGAACCCCTCACCCACACACGGTCAGAGGGTGAAGCAACACCAAGATTCTCAGATATCTGCACCTGTCTGTGCAGTGAACCCAATGAGGCCTCCTCTGGGAAGTCACAGGATGCAAAGAGAAGTTTTTTTTCAGTTTAGAAAGCAATGGAGTGATAAACAGAGTGCATGCAAAGACAGAGGTCAGACAGAGTCAGGCTCAATTTCCTGGTACATTCTGTGGCTAAAGTAAGAACTTAGATTTCCCTAGATAGCTTCTTCTCAAAACCAATATAACTGCTGCACAGCGGCAACAGTGGGCTTAACCCATCTATTAAATACAGTAGGATAAATATTTGGTATTTTAAAACAGGAAAACCACAGTAAACCACACTGACCTGAAAGCGACTTTTAAGCACTGGCTCTTCCAGCCACTGCCTACTGTGGAGTCAGTCCGCGATCAAGAGCAGAATTAGGGTGTATCTGTAACCAAAAATTGGTTATCACGCCATTATATACATTTACTGCATTTTTTTGTTTTATCTATTTTACTTTTATTTTCTTTATCAGAATTAAATAGTCATTACATGCAAATACATGTAACGTCATGTCCATCTGTGATTTTGGCACATTTGTAACTTTGTGAAGCTTCCTTGTAGCTAAATAGCCAAAGCCAAGGAAGCATTTGCAAATAATTATACACTGCCAGTCAAACGTTTGGACACACAGTCTCACTCAGTGATTTTTATTTAATTATTTTCTACATTGCAGATTAATACTGAAGACATCAAAACTGTAAAAGAAGACATATAAAATTATGTTGTGGACAAAGTGTTAATCTTCAGTATTAATCTACAATGTAGAAAATAATACAAATAAATAAAAAGCTTTGAACGAGAAGGTGTGTCCAAACCTTTGACTGGTAGTTTATGTTAGCACATGAACAAAAGTATAACAAAATATAGCAATATTTCTGATGTTCTCTGAAAATTAGCTCCAAAAAATAAAAGGAAAAGAAAAAAAAACACAAAAACCCGCCTTACACCACTTTACAGATGAACTGGGTTTAGACACATCTGCACAGGCTCTTCTTTACTGAGGTTGTCTGGCACTTGCAGTTGCAGGCCAAAGGTGAGGGTGAGTCAGACAGCAGAAGTGAGCTGGTGGTAGCTGGCATTAAGCTTGAGACAGCAAGACTAATTTTGGCTTGAGTATTTATAATGACTTTGCTGCTGGTTGCATTACTGTTGTCCAGTATCTCCCTTAGTGTCTGCAGCTGTGGAGGCTTTGTTGCTCCACAAGCATTTTCAAATACCCATGTAAAGTTATTTGAACTATTGGTAAACACTGTAGACTGAAGTTGTCCAGCTGCAGTTAGAAGATCCCACGCACAGCTGTGGAAACTGATACGACACTGAAGACCTGCACAGCTTCAGCTGGTGCCCTACTGAGAGTGTGTCACAGTTGTGCACTTGGCAAGAGTTCCCAGTCACAATTAAATGATGCAACTGTCACTATTAAAAAATTAACTGAGGATTTAAAATAGTAAACTGATGATGTAATAGCAGTGGCCTGGTGGTTAGCACTTGTTCGTTGCAGCTAGAAGTTCATTCCACGATTCGTGTCCGGGCATCTTTCTGCAAGAAGTTTGCATGTTCTCCCGGTGCATGTGTGGGTTTTCTCTGGGTACTCCAGCTTCCTCCCACAGTCCAAAAACATGCTGAGGTTAACTGGTAACTCTAAATTGTCCATAGGTGTGAATGCCAGTGTAATTGTTTGTCTGTATATGTAGTCCTGTGATAGACTTGACCTGTCCAGAGTGTCCCCTGTTGGGATAGACTCCATCTACCCTGCAACCCCAATGAGGATTAAGTGGTGTAGGTAATAGATAGAAAACAGATGAATGAATGGATGGATGGATGGATGATGATGCAATGCATGTGTTTGCACTTTCGTGGAACTGGACATGGATGTAGCTAACTTGCCCACGGTGAAAATGCCAACATGCTGATGTCGGGTATAATTTTCAACATGCTAAAAATCCCAGTTTAGCATGTTAAGCTGCTTAGGTTTGCTTGCATTAAAGGGGAACTTCGGTTTTTTTCAGCCTGGGGTCTGTTTCCATATGTAATTTCATACATGTGAGTGATGGAGAAATGAATTTTTGACATAGCTCCAGTATTTAGCCAGGCAGGCAGCTTAGCAGCTCAGCTAGCAGCTCGGCTAGCGAAAAGTATGGGGCAGCTGGCCCCCCCGCGTCAAAGTCCGCCGTAACGTGCTTTTTGCCCCACACTGACCGGCTCAGATAGTCTCAGTGAGTGTCCCACAACATACCAGAGATGTGAACAAAAACCTCCACATTACCTGGCGATCGCTCTTTGTTGTGGTCTGTATCCAAATCTCAGGACGCTAGGATAGGATTTGGATACAGACCACAACAAAGAGCGATCGCTAGGTAATGTGGAGGTTTTCGTTCACTTCTCATCTCTAGTATGTTGTGGGACACTCATTGAGACTATCTGAGCCAGTCAGTGTGGGGCAAAAGCACGTTAGGGCGGACTTTGACGCGGGGGGCCCAGCTGCCCCATACTTTTTGCTAGCTGAGCTGCTAGCTGAGCTGCTAAGCTGCCTGCCTGGCTAAATACTGGAGCTATGTCGAAAATTCATTTCTCCATCACTCACATGTATGAAATTACATATGGAAACAGACCCCAGGTTGAAAAAAACCAAAGTTCCCCTTTAAACACAAAGTGTAGCCGAGGGTGACTGGAATGGTTTTGTAGATATCTGATCTGAAGTACTGGACAAATTAGATAATGGGTGGCTTTCCACTGCAGGAACTTGAAGCAGGCGCAAGGTGGCATGAACATTTACAAGAATAGCTCTCTAACAGCCTTCTGGTGTCAATTGCAATGTAACATCTGTTTTATGATGAATTTACATTTGAGTTGGCAGAAAAAGGAGCCATAAAAATGGAACTTTTTGTTTTCTCTAGTCAGTGTCAAGGCTCACACTGTAGTTCGTCAGGCCCAGGTACCTACCCTAGAGTAACTACTGAAACTGAAGCTACTGAAAGAGGCTTTACAGAGATGGTTCTTACAGTAATAACACAGACCAAGGGTAGGCCACATTAAAATGGCACTGGATCACTGAAGTCTTTAAAAGTCTGACGCTGCACGGCAAAAACTCAAAATCTTACCAAGTCTATTTGTCTTACTTTTAGTCAAAACGTCTCATCCCACTCTATTTAAGATGAATTCACTTATCAAGTGACATTTCAGCAGGATGGAGGCACTTGTTTTAAGACAATGCATCTTCAATATCTTGTTAAAGTCAAGCAATCTTGAAATTATCTTGTTTTGAGTTAAATTTCGCCAGAAAACTTGAAATAAGTTTGACCCTCGAGTCATCCTGCGAGTCAAATTGACCCATTTTAAAGTTTGAAAATGTGGGGGGAAAATTTTTTTTTTACAGTGAATCTTCTGATGTCCACATTTTCAACATTTCTGGGAAATCTTTGAACATTTTTTGAAGGAAAAAAGAAATGTTAAAAATGTTTGTTAAGAACATTCATAAAAATTTACCAAAATCCAGCGAATTTTGCTGGATGTTGGTTGATTTTTTGGGAATGTTCCTAAAGAAAATATTAGAAGTTTTACTGATATATATATGTAATCACTTTAGATATTTTTAGGATTTTTTTTGAAGATTTTTACTCATTTTTGGAAAATATTTACAATAATTTTCTTGCCAAATTTGGGGGATTTTATAAAAACAAAACTTTTAAGGAAACTTTAAAGGAATTGGAGTTTTCTTCCTGAAGCTTTTGCACATTTTCAGAAATTTGGTGAATTTTTTTGCTGAATTTTTGAATTTTTTTCAGACAAGGAAACAATATTTTTTGGTGTCCAGAAATGAGGACAACACGAGGGTTAATACATCTCAAATTAGGAGGCTACATTAAGACACCTAAGCTTGACAATCTGGTAAATAGAGCTAAAAATACGTTTTCCCAGCTAATGTTAAGATCTCAATATTCTAAATATCTTATTTCAAGATGTCTTACCAAGACATTTTTCACTTGTTCTATTGGCAGAATTTTTCACTTATTTCAAGGTAAAAGTTCCTTGAAATAAGTCTTTTTTTCTTGTTTTGAGAGGGCCATTTTTTCCAGTGTGGTTAATATGATGGTCTGCCTGAACCACATTTCACGGCAATCCATTCAGAAGGTGTTGAGATATTTCACTCTTGACTAACTGTCCAAGTCACATCACTAGCATTGCTATAAAGAGAGATAACAGATAAGAGAGATGGTTTTAAATAAAATACCAGATATGTAAACATGCTAACAATAGCATGTTGACATGTTAATATAATGTCCAATACCCAAGTCCAAAGCACAGCTGAGCCTTTAAGTGCCTCAAGCTGACAAACAATGAGGCTGACTGAGTGCTGCTCCACTGAAAAGTAGAGCAAAGGCTGACATGCTGAGTAGCAGATGTTGAAAATGGCGACTGTATAGAAGATAATGCCAGTGTTCACCTAGGGGAGGTCCCCATGGGTTACAGTTCTCTAGCATTTATTCCATCAGACAGCTGAAGATGTCAGCTTCCAGTGTTGCTAATAATAAATCGCCATGGAACCCTTCAAGTGTTGCTTCTCAGGCACTTATCATTCAACCTCATGTCAGACATATCAAAAGATTAAGATACACTGGACTGGCGGGTATCCTGATGGAGGAATGGGGGAAGCTGATGGGGAAAACATACTTTGCTGATCTGTTGCTGCCATGACCCTGACTGGGGTAAGCGACTCGAGAATGGACGGATGGATGGATAATTTCTAAAGGGAGCAGCGGAATACTGTGTGTGGCCAAAAGGGAGAAACTATGAGGATATCGCCACAGTGTCATAGTGTGGATATAATGGATATAGTAAGGAGAAAACGTCTTTAATTCTTTCGTTTTCCCTCTTAATGTGAACACACACAAGTGAAGATAAAAAAAGTGTATGTTTATCTAACTAAACAAATATTTCTTGACGCTCATGAATTTCCTTTGAAAACACAATATTTACATATAAATATAAACACTTGAACAACAAGATAATCCTGTTGCAGAGTAGCAGATGTAGGACTTAGTGTTGGTTCCCTGACTCAGATCTGCGCTATGCTCAGGCTACATTTTTTAAAATACTGCCTGTGTGACCTGCATATATAATTTCCAAGATTTCCCAAAGGTAAACTGACTTGCTCAGGCTCTTTCCAGTAAAGCTGCCTGTTCTCCTGTGTATATACAACAGCAGCTATCAGTACAAGTCTGGGTAAATGTTGTCATTAAGCCAAAGACCTCCTCTTGTCCCCGTTTCCTCTGCTGTCATGGAGGGGTGCAGGATGGGGGTGATTAGATAGCAACAAGCACACACAATGGTCGTTTCAAAACTGTTATCTTTCCTTGTATGGAAAGGAATTCCCACTTGTTTTCCAGAGTCAGTGAATAAATATCTCAGACTGGACCTGCTTGACTCATTGATGATTTTGGTTAACTGTTCAATTGTTAACAAGGTGAAAGTGTTTGTCCCTGTGGTGTCTTTATACAGAAATTTGCCACCTTAGTTGTGAGTAAAATGGACTGAAGAAATCTGCTAATCTTTGCTGTGTCTCTTGTTTTATTGATGGAGGGTCAAACAAAAGCGACTCGTCGCAGTAAAGTAACAAGAATGTGGCCTCAGTGATAACAAGAAAAGCACTCAGAGGGTATAGTCGTATGATTTCCGACGGATCTAATCTTTAAAAAATTTGTGGTCCGCAGTGGTTGATTTGTAGAAGGATCGCGATCATGTGATCTTCAGCAGGCAGCTGATGTAACATTCATTTGTAGTCATAGTTACAGTGATGCTGTGACGCTATCTTGCAATGATCCAGAAATCTTTAACAAATCCGTGGATGCAGACTATAAGCCGCATCACTGCCAGAATTGAATCAGTTGGTCCTTGTGTCATTTTTTGACCTTTCCTGAAAATTTCATCCAAATCCGTTATCTATTTTTGAGTAATGTTAGCAAGACAGCAGACAAACCAATGCCGATTGTCACATAACTCTGCCACATTCCTTGGCGGAGTGACTATACACAACGAAGCAAATACCATGCTGTCTAAACACGTTCTGAAGCAATAGACGGAGACCATAAACTCATCGGGAAAATTTTTAGTGAGGTAGCAGATCAAGTGAGAATAAGGACATTCTTCTCATACACTTCTATACAATCAGACTTCCTTTGTAGCCAGTGGAGCTGCTTTCTCCCTTTCAGATTTGGAGTCTATGTCCATCTTTTATGCAAAGAATTTTTAGGCTTTTATGAGCTTTTATGCAGAGTCGATGTACTGTTACTCCGCCAACGAACGAGGCTGAGTTATATGACAATCTGCGTTGGCTTGTCTGTTTGTTTGTCTCTTCATAACATTAGTCAAAAACTAACAGATTTGGATGAAATTTTCATGGACGGTCACAAATGACACAAAGACCAATTGATTAGATTTTGGCAGTGATGTGGCTTATGGTCTGGATCCACAGATTTGTTAAAGATTTCTGTATCATTGCGAGTTAGTGGCATGGCGTCACTGTAATTATGACTACAAGTGAACACTCCATCAGCTGCCTGCTGACAATCACATGGTTGCGATCCTACCACAAATCGACTGCTGCAGACCGTCTTTTAAAGATTTCATCCTTTGGAAATCATGAGCCGCTTTGGCAGAGTACTGTGCTCTCTGAGTGCTTTTCTTGTTTGCTGAGTAACTCATAGCAGTAGATCCTTTCCATTTTATGAACTTGTACAATTGAATCACACCCAAACCTAAGTCCAAACCAAAGAAATCAAAGAGCAAATTCAACATTTTATATCAATGAAATCACGCAGGGTGGGAATAAGTGTTCAAAGTGGAACTCCACCCCATTCCACAGGCCATAGCCAGGTACTCTTTGCTTTAATAAAGCATGAATATCTTGGCCAAAAATGTAAAGTAAGGGGTAATAGCGTTGAATAAGGGTACATGCAGTCTACAACTGTATCACTACTTTTGAGAATAAGTGCAGGTGACAGCACCCTAAAGCAGTCTCCCCCCCCCCCCCTCTATTTACTAGCCAGTGATGTGCAGCCTCACTTATTTAGGTCACGTAAGAGAGAGACAAGCCACCAGCAGTAGAGAAAAGGAGAAGAAATGTCTGCTGACATAGAACTACAGGAAGCTAAGTTCTGCTGCCACATTCTGAAAGGGGTCATAAGAAATCCCGTATGTCAGCTCAGGCTGGTGTAGTCAGTGGAGCAGTAGTAAACGAGTGGTGTGGGGAGCTGTAAAATTGGACAAAGGGGGAACCAGAGGAGGCTGCTGGTGGAATGTCTTTAGCTTTGTATGGTTGTACAGTTGTGAATGAACTTTTGAACTCATCCGAAAACAGCTTCTGAAATGACATGATGAACGCATTCTTGTAGAGCTACAACTCAACAATTAATAGCAACTATACTTGCTATGCGCTGGTTGACTTCTTTGTTTTAATGCAGCCACTTTAAAATAGCATAACAGACAATTAAGGTGGTTTTCTGAGTGTGATGGTAAAGTAAAAAAAAAGACTTCCTAAAGCTTTGGAATGGAACGTATGATCAATGTGAGAATCTGCTATTACAGCATGATTGGGGCATTGCGGTATACAGGAACTGATAAAAAAAGAAATCTTTTTTAAACCACAATGTCTGTCTTCTACCCTTCAACATTTCACGGTCAAGTTTTGAACAGATGTCCGGTCATTTATTGTCTCCTGTATACATTTAAAGTGGGTTGGTGTTGTGAATGTTTCTTCTCTTGGAACCGGTAAATGCTTTGCTCACAAGGGTTGGATTATCTCATTTGTATAAATATGGTGTCAGCCCCAATCCACCATTGTCTTAAACTGTAAGTTGTACCAGACTTTTCTCAAACTACTCACTACAAAAGGAATTACAAAATGAATACCATGAAAAGAAAGCTTGTTTGTTGTTTTTGATGGTTACTGTGGGGACACTGCCAACATGGCAGATGTTTCTCATTACGGCAGCTCACTACAGAGCCACAGAGGTGTCAAATCAGCTACACAATTCAGTTACACGGTGTTCTTTTGGCAGGCATGACTTCGACACTGAACTCATAAATATAACATAGAGTGGGTGGAACAAATGTGAATGATATACTGAAAATACTGCTCAATGACCTTGCTTGCATTGTTTTAGACTGAGGGGTGCAAGAGCATAACTAAACAGAAGCTGTTTGCACTGGCAAACGACATTTTGACAAACTTTTGAAGTGAAAGTTGTGCTTTTCATTTACTAGAACATTTTAGTCTGGGTGTGGTACCGACATATAAAGCAGTTGATTGTGTGTCACGGATGCAGTGAAATCATTCCTGAAAACACTCTCCAAACATTGAGCACTTGTAAATGTTTGTTGTGCTAAAATTTCAACATACTTGGGCTGGACCAGTGATAGCACGAAATGCAAAGGAAAAACAGAAAATGAAAAAAAAACCAATTGCAGCTGAGGGCGAATGCTGTGCTATTCTGTATTAGTATGCAGACACACACAACATAGCAACATTGTCTAAGTCTGTAAAATAATAAAAAAGAGACATAATATGTAAATATAATATAATATATGTACACTACCAGTCACAGTTTGGGCACACCTTCTAATTCATTTATTTATTTTTATGTAGATCCCCTATGTAGATTTAATACTCAAGATGAACACTTTTTGTTTATAACATAATTTCATATATATTCTTTTATAGTTTGGATGTCTTCAGTATTGATCTACAATGCTAAAATAATTCAACAAGAGCCACTGAATGAGAAGGTGTGTCCAAACTTTTTGACTGGCAGCGTATATGTATATATAATATGTTCTTCACATCCAGAAAATAAAACAAAACCATTTACATTCAAACAGCAGTGTGGAGTCAACGTGTCAAGACTACCAAAGTTAGATACAGTACAGTATAAACAAAAACTACAGACATTGTCCTCAATGCTTTTGTCATACTTTACAACATTTTACCAAAGTGTCACTGGGGAGTTCACAAACCCTTTGGAGAGTCATATGAAAACATTTCACACATAAATACACAACTTAAATGATACACAAGATTTACTACATGTGCCAAAAGCCTCTGACTTTTCCACGATTCTGATGAAATAATGATTATGATGCGTCACTACACAATGAATGACGTTATGAAGACTTCATAATTCTGTCATTGTACGTCAATCACTTAATCAAAGCAGTACTGTGAAAGTGATAAATGTAGGTTGTGTAGTTAATGTTTAAATGGAGAAACTGTCCTGCAGGTCTGACATAAAAAGTAGAAACTGCATGTGTGATGCTGCAGTCTGATTTCACACAATATATGTGGGTTGAAATACTGTGAATATACTTGTGTGTGTTAAAATTGCCCCTTTGTTTCACATCTTAGCCATAAATGAAAATTATTTTTCTCAAAAACAGGCCACGTTTCATGTTCTGTGTAGAATCAAGTGCTTCATAGTTGCATTAAAGACTGAACATTGAGACATTCAAATGTTATCAAAGATAAACAAGTAGCTAACAATGTAATTGCTGTTAGTAATTTGTCAGAAGATGGTTAATTTGGACCATGTGTATTAAAATTTGAACTTTTGCATGAACAGGTTATCTACCTTAGACTCAGAAGTAATTTATCCAGAAAGCAAGAAACAATAAACATGAAAAATTGAGACAAACTGGAGGTACATTTTTGTTTTCACGCATTATATATCATAATGAAAACATGCCCTTTGGAAGGTTGAATGTGAATCTTCACATATCAGATTTACACCATTTCTGTGCTTTAAAATGCAGTCTAAATAGAAAAGTGACAGAATTTAACAAGGACAGGAATAAGGGCAGACACATACAGTAGCATGTTGAGAGTTCCCAGTTAGTAACCCCGGCCCTCCCTTTAAAAAACACACAAAAGTAGTGGTTGAATGCTTCCGAGTAGAATATACTCATAAATACTGTGTATATCTATATATAAATCATGCACACACGCACTCACACCTTCAACTTATCCTCTGCAGAAATGTTCGATTTACAAAAGTATTTACATCAACTGATAGTGACTCATGTTCCCAGCATTATGAACAGTGTGTTAAAAAGGCTACAAAAAATCCCCAACAAACAAACAAACAATAAAGGTTCTGGGATTTGAAAAAAAAAAAAAAAAAAGGTAGACTGATTATTGACCAGGTCTGAAACATTCTGATTTATCTAAATGCTTTTTGAAAATAATTTTTTGCAGAATTTTATTATTTTATTTTTGCCCAGGTTTGTGTGAGAAGTGGAAATCACATCATGTACTTTTAATTAAGGCTGTGTACAGACTGACATCACACTACTGCAAAAACCAGAGGGCTGATAAAACACTGGGTAATTTTTCAAAATTCAAACCTAACCCAACTTATGCCACAATACAGCAGCATCATTGAAAAAACACTCTTTACCTCAGGCTCAGATTGAAAAAACAAATTGTCACCTTGAGGTAAGTAAGCTGATTTTCATCCAAATGTAGCACATTTTAAACACGTTTAAAAAAAAATACAGAGAAAACAGTGAATAATGCATGCATTTTCATCCACTACTGTAATGCAACTAGTTGGATTTGTTTCATTGAGATATGTAGGTGGGGGTGCTAATTCTCTCTTTGAGTATCATTGCAGAAGAAGACAGCACAATAAAATCACAGCAACCGTCAGTCAGACCTTAAACAAACAGAACTGACATCAATGGACATACGGAATATGTCATTTTTTTCCATGTTTTAGTCAAAATATAATGCTTTCCTCATTGCTCCACACAGATCTGATGCGTTTGCTCTTCTGCCATTTTTAATGTCTTTAGTGTAGCTGAGGTTTCAGTGGATGTTTGGATGAATGTGGATGCCACATGCTTTGCTTTTATTGAAGCACTTAACCAACCTCTGTGTTTGGATTTGTTTTTATGCGCAAACGAAAAATGTGGTGCCTGGAATCAAACCTGCACACTGGTCTTAAAGCATCCTTTAGTATTAAGACTGCTCTGAAAAGACAGAGGACAAAAGTATCTGAAAACGTAATTAAGTCAGTGTGAAGTTTCATCTGTCTGAGTTTGCCAAATAAAGTGGGTCTTTACCAAAATTAAAAACATTTTAATAGAAAATTGTGCTTTCACTGACAAGGTACTGTCTAATAAACAAATGCATGGCTAGCTAGCATGAAGATACTTGCTTGACTTGGATAATTACTCTACCAAGGAATGCAGTGGAATTACGTGACGATTGGCATTGGTTTGTCTGTTCGTCTGTCTGTTTGCAACATTACCCAAAAACGGACAGATTTGGATGAAATTTTGAGGGAAGGTCAGAAATGACACAAGGACCAAGTGATAAGATTTTGGCAGTGATACAGCTTCTCGTCTGGATCCACAGATTTGTTAAACATTTTTGTATCATTGTGAGATAGCGGCATAGCGTCACTGTAACTATGACTCCAAGTGAACACTACGTCAGCTGCCTGCTGACAATCAAATGATTGTGATCCTACTATAAATCGACTGCTGCAGACCACAATTTTTTTCAAGATTTCAGCCTTCAGAAATCATATAACCACTGAGCAGCGTTGGCATAGTACTGCATTCTCTGAGTGCTTTTGTTGTGATATTAGCTTTTCCTAAATTTTTGCATGTCTATTGGCCATTTCTAACACTAAGTTGTTCTACAAAAGATTTAATGTCTGGCCTGTAAGAACAGAAGGAATTAGATACGTCTTTCAAGTGCACATGAGTATTATATTTGAATTTACTTGCATGCAAGATCTTGAACAATAATAACTATTTAACATTAAAATAGCAGCAAACAACTATCTGCTATGTCAAGATAAAGTGGAGTAATGGCGTCAGCAGAGAATGAAGTCACACTACTCTGTTTTCTGTTTTAGCAGCCAGCCTCGCTGCATATGCATGTGAATCCCTCCCTTTGAAACTGTTGGGGCTCCTCATGCTTATAAACACACTGAGAGTGACCTCCCTCACTGGATTGGAAAAGCAAATATTTGCTTGTGTCTGTTCTGCTAAAGTCATTGCGTGTCTGTTTCTATACTTGAGTGGATCAATGAGTGGAAACAGACATACACAGACTGGAGCAGAACAGACACAAGTGGACAGAAGTGAGAGACGTGAAGTGAAGATAGCTCTACTCGAGTTAATAACCGCTCGCTATGTCCATTCACTGTATTTTACAATGATAGCGTGGGTTCAGGAGTAGTGGCTAGATTTGTTTTTGTTGGTTCTCGTTTACATGACCTTTGTGGTTGTAAATTAAAGGGAGGAGGAGGTGTGCCTGTTTGGTTTGGTCTGAGATGCTGGTGCTCTTACGATACCAAATCGTTCTAAAGGCTTGCAAACAGAACCTTCAGATTGATGCATACATGACCAAATCCAGACTTCATAAACTCTACTTCATCTTCAACAGTACCTGAAACAACTTCACTCACACAAAGTTCTGCATTATTTAACACTGCTGTTGTAGATCTGAACACCTAATAGTGCTAACATCTCCGTATATCTAAGTACGAGTATGGGTTGGGTAAAGACAGCAGTGAAAGGGAATGTGATGCATTTATGTTCAATATCCAGGACTTTAAACTGTTACATTCAAGTGTACTGAGCATGTATTGGAGCACATATAATGTCATGACGCCTTGTCTGTGGTCATATTGTGTTAACAGGTTACATTACAACCTACCATGTGGTTTAACAGATGCATGTTGATAAGGATCACTTGAACATGCTCAAACACTAGCATGACTAAATCTCTAAATCTCTAGTTATTAAGCATAGGATGTGATTCTGTAAATGAGCTTCACTAACATAAACACTGAAACGAAGAAGAAAAGCTTAGAAAGCTTATGTGTTGCTGGAACAAGTCATATCAGTTCATAGATGACTAATTTTGAATAAACTGTAGCATGTCAACTGTAATAAATACTGTATGGTATTTATTTTGTTTCCATTTAATAAACAAGAATATGATTATATAAATTAAGTTTACCATGTGAAAGATACACTATAGCTGTAATATATTATTATGCACCTGTTAGACATCTTATCTCTGTTCTGGTTTTCTGTTGAAAATAAATCTAAATGAGGCAGGCAAAAATTCTTGGTTTGGCACTAACCGTGTCAAAAGAATTTACAGTGTAGCCAAAGGCTTTTGGTGCACAACATGACCCCAACAGGATAATCAGGCAGTCACTATTCATCCATTTAAAAATTGTTTTGTCAGGCAGAAAGATTGCAACAATACTGTGATTATCAGAATGCATCTTTGTCCAACTGTAGACACAACACAGCGCAGGGTTAGCTGTAGCAAGCTCACTTTACAGTGCTGTTAAAGGGCCTGTGTTGGTGTGACTGAGACGCCATCATTTCCTTTCGGTGGGTAGGAGCCATGGGTGGACAGTCCTTTTCCTCACTCGTTTCTTCGGACATTGTATTTGTAGAAAGAGGCAAGTTTCCCTGGTTGCCACGGAGCTCCAAGCATGCTGCAGATTTTAAGGGTGGTGGTGGGACAGGTAGAGTTTGAGGGGAGTGTTGATGTCAGGCGAAGGGGCTGTCTGACTTTAAGATGGAGGCATCTGTATCATGGAAGCCCTTGCCGTTCATGTGTTCTGTGTGACCGTCAATGCTGTAGCAGCCCTGTACCTCAGTGATGGAGGAAGCTGTGTAGGAGGCTGAACGCAGGGCATCCGAGTGGTTTCCTACACTGCTGCCGAACTGAATTTGATACTGGTTCCAGTGCCTCCTCAGAACTGCTTGGACCTAATCAGGGGAAAGACATTTCACATATTAATGGGACTGCCAAAGAATTATTAGTTTACATCAAGCTAGAAATGGTATGTGATTAGCCTAACTCAAAGAAATGTAATATAAAAACAACACATTGCAGCTTCAGAGGGAGTTGGGGTAGTGTAGCAGGGTAGCAAATATGTTTATTTTCAGAAATGGTGTAGTTTTCCTTAAAGAACAGGATGCAAGCAAACATGAGCTGCACCTGAACTGCAAATAGAGCAGGTAGAGACACAGCTGCTCTGTATAAAACGTTGTCACTAAATATTCAATAATAAATAAAACTCCTTTTAATGCAACAAATTCATACTGATCTTCTCCAGTAACTCCTGGAAAGACAGTGAAGGTGTGTACTTCCAAAAATGTTTCTTTATCAAGCTTTTGGACTCTCTTTTGTTGTAAATTCTCACTGAAGCACTTTGTGTGCCTTCACTCAGGATCCATAACTATCCATTTCCTGAGTCTGTGTTCCTGTTTACAGACATAATGATGTCATGGTTTCTTTGAGCCTATAATGAGCTCAGAATTAGGACACATGTTGGCAGCAAATTATATCAGATACCGATAAAAGCTTCACTATGTGCTTGCTTCCTTTATTCCTGGATCAAAGAGGAGTTATTTAGCGGATCTTGTAATTCATTCACTTCAAACAAAAACAAGCTATGTGGATCAATAACCTGCCTAATTGTAAGCAATCAGTTTACAACCCATGGCTGTTTGCCAACAGTATGGTCCTGCAAAAGGCAGCAGATCAGACGATGCTATCTAGGCTACCACTGATCACAAAGGGGAAGTGTGTAATAGTGTTTACGTGTGTGTGTGTGTGTGCACGTCTAAAAGACTTAAGAAAAGGGCATAACCCCATCTTACTTCTCCATTGAAAAAGCAGAAGATGGTGGCCACAAGTAAACCCTGGAATGGAAAAAGAAACGAATGACACAGAGAAAAGACACATGTTAGAGAATAGTCTTAGGCAAGCTGTTTGTAGACAACATCTGTAAGGCCAAAGGGCGATGAAGCAGAGAAATTTGAGAGGTCAAAATGAATACATTTTGAGTGCAGACTCAGCCTGTTACTCAAGACATTTTCCATGCTGGGCCAGCTCAGGATGATCAGATAACACCTTGTCAACATCCAGCTCATTTCAGCCCCTTTCAGCTCAGATAATTCATGCCTTCCTTCCTGCTGTTCTTGCTGCTGGTCTACAGCACAGACACAGCCTCATCTGAGGCTGATAGGAATGTTTGGATTTTACTAAAAGCTAAGAAAATGTTGTGGCTGAAGTCAATTCAACAGATCACTTTTGTAAAATAAATGCCTCGAAGTTTTATGATGAATTACATACACGTAACAAAGACAACAGGACTTTACAAACAGGAAAACAGCCGTTCACGCAACAGGCAGTAACCTTTGAATACCGTTCTAAAAATACACACTGGACATGCATTTACGCAACATGTCGATGGAAATGTTTCAGGAAGTTAGTCACAATTAGTCACTATCACCACGACTGGACAAAACAATGTGGCTCACAAGTTTTCACACCAATCATCATCTTACCTGGTAATGCATGAGTATGTGCATGATATAGTCATATATTTCAGAGGAAACCCGGCCCTCTGGCTTGTAGGGAAGCAGGACATACTGAATTCCCAAAAGAGGCACCAGGATGAGAGTGGCTCTCACTGCTTTCATGTAGAGACTCGACTCCGCCTGATGGGTCACCTTCAGTTTGGTGATGAGGACTCGAACGATGTTGAGGAGAAAGAACAAATTGACCTAATAGGAGAGGACATCAATGAATCAGCATTACATTTGGGTTCTGTGAATTAATCCTCTTAATACCTTACAAATATGTGTCAATGAGCAGTAGTTTATCACAGAAAGTTTAAGGTATGAAGAACAGGATTGTATGTAAGTGATGCTCCAAGTAAAAATCATTATATGCTGTATGAAGACTATAAATGTTTCAGTCGAGCAAACTTTTCTCAAAATAAAAAAAAATGTATTAGAACAAAAAAAGAAATGATTTGAATCAATTACAGCAAACCTGGAACTTTAAATGTTTTCAGTGTGACTGATCTGTTTTGTTGTTTTTTTTTAAATTGAAATGATGAAAATGACCACGAAATGTGTCATTTGTTTGAGTATACCATATTTATCAAGAGGCGCTATTAAAAGAGGATTGAGTCTTTGCTTGTTTAACTGTGTCAAAAACTCAAGAATTTACTTTTTAACATCAATATTTGCTCAGATGATACTGACACACCTCACAGATCCTGACTCTATCCCTTAATTCAGTTCTTAATGATGGCCTTCAAGTACAAAACAATACCAAAACCTTTTCTTTGGGCCTTAAAACCTGCGCAATTTTTCATAAAGGCTGTTTGAGACTGAACATTTAGTGCTGAGAAAGCCCTAAGGGACCAGTTTTCTGTGAAGCATGCCCTGTTGTGCTGATTAGGTGAATTCCTAGAAAACAACTCAGGCCTGGGGACCAGTGGGTGGATTCTCAGCGGGCAGATGCATTGATTTCACAAGACAAACACAATTATGCATGCTATGAAGCTGTGTCCTGCTTGCAGGCCCCCCTGCAGTGTCCACTCGGAAGAGGACAAAAGCAGCTTATTGTACTCATTGTGCAATAACAACAGTGTACCAAGAGAAACAAGGAACAAATCAGTTGGTTTATTTTAGAAAACAGACGTGTTAAGATTAACTTTGTTGTAACTGATTGGTATCAGGAAACGGAGTGAGCTGTTTTACCAAGAGAGCAGCACAGATGGGGCCATGGATGATGTAGAGTAGCGACGTTTTGGAGCTAATCCAACAGCTACAATGGAGGAGAGTACAAAAAGGAAAGGTTTACACAACAGTATCAATGCACTGCATGACAGCTGGCCCATCATGCAGAGAAATTAATTTGCAGTTAGCAGCAGGTCAGTGCAGAGAAGCCATAAATGAGATTTAATGCTTTGTTCAGCTGTGCAAGATGCAGATAAAAAAGCAGCGTATAATCCTGGACTACATGAAACATAGTTACAGAATATATTCACCTTTTATATTGGATGTGCTTTTCAGTATTACTGCTATCTACAGATTTATTTGCTCATGGTATTTTTAGCGTTGCCTTACTTGTCATTGTAGTAGTAACTTCGAGCAATGGCATGTATGGATGCTGGAATGAGAGGAAAGCCTGCAAAAGAAAATGCATTCAGGTAAACAAAAGACCTTGAAATCCTTAATCAGCTGTAAATGAGCTTAATTTGTCATCCGTACCCCAGCCTAGGAGATAGTACCACATGAGGTGCTGCTTCTCTGCAAACACGGCCACCACAATGAGAGTGTGCAGATATATTCCTTCACACAGCATCCAGAAGTAATTACAGCCAAACAGGTACAGATGAATAAACTGGGACACTTTGCAGCTTGTCTGGGGAAGAAAAACATGTACATAATAAATGTGGAGGCAGGCTGTACCCAACAGTGCAATTTTAGAGCAGCATATCAACTTTTATCCCTCTGAATCCCAAAACCTGCCTGTGGGTTTGATGCTATCTGTAAAAAAAACAAAAACAAAATCCCTACATTGATTAGAGCGAGAGCCTGAAGAAACAGAAAGAAACGTCGGGTTTTCAATCGGCCCTTCAACTACTACTTCTTGGATTACTGTTATTTATTTCTCCGTCAAAGAACACAGCGGAGTTATGTGACATTTGTCTGTCTGATATCAACATTACTCACAAATAGACTAATGGATTTGGATGAAATTTTTAGGGAAGGTCAGAAATGACACAAGGACCAAATGATTAGATTTTGGCAGTGATATAGTCTGGATACAGGTTTTGTTAAAAATATCTTTATCTTTGTGAGGTAGCGGCACGGCGTCACTGTAACTATGACAACAACTAAACACATGATTGTAATCCTACTACAAATTGACCATTGCGGATCACAATTTTTTAAATTTCATCCGTCGGGACACATACAATGACTAAGCAGCCTTAACGGAGTACTGTGGTCTGAGTGCTTTTCTAATTCTGATTTTTTTTTTTATTTTGTAAAAATGCATATTTTTTTTAAATCGATTTTATGGCATTATAAGTTTGCCAAACTGCACAAAGGAAGCATTTAATAGGGTTAAAACACCTGAACTAGAAAGCCCAACAGAAGTGTGCAAATAAATTGAATAGAGTAATCTATTACAGGATTGAAAAAAAAAAGAATAGTAGAAAACCACAAATCAATAAATCAAACTCACTGGATTCCTCTGCACCAGTTCCTGGTTGTTTGCCACCGCGGTCAGGAAAATGATGGTGATCACAGAGTTGAGAACAAAAGAAAAAAAGAGGTTTTTGTGAAGGGTGATCCTTTGGCAGCTCAAACTCCTGCAAGAAGAGAAAGGCGACGTTATATCACAGTGCTTCTTGTCCATTCAAAGACTAAGAAATATCTCTCTATGAAGCAAGATAAGAAATGCTGACTCACTTGAAATGGAAGAATATTCCAAGGGAGATGAAGAGGGAGGTCAGTGACAGCCCATGTCCTATGAGGGCTAAGTAGAACAGATTCATTGCGGTCTGGAAGGAAACAAGAGACAGGAATTAGATTATGTGGTCTGGTCTGATTATCCTTCTCCTAATGACTACTCATGTAGTAAGACAGCGTATCATTATAGCATCAACATTTAGCTTAATGTTTCTCTTAAAATGCTCCCAATGTGGCTCTTTCCATTTGCTGTGGATAATTATAATCTCCACATAATGAATGCTATTGATGCGAGTGTTTTTCAGCACCACTACAGAATCATTTAATACATTTCATCCAAAGCCAGCATGACATTTTTGCGTAAATGGACTTATTTGCGGAGCATATTTCTGAAAATTTACCATCTACCCCACTGCAGCCCACTCTGTTTTTAGGGCTGAATGACCACAACCCCTGATATCCCCAAAAAAATAGATGTCTAGGTTCAAGGGGCAGAATTAAGATATGCACATTCGTGACCTTTTACTACCTCCCTATCACTGTAAATGCACAGCAACTGCCCAGACCTTTATTACAAGTTGATGCTAATCAGGATTCATTTGTTTATATCCGTCGGCATCAATGCAGTTTCGTGATGTGACCTACCACTCTGCCTTCATTGGTGTGTTCATTGCAGCGGGTGTAATTTGTCCATGTCCTGTTGCTCTCAGGATGCAGAAACCAATGGCCACTATCAGTGCAAATCTTTGTAACCATCTCTGGAAAGAACAAGGGGAAAAAAGAAGATCAAAAGAACATGCTAGCTACTTTTCAAGCACAACTTTCAGATTATTTAAACACTTCTTTGATTCTTTGATGGATTCATCGTATTTGCAACAATCGCCCACAACATTTAAACCACTGACAGCAGCAGTCTCCCCCACCAACACAATGCACCCCATCACACCCCAGAAACTGCTCAGGGACCACTTGGGAAACACAACAAGGAGCCGCAGGTGTTGACTTGTTCTCCAAACTCTCCATAACTCTCTATAATGCCACACATCACAGGACATCCCCAAAGATCCATGCCCCAATCGATCAGAGCACATCTGGCAGCACAAAGACGACTTACACAATATTAGGCAAGGTGTTGCAGATGATTGGTGTATCCTGGAGCTACAAAGATAAGAGGTAAAGACAGAAGGCTTAGGGCCTTTTGAAAAAAATAAAAAAACATAGAAATGGCCGTTACACAAAGCGCCATGAAGTTAAAAACATATTTTGAAATTCCAAAACTGAAAAAAGCGATCAGGCATTGGATTGAATCATTCAGCTGAATAACCTGATGGGGAATGTGCTCCACTGAAGTTTTGTATCTGAATCTGTGAGAAACACTGTGATACATTTACACCCCATGGAAGCACATTTAAAAAAAAAAAAAAGAAAGAAAAAAAAAGCTTGCTCCTGTCTATCCTCTCATAAGTATAAACCTTTAAGCTGCATGGCCATTTGTTGTAATTGGTTTGTATGTTGTACCTGAGCTCAGGGCCCAGTTCTCACTGTTCTCATCCAGCTAAATGAAAGGGTTAAACAGAGATAAAAGGGGATCTTTATGAAGTTAGTGTATTGGTCATGGGGAGTACTATTCAACCTGTGAATTTAGTTGTATAATGGCTTCTGTGGTTCTGGAAAGCTTTCACCATAGTGATACCAGAAGGATTATCTCAGTTTGGCCAACCTGAAGTTTTTCAGGGAAAAGCTTGCAAACAATGAGTGAGGATTTGACCCACATTTGGGGGAAAAAAAGAAAGTCTGGATATTGCGACTTTTGCTGCTTCCATTTTGTCAAACTTGCAACTGGACCAAGCATGTTTGGCCACTACAAGATGCAAAGCTCACCTGAAGGATCAAAATCCTGGAAGTAGTCTGGGCAGTGCTGCTCCGATGTAACTCCAGCTTTGGTGTCGTCCCAACACAGCCAGCCATCCCAAGTGCGGTTACACATGGGCTCTAAAACCAACGACAAAAGTTCAGACCCAATGACTGAATTGGTCAAACAGGGATGATGCAAAAGTGAAGAGACAGCGTCCAGTTTGTGAACCACTACACTAAACCACATTGACTCTTTTTAGCAGACCACTTTCGTATCAGACCTTTTATTCTTACAGTGTGATTCCAGCAGTTATTTAAGGAAAAAGTTTCTAACATATCAGACAATCTTGATTTGACTCCATTTCAGAAACTTTCCATTTAAGACTGAAAATTTGCTCTTTGCTGTTCTGACCATACAAACACTGTGAACTGACCACAGAACACACTTGTAGAATTTTCCAAGTAGTGCTTGAAACCTGTTTCCTGTTCCTTTCAAGATGGGTACAGAAAGTTCAGAACGATGAAACATCACAACTACCTTGTCTGCTGTGGATATTGTCCTTCATTATCTTCTGATAGCACTCGAACTGTGCTGTAACGATCTTGTTCCTGGTGAGTCCCATGTCATGGTAGACATTGGTTGGATGTTGCTGATGAGTTTCATTAACCCCCATGCTGGCCTTCACCAAAAACTGCAAGGAAAGAAAGAAAAGGTGTGTAAATCTTTTCAGTCAAGCAATATTATTCCTGAGACATCTTGGGAAAAGTACCATAAAAAATGCATTACACACGAGTATCACGGCGCAAAAACATACAGTCCCTAGTTCATTCTAACTTTGCAGCTGCTGAAGAAGAAGCTTAAATCATGTTTGATATACGTGGAAATCATTTTAAAGACCCTAAAAGTCAAACCTCTTTTAATTTTTTAAAAAAGAAAACTTTAATTGGGATTCAGACCTTTTTGTTTATAGTAGTATTTTAGCATTCCTCTCCTGTTACTTTTTTATTAATGGGTAAGAAAAGCAAACCTGAGTAATGTACATGTACTTCAAGCCAGATTTCTGTCTGAGTCCATTTTTGGTTGAGGAATTTGATTTCATTGGGGAAGTATTAGACTAGTATTAGACTAAGAACATCATCGTGCCCTACTTAATGCTGGAAAAGGAAGTTTGACACACACGAGGTTTCATAAACTCCATTTGCACTTCATGGAAAATAGGACATCTATGCAGAAAAATTGCTAACCAGACATATCAAGCAGCAGATACTAAATTTAAGCTGCTGTTCAATCCTTTAAAGAGCAACTTTTGAGTTGAATTTTTACAAAACTTGTCTCAGAAATGACCATTTGAAAATGTAAGGCACTATTTTACATAGTTTATACAACAAAACAACAGAAATAATTCAGAAATAATAATAATAATGATAGAAGACATTGTAAAAATTGCTCTTAAAAATACATATAGGACATATAGAGCACTTAGGACATATAAAGCTGGTTGTTTCTGGTAAAGTGCACTGTGTCATAATAGGATCAGCTGTCATTTAGTGAGCTGGCCTTTTGTTGCTAGTTTTAAATTGCATGTCATTATTTTTCAACATAATAAATTATTATGTTTGTGCAAGGTAAGATATTGAGTCCACACTTTTCGTAACTACTGAGCAAATGTTTCTGCTTCTGTGTATTTTGTGCAGGTGAAGAAACGTCATTGGTGCATCTGTTACAAGAAGTGCTGTCATGCAGCGATCATTGGTGAACCGGTGAGAAAAAAAATGTGCTTTCAAAATGCTCTCCTGCTGCCACCAAAAAGTTTTGTGTAATACGTCCACACATGTAAAAGTATTCAGTTAAGTACAGTTCATCTTGTGGGTGCTTTCCTACCGTCGTTAGATTACACAGCAGTAAAAGTGCCACCATCCAACCCTGTCCAAAGCCATCCAGCTTCCTCTCAGCCATGTCAGAGCTGGTTGAAGATTGACCAGCTGCAGATGATCTGGAATAGAGAATAAACAATTAAGCAAAGCTATTAGAGAGAAATTAAATCCCCTCACACAGGCCATATCACAGTACTCCTTATCTCTCCATGCTCATAGGTGTTTTGACCAGTAGCTTTAATGCACTGACATGTTACTCCTGTATTTTCTATCACATTTAGTTAGGATTTGGAAGCATAAAGTAGGATTATTGAAACCCTAACTAAATATTTATTTACAACAATGGTCACTGATTTTTGGCTCAACCAAACTACCAGGTTCATAAGAACATTTAATTGCAAGGAATGCGGGGTGATCTTAGTGTCTCTTAAACTGTTTACCATTAACATTTCTATTGTGCAATTAATGACACTGAAGTAACTAAGTAAAGATGAGAAAAGTTACTTTTATTGGACAGGTTCCGAGGCCATTCTGGGCTATTCTGATTCTCTGTTAGCTGTTTTTTTGACTGGTCTGATTTCTTGAAGTCAAAACTGTGAGCCAGTGGTTTGAAATACTTTTAATGGGAGTAGTAAGCACCAAGTGAATCAAAAATGTAAAGAATGAACCGCAACAAGCTGATGTGATGACAACCAACTGTTGATTTGTACAAGAACATATAGCATACATTGCATGATGTGATCTGTTGTAATCCTGACTCTTAACTATAATCAGGACAACAATTCTCACGTACTATGACTGTCCATGTACAGGCAACATAGCATGCCATCTCTCTACATGCTATGTCAGTTTGGACTTCACGCTCCTGCGATGAAATATTTTAACTTGATGATCAAAAAACAGCACAGCTGAAAAATTAAACAGTACGAATCCTCCCAACTGCATCAATCCAAGCAAATTCCACTTCCCTGCTTAAGTCATATACAACTCCACTTAGAGTTAAATTACCACATTCTTCCCGATGCTGCAACTGAGCGGTGGGAATAGGTCTCTTGAAAGAGTTTTTGGTGTGTGGTTTGGAATCCACATGCTTTGCACCCTATCATAAATTCCGAAGTGTGACAGCAGTTGTAAACAATTTAGTGTTGCACATTTCACTTTTAAAGGTGATACTTCCGAGTCGAGCACAATCCCAGAGGGTTGTTTGGAGGAAAGCTGCAGGCCACCGAGATATCACGTCAGGCTGCTGCATCGCAGATGAGACAAAAATTCAAATGGAAACATCCCCCTGAGGTTATACAAATTTGCTTTGCAAAGTGATGGGTGTACTGATGCTCAGGTGGCTGTCCATAGGTTAAACAGCTAGTGTTGAGCTATCTCTGCATTACAGGCCTTCCATTGCTAATTTTCCCATAAATAAATCATAGCCTCAGTCAAGAGTTCCCTCCTGGCACCCAAGGTAACCAAGAACAGGTTGCTAGCATTGTTAAAATACCTGACATGAATCATTAGACTTGGTTCCTGTGGCAGCAATGCCTTCAGTGTGAAACTACAAGCACTTAGCAGCAGCTGAGGAACAAAAAAAGAAGAGAACAGAAAGGAAGTGACAGAGAGAGAACCTGAACTCAGAATGAGATACATATAGGTTTAGGGCATGCAGGACGGGACTACATCTCATTCAGAGGTGAAATTTAATAGTGTCTTTTATACCTCAAAGGAACTAGGTCATCACTTGCAACATCTGATGTCTAATTAAATTGGGTTGAATGAAATAGCTGAAATAACACAGGAACAGGGAACTCTGGGAAAAAGAACATTTACAAAACAGGATATCTAATTGAAAGCACATAATTTTCACTTTCTCTGAATTTGAGTCTACTGACAGAAACTTTTCAAATAGGAAATACAAAAGAACTAGTCATGATGCTGCAGTGTTCTTTTCACAGTAAGTAACAATTGTTGGGCACTGTCGACAAAATACCTGTCTTTTGGTCAATGTCATCCTTTCTGCAGCTGCAATATTTCTGTACAACAGATGTTTATTTCTTTTTGCAACTAAATCTTCCTTTTCAGTAATCATCTCCTGTTTCTTGTTGATTGTGTCATGCACATGTGGAGTCTGAATGTTAAACACTTTCAGGGAAAATTAGGATCCATCAGAAAGACTTCTCTTGCAGATTAGTCATGGAAAATGAGATGCGCAAGTTTCCTTATTGCACCAGGCAGCAAAATAAGTTTGAACATGATGTGCTTGAGTCAATTCGTCGTACTTTACACTTCATTTCCTGTGATGTGACTATTGCACATGTACGCATCACAACCTTGACGTTGCATTGACACATTGTGCAGCCATAGCAAACATCAAAAGTTGCCTCTTTTTTAAACCAGAAATATTTATATACATAGGTTTATGTGTGTCTGAAATCTGGAAACCTGTTTTAAAACAGATATTTGACCCAACTGATTTGAAACTTGTTTTAAATTTAAAATAAATAGCATACCAAATACTACATATTATCATTAAGACTTATACAATTTTGGTACAGCAAATTAGTTGAAATGGTGCCGCTTTGCACAACTTAAACTCCACAAAAAAGCTTGAACATTCCTTGCTTAGTTACAAAAACCAAACAATTTCTCTGACAAAAAAAAAATGTCCACAGTCTAAGCACAAGCTGAAAAATAAATGAAGTGACAAAGCAGGGGGCCATCCGTCAGTACATCAGAGAGGGATTTGACCCACTTAACTCTCCCAGGTCTCCTGAAGTCTGCTCAGAGTTAAAGCACTGGGGAGAGGAAGGGAGGTGGAGGGGCTTACTGAAACTGGGATTGTAAAACATTATGGTGATGTGCAAATTAGAAACAGCCAGGAAAAGATCAGCTGCTCTGTCACACATGCATGCATGCAAACACGCAAAAATGCACGCGCACACATTCACACACACACTGCACTCTGCTTTGCCAAGTTCCCCAGCTGTTTCTTGGCAAGAGTTGTTTTTCATACATTAGCAGTGATACAGAGGATGTATCTTGTCAAATGGAAACACAGAACAGACGTCAAAGAAAGCTTTCCCAATAGTTCCTTGAATGTTGCTCATGGCTACAGTGATTGTGATTACGTACTCATTCCATTTCCTCAGGTCAGAGCTTTTTTTAAGCAGACAAATAATTCGGTTTACCTAATCCTTAAGGTGGTAATAAAGAAAAAACCCTTACCCCTCCCATTTAAATGGAATCCAAATTGAATAAAATGTCATGCTGGAAATTCCCACCATGACATTTTGTTCACTTTCACCATAAATACCTTGTTTATGATGGAAACAACAAAAAACATGCATGCTTTAGCTTCACAGTGATTAGGGTGACGTATTGAACATGCACAATCATCTCCATACAAGCTCTTTAAAGAAAACCTTATGTACTGAATGCCATGGAGGGATGAAGAGTGCTTGGACTTATTACTGTATGTCGTTTTTAATTTCATCAGAAGCCATTCTTCAAATATGTTTTCCTTATTCAAACCAAATGATACTGAGACAATAAAGTTTTAATTCTGCATGTCCCAAACCAAGTCTTTTGTGTAGCATGCAACTAATTCAAAACAGCAATTTAGAATAAAACGCAATATTTGGCTCCGATGCAGGAAGCAGTGGGATGTCCCAACATAACCTCAAACAGCTCACAATTAATCTTCTCTTAAAGGTGGAGCATGTAATTCTGATCTGGTAAAGTAATCTATAAATTAAGTGAATATATCCTTTATTTCCAGTGATACTTCTGGTTCTGTTCTGTTTGTACACTAAAAAAAAAAATATAGGGGAGAGGAGGCGATGTGAGCAAAAGCAACTAGTAGAATCACAGATTCCACCTTGAAAACTGCGTTAAAACATCACCTGCCTCCATCTCGATCTAACGTTTCCACCTGGGGGAACTGCTAATACTTTATCGAACTATTTACTATTGCAAAATATGCAACATCATGTCTTTTACAATGTAGATAAAGTTCAGAGAAGAAGTAGCGTTCTGTCCTCTTATATATGACATTGTTAGCTTGGCTTAGAATTTCACCATTGTAAAGCTCCCAGCAATACACTGAAGCTGTCTTTAATTATTTTGGAGGCTGTGGATATCCTCTGATTTTTGATGGTGAGCGCTTTGTAACACATAGCTCCCAAATTGCCCATGTGTTCAGCTGGGGTGAGATCTGGTAACTGTTCATAAAATTCATACATATAATTTTCATCAAACTATTCACTGATGATTCTGGTATCCTATGGTTGGAGGGGCTGTTATCCTGGAAGACGTCACTCCCATCATGACAGAAAGTTTTATCTATTGGACAAAGATCTTTGTGTTGTTTTCCCTCTGAGGGGACACGTGGACTCAAACCATGGCAGCTAAATGTTCTTTACAGTATAACAGAATTTCCTTTTTTGGGGGGCCCCCTTTAATTTGGTACCCATCTTTAGTGATCAGAAATATAGAAATAAAGTCACAAAGGTTGGCTTTAGTGGCTACTGAAATCCATCACAAATGACAAGGTATCTTTTGCTTTTACTGCTTCCTGAAAGCAAAAACCTGAAACTCTGATTGTAAGTAACTCTGCTCCTTTTCCTGTCCCAAGTCAGGTAAGTATTTGTTTATCTCAGTATGTTCTGCATTTATGTAGCAGCTAAACAAGTCAATTTCACACCGAATCTCACACAGGTTTAGTTTTTTGTACCATTAGACAGTGGATATAAAACACACAAAGAACAGGTGAATTAATGATCAACAAAAACCATGAATATTGTTTTGCTAATTGCAGCCCAAAGCTAAGAGAGCAACCTCCACAGAAGCACAACACTTGATTATTGATCTGTTTGGGTCAACTTAATCCAACCACAGACCAGCACAAACTGTGGGTGGTCCACTATTATCTGTAGTACCTCAGAGTGTTTTCACTGAAGTGGTTAGTCATGTACACTTTGCACAAAGGCTGACATCACCTATTACATCTGCCAGCATGCCGAGAGTTACCCAGAAAAACAGTCTATGCATAACATCTGCTGTCTTCTCACCCAGTGCCAGAGTCCAGGCTGTACTTATCAACTCCTAGTGTCCCTGCAGAGATGTTGTGTTGCACTATAAACATCCTTTTGCACTCACAGGATGTTCGGCGCCCCACACTCTAAGTTCCACTAAATTCTGCCCAATGGCATTCGGATGTCCATTAGACTGGTGAGGGACTATAACTTCATTACTGCCTCATTAAATCTACAGCAGGATATGGGCTTAATGTAAGATGGGGAAAGCCATGAGCATTGATTAAGACTCTGCTTGCAGGAACACAAACAATCAATATATGATCTGCTGCTGTGGCATTATGTCTCTGTTATTACCGTTCATGTTGATAGATTTTCACCTCAAAAATGCCACCCAAGACTAAAACGCTGCACAGTAATTATCACTGAATGATTCTTTGCAAAAGCATATGCAACATATGCTTTTTTATTGTTTCATTGCTGTATGGCATTTAGCCAATTTGTTTTCTCCTGACTAGATCTTTGCTTGTGTTGTGTCTGCTTTCAGATGTACATCGCTTTGGATAAAAGCATCTGCTCAATGAAACTGTAGAAATTGTACAATATGTGAAACACACTCAGTCATGTCTACATTGTAGTAGCAGCTGAAATCAACAACACAATGGCTGTTTGAAGTGATCATTTCTTCAAGCTGTCACCAAAGACAATCTAATGTGATCCAGTGTGCTGAAAGATGAATGAAGGTGTGTGGTGAGAATGCAAAAGAAAATACTCTGCTGTCACACTACAATGTTGCTGGAATCCTGTTATCAATCTTTGAAAGATAAACACAAAACTGGTCACCGGGGTACAGTGATCTTCAGTGCCTTGTGTTTGCTGTATAAACAAGGGGCAAGCAAGGGAAGCTGCACAGTTGTGCCTTCTGGATCTGATTTCAAATGACGTGCAGTCTTCATCATCAGTCATCATTTCAATAAACAGAGGGAGCCATGGAACATTTAGTGCAGGGTCATGTTCCAAGCACAGATTTATATAAGCATATAAATAAACCATATAGCAGTTTTATTTCTAGCATGTAATGCAACGCTATTTATCTTGATTCTCTGATTACACACATGAGGACATATTGTAATAACAGCTTAGAACTAATTTGTCTGAATGTATTTATACTAAATCCAAACTATGGTATATAATTATTGCTTTTAACTAAGAGACAAGCCTGCATTACTGCTGGGCCAGCACATTTTAAAAGGCAGCAAATAGAATTATTTTCATCAACATTTTTTTTTTTAACTCAATGTGTCAAATTTGAAATGCTTTCACACTTCTCAGTGGTTTGCTGACACAACTGCCTGTTCAGCACAGCTCACGAGTTGTCTCCATTTAGCGTCAGCAAAGAAGGAAAAATATCCCTGTTTATTGAATGGACATCAAATGTTCACATTTTATTTTCAAATAGTAGAGCTAGGCAGTTAATCTGCCGTTTCAAAAACCCTACATGGCCACAGCTAAGATGCCAAACTTCAGGGTTCTAGACAGTAGCCAGAAACCAGTGGGTGATGCCATGATGGCTACATCCATCTTTTATTTACGCTCTGTGTGCTAATCTTAAGACCATATTGTTCAGTGGTTAAATATCTGAGAGCCACATCTGATAATTAAATGTAGTTCGGCTTCAAAGCAGCAACCACAACATATACCACTGTTCAAAAGTTCGGGGTCATTTAGAAATGTCATTATTTTTAAAACATTTTTTTCAATAAAGACAACATTAAATAATCAGAAATACAGTCTAGACATTGTCAATGTGATAAATGACTTTTCAAGTTGAAAACGGCTGATTTTTAATGGAATATCTACATAGGAATACAGAGGAACATTTCCAGCAACCATCACTCCTGTGTTCTGATGCTACATTGTGCTAGCTAATGGTGTTGAAAGGCTAATTGATGACTAAAAAAAAACCCTTGTGCAATTATGTTAGCACATGAATAAAAGTGTGAGTTTTCATGGAAAACATGAAACTGTCTAGGTGACCCCAAACTTTTGAACAGTAGTGTATATTCTTGATACATTCAGCTATAAATAATGTGACATAGTGGCTTTGGAAAAAAAACTCTTTAGATGTAAGAAAAACTTTTTGGTCTAGATAAAACATGCTGCTGTGAAAACATACACTATCACACTGACAGACTGAGATATTGCAACATCTTCTGCATATGTGTGCTGTTTCACGTCACATGGATTTTATCATTTAGTTTTGAAATGAACTGTCAACCTAATGTTGCAAACACCCAAACACTGTTTTCAGTTCTCTCTCTGGAAAACAAGCACTGTTGAATGTAGAATTAAGGTAATCCACTCTCTCAGTATACTCCAGATCATGGACATGACACTTCCAGTCCAGTTTGCTTTACATGCAACACATGCAGCACGTGTCCGTATCTTTACCAGCTTGGCTTAATATCTTAACATCAAACACGCTTGCTGGGAAACAACACGAGGAGTGCAGGTGCAGTTCATCAGCTCAGACTAATAGCAAGATACCACCCTGCACCCGACTGAACCGCCTTGACATTCATATCATCACACACAACCTCTCTTTGATTGTTAGTGGCTAGAACATGGTAATTTTATTTTCAGTATGGCGTTTCACTTCTTATGATGTCTTTAATATTGTTACTCTATTTCTGTACATGCACATCTACTTATCGTCTGATAAAAACTTAAACTGGTGCATCATCCTTTTTATTCCACAAAAAAAATGAATGATTAAAACTGTGAGTCATTGTGACATTCCGACTGATGTGGCCTAGAAGGAAGAAATGGGTTCCAGTTAGCTTGGTCTCCTCCTATTTTCTGTCATTTTGTGAGAACAGTAAGAGCTGATGGCAGAACAGAGGGGATAGAAGAGGGTCTGCATAAGGGAGAAACCCCATGTCTGTCTGTCTGCGGGAGATGATGGGTATGTGGGAACAAGAAAGTAGAGGAGATGCCCTTGAAACAGTGTAAAAACACAGCTTTTCTGAGAGCTTCCTGTCTTAATCAACAGGGCCAAATATAGCTCATGGACTTTTCCCACAGGATCAGCTGTACATTTAGATCCTCCCATGTGACTAAGAAAGGTCTGAATTAGAGTGTAGTCACTGATGCTACCAGGCTCAGGACATGAGAGCAGACCTCCGAGTTGCCAAGGGCATCACCAGATGTCAGGATAAACAATAGCCATCCCACACAGATGTGAACGAGGCGTGAGTCGTCTTTGTTTCATGAAAAGACCTCACGTTTTAATCCACCCACTCTGACTGATGCACGCAAAATTCTTTGCGTTAACAGAGCAAGAGGGAGGTTGTGTTCTTGTGGTTTTGAAGCAGACAACAACTCAGATACCAAAGTATTCCTGTCACTGCATTCACACCCTCACCAGCATGCAAGCGGCCTCAGGGCAAAGCACATGGATCTATTTACAACGATGGTCCAGAGAAGGGGAAAAGTCTACGTTCTAGAACTAATGTTCTTAGTTGACAGGGAAAATAAGAACATAGTCTATAGTCTGTCAAGCCCTGGAAGCTGTACGGTCAAGGGATAGATGACGCAACCAAGTATCCCAAGGAATTATGAATATTGAAAGATTATGTCGCACACAATCTTCATCCAATGCTGATGCTCAGTAGCTGTGCAGAACATAGTGTGCTCTTTTGCAGCAAGGCAGAAAGTAAATGCATGGGTGGGTTGTTGGATGGATGTACAGTACATTGGATGGAGCGCTTATGAATCAATCATTCATGTGGGCTTTCTTATGTATACAGTATAGTTAAAAAATATGGATATATTTACATACACAGAATATATATTTTAAACAGTATATGCAGCTTCTTCCCGCCTTAAAAGTACTCAAGAACAGAAAATATTGCACTGGAGAAACAAATAGGTTACAGCAAATGGCTACATTTAGTGTAATCTAAGGGTTTTGCAGAATGTGGTGTTTTTCCTAGTAGAAGTTTGAATTGTATAGCTTTTTTCCCCTGTCGCTTTGGCATTTATCTGAAAAGGCTGCGATTTGCTCAGAATATGCATCTACCTCTGGATGAGCGGCTGCATTAATTAGGTTTTCCAGTCCCTTGGGTGCAGTGAAACAAGCCGGAAACACATCAGTGGCATATTGTCCCCTTATGATGGTGATAAGGTTAATGTGTTGGCAAACAGCTGGGAAGTTCCACATCCAGCAGTAATGGAACAACATTAAAATTAATTTTGAGTCTTGCTGGTATCTAGTTTGCCACTGTAAGTACAATGCTTTCCGCTTACAGCTTGAGAGTAGAAATGAATGTATGTTACATGCAAGCCAAACGAGTTCACACAGTATCCATTAGGCCTATCAGCAGCTGACAAATCTTTCCTTGTTTTACAGTTTACGGGGGTTTTAAGTCTGGTTTCTGTGGCAGCCCTCCCAGTACACTTGTAGCAATACATTTTTGCTTGAACCGCGATAACATTAGTTGCCCCAACTGAAGAGGTGAGGAACTACAGTGAGTGAGATGGCATAAGATAGAACTATGGCAGACAACTCTGGAAAGTATCCAAGAAAAGTTTCTAATGCAACAAATAAAAAAAGGAAGGATTACAGTCTGAAACAGAAAGCAATCAACGTCATAAGCACGCATTGACATTGTGTAATTACTCGTACTGTTTGAAGAGGGAGACTGTACTGCAGTTTTAAGCTACTCAATGCTCCAATGAGACAGTGTCTGAACCAGAAATAACACAAACTATGACAAATACAAATGATTCATTGTACGTATATGTTACGTTTCTGGGCTGCTGCGCTTCTCCCCCTCTGGGTAATCTGTATTATGTTCAGATGAGAGCCGGTCCTGCACCTTCATCCCTCCCATCTCCGTATTCTTGTCCGGTCTACAACCTCTGCAGCCAAACTGGACTGGAGCAGACCGAATTACTGCCTACAATCATGGTTCCAGCTGGCGTTTACTAGGTTCGTTCATGCCGGCTTCGGGGCAGTTTGTATTAAGAGAAGTTGAGCTGCCTGGTGAACATTTGTGAATATTTGTGCTCGTGGTTAGTGTGCATTTGAGAGTAGACGCTAGCTAGGGATCTGAGACTTGTGAGGAAACACTATGAGCGAATCCTTTGTTAGTTCTCAGTTAGGGGTGCTGCTGCTGTGTATTTTGGTTTAGAGTTGTCTTTATATCTCTTATCTTTTATTTTCTCCCAGTTTTGTAATACCAACTTCTGAGTAAAATTCACTTTTGGGTTTGTTTATTTCTGTGATTTCAATAGCACTCATTTGCTTTTAAGCCCCACACTATTTGTGTTGTTGTGTCCATACCCAATTTCAAATAAATCCCAGCCTACCACTCTGGAACTCAGTTCTGTTTCGCATTCTTTTTGTTACTTTCCGGCTTCCCTAGACAGCCGGATCATAACTGTATAAAAATATTGATTAATATTACCATCAAAAGGTCACATTCTGACATATTTGAATGGATCTGATCATGTTTCAGTTAAACTGATACGAAGTCTCTTGAACTTTACTAATCTAAATGAGCTAAAAAAAAAAAACAAGTTTAAAGCATTTCTGGCCACTATATACAGTAAGAGCTTGGTGCATGGAGGGTTACTGCCGGTGTCAAATAGAGCAACGCTGTTAGAAAAAAGAACAGCCAAAAACCTTTTGAACATGAGCAAAAAAATACATATATACTTATGTCATACAGGATGTGGTTTCACGGCCTTATTACTGCATGTTATGACATACCATTCTGAATGTCAAGGATGTTTGGGATTTAAAAAGTTATAATGTAATATAGTATAACATCACTTTTGTAAACATCATGAAGCACTTAATAAAGTTCTAATTATAACACATATTCAGCAGCTGAACTCTACATGAGTCACAAACAATCCAGAGAGATTTCATGTATTGTGGAAAACAGTCCGAAAAACTGGCAAACACAACAGCATTAGCACACAGCAGGCAGCAGGCCCAACTTACTGAAAGAAATGCTTTAGTGTCAGGATGACAGCTGAACATCACAAATGTCTCTTCTGAAATCTGAAAAAGAGATTTAATTAACACCTGCCATGTCAACTCCGTTCCTTCAGACAAAAATCAAAAGGAGCCCCTATGAAACCAAATTCTCTGTTCTTCTTGGTTTTCTCAGCTTTGAACCAAATAACAAAATAGTTTCTGACAACAATAGTTTGACATTTAAAAAAAAAACATTCATTTACTTTCTTAAGGAGTTAAGGCAGAACTGACACCATTTTCATGTCTATATAATATAAATGTAGCTGGAGCCTGCAGCTGATTGACATTTTCTCAAGTACTCTACTTAAGTACAGTTTTGTAGCACTTCCACTGCTCTATAGGACTGTAAATGGGGTCACCAGCCTGTGTGTACATGTATATGTGTATCCTCATGTATTAGAAACCCACAGAGCTTCAATTTTTCTGACTTGTGCGCTCTTATGAAAGTGTCAGATTTGGGCTCCACATCACTTGGGCTCCAATAAAATTGAACAATAATAATCAAGAAAACAAACCTTACTTTTTCAACAAAAAATGCAGTAAGTTGAAAAAGTATGCAATCTGTCAAAACAATTTGTAACTGAAGTGTTTTTTCTTTGTCTGTAATCACCTCCTGACCCCCAGAAAATAACACCACCTGCACCAGTTAGAGCAATAAAATCCTGCCTGTGCACTGATGCATTAGTTTGAGAGTAAATGAATATGTGAATCACAGGGATCAATTTGCAGCAAAATAACTACTTTTACTTTTGAAACACAATCACAAACTGGCTCAGAGAATGTGACAAAGAGGGAGTCTACAGGAGCAATTTAATCAACACAAGTAATGTATCAACACCAATGTCAACACAAACTAGAAAAGCACTCGGAGAGCGCATACCTCCGCCATACCGTTTGTCTGTCTGTCCGTCTGTGTGTCTGTGTGTGTGTGTGTGTGTGTGTGTGTGTCTGTCTGTTTGTCTGTTAACAGCATAACTCAAAAAGTCATGGATGGATTTTCACCAAATTTTTACAGGATGTCCGGAAGAGCAAGAGTAAGAATCGATTAGATTTTGGAGGTGATCCGAATCACCGTCTGGATCCAGGAATTTTTTGAAGCTCTCTTGTCCTTCGACTTTCAAAAAATTCCTGGATCCAGACGGTGATTCGGATCACCTCCAAAATCTAATCGATTCTTACTCTTGCTCTTCCGGACATCCTGTAAAAATTTGGTGAAAATCCGTCTATGACTTTTTGAGTTATGCTTTAACAGACAAACAGACAGACACACACACACACACACACACAGACGGACAGACAGACAAACAAACTCCGGTGATTACATAACCTCCTGGCGGAGGTAACAATAGGACAACACAGTAATTAATTGTATGATAATTTTGACACGACTGTACTTTGATTTTTAACTCAGTAAAGGATCTCAGTGTTTGTTCTATCACTGCTATGCTCTGACAAAAGAATCCACTAATCAGTACCTGTAAAACTGGCTACTTAACTTCATCAATCTGCTCAAAAATGCAATTTGCTATTGTTCATAGCCAGCACCAACTGCACGTTTTTTTACAGATTAAACAAGTGAGATGTAATGCAGATACTTGTAAACTTGAGAGTTACCCAATCTCCCATGAGCTATATTCCTATACCACCATAGTTTCTGTTACTTACATTTTCAAAGAAATGTACTTTCTCCAAGAAAGCTGAGATTGTAATGTAGAAAAGGCTTCCACTTCAACATGAGCACAATGGCATGATTGCAACAGAACTGTCACCTGGGACACTATTGTTTGTGTCCTGGCAGGGATGAGTGCGTTTCCATTTAGCTATTTTACTTTCAGTTTTCATTTACTGTTTGTTTAGGTTCAGATATTACACATTTGTGAATAGGAAGAATAGGAAAGACTGGATTAAAATGCAAATCTATAACAAGATGTTTGGAACTTCTCCTCCATTTTCCCTGTTACCAGTTTGATGAGTTTAACCCCACTTAATATATGATTGGATGGATAATATGAATCATATAAATGACCGAAATATGTTGATTTAAAACATATAGAGTGTGTTTGCCTTAAAACATTGGTGAGAATGCAGTTTAGCGGTTTAGAAACATAATATTTGGGAGACAGGGCTGTTCAGAAGCACTTACATTTCTGCAGTACCTTAACAAAGAGATAGGCTCGCAGCTCCTGCTGATTCCAGTCTTTTAAAATTACATCTTCCCTCCGAATCTGAAATTTGCCTTCGCTTCAACACCATGCCCTCATCAATCAAACTTGACAACAAAAAACTAACAAACACCACGGTTGTCTTCAGTTACTGTTAAAGGAGGCTGTGAGTACTCAAAGTCTCATCATAGAAAAAGGATCCTATTCCAGAGGCCTGTAGTCTACGCAAAGGAAAAAATAGTACAAATATCGAGTTAAAAATACACTGGTTAAAAATACACAAGGCACCATCGTTCACAGCACCTGCATAGCTGCTAGTAATTCTCCTCGCTGTCAATGTAAATGTTTTGATATAGCTATAGGGCTACCAGGCTGCGTTCAAAATAGACTAACCTGCTGAGTATGTGCTCACTGCTTAACCTGGGGCGTACAGTACAGTCTGGCGGGAATGTGTGGCTAATTCCACCAATTCTTTCCACTACATGGAGCCACATTTTCACAGGTCAGTAGACTTTCTTTGTCAAGTGCTCTAAGTGCACCGACAGGCTGACAGCTTTGCACAAAAGCTCAAGCTTCTTTGACAGTTTTTTTTTTTCCTTCTATGTGATATTTCTGCATCCTACCAAGCTGCTGCTTTGCACAGAACACAGTTTCACATCTGTGTTTGCAGAAGTCATTAGTGGCCATTAAAGTGCCATACAGCTGGAGGGGGATTTTCAAGCTAAAATCTGGCCTGAGGCTATAAAAAAGTGTTTATCATTCTACTACATTATATTTAGGAATAGGTTAATACTTCTTCATATCAGTGGATTTTATCAAAGATGCTTCAACTCAGATATCAGTTTCTTCTAACCGCAAAAACACTATGTACTGAAAAATATGTCCTTTGAGGGCTTTTTGCAAGCTAGTCAAGCACCTTGTACTAATCCTCTCTGTGTTCAGTGTCATTCTATCCATCCAGACATTTCCAGAGCTCCATGCTGCGCTCACATTCTGGGTTAGTAAAAGAGATTCTTGAATTCCCAGGGTAAAATATGACATACTTTGCTACTGACACTGATCATAGTGAACATGGAAGAGCAGTAAAGTAGTTAGACATCTGTAACTGTCTACCAAAAACATGCCATTAATGCATTATGTATTCCTTTGTTATAACACTTGAATGAGTGTCTTTTAATACGTATTACAGTCCAACAAAGTCAAACACAGGGTCCTCGGGGAGTGAGTGGTTCCCTCTGGGTCCTGTCACGACAAAAATAACACTGGAGCTCGGTCAATTTTAACAGCTCCAAGGAAGCCAAGGAATATCCTCCATGTGCTCGCTGCGGGCCCTAGACTTGACCTCCAAGAGTGCTATTCACGTCATTACTAAGAGGTTCAAGTTGCTCTGTTCGCTTTGAGGTTTCTGATAAAACATGTAACTGATCACATGTGTGAGCCACACATGTAGGCAGGTTCACAACAGAAACCAGAACAACAGTGGTATATCCCAGTACCATCCCAAATAAAGATATAATAATATAATAATAATGGGACAGGCTGATGGTAGGTTAACCCCTAGCAAGCTTCGTAATCAACTGAAACAGCATCGTATTAGGAAAAACAGTCCTAACTAGATGAGCCCTCAGTAGAGGGCAGAACCCCGCCCTCTGCTGGCGAAAACCCTGTACAACTGATGCAATATGTATCAATTTTGATCATCGTACTTATCTCCCTCCCTACTTGATCTGCTGACCTGTAACTCCACAACTGAGCAGGGGACCTTAGACTGATCTTCAGTGTCAAGTTTGATTATCCTGACTTCAGCGGTTGCAGAGATATCGGACCGGACATAGCCACATACATACATACATACATACCCAGACAGATACCGCACCGAATGCAATAACCCCACCGACGTACCCATCGGGCGTGGTTAATAACTGTGCATAAAGGCTTAAAAAGTATGAATCTGGCAAAACTTGAAAAAAATGTGATCTAAGTTTAGAAAATATAACACAATTTTCATTATTATGCACACACATTTACAGTCCACCTGACATTTTAAGTAGTAATCTCATTTGTCTGTCAGATGTAATGGGTTGTAATTTAACTGTCTGGTTTAGCAATAAAAAGAGTACAAAATTCAAGTACCAGAAATGTTGCTTTTTCAATATGTCTCCGTGTGTGAGCTTGGAACAGCGAGCAAAATACAAACCATTGAATATTAAGAAGTAAAGACAGCACAGTAAACTACAAGACAGGAATACAGTGTTAGCTCATTAGCCTGCACACTGTTGATGGTAGCTCACTTCTCTCAGTGGATGGCTGTTTGGTCACTGGTAGAACAAGCCGAGGTGCACAAGAAGACATGATTATGTGGAAGCTGAACAAGAATGCAGCCTCAGCAGGAAAGCTACAGTGTTATTGCCTGTTCAATTGGTGGCTCTTGTGTAGCAGGTTGCTGTCTGGCTCACCTAAACATTAGCAGAGCAGCAGCCACAGCTTTAGTTAAGTGGAGGTGTAAGGAGAGCTAGGTATGGTGTTGCCACTCAGCCTTGCTGCTGATTTTTCCTGGTGGCCACTCATAGTAATGAGGCTCAAAAAGCAACACTGGCATAGATCACCTTTATAAAGCTGCTGACAGGATGACTGCAAACAAGGTCAGGGAAATATCTGATTGCTATTGGTCAGACAGATTGGAATTTGCAATATGAAATGCTAAAATCAAGCTTTATTGATATTCACTTTGTAATAGATTTAAAACGTGATGGAACATTAACACAAATAATACCATCAAAAGAATCAATTTGTAAAACCATCGACACAACAGTTTAAAATGTACAGTTTTTAAATGATGAGACTGAGCTCATGTTAGTTGGACCACAGTGTACCTGCCTAAACCAATTTATTTGTTGATCAAGGGGCAACAACCCCTGAAAGTTCCATCCATCAATCCATCCATTATCTATCCACCTCTTAATCCTCATTAGGGTCATGGGAGTATATCCCAGATGACTTAGGGCAAAGGCAGTAGACACCCTGGACAGGTCACCAGTGTATCACAGGGCTAAATATAGAGACAATCAATCACATTCACACCTATGGACAATTTAGAATTACCAGTAAACCTCTGCATGTTTTTGGACTGGAGTACCCGGAGAAAACCCACACATGCAGAGGGAGAACATGCAAACTCTCAGGCCAGGATGCGAACCAGGGATCTTCTAGCTGCAAGGCAGAGTGCTAACCACTGAAACACTGTGCAGCCCCTGAAAGTTTCAATGTGCTCAAATTAATTCAAATTGAATTACAGCAGCCGCCTTATTATTTAATAGCCTCAGCTCGTCTATCCTAAATTGTAGTCTTTCCAAAGTGGTAATAGCATGGTTCAAAATCCAAATTTTAATTGGAAAGGAATCAATTGTTCAGCCCTACTCTCCAGCACCAGCAGTGTTTTATTTTAGTCACCTAGGGGCCAGGAAGGACGCTGTGGGTGGGGGAACATGTGCAGGGAAACACTAATGCCATCTGCAAATGCTAGAGAGCTAGAAAACTCTTGTGGGTCATGTTCTTGGCAAGCAAGTTTTCATTCCAGTGAAAAAGTGTCCTTTGAGTCCAGTATCCAGTTTTCAACTCATCCATTGATGGAATAGTGAGACAAGCAGTGCATTTCTTTGTACCAAGCTCTTATTGTGTTTAAAATTGAATCACAAATAACATGTAAATGAATAAACATAGTAGTTTATTATGTTATTTAAGCAGTTAAATAAAATTCAGAGCATTGAGATTGTCCAGGCCATTCTACAGGGATGAAAGGGATGCAGAGAGCCACAGCGCCCTAACGTTGCATGAACAGGGCCTTCGTTTCCTTTCATCTAGGACTGTCAACATGGTACATAACATCAGGATAGCTGTTACACTGGAACTTAGGCCTCGACACTTTAGACCCTTAAAGGCTGAGTACAGAAACCTAACCACCCCTGTTGGCATGCACTACCTGCTGGCAACATTAGTTCTTAAATGCTAAGGTGCTTACTGCCCACACAACTGGACTGGACAGTGGATAAAGTTCAAAGATATGTTCCTTAACTCTTTGATGCTCAACATGGGTCAAGAGATGCACATTTTCCATTGAATATGGGTTACTTTTGACCCATGTTGTACACCAAAGGGTTAAAGAAGCATCAGTCCACTTCAGGTATCAGCTTCTCTGATCAGTTCCCCACAGCGCATATCAACACATGGTTGACAACAAGCCCTCCACTCGAGACAACCTGAGTCAAGTCAGAGATCTTCAACTCATGCTTCAAAATATCAACTTTCAGGGGGCAACCCTACAGTTTTCCATCTATGCAGAAAGCATACAGGCACAGTACAGCATAGCTCACCCACATATTGGTAGCATTCTGGCCCCAACATACAATTAAGGCTGTTAGTCATGTGTAATGGCAGAAAATAGTCATGACTGTGATAGGTCATGTTTTTCAAGAGTGTAGCCCAACTGAATCATGAAACATGCAACCTGTGTAGACAGCTGGTTGGATTAAAAATAAAACTATCAATACACTATATGCTGACACTATCTGAAGAGTAAGAAAAGGACGTGATTAACTTTTCTAAAACGAAAACTGCGACGAAAATTCCATGTTTTGCGATGACTAGGCATGGGCCGGTATGAGATTCTGACGGTATGATAACCTTAGGCAAAAATATCACGGTTTCACGGTATTATGATTGCAGCTCTAAAATGTGTACTTTGAATGTCTGTATTTTTTTTTTAAAAAAAGGAAAAAACGTTTCAATTGAACAGTCTTATATTTTTAAACAATATATAGAACACGATGGACATTAGAAAATATGTATTTAAAATAAATGACTGAATGACTAAATGATTGCTGAATTGTGGGCTGAGCTTCAGCTTTTGAGGTGGACGCCCTGTTGCTGCCAGAGCTGCTGCTGTCCTAAAAATAAAAAAATAAGACATACAAAATAAAACATTACACGTGTGTCTCTCTTCTTCACGTCATGTTAGAGAGTAAACTAGCTGATGTTATCCATCTTAGCAATAAAGATTGATGAAAGAAAAAAGTTGTGGATAACTTTTTTTTTTTTTTTAACTAAGGCAGATATGGTAACTAGCATGCTAAGATAAATCCTTAGCAAGCTACACACGTGGACAAAATTGTTGGTATCCCTCAGTTAAAGAAGGAAAAACCCACAATTCTCACTGAAATCACTTGAAACTCACAAAAGTAACAATAAATAAAAATTTATTGAAAATTAAATAATCAAAAACAGCCATTACTTTTGAATTGTTGATTAACATAATTATTTAAAAAAACAAACTAATGAAACAGGCCTGGACAAAAATGATGGTACCTCTATAAAAGATTGAAAACTATTTGACCAGAGTGACATGATTAACTCAGGTGTGTCATTTAATTGACATCACAGGTGTTTCCAAACTCATAATCAGTCAGTCTGCCTATTTAAAGGGAGACAAGTAGTCACCCTGCTGTTTGGTGAAAAGGTGTGTACCACACTGAACATGGACAACAGAAAGCGAAGGAGAGAATTGTCCCAGGACATCCGAAAAAAAATTATAGACAAACATCTTAAAGGTAAAGGCTATAAGACCATCTCTAAACAGCTTGAAGTTCCTGTGACAACAGTGGCTCATATTATTCAGAAGTTCAAGACCCACGGGACAGTAGCCAACCTCCCTGGACGTGGCCGCAAGAGGAAAATTGATGACAAATTGAAGAGACGGATCGTTCAAATTGTATCCAGAGAGCCCAGAGCAACCTCCAAAGAAATTAAAGGTGAACTCCAAGGCCAAGGTACATCAGTGTCAGATCGCACCATTCGTCGTTGTTTGAGCCAAAGTGGACTTCATGGGAGACGACCAAGGAGGACACCACTGCTGAAAAAAACTCATAAAAAAGCCAGACTGGAATTTGCAAAAATGCATGTTGACAAGCCACAAAGCTTCTGGGAGAATGTCCTTTGGACAGATGAGACCAAACTGGAGCTTTTTGGTAAGGCACATCAACTCTATGTTCATAGACTCAAAAACCAAGCATACGAAGAAAAGAACACTGTCCCTACGGTGAAACATGGAGGAGGCTCAGTAATGTTTTGGGGCTGCTTTGCTGCATCTGGCACAGGGTGTCTTGAAAGTGTGCAAGGTACGATGAAATCTGAAGACTATCAAGGCATTCTGGAGAGAAATGTGCTGCCTAGTGTCAGAAAGCTTGATCTCAGTCGCAGGTCATGGGTCTTCCAACAGGACAACGATCCAAAACACACAGCCAAAAACACCCAAGAATGGCTGAGAGAAAAGCGTTGGACTATTCTAAAGTGGCCTTCTATGAGCCCAGATCTGAATCCCATTGAACATATGTGGAAGGAGCTGAAACATGCCATTTGGAGAAGACACCCATCAAACCTGAGACAACTGGAGCTGTTTGCTCATGAGGAGTAGGCCAAAATACCTGTTGACAGCTGCAGAACGCTCATTGACAAATACAGAAATCGTTTAATTGCAGTGATTGCCTCAAAAGGTTGTGCAACAAAATATGAAGTTATGGGTACCATCATTTTTGTCCAGCCCTATTTCATTAGTTTGTTTTTTTAAATAATTATGTTAATCAACAATTCAAAAGTGATGGCTGATTTTGATTATTTCATTTTCAATAAATTTTTATTTATTGTTACTTTTGTGAGTTTCAAGTGATTTCAGTGAGAATTGTGGGTTTTTCCTTCTTTAACTGAGGGGTACCAACAATTTTGTCCACGTGTGTAGTTACCATATCTGCCTCAGTTAAAATATAAAAAAAGTTACTAAAAGATAGAGATGAGTTTTGCACGTCGGGCGACCTTCTTCCTCCAAGCCGTGGCCGTCTGGCTTTTTACGGTAGCCGAAGTATTCCCAAACAGCCGACTTAGTCCGCTTGGACGGCGGAAAAAGTTCCGGGGGCTCGCCTCCTTCAGCCATCACACAGCCTGCTTGTCACTCACAACAAACGCAGGTGAGCGGGGGGAGGGGCGCTTTAGGCTGCAGCTTCACACAGCGTGAGGGACCTCTACTTTCTCCCTGATGAGACGTCACATTAAAAAAAAACGCTCATACCGCAGGAACAGTATGACGGAAAATTTTAGTGGTTTTGAAACCTTGACTTTTTCATACCGTGGTATACCTTAAAACCGGTAACCGGCCCATGCCTAGCGATGACTGCAATAAGTATATTTGAAATCAGATTGATACCTTTCTAGAGATGCACGGTAATGTAAAAATCTCTCCAGCCATTAACAACTGAGGATTCATCCAGGTCACGCTATGAGCCGTGATAATATCCACTATAAATAATACAGACAGTGTTTCTCTAAAGGGAAGCATGCAATTTGAGACTTTTATTAACCTTGGAAACCAATTAACTGCAGTATTATGGAAGGGGTTTTGGCACAGCTTGCGGCAGCCTAAGCTTGACAATAATAATAGTCATATTTTCACAGTAGAGTAAGTTAGCTAATTGGAGATCCAACAGAAATGTCAGTTGAAGACATTTGCTCACAGCAGCAGAAAATTCAGGATGGGAAAGAGATCCAAAGCAGTGTAAACTGGTTGGAAACTGAGCTCTGCAAAACCAGAATTCTGTGTCCTTGTAGCAAATGATTTATTAATGGACTTTATTTGTCAAATCCTCATGAAGAGAATGGGGTAACGTTCTTATATGGGGCAGTGACTGAACTGGAATTTATTTAACACTCATTTGTAGCGACTACCCAGCGCCGCAGGTTCACCTTTGGAAGACAAACAGACAAACACGCAGAGCTTCCCAGGGACCATTTCCTCTATTCTGTATGCCAGGAGCCCCCTCCCACACAGTAAATCAGGAAGCTTGTGTCACTGACAGTTTGTTTAGCTCACACAAACATGGAACACCCTTAGAAACCACACAGCCTCTTTCCACTCCCCTCTATCCTCCACAAAGCACTGCAGCTCCCACTGCCAATCACTACCTGCCCACATGCTGCTCCTGAAGACATGAACCCATGACAGCTCCTATCAGGCACCATGTGCATTGAAATTAAACAGGAGAAGGGGAAAAAAATGACCCTTCATAATGTATGAGGGGAAAAAATCACCTTAAAAGGTTTCACATCCCTGAAACTGAATCCAGAACCTGAGGGGAGCGTTGCAAATGTACATCATTGTGCTTTGGTGTAATACGATAACTTCAGCCTGGGGTAGGCACACAGGAAAAACATATAACATATACCAGGCTCGCTGATTTAATCTGAGCTGAAACACAATAAGGGCTCAACTTGAACACATCGGAAGGGCTGTAAAAGGTGCGGTAAGAATTAGAAATTGTTGATCAGATGCCTCAGTTAATACACAGACTCTGCAGTGTCCACCAACAGTACAAGGAATATAACAGGAGAATCTATAATGAGCCGCCTGCAGGATCCCTCTGTGCTTTGATGATTTATGAGGGGTCACATTTCATGAGAATTGTCATTACTCTGATGACCGAGAATCAGGTGGCCTTTGCTCTCCTCACAGTAGGTCACCAGCAATGTTTATAAGATGATTCATCATAAAGGCAGCATGTAAACACATATATTGACAAAAAATGCTACACAACTGCTTCTCCCGTGTGAAAAGCAAAAAAAGGAATCATCCCTTTCCTGCTTGGGTGTAAATAATGGCCCTAAATTCAGCCTTTCAACATCACTAAGCTACTGTATGTCAGAATCACTACAGTGAAATAAGAGTCCACTGTCACGCTACTCTAAATGCCATTGCTTTAGGAAAGATCCACCATACCATAGAGATTGCAAAGGCTTTGGGAGCTATGCTGCCAAGACCTTTGTCTCGCCCACATTTAATAGCCGTTTTCTGGACTCAGGCGGTAAACACTCAGCATGAGAGTTTGAGGACTGAATGCACGACATTCCCGCTGCACAATCAGCTCATGCATTTAGTGTAGGCCCGGGCCACTGGAAGATGTCACAGCAAAATGGCCTCAAAGACCCATCTGACAGCTCTGCCAACTGGCAGCTTTGATGCATTCACTGTCCAAAGTGTCCTGACAGCCGACATGCAAGGACAGCAGCTAAAACACAGTTTTGCCAAGCGTCTTTTTTTGGCATCTCTCAGCACTTGTGTCCTTTAATAATCCTGTCTATGATGGACATTTACGTGGAAATGGTCTAAAAATAACAACATACATTTAACAACATATATTTTGAATCATTTATTTCATTGCAGAAACTGACATTCATTTAGCACGGTGAAAGGTAATGTTTCAGAGCTGGGGGGCTCATTATTAGGAAACGTAACATAAATGAGAGAGGTCATGATCAACAGGATAGGAGAAGCAAAAATACATATTTCTCGTGCACAAATTTTTGGTTATTTATTCAGCATTTTCACACCTTGTGAATTATTGAATATATCTTCAAGAAGTAAAACAAATAAATACTAATTTGTTGAAGATGTAAATTATCTGACATATGCAAGAAGTCAAAGAGGTTTCTTCACTTTTTCTCAATTACGCAATCCGTCAAATAATGATTCCTATCTTTGCTGTTGTCTGTTGTTTTATTCCCATCTGTTTAAGCGTATCAACTAGGGGTCAAGTGATTATCGGTTTGGCTGACAATCAGACCAGTTTTACAGTTTTTCCCAAAATCCCCAACATAATTAAATCATTTTATAAAGTGCTGCTTTGGCTGGGATGCAGTTGCCTTTGCCTGCAGTCACTCTGGTATCTTAAAGTCATTTCCCACCCACAACACTACGTGCACCGCAGGATAAATGCTGAAAGATGTCTTTTAACAAATACATCATGAATAAATAAAGGCATTTCAATGGATTCTTGTGTTGGAGTTAGTGCTATCTTTAAAATTGACATTTTTACAGCAAATGCATCAATTTCAAATGTGTTAACCAGCTCCTTGATCAATATGCTCCATCGATACATATCTTAAAAGCAATATCTAAGGATGCTGTGCTTTTCTAAAAAAAAAAAAAAAAAAAAAAACACTATTTGTTTATAATTTACTTGGCTGTTAATATTAGATATTACCAAGAAAAAAATCTTAAAACATCCATCACATTTTAATGAATTTGAGAGACTGACTGCAGCTGTTTCCATATTCAATGTTCAACCATGAGCACAATATTTCCTTAACCTTGCAGTTGTAATTCCCCAAACTCTGTTTTTCTTCTGCTGCCAGGAACAGGTATAATAGAGAGAGATAGGAGTTTAAAGACAAATAGGCAAACAAAACCAGCCCATAAAACCTGATGCTGTGACATTTTATACACTCAGTTCAATTCATAACTGCTGGAAGTGCCAAAGAGGTTCACTTTTAAAGTGCTGACTGAAAACATTCCACATCGTCATTGCAAAAAGTAGCAGTACTCTGCATCACATTTGCAACCAGATCAAATTCAAAGTGCTGATGAGAGGAGTTCACTGGTGTCCACTAACTGTGCTGTGAATAAGCAGTGTGCTTGTCCTGGGAGTTACCTCTGCGGTCACCTCCTTCATAACGATTCCAGCACATCTTTCCTCAGCACAGCATCCTCTGCCAACGGTGACCATCGTCATCATACCCTCCTCCTACACATCATCATCACCACCATCACCATCATCATCTCTTCACTGTCCAGCCCACAAACTTCCAACATGTCCAAATCTGCAGCTTATGTAACCTTGCAGATGATTTAGCAACCAGTGACTATTGCTGACACCAAAGGCTCGCTGCTGAATGGAGCTGATTCATTTCTCTCCCAGATTAATCCATGGGAAAAGCCTGGCTGCTGTTTCATTCCAATACACTTGATTATTCAATCTATGGAATTAATATGAGGTCTGGGAGGAAAACTGAGTCTGTATCCACCACAGCTGAGTCGATCAGATTGTGATATGAAATATTTTCTATGCGTGTAAATACAAGATCCTGCGTAATTTCGTTCCTTTTAAATGGGCTTTTACGCTTTTCCTTAACGCGTGCTTAGACTGCACGGTAGACTGAGTAAAGCCCTGTATGCATCACTCGATGTACAACCTACAATCTGGCACATCGTGAATAAATCAGGAAAAGGTGAGTCTGATTGTCTCATGAGAGACAGCTGTTAAATATGTGATCTAAACGGTGATACATGACGCGCCTGGGTGGACTTATAGTGTCCACAGTAACTGCTATTTCAATTCCATCCATATTTCTACATGCAGCTCCTGACAGAAGGACTGCAGATTAACTGGACCCAGCAACGATGCTCAGGCTGGAGTCTGAACGTTTGGATTCAGGACAAAGCAGTATATTCTATTAATGCATCTTCCTCGGCTCAGTAATCCGTGCAAATAGCGCTCAAATGACCTCGATAAACACACAGCGCCGAACAAAACGCCTTGTCAACTCCGCGTTAATTGTGTACGACAGAGCTGCAGCTCGAAACGCCTGGAAAACATGGAAGGAACACAGCGCATCGCACACAACTCACACTCCGCGTCAGCTCGTCCTACCAGAGAGTAAAATCCGGCAGCAGCAGCAGAAGAAGAAGAAGGTTCGATCCGGAACGAGGCAATCCTCAGACTGTGAGCTGGTTTGGGGCGCAGAGCAGCACAGCCAGCGGGTCTCCGGCGCGCAATGAGCGCAGCTGAAAGTGCTGTCAGGTTGACGTTGGAAGGCAACCCACTGCTTCCTGTTACATCACACTGGAGCTGAGGACCTGGAAGCTGTGGCCACTTTTACACTCTCAACTCCCACACGCTGCTGCACACTTATGAGTGCAGTTTGTGTTGTTAAACTGCAGCTTCTTTGTTTTTTTTTTTACTGGAAAATTCTGTTTACTTTCTCTCCCCACCACAGTCTGCAGAGCTCCAACCTGCTGCTTAAGATGCTGAGTCTTTAGGAGAGAAACGCTTAAAATCCATGCAAGATTTGGGGCTGGTAATTATGCTTTCGTTCTCTGGGCCACCCAACCTGCCCAACACAACCAGGGTTGTAGCAGAATATTAGAAATAGGCTACTTGTCTGTTAGCAACATTACTCAAAAACGGACTGATGGATTCGGATGAAATTTTCAAGGAAGATCAGAAATGACACAAGGACCAAGTGATTAGATTTTGGCAGTGATACAGCTTATAGTCTGGATCCATGGATTTGTTAAATATTTCTGTATCATTGTGAGATAGCAGCACAGCACCACTGTAACTGACTGCAAGTGAACACTACATCAGCTGCCTGCTGATGATCACGTGATTGCGATCCTACAACAAATCGAAAGTTCTGGACTGATTAGGACTAATCTGTCCAAAATAATGAGAGAAAAAAATTGAATACTTACTAGGCTATGAGCATTGAATGTCTATAAAGGTGGACAAATCCTCCATGACATCAGCCGCATTCTTGAACAGCGCATTAAAAGCCATTTCATCACTATCTTTACAACCCTTGACTCCATTTAAGTCCTGACAGTTGCAAAAATTGCTGAAGAAGTGGAGCAGGAGTTGAGCTGACATCTCCTGGTCATGGACTGCCTTTTCATGGCGCTCACCTGCCAGACATGCCCTAAATTATGCAAAACATTTGCCTTTAGGCAACTTATATAGAGAAGCTGTTTAAAAATTCACCTCATGTACATTAGCAGAGAAATAAGCAAAAAAAAAATAATTAACTTTAAAGAACGATATACAACATGAATTTGCGTTGTAAATTTGGGCATTTTAAAATGGAGCTCTATGGGGATTAACTCGTTTTTGGAGCCAGCCTCTAGTGGTCATTCAAGTAGCTGTAGTTTTGACATTTGCTTCATTTTTTTAAACCCCACTTGTCCTCAGCATGAATAACAACAACAAGCTGACTTGCAGTTATATGTATTTTATATGTTAAAGCTGAATGCTTTATTTGTTTTTCATAGGCTGATTATGACTAGATTTGAGAGAAAAAAAACACTAGATACATGTCATATGGTATTGAAGGGGACATTACTTGCTTAGACATCCTGCATGCAAAATTACATTAGCATTGATTTGGAGTTGTGTTTCTGTCCGTCTGGTTAATGCTATTCATTTCATCATTTTGCTTTTAGCCCTGTATTGGTCTAAGATTTGCTCATTCACTCCTTTCCCATAAAATATTGACCTGATAGTAACCTAATAGTAAGCTTAGATTTCATCCACCTACTAATCATTATTTTTGCAAAACTGTCGTTAGCAGCTGCTGAGTTGCTCAACTTCATGTAAAAAATAAACTGTCAGAGTAAAGTACAGTCCATTGCATTTGTGTATAGTTTTAGGAAAGCAATGCACATCTGTTTCTTTAGTTTTGAGTGTGCTATACAGTGGATAATTTACACACTCTGAACTCACACACTGTAATAAAATGCCAGAGTATGGCAGAGACAACATGCTTTTATAATACAGGAAACAAGGACTGATTTGGAAAATTGCCATGGTTTTCACCAGCTGCTCAGACAAATGTGTCTTTAACAGCTAAATGCTTCACTATGGTTACCTGCTACTTGCTAATTTGTCAGTGATCTAGTTCTCTGCAAGTAATATGCTGTTTTTTTGTTTGTTTTTTTAAAAACTGTATTCAGTGTAATCAGCTTCCTGCTGCTGCTGGAAGCCATGTTGACCAGAGCAGTTAGACAAAACTGAACAGTAGAAAATGATGGTCTTAAAAATGATTAATCATAAGTGTAACAACAACGAGTGGAAAGACTGTGAGGAGCTACAGAGTTAGGTGATAATTCTCTGTGGGTTTGTCACTATGAACAACCCATCTCATAATGCATTTGGCATTAATGGAAAGACACTGACAAATGCAGCTTGAAGACAACTGTTGCAGTTGTCATTTATGAAACTCAACACAGAAAGATCCAGTCCCAGGCCTGGCCACAAACCAGCGATCAGTGCTCACCACCAAGGCATTTTCCAGCCCTGAACTTTAATTTAATTTAATGTATTATCAAAAAGAGCTGACAGTGCCCGAGAAGATACAGCAATTTTGAAATATCACTAAGTGCATTAACTTTAGTAACTATATTTAAGGATAGAATTAAGGCACTTTTACTTTACTTTTTCTTATAATTCTACTTCCTACTTCCACTCCGCTACATCTCAGAGGAAACTATTGTACTTTTCATCCACTAAATTGATTGGACAGCTTTAGTTATTTCACAAATTATGATTGTGGCACACAAAACATATGAAGAGCTTATAAAATATACTTTGTTATTGACTCATCTACCGTTTATACAACTTAAAAAACTGGTCGGTCATGAGTTGGTCACTTAAGAGAAAATTGGCAACTATCAAAATAGTTGTTAGGAGCATTTGTGATGACAGTAATAGTTTCAGATTGTTTGCAAAGTCAAGTTTAAATGTAATGAATGGAGAAAATAGTCATCACATTGGACCATGAAGAAAACAATCATTAGTTGCAGTTCATAGTTGAAAATGACCTCCACCTCAGCCAACTGCAAATCCTGCTTTTATATGAATGTATGAGGAATAACAATCTAATGGCACAACAGTATTACAGTCACATGGGGCATTTCTCTGCACTGAGTACTTTTGCATTTTAATACTTTAAGTACAGATTTGTGATAATACTTACTTTCAATGAAGTAAAAATGTTCAGTGCAGGACTTTCAGTTGTCACAGAGTACTTTTGCGGTGAGATGTTAGTACTTTAACTTAAGGAAAGGATGGGAAAACTTCCTCCACTACTGCCGATTAGTGATGTTCATAAGCTTTAAACTGATAAATTCAGAGAAAAGAAAAGAAGATTGTAAAAATTTATTACATAAACTCGTACAGTCCAGTCCATTACAGCCATGGTTATAAAACCAGATAGTAAAGCGAATGATGTGCAGCCAAGATGGATCGCTGCTCACAACCTCCTATCTTTATACAACACTGCTCCCCTGTGTTTTTCTTTACTAACAACACTAACAGGACTGCAAGATTGATTGATGATACTTTAAACCAGGTTTCGCCCTCTTCACATTGATTTACAGCTGTGAGATTATGGTTCTCTTAATCAAAAGGTTTACATGAGAATATTCTACATATTGTTCTCAATGGTACAGCAAGGCCTGTGCAGTAGTTTAATTTCTTAAGTGAAGCTATACCAAAACCATTGTAGAAAAGCATCCGTTACAGTAAATATGAGGTACAAGCACTCATTTTGTAACTGAACAAAAAATGATTCCGAAACTTTGGCATTTCCTTGAGAGGTTACAGTGAGAAATATGAAGGAAGGATGATTGTAACAGTGTCCTGAGACTGTAAAATTAAAAAGACGTCCAATATGTGTGTACAAAATAAACAATATGCAAAGCATCTGTGCAGACAGCTGCTACGTTAGACATCAGCAAAACAAATACATTTTTTGTCAGTGAGATATTGAAGCAATGATGATTCAGTCAATAAAAGCTCGTTCAGACAGAATAGCAATGATTTATACATAAATACTGTTATTTCAAGCCAAGTGTGCCACAGCCCATGTGTTTTTAATCACAGTTTGTCTTTATATTCTGCTGTTCTGGGCTCATCAGATGCTGTCCGGTGTATAATGACACAGACAATAAAACATTGTCCATTGTTCCTCATCCTCAGTTCAACATTTTAGTATTTTCATTTCATATCTATACAGAGGATGCTTCTATCTTCTCTGTAAGTCCTGTAACTAGTCATGCATGTTTTACCTGAAGCAACAAGCACTACTTTAAGTGCTTCCACTGCATTCAACTATAACAATTATGACAAACATATTGGATAAACGGCTACTCTTAATAAGCACCCTACATTTCCACAGGCACTTCTCCACTATGAAAGCGTAGATGCAATGGCAGAACAAAGGCCCGGAGTCTTCTGAATTCAGGACTGCCTGTAAAAGTGTGCAGAATTGAATAATTTAAATCTTAGCCTCACAAAGCTCTGAATGACCGAGGTTTGTCTTAAAGACCTCACAGTCGCACATTACCCCAACAGAGCTCTTCCACCTCTCCATTCTGTCCTCTCAGGATTAGATTTAAGACTTTCCTCTTTGGTAAAGATTATCCTTAGGGATGCTCAGGTGACCCTAAACCATCCTTTGGTTATGCTGGCTTAGACTGCAGTTTGACTTCCCATGATGCACTGAGCCCCTCTCCTGTCCTCTTCTTCACTCTCACTGCATTTATATGCTACACTTCCATGTTATTAACTTTGTGTCTACTCCCTCTTGTTTGTGTTTTGTCTCTCGGCAGGTATCTGTGGCTCTAGAGCTGACAAGTTTCTGATTTATGGTTGCCAGCGTCACCAATGTCTCAAGTGTTTATAGTTTTCTCATGTCTTGATTGTCTGTTTGTACTCTGCTGTTTTTCCTCTCCCCTTAAGACATATTTAAATTAATTTAATTTTTTACAACATTTTATTCAATGTATTATTATTTAATGTATTGATTTTAATATATATATGATACTTAATCAAACATATATTAATGCAATAGCCATATTTAATCTGTGGAGCCAAAACAAAATATAGTTAGTAGATTTTCTATGTGTCCAGACTTTAGGCACACCCTGTATAATCCAGCACTGAAAGGTTTACTGCATCCAGAAATGACTTATTTTGAATTTTTAAATTGGCACTGTATATATTAAACTTAGAGTCCCACTTATAAGGATGATAATGTTCCACAAAGCCAGCATTGTTTCAGTCTGTCGTGCACCTCATGACTCAATTTGTCTGTGTGTGTCTCTATGTTGCTCTGACTGTTGCTTACCTAAAACAATGGACGTAGACACTATTTATAAGGTCAATTGGCTGTCTAATATTTATTTTTGTTAGTATCCTGCCGTCTGAGTAGCACAAATACACACACAGACAGGTGACCTAGCAAAATGTCTAACCATTATTGTAGTACAACAAAATGGGAATACTTACTGAGAAATTGAACATCGTAGCTGGGACATGACAAACACACAGCTGTACAGAGAGTGAATTATGCTCTGATTGACAGCAAGATTATAGAGGACAGAGAGACAGCAAACTCCCTGAACTGCTTGTGAGATGGCAGGTGATGCACAGTGCAGCTCAGGCTCAGCAGGGTGTGTTCTGTCCTTGTAATATTTTTACAAGCCACAATACTAACACGTATTGATTTCTTGTTGTGAGTCTGTTTGTATGTGTCATTATGACAAAAAGTGGTCCTGTTGACACCTGCTGTAGAAGGAGCAATCACAAAGGAAGTCTGGAGTAAACTGCCAGGGCTTTACACTACCGGTCAAAAGTTTGGACACACCTTGTCATTCAAATCTGTCAATACGGTAGCCTCACAACTGTGCAAGATACAGTCACAAAACTTCAGAGGTGTGTAGATGAGATCAAAATGAAGGCAGAGTTTGATGATGGTTGTGGTCAAGCTCATGAGTGCTACTGAGTACAGACCCTGTATGCTCCCTGGTATCCAATTTCAAGTTGGTCTTCATTATTATGATTATTTTTGAAACAAATTCTTTTTGAGTTTAACATTACATCCCTGTGAAAAACAATGACACAGCTTGTGGTAGACTTGTCTTGATATACAGTGAAAAACAAAAGAAATGAATAAAGCTAAAAATAAATTTTGTCATAAATATAGATGACTGCACAGCGCTGCAGGTTCCCACACACAGCCAGGTGTTCAGACCGAGCGGTTAACAATGCTGTCTAGGTTTTTCTTCCTTATTCGGATCATCCTCCTCCCATGACCTGCAACAGAACCAACAAAACGATCTAAATACCACAGTTTTTTGTTGAATATTTTCTAAAGGTTAACCAATAAAACACCTACTCCTGGTTAACAAGAATGTGATACTGTCTGCAAATGAAAAATACTAAGTTAACAGTTAACGGGTACTTTGGAACTGACCCCTTCTGCTTTTAATACACTTGTGAATGCAGTCTTTCCGGGATGTGAAGTTGTTCCTGTTTCCTCCGCAGCCGCTGTAGACAAACACCTGGCATCTCTTGATTTCTGAGTTGTATGCAAACCTCTTCTCTACACCGTGACATGTTCCTCTAGCCACAGGACTGAAGCACTGCTCTGAAGGACTGAGGTCTGTAAATCACAGTGACAGGCAAGAACAGTTATTGTCATTATCAGTTTGTGTTTCTTTAAAACCTACGTAGAACCCCGTATTCTCTGTATTTCCTTTTAAATATGTCATTCTGTGTCCAGCTCTGACTGGAGGACCACGTAGTACACTACCATTCAAATGTCTGGAGACACTAAGAAATGTCCTTATTTTTCTAAGAAAAGCAGTTTTTCTTTTTAGTGAAGATAACATTAAATGAATCAGAAATATAGCCTAGACATTATTATTGTGGTAAATGACTATTCTAGCTGGAAATATCTGATTTTTAATAGAATATCTCCATAGGGGTACAGAGGAACATTTCCAGCAACCATCACTCCTGTGTTCTAATGTTACATTGTGTTAGCTAATGGTGTTGAAAGGCTAACTGATGATTAGAAAACCCTTGTGCACTGATGTTAGCACATGAATAAAAGTGTGAATTTTCATGGAAAACATGAAATTGCCTGGGTGACCCCAAACTTTTGAACAGTAGTGTAGGTGGAAGATATTATGGTCCTAAAGCAGCTGAATGATGCCTGCTTGTTTTTCATAAGCATTGTCTCAACTCTAAACCCCACATGGGTTCATCAACTCATGTGTCAACCTTCAGCCTGCCTGAAAGAGATTTTCTTGAGTGTCTGAGGCTCTCAGACTTAAATTGACACATTCAAGTGAGAGGTTTTATCATGGCTTCCCACTGGGGCTGTGCAAGCTGTCCTCTTTGATTCATTCTGGATGAGAAGCAGAGCTGTTTTCCAACTGCAGTGGAGTTTGGTAATAACCAAGAGTGGTCTTTTTGCACAACAAATGCACAATGGTGAACAGGGCAACTTAAAAAGTCCAACATTTACACTATTTCATTCGAACCTATTCTGTTAGAGTCAGCTGGGTCACCCTAAGTCAGCTGGGATAGACTCCAGCCCCCTGACAACCCTAATGAAGATTAAGCGTGCATAGATAATGGATGGATGATTAATAACAAATCTGTAGCAAACATATCACTAAATACTTGCATCATCATTACATTGCTAATGTCATCAATAGTTGCAAAGCACTGGGCATAATAAGCGTACAGATGTGATACTAGAATGAATCTGACTAAACTGCTTTGCTTTTCGATCCAAGGATTATTAAATTACCACCAAGATAAGCTGGAGGAGAAAATAAACATTCCCATTATGCTTTACCAAACAATTTGTAGCTTTATAAAAAGAGTGTTGAACTGTCTGCACAATAGAATTGTTTAATAAAATGTATTTAATGATTGAGAACAATAACAATGGTGTTGTATTACTATCGTCTGTATAGTTTGTGCTTTTTATTTCACTCCCAAGCTAATTATCACCTCATCAGATACAAAACTGCATAATTACACTTAGATTAAAAGTTGCAGCAGCAGTTTGGCTCACTGCCTGAAAGCTAATGTCTTCACAGGTATTTCAGACACAACTGATGCAGAGCTGCTTCAGTTCAAGGTCTATGTTCCTCTATTTAAATACAAGCCTCTACATTACAGCGTATCCCACTGATACTAAAAGTGTGCAACATTATACAACCACAAGATGTCAGTCTTTGGTTTCATTTCAATATGGCAATATCTGCTTGGCAGACGGACATCAAGATGCACGCCAAATTCTCTAATGCTCATTTCCCAGCTTTTGTGACTTTGACCTTCTTACTACTCCAGTTCTGCTCGACACTGAATTCTGAGCATTTATTACTGACATCAATTATTAAAAGTATTTTCCTCTAATTTGTTGAATTTACAATCTCTATAAATCATTGTTATTTCAAGGAGTTCTAATTAAATGCCAATGCTTTTTCTTTCAGAAGTACTTTGTTGTGGGGTTGAAAGCTCATTGAAAAATTACACTCAAAAAAAACCCCAAACTGATGAGGAGGCAAAACTACTGAATCTTTCCCCCTCGATATTTTCTGACAAGAGTGAAATTGAATTCTTAGAAGTATAACTCTGAATGAGTTGAGGGCGAGGGGCCAGGGTGTCCCTGTGTCCTCCTGAAGCGACACAAACCAGCCTTGGAACACAGCAGCTCTGATATACGCTCCCTCACTGCTAATACACGGAAAATTAACAAGGAAGAATATGTGACAAATGGGATGTGGGAAGCAGACACTGATGCACACTGTTTCTGCACTTTGCTTCCCACAACAGAAAGCATTCTGCAAGCTGTCTACCATCCATGCATCACTGCACCTTGACATTCTTCTACTTTTCACCAAAAAGCTTCTGGCAGCACACACTGATTTTATAAATGGCCTGGATTTGCTTACTTTGAGGCCTGAGCATATTTTAGAATTCAGCATGGACTGGTTGCTACTCTGAGGACTCGATGAGAGAATTAATTATGTCGTACAGCAGGAAATCTGTCCCACATGTCTGATAGAGTAATAAATGAACACTGCAAGTTCTGCTTCTGGCTATTAGAATCATTGTCTGAACTCATTTTATGCTATTGGTATTACATGTACTGAATGTTTTCCATTTGGCCAGAAAAAGCTGATTCTGATAGAACGGAAAGTTGTAACTATGACAATGAACAATGTGGTGAATGTGTATATTGAGATATATACAGTCACTACAGTTTGAAGGTTAGCACTGAAGATTGAAGACTGAAGATGTGAAGAGTGGTGACAACTTCCTATTCTGTTCCTGTGTTGAATAACAGCTAGAAAACTGCTTATGCTGAACATTACGATGTCACAATGAAGCTGATCTTTGAGGTTTTGGAAACAAAGTGTCAGCACTGGTTATTGTAGTCTGCTAGAGATTTCTGTAATATTCTGACATAATTTAGTTTTTGACAAAAAGCATATTTTGTGAGATACTGTATGTCCAGATAGATGGGTATAATGGCTGTTGGCAGCATGGAGGGCTATCCCACTGCACAGCGCGCTGCTCTTATTGGTAATAAATTATCACCTGACATTAATTATGTCAGTGAATTGACCCCAAAAAGCAAACGTACATGCTGCAGAGCCCAAGGCTATAGTCATACGTCTCCACTTAAACAAAACATCCATAAATTATTTTCCCCTATTTCAATTTCCTACAGACCTATCCATAAAATTATAAGGATTAAAAAAATAATTAACATTCAGCATATGTATTGCAAAAGCTCGGGCAGGTGGTTTGCTCCAGCCGTCAGCAGGTTCTGCAGTGCTAGGAATTTGCAAAGCATAACTTCAGCTAATACCACTTTTGGATTTGGGATCCACAAGAATCTTCATCTGTGGCTGATTCTCCGTCTGATGTCTGTTCCTCTGCTGCAGTTTCTATTTAAAATGTTGCTTTGCATCATACACGCCGAATGCTTGCCTTGGTGTGTCACACAAGAACACCTTCACAACAGTGTCAGTTTTTGCTGAAGAAAAATATGAATATCTAATACTGCCATTTAAAGATCCTACAGATTTACCTTAGATTTACAGGGTTTTTTTTTTCTGTTGGCTGATACAGGTGGGGATCTGAAGGGGTATGTATAGCTTTTTAACTATAAGAACCAGTAGTGTCTCTCCTCAGACTCATCACAGTACTCAGTCATTTCAGTCTTGGTACTCTGTTGATGCCTACAGCTCTGCTAAACCTTTTTTTTCTAAAGTTAAAGAAATTTTTCTTTTTTGTATGGACAAATCTTCACCTGATTTTGATAAACATCAGGCTAATTAGCATGAATCAAATTAGACTCGATTGCCTGTCCTTGACTTAATAATGTATGTCACAGCTAAAACTGACGTTGCATTCTGTCTGAACACGTTTCGAATCATATTTTCTTACCATCTCTGGTCTCTTGATTACTGTCATTCAGCTGCACAAGAGGTTCACCTACAGTCAGTTCCCCTGAAAAAATAAGCACATATGTCAAGAGCTCATTCAGTCAGTCAATCAGTCCCTTTCCTGCACTGAGATGGAAAAACTGATGCCACTTATATGTCTGTGTATGAAGCTACCAGGATGTAGCTGCATAAAGACCAGATTCAGAGGGAACTTTCAAAATACATTCACAAACTTATGTAACTATTTTATGCTAAATAGCATCTCTGGAGTACTTTGTACTGATGTTTGAACTAGATGTATTAAGCAGTTATTGTGCAACCACTTTAATTATGTTCACCATTTAATTACTATTTAGCACATCAAGACAAAGAACATTACATAACGGTACACTTGTACTGTGTGGTGTACAATCAGTCTTACCAGTTACAATGGTTGGCTGCACACCACCAGCTTTTCTAGCAGATTGTGTCTGGACCTCTGGTTCAGTCGTTGGTTTCGCTATATTAATACACACAAAAGAGAAAAGGAACACTGGAGAAAATGTTTCCCCACCAAAGAACATCAATATGAGAATACACAATACGGTTCAAAAGTTTGGGGTCACCCAGGCAATTTCATGTTTTCCATGAAAACTCACACTTTTATTCATGTGCTAACATAATTGAACACGAGTTTTCTAATCATCAGTCAGCCTTTCAACACCATTAGCTAACACAATGTAGCATTAGAACACAGGAGTGATGGTTGATGGAAATGTTCCTCTGTACCCCTATTTAGATATTCTACTAAAAATCAGCCGTTTCCAGGTAGAATAGTCATTTACCACTTTAATAATGTCTACACTGTATTTCTGATTAATTTAATGCTCTCTTCATTGAAAAAAAGCTTTTATTTAAAAAAAAAATAAGGACATATCTAACTGACCCAAAACTTTTGAACGGTCGCATATCTGGAGCAAATTTCATGCAATCCCACTGATCAGTCATAATTAATGTAAGTTACATCTCTTTAGTGTCTGTCTAAAATGGGTGTTGGTCTGCAAACAGTCATCTATCTGAAATTACCATCCATAGAAAAAACTTTTTCAATTGATTTTCTGTAAATGGGCTGCTGGTGTAATTGGTCACAGTCGCGAGGCTTGCTTGTTATTTTCCTTGACAATTTCAATATCTAAATGACTTCTAAGTTGTGCCTAAGTCTGGTATAATTGAGTATGCTTTGGTCACTTTTAAACGCTTTAAAAGCTAAATCAAGGCAGAATGTGATTTCATGGTCAGCTAAAATTCATCAGAAAGTTAATTTTCTGAGGTAAAACTATTTTGATCATGTCACCTCTCTGAAATGAGTTTTCATTTGTTGTGCAGCAGCTGTGATCTTCTTTGCCTCGGCTGGTTATAGACCCTAAAGTATATAAATGAGGCTATGCTGCTTTGAGGTAAAGGCGAGAAATTAATTATTTTTGTTTGGCCAAATTACATCGCTTGCAACAAGAAAGAAGAAATAGCATAGAATCCAATTACAGATCTGCAGCTTGACTTGTGAGTTGGAGATGTAGATGTGCTGCTCCTTAGAATACTGTGTGTTTACTTGTTTTATTCGTTGTGCAGGAACAAAGGTGTATTTGCACATTATGAGGACCTGCTTCTCTTTTGGGCACTAAAGGCACATCATCATAAAAAAAAAATCTATGTCCATGTGGTCTTTTTATATGCTATAAATTCATAAGTGGAAAAAAACTGCATTTCCACCTTGAAACTGCAATGTACTGATGGCAGTCTTAAAAACATGGATTCAGAATTGTTGAGTTTCACACATAACAAACCTGAACAACTTGCAGGGTGGGTTTCTGTATCGGTATTTTTCTGAATCAATTTTATGGGTCAAATGGCTGAATTATTCCAATATTACAGCTTCCCTTTGAGACATTTTACAGTGATTAAATAAAGTTGTTGGTGACCTTTTGATTGAGCTGCAGCTGATAGGTGGAGAGAGAGGGAGGGACTTCATAGATCAGAGGATATGATGATGCAGAGTTGCATCTAAGCCATTTTAAAGCGGAAAGGGATTTTTTAATGGAAAAAATAAACATCTAGAAATATAATTTTGATACACAGAGATGAGTTTTAAAGGTTAAGGTAAGGGAAGTATTAATTATAGTTAGGGGATAAGCCTCTAGTTCCCCAATTGATATTCATGTACGCTACCGTTCAAAAGTTTGGGGTCACCCAGACAATTTCACGTTTTCCATGAAAATTCACACTATTATGTGCCAACATAACTGCACAGGGGTTGTATAATCATCAATTAGCCTTTCAACATTATTAGCTAACACAACGAGTGAGCTTTGCCAGTATTTCAAATGATATTAAAAGTGGTAAAATTAGACCAGAAATGGTTTGTCACAGTTTTCTAGTATCCGGTGGTATCGATACAGGTTCCATTATATGGTTAAACTTTGGATTTCTTCGGAGCAAGAGAGGCTCGATGATGTCAACAATGAGTAAATTTAATTTTGGTGACCGATGTAGGGCATCATGTTTACTTTGTGTGCTTATTATTCCTCTTGATACTATCACAACATAAATCTATTTCAACTTGTTCATACCGCATTTGTTTATGCCTACTAAGAAAATATAATGTATTGGTTTCCCCCTGGAAACCAATACTTTCCAACTTAGGGGGTCAAAAGTCAAATCAGAGGGATCAGCAGATGGTTGAAAGTGCAAGCAAAAACAGAAACAAAAGCATGTGGTGTGGAAAGTTTAAAAAACTTTCAGATTTTCTTTCATTTTGGATTATTTGTCTATTTTAAGACTTTTTTAACCCCTAGAAATGTCATTTACCACATTAGCAATGTCTAGATTGTACTTCTGATTAATTTAATGTCATCTTCAATGAAAAAAATGCTTTTCTTTCAAAAATAAGGACATTTCTAAGTGACCCCAAACTTTTCAACGCTAGCGTAGGTCAATGTAATGTGATGTAAAGTGATGTTCCGAAAGGTCATATACCATGCACAGATACTAACCTTTCCATAAAAGACAAGATCTACTGAACATTCACAGCTGCTGAACACATACACCTCTGGATTTTATTTGCATTTTTGAATAGCAAACAGTGCTGCTGTGCTGACAGTTTGGGTGTTTGCTCATCTGAGAAGACAAAGACCTACCTGGGTTCAGACATTTGGCCTGGCACTCAGCCATGGTCCTGAAGTTGTTGGCATTGCCAAAGCAGCCGCCATAAAAGAAATGCCTGCACTGCTGAGTCTTGCTGTCGAAGAGGTAGCGCTTCACAAGCCCTCGACAGGGACCTGGAGCTTCTGCTAGGTGGCAGGGGTTCTTGTCATCTGGGAAAGAAAGAGAGAGAACAATTATAAAAAATAAAAATAAAAAACTAAGAAATTGCTTCATTGCAGCATGTAATTACTAAGTCTGTTGCTAAATAAATGCATCTCCTGTGTGTGATGTTTCTTTACATCTGAATGCATGGAATCCATAACTTTGTTCCATACTCAACTTTGATCTGAAAGATAAATGTATTGCTTTTGCTACTGAGTTATTGGACCTGACGATGTATTTCATGGTGGATTGGTTTCACCAAGAGAAAAATGTTTTGACAAAGAGTCTCTACAGTCCACATGATATTTAATATATTTTATTATACCCTCACTTTGTTTGGATTGGATCAATATTATTTTTTACTTTCTGTCATGTTTTTTATTCAGAACACAAAGCTCCAACAACTCAGACATCGACTTCTCTTAAAAAATAAAATGAACCCAACTTACAAGGAAAAACAAGATACTTTTTATTTTGCCTCGACTGAGTTTTTAGTTTTGCTGTGACTGTGTTTGTACTGATTGTGAAGTCATTTTTGAAAGTTTGAAACATCTTTCAGCAAAGTTAGCTATAGGACTTTGCTTATATATGTATAATGCAAGGCTTTGAACAGTAAATGGCACTTTTGAAAGGAGACTTCGATACAGTCCAATGAATGATGCTTTGAAAAGAAAACCTGAGCCGAGATAAGGCCGAGGTAGAACACAATTATAAAGACATATGAAGTGAAGATAAAGCTATTAAATCCTGCGTATAGAACAGAGTGCAATAAATGAACTGCGGGCCGTGACCCACTTTGCAATCAGTGGGCACTCGGCCTCGGCTACCACACTTCTCGTCTCCCCAGTGGTACAGTGACATTTCCACTCCAGTCAGGTTTCAGATACTATCCAGTACAAGCAGAAAAGTCAACACTTTCAGCAAGAACTTCCTTATGTTCTCCTGTCCCTGGTGAGCCACATCCCTTCCTGTGCCAAGTCTACACTTTTTTTTTCTGTCATGCGCTTACCTCAGCTCTCCTTCCCCTTCTCCACACTAGTTGCATATATTATCACTCTCGTGTCTTGGAGTATTGTGCCCAGGGCCTTAGAGTTCTAAGCTACAGTTTGATACTCGTCTACTCTAAGTTTTGCATCTCTTATTATCTACGCTATGATTATTTTTAGTTGTAATAGTTTTGTTCCATATTTTAAGCTTTTCCATGGTGGCTTATTACATTGGAAATCTAATCATTAAGCTTTTTAAAGCGTTTAGGTTTGATTATTTGCAGTTTAAATCTGACATTCAAGCTGAATTTACCATTTCTTAAATCTGAATTCTATTATCATCTTCTGCTGTGTGGGGCAGCCAACACCACAGACAGCAACGATGCTATGGAAGGTCATGCAGAACCCTGCTGTTTATTTGAATAAGCTGTCACAAAGCCTAAAACAAGCTGGCAAGAGGCTCATGCTTGATTTGAGTCTGTATCAAAATCATAGCCACGGGATGAAATGGAACTATGGCAGGTGCAACCTGACAAGCTGTGACTGTACTGATCAACATTTCTCTACTCAGAGTAGCGAGTGTGCATCAAACCATGACAATGACCTGGATCGTGTAGTCTACCACACAGGAAATTCATTATTTATGAACTAAAAGCCTATACTATGAGCTCCCCTAAATGTTTTGTAGTGTACAGATAAAAAAGTATCTCAATCTTCATTTCTAAAATGCTACTAATGGTGCATTTTACTCTATTAATATGTATTCCAAAGATTGTTGGGGCAGAGAAATAAATTAGCTAACATCCTAAAGGTCACACCCACCAGAGGATTGGTAAGTACAAACACATGATCAAACCTACAAAATGCTATTTTGCATTCTGGTGGAGATCTCACTGTTTCCAAAAAATATTGAGCAGAAGGCTGAATTTTTGGGAAATGTGTCTGAAATGATGCACAAAACAGTAAAATGGTTTAATTTCATGGACTGGTGCGCCTGGTGTACCTTGGACTGAACAGTTTCCACTCAGTGTAAACATGTAGCTTTGATGAAGAACGAACACTGTAATGTACACTACCATTCAAAAGTTTGGGGTACTTACAAATGTCCTTATTTTTGAAAGAAAAGCAGTTTTATTTCAATGAAGACAACATTCTGGATCACAATCTAGACAATGCTAATATGGTAAATGACTATCCTAGCTGGAAACGACTAATTTTTAATGGAATATCTACATAGGGGTATGTGGGGAGCTGGAGTCTGTCCCAGCTCACTTAGGGTGAAGGCAGGGGACACTCTGGACAGGTCACCAGTCTATCACAGGGCTACATATAGAGACAAACAATCACAATCAATGGACAATTTAGAATCACCAATTAACCTCAGCATGTATTTGGACTATGAGAGGAAGCCGGAATACCTGGAGAAAACCCATGCATGTACAGGGAGAACATGCAAACTCCATGCAGAAAGATCCCGGAAAGGCCAGGACGCAAATTGGGAATCTTCTAGATGTGAGGCAACAGTTCTAACCACTGACTCACTGTGCAGCCATAGTCACAATTCATTAGTTTTAAAACAACTTCAGATGACTGTCAGAAAACTGCTAATAATCTGCCATTTACTACAAACTAGTCATCCAATCTGTTGGCTTCTCGATTATGCATGTTATGGATTTCTTATTGGTAAAAGTTGGTGTTTTAGGGTAACTTCTAAGCCAAGACAGTGTTTTTTTTTCCTATTCTTTTTTAAATGAACCAAACAGGCAAATATAATATACATGTATGACCTCAACTTTGTCTGTGTTGATGCTTTTACACGCTTTGCCGTTAAATCAAAAATCTAGCAAATACACTTTGATTGAATGAAGAGAAGAAAAACTAATGTTTTCAATGGTGAAGTTTGGGAAAGTTAATTTGTTTACAAATTGTTTACACATTTCTGGCCCTAATTTGAGTCATACCATGCTAGTAAAAAGAAAAAAAAAAACATGGTTTTTCATTTTGTTAATCAATTTGCAGACTAGCATAACAAAGCAAAACAACCGTTACGGCGTAAAGGTCAGATTTTGTTCAGAGGCAGTTTTATTTGGGGGTTTTTTAGACACTGAGCTGAGATGAATGCACATAAATTAGCTGAACAACAAAAATGAAATGCTTTGTTTTTCAATTCTTTGGATATTTAGGCCACGGGCTAAAAGCTCCAGATTGCGCTTTTAATTTTCCAATACTGTGTGGGAGATTACTCAGAGTCTGCTAATAAGCACAGGGAGGGCTGACAGTTTCAAAGGTCGGGACTCACATGCACAAACATGCTCGCCCTGCCAGGACTGCTGCCAAAACATAGAACAGAGAAGCTCCGACCACATCACACATGAATGAATAGACTGTGACTTCAGTCTATGTGAAAGATGCCATTGCTCACTATATCTTAGAATAGCAGATAGTTGTGGCTACTATATTAATGCTGCAGTATATTCAGGGTCAAAATCTTGCATCCTGCACCTTTGAATACATTTTGCTTTAGTTTAATTGTGTCAAAACGTAAATAAAGACACACATGAACCAACAATTTAGTGCTCAACATTTTGGGAAACGCATTTATTTGCTTGCCAAGAGTCAAACGAGAAGATTGAGGCATCATGAGTTTGCATCAAGACTGCGACAATTAGCCGAACAGAAAGTGTGATTTACCAGCTAACAAGGCAATAAAACACAAAATCAATCACACTTGTTAGAAGGTAAATTAGAATTCTGTCGAGACTCCTGACTTATATAAACACCGCTACCTGTCCAAACTCACTGAGGCCCAACATCTCAGGACTTGTAATATGGCTGCCAGGGGATATCTTGCAGCTCTGTGCTCTCTATTTGGTTTATCTGTTAAGTCTTTGAATATCCACACTCTACTGGAGGGTGACCATGATTCAAATGCTATCATTGTAACATCTAAATACATTTTATGAGGTGACTTTGGCTTAAAAGCAGGGGCAAAGAGATGTGTCAAAAGGCTAAGCTAGCACTCTCTCGCGAGCAATACAGTGATGAATAATTCACAAACACAATTCTCTATTAAAGTTGTGAAGGTGGAAGAGGTGATTTGTGTTTTGAGGAGAATTATCGGTCAGCTTCTTTCAAACGCTGGGTGTGAATCAAAGAGCCTATCATTGCGGAGAGTTTTGGCTGCTCTCCAACAAAAAACGCAATATATATTTCATCAAAACAAACTTTGACGTTTGCGACAGGCATGAACGATTTGAAGAGCCTGCATGGATTGTGTGTGGAAAAAAACACGTATTTTAATGTTTGTTTTCACATTTTTGACCCGTTCTAATCTGCAGAACGAGGGGAAGAATGAGATTTAAAGACAATCTATACTTAATTTATTTTCAACAATCATTCCATCGCACCCTTATCTCCTCACTAGCTCAGTTGCTCTCATTGCTTTTTTTCTCCTTTCCCTTTTCTTCAATATACATCAACATATTTTGAAAGGTTTTTGTTGTTCTGCCACTGAAAGTGCTGACACAGTCTTGGCATGGCCTCCCGTGGAAAGAAAAGACAACTAATCTCTAATGGTATAAAATTTCAAGCAAAATAAGTCAACTTGGAGGTGTAAAAATAGCCGTGGCCACCAGATGGAGACAGATGTACTTCAATGCACACAGAGAGGCTCTGACCTCATCAGCAACATTCTCACTCTTAAAAAAGATGGTATATTTTCTCATTATTTTGTTATGATGTTATTCTTGTGTCTTGAAAACGTGATACATAAATCTATCTCCTGGAATAGATGCACCAAAGTCACACATTGTTAAAGGTCAGTGTTTGCAGGCAGAGGAGAGGAAATATGGGTGTCATCTCAGCAGAAAAATTGAATGTCAGAAACTGTCTGAGTAAATTGGTAGGACTGAATTACTTTCTGAGATTACGGCACCAGCAAGTTATCTGCCAATGATTTTACAGATGTAAAATGTAAATAAATAATTAAATGAATACTGAAAACGCCCATAACATATCTTGTTTTGCCCTGGTTAACCGCTCCCATCTCCAGATTTTGAATTTATTGGTACATAAATTACAAAACTAACTAACTAACAAGAATCAGAGGCTCTTCATAATTAAAAAGCTTTCTGAGTAAAAAATAACTTACATGATGAGATATCAAAATAGTCCATAAAGTAGCGCATATATATTCATGTTTATACTGTGTCGTGTCAGACAGTATGATATTGGAGAACTCTGTAACTCCAATTTCTTCCAATCCCAAATTAGTTGGGACCGTAATTACTAATCACAGTTGCATGCAAGTATTTTTTGTTCTGTAGTCAAAAACAAACATTTTACAGCTGAAGTACCTCTGATTCTGGACAAACAGAAGACTGTCAAGGGCTTCTCAGTTTATAAATTTGGCCTAGAATTACTTGAGCATTTGTATGACCACGTTTGAGGCAGCTGAGGTAACTATGTGAGATTAATATGAGATATACAGGATCAGTTATAACGTCTGTGTTAATCACTGATTGAATATATTTTGAGCATTGTGACATTTAAAGCACATATTGCCCAGGCTCTGAATGATTTTCATGCTCCGCTCCTGCTCTCAAACGACCAGATTTAATAATGCTACGGAAACTATATACAGAAAATTCATCATCATCTGTAAGATTATGTAAATCTTCATTTGCTGGCCTGTTGCTGCGATACCACCATAATCATTATAAAAGGAAAAACTGCTCTGAGCAAAACCAGTAACCCAGCTAACCCCCCATCGCATTACTGTGACAATAAGCCAAACAGATGCACTGCCAACATCATTAAGTCTTGGTTGAACTGCTGCAGCATTGAGGCAACTCTTGTTTTTTTATCAACATACTGCAAAAGAAACACATTATCACATGTCTTATTGCCTATAAACCCTATATGTTTTAGGAAAAAACAAAACTACAATCTTTTCGTCATTTTAGACTGTAGAACAGCAGTGTCAAACTCATTTTAGATCAGGGGACACATACAGCCCAGTTTGATCTAAAGTGTGAGAGACCAGTAAAATCATAGCAAAAAATCTATATGCCTGTTTTACTGCAAAAAAAGTACATTCTGAAAATGCTCACATTTAAGGAACTATCTTTTCACAAAAGATTATGAACAATCTGAATTTTTTTAAGAAAAATAAGATCGGTTTCAACAATATTATGCCTCAGTTTATCATTTACACAATACAACTTACAGATCACATAGCAACTAGAACTCAACAATATAGTATTATACTTTATGATCAAAACAACTTGTCAAGGTCTAGAAGCTATTTTAAATTTACAACTTGCCGTTAATGTCTTCTCTGTAATTTTTACACTTTGCAAGTCATCCTGTGGGACAGACAGGACCCTCTGGCAAGGCGGTTTTGGTCCACGGGCCATATGTTTGACACCCGTGCTCTAGAACATTGTTAAACACAAATCATTTGAGGAATACCAGAGAACTAAGAACGTGGGAAAATCCAAAAGAGTGAATTGCACTATTATGAAGAAAACTATTTCAGTAAAAAAATATAGTTATATATACACCACTGTTCAAAAGCTTGGGGTCACTTAGAAACGTCCTTATTTGTGAAAGAAAAGCATTTCTTTTCAATAAAGACAACATTAAATTAATCAAATATACAGTCTAGACATTGTTAGTGTGGTAAATGACTATTCTAGCTAGAAATGGCTGATTTTTAATGGAATATCTACATAGGGGTACAGAGGAACATTTCTAGCAACCATCACTCCTGTGTTCTAATGCTACATTTTGTTAGCTAATGGAACTGAAAGGCTAACTGATGATTAGAAAACCCTTATGAATTAGGTCAGCACGTGAATAAAAGTGTGAGTTTTCATGGAAAACATGAAACTGCCTGGGCGACCCCAAACTTCTGAACAGCAGTGTATATAAGCATGCTTTTTCAGGAGTCAGGGTTGCACTTTTCATGTCAGCCATCTCTTGTGACATCATATTGTTTGTGCTGCTAGCTTTGTTGCTCTGCTTTCCATTACTTACTCTAAAGAAAAAGTCTGTGCTCACAGACTGAGTATAAGCCCTGAGCTAAAGACAAAGAAGTGCAACGGCCACAGAGCAACACTTTGTTTGTGTCTCTGACCTCTTCAAGCAGAGCCATAAAAGAAAGAGCAGGCCAAAGTAAGAGTTTTGGAGACTGTGGTTATGACTGATAGGGTTTTCAGTGAAACACTGGGGCTAAAGAGCAAAAGCCAGACTGCTTGGCTGGCAAGATAAAAGAGAAAAAAAGCATACCAGACCGTAAGCCACAATGTTCCTCACATTGGTTGGTGACCTTTACAAGAACATTCCTGTTAAGCTGTCCATAGCTGTGACATCACGAGTAAAGAACATTAGAAGAGATAGTTGGAATAAATCAAATGTGTCGGCTCACACTTTCTGTGGTGTCTGTGAGAATCAAAATGTCACCGATTTTATGACAATGGTCATGCTGCAGCTACAGGATGAGTAGAATTATATGAAGTGCACCAAAAGACATTATCCCTGAGATCAGCTTTCTGTAAGTTAGAGGTGCAATGACATTTTCAAATGTCTGACTCCATCTTGGGAAAGTCTACCTCACATCCTTGTTAGTGTGACCATATTGGGTCACAGAGTACCAAATCCAAACCAGGTATTTTTACAAGGACATATCAAAAATCATACTGTACACACAACAGTATTGTTGTAAAGCTGGGGCCAGTAGTACAATTTCAGCATCGCTTTTAGCTTTTAGCATATTGTGGTTCAGATGGTTTAAAAAGAAACTGGACTTCTGTACATGCTCTTGGTATGGTTTTCAGGTATTAGAAAATGTAACCCATGACAGGTGACTTGACTTCTCACGGGTCTTTTCAGACCAGACCAAGTGAGACAGTCTGAAAAGGCAGCATTGGCAGTAGGAAGTGGTAGTTAAATAGGCTTTCACTAGGGAGACTTGGCTTTGAATCCCGTGTGAGGTCATGAGTGAATGCTGCCTTCTACCTTGACTATTTCAACAGCAGAGGGAGAGTCTTTGGACGGATTAGGAAGACTGAAAACCTGCAGGAGGATGGGTATATTTGCAAATCCTTTTCCACAGTTCTGCCTACTGCAGCTTTAAAGAGCATATTTAAGTATTCCTGGATGCTGTTGATCAGTGAAAAATTAAACCCTGGTGTTAATTTAGTTTCATTTCAAATTAATTTATAAATGCATAGGACTTAATAAGCCTCACTAGATCAATGTGGCATTCATTTTACTGCAGTGGAGCTCATGGCTGCTTAATTTTCTCATTAATAGCTCCAGTTGTTTGAAGCGATCACACTCATGTCTGCTGTTTGCAAAATATAGCTGTGTAACAATTCCATGCTGAATACTAATTGTGTAAACTGTGTGCTACATACTTCTCTTTGTTTTGATTTTGCAGGTCATATAGATGACTATTTGGATGGTTGTTAACTTGCTAGCAGTCTTTTCTCTGCCTTTAGTGGGATCATTGCGATGCGTTTTTAACATGTTCTGCTGCTGCTCGTTGATTAGTGCAAAAGCATCAAGACAGCAGCAGAAATGTGCACTGTGCTGCCACATTACAAGCATGCACACAAAACAGGTACTTATTTGTAAAACGCTGCTCAATAGCACTAAAAGCTGCAAAATAATCAATGACTTTCTTTAATTTTGGTACGTTTAGCATGTGGCCACGCTACATAGTGAAAATCTATTCGGAATTATTACAGAAAATGGATCAGGGACACAGTTTATTTCTTTTCATTGTCATTTCGACTTTGAGTTTTGAACCAAAGTCACCATCCAGCACAGCAAAACCGGATACACTCGTGAAAGTGTGATTCAATTTAGATAAAAGCAACTGCTACAAGCTGTTATCCTGCGCTATAACATGTGTTTTTTTGTGTGTTCAACTAAGAACCAATAAAAACAGTCCTGAATGTGCCCTTTAAATGCCAGCACACAAATATGTTTTATGGCTTGGTTTAGTGTCGTGGCATTTTCTTTATGATGAAAAAGCAGCAAGTTTCTATTTGAGTAAGACTTTAGATCAGCTTTCTTGTGTGTCACTGTGTCATGTTCACATCTCTTCACTTATTTACTATCATCTTGGGGTCAGTTGAAGCTAAATACTTCACACCACCGGATTTGTTTGTGGGGAGACTGATAAAAAAAAAATGTATACAAGTACAGGAAATAGCATCACCTGCAGGATGCAAATTCATCCATGACCCTCTTGTCTTGACTGTATAATACATCCCATGGTGTGCAGATAGAAGGTGAAGGTTAATGTTTGCTGGTGGGAGAAGGCACTGAATAACAGATATGGTATTGCAACCCCTTCTCATTCCCCAGGCATCAAATAGTGCGGGTCTGTCAAAGTCAGGTTTGTCTCAGAGATCTACACTGGGTGTCCTTTGGTGTTAGTACAACCTGCCTCCAGGTGGTGATAGTGTAAGAAGACTTTCAGTTTTGTGTCTAATGTTGGATCACAACTTTTCCACTTAAGTTTCAATTTTAGTCACTGTTTTCCACAGTTCTGAGTCACTGTCTAGTTAACGCAATACAGATTTTTATTGGTGTATCGAACTACTGCAAGCATTGACAAAAAAATCATGCTTAAGGGTACCCAGTGGAAAGATCTAACAAAGCGGCCACCTGCGATGCGTAATTGCTGTGCATGCAAAGGCAGATCATGTGCTGATCAGACATGCTTCAGAGTAACTGTTCAGCTGCAGTATATGGCAGGTACCATCACACACTGGACGCAGCTCCTATGCCAGAGAAAAAAAAAAAAAGGTGTTCTACTATTCTCAAATCTCCTTTTGTTGACTTCAAGTGTTTTTCACACATGCATCTTAGCAGTGTTTCGTTCACCTGAAATGGTTCTGAACTGAGTCGGTGCAGGGCTTACTTTATCTTCCAGTGGATAACGTGAACTCGAAGGTGTGAAAGGTCTAATGGTAGCAGCCTCAATTGCTTGACAATGTAGTATTTCTATGATATGTTCAAACAAATAGCCTCGCTTACGAGTTTCACATTTTCTGATGGTGTTACAATGACTAGCATTACTAACAGCAATAGAAACAAAAGACAGTCCAGACTATCTTGGTCTTCCATCATCTGATATAATGACATTTTCAGATTGTATTTATATTAGCCTTATATTTATAATAAGGAAAACATGTTATATATTCAAAAAAATTCCAAAGCGTCTGCATGTATACAACCATGTAAGTGAAGCTGTCTTCTGGCAATTGTGTGGTCTGATTCATCTGCATGTTTACATTTTTTCTCGCAATGGGAAACAACAACCTCCAGGCAGAAACCTACCACACTGAAAATTTCAAGCTTTGTCGAGAATTTGGATCTTGCAGTACGGCAGCTCTGCTTGTTTCTTTCTGCTTTTTCTTCTTGTGCATTATCCATTTTAATCGCAGTGCTTGCCTCCTTGTCGCTATTTTGAGGGAGCATCGAAGCTGCGTCCTTAGCTTAGCCCCGCCCACGACGACTGTGATTGGTTTACAGAATTGCAGACATTCCAGAGAGTTTATCTCCCTAAAGCAGAACAGTCGTGAGTTGCAGCACGACCACTGTGTTCTACAAAATCAGCAGGTTAAGCAAGAGTAGGAATTGTATAGGTGGACATCTGGAAATCTTACAATTAGAATGTAAGATAATACATTACTTAGAAATCTGAAAAAAATACCTTAGCGCCTAATGGAAATAAATGTCAATAACCTTTAACATACAGAGGCTTACTTGGGGAAATAGCAAACAGGCAAACATTTAACATGTCTGTGCAATGACAAGTTCATGAATAATTCAAGTGTAATAGGTGTAGAGAAGGACACACGGCTCTGTGCAGATTGCAATTACGATTACATTTGATGCAAATTCAAAATTATTTTTCACACAGACATCAAGCAACTAACATTGTTGGAAAGGTCAAGTCATACTGTTTCATTTGGTATGTGCTACACTATTCTGCAAGAAACACTTTGAGAGAAAATCTATGAAGGACAAGGGATGTGAATGCGGTCACAAAATTGAGTTCTAAGGTTTAATAGATCAGTTTAGACAGAGCTAGCGAATATTTGATAGGTGCTGAATCAAAATTTGAAATCTTTGGATCATCACGCAGTATTCTTGTACATCATCGAGTAGGTGAAAGGATGGTTCATCAGTGTGTGACATCAACTGTCAAACATGGAGGAGGAAACGAGATGGTCTGGGGCTGTTTTGCTGGATCCAAAATTGATGACTTGTGCAGAGTGAGAGGTACCCTGAACTAAAACAGTTCCACAGCATTCTTCAGGGCCATGTAGTACCCTGTGGTATGTTCCTAGTTGGTCAGGGGTTCATCCTACAGCAAGATAATGACCCAAAACACAAGTAAAAACTGCCAGAACTACCTTAGGAAAAAAGAACAGGATGGTAAGTTTGAAAACATGGAGTGGCAGCACAGTCTCCAGACTTAAACCCCATGGAGCTGGTTTGAGCTGAAGTGGACAGAAGAGTGAAAGCAAAGCAACCTACAAGTGCCACACATTTATGGGAACTTCTGCAGCAGAGTTGGGAAGAACTTTGTAGAAAGAATGCCACAAGTGTGTTTAGCTGTTACATCTGCCAAAGGTGGCTGCTTTGATGAGTCAAAAGTTTAGAATACATTATTGTTTGTAAATGGATTTTTTTAAACTTAATTTATTAATTTGTTCTACACTTTCATTTCAGAGTGCAATGAGACATTAAAGCTGCTGTCCGGAGTTTCCGTTTGTTTTCAATTTATGTATCATTTTTTAACAAAGCTTAAATGTGTTAGTCTAGTTCGATACTATAATATAAAGTTAGTATAACGCAATATGAAAATTTATTCCTGAGCTCCACCTTCTTCTCATAGACCCCCATGTTATTCCAAAAAGCGCCGGTCGCTGCCGACCAATCAAGTTCGAGCTTCAGCTTTGTCATGCTGTCAATCAACGGTTACGCGCACAGCAAGCAAGCCCATGCAGAGGTGGGCGAGCTACGCACTACGCAACCACGCACACATTTGTTTTGCTTGTGGAGGAGAGAGCATCAGGGATCAGCAACTTCCAGAAAAGTTACCAATCCCACGGCTTGTCAGGCCAAGAGACTGCAGGACGTTTTTTGGCTCGGGGTGCTCGCGTCGCTCCCCGACCACGGCCCTCCATAGCCCGGCTGATGGCTTCGTTTAGATGCCCGACCTCTGGAGGAAGATGTTGGGGCGTCTGGGACATACTCTTCATCAGAGGAGTCATGCAATTCTGAACTCTAGATAGAAATAAATAAACAATGTAACACATATACACGCGTAAATGCACTAAGTTTGATAAACAACGTCATCGAGAGGGATACACGAGTGTAATCACATATTGAAACTTTACTCGTTTGTCCAAGCAAGTTAGACTCAATACAGCATTCTAACGTAATTCCTTTATTATTTACTAGATGTACTAAATGTAGAAGAGGGGAAAACAGCAAAACAGGGAAGATACTGCAGCACTCCGGGCACTCCTCTTGTGTACTCCGCGCGTGCACAAATAAAGGTGCGAAATCAGAGGGACGGAGGGTGGGACCAACAGCGTTTTGGGAGACGCTGCGATTCAAACTCCGGACAGCAGCTTCAACATGCACATTTCCCCATAAAAAAAAATGGAAAAATGGGGGTGTTTTAAACCTTTTGACCGATAGCATATATACATAAATATATACACACTTTGATTGAAATTGTTATTAAAGTTCTAAATTAATTCTAATTCTAAATTAATGTTATTGAAGTCCTGGTTGTGTCACTGTGAAAAGAATGATTGTAACTCTTACTTACGTAACAGCTGATGCAATATTACATCTTCCCCTGTGCTTTTCAATACTTTCTGAGCGAGTCTCTAAGAATTATTGCCACATATTTAGGTTGTTTAGACAGCAGTGATAATTCTGAGGAGTAATGCACTTTCTGTATCATGGATGCCCAACATAACAAAAGCTAAGTGCAGTGTGGTGGCACACAAGGCATACTGCTGCACTATGGAGGCTGCACTTAGCAGGTATCACTGTGCTTTTACTGCCAATCGATTAGGGGGAATGCTGCAAAGATCAATGAAGGTGTTCTGTTATTTCTTTTATGAAGTCCATCTTTCAGTCATGTTCTCTCACACACACACAGTCAGAATGACATTTAGGTTGTTACTCTTAGTCATCCTCAGGTGCTCTTGCATTGTAAAAAAACTTCAAATTTCAATGTTGTGTGTAATCCAGGATTTACTGTTGTAATTGGCCTTTTTTTCCCCCCTCTGTCACGCCACACCAGAGAGAAAAAAAAAAAACAGCTGCTACATAACATGCTCGAACTTGTGGCATTCTGCATGAAGGTGAAGAGCACTATAGCAGTGATGATGGTCGAGTAAAATTTTCCATCTGGCAAAAAAAGAAAAAAACAGCTGAAAAGAGGAACATGTTGTTTTGCCTATTTCACAATCTACCAGATTCTGGCAGCTGCTGCAAAATAACTTCTGTGCTTTATGACAAAAAATTCATATTGTAGCAAATCAAAAAAGGACACGCATATCATCAGCTTAACTGTAACTTACAGATGCAAATTCCAATTCCAATCTCATCTATGCACAGCAAGCGTATCACATACAATCTTTCAAGGTGCTGCGAGAGAAAATACACTGCGTCCTTGTTATAAATATCTGGGTGTTTTCATTTGCATTTTGAACTCAGCACTTACCTGGGAACACTGCCATGCAGAGGCTGCTCTCCCCGCCCAGCCACAATCCAGAGGGATACAAATATTTTTAGCTATTTTCTGATTTCACTCTAATTGAGCTAAAAAAGCATCTTTTATAGCAAATTTTTTAGCTGAATGCACACCCATCTAAAAATATTCAAGCAGCACGAATAGACTTACTGACGATACGCTGACACACACAGCACATGCACACACTACCAAACACTAGCAACCATTTGCTCTTCATTGCCTTAAACCCTCTGAGCAATGTTTCCTGCTGTTTATGTACATGAGTCATTTGTTTCCTGTTGATTCCTGTAATAACATGCTTACCACCTGTTTGTAGAGAGTGACTACATGATGGGCAGATTTCTGTTATCTTACATTTAAGACGCACTGCAGTGCATCCTCACATTTTGGTAATCAAACTTAAATAAAGCGACTGAAAGTTAAATTGTCCAACAACAACTTAGCAACTGTAGCGATATACACCAGCCCTGTAAAGCCTTAGAGTCTTCTCAACATGCTGGAAAAGGTGTGGCTGTGGGTGTTTCTGCTGTCAGACACACTATTGACAATAATTTACCACATCCGTCACATTTTAAATCTATGTGCACTGAATATTGAACTTTAAAAAAAAAATATATCGTAACTTTTGCTGGTGTAACACAACTCATTGTGGTTATTTTGTGGGTTTACAGGACACCCACTGTGAAAACAGGGCTTTTTGCTGCCGCAGAATTTCAGGAAATGACTCACTGGTTAGCAGAAATGACCTATAACACAATAACTCAGGTAAATTTAATCTGACAATAAAAGCTGTAAAATTGTGATTTGCTGTTTTTAAGCATGTTGTCTTCTAGTTGTTGTTTTTCACATTTTATACCTAAAAACACATACCACGTAAGGAGGCTGGAGTTGGAGTCCAGTATGGTTGCACTGTTCTGTGGCATTTCAGGCAATGTTTGCTTTAGTTTATGCTAAAAACGACTTTCTTAACTTTCGGGAATAAAATACTTAAGTTATGTGGGAAAACATCGGGTTGAAAAGCACCTTTTCTAACACTTTCAAGTCACGGTTTGCTTTCATTTTCAGGCACTGTTTTCTTTTGTTTGTGTTACAAAACTATTTGGTCGAAACTGTTAAGATTAGGACAAAAAAATTATACAATAGCTGCTTATTTATTTTCATTGCATCCACTCAGATACTATTTTAGTGTGACTTCTGAATTTAAACTGGGGACTCAACAACTGTAACATCAGTATTGACATAACAATGTGCTTGTAGCCATTAAATAATAAAAAATATAACTTTGGCTGGACACAGTGTTTCCAACAAATTCATGGCATTAGCATTATTTAGCCAAGTGGTTGATAAAAGCTGCCAGTGCCAGGTATCATTGCAACCCGAAATCAGCTTTTTTCCTCGTTGAATTAAAGGAACCCTACAAATTTCAAAGATATACAAAGCGACAGTAATTGAGTAAGACTTCATGAAGTGTCACTCTGCATTGTGTTATTGTCATAAAGGATTACAAAAAGTAAAACTAGCCTCTCTTCCATCTTTTTCATTTTTTATCACAAGGTCACTCACGCTGGCTAAGTGATCCATAGCTACTATATAACGGTTGTCCTAAGGGCACACACTTCCAGCATCTGTTACTGTGCATTTTTTTGTGTTTTCTTCTTCTTCTTTTTGTAATTAAACTGTTGGCTCACATATCATCATAATCAGGAGATATAAAATCATTTTCCAGTCTATCTGAGCACTCTGTTGTTAGTTCTGATCAATTCATTCAACTTTAATTCATCTTGAGTTCAGTAGTTGTAACCTATAAATAATACAATACTGACTGCCTTTCTCAGAAGTACCTTTTTACATTAACCAGACGCCTTCAGCAAAACTGTGCAGAATTAATGTGCTGGCAATGTTCCACGTTAGCCGCATACCAACAAAATGACTTTTGTAATAGGATTTTATGCCCAAGGTGGCAATAAAGTCTAATGAGGAACAAAAGTCCTTGAAAACAAAACCGATCATTGGCTGACAAGAATATAACAAAGCAAAGCTACAATTTATCCTTGTCCTGTGTACTGTGTTCATGATAAATGGTCCTTGTTGAGGTCTGTGTTCACTGGTGAATCAAAGCCAATTTTCAGAAACATATCAAAAACCATTTTCTAAAATTATGTTAGCCGAAGGGTCAGACTCACCGGAGACGACGCACATTTCCTCACATGATTCCAAGGTCTCGAAGTTGTTGGCGTTTCCCCCACAGCCTCCGTATTCAAACCGGTCGCAGCGTCCGGTGTCGACATTGAAGAAGAATCTGTCCTTTATGGCCTTGCATGGCCCCGGATCATCCTTCAGGGCGCATAACTCGTTGAAGATGAAGAGCTCAGGTGGTGCTCCATTTGCTGAGGTGGGACAGGAGGAGAACTTTTAGTACTCTGCTACTTGTAGCGCTCAGCGAAAGAGGACGTTTTTTTTTTTGTTTGGGGGGCAGAAATTAGGTCACAGCATCAAACACTAACCTCAGGCTTTGAGATAAGGTAAAGTTGCATGGCAGGAGAATTTCCAAAAGCCTTGTGTGTAAACAGTTTGACAGCTTACTGTCTTTGTGTACTGAATTGCACAGGGAGACTGTGTGAGAGATTTTCTCACTGCAAACGACCTGACTGAATAATTAAAAATATGCAAATACTGCAAAAGGCAGAGAAGCCTCTCAAATCGTATACTATTTTTCATTTTTATGAAATAACTTCAATATTACTTTTAGCCTATCTGTGTTGCTTTTTTTTGGACTTGCACTGAGTATAAGAAACCATCAGGGAGAACCTAATTCCCCCAGTTTATAGAAGCAGATCCAGGCAGGTGGCAGCTGGAAGAAAAAAGACTGAGTGAAAGCAGGGCAAACTTCACAGCGTGCAGCACACAGCAATAGGTTGCACTGCAGCAAATCAAGCTATTTACTGCACAGACAGAGAGACTTGATATTCAGTGTGTTTAATAACCAGGTGTGTTGTGGAGAGTGTACTTGATCACTGAGAGCAGGAGACTGAGGTCATATTCACAATTATGCAGATCAAATATAGATGTGGACGATAAAACTCTGCGCAGACACAGCTCCTAATGTCGTTATCATTTGAAACGCCGGCTCTGTCAGATCCAGGAAAAGGTGACGTGAAACCCTCTGAGCTCGACTAACCACTGTTGCGAATGTTAAATCACTATCTCAGTGTGCTGCCGGGGAAATGGCTCTCTCTGCCCTCATCCCTGCTGTTTTTAGGTCAGCTCTCTGTTATTCTCGCCTGGAGCTTTGCGGTTACTTCAAAACCGACTGAGCGCTCCGTCCAATCTCGGATCTCTCTCGCAGAGGGGTTTGCAGATGGTCAGCGCCTGAGTGACAGTGTTTAAATAAGGCTTCCTGCATTGCCTATGCTAATATCCAATAACCTTGATGTTGCATGAGCTCGCGTTCAGCGTTTTCTGTCTTCGCAGAATGAAGAATGAGTTTTGACTCCCAGATGCGTGAAATCAGTACTCATGCAATCTCATGCAAGAGGAAAATAAACACAAAACACACACATAGAAACTCATTGCTGTTGGTATGAGTCCCCAGCAAGAAATAACGCTCATCTGTGTCTATTCTACACAGTGTTGGAGGCAAACTGAGCTCAAATCTGACGTCCGATTTGCTGTCACTCACTGCTGTTTTCAAGGGAATGTCTTAGAGCCGTTTAATCAGCCATTTCAGGCTATTAAATGCCTGTTAATTTCACATATCTTCCCCATACATATGGACTACTAGGAACTTACTCCACCTTCTAGTAGGCTCAGTAAGCCATTATCACCTCATTCAATGGCAGCAGAGCCACAGTTTTACACTTATAAAGAAGAACAGAAGTCTACAGATTTCTAGGGGGTTGTTGGTGCAGTAGTTAGCACTGCCACCATCACAGCAAGATGACCAGTTGTGGCCTTTCAAGGAGGAATTTTCATGTTCTCCTGGTGCTTGTGAGGGTTTTATCCCACAGTAATTAATTGGAAGGTTAACTGGTAATTCTAAATTGACTAAATTGAAGGTGTGGCTATGAGTGTGTGTGGTGACTGTTTCTGTATCTCTTGTTCACTAGGTATAGTCTCTAATTGTACCGCTTGATTCTCACCCAGTGCCAGTTTTTGCTAGATCAGGGGTGTCAAATGCAATTTAGTCCAGGGGCCACATTCAGCCCAATTTGATCCCAAGTGGGCCGGATCAGTAAAATCACAGCACATTAACCTATAAATAATGACAACTGCAATTTTTTCCCTGAATTTTAGTGCAAAAAAGTACATTCTGCAAATGTTCAGACTGAATGAATTATATTTTTTCAGAAAACATTATGAACAACCTGAAATTTCTTAAGAAAAAAAAGTGCAATTACAACAATATTATACCTCAGTTTATAATTTATCCATTACAAGTTAAAGATCACAGGGTGTCTACAAAGGCACAAAACATTTAGTCGTAGGTATCTGGAACTCAGTGATATAGCAGATCTATGAAGTGTTTTACATTTACAGTTCTACAAATGTACAATTTGCAGTTTATGTCTTCTCTGGGATTTTTACACTTTGCAAAGTCATCCCACAGGCTAGATTGGACCCTCTGGCATACTGGTTTTGGCCTGTGGGCCATATGTTTGATACACCCGTGCTAGATCAATAGATAAAGCGAATATAGTAAATGGATGGATGGATGGATGGATGGATGGATGGATGGGGTTGTTGTCGGTGGTGTAAGTTAGACCCTCCAGAAAAACGTGATTATGCGATCGCATGAATTCCTGCATTAATCACCAAAATGCCGCTGATTATGCGGGGGTCAATTATTTCCCAAAAGGCCGCATAATCCCCGCAAAACAGCGCATAATTCCCGCAAGAATCTCACACTTCCATGAAAAAAAAGAGAAATATGCGGGTCCCGCTTGATTTCACAATTTCCGCATAAAATGAGAAAACTATAACCAATATAAATGGAGTTGTGAGTGAGTTTTTAAGTGACGCCCGGCCTGACGTCATCAGTTCGCGCATTCACACACACACTAGAAGAACGAGCTGATGCGGAGAGCGGCGCCAGTGTTGCCAACGTAGCAACTTTCTCGCTAAATCTAGCGACTTTCCAAAGCATCCTAGTGACTTTTTTTGTCAAATACGACTAGCCACAAATCTAGCGACTTTTTCTGTCGTTTTGGAGACTGACAGGAAAACTGGGATCATTCTGCAGTTACTGTTCTCAACGAGCAGCAGGTGCTGCTGTGAGCTTCTCCCCCTCCCAAAGCACAGGCTGTCAGTCCAGTAACCCCGCAGCAGTCCCAGTGTCTGATTAGAGGACACATCCCTCCGCGGCCAGACGGCAGGTGAATTGCGCATATTTTTGCATATTTTTGCATATTTCACAACTATTCGCACTTTCCGCAATTTCCCCGCATAAAATGGCATCAAAACCCCGCATATTTATTCGCATAATCAAGGATTTTAGCCTGCGTTTTTCTGGAGGGTCTAGTAAGTCAGACCTCTGAAAAGACTTGACACTCAATGATTACTTACATTTTTAGTTGGTGTTTGGGTAAAGTTCACACTAACAACTTGTCTAGGATGATGGATTGGTTTAAAATGCAGCCTGTCGCAATGTTTACTGCATGTCACAAATCACATTTTGTATGTTTCTAGGGTGACACTAGACACATTACTTCACAGTACTGCAGTAGGTCACAGACATTATCAGGTTACTTTGTGTTTATCACCATCTAGTTCACCATCACACAAACAACAGTCCACTTATTTCAGACTCTTTCAAAGAACTCAACACAATTTCCAACATGTTCTTTGAGTTTACCAAAGAAGAAAACATCCACTGGTCTCCACACTTGACAAGATTCAAATCTATTGCACATAAATGTTCTTCAACGTCTTCTAAATAATCAAAATGCATACAAACCGCTATGTTTTCAGGAAGAGGCAGCTCGCCCAAGACAATTATGAGTTTCATTATGGGATGTCTTCAACATTATGTCACTTTATGATCAGTCATAAAAAAAAGGTCATTGTGCCCATTTTAAAAATATATCAGATATGATGTGTTCTAGTGTGTTTTTTTCAAAAAAAATTTCAAGCATGCCAGAAAATACTGAGGACTCCAAGACAGCCTGTAGAGTTGCCAAGATATGTCTTTGGCTGCTTTACAAACAGGCACATGCAGAGATTTGGCCAAAATCGGATTTTGTTGTCTCAGTGCTCGAAAGTTTGTTTAGAAAAGAAAAATCACAATCCAAACCTTGTTGTCTTAGCTTGGCATAAGGAAGTCAGCTTAAATGTAGGGTTTTAGCTATGCCTACTGTGCTACTGATATGATTCCAAAGATGGGAACTTCAGTCTGTTTGTCAGTTGGTCTAAAAGACCAAAAGACTGCAGCAACTAGACAATTGGACTCAGTGCTATTGCATTTTGTTCAGGCTTTCTTGATTCTTTGGTGACATCCTGACTTTTCCTTTAGCATCACCAGCAGGTCATTGACTATACAGTTTGTTCGTGTGTTACTCTAAGCACTCATAGGTGGCTTATTGTATTGGATACAGTTTATTCTGATGTGACTGGAAAGCTTGAAAAACAAGTATTCTGTTTTCTTTCCTGCGAGGTACAAATTTCCATCAAAACTTCTCTAATGGGAACCACCCTGCCCTCTCCTATCAGCTCGGCAGTCAACAAACAGTCCCTCTGCCAGACCATGTAATGAGGGCAGCACCACTTCAGCCCGCCCTCCTCCTTCACCCATCCTGCTCCTACTTTTAACCAGGTATCAGGGACACCAATTAAATACTCCCAGTCTCCTACCTTATGCCAGATTTGTGGTATTGCTGTTGTATGTGGTTTACTGCAGAGTATTTATTTATTTAAGTTCTTCTTGTTGTAGCTGATAAGCAGTAGCAGACTGGGTCATCTAGCAGGGGAGAAATTACACATCATCACAGGCGAGCTGGGTCTCTGTCTGGTACCCAACCCATTTTGGCTATGTAAACATACCTTATTGCAGAGCCTCACTAAACAAACTTTCCAGAGAAATGATGGCAAGCTGAGATTGTTTGCTCTCTCCTTGGTCACGAAATGCCTCAAGCTACCATGTAGAGTACCAGAGTAATTCATTTAAGAGAAAAAAGCAAAAGTGCAGACCTGGTGCAGACTGGTCTTTGTACAACACAGTCTCTTGAAAATAAGAATGTTCAATAAGGCAGAATTTGTCTGTCCAAGGAGACAGAAGCAAACAAGTTCCTCCTATTGATTTCTTCTCCTCTTGTCTGAGACCAAGTGAAGTACAATAAGCACTGTCTTCTTCAATCATTCGTGTTTGCTGCCCAGACAGAGGAATTGTGAGGCAGGTCTAAAGAAATCTAGCAGAAGACAATGTTAAGGGCTGAATTAGAACATATTCTCTGCAGGGAAACCAAAAACAGGGCTTGAAGACATGCAACATACGCTCACATAGACGTCTGCAATATTTGATTGTCCTTTTACATACAACAAGGGATGTATATGGGGGGGGGGGGGGGGGGGGGGGGCAGTAGAGATAGGAAGAAAATGTTGGATAAGACAACAGGGGAATGACAGGCAGCAAAGGTCGGCCGGGAACTCAACCAGGGCCTCACTGCTCACAGAATTTCAGTCCATGAGGTACATGCTCTAACCACTGAACTATCATCTCTCTGCACCCATGGGCCACTTTTAACCAAAAGCTGGTTCTGTATTTAAATTTTTCGCCCAATGGAATAGTGTCATTTTCCATCACTTCAAGATCTACAGCTTGGAGTGCAGTTAACCACATGCAAAATAACTTTGAGATTGAGGCAGAGTCTGTGTATTAACACGCAAACCCTCTGAAAAATTGCAAAATAATGTAATGTGGCAGCCCTCTCTACTCAAAATTACATTCCTGCACAACTAAGCTGCAGTCCCAGTTCCATTTAGAGGGAAACATGTTTCTATGCTGTTATCACAAATGAGTGTCAAATCGAATTCTAATTCTGCTTTATTGTCACTTCTTTTTGGTCAGCCAACCATATTAAATCAAGCAGGCTTCAGAAACCCCAGGCAACCCAGAAAACAAAGGACAGACTTCAAATATGTTGTGAGATTGTCATATTTTAACCCAAACATAACCAAGCAACAGTTGGTGCATTCACTCCACCAAGCTTCTAACAAGTAGTTGTCATTGTGAAGGGGCTAACTAAAGTGTGATATTCTTCCAGCAAGTGTATGAAAATGAAACTTAAGCCTAAGAATAATGGTCCTGTGGGACACAAAGCACTGTCTCCTGGTTGAAAATCTTGTTGCGGACACATGCTGTCATCCTCTCCTGCTACCTCTTTCTGTGGACTTTGGCTTTTTTAAAACTACTTTCACAACTATGTCACATGTAAGAAACTATGTTTGTTTCAAAACATAAATAAGTATGCAGTATATGAACATATTTTTTGAGAGACAAAGTTAAATGTAAACACATCTAAAAACTGTAAAGACAAACCAGATTTGTTCTTGATAATTTCAGAATAAAGTCCATCTTCACAGGGCTAATTCCATCTGTACAAGAAACATCATGTCAGGTGTTCCATATTTGACTTTAACTCCGAACAATGTCAAACTACCATAAATGAAAGCCAACACTTCATCAGGAATTTCAGTTGTAAAAGTTTTGCAGCCTTGCCTTTATAGGTTTTAATGTAGAAAACAATCAGCACAATTGTAATCAGGGGCATAGTAAAAAATAAAAGGCAGAAATCAATTAAAGTCTGAAAACTTAATTTCTTTAAAAACCTCCCCAATGCACTATAATGGCCAGTGTGACATGAGTGATGTTCCAGCTTTTGTGGCTTTTCAAGGGCCATAACTCCTCTCCTTAAAGTTCTGTTTATTGTCATAGAATCATGATGACGCAGTTAGAAGTACTAAAGGCTACACAATGATAAAACATTAAAACAAAGGCAACGAATGGCACTATTACCGAGTTTTTCCCTTATTTTGAACTGGTTGCATTCTTACTGACTGACATTTGTTGGATGACTTTGAGAAACACGTTTAAATGAATAAATATAGGTGTTTTCACAGGAGCTATATTCTGCAGGATGAAATCTGCAGAGCATTATATCGGGTTACAAAACAGTCAAAAAAAACAAAAAAAACAACTGACTTGCACACACCTCTCACAAACAGACTCTAAATGCAAACAACCTTTCAGAACAATATATGTCCACCCAAAGCTCCCGATCTGTCATCAGGAATCCTCCACATTGTTGAACAGAGGGAGTGTAAATATAGTCCTGTTCACACAATGCATCAGCAAAATCCTTGGAAGCCGAACAACAAATCAGCCAGCTCCTTGATATATGGACCAAGCTGAATAGGGAAGCAGATTTTAGATGCATCAAATTTCCATTGGCAGCTGGTCTCCTGAGTATTGCTGACAGGTTCAGCTTGGCCGAGATTTACAAACACACACACACACACATTTGGATAAAGATCTGAGTTGCTCAACATGTGCACTGTGCCAAGCACCTCTGTATTTCCTGATGTGGGCAGCTAGAGTCTGTTTGAGGCCCAGTCCCAGCTTGTTTAGTGTACCAGAAGATTATCCCGTATCTGCATTTCTAGGTCCCTTTGCAAAGTGGATTGCATTACCAACTGTACAGGAGCCACGGAGCAGAAAACAGCAAAGAACAGCCCGTTACTGAAAGACTCAGTGAAAGACAAAATAGCACCGAGCACACGCTGTTATCAGGATGACAGATGTACAAAAATGACAGCAGGAGAAAGTGAAGCAGAGGTGGAAAATGGAGAGAAAGAGCAGCTCAACACTACAGTCTTACAGCTCCCAGCAGTTTTGTCATCTGTAGACCCAACTGTATGACTGTACACTGCATGAGAGGAAATAAGCCTTTCTTAATGACATTTCCTTTGCTCTGTATTTGGGAAACACACTGCAAAAAAAGTGGAGCAGATTTATAAAAGCAACAAAATGCGTACACTACCATTAAAAAGTCTCGAGTCACTCAGACAATTTCATGTTTTCCATGAAAACCCACACTTTGATTCATGTGCTAACATAATTGCGCAAGGGTTTTCCAATCATCAGTTAGCCTTTCAGCACCATTAGCTAACACAATGTAGCATTAGAACACAGGAGTGATGGTTGCTGGAAATGTTCCTCTGTAACCCTGTGTAATAAAAATCTAGAATAGAATAGCTAAAATAGTCATTTACCACATTAACAATGTCTAGACTGTATTTCTGATCAATTTAATGTTATCCTTATTTTAAAAAATGCAGTCTTTCAAAAATAAGGACATTTCTAAGTGTTCCCAACCTTTTGAACAGTAGTGTATATTTCAAGCAATACAAATTAAATGACAAACGGATACACAAAGCAGAATGAGAGCATGGCCTCTGTAATTAAGGTAACAGAGGCTTGGATGTGTTACGCATTACAAGAGGGTGATTACCAATGTCCCAATCAATGCTTCAAACACACCTGACAAGATGTGGATACAGGCCTGGCAACAATCTGCAACAAGGGACACCATCCAGGAGTTTAAAGGTGACCTGAGGTCTTACTGTTATTTTCAAACCACAACTTAAAATCAATGCCTTTGACTCCAAGAGTTTGTTAGAATAAGAAGAGGGATAACCTTGTGGCAAAAGGGAACATTTCCTTTTGTCTGTTGAAAATACTCTAAGATTGACTTATCCCCATCTGACTCACTTCGCTACTTAGTTCAAAAGTACAAATTCCATTCAATGAAATTGATGTTGGATTGCAACACTTAGTCAGAGCTGTGTGCTTTTATGAAGGAGGGTGCATCCAGGGTGCCAGTGCAGATAGGCCAGGCGACGTAAGAAACACTGTCAGTGTTTATCAGAGCCGAGCCCTGAGGCCAGTGGACAAAGGCTGAGGGTGACTCACAGCCTGTCCCAACATTTTACAGCTGACCACAGAACAAATAAGACTACTTTTATTATGTGTACATGTTTCTGTGTGTGTGTAGATAATCACATCTAACACGTGTTTTGTTTGTATGTTGGGTCGCTTTCTGATTTTCAAAAGTGATAAAAAGCTCCACTGGCCAAAGGTAAACAACCTTTGACTTGACATTTCTGTGTTTAACGCAGTATATTTTCAGTTTCAATGGAGTATATATAAAACCTAAATCTTCCCTTTATATGAGTCTAATGCTTTCTCTACATGGCCCCAGACATAAAAATGTAAGAATAAACTAATCTGACAAGTGACTCACAAGTAATGTGGTGTCACAGAGTGTCATGTTAAAGATGGTAAGGCCACAGAGGACATATGAGAAATGTTAACGATCTGAGAAAATCGTTTCCAGCCTGACCTTTTCTAAGAGCCTGGCAGGAGAGTGTGCTTATTGTGTCTTTGCTAGAAAAATCTACTTCGGTGGACTACACAAAGGGGCAATTTATCCTTGAGCTGCTTAGTAATCATCTTTATATTTATTTATTGAATCGATAAACTAGTACAAGCTTCAGTGATGAGAATTTGCCAGTCTGATTTGTCAAATCTCCCCCAGCTATCTCTCCAATCCTTTAAAACAATGATACAGTAAGTGAATTGGAGAAACAATTGCATGGTGTTTTGTAAAACTGAACAGTTAGTACAAATTACACTTAAGCTACAAAATACAACAAAACCACATGGAACAATAATGGGTTGATACAGGATTTGAACCTTAGTCTAATGAGGGAATCACCTCAGTGACCTCCTTCATCACTCTACCCTCCTTATGAGGCGCTTTCAAATTGGAACAGTATTCGATGGGAACAGGAGCAGGTTGGCTTGGCATAGGGTTAGACTGATATGTCTTTTTCTAGGCCGATTTACATTTGTCATAACAATTGGTGTCAAAATTTAGAATTCCACCACCTTTAACACCAAACTTGACTGAAATGAATTTGTTTATCTCTGTTTACATACGTTTAATTAAAAGAAAGCCTGAGTGGTGATAGGTTATTACTCGAGACATATAATCAATCAGAGAAACAATGCTGTGGGTGAAGCATTCCTTGAGACCAAATTAGTGGGCAATTGGATAAATAATGATACCAATTACTGAAAACACGCTGAACATCAGATTAGATAATCAGCAAAACTGATACTCTGTCATCTCCCAGTTTGATGGTTGTATTGCACGTTTTTTTTTAACTTTACTTTTACAGAGCACCAAAGTGTCAGCATGTGCAAACAAGAAAAGCACTCCATCAAGGCTGCACAGGCATTGTATGATTTCCGATGGCTGAAACCTTGAAAAAAATCACGGCAACACAGAATGTGACTATTTAATATAGATGTACCCACCAATAAGATGACATTGCGTTGAGCACAGGCATGTGTTATGCACATGTACGTTACGGACTGATATCAAGTCACCTGATCTAAATATGTAGCAGGGGGGTGGGAATTGATGGCACTCGAAAACACCCCCACAATTTAGTTAATTGTTCCTTGTATCACTTCCGATGGATAAGTCCCGATAAGTCCACAGCAGTCAATTTGTAGTAGGATCGCAATCATGTGATCATCAGCAGGCAGCTGATGGAGTGATCACTTGTGGTCATAGTTACAGTGACACCGTGCTGCTATCTCGCAATGATACAGAACTCTTCAACAAATCCATGGATCCAGACTATAAGCCGCATCACTGCCTAAATCTAATCACATCATCATTTCTGACCTTCCCTGAAAATTTCATCCAAATCCGTCGACACGTTTTTGAGTAATGTTGCTAACAGACAGACAGACAGACAAATCAAAGCCGATCAGCACATAACACATACTCCACCTCCTTGATGAAGTAAAAATATTGGTTTCATCTCAAATTGTAGGATAAGACGCTCCAACAAATGGGATGTAATACAAGAGGACTTGCCTTAAAATGTGACAACAGATGCTTGCGTGAGGCTGCTATCGCCGACATAAGAGATGGATCAGTGCAATGGCTGCGAAACTGAAAAAGACAGGGTGCGGTAAAAATGAAAAGAAACAATGACAATGATCCCGCAGATCATTCCACATGCAGCTCATTAAGGCAACAGACTGTGGCCTTTGAGCTGCTTTAGAAAGATGACCTAATTCCTGCAGCGATCTTTCAAACGCTTCCTTCCGATGGATCCCCACACTGGCAGATCAAAGTAGCTTCAAGCACCTTCGCCAACTGATCAAAGGAATCCCACTGAAACACGGACACGTTCATGCCTCCAGGAGAAATGTGTTTCCATTCCTACAAACAATGAAAGCTTTGAAAGCTTGCATTGTGTCTCACATTGTGTGGTCAGGAAACAGACTCGGGGCTACCCTGAGGACTGAGTGAACAGTGAATCTATTCGTGTTTGGACAGCGACTGGCTTGCTCCTGTGTAGCTCAATAACAGAACACAACACAAATCATGGTGTAATTTAAGGTTTGATTGTCACTGGAGATGCCCAAGCAGAAAAACTTTGCACCTAAGATCATAAAAGATCCCTATCTTTCATGGAAGTTTTCACATCTCTGTGTGTATTTTGTCTGGTGTTGCTGAAAATAACAGGAATGTTGCTTTGCTCTAACTTGGAACACTGCAGGGAAACCTTCTTAATTATCTAAAAGGCTTGTGAGACCCATGCATTTTTAATCAGGGCCTGTGTGTTGGTATGGCAGGTGGCGAGGGAGGAGCGATGCAATGAGCGAGTTAATTGTTGCTCCAAAACTCGATAGCTTCCGTGGACTCATTTGTCCATGCCAAGGCAGATTTAACATTTATCTCAGCTTGTCTCTTCCACCCACAACCTCAGGAGTTTTTTTTTTTTTCCTTTATCTTGCCTTTTCCACAAGAAGAAAAAAAAATCTAACTTTCTGTCTGCTTTTTTATGGCTTTAACTTTCTTCCATATATCTAGCAAACCTGAATAGCGGGTTTTATCAATCCAGCTGACTTTTCCCCAGTGTCAGCTCAGTGGTGGAAATCACTCCCCTCTGCAATGGCATTATCTTTCCCTGGAAATATCTAAGTTGAGCCCCAACCTGTTCTCACTTGGCCTTGATAACAAAACAATAGTGGGAACCCGAAAATCCCTCTCGCTTCAGTGATTCTGCCAAATCCACGCTCTGACATGCAAGCACTGCCGAACCGAGCAATCCCACTCAACGCCAATTAGAGTCTGTCTCTGCTGGTTCTCAGCCAATCAGTGGGACAAAGTGTGTCTCCTGGACGGCGCTCTAATGGGCATGCATGCGATTAACTGAAGTGCAGGTTGGTGACACATGTCCACAAATCTGCTCCTGCCTTTGAAAGAAATCAAGCATGCATCTGTCGGAGCAAAACGGTTGTCTGGCCCCTTTAATTTGACAGGAGACGGCGACTTCTCGGTCCAGAAGGAGCATATGGCAAACAATGATTCGGGCATAAGTTTGCCATAAGTTGCACAGGCCTCAAGGGGAGAAAGTGCCACAGCGCCATCTGCCAAATTGAGGAAGTCCCAGTTACAAAAGACTCTGTGAATTATTCATCACGTCACTCGCAATAACAACCAAATGATTCACCAGAATGGAGGTGCTCAAAAAACAGGGATAAAAAAAATGTTCAAACGTGAAAAAAAATCAAAAGCTTTCATTACAATGAGCGCTGGCGTAATATAATGAGATTAAATTAAAACGTCTGGAGCTGCTCGAGGTGACGCAGGGCTTTGAACCGCTGTAATTTAAACATGGAATCTAACTATATAATTTGAATCTCTACACGCAGGGAGAGAGTAACAATTAATGAGCAACTGCTTGTTTATAGCTTAGACCACAAAACTGATAAATTTAACATCAGGACTGAAGCAGCTGTATCAGGGGAGTAACATTTTCAACAAAGACCTACAATTATTTTGGGGTAAAAATAAGGAGTGACACGGTTAGCAGTACAGGCTGGTTGTATGCAGTATCTCTGATTCAGACCCACCAAACTGAGACCTATTTTACATTACATCACACAAAAGAGAGCTGTGAGGAAAAGAAAACAGAAGAGACAGGAGAGAGAATATGGAGTCCCTGGCCAGCTGGGCTACTTAGCTACCGAAGAGACAGAATATTTAACAGCTACCTTGAACACAGACACTAAAATCCTCAGCAGTTTCTGAAATGTTCTTTGTGTTTTGAAGCTTCACACTGATGTCTGACTACCTGCTGCGTAGCCGACTCACTTATCAAATGAATTGTATTATATCTTTTATACTGAATGACTTCATTCACACCAACGTCTCTGTAAATGGTTAAATTTAACTCCAAAGCAACTCGAACTTAGCAGTTTAATGCATATATTTAAAGCAAATATTTTGAAAAAGATTAACTTTCTTCTGCCTCTTCTGCTAATTATCCGACACACAGCACTAGAAAAAGAAAAAGAACCCAGAGAGTACAAAGTAACAACGTGATTCTGATATCATTTAATGGAGACACTATGCGTGCAAATGAGCTCTAATTAAATTGAATATACATCCAAAACAAATTTCAAACAGAATAAAGAAGCATCGAGCCTATGAAGACAAACAAATCACATTCCACCTCAAACACAAATACATTTTCACAAGGTATTGAAGACATATTGCATAAACTCTGAGGCACAACAGCACATTAGTTATGCAACCGTCCACGGAGCACTTTGCAGCTCTTTGTTCAATTACGAAAATGGGTCTAAAACTTTTATCACAAATTTTCTTTGATTACTTTACAAATGAATAATTGTCTCTCATTTTTCATTGTTTGCATTTGGATTGTTGCCTTCGAATGTGAAAATTAAACAAAAACAAACAAATGAACTCAATAAATGACTCAACTTTCCATGTGTGAGTTTTGTGCGTGTGGTTGGACTGCACCATTATCACTCAGGGGGAGTCTAGAGCCAGCCGTGGACCAGCTCGCACAGTCACATTATGTATGTATGTAGCACATCGAACACCGCAATAATTTATCAACTACACCACTTTGAGGGGGTTGGGAGATGTATGCGAACATCACTTGCACACTGGAGCCATAGGCCGATGAAATACTGCTGCTGTTCAGATTAAACACAGAGCAGCAGCTTTCAAATACCTTTTCAAGTGTGACTCCCTTGACCTCACCACAGCTGATCCAAACAGTGTGTGTGTGTGTGTGTGACTGTGTGTGTAATACAAATCCTGAAATATTGCCTGTAGGCTAATACATATATGAATAGCTGGATAATAAATGAAAATAAATACATTATTACAATAATGACATAGAAAATATATTGCCCATTGTGTATTATTTATCCCTATCATCGGATGATAAATGATTGTGTGGTCAAATGTGCTTCATGCATGATGTAACTGCACACAAACACAGAGATAGAAAATTAGACAAAAAAAGTTTTTAAAAAAAAGTTTAAAAAGGAATTGAATTTTGAGGCACCAGCCTAAACATTGCCAGTCCACCTGTGAAGTGAAAACCGTTTCTCAAGAAGCTCATCAAGACAATGTCAAGAGTGTGCAAAGCAGTAATCAAAGCTCCACATGGCTACTTTGAAGACTCGAAAATATAAAACATGTTTTGACTTATTTCACACTTTTTTATTTACTACATTATTCCACGTGTTCATTCATAGTTTTGATGCCTTCAGTGCAATCCAAACTTTCGACTGGTAGTGCATATAAATGTTTCTATTGGCATTGTTTAAACTGAAACATCCAAAGGGAATGTGGCAAAGTGTGTTTTTCCTGAGGCCAGTGGTTTGTTCAGTTGTTTGCAGTGGGAGCACCATGTATTTACACTATGCTGAGACAATAAGCATCCATTCTGCACTGAGGCCTGCATGCTTTGTGTTTTATCAGGTTGAGCTGATAGATGTTCAGTTCTCGGTAAAATGGAGCGTTTGTTACCTTGTGCTCAGCCGCTCAATCACAGTTGAGGACCGTGATATAATTTGGCTCTTTAACTCGCACAATGGTACATGCTGAGATCTTTCCACACTACAAAACCTCATGAGCCTACAGAGACCAGCGGCTTCACCTTCTGTCTCTTGTGTGCTTCAACCTTCCTCCATGAAAAGAAAGAACCTGTGTGAGCATCTTTACTTTGACAGTTTTTTGTGCAATGTTTGTCGATTGCACAAACTGTCAGTGAAATTAGCTATGTGCAGCGCTTCTCAAGCCTTTCTGTAGCATGGCAACAAAAGCATCTCAGCTGAGAAAACGCTGCACCCGCACTCTGAAGGTTACAGTTGGGAGCACCAAGAAATGCTTGTTCTAAAGAAGGTACAGATAAAAACCGAAAGTTTACCGAATGCATTAGGATGCTGATAATCTTTGACTCCTGAAGCTACAATCCAGCATTAGACAAGCAATTAGAGATTTTAGTTGGCAGGGTGATAAAATAACTGCAAATGCAACATCCAAACCAAAAAAAAAATCATTACAATCTCTTAAATAAGTCCTCATACTCTCACAGTTCACCGTCTGCCATTCATTCTAATGGGCTCTAGCAGGGTTAACCCACAACAGACAACGTGGTCCTATGAAGGTGTGATATTAATGATATATTCCCTGGCATGTCTGCTCTTTACTGGTGTATTTTATCATCAAAATAATTTGAAAAATGTATTTGGAATCTTTGCAATGTTGTAATCTTTGCAGTATTGTGATATGCAATCAGTGTGAGCCTGTTCTCCATCTCTGCTCTCACACCATTCCCGTGTTCGTGAGCTGTCTTTATATTCAAATGTCTGCTACAAGGATGCATCATTTTCTACCAGAACATCCAAAAGAGGCAGCACTTTTTCGCAATTGCAAATGACAGCCACACCACACTCACTGAGAATGCCAGCGCTATTAAAAGAAAAACACCTGTTAGATTGCACACTGCAATTACCAAGCAGTTTGGCAATTTGCTATTCTGTCCAGCCTGAATATCTGAGGTAAAACTCAGTTTTTCTGAACACTTCAAAGCTCACAATACAATGAAGATGCCATTTGTTAAACAGTAAAGGGACCTTAAAGGATTCTTTTGACTGTAATCATGGATGTTGGTGTCTGAGCCTCCTCTCTCCTGATGTGGATCTGATTACACAACTGAATCAATGGCTCGGAAAGAAAGCGGGAGCGAGTGGCTCATTCTCCATCTGTGCAAATGCCATCCTCCACTGATTGTACTGTAGATGCACTCCTCATTAGATTAGGGGATCGATACAGCAGTCCTTCTCTGCAAGCCGGGTTATTATTCAAACAATAGAGACGAGAATAAAGGGAATGCTTCTTCTATAGGTAATTGGTGAGTGAAAGTGAGGCTGAAAGTTAACTTTGAAAGCTTTCAGGTGAGGAACTATCTCTGCTGCTGCTGGAGTCACACCTGAGGAGCAAATTATTACTCATGGAGAGCTTTGAAAGTTTAGTCGAGAACACATTTTGCTTCTGTTTCATCTCCACTTTGTCAAAATCAGTAGCATGAATTTCTGTCCTCACTGCTATTGTAATCTCAGCAGAAAAGATCAGCAGGATTCACTGTAGACTCGGCAGACTCTTCACTAGCCTCACAAAGTACTCCAACCAGTACAAACAGCTATTTTTCACCTGGTGTCTTGTTAATTTATAATTTAAATAAGCAGAACTGTGTGTTCAGACAGCGTGCAATTGCATTTAAGGGCTTGAAAAAATAGATTTTGTAGCAAACTCTCCCCAAATGGTGCAAAATTATGTAAATTCGTAGATGATGCAGCTCCATGAATCTGTTCTATAAATTAATGAAGACAACATAACAAGGATACTTTGCTGTAGCTTGGCAAAAATTAGATTCCATTTCTGCCTAAGCATAGTTTATATACCTATAATCTTGTTAGCAGGTCTGTGAGGTGCTTCTGTACAGCCAGCACAGCCTCACAAAAAAGAGGTAGAACTTGTAATTTTCACAGAAATGGCTGTACAATGGTGAAACGCCTATTTAATTATGGTTTTTGGACCTATTCTTGTGACAGGACTCATCATCCCTGCAATGTAGGAAACAACCACCATTTTCAAAGAAATATTTTACCTCAAACCATTACCTTTTCCCAGACCTAATCAAGTAGTTGTGTAATGCAAAATAAAGCCAACAGCAACGGCTAATGACATAAACTGTGACTGAAAATGTAAGCAAGCAGAGACGAAGAAAAAGCAAACAAACAAGAGCACAGTATTCCACCAAGGCTGCTCAGTCGTATCATTTCCAACAGCTGAAATCTTGAAAAAAATTTCTGGCAGAAATCCCGGCAACATAGAATGTGGCTATTTAATACAGATATACTCACAAACAAAATGACCTTGCACTGAGCACAGGCGTGTGTTATGCATGTGCACATTATGTAGGGATATCAAATCGCATGACGTAATTATGCAGCTGGCGGCGGGAATTGACGGGAGTTGGACACACCCCACAATTTAATCAAGTGTTCTTTGTACTGTTTCCGACAAATAAGTCCTGATAAGTCCACAGTGTAGTAGGCTCACAATCATGTGATCGTCAGCAGGCAGCTGGTGTAGTGTATCTAGCAAGAATACAGAAATCTTTAACAAATCCATGGATCCAGACTATAAGCTGGATCACTGCCAAAGTCTAATCACTTGATCCTTGTGTCATTTCTGACCTTCCCTGAAAATGTCATCCAAATTCATCGATCCATTTTTGAGTAATATTGATAACAGACAGACAAATAGATGGACAAATGTACGCTGATCGTGACATAAATGGTCCTGCCCAAGACCTAAACTCCAGTCTACTGGTTCAAAAACTTGCTAATATTAATCATTGTCCATAGAGATTATTTTGTATTGCAAAACTAAACGAAACAAAGCATGCAACCTCAAACATGGGGGCACACTGTGTGCTCCCAGGCCAGTAGAAAATAGGCCAAATGAGCATCCTAACATACTCCCAATGATAATAGAATGACGTTTAGCAGGCATAATGTTTAAAATGCTCATCAGTTTAGCTCAGTATTTGCGTGTCTAATTAGAAGCAAACAGAAATTACAGGCGACACTGAGGTAAACAACATTAGTTCTGCAATAACTTCCTCATAAAGCACTGGACAAACTGAATTCAAAACAATGTGATGGTGCCAGATGTTATGGGATCAACAAAGACACTACAATTTATCCAGGGGGATATGAATATTGTATTAGTTTTCAATCCATTTCATCTGAATGTTGCTCTGGGTCTCATGGTGGCACTCTGTGAAAAGTACCAAAGTATTAAGATGCATCCTCTGGGGAACATGAATGCCTGTATAAAATGTTTTGGGACTCTGTGGAGTGGCTGCTGAGCTTTTTCAAATTGGACCAAAGAAGTGAGCTGGATGACTGGATAGCATTGCCATATTTAGAGTTGTGCAACCAGCATGGATTAAAAAAAAAAAAAGCTAAAGAAAACACTCTTGTTATGTTATTTCTCTCAACAGTGCGGCACCAACCTCCTCAGCTTAAAGTGAAAAAGAAAACAAAGAAGCTGTGTAGGATAAACCAGAGGTGCTAGAATAACAGAGGAAAAGCAGGATTTGAGAGGGGTTTTTTAAACGTTGCATTTATATTGACTTTATATTCTATTATTTGGAATATTTTTATACCCTTAGAAGCCCAGATATCCTGCTGTTTGTTTTATCTATACTGTTTTTTGTTGTGAGCACACATTCACAAATCTCTGGATTTACAAATGCCGCATTTATAAAAATAAAATGCTGCCTTTATGACTGTGCTTCAAAGTAAGAGTGTAAAGACGATATGTATAAGTTGAGTCACAAAGGTATATATATTTAAACACCAGCCAGGTGCACTCTTTCTATCTGAAGATCCTGGAAAGCTGTCAGAGAGAGAGCTTGTAGACATTTTTTGGTACATTTTGTTTTTTGTTTCACTCCCATGTTCTTCTGTTTAAAGGTCTACTAATGGATCTATCAACCCGCATGAAGGCAAGATAGAGGAAAGCATTAAAAGCATGGTGTGCTGGTGAAGTTGTGCAACATGTTTTAATGTTTTAACATGAAAAAATCATGACTGTTCCACTTTATTAATGGAGATCCTTAGCTTTGTTCCAAAGAGTATCTGAGGTAGTCTCATCGGGGCGACATCCAGACTCTCTGAGTGGAAACATGTAGGGTTTATCCATGAATTATTGGAGGATTTTTATGTTTAAAATCAGCGTGCCTCCTCCACTCTTTGGACTGCTGACTAATACCAGGGACCTCCATTAATAAAAAGTAGAACAGTCATTATTATTTCATCTCTACTGACTACTGGGTCATACTTTAAAAGCACCCAGTTTTGCATTTTATTCACCTTTTTGGTGGTTTTGGTCCCATTTCTACTAACCCTGGGCTAATTTTTCATGGCCACATAAAGTCCTACACCACTATGGAAACGGCCCAACCTTGCCGAGATGGAGAAGACATTCGTAAATGACTTTGGTGTCATAAAACACTGTTCATATGCCATAAATCCTAAAATAATAATAATAATTTCTTTGATGACTTATTCTACAAAAACTACCAAAAAATGGAATCAATATGTACAAAACATATCACATGTCACAATCATGTGACCATCAGCAGGCAGCTGACATAGTGTTCACTTGTATTCATAGTTACAGTGATGCTGTGCTGCTATCTCGCAATGATACAGAAATCTTTAACAAATCCATGGATCCAGACTGTAAGCCACATCACTGCTAAAAGCTACTCACTTGGTCCTTGTGTCATTTCAGACCTTCCCTGAAAATTTTATACAAATCCACTAGTCCATTTTTGAATAATGTTGCTAACAGACAGACAGACAGACAAACGTACGCCGAATCGCCGATGATCACATAACTCTGTTGCATTCTTTGGCGGAGAATAACGTATTAAAAAACATCCTGATTTTAAGCTTAGATTTGGTCATTCGACCTGACAGGACCACAGGTCACTCATGATTCATTCAAGGATCATTGGAAAGTTGAAAATGTAACGTTTATTTCTGTTTTTGCAGTATCCTGTCTGATAAAGGGTGCGACTTCGGTGACATTTTTAAAAACCCGCTGGCAGGTTTTGGGGGTCGGAGGGTTAAACTACCACCTTTATTGTTCTTGACCCAGTGCAGCATTCCTTATTTTTTTCTTTGTGTTAAATTTTTGATGGACTTGCACCGAACCTGACACTGCTCTGCACTGTGATATGTGTGTAAGTTAAAGGTTGCAGGGCTTCAAGTAAACAAAGACACATCCAGCTACACACAGCCCGGACAGCTGATCCCTCTCTCTTCACTTTAAACCGTGGTACTAATTCCGCCTCAACTTGTCCCTTTTCACACTTCATTGAGGTCCTTCATTTAAGCCTTTTCAGCAGCTAAACTTATTCGGAAGTGCAGTGGAGGGCAATTGCAGCGCGGGCTCAATTTCAGTGAGAATCAACTTGGAGCAGTCAAAAACAAGACACCAGTCATCCATTTCTACCTTGTCTGAACTGGTAGAGACTGAAGACAAAGCGATTCCCCTTTCATCATGCATTTTGATTTAATGCGACAAGTTCAGACTTAGTTCACCTCTTTTTTTTTAATTCTCTAAACCTTTTGTCCACCCTCCTGACATTAGCTGTTATGGTTGAGTGCAATTAGATTGAAGACTTTCTGGGGGTGAGAGGCAGGTTTTGTTCTGCTTTATGAAAAGACACAATGGGATGATTTTTAGAACTGAAATTTAACACCATCCAAAATTCCATTCCTGTTTCAGACTTCTGAACATTGTTCATTTCCATAGAACAGACTCATAGTAACTGTTATCTCCCACAAGTTCAGTATCCTCTGAGACATAGAACTTCCTGAAACTCTCCCCCTTAAGCAAAACTTCTATTTATCATCAGTATGGCTCTTACAGGAAAAGCTACCATAACCTTATCCTTCTGCAGACAGCCAGTTGAACTCAGTGGCAAAAACTTTGCAGAGTAAGAATAGATACCACTATCTTTTTTAAACAAACTGCAGAGAGTGAGTCATGCACCATGCATAGAACAAGGCTGTATCCCTAATTAGTATCCCTGCTGGTGTCACTCACCTCCTGTGCAAAATGCCAATTATGTGTCAACATTTAAGAGATTAAAGCTTCCTGTAAGCTACAGAGAAAAAGCAATAATATTTCCCCAACCACAGCAGTACGGTTTTACTCTTGGAATGATAAAACAACATCACAAAAGTGAGGAATGAAACATGTCATTCCCCACAGAGGCCACACATGAGCCAATTTTTAACAAACCACCACAACTATGGTAGCTGCAAATGTATCAAAGGAAGACCAGTGGAAAGGCAGCAATGTATTTTAATAAATCTCACCTTTGACACCCCCAGTATCCCTATGAAGTCCATCAGCAGTATTTAAAGATTAAATATCAGACACAGCATGAAGAAGCAATGTCCATCCCGTTTAAAACCGACCAGAGCTGCGTGAAAGGTTACATTTGAGTTTCACATTTAATCGTATTGCTCTCCCCAGTCTATTTTGACACTGGAAATATGATACCAGCTCAGAAGGAAACCAAAAGAAAGCAGAGTCAACAGGGAAAGGACAGAGCTTTACTACAAACTACACTGCCTGTTCAAAGGAAAAAGTCACCACCTGGATTTAACTGAGCAAATAGTTCAGAGCCTTCCTTTGGATAATTGCTGCAGTGATGAATATGTTTCAGCTGGTAACAACTTATTTAACCCTAGCTGATGCAGTGAGGTGCTTCTCACCTCTTAAACAACCATATTGGAAGACATATCCTGGGGTCATGGAAAGGACGTTAATCTGTTTCAGAAAGGTCAAATTACTGGCATGCATCAAGCAAAGAAAACAACTATGGAGGTGAAAACTACGAAAGCTGAAACTACTAAAATCGGGTTAAGAACCGTCCAACGCATTATTAAAACCTGGAAGGATAGAGGTGAACCATCATCTTCAAGGAAGTAATATGGTCAGAACAAACTCTTGGATGATCGTGATCGGAGATCACTTAAATGTTTGGTGAAATCAACAGTAGAACTCAGAGCTATGTTTAATAGTGAAAGTAAGAGCATTTCCACACACAATGCAAAAGAAACTCCAGGGATTGGGACTAAACAGCTGTGTAGCTCTAAGAAAACCACTGATCAGTGAGACTAATCAGAAAAAAAAAGGCTTCAATTTGCTAGAGAGCATGAAGATTGGACTCTGGAGCAATGGAAGAAGGTCATGTGGTCTGATGAGTCCAGATTTACCAGTTCCAAAGTGATGGGTGCCTCAAAGTGAGGTGGATGAAGTGATGAACTCATGTCTAGCCTGTGGGAGCAGTGTTTTGATGTGGGGTTGGTCAGGTTCAGCAACATTATGTGCCCAAAGAATGAGGTCAGCTGACTACCTAAATATACTGAATGACCAGGTCTTTCCATCAATGGAGTTTTTCTTCCCTGATGGCATGTTTCGAGATGAAGATGCCAGGATTCATGGGCTCACATTGAGAATGAGTGGTTCAGGGAGCATGAGACATCACTTTCACACATGGATTGACCTCCACAGAGTCCAGACCTCAGCCCCACTGCACACTTTGGATGTACTGGAGAAGACTTTGCACAGTGGTCTGACTCTCCCATCATCATAATGCAACTCTGGAAAGAAAGAAATGCTGTGACATTGTAGGAGCTTATCGAAACGCTGCCATGGTGAATGAAGCCATACTCAAAGCCAAAAGCAGTCCAGGAAAATATCAGTGTGTGTGACTTTTCCTTTGATGGACCATGTTTGTAAGAAGAATTATTTTTATCGAATGATATCATGAGGTGAAGTTATGAAACAGGTGCTAAACGTGCTGAAGATTAGTGTGTCAGCAAGGGCTTCTCCATCTTAATATTTAAAAGTTAGAGATCTGAAATAAATGGCAATAACAAAATGACGATCAACCTTTAAGCAACAAACTTTTACTCAAAACAGTGAAGAAATTGGAACCTGGTGGGAGAAAAGGTTTGTTTGAGAGCAATCAGTTGTATCGATGTGAATCCTGAACTCTGACACGGGATTGCATCTTTATTGTCACCCTCTTGTGATTGGGTCAGCATGAAGCCGAGGCAGACACGGCTCACACAGTCAGTCCACATTTATTCACAACTGAGACACATTCTTACATTTACAGCAGCTGAAGAAATAGTGTTCTGGAGAAAATAAGACGCATTCTGTATCTGTGATTTAGGAGCTGATAGCAAATTGTGGTGAGAGGGTAATGCATGAACTCTGCAGCAACAACACACTTATCAGCCCTTTACATTTCCATCAACAATGATGTCAACAGGAAAGTAAAACCCGTTATAACCGTGTTCATGTGGGGATCGCTGTGAACAATCTCCTGCTACACTGTATATTTAGTGTCAGAAATTATTACTCCACCAAGGAACAGTAGAGTTATGTGACGATCGGTGTACGTTTGTCTGTCTGTCTGTTTGTCTGTTACCAACACTACTCAAAAGTGGATTTGGATGAAATTTTCAAGCAAGATCAGGAATGAAACAAGGACCAACTGCCTTACTTCTACAATAGAATATCAAATTAATAGTGCTCAGAGCAGATGTTTAAAATTTAGTGCTTCCCTTTTGTGCCTGTGATGATTTGACACATCAGCCTGAGACGATAGATTACAGAACTACATTTCATAACTTTGTAAAAAAATGAGTTGGAGCAATGGGCCTTTGCACTTCTATGTAGATATCCCATTAAAAACAGCCATTTTCAGCTAGAATAGTCATTTACCACATTAACAATGTTTAGTCTGTATTTCTGATTAATCTAATGCTATCTTCATTGTAAAAAATAATAATAATTTTCTTTCAAAAATAAGGTCATTTGTAAGTGACCCCAAACTTTTGAACAACAATGTAAGTATTGCTTTTTTCACATCCATATGAGCCCAGCAGTTTTATCCATTTGCTCCTCTATATCACTATGACATGATTACTTGTGACTGGTCCCATCTTCTCCTGCTTCTCCAAGCAAATAAGATGGCACAAAGATTTCTCGACTGACAGTTTCAGGAAAGGACGCTGTTTTCACACACTGTGCAGTACACTGCTGTAGCTGTGAAAACAGATAGGCTAACTAAATATTGTCAAGTTAGTGGAGGGATTCCCAGAGAGACAGTATCTGCTCTCTAAATATAGAGCCAAGGGAGCATTGTTTGCCAATTTTTGTTTGTGACAGTGCAGAGGACTCACAGATTAACCTGTGGCTGAAGCTCCACAGAGTACATTTGTCATCTCCCCAGCTCTGTCAAACTCGAGTGGATGGGTATTTTTTCTTGGAGGACACATACATTTACCATTCCGCAGTGTAGTCATCCTTATATCTGGAACTAGGGTGACAGTGATTACAAGGTTTGATGCCCAGAGCCACTTTCCCTGGAGCAAAGTCTTTTGTTTGAGTGTTTGTGCTCTACATGCGGAAATACTGTGTCTCTTGTTATTAACTGAATATTGCTCACTGCTTAACTCATAGTCTCTCCTCTGTCTTTGTGTGTTTGCAGTGTTACACCCACACCCATTGCCTGAAGAAACACTCTCATCTAGTGTCCTAAACTAGCATTCCTGCTGTTATGTCATACACCAAGGGGTCCTTATTTTATGTTCTGCTGAAGATGAAACAGTGAGGACCTTTGAACTGTGTCACAGTCTGAAGCTGGCAAAGTCACAGAAAATCCCAAGACGTTTCTGGTCAATTAAATTACATAAGTCAGTGTTACAATGAGCTAATTATTCAGCTGTGGGCCATCCATGGGTAGCTATACAGTATGTTCATATAGGTATCAGTGCATACGCTAAATATTATCTCCATGGGAATATCCACTGCACATGTTGGTAAGACAGTGAGAAAAGAAAAAAAAAAGACAAACACATAATAACTTCACATCCAGCATTATAGCTGGAGGCGTCACCTCAAGCAGAATCCAACCCTTTGCCTGTGAGAAGTGCAGTAACCTGGAGTAAAGCTGTAGAGAAGCCAGCTAGGGACGTCTGTACCACATGTATATATGGGATTAAATCAAATCTATGTTGTTATGTCAGAACAGCGTCACATATTGATATTTTCTGGTGACGTAAACGGTTTCCTGACGTAAATGGTCAGGAAGCTGAAGAAATACTTCACAATGACTGGAATGTCACTTTATGGGCTTTAAATTGCTTTTTTGCAGCATAATTAACAGATTTGAGTCATTATACATATTATGACTCACACTACTCATTTCCATTAATAACCTCTTTGCTGTAGACACAGCAAAGGCAGACTTCCTTTAATATTTCCAGGCATAAACAGATGTACTCTGACCATTTAATGTAGGGTGGAAATTAGTTCATTTGTAATTAAAGTCAAAGCGGAAAAAAAATTAGGATCAAGTCCACGTCATGTGTCAGGACTTTAGAGAGCAAATCTAAGTTGTGTCTCAGAGAGGGTCCAAGTAAAATCTAAGATTTTGTTGCCCTTTTTACTATCTTGTATGATCTTGGTCAAAGTTCTGTAATTGGCTAAAGTCTCCCCAAAGTAGAGCCCAGATGAGCTACAGAGGACTAGTTTTCTCTCAGACAAGTTAATATGCTTAAAGGTTAGCTTAGTTTCATTCAGCGATGACAAAAATAAAAAACACTGCCTATCTGTGCTATAAACGACTGTAAACACAACAAAAATTTTGTTTGTCAAAGTTAAATCACTTTGGTCAGTTTGACTCACAGTGTTCAACATTACACAAACCTTAAGGGAATATTCAAAGTGCTGGCTGCATTAAATTCATATTAAAATACTAAGGCTCTCTAGTCACTGGCAGTTTGTGTTGATACAATCTCAAAAGTTTACAGGGTCATTAATCAGTAATATTTCTACAGTGTATCCTAGAGAGCTCTGCTTTCTCTGAACTGAACGTCTGAGTTTTCTTCTTTTTACTCTCGTGCCAATAGTGTGTACGAGGTTATACAGATGCTCTGACCATGTTATCAAATATGCATGTTTCTCAGCACTCCAAAGCTTAATGAAACTACGCACCGTACATCATTTTTTCATTACTCTGCCAAGCCACATAACTCGGCGAAATTATGTGACAATTAACGTGTGTTTGTCCGTCTGTTCGTTTGTCTCTTAGTAACTTTACTGAAAATTAGCAAGTCAGGAGGTATGGTGTTGACATTACCAAAACACAATTTTGAACCAGAAGACTGGAGTTTAGGTCTTGTGCAGGACCATTTATGTGACGACTGGTGTACGTTGGTCTGTCTGTCTGTCTGTTATCAACATTACTCAAAAATGGATCGACTGATTTGGATAAAATTTTCAGAGAAGGTCAAAAGTGACACAGGGACCACCTCATTAGACGTTAGCAGTGATGTGGCTTATAGTCTGGATCTACGGATTTGTTTAAGATTTCTGTATCATTACAAGATAGCGGCATGGCATAACAGTAACTATGACAACAAATGAACACTACATCAGCTGCCTGCTGATGATCACATGATTGCGATCCTACTACAAATCCACCATTGCATAGTTATCCATAACTATCTGTGGAAAATGACAACAACTGATCAGCCTTGATGGAGTACTGCGTTCTCTGAGTGCTTTTCTTTGTTGTCTATGGGCCAGTTGGCAAAGTGTAATCAGCCTTTAAGGCCGCAGGTTGAGTTCAGTCCTCAAGCAGCCAAGTATCAAGTCCAAGTCAAACAAACAACCTCATCTAGTTCAACTTGAGTCCAAGTCTAAAAGTTACAGGCTGGGTTTTGTTTCATTGTTGTTCTCTTTCTTTCTTTTTTCTTTTTTTAAAGCAAACAGCATGGCTGGATACAGGGACAGGAAATACTGCAGCAATTAGACTTTTTTAAATTATTAAATTGCCATGACAAACTAAACCACAGACAAAGTATATATTACACCTTGAAAACAAAACAAACAAAAGTCAACAAATATTATGCACCAAAGGCGTGAATGCAAAAAAAGAGGGGGTGGGCACAAACAGAGCAGACAGAGAACAGAGAATTGCAACAGCAGGAGAAAGTGTCATGCTGTTGTTTTTTATTTAATAGTTTGCATTAAAATGCTTTTGGTGCTCTGAAGTTGGTTCCAGGTGAGCTTTATGTGGAGATGAAGCAAATGTTTTCCTATAAAGAAACTAAAACACTGCACACTGAATAATAGAAGAACTCATAAGGCTTCACCTAATAATAGTCAGGGCAGAGAACACTTTCCAGTTATAGGTGTATTCATCTCGCGTGATGCTGACAGTCTTAGGCAAGTACTTTCCTGAAGTCTACTCTTTACTGCAAACACTAATTAAGATGGCACATGCTAAGCACTGTCTATGGCCTGAGGCTCTCTAATAAAAGGCCCACTTCAAACAGCTAGTGAGCATCTAATTAAATTTCTGCACAAATTAATGAGACACAATGTTTACGCCTCCATGAGACGATTAACGAAGCAACCGGTACCGTGTGCCAGTGATACTGATGTTTAGCTCCAAACGGCCTCAGCGAGTCCCTTCATTGTTTTCCCTCTCAAGAGCACCTAAATGATATGCAAATAGGAAACGCTAATGTTCCTCTTAGAAGAAAACCTTGATGAAGGCCACTGTAAAGTAATGTATACAGCGCAAATTGCCTCTCTGTATTTACCTGTGGCTTAAATCTCTGATGGATGAAAAACCTAATTGCCGCTGGTAATGTTTGCTGTAATTTGGTCTGGATGCTCAGTTTTTGTTTTGGAACATTTAAGCTCATAGAATATTCGCCTTTATGTGCTTTAGGTTAAAACAATTAATTCCTGTTGTTTGCACATGGAATTCATCAATAAATGCCAGCTGCAGGCTTTGTAGGAAAACAAAACCTCCTAAATGTAAAAATGCTAAATGCTTGCTGAAGAAAAGCGTAAGGCAACATCCAGTCCTGCAAAGAATAAAGCTAAAGTACATTAAACTCCAATGAGATTAGACGTGTTGTTCCAAATGCACAACATTTCCTCTCAAAATACAATTGCATTACACCGTATTACCATTTAATAGTCACCATTATTTCACGGTGCAGTGAAATTACAACAATGTACTTTGAAGGCAACATGTTGTCCAATAGTTTTTTGGGATGGAAAATAAATTACAACCCAATAATAGAGAGAATAATCTACAGTGTACAAGAGAAGTGGGTACACACCTGTGCAATATCACTTATGTGCAAATTATTTTGAAATGATTGCATTATTTCTAAGCTGACAAGTGAAATGTCATGAAGAGTCAGAGGCAAATTCTTTAGAAACACTGTATTAAAAAAAATATAGACCCAAAAGTAGAAAGGCAACTCAACAAAAGTGAATCTGCAATCACTGAAACTAAACTGAGAACACCATGGATCTCCAATTATCCTAAATGCATGAACACTGTTATGAAATGAGCCGTGAACACCAGAACTTTCCCAGTTCTGGACCTATGGACTGTGTCCACCTGCATGTCTGCATTGTGGGTCCATATGGAAAAGAAATTCCAGAGAAAGTGAAACATCTGACTGTGTGACTTTTAAAAAATAGAAAAGAATGCATAGAAGGTACAGAACGAGCCACAATACCACTAAACGATGCCACGCACAGTGCACTACTTTCACAACTTAGCTCTAAAAAACAGATAGGCAAGTCTTTTAGATTTGGCATGAGGGTTTATCAGTTGAAATCAAAGTTTCTATGGCAACTGAAATAGCGTAGGACCATCTAGAATGTCAACCTCTATGAATTGCTCTTCATCACTCAACTACATGAAAAGCTGCTAAAAAAACATGAAGATAAGTCTGATTAATATAGGGGCACACTTAAGCCAAATGAAATCAAGATAAACTTGTTTGGCTCATGTGAGGTTCAGCATGTTTGGCACAAACCTGGGCATGATCACCACAGTGAAACAGAATCCTGACAGTGAAGCAATGAGGTGTGAGCGAGAATGGGGCTGCATGAGTGCAAAATGAGTTGGGAAGATAACATTTATAGATATCATATTTGCGCATATACCAAAATACTGGCTGAGAAGACGACTCCCAGTATGTAGAAGCTTGGCAGATGAACAATAAATACAGCATGATATCAATCTGAATTATATTCCCAAAATCACACAAGAGTTTCTAAAGTAAAAGGTGAAACAATGACCTGCAAGCCACTAGGTAGGCTTGCTTGTGGACTTTGGGTCATTGTCATGCCGCATAAACCATTAGTGTTGAGCTTTAGGTCATGAACTGATGGTGGATATTCTCTAGGAGGATTTTCTGATAGAGAGCAGAATTCATGGCTCCATCAATGATGACAAGTGGTCCAGGTCCTGTGGAAGCAAAGCAGCCTCAAACCAGGATCACACCACCACCACTACCACCATGTTGGCACCACAGTTGGTCTGATATTCTTCTTGGGGAATTCAGTATTAGCTTTACACCAGATGTAGCAGGACCCAGATCTTGCAAAAAGTTCCACCTTTGACTCAACAGTCCACAGGATGTTATTCCAAAAGTCTTCAGGCTCATCTAGATATTTGTTTGCAAATGCCGGACAAACCTTTATGTTCTATTTGGTCAGTAATGGTTTGCACCTTGCAACCATGATGCCATTTTCTCCCAGTGTTTTCCTTCTTGTAGAATCATGTAGATGGACTTTAACTGAGGCCAGTGAGGTCTGCAGATCTTTCAATGTTTGTCTGGGTTCTTCTGTGACCTTCTGGATTAGACACTGACACACGTTTGGAGAAATGTTGGAAATTGGTCCACTCCTGGGAAGGTTCACCACTGTGCCATGTTTTCTCCATTTGTGGATAATGTCTCACTGGAGTTCTCTGGAGTCCCAGTGCCACAGCTATTGCTTTGTAACCTCTTCCAAAGTAAAAAAATGTCAATGACTTTGCTTCTCATCGGTTCTTGAATCTCTTCAGAACGTGGCATCATGTGCTGCTTTTTCAGACCAGTTAGCTACTTCACAATGCCAGACATGTTCTATTTAGTGATGTTTAGATTCAGCAAGCCTGGCAGTGTTCATATGTGAATGTGGCTGGTGAGATTGAGTCCGACTGACAAATGAATCTGGTTGTTTGTTAGATTGATAGCTAAGGGGATAATTACTTTGTTGCATAGGGTAAGATGGGCTGAACATTGTTCCTTCAATAAATCAAACCATTATTTAAAAGCTGCATTTTGCATTTTTTTTGGGTTATCTTGGTCTTATATTAAAATCGGTTTGATGATCTGAAACATTTAGAAAACCCTTGGATTGTCCTAAAGGGAAACAGAGCAACTCAGCATATTGAAATTCCACTGTTTTCATTTCTGTTGTTTCTGTGGGTAGTTCCTGAGTGGGACCAACTCTCATACAGTCTGAAAAGGTATAGATCAGTAGATTGGTTTAATATTATTTTGCAAATTACATTTCTGTGCCAATTCATTAACTTTAGAGTCTTTTCAGACAGATTTAATGCTGTACCATATATCCTTAAATAGTGTGTCGTCTTTTTGTTTACATCTATTGCCGGGGGTCACGAGTCTTTATTTGAGGCAGGCTTGTACAAAAGATAGGTCTTTATTTCTAAATATGGTACTTCCATGTATTTCCATGAGTAATGTATCATATTTAAGTACGAAAACTCATTTTTATCTGCTCCCATTTGCCTTGCTACAGTTACTTCTTTACGTTATAAATGCTATGGAGAGGAGAGAAAGCAGCAACACAATTTGAGTTCCTTCACACACCTTGTCATCGCACCAATAACCAGCTCATCAGTCTACATGTACATGTCTTGGCTCACACGCACCTCATTATTAACCCATGAACCCACAGCACTCTTGCTGTCACTGCTTTTACCATCATGAAAAAAGCATTAAGCAACTCAGTACAGCAGACCATGCATAACATTTTAGCTAATGTCTGCAAACCTAGAAGTACCTTATCACTCAGGATCTCACATTCTAACATGACACAACAATTTCAAAGCATTTCAGTGAACATAAACCCTCCATTTCTTCATATGGCTTTGATTATTCTACATTCTACATCTTAGTGTGAACTATTATCTGTAATTGCCGTATGAGGCCATAGGGGCCGCTGTTAAACAAAAGTCACCTATGCTTATTATAAACATATTTAACCAGCGTAAATAGTGCTGTGCCAAGTACTTTTTTGTATTACCTATTTAAATTCTACCTTTTAAACAAAGTGTGATGCTCATCATTTCAAAGGTTGCTTTCTGTTCCCTCCAGTAACTGATTCTGGTACTGCTCATCCTCAACTTCCAAAATCTGCCCACAATATCTGTCTTCATGCATTTCCACTTACATTCAGCATGAAGATCTTACACAAACTGACAGTCACAGCTCTTTCTATAGCTACACACATAATGCAGAGTTGATATCTCTTCTAAATGAACTGAAAATGCTAAAACTGGCTTGACTGTATAACCGTTTAGATTACACTACAAGCCAAACATTTTGACACATCTTCTCATTCAGTGCTTTCTATATGTTATTTTCTACAATGTACATTAATAATGAATATTAACACTTTTTTTGTTGACAACATATTTCCACATGTATTATTTTTTTGTTTTGTTTTGATGTCTTCGGTATTAATCTACAATGTATAAAATAATTAAATAAAACCACTGAATGTGAAGGTGTGTCCAAAATTTTGACTGACAGTATGTGTAAAAGGAAAGATATTCTGGAGTCTATGTAAACATAACTCTGACAATTGACCACTGACTTTGAAGACATTCCCAGCTAAACACAGTCAGCTCTGGGAACCAGCCAGTCAGTCAGATGTAATATCGTAATATCAGCCCTCAAAAATCTGGGTATTATATCTGACTGTGGCTTATGCCTGAGGAATAGCTTCAAAATGAGATTAAATCCTTTATTTAGCAACACAGAGAAACATACGCGTCGTATTATCCACCCACCTTAGTTTTTCTTTTTTTCTGTGTTGCAGTGCCTTGTTTACTTCTCTGAGCACTCAAGCTATGGAACCACTGTTCAAAATTCAGCAGCCAGACTACTGAAGCGAACTTATAAAGCTTTGAATAGTGTAACCTCAGAGCATAGTACTGAAACTCCTTATTTCCCTTACTCTGGAAAGCCCTTTGTGTGTCATGCTTTAAAAGGTCTCTATAAATAACCTGATCTGAGCTACACTGCAGGTTCACTGTGTGGCAGATTTGAGATCATTTTCCAGGAATAGAAGTTGATTTCTGGTCTCTGGGCATATTATTACTAAGCCTCCATGTGTACTCTGCATTGTGGGTATTCAAACAAAGAGAGCAGAGAGAACCAAGTGAGTCAAAAGTGGACCACAGATAGGTTTTGCTCTGGGGCCCACGCAGAGTTTAATTTTGCCCCGGCCAGAGTGACCATTGGTTAACCGAGCATGAAGGACAATCTGACCTCATGCTGGCTCATGATGAATCTTTAAAAAGAACATGCAGACTATGCTGCTGTCATCTACAAAACAATCTGTGACATTTAAAACAGTGGTAGTTAAATGTAAATCAATCAAATGTACATTATCATTGCAGTTTGTGATAGTAAGAAGGTTCCCCGACTTCTGAGAATAAAAATTCTAATCATTTCCACAAAATGTCCCTTCTACACTGGGAAATGATGCATAAAACAAGCTGCATGTTAGAGAGATAACAGAAAGCAGACAGCGACATTAAAGCCATACGGTGAATGTTGCAGTTAATCACCAAACCTGGCACTTCCTTCAGCCAATATCTGACCTGACACACTCGCAATGACATTTCTGAACTGCCTTATTAACTACATGGCTTTCATTAGTGAAGTGGGCATTTTCTTGCAGGGGTGAAGAAATGAAAGCTGAGTATTACAGCGTCTTCACCACTTTGGACCAGAGCTGCTTGCACTCACACCTTTCAGGCTTGTTTGGTATCAGACATCCAGTCCCAGCTGCCTCATTAGGCTGTTGTTGCGACATGACAGGACAGGAGGAGGTGCCAGAAGGTGCAGGTGTGGGTCGTATGAGAACTGCTGTCGATCTGGACTTTGGACTCGCCTGACGCCACTTCTTTCTCCTCACTAATCAGGATTCAGAGCCTCCAGCACAACAAAACAAACCAGTAATGCGTCGCCTGTGGTTTAGACACCGAGTAGGATTTCACTATATAAACTGCTTAAATGTATAAGTTGGTAGTTTGTGGAGTGCTACGTGTAATGATCTACCATTTATTGAGCTATACAGCGTGATCCAATACCACATTTGTTATTTTACGCAGGATATCTAATTCAACAAGTCACGTGGAGGCGCAGAAGTCCTGTTTAAAATTCAATCAAAAGCCCAAATTAGAAGCATATCCTACAAACAGACACGAAACCGTTACAAAAGAAGATGCAGAAAACGCGCAGCATACCAACAAGAATAACCTAAAGTCATGACAAATAATAGGCTTTGTAAAAAAAAAAATCCGGGCGCTGTTCCATTTTACGCACGGTAGAAAAAAAACTTTCCCCCATTGAACGGTCGTTCAGCAGCTCAGAGGAAACGTGAAAAGGGGATTCCAGTTTAAAATGATAATCTACACACACATACACACATACTTTTTTTTTTCAATCGTCTTACCTCTATCTCTTCTGCAAGACCCGAAACGGGCGAGACAGTAGAAGGACACGACGCACAAAATCCACCACTTGTTGGACGAAGGCATGCTGCTGAACGAGCTGCTGATCCGTGCGGAATGTAAAGTTTGGAGGAAAACTTCATCAAGTTGAAGAGCTGAAGTTTGTGTGGTGTGTGTGTGATATATATGTGCGGTGTGTGGGCGCGTACTTCCGTTTGATAACACTGTGCCAGTCTGCAGGCTCTATGAAATTGAAATTCCCAGGAATTTCCTGGAGGGACACTTCAATATACGAAAATAAAATTCCCCATCTCACTGGTATCACTTCCTGAGAAATTAAAAAAGCAAACGACGATTTAAATTGTTTATTTTCATATTAGCCATCACCATCTCTTCTTAGTTTTTCCATGTAAGGATTATGACACACATGAAATCATCATAATAATAGAAGTGGGCACAGCTTCAACAGCTGAAAGCCTGATCTTATTATTGAGCTCCTTCTCTCTCTCTCTTTGCCTCTCTGTTGGGAGCTGCTGAACTGTTGCAAGCCGAGCCGCAGGTTGCTTCTCTTCAGCCCCTCAACAAGGCTTTAATCTGCAGCAATTCATCTCTTAGTGATGAGAAATTTTCATCCGAAGCCCATTACCCAGACCCAGCTGTCTGCTTCATTCAAGAAAGGCGTACCTGAGTTGTGGCCTTTGGAGAGGTTCTGAAACCTCTTTCAGCTCCTCAAGACCACTGCTAGTGACACATGCTGTAATTGAGCTTCAAGTTGGCACATATACGCTCAAATTATAGTCTGTCAGTTTCTTCGCTTCCTATACTTTCATAACTTGAATGAATTCATTACACCAAGTTAAATACCACGCTGGATTTATGTACAATAAGACACTGTGTTAAATAGAAATGGCTGCACTGCTGCCAGCGCTAAGGATTTAATCCACAGTTGGGGGTCGACCAGAATAAAATGATTTGACTGTCAGATGAGGCACTTTGGTGGAATTTTCCTTTATTCAAATCAGACTGTAGACATGGCTTTTCTCTGCTATATACACTGTAAAGACCCGAGAGAAAATATCTGGTTTTGGGATGTATTAATATAATTTATTTGAAAGGACCATAAATAAAAGGAAAGTTAAAGGAGACTTTATTTTGCCACAAGCAGTATGACAAGTGAAATAAAAGCTTGTCTTGAATTTTTACACATCTTGAAAAGGGGTATGATTACCAAATCATTGACTGTATATGTTGATGAATGAGGCCTCCATCCAAGGTTTCGGAGCAGCTGTTTTGATGCTAAGTGTGATGGCTACGACCGTCAGTACCTCAGCAGAGTCAGAGTTATCCTGATTGCTAGCTAATCGAAAAACAAGAAAAGCACTCAATCAATTGTTCCTTGTATCATTTCCAATAGATAAATCCCGATAAGTGGTCGAGCTTAAGTTGATTCACAATCATGTGATCGTCATAGTTACAATGACGCTGTGCCGCTGTCTTGCAGTGATACAGAAATCTTTAACAAATATGTGGATCCAGACTATCAGTCACATCACTGCCAAAATCTAATCACTTGGTCCTTATGTAATTTCTGACCTTCCCTGAAAGTTTCATCGTTGCACACAGACAGATAGACAGATTAATAGATTACAGACAAACGTACGCCGGTCGTCACATAACTCCGCCACATCCCTTGGCAGAGCAATGAGCAATACGATGGATTTAAGCTAAGGAGAGCCATGCAAACCTATCTGTGCCATGGACTATCTTGTGATGGTACTCCCCTTTTACTCAAAGCAGTTACGCCCTTAATTATGCATAATTGTACAGTTTTGCGGGTGAATTTAAATCATTCAAAAATGAATGTTAGCTTTGCTCCATGTCGGGTGGATAAGTAAGTTGGCAGCTGATTGTTAATTCTTTCGATATTTTTGTCTCAAAAGAAACAAACGATGAGATGTAGCAGGAAAGGCTGCCAGTTTGAAAGAACAACAAAGTCAGCATGAGGAGGTAGGCCAGGAAGATGGAGGAATAAGTCATCAACAGGACATTCATCTAGGACACCAGGATCCATGTCCTGTGTGGAATTATTTTCCTTAGACTTAAATTTAATTTTTAATTTGTTTTTGGTTTTACTTCTTGTTTGGTTTGGGTTTAGGGCCCAAAAGCACATGGTAGACTTTAAGTTTAGGGAAATATGACACTGTCCTACAGTTTCAAAACAATAACTGCTTGTTATGAACCTGCTGAAGTCACCAAAGCCACTTGGTCAGACTTAGGATCGTCATAGTTTGTGCTATAATACTGCCCGTTCACAACATGTTAGAAACTTCTCCATTTTGAGGATTACCAGGGTAATGAATCCCTCTAATGTATGATTAATTGGCTTAAAAGAATTAACAGTAAATCAACAAAAATATTGATTTACTGGATGTTAATTTGAAGCAAACAAGCAAATGTAATCTGGCAGAAAACATGCTTCTGTCAAACTTTAAGTGATGCCGTTTCTGGCATTTCTGCACTGGTTTCATTTTTCAAACAGTTTTTTTAAGGGAGTAGATTTCTTTTTCGTTTTTATTTTTCTTGATTGGAGGAATCCTCGTGATTTACCCCAATGTACGATACAGAGGAATACATTACAAATATCATGCATTTAGATAAAATATGTTGACCTTCCTTCCACATACAGTGCTTTTAGGCAGAGCATATATGATTTGGGCCACTGGTGTTCTAGGCAATGGTGTTGTTACGTTTCTGAGGCAACAACTGGTTTCTGCTCACTGCACAAATCTATAAATGGTTGTTTCAATCTGGTGTGAATGAGCTCCAAATGGTAAATTATCGCTTGTTGTTTCCATCATGATATTCACTGCATCACAATTCATAATGTTGTGACATTATGATCCTGTTTGAAATAGTTTTTTGCTCACCAGTAAATTGCACAGCTGTCATTTAACCCTGAACAAAATTTACATGAAGTTATAAGTTTCAAGGCTGTGACACAAGCCTCCATAGAAGGTAATGAGGCATTATTGTCTCTTCTGCAGTTTTTTCTGTAAGCTTTAAGCTAGGAAATGTGATGGAGGTTCTCCAAAGCAAAAGCATACTGATGCAGACAGTAAACATAAAAAGAAAAGAACTCAGAGAGCACAGTACTCCATCAAGGCTGCTCATTCCCCCATATGGAATTGTCAGAAATGCAGCATTTATTTATTATTTTCAGCAATCCACCATTTGCTTATTAGTTATTGATGATCAGAAATCACGGCAACATAGAATGTGGCCATTTAATATAGTTGTATCCACAAACAAAATGACTTTAGACACAGTCGCTCCTCTGAAAACAAAAAATGTAAAAATAAAACCTACGTCTCCATGGATGAATAATATTGAATTAAAGAGACTCAAACAGAATTGCAGGGTGGCGGAAAGGAGGTGGAGGAAAAACAAAATAACCATAAATCAACAAATATTTTCTGAACAACAACAAAAATACAATAAAGCTATTCGGAATGCTCGCAATAACTATTTCTCAAAATTAATCAGTAATCACAAGAATAATCCCAGAACTCTTTTTTTCAACATTCAACAAACTAATCAACCCTGATTCTAACACACCTTCTTTTAAACCTTCTGACTCCCTTTGTGAGGCGTTTGCAGATCACTTCAGGAGGAAGATAGACACTATCAGATGTAATATTTTATCTTCTCAGAGTAACATGGTTTTAAATACATCTGAGTATCTGTCTTCACCGGAGGAACCACTGGACAGTTTTGTCCTGGTTAATGCTGAGACTCTTTATAAAGTTTTTTCCTCAGTGAGGCCCACCACATGTCTTTTAGATCCTATTCCCACCAAACTTCTTAAGTCCTTTTACGATTCTTTTAGAGATGAACTTTTATACATGATGAATTGCTCTCTTCAGACGGGGATCTTTCCTGCCGCTTTTAAAGGGGCGGTGGTGAGGCCCTTGCTGAAGAAGAGCAATTTAGATTTTAATGATTTCAACAATTTTAGACCGGTGTCTAACTTACCATTTTTAAGCAAAATTTTAGAAAAGCTTGTTTTTATTCAGCTTAATGATTTTATCAGCACACACAATGTCCTAGAGAATTTTCAGTCTGGATTTAGAGTAAACCACAGCACCGAGACGGCCCTTTTAAAGATTTTAAATGATCTTAGACTAAATTATGATTCACATATGCTGACAGTGTTGGTACTACTGGACCTGAGCGCTGCCTTTGATACAGTAGACCACACTATTCTTTTAGCTCGTTTAAAACACATCGGCCTCTCTGGTGCTGTCCTCCAATGGTTTACATCTAATCTCACAGACAGGACTTTTATGGTGAGTCTGGACACCTGCTCTTCACGGGTTCATGGGATCACATGTGGTGTACCCCAGGGTTCGATTTTAGGTCCAGTGCTTTTTAACCTTTACATGCTCCCTCTTGGCAGTGTCATCAGGAGACACGGAGTCAACTTTCACAGCTATGCTGATGATACACAGTTGTACATCTCCTTGTCTCCTGATGACACAAGGCCAGTGGATGCACTTTTTAATTGTATTTTAGATATCAAATCATGGATGGCAGAAAGCTTTCTCCAGCTTAACCAGGACAAAACTGAGGTTTTAGTCATCGGTCCTGAGGCCCTGAGAGAGAATATTTTACCCAAATTACAAGAATTTTCTTTTAATCCTTCACCACACGTGAAAAACCTGGGCGTGATTTTTGACTCTGAGCTGAATTTTATCCCACACATCAAGAACATCACCAAAATTGGTTTCTATCATCTAAAAAACATAGCCAGAGTCCGCCCCATTCTCTCTCGGGCCAACACGGAGATGCTGATGCATGCTTTTATTACCAGTCGTATTGACTACTGTAATAGCCTGCTTTCTGGTCTTCCGAAGCAGAGTATCAGAGGGTTACAACTTTTACAAAATTCAGCAGCTCGTGTCCTGACGAGGACCAGAAAGCAGGCCCACATTACACCTGTTTTAAGATCGCTGCATTGGCTCCCCGTGTTTTTTAGGATCGATTTTAAGGTCCTTTTAATGGTTTTTAAGTGTCTTAATGATCTTGGGCCTTCTTATCTTTCAGAACTGCTTTTACCCTACGAACCTTCGCGGACCCTGCGCTCCTCTGGCAAGCGTCTCCTCCAAATTCCCAATGTCAATTTAAAGACTCAGGGGGAGATATCTTTTAAGTTTTATGGCTCTAAACTCTGGAACGACTTGCCGCAGGAGCTCAGAGAATGTTCATATTTTTAAGAGCAGGCGCAAGACCCACCTTTTTAATCAAGCTTTTAACTGATATGTATTTTCAGTTTAGTTTTAACTTGGTAATCAATTATTGGTAAACGATTATTTGTCACTTATTGGTGTATGTATTTATTTTATTTATTATTATTATTTATTTATTTTATTATCTTATACTGGGTTCTATGTTTTTATGTTTTATCTGCTCTTATTATTTTTATCTTATTCCAGTGTTTCCTCTGAGGGAGCTCTCTGCATCGGGAGTGTGGCTCGCCTGTGGCTGTCAGGGTGCTGTGCTGTGGGTTCTTGATGGAGGCTTGGGGCTCACTCCCACTCCTCCTCTCGGTGTCCTGTCTTGGAGCCCTGGTTGCCATGAGCGACCTGCTGCTCTTGGTGCAGACGGCTCCTTGGGTGAGTTTCCTCTTCTGGTTCATCTTTGCCCAGCCTTATATTATATTTTAATATTCATTGCATTAGTGTATGGTTGAGGGCGAGAGGGGGGGTGGGGTGGGGGGTGGGGGGTGGGTCTGGTTATCGCGTTATAGTGTGACTGTGGTTTTTTTTTTTTTTGTTATATCTTTGGGTTTGGAGAAGACGGGTTAGCGGGTGGAGTGGGTGGAGTGGGATTGTTTTAAATCTGTGAAGCACTTTGTGTTGCAACTCTGTTTGTATGAAAAGTGCTATATAAATAAAGTTTGATTGATTGATTGATTGACCTTGCGCTGAGCACAGGCGTGTGTTATGCATGTGTACATTATGCACGGAAACTGAATCACGTGACCTAAATATGTTGATGAGACTCAGAAACACCCTCACAATGTAATCAGATGTTCCTTGTATCATTTCCGATGGATACGTCTCGATAAGTAGCAGTAGTCGATTTGTAGTAGGATTGCAGTCATGTGATCATCAGCAGGCAGCTGGTGTAGTGTTCACTTGTTGTCATAGTTACAGTGACGCCGTTACGCTATCTCGCAATGATACAGAACTCTTCAACAAATCCGTGGATCCAGACTATAAGCTGCATCACTTGCAAAATCTAATCAGTTGGTGCTTGTGTCATTTCTGACCTTCCCGGAAATTTTTATCCAAATCTGTTAGTCCGTTTTTGAGTAATGTTGCGAACAAAAAGACAAATGGACAGACAAACCAACGTCGATTGTCACATAACTCCACCGAGGCTCTGCCTCTCAGAGGTCTCATGTCCAGGGGTCGGTGCTATTATGGCAGCATGAGAGGATCTACACAATATTTGACAGGTAGTGCAGCCAGTCGGTGTATGTGATTGTGAAACTTATTCAGTTGAATTTTATTGACTTTGTAAACTTCAAGGGCACTAAAAAGAAAATTAAAGACATTCAGAGAAATGGTCATTGTTCCCTGAAGTGATGGTCTTTTGTGCTGTCCTGTTGCCAAGACAAACTCTCATTTCAGACAAGACTGTAACAGGAGGTCCTGGTTCAAGTCCCCAGAACAGCTGGGAAAATCTGTGCAGGGAAAGTTAATATTTGTTTCCTCTCCCTGAAGGCATGCTGAAGTGCCATCAAGCCAGCCTCCTAAAGCCCAGCTGCTCTCACGGAGCTCGTAAACAGCCAGCAGCAGCTAGTGGTAATACTTGGTCAGCTCCCTGGAGATGCTGTCAAACTTTATGTGTATGATGCAGAGCAGGAAAGAGCAATTATGGTCATTGACATATAAATGCTTGGTGATAAAATGTGTAAAAAAATATAACAGTGTCATATCTTTAAGATGGTTGACGGTGATACTCAGGTGGTTATGTCATGAACTGAATGAGTCAGTTCCATCACCACAACACACCCTGAGTAAACTATGACTACTTTAGTTTTCATGGGTCAATATCTAGCTTTCATACGCCAAGTTAGAAAGACCTGCTGTACTCAGAGTCAAAGATCAGTGTCCATGTGGTTCCTGTCACCAATTTATTGTCACTTGCAAAGCTTCCTTAGTGTTTTTATTTATCTCAGCTTATAACTTTATCGATCAATATTTTAATATTACCCTCCATCAGTGTTGTTTGAAAGGCGTCACTTGTTGAGGTTAACAATAAATAGATGAATATTACCCAAATGTGCAGTTTTCCTGAGCAACTAGCAGTATTTTTACATCTTATTGTCATGCAGACTTGTTGTGCAACCATGCCTCCAGCTGCAACAGATGGGTATTTTTTTGAAAATTCTGACAACCCACAGGGCATGATAAACAGCAGGTAGGCAAAGTTAGTGGCTCTCATTTAGGTGAACTTAAAAGAGGGAGTCAGGTGTCCATCCGGGCAATATGAATGTTAGCTTTGCTCCATGTCACATGGATAAATAAGTTGGCAACTGTCTGCTAATTCTTGCACATTTCGGTACTACACAACTAAAGTGCAATCTCATTTATACATTTTCATCCAGACAATTTCATGTTTTCCATGAAAACTCACACTTTTATTAATGTGCTAACATAATTGCACAAGGGTTTTCTAAACATCAATTAGCCTTTCAACACCATTAGCTAACACAGTGTAGCATTAGAACACAGGAGTGATGGTTGATAGAAATGTTCCTCTGTACCCCTATGGAGATATTCCATTAAAAATCATCTGTTCCCAGCTGAAATAGTCATTTACCACATTAACAATATCTAGACTGTAATTTAATGTTATTTTCACTGAAAAACATACCTTTCTTTCAAAACTAAGGACATTTCTAAGTGACTCCAAACTTCTGAAAGGTAGTGTATGTTTTGAAAGAAACATACTTTCACTAAAAGGTAAGATGTAGCAGAAAAGAGTTTAGTTTGAAAGAATCATGAAGTCTGCATGAGGAGGGTAGGAAGGGAGGCATCAAGCAGGAACAAGATATTTATCTAGGACACCAAGATTCAAGTCCTGTGTGGGATCATTATTCCTAGACTTGAATTTAACTTTCACTTTCAGTTGTTTGCTTTTGGATTTACTTGTTTGTTTTAAGTGTAGGTCCCAGAACTACATGGTGGACTTTAGGTTTACGAAAATATGACACTTTATTACAGCTTAAAACAATAACTGCTTGTTTTTAACTTGTTTAAATTGAGGCACCAAAACCACTGGGTTAGATTTAGGGATATTTCATAGTTTAGGTTTTGAAATGACCATTTTAGAACATGTTTCAAACGTCTCTTCAATTGCTGTTGGGTTACCAAGCAGGCAAGTCTCTGTATGAGCTGTTGAAGCAACAGCAAAGCAATAAATTAAATTGCACATATGTTGATTTTAAATCATATTTGTGATACTAAAACAAATGTAATTTGGCAGAAAACATGTTTCCCTCAAAATGTAATTGTGAATGGAGTTTAGTTTGTAGGAATGTATGTGGGAGACAGTTTTTTGCCAACATGCAAATGGACATAAAATAAAATATCAGTGAACTTTTAATCTATAGTTTGCCAGCTGCATTGCCATGACCTCATTGTTTCCTTAAAAAAAAAACAGAAAAACAAGCGATCTTAGTTGCTTATCTTCAACCATACATTATTTCACAGAGTCTGGTATTGAAGGAATAAACACATAATGTTTTTAATTTTGCAGATAATGCTCTGTCTAACATGGTGGGAATATGCTTTCTCAGTTTAGCCTCATGCTATTTTTGATGCTATTCAGAAGAGCCAGAATCATGTTTTGTTTTTGTCTTTTAGCTTACCTTTATATTCCATCTAAGAGTACAGCAGTTACTTTTCCCCCTTTCTTTCCAAAAAAACTAAAATGTAATGCTGGTAGATGTGAAAGGGCTTGAAGGAGTGTGACTGTGCTGTAAGGGCATGCAAATAGTGAGATTAAATGTCGCCAAAATGCAATAAAGACACATCCACCCTGCCTTGTTTTAAGATGATAAAACCCACTTCTAAGGTTCCTGAAACCAAAGAAATCATGCTGTGAAAAAAAGTAGAATTATCTCAAGCCACTGGCAGATTTGTTCTTCTTTTTAGGAGAATGAACCTTGAAGGCAGAAAATTAGAGTGAATCACTTGTAGCACATCAGTCCTCAGTCACGGTGCTCAGCGAGTGTGTTTCTGAGTGTGCAGCTCGGATGTACATTTGTTCTCATGTGTGGGATGTCAGTGGACAAGAATGTGCCTGTCTGTGAGACTAATCATGCAGAGCTATTACTCACTCTGTTCAAGGAAACCATGCCTCCCTGGTCCCCCACCTTCTGTGTGAAACGCTGTCCACAAGAGAAAGTAAAGTCACATGGTCAAATCTGCAGAAAAGCTCTGATGGAATTTCCTGTGCGCTAATTTTCCCACGATATCACGACCTCAATATTCCTCGCCTGAAACAATGTGTCAGAGGAGAAGGAGGTCTTTGACACTTTGGTTTGTAGCAGATGAAAGCATGGCTCTGTCTGTCCACTGTTCTCAAGGACTGGTAGCTTTAGAGATGAATAGGAGCTCATGGTAAATTCATATCAGATATTTCACTAGTTGGTCACTTAGCGTGATTCAGTATCACCATTGCAATCACTGCAGCTGTAATATTCTTTCCTTGCATATGGTGAAACTATTAAAACTGCAACAGATGATATTTTCCTGTCCTTTCAGACAGTCTTTCCCAGGAAAAGGACTGCGACGAAAAGGCCGTAAGATAAATCTGAGGGGCCCTGAGGAAGAAGCATTCCTGTTTGGTTGTGCTGTTCACAATACACACACATACCTGTGCTAAAGTGCTGTGAGTAGATAACCAGGAAGAGTCAGTGTTGAATTTGTACATATCGTAGGTGAATTGAATCATTGCACTCTGTCATAACACCTTCTACTGATAGACCAGCTCCTCCACCACAGTCACATGCATTTTGATTTTTGATACTTCAGTTTCGTCCGTCTTGCCTCCTTCTGTGAATTTCCTGCACTTTCACACTTCTGGCTTTGTATAAATTGAAATCACACACAGAAACAGGCTGAGGGCATTCACTTTTTGGCTGTTAATGTGGAGATCTAAAATGCAGGTGCCATGGGTTAACATTCAAACTGGTCACACAACTCCTCCTGGGAGAGACTTTCGTGTTATTCTGGAGGTTTTTGTGTCTAGAAACAAATTAGACTTGTGTTTTTGAAAGTTCTTATTTCTCAACTTTTCCGCAGATGTACATAAAACCCAAGAGTTGTGCATGTGGCGTTCCGTTGGGCTGCAGTCTCAGGCTTCAAATTCTTCATTCCTTCAGTACCTGTCTTCTGCCGCTCTACCCAAAAGACTTGGATTAAGCCCGGCTCAAGGCCACTTCATTCTGTCATACCCTGTTTGGCTCAGATAACGTTTGCAGTATTTTAGCTCCATTAGAAGTCCTCCGCTGCAGCCAAAGACTTCTGGTCACAACTTAATGGAAACAAGTTTAAAAGTATTCTAATGACCTTGGAGGGACCGCGGAGTAATAAAGCTTTAAAACAAGGGGATTTAAATTCACTTTACTGTGGTATTAGGTTTGTTTTACTAACACAAAAGTGCTGCTTAAATATTGTTCTTCCCAAATAATTGACATAATATCCCTGGTGAGCTAACCTTTAGATTAATAATTAGTGTAATGAGTCAGTAGAAGCTGCTGTTGGACAAAAGAAGGTCTGCATGTGCGGGTGATAGTTTAATGCAGCGGTTTGAAATAGGTCATGTGGCCACTTATAAATCAAGGTACAGAGCTTGAGTCGCAGCTACAACACCTGCTGGCTTCAATGTGAATCTCCCCTGCTGGATGCCGTAACCACCTGGTGCACTTCATTATCTGTCTCAACACAGTCTTTGTAGCTCCTCTGCACTCAGAGGCCGGCTCTCTTTGATGTAAAACGGTGCCACGATTCCAGTCCAAAAAATTGATACCGCCCCCCACAGCGTTCCAAAATGCCCGAACAGTTCATTATCCCCCCCCCCCACACACACACACACACACCCTCCCACTGATATTTTTGAATCTTTGAATTGATTGTCGGCTCAGACTGAGGGGGACATATAAAAGCTCTGTCACCTGGGGCTAAAAGACAAGCTACTGTTGACTGGATGTCAAGAGGAAAAAACATCTCACCAAACTGTACACTTCTGTTTATAGCCGAGTGCATCTGTTCCCTGAGCACCGTCTAAACCCAGATTACATTAACCTCCGGTCTTGGTTAAATATATGAGACGCTTTAATTGCATCTCCAGGAGATGAGTCATTTTGCATCCCGAGGGAAACAAGCTAATGTTATATTTGAATAATCCTGGAAAAGCTGTTGATGCTCGTTGACGTAAATGTCACAAGTTGGGGCAGTAACGGATTAATGTGTATTGATGGATAAGTGCATTTTAATTGGATTTTCTTTCCTCTCTTAAAATATCATTAAGGTTATGTAAGTGAAACAAGGACATTTGTACATCATTAAGCATACCATCCTCATTGCCATCAAATATCACGCTCTTAACAACGCATCCACTATTTTGTGAAAGAGCATTATTGAAAAAGTACTTTGCAAAGCCTTATTAGGCTCCAAAGTGATTCAAAACCAGAGACAAAAGATAAGCTGATCAGATTCTCTACATACTCTGTCCTTGAAAACAAAAGGCTGTCCCCTTTTTTAAATCAGTGTTTTTTTCATCCTGATGGATCACAGCCCAGTGAGATGAACTTAAGCCCTGTGACACCACCCGTCATGTTTCATTTCAGTTCATTTAAAAAGTGTGTAATGTAATATTTCATTAAGACACCTGTCAACTGTCAGGGGTTTAAAGATCCTCTCCGGTGAAACCATAAATTAAAATTAAATGCAAAAATACACACAAGTAAGCCGTGAACATTTCCACCTTGAATCTGCAGTGTGCTGATGAAAGAGTCAAACACACAGCATCAGACTGCCAGGGTTTCATATGAACCAAACTTAAGGAAGCATGGGCCTTTCTATGTCATTAATCCTCTTCAGAGTTGGGTTGTGGTTCAGACATGAATGTCTAAATTACTCCAACACTACAACCATAGACTGTATATATAATGGACCTAGCATCTGGCTCCAGAATTGAAGCCAACCCGGAAGTGTCAAAAACTTGCAATATCACGCCGTCCGCTAGGGTTGGCTCCAAAAAGCTTTTTCTCCATAGACCCCAATTCATTTTTGGAAAAAAATGAATTGGGGATAGACTGATTTTCTACAGCTCAGGATTTTTTTCCCGTTAGTTTTCATGGTCAAAATGACAGATCAGGTGGCCGATCTTAAAATAAATCAATACTGAATTTTAAATAAATCGTTAAAGTTGGCGGAGCCAGGGGGCGTGGCTATACTTGATAGACAGCAACAGAAGCCTCTGCGGTAAAACGTGGGCGGGATAAGAGAGTCCTCAGCCAATCCTGCCCCGAGTTGCTCTCTGGTCCAGTCTGTTTGATGACGCTTTTTACGTCACTGGCTCCAAAAAATCCAAAACGGCGACCAGAAAGTAGCAAAATCCGGGCTTCATTTTCTCGGTGTTGAAACCAACGGGTGACGTCACGGTTAGTTTACGCCTGACTACAACTTGCGATTAAGTAGCACAGTAGCAGGGCCGGCCCTAGGACTTTGGTGGCCCTAAGCAAGATTTTTTTTGTGGCCCCAAAACATGCACAGGGCAACTACCAAATCACGTGCACAGCTTGTAATTGGGTTAAAACACACATGCACTTGATCAACAGCATTAACAGATTTATGTTTTATTGGAATAAAGACAGGGACAAAATGCGAATCACACACTTATTGTGGTGTGGCCCCCTCTAGTGGATGTGGCTATAAACAACGGCATAGAGTGTTTATGCCAGCGGCCGGCCCTGCACAGTAGTTTTATTGTGCTTAAACAAAATTGGAAGTGAGCTGGTGTACTTAAGCTGCAGTAAGTGGAGAAGGGACTTCACAGATCTGCACATTGTAGAGGAACAGTGGTGTAGAGTTACATCCAAACTATTTTAAGACATGACAAGATTCTATTAATGGAAAAACTTCTTACCGTTTAAGTTTTGGGGTCACTTAGGAATATCCTTATTGTTGAAAGGAAAGCATTTTTTATTCTGTTAACATAACATCAAATTAATCAAAAATACAGTCTAAACATTGTTAATGTGGTAAATGACCATTCTAGCTGGAAGCAGCTGATTTTTAATTGAATATCTCCATAGGGGTACAGAGGAACATTTCCAGCAACCATCACTCCTGTGTTCTAATGCTACATTGTGTTAGCTGATGGTGTTGAAAGACTAATTGATGATTAGAAAACCCTTGTACAGTTATGTTAGCACATGAATAAAAGTGTGAGTTTTCACGGAAAACAAGACATTGTCTGGGTGACTCCAATCTTTTGAACGATAGTGTAGCTTTGATACATAGAGGAGCTTTTAGGGGTTTAATTAGTTCAATGACAGGAGATAGACTTTATTTTGCCAAGTGTGCAGTCTTACTGCTGCCTCTCTGAGAGGACCCAGATGAACATTCCAACATGTGACCAACAACAATGTTTTCAACAATTTATCCATTATTTTTAACTAACTATTATCCCTTCTCTGATAACTGATTGTTTCCATCCACCTTTAGTGGCTTGGCAACCTAATCTGCTATCTATATTTTAAATCATGTCCAATTGGATTGTTATCTTTTGGTGGTTATTTTCTCCTAATTGTGTTTCAGCTGCAGTGAAGTTGGGCAACTCTGTTATCTGAGTCCAGTCTCATTCTCAACTCATCACAAATGTTTGCTTTGCCCATCAGTGTCATATTTGAATGGACTGGGTATTCTTGAGTGCTGTTTCTTGAAGTGCAGGGTCATCTAATAGATCTCCAAATGTTTGTGAACATGAGAAGTAAATGCTGTAAATCAGTAGTCAGATGATCTCTGTGGGTGTCTCTCTTGTTCAGGCACAAAGAAGTTTGCCCTGTAACCTTTGTTTAATGTTGTGAAAGGATGGATTTTGAATCAAATCTTTTCTCAGCATTAACCAAGTAGTTTTAATGGATAAGTTGTACCAAACACTGAAAATGAGACTAAAGTCACAAATGAAGTGAAAGTGAAAAAATAATGGTCTGACAGAGTCGTCAGTCTGCTGGGTGACAGCTCTGAGACATACATCATGTCCACCCGTCGAACCTCCTAATGAGGCTCTTTTAAACCAGAGAAAAACTCATATACATCTATCAGTGTCAAATACCGGCATGGGAGGCAGCGACACCAAAGGACACCTTGTGAGTATCTCTGAGACTCCAGCAGCTTTCACATAACTGCCGTATTCGACGCCCTGGGTGTGGGAACATGCTGGGCTTTTTGCCTTTTAACTCCCCGTCTACACCAGACATCTGCTGCTCGTCATGACCTTGTATCTACACTTTAACAAATATCTGACCGGCTTTATTAATATCATGCAGCATGAAGGCCGGTCAAAGCTGGGAGAAAATCACTTTCTCCGGCAGCAGTCAGGCAAATTTCGAATGCTGTTTACATTGCAGAGCTAATTAGATCAGTTTCTCAACACAGTGTTGGGATCAGCTAGTCGTTATTCTAATATAAAGTGATAAGAATGTGTTGGTCTGTGGTTCTTCAAAATTTCTATTCAATATTCAAAGCACAGAGTCACTGCGGAGGGTCAGCTGATTTAAGTCACGATTTTAAAAGGAGAGTGTGATTCTGGAGAAAAGTTGTGGAGATATATGTAGTTAGCATTTCTAGATAGATAGCATATGTCAGATTTACTGCCCCTCTCACTCCCACTGCCACCTTCACTACCTCCTCCTCCTGTTGTGTAACCTTGCCAGCAAGTTGATTTCTCGCGATATTTGTGAGTTCACAAATCTCTCAAGAAACCATCTTGCTCCGCTCCCGCATTCACTGTTCGTACAGAGCCAAGTTGGCACGGGCCAATCACGCAGCAGTATTCGTGTGTGGGGCGGGATATTCGTGTGTGAAGACGACACCAAGTGCCAGTAGATCAAAACAAACATGGCAACGGAGGACGACGATCGTGTAGATGCTGCTATTAAGTCAGTTTTAGCTGAATCTCCTATCACTTCTTTGAAGGAAGAACAACGAGAGGCGCTTTGCGCATTTCTGGATGGTAAGGATGTTTATGCTTTTTTACCTACGGGTTTTGGTAAGAGTTTAATCTACCAATTGGCTCCGCTCGTTGTGAAGATCCCACGATTGGCTAAAAACAAACCTGTCAGAGGCGGGACATACTGTTGCATTGTCCAATCCGTGCCTCTTTCCTCCGAACGGATTTACATGGAGCGGTCCCAGATTGATATTGCGGAGTACTATCAAGTACTACACAATTATTAATCTGGCTATTGCCAGGTTACCTGTTGTGTGGATCAACCTGATCCACTTTGTCATTTAGTATTTACAGAGAAACAGTGCTATGCAGATTCCGGATTGCCTTTTTTTTTTTTTTCATTCACACACAGAACAGACAGCTATAGTGGATTGTGTTGTGATATTCACAGAATACAACAAAAAGTGTATTAGATTATTATTGCTCACTTTACCTTTACATTGCAACAGTTCAGGTTGTTGCACTTTGTGTCTTGGTCCCAAACATACTTCATTTAATAGAAAATGAAGCCATGTGTTTCATGGACAAACACATTTAACGACAAACACATATAAAAATTAGAATTCAATGATTGTTTGTGAAGAATACAAATGATTTCAATAACCTAAAAAGTAACTGAACACTATAAACATCAATCAAAATAAAAAATGCAGTCTAGGCATTGCTAATGTGGTAAATGACTATTTAAGCTGGAAATGACAAATTTTTAATGGAATATCTCCATAGGGGTACAGAGGAACATTTCCAGCAACCATCACTCCTGTGTTCTAATGCTACATTGTGTTAGCTAATGGTGTTGAAAGGCTAGCTGAAGATTAGAAAACCCTTTTGCAATTTTGTTAGCACATGAATAAAAATGTGAGTTTTCATGGAAAACAGGAAAGTGCCTGGGTGACCCCAACCTTTTGAAAGGTAGTGTGTATGTGTTTCATACTTGTCAAGTTTTTCAAATTTTCTTGTCCTTCACAGCAACTACTGAAGTATCCTCAAGAATATAGGCACCTGAGCTTGGAAATCACTGCTCTAATATACACTTTTTTTTTCCTTTTTTTTTTTTTTTTTGCAAAAGCATCTGTTGTTGCTTCTGAACTGAGTTCAAGGAAGGACACTTTCATTTTGCCGGAAAAAATGTATTTCTCTCAGCATTAATAGGTCAGATTTCATGCTCATAAAAAACCCCTGAAGTCCACTCGAACTTGATTAAAATGGATTTACGTGCTAGACTAATGTCAAACAAAGAAGCCTGAGGGGATTTCCAGCTCACACAATTACTTCATACAGAACTAGGTCTACAAAGGCTTTGCTGCGTCTCTCCTTGCTCTATTCCAAGTTATGAGTATCTGATTGTGGTTACAGGGCAAAACTAAAAGTAGGAGATTGAAAATCAAAAGTGACGGAAGCATTCACCAAGTCAGTAAATTTTATGCTTATTTGGAGTTTTCAGATGACACAGCAGACTTACTTTGAAGACACTCCTAATCTGAACACATAGCTTCCAAGTTGGATCACAGGAAAGTACACACACACACACACACACACACAAACACAATCAGCGTTTCTTTTGTGCTTGCAGGCATCTCTCGAAATGATTTCTCTTTCTCATTGTTTGCATCCTGAGAGACTGAACAACTCGACACGCTGCCTTGAGATCAAACATCAGGCAACCTTTCAGGAACATGAAATTTATTTAAATTGTATTACACGTTCCTCGCTCTCTGCTCACAAAACTGATAATTAACCACAAGTGGATTAAACATGGACCACAAAGAAAATGAATTTGCTTCTGACTCCACGTGTGTTACAATAAGAGGCTGAAAAATCATTACGGACCTGCAGTGCAAAGTGCATCACCAGCCCGGAGATAAGAAATCCCTCAGCTCAGGAGTATATTGCAATCCTTTGGCGTTTGATAACTTTAATAAGAATTCCGTCTGTTTACCCCATAGAAACATGAAAAAACAGTAATTCTGTGGACACCTGTTTCTGCTTGGGAGGTTTATTGACAGTTCAAAGCCCAAAAGCATAAAAGAAAGACAAATTTTGGGTTAATGATAAAACATGTGTCTATCACTTGTGGTTTTGTTTGAGAGGGTCAGTCAGTCAGTTGTGCAGCGTTTCCACTCTGAGCTCTGTGGAGGATGCCAAATGAATCCGAACAACTTGAGTGGATCAAGAAAATGTAGATTAAAAAAGGAGCTCCATTTAATGTTTGTGGCTTAAAATATAGAATTAAAAAACAGCATTGTTGCTTAGATATGGATTTTTTTAAAAAAATAATGATTTTGTGCAGATTAGATATAATTAGATATCTTTGTAGCATTAGAGATATACATACAGGTTCAAGGGCTCAATATATTTCTCATCATTGTGACTACTGCTCTAAGTGTGATGTTCATTACTCTTCTTCACTGTAGAGATTCAGGAGTTGCAACATACACCTCTGTTCAAACGTTTGGGATCACTTAGAAACATCCTTATTTCTGAAAAAAAAAATCTCAGTGAAGATAACATTAAATTAATCATAAATACAGTCTAGACATTGTTATTGTGGTAAATGACTCTTCTAGCTGGAAACGGCTGATTTTTAATGGAATATCTCCATAGGGGTACAGAGGAACATTTCCAGCAACCATCACTCCTGTGTTCTAATGCTACATTGTGTTAGATAATGGTGTTGAAAGGCTAACTGATGATTAGAAAACCCTTGTGCAGTTATGTTAGCGCATGAGTAAAAGTGTGAGTTTTCATGGAAAACATGAAATTGTCTGAATGACACCAAACTTTTGAAAGATAGTGTAGAAGATGTGAACAAGGTTTGTGTGGGTCATTATCATGAGCTCCCTGCACACCTCTGTCTGAACAAAAATTAGGTTCCTCAGGGTATTTCCACCTGGATCATGTTGGCAACAAATCTCTGATATTCATTTTATTACTTTACAGTTGCTCAAACCAATCATAGATGGGAAGGATTCGTCATCCAGACAACTCAGAAAAGGGAAAGTGAAATTTAACAAAATTGTTGTGAATTAGTCATAGGCTGTTCGAACCCAGTCAAACAGCAAGTGAAATTACATTTAAGTCGAAGAATGACAGTCCAACATGAACACAAGCCCCTTGCCTCCCTGGCTGTACCTCACATGTGCATTCATCTCCCCTCCATCCTCCCGACGTGGATTTTGTGACTGGCTATCCTGGATTGATTCTGGATGGAGATGTCTAAAGCAGTTAGAAAAATATCAGTTCCAGCTGGTTAATTTCTGTACTTGCATTTGATCAGACTGAAAATAAATGTTTAAAATGTTTTGTGATGAAAAAAATTATAAAATACTTATAATTTAGAAGACAAAAATATCTTGTAGAACAAACTCTTTCATGGTTTAGATTCCTCCAAATAACCAACGTTTGTCTCAACTGCTTTGCATCCTGTTAACAATATCATAACGAGCTTCACCTGGAATGTTTCAGCTAACAGATGAGCCTCAACAAAAATTAACCAGTAGATTTCATTATTTTCTTCATGAATACGAGACCTTCAGTTGTGTTGAGATGGTGTTGGTTTACAGCCTGCTGTCCTAATCAACTGCTATGGTAACCCACACTATAGCAGGAACTGCTCCTAATGAAGGTCAGTCAGAAACAGTGCAAAAGTTGGAAAAACTATCAACCACTGATGAAACTGGATTTCATTAAGATTGCCTCAGGAAAGGGAGAGCAAAAGTTACCCCCTGCTGCAAAGAAATTTATCAGCTCTCACCTCATGTGGCACCTCAGTTTAGAGACCACACCAGAGCCCAAGTAGCAGACAGATGCCAATATCATGTTAGGAGAAACCGGGGGAATCACACCTTCACAGTTGAGCTGCTACAAAGAGACGGTGGCAGAAATCTGGACAAAGATAAGACCAAAGAAGTGATTTTTGTTTCCAAAAAACTTCAATGAGAAGGTGTGAAAAACTAGTTGACAGGTGTTGTGTGTGATAGGACCTTCACAGTCACATACACTTGTATTTACTTGTACAGAATTCTTTTTCCTTTGCTCCTCTAGTTTAGTCCTTCTGTTTCCATATCAGTCAGTTTCTGAAATGTCACAATATAATAGTTTTTCTATGTTTTGTTTGCTCTGAATATTTGATATCTTCAGTATAGTAGATTTTTGGTTACCTTACACTTTAACTAATCAAAATATTGCATATGAATGAACCATACTTTTTTATAGAAACTATGACATTTTTTCACTAGGTAAAATGTTAACACTGGGGTAGCTGCTTGGTCTGTCTTTAACATTCTCAGAAGTTTGGTTGAAACAGGCCCAAGTCTGTACCCCACTGGGTGTGGGGCAGTATTTTAGATGGAGGTGTGGAGGATGTTCTGGCACCTGATGGTAAGTCATTAACTGAGAAAAACACTTTAACTTGGCTTTTCCTTTAATTAGCACCTCTGAATTTTTCCAAGCAGGCCAGACAGAGGAGAGCTATCAGACTGTCCATGTTAATAAAGGTATTAGGTAAGCTGGTAAATTGCCTTCTGTCTTGCTTTACTTGCACACGGACAAGTTGTTCTGGCAGTTACAGCTGTACAAGCTGTGCTTTTTATATGATTATAAAAACTTCATTTTTATGTTTCCGATGGTTTGTTAGCTGTTGCTAACAGCTGTAGCGTATATAATATGGTGTCAATATGCTGGAGTTGGCTGGCATATGAAATTATATTAGAAACTACATTCACTTTGGTTTCGTTGGATGTTAAAAAAAAAAAGCAAACAAATGAAAAACTTAAATAAGATTTTTTCTCTAAAATTAAAATGAAAACAAAATGCTTGAAAATGCCATGACTGGATGTCGTCTCCTTTTAGCAAGTCGTCTCTTCTGCACTGTCGTCGTGACAGAGTCATAAATGACAGACTTGACGAACAGTTCATGTGAAAAAGCCTGAGAGGGCACATTAACCAGGCTGCCATTCAGCTGGGGAGGACGTGCTGATGAGGCTATGCTGAAATAATTACATTACAGGCTGAAATTAGAAGCCGTCCCCTCGACAAATTTCGCCAAATGGCAGCGATTTTCCTTAACAAGCTATTCTGCTCCGCTGCACAAATAATAGGCTTCCTTTGAGGTGATGCAATCACATCAAGCAACGCAAAGCCAGCTCTCTAAACCCTTTTTAATAATCTCCTCCTTGACTATCTAAGCGCTGTCTGCACAGTCCCAAAGTAAGAGGATGAAACAGGATGCAAACCATCCACTGGAGAGATTCACGTCTTAAATTAAAGGCTAAATAATGATATATTTGCTGTGCTCTATTGTCTTGTAGAGGAAATAATGCTCAGTAACACCATAGATTCGTACCACTTACGGCTCAGTGCAACTGCACTTCAAATTGTAAAGACTGTAAACCACACCTTGCCGATTAGGACCAGTGAGCCACAAGCGATGTTGTCACTCCATACTCAGAGCTCTCGAAATTCTGAGGTGTCTTAAAATGTCACTAATGGGAACATTCTGTGCAGACACAACTCTTAAATAGCTGAAGAAACCTTTGAGCCAAGCAACATAAATGGAATAAAAAAGGATGTGTGAACGTCATTTTGGGATTCTGAGTAAACATGTTTTGAAAAGGAGCTAAAATGTGGGTAGCATTCAAGCATGTATTAAGAAAAGACTGCAAATGAGTTATATTTCATTTGGATAAAGCTTAGGACAAAAACGTACTAACCAAATGGCATAAAGGTATTCGTGTCTCAACTGGTGTGTGACTGTAATTAAGTGAACTTTGAGCTGCGAAGACATAACTCTGTGCCACTCTGTGATCCCAAGCTGTTAATCATGTCACCAGGAATCATTTGTCTTTGCCTTTTACTTAAAATTACAGAGAAACACACCTGCTTTTAATACCAGCTGTACTTTGTTCATGAATCAATGTCACATACATTTGATTTATTTTGCAGAAGAGCTGCAGTAGAATTTTTACCATGTTGACATTCGTCACGAGGGGATTTTGGCATGAAAATCTGAATGTTCCAAGAGACTGAATAATAGATGCAAGAGGCCACATTTCTTAAGTTTTTTTCCCTCAAAGACCTACTTTAAAGCTGAACTAATTTATTTCCTGACATCTTGTGACAGCCCATGTTCCGACACAACTAAACTGCATTCTGAATGATGTTTTTATGGAAATGTTATGTGTCACATATCACACATACATTTTAAATGAACATATCTTTGCCCATTAGTTTCTTGCTTCACTGTTGCTCCTTTTCAGCCAACCAATCATACATTAGGACTCGTCACATGTTGTCAAAGTGAAAGTCAAACCATCATGTTTTCCTTAACCTAACCAAGTAGTTTTGGTCTCCAAACCTAAAACTAAATGTCCCACATGGAAATGTAACAGCCATGACTTTGGCCAATATGCACTGTAACAAATACCTTGCAGCCAATAGTCAATGCATCCATCAGGGTAAAGAAGGCAAAAGCTGATGTGTGTCTAAATTTCCTAAATTAGGTGTCAGAAGTTAACGTTTGAAACTTTAGTAGGAAAGCTAGATCTATCTAAGCAGCTTTTCTTCAGGTACTTCTGATAAGCTGCTTATTCTTATTCTAATGTCCTAGCAATGGCTTTCTTGCTGCAACTCCACCTGTCAAACCTGAAACTTCAAGTCATCTCTTCGCAGTTGAAACTGAAACTTGCTTACTGCGACCACTAAGTTATGCTTGAAGCTGTTGTCCTGTTGTCCTATCCCCAAGCTGTTGATTCTCAGAAACTTGTCTTCTGATTGTGTTGTGGCTTTGGGTCTTCCAGATCTCTTCCTGTCAGTGATTCCCTGTTTCCGAGTGCCTTTTTAAGGTGAAGAAAACTGTAGTCACTGACTCCTTGACTTTCTTCGCAATTTCTCTGCAGGAAAGACCTACATTTTTAGGTGTAATGATGGTCTGTCTCTCTGCTATTGTTAATTGCCTTTTCCTCAGTATTTTTATAGCAACACATTACTTACTAGAATATTGTTCAAATAATGCTCGTGAGGGTATGGTGTCACAGTGTGTTCCAGCACTGCTTTTATGCAGACAGAGGGAGTTGTAAGTAATTAAGAAAAGTTGGGACACCTGCAGGATTTGGTAGCACCAACTTTCAAGGCTTGATCAACCTCCATTGCTGCAGAACAGCTTTAAATTCCCCTCGGTGTTCCTTGAAAAAGGTATTTTTGTATAATTCTGAAATATAATAATATATAATATAAACATTATTTTTCAGTTTTGGATAACCTTACCTTTTTTTAAGTTCTGGCAGTTCACAACTTAATTTGTACCATTTCAATCTATTCATTGGACTTGAACCACTTGAACTTCAATAAAAACTGGAAAAATTGCGGCATTCTTACATTTTTGACTGATAGTGTACATCACTAACTAAAACACTGGTACTATTACTTTTAATTATTGTTTTGCTTTGTCCTCTGTGGCTTCACCCAGCAGTGAGCACAGCAATAAAGCATTTCATCCTCCCCTCTTACCTCCTTATGTGGACTGTGTAATTCCTTTAACTTGAAGACTTTCCCACTACATCACAGTCTTACCTTTTGGGGAGAAAATATACTTCTTTCTAAACACGAATAAGAATAAAATTCAGTTGTATGAAACATAATTATGAGGAGAGATGATTATTTGTGGCCAGGGAACAAGCCAAAAAGACGACAGTGGCTAATTTTGAACAATATGAAGTTGTGCAGCAAACTCAGTGAGATGTCAGCAGTCACTGTTAATTGCATTTCTGGCCACTCAATGTAATTCCAAGATTTACTCTATTTATAGCCTTGCATCAGCCTCTAACTAACAGAAGGATTAAAATCTCTCTCTCTGTGTCTCCGGAGCTGCTGTTTTCTTTACCATGTTCATCAGAGTCTGAGCTTTTTTCTTTAAAACCAGCTTCCTGCGACAGGTGCCTGTCAAAATGACTTAATGACAACATTAGTAAATAGTATAGATTTCAAGACAGTGAGTGATGAACTTTAAGCTCTCATGTTTTACAAAAGCAGAAAACTACTATTTTGGAGTGTTGAAGCGTCAATATATCTGGAACCTGTCACGTTGCCCTTTTTGATTAATACCTTTCTCTTGTGTTACTGTAGAAAAAAGTCCTGCATACAAAGCAAATCAATCAAACATATTTCAACCCCGAGCTTCATGGCTGACTTTACTGGAAAAAAACAATCCTATATTGCACGGGGAGCTCTCGGGCTTGCCGTATATCAATAACGCCTTTCTCGAGAGGGTGCCGGTGGTCAGGAAGACACATTACTCCATTCAGCGGTGTGGACTTGCTCGCCTATGAGGACTATCTTTTATTAAATCAAACAAGACATCCAATAGCTGGATCTGACATAGATACACGGAGTAATCTCATGATAAGCTACAAATAATAGCTGCCACTCCCCACTGTCTGAATCAGGGTACGGCTCTTACCAGCAGGAGGTAGAAAACTAAATAATAAAGTGTAAGGAGGAAACATTTTTAAGGGATGAGATAATGATGGTAAATGACAGTAACTATAGACACAATAACAAACAGAAATAAAGTGGAAAATCTTAAGGAAATAATTTATGGCTGCAGACTTTTGAACTTTTTACTTATCCTTACTTACAGCTGCAAAATTCTTGACGGCACATGCTTAAGTAATCACTATGAATCATGTATTCGCCTGGGGCTGCCATCCCCGTGTCCTTTTAATATGTTTCTTTTATTTGCTCTGAAAGTATCCTAATGGGGCTTATGTATGCATGCTGTCAATACTTTGCTCGATCCCTCATTTGCTACCTGTCACAGGCTCCAGCAACGTGACTAATGATGTAAATAAATAAATCTCTCCCCTCCTCTCTTAAACTCTGTCTGCCCTTCCCCCTCCTCCAATGTCCTTTCAACTATGAAAAGCCGCTCTGCCGCTGTGAGATCTATTTTGAGGTTACATTTCCTTGATGTATCCGCCAAGCCTCATCAAGTAGCATTAGGAAGGAAAAGCATGCTTGAGAGGAAGACACAAAATTCTCTCATAATCAATGCAGTTTATGCCATGCACCTCACTTTTAGGACAAGCCGTGCCTAAACATGTGGTTACCATGGGCGACCTGATCCAGACAGAACCAGCCATGAGTAGAAGCAGCCGTAGCTTACCACGTATTACTTTTATTACTTTTTTAGAAACTTCAATTGTTTTGATGCAACAGACATCTGATTGTCAAACATGGCAATGCTGGTTCTGACTGCTATTATTTATCTCCAGCAACACTCAAACACATTTTAGTGGGTTGCAAGATCAGCCCCCCTCAAGGCCGTTACACTTGGCAGCACAACCAGGTGCTAGAGTGTATGACACTAGTGCTGGAAATGCAGCGAATGAGTGTTAACGCCCTTCCACCCACGTCCACCTGATGGCAAGAAACAACATTTGTCCGGGAGGGTGAGGGAAAAATGTTCAGTGTGGCTGCTTGAGACCTGTGAAGGATGGCATTTCATGTTGTGTTCAAGCAACCTCTAGACGAGGAGTAACACATTGCTGAAAAACTGTTTTGTCAAAGAATTGCTGTATTTGCCAACATAAGTTACTACTCACATCTGACATACTGTTGAGGAAATGGGAAAATTCTAGTACAGTCCAAGTACAAGTCAGACATCAGCCACATACTAAAGTCAAGGTAACTTTAGACACAGGATCTAGTTGTTATTATTATTTTTTTTGGTCTTGTCTGTCCCTGGAGCTAGAAACTCAAAGTGTGGCCAGTGGGGTGGAGCCTGACTGGTGATCTGAGTAAGTTGTGGTCACCACGGCTGAGTGCTGATGGCTCTAAAACACTTGTCACTCCAAATTATCATTCGTAAGCCTTCACACTGAAATTGCCCGAAAGACAAAACTGCTTTAGGGAAAATTGTAGACATTTTTCTATGTTTTTTTTTTTTATTACTACTTAGTTCTACTCCACTTAATTTTAGGAGAAAACAGTGTTTTTTACTTCACTGAAATTACTGTTTGTGTAAAGCTTTAAAGTGCCTACAGCACACTAAGTAGTTAATACAAACTTCACTACAGACCGCAGTTCTACTAACTGATACTTCACTGATAATACTTCAGCAAAAAAATGAATGCAAGATATTTACTTGTAAGTGAGTATTTTCACATTCATACAATGCATGGTTACTTTTACTCATACAACTGATTTGAATCCTTTTTCCACCATTGATCGTTGACGTTGTACATATGATCAGTTACATCACTGGGCATTGGCATTGCAACATGGCTGCATGTTGTTGCAACCAATGTGATTTCATGTTAATTCTTTATTTCTTTTTTTAAATGTAGTGCCTTGAAAACACTGCTGCTGCTGATTTACACTCATACTTTCGTCTCTGTGGGCACCACATACTGCAGGCAGGAGATATTAGCGTTCCTGGATCTTATTAGCATATTTGACAGAGCGATCCGGTTAAAGTGCAAATAAGGAATATGTTCACACTGGCAACTTTGACCGACCTGTGAAGGTAGACAGCTTCTGTAACCCCAACGATGAACGATGCATTTTTTTTTTTTATTATTTTTACAGCAAGGACAAAATGACACAGTGACTTTGACAAATGCAGCAGACTTAAAGGAAAACAATAGCCAGCAGAAAATAGTGACACAGAGCAGATTTTCAGTCACAACATCTCGTTTGCTTTGTTTCCCCACAGACAGAATACCATAAATAGTTGGGAATGCACAAATGCAAGAACTTATTATTTTCTGCTTGTTATTTAAAACTTGGACCCATTAGCTATATCTGCCTTTTCCTGTAGAGTCATGAGGGCTGGAGTCTATCATCCATCAGACAGCAGTGCATAACCTGGACAGGTCACTGGTCCATTACAGAATGTTACAGATAAAAAACAAACTCCTTGCACCTACAACAAATGTAAAATACAGATTTTACTTTCTATACATGTCCTTGGACTTTAGGAGGCAGCTGCAACACCCATATGCACCACAAAAACATGCAAACTCGACACAGAAAGGCCCCACCCAACCAGCAGCTTCAAAATTTCAGATGTGCTATGACCACAGCGCTGCCCCTAAAACCATTCAAGTAAACCTTAAAATAAAAAAATTAATGCATAAGTTCTATTAAATTTCCATGCTTATTAGTTATGATAGTGTAAAAAGGAAGGGCAAGTATAATTCTGGATTCTGGATTGGACACACGTCATAGACAAACTTGTGTTAGCACTTGATACCCAAATTACCTATATTAAAATTCCACCAAATTTAAAAGCAGAGTTTGATTCTGAGGACAGATTGTTGATATTTGGCTAGTTAGCATATGTAGAACGCTAACATTTGCTAGTCTCATACAGCCAGACCTGTTTCCATGGCCTGCTGGAGAATGGCCGGACTGAACCTCATTATCATTCTTCTTTTAGGGAAATGTAAACCAGTCAAAGTCATCTTGGGTAGTGCTGAGGCCAGGATGCATTGAAGGTGCTCCTAAAAAAAAGAGACAAGTGTGAAAGATTTGGATGCAGGCAGGGAAGCGGTAATGACTCCAATCCCAATCTTGGATTTTTAGTGTGCTGCTTGGACATTTTTGTTGTTTTTTCCTGTAGTGGAGAAGATGGTTACACACAGGTAGTCGAGTGAAAGTTGAAAGCTGAGTGAAACATGCAGCTGAAATGGTTTTACCCAAAATCCACATCAAGTGAATCAGACCAGTCTGTAAAGATTCACCATCCCTCCTGCTCCCGATGGCCCTTCTCACTTCATCTCTCTTCGCCCTCCATTCCCCCCTGTACTGTTGCACAGGACGCTCTGGAGCAGTGTCGTCTGGATCAGTGTGAGATATTCTCTTAGTTTGCCATCTACAGAGCCAGGACTGTACACGAACACATAGCAGACAGCCGGAGCACTGTGAGACGTGATCCACCGAATCTGACAAAAATTCTATCAGATTAGAATGTAATGCTTGACTTTCAATAAACTTTTTAGCATCGCAGTCTCAACCCTCCAGGATCCTCCCCAACTGTTGAATTACTAATATATAAAACTTTAAACAAACACACAAATCACTTGGATAAAGTATAAGAGCAGAGTTTGCAATAATATATCCGTCTTGGTTATCCAGGATTTGGCTTTTGGCTTCACCTTCTATGCACTTGGGATGTGACTGATCCTTTTGTTTGCATTTGCATACGGAATTTTAAGCCAATCACATTCGAAATGAAACAGGCACATTTTCATTCCAGATAGGTTTGTTCTTGTAAGGAGTATGACATGAGAAGCACACTAGGACCGTCAAGTATGAACATCAAAGGGCCGTTGAAAATGTGAATTGATTGAATTGTTGCATTTGCCAAGCATTTTTTTTTTTTTTTTTTTGTTCCTGCTAATTAGCTGCCTGGGTTTCCCTACACTATCACATTTATTCACATTTCTCACCAGCCTGAGAACGTGATGCAATGCGCCATTTGAATTTTTTTAACATTTTCTCCATCAGTCAGCTTGTGCAAACATGTTTAACAGAAAAGAAATTGCCCATTTGCGACGGCAGTCTTTTCATCTTTTTAATGCAGTGGTATCCCTAAGGACAGCACACATACATCTCATACTCTTCATTCTGTGAGTCATTCACATGGACATAATTGGGATCAGTGCCTGAGTAGAGCGGCTGTGCATGAGAGAGCTGGATGCTGCTCTCGGGGCCGGTTGTTGACATCCAGCATTAGATGCAGCAGGCCTGCAGTTTGCTGGCGCTCACTCTCTTCAGACTCTCCCAGTGGCGCTGAGGATTAACCCAAGTCCTTCTGCTCTGCCATCACTTTCCCCCAGCCAAGCTGCTCCCCTGCAGGAAAACCACACCGGGTTGACACAAGGATGAAGGAATAAAAACTTACTCCGACTTGATTTTATGTCTATAATAAATAAAACATGGTGAAAATCTATTTCTTTCTGTTAAATGCTTTGAAAATATTTCCACTATTTTATTTTCTCTCTCCAGGAATCACTCTGTGTCTTTTCTCTTGTGGAGTTTTCCTCAAATATTTTTTTGTTATTGTGGAATATTCTTTTCAGCTGACATTTTTTCACGTGCTCGGTCCAAAAACACCCTCTCATTCACTCAGTGTTCCCTCTCTAAGCAACAGTCACTTACCATAATTTCTAAAAACAAATAATGCAAGTAGAAGAAATGTATTTAACAGTGTGCTTATTAATGTTTGACTCTGTGAAAGGAGCATGTCTGATACCAGGTTTTCATTTAAGCTATAAAAAAATATCCATACTAGTTAGATATCAGGTCTGCATAACATGATCTGTAAAAAGCTGTCACTAACTAATTTTTTCAATTCAATTCAATTTTATTTATATAGCGTCAATTACAGTCAAATCGTCTCAAGACGCTTTACAGAACCCATATGCCTGACCCCCAGAGCAAGCCCAAAGGCGACAGTGGCAAGGAAAAACACCCTTCACTAACTTGATTCAAACTTCTCAGGTAGGTTATTTAGTCTGATTAAGTTGTTTATAAGTTTTGATTCTTGCCAGAGTATTTTAAACTGTAAGATCAAGACTTAACATTAGGTTATAGAAAGGAACCCAACAAATCCAGTGATTCCCTTTGAGTGACTCTTTGACCACAGTGGGATCAACAGACTCCCTGCAGAACTGGGCTCAGGGAGGGTGTTCATCTGTACTGACTGGTTGGGTTGAAGGAAAATGGGAGACTAAAAAGCAGAGGGGTTGGTGAGGCCAGTCACTGCAGGTCAGAAATGTGTAGCTCCAGAGCCAGAAATACCTACAGAGAGAACCAAACAGAAAATCTGTTAAAATCAATGGAAAGTGAACAAACGGAGAGTAGAGATGCGCTCAATGCTTCATGGGAAGTCCCCCAGCTGTCGGTGTCTGTAGCAGCATAACTAATGAATGGTGCAGGTCACCTGAGTCAACAGTAACTAGCTTTGTCAAAAGAGAAAGTTCTAAGCCTAATAAATACAGAGGGTGTGTGCCTCCTGAACTCAAACTAGGAGCTGATTCCACAGCAGAGGAGCTGTTAGCTGAAGACTGCACAACATTTTGCTTTTAGAAACTGTAGGATCCACAATTAAACCTGCAGTCTGAGAGCAAAGAGCTCTACTGGGGTAATATAGTGGCATAACATCTGTAAGTTAAAATGGAGCTTGGACAAGGATTTCCAATTCTATTCCTGATTATATAAGGAACCAATGAAAAGAAGCTAATATTGGTGATTCTGTCGCTCCCTTTGATTTTCAAAGTGATGCTGGGGCATAGTGATCATAAAGAGTTACAATAGTCCAACTGAGAAGCAACAAATGGCTAGTTTTTCAGCGTCACCCTGAAGCAAGAGGCTCCTAATTTTGACAGTATTGCACAGATGAAAGAAGGCGACCTCCGAGATTGTATTTTATTCGTGTTAAAGGACATATTCTGGTCAAACAGAACTCCAAGATTCCTCACAATTTTATTGGAGGCCAACATAATGGCATCCAGAGTAACTACTCAGTGTTTTTCTGCTTTGCTTGGAGTCTGACTGAGTAGCTTCTTCTGGTTTCATAGATGAATAGAACTGGGTGTCATCTGCATAGCAATGGAAGTCATGACATGTTTCCTATAAAAACTGGCAAAGGGGAGCATGTACAAGGTGAACAGTGTCACTCCTGGTACAGGAATCACGTGGAAATCCATAACTAACTGTTGTGTATTATAAGAGGTCAACAATTAGCATTCTTGGCATGTCGTAGTTATACCAGTTAAGATTATAGATAATGGCAACCAGTCACATAGTTATTTCCAAGGAATCATACATTTATCACATTGCTTTATGTGATTACATTAGAAAAAAACATTCAGCACTGGCACTTCACTGTCTCGTATTGCCCCACACAGTGTTTCTCTACAGCAAACATCTAAATAAGATATTGTATTAATTTAAATAAAGTTGCTTTTTGTGTGATTTATACTACAAAAGCTAATCTGAAGAAAGATTCAAGACAAACACGTCACATATTCATTCCAGTGTCATCTTCACAACAGCAAACTAATGCTGTTAGGATGTGTGCATTTTACCGGAGACTTGTGGTTTTAGGCTACTTCACAAGAACATCTTGGGAAATAATCTTCAATCTAATTGGAAAGCTTAATAGCTCTCTCGTGAAAATGTTATTTTTCTGGCAAACAGTTAACATTTGGCAACGTCATATTTTCATATAAACTTCTGTACACTTCTGGCAAACATGGAAAACTTTGCAGCAGTACAGTTTGACATAGACAGACAACCATTCATGCTCACATTCATACCAATGGCCCATGTAGAATCACCATTTAATCTATTATGCATGTCTTTGGACTGTGGAAGGAAGCAGGAGGAAACCCACAAAGGCACAGGAAGAACATCCAGCCGTCACATTCAAATCCACAACCTTCTTGTTGTGATACAACATGGCAAACCACCGCACTACCAAGGAAATCTTTAAATGTTATAAAAAGTACATATAATATGAAATTGCCCTAAACCTGCCATAGTTATACTTTTAATATGGAACAGGATATTTAAACCATGGAATATAAAATTGTGTCAGCATTGCTACAACTATAAATGTCTGCTAGAAACCGTTATTGCCAGAAAGATTTTTTTTTAATTGCAAACATATGCCGGAAGAATGTGGCACTACTAGCAAACTATGGTGGGAAATCAGCGGTGCAAGTGTGGATTTCAGGGAGGACACAAGGGATACATCCCCCTCAATATTTAGAACATATTCTTTCATACTCCAACTCCAACAAAATATGAAAGAAGGATAAGATTTTTGGAAAAAAAAATCACTATAATGGTGACTCAAGAGTGCCTCCAGCAGGAGTATGTTTTTTGCAGCACATCAAACATATTTTCTGAATGTAGAGAAATTTTAAATAAGAGCAGAAATCTTGCCGCTGAGGGGCTCACAAAAAAGGTGCACATTTTACACTCATTTAAACTCGCTTCCCCAAACACAAGATTCATAACAGTAAATCATACCTCTGTGTGTGTCCAATCAGCAGTAATGAGAAAGGTTTATCTGCAGGACAATACAAATTAGAAAATGACACATAAAGCCTGACAGCCTCTCTGTATTATATTCCATTACATATATTGTCTCTTGGGACTGAATTTTGTATTCCTTTACATTACTTTTCTATCATAATGACGCTTGATAACTGATGCAGAAAAAGCACAAATAGCTGCATGAAACTGCATATGCAATTCATACGCAGTGAAATAAGTGTTGGATGCTCAAAATTTAATTGGGGACGACACCCAGACCCTTTGCTGAAGTCTCCCTCTAAATGTTCACATGAAATATCGTTACAGCCGAATCTTGCAGCGAAAGGAAGGTTGGATCGACATTTCCGCCTTAATAAATCAATCCAAATGACGTTAACATGAAACAAATATCACCTAAAAATGTCAGGTGTTTCAAATGAAATTGAATTTGTCAATTTGCTACACCTCCTCACACACAAGAACAGGCACGTAAAAACTCCCTCTTCATTCCTCTGTGTTAATAGTTTCAGAACTATAACTAATAAAGAAACTCATTCATCATTTAGAACACAGTGAGATAATTTTAATTGAATGAAGGTGTGGCAGCAACGATATTAACAACACTGAATTACTTAATCGTCATTAACTGTCTCACCTTGATGTCTGGCTGGGTTAGAAATCTTCGTCTGCCTCTTATTGCTGCAAGAGAGGAAAATTTCCAACTTCTGTGAGCCGCGGAGAGTTCATGTATCAGTGACGCCACGAGGCAGGATGCTGATGTGTCGTCCTGTAACTCAATTAAGGCGGGATTGGCTGCAAACTGGGGCTGAGGAATCAATTTCTGCCTCAGCCCGGTTTTAATCGGCAGTAGTGGATTCTGCAGTGTCAGTGGGAGAAGGCGTCGTTACTCACAACACCTGAGGGAAGTGACAGTGGATGTAATGAGATTCTCAGTGGCCAGTCTCTCATACACATCAGCAGCACTAAACAGCATGACGAGAGCTGGGGATTATGTTTATAAATGTTCTTTGCATGGCAGCCTGCGGATGATGGGTCTTTTAAATTGCACTTGTTCCATCCCCCAGCCTTCATTTTCCCCCAGATTCTGATCACATGATTAAAAAACATGCCCGTGATTGATGTTATGTAAGAGCTTGGTTGATAAATTAAACAGAAAAATGGAGTCGGTGGATAATACTATCTGATGTGGTTAAAATTAGCTGGGTTGTGTGCGTTGTCGTTTTCTTTTATCTTTTTTTTTTTGCTTTCCTTTCTGTTGCTGTGGGGCTGCTGACAGTCTGTCCAGTTGAAAAGGTCATTGCTTGAGTGCTCATGGGTTTAACCTTTATCAGAAAAGGTTTAAAAGGTTTGCCATATGATGTGCACATTCATCCTAAATGTACCAAAGAATCCATAAAGACGAATCATTAACTATTGTTTTATTTTAGCATACCACTTTTTATTACTTAAACTTGATTTGATTGATTAAAGCATTGATGTATAAAGAACGGATACATGCCATGCTGCAGATGGAATAATCAGATTATGCAGATTACACTCAGTGTTTTATGCAATACAGTGCCCATGTTATTGATATGATTCTTTACACATTTTTTTAAAGGTTAGCTTAAACCTTTAAAGGACAATGCAGGTTTATTTTTACCTGTGCTTTATCCCTTCTTTAATGTGGTTATTTTGGCCCTATTCGTCATGCTTCCTAACACTCTCTTTGCTGCAGACGATACGTCACACACACACACACACAAAAAAAACTCCATGCAGCTTTTTTTTTCTTTTTTAAAAAGACTTTTACCGGAACCGTTTTAAAATTATGCAAATGGTGTGGTTATTTTGCTGAATGCATGAGGGATTTCAGTCTGGGAATACTTGCCGTTTGGCCTAATCAAATGTGTGAGACTGACTTCCATTTTGTTCGGAATGTTTTCTGAGGAACCTCGGCAGCGGAATGCACAGGCGGATCACCCGGTGAACCATTAGCAGGATGATCACGGGTCATTTCAGCTTGATGTTCGGTTGTATTTATTCAAGCCGGAGTCCGCACACAGGGAGCTAAATTAAATAGAAGATGAGACGCAGAGGATGGAGGCAGAAAGACAACACAGCTGCACTCTCAGGTCTGCTCTGTCAACTGAGGAGGAAAGCTTTCGCTACGAGTGGGACCTGTTGATGGAACACTTGGAAAATGTTCATGTAGGGGTGGACTGGCAGCAAAAAGCGACGTGGGAAGTTGCTGTCAGTTGACCTCAGTTTCATACACTAAATATAATCAGATTCAAGATGTTTCGATCAATGAAAGACACAATCTGTTTCATTTGTATTTTTAGGTTTAATTGTAAATGACAAAACTAGTTTTCCAAAATTGTTCTACTAATCTTTGTGTGCACAGAAAGCAGCAGTCAAAAACTGAATTACTGTAATGATCATCTGACATCTAATTTCATTTGATAGCGGCTTTTGGTATCAGACTTTTATTTCCTATATTGCAACATAACTTACATTCATTCTATTCCTTGCAATGAAAAAAGAATGAAAGGAAGATGCAACAATAAATACCTTGATGAAGTTCAACAAGGTCATCTGAATGAAGTATTGAGCTCTGATTGACGTCACAGTCGCACAATAACGTTCTCCAGTGCTCCTCTAATTGGATCGGTGAAATTCCCCCTCATTCTTTTTCTTCTTCAGAGACATAATTGCTTCTTTGTTTAGACTGTAGCATTTTCAACAAATCTTCTTTAATGCCAGGCTGCTTAGTAAATATTGAGCATTATGGCCTATAACGGACAATATTGACATTTAATTTGAATGTTTATTCCACCCATTTACAGTCAAAGTTGATGATCGGCTACTTAAAGACTTTGGAGTGGGTTTGTGTTTAGTTCTCGAAACACTGACAGTCGTATGTAAACATGACAAAGCAGTTGATCACTCATCCTTTATATTTCTGCTTCATCATCGCTGTCCCCATCATCACCTGCAGACTGCTTAATTAAGATATATATAGATACACACACACACGCACGCACGCACACGCACTCAACAAAAATATAAACGCAACACTTTTCTTTCTGCTCCCATTTTTTATGAGATGAACTCAAAGATCTAAAACTTTTTCCACATACACAATATTACCATTTCTTTCAAATATTGTTCACAAATCTGTCTAAATCTGTGATAGTGAGCACTTCTCCTTTGCTGAGATAATCCATCCCACCTCACAGGTGTGCCATATCAAGATGCTGATTAGACACCATGATTAGTGCACAGGTGTGCCTTAGACGGCCCACAATAAAAGGCCACTCTGAAAGGTGCAGTTTTATCACACAGCACAATGCCACAGATGTGGCAAGATTTGAGGGAGTGTGTTGACAGCAGGAATGTCAACCAGAGCTGTTGCTCGTGTATTGAATGTTCATTTCTCTACCATAAGCCGTCTCCAAAGGTGTTTCAGAGAATTTGGCAGTACATCCAACCAGCCTCACAACCGCAGACCACATGTAACCACACCAGCCCAGGACCTCCACATCCAGCATGTTCACCTCCAAGATGGTCTGAGACCAGGCACTGGGTCAGCTGCTGAAACAATCAGTTTGCATAACTAAAGAATTTCTGTCCGAACTGTCAGAAACCGTCTCAGGGAAGCTCATCTGCATGCTCGTCGTCCTCATTGGGGTCTCAACCTGACTCCAGTTCATGGTCGTAACTGACTTGAGTGGGCAAATGCTCACATTCGATGGCGTCTGGTACGTTGGAGAGGTGTTCTCTTCACGGATGAATCCCGGTTTACACTGTTCGGGGCAGATGTCAGACAGCGTGTGTGGTGTCGTGTGGGTGAGCGGTTTTCTGATGTCAATGTTGTGGATGGAGTGGCCCATGGTGGCGGTGGGGTTATGGTATGGGCAGGCATCTGTTATGGACGAAGAACACAGGTGCATTTTATTGATGGCATTTTGAATGCACAGAGATACCGTGACCCATTGTTGTGCCATACATCCAAGAACATCACCTCATGTTGCAGCAGGATAATGCACGGCCCCATGTTGCAAGGATCTGTACACAGTTCTTGGAAGCTGAAAACGTCCCAGTTCTTGCATGGCCAGCATACTCACCGGACATGTCACCCATTGAGCATGTTTGGGATGCTCTGGATCAGCGTATATGACAGCGTGTACCAGTTCCCACCAATATCCAGCAGCTTCACACAGCCATTGAAGAGGAGTGGACCCCCCCCCCCCCCCAATAAAACAAAACTGCACCTTGCAGAGTGGCCTTTTATTGTGGGCAGTCTAAGGCACACCTGTGCACTAATCATGGTGTCTAATCAGCATCTTGATATGGCACACCTGTGAGGTGGGATGGATTATCTGAGCAAAGGAGAAGTGCTCACTATCACAGATTTAGACAGATTTGTGAACAATATTTGAGAAATGTGGAAAAAGTTTTAGATGTTTGAGTTCATCTCATAAAAAATGGGAGCAAAAACAAAAATATTGCGTTTATATTTTTGTTGAGTGTGTGTGTGTATACATACATACATATATGTATATATATATATGTATGTATGTATGTATGTATATGTATGTATGTATATATATACTTTGAAAGTACAACTAATACATTTGCAACCTTGATAAACGTTACCATCCTGAAGTTGTCATTTGCTCTCCAACAAACCAGCAAGGAAAGCCCAGAAACAGCTTTCACAACAACAAAAAACTGATTTTACTGGGCTGGATTACAGAGTGCATTGCAGAGTCATCTATTAAAATCTGAACCTATTTCTCCAGCATAATGGGCTGTGCAGACTGTGATGCCCCTTTTATGAACCCAAACATTACATGTTCAGCAGGTGCTACTATCTGAACCAAATAGTCTGTGTGTGGCTTGAAATTTTCAGCATGGATCTTTATTAAAAAAGATGGGTTTTGAAATATCCCTACTATCAAGCACACATACCAAGTGGAACAACAGCCTGTTTGGGGAAGAAGATTACAGGTTCTGTGGAGGACAACAGTGATTTGATGCCGTAAAGACAGTACTTAAACCACAGCAACTTAAGTATCTGTCACCTCAGGGTGAAATGAAAGAGAATTTTCTCATGGGATGCAGCGTGTTGTGAGCTCACTCTTTGCTCTGAGATTCGTCCTTGAGGCGATCAAAGATTCCATAATGCGAACACACAAGAAAGAATCCTCTGCAGTGGAAATCCATTTATCTCCCTGAATGGGATGTCTCATCTGACATCTGAGTCGTCTGTTTAATGTCTTCCTTGGTGATAGAGGCCATTTTAAAACCAACTTGCTTTAAGAAAATAAATAAATAAACTGAACAAAACCTGCAAAGTAAACACAGGAGACATAGACCGACACACAAACACAGATAGACACACAAACCAGGCAGAGATAATGTCACCTGTTCAGAATGATTAGCGACGCCTCTTTGTCCCATCAGTTTTGTGAAAGCAGAGGGTAGAATTCAGGTGAGCCTTTTTTTTTTCTTCTTTATGTCTTGATACACGTGCGAAGATGAATGTGCCTTGTTAGATATAATGGTGAGTCTTATCTGGAACCTGCATTTACACCGAGAAGGAAAGACGATGTTCTTCTACCTTCACTTAAAGACTGTACATATAAAAGGACAATTACAAATGTGCCATTGAGAAAAGAGTAAAGTATTTCAGATTTGACATTTTCCTCCATTTAAACTGAATGTTCCCACTTGTCTCTGTTGATTGGTATGGACTGGCTCTCAGCCTTATGGCAATATCAGTGAGTTGTTTTTCATCACTTCGTCTGACAGTGACATTTTAAAAAAAGACATTCCTACCAAAAAACCATACTCAATCCAGCATCTTGCAGTACTTTTTTTTTTAACTCGTTAACATTTCTACAATGTTTTTATGTGCTAGAAGACACATTATGAGCAAAAAAAGCAGTAAACACCAGCTGAGTATTTCAGCCTCCTAGCTGAGTAGTTTTACAATAGGCAAAATTAGTTATAATTACTCAGCATATTTCAAGTAACCAAATGCAAATTAGGCTAGTTTCCAATATCTGTGTAAAACTGGGCTGCGCTATTTTGTCAGAAGGTGGCAGTATTGGCTATGCATGGCTGTAATAAAGAGAGTAGAAGAAGCAAGAAAACAAAACCAAAATTGCCATCCAAACCACATGCTGTTTCTTTTTACCACACAAAGTATTCACTGCTGCTGACATTACAAAGCATGTACTGTTTAATGCAGTACGTGTACAATTGGGATGTACTACTTCATGAAAATGCTGTGCCTTGAATTTTGTGAAATGAGCTGTCATCCTGTCTATGTGTTGTCTGTACTCATGTTAAACAGTGTGACATGCACCGATCAGGCATAACATTCTGACCGCTGACAGGTGAAGTGAATAACACTGATTATCTCTGCATCATGCCACCTGTTAGTGGGTTGGATATATTAGGCAGCTAGTGAACATTTTGTCCTAAAAGATGATTTGTTAGAAGCAGGAAAGATGTTACTTTGACACTTACCACCTACCAAAGCATTGGTGTCATGCCCCAAAGCAAAAATGGTTTGGGAATGGTTTGAGGGCCACAACATTGAATCAGTCGAGCATCTGTGGGATGTACCGGAGAGACAAGCCTGATCCACGGATGCCCACGTCGCAACTTCCAGGACTTAAAGGATCTGCTGCTAGCATCTTGGTGCAAGATACCACAGCACACCTTCTGGGGTCTAGTGTGGTTAATGCCTCAATGGTTCAGTGCTGTTTTGGCAGCAAAATTGTACCAATGCAGTAATAGGCAGGTGGTCATAATGTTATGCCTGATCGGTGTATGTGGCATAACTGTGCAGAGAATTATGGGTCAGAATTAACAAAGAAGCATGGTGACTTGTGTATTGCAAAGTATGTGATGTAGTTGGGCATTCAGGTATTTTTGGCATACATTTGACATAGTATGTCTTGAAACATCCTAAATCTGTCTCTTCCATACTATGTATTGAAGTACGTATATTGGAGCACACTCACATGTATTAGTCGTGCTAAAGACAAGAAAAGAAGCAGAAACAGCTGATCATCTGTGAGTTAAATATTTGTCACATCAGAACTTTTGTTTAAAGGTGATTTCATCTTTTGTTGCGTGCATTAGTCCTTTTGCATAAAGTAAAAACTCAACTCAAGCGACTGTCTAAACCTCCGTGAAATTATGTGAACTTGGGTTTTTGGACATTTTGCTGTTTCCATTAAATTTTTCAAACGCATTACCTCCAAATTCAAGCTGAAAATTGCTTAAGGTGGAACAGGTGGGAAGGAGGGGTGGGTGTAGAAAGAGGCAGAGACGTCATAGATACGCACACACTTAAAGAAGCAATGGTGTTGAGTTACATCGCAGCTATTTAAAGGTAAAAAGGGATTATTTTCATAGGGGTAAAAATCTAAATATGTAACTGATGCAGGGAGAAATGTTTTTTAGAAGTTTATTCAGGGACCAAAGAGAAGCTTTAACATTACCAGAGATTTTCTCCATGAGCTTTCAACATACTTACTTACTTAAGCATAGCTTTTAATGAGTAGAAGAGTTGTAGAAGATGGTGAACAGCATTATATGGGTTGTATTTGTCATGCAGCCTACGTGCTGCTACGCCTCAGGTTTGGACTCAATAAAACCACACTTTGTGAAGTGAATTTTTAGAGGGAGAAGCAGTTTCAGGTTCCTTATTTAGAGACTTAATCAGGACATCTACTGTTTCCCAGAGGAATCATTGTCCTGTCAATGAGGTCTTGTTTTTCTAATTAACAGCAGGTGTTTCTCTGTGTGGCTTCACTTTCAGGTTAAACTTTAAACAGACACTTAATTTCCAAACTGAGAAACCAAGCTTAGAATGGTCCAGAGTGCATAGTATTATATGATGTCACATAGGACCAGAGACAAATGCCTCAGCAACCATTTGTGCAATGTAATATTTATTTATCCGCTCCACTGTGTCTACATGTGATCTCTTTATAAGAGTCAAATTGATTATATTACAATCTTTAACCTTGAGTGCAGCTGACTGGTCTCCCGAATCTATTAAAGAATTTGTGAATGCTTTCGATAGATTAACACAAATCCACAAAGACCACAGCACTCAAGAGCAACAAGTATTCAAACCTGAATGACAAAACAGGTCACTTGCCAGAACAATCTAAACAACCCATTAATTAAATTGCTTGGCCAAGGTTAGGAAAAGATCAGGGTCACTGTGGAAAGAAAGTAGCCGCTGGTGAGAAATGAGACTCTAACCGCAGTCTGTCGTGAGTAATCTGCTTTGTATGCCTGACCATCAAGCCTCACTGCCTCTCCACAAATGGCCTGTGTCAACTGCTGTGCTGGCTGCATCACTTGATACATATCTATAGACACTTACTCACACAGGCCTCATCCCAATCTTCACCCTCACAGACTCACAGAGATACCTGCTTAGCGCATGATGGCTCAGTAATGTCCCACCGTCCAATCATCAAGAGAATGAGGGGTGTGATGTGATTTTTCTGCACTATTGCTCTTCAGTCCACATAGCTGCAGGCCTCCCTGAGGACTCACCCATAGTTCATAGTTAATTTAGTGATGTATAAACATAGTTGTCCTGCCCCCAACAAAATGCAGACAAACCCAGTGGGGATGGTGCACGAACGAACTCAGCGAGGAAGTTTATCTGTCCGCTGCAGCATCCAGACACCTGCTGCTGTGGTTATTTATTGCACGTTTGTAGAGATATTTTTTGTATTTTCAGCCAAATGTCTGCATAGGTGCAGACATTTATGGCTTTCCTGACTGTTGGTTGTTTGCTAAAATGTACAGACTAGGTAATGTAAACAGCACAGCCACAACCTGATAAAAATACATAAAAAAAAAAGAGGGCTTATTATTTAGGTCAGCAGTGCAGCTCCTAAAGAAATCCAGACTTTGAATAAATGCCTTACCAAAGTGAAAATGTTCAGTCTGTAAATTAAACAAAGTACAGCATGGACACGGTGAATATTTTACAAGCAGCTAAAGCAACGGCTTTTCCCCGAATTGTGAGACACTTCTCTGACTTCAGTGAAAGTTTAGAATTTTAGAAAAGTATAGCCCAATTCACACCCCATTTTGTTGTCTTTAATTCATGTGTGTGGTGACTTAGTCAGACAAAGTCATAAAATCAGGTTTTTAGCAGAGAACAGCAGCAGCTTGGTGAACATGTAGTCCCACTGTTTGTCAATAGAAGCAGACAAATTTGTAAATGAGAAAAACTTGACAAAGAATGTAGCTGTATGAACGTAAGCCTTTCTGAAGCCTTGGTTCTTTGGAAACTCATTTTGGATACATCTAACCGAGTTGGACTGCCATCCATGACTGCAGCTCAGCAATGACTGGAACCAGGAACAACTAATGTCATGTTGCAACGGTTATACAGTAATACTGGGGGAAAAAAAAAAAAATTCTTGTAATGAACTGAAGTTGTACTCCCCCCAAAAATATAATGATTTAAAACAATTGATTTAGGTGCTTTTTTGAGTAAATGCCAGGGAAGCTGCACCTGCCAGTGCATGTTTGCTAAGACGGAAGATCTATTCACAATTAAAACAACTCCCTGAGCTTTCTACTAATTTTCTAGTTCTTCGGTTTGTTGCAAATGCCAGATCATTTTGAGCTTTAATAGTATTATTATGACGTATTACTTAAAATGTACCACTCATATTTAGTTCCTAGGCGTCTTTCTTTTCACTACATTGCAAAATGTTTTTATGATTAAATTCTGTTCAAGATTTGGGAAATGAATATTTAACAAGAAACAACTCATTACAATCATCACAACAGTTAAAATTTGCTCGAACATAATGTATAAAATGCGTATCCTTTGCTAATTAAATAATTTGGTGAGTTTAAAGCGTACAGATAGAAAAGGCCTGGATCATGAGAATTACACTACCATTCAAAATTTTGGGCTCACTTGTTCTTAGGTCTTCATGGTGTTACAGTGAGGACTGATTTACCAGTGACTGGACCTAACAATGTTAATACACTAGCATTCAAAAGTTTGGGGTCAAACATCCTTATTTTTTAAAAGAACAACAGTTTTTGTCAATGAAGATAACATTAAATTAATCACAAATACAGACTAGACATTGTTAATGTGGTAAATGACTATTCTAGCTGGAAACGGACGATTTTTAATGGAAAATCTCCATAGGGGTACAGAGGAACATTTCCAGCAACCATCACTCCTGTGTTCTAATGCTACATTGTGTTAGATAATGGTGTTGAAAGGCTAATTGATGAACAGAAAACCCTTGTGCAATTATGTTAGCACATGAATGAAAGTATGGGGTTTTCATGGAAAGCATGAATTCGCCTGGGTGACCCCAAATCTTTGAACGATAGTGTAGTTCGCACATGAGCTTACGTTATAACTTTGTGAGGACTTTGAAGACTTACTGGACACCATCATCTGCCAGATAACAAACAGTGGACAGTGTGGCGCACAAAAAAAAACAAACCCTATTGCTCAACATCAACAAAAGCGAGGAGCTGATTATTGATTTTAGAAAAAAGGAGGCAAAGACATGCGCCTGTGTTTACATGAGTGGAGCTGAGGTGGAACGGTTCCCGGTTCCTGGTCAGTAACATCACAGAGAACCTGTCATGGTCATCACACTTCAAGAGATGACTGTACTCCTTCAGAAAGCAGAATTCCCCTGCCACGTTCTTGTTAACTTTCACAGAGGCGTAACAGAAAGCATCCAAACAGAACAAGACAGGAAGGCTGAGCCCCATCCCAGAACATTATCACTCATCTACTGGCAGTGTCTGCTCAGAGCCTGAAGGATACTCAAAGACAATACCCATCCCAGCCACAGTCTGTTTACTCTACTGCTGTCTTGCGAGTGATACAGAAGCATCCGCTGTCATATCAATACACTTCAAATAGCTCACTGAACTTCCACAATACACCATGGAAACACTTCTTCTTTATTACTTGTTTATGTATTCATAAAATAATTTGTCTGTTTTGTGTCTTGATGAAAAGGACTACATCTCTAACTTCATTATAGAATCTTAGATTTCCTTATCTTAATCAAACCGAAGCTTGGTTCTTTGTTTTGCCAAAGATGTGCAGCTTTGGCTTCTAGCATGTTGCTCATCCAGCAGGGAGATGCACACATACCCATGCGAGCCTGTGACATAATTAATCACTCTTGCAGATCATTAAGTCAGCGCATGAACAGTTTAATGAGTGCATAGCATCACATTGTTTATCGCATCGATTGCCTTTCGCCGTTCCACGCTTCATGGGTATTCAGATCACCTGAGGTCTAGCCAGGAGTAATTTGCTCCGTGCAGCCTTTCCACGCCTGACTTTTCAGTGATTAATGCAGGGCCAGCGCATTTGCGTTAACCTCTCCACACCTCTGACACAAGCTTCCCTCAGCCGTTGCCTTGCACACAGCCTGACGTTTAGCGGCCAGATGCTGAGACAAGAGGGGCTGGAACATTTTGCGGGCAGTGTGTAATTAATGTGTTTGACAGAACATTAAATTCCAGACCACTTTAGAGTCTAACAGCTCTCTGAGGAATACACGCATATGGAGCTGCGTGAGGCATAATGCTAATACCACCTGCTAGGGATGGTTGTGCTGGTTTCAGGACTGTGTTCCCAACAGCTGCAGCTTGTTTTCTGGCATTTTGTTTTGTGTCTCAGGCCAGGAGGCTGAGAAGATGGAAAATAAAATGGTCAGTGAGACACTCTAGCCAACCACCAACATATCCTCAGTCACTGAAAAAACTCCTACAGGGAAAATTTAACCGATGAACTATGAACTTAACCAAACTGCTTTACAGAATGGGTTCAGTGACTTATCTCACACTGTGTGGATCGCTGTCTACAGCTGGACTCAATCCTCCAAAACAAGTCAAGATGCACGCTACAAAGCATGTTTGTGTCATGATTTAAAGCTTGAGAACTTTGGAATAAACATTATTATTTCTGGATGCAAAAGGAGCTGTCTGTTTTCTATTTTCAAAGGATTTAAAGGGATTTCAGTACAGCCTATGTGTCCCTGGTTATCATTCTCATGCTGAATTGCTGGAACAGGTACAAAAGAATTTCAAATGGAATTTCAGTACTAAAAAGTTAGTAACGTCAAAGATAATCACTTGTTTTGTCGAACTGCTTCAGCTGAACTTTGACATGTATTTTTGCAAAGAAAACACCCTGTACATTTTGTCCCTTTCACTTTCAATAATAGAGGAATAATTACTGCAAGACAAGCCTGTTTCTGTGTTTATATGAGCACCTAAGACAGATTTTAACAATAGCGATGCCATCCATTCAGACAGTTTTCTCCTGTTTGCCTTTTTAACCTGAGACAAAACTTCAGCAAGATCCAAGAGGTCCATGAATGACGTCAGTCTGTCAGCAACAAATTCTTCTAAATTCACCCCATAATTGCTCTGACTTCTCATGGCTCACTACTCACTGTCATTTGGAAAGTACTGGAGTGTGATGATGAGATAACTTGTACCAAAGGTGCCTGTTATAATTCAGTACTAGGAGTCTGACTGAAGGCAGATGACACATGATAAAGGTAGCACCTCCAACTTGTGTAATGGGATTCAGCAGAGTCTGATCAGCGCCGCATGAGATAATGCATGTCATTAACACATGAACCGAAAGACCTGATGGATAGTCATCAACCTGATTTCAAAGCATATTATTACACCTGCACAAAATGTGAAAATTCATATGTCCCATTATAATATCACCAAAACAATAATAAATAATCCTAACAAAATCTAAATTAAAATTAAAAATGCACTCCGAGAGTGCAGTACTCTGCCAAGGGTGTTCATTCTTTGTATCATTTCCAATGGATAAGTCCCGATAAAGATACAACAATTGATTTGTAGTAGGATCGCAATCATGTGATCATCAGCAGGCAGCTGACGTAGTGTTCACTTGTAGCCATAGTTACAGAGACTCAGTACTGTCGTCAATGATATAGAAAGTGTGGATCCAGACAATAAGCTGCATCACTGCCAAAATCTAATCAGTTGGTCCTTGTGTCATTTCTGACGTTCCCTGAAAATTTCATCCAAATCTGTTTGTCCATTTTTGAGTAATGCTGCTAACAGACAGACAGACCATCAGACAGACGGACAAATGTACGCCGATCGTCGCATAACTCCACTGCGCTCCTTGGTGGAGTAAAAATTAGCTTGGGGTTCAGACTGTCATTTCAGTTTTAAATTATTATTTTAATTTGAGTCTTTTAAATGTGTCACAGATAACAGCACTGAGATACACAACAATTTAATTCACCATTACAGTAGCTTTATAGATAGTGTGGCCACCTCACACAACCAATGGTGAGGCCCATTAGAAGTCTGCACCTACAGAACTGGAGTTAAACCCTAATTGTAATGCAATTCAAATTGTAATACCAGCGATCAAAAGTGCACAACTTTGAGCAACTGCTGCAGATTATTTTTAATCCATTGATAATTACATGAAGCATCCTATATATGAATCCTCATGGTGTACGTCTACTTGACAGTCATGTCTGCAAAGGCAAATGATAAAAGTGACCAAAGAAATATAAAAATAATAATGAGCTATCAGTGTCTGCGTCATCACAGTGTGAGCAATGGTCTCAACCTGGTCACCCATGTAGAAACTGTCTAGCTCTATCACTTATAAGCAGTTGACTCTAATGTTCCGTTTGCAGTGAGCATTGAGGTTGAGCAGTTGCTTCATTACAATGAAATGACATAACAGGAATATACGTGGCTAAACGTAGCATGAAGAAAAATTTAATGCATCACCTCATCCGTAACGTGATTTCCGCCTGAGTCATGTCAGACAAATCTTCATTAGTGGTGATGGTAAGGGCAACAACTGTCATGATCTGATCACGCTGCTTCACAGCATCATCAAAATACATCTGTTGTTCTTGCCTTGGGGAGAGACTGTATCAGCAGAGTGTACGTACCCAGTGTTTGAGTAATTCAGAGCTGTCCACCGTACCACTGTTGGAGAAAAACATAATCTCTCAGACAAAAAAGATTAAAGTCTCATTTATTCATGTCTACAAAACCGTTTTAAGTCAAGGTCCACAGAGTGCAGAGTGTCGAAAGATAATGTCAACCGGATGCTGACTGTTAATGGCTTATATTTAGTTCATTCCATCGTTTTTTCATTCTCCCTCAGAGGTAGTCTGCTGTGCAGGTGTGTCCTCCTTGTGACTGGATGCATTTGTAGAGAAACTCTTTTGTAAGTAATTACTTTTCTGGCTGGCTGCACTGGGACTGTATCGTTCAGAGCAATCATAGCAATCTTTCTTCACAGCAGTGCTGATATGATATCCTGCATGTCTAGTTTATGTGATGCATCACGACACAGTCTGTTGTTTTATTACAACACGACTTAACATATGATGACTATAGTTAGTGACAAATGAGCAGACCTGAACACGCAGCCGAAGCTTGTTACTTGACTTCCCCTGCTTGCTGTCTACAGCTCATATCATGAAATCCCACAGCTCAGCTCCCCTCCTCCTCTCTGCTGCTGCAGCTGGCACGGCTGCCATCACGACTTTCTCTATTTAGAGGCGCTGCTCGTCACTGCTTTCGGGTTTATTTGTTTTTTCAAGAAATTTCTCTTACTAATTTCAATCATTTTGAGTAATTTCTTGATGCTGTCTCCTCATGTTATAAATGCACCTGATTCATCCTCACATTCCTACCACATCAACCAGTCACATCATAAAAATGACCTGCCTAATATTGAGTACACAACAGCTCTGGTATGGACTCCACATATCGAGGTATGGACTCCACACCAAGATGTTAGCAGCACATAGTTTAAGTCCTGGAAGTTAGGAAGTGGGGCCTCTATGAATCACATTTATGTTTCCAGCACATCTCAAAGATTGGACTGAGATGTTGGGAATCCAAATCCCCTCCTTCAACTCTTTGTCCTGAAAAATGTTTCCAAGGAGCATCATCTGGCTGAAACAGGCTGCTGATCCCAAGGAATACAGTTGAAATGAAGGGGTGTGCATATTCCGTAGCAATGTTTAGGTAGATGGTACATGTCAAAGGAACATCCACATGGATGGCAGGACCAAATGCTACCCAAGAAAACATCATCTAGGACATCGCACTTCCTGCACTGGCTTTCCATCTTGCCAAAGCGCATCCTGGTGCCAGGGCTGCACAGTGGATGGTGGTTAGCGCTGTCGCCTTGCAGCTAGAAAATCCCTGGTTCGTGTCCTGACCTAGTGCTGGGATCTTTCTGTATGGAGTTTACATGTTCTCCCTGTGCATGCGTGGTTTTTTTTTTTTCCAGGTTGCTCCCACAGTCCAAAAACAAGCTGAGGTTAATTGGCAATTCTAAATTGTCCATAGATGAGAATCTGAGTATGCTTGTTTGTCTCGATATGTAGCCCTGTGACAGACTGGTGACCTGTCCAGGGTGTCCCCTGCCTTCCCTGCCTGTGACCCTAATGAGGATTAAGGAGTGTATAGATAGTGGATGGATGGGTTCAGCCTCATACACAGCAAGCTATGTTGGCCTGTGTGTTCTGACATCTTTTTATCATCATAGCAGGAAGGTTATCAACATTTTGTGCTAGACCCCCTTCTGCTAAATCAGACCTAACGGGCCAGCCTTCACTCCCCACATGCATCAGTGAGCCTTGGACACTCATGACCCTGTCACGGGTTCAACGCTTGTCTTTCCTTATCTTTCCACTTTCGGTACACGCCAACCACTGCACACAAGGAACACTCCACAAGGCCTGCCACTTTAAAGATGCTCTGACTCAGCTGACAAGCCCTCACAATTTGGCCCGTGTCAAAGTCACTCAGGTCCTTATGCTGCCCATTTTTCCTGCTTCCAACACATCAACTTCAAAAACTGACTGCTCACTGCGGCCTAATATATCCCACCCACTGACAGGTGCCACTGTAACAAGACAATCACCGTTATTCACCTCAGCTGTCAACAGTTTATTGTTAAGGCTGGTTGGCGTATATCCCAGCATGCATTGGAACCTGAAAGCCTTTCAGTAATGATAATCCCTGAATGATTTAATTTAACTAATATGCATTGTTTAACAATATGTGTAAAATTGAAATGCACTACATTATTCGGGCTGTACAGTGGCTTGGAGGTTAGCAGCGTCACCTTGCAGCTAGGACATCCCTGGTTCACATAATCTTTCTGCATGAGTTTGCATGTTCTCCCTGTGCATATATGTGCATTTTCCCCAGGTTCTCTGGCGTCCTCCTACAGTACAAAATTATGCTCAGGTTAGTTAGAAACTATAAATTACACTGGTGGCCTTCACCCTAAGTCTGCTGGAATTGACTCCAGCCCCCTGCGATCCTAATGAGGATTAAGTGGTGAATGGAGTATACTATTAAAATATGCAATAACTGAAAATTGTGTATGCCGTAAATGGCATTTAAGGGTAGACTTAAGCATACAATTTTACTCAGATTCACACAGACACTGATTAATATTTAGACCAGCTGCTGCCGATCAGTCAGTCCAGTTCAGAGGATCTGACAGCCCTTGACTGTGTTCAGTCCTCGGGTTGATCTGGACTTTGACAGAATGCCCACATTATCTGTCTGCCTTTGATTAAAAGTAATAATAATAATTTGAATTTCTCATGAAATACAGTACATATTTCTACTTTGGAGGAGGATATTCTTAAAAGTAAACTCCAGAAGGAAAATTTACCATTTTTTTTCTATCTGCACCTCCCACTTAACAACTATGGCATTAATATGTAAGCATTAGAGGAGAACAGTGCCTAACTTTAATTTCTCTGCAGTCCAATAATGACTTTATTTCTCATTTCTCTCTGCGCTGACTTTAATTTCCAGATTTCCATCACTTCCATTCAGCTGTGAGGGCATGGTTGTTCACGTCTGTGTTTGTTGGACCTATTAGCAGTTGGATGTCATTTAGAAATGAACAAATAAACAACAAATCCAATCATTGCTGTCCTTAACTGAAGTGTTTCAGACTGACTGTTATGCAGGCATTTCATCGCCTGAGGTTTAGAGGTTCCATTGTGTGCTGCTTTGTCTGTGTTTTTCAATATCTGTGTCTAGAATGTCCTGAGTTATAACTTTATTTAAATACATTTGATATTTGACTTGTCACATAGCATTGAGAAAAAAACATTAACCACTCACAAAACGAGTGAATAACAGTACTTCTGCTTCCGTATAATCATCAAGGGTATTTGAAGCAAACTTTGAAATGTAGCAAAAAAGAATAGACAATTTCAGCTTGATTCCAGGATTTGAACTGGAGAAAATAAACTGGACTACGTAATGCTATTAGAAGGTCATTCTGACATGCTAACTGGTATTCCTCATGTATCATCCTGTCCGGAGATGAAGACAAGTGGAAAAAGCAGATCAGTCATGGGAGTTAAGTTTGCTGAGTCAGAACTTACTTGAATAAAGGAGATTCAATCCTGCATTGTATGAATGAACTCTTAAATGAACTCTCAAAACTTTTTGCAATTTAGGGTTGAAGTTAAAAATAACATTGCCAATATGTGGGATTTATTTGACAGTAAGTGAAGTTTCATTGTCAGCATGTTGGATGAAGCAGAGATGGGGAGTCGAAAAGATCTAAAGGACGGTGACAGCAGCCAAACCCTGGCAAGACAACCAAGAGGCACAAACTCCTGGCAACAGGAGGCTGAAGGATGAGCTGGAACAACTTACAGGACTTATAACATCTCCTGCTATCATGCTGGTGCCAAACACAGACTGTGTATTAAGCTAGATGACCTCTCCGTGAAATCACCCACAGGCCACCATCTTGGCTTTGCCTGACTCCTCCTCACTGCCAGCCAGTCCAAAAATGAGTGCAGGAATGAAGCTAAGATGGGCCTTACAAACATTTCTGGGTCATGGACTGGCTCGTGATGGCACCCACCTGTCACTCAAAACAGCCATACCCTTCATTAAGCAGAATTTTAAGCCTTAATCCAATTTATACAGGCAAGTTATATAAAAATCCTCCCCTGTAGATTTGTCATGAGTGGGAGAATAGGCTATAGAGATTAAAATGGGTTTTTGTACCAGGGTATAAACATGTTCATTTCTGCCGTCCTGGGGTGTTTCTGCATGGAGTTAGCATGCTCTCCCTGTGCATGAGTGGGTTTCCTTCAGCTTCTTCCAGCTTCCTCCCACACTCCAAAAATATGCTGAGGTTAACTGGTGATTCGAAATTGTCCATAGGTGTGAATGTGAGTGTGATTGTTTGTCTGTATATGTAGCCCTGTGACAGACTGAGACCTGTCCAGGATGTCCCCTGCTTTTGCCCGAGTCAGCTGGTATAGGCTCCAACCCCACCGCGACCCAGAAGAGGATTAAGTGGTGTATAGATAATGTATGGATGGATGGTCTGAAGGGATGGATTTGCTTTAGAAGCCAGCCTGAAGAGAACTTTTTTGGAACTACAGTTTCTAGCACTTCCATGTTGATTTCATTTGTCAGCCCCAGAATAGGCCAATAACCACAGGACTCCTTCAAAGGTCTCCTTGAGTTCAGGACTAGTAACTGTTTTGGTGGCAGCCAAACTTTCAGCAGCCTATTAGGCAGGGATGGTCATAATGTTTTGGCTCAGCAGTTTTTGTTTTTTTTTGTCTCAATAAATATGAGTATTGGTTTAGAGTGTGCAAATGTTGTATTGTTATGTTTTCTTTCTTCTCCTCAAGTTAATAATTTTTCATTCTAGTACACAACATCTTTTATTCATTTAACTTTTGAGACCTAGACATTATGTAAAATCAGATCGGCTCATCTTGTAAACTAGGTTTAAAACACAACCTCACAGAGACAAAACAATGTATTCATTATATTAAAGTGAAATTCAGATATGACAATCAGATCTACACCCACGCATTACTTTGAATAGGCACACTGGATTTAAAAAGCATAGACATTCAAACACTCATTTGCAAGCATATATCTGCTCCTTCCATCTTTCCTCTTGTTATTCAGAGGGACCTTCAATCACTAAAGCGGAATTTGTTTTGAAGAGATTGTTCTTGGCAAAATAATGCGATTTGTTTTCCTTCAGTCAAAAGCAGATTCCTTATGAGGATTATATTGGCCTTGAATTTCTACATCAGGGAAATCCAGAGTCATGATCTTCTCAACATCACAAACATGTCGCAACACCACATGACAGTGTGTAAATAAAACAAGGCCCCTTTGTTGCTTTTAGTGTCATGCTGAGTGTTGGACTTGGCGTGCAGATGCTGGAAGGCTTTACATCTGTGTCCAATAGTTTACTTCCTTTGAATAACAAGCACACACTGTCCTCCTGCCACAGATATGATTGTTGATGGCAACTGCTGAAAAGATTTCCTCTTCTTTATGTAAATCTCTTGGATCAGGGCACATCTGCACTGGCCTTTCTAACAGAGGCCAAGCCACACTTTCTTGAATCATTTGTGAGGAGAGGCTGCGTTACAGCATTGTGCAAATGACGAGCGAAACACATATGCAAGAGGATGACCTTCAAACAGAAAAATTGCTTCGAGTTAATCTGTTATTTATGAAAGCAAAACAGATTGTTTAACATAATTTCACAATTTTCTTGACCCAAATGATATCATTTACTTTTTAACATTCAATACCAGTTCCTTCATGCCCTGTATAAAGGGATAGAAGTATAAAGAAAATGACTGTTGGTCAGAAAAACTAGAGAAAATGACAAGATGAAAGATTCACATCAAAAACCATACAGTTCTTTACAATATGTAAATGGAGACCTTTTTAACGCATCAGCATGAAGCAATGTCTTACTCCTATTGATTTCCTATATCTACAGCACTACCCTGAACTCATTCCATCTCTGGGGGAAGAACACAATCTGTATGCATGAAAATACTGTTCCATATGTATGACTCCGCTCGGGACAATCTGCAGTCAACACTTTTTTTTCTGGCGAAATATACAATTTCAAAAATTGTGCCCATTTTATTGCTACTCTATAAGGGTATTATGGAAAATAAAACCATCTTATTTGTCTACTTTGTAGCTGTTTATTTTGCATGTTTATAGCATCGCCGCCAGTGCTATATTCCTAAGTTCTGCGAAGTGTGTGTGCCTCTGCGTGTGTGGCTGATGGCTGGCTAGCAGTGGCGTGTGATTGGCCGTTTGAAGTGATTGCAGAACTGTCTCATCTGCTGATTGGCAACCATTACCACAGGTAGGCTTCACTCTCTCATCCTGCAGCAGCAGTAGCAGCTCGACAGCTTTAGTGTGATGCAACCTGATAGAAAGTCTGCCACTTGTGTGCAGATAATTGACAGTATAAAGAGGTTGTTTTTTTGTTTGTTTTTTAAAGGTGTTTAATGTAAATAGACATCATGCTTCATGCCCCAATTTTTCAACTTGTTGACTTGTCAAACACAGGTGTGACTAATAACGGTAATACTGTTTGCACTACATTTAGGTGTTGCTTGCACACTGTCACCTAAATAAAGTAGAGTCAACGTTAATGATATTAATTACATCTCTGTGTTTGCTCCTTTGACAAGTCAGAATGATGTGAAAACGGTGTGCATTGTCTAAATGGAAAAATCTACTAACTTTCAAAAACATATGCTACAAAGTGTCTCACAAGGTAATAAGACGAGATCAACGAAGCAAAGATTAACTAGACAAAACAGAGCAGGGCTACAAGATTTCAGCAGAAAGATCCAAGACAAGATGCAGCCATTGAATCATTAAATAAATAACAACCAGGACAGGTTTCGGAAGATAAGAAATAAGCTCCAACAGAGGCAAATATGTGCTTCGTAAACAAATGAAAACAGCAAACACCACAACTTGCACACAAGATGACACGATTTTATACTTGCAATAGCATACAGTATCTCCACTATGGATTAAGTGCTGTTTTTGCCACTGTGGCACCACAGTGGCAATAACTGGAGTAATGGAGCAAGTGAACCTTGAGGCAAGACAGAAAACAAGATAAAAATGTGCAAATTCAATACATTTAAAAATACTGAAAAACGATACAAACAGGATAACAACTTGCATGATCAATGCCTCAATTAAAGATAAAAGACAAAAATATTGAAACCACTAAGAGCAACCAAAAGCCTTTGAAAACATGCATGTCAGGAGATTTGTTTGAGAAGTGTCAGTGGAGGGGGAACTTTAGACTGAAAGAGAAAGCTTTGAAGCTGCTACCATAGAGGCACAATCTCACTTACCCACCATCTTCGGTGGTGGAACAGCTAAAGGCAGCTATTCTGAGGATGTAGAGGTAGAGTAGTGTAGAGAGGTCTATCAATAGCACATCTGTTAGTCACACTACCCACTTACTGCCAGATTTCCTGAGGCTAATAATTATATTTATAGTTCTAATTATTACATCCTGTATGTTTTTAGGTTTGCTTTCACAAAAATAGCCAATTAGTATGTTTACATCCAGGCAGCGCTTAATACAACTTCTGCATCCTTGACACAAAAACAGGACAGTCAGTGAAATTAAAATCAGAAAAGTAACGTATTGAAGCAAAGATGCTAGAAAAAGAAAACAATGAACAATAATGTGTTTCTGGCAGTGTCTTGCTACTTCCCTTGTGTTTCTTGTCCATCTTCTTTCTTTGTCTTTCGGATGTGTTTGTGGGCATGGATGATCCACTTTCACTTGCTTATGGGATTCTTAATCAATCCCCTGCTGCATACAATTCCAGCAGTTGTATGCAGTCTTTGCCAGTTTGTTCCACGTTGACTTGTGCTAGTTCTGCTTTGACGAAACCTTAGATCTGTGCATCCAGTGTGCTCCTTCTACGACTGCTCGTGTCCAAGGTCTCATCGCAAACTGACCAGTAACACAGGCACCGCTCCACTGTTCAGCTGGACCCCTGCAAGCTCCACACCTCTGTTTTCAGCTCCACCGGTCACCACACAGTCAGTTAGTCACCACATCTGCTCGATATCACACTCAGCGCCTTCACCAAAGCCTGCCTAACCTCCAGACCCCTCTGGAAACCACACCTGCAGCCAGATGCTGCATCCCCTCCTTGAGATCCTCACCAAGCCTCCCTCACCACCGACGTGCTCAATTATAATTAACTGTCTCTGAGTCTTTCCTCCTGTGTGAGCTGAGCCGTGCATTTGGGTCCAGACTCCGATTCTTCTAATTAGAACAGAGATGTTTTGGAGAATTCTGTAGATCCCTCGCTAAAATATAATGTGTCATTGGCTTTGTAACATTCAAAGGCAGAAACATCCAGTCACATCTTTTTTGTTGTCTCAATACATGGAAGTATACATTCACAGTGTGTTTTTTTTAAATCCCATCTTTGAAGCAATAAATCTTCTTTTAAGTGCACACCATCTTTCATTCATTCATTTAAGTTTTGATACCCAAACAGCACTTCAAATCACATAGACTGAGCATGTAAATTAAGGTTTAAACCCAATCCCCTCCACATAAAATAGAATGTTTTTGATATTTTTAAGTGAAATCCACCTTCAACACTTTATTCCAATCCCAAACAATAAAAGGATCACTAGTAAGGAGGAACAATTTTTGAATCTTATGTCTGGGCGAAGTCAATAAAACGTTTTCTGCAGCTTTAATCAGATTTAAGTTGTAGTTCTATATAAGCAGTTTCTATATGCTAGTGACCATTGTCATTGCTGCTGTTGTCCCCCTATCCAGTTCAAGTCATTTAATATTCAGGAAGTGCTGTTACCATCCAATACGATGTTTCGAAATCACACTCACAGCAACTATTGTGGATTAATTGTAGTACCTTGTTTCACCACCAGATGGAGCCACTTACTGTGACAACCAAAGGAAGCAGTCATTCAGATTATGGGTGGTTCTTTGTTAGCAAACAGAGAAAGGGGTTTAGCTAACAGTGGGGCCACCATGACCAAATCTTCTGTGATGCATAGTGGCCTGCAGTCAGGTCTTATATTTGAGACATCAGTTAGGACAGCATCCTGATATCAAAATGAAATCACAGCTGCCTTCCCAGTCTATGTCATCTGTCTGCTGACTAGATCAGCAATGTCAGCACAGGGTAAATCACAGATGGTGCCTACCAATACGACACCTGTGTTGGAGCAGGCTTAAGCAACGTGTCTACAGAATCCGTTTTTCGTGCATGGAACATCACCCGCTCGGTGGGCGTGTCATTAGTGGGCCAGTAGGTGGTCACATGACTGCCACTTCACTTCTGTCCAGCAGAAGCATCAGACCAACAGACAGGCTCAGTTGCAAGCTTTCTCTTTTAGTTCTGTGAAAAGTATTTCTGAAAGCATGTGGTGAGAAGTATGTTGTGCAGTTGCTGAATCTGTTCTGATTTTAGTTCAACGATGACTAGTTTGGACGTTTTACGTTTAAGTTTCACGATGCGACAGACCTCCACTCCCCACGTGGCATTTGCATAAAGTAGAAATTAAATTTCTTTATGCAAATCAGCTCCAGGGTGACGTGCCGCAATGCAGCTTGAAACGCACCTCAACACAAATGCACCGCTGTGTGGACCTTTAGGTTTGTGCCGATGCTGATCAGATTAAAAATGCAGTAACTGCTGCTGATCCAAATCTTAAAGATGGGACTCAAAAGCTGTACATCAGTGTTTGCTAACCCCACTGAAACACTGCTACTCCTTATGCAAGAGTTAAAAATGAAAGTTCAGTATTTCATCCATGCTAAATATTATTATTTGTGCACCATCACTGAGGTGTAAAGTTGTACAAATGCAATGTTCCTTCAGTCAAATGTGACACATTGTAGGTTAAGATGGTTGTGAGAAAGTCACACCATGGATGCTGTGGGTTTTGCTCTGCTGTGGTAAAGTCCAAAAACAATCTTTATGGGTACTGCTGGACACATGCGGTATTGTGTTTTTAATTGTGAAATGTATGTGATAGTAGGCATTTGCGATTACTTGGCTTTATTAACAAAGTCTCGTGACTGTACCTTGTTGTAGTTGTGTACAATTAAACCTTTTTCTGTAAAATATTGCAGCATTTTTGCCCTTGGCAGTAACCAAGAAAAAAAGGGAATGTCATGCTACAAATCCACAGCTGAAATGTAATTGGTGTTATGCGTCAAACCCCCCTGGGCTGGCGACAACACCATACAACTCTCTGGGGTTTTTGGTAAAATGGCAATTTTAGAAAGGATGAGAAGCCTTTTTTTTTTTTTTTTTTTTTACAGTAACTTTGTTGTGTTTGTCTTGTTTTTGATACAACTCACCCCAAAGCTAAATTCCTTCTGACACAAAACAAAATGGCAACTTTTCGCCTTAACTTTGATTTAAGTGTTCACCCCTGGGAGCAGGAAAAACATGACTTTCCTGTCTCATGGCCAGGTTTCCCGAGGCTTTTCTCTTGTGTCATCAGTCATCAGCAGATAAGTTAGTCTGTAAGTCTTTGATATAGTTTGTTGACTGTTGTTTTTTCTTTGGTAATAGTATAAAGTTAGGCCATCAAATAACACAAGGATATATAAAATAAAATGGAGACCTATACAGTAAGTCATCTGTATTTTAGGTCACGTCAGCCCTGACCTGAAATGTCTTCCAGATTCTTAGGTTTCCTCTTTTTTCGAGGATTAAAAACACCACCAGCAGCGAACAGTCAAAAACTGCTTTGAATGAACTGATGTCTCCAGTCTCCCTGAAATCCCATGTAAGTTGATGAGCACCTGGGTGCCAACAAAGCCAGATTTCTTTCCGCACTCCAACAGTGACATTAACGTTATTGCGGCTGACAGTGCCAAACCCCAACTCTTTGATTTTTTTTCTCCACCTCTCCACTTCAACGAAAATTGAACGCATTCAAACGTCAGTGTGCTGGTGAAATAATAAAAGCTCCCTGTTGATCTGTGAGGCAGCATCCACACACTGTTTGACTAGAGAGCCATGCTTGGATAGAAACTGCAGTGACACAAACATCCTAGAAATTATGCATTCTGACTGTTGTGCATTATTTTAATTTTAATTAAATAGTTGGGAAAATAAAACCCACCAGGCAAAGAAAGAGTGATGGTGAACAGGAAAAGGTACTCTACTGAAGCTCCTTTGACCCTTTTACTTCTCCTTATCCTATTAGTATTTGATGTAACAATTATTCCATTGTGAATCTGGAGGAAATGAAAAGTACTGTAGACTGCTATGACTAGCTTGCCTGAAGCAGAGAAGGGACCTATTATCTAGTTTCCATCAGAGCTGTAATTTTACTAGATCCTTTCTGAGAAATGACTCAGCGGCACAGTTTGTTATTATTCCTTTTTTTCTGTGCCTGCGACTCATATTAAATGTTTCAAACAGTGATGTCTTATTGTAAATATGCCATGTTATTGATCTGAATGAATGCAAAGAAAACCTAAAAATGTGGTTGAGTGATGTGGCTACCATGAAACAATTTCCAATGATCTTTTTCACTAAAGCTTAATGAACATACAGTTGGATACAAAATGTCATCCAATTCATGCCATTGACAGTTTGCAGCAATTTTTCACCTGATAAAAAATCTCTGCTCTTCAAGTTTCCAGCAGACAGACATTTCTGTCTAAGCACCATCATGATGCAAGAGAAAGCACTGGAAGTCAAATAGTTCTTTCTCAAATCATGGCCGGCCTTCTTAAAAAAACCTTGTGGAAACTGGATGAGCTGTCTCTAACTCAGTACACTGTGCTCTGTTCACTGAGAGATAGAAAAACACATTAAATCACAGACATAGTATTTGCTAAATCAAGAAAACAAGACTGCAATCAGCAAAAGTCTTGTCAAAAGAAAGCTATCTAATAGCGTCTCAGAGGACAAGTAGCATCTCTAACCCACTTCTCAGGAGGTGAAACAAGGACAAACACTTGAAGACAAAGTAGTGTTTCACAGTAAATGATAGGGGAAAAAAATCCTTTTACTGATGGATCCTAATTAGTGGAAGTCAGTATGTAGGACAGGAAGAACAGCTGAAGAGTTTACGACAAAAATGCTTGATCTCAGTCAATATCTACAATTATTTATAATTTTTAAAGACGTATTCTTAATAAAGACCATTAGAAAAAAAGATTCCATCTTAATTAAACCATCCCAGTCCCCTGACCAAGGTGGAGGCAGCTTTCTATTCTCCAGAGACCTCCTTCCATCCTTTGGTTTGAAGGTTTGTCGAGAAGGATTCTTACTGCAGCAGGATAATGAGACAAACACACCTCGAAGCTTTGACCTGAAGACCAAAGAAGACCGAGGAGAGCTGACTGTCATGGACTTTCTTCCACACTCAGCTAACCTCAATGCTACTAAACATTTATGAGGAACTGAAGACTGAGAAACAATGAAAAGCTCACTGTCACATTATTAAGGGATAGCAAGGGTTTTGAGGGTTGAACAAACTAGTGGAGTCCATGCAGGTCAAGTGCTGCTATTATTAAGACTAAGACATGGACAAAAATCGAACAATGAAAAAACACAATATTATTTCTGAAAAAAAATGCTAAATATAAGTATTTGGTCATTTTCACACTTTCGGGCCTTACAAAATATATCTGTGAGCCTAAATATTAGCACAATTAAATGATTTTAGATGGCTGGCTTTTTGCTGTTAATGGCTTCAACTTGAGTTGTATTTTTATGTTGTTGTTGTTTTGCCTGCATTTGTTTATATTTCAGATAATTGAGTATGCTGAAATTACAACTAAAAGTTTCTGTTTGCTGTGTATGATGTGATGTCTTGACAACTAATAATGAATCATCGATGGGATCAGCGAGTGTCACGAAGGTCCTCTCATGTAATTTCTTAGCAGATTTATGTTTGTTTATTCATGATGAATATAATTACATTCTCACAATGTCGAAGTCACTGTAAATCTAAAATTAATAGTGTGTGTCGTTGATTATGAATTTGAAAGATCTGAAAGAGGGCTGCGCATTTACTCTTTGGTCAGCACTTTCGCCTCGCAGCTAGAAGAGCACCGATTCACATCCCAGCCTTCATGGGATCTTTCTGCATGGAGTTTGCATGTTCTTCCTGTGTAGTGTGGATTTTCTCCGTCTTCATCCCACAGTGCAAAAACATCCATCCATCCATTATCTATGCAGGGGATCCTCAGTTTACGATGTCCTCAACCTACGGCATTTCGTCGTTTCATCGTAACTGGTTACTTGGAACTAGCTTGTAAGCGGAGTGGACGAATAGATCTTAACGCTATAAGAGGAAGATGGCTTTGCTTTCATTCGCCTTTTGTACGCCACATTGGATTTATTGTACAGTGTTTTTATGTGTGAGATTATGATTTTACCACTGCGTTATACACAGGTCCCTGCATAGGAGAGTGTGAGTGCCGACTAACAGCGAAAATCGACTTACCAGTCTATCGCAGGACTCCACATGCAGACAAACAATGACATTTACCTTTACATTTAGAGACAAAAAATTAACAGCATGTTTTTCAACCGTGGGAAGAAGCCAGAATACATGGAGAAAACCCACACATGCACAGGGAGAACATGCAGAAAGATCCCAGGACGTGATGCGAGCCAAGAATATTCTAGCTGCAAGGTGAAAGTGCTAACCACCACACAACTGTGCAGCCCATCCAAAAACATGCTGAGGTTAAATGATAACTCTAATTTGCCCGTGTGAATGTTAGCGTGATTGTTTGTCTCTATGTGTCGCCCTGTGATAGACTGCTGTCCAGGCTGTCCCCTGCCTTCACCCTAAATCAGCTGGAATAGACTCCAGCCCGCCATGACCCTATTGAGGATTAAGCGGTGTATAGATAATGGATGGATGGATGATATGAAAGTCAGACTATGGAACTGAGCTGAATACTCACGAGATGTCTATCATGCAGGAATGATGATGATGATTCAGGGGAAATGAGAAGTCACATGCAATAGCAACCTGACCATTCAGCCTGAACTTACTATTTTGAAGCTTTATCCAATTATATACTCTGTACACTCCACATGCTGCCGCTATCATGCTACAGTGAGCTCTACAAGGTGTGCTGAGTGGTAAACCTCAGGTCCAGTCTTACTGTACACTGATGCTAATAGCCCCTCATGGGAATGAGCTGTTGCCTCACACCTGCTCGAACTCTTCGGTCTCCTCCTTCATCAGCTCAAACGTAGGTCTAGGTTTCTGTCGTGCTTCATTCTCTTGCAAGTGCAAAGGTAATTTAGAGCAAAGCAGAGAACTGATAGCTGTCTTCTTAAGTCTAAATTGCTTCTCTCGGGCTCCTTGAATGTGTGAATGCATGCTGTCAAGTGCTTTGACCTTGGGAAACATTCGCTCTGCTCCCAGAAGTAATTTGTCAAAGTGTTGATGTCTGCAGAAGAAATGTGAGGTCTCACAGTTGCTGGTTGACTGCATGAACACATCACATATCAGATGACATTAACTATGCTTCTTTTAAAATCCAAGCACTTCATCTTCTTTAGTACCTACAGGCTCATAGCTTGCTCCTCCAACACTGCGACTTTTTCTCCTGTTTTAATGTTTTATGTTTGAAAACTGTATTTTCTTTCATGTTTTATTAAGAGCAACAGGGGAGCCATAGCCGTATCTGAACAGCAACAGCCTGACAGCCTTGATGCCTCGAGTGACACTCTAAATGCAGTTGACACATTTTATATTACATTTTTACTGCATAAAAACTCTTGATTTATATTTCTTTTACAACTGACATAAAAAGCCAACTTATGCTCAAGTGTAACACAAAATCACACAAAATAGGACATCATTTAGATGCAGCTTTCCTTTGAACTCAAATTTTTCTCTATTTGTTTTATATATAAATGCATTTATTCCGATCCATTAATCCACTGTTGTTTCACAGCAGTGAAGGACAACTCTTGTGTTAACTGATGTTTTTAGTGGCCTTGGTTCCATATAGCTGTCAAGTAAACTTTTGAAATGCTACTACAAAAGAAAAGGGAAAACAGAATGAAGTGAATAAACTGGCCCGCATGGTGTTACACATGAGTGTAATAATCAAGACAAGAAGCCTCAAACAAAATCACTTCTTTGACAGTTACTAAAAATTCTTAAAGAAGAAGAAGACAGAAACAATACTTTGGTCATATGCAAGAGAAAATGGAGAGAAGTCTTGAGAAATTGCTTTAAATGGGAAATGTTGTAATTATTCTGTCATGTCCGCTCTTATTGACCTGCTAAAAATGGGTTTTCAATCTGCTGTGAAGTATTTCTGAAGCAGTCAAAAACTATGTCATATGAGCAGAAAAGCTGTTTTTGTGAAATCTGGGGATTTTTTTTTCAGAGTCACCCATTTCCATTAATTTTCTCGGCTTCAAAATATGTCAAAAATTTCATTATAGAAACACAGCTAGTGCTTAATACACTAAATCAGCACTGCCAGTTTATGCCTTTGCATTTTTCAACCACCCCCTCCCTGTTTAGGACACAAAAGTCTGTTTTATTCTCAGTGACGACCATAGACAAACTTGAAAAGAAGTCACAAATATTTAATTACTTTTTTTTCGTGTCTGTCCTCTCCTCAAACACCTGAGCACTCAGCAAATACAACTCAAGCAGGAGGAAATGAGATGTGTTGTTAACGACTATTTTTAGTTTCAGAATGATACAAACTGAACTGGCTAAACAAGTAATATTTGTTAGTAGGATGACATCATTGTTGTTTTGTACATTTTGTGGAATTTATTGACAAAATTACACATTAAGTCTTGGCAGCTTTATTCTTCAGTTGAAAGGGGATAAATAGCAAATAGGCCTCTGTACGTCTATGTAGATATTCCATTAAAAATCAGCCGCTTCCGGCTTGAACAGTCATTTACCACATTAACTATGTCTGGACTGTATTTCTGATTAATTTAATCTTATCTTAACTGGAAAAAATGCTTTTCTTTCAAAAATAAGGACATTTCCATGTGACCCCAAACTTCTGAATGTGCATACATAGAACAGATGCTTTGACAGTGAAGAACAAAATGTGAAGGCTATTAAGCCTCTTATTATAGGAGCAAACGCTAAGCATGAAATACAAATACAGTGATGGAAATGAAACTCAGACCTTCTGTAGGTCTGACTCAGTCAGTGGCTTTGAACCTGACGCACCTTCTTACAGAGTTCAGTGCTTGTATTTGATGGTTAATTTTATTCATTTATTTCCTTGATGGAATCTCATTCCTCTTAATTCATTCGGCTTGAAGCTTGATGTGAGGCTTAATTGGTGAAACAAGTATCCCCCTCACTGTCCCCCTCCCCCCTCCCTCGCAATTTGACCTTCAGAAGCGACAGATGTGATAACAGATTAAGGTCAAGATAAAGGACATGAAAGTCCTATTTGCTCAATTGCAGTACACATAAAAAAGGTCAAATTTGCGTCAGTGCCTACGACGCAGTGCTACAATGAGCCCTGCAGATGTGCTTAGAGCTAATGGATTATACTGACACGGTGGGCATGTCTAAAATAGCCTGGCGAGCTGAGCCTCCCTCGCAGTAGCGTTTCACAAAGAGGGATTCAATCTGTGATTTTAGCCAGTCATCCCAACACTCAGTGGAGGAGCTGGGTGAATAATTAGAGAAATATTTCAAACACAGAGAGTGTTTACTCTGCTCAGCACAGACAGATGTAGGAACAACCGGTCAACAGAGGTCAGGGTCTTGATTACTGTAAGAAAACAGTGATCTTCTTGACGAGGTGTTTCAGTGGAGGAGATACGCTTATTGTGTTCGTTTCCAAAAACTGGATGAGAAGATTGATGCTCCTCCCATGTAAATGGGTTCAGCTTAGAGCTGGAGATAGAAGGCAATTCATCAAGCTTAAAGTGGAATTAGACAAGTTTTTTGCTTTAACTAATCATTATGTAGTAAATGTTGGTTGCACAATGTAATGGCTATAGAATAATCACACAATCAGGGTTAAGATTGATTCCCTATAAGCCTCGCTTTCACTCTGCAAGTCTGTCTGCCACCAGCCACCAAATCCAAAACAGAAAGAGGAACCCTTTTTAGTTTTGTGAAGAAGCTGAAACAGTGGACAGTGAAACTTAAATGCTTCAGTAAAAGACATCTCAAATTGTTTGTTGGCTCGTGGGGAGATTTCACCTCTCATCCAAGACTCTTCCTACGTTCTGACTGGTGGGGAGTCCCAGGCACTTATTCTCAGCCCAAACTCACATGGTTTTCCACTCACACCTGGAGGAAGCCTCTTTGATCCAGTTACCTTCCACTCACCTTCTACCGAAGCACTTAGGATTACCATGATCTGGAGGACAGAGAATCTACACTGACAAGCTGGATTAACTATGGAAACAAAACAGAACGAAACCACTGCCAGGGGAGATGAACAAGGCGAAGAGGGAGAGTGATACAAACGGTTTGACAAGACTGAACCTCAGACAGGCTCAATGGAGAGAATGTGAGAGGGTTCAAGTCAGCATTCAGACCAGCAAGTAACCAAACCAGCCTGTTTATTAACACAAGCCAGAGCTTATTCTTCTTTCTTCTGTCTTATTTCTTAAATGGTGTGCATCGTTTTGGGTCCTGTGTTGTTGGTTTCTGAGCAAATCTAAGGCGTTCTGGTCTTTTCAACACTAATAAGACTGACAAACTCCAGGGGAGGAAAGATGAAGAAGTCGTCCGTTGCCAATTTAACCTAGTCCACAGTTTTTTCTCAAAAAAACAAAACATCTGTCCACATGTAAATACTAAAACACAGATGAAGTGCTGTCAAAAGCACATCAGAACCACAAGTGGTATCACCCTAAAGAAAAACACTATTGTCCAGTTCCAGATGCCTGTGACTAAATGTTTGGTGCCTTCGTACACACTGTGTGATCTGTAAGTTGTAATGTCTAAATGATGCACTGAGGGATAATATTGTTGAAGGTGAATTTATTTTTCCTCAGAAACGTCAGGTTGCTCATAATGTTTTGTTAAAAGATAGCTCATTAAATCTGAACATTTTCAGAATGAACTGTTTTGCACTAAAACTAAGGGAAAAATCTGGAGTTGTCATTACTGATAGGTTGGTATGTTATGATTTTACTGGTCCGGCCCAAAATTGAACTGAATTTTTTCCCTGAACTAAAAAGAGTTTGACACCCCTACTCTGTGTAGTCCTGTGATAGATTGGAGACCTGTCCAGGATGTCCAATGCCTTCGCTCTAAGTGAGCTGGGATAGACTCTAGCCTCCTGCAACCCTAATGAGGATTAAGTGGTGCACAGATAATGGATGGAAGGATGGATGGATGGATGGATGGATGGATGGATGGATGTGAGAATCGGGCCAAAGACTAAAAGCAGAGTAAAACAGGTGGAAGGAGGCAGGTAGCTTCTTCTAATAGCAGAGATTTGTAGCTCCTAGTGACCTCACATTTTCTAACTGCGCGATTAAGTAGTTGCTTGTTGAACTTGTTCTAACACATGATTCACATCGAAAATGTTGAGTATGGAGACTTTGGAGTTTAAAATTTAGTAACTGTAATTGTAACTGGCAGAACCAACCCGGTCTCACGGGGATTCGTGAAACTGTCACGTAAGTTTTAGTTTCGGTTTCGTGCGCACCAACACGATTTCGTCATGTTTTTCGTGCCGCTCACCACAAAATGTTTTTCGCTGTGGTAATCACATCTGAAAGTGGTTTATACCGGCGGATTCATGACGATCTAAGCTGTCCATCGGCGTATACTGCTTGTGTGATCGCGTTTGCGGCCGTCGGCCGCCGGACATTCTTGAAATTCCTATGCAAATTGGTAAGTGTACCACCGGCTTATGGTTAGCTTATGGTTAGGTTATGGTTAGGATTATGGTTAGGGTTATGTTTAGGGACGATGTCATGCAAAATATAGCGTTGGATTCGCCGCGGTTTTACATTAAAAATATAATATACACATTCTTTTGAAATACGTTCTGAGTGGCACGAAAAGTCCGCCGTTTAAAATACATTGGTGTGCATTTCGTGGTGAGCGGCACGAAAAACATGACGAAATCGTGTTGGTGCGCACGAAGCCGAAACAAAAATTTACGTGACAGTTTCACGAATCCTCGTGAGATCGGGCTGGCAGAACAGTGGTAGGCTGAGTAACAAAAGCACATAACTCAACAAGTAATGCAACTCTTTAAAATTGCAGGGAATAATTAGTGAAGCAGTAGTGATTTCACCAGTGCAGCATGAAAGTAGTGTTTATATTCCCTTCAGTGTCTTGCTCACACATTGTCTCCCTTTCTGTTATGTTCACTCCCCCTGCAGCATTATTTTATTTAATGTATTATTTAATTTACAGGTTAAATGTCAGCAGTTCAAATATCTTACATGTGCGTTCAATGTCTTGTTGCTTTTTGTCTGTGCTACACTGCATGCAGCTCAGGCTGTCCTGTCCTCAAGGCTCCTGCTGGATGTTTGGCTGGACTCTGTCTCATTAATATCCAGCCTACTGGCAGCCTGCACTCACCGACTATAAAAGTAACAAATGCGGCAAGTGAGACGGTGACAGAACACACCATAAGACATTAATGACTTTAAGGAGTCGGTGCACCGTTGCACATCATTTAGGTAGCCACAGTTACAGTTTTGGCCCTTACAAATGAAGTCAGGACATCAATCTGTGCGTGTAATATCGGTCTTCTCACGCACAACAGTTTTGTGGCCCCGGTGGTGTCATCACATTTTGTAATAGGAGCACAATGTCTTAAAAGAGGCACAAGTTTAGTGGACATTCAAGGTGTGGAGAGGCACATGGGCTTTTACAGATACTTCACAGATTTAGGGGTATTTTGCAGTGCAAAGAAGCTGTTTTTTCGAATAAAAAGCTTTTCTAAGTTAACCATCATCATGAAATCCTCTAGAAAAAAATCCACCAAAACCTTTACTTGCCTCAACACACCTATTAAATATCTTCTAAACGCTGTGTTGAATAATTGACTCCGTCTCTGCTGCTACCACGCCGGCTATTTATTTCCATCATCATGCATATTTCAGTGCCTGCAGTCAGGGTTTGTTGTGTGGACCAGACACATATGTTAATTTTATGAGTTTTTTTGTTCTGTTTTTGCTTTTATCCCTGTCCAGCGCTCTCAGGATTGTCACGATTGTGATCTGTTGCCTTCATCTCACTCATATCTCACCCAGCAGAGAAACTAGCGTCACACTTCTGAAGCTGTTTCACCTCGTAACAAAAAAAAAAGATATTAGTGTAACTATAACATACATCTAAAGCTACTATAAATTGAATTCTATGATTGCAGCACCTTTTAATATTTCAAAGAATTAGCAGCACGAGTTGCTGAATGTCAGGCTCCTTTTTGATGTTACCACTGGGAGGCGCCAAAGCTGGAAATCTTATTGAATTATTTGACCACAATTAATAAATAACCTATAGTGTGTATGTCTCATGTATTATACTGTACAGTCTTTTAATTACCAAAAGCTGAAATGTACACTTTTTGTCTGTTCTCTTACCTTGTCAGTTAAAAAGCCGGACCTTGCCAGATTTTTCAGATTTTTCTCCACTGTCACTGTAAAGCTGCACACATCTGTGGGCTATTCCAGTCAGCCTACATGAGGATTTTGTGTGCTTTTGGTTTAGCGTTGTGCGTAGTAGTTGTGTGTGTGTGTGCCTGTATTATTTATATTGTGGGCAACATAAATCTGTTTACAGTTACTTAGGCCCGCCTACCTTTTGGAGACAAAAAGCAAGTCTCCATTATGTAAATCATTAATTTTTACTGTGATGATTGGGTTTAAGCTTTGGATGAAGTCAGGTTTTGGCAACTACGATTAGACTTCGAGTAAGTTTCCCGGAAATGGATGTGAGTCAGTGTGTGTGTGTGTGTGTGTGTGTGTGTTGCATAAAGAGAAAAACAGAGACGAAGATTGGTGGCACTCCACAGACCATCACCAATCACTTGATGCAGTCTGCAGAGTCTTTTAGTTCAATTATTAAACCCCGATGTGTCCAGCCAGCCCACACACTCAGCCCAGTTTCCCGGTAGTGTGTCAGACAGCTTCACTGTGTTCTGGAAACTGATAGATCCAATCTAGGGTCAAAATCTTTTAAAACACACAAAATGCAGCCATGACAAACAGCAGTGTTATGGATTAAAGGTTCTAGATGGAGCTACAAACCACCAGGAGAGGTTTTTTGTTTTTTTTAGACAGAAAATGATGTGACTGTTCATTTGTCAAGATGAACTGGGAAGTGCCAAAAAATATGTCAAATTATAATTAGCCAAACACATACCTCATCATAATTATCAATCTATCCATTCATTTTTTATACACTACCCAATCTTTATTAGGGTCACAGGGGGCTGGAGTCTATCCCAGCTGACTTTGGGTGAAGAAAGAGGACACCCTGATAGGTCACCAGTCGATCATAGGAATACATATATGGACAAACAATCACTCTCACATTCACACCTAAAGACAGTTTAGAGTTCCCAATTTACCTGAGCATGTTTTTGGACTGTAGGAGGAAGCCAGAGTACACTGAGAAAAGCCACGCATGCACAGGGAGAACACGCAAATTTCATGGAGAAAGATGGAGTGGACATGAACCAGAGATCTTCTAGTTGAAAGGGGATAGTGCTAATCATCAAGCTACTGTGCAGCCCTCATCATAATCATATTTGAGAAACTAAATCAAAGCAAATGAAGCAAAAATGTTAATTACATTGAAGATGACTGGAAAGACACATGGCAAACACCTACTACTGTTCAATCAAGGTGAAGGTGTCTGGAAACAAGCCCATTTTCTCAGGTTGTATACCCTCAGCTGCCTTCCTTGCTTCTTAGTCCTTCCTTCCTGTGATGTAAATGAAGGAGGTCAGGAGCAAACATGACTAGTTTAGGAAGCAGACATGTACCAAAATGAGAAATCTCCGCTTTTGAGTCACTGTTGCAAAGCAGCATCAAATAAATATGACATCTGACATTGTTTTCTCGCCGCACAGCTGCATTTTATGACCTCTGTCAGAAGAGCAGAACAGGGTTCACATTAACTTGCAGTATACGTATAATTCATTTCACAGCATCAAAGAATGCGATGAAAATATACGGATTTAATGTATTTTTATTGCTTATTTAATGCTCACGCACAGTGAAATAAAAAAGAGGCGTGACACACAAATGAATCCTTACATTTATTATTACTGAGTGTCAGTCCTGCTCCCAGCATAGTTCCTACATCCCAGCTGTGTGTCACCTGCAGAAAGGACTTCATCAAAGATACGTAGAGGGTTCACTCGTCCATCCTCACTCATAGCTCCTCTGGCGAGCCTCCTAAATCTCTGGATGACATGCATTTTAGGAATTGAGACATCCTTCAAGATGGCACGACAAGGTTGATGTCCGGGTCATGGGCAGGACAACAGTAGACAGAGAAATGAGGAGGCTGAAGTTAGTGACATGGGGTGAGCATAAAGAAGAGGAGGTTCCTACCCAGTCCTGTTTATAAAGCGGGAGGTACTAGGGCATGTATACTGAACCACAACTCAATGCCTCCATGTGAAGATAAGGAGAAATCAACTTGCAGGTTCAAACATCTATCAGCCATTGAAACCACTGACAGGCAAAGGGGATAAAATTGGTCATCTTGTTACAATATAGTGTTGTGTTGAGAAACCTTAAGTCCTGGCATTTATGTGACTATTCTTTTGGCACGTGCCACTCATCTAAGTGTTGTTGCTGCCCCCCAGTTGACAATGGCATGACTTGAGGACCATGGAAAAAAGACAGAGGTGTTCACCCAACTCCCCAGATCCCAGTCTGACTGCAGTGAGATGCGCTTGATTGAGGCCTCACCTCACAACGCACAGGACCCAAAGGATCTGCTGCCAATTTCCTAGTGTCAGACCCCGCAGGACACCTCCACAGGTCTGCTGTCCATTACCCGACAGGCCAGAGCTGTTTCAGCATCAAGAGAGAGACCGACACAATATGAGGCAGGTGGTTTACATGCTGATTAGTACACATATAGTACACACACAAAGTCCAATAAAAAATAAAAGTGTAGATTTCCCTTCAATATGATTATTTTACATGTAGATTTTTGACACTTTTTTTTATCAAGTCAAAGTCACCGCGCTGTCTTTGCTGTCTGAAGCTTGTCGACAACAACAAAGCAGACCTTATTCCTTCAGAACAATCTGTTTGGAACCACTATGCCCCCTGAGTGATTCCCTAGAATAATTTCAATGCCAGCTCAGTGTACAATGCGCTCCTGTCACCGAGACGAAGAATAGAAGTTGTCACAGCATACAAACTCTGTGTTTAGTACAGTACGACAACATACCTGCTGCCCAAGGCAAGACAGGGGAGGAGACTTGGCATGGAAATCTTACCAGATGCACTGGCACTGTGTGTTTGTATCAGCTCTGGATGCAGGCTGGAGGGAGGCATTGTTTTATACTTATATATTTATTTGTATGGGAGGATATCAGGTGCATTGGACTGCAGTCTAGTTGAAAGTATTCTCCATGGGGTTGGATGAATTTTATGACACCAGATAAGCCTGTACATATTCCAGGCTGAATAACATATTGCAAATGTAGTTATTTTGTCCAGGATACATAGTGCATAGTATGCAGAACACCACATATAGATTTTTCAAGCAGAATGTTGACTTTCTCCAAACTTTAGCAGTTAAAAAAAAAAAGAAAATCATGCTCAAATTGAATAATTCAAACGGCATTTTCCACAATAACAAAAAAGCCCTGACACTATACTACTTATTTATTCTACTTGAAATTAACTCCTTACATTCAAATATATACATTTATAAATGTAAAAGATGAATGCTACTAGTATGATTCAGTGCTTCTCACAAATGTTGTTTTGTGTTAAATGCTAAATTTTGGAAACAATACATTATGTCATTTTTGAAAGATATGATATCAAGTCAGTGAATATGAATACTGACAATTTACCTGCCATTTTTAGTATCACACCAAATAGACTCGCTGTCTCCCAGAAGCATTACTAGCTGAAACCTCCAGGTGGGACCTGATGCCACTGCTGGTCCTGCAGCTCATGGAAAAGACAGGATAAAGGAAATGATACATAGTTAATGTTGGTTCTTCTTAGCGCAGGCAGTGATCCAGTAATTTATTGCAATTTTCAATTCCTCTCACTTCCAAAAATAATGACGGTATCAGCTACCCTGAGTACTGTAATTATATTTTCAGTGAAAAACAAAGGGTCAGCCAGTGCTCTTCCTTCTTTTTTTACTTGGCTCAGCAACTGCTGCCACAGTCGTAGGGTCAATGAACAGAATTTATCTCATGATCCTGCTTTTTTATAATGGTTAAGGATGGGCCACAGAATCCTGTTCCACTGACCTTGCTCCTGGGAGATGCACAGGACCTAGTTTTAGGCTGCAAAGCTAAATTCCACACACTAAATATTTTTGGACAGCATTATCTGTATTGACATATGAGTGCTCTATGTGTGATAGTGCAAACAAGAAAAGCACTCAGAGAACGCAGTACTCCGCCAAGGCTGTTCAGTCATGTATCATTTCTGATGGATGAAAACTTTAATAAAAAATTACATGTACGGATACTGAATCATGTGACCTAAAAGTGTAGCTGGCGGCAGGAATTGATGGGGCTCAGAAACATCCCCACAGTGTAATCAATTGTTCCTTGTATCACTTCAGATGGATATGTCCCGATAAATGTAGTAAGAAGTGTTGATAGAGCAGAAAATTGCCCTTGTTGGTCCCTTAAGTGTGGCTGGGAAATCCGCAGCCGTCGGTTCGTAGTAGGATCGAAATCAGGTGATCATCAGCAAGCAGCTGACATAGCGTTCACTGGTAGTCATAGTTACAGTGACGCTGTGCCGCTATCTTGCAATGATACAGAAATCTCTAACAAATACATGGATCCAGACTATAGGCCCCATCACTGCCAAAATCTAACCAATTGGTCTTTGTGTTATTCCTGAGCTTCCCTGAAAATTTCATCCAAAACCGTTTTTGAGTAGCCTAGCCGCGCTAGACCCATGTTCTGAAGGCACAAGGGTCTAGGGCTGCTCGACAGGGAGGGAGGCGGGCTTAAAGGTTGTCTTTCTAATCACTCTGCAGCAATTGGGTAGGTATACAACCAATCAGTGCAACGAATAGGCTGACGTTACACTCTAAAAAGTAATTCTGTGGACCTTTTGTCATAACTTAAATAAATATATTGTTGTGACATAAAAAATCAAGTTCTGTAATCCAGTTAGACTTTTTACTTGTAAATGTTATTTTTTTGAGCTTGGATGACATAGAAATAATGCCTTTTGATTCAATACACTACCATCACCTTGTCAGAGCTTAAAAATTTCAGTTCATCATGAAACAATTGGATTTTAAGTTCTGCTAATGTAAAAAATTATTTGATGACGTGTAAACGGCCCACAGACTCTCTTTCCCGCATGCGCGAGCAGCCATGTTTAAGGCCAGAGTGAGCACATGGTGAGCAGCCGAAGCACAGCTGAAGCTCATTGAAGCATTTTGGTGAACCGTAAGTAATTTTATGCTTATTTGCATTCGCTCAGGATTCTGTTGATGATAGCCTACTATAACTGAATATCGAAATCTGGAAGTCCTTACTTTTAAATGCGTGCAGTGTTGGTAGGGCAGTCTGTGTGCCGAGGTAAAGTTAGCTAGGTGATGCCTGTACTGGCTTCAAGGCGGGAGTAATTGGTTAATTTCGGCATGTGACCAATAAACCGGCGCACAAATAGGTTGTGTGTTGGCGAGTTGTATTTATTATTTCGTCCTATCTGAATCACAGTCTAATTCTGGGTTACCAGCCGTCCCTTAAAATACCGGATTGTCCCGCATTTGAAACTAAAATACGCGGTCGGTATTGAATCCATAAGGAGGTGACAGCCTGTGAGAAGCTCACCTGCTTGGGATTCAGTGGTAATATGGTTTTTCCTGTGGATTAAATTAAATGTATCAATGGATAATATTGATACAATTTTATGAAATGGACAGCTACACTTATATTTACAAATGTATTGATAACACGATGTAACCCGCTCATCAGGCTGTCGTCTGACCAGGACGACAGGCACACATATTACGCGCCTACGGAGAAAGAGCACATTATGACGGCCCTCTGGGCTCCCAAAATATGAGAAAAGTTAAACAGGGCTATGATAAAACCGACAGAGAGGGACGGGGGAGCTAAAGGAGTTCATTATGATTCATAAACGAACCAGCAGACACCGCGGTGCGCTCCGTAACGGCACAGCCATGCGTCCTAACGCACACACACCTTCAGCTCTGTGTGGACAGGTCTGACTGTCCATGACTACACAGATAAGTGTTTCTCTTAAGTTTTATGGAAGAAAATAATCAAACACTAGTCATTTAAATTGCTATAAGCCCACTACTGCTTTGTTTATACTGATTTAGGGGAGATCGGGGATGGTTGTAACACTTGATGAGTTCTAATACCACAGTTTTCTCCTGTCAGTATAAAATGGGAGACACATGATTTCATTTATTCCTCCATGATCACACACAGGTGCTGACAAGGCTGTAAACAGTTGTGTGTAAAACCCTGATCCTAACACCTTTTAATTTCTTTTTCAAGGATGTGGAGGAGCTCGATGCAGACCCTGTGATGCAAGTGATGAAGATTGTCATCATTGGTGATGGGTGTGCAACCATCATTGTTGAGGGAAACAAGATCCTGCAGGGGATTGATGTTGCCAGATCCTGTGCTTTGCTGATGGAGCAATCTTTGTCAGGAGAACGCAGCCTACAACTTCTGCTGTTTGCACTTTAAATGATTTAGTGCTGCTGTTCAGGATTTAGTGTTATTCATAATTTTAATAAATGGTTCTTATTAATTTGAATATTTCTGTCTGAATTTTTGTTCATTTTGAACACCAGGAGAGAGTTTCTTAGCTGCTGAACATAACCTTAATATAGGACAGGACTTAACTTCACTCTTGCAAAGATCAGCTTAATTAAGTTCTTGTTACTAAGAAATTTGTTTAATTGTGGCCAGAAAGCTTCTTCACCTTACTTAAAAAAAATTATGTTGGATCAACTTAAAAAGTTGCATTCATGTTGACCATTATGAAGTTCATGTTACTTAGAAATGTGTTTAATTGTGGCCAAAAAGCTTCTTCACCTTACTTAAAAATTATGTTGGATCAACTTAAAAACTTGCATTCATGTTGACAATTATTAAGTTCTTGTTACTCAGAAATGCATTTTTGTTCGGACTAAAAGGTAATTCAACATACTCAAAACATTGCTTTGACTTAATGTAATTCTGCCAGCTATTGGCTCAACTTAAAAATTCGAGTGGAAACGGTTAACATAAGTTTTTATGTTGACCCAGTGTTTTATTTATTAGAGTGTAGTTGAATTTTAGCTTCAAATCTTTAAGGGCTGTGGCCAAAGCCGAGTCGAAAGATAACTGTTTATTTGTGCGCTGGTTGTTTCTGTCAGAATCGTCGCGCCTCTGTCGTCACTTAGTTATGCCCGCCTTCTGACTCTACACTTCATGGTGATTCGTCCGGCCAGTTTTAGGAGAATCCAGCCTCGAGCCTTATGGAGGGTAACTAGACCCACCCTGGCAGAGAATTAAATTCGTTGCCGTGGGTTGTCTAGCGCGGCTAGGCTAGTTTTTGAGTATTGTTGCTAACAAATGAACAAACGTACACCAATCGTCCCATAGCTGCGCCACGTTCCTCAGCAGAGTTATAAAAACAACAAGAATAATGTGGGGTACTACAAAGTGATCCCATGAAGAAAACTCAAAACCTCTCTTATACTTTTCAGCTTCCCCATATGTACTACTAAATCCCAAGGACACAAATCTGTATGTGCCTTCATGTTGAAATCTCTTTGTCTTCTGGGATTGTTTCTATAGGTTTTGGATGCAATGAAGCTGTATGGCACGGAGGAATAGCATACACTGATGTGCCACAACACGCCCGCCTATTGTTGTGTAAGCCCCTCTCTTGCTAACAAACCGCTCTGACCCATCTTTGCATGGACCTGTGGGGGTCTGACACTGGGCTGCTGGCAGCAGATCCTTTGCGTCCTGTGTGTTGGTGGGCCTTGATGGATCACACTTGTTTCACTGCACAGATGCTCAATCAGACGGGGATCAGGGGAGTTCGAAGGTCACGTGCATGCCTTGGACTCTATCGTGTTCCTTGAGCTATTCCTGAGAAGATTTCTGCTGGGACAGGAGCCAGGGTGTCCCAGCTAAATACTGTTTTTCACTGCACCTGCATGCAGAACATTCTTTGGTAGATTAATATGTTGCAAAATAATATTCATGTATATATAGAGTACCACCTTTGACAGAATATGTTATTCAGTTTTAATCATAGCATAAACTGAGAAGTCTTATTTGATGGAGCTGTAGAGCAAGCTCAGATTTAATCAAGCAGTGGGATAATAAAAGGATTATGGAATGCACATTCTGAATCGCGTGAATCATGTCCTGCAAAGGGAGAGATGAATCTCATCTCTGCGTACAACGTCTAATGAGTAGCCTGTCACTGTGGTCTTGCAGATAAAGCCCGCACTGTGTATCATTTCCAGCCATGCACACTGATAATAAGCACTGTGCTTTTTACTTGAGGCGTGGAGAGTTGCTGATTGCTGGCCCATGCTAAAACCCTGAATGCTTCATTCACTGGAACCATGGTGGCCTCAAAGCTGGACCTACACTGGGCTGTTTGGCTTTGGAGAGAAGGAAACGGACAAATCAGCGCTCTTTTGTTTCGTTCGTGGGTCGTTCCACTGGAGACATACGCTGCTGGTGGATTGCCAAGATTCATTAAAGCCCTGCTCCACATTCTTGCATAGTCATCTGGACATTCTCAGCTTTGTTGTTTTGTTTTGCGTTTTTTTTCCCCTTCTTAAACCTTCTCCTGACTCTGGCAGTCTCTCTCAGGCTCTTCCTCTCCCTCTCTCTTTGCAGCTAACAGGCTCTGTGACACCTAGGCCAAAGAATGTGATCTCAGCACATTGAAAAACCGAAAGAAGTGTTGATAGAGCAGAAAATTGCCCTTGTTGGTCCCTTAAGTGTGGCTGGGAAATTAGATAGCCATGGTGATATACCTCCATAGCTGCCACAGAGGCTCCACTTAGCAGCATACCACACTGGCCAGGTATCAACCATTCCCCTTTGGGCACCAGACCAGCCTCAGCCTTTGCCTCCTGATAAAAAAAAAAAAATCAAAATGCATTATGACTCGGGGCAAACGGGAAGGTAAGCACAAGGCCAAATCCTGCAGGACTCCGAAAGAATGAATGACAGCTATGACAGGAGACTTTTTTTGTTTGCTTGTTTGTTCGCCAGTTTTTTTAGATTTTAACTGGCATTTAGAGCAAGAACAGCCACAGGGTGAGAGAGCCTCAGCGCGGAAATACGTCGAAAAATATCTGTAGAAGCATTCGTCATCCGCTGCAGTGTCATTTCATTTCCCCAAAGATGAGTTTCTGCTGGCCAGTGCGATACGACTGCAGGTCATTCCGCACAATGAACAGCTTGAGGTGGCTTTCCAGTGGCCTGATGAGCTGTCATGAAATTGTCACTATAATGGAGCTCAGGCTGACCGGTATATTGTGTAGCCACAAAGCAGGCATTCTTCACTCATTTTTCAAAGCTTTTATATTTCAACAACATTTGGCAAAGTAAACAAGCTTATTTTCCAGTTTGGTCTCCCCTTCTTTTATGTGCTCGGGTAATTAATTACTAAGCACAGAACCACACACCTACACTGCAGCGCATCCCCACACGCTCATTGACCTGAATTAATTTGCACCATAGAAATGTTTTGACTGTTCCATCACACTTTGTAAAGAGTGCGACAGGTGGGAAATATGATGTGATTTTATTACGCTGATTTCACCTTCCATCAGGCACGTCTATAACGGCTGCAGGCACGAGCAACAGATTCGGCTGTAAACCGTGTTCGTTGGAAATCTGCTTTGTGTTTTCATGCACTTCACCCCCACGGGGAATCTTAATGGCGTGGTTGCAAATTTCTTTTTGATGAAGTCTTATATGGTGTGATTACTCTTAATGAGCCAATCTGCCGGCACCCCGCTACAAAATCATGCTCATGATAGTGTTAACGCGAGCAAATGTGGACCACATTGCCTTTCACCTAGTTAAGTAACAACCCCGGCTGGAGTCTTGATATGGCTCCTCTGAATCCTGCTAGGCTCTGGCTTTGATTGATTAAGCTGTAATATATTTTTGAATTCCACAGCTCTTGTTGTGTGTGGGTACGTTCCAAAGAAAAGCAGAGTTGGACGTGAAATATGAGCTTTGTAATTTAAAGAACACAATAATACGTTTTTTTAAAATGTATTTATTTTGCAGGAAGAGATACATTTGGTTTCAGCCTTTTTTGAAAAAATAAAAAGAACAAAGGTTCAGGATATTCAGGCCAGCAGTGTTTGGAGACAGGATGTCTGTATTTGCCTCTGAGCACAAAATATTGTCATGATAAGACGTCCTTCAAGTTCCCTCCGAATGCTGGCAATCTATCCTGAAAGCTGTTCATATTCTCTGTGGTGCATCTTTCCAGGCAGTAGGAAAATCAATGGCGAAGCTAAGTAATGAGTTCCTATTGGCCTGCAGCGGTGAACACAGTGGCACTGCCAGCTGTGCATCCTGGGAGGGACTCGAAATAGAGATTCCAAATACTATACTGGAAAACAGCACTTCTCAAAGATGAGGCATGATTCCCTCTTTAGAGACCCCTCTCACCATGACATCCTCATCAACACAGCACGCCTCCACCCTGCCTAGCACCTCCTGAAATTAATTTTTGGTTACAGTGCAGTTCATCATTTCTTCTGCAGTTGAGAGGGAGAAGTGTAATAACTGACAAGAATAAAGCATCCTTTCATAAGACAGATCCTCAGCTCCCCTTTCTGCTGACTAGTTTAATTTGTCTGACGGTTTTTCAAGGAGGTTGAGCAAAACAAGAAATAGTTGGATGTGAGTTTGGTCATCTGAGTTTTTAAGGGCTGTTAAAGCATGAGACTTGCTTTTCTTTAAGTTTCATCATTCTTGTGATAAGGCTGCATCATTCAAATGAGTCTTTTTTTGTGCAGAAGTGTGATACTGTCAAATTCCAAAACAGTGTACACTTTGTAGATTGTGGGTCTAAAGCAAAGGAGCAGGAACCAACAGAGACGGACAGTAAGATTCAGTCACAGAGCAATCATTCTATCCTAGAGCCTGGAGTACTGTTTAACTCAAACTGATTATGTTAAATAATTCAAGTAGTTTTTATGCATTTCATATACGTACACTACCATATTTTTCCAGTTTTTAATTGAAAATTATGCATGTTAATGTCTCATTGTACTCTGAAATGAATGCAGAGAACAAACAAAAAAGTGAAATTTAAAAAAAAAAAATTTTAAATCAGAAACCAAAATGTATTATAAAATTTTGACTCATCAAAGTAGCGATTTTTGGCAGATATAACAGCTGAACACACTTGTGGCATTCTTTACACAATGGAAATCAAATATTCTTCAGAAAGTTCCTCTCAATTCTGCTGCAGAAGTTCCCATAAATGTGTGGCACTTGTAGGCTGCTTTGCTTTCACTCTTCTGTCCAGTTCATCCCAATCCAGCTCCATGAAGTTTAATCCTGGAGACAGTGCTGCCACTCCATGTTTTCAAGTTTAACATCTTGTTCTTTTTTCGTAAGGTAGTTCTGGCATAGCTTGGACTTATGTTTTGGGTCATTATCTTGCTGTAGGATGAAGCCCTGACCAACTAGGAACATACCAGAGGGTACTGCATGGTGCTGGAGAATACTGTGGTAGCTGTTTTAGTTCAGGGTACAAGTCATTCACCCTAGATCCAGCAAAACAGCCCCAGACAATCACGCTTCCTCCTCCACGTTTGACAGTTGATGTCACACACTGAAGAACCATCCTTTCTCCTACTCGATGGTGTACAAAAATCTTGCATGATGAACCAAAGATTAATACCTTCTCCCAGTCTTCAGTAGTCTATTGGTGGCATTTCATTGCCCAGGCAAGCCTCTTTTACTTATTCTTACATCTTAGCAATGGCTTTCTTGCTGCAACTCCACCTGCCAAACCTGCAACTCCAAGTCTTCTCTTCACAATTGAAACTGAGAGTTTCTTACTACGACCACTATTAAGTTATGCTTGAAGCTGTTGTCCAGTGAACCACCTATCACCAAGCTGTTGACTCTCAGAAACTTGTCTTCTGATTCTGTTGTGGTTTTGGGTCTTCCAGATCACTTCCTGTCAGGATTTGCCCAGTTTCTGAGTGTCTTTTGATGGTAAAGAAAACTGTAGTCACTGACACCTTGACTTTCTTTGCAATTTCTCAAAGGGAAGAGACCGACATTTTTAGGTGTTATGATGGTCTGTCTCTCTTCTATTGTTCATTGCCTTTTCCTCTGCATTTTTAGAGCAACACACTACTTTCTGCAGTACAATACTGTTCAAATAATCCTCTTAGGGGTATGGTGTCACGGTGTGTTCCAACACTACATTTTATGCAGACAGACGGGGTTGTAAGTAATCAAGAAAAGTTGGAACACCTGTGGGATTTGGTGGCACCAACTTTCAAGGCTTGGGGGACGTTTACACGAGGACCATCCTAACAGAAAACGCAAAAGTGGCGTCTTGTCATTTCACGTTTAGACGAGCGGTTTTGAAGGAAATCTGCGTATATACGGTGACTCTATAGTGTGTGGAATTCGATTGGATATGCATGCCAGGCAGCTGGTTGGCGCTGTGATAAAACTCTGCCATGTCTACGCGCATGCTTACTATCTCCCTTTTCGGATCTCCGCCGCGGTAAATGTTCATGAATGGAATCTGTACAGATTCTGTACGTTTGTTGGTACGACTCCTGTAGTGCACATAGAGCTGCCAGAGTTGCTTGAAGGTAGGAAGGATGGAAATAATCACACATCTTTGTTTACGTCCTTGTACCGGCCGGCAAACCAAAGCACGTATGTGACGTAATCGCGTACGCGACGTGGTCAGATCTTGCCAAAGTTTTGCGTTTTGCTGTTTAGACGGAAACGTAACGGCGGAGCGTTTTCTACTTTTCCACTCTGGAGGCCGGTTTCAAATTTTTGCGTTTTCAAGCCCCCAAAACGCCGTCCTCATATAAACGGAAGGGTGTTTTGTTGAAATATATATGCCGTTTTCACCTGCAAGCGTCCTCGTGTAAACGGCCCCTTGGTCAACCTCCATTGCTGCAGAACAGCTTTAAGTTGTTAACCAATTTCTTGTTCCCTGAAAAAGGTCTTTTTTTTAACCTCTGGCAGTTCACCACTTACCTTTGTACCATTCCAAGCTATTCATTGGACTTGAACTACTTAAATTCAGTTTAAAAATGGAAAAATGGGTATGTTCTAAAACGTTTGACCAGTAGTGTGTGTTTTCAAAAAAAGTGGCATTACTATCCAAAATTCAATCACAATCTTTAAAGAAAATGTTTCAATGTTTACTCTGCCCTTTACTTCCTCCTGATTCCAGGCTACTTCGTCACAGTTACCCCATTGTCACTCATTTTTCTAGACTGCATGCAAGCTTCACTAATCAATATTTTACATGAACAATGTTCCTTACTTCTGCGACACACAGCGGTTTAGTGTGTTTCATTTCACTGTGTTGGTTTCAGGGCATGCAACTTGTTCCAGCCTCACGGCTTTCATGAGCCACTGTTTTCACACAGAAAAGTGCAGAAGGTAGAAAGACAAAATTAGAGAGCAGTTAATGAGCAGAGATGAACATAAAGCCCAACCCTGTCTCCCCCTTAAAAATTACATTCTGATACCACTAAGCTGCACTCTCAATTAATTTTTTGAAAGAAACTTATTTTTCCCCTGTAAAGTTACAATATGACGAGAAAATACTTCCTTTTAAAAAAAAGCTCTGAGATCATTGTTAGAAGGTGGTGTCAGCTGGATGCATGACTTTTATTCAGAAAACTGGGGTCTTGTGGTATATGTAAAGCTATCAGTTTTACATTGTGTTCTGTTTAGTTTTCATTCATTTTTCGATTAGACTTAGACACCAAAACTACTAAGGTCTCCAAAAGTATCATAGTTGGAGTCAGAGGTGTCACTAGGTTTTAAGGACGGGGGGGCTTAGCCCCCAGGAGATGCACAGGATGTGAGCAAACATTTAATTTTACAGCTAACAAAAACTGAGAAATTGCTTTTCCACATTAAGATTTAGATTTATTCAGAGACACTTTACTGTATAAATGTTTTACACCACAGTGGCCATGACTTTTGCTCACAACACAATAACTCAGAGCTGCCAAGTTGTGACCAGACCTCAGAGTGAGATTTGGTTTGTGCAAGATGCTGATGGGGGGTCTGGGGGCCCTCCCCCAGAAAATTTTGAAAATTACTGATCCTATTTCCTGCATTCTGGTGTATTTTAAGAGCATTTTGTTAAAATCTTATTATAGAAGGATAATAAAAAAAACAACACTGAGCGAAAAAAAAAAAAAAGGGGAAAAAAACTGCAACAGCAGGTAGTATTGAAAATGGTTCTTCATGTAAAATATGGATGAAAGTTCTGTGGCTGGATGAGCACAACACATTTCAGTATTTTCCATAAATATCTGCATAACTGAAATAGCTCCAGCAACCACTTTGTAACATTTGTCTTGGAGGATTCTAATGCACAACAGCTTCAATTTGACCACATCAGCCAACTAAACAATAAAAAGTGCTAAAGCAAAAGCAAAACATCTTTATAACTTAAATTATCTATTCACTGAACAGAATTACAATCAGACAGTAAACTCTGTCTCACAGGAGCAGGATGACATGGACTAAAATTAGGACTAAACCAGATCTGACTGGATATCACAGGAGCAGGGTTTCATGGACTAAACCCAGGACTAAATGAATGAATAACTTATTAACGATGCTCAAAAATAAATAATAAAGACTGTCAACTCAGAATAAATGGCACAACTGTAAACAGGAACAGGAAAAGAAAAGGGAAAAATGAATTTTTGTGAGCCATGTTGTACTCCCTGGTGGCTTTTTTTGAAGCCTTGGTGATCTCTGGGGTGGGTTCCCATTTATTGCATGGCTCCAAACCAGCCATTTTAATAGTCACAATAGAGGAGAGTGTTACCTCTCGAGCCAGAGTGTTCCTGGTCTTAGACTTCTTCAGTCCAACCAGTGAAAACAGAGTCATATTAGGTCCAAAACTAGCAAAATTATTTATTTATTTATGACATATACACACGTGGACAAAATTGTTGGTACCCCTCAGTTAAAGAAGGAAAAACCCACAATTCTCACTGAAATCACTTGAAACTCACAAAAGTAACAATAAATAAAAATTTATTGAAAATTAAATAATCAAAATCAGCCATCACTTTTGAATTGTTGATTAACATAATTATTTAAAAAAACAAACTAATGAAATAGGACTGGACAAAAATGATGGTACCCATAACTTAATATTTTGTTGCACAACCTTTTGAGGCAATCACTGCAATTAAACGATTTCTGTATTTGTCAATGAGCGTTCTGCAGCTGTCAACAGGTATTTTGGCCCACTCCTCATGAGCAAACAGCTCCAGTTGTCTCAGCTTTGATGGGTGTCTTCTCCAAATGGCATGTTTCAGCTCCTTCCACATATGTTCAATGGGATTCAGATCTGGGCTCATAGAAGGCCACTTTAGAATAGTCCAACGCTTTTCTCTCAGCCATTCTTGGGTGTTTTTGGCTGTGTGTTTTGGATCGTTGTCCTGTTGGAAGACCCATGACCTGCGACTGAGACCAAGCTTTCTGACACTAGGCAGCACATTTCTCTCCAGAATGCCTTGATAGTCTTCAGATTTCATCGTACCTTGCACACTTTCAAGACACCCTGTGCCAGATGCAGCAAAGCAGCCCCAAAACATTACTGAGCCTCCTCCATGTTTCACCGTCGGGACAGTGTTCTTTTCTTCGTATGCTTGGTTTTTGAGTCTATGAACATAGAGTTGATGTGCCTTACCAAAAAGCTCCAGTTTGGTCTCATCTGTCCAAAGGACATTCTCCCAGAAGCTTTGTGGCTTGTCAACATGCATTTTTGCAAATTCCAGTCTGGCTTTTTTATGAGTTTTTTTCAGCAGTGGTGTCCTCCTTGGTCATCTCCCATGAAGTCCACTTTGGCTCAAACAATGACGAATGGTGCGATCTGACACTGATGTACCTTGGCCTTGGAGTTCACCTTTAATTTCTTTGGAGGTTGCTCTGGGCTCTTTGGATACAATTCCAACGATCCGTCTCTTCAATTTGTCATCAATTTTCCTCTTGCGGCCACGTCCAGGGAGGTTGGCTACTGTCCCGTGGGTCTTGAACTTCTGAATAATATGAGCCACTGTTGTCACAGGAACTTCAAGCTGTTTAGAGATGGTCTTATAGCCTTTACCTTTAAGATGTTTGTCTATAATTTTTTTTCGGATGTCCTGGGACAATTCTCTCCTTCGCTTTCTGTTGTCCATGTTCAGTGTGGTACACACCTTTTCACCAAACAGCAGGGTGACTACTTGTCTCCCTTTAAATAGGCAGACTGACTGATTATGAGTTTGGAAACACCTGTGATGTCAATTAAATGACACACCTGAGTTAATCATGTCACTCTGGTCAAATAGTTTTCAATCTTTTATAGAGGTACCATCATTTTTGTCCAGGCCTGTTTCATTAGTTTGTTTTTTTAAATAATTATGTTAATCAACAATTCAAAAGTAATGGCTGTATTTGATTATTTAATTTTCAATAAATTTTTATTTATTGTTACTTTTGTGAGTTTCAAGTGATTTCAGTGAGAATTGTGGGTTTTTCCTTCTTTAACTGAGGGGTACCAACAATTTTGTCCACGTGTGTATTTGGACTGGGCTAATTTGGCTTATATCTCTCTCTCTTGGCTATCTCCACTTTCCAATCATTACTCTAATAAATAAAAGCTCAAGTTAAATAAGTCTTATATGGTACACCTGGACTGAAATGTTTAATATTTCATATTCATATCAAGTTCCATGAAAATCCAAGACTGTCTGCATCACAAATGACTCTCTCCTGTAAAATCCTTCAGACTCACCTTTCCAGTAGAGGTTTCTCCCCTCTCACTCTCTCTGCTCCTCTGCCCTGACTCCTACAGGTCAATAGGGGTGGTGGAGTGATTATTATTATTATTATTATTATTATTATTATTATTATTATTATTATCATCATCATTATTCACATAATCATGTGAATGAGCTCAGCTCCTGTTTCACTGTGTGTATCTGATGCTGGAGCTGATGCTAAGTCACCCCAAAGATAGTATATGGTTAAAAAAAAAAAAAGAGTGCACACCTAACTCTATGAACAACCAGAACCTTCACAGTGCATTTCAGACTAACTAGCTAGCTAAGTAGCAGCGTTTTTAGAGCTGAAATGTAACTTTTGACCGCAGAACAACAAAGGTAAGACGTGCACAGAGATACAGCAGCGTCTCACACTGCCTTCTTTACAGGGGGCTCTCTCCTACAGAGTGAACAAGCCAGGTTTTTATTTGTCAAACAGGGAGCATTTGGTTCATTAATTACATGGGACTTTCTGCTGTTAGCTGGGGGGCTGGAGCTAACTTATTGTTACTATCAGCAGTGATGAATACTTACTCTCCTGAAAACATTTCGCATATCCATTCTTGTTCACGTTCTCCTAATGCTGGTCTCGTCCGTTCTGTGTGCTCGTTGTGCTGCACGTACCGAGAGCAGCCTAGGTTGCAGGGAAAACGTGGACTGGATTTCAGTGATGTGGGCGTGCTCCATATGAACAAGTGGAATGGACTGGATAACGACGCACCGACTAAGACTCTCTGAGAAGTGAAGAGAAACCAAGATTTATGGTCGTATCTAAGTTAAAAATGACTGGTTATGTGATTATATATTTAAACTCATATTCTGGTCACATTATATGGAACTTTTTGGCACTTTTTTTGTAAAAAAAAAACAACAACAACAACAACAACAAACAAACAAACTTTTTTTTCAAAAATAAATGAACATAAAATTATTTAGGGGGGCTTGAGAATATTTTAGGGGGGCTGAAGCCCCCCTAAAATAGGCCTAATGACGCCACTGGTTGGAGTTATAATGTCAGCATGTTTTTGTCAGTCACAAGGTATATCCACCCTGAAACATGCCCTGCTTTATCATCTATTTTATTACAAATGGGACTATAATTTACAAAATGAATGCAATGATGTATTTAAAACATCTTAAAATTAGTGACTGAAACCATGAACTTTTATGGAAAATGTTTACTGTGGTAGCTAAGTGAGAAGTAGATTCTAAAAAGTAAATCAAGGGACTTAGTCCCATTGCTTAAAAGCTTCATGGTTGCAAGATTTATTGTTTAAGGGCAGTCTAAGGCACACCTGTGCACTAATCATGGTGTCTAATCAGCATCTTGATATGGCACACCTGTGAGGTGGGATGGATTATCTCAGCAAAGGAGAAGTGCTCACTATCACAGATTTAGACAGATTTGTGAACAATATTTGAGAGAAATGGTGATATTGTGTATGTGGAAAAGTTTTAGATCTTTGAGTTCATCTCATAAAAAATGGGAGCAAAAACAAAAGTGTTGCGTTTATATTTTTGTTGAGTGTGTATGTACATATAGTGTATGTATGTGTGTGTATGTATATATATATATATATATATATATATATATATATATATATACACACACACACACACATCTTCATTTCTTTGAGTCTGTATCCATCTGTTATATTCAGTCTACAATTCTACAATTTACAATTTCATTTAGCAGATGCTTTCTCCAAAGCGAAGTACTGTATATCTGAGAGAAGATACAACATAAACAAGCATCTGTTCAGGTGGAATAAACAACCTGGATAAGTGCCATAAAACAAGCATAAGTGTGATAATGTGTGCTTTTTGCAGTCTGTCAAATACAAAGATGTTCAGTGAAGAGTTGGTTCTTTAGTCTTTTTTTTAAGACTGGGAGGGATTCTGCAGATTGAACAGAGTTTGTTAACTCGCTTCACCAGCAGGGAACCACAGAGGGCAAAAGTCTAGCTATCAACATTTCCTTGTGGTGGTTATATCAGGAGCCTTTCATTGGCCAAGTGTAGTGAGCAGGAAGGAATGTAGACCTGAATGACAGATTTCAGGTTGGAAGGAACTATTTTCTTTGTAGTTGATCGATCATGACACCCAAGATTCCTACAAACTTTGTGGGTTTTAGTTGACTGGATGTTGATTTATTGTTGCATAGAGGGACTGGCTGGGATGACAAGGACCTCAGTCTTGGAGAGCTTGAGTTGAAGGTGCCGTTTTTTTCAACCCTGCCAAGATAGATAGAACTAATCTAGATAGACTGAAGACAGTGTGGTCGTCCATGGGGAATTCCTGGAAGAGGTGGGTATCATCAGCATAGCAATGGTATGAGAAACGGTGGGAGTGGACTATTGTGTCAAGTGAGGTTGTTTATATTGAGAAGAGGAGGGGATTGAGCACTGACCCTTGAGGAACCTGTGTGGATAGACTGTGCAGTTCAGACACTTCTCCCCTCCAAGGTACTCCAAAGTATCTTCCTGAGAGAGCAGATCCAGTGATGCCAAGCTCTGTGAGTGCAGACAGGAGGATTTGGTGGTTAACTGTGTCAAAAGCAGTTGAAAGGTCTAACAGCAATGGAGCTGAAGACTGTCCAGCAGCTCTAGGTGAACACAGTGATTCTGTTTCAGATAGACAACATAGGGCTGTGTATGTGTACCTGGTCTGCTATGTTAAAGGCAGCAGAAATTTCTAATCCATGGCTTGCATCACATACAGCCGTTAACATGATGAAAACAGGAAACAGAGACTAAGTATCTAAACATCTGATGGAACCTGAAGATCAGTCAGCCGTGACATGCCATTAAAAGCATGAATCACTTCGCACACAGCCTGTCCATATAGGACACAAGCAGCAGGCAGCATCACACACAGCACAGCAGAGAGCAATTTATGGCTTTAGAGGTGTCTCTTGGTCATTATAGTGCAGTTAGAACATTTGTGGAGAACAGAGATGATGGAGGAACAAACCATGTGCAATCAGTTCCCATCTACAGATTATAGACAGGAAAACCAGCAAGGGAGTAGTCGGTTCAGCGTTTTCCATATTTTATCTTGACCAGATATTTTTATAGTCATCTGCAGTTTCAGCGTACGCTTTTTTTTTTTTTTTTAATCAAACAGAATTTGTTGTTTTGTGCATATGCATTGCTCTCACTTCCAAACAACACCCCCAGTCTCACACCAAATGGAGAAAAATGTTGAGGTGTGAAATTGGGAATCACTTGGAGCGCTACGTACTCATCTCTCTTATCAGCTGACCCATTTTTAATGGGATTTCCACTTCCATGTGTTGTGCTTGTGGGTTCCATCTTGTGTGGTGAACACATTCGGTCATCGCCCACTGAGAGAGATTTAGGGCTCAGAAAGAGCATCGCATCCACACATACGCTCTGACTTACAGCAGCACGTGCTCACATCCAACCACTGACAACACACATATAATATATTGACATAGATTCAACTTTGACGGTCAGCAGTCACGCAACTACGGCCACAAGCTCAGTGAACACACACGCACACACACACTTATACACAATACATATGTAATTGGCCGGTTTTAGGAATGAATTCATGGTTTGAGTGCATCGGAATAATTGGGGTAATCAAAACTGCATGACACATTAAAATTTTCTATCATATCAGCATATCTTTGTATTGCATATTCTGCCATTGCAGTTAACTGGGCTAGTGTTATTTCTTTCAGCTAAGCAAATTTACAGCACAACGTAAATAAAGACTGTGCTGTCCATTTAAATGATATGGCTTTTGATACATTTTTATTGATTTTTATCGATATGAAAATGTTCATAAAGGACTAATGTAGACAATTTCGGTGGAGTTATTACCAGAAATGTGATATAGTATTTGCAATTATGTTTTCAATCAACTGTAACTATGAGTAATTGCATTTTTTGTCACCTTAGAATGTGTAAGAAGCTGGTCCTCTTGCATAGACCCTGCCATGTTTCTACGGTGGCCCTGAATGGACCAAACATGCTTGGAAAAGCACAAGTGAAGGGGTTGGTTGCAATCTGCCACCTCACCAGTAGATGGCACCAAATCCTGCACACTGGTCCTTTAAGTAATAAAGTCTGCCATGTTTGACTGTTGCCTTGTGTTCTTACATGTATCAAACCCCATTCATATGGAGTCAAAGTTACAATGTCATTTTCAGTGGTATAACAACCACAGCAAATATATAATGCTCTGCTGTCTTCTAAAGCTAGTTGCTAACATTGTTTATATGTCAGGAAAGTCAGATTTTTTTTTTAGCCATGAACACCTGCCTGACACTGCGCCAACTATAAGACAATGGAGACAAATATAGTAAAGCTGAGGAGCATTAGGAAAAAACAGTGTCCTAAAAGACCCTAAAAGGTTTAATGGAACTAAATGGAATTTCAACATTACACACAGTTTGATTTAAAGCACTTTGCAATTTTTCCCATTTACATATACACTCATGCAAGGCATCAGTCAGCCATCAGCAGAAACTCGGGGCTTTGTGTTTTGCCCAGGACACTGCAGCATGTGGAGAGGCTGGGAATGAATCTGCCAAACCTGCAATTAGTGGACAACCCGCTCAACCACCTGAGCCACAACCAGTAAGAATTCCATCAGGAAATCACAACAAAATGCAAATTATTGCAAGTTACAATGCCAAAAAAAAGAATCCAACATAAATGGGTTATTATAGTCCAGAAAAAAAAATGTTCTGGTAGTATACGGGCTTACAACCTGTGCTCAAGTCTCTGTAGCGATGCCATTAATGTCATTCAAAGCAAATTCTACAGTATAAGGATGCATAGTTTGATTGTGTTTATTGTACATACAGCTCTGTTTTAACACTGATTAAGACTTTTGTATATTGTCTGGAAAAGCACTCATTATAAATGTTTCATTTTGCTAATAGAGCCACATTCAGTCAAAGTTACAAATAGAATTCATCACCCATACACAGAAAGAAAGACCCACGTGTAAACCTCTCCTGTACACCCAAGGCCTGAGTTTCAAATTTTGTGTCTTAAATCATAGATTGTACCGTTGCCTACGTTTATAAACTCCATACACTTATGTTTTATTTAAGGCTTTCCTCAGCAAAAATAACCTTGCAAGAGTCTGCAGTGAACACACAAACACACAACATGTGCTGTAGCAGCTACTATTATAAAGATGAAAGGTTATCTCTTTGTAGCCTTTGATCTTCTGTTTCTTTACATCCTGTTGGTGCACAAAGGTGGATAATGAATCAGCAACAACAATTCTGACGAGTATGCATACAGTGAGCAACATCACTGCGAAGCGAGGCTTAGATTTATCACAAGGGCAACAAGCTGCAGCAGCTGAGTTCAAACAGCCAATGCTTTGGCCGATGGATATCTTTCTGCAGCATGTATAAATCGGCTTCAGAGTCACTACTGGGCTCCACATATGACCTTGTTAGCTGGATCAAACCATGCAGAAATGCATTTTATGCATTACAGTAGAGATAATTCAGTTCACTGAGAAAGTCATGATCACTGCAGTGTTAAAATAGCTGTGTACTTTAGAGAGTGAGCTATAGACAACATTAAGTGGACACTGAAAGACTGAAAAGTACCCTGGTAGCTCATAGACTGTCGTAAGGCAACGAACCATGATGCCCTTCATAGCGATTCCCGTGAAGATCTTCATCCGCTGGCATTGGATTTATACCATAAAAAATAGCATAGTATAGCAAAGTGTAGGGAGTGTTAGAGCAGTGGAGTAAAATTAAAGCCTTTCATCCTACACATTTCCCACACTAAGGCATGTAAAGGCACCACTGGCAATGCTTCCTTAGTTCCTTCAGGGCATTTTGAGTATACATAAGGACCTTGGAGACTGGTGTATGAAAAGGAGTAAAATCCAAGAATTACACCAGATTCCCACAATTTGCTTTCTGACTTTGGCCACAGTAGTTATTATACAGTAGCCATGAATCCTGACATTCACTTCCACACTCAGAATGAAAGGAAATAGCACAGTTCAAACACAGGCTGTCACAAGCAAACTACCAGTCACAGCTGACGTGAAAATCAAGAATTGTATGAAGGAGAACTATATGCACACGCCAAAATACATGTATTTTTGAACATTTTACATATTTTTTTACATTAAAGATGGTGTCTTCGCACACGCACACACACATACTATCTCACCAGATCAGGCAGACATCTCCAACCATGGGCTTGCTTTATTAATAGGTTTAAAAAATGTAGTCTCAAAGACATGCATAAATTTCAATATTTTTTTGGCCAATGTTGACCAAAAAAAAAAAAAACTGCCTTCAGGTAATTTATTGATAGGCCTATCTGGCTTCACGTGGTCACCAACTACTAAAAAACATAACACAGGAAAAATATCTGATTTAGGTGTGTACCTGGTGTGACTACTAGTGTAACATGAAGGAAAATTACCTTGCAAAAATTCTTGCACACTCAAGTTAGAATAATAGCTGTTCTGTCCTGTTCCTCCTATACTAATAACGTTATATGAATGCAGCACGAGTTTGTACCAGGAGACAATTATTTTAGCTTGTTATGCCACAGTCTGTCAAGAAATACACTCTACTGCCTAAAGGATTCGCTCACCTGCCTTGACTCGCATATGAACGTAAGTGACATCCCATTCCTAATCCATAGGGTTCAATATGACGTCTGAAGCAGGTTAACTCGTTGCTTCATGATCTTTGCACCGACGTAAGAGAGCTACTGATTATTTCATCTGTCAGCACAAAAGAGAATGAATGAATTTAATGTGAAATGGATGACCATTTATGAATAACAGTCACTGTGTGTCAGTGTTGATATTTGGTGATTTAGATTTAAATTGTTTGTCTTGTCAGCTTGATGTCTTTAATTTATTTCTGCATAGCTTTGGCTGCGTGCTTTGGGTCTCTGTCTTGCCGGAAAACAACTCTTATTCAAAGCTACAGGTCTTTTGCAGACTGCATCACATTGTCCTCAATGATCTCCCCACATTATACTGCATTCATTTTACCTTCTACTTTTACGTTCCCTCCAGGGCCTGCTGTGGAGAGGCATTCCTCGATCGCGATGATCTCACCACCATGTTTCACTGTGTCTGTGATGACAAGCAGTAGTTAGTATCTGCCAACACAGCATAAAGTGTGATAGCCGAAAAGTCGATTTTGGTCTCATCCGACCAGAGAACCTTCTTCTAGCTGATCAAACCTCCCTTACAAGTGTCTTTCTTGCTTGATCCCTCGGTTTTTGAGGACAGCTTGCTCTAGGCAGATTTACTCATGTGCTATAGTCCTTCCATTTCTCAATGACGGCTTTAACTGAACGCCAAAGAGTTATTTAGTGACTTGGAAATTTTCTTGTATCTACCCCCTGACTAATGCTATTTAATAACATTTTCGCACAGTTGCTTGGAGTGTTCTTTTGTCTTTGGGATGTTATAGTCAGAAGGACTAGTTTACCAGAGACTGGACCTAACAGTGTTTATACACCACTGTTCAAAAGTTTGGGGTTAAACATCCTTGTTTTTGAAAGAAAAGCAATTTTGGTCAATGAGGATAACATTACATTAATCAGAAATATAGTCTAGACATTGTTAATGTGGTAAATGACTATTCTAGCAGGAAATGGACGATTTTTAATGGAATATCTACATAGGGATACAGAGGAACATTTCCAGCAACCATTACTTTTGCCTTCTAATGCTGCATTGTACTAGCTAATCATGATGAAAGGCTAATTGATGATTAGAAACCGCTTGTGCAATTATGTTAGCACATGAATAAAAGTGTGAGTTTTAATGGAAAACATGAAATTATCCAACACGGTCTCTCAGGGATTCGTGAAACTGTCACGTCAGTTTTTGTTTCGGTTTCATGCACACCAACACGATGTCGTCATGTTTTTCGTGCCGCTCACCATGAGCGAAACCCGCTGTGGTAATCACATCTGAAAGTGGTTTATACCGGCGGATTCATGACGATCTAAGCTGTCCATCGGCGTTTGCGGCCGCCATTGCGGCCGCCGGACATCCGGCCACAACAGCGGCCGGATCACATCTGAAAGTGGTTTATACCGGCGGATTCATGACGATTTAAGCTGTCCATCGGCGTTTGTGGCCGCCGCCGCGACCGCTGCTGCGGCCGGATGTCTGGCAGCCGCAATGGCCGATGGACAGCTTAAATCGTCATGAATCCGCCGAATTTGCATAGGAATTTAAAGAATGTCCGGCGGCCGAAGCGGCGGCCGCGGAGGGGGCCGCAAACGCCAATGGACAGCTTAGATCGTCATGAATCCGCCGGTATAAACCACTTTCAGATGTGATTACCACAGCGGGTTTCGCTTGTGGTGAGCGGCACGAAAAACATGACGACATCGTGTTGGTGCGCACGAAACCGAAACAAAAACTGACGTGACAGTTTCACGAATCCCCGTGAGACCGGGCTGAATTATCTGGGTGACTCCAAACTTTTGAACAGTAGTGTATTTCCACAGATATAATGAAGCAGATTTAACTTACACCTCAGAATTGTGGGCTGAATGTTTTTCAGTCATCAGCAGTTTTTGGTTTTTTTTCAAGCAGATTCCAGTAATTAGCCTGTTTTTTCATCACATTGCTCTGGAGAATAAGTTACAAAAGTTTCCAAGCCTTAAAGGTTGCGGCCACAGCTGGATTCTTTAGTTCTAAACTAGAATGGCATCACGTTGCCACAAAGAGGTGCAAAGTCTCCAAGCTGCCCCTGGTGAGATCAAGAGCAGAACCTGGTACATGCACTGAAGCAAAATGACAGTGAGCTCCTCTAATCCTCTGCTCTAATCCACCTCTGTGGAAGGCAACTTGCCTGCTTTTAGCAGAGGTGCACTGCTCGCCAGAACACCTGATTCAGCAGGCACGGTAGCCAAACGGCTGAAATATACAATATACAACTGGAAGAACATCCTATTATCATAATGTGATAATAAAAGATAGAAACCTGTTCCAGGGATGTGCAACCGTGCTGTATTCAGTGACAGCTTTGTGAGCCATTTGGTTAGCATTAGAAAGGTTTATTATGTCTGTGATATTTTTCAGGCAGTTTTTACTGTGGTGTAGGAATATGAAAAGTGCAAATGTTTATGTTAACAGTCTTTATGTAAGATGTAAGGTCATAATACATAGGTCATAAAATGCATTTTATGTCGTTATGAAAGAGAATAAGTTAATAAAATATGTCTTCTAAGGTCTTAAAACCAGAGACACAGATTTACAGTTTTTTAATTTTCTCTGTCTCGTGTCTCATGTCTTTTTTCTCACTTGACATTACAGCATACACGAGGGGGTTGTTGCTGTTTTGCATAGAGCAACATAATCCCTGCTCTAAATGTAGTGCATGTCCGGGATGATCGAAGATTTGCTTCTATTTATTTACTTATGCAGGCCTCTATTCCCAGGATTACCATGCTGACTGATGGAGAATGGTTTTACATTGCGTAGGGAATTCTCAGGCCTGCAGCCCTCTGATAACAAGAACACAAAATGGCAATGTCTTTAAAGACAGTCAATTAAAATTAAAGGATTGGGTGTTCTAAATCAGTCTCTGGGAGAGATGGTTTGTAATTTGATTGATGGCTTTTGTAGAATGCGGAATGACGGAGACTCATTTGTATAGACCTAATCTGTCATCTAGAGAGTAACAAAGCGTATCCTTACCAAAGAAAGTTATAAAATATGATCAGAAACGTGTCTTTTGTTTCCACTGATTGAGAAATTGCATTAGATACATAGAAGAAAAGCATGAGAATAGCACAAGCATATCTGTCTGTCTTTTTAAACAAAAGCTAACAAGGTGAGGTATATTTAGAATAGTGGAGGTGGAACATCTGCTGATGAGTTTAAACTGAAGTCTTCTGAGTCATTTGCCTTTGTCTAGTGCAGGGCAGCCAATTTTCACTTCTCTATTTAAACAGGTTTACCACATCTGTTAGGCAGTCTCTGGTCTATAGCTCAGACTGAAAATAGAGGTTCACAGACTCCCAGTTGTTCTCTTTTGTGTTCCACCAAGGAGCACAATAATGAGGGTAATAACATCTGCAACACACAGACTCTTCAACTCCGTAATGAAGATTTGATTTACTTGTATCTGCCCTCTGGGTCTGAGTTGCCTCAGGCTACAATCATGCTCAAAGCTTTTAACTTAGCTCCAAATTGCTTCTCATATCCTGTCTTGCTTTTTCCTGTTGTTTTAGGTCCACTATAAATCTCTACTCCTTCATATAACATGTACTGAATACAAGTAAGAGTGATTTTTACTAAATGACTGCACAGTTGGAACCTAATTACAATTTTTGTAGGAGACGCATAAATAAGAATGGAAAATGGGTTTGCCATGCTAGGTGATGTAGTGGATGACATCCCAGATCTGACATGAAAATACATAAATGCATGCAACTCTGACTGCTAAGACTGCTGATAACGTCTGTAATCATGAGCCAATCCCAGTACCCAATCAATTCCAAGAAAGTTTAGTCTGGAGAGTAAAATACAATTCATCACTGGCCCTTTCCATAGGGAACCTCAAAGGCAATCTAAGAATTACCTTAAATAATACTTGGATGTCTAAAAACTAAGAAGAGATACTATAGACCCATGTCAGAATGTTTCCATAAAATATACAGCAACGAAGAAAAAAGCTGAACACTAGCATGGAGTACATACTTTGCTTTTCAGTGCAGCGACAGCAATTATTCAGGACTGAAAATGCCAGTGAGAAAGAGGGAGACCAGGACAGAACTGAGCCTATTAGCAGTTTATTATGGTATGTAAAAATGTGGTGCAATGAGGAAACTGCCCTTTCAACTTCAGAGCAATCGACGCAGTTTCACACCTGAATCTCTTTCGCAAGGGTTGTGACTGACGATGATGTGAAATGGAAAATAACTGATGGAAAATCACTAATTTCTTCTTAGACTGTTATGATTCAAGACTACAAACATCTAAATGGGGGAAGGAAGAAGAGGGTTGACAAAGGACATCATAATTAGCTAGACCTTGATCAAATTTGCTGCCTTTTAAAGAGTTAAATGTGCAAGATTTTGAATAGAAATGCAGCATTAATATAGTGGTAATATTCTGTTCTGTGTGCCACGTGTGGATGTTAGTGCATGTGAGTCCCTCCTTTTGAAACTGTTGACATTTCCTACACTTGCAAACAGAAAGAGAGTGACCTCCGACTTTGCATTGGAAAAGAAAAAGTGCTGTGCAGTTTTCATCTGGTGCTCTAAAAATCCAAAGAATTCGAAATCAAAGTATTTTATTTATGCTAACTACTTAATTTATGTGGGCTCCTTTCATTTGAGCTCAGTGTGAGTCTCTATGCTGTTATGAGACTCTCCTCTGTCACTCCTTCGCTGCTTGTGTCTGTCTTAACCCGAGCCACTGCACTTCCTAACCAGGTTCTTGTCCCCCCCAAATCTAAGCAAAGCTTGACCATAAAATTACCAAACAGATATGCTTTCCAACAGTTATTTGTAAAAGTTTTTACAGGCCCTGAAAAGTGGTATTCCCCTGTTCACAGGTATGTCAGATCAGTAATCGCTACTTGAGGCTAATAACAAATTGTGATTCACTTGTTTCATTTGATTTCATGTCATTTGTTGCCACTTCCCACACCCCTCCTTTATTTTTGCTCTTAGTGTTCTCCTAAAAGCTGCCTGTTTCAGTTTGATTGGGTTGCACCATTAAAGAAAACCAGAACTGAAAATAGTTGATAATGATGATGATTTCACCACACGGCAGCAGTTCATGGAGTAAGACCGATTGTGACACAAATTCAAGAAGTCTGCAGGCTGAATAGACTTTTATGATGTTGTTTATCCTGACGGTGGTACACAGCATTCTTCCCTCCGTCACATCTTTTCCGTATTCTGTTTTGCTACTGCCACTGTGTTAGAGCTCTTCATTCTTCAATGATTCATGAGAGGCCATTTCTTAGCTGAGTGAAGCTATTAGGAACTTGCCACCAGGCCTGGCATGTAGCTCAACACTTGTCTCATTCTCTGTCAAGAGAAAAGTACCACCAGCTCTAATTTTAATAACTGTGATCAGCAATATTAAAACCCAGGGTGAAGCCTAACCTAGAGTCTTTGGAAGACAGCATGATGCCAGTTCTAATTATTGCTATTTTGCAGTGTTATTGTTTATATTTAGAATCATAATGCACAGTCTGAATGGAGCTCACAATTGTATCAGTGTAAGATTCACCCTTTTGTCTGGATCTTGAACACCCAGTGAGAGGAAACAGAGGAAGGAGTAATTGATGTGAGCAAGCCATGACAATCCATGCAATCATCATGAAATTTTCAGCCAATACCATCACAGAAAGCGGGTAAAGTCTGCCAAAGCACAGCTCCCTAATGGCTGCTTTATACTCTCATCTTCTCGTGAGATCGGATATACGGGGTAGAACGCTCTACTTTTGAAACAACCCCTAGCTCACAATGCTGCTGCATGGATATCAAATCCAATTATTGCTGCGGCACATCACAGGGCAGCAGAATTTGAAACACCCCGCGCATAAAATGTAAGGTTGGCTTTAAAGAAGGTGCACTGCAAAGTAATTAGCATCTTTGGTGCATTTTGAAACCTGTAAGGGGTTAATACTACACATTTCTCCGTTGTTTTGGTCTTTGATATGGAAAATCACCTCTCCATTTTCACTGTTTATTGCAGAACGTAAGGAAAACTTTGAAAGACTTAAAAAGTACTTTGAAGCTATGAGAATGTGTCTCTGAAAAAGCCTATGAGCTTAAAGATCTAAGCAATGGAGATGCATAGTAAACAAAGCATGCTCATTTTCTTTGGAGAAACAGCAATGAGAGGCAGAAATAGACCCCAGCACATGAGATCGAATTTAAGCCATAAAAGTTAAACTTGCAGTATTTGACAGCCATGATATTGCCAATTATGGGTCTCATTTACACAATTAGATTCCAAAAACAGTTTTCTAATCATCTCTGCTAAAGGAGTGTTGAAAGAAAAGCATGGCAGTTCTCGGTTTGTGCACCTTTTAACATTAATCATTTCAATGGTGATCTCTGGTGACGGCTGTGCTGATGAGCTGTAACGATGATGGATACAGAGATCTGTCTTTGGTTCTTCTCTTAATGTGTAGTCTCATCTCACCAGATGGAAATGGATGGATATGGATTGTTGATGACGAGCATTTCTTAAAAGAGACGCCTGTTGTGGACTGAGAGTAGGATAGGAAATAATATTAAATGGAGTTAGTGGATAGAAAGCTGCTGTTGCATAAAGCAAGACCTTTATTGCAAAAAGAGAATGCACTTTTATGTCTGTTTCTCTATAAGCATTAAGGTGCAGGGTTGAGATGGTCTGAATTTCTAATATGTGCCTGAAAATAACTGTGCTGCCGACTATGTACTAAAACACGTCAAAAACAATCAACTAGAAGGGTTCAGCTTGCAGTTAAAATCAGCAGGCTTTGACATTATACAGAAGAGACTGCATTTGTAATGCGAGGAGCTCTTTTGAAAAGGCATATTTTTCTGTTCCATGCACTGTGAAACAGGGGTGCTAGGCTGACGAAAAGAACAGTAAATTGGGAGAAAGTGGATGATGTTGTTTGTACCTTTGCCCTGAAAATCTGCAATAACTTTTTCCACATCGCTTTATATGTAGCAATAAATTACACGGCCACGGGTTCAAGCAGCCTATAACACATACACCTAAATTGGATTGAAAATTAACATGTCTAATAGAGTGTGAAGTTTTATTGGGTATTTGCCTGACTTGGGAGGTTGTTCCAGGAAGATATATGGTTGTAGGAAAAGGCAGAAGGATTGAAGAGAGAAATCATGAGCAGATTCACAATCAGAAAAGGTTATTTTTACCCTGGTAATGGATACTGATCGTACAAAACTACTATAAATGCTAAAGATAGAACCTTTTCACCTCCTGCCCTCCATAAGGACAGCAGTACACAAGGTAACTTAAAATCCATACAGAATTCTGTGTTTTAGTTAAAGGTGCTTAAGGATAACTAATGCTTGTTTTCCCATCCAGGTTTTCGTACAGTTTCAATGTAAACTTCTAATTTGCAATGGCAAATACATTCAGATATCACAGCAATGCCATCTGAATGACATCTTTTAAAAATCATGAAGTTCTATGACATAAAAAGGAGATGTTTTGTGTATGAACTTATCTGCCAAGTCAAAGAATAATCATGCTGAGCATAACTGCAAAATGCTCCCAGAAAAGATATTTATTTCACCCAACAAAACTCTCTATTACAATTCACTATCTATTTGTGTATTTCGTGTCTTTATTTAGGCTCCCAAAGCACTTAGGTTGGGGAAAGTTAGTAGCCTTGGTTAAATATTAAAAAAAATTCAACAGTGACTTGAACATGTGGCGTATTCGTTTTATTGATGTCTGGCTTTTTGTTAGTAAAGTGTAATCGTCTGTTTTGGTGTTTTCAATGATCACAACAAAATAAAAACAAGCAACAACATGATGTTAGCGCGTCTCTCAATATTTAATGATCTCCACTCCACCCAACAAATAGGCCAAAACTCCAAAGAACAGCTGGACACAGCAGAACTGTGAATAGCATATTTGTTGGAGGCCTATTTCTAGTGGCAGATAAATACACATTAAATCGACCGCTGGGTATTTAGACCAGTAGGACAGTATATTGTATGGCTGTAAATGCTGTATCATTTAAAAGTTTGGGGTCACTTCGAAATGTCATCATTTTTGAAAGAAAAGCATTTTTTTAAATGAGGATAATATTAAATTAATCAGAAATACAGTCTAGACGTTGTTAATGTGGTAAATGACTATTCTAGCTGGAATCGACAGATTTTTAATGGAATATCTACAGAGGGGTACAGAGGAACATTTCCAGCAACCATCACTCTGGCGTTTTAATGGTACATTGCGGTAGCTAATGGTGATGAAAGGCTGAATGATGATTAGAAAACCCTTGTGCAATTATGTTAACACATGAACTAAAGTGTGAGCTTTCATGGAAAACATGAAATTGTCTGGGTGAACCCACATTTTTGAACGGTAGTGTATACTAAAGATTGGATGTAGCGACTGTAACATCAATCACTGCTTTGAAAAGCCTCATATGTGGCCAATGCTTTCTTGGTCTACCAGACATAACAAGCCAGGGAGGGATCTGACTGACAGTTTGAGCACACCATGTATGCTGATATGGTAGCCACCTATAAATCACAAGGTAACTGACCTCAGATATATAGTGCTTAATCATCTGTTTTTACTCTAAATGGGAACATAATTTGCAAAATGACCATCGTGCTGTACTGACGGAAATTTGAAACTGGCAGTTGAGATCATAAACACATTAGGAAAATATTCACTGAGGTAACAAATCCAGGGAGAAGTCGGTAACCTTCTCAGACATCTACACGATCAGACCAGAAGAGCCGCCCACTGCTGGCTGTGTTGGTGCCAATTTCATACCTGGAGGCTTCGTTCATTTTTCATCTACAGTCTATACATGGAATATACAAGTAACCCTGAGCAACAGTGTGGCTCTGATGTTTTTAGTGGTTTTGAACAACAGTGGAGGTGAATGGCTCATAAGAACAAGCCCAGTCAGGCTTAGGTACACACAGTACTTGTTTGTCACATCTGTTTTGTACTGATTTAGGTCATTTCATCAACCACTGTTTGTTTTACCATTGCTATTACCAGACTTATCATTTAATTACTTCTGTTGTCTAAACCCAGCCAGACTTCATTAACTTCACTGAAAAAAAACGCTGCCACTGGACGCAGTCCTGGTATTAGTGGGATTTACGGTAAAATGTCACTTCTACCAGACAAATTTGTTTTATCACTGAGGATTAATTCCAAACTGCAGCTGAAGGGAGCCCAAAAGTTTTAACATAGAGTATTATACAAGATAAGAATGCTAACTAAAAAGAAAGGTTATCCACAAAATACAAATCAGATATTCATATTATTTATCATCTTGGATACTTTAATCCATCATTGGGGGAAACAGTGTCTGCTCCCACCTGAAATCTGAAAGCACGGACTGTATCTGCAATGTCATCAAAAGAGTCTCTGAAGTTGGTCAGACAGGGACAGACTATAAATACTTGTGACAGTACCTGGGGGTGATTCTCCTGTGATATTGATACATTTTTAGCAAACTGTAGATGAGGGAAAGTCATCTGAAGCTGCCAGCCCTTTTGAGCCCCTTTAATCCTCTGTGAAATATCTAAGCCTGACATGGGCTGCCATGAAATGAACTTAATTTTCCTGCAAATGCTTTAAACAAGAACATACATTTGACTGTGCAAAGCTCCTCTTTTCTGTCACTATGAATGCAGTGGCTGACCTATTTGGAATTTGTTTAGGAAATTATTCTGTTTTCAAGCCTTAAGAAAGGGATTTATAGTGGACTATGATGCACCACTGATCTTTGATCCTCAGCAAGCTGTCTTTTTGCTTCTCTCAAAGCTCACAAATGTCAATTATTATATTGTCCTACATACTCCACAGCTTATTTTGAGTAAGAATACATTTACAATACATTAATTATAATAATAAAACCTTACCACTGCAACTGAAAATTCAAGATGAATATCTTGTTTGATGAAAAAATGTCTTTGTCTCTGTAGCCTTGATGATAAATTGCCGCTGTAAAACTGAATGAATAAATTGCTTTTTTATTCTGTATAAGTAACGCTGAACATTTGCAAAATGATGATTTATATCTCACAAGTCGTTGGGTTACTTTTTCTCAACATCATCTCGAGCATCATTAGCATAAAACGATGATTTAACCAGCATGGCAGCATAGCAACCTAAAATTCTTTTGTGCTTGCTTGTTGTTGTAATTGGTTGCACTTGTTTCCTGTTACTTGCTGTACCGTCTGGCCAGCAGATACAATCAGATATAAAAGTAAAAGAAACAATATTACTGCCCAGTATAGACAGAGAGCAGGAGGAACAAAATGAGGTTTAAGAGCTGAGACATAAAAACAGCTGATTGCAGATGTCGTCTCACCCACAGGTCACCATCAGATTTTCTAGAGTGATTTCTAATTTCACTTGTTCCCAGTTACAGTACCATTTTTTCATTAACTTTACAAATAACACAAATAACTAATTAGAAAGTACTTTCTTAATATGGTTTGAAGAAGCACAATTATTGCACAGACTTGATATGATATTTACACACAGCTTGTACTGTTCCTCTGCTGAAAACTTTTAATCAAGTTATAGCCATTCAAGACTACGGTCCACACTATGGGAATGGCTAGTGTGATGTCACGGACCACTTCCGTGTCCTACGCCGCGGCGCACCGAATGAAAACACAATGGCAGTAGCGAAAGAACTGGTCGCTGTCAAACTGAGCATGATAGACATTTCTTGAGTTAACTCAAAATTTTGTAATCTAACATAACAACTCTAACAAAGCCAAGTAAACGACATTTAACCTCACACAGATGAATAAAGCTAGCTTTATTTCTGACATCCTGTGTTTGCTAGCTTACGCTACTTAGCTACTCACCTCAACACTGTACGTTTTCTTTTTCATTGACGTCTGCACTTTCCCTTTAAAACCACCTGCCAGCACACTAACATTTACAACTCTGTTTGAGTTGTAAGAGTTAAGACCTCGCTTTACTGACTTCGGAAAATCCGCAAAATAAGATGTCACATGGCAGCACACTCTAGCGCTAACTTGTGCAGGGAGCACATGGCTAATTTGCATATGTAAATAACTACGCATCTCTTTACACTAATCATGAATCCATAACAGTTAAAATAATCTTAGCCAATCATTTTTAGCAAGTCAATCCAAGTATTGGACTCAATTAAATCCAAGTCACATAGACCCATATCCTAGTCAAGTCGAGTATTTTGGGCAGATTGGTCTAGCAAGTCCAAGTCCCCAAAACTGGGACAAAAGTCTCCCTCAGCAGACTTTATTCTTATAAATTAAAAGTATAAACTTTAATCTCGACAACTTTTAGTTTCTTTAGTAATGTGGCCCAAACACTCCTCGTAACACAAAAAGATAACATGATTCAAGCGGCTAACACTAGCTAGCGCACGTTAGCTCCCGGCGCTACATGTTTTCTAAGATTAGAAATCCGATTTACCTTATCAGTGTCAGCCATCTTCTCTTCTCCTTTTCGTCCAGAGGAAAGCGGTAGAAAGATATCGTTTTATTTACATCATTTCTATTGTTGCAACACGGGACACAACACAGCACCATTATATCGTTGGTTTGGTAGGACACGGAAGTGACGTTTTTGGACACGATTATGTAATTACTAGCCATCCCCATAGCTGTCGACCACAGTGTACTTTTTGATACATCTGTTAAAGGCTTTAAATCAAAATTGACTAATACATTTTCTTTCTGGCCTTCAGTTAATGTCTATCACCGTATTTCAGTGTGAGACATCAGTAGCTGTGTATCTAACAGACAGTATGTTGTTGTTCCACTTTGGAGGCTGGACAACTGATATGATATAATCTCTTTATCAACTTCAGTGATCTCCCCTTTGTCAACCCCTCTAAAACACAAATTTTAACAAAGGCTATTCATATAATTTTATTTGTTTATTATTATTTAGTTCAACTTATTAGCTACTTTTCCATATTTATATTAAATACAGCTATATGCCAGCTATGAAGCTACAGGCTAACTACTCCCGGCAAAGACAGTATGTCAAGCTTGTTTAAAAAGAAGCAGCAGCCCTTTTCTAAGCTAACAGCAGATATTTTACAAGAGCGAGACCAATCATTTAAAGACTTGCGCAGAAATCTCTTGCAGAATTCAATAACACAAAAGATGGCAGCTGTATGACACATGCCCCGCCCCTCCACCGAAATATCCAATCGTCTATTTTGCAGCAACTAAACCAGGAAGTATCTAGCTAGCCTATCACGATGTTGCGCAGACTGTGAGGTAAACTGTGAGAATACTTCACAGAAGTGCAAACTATGGACAAAAACGCCGTTGAAGCGTAATTTTGGGGCAATAGTACTAAACCCTTTCAGCATTTCTGAAAAAATGACTTTTCATTAATTGCCATGGATACATAATAATAATAATTATTATTATTATAAATAATAATAATAATAATAATAATAACTGCAAAGGATGCTTCCAAGATGAAACTTGCCTATAAGGACTTTACTAACAGCTACAGTAAAACTAATTATGGTCATTTAGCTAATTTGATAGCTAGCTTCTTAAAAAAGGCAATTTGATCAATTGACTTTGCTTGTGCTGAGTACTGGCGACCCTTAGCAAAATGCTGATGCGGCTGCTCTTTAAGTTTCTTTTGCAAGACAAGTGTGTAGCCAGCAGCTCACTGACCCCTCCTCATATACACTGATAATGCGAATTCAGACACTCTGTGGACTTTATTCATCTTTTCGCAGCTGGGAAGAAGTTTTCTTTCTTTCTTTCGTTCTTTTTTTTACACTGCCATTGTCTCGAATGCCTGCCCGATTCTCCCCGCTCGTCTCTCCCCTCCTCTTCCATGTGTTATTAGCTCCGCCGGCTGAGACTCAGCGCTTGTTGACGTCAGCAAACTTATCCAGCAGCTGTAGAGGATCTGAGGAGGAGGAGAGGAGGGAAGGAGACTGCTGGATGTGGAGCTCGGACTGTGGAGCGCTGAGGACCGTGGGCTTCTTTTCTACGGGACTGTTCGGACTTGTTTCTGGCTCCGCTGTAAGTACAAACCGCTCGTTTTTCTCCTTCTTCTGTCGCTGAGATTCCCTCAGTTTCTGCTCAGAGTTAGCTGTCGACTTTCTCGACTGCTGGTAACAATGTTTTGTGTATTGCTGCACACTTTCGCCTGTGAGACATGTTGTCTGCCGTCAGTACGAAGTTGACACAGTTGCTGTGGGATATTTAGAGCAGCTTTTCATGGCGTGTTTTGCTACTGAATGTGCACCGCGTTTGTTTCCAAATTGAATTCACTTAAGAACCTAGCGGAAAACTTTGTTGCGCAAGTCCGTGCAAGGTGGACTCTGGGCAAACATGTCGAGTTTGTCTCTGGTGGATCGAATTGTTTTTTTTTCTAGTTTGAAGTGGAAACGCGGGTGAATTCGTGCGTGTCAGCTCCTCATTCTGACCCTGTTTTTGACACTTGACAGTTCGGTTTCGTGGAGAAAAAGCTGTCGCTGTAAAATCCGTTTGCGGTGACGTTATTTTGCATGATTGGAGTTAATGATGGAGGGAGCCCTTTGAGATAAAATCCAAACTACGATACATTAGCAATTGTACACTTAAGCTTGTAATCTCATCATTGAACAAACACACAACATTTCTAGAGGCGCTATTTCAGAGTTTGGCTCAAATTTTCCGTGAGTGTGCCTCTGTATGGAGTATGCAGTGTGTGTGTAATGTAGCCTAAGCGTATCGCCTTATTATTTTCACAGAAAGGAGTGGCACAGACTATAGAGACGAGTGACATTCTCCTTTCATAATAACCGAGGGTCTATTAAATGGCGTTTACCTCTCATCATACCCTCCCTACACAATTGTTTTCAGCAGGGCTCAACAGCAGGGGCTTCGAGATGATAATAACTTTGTAAACAGCCTGCCACTGTGCTCTGCAATATCAATAACTTAAGTAATGAATGCACTCCTCTGAGAATAGAATATGCCCCCCATTTCTTCATTTTTTCTTCAAGAACTGTCATCTCTGTGCGTAGTACTTCTGTTTCCTGCTACACTTCTCATTTCATGCTCCAAAGTCACCCTTTTCTGTGGTTGTGAAATAGAGGTTTTGGGAAGACTTGTTGGAGTCAGCAATAGGGATTGTTTCACAAACGAACCTTTCCAATCACCAGATTGCTTCTGAACTGGTTGATGGCGTAACACCCACTGAATGAGCTCTGCATGTGTTTTTTTTCCTTCAGCCACTGGTAGCAGTAATTGAATAGCTTCTTTTTGAGTGGCCATTGTACGCTGTGGAAAATTAGCATGAATTAGCCTTGAGGCTGGTACAAATTGCTGCTAAGGACAGCAGTTTTTCAGGTTCATTGTAGTCTGCCAGAACAAGGTGGTCACGGAGATGTGATTTCAAGCAGAGTTAAATAAAGGTCATGTAAATTAAATGGCAAAGTAAGTCTTACTCTGCTCCAGCAGTCTTGGCACACGTTGTTGCCACCTTGTGTTTTACAGTGCTGGAAGACCTTTAGCTCACCACACTGTATTAAAGAGTGTGGTTGATCTATATCAGTGTGATGATATCTTTTGTGCACATGTCTGCTGTTACGTGTGACATAAATACTACTACACTTAAAATATAAGCTGTGTTTTAATTCAATGCAGGGCCAAACAGTTCCCATATGCTACCACTGAGTAATTCTGTTCAAGCTGAAAAGCACTGAAATGTACAATAAGTAATAAGAATCCCCTGCAAAATGCCCACAATGCATATTTATCTAAGAATGCAACGAACACAAATACAAATTTACTTTAAAGTAACAGAACACATGGCATATACACGGAAAAGGACACATTTTCATCTCATCTCTGGTTCCATTCGTGGCCACATTTCTCGTTCCTCTAGTATTGCAATGATTGTTAAACTCTTGAATCCTTGTTTTTTTATTCGTTTTCATTCTCTTCCTTTTCAGGCTTTATTTGTTCGTTTGGCTTGTCATATATTTTTGCTTTCAGATGTAGGTTACTCAGAAAGGCCATTCATTTGGCATGTCCGCGGTCTTCAGTGGTCCAAAAAAGGCCCCGAAATGTTAGCCTAGCCGTGCTAGACAAATGCTCTGAAGACGCAAGGGTCTAGGCACGCTCGACAGGGAGGGAGGCGGGCTAAAAGGTTGTCTATCAAATCACTCTGCAGCAATTGGGTAGGTATACAACCAATCAGCGCAACGAATAGGCTCCTAGAGCGCCGGAAATCAGAGGATGCGGTAGTTCGGTGAAGCCTTATTTATACAGTCAATGGGTGAAGCTCAAGTATATTACAGATATGTTAACAGAAAGATTATTCAGAGTCGGTGCTAATGGAGCTCAATGACTGTTGTCGTTTTTGTTGTCGACCCTGGCAGAGAATTAAATTCGTTGCCGTGGGTTGTCTAGCGTGGCTAGGCTAGTTGTTTCCGGTTGTTTCTGTCAGAATCGTCGTGCCTCTGTGGTCACTTAGTTACGCCCGCCTTCTGACTCTACACTTCATGGTGATTCGTCCGGCCAGTTTTAGGAGCATCCAACCTTGAGCCTTATGGAGGGTAACTAGACCCACCCTGGCAGAGAATTAAATTCGTTGCCGTGGGTTGTCTAGCGCGGCTAGGCTACCGAAATGTACAACTGAGGACCAAATCGAACCTGTCTATTATTTTAATGCTGGAACCCATGCAGAACTGAGACTCAATACAGGAACCGTTTAATTGGAATTCTTTATGTTATTATTCTTAGAATGTATTTACAGTATGTTTTTAAGTGAAAAGCACACTCTGCTCTAGTCCTTACCATTCCCTGTTTATCTTTTTGTGATGGACTGAATGCATGCTCTGGATGATGCACACAGGATTTATGATGTTGTTATGAAGTAAGCTTTTTTCTTTTATACAACATTGATTTATGCTTTGATCAGATGACATCATGGAAACTCATGTTGCATTAGCTGATGCTAGTGCCTGTCTGCAAAGTAAGGCTGAATGTGTAACCAACTGAATTACTTTTGATGCTGAATGAAATGTCTGTATTTGATTGTTATGATTCTAGATCTGAACCTGCTGTGTACGTAGCATGTTGTTATTCTAGTATGACATCAGCGTGTTCAGATTAGAACAAACTATAACCCAGGGAAGAGGCAGTGTCTGTCTGAAGGGTAATCTGTAAAATGTTCAGTGGGTTAAACATATTGTATCAGTGACTTTAACACTGGCAATCATGTAGTCAAACACAGGCTTTGGGATTCTTGGCGAAGAATTTCCTCTCAGACCTTGGTTAGCAGAATTGGTCAGCCACTTAGCTGAATCAGACATAACCTGACAAGTCGTGTTGTCCCTGTAGGTACTGGACAACAGTTTAAACAGTCACCATAAATGCACTGGCTTTGCTGTGGGATGTAGCATCTCATCTTGTTTTTCTTCCTGATGCTTAATAGAGAAATGAATAGCTGCTTCACAAGTTGGTTCACTGAAAACTAATCTGCATCTGTTTTGAAAATACAGTAATTATTCAGTAATTTTTCTGAGCAAATCAGAAAAACCACACCAAACATTGTGTTGTTTCTGTGCAGAATTAGCGGCTTTTGTTTGTCATTTGTCATTGTAAACCTTGTATGTTTTTGGTGTTGGACTACTTCTAGATGTTAGATGTTATGGATACACTTATTTGCCTTAAGAAAAAAAAATAGCTTCCCAGTTAATATTTTTGATCTTGTAGAATATGAAACATTCACATTTCAATATGTTAATCATATACTGATTGGCCACATCTGAGACATGGCTCATCTCGGCACAGTAGGTAGTTACAAAGAATCTCTGCATTGCTCCTGTAATGTTGTCAACACTCGTGCTTACCACTCTCTGTCTGCCTACAGAACGTTCAGTCGACACTTCATCTATCAGTTTACGATCACACAGTGACTGATAACATCATTACTATCAGTCCATGCTCTCAATACCTCACTGTCACCAGAAACTCTATTACAACAAGTTCATCTTTCCACCTAGAGCTGTTTGCTGTCAGACTGCTAGAAAGCTGAAGCGACTTCAGCCTCCTGCAGTCGGAAACATCAAACAGCTTTTTATCTACTATGACTTTTGCCGCTGTTTTTACTGGAATCAAAATTGAGGAGGAAGATTATATTGCTTCTTATTAGGGGCTCAGTTTCCTTATCCTCATCTTACCTATGTCAAACAGATATTCGTCTTATAGGCTAAAACGACACCAGTGACATGCCTAAGTCAAGATAATTGATATTTTTGTCTTACTTGGCTAAGGTGTTGACGCTCACAAATGTCAGAGGCTTTGGTCTCACCATCTCTGTGATGGAATTAATCCTCTGAGCTGTTATTATACATCTCAATTAATCATGGGCTTTTGCAAATGAGACAGCTGAGGGAGCCTTAAGTCTGTGCATGCTGCTGCCTGTTTTTTCATACTTGAGTCTTTCTTCTTTTGTCTCATTTTCTTGGATGGGACTGGCATTGTTTCACTAAATAGAGGCTCCTTTCCAGTGCTAATGGATCTTCTTTGTTGTTCGTGTGATATGTCATTCTGGGAGTATATTAAGACCTACAAAGAGAAAAGTATATCTAACTAAAGTCCCAGGCCCTTAAAAATTATATTTTACAATCAGTGCTTTGATGTTTGAAATGAACACTTTTGTGGCCCTTTCTTGAGCGTAAATCACTTTTGAAAGACCCACATTGCTTATCAGAAATGCACAGTAGGGTCAGACTTGCAGCATGCTCCAACTGTGTGATTGCCTATGAATACCTCTGAGTGTGTGCACACTGCATATAACCATATGTATACGAATATTTGCAATCCTTGCTCTTGTCCTTGTAGGTGTTGTCATTGCTCTTCAACACTGTAGTGGGTGCTGTCGACACATCTACAGCAAGCATTCAGAACAGCTGCTGAAAAAGAAGTAAGCAGGGAAAGCTAAATGTGAAAACCGTGCCAGTTTGTCAGTAGTGTGTGTGGTGACTTGGGTTTTATTTTATATTTTTGATAAATATGTTGGTTTTGTGACTGTTGAGTCACAATAGCAAGAGATTGGGCCAGAGTTCCTTCAAACCAATGAGTCAGTCATCAACAAGGAACTATGTGTAGCCAGCACAGCCACAGATGTGTGACTTATTAAGCATGCTTCATAATGTATAATGTTTAAAAATAGTTTAAATTATGACTGGATTTGGTTTAGTTCTTTGTAAAGCAACTGTGTGAAAATTGTCCTAGTCACTTAAGTTTTCTTTTCTTTTTTCCCCCCATTCAAATGTATAGTAAATTTGCAGTTGTAGTTGCATCACTCAATCTGAAAGGTTGTTTATTGACTTCACATTAGGTTTGAATTTTTTTTCATGTTTGGGTCATTGATGTGGTAGCAAAGGACAAACCACACTTGATCTACAATGATTATTATATTAGGATTGATGTACTGACCCAACTTTAGGGTATCTGAGCCTAGCAAAGAACAATCTGATACTAGCACCCATCTTTGATAAAACAAAAAATCTGTATACTTTCCTGCATGGAGGTAACTGAAATTGGTCTGATTTCATTTCACATAGGGACAAGGTCAGGAAAAATAAAACTGACTTACCATAAATCAGGAAATTTTTATAATAACACTGCAGACGAAAATTGAATTTCAGTTGAATTGGTCATGCCATGGCCATTACCTGAGCCATTCGGCATATTTATTTGTAATTCATTTACTATAGTTTTATATTTCAGCATAGTCTTCAGGTAATGTAATTAACATAATTTTTCAGATGTTCCCTGGCTTGGCAGTACAGAATGAACCATTTAAAATACCAGGTGCAGCCCCCTGAAGGTGATGTCGACTCGAGTGACCAACAGTGACCATGCTTTGTATTTTTTTTTCAAAAAGTGATACAAAATAAATATTTGAGTTTTAATTTCTAGTTTAGAATCACCAGTTAACTTCAGCATGTCTTTGGACTGTGGGAGGAAACCGGAGAACCCGGTGATAACCCACACAGGCACAAGGAACGCATGCAAACTCCACCGAGAAAGACCCCTGGCCCAGGCCGGGACGGGATAGAAATATATGCAGGATAATGTAATAGAAACACATGCAGTAACAACATAAAATACCTTAAGCCAAAAAAAAACAAAAACGCTGTGTCATTGACATCTGGGTAGAGTGTTTACAGCAGGTTCTCCTTTAACAGCCAAATGAGTCAAGGGTAAATGAGTTTGTCCAAATAAGTGAATGGAACAAGATGCTTGTCCTAATGAAAGCCTTTAGCAATGAACCATCTCATTGGCCTCGCTCCTGGGAAGCCACATTACAGACAAGAATGGAAACGTCTTTTCTGTACAACACTTTGTCATGGTTGTGCCTTAAGCTGTCCATACACAATCAACATTCAGTGCCTCCTTCTGTCCTGTCCTGTAATATGACAGGCAATACCTATGTCAAGGCTGTAACATGCTGTTAGTGTTATAATCAGATGAAGTTCAGACCCATTAATCGTGCTTTGAAAGGTAAGCTGCACATGTGGCCAAAGATGTCATTTGCTTGTTGGTAAACTGAAATGTAGTGCTGACAGCAAGGAAGGCAGCAGAACTAATCCAAAAAACCACCAAGAGCTTAGTCAGTGCATGTCTACTTTGCCATCAATCATTTATCTTTTATTCACGGACGTGTGCACAGTTAGGTTACTTTATGTTTGAAAGAAAATTAATGATTATTTGACACACTGGATGTTGTAACCTTACAGCATGATTATTTTTAAGTACTATATGGGTTTACAAGCATATACATCATGAGTAATTTCATTTATATGATATTCAAACATGGCCTCTGTGTAAGCTTGGTTTGTTGCCAAACGCTTGGGATTTTACTGTTAACTCCTAATGATGTAGTGGAGCTTTTGTGAAATATGCTTACATACACAAGAAATCACTTTTCATAGATGTCATTGTTTTTCTCTGCCAGTGGTGGGAGAAGGCTGCGAAGCCCAGATAAAATAAGAATAACCAGAAAGGACATCTAAACCCATGACCATCTCTGACTTGGTAGAGAAAAGTTACAACATTCATAGCATCAGTTAAGTGGGCTGAGGTTTTCATGAGTGCTTTGTACACCGCTGCTGCATGTTTACAGTAGGATATGAATCCTACTTGTACCCTATGGACAAATATTATTCTTGGCCAGCTGGGAAGTCAGTCAGCTGATATCACTGGCCCGTGTTAGTTTACAAGTGAACAAATAATGTACCAGTATTTGGGTGGGGTTTTCTACTGCAAAATGTCCTCCTTATTAGAAGCTAGGTTCTCAGTTAATACAGTCACGTTAAAGGGATTTGATCAAAAATGTGTTTTAGAAATATTACTCCACTGACTGGGAATTTCCCTAACTCTCAGCTCGATTGAGATTGTTCTCTGAGCCCCAGAGTTGGAGTGATTTCTTTATTTACTTTATGTCAAGGTGAAATCATTCCTTCATCCTTACTTATTTTCATTATGTGAGTACATTTGTTTATGTGTGTGGGTTTTTCATTGTTACGTTAACGTTCAAGTTATTAGCTTGTGTGCCTTGATAAATTTGGGTGAAAGTGGTTCCATTTAAAGTAAGATGCCTCAATTCAAATTCAAATTTTTTTTTTCTTCTGGTGCTTATTTAAAATTGCCATTGGAGAAACAGGAAATCAATAGTTGTTGATATTGACAGAAATTAAACATTGATTTGTGATTATTTTTCAGCCATGTTGTCCAGCTCTACATCTAAATGACACTTGGTGATATAATTATTTGGTGATTATTGCAGATACTTTTCCTGACACTTAGTTTGTTGATTCATCCTTTCAGTTCTTAACTTTGCAGCTTTAAACATAATCTGCATTTTAATTGGATGTGGTTATGTCAGACATGTTGCTGTGGTGTATAATTGATAATATTTTATATAAGCAATTTGCAGAAAGATTTGAGTTATGGACACTTAACAGTGAGACTCATTGTCAGCAGTCTATCCAGCTCTTTCTAACAGTAAGAGATCACTGAGACATGCAAGAAAAGGTGAGCGAATACAAAATTTGCTTTTGTATTCATAACCATCTGTTGCCCATTGACATTTGGAGGAAATGTCTTTGACTGTCTCTGGGATAGGTCAGATTGATCTTGCAAGTAAATCACAACTGAGACGAGGGGAGCCGGTGATGGAAGAAATACGAGCAAGCGAGCTGATGAGAAGGGAGCTACCATCAGCCTCATTACATTATTGCTTTCAAACTGTGACTTTAGACTTCCCCTGATTTGAGGCAAATCACAACTGCTGAGTTGATTTAATGTGGTCTACGTCTTTGGCTCTGTGTGTGGCTCTGCATGCTGTGTGCTTTTTCTGTCTCCTCTGTCGTGTACTCTTTCCTTTCTTGACTTAATCCAGTGTAAGGGTTTTTTTTTTTTTGGGTAAAACTAAATTGCTTGGAAAATCTGAATCTTTTCATACAATTTCAAATACTCTGCTTTGTATTTGCTTTACCCTCTCTATGTGCCATGTCACTGTTTATTGCTAAAAATGGATGTCCGTGTTAAGGTGTGACTCATGCATGTTTTTGTGTCATTGTAATTCGGTCACAGCTGAATGTCAATGAGGACTGCTTGTCGTAGTTTAGACATGGATTAGGTTATACATTTTGATTAATGAAAGCCTCTCTGCAATGCAATTTCCCAATAAATGAGCTTCTGCCTTTGTAGGAGATAAGTTAATGGGATAAGAAACATGGCCTGTCACAATTAGCACTCACAGCTATCAAAAGTTGATAAAACGTGCAACTATAAATAGACACAGCAGACATGTGGGCTGAATGTTCAATCTGTTTACAGTTTTGCCTTTTTGCATCATTTCTAGCACCTTCGTCTTTATCATGACATTGAGTTCCTTGAGATGTTCGCAAGAGATGACTTTTGAATTTTTCTGTTTAAGTCAAAATTGTTAAACTCTTCTGTATCTGCCTGTTGGTGGCAGTAAAATGTATTCAAATATTTCAAAAGTCCTCATCAACAGGGTGATGCATACTGTCTGCCTTAGACTGATTTTGTATTCCTACACCTCTGTGCGTGATCAAGACCCTGTGGCAGCTTAGTTGACTCATGACTTAAACATACTGTTGTGCAGAATAAGTTATCCACTAAGACATGAAAGCCTCATTCATTCTGCTTAAACATTAAATGAAACCACATTCCGACTAAAGTAAAATGGACTGCCAGGTAAATCATTGAAACCAAATGAAACGGAACACAAAACATCTGAAAGACAGCTATGGGACATTCAATGACAAGTAAAGATCATTTAACATTTTATCGTCTTTATGTACTAATCAGCATACAAATGGAGAAAGGCAGAGTTACATCATAGTCAGAGGACTAAAAGCTTGCACTGCCAAGAGGAGCTAAACAAGTACCAGGACATCTATTATTACATAGAAGTAAAATTATTTTTCTAACCTCATATAGCAGGGTTTTACCGCTCAGTCCTCGCTCACTTGGCCAATCATATCCAGGTTTTGCCGTTAACCAAGTCGTCCACGATTGTCTAAATACGTGGTAATCCATGTTATGTTCAGCTTTCATAAGTTTCAAGAGAGTTGCTGTGTTTAGAAGTTGTCTTCTCATCTTCATCCAAGACAGAGGAGTTTCACTGTTTTCTCTCCTCCTTTATGGAAATAAAATGTAAATAAATATTTTGTTATGTCTGACCTGGTCATGAAATGAATCATTTTTGTTTTCGTGTGATCAAATGATTGATTTTATTCAGCGTTAACAATATAATAAGCAGTTTGCAAAGGCTGCAATTTACAATATAAATCATGCAGTGCCTCTGACCCAGCATTTAAACTATTGTGTTATCGGTTTTACAAATTCATGTCGGCCTTCTTGTGTGACAGCCGATGCTTTAGACGATATCATATCTTGCGTGGTAATGCTCCATCACATTTTAAATCTACTACACACTGAATATTGAACTGAAGATGAACTTTAAAAAAAAAAAAAAAAAAAAAAAAGACAATTTGAATTGCAGTCATCTGCACTACCTATCTGAAAAATTGCAATTGGACATTTTCCACAAATCATTCAGCTCTACCAAACACTAAACCTGACTGATTGTGGTACAGTTGGGTTGCATTTAAAACTAACAAAATCATGGACAAAATTGAAAGCTGTTTTCGACATTATGGGGAGCTTTTGTTACAGAGGTTAGCAACCAAAATCAGATTTTTGGCTAATGTGTGCGATCAACATCCAAAAATGTGTACATTTTCTGCATTTTGTTTGTCTGTGGATTACTTTCAGACATATGTACAAAACATTACAAAAGGAGAGGCAGACCAAGACAGGTGGTTAGACAAAGAGGCACAGTTGACATCTGTTATTAGTTCCATGCAGCACTTAGTAACAGTTCTGTTTTATTGACGAGAGCTATGACACATGGTCTGGGTATCACCAACAATAAAGAATTTAGGTACAACAGAGTCTTGTTAAGTGTCACTGGTACAGCACAGCACAGTGTGGGGCATGCACAGGCTTTGAATATCTGCATTTCATCACACCATCACAGATTGTGTTCAACATTTATTGAGCTGACAGACAGTATTTGGAGCTGATGGCTCTCAGCAAGTCAGACAGGGAGACAGACTTTTCCACTGTCACCACTGGTGTTCCAATTTGGCTGAGGCTTTAAATCGCCCTTCTTCCTGATCCAGCACCTCCAAAGAAATCACTGGCATAAGCCTGTCCAAGGCATCTTCAGTTAATTCAAGAAGTCATCCCGTTGTGGGTGAAAACAGGCAGCCTTTTATAGCTCTTTTATTTCTTGATGAGTACCATTAATTTCATGGGGCAGGCTGAGCTCTTTGCAGCTGGCTTTTTTTTTTTTTTATCCGCTTGAGACAACATGACTGCATTATCCTCCCTCCAATAATGAATTGGCAGGAGTTATGTGTGTTTTATTGGTATTGTTTAGCACTTTAGTTGGGAGGCTGATTTCTCTAGTCGTGCTCAGAGTGAGACTGCATATCTCATCCTCACAGGCCTGAATGCCTATTTATGTGTTATAGATGTTTTGCCAAGGCTGCAGTCCGGAGTAAATACTTCTGAAGTCCATTATTTATTTTCTTGTACACTATCACCCTGGAAGCTTCCTCCATAAAGATCATTCACATTAAAACTAATTAGATTTATTTGGCCTCATTACAGTGCTACCTCCCTGTGCAAACACCGCCAGGATTTCAGTGTTGTTCTGTCGCTGTTGTTTGTGCTCTAAGTTGACTACAACATAAACTGTCTTTATGAGTTTGACATATTGGCTGTCTCATTTTGCACTGTTATTGTCATTTGTTTTCAGAGACTGATGACACCAAAAAAAAGAATCGATATTGGATTTAAGTAAGTGATGTAAGGTTTTGCTTTGAACATAAACGCAGGAATCCCATATTTATCTCAGAATAAGCTGTAGTAAGTCCTTTCAGTTGTGCATTTAAAAAAAAAAACTCAAATAGAAGATGAATGAAACCCATCAGCATACACCTATGATGAAATCTGGCCTCTCCCAGATACTACTTGCAAGTTTGAACACAGAATCATTGAAAGGTCTTAATTTTTGTAATCTTCAAGCCTAACAATATGCTTTCTCATTACAGCTCCATTAAGAGTGAACCAAAATTCAAAACATTTTTACCTGTAATATTTGAGTGGATGCAGTATCTCAAGTCGGAATGTCTGCCTTCTAGCAAGCCACATTTTATTGTTTAGAGGCCCTGTGAACCAGTGTAACCTGGTGACATTCAGAGTAACAAAATTCCTAATACTGTTACATTCTCACCTGAATCACTTGTACTCATCTTTCTGGGATATTGGACACATAACCTCTATTACATAGTTACATGTCGGTGCTGAGGACCTGTTTAAAATTCCCCTCAGATCTTCATTTTGTTAGACAACAACATCGCCTGTCAAATTTTCTGAGCTGGCTCAAACAGAGATTGTTTTCAGTCATTTGACAGTTGTTTGTTTGCGTTATCCAGCTCACCAGCTTGGTTGGTGGTTGCTTCGAAAGCTCGTCTGCCAGCACAGTCAGAAATGAGGCCAGTGAGAAAATCTAGTATGTAATTGCAGCACTAACAGCAGTCCGGGTTAGCTCTTTGTGCAGGAGCCCAGATACAGACCTGGAGGGTGACTTCTCAGAGAGTGTTGGCTGGATAGTGTTTGTTTGGCCCTCACAGTGACTAGGATCATTCTCTGTAAAGAATTATAAAATTAAATTGTTGCTTAATTATAAGCTGTATTACCCTCACTCTAACACCTCATAATATAATTAGTTCTCATTTATTAGATTATGTAGTTCTTTCTCCATCTTAGTCAAACTCAATGAATTCAAACTGCTGTTCCTTGATTATGAGTGGCTGAGCTGTGTTCAAAGCCACTGTAAAATACTCCATCAGCACGCAGTTGTGACCACATTACATCACCATTACTGTTCCAAACACATTGTTTCTAAATGACAGACTTTGTTCTGAATCTTGATTTGCCGGGTTGACTAAATGTAGATGAGTAGTGGAAAATATGGACAGGACAGAAAACTAAGATTAAACGGAGAGGAGACATGTTGAAATTAATGAGAGATATTGTAGAGCTGGAAAAATCAACAAACAAAGCTGGGACTGTTAAACAGACCCTATGCGGCCAATTTGCTGTTTACAGACCTGGTGTACTGAGAAAAATCTGTCTATTAATTTTAAAACAATGACTAAAATGGAACTAAGCCAGGCTCTCCGTAGGTTTTATGCGATTGTGAAAACAGGAAAAGTAAATCTCATGGTTTCAAAAATTAAGTTGGCCTACATGCTGCAGTTAGCCAGTACGCCAACAATTTACTGATCAGTTGATCTCAGTGTCTGTTGAAAGATCTGGAGTTTATTAACAATGTTATCGGTAAAATAACTTTACAGAGAACAGCATGACAAAGCATCCCACCACCATGCATTAATGATGACAGACTTTCATAAAATCAAACACTCTCAGGCACTGAATCCAAATACACCTGAGGATCTTGTCAACAAAGTCTGGTTTGATGTGCAGCTGCATGTAGGATGCAGAGCTGAAGAAGACAACTGCCAGCTGGATCCCGAATCATTTATCATCTGCCAGCACAAGAACAGAGAGAAGCATGCAACGCTGTCATACAGTGAGTGCACAGGAATCGCTACGATGCCAGCAACAGACACAAACAGGGCTGATGGGGATTTATGTTTTAGCAGCTAGGAAACTCTCTGTGTCCTGTCTCTTGGTTGGGGAAATACCTCTTGTTGCTGCTATCCATCCATCCATCCATCCATCCATCCATCCATCCATCCATCCATCCATCCATCCATCCATCCATCCATCCATCCATCCATCCATCCATCCATCCATCCATCCATCCATCCATCCATCCATCCATCCATCCATCCATCCATCCATCCATCCATCCATCCATCCATCCATCCATCCATCGCTTAATTCTCATTAGAGTCATGGGTGGGCTGGAGTCTATTCCAGCTGCCTTGGCACGGAGGCAGGGGACACACTAGACAGGTCGCCAGTCTGTCGCAGGGCTACATATTGTTGTCCATCCACCTTCCTTTAATCTCCAAAGCAAAGAAAAACTGCACTACAGTAAATCAACATGCAATTTTAATTAGATTCAGGAAAAATCTTCAGTGGACTCCTGACTTCTCCAAATGAACACTAAGAGTTGTCTCTCAAGTCAAAGCAAAGTTTTACTTGCGGCAAGGAAACACGTGAACAGAAGACAGTCTGGACAAGAGAATGACAAAGCGAGAAACAGCCTAACTTTAATACAGGCACATAAGCATGAGTTGCACATCTTAGCATGTGTTATCTCTAGTTTGCTGCCAGTTAGGCTTTGATTCCTCTTTACAGCGCTTCATTGAAAATTGCTGAGCACTGCTTCATATGAGTTTACACACCACGCAGTTATATAGTATTACAATGAATAAGAACATTTAATCATAAAATACGATAATTTTCATAACAGCTAGCTTGCATGCTTTTCCCTGTAGCCTCTTATGCTCACCTTTGTTTGGTTCTAGCAGCATAGTTGCCATCACATAACAAGAAAAACACTCAGAAAGCGCAGTATTATGCCAAGGCTTGTCATTCCATCGTATGCCATTGTCAGAAATGCGGCATTTTTCACTTGGTCATAGTTACTAGTTACTGGAGTAATAATGTTATGTTAACACATAATGAAACTGCAACATGATGGGTGAATTTTTTTTCCCCCAATTCTAGTTATATTAGAGAGCAGATGGAATGAGCTTTCTTGGCTCCATGTTGCTGTTGATTTGTAAAGCAGCTGGCACTAAGAGAGTTCTCCACCAGGCACTGCTTATGAAGCAACACTGTATGAAAGAGAGAGATTTATGCAAAGTAGCATAAATCTACATCATACCTGCAATTTTACCAGTGACCGAACTGGAACTGGTAAAGATGCTGGAGCAATATTCTTGATTTGAGTACCACACAATGAATTACAATGGTCTAGAGTCAAACACCCCCTTAACAGCAACTGGAATACTAACATAATGGAACACTACTTTGACAATTGCACAATTAATGTTAATATCCAGATAAATGTCAATAATTACTCTCGTATTTAAGCATGTTTTCCACCATCCTGATAAATATTGCTAAAGAACTACATTCCTTGGCAGAAGATCATTATTTGTTATTAATAAATCATTGCGTTTCTTTAATGTTCCGTGTTTAGTCTATGAAAAGTCAGTTATGTGTAGTAAGTATTGTATTAAAGTAACAATACACACAAAGCCATAGTTTACAGTGACATCAAAAAAGCTAAGGGATGTTGTTAGACATGATGCGGAGTGCTTAAAAACAGCCCTTAGCTGTTCTAAAATCACTGTAAACCACTGCCTCTTGGGGTTTATTGCTTTATTTGAGAAAGGACACTGTCTTCCATATTGTGTGTAGTTCACATGGAACCCTATCAGATCAATCTTCCAGGCTTGTCTCTGTACTGTTGTGTGTGTGAAATGGGCCCACTGTACAGTAGCTGAAAGTGTATTAGTACAGTTTAGAGACAAAAAAGGAAACTATGGAATCTCACTACTGTGGTCAGAGTAGGTCATTCTGACACTAGTACTAATAGTTAACATTTTGAAGAACAATCCTAGTGCAGTTACAGTGCACTGTTAGCTGCTGGCAGCATTTGTTAACAGATAGATAGATAGATAGATACTTTACTAATTCCGAGGGAAATTCAAGATTATATATGGTATTTTATATGTACTTTGAAAAGTAATCTCATGTCTTTTTTTCATCAATCAACTTCATACAAAATACAGTAAATGGGGAAAAAAAAATCCGTTCAATATTTGCCATCACTACTCTTAACCTTTATTGTGTTTCAGCTACTTTTCGCCCTATGTGTATTTCCAGAGTGACTGAGTGATCACAGCTCTATGCAGGCTGTAACTTATGATGCAGTACTCTGAAGATAGTTCTTTATTACTCTGGCTGTAGTGGGGGATTGAAGTAATTTGATCTAAACATCTAAAGTACTTGAAAGTCTTGCACATTGGTGTGTTTTTTTAAAAGTTCTCAACAAATGATTGGAAGATGACTGAAATTATGAGTTGAGAAGCTCCTTGGTTCATTTACATTTTGTGCAGTCACTTATATGTTTTATTATCTTATATACATAACAACATGGCAGGTTGTAAACTTTTGCAACTGACGCTCAACAATATTTGACTTCAGCATTGCCTGTAATCAGTGACTCATTTCTGTTTGCTACTCTGACAGTCTCAGCTCCAATGGTGACTGTTAGTGAAGTTGGCTGAAGTACTGTTGAATCAGAAACTGGTACACTCCTCTACTATTTGGTGTAAATGATAACACATTCGTAAACCCTTCATTTGGATGAGTAAATCCCTCAAAAAAGCCTTCAATGGTAGCCTAGCCACGCTAGACAACCCACGGCAACGAATTTAATTCTCTGCCAGGGTGGGTCTAGTTACCCTCCATAAGGCTCGAGGTTGGATGCTCCTAAAACTGACCGGATGAATCACCATGAAGTGTACAGTCAGAAGGCAGGCGTAACTAAGTGACGACAGAGACGCGACGATTCTGACAGAAACAACCGGAAACAACTAGCCTAGCCGTGCTAGACAACCCATGGCAACGAATTTAATTCTCTGCCAGGGTCAACAACAAAAACGACAACAGTCGTTGAGCTCCATTAGCACCAACTCTGAATAATCTTTCTGTTAACATGTCTGTAATATACTTGAGCTTCACCCATTGACTGAATAAATAAGGCTTCACCGAACTACCGCATCCTCTGATTTCCGGCGCTCTAGGAGCCTATTCGTTGCGTTGATTGGTTGTATACCTACCCAATTGCTGCAGAGTGATTTGATAGACAACCTTTTAGCCCGCCTCCCTAGACCCTTGCGTCTTCAGAGCATGGGTCTAGCGCGGCTAGGCTACTTCAATGGGCAATAAATGGAGAAGAACAGAGCTGTTGTCTTTACAGAAAAGCACAGTAGCAGATCTGCAGTACAGACAAGATGATAAAGTTGTGGGTTTCAAAAACATAAAGAATATGATCTGGAAGATGTCCAGCAATTTTCATGTGTAAAGAACAATGTGACCTGAAACAAAAGACCTCACCACGACTATTAAATCCTGGAAACAAACGCACAGGAGACAAAACTCAAGCATACCATTTACGCATATTGGAGAGAGAAACAAGGCCAGCATGACAACATGATACATGGGAGAGGAAGATAAGGGCAAAGCTAAACCTCCTGGAGGACGAATATCCAGTTCTTCCAGAATAAGGCACTGGCAGCCAGGGGAGAGAGAAAAGGTCCCAGGATGACCAGTGGTCCAGCACACTGCATTAAATATTGAGTCTTATATGTAAAACATGAGACTCATATAGCTGTTATTGAAGTTTAGTATAGGCCAGCTGCTCTGCAGTCGTGCTGGGCTGCACTAAAACTGTGTCACAGTGTCTGGGAGCCTCTCCTTCCACATCTTTTCAGCCTGCCGAGTGCCTTGGAGGGAGGGCTGCCAGAAATTGTGAGCCGTTATCCCCAAATTTGTAGGATTATCACATCTTGCTTTCGAGGATGACGTTTCACTCCAGCTTAGACTCTGGATGTTCTGAACAGCCTTCAGACAAAGTTGCATGTACTCATTTGTTTTGAACAAAATCTTGCTCCCTTGGGCCGGGGTTCTGTAGCCATCTGAGTGTAGTGTGTGCTTTTAGATTAGACGCACCACTTACTGTCATCAAGGAGGATAATCTTTCACACAGATGGAGCTAATTGTGCACCACGCACTAGGTTGTATGACTGTAAATAAACATTAGTCATAGAAGATGATGGAGAACGATATGTTTGTCAGTAGACTAGAAAATGGACATTGCTCATAGCAAAGAGTATGGGATGCACTTTAACAGCTGTTGAAATGACACTTTTGTTAAAAATACATTGTAGTAAAAAGCTAGCGGTCAGTGAATAATGTTACTAAAATAACAGGCATATCTGTTTGTTACCAAAGATTTTTATATTGCCACTCAATGTGATTTACTGCTATTTTGACTCTTTTTGATGACATACTGGCAGAGTAATTTGTTTCAGGGACAGAAAAAAAATCACAGTAACAAATGGAGCTCTTACTGCTTTGTCTTTAAATAATGGACTGCCATTTAGCAGAAATAGGCCATGCTTTAATCATTTTAAAAAGCCAAAACACTGCTTTGAAACTTCTCTTTTCATAGGGAAAATTAGAAATCAGACATTTCAGACACTTAGCTGAGGTCTTTAGTCACACTACTGCAACCAAAGGAGTGCCACTACTCTGAGGAAAACAAAATGTGAGGGAATGGTCTCGCTCTGCAGTCCTGCTCGAAGTGCAAATACCCTACATTTGCATTGGCATATTTTTTGAGAACTCTGACAATTTGAGATGCACTCTGTTGCAAGATGTGGGAATGCCCTCCAGCCTGATGCTTGTCTTCAGTGACAGCTTCCTAGAATGTATTCATCTTATCCATGCAGTGCACATGTCACATGTTTTACTAATGCATCTTCTCCAGCTTTCCTACACACGAACAATGGCTATTAGACCTACACTGACATCTTCACAAAGCCGTTTTACTCCTTAGCTTGACCTTTAAAAGCTAATGTCCTGACTTTGTCTTTTGTTCCAGAGAACCAGGGTCATCTTCTTCCCTCCCAGGCTTATTTCTCCTGCCACGCTTTCCTGTTTCACCTTTGATTGTGTCCCGTTCATTTGTCACAGGCCTCCTGCTGTCTAAGAAGAACAGACAGTGATGGATGCTAATCACTTTACCTGTGTGCCCATCCACCCTGTTTCCTAGTCAACAAGCTCAGCCCAGACTCCCTCCTTACAACCTGTGATTAAATTACCTATTCTCTCTCCTCATTTCTGCCATTGTCACTGTTAGTAATGTACCTGTTCTCATTGTATTTGACTTCAAGCAGATATAGTTGTCACTAACATAAAAATTATGCACGCACGTAAATATTACGCAGATTATGTGCATCGCGTTCACTCATCACTTCCTGTTATTCCTGCTGTCAAAGTAAGAAAACACATTACAAACCTTGTTCTTTTTCTGCAGCTTTCTTTCTCTGATGCGACATCCAAATTGAACTTTCATTGACCTTATATCTGCTATACTATTCATAAAGCACAGGAAATGAAGCGCTTTACAGAGTCAGAGACAGTCAAAAATATTTAATATTGATTTCTTTGTAGCTCCAAACCTTTTATTTTCTTAGCAAGATGTGAGGTGTTGGCTACAGGAGGAGAGTTCTCCTAATAAAGCTGCCTCAAAATAACCACTTTGATCATGGAAGCCCCCATGTTGTGTTTGCTTACACAGCTGACTTTGTTGTGTTTTTTGGGCTGGTTTGTTCTGTAGGATAATCACTTGAAATGTATCTGGTTGGCTGATTCAAATTCATGTTGTGCATAAGAATTGCCTTACCATTTCAAATTCATAAAACCTATGGTAATAGGACAAGCCTCTTTCACACTCCTAAACAATAGCTGCTAATCTGGAGTCCTGATTTGGACTTAACAAATCCATTTTCAGTAATGAGCTCCTAAATTCTTTTGGCGGGACCCATTTTAAGCAGTTAAATATTGATGAAAATCACCCTCATGGCAGCATTTGAAGGAAAACCTCAGCTCTCTCACAGTTATGGCTAATTTGGTCTTTGGTTTTCCAAAAACTTTGAGGAAGGATGTCAGGAAAACATGCTGGATTTTGGAGATGTTCTGTGCCATAAATCACTCCAAAAGGGAACAGTCACTGCTTTGGAAATGTGGCTTCCTGAACATTTCATGCATTGGCGTATACAGTTATTATTCCCACATATGTAGAAAAATGAAAGCCACGTTCCATGGTGCCTTTTTTCCTGGTTTATGGATCCTCTCCCTGAACTGCACAGCTACACTATTCCTCGTTTCTCTTAAGGAGCCCTTGACAGTCTGGACATTCTTGGCTGGCCTCAACGAATCTGATGGGTACCAGGTTTGCTGGCTAATGAAGTGTATTGACCAGACACTAGTTCTGCAGTAGAACTTTGTAAGTTATTATTGGTCAGAATCTTCGCAATTTCCCAAAGCTGATTTATCTTGGGGTCTAAATGAGGAGGGATGAACATAGACCGTGGTAGCACTGTCATTGTTAAAGAATGCAGCTCGGAACCAGTGTATCTTTCTATGTCGCCTGATCATGACTACCATCAATACTGTAATGTTAACGCTATAGATTTGACATGCAGACCTTTACAAACAATAGTTTAAAGTCAAAATCCGAACAGACCTAAGATCAGTTGTAAGAAGCACATTCATTTATCTGCATCTTCTACCACAAAAACCCCAAGTGACATGTTGATTTTAGGTGTATCACATGAAATGCAGGTATCATATCTGAGACAAGGACAATGCATCACAAATTATTCCTCTCTTTATGCAATGGAGTTTTGTTCAGCTGCAGAAGCATGTTGTTGCCTTTGTTGCTGGAGGTGCTGCAGTGACAGTGATTGATAAGCACATTTAAATAACTCCTCACCTGAGCAGCCCAGCAGGGAGGTTAGCCTTTGTATAAGGGCACAAAATATGTTTTAATATTTATTTTTATTTTGGTTTTCTCTTTTGATGCAGTTGCACCGTTTGTCAGAAATCTGTTCTTTATAGACTGCGGCAAGGTTATCTGGAGTGTGATGCATGCTAATGAATGAATGTAATTGGCCCTGTGTTGTTTGGCCCAGCCACATAATACTTAATGCTTGCATGCTTGAGTTGTAATACAAGCAAGAGATAACAATTTGTGGGAGCTCGATAGCTTGTTCAGCATTGGAAAAACCATTTTCACTTTGGCTTAGATGCTCTTGGGGGCATTATTCAGCCCCACAGAGAGTTTGAGCTCTGTGCAAGATCTGAGGAATCCTGACCTCTGAGTTGAACCACTAAATCAAGATGAGTTGGAAGGAGTCTGAAGATGTGTTTCGCTTGCTTAGTTACCCTCAAGGCCATTTCCTGTCACAGCTACTCTGTACACTGACAGAGAAGGATAGCCCCTTGGCAGATTGTTTTGGCCAGTGGCCCATACATGCATTGAACTTCAAAGTTGGCATGAGATCTGTCTTTCTTTGTGTGAGTGGAATCCACTCCAGTGAAGTTCAGTTCATGAGTTCTACATACGAGACTGTGAAGAAATACACAGAAACAAATAATATCAATGTCTCACCCACATGTTGAAGGGATTCTTTCAGAAAGCCTGTCATTTAATGCACCAGAATGTAGAACAGTGAGACATCTCTGACCTAAAGTGGATCATACTGTAACTGTCAATAGCAGAATATGACTGTAGCCTAAAGTTGGCTTTGTTTTACCTAGCAGTTGTAATTAACTATTGCAGTAGTTATAAATCTGACTCAAATTAGGAGAATGACTCACATGTTATAGTAAAATAGAAAATAAATAAATGTTGAAGGAACTGCAGTTGGGAATTCAAAGGAGAAAGAGCTCCTCAGCACACTATTCAAATTTGTTTTATGACCAGTTACTAGTTTATGGCCAAGAAAGGGCAGGAAAGTGCACATTAGACAAAGCTTTGTGTGACAGAAGTGTCTGCTAATGACTCTCCACAGTCATAACTGTCCCCCGAATGGAATAAGATAATTAAAGCCATAAATATGCTTTTGAAATCTTTATATATTTTAAATAATTGAGTGTATATTATATTTTGTGCTTGCAAAAACAATTAAAGAGACTATTTCCTGTTGATCCTTTATTTTGACACCTAAATACCAAAAGAGTTTTTACCAGAAGTAAACTACTTAGTCAGGGATATAACTTGTCATTTTCTATTTGTTGTTGAGTGTGATGAAGAGGTTCACTGTAAGAATGAAGAATCTCATGCTCAGGTGAATTGGAAAATATAATTTGCAAGTTGTATTACTTGCCCCAGTCCCACTTCTGTTCTGTCAACATTGTATGCTTCTACCTTTTAGTAAGTAATTAACCAAAATTGCAAGACTACTAGAGTGTCTCTCCTGTGGGAATCTAATCTTTTACCTTGTTAACATTTCTGTGTGGTGTTTTTGTTTGGAAAATGCATCATAAGCAAAATAAGTCTTGAATGCCATTGTTAAGTATTTCCCCCTTGAAATTGCAGTATACTGTTGAAGGTTTAAAAGAAAAACAAGGATTCAGACATCTAGGGGCCAGTCTTGTCATCCTGCAAGACAGGGCTTTCTGTATCCTCATTCAGTCAGAATCCAGTGTAAATATATATGGCGGAATTACTCCAATATTACAGTTCAACGTTGTGTGAAGTAGTATTACAGTTTTAGAGCAGAGTTGTTGAAGAGCTGGTGTGCTTTAGCTGTAGCAAGTGGAGGAAAATGAGGGGACTTCAACGAGTTGTGCATACTCAGAGAAGCAACGTAGTTACATTTAAGCCGTTTTAAGGTATGAGGAGAGTATTTTCATGGAAAAATGTAATATGCAAGTATGTGACTTTGATCAACAGAGAGGAGTTTTTAGGGTTTAAATCTACGACTGAAGAAGGACTTTAACATCTTCTTTTGTCCCACTTCAAAGTTTACTAATGCAGTTTCTCAGTTTAATGTTTAATTGTCCTATCTTTGGAGTGGCACACTTTCCTATATCCTGTACCTGCTTACGGAGTGGACTATATAGATAATGAAAACCGATGATCCCCTGTCACAGTGGCTTCGGCCTATCGTCCAACATGTTCTTGTCAAATTCAAAATCAAAACTGAAGTCAGCTGTCAACACATCACCACTGCTGTGATGCTTACAAAGGTCAACAGATTGTAAAGGTCACTTTTCCAGGAATAGATTCAGAAACATTTGGAATAGAAGGCACTGCTGCTGAGTTTCACCTCAAGCCCAACCAGTAAGTGTAAATGCAAGTCTTCTGAAGGTGTTAAAAATGCAGCTTGCCCTCTCTGTGACACTGTGCTGATTCAACTCACTGAAGGATAATTTTGCCATTTTTGACAAATTTATAGCACTGAATTTAGGTGAAGGAGCTCATTTTTGATGTATTAAAGTGGAAATAATGAATATGAATATTTGTGTTTTAGTGATTTATGCTTCATTGGCTGTCATCCATCCCACAATGTGACACTTTTCACTGAGAATTTTCTCCAAGTCAGCTGCTGCTGGCAGACTAATGCAAGTCCTCACACAATAATCACCAACTGAGAATTTGTATGTTTTGAGGACTGATCAAAACTTCCACTTTTTCACTGAACTGTTTTGAAATTATGGAGGCAACAGTTATCCAAGTAACTTGCCTCTCCTGAGTATTCTAGTCCATATTGTGCTTTTAATGTTACTTTTCAACAAACCTTTAGAGAAACAAATATATAAAAACTTTTGAGTGGCTGGGAGTTTGCAGAGGAGTGCTGTGAAGGAATGTTCTTGAGTTGAGATGAGAGGATTTTCAGGGTGCTAGCTGCATAGTCAGGCAACAGGGATGGACAGAGCGGAACCCCTGTGGCGCTGGATTGGCAACTGGGCCCCGGGAGACGTGTGGGGAGAAGACTCAGACTTTAAAAAAAAAAAAGGCAGTGTAGCAGCAGCCTGAGTGTGCCATTTTCAGTTCATTTAGTACAAAATGATGTGGTAACTTCCAGACACCGGTTTGTAATGTGAGCGAGTCTCTCCTGTGGTGGAATTAACATATTATTATGCCCCCTCTTATTGTTATGGCCCACGGGCAGGTGCAGGCATGTAGTACAATGATTTTCAAAAGTACACATTCACTGGGCAAAATGAGAGAACTGATTTTCTATGTTGTAATTCTCAAACAAAACCATAAACCTAAAGCCTGATAGGCATTTTCTGCCTGTCAGTGTTCATTTTGGGCCAATGCCAATGTTTCGTTTAGAGCCTTGGCAGTACTACTGATGATGATGCTGATTTCATTGCGCACCCCTAGTCTCACTAGCAGAGGACATGTACAACCAGAAAAAACAAAAAACACTCAAAGCAGTTCCACTGAATTTGACAAAACCCTCTGACTAACCAAAAATCCTGCACCAGAACATGTAAGAAGTCTTAGTTATGGCTGTGATGCCTGTGAAAATTAATGTGAAGCAAGGCCTTGATGGTTTTTTTTGGAGAATATGTTGGGTTTTGTAATCACTTCTAAAATTACCTGCAAGTCAATGCAATGATCGGAGGCCATTTTTGGTGTCCTCGAATGTAAAAATGTATACTGACAGTCAATAAAAACTTTGAGGTAGAAATGTACGCAGAATTCTACTTGTAGGGGGGTTGTAATTATTCATTGTGGATTTACTGATGATCTAGTGCCCTGGTAGTTGAGATAATGATGAGTTGTCATGTTGTCATGATTCATTACACATGGGTTGGTCACTTTGCAAAAGTGAACCAAATACACACCAAGCAATACTTAGTGAGTATCTGCACAATTTGAGAATGGGTTTTGAAGGCCTATATAAAGGCCCAAAAAAGGCCACCATTGTTAGTCCAGTGAACAGCATCATGCCGCGTCTATCACATGATCAATGTCTCCGGGCACTGGGTATGGTGGAGGCCGGTTTGAGCTACAGTGATGTAGCCAGGCGTATGGGCTGTTCCCAACCTGCAATCAGAAGCCTGGTCCAAAGCATGCGCCGACGGATTGCTGCCTGCATCGAAGCAAATGGAGGCCATACTCGGTATTGACTGTTGTGACTTTGTGTTTGGCAGGTGCCGTTTTCTTTCGTGAAATTCTTTATTTTGAAGTCATTCTTGAAACTTTAGATTTTTGTTTCTGTATGCCAATATGCTAAACAAATGATTCATATGAAGAAAATCCAGTTTCGGGCTTCAAAATCAAAATTATGTTGAAAAATATGGTCTCAAAGTTTCTATTGACTGTAGGATTTCTGATATATATTGATATATATGTTTAAATTGTTTGTAAGGGTTTTCTCCACCAATTATAACCGTAAGATTATAATAATGTTTCTCCACCAATATTAATGTGGGGATAATGTTTGCTCAAATGGGGTTAAGAGTTTCATACAGAATTATTATATAGTCTACCTGATATTCGACCCGCGAAGTATTTTAGATTAGACAAATATAATAATTAGCCTCTGAAACACTTCTTGTTGTGCTGTCAAGAAGAGTCTCAGGAATCATAAGGGGAATTATTTAGCTTGAGAGGTTATGTATAAAATTGAGGTAGCTGGAATGTATACAAGTTAGGGACCAAGATGTGAACAACAGAACAATTGAGGCACTGAACTTATATTTATGTACATTTATTGAACTAAGCTAAACGATAACAACAACAACACACATTAAGACAAACAACAACAACACGAAACGAATAAGATGGTGAGATGTGAATGATGGGAAAAAGGAAGGAAGAGAACACAATATTTCAACGTAACACTGGGATTAATATTACACTTAAAATATGATGTTCTGAGGGAACAGGGATAAATAGACCACACCTGAAAGCAGCCGTTAATTTGATAGTAGGCTAATTTGTTAGCCTGTAAATATTATCTTTGAAAAGATAATTTGAGAAAGTTGCACCAAGTTCCAGTGACTGAAAGGTACTTGCGTGCCGTGATGATGATGATGCTGCCTCGGTGGATGGTCCGGTCGGCCTTGGTTGATGTGGGTCAGAACAACGGTGGACAGAGTGGAGCCTCAGAGTGATAGATAGCAAGTTGACTTCCAAATTCAAGAGAACTCAGGGTGTTGCTTTCAGGAGAACTCAAAAGAACTCTCAGAGTGATGGAGGACTCAAAAGAACTCAAAATGGTGGTTTCAGATGTGGTCTTTTAAAGGGGTGCCTTTGCATATCATTAACTCAGCAGGGGTCTGGTACATCCCCTGTCAGGGAAGGCTGATGTCCAGATGTCCCACAGAGTTACATTTTCAGGAAATTTCTGTAACTTTCCAAAATATTAAAATTTGTTGAACATGGTTTATCTAGGAGCATTACTGATAGATAGCTGATTAAAATGATACCAAACATGCTCATATGTGATTGGCAGACATGTTAAAAATTATTACATTGATACTAATCAGGAGGAATAAACTATTAAAGGTAAGACAAGAGGTGGATTAATCACAAAGTCATTGGAAAGTTCACTTGTTTGGTGAAATGGATGTACATAAAGGGAGTTTTGTCCAGAATTGGGAGATGATTGTCTTTGTTAGCTTTGAGATGAGTCCAGGGTTCCTTTGTTTGTGAATGGAATGTCTTTGAAGTGTTTCTCCAGGTTTCTGAGCTTCCCCTCTTCTGTGATTCAGGAATCAGTCAGAATTTTATTGCCCTCAATTTGGTTCCTTTGAAGGCTTGGTGGTACTTGGGTGTTTTGAGCCAGTCTCTTGCTAAGACAGGTCCAATACACATCCTGGAGGTCTGTATTGGGGGGAATCCTTTAAAGTCAGCTCTCGGCCTTGCTTCCTGCTGACTTGATGCTTCGCGCCCCATACCAGACATGTCCCACATCTGGCGTGGTGTCTTGGTGTCCCTCTTGCTTCGCTGATCAAAAGGGGAGCCTCATCTCCACTGTGGTTGTGAAGGTGTTAAATCTGTTCTTGTCATGTTCCACTGTTGATAATGCCTGGTTGATCCTACATGACTGTCAGTGTGCTTTTTGTTTAAACGCTGGCCATGACTTTCTGAATCAATTATAGTAATCTATAATACAAGAGATGAGCGCGCTTCTGTGTATAGTGATTTTCTAAGCTCAGCTGCATTCAAGACCATGCTTTGCTTTGTACCTGTATGGGCAATTATATCAAGGGTAGTTGAATGGATTTCTGTAGCCTGATAATTGGACTGACTTTTCATTTTCACATCGTATTCCAGCTCGACATTCTGCTCATGATAGCGGACTTCCCCATTGAATCAGCAGTGACTAGTGTTATTGTAAATTTCAGTTGATGGAAGCAGCTTTGTGGTAGAGGCAGCGAGGAGCAATCAGTCTTACTTGTGTGGATCAAAGAAATATGAAAATGTCAGTTATTTCTACAAGTTAACCTGTATTGCTGGGTCAATCCATGCTGAGAACCATTTGTATGGACTTTATGTTTGTCAGGGATGGTTTTTCTGACTAACAGGTGTAAATATGCACAGTAGGAGCTATTATAATTGATGTTAAAAAATGTAGATAAGGAATCCGACTGATCATCATTTACATATTTAATGTATCTGATGATTATAGATGACCATGGCCAAAAATGCCTTATACAGCCGCAAGCATCTTTGGTGTATCTTCGATGGAAGAATAGAAGAGAAATCTTTCTCTGCCTTTCAGATACAGCTCTCTCTCTAAATCAGCTGCACAAGGAAAAAAGTGCACTGGAATAAAGACTCTACAAAAGCAGCTGGGTGGGAGCTGAGATACTGTAACCTGTTAGTTAAGGAAACACAGAGGCAAATTATTTTTATTTGTTATAGGTCTATTTAACAAAGGCTAAGAATCATTCAAAAGTAAGCAAAATTAGTAGGTTATAGTCCATTAAGATAGAATAAAGTAAAATCAGAATTTAATATAATGAAGCTCAACTAAAAATAACCAAAATAATTACAGATCAGCTGTACAGTTTGTGTGTAGTTACAGTGCAGTAATCAGTTAGTTGCCCCAAACAAACAAAAAATTGAGAAAGGACAGCTTTTATTTCAGATTTGAAAGTGGCTACAGCGGAGGACTGTTGAGCACATGCATGTTGAGTACTGCAGATAAAAGCTGCTTCATCCTGTTTACTTGTAACTCAAAGCACGAAGAGCCACTTGGGAAAGGGCCCTTAACAAACCAGCAGACAAAACATGGCACAGGCATGGGTTTAGGCATGATCGCTTTTGTTTTGATGCATGGCGTGACGAGGGCAGACATGAATTTTCCCACCGGCCAATCAAAAGCCATTGAGCTATGAGACAGGTTTGCTCTATGATTAACTAGTTTTCAGTTTTTCCCATTTAAATACATAAAGGGAGAAAACTGACACAATGACTCCAATATTGTATTTGGAATTTTGTGTTTTTAATCAGTGGAAAATTCAGAGGGACCAATCTGGAAACTTCAGCTGCCAATCCTTTTACAGTGAAGAAAACAGGCTGGCTTCATTGGGGGTGGCTGAGTCCAGAGCATTATCATGTTGCGTTCATGGTTCCCCTAGACTAGGGACGTAACAGTTGGATTATACCACCAAAGCTGAATTTAAATTGAAGCTTTGTGTTACTGTCACTGACAAGTAAAACAGCTGAGGAGTAGCTACATGATTTCTGCGTAACATATGTTTGGTAAATCAATTTACTTTAATTACTTGCCAGATACAGAAAAGCTAATTTTAGTGTTTGCTATGTTTTTACAACAGAACTACTGTGGCTAAAGAGCCTTGTTTGTTGGTTTGACTTGCACAGGTAGCTGCTTAAGCAAGTGACACAGTGACAAGGGGAGATGAGGTCTGTTTAGCTTTGAATGTAATGCTCAGCTGGGGGTGTTTGTTGTTTGCTGAAAGCCTGGAACCACATGAGAAAACTGTGGAATTCACTTCCACACTCAGAGGTAAAATGTTTATTGTGCATGGTTAGGTTGGCTCAGCAGAGCAAGAGATGTGGAGTGCCTCTATATTTATTCCAAATCAGGGAGGTGTGCTGGTAATGTTTTATCAATAACACAAATCCCCATGTTGCATTTGCTTGTCAGCCGACGGTCTCGCTGTGTGCACATGGGAGGCGAAGCTGATTAATTCTTATTTGCTCGTGTGGAAATACAGTTCAGCGTAGCTTGACTTAAGGTTGACATGGAATTTCAGTTAGTGTTTTAACTGGGTCAGGTTGTGCATTAAAGCAGCTGTAGGTTCTTTCTTTTTTTTTTACCTAAGCACCCCAAACACGAAGCATTCGGCTTTAACTGCTGCAAAATTCTCTCCAGTGTATGTGTGTGTGTTCCCGGAAAGCTTTCAAGTCTTGTGAGGTGTGGTGAATGACATAAAAATAAACAGTGTTTTCATCTTTCATATTTCTCTGCTTTTTAACACACTTATTCAAAACTAATTTTGTTCATTATATGCTCAATTTAGTTTTATTCTCTCAATTTCTTGATATACTGAGATGATGAAAATACAAACATTTACTTCTATTATTCTCGGAGATTTTGCAGGGCACATTTTGTCCAGCACATTACAGACAAACAAAATGATTTTAAACCACAACACTGACAGAAACAGTCAACATGATTGCAGATCACGTATGGCAGAAAGGTTCGTCTCATCCATAAATGCATGTATAGACCCAGGAACATTTGGGTGCATAGGTGTCGCTTTACTCTCTTTGTCTGAAGTGTGTGTGTGTGTGTGTGTGTGTGCATCATAAGCAGATGTTTAATTTCACATGATTATGCATGACAATGGCTGACTGAGTGAATGAGTGTCATAATTTTGTCCATTTAATTCAGCAGCTGTTTTGGAGTTTCCAATCATTTCACATGACACCTAATGAGTCTTCACAAAAATGTTTTTATTCAAATTCTCGTATTTTCGGTGTGTTTTTAGAAGTTCTTGTTGGCTTCAAAGGTAATTTTGCGGGTAAAGTCGTAAGCCCCTTTCAGACATACACTTCTTTCTGTTATTCTGACGGTCACTGAGTGTGTCGGCTTCATGTCTAAATGAGTATCCTGCTTACTTTTTAAATAAAGTTGTGACAATAATCTCAGTAGCTGAGATTTAGTAACATTTCCATGTTGCTTACAGCACAGTACAAGTCTGAACTGGACGTCTTCACATTAACGGGTAGGCATGCACAAGACCACAGCATACTTCAAGTTGTGTGATGTGATTTAAGGAAGGCTTTTTCACACCAGTATTTTACAAATTTAAAATTCCTTAAAAATGCACCTGTTAAGATGACAAATGAAACTACCAGCTCAGATTAATAAGATTCCTCAGTAATGGCTGCCATTCAGGATTTGACAAAACCTGGACCTGATGTTTAGTTTGTTGCTTCCAGTTGTTTGTCAGAGTCTTTCCTCTGAGTTTGTTTCAGACTTGCTGCATCGGAAAGCAGCAGGACCCACATGAATGTCACTGCAAGTGAGTTGGCTGCATTTGTGCATGTAGTATAAATTACATTTATTTGTAAATTATTCCCTACATGGAGACAGAATTAATTGGGGTCTCACAGTAAGTCACACTGTTTTCATCACTTCAGACAGGTGAGTTGTCGCACGAAGAGTCACAGTTTATAAGCTGCAGTATCATTTGCTACATAATGGCCCTTCTCAGGTTGAGTCCTGAGCTACATCACAGCTATTAGATTATCATCACATGGACAGAATTTTCGGTAAGCTGCTATTAGTTTAGTTCCAGTCCTTTGTTTAGTAGTACATTATGAACTATTATGCTTCACTTGATAGACTACCCAACCTTGTGTGTATACACTGCCTGTCCAAAAAACTTGCACACTCTAATATTCCATTGGACTGCCTTTAGCTCTGAGAACGACACACATTCGCTGTGGCATTGTTTTGATAAGCTTCTGCAATGTCACAGCATTTATTTCTGTCCAGAGCTGCATAAATTTTCGATCAAGATCTATATTGATGGGAGCGTTTGACCGCTGCGCAAAGTCTTCTCCAGCACATCCCAAAGATTGTCAACAGTGCTGAGGTCTGGACTCTGTTTAGGTCAATCCATGTGTGAAAAATGATGTCTCATGCTCCCTGATCCATTCATTCACAATGTGAGCCCCATGAATCCTGGCATCGTCATCTTGCAACATGTCCAGGGAAGAAAAACTCCATTGTTGGAAAGACCTGGTCATTCAGTATATTCGGATAGTCAGCTGCCCTGATTCTAAGGGCACGCAATGTTGCTGAACCTGACCAACCCCAGATCATAACCCTAACCCCCACAGGCTTGTAGGCACTAGACATGATGAGTGCATCTCTTCATCTGCCTCTCTTCTTACCCTGATGCGCCCATCACTTTGGAACAGAGTCAATCTGGACTAATCAGATCACATGATCTTCTTCCATTGCTCCAGAGTATTGCTCCAGCAGTCTCCTTAGTTCTTTGCTTGATGCATGCCAATCATTTGACCCTTTTCAAACAGGTTAACATCCTTTCCACGACCACAGGATATGACTTCTGATATGGTTGTTTCAAGAAATGAGAAGCTCCTCACTGCATCAGCCAGGGTTGAATAAATTGTTACCAGCTGAAACACATTCATCACTGCAGTAATTATCCAATGGACGACTCTTACCCATTTGCTTAGTTAAACTAAAATGGAGACTTTTTATTAGCACAGTCAGTGTATGATTTGCCTGACTGCTGTGGCTCCTATAGTCATTGTCGTGGATATGTTTGAATGAAAATGTATAATTTCTTTTTTTCCTGAGCATTTTAAGGTCTTGTCATCCATGTCTTCACCGTTGAAAAGCTGCTCATTAGTCGTCGTGCTTTTTGCAGATTCATTCTAATGAAATTGATTTTTTTTTTGAAGAAAATGGATAAGAGTTGTCATTTATTTTCTGCTTCTAAAATAGTGGTTTAAGTCATAAAGTGAAACCAGGGATCTGATTGTATCATCACTTCTATTACTTGTTCTCTTCAATTTCATTGTACAGCTGCATCCAGCAGAGTCACCTTGTCCTCAGATCTCAGCAATAAAACTGGTAAATAAAGTGTCATAACCAAAATGAATTGTCTCCCACGTCAATAAAAATATGAAGCATTCTTTAGGAAAAATGACTCTATGTTTCCAGGATTATCAATGAGCTATAGTCGAAGTTTTAAAGTTAAAATTATTGTGAGGCTGAAATCTCTATTACAAGATTCCAGAAGTGCTACTGATGATATACTTTATATTTTATTGTGGCGTTATTTAAAACAGTCTTCTCCCATTGTCATCTAATGCTCCAAAGGACTAATGTACCATGAAGGATGAGCTATTTAGAAAGCCTATGACTCACAGATTCTCTGCTTGGTATTTTGAGCACCCTATTTTCCAACAGAGCTGATGTATTTTGACTGTCTGTAGTCATTCTGTGTAGGTCAGAGCACCACAGGTTTTAAGATGTACATGCCAGCTTGTACCTTCTGTACAAAAGCCTTGACATCTGCCCAGTGCAGGCAGAGTTCTTCCCCTCAGGAAGTAAGATGGGCCAGAGCCAGTCTAGTGCTATCTGTATGTTCCCTGTTTCTTATCTACGACTTCCAGCATGTTAGGTACTGGATCTATGCACTCCCACATGATGGTGTTTTGCTGTCAGGAAGCCCATGCTATAAAGTCTAGAGGGCAAAAAAAAACGGTGCACAATTTTGAGAAAACTTTTTTAAAAAGAGGATTATTATATGGCAATGTTATTAAAAGTGCTGTCCATCATGACCTCCACCATTAGAGCATATCCTCTAAAACTTCTTTGTTCACTGATTCCTCTGTCTGACGCCCCACGACTCCTGCCTGGGCTTAGAACAATATAAAAAGATGATTGGAGTATTTGATTGGACTTATTTTATTACTTCACTGGATCTATTTCTTGGGTTTTGTTAGATGTCATGCACTTTTCAGATTTTACTGCATTGGTATGAGACCGGAGATTGAGCTCATACTTTCCTGCTTTTTTATTTCCTTCTAATTACAGCTACAAAGAAGAGACCTGGGCAGTGTGTGGTGTCTGTACTTTAGATTTTTATTCCTTTGAGAGCTTTCTGTCTTAGATATGTCAAGTTGGGTTCATGTTTTGAGCCTGTGAATCCCTTTGAGTCATATTTAATATTGAGCTGTACAAACAAGTTTAACTTGACTTGGAATTCTAGATCAAGGCTTGTTTCTTCAAGTTTGTTTTAGAGTCAACATTTTACCGAGCTGTGAGAAGTTGCCTAAGCTTTCCTCGTTTCTAACAAGTAACCCTCCTCTGTCTTCAGGACTTCAAGCCTCTTGTTGTCAGTGTATTTTAATTATGATTATTGGGTGACTGGATTTTGGTTTATGAGGAGGAACAGGTTGTATTAATTTCAACTGAGTGGCGCTGTGATCTTCTGCCATTTTGTTTCATGTTTTGCTTCACGTTTTTCCCAACATGCACTGAAGCCAATCATTCCTTCTTTCGATGTTGTACAGAAAGGTTGATTGCCTGCTCACTAGATATCAGTCTAAATATTTACTTCAACACAAATATACCACTTTCAATTTAAATAATGCAGCTGATAACGTCTGTTTCCCTAATAAGATTCAGCTTTTTGGTATGTAAAAGCATGCTTCTAAAACATAAACGTATTGCTTGAGGGGAGATAGAAATGACAGTTGTTTATTTTTCTATCCCCCTCCATTATTCAGTATAATATATACGGTTACTTGCCGAAAGGCGCAAACTTCTGACAGTGAGGGAAGTGCTGAAGAAAATCCATTTTACATTATTTCTCAGCAGGGGATAGATGGGAGAAATTTGATCATGTCACCTTTGGTTTTACGGAGGTGGAAATATGAAGAGGGAAAGGATTTGATTTTGTGAGAGCCACAAAAATAGGTTCAGTCTTTTAATTTTGAAATAGAATGAGAACATCGTCATTTTCTTCACATTGTCCTTGTCTGAGCAGTTGCTGGACTAATGCTGGACAAATGCAGCTTTTCAGAGTAAAGTTTTGTTTTTGTTTCTCTACATGCAGATGCCAAATTCCCACTGATGTATTTCACTTGGGTGCTGTTTTGCCAATGCGAAGACTACGAACTTGCAGGGCTAAGCAGTACATAATGAAATAAAAATCACAGGACACACTAGCAAACTTACTATTTGTGGAATCTGCTGCCAGAAATGCATCACATGCTCATTTTAAACTTCCAAAACTTGTATGTGCATCTCCAGCAGTATCCATCCATCCATTATCTATACAGCGCTTGATGCTCTTTAGGGTCATGGGAGGGCTTCTCCAGCAGTATATATCAACAAAATCTTGCATACAGAAGTCACTCTGTTTGAATTAATGCAACACCTTCAACATTCTTTGCCCTTTATGTCTATCTCTGAATGTCATTTTCCACAAATTCCTCAGGCACTTTCATGATAACTATGCAATACTACAGGGTAACACATAATAGAAAACTTTGCCCCTCATTTATCAAGTGTCCAGACAGCTCACTTTAATCTTGAGAGTGTCCTTTCTTAAAGCACTTATTTGAACTCAAACATACTTGGACATCATGCTGAAAAAGGCCAACGTATGGAGATGGTTTCATGGAATCTCCTCAGTCCTACTGTAGAATGTCAAACAAGGACTCAACTGAAAGATTGGAGGTCTAATAAAGGAAAAAAAAAGTAGAATTCTAGTCACCAGTCTTAACTGTGCTGTGATCTTTGATTTTTAGATTTTCCAAAGAAGCATATCATTGATTTCTGTTATTTTTTTTCAACATTGCATTTTTGAGAGTGATTGATCAGTGTGTTTGCTCGCTTTCTGTAAACCATTAATAAACACTGACAGCTCACAAATCTCTGCAGCTGACACCGTGCCATAAGTTTAATAGTTTATATGAACAAAAATACTTTATAGTACTGGACATGAGGCAAAGCTCATGGTACTTGAATGCAAACATTTTTCATACGTCAAAAATGCCCAGCCAGCGCCTCTGTCATCAAGCGCACAGCAACATTGCATTTCTGATTAAATGTGTTTGTTGATTGTATCTTTTTAGATTTATTGCATTTCTTCATTTTTTTTGTGTGTCTCTAACTTTCATTTGTACTTTTACCCTCTGATACTGTACATTTGGGACTCTATAAGTCTATTGGCAGGGTGTGTATTCACTTATAAGTTTAAGCTAACTCTTCTTTTACTTGTCAGCCTAGGAGGTTGCTATAAGTGAAAAATATCTGTTGCACTAGGACTCTGTAAGCCCAGTGAAGCACAGCTACACCCTTAATTGCTCGAGAAACACATGCTACAAATGATCTCGCAGTGAATGAAATTAATAACGTTTTGGTTGATAAATAACTGTATTGATCATTTTTGTTGTTTTTTAATTAATGTATTTTCTGCGGGGAGCACACTAGCAAAAGGGCTCGCTCATATCTCAAAGCTCGATTTTTAAGTGTTTTTTTTTTCTTGTCTCTTTCTGCCTACAGAACATGCAGCACTAATGAGCACCCATCAGCCTTTAGATGAGTGAGACGCCACAACAAAACCTGAACATCAACAGTCCACAGTAACAGTAAGGCCCCTCATCAGCTATCTGGAGAGCTGTCTGTGAAGATATAATTATATATCATTATCATTATATAGTTTCAAATCCCCCTCAGCCAAGATGTGATGCTAATGCACTTTCTTTTTGTTCTGAACAGTGGATATCACTGTGGCTGTGGGAGTAGGGGGGCGACAGCAGATAGCATATGGAAGCAATCACACATACGGCTCTGACACATTATTCAGCTGCGTACATTCTTGTCAGGGATCCTTTGCTTTGTGATAAACGTAGACAGGAATGAGGTGACATCATGATGCCATGCTGTTTATTGTCTTAGAAAATGTATTTATGCTTGGCAGTGACATTTCTGCTTTCTCCTTTTAAGAGGATCTTTCAAATTCATACAGTTCTGGTAAATATCACAGCATATAATCCACATTTTTGCTGTTTTTCAAATACTCAAGGTCAGTTGTTGCCAGTCTTTTCTCCTAAAGCATGAAAGTCTTTGGCACTCCTCCATGCGCCCTGCCACTCACGACATATAGTACATTAGCTAAAATTAACATTATAGTGAAATGGCATAGTCCTATGCTCAGTCAAAAAGCTGTTAGCAGTTTTATTTTCTAAATAAAAGTTTGCAATTCCAGATTAATTATACCAACTAGTAAACTGCTCAGTTTAAAAATACAATCAGTTAAGTTTTTTTTCTTTCAATACTAATACAGGAAGGTTCAACTGCCGGCAAAAAGCAGCAAGTCAAGCAGTTTTTAATATCGCTGCAGGCTTATTCAGCTCAAACTGTGTGCTGAGGTTCAAGATATGTTCGCATTTCTCCATTGCACGCTGTCAAAATGTTGCTCATCTGGAGAATCTGCCTGCAACAAAGCACCAACCAGCCACACACCCTGTCATTACCAATCTAAGCTTTATTAGGCTTTGTTGCAGCACATACACTGATCAGCCACAACATTACAACCACCACCAGCATCCCGCACCGGTGGTCATAAGGGATGTGAGGTGTGGCCATTTTTGGTCCGATCTGTTCTGGCTCATTGTTGAAGGACACTTGATGGGGTTGGGATCTGGAGAGTTTTGGGGGCAGGTCATTTGTCGTTTTACTTGAGCCATTTCTGAGCAGTTTTTGCTTTGTGGTAGGGCGCGTTTTGCTGCCAGGTTTAGTCCACTAACTTTGGGGAGTTCTTTTACAGTAGGGAGTTGTAATTGATCTGCATCAATGTTTTAGATGGGTGGTACATGTCAAAGTAACATCTATGTCATCACCAGAACCCAAGGTTTCCCAGCAGAACATTGCATTGTAATGAGATGATTAATGTTGTATGTTCACCAGTGACTTTATTATTATGGTTGACCAGCGTCAGTGACAGAAATTTCAGTAGTCATTCTGTCTGAAGAATAGTTATGTTAAAGCATTTGTATAGAACTTGTGTGTAGGCAAATGTGCCAGCACTGTGAGTGTGGCGTTTAAAATACAATAAGTGGATTCTATTTTTGCAGAAATGTCTAGATTTGTTGGGCATTCATATTCTGACATGATCTTCTCTAATATATATATATATATATATATATATATTACGTGATGAAAGGAGAAAAAAGAATGACGCACCATAGACCCCTTTACAGCCAAGCCTCCTTCCTCTTTGTGGCCCTGTTTATGTATTGGTTTACTTTTGTGTGATAGAAACTTCAAACTAGTACGGTGTGTCTTCTTCAGTTTAAGGCATGATTTCAGAGAGGCAGTCAGGATGGAGAGTGATGAAGAGGGAGAGAAAGCTTGCTGGAGAGTTGGCTGTATGGTTGAAGCTTTGACATTTTCTTTCACTTAGAATGGCAGTGTTGTGGGAAATGTGCTAGACTCCACATGAGTAGTATGCCTCTGTAGCAATGCCTTGCCTACCATTTAAATGAAGGACAGTTGGTATGGCTACAGGAGATCTTCTTTCATGCTAGTCCCATTTATTTATTTTTTTTAAATATATTTTTATTGGAGAAAAGATAACAATAATACAATACTTTCAATCACAAAATACAAGTCACCATTTTTTTTTAAACATAAACAGTAACAAACCCCACCCCACCCACTCCCAAGCAGAGCTCAATATGACCAACATACATATTATTGGATATTTATGCAATACAAAAAGAGAACAACAGTCATAGGCATACATTCAATCAGGCAGTACCTCTAAATTAGTGAAATATTAAATAAAGGGTTGCCATATCTGATAAGACTTAGCTGTACATCCTCTCATTGTGTATTTAATTTTCTCAAGTTTTAAAAAAAACATGACATCTTTAAGCCACCGAGAAAAAGAAGGATATTTAGCCGACTTCCAATGCAACAATAATAAACGTCTAGCTAGTAGGGATGTAAAAGCAATAATACCCTTTTGTTTGCTAGTCCCATTTAAGCCTCAGTGAATCTTTTGCTTGTACTGAGTGGTTTTGTTTTTGTTGGTGTTTTGTTTTTTATCATGCACAATCTTGTAAATTTGAATGTCTGTGAGAGACAACATGACCTGAAGAATTCTTTAATAAAATAGAGCTTGCCAGGCTCTTCTGTGTAGTGACTACATTTAAAACCGTTGCTGACAGTAAAATATGGCCTTGTATAAATGACTTCGGACAGATTTCATGTTGAAGCTGGGGAGTGTCTTATCATGCAGAAACAGGGGTGTAGATTAGAAGTAAATTATTGAGGTAGATTGGGAACATAAATGAACCACTGAAATCCTTCTCTAAGATTTACGAGTGTGTCACACCAGTTTAAAAAGTATTTGAATTCACTATGAAACATGTAGTGTGTACCTACTATCATGCATGCCATTGTACAGTGTTGGTTCACATTTTACTGCTGCAAAATTGTTGTTTTTTATCATGTTTTTCCTTAAAATGACCTTGTTTATACCTTGAAATTTCCATTCGTTTAAAAGAATGTTGACGTGTCAACAGCGGTAAACACCGTCACCTTCCAGCTAGAGGATCCCACGTCCTGTCCTTGGATCTTTCTGCATGAAATTTGCATGTTCTCCCTGTGCATGCTGGGTTTTCTCCAGGTACTCTGGTTTCCTCCCACAGTCCAAAAACAAGCTGAGGTTAATTTGTGATTGTAAATTGTCCACAGGTGTAAATGTGAGTGTGATTGTTTGGCTGCATCCATATTTCCACCCTCTGGACTTGCAGACTGAGCCTTCGCGGACTTCAGTCATATGTAATGTGACGTCTTTACCGTCATCACGTAAAATCTGCAAGAGCGGGAGTCTACAGCATTATGAATGGAGCAAATAGACAGACTTGGAGTCCATTTCAGTCGTTTCTGTGACACTGTTTGAAAAACTATCATGTATACGCTATAATATTAATTAATTTGGGTATTACTTACATTGGAGGACTTGCTTTCGTCCTTTTTCTGCCATGATTTTTCTCAGCTCATGATTTCGGCTTCAGACTGCACAGCTTTTATAGGCCAGACGCAATAAAAAAATCGAAAAATTTAAATGTCACGTCCATATTGCAATGAATTGTGGGTAATCAAACTGGTGAAGTCTGCAGAAGTCTGCACCCCAAGCAGACTCTCTGGAAGTCTGCAGAAAGTCCGCTTGAGGCCCCTTGTGGACTGGATGAATTGTGGATTTGGACAGCCCTCAGCACTCCCGGACTTCCCGTGAACGCGCCCGCAAAGTCCGCGAGTGCGATGAAGTCCAGAGATTTGGATTCAGCCTGTGTAGCCCTGTGACAGACTGATGGCCTGTCCAGAGCGTCCCCTGCTTTCACCCTTAATCAGCTGGGATAGACTCCAGCCCCAGGTGACCCTAATGAAGATTAAGTGGTGTATAGATAATGGATGGATGGATTTGAGAAGATAGAAAGTACTCACTTCTCTTGCTTGTTTTCCCCTTCCTATTGCTTTTTCACATGGAATCGTGGTCAGTTTAATTTGGCTTTTTTTTTAAGAGCAGTTTACAAAAAAGATTGTTCCCTGTCAGAATGAAGAATTTTCAACTAAGTTTTATTGATTTTATTCAAAAATATGAACTGTATGATAAATTATTGCATAAGTATTCATCCCCTTTCAAAGTGACTCACCTATTTCAACATTGGTGCAGCCAGTTGGTGCTGGAAGTCACACAAATTCACAACTCTATCACGTGAATACTTTTTTTACAGGTGCTGCACATGTTGCTGTCTGGGATGCAGCATAAGCATTAATTCATCATTGCTTCAGATGGCGGCCCCTGACAGATCTGTACAGTCTTTATCCAAACACTTTGGAGAAGCTGCCATGCCCCTCCGGATATTCTCTGCTTGGTCAGCTGTTCCTTTTCTATGGAATTCACATTCACACTCCAATCAGGAACTAGCCTCTTCCATAAGAACTTGAACTTGAGAATCTGTTCTGACACTTAGACTGAAATCTCTATTTCAGTGTTTTATAGAATGTAGCTTTATGTTGACCGCTGATCAAACAATAAATTTGAAATTTAAATTGCAAGCAAACAAATAAAATCATGTACCCATTGATGTCTCCAAAGCTGGCTTTTTATACAACTCATGTATGAATAGGAAAATAATACAGTTTATGGTTTTAGAGGGAGTCATATATTGCAAGTGGTGTTGCCTGGGTAACCAGGCATAGTATAGTCAGTGAAAAACGGGTTTGGTTTCTGAACTGGCAAAATGGTACTAAATCTGACTGCAAGAATGTGAATAAAAGCCCTCAGGAAGCTGCACACAAGCACTGTGCCCACCTGTGGTTTGCCAAGAAAGAGTTTCGTACGTCTTTTTTAAATTTGATGTCACAAAAATAATCAGGGTAATTCCTTTTACATGTCAGAGCATTAAAACATAGTCCTTGTAATAGGATTATAGTAGTAGTATCTTGGCGGAAACATTTTCGAAAATGTCAGGAAATAGTCTGAACTTAATCTAACTGCCAAGTTAGAATATGGTTTGCAGGTAGGAGACTTTGTAGGTAGAGAATTCTTTGGAAATGGATGTTTCAACACCAAAAGAAGCTTTTTTGAAGTATTGCAATGATGGGATTTCTCTTTGAGAACCTTTTTAAGTTTTCCTGCACTATGTTTTGTCTTAACTTAGTGGCTTATCTTGAGGTTTTGGTAGTAGATTTTCTGGACCCTACAGTGTATTATGTAACTAACTCTTGATTCAAAGCAAAAGACTCTACCATCGGTTTGTACATAGACACTCTAAAGGGGTAAACTTGTCAAAATAAGCCCAAGTGGAATCTTATTTCATGCACACCATTCAAAAGATTTGTCACTCTTCCTGAGCCTTCAAGTCCAGGCAACCATCATAACGATCAGCTGAAGTGCTGCTCTGTACCTGTGATCAGTACTGTTCAGATTGTCACTCATGGTGCCATAAAGTTCATTGGCTCTGCACTCTCAAGGTTAATTTCCCATGATTGCATGGTTAGGTCCAGCTGGGGTTATTCAAATTATATATATATATATATATATATATATATATCATATATATGGCATGCCATTTAGGAAATTATATATTGAATTAAAGTCGATATATATTGAATGAAAGTTGATATATATTTAATGAAAGTTGATATATATTGAATTAAAGTAGATATATATTGAATGAAAGTTGATATATATTGAATGAAAGTTGATATATATATATATATATATATAATGAAAGTTGATATATATTGAATGAAAGTTGATATATATATATATATATAATCAAAGTTGATATATATTGAATTAAAGTCGATGTATATATATATATATATATATATATATATATATATATATATATATATATATATATATGAAAGTTGATATATATTGAATAAAAGTTGAGATATATATATATATATATATATATATATATATATATATATATATATATATATATATAATGTTCAGATTTTCATTCAATATATTCTGATTTTCATTCAATATATTCGTACTTTCATTCAATATATATCGACTTTCATTATATATATATTTGTACTTTCATTCAATATATTCCGACTTTCATTATATATATATATATTCGTACTTTCATTCAATATATATCAAATCTTTTTTTCCTACCGAGCCCCGGAAGGGACATGTCCGTATGGCGAAGCGACAATGAAGGACACTCACCCGGACGAGAATTTTATTGAGTTTTATTTTGAAATCGGCCTGAAATACACAGACATTCAAGCAGTGCGATGCGTTAAGAGTCTGCCATGCAGACCAGCGATCCTGATAATGGTAAGTTTTATTTCTCCAACATCCTGCTGTTATCCTACTATGAATACGCTAGCTACAACAGTCCCACATCAGTATCATGAACGTTCCGCCAGCTAATGCGGTCCGGACACCGGATCACTGATTAGAGGTTGGCGTTGAACTATTGTTTGCCAGCCAGTTAGCCGCTGGTAAGCTAACAAGCTATGAAACAACTCCTTATAAAACCGGAGGAAAGCAGCAGCAATATTTCAGTCCAAGACCTGTATTCAAAACCTCCCACGCTGTTACACAATGACCCATTAATCATATTACTGAACTATATGGTTATCATTGAAATTTCCCTTGAAGAACCAGTGAACTCTTTGCGAACACATTTTAATTTATGTGTTGATTATGTTTCGTATCAGTAATACAAGTCTAAAAAACTGATTCAAATGATCAAGTTAACACAATGAAGTAAAGAGTACTGGTAATCTGCAGCTATTTTCATAATTTCAAGGTAAAATGCTGATTGTTGTGTGATTTTCCACTTTGCAGATGTGGAAATCCAATGCACTGATTTCTTATACACAGATGCTTTTGGTGTTTTTTTGTTGTAAAATAAAACAAGGCATTTATCACTTTTGGAAATTATTACAGGTATTCTTTGTAACACTTTCTAACATTGTATGGACAAAGCAATAATTAATCAGTTAATGGAGAAAATCATTTGTATTACAGATGCTATCAACAGCATGTCTTGTTCATTTTATTTAGTTGTCGGCCTTGGATGATGAGGTCCAGTTACCAGGAGCACTAGTCCGCAGCTCGCTGGTCTCATCCTGCAGCTCCTCCACGCCGTCCTCCTCTCAACAGACCAAATCAAGTAAGATCTGTTTAGACTATGCAGACATCAACATGATCAGTATGTTATCTTTTGACCCATCCTAAAATCACAAAATAGAACATTTACTTTAAGTTAACTGTGTTTATGAAAATAGAAAATAATTACTGACAACTCGTACTTTTTGGTGCTTTTATGCAGGAAAAGGGAACCAGGAAGCTGCTGTGGATCCTCTGCAGTATCTGGAGAGGTCAGAGGAACGGTTCTTGGAACAGATCGGAAGACACCAAGACGTGACCTCTGCCATGCTCCAGAACATCCAGAAGATGAATGAAAATCTTGGTTGGACTAATGGGACACATGGTGTCGGTGCTGGAGCAACTGTCCCAGAATTAAACTGCATTGTTGACAACTGCCTTTTCTAGAAAATAAATCTTTTTTAGTACTTCACCTGTTTTGTATTTTACTCATGCACTTCGGGTGAATAAACAGAAATTTGTGATGAGAGATGCAAATTTTGTCTATAATCTACAGAGACTTTATTCAGTGTTCAGTGCACACTTTTGTTACACACATTTTGACAGATAAGCAGTTGTGCTTTTCAAGCAGATTTTAGTCAAACATCAGTAGCATATGTTTTTTTTACTGTTACACCAATCTAGGTAGATAAACTGCACTACTGCAGCAGACATATTATTGAAATGTGCTTCTATTATGTGTCTACATACACTGCTCACAAATAGTTATTCAACTTTTGGGTGAAATTGATGGAAAATATAAAAAGTGCATGCTGTAGTGATATATCATAAAAGTAGGGTATTTAACTAGAAACATGCAATAGTGATTTCCTCATCTCAAAAAAATTTATTGAATCAAAAGCTAACAACAGTGGAGGGTATGTCACAATAAAAATGTCTCAGTTTGGACAGAACAGCAGCCTTCAGCTGAAATCCAGTACAATTGTGTCCCACCAGTGGCGTGATCATGGATGTGTCCAGGCAGCAGCTGACCTCTGCCTCGTAATTAGCCTTAAGACCAGCTATAAAGATAAACATAGATATTATCATTATCATCAACATATGGTGCATGTGTTTAACCTTTAAGCTATGTAGGGATGCAAATGTAGTTGAAGCTAAGTAGCTATGCTAATGCTAACACGTTCAGTGTTCAGAATCAAAACATCTAAAAATTATCTGTTTTCTCAAACGTAGTCGCCGTTCCCTGTGACAACCATGAAGACAGATCATCACAGAAGAGCTCATCTGAAGAGCAAATGTCCAATAAGGTTCCTGTTTTTGTTTGCCATGTCCTTCCAGGGCTCAGTAGGAAAAAGTCTGAATATATAGAATGAAACTTTGAATAGATGGAATGAAAATCTGAACATTCTATATTCCGACTTTCATTCAATATATATCGACTTTCATTATATATATATATATATATATATCAACTTTCATTATATATATATATATCGACTTTCATTCAATATATATCAAGTTTCATTCAATATATATCAACTTTCATTATATATATATCGACTTTCATTCAATATATAATTTCCTAAACGGCATGCCATACACACACATATATATATATATATATATATATATATATATATAGACGTAATGCTTTAAAGAACTGTGTAATTCTGAACATGAAATGAAAATGTCGAAAATGTTCCAGTAAGTTTAACAATCAATGGAGAAATGCTCATTTAGGGTAATATTCCTTAGCTAATGAAAGCAAGATTGTACTACTAGCTCACATAATCTTACATTACCATACAACTTAACTGCTACTGAAAATACAGTAAGATTTGAATAATACTTGTTTACAGCCAAATTATGTTTTTGATCAACACATATGTTCATAATGAATTTATCAGTAATGTGTTCACTGATGTGTTTTTTTTCTTCTGCCACAAGATTGACTTGTGGTTATGTTTGGGTGCACACACTTGGTTGTTGTCATGATAAAAGGATGGATCTGGTTTAATACAGGAAAGAGTTCACCGTGGCCTGAGACGCATCACTTGTATTTAATGAAGACCACTGTCTTTTCCTGATTTTGATTCAAGTGTTTTGTTGGCTAAGTCTAACCACAGTTTGGACTCTTCACATCAATCCCTGGTTTCTGGTTGTGGTACTGCTGCAAGAGTTGTGCACTTTGTACACCTGCAAACCCAGCCACCTCCTGCCAACTCTGATGCAGTTCATAAACCCGGCACTTCAAAGCACAATCTCGCCTCAGAGCATAATCCAGGCAGTGATTATGTATGAGAACATAATTTTTAAGAAACAGGATAGGGCAGAGAATATATCTTGCTGCCATTTGGTCGACATCGTACACATAGAGCCCTTGATGCAGTGCATTTTTGTAATAAGTACCATAAAACTGAGTTATGCCTGAAAACAAGTGGGTCTGCCATCAGTTCTTATACAGACATCCTGAAGGGATAAACATGTCAGAGTCAGAACAGGCAGGATCATAATTCATATACACCATTCAAAAGATATGTCACTCTTTCTGATCCTTCAAATCTGTAGAACCATCTTAAGGATGCTCTTAAGTAGGGATTTTTTGTAACATGCACATTTCCTGTGGCAGCATCTATCTTTCATCAGAGGACGTCGGGGAAGATACAGTCATAAATATTCAAGGCAAAATAAAAAATACATTACAACCAACCTGTGCTTGAACTGAGTTTACACCTTCTGAATGCACAGTGTAATTCACCTAAACTTCTGTAGGGAAACGGCAATTATGACTGCTACTCTTGTTTTTTCCATGGATAGACACAGACGTGTCTCAAGCTAGCAGTATGTTTTGGCTTTTGAAATCTTAATCTCCAGAGCAAAAGTTGCACCAAATATGTTCTTAATATAGCATGAAAGTAGAAAGGACGTCACTTGTGCTAACGTCCACTGTACACAAGTGAATTTCAGGAATGAGTTTCACACAAATTTTGTCGAGTGCTCATTTAGTCTTCCATAACTTTCCAACCTCAAAAAAGCACATCAAAGTTTTCATCGTTAATGTGTCAAAAATGTTATTTTCATCATTAGTGTGTCAAAAATGTGTTTCATACTTCTTTCAAAGCCATTGAGTCGGGTTTGTTGAGGATAATTATGCAATTGTGCACTTGCATAATTCTGCACGAACTCTTGAAACACAAATTGTAGTGTGTGTTATCTGCACTCACTACCATGCATTATGCCTTTTTAAAAAAAATCTGTGACTCTCTCTTTGCTAACACACTCAGCTCCCTGCCTTTGTAAGTGTTTGAAAAACATGGTTTTGTGTTAGCATTGGCATGAGCCTGATGTAGCAGCTAAACCAGACGGCTGCCTAACTTTTTTCACAGCTTCATGCCACAAAGTCCATCGACGATTCATCTTCCTCGTGTTATGGCACTCACTACCATTTGAGCTTTGATTTAAAGAAGGATTAAAATACAGAGGGTGTCATCATATGTGAGATTTGTCACGGTGTTTATATGCAAACACATGTTGTGGTTGATAAGATCTCTGTCAAGTATTTCTACTGGTGTCATTTTGAAAAGAACTGGAGAGATGAAGCGTCTTTCAACTTTTTGCTTTTAGTTGTATAAAGAACTTTTATTACATTTATTTGAAATGTACGCTACAAATGAAGTTAGATTTAACGGATAAGCTAATCGACTTAAGAAGGATGCCATGGGAAAAGGTCAGAATTTGTATTTCAGACATTGTGTTGGCTTCATGAATATTAACACTGATTTGACTTAAGAGGTTGGTATCATGGAGTGGTGGAATGGTCTATAAAGAACTAGAAACTCTTAGAGGTAGCATGACTGCTTACTGTCATTAAAAGGATGACTGTTGCCTGCAGATTTTGTTCAGTTGTAGCAAAGTAGTATTAATTCTGTGAGCTAGCCACACAACCAAATGCTAAATGTACCTTCCCATTGTGTGTGTGTGTTTAACACACAGTTAAAAAAAAAAAGGATTCCTCAGAAAAACAAAATATCACAAACTATTGATGTTTGACAGTTAGAGAAGATATTCTGAGCAGCTGTAGCCTCTAAGCTCATTTTAGTGTTTTACTTGAGCTGTCGGTTGTAACAGCATATTAATGCCTTGTAGTAACTGTACAGACTGCAGAGGCCTTGAAGTATCTGCTATGCCTCCAGGTTTCAGTTCTATTGACTTGGGTGACATGCTGGAAGATTTTGAGGAAAAGATAAATTGAATTCTGATGACCTTAATGTGTGGTGTAGTGAAAAAACAAGAATTACACTACGCTGTGGTTTTTCCTGAGTACAGAAATATGTTCATTTTCAGCCTTGTAGGAAATTTATTTAAACAATTTCATCAGAAACTTGGATGCTACCTAGGGCTGTGGTAAACTGCTTATGTGCTTTTATGTAATGCCAAGAATGACATTTTTGGTGGAAGTGTCATATCTTTAGAACAAAACAGTATTTTAGAACAGATGTAATGCAGTTTTGTTTCATTTTCTAAAAAGCAAATGATTGTCTTCCCACCAAAAATGCATGTTTTACTTTATGATCTTCTAGCTGTGTGTGTGTGTGTCCTCCACAGATATTGCACTACATCATCCTGTTTATTAGTTTGTAATGTATATAGATGCACATTAAATAATATAAAGTACTTGAATGTATTCTATGTACCAAACACTTTATTAGAAACACATTTGAATTAAATCCAGTGCAACAGTTCAGCAATAACTTCTACTTTTACAAACTTTATTCATTTTAAATTTTTTGTTGATGTCAGTAGTTGATAATTCTGCTTTGTGTTTATTATTGAGGTTGTAGTGAGTGGTGATTGTGCACTGGGCTGGAATATATTAAAGTGTATTTTTTGTTTTTTTGGATTGCACTAGATGGCACAGATGTTCCTTATGACATTTTAGTTGAGTTCACATTTAGTAGTTGTGTTTGACTCATTGTAACCAATGGTTCAAATAGAAAAGAAGGAAAGAAAGCCAGCTGCAAAACATCCAGACAGTTTACAGCGGACAGTGCGCTTCTTGAAGAAAATGGTGTTGAGCAGGTATACCTCTTTCTAGTTTTACTTCTCTGTAACCAGTCATACAAAATGGATTGGCTAATAAACAAAGTTTAAATCATCTTCAGAGTACCTAAATTTAGTGCTGCGGGTCCTACTGTGCCTTATCATATCATATCCATAGTACAGCAGGACAGCACACATGATGTGACCTTTTGAGCTGTCTGGAGCGAGTGTGTAGCTGTGCAGGAACAAGAAGAACATTAGCAGTGGACACCTTCCTGCTTTCACCTTGTGCCTCGTGATATTGCGCGGCTTGTCTCTTTTAATTAGCTTCCTAGTGTAGAATCAGCAAAAAAAGGCCAGTTCATGACCTATTGAGTTTTCCTGTTGTACAGTTTGGAGGCAAATTGATTTTAGCGTCATGTGTTCCTTTATTTAAAATGAATGTAAATGCGCTTTGAAGATTGTTCATTGCCTACCAGCAATTAAATGCTGAAGACAGAATTAACGATTGGTTGAGAACGCATGCCTGGCTGCACTGTTTGTCTTTATTGCACCCCCACTCCATACCAATAAAACAAACAACAACAAAAAAAAAGAAAAAATGAAAAATCGTCCCCATGCATCCTTTACCCATTTCCTCACTATATGATATATAATTCATTGTGAGCTTCACAAATGTATTCAAGCTTAAAAAATACATTTTTTGCCCGTAAATAGTTCAGATTTAATTTTTGATAAACAGATAAATATTCAAATATTTGATTGATTCAGGTCACTGATATAGCAACTCAGAATCTAATATCATGCAGAAAGTTTTCATGAACTTTTTATTTTCAAAACGATTTAGTGGAACTCCTGCATAGTTGGCATTAAAATGATGAATACATTGAAAGCTGCAGGTGTAAAATAACAAATGATTAGTTGACTAAATTAGTTGACTAAATTAGTTGACATTTTATTTAATTTTCTCGGGCAAAAATACAAAACAGTTTTTCCATTCCTATCAATGTTGCAGTCTGCATATTTGTAGGTTTTGGTCTGTCAGCAGCAGGCAGATGAATGGCAACTGTAATGATGAATAATGAATGTAATAACTGATAATTACTGCTTTCAAGGTAACCCCTAAATGTTTTCATAGAACCTGATTTTTTTTTATTTCTTTCTTTACAATAGACTGCCCTTTCACTATCTTCTTTTTATTGCTTCCATTGGAATACGGAAGAGCGTTTTGAATAGAATAATGCTTTTGAAGTGAATTATACCACAGCTGTCCACCTTTTGCAAAAATGCCTCTTTTATACAGCAGATCTAAACCTATTACAGTTACCTTTCCCTCATTTAAATTTATATCCTGCAATATTTCATTGGCTGGAGAATGAAATATTGCAGGTATGAAAGCAATTTTTTGCTCAACTTGAGAATGTTACTGGTAAATATTAGGACTACTAATCATAAGCACGCTAACAGCATCACTGTGAAGCATGTTGGCTTTGGCATTTTTGCTCAAATAAAACCCTAAATACAGCCTGACACAGCCAATAGGGATGATAGGCTTTCTTGCTTTAATTATATCTTTCAATGCCATTTGTTTCTGCTGCATGTCATTGACAGTTCGTTAGCAAATCCCACCTTCATATTTGACTGTGAAAATCCTGGGTTGACAGAATGATTTAATAGCACGCTTTGTGAGACCACTTCTCCAGGGATTACAGTGCTTGTTTTGACACAGTCTCATTACAATAATATACAGCCTGTGTTGACATTGACATGAGGACAGCGTTTCTGGAGCTCTCAATTCTTGATTGAAATACTTTAGGTCGAAATCAGAATGCAGTGCCCGTGCTACTGACGAAATTATAACCTTTAGGTTTCCATTCCAGAGTCTAATTTTCTTCCTGCTGTTCAGCTTCAAATCACAGGCAGGGTGGGTATAAATCATCTGAACTCAGCATTTTCTTGTGTTAATGTAGCTAATATTGTGCATTATACAGTAGTGGTGGAAGCAAGGGATTGCCTTCACTCTTCATCATCATAATATTAGTTACAGGGAGTGGTGCAGAGGTGTATACATGCCATGCTGAAACTGAACGGGTAATACATTTATGGTATTAGACGTTGCTACTTGGCATTACTGCTTGGACGGAACACAATTTTTGTGGAGGCTGCAAATCTCAATGAAAATCCACTGAGAGGCTTCTCATTGAGATGCACATTCCTGCTGCTCCACCCACTCCCCACTCCCACAAACACACTCACACAAGCATCCCAGGCGAGGACAGAAATAATTGGAGTCTCAACTTGTATAAATCTGTAAAGCATAAGAACTGAAAACACTGGTAGTGGGATTGAGATACTCCAGCTCTGTGTATTTTTTTTGTTTTGTATTATCGTTCACTTTATTGCACAAACACATTTTTGTCTTTGTGTGTTTTCCCACTGAACATGAAAAAAGGAAAAAGCATGAGGCTGCAGTGTGGTGACTGAACAAAGACTGAAAAGATGACTCACGGTTGTTTTCAGCTGATGACCTAGTTGCATTGAGTCTCCTTTGCTGTTGTCTTGAACATGTTCGCTTCTCAGAAAATGGTCAAGTTGTACTGAAATAGTGTGCATTACTGTGATATTTTGTCTTTTAAATTCTTCACATCCATACAATGCAGTAGAGGCAACCATACACAGGTAAATAAGTGAAAAAGACAAGTGTGTCAGATATCATTCATTTCAACTTACATATCCATAATGGGCCTTTTTCCCTTCACTTTTTTTCTTTTTACCCCTTTTTTATTTGTGTCTGTGTAGCATAAATGGCCCCACTTTTCCCGGGAAGTGTCTGGGCCAGTCACTTCCCTTACCCCACCACAGCTGTTCATACAAGACGCAAACATGAAATGATACAGGGCAGAGCAAAGAAAAGCCTTAGAAAAATAAAGCGTGAACAGCCCAAAATCCTAAGACCCTCCCTGTGTTAAATGCTCTCTCATGCAGAAACCAAACCTCTGCTGGCCAGCAAAAACACACCACCACCACCCAAGGCCCTGACCAAGCTGAATCTCTAACCAGACAGCAAAAAAAAAAAGTTTTGCTTTTGCTTTGAGTGACTTTTGTAAATTGTCTGGTTAGTCATTTTTAACTTTTTGCTTTATTGGAGGTGCTTCTCAAACATCTGGACTTTTTTTTCCTGAAACATACAATAACCTCTGCAGAGCTAATTTTCATCGTAGTTGCTGCAGTTCACATGAATACAATCTCTCTGAGCTCTTTGAAGCTCATGAAAAAAGAAATACACAGCACACTTGTCTCTTATTTATTCGCATCAGTGAAAACACAGCCATTTTGATGGCTCTCTCTGCTGCAGGGAAACCTTCGAAAGCCCGGCATTTAAAATTTCTTGGATCACTGGATCACTGACAGCTGTACATCTCCAACATTTTCATGAAAATCAGATCACTGTTATGTCAGAGTTTATAATGACTTCCAATCCTGTGTGGATAAACCTTAACCTTTATTTCATAATTATTTTCTGTATTCTGTGTCTGAAAAGATACAGACAACCTTAAAAAAGTGGTCAGTTGCCCTTCCTTGAGTATTATGCTTCATTGAGATGCTTGAAAGTTTGTGAAGGAGATACTCAGACAGACAGTTTCCTGATTAGACCCCTGAGAGACAAAATTTGCATAAAGTTTTAGATGTTGAAAAAAATCCTCAACAAGTGGCGTAATTAGTCTGCAGTTTCAGGTGTTTGTCAGCTCCAGCATCATCCTTTTTTCACTGGTCCTGCCCTCTACTCTTCGTTTTGAGAGTGTGCCAAGCAGTTCATCTCTACGTGATAAAAAGGACAATCGAGTCGTCAGATTTTAAAGTGGTGTAACGCACTTTCAGCTGCAGGCATAGTCATTTTGAGCCTTAAATGTTTCTGGAGTGCAGTGGAAAAGGAAAGGGTATTATTAAGTTGACATAGTCTCACAGGGAGGCTTTGAGTGCTTTAAGTTGGAAAAGTATTGTGACTTCTATTTCATAATGTTTTGACCATACTGCTGTTTTGATTGAAGCCAAGATGTCGACCTAAAGCTGTTTCCAGGGCACGTAGTGTGATGGTGAATCTCATACTGCAGCAAAAGGGTAAGGCTGCAACCTCTGGCATCATGGCTTTTATAGGTCATCTCTGGTATGCCACAGTGCGTCGCAGCGAAATAGTTCTGTCAAGAAGGGGTCTCTTTTTCGCACATGCACAACTGCTTTTGGACAAACTGTGGGCGGAGGAAGTTGTGTTTGAATGTCAAGTATCTTGTGTCTAGGCAAAAGCTTCTTGTTGAGTTTGCAAGTCTCATCATCTCCCCTCACTGCAGTCCTTAGTGTACCACCATCTGGCCCACAGCTGAAAACTATTAAGACCCGCTGGAACTTCCTCTTCACTATTCCGCCCCAGTTTGAAGGCAAGTAAGTAGCTTTTATCTCAGCTCTGTTGTTGTTGTTTGCATGCTTCTCTCCATAGATCTTGTCCCCCTCTTCCTTTAAAGTGTAGAAGTTCTTTTCCTTGATAAAGTATGTCGGGGTGCTGCATTTGATCCACCGTAGTTAAAGTGCTGGGCTGTGAGAGAGCAAGCCTGGCTTTTAAATTAGACACCAAAACACCACGGTTGATTCAACTGAGGAATTCTAGGGCTAAATTCATAAACAGATTGCAGTTGTGATATTTTTTTATGTGTTGTGCTCAGCCAGCAAGGCTCCACAGTCAGGGCGAGAGCAGAGTGAAGAAAACAAAGGATCTTTGTGGATTTTCTTTTCTGAGGCATTATGTTGAGACCACAGTGCATGCTCTGCCTCTATCCCATGTTAAAAGCCTGCTGCCTTTTGAGTGCATATGGGTCAGATTAGTGAGTGGCTGAGAGGCATTTAGAAATGGATGCTAACTTGCCGTTTTCCTTTCTTCTTAAGTCTTTTTAAACATTTGTCAAACTTTTGCGTTTGGATTCATTTTTCTGCTGTTTGCGTTTGAGAGAAGGCTGCGCAGGGTCAGAGTAGGTTGCGCTCATTTCCAGAAAGATTCTTTCCCAAGCGAAATTCCAAATGCTTGAGTCACTGGAGGTGAATCGTAAGACTTTTGGACATGGTTTTTGCTGTGTGTTTGGGAGGATGGTATTCTAAGTAAGTGAAATGCTGACACATATTTTCCGCTGTTTTCGCTACAATTTCCCCAGCCCAAATCAGAACACATATTGTTTGTGTTTGTCTATCAGACAGTGTGTGCTACAGTGTTGTATTTGATAGTACACTATAAATGAATTCTGTGGTTTTATTTTCCTTTTAACACTGGACTGTGTGTCCATTTACTTTTCTTACTAGACTTAATATTGTTGGACAATTTAGAATAATGTATAATAAATATGATGATCATTCAAGTGAGCTTATTGTCACTGAGCAGTATGTATGTATGTGCACTACACACTTCTCCTGGTGAGGAGTTCAGTAGACTGGTGCTTCCACTGCAGCCGGTAAACGTCGAAGGGAGACTGAGGTTGTTTGCAGCTCAGTGTTAGGTCTGTGTGTGTGTGTGTGTGTGTGTGTGTGTCTTTGTGTCTTGGGGTCGGCAGTTCTCCCAGGGGGGTGCTGTTGAATCACCAGACAGGAAGCTATTAAAACGGGCCCAACACTGCAGCTGCCAATCAAAATGAGTGACATCACAGTCAGGTGTCAGGCTAAGCATTGCATTACATCCAAGTATGTCACAAACAAACAAAAAGGTAGCCAGGTTGTCACTGCTGCCAGACTCTGTGGTTGCCAGAATGAGGCAATCTTTGATTTAAGAGCTTAAAGCTCCTAGTGGTGACATTTAGGGATGTCCCAAGTCAGTCCACATGATCGGGATTGGGGCATTTTTAATGGTATTGGATGAAAAAACCCTTTCCAATTTTCAGTCCTTTATCTGTTGTCACGCATTTCACTAACTGAATCTCAGCTGTCTTTTCATGCGTTTTAAAACGGTGGAGCACAACTCTGGTCTGAGTGTTTTTAAAAAAAATTTGGCCTGTTCTCTATCTTTATTTCTGAGGTACACCACATCTTGAGAGTGCTTCTTTTTGTTGAAAAGCTTTTTATGATGAAAATAGTAAAAACCATTATTCCTGTTTTGCAGCAAAACATGTTGCATAGAAGATGAAAGCAAAAGTGCACTAAATTCCAAAAAGCCAGTTCTCTAAGAGTATCAAGGCCATTGCTGTCAAGGTCTTACTTTGGCAAGCCAGATACTGCATTGACACTGAATACTTAAATGCAGTGATGTGCAAAATTCACTGTCTATGGTGAAATGTCAACAGTAGTGGCGTCCTTGTCCATCTGCCCATGCAATGCTTTCGTCAGCAGCATGCTAGACCTGTAAATAAAGAGTACAAGTTGCCTCTTTCAGAAGCAAAGATATTCTGTTTTGGCAGACTGAGGAATGTCCCAGTCCCCACCCTAAAGCTCGTTCCATTTAAATTTTCTCCAACCCTTTCCTGGGCCTCTGTTAGAGTAAAAGATCCCCTTACTGTGAGAACCCACATTTATTGTATTTGTATTGTGCTCAGTTACATACCAAATATCATTTTGTGCCTTATTATGTGGTGTGGGAAGATTAGTTTCTCATTTTCAGAGCCTATTGAACGCAAGTTCAGAAAGAACTGGAGCTTTGTAATAGATTTGCCTTTATGAAATAGGATGTTTTGTTTCTCAGCAGCTCCTTCTAGCAATAATACAGATATTTGACTCGATAGCATGATTCTGGTGACACCTCATTCAGTCAAAGCTAATGACCCATTTACCTCCCATGTAACAGTGATCAATTTGTGTTCAAACACTCCAGTTTTTATTCTAATTCTTAGCAAAACAAGACTATTAGTTGGTAATTCTATTTATTTGAAAGCCTATTTTCTGAATGTAGTCTTTCATGTGAAACCCATAACTGGTGTCTGTGCTTCGTACAAAGCTGCCTGATGAACTAGATTGTTTGTTGCTCAGAGCCATCTGAGAAAACATCCTGTATAAAACTGCTTGGAAAAGGGCAGCCACTGTCCAGAAAGTATTTGGCAGGTGATTGAATGAACCATCTGTTTATCAGCGTCTATGATGGGCTGACACTCACCTCACCACATGCCCACAGCTGCCAGTAGTTTCTCATAGGTCAATGCTCCCATCATCTGTGGATCGGCCACAAGGACATTGCTTGGAGCCGGACGAGATTTCTTCTCTTGTGATCGTTATCTCACAAATGTCATGAGAATCCAGCTGCCTCGCAAGGCAACATACAAGGCATCATGCAGCATGAGCGTCTTTAGTGTTTGTTGCTTCGGCAGCTGATGAGACGAGGAAAGGTTTATTGTTAGAAGTAACACCATATCAGCCATTTAAATTGTAGCCTCAGCTCTTTGAGTAATTTTACCAAGCTAACCGACTTGTTGAAGTCATTGAATTGGAATATACCACAAATGACAGCATAAACGAATCCAGGATATAGAGGGTCTGCCTAATGACTGACACCACACTGAGTCATATCTGATCAGGTTGTGTGCTGTTTTATCATTCTAGCTCTCAGTCCTGTGCATTGTGTCCACCCATTACCTATACACCGCTTAATCCTCATTAAGGTCACAGGGAGCTGAAGTCTATCCCAGCTGACTTAGGGGCTACATATACAGACAAACAGTCACACTTGCATTTACATCTATGGACACGCATGCACCGGGAGAACATTTAAATTCCATGCAGAGAGATCCCAGGAAGGCCGGGACACGAACGAGGGATCTTCTAGCTGCAAAATGAAAGTGCTACCCACCAAGCTACTGTCCACTCCATGTTGTGGTGTGAACTGTAAAATTCAGGAGAAGTGACTTGTTTCCACTCTTCAGACCCTGGGTTGTATCATGATACCGTTGTCTTCATAGTTGTAGGTGTACTAACGCTATTTAGTTCTTTTTAGATCCTCCTCGCTTTTCATTAAGTCTAATTATTGATGTGGGCTTGAATAAGGTCTAAATGTCTCTGGTTCTTTTTTGGATGAGACATCTTCCCCCCTTTTTTTTTTTGATTCATGCACATCGCAAATTTTCTGCAAGTGTGCTTTAAATAAGTCTAAACATTTTGGTCAATTAAGACCTTCAGTCCATGTGTGCTTTTATTTAAAACTACAATGATTGAGTACTGGTATGTATTAATTTTCATTTTATACTCTATGGTAAACCTGCCACTGGTCTAATTTTGCAATTACTTACGCTGACCACACACTGCTGAAAACCTTAATGCTGGCTTTGACAGTGTGGTGTCAGAACACACAGCAGATGACAGCTGGCTGTGTGCTGCTGACCCCTGTCCACAGCCAAAAGCACCAACAATGGGCACATTTGAACTGAACTATGTGATCTGATGAATGATGTTGTCTCTCACATCATGAGGACAGCATGGTGCGTGTGCATCATTTACCTATGGAACAGATGGCAGCAGAATGCACTTTGGGAAGGAAACAAGCCGGCAATGTGATGCTCTTGGCAATAATCTGCTGGGGAAGCTTGGGTCCTTGAATTCATGTGGACACATTTTTAACACAAACCACCTCAACATTATTGCAGATCTTTAATGACAACAGGAAAATGCTGCCTGGCACACTGCAATAATTGCTTAAGAATGGTTTAAGGGACATAAAAAATGTAATGTGTTGGCTTAGGCTCCAAATTTCCTGTATCTTTATTTGGGATGTGCTGGAAAAACCTTGGTTGGATTGGTTAGATTCATGGTGGCCCAGCCTTGTAACTCCTGATACCACAGGACAGCTTCAGAGGTCTGTAGAGGGTCAAAGCTGTTTTGGCAGCATGAGTGGAAGCTATGCAGACATTACTAGGCAGGGGGTTTTAATATTGTGGCTGATCAAATTGTTGGCAAAAAATAAAAAATAAATTGTATGACTGCCCAATCCAGTGGATGTTCTAGGCTGTGCAAGCAGAGAGCTAACACCAAACCTCATCTTTAACATTGTGACAGGTTGTCATAGTATATAGCATGTTGGCAGTATGCTGCTTGAGCAGGATTTGTTTTTCCATTCGCTAAAACTTCTAATAGCTCAGGCTTTGCATGATAAATGGAAAATGCCAGGGATGGAAAAATTCAATTCATTTTCTAAATTGCCGAGGCACAAGTTAATGTGTTTGCAAAGGCAAGGATTGAAATGGTTGTTATGCGGCAGACCTTGCATATTTTCCAACAGTATAAGAGTAAAGAATATTGATTGTGGACCTTGCTGACAGCTACCTAGTGCTGGACAGTTTGTCCTTGCAGTCCTCTAGAATGCTTTACTCTCATGGGGAATTGATGCGAATGCCTGACAGCAGTCAAAGCAGAGTTACATTTAGAGACGGTGTGGAGGTGGACGTTTCGTATGTGCTAAAAAAAAATAAATAATTGCTCCTTTTTTTTGTAGGGTAACACAGTGTCAACGTGCTACCAGTTTGTGTGTTAGGACACAGCCTGCATGTACTGCTGCCACTACAGGAGGTTTATAGAGAGAAGAAAATTTGACTTTTACCACAACCCACATTCATCTCTTTATCCAGACAATGCCAGTATGAGTGGGATAATTGTGTGTACCAATGTTGTCCGTGTGAGTGCTAATTTTATGAGTGACCGAAATCTGGAGATGGTTAGTAACGACACACTAAAGTTCCCCACTGGCATCTCTCATGATGACTACGCTTTATGGTTTTAGTTTTAGGTTCTGTGACTGTTGTGTGTGTAGCTGAAACAGTTGGACAGAAACATTTGCCCCAGTTCTGTTGGAAAGATTAGAATGTTAATGCCATTGACTGTAAGAGGATCATGGTCAAGAATGTTTCATTTTTCTCTGTGACATTGTTTCCTCCCTTTGATAGAAATCACCATTCTTACAAGTCTTGAACCATTAAACAGTAGGGCAGTGAGTCCTGTTTTATCAACACCGCAAGGTTAAAGGCACAGTCTCTGCAGATGATGAGCAAGATGTGGCTCAGTGGTAAACGAATGTAATGCAGAAGGACTGGGAGTTTAATTTTAACACACTCTGACAGCTAAACCTTCCCTCACTCTCAGAGGGGGGGATGTTTTTTTATAGAACAAACTAGACTGTTTGCTTTTAGACTTTCTGCCTTTAAGTGAAGGCTTGAGGTCGAAGCTGTTTTTAACTCCCTTCTTCCCACTGCTTTTCCAGGTGGAATATTGGCAGATATTCAGGAGGGACCTCAGAGACGCACATTTTCCACTATGAACCGCGCCTTCAACAGGAAAAAAGGTGAGCAGACACATCCGGTACTCATTTAGCTTGTGGAATTGACTGTTTTAGCTGCAGCTGTGCCACAGACATCCTGTCTCAGGTCTGAGAGTGAAACACTGTTGTTCCCATTATTCCAGTCTGTTTGCTGGGCTGCTTTTTGCTGAACATCCTCAGTGTGTCCTGGCACCTGAGCGTCAGTGGTCACTGCATACTTCTACCTTCCAAGGCCTCACTGGTTTGAGTTCTTTCAGTGGAATCACTTCACTGAGACTTGAAACTCGCTCAGCATAACTAATCTACCACAATGAAGCACATGTTCACACTGCTTTTTTGTTGAAGATGCACAGTTTTGTCAAAGTGTAGTTTCATGGTGGCAAAATTGCAGAGTGAGGTGTGAATTTATCGTTGAGCTACGTTCATATGCTCAAGTGAAGATCTGATTCCCCGTTTATTTGACACACAGACTGATGTTTGGAAACTCAGAAAGATATGCAAATACTTCATAAATGTAGATAAAGCTTGTCATAACTTTAACAGCCTGTTGTATTGAATGGTGTACGAAAGTTACTCTGTTGACCTCAGAATTGTGGACGGTTTCAGATAGATCTTATCACATAAAAACACTGTTTGTCTGCAGTGACCTCAGATGTGTGTTCTTGTTGGGTGATTGATGCTGTGGTGCTGAGGCAGATGGGAAACGGACAAGACAATGGACACTGTAGCTGCATCATTGCATCAGCCAAAACACTGGACTCTGCAATGAACAGACTGCTGCTGATGGCGTAGTTGTGACACGATTCACACTATCCAGTCCATAACAACATTGCTGCCATGAGTAGGATGTTCTATTGCCAAGCGAGCAGTAAAGCTGACGATGTTGTGCATCCCACCCAGCTACGTGGTTTTTGTCAGAAATGTGGTTGGCTTCACAGTGAGAGTCTGTCCAGTCAGAACAAACCAGTAGCAGAACATGTAGTCTACTTACTATTCCAAGGAAAAACTACACAGAGGGAAGGTATATTTCCACTTTATAAAACTGGTTTACAAGCAAAGACATTATTGCTCTGAGTTATGAAGGCAGATGTGTGTTTGGTCGGGTTATATAATATTTTAAAAATAAAGAGAATTCTGCAAAACATTAAGAAAGCCACAGTATCGCTTTGTGTTTTAGGTAATGCTTGCGCTAAGGGAGGGTGAGGCCAGATGGTAGGTATTTTGGTTTTATCATGCTAAATCACTGGTATGGTCTTCTTAGAGATTTGTTCAAAACAGTTTCTAAAGGTGTGTCTCTGAAAAATGAAAAGACATTCTCCACATGCCATGGCAAGAGATAACAGAGGCTGAAGCATTTCATCGGAGCCATCGATGTTTTGGTTTTGTTCACGATTTAGACTCATTCGGCGAACAGCAACTTTTCAGTGAGTTTAAACCGTAGCATTGCAGTGCTCTTCCCAGTTTTTGCCCCATACAGTTCATTCATTTTGCAGGACTATAAAGTCTTCACACTTGAAAGCTTCCAGTGAAAAACAAACTGATGGTAATGTTTATTATTTTCTTTGATGGAATGGTTTTATATTTTAGATTAAAAAATCACGTACTGTGCAGCTTCAAAGGCTGTTTGACCAACTCTGGCTGTACTAAAATAACCCAAACATAAGATTATTAATTTATACAAAGCCGCAGAGGACAACAAAAAACGGTAATACAAGTAGAATCAAACAGACAGAAGTCAGAGTACCATATACAGCATGCCATGCCTTTGCTAAAGTGTGAGACAGTTACGTGGGTTGTGCAACACTACAGAGCCTTGAGGTGACCCTGCCCAAATGCAGAGGAGGAGATATTTGGGACTGCAGTTTGCAAAACAGCTTGGTGTGTTTACCACCATCTGTCCCACTCCCTCTGGTGCGAATCAACAGACCTGAAGAAGCCTTGGACAATGTTGAGGAAAATGTCCGGGGCCCAGGTGGTGCACGGGGCTTTAATGATATTTGGTTTAATTCACTTTTTTCCCCATTAGGTCTTCTATTTTAGGAAATAAAGATGGTAATCTGGGAGGGCACATATCCCCACCTCACCTCACCTCACACTGAATTTCCATTCCACTGTGTTGAATTTAAATGGAGTTCCAATAATGTTGTGAATTTCAGCAGATACTTTGCATTTTCATTTCTACATACCTGAGCCTGCATTGTGAGGGTATAGAGGAAGAATGAAGTTATAGATGGAATAAGGCAGAGTCTGGACATTTTGGCAGGAGACGGACACTGCACCACTGCAAAAAGTAAAGTCAGTTACAGAGACGGTAAACTCTAAGCAACAATGCTCACAAACAGGCTAAAAGACACTGACAATATCCTTTCAGCTGTTGGGAGCAAACGGTGAATCTGTTTACCTGTCTGCCATAACAGCGTGTTAAAGCCTTTTCACTCAGAAGGACAGCAGTTTCTTGACCTCGACCATACTGAATACCAACAGATGCCAAACCCTTAAGGTTCTCTCTAGATTTCATTCCTGCAACAATTCTTACAGTCAGACTGTAGACAGTTTTGGCAAATGGTCCATATTGAAAAGTGTTCCCCTGTCAGTAGGAAAATATGTTTTTACTTAAGAGCAAAAACTATGCTTTACAAAGATAACTGGAGACAGTCATTAATTAGATACATTTTGTCCAGAAAAAATGGCAAATGTATTATTTGATAATGAACACAAAGCTAATAGAAGATATAAAAAATGTTTTTATGACAACTATAATAAAACTTTTAGCATTTGTAGTCAATAAATTAAATCGAAACAGCAATATTCAAGATGGAGAAGAGACAAGTGAGTCACATGCTTAGATGCTGCATGCTACAAAAGTACATACTGTATACTATGAGCTACTTAAAGTATACCGTGTATTTTTTTTGTATGTGAAAATTCCTGTGCTCTCCCATGTAGTCACATGAACACCAGGCTCTTAAGATGGAGCTATTTGACAGAGTTATTTAGAAATTTACCCAACTTTATTTGCTAGATATCAAATTGATCATATCAATTTCTGCCTACCTTGCTATCTTATTAGCTTATTTCAGTGTTTCAAGCATTTTTTTGCCACAAATTATATGTCACAGCAAATTCTACCATAGCAATTTTCAGTAGTTACACTTATAGTAGCTTGTCTTTCTTGCAGGGCATGGATCTTTTGAGGTGTCCACCACTTTGTATAGATTCCCTGAGCTGGTGAATGATTGTGATGCATCATGGGATGCAGTACATCAAGCAGATAGCTGAAGTGACGTACTCAAAAAAATTTGGCCAGTGTAGTCTTTCATCTGGGTACCTTTGGTATGCTGGAAATTTTGAAGTTTGTTACATGCTACTTGCTCATGGCTTTGGTCAGAGTCAGTATACCACTTCAAACTCACTAAATGTCTAATTCAGCAGCCTGCGGCTTCTGTGCAATCGCACTGCTGCCTCTGAATGGAAGAAGTTTTCTCTGCCAAAATATCTTGATCAGAAGCTGTTTACCTGCCACGATACCATTAATGAGAAGCAGCTTATATTTAGTAGCATTATCTAATATTACTTAGTGTACTGTGACACACTTATTACTAAGCTGATCCACAAATTGCAAAACAAAGTGTCAACAAAACAGCTCAGACAAACTATGAACATACAAACAGGAGCCAAGATAAAAAAACACAACAATAATTTAACTCTGCATGTGCAACACAGGTGATGTGGATGTAATGCTGACATCATTTCTACTCAATTTATTTTGTGTTGCTGCTGAAAGGAATGAATACATTTCAGAATTGATGATAGACTCTAAGTTAGAAGTTCTCTGTCGCTAGATGATCAATGCAGAAATCATGTCTGATAACTGCTTTGTTTTCCATCCATTTAGCAAGCAAAATCAAGCAAAACCGAGGAAACAGCATTTTAGTGAACAGCTGGGTACTTCAGCTTCTAAAAATATGTGCTGTTCTGTAGCGGAGAGTACAAGCAGCTGCATTTAATGCTAAAACTAATTGTAATGCTAATGCTAGGTGAGCAGGACAGACGGACAGAGAGTGGTTCTGTTCAAACAGCCAGAGTTTTAAAATGATAATGTTACCTGGATGAGCTGTTCAGAGTCTGTCTGTGGCATCGCTGTAGGTCAGAGGTACATGGACACTGGGCTGTTGCCCTTAACCTTACAGTACAAAAGATTAACATCTGTAACCATGGTAACTGTACACAAAGATGACAACAACTTAAAGTAGTTACAAAATAGAAAAAATCAAAACACAGAAATGAGCATGCAGTGCCTCTAAAAAGAACAAAACTAGACACATACATGTCAAAGACTAAAACTAAACCATTTAATTGCCAAAATTGTAACTGGTGTGCGTAGTATATTTTAGCTTAATATGTTTTATTGCTTGCATTTATAGTCACTAGATCTTGATATTTTACAATCCCTGTTGCAAACAAAGCAGAATGTTTGCAACAGATCTGATGTAGTTTTACTGTTTATCCTCAAAGATTTAAAATAAAAAAAATTGCAATGAAGGCATTGCGATAAAGTTTAGATTGCTGTTAATTGGTATTTTGAAGTGTTTCTAATGAAAATCATATGATGAGGATGATAAGAGTTGGGTGTTTCATTCCTCTGAAAGCATGACTTTTTAAACTGCTGATAATTTGAGTGCAGTTGTGGATAATACATTCTCCTCAGTCGTAAATATCATCTGATATGCAGCACTTCTTTTGCACCTGACAACCTCCCGCATGGCTTGAACAAAAGTTTATTTCCCAGTGATTTCACATTAGAGTGAATAATTCTGCTGAGCTTTTAGTATGCCTGAAAGAGGATAATTGCCTCGTGTTGTTGAAAAACATTTCTCCCTTTTATGATCATTTTCACAGTTTTTCTGTTGCTTTATTCATCTTTACACAACAGGGATCTGGACAAAGGCTACAACTTGTCTCTGGTTTTCTCTCACTTTTTAATCATCAATAGTGACCTTACAATCTAACATAAGTATAAATGTCCAGTACTATTCATGCATTTTTTTTTTATTTTCTGCACCTGTCCTGACTCCCTCTGCAGCTTTTGGCTAAGAGAGTGAAAGCTGGCACTGAGGTCCACTAGACTGATTTACCTCCCCCTTTATCTCTGTGCCTGGCTGTGTTTTGTGGGCTTGATCACGTCTAGCAGGTAATGCCAAGCCGGGATCTTGATCATTTTTATCTCCTATGTTTATTACCCCATGGACCTGGACGTGACTTGCACTGAGGACTGCTTCACGAGAAGTGAGAAACATAAATCGTTCAATGTGTTAGGTACCGTCATTGTCGCCTACCCTGTAGTTTTTAAGTAATTTCATTGCTTAGCAGTCAACAACCATGTAGACACAGTGAAGTATTTTTATCAGTTACATGCTTATTAGGTACCCTAGCTACAACTACCTCTCTTAATCACAGGAATAATGTTCAGTTTAGAGAGGGGCTGATTCCAATTTGTGGTCATTTTAGAGAATATAATTTGTAAACTTGTTTTGGATTAGACGTGTTCCTAATATTTAGTCTAGCCTCACTGATATGAAGGGCAACATTAAAACATTTGTGAAGGCATAATGGTTTAGCACTGATCTGCATTACTAGTAGTGAAAAGTATTAGCCTAGCCGCGCTAGACCCATGCTCTGAAGACGCAAGGGTCTAGGCACACTCGACAGGGAGGGAGGCGGGCTAAAAGGTTGTCTATCAAATCACTCTGCAGCAATTGGGTAGGTATACAACCAATCAGCGCAACGAATAGGCTCCTAGAGCGCCGGAAATCAGAGGATGCGGTAGTTCGGTGAAGCCTTATTTATTCAGTCAATGGGTGAAGCTCAAGTATATTACAGACATGTTAACAGAAAGATTATTCAGAGTCGGTGCTAATGGAGCTCAACGACTGTTGTCGTTTTTGTTGTCGACCCTGGCAGAGAATTAAATTCGTTGCTGTGGGTTGTCTAGCACGGCTAGGCTCGTTGTTTCCGGTTGTTTCTGTCAGTATCGTCGCGTCTCTGTCGTCATTTAGTTACGCCCACCTTCTGACTCTACACTTCATGGTGATTCGTCCGGCCAGTTTTAGGAGCATTGAACATCGAGCCTTTGGAGGGTAACTAGACCCACCCTGGCAGCGAATTAAATTCGTTGCCATGGGTTGTCTAGCGCGGCTAGGCTAGAAAAGTATAGCATTTGTTAGCAAATTACTGTATTTCAGATTTTAGTGACATCACCCCAAATAGCCGCACATATGCTGTTTGCAAGGTTACAAGTACAAGAACAGTCCTCAGCAGGCAAAAGCTGCACAATATTTCTTAAACTGATCAACAAAAAATTGTTTGTATGGTTCTTATATACAAGTACAATTAATTATGTTGTGCTTATTTTTATTAAACTTGTGTGGTTATAGTGTCACAGTTAAAGACAAGATTGTTGATTTCATTAGTGACCCCAAGAGCTCCTCTATATTTGGTATCAAACTGCATAAATGACTGCAGTAATAAATCTGTTGCAGTACTGTCATATCAGCAGATGGTAGCTGAATATTAGTCATGCTAGTGCAGAAGAATAGCTGAAATATAGCAATCCTATGACCTGATACTTTCCAGTAGAAGAGCACAGTGCACCTTTTACCCTGAATTGCCAATAATAATAAGTACAATAATACAGTGTGTTTTGGCAGCTGGAACAAAATAAAGAAAGCGTTTTCTTGTTATTCATCTTTAACAGTGTCTCATTTCAAAATTGCTTTAGCTAAATGTAACCAAACCAACTAAAAGAAAGGCATGGAACCTTCTGGACATGCATTAAAAACATCTGATCTATATTTTAATGTTTTTTTTAGCTCTTTACTTTTATTATTATAATTTAGCTCAGATCTCCTTTATCTATCATTATCATGGAAGCAACGAAAAGCACTCATATAGAAAATTAGATGTGGATGAGGACACATGGGCTATTAAATTTCCTCAAGGCCATCTCAGCTGAATTGCTGGACAGTATAAACACCAGTCTAAGTGATGTTCATTTCAGAAATTGTAGCCTGTAACTATTACATGAGCCATTATTAATGGTTTGTAATTCCTTTTTTTTTTCCTACAGTGTAATTCATGCATGTCTGATTGCCTTGTGCAGAAACAGCACTGTGATGTGCAAGAAGAGTTCAGAGCTGCACTGTATGCGCTTCTAAATCTGCTTTTATTAAGCCATATGACCATGTCTGTGATCTGGGTTGCCCTGAATGAGCCTCGACTCCCTTTTTTTAAGCCATAGTTGCTGTTTTTCTTTCACTTTTCATAGTGAATCATTCTAATAGGTTTGTAGCAGAATAGAGATTTTACATGAATATACAGGAACTCGACATAGTCATGAACATCTATACAATATAATTTCCTTGCATACAGCAGCGCTGCAATAATGCACCACAAACCTTACAATGCTCAGTTTTTGCTCTCAGAGACCTTCAATTTGTGATGCAGTGTTGGGTTGAGTTTCTTTGAATTACAGGGAGCATTGTGACATTTTTCTCCGTTTCCCTAAATGTATGTGATGCAGACAAAACCTGGAGTGATTTTTCCCTTGAAGGAGCTACTGTCCCTATTTCTGTGTGATTGCAAAATTTGGCAGTCTTTGTACCCATTCAGGCTGGGTTCATATATATAGTTGGATGGATTTTTGTTCCCAGACAGTAATAGTTTGGTTCAAACTTTCAATTTTATTTTTTTTTATCTCAAAGTAACACTCTCCTGCTAGTCCCTGGTAGAATTGTGGTTTAGCCTCATTCTGCGTGGAGCTCATTTGAAGTTGTCTTCTGCATGATGGAGAACTGTGCATGCCCAGCAAATTCATTGTGTGTCATTGATTGAGCACTGCAGTGAATTAGTCTATTGCTTTCCCACTTCTTGTGGCCCTACAGAAAAAGTGTGCACTTACAGCGCAGCACTCAAGCTCAAAAAGGCAAGAGCTAGCTTGAAGAATATTAAAGAGGCTCTTCTGGTGCCACAATACTTAATAGAATGAGTTGGGTAAAGCTAATGTTTGACCTAATTTGAAGGATGCCAAGCACATTTACCGAGGCAACGTCTGTCTGCTCTCAGACTAAAGGTACACACAGTTTATCTCTGCTTTGAAAGCTTCTTGTTGGCCAAATGTTGTCCTTCACTTAACTTACAGTATTTTAAAGGTGATAAAGGATGTGCTATAATATTTAGTACTTGAGAGCTTGTTTTCTTGACTTACATTGATAGCAAGTCCTTTTTTTGTGGATTCACAGTAGAACAGGAGATACAGACAAATACAGCTGTTAGCTTGTAGATAAGGAGAGATGGTTTGATAAAGGTCGATTAGATAAACAATCCATAAATCCACAGATTACAGTGTCCTGGATTTTTTTACTGTGCGAGACTCCTTTTCTCTGGTGCACCAAATTAAATGTTTGCTAGGTCTGCTGTGCAATGTTTTGCTCAGTGAAGTTTCTTGTTAATTTAACGTTGACAGTCAAGAAGGCGACGCTAATTCAGCATTTAGTAAACTCTGTTCTTTTATGTTCCATCGTTTGTGTAATCTGTAGTAGATGCTGATAAGGACAGTCACTTCTTCAAAGATTCTTTTCTTTTGCATTTCTTGGGACTGAACATCTATTGTAAGCTAAAGGTACACATTGTTTCTTTTGTCTTTTTTTTTCCTCTCATGTGAACGATTAACCATTTATATCTGTCTACTCTGTTTAATTAGAGCAGGTATCTGTGGGCAGTATTTCAGGCACTAGTCCACAGACTTGCCAATAGGTCAGCTTAGATTTCAACAAGCTTCCGTTTTAGAAAACTAAAGCAGAGTGTTGTGGAACTATAATAAATGACTTTTGGATAAGGGGGTTCAATTTATTATACTTGGAACTTTTAAAACCTTGGCTCCAAATCCACTATTCTTGCTTTGTTTATCTAAACATTTAGTACCCATTTTCAAAGGGAGCCAATCCTGTGATGTGGCCGTGTAACCGTTATTGCTGTTACTAAGTAACAGTAGTTGCTGGAGTGCAACATGCATGAAGGACTTGTGACCTTTATGCTGCGCCCTAACTGGCTCTAACATTAAAGCGCCGAGAACCAACATGCTCTGTCTTTGGAGGAACTACATTACCAGTGTGACTGGGGAGCACCGACACTTTCTAGGCTGTCATCTTGTGTACTGTCCCTCATCTTCATCCAACACCTGACAACACTTCCACAAAGAGTGACCTTCAGATGCCTCACGCACCAACAGTTATTTCCCTTTGGGCAACTTAGACATCACTTTTGCCACGTTTTCTCACGTAGTTGCCATTTTATGCTGCAAAGATAGACAAAGAGGTATGCCCTCCACCCTCTTCCCTTCTTTAATCAGAACAGTGTGTGCTGATGCCTTAAAAATGTCAGCCTACCTGCCATGCCACTGCGTCAGCTCACACCACCCTCTTCCTTCCTTTCTCTTTACCCTTTTTTAAAATTTACAGTTTCTTTGCCTCTTTAGCTTTAGAAAAGAAGGAGATGCATCATGCCTGTACTAACTTTCACTCAGGAGTCCTGCTAGGAAATTGATAGTGTGTTGGAGCAGACTGTTTCAAGGTGCAGCCAGGTTTAATCTCATTGCACAGCTGTTAAGTAAACTTAGAAGGAGGACAATTTAAGTAGTGGAAAGAATCCAAGTTCACCATGAAGTGTCAGAAAAGTTAAACAAACTTACAAAGTCCACCATTTTTGTATCTTAGGGGTTGATTATCTGTAACTGTGTATATTTTCTTCCCATTAGAACGAAACACCACTTCCTGTGCAACACTTTGCATGTTGGTTTCCTTTTGAATAATGTGGTAGATTAGCAACTATAAGCAATCACAATTAAGCAAATGCGGGCCACCAAATTAACACTAATTAGAATAGACTCTAAATTCATCAAGCCACTTACCCAACAACATCAATGTAAACAAAGTCATTAGCATACTTATGCAGAGGACATGTTGAAGTTGATTCACATCGTTTGCACCTTGCAAAGTCTTGATTAACGCAATCAACCTACAGGAGTTGAGTGCTCCAAGGTCACAGTCATGCATCTTTTGTCACAAGATTCATTAACGGGGCCGATAAGCCGTTTATGAATGGGAAATGAAGACGAAAAGAATCCTTAATCAGTGGATGATTAAGAAATGCTGAAAACGGCATAATGGGATGCTTTAGATGATGCTGTCAATGACCTGTAGTGATCTCTGAACTCCTGTACACTTTGTGTCAGTGTAATCTGCAAAGACTGTCTCCAGGGCCAAATTTAAAATGGTTATTTAGTGAATGCAATTTGTGATTAGTCAAAAATTGCACTGGTACTGAAACACAAATGATTAAAGATAGATTATTGCTCCTGTTGATTGTCACTAGAGTCTCTCCAGAAGAGTGTTTGTACTGTATTTTAAGGTATAAATGTAAGTACTGAATGCGGTTATGCTAGTGATGGTGAAGAAAATATCTTTCAGGTCTCTGTACAAATCAGATTATTATATTATATTAGGAGGCGCCTGATTCTTTATCTGATAGGCCTACGTTAGAGTCAGGGTTGTTCGATTTCACTTTAGGTTGGTGCTTGCGTATCTCTGCAACAAGACGTGATCGCCTAAAATTAGCCACAGGGTTTCCTCTATATTCATTTAGGAGTGGCGGCCCACCGCTGCTGAATCCTACCCACCACCCCTTCAAATTTCCTTTTTTTTTTTTGTTTTTTTTGTTTGTTTTTAATTGGCCCAAATACACCACCGCCGCATGTCTCCACCTTCACAGCAGTCTTGCATTGTGTCGGGTACTCAAGAGTACTAAGGTAAACTACAGATAACTGTCTTGATCAGTATCTACTCTTTGATACGTCGGGTTAGTACCACGTTAATTACTCACGAGAGCGCGGCCTTGAAAGTGACGTCATGTCAAACTTCCAGACACCAGGTCAGAGAGCCTGCTGCCGCTGCTGGAAAAAATCCTAGAGGAAACACTGAGCCAACCTCACTGTTTAGAATTGCAGTTTTCATCTCAGTGGAGACGTAAAACACCAGTGCAGTGTTGTTTAAAATGAAACAAAGTTAGAATGCAGTATTTCATGAATACCAGAAAAATCAACATGAAAGCATTTTCACAAGTGCCCAAAGGTGTTACCAGTACTAGAAAAAAACAATCATGGCTCACAGTACTTTTGGTATTTTGCTGCTTGCATTTTTAATTTGTTTCCATCGTCAGCTCTATGCAAACACGACCTGTAATTCAGCTGAATAGTCAAGTGATTGTTGGTCCCAGCTGAGTCACTAATGACTTGCTGGTTGCACCGAGGAGCACAGACTTTTTTCTTTTTACCTAGTATGATACAAAGAGTTTGTTTTGTTAGATTTTTTTAATGAGACATGTAGAATAAAGTGATGTTGATGAAATGTCACAATATTAGGCTGAAATTCATTTAATTATTCCTGCACATGACCCATGATTACTTCAAAGCTCAAATAACTCTTTCTTTTCGTCTTTGACTCGGATAAATGGTGCAATTAATGGTTCAACCCAACCACCAGGTTTTGGGGTTCAAAAAGAATCTTTCTTTGATGGACTTAAAAGCTAACACACTGAAAATGTTGTGCTTCAGGAGTTGTTTGCGTTGTTGCTTTCTTATTTGAATCGAGGTGTGTTCAGGAAGATTGTGTGCGTACATTTAACTTGTGTTTCTAATCCACATGCTGCCACTGCACAGAATTTACAGACCTTTGGTGTATTCCCTACTCTCTGTCTTGTCTCCTTTTTCTTCTTGTCTTTAAACATCTTAAAGTAGAGTTTCAAAGCCCACACACTTTTCTCACATGTGGACATTTTCCACTTGGAAAGATGCTTGTTCACATTTATTCACTCCACCTCCTAGAGGACGTTTCCATCTGTTTCCATCTTGGTCTTCACATCCATATTGAATGCAGTACACCACATCTAAAATTTGTTTTGCATTGAGTCTGAGCCCATGCAGTTTGAGGAACAGGCTTGTGAATAGTAGACCTTGTTGCCTTTCTTGCAGGACAAATTGAGTCGGGGTCCTGTGATTGCACTGGGCAACCTTCAGGTGTGAACATATGTAACTATTTACTGACGAGATTCTGGTAAAGAATGCATTCCTTCCAACGGAAGGGGCCTACTTTACACATTTTATTTTTTATTTTATTTATTGATTCAACTCATTCTTCCTCTGTGCCGTTAAAGTGTTGTGAATGTGCTTTATTGCACAATATTCATTCCTTACACATTCGTTTGTCAGATTTAGCCACTTGTGCGTCTAATTGTGCCTCTGCCACATCGTATTGAGTGAGACCATTGATTAAGACTGCTGCATTGAGTGGGTTGTTTGTATCATTTCAGATAAATCATGGATGCATACTCCAGAGGCTCTGGCCAAGCATTACATAGCCTACAACGCCAAGGTAGGTATATCCATCAGCCTGCTGCATTATAATGAGCTTTGTAAGCAGTGTGACTATAAAAAACATAAGCACCAAAAACAGTAAGAGGCTTTTATACCCAAAGGAAGAGAGTAAAAAACAAAATCCCCCCTTTGTGTGTGTTTGTTCCCTCTAGTCAGGCCTGTCAGACCTCTCAGTCCATGAGTTCCATTTGTCCCGATACTGGCAGACCTTTCATTGAGGGCAGCACCTCACGCTCTGTGGTACCGTCCAGCAAATGAGCCTGGCTGTCTCTGGATAAATTGTTCCAGGTTGACGCTGCATAGCAAATTCTCAGTAGACATCTGATGGAAACACCTGATCAGCCCGACATGCACTTAGTTTCTAAGTTTTCTCAATTCAGCTGTGGATAATTGGCAATGATAATTTGGATTTTAATGGTGGTAGATTTTATACTTCTTCCACCTTAAGTATGAAGTGTCAGAAATGTGACACTTCCTTATTAATCTTCCAGAGCAGCTGTTTTCCTTTGGTGTTTTGATGGGGGAAAATCCTCCTTGTCGAAGTTTAATTCAAAAGAGTCTCCATGTTTTTTTAGCTTTCTTGATTTGTTTATTTTTAATGAGTGTGCAAGCAGGGGGTGTTTATGTAAAAAGTGACTCACGCTTCTGTCAAAACCAGTGAGTACTCTTGGTCCTGATGCAAGAGAACCTGGAATTATATGACTCTCTCAATCTTGACTGGAATCACGATCTGTTACAAAACACTCCCCCCAAAAAAGTATCCAACAAACACCCCTTGAAGGAGCGCCGTCTCTCTGGGGGAGCATTTCCCTGTCAGGCTGTTTTTCCACTTCATTTCGATAAAGACTGAATCTGTCGTCCTACATCCTGTGCTTCAGAGATGCTACGCTGCTACAGAGGTGGATTTCCGAAACTACCACATCCCCCAAACTGCTGAAGCTCCCTTCCAGTGTGCAGCATAGAATTGAGCTGGCAGAGGACACATCTCTAAAATCAAAGCAGATTGTCAGTTCACATACTTTGCATATTGTCAGCTTTCACTGACAAGTTCCCCGTCTGGTTAAATATGCTGAGATCTGAGTAAGCCATTCATCACTGAAGGAGTTGGAGTAAATGGGACAGCCAGAGTGCTGAGAATGTGCTTGACCTGCTCTCCTTGGTTTAAAGCACTCACAGTTGTTGAAAAATAAGCTCAGTTAGCAGCTCACTGTACAATCCTCTTGCCAGTTAAAACAGAGAAAAATCTGTCTTTTTGCCTCAAGAGAAGGAATCAGTTTTTTTTTTTTTTTCATCTTTTGAAAGATGAAAAAGATCATAAGTTTCTGCATCTTCAGTCATTTTTATTTGATGGCACAAGAAGTTACCTGCATTAGTTTCTTGCTTTAATGTCAAGGGTTTTCTTTCAGGCTTCCTTGAACTAAATCTGTGATTAAATGATTTGGCTGAGTTGTAACTCATAATGACAACAGTTTGGTCATGCTCTTCATATTTTATAGGTATTTTGGAGTGATTTTTATTCACAGTTAGAAACATGCACTTTTCAGCCACCATTTGATTCAAATAAAGACCATTTAGGCCCTTATGCTGGGAAATAAGTTGCTTTAAAGAATGAAAATTCAAATTATTGATATATCTGCTGATTATTTTCCTATTTAACAGATTCATTATGTAGTTAATATAATGAAAAAGACTCATTATATTTTTCTCAGAGCCAAAGATGACATTGTGAGATTGTTTTGTCAGGCTAAGAGTGCGAGACCATCAAACATTCAGTCTATAATAATTGAAAACTTAGGAAAAAATGTAAATCTTCACAGTGGAGAAGCTGGAAACTGTTTGGCAGGTTTGGGATCTATGATTATAAAATGACAGAGAAGATTAATTGATTTACGGAGTTGTTAATCGTGGTTTGTTTTTGATTCACTTCAATTCATCTCTGTTTAATTTAGTTCCGTTTTCATTTATATTTCGCCAATCCACAACATATGTCATCCCAAGGTGCTTTGCATAGTAAGAGGAAGAATTCTACAGAGAAAGCCAACAAATCCAAAGTTTACTTTGGATTGTCTTACAACAAGCACTTGGCAGCATTGGGAAGAAAACACTCCCTTTCACCAGCAACAAGGGTCATGGAGGACAGCCTTCAGCCTTGACTGGTTGGGGTGAAGTTAAAGGGGAGAAAGAAAAGGATAGCAGGAAGAAAACAGACAAACAATGAAAAAAGAGAACATTGAGTACTATGAATGCTGTTGCAAACTGTACCCAAAGATTAGGAACACTTAGAGGACAAAACACAAACTGCGACAGAGACAAAACACAAAGTTAGTGACGTGCAATGGTGGCATATAAGTGTATGGAGAGAGGAAGAACGAAGCGTAAAAGCTTAGTGCATCACGGGACGTCCTTTAGCGGTCTGAGCCCACAGCAGCGTAACTAAGCAATGGTTCATGGTCACCTGAGCCAGCAGTAACCACAAGCTTTATCAAAAAGGAGAGTCTTAAGCCTACTCTTAAAAGTTGTAGTTTTAGAGCTGATACTGATTAATAATCAAAGAGATGGATAACTGATATTTGAAATTGATACACAATGCAAATTTTGGTGTCAAACTAAAGAATATCACAATTACCAACACAAAGCTTTGTTGAAATGTCTTTGTTTCTTGATGTGTGAGCAACACATTGCTCAGAGTGATGACGACAGGTGGAAGCAGCTGCATCAGAGCCAATGTTGTCCTTTTTAAACGAATTTATTCTATTATGAATTTGTTTAAAAAAAACAATGACCCTTACTGCAAATGCTCTATTTTGAAGGTTCATAACTTACTGCACTTTTCATAGGAGGTTTCGGAAAATGTGTATAAACATTTTTCTTAGGAATTTATGTTTGTTCCTTTCATTTTCCCTTAAAGAGCAATTCCATTTCGAGTAAAACTTGTGTAAAATCTAAGCAAACTAAATGAATAAATCAAGCGTCTCCCCTTCGACATAAGCCCAGCTGTAATCTCGCTACAGCCCCGCTTTATCTTCCACTGCCGTATTGTATCTGCTGCTGTATGTCACTGATGTTGATACGACAACTGCATCAAAATGATGATTAATGTACTTGCTAATTGACAAAAAATGGCAACTGTTGTTTAAAATTTATGAAGCATCTCAAATGTGAAGATTTGTTGCTTTTTTTGGTCACATGAGTATGTTGGATTTTAGAGTGTTGGCTAAATTAAACAAGCTATTTCAATACATCTTTGGAAGCTGTCGGAAGTTACAAGAAGCAATGTTCACTATTGTCTGACATTTATTGATAAAATATGTTATTTGAAAATAATAATCAGCAGATTATTGAATGAAAATAATCATTGGTTGGACGCACGTATGTAGTGAGAAACCTGCCAATACTACCAGCTTCTAAATTCTACAAAAAGCAAGGCGATCTGCAGTCTGATGTTGCTACGTTGTCATCAGCATGTCACAGCAACAACCACGACTTGTCAGTTTGGTTGGCATTTTCATGTTTTGAATTTAATTAGCTTTATGTTCTGACGAGGTGACAGCACAGGCTGCAGTCAGCTTCTGCTTCCGTGTTCTGCCTCTTCTTTGTTCTGAGATGACGGTTACACAAATCCTGATAATCCATTTTGGGCACCATTTCAAAGTTTTATTGACCCGTAGGCTACAGGAGAGAAGAAAATGTTGAGAGGTGAATTTCAGAGCTGCTGGGAATCAGTGTTCTATCATCAATAATCATATCACATCCCGAAATCTCTTAAATTAGACACAACACAGATCCTGCCCTTTCTAAAGTTGTTTCAAAAACACCCGAGAACCTTTAGAAAGTGAGGTGGAACTCAGCTCTTCATTGTGTCATCTCAATGAACTTTTCAGACCTGCCACAAGGTTGAAACCTGTGTGTGTGTGTGTGCATTTGAAACTGAATCCTCTCTGTGGGGAATGAGAGGCAGGGGTGGTTCGTTTTCAGCTGCATGCACCAGTTGATGGATGAGCCTCCGAGCTTGGTTTGCCTTGTGAAACCTCCCCAGTCGCCGCCCAGAATGCACTGGTCAGGAACAAGTGCTACTTCCTTCTATTCTGGGCATCTGTCAGCAACACTCCCAGACAAGACCACAAATGTGCAGAGTACATTTGTCATACCGGTGCAGAATGCTGACACTTTGGTAGAAAGCATCAATCTGTTTTCCGGCTGTATTGATGAGTAACAGTTTGGTGTTGTTGCTCCCGTCTTACCACATTTAGAAATGTGGAAAGGAGCTGAAGGCTAGATGTTGGTATTTCCAGCAAACATTCCGGCATTAATACGTTAGATTTTTGAAGGCTCTTTTAATTTTATGCTGTTTTAAATTACGACTTGACATCGACAAACTGTCATGGTGACGACTAATTGCTGAAATCATTAAGTGCCCTAAGGGGGCCAAAGTGTTTCTTCTGTAGAGCGAACAGACACGTGCAAGACGAACTAAACTTCTAACAGAATCACTCCACATTATTACAGGCGCAACAGTCTATAACTCACACTCCAAACTTTGAGGGACATTAGCACAGACAAGCCAGAGGAAGCTTCACACAGATTTGATTGTGTCGTGGAAACAATCCATATCTGTCGGAGCGGTTTGCTGCGTTCCAGTGGGAGACATTGTTATTTTGTTTTTCCAACCTTTAAGGGGCTGACACCAGTGTTTATGAAGTCTGATATTGGAACAGGCTTCTCACATTAAGCTGAGGAGGCAATGAAGCGGTGTGTGTGTGACTGGAGCGATTACTACTGCTGCTGCCAGATGGAAAGCACGATGGTCAGGCTCAAAGGTTAATGGCTCCATCTGTTGGAGAATGGCAGAAGTGCTGCTCTGGTGTGTATGTGTGTGTTTGCATGAAATCCTCAGGTGTAAAAGACATTCACTTCTGTATCTTAACACAAGTGCCGTACACAACAGGGGCTTACATACACTGATATACAGTGTAATCTATTTTCAAAAAAACAAGATATTAGTGACTCCAATGTGGCTGTGGTCATATTTTTAATTTAAAAGGTTAAGTCTCAAAAAAGTATTGTCCTGGCAAAACGAACAAAAACTCCTCTGCTACAGTTTATACTATTCCACAGTTCAGTCCCAGGAGTCCTATTTATGAAACAATTGTTTATCCAATGAAAAAGTACTTGTAAACAACCATCATTTCCTTCCTCTCTTCATTACCTTTTTGTGCAATTTTTGGGTTTTACTGTGTTACTGTCGTATCATAAATGTCAACGTTCTTCTCTTCCTAGTTCCTTGGAAACACAGAGGTTGAAGCTCCAAAAGGCACAGAAGTTGTAAAGGATGCAGTCAGGAAGCTAAAGGTAAAGTCAGTCATGAAAATCAGCTGTCGGCTAAAGGAAAGGAGAGTGTTCTTGAGTGACCAGATTGGATAGAAGGCTCAGTGCAGGGGAAGTGGGAGTGAGTGACAAATGCTCCCCTCCCTCATCTGTTACCAGCAAGGTGCCCTTGGAGTTTTTCAGCTCCCAAGTGTAGCTGCCCACAACTGCTGGATAAGCACAGCAGTTTGCTCAGTCAGCCTTCCCCTGGTAGATGTAAAAATTCAATGAAAAGGTATACTCATCTGTCATGGAACCTTTTGTTTCTTAAACCATAATATTTATTTTGAAATACCTCCAAGCTGTTCATCACTGAAGGGAAAGTATTTTATACAATACAATACCAGAGTGCAGTGATCCATGATAAAACAAAACCCACTGTTAGAGCCACTCCCAGTCATTTACGCACACACATATGTAATACTGTACCATGTTAATGAAAACATTAATTAAAGCTACAGTAATTATATATTGGCAATAATTCCAAATACTATCTGTGATGTAGTAGGTGCTAGTAGTAACTAATCCTCAGATGATTATCATTGTATTTTCTGTTAGCCCATTGGTTTGTGTTTGTTTCATTTTTGGCCACAAATCACATTCAGCTTTGTTCCCCGTTCTGAGTTTTTGATTAACCCACTGTGTACCTGTCCAGCAGTAAAGGTCACACACACTTAGCTAGTTATTGTAGCCGATCATTTAGCTGCTTAGCAGCAAGATGTAGGAATGTTGGAGACCAACATGCAGTGAATATTAGACTTGGATTTATCAGGTGGCTAGAAACACAGTGTCAAGTGAATGCTAATGTTTATCGATATCTGCTAAATATGTTCGTAGGCAATTATTTGCTGCTTCAAAACACAATTGAACAAACATCAAATGAATACAGCTTTAACCTTGCTTTAAACCTGCACTAATTGATCCTTTGCCACGCATTGACTCGCTACAGGCTGTGCACACAATAATGATGTTATCACATTAATCATTTGATATGGCTGACATGTTATGTAACCGCTCCTAAACTACAACCTCTTTTCTGCACCTAAATGTTCCACGAAAACTTACTGCCACTCAGTGCTTAGCAGATAGCTACCCAGATAGCAAACTATGGGTGAATCAATGTTGAATCTATGTTGAGACCTAACGTCGAAATTATACAGAAAGCGCAAGGTTGATAAAATGTTGAGTCAACGTTTGCTTTTCAACCATAAATCACACTTTACCCAGATAGCAAAAGATGTTAAATCAATGTTGAATTAGGGTTAAAAAGGTTGAATTGTGGTTACGGTTGAAGATTGATGGTTGGATCAATGTTGATTCAACAACATTTTGTCAACATTGAAGTTTGTGTTTAAAAGATGCCATTGAATCTACATTGTATTTTGGTTTAATTAAAGTGTTTGACAGGTCAATGTTTAATTAATGTTGAATCTATGTTTGCAAACATGTAATCTATGTAAGCAAACGTTGACTCAACATTTTATCAACCTTGCGCTTTCTGTATAATTTCGACGTTAGGTCTCAACATTGATTCAACATTGATTCACCCATAGTTTGCTATCTGGGTAATCATGAGTTACTTCAGAGCTTGCAAAGCAGCAAGCAACCCTTTCTCATTACACATACCAATTACATCCACTTTTGACATAAACATATTGATCACAGTAATTTAAACGTTGCATCCTAATAAAACCAACTCATGGTGGACATGCTACAGTTCGGTCTTGCGTGTTTTGTAACTCCAGACTTAATGTTCCATTATATTGCCAACAGTCAACACTGATTCTGTTTTAATTAGGGCACTGCTTCTCTCACCTAAATAGTCTTAGTTGCTAAACTTAAGGAAAATGCTCAAGAAAATGCTTCTTCGGTCATTTTCAAAAGCACCGACAGCTTGATTTGTTATTCGGGGTTTAGAGTTGGCAGTTTCATTAAACCTGCCCAGTGAATGACATTTAGCCTGGATTACTTTCAGGTCACATAGTCCTCAACATTAGTGACATTTAGCCAAACCTTGAAGCATGGGAACAGCCACAACCCAGGCAACTCTCCTTTCTCACAGCTCCTTGGTAATATGGCTGTGCTCGCTGCCTGCTGGCCTCCCCTCTGTCTTCTGCTGCCAAGAGCTGGATCTATGAGGCCACTTGTAGGGGAGACTTGTTTTCCCAAACCCACACCTCTATCGTTACATTACATTTGATCTTGAAAGCCTGTTTTGACCAAGGCTCCATGGTTACTCTCCTAGATACACTGGCAAAAAGACATGCTTCGCTATGCTTCCACGGATCATGTGCAGCAAAGAAATATGTCCATCGGTTGAGGTTAAAAACAAAGTCTTCTATCAATTTGGTATAAATGTCTGTGTGCTTTTAGGCAATCAGGACAAATGGCTCTGTAGCACACAGTTGTTTTCTCTAAGAGTGGAGTGGAGCATTTAGCAGCTAAAGAGCAAGATATTTTTCTTGGGTAATTGTAAACCAAAACAGAGCTAATAGTTGAGTAAATTTTGGACGTACAGAAACATGACTATTAATTAATTCTGTCTTCTGAATGAGGAAAATGATCTGTGACACTTCCCAAGTTTTTGCTTTAGTTGTCCTGAAATATGTTGTTTAAGTTGTAAATATGTGTTATTTGCTCTCCCAAAATATCAATACTTTAATAAGGTGGACTTGGCTGACTTTCGTCTTTAATTTCCCCATTTGGCAGTTTCAGAGACATATCAAGAAGTCAGAAGGACAGAAGATCCCCAAAGTGGAACTGCAGATCTCCATTTATGGTGTGAAGATACTCGACCCCAAGACAAAAGTGAGTCCAAAGATTAGATTTTTTTGTTTCTGTATATGAGCATTAATCCTTTGAAGTTGTACTGACAACAAACCGCGTGAAGAGAAAGAAGTGATGCGTCCTCAACACTCACAGAGACACTAAATAATAAATGCATTACGTTTGTTTTCCAGGATGTGCAGCATAACTGTCAGCTACACAGGATATCCTTCTGTGCAGATGACAAGACTGATAAAAGGATATTTACTTTTATCTGCAAAGACTCGGAGTCCAACAAACACCTCTGCTATGTGTTCGACAGTGAAAAATGTGTAAGCAACTGCTGCTTTGATTCTTTGCTTGTTTTACCTTTAACCAAAAATGTATTAGATAGTTGAAATATTATGTAGATTAGTGCTTTGAAGTCTTGTATGCAGCCTTGAGTTCAAGCGTGAACAATCACTGCTGGTATTTAGATATTTAACAAAGTCTTTTTTCTTTCATGCTTCAGGCAGAAGAGATAACTCTTACTATCGGTCAGGCCTTTGACTTGGCCTACAAGAAGTTCTTGGAGTCTGGAGGCAAAGATGTGGAAACCAGGAAACAGATTGGAAGCCTACAGAAAAGAGTATGTCCCACATTCAGTTGATTCAGGCTTTTTGCTCTCACATAGTTTTACTAGAATACTGACACATTGATGTTTCTATTAATTAATGCACAGCTTGTTTTAAATCATTCTATATGGACAATTAAGCTGTGTTGTTAAGAAGTGTCAGTAATGAATATTAATGACAGAAAACTCCTTTGTTACAGATCCATGCTGTAATTAAATTATTGTGCAGCGGTTTTTTGTTTTTTTTTAACACTGATCCGTCCCATCAGTTTTGTTTAAATGCTGATTGATTAAGACATGTTTAATAATTTGACTAAGGGAGTGACAGGGTGTGTTTGCCAAACACCAGCCTGGCATATATTTCAGGCTTACTTTGGAATCATTCTGAGATGATGTTGAGGAAAACTTCTATTTGGTATTTCTGGCTACTTGAAGAAACTTAGTCACTCTCCAGTCATTGATAGAACACCATATTTACAACTTTTGCCTTTACAATAACACTTTTCTGTCTTAAAATGGTTGAGATGAAACATGAATGTGTCCCTGCTTTTCTCTTCATTCTCCTCTCTGCCAATCACTGCAGCTGGAGCAACACCGCTCACCTTGAACTCTTCTTAAACATTGTAAAACTGCTCAACTTTACTTGTTTCAACTGGAATCCAGTTCTGAAGAAAAGGAATGATACACCCTGCAAGCTAACAGGATTAGTTCCTTTGGTTTGTTACACACTACCGGTCAAACGTTTTAGAACACCCCAATTTTTCCAGTTTTTAATTGGAAATTATGCGTGTTGATGTCTCATTGTGCTCTAAATGAAAGCATAGAACAAATAAATTAAGTTTAAAGAAAAATCAATTTAGAAACCAAAATGTAGTCCAAACTTTTGACTCATCGAAGTACACACACGGAGTGAACACACTTACGGCAAAAGTTCTTCTCTCTGCTGCAGAAGTTCCCATAAATGTGTGGCACTTGTAGGTTCCTTTGCTTTCACTCTTCTGTCCAGTTCATCTCAAACCAGCTCCATGGGGTTTAAGTCTGGAGACTGTGCTGGTCACTCCATGTTTTCAAGCTTACCATCTTGTTCTTTTTTCCTAAGGTAGTTCTCGCATAGCTTGACCTTATGTTTTGGGTCATTATCTTGCTGTAGGATGAACGCCTGACCACCTAGGAACATACCAGAGTACTGCATGGTACTGCAGAATGCTGTGGTAGCTGTTTTAGTTTAGGGTACCTCTCACTCTGTACAAGTCACCGACCCTGAATTCAGCAAAACAGCCCCAGACAATCACGCTTCCTCCTCCACGTTTGACAGTTGATGTCACACACTGAGGAACCGTCCTTTCTCCTAGTCAGCAGCATACAAAAATCATATGTGATGAACCAAAGATTTCAAATTTGTATTCATCAGTCTCATAATACCTTCTTCCAGTCTTTAATAGTCCATTGGTGGTGTTTCATGGCCCGGGCAAGCCTCTTTTACTTACATCTTAGCAATGGCTTTCTTGCAACTCCAGCTGTCAAACCTGCAACTCCAAGTCGTCTCTTCACAGTTGAAACTAAGACTTTCTTACTACGACCACTATTAAGCTGTGTTTGAAACTGTTGTCCTGTGAGCTGCCTATCACCAAGCTGTTGACTCTCAGAAACTCATCTTCTGATTCTGTTGTGGCTTTGGGTCCTCCAGATCTCTTCCTGTCAGAGTTTCCCCCAATTTCTGATTACCTTTTGATGGCAAAGAGAACTGTACTCCCTGACATCTTGATTTTCTTTGCACTTTCTCTACAAGAAAGGCCTACATTGTTGAGTGTTCACAACACTCTTCTATGGTTAATTGCCTTTTCCTTGCCATTTTTATACCAACACACTACTTACTAGAATACTGTTCAGATAATTCTGTGGAGGGTATGGTGCCATGGTGTGTTCCAACACTACATTTTATGCAGACAGAGGGGGTCGTAAGTAATCAAGAAAAGTTGGGACACTTGTTGGATTTGGTAGCATCAACTTTCAAGGCTTGATCAACCTCCATTGCTGCAGAACAGCTTTAATTTTCTAACCAATTTCTTGTTCCCTGAAAAAGGCATTGTTATATAATTCTGAAATGTACATTGTTTTTCAGTTTTGGGTAACCTTACCTCTTCTTTAACCTCTGGCAGTTCACCACTTCCCTTTGTACCATGTCAAGCCATTGATTGGACTTGAACTACTTGAATTTCAACGAAAAACTGGAAAATTGGGACGTTCTGAAACTTCTGACTGGTCGTGTTTGTGAAACTTTGGAACTCTGAATCCATGTTTTTGAGACTGCCATCATTACGCTGCAGCTTTGATGTGGAAACGCTCAGCCATAGTGCATTCCAGCATATATACAATAAATAAGCAACACAGCGATATGTTAATAAGGGAGAAAACTTGAGTTTCACCCAGAAGGTTTTATGAAATATATGAAATGGAATGGTAAACTTGGCATTTAATGAACACGTATACAAACAGACAGAACCAAAAGTAATAATTGTAAATAGTAGTTCACCCCAGTTCAGCCCTGTTGTATCGCTCATTTACTAGCTTTGTCCAGCGCTTTCATCCACATTACAAGGTCATCATCATCCCTCGATTGCATTAAGAGTGCTGTGAACGTACGAGCTCAATATGGATGAATATGCTCATCTAATAGAGACTGTGTGATACAAGTAAAAGTCCAGATAAAGCTCAGATGTGGAGCTTGGCTCGGTCCTGCAGATTATTTTGACTCGGTGCCCCACCATCCCTCTGTTTTGATGCATGGCCCAAAATAGTCCTCCAGGAAATGCACTATTTCCTCCTGTTTGATTAATGCTTATTGAAAACAACCCAACTGTTTCAGGAAATTACTTTTTTAAGCCATTTGTTTGCTATTTTAAAGGTGTGCTTCCTCAGTGGAAATCAGTGGGTTGTACACTGAGATCCACATACAGGGTTATGAAGTTAAAATGAATATCTTTCCGACAAATGGATTTAGATTCATATATATTATATTATAATTAATTGTAGAATATATTTTTGAGCAATTCATTTCATTATTTCTATGAAGCAAGACTTTATTTGCAGTTTGATTCTATATCATGATAAGTACAGCAACAAAATAATTATAGTAACATTGAAGTTCTGTGGTAACTAGTGGTGCAACGGATCATCATTGATCCGTGATCCGTTCGGATCGACGTCATTGGTTCGGCACACACATGACCCGCAGATCGATTTATGGGGGAAAAAAAAGTTTTGCTCCGTCTGCACGCATCTTGTGGCGAGCGGAGAAAGGAAGAGAGCAGACATGGCGAGCGGAGGAAAGGAGGAGCTTGAACGCCCCGTGACACTTAAATCCCCTCTATGGGAGCATTTTGGTTTCCCTGTCAAATATGACGACGAAGGAAAGAGGTCAGTGGACAAAACCGCGATGGTGTGTAGACACTGTGGCATAAGAAAGCCATATGACAGTGGAAACACATCCACACATTTGAAGTGACATCTAATAATAAACAGACAAAACATATGTTTATTTGTTTTTGTTTTTTTGTTTTTTTTTGCTTTTTGCTGATCCAAAAAATGATCCGATCCGTGACTTTTGATCCGAGGACCGATCCGATCCGATCCGTGAGTTTAGTGATCCGTTGCCCCACTAGTAGTAGCTCATGTTTTATTACACAGCAAAATTTTAACAACCTGATTTGAATAAAGTGCTGAACATGTTTTAAGCCAACAACAAATATATGTGCAAAAATACAAGCATAGTACAGGATCAAAACTTGGAAAATCAATAAATATAAAATAACAAAGAACAACTTTTAAGATCAGATTCTAAATAAGGGTTATTTTGGTATTTTAAGTCACAAATACAAACACATTAGGACCACTTAGAGCAACAAAAAGTCACTGAAAGCTTTTATGCCAATGAAGGACGAACATCTGATTAAAAGACAAAGATTATTCCAAAGTTTTGGATCTGCCACCACACAGGTAGGATTACCTTTACCCACAGGCCTCGATCATGGAGCAATTACATTGTAAGATCTTGTTTTGTTTTGTGTTTTTGCAGATTCAAGAATTGGAAACGGAAAACTCTGAGCTGAAGAAACAACTTCAAGAGCTTGAAGAACAGCTGATGATAGCTCATGTGCCACCAGTAAGGACAAACCGCACTGACAAATACCCCTCCATTAAAAGACTAAGATTGATTGCTTTAACAGAAAGCTCTGTGGATCAAGGGATAGTATTAGGCTAAAATGTAGGCTAACTGTAATACAAGTAGAGAAGCATCAGTAAAAATCAGTGACTGGCTTAAATCATTGGCTACAATATCTACCTAAAGTGAGCCAACACCAGCAAAAGCGACCATCTGACCAGACTTAGTATAACTGTAGCATCAGAGTGCATTGATCTGAGCAAAGGTGTGTTTTATGCTGATGAATTTTAAATTCAAAGACAAAGACTGTGTGGTGATGCAGTCATGCTTTAACTGCAGAGCCTGCAGACAAACTAAATCTGCTTACTAATGCAATATACGGTCTAATAATTTGATTCAAATGTTCTGAATCAGCCAAAAGCGCACAACTTTAACCACCTTTTAATGATAAAAGTTGACCAAATTGAAGCTGGAAGTGTTTTTAAGGACAGCTGGAATTGCTGATATTGCTTCTGTGATTAAAGGCACGGCCTCAGCCTCAGGTTTGGAATGACCGGGCGTATCTGGAGGCAGGCAGTGGGAGTCTAAGCTGTGTGCGAAGCAAAGCAATTACACACCTGATTGGTCTGATGAGGAATGTGATGCACTCACCATCTAATTGGGGCAAATGCCAGCACTTGTGACAGCCTCCTGCGAATACAATTACCCACACCTCTCCTATTCTACAACACTTAGTAATATTGTCCTTCTCTGGTCATTTTCTGTCTGCGATCTTTTCTCAGCCGCTGCACATAAACACGTCTAATGAAGCGTACATGCTGCAGAGGCCCTCCTCTCTCTTCTGGTGTCACAGCATCAAGTCGCTCTCCTGTCTGGAAATCTCCTCTGTCACTCTCACTCCTATGAGCTCGCCGGAGTCCAACCTTTCCACTGGGCTACTAACTCCTCCACCCGCCAAACCTGCTCTCCTTCCTGCTAAACCTACCGAGGGATGCAGCATCCCGCGGCCCCGTGTAAACATCTTACCTTTTCTCTGCTTTGCTGCTGTCCCAGACGCTGTATTACCTCCTGTCTTTGTCTTTATTTTGCTTACTCTGCTTCTTTCTATGCTTTGGTGTCATTTGTGTTCGCTACCGTTCAAAAGTTTGGGGTCACCCAGACAATTTCATGTTTTCCATGAAAGCTCACTTTCAGTAATGTGCTAACATAATTGCACAAGGGTTTTGTAATCATCAGTTAGTCTTTCAACACCATTAGCTAACACAATGTAGCATTAGAGCACAGGAGTGATGGTTGCTGGAAATGTTCCTCTGCACCCCTATGGAGATATTCCATTAAAAATCAGCTGTTTCCAGCTAGAATAGTCATTTACCACATTAACACTATCTAGTCTGCATTTCTGATTAATTTAATCCTATCTTCATTAGGGAGACATTGCAAGACAGTTAAAAATCGATACAAATGTGTGACGATTCAAATCGGCCAAGATCAAACATGAATCAATGCCATTTTTAAACAGTGGAGGGCATAATCTACTTTTGAGTTCTCTTGATCGACGTCATGCGTCACTGTCGGGTATTTAGATGGAGCAAGAGACATGGCAGATTTTCAAAACGAGGTGCAGCAACATTTTGGCTTCTCTGTGTCCAAAAATTGAAAAGGGCGAGATTCTGTTTATTTGTATTATTCATTCAATAATTTTGGTGTGGGGTTTGTTTTGGAAATCCAGTTTTTTAATTTTTTATTTTTTTTTAAAGATCAAATATAATTTGAGTTGCACTTTTAAGAAGAGGACATGCGCGTTGTATTGCACAGCTTACCCTGCCTCAGAGAAATAAAAAGATTCTCTTTATTTTGTTAAAGATACGAGAAAATATAATTTGTAGTTTTTATATATCTAAATATGTATATGTTTTTTAAATATGCATTCATTGCATAATTTGTGTTTTGTTACATCCTACCTTAGAAATGTGTTTAGTAAATAAATCTTTTTCATTCACAATTTGTCTGCAAGCTCATTGTGTTTAAAAAAATCTTGAGAAAATCGTCTCGTTAACATAGTATCAGAAATCGTATTGATTCGTGAGTTGAGTGTATCATTACATCCCTAATCTTCATTGAAAAAAACTGCTTTTCCTTAAAAAAATAAGGACATTTCTAAGTGACCCCAACCTTTTCAGCAGTAGTGTGTGTGTGTGTGTGTGTGTGAACAAACAGATGTCTGGCTGTGACTTAAGCATTTCCACCACTTTGTGTACAGGCGGGGAGCATCTCCATGAAACCACAGTCCACAGATATTTTTGACATGGTTCCCTTCTCCCCTGTGACACCGCTGGTGCCCACGCTGGCCAGCAACGGCTGCCCACCGCCTCCACCGACCACATTGCCACCAGATATAAGTGAGTGAATAACTGTAACGCTTTCTAATTGTAATATATGCAGGTGTTTCTGCAGCTTTCTTAAAGAGTTTTTCTAAAGCATAGAGGGATTGCAGCTGTTAAAAACACACTTGGTTAAATGCGTGTAGCATAATGCAATGCAGACTAGTATACTGTCATTCTGAAGAGCTATTTTCCTCTCTCAGGCGTTGCAATGTTTATCTGCTGTCTGTGTTTGTAGGGAAAGACTTGTTTGGTGCTGAGCCATTTGATCCGTTCACCTGCGGGGCAGCTGACTTCCCTCCAGATATTCAGTCAAAGCTGGATGAGATGCAGGTGAGCTCCTGTCTGTGTCTGATTCCTTCACAGAGTTGCAGGGAGGTTGGCAAGGCTGTGAAACTCGGGTCTCCTGTCGCTTCTATTGTCACTTCTTTGAAGATTAAAGGTTCTCTTGTTTGCATGAACAAAGGCTCTGTGATGCCTCGTCTGAGCCGAACAACAAACTCCCTCCAGTATATTGTTTAAATTAGAAATGTTTCAGTAGATCATGTTTGTTGTAGGGCAGTATAGCTATCATATATGAGGGATTATTTAGTTCTTTAAGTCTGTTTGTTGGAGTACAAAGAGTTTAATACAATCCCTAGCTGACTCTGCGATGGATGAGGTTCATTTCTTTATTTAGATTTTTCAGAGAAGACAAACTACTAATGAGATGATTAATAAAAACGCTCTCATCAAAGGCCTTTTGTGTCTCACCCAGCTCTGTTTTTATGCTCCTTGAAGCACTTCAGTAAAGTGAAAATGTCTTCATATGACAATGGAGCATTTTCATGTAGCTGTATTTGTGGTCTGGTGGAGCAATAAATGAACAGCTCAGTTCTGCATTGTACTCATTTAAAAAACGATTACTGCCTCTAATCAGAAATAACAGATGCTCCCGGTGTGTATGAATAAAGACTGAGACATTGTGACTCAGGGGTTCTCAGACTGTGGGGTAGGACTCAAAGTAGGGCAGCCACAATAATGGCAACTTGTACTAGTTTAATTCACGAGGTCGGAAAAGTAATCAGTAATGCTTTTACACAAACAAGCCTCTCACAGTTTGTGTCGCGACTTATTTGGACCCAAAATGGCACTAATAAGAGAAAAAGTCAGGTTTTAACACCTGATATGCTTCAGTCAAAGGTAAAGTAAATTTGACAAACCCTCCTGTGTTGCTCTCAGGTTTAGTTTAGCTTTCCGTCTTCTGGTCATGCAGGGATTCATTTGCATAGCAGAAAGATGGAGTTCCTTATTTAAGACCAGTGGGCATAGAATACTCATTTTCTGTCAAACCACAGTAATACAAAATCTGTGGAGAGTTTGAGCCAATCTCTTTAAAAGCTCAGTGAGTTAAGTTAGATCTCAGCGCAACATTTACTCGATTCACAAGACTTTGTGTCCTTTAATGGTCCAAAGTAAAAATTAGTTTAAAAAATAACACTTTAAATCAGACACATTTAATGTATTTAAAAATATCAGCTGATTTCTTATATTACAGTACACAAATGTTCCAATATTGGTAATGGATGAGAATAATAAAGAAGCTTCATAGTGATGTCAGGAATGTGCTCGAGTTGAAAAAGGAAAGATTTTAGAACCTGCAGACTGAGTTAGCATTCAAGACCATTATCAGCAGTACACTTAGCAGCCTGTCCAAAGCAGTCAGTGGTGTAAACTGGGATAAAACACCAGGTTTTGGCATCCCAGCTTGATTATAAAAGAATCCCTTCTAGAACTGAAATTCAGCTGCAACATTTCTGATTGTGTTTGCAAAACAACTAACTGTTGAACTTAATCAGGGTGCTGCCAGTAGGAGGCAGTGTTGCTCTGATGAACTTCTTTTCAACTCTTTTTCTTTAATCACTAACAGCCCAATGTCTCTCTTTTCCTTTCCCACTTGCAGCGACAGAGATGGTTGGTACTCTTTGCTCTCTGTCTGTGCTGTGACTGTGGTTGTATTTCTGTCTTGCACACTTTGAATGCTGCTGCACAAAATCCACTGAGGAAGTTAGAACTTAGAAGTTTGTTTGTCATCTCAGCTCTGCGCTTTTATTGGAACAATAAGACAGTTTGTGGCTTTTTAACTAATGCAACTGAACGCACTTCTTACACTCTGAAATGTTCATTTTGCACATGAACAATGCTGGCAGTGTGCAGTTTTGTGTCGCATTACTCTGCCAAGGAATGCAACGGAGAAATGTGACAATTGCCGTACATTTGTCCGTTTGTCTGTCTGTCTGTGTGCAACATTACTCAAAAACGGACAGATTTGGATGAAATTTTCAGGGAAGGCCAGAAATGACACAAGGACCAAATCATTAGATTTGCCAGTGATGCGGCTTATAGTCTGGATCCGCAGATTTGTTTAAGATTTCTGCAAGACAGCCTCACGGCATCACTGTAACTGTGACAACAAGTGATCCCTACATCAGCTGCCTGCTGAAGATCCCATGATTGCGAACCTGTTACAAATAGACGACTGCGAACTTATCGAGACTTCTCTCAATACAAAGACCAATTGATTAAATTGTGGGGGTGTTTCCGAGTCCCATCAATTCCCACCACATGCTGCATGTTTTGGTCATGTGATTCAGTATCCGTACATAACATTCACATGTATAAAACACGCTCAGGTCATTTTCTTTGTGGATACGTCTATGGTAAATGGCCGTGATTTCTGATCAGCAATAACTAATAAACATTTCTAAAAAATAAATAAAATAAAATGCTGCATTTCTAACAATGCCATAAGGAGGTATGAACAGCCTTGGCGGAGTACTGCACTTTCTGAGTGCTTTTCAAGTTGCTTGTAATTCGATTTTGACATTGGGACTGATATCCAACACATACTTTGAAAGATCACATTAAAACAATTACAATTTGGTCTCGTTTGCAAAATAAAAATGACTCTCTTTCATCTGGTATACATGAGTTTCACCTGTGCTTCTCCCATCAAGATGCATGGCTTGGCGTCTTTTTGATCATGTATTCAGCGCATGACCCAGCATGACACAACAGCCGTGTTCTTTAGCTTCTCATTTCATTTTAACCTCAGGGGGTTTGAGAGTTTTCCAACTGGCTCTGATCTAAGCATCACTCAGACTCTGTTTATCAATGAAACCAGGACATGTGATCTCACTCAGACCGCGTCAGCCTCAACATCACAGCTGTCATGTGGCTTATCTTCCAGGAGGGGTTCAAAATGGGACTAACCTTAGAGGGCACCGTCTTCTCTCTGGACCCGCTAGACAGCCGCTGCTGATGCCAAGAAGATCTCTCTTCAAGGCGTACTTTTAACTCGTTTGTATGAAGAAGTGCCAAAATCCACTCCACGGTTGAGTCAAGATGTCACAGTTGTCATCTTGAGGTTTATATGCATTTGCATTTAGATTGGTTTTCGATATTTCAAGGTAAACTCAGATCCATTATAGAAAATAACTATTTTTGTAAAAAAAAAACGAGAAAAAAAAACATTTATGGAGGGCGTAGTTTTGACTACATCTGCTTGCACAGGTAATGAGGGATGTAAATAGTTGAATATGTCCAATGGTACACTCTGTGGCAGAATTTTCATATGTGTGTATGCACCAATTCTGTATTGTTGACACATTCCTGTTTGTATGCCGAACACAAAGTGGCAAAAAAAAACAAAAAAGAAGTCTGTATCATTAACACAAACTTCCAGCTTGCCCATAACATCACATTTTATTTTACTCCACATTAATTCACACATTATGTAATTAATTAATTAGTCCAGCCAGATATTTTTTTGCCTTTTCTGCATTTTTTTTCTTTTATTTTTGCTCAGATTCTTGCATTTCACTGTTTTAAGTTGCCATTTCAGTATTCGCTTTTCTTTTTTACATCGTCACCATTTTACTGTTCTTCTTCCATGCAGTACTATTCTCATTATTTTCCTTTTGGTTGTATTGACTTTGCTGTTACAGTTATTAAAGAAAATCTTACTGCAAAAACCGCTGGTCATTGATTCTATCTTTTTATTTTACTCATGTGTGACTTTATCTGTTGCTTTGAAGACTTTGTTACCACTGAGACATAACAATATGAAGTCCATTTTTGCACTGACTTTTTTTGTTTGTTTTGTTGTGTTTTTTTTATTCCAGTCAAATTTAGAACAGACCAATACCTGGGATTATGAATAAGTTAATTACATTCACAAAAGGAAAATAACAGACCAATAGCAGTACTACAAGAAATGGGAAGTATGTTGCTGCCATGGATGCAGATAATTACATTGTATTCTGCAATATGAGCCCAGTTTTTAATCCGTATTCATTGACATTTTTGGAAAATTAGCTGTTAAGAGTTCCTTTTCAATGAAATGAGCATCGGGTTTCTGTTCGCCAGGCACTACCTGCATGTCATCCACCCGATCTTTCCTCTACATTTCATGTCAGTTGCCGCTGTCTCAATAAATGCTTGACATAATTGAAGAAAACACTTTTTTGCTGTTTATGTTCAGGAAGAAATACTGAAAATGTCATGATTCTTAAGCAGGTTGTAAATCAGTTTCAGCCCCATTACAATCCTCATAGTTAGGGCTTTTCAACAGTTTCAAGACACTTGAAATGCCCTTATTTTGAAGGAAAAGCTTTTTTTTTTTTCAGTGAAGATAACATTAATCGGAAATACAATCTAGACAATGTTAATGTGTTAAATGACTATTCTCGCTGGATTTTTAATGGAATATAAATAGGGGTACAGAGGAACATTTCCAGCAACCATCACTCCTGTGTTCTAATGCTACATTGTGTTAGCTAATCATGTTGAAAGGCTAACTGATGATTAGAAAACCCTTGTGCTATTATGTTGGCACATGAATAAAAGTCATGGAAAGCATGAAATTGTCTGGATAAGCCCAAACTTTTGAATGGTAGTGTTCTATTAGGCAGAAGGTCATAAATACAAGATAACATTGTTTTTTGTGGGGCGCTCCTGTATGTTTAGAATTCAGTGCTTACTAAATGAACCGCAGTAGGCAGTTTTTCACTGCAGTAACTGAACAGTTGTGAGGCGGTGTGAGCATTTACAGGAATCAGCTCTTTCAGCCTTTCTGTTTTCACTGCAGTGGAAGATTCAACAGCTTCGATCCCTAAAACTACTACACAGTGGATGTCATTTTGGTTCTATGAGAACATTGGATGTAGATTAATGGAGGGTTGTTATGTTAGCTTATGCGGTGAATTTGTCATTGTCGATGGAGAGGATATCAAGAATGCAGAAAGAAATAGTAGTTGATATCCCCTCAGAAGCCATTCGTATCTGTACTGGAGCATTTAAGACATCCCCAATCTCGGCATTGCAAGTAGAGGTGGGTGAAATGCCTCTGGAAATAAGGAGAAATAAGAACATGCTGACATATTGGGTTAATCTGGAGGGGCAGGGTTGCAGGAGAGTTGGGAATGTAGGAAAAGTAAAAGTTTTGGGTGGAAAAGCAAAGAACTAGTACAAAAATTAGGATTAACAGGGTTAAACATCAATAAAACGGTTCCTATATCAATCATACCCCCTTGGAACTTCATCAATACAACAGTTGATACTCAGTTATTGGTATCTGTCAAAAACGACCACAAAAAAGCACCAGTGTGGGCGATAGTACAAAAGTATATTAATCAAAAGTATTTGGGAAAAGTGTTCTTTTTTACGGACGGCTCAAAAGATTCAGAAACAGGACACACAAGAGCTGCAGTTTTTATTCCACAATATGAAAAAGCCATTAAAAAGAGGTTGTCAGATCATTTGTCAATATACACAGTAGAATTGATGGGGATAATATTAGCTTTACAGTGGGTGGAGGACAACAGTCAACAGAATGTAACTGTAGCAACAGACAGTATCTCAGCGCTTCAAAGCATTCAGTCAGGAAAATCATGCAGGCAAGATCTTTTATTGAAAATATTTCACCAACTATATAGACTACATAACAGTAAAGTGGATGTTTCTTTTCTTTGGGTTCTGGCACATGAAGGAATGGAAGGAAATGAAGCAGCAGATATATTGGCCAAACAATCAATGAAATCCAACACAGTAAATATTGAAATACCACTAAGTAAGGATGAAGTAAAATCTATCATTAAGAAACGTATGTATAAAATATGGCAGGAAAATTGGGACATCACAATCACAGGGAGACATTTATATACAACCACAAATCAAAAAGAGTGAAATACGGGGCAGGAACAGAAGAGAAGAAATTATCATAACACGGCTCAGGATAGGGCATACAGGGCTTAGCCAATCGTTAAATAAAATAGGGAAGCATCCGACAGGCCTGTGCTCAGAGTGTTCACAGTGAGAGACAGTTCAGCATGTGTTACTGGAGTGCAGTAGGTATAGGGAGGAACGAAAGAGGGTGATACAAATGTTGCAGAGAGATAAACAGGAGTTAACTTTAAGTAGTCTTTTAGGGAGTGCATTACAGGAAGTATTAGGTGTTCTAATGAATTATTTGAGGGCAACGGGGTTAGGAAATAGGATATAGTTTTTTTGGGGGGGGTTTCTGACCATCTCTTGACTCACATTCCTGTCCAGTAGGTGGCGGTAGATGCACCTAAAAGTTGGTTGCCAACCGCCAATAAAAAGAAAGAAAGAAAGAAAGTGGCCTTCTACCTGGACAGGTTTTGTTGGAGCTCATGCAACAAAGATTTTGGGTAACTGCACTTTAATATGAAAGGATGACACTGAATTAGAGTCTGTTTTAATGAGACTGAGTTCACATGTGTAGCTGTGTCATTAAATAGTAACTTATTTCTCAGAATTCACAGAGAAAAGTCTGAAATGTTTGCTAGGTTAGCATCCCACATGTTCTTTGGCTCAGCTAAAGCTAACTCTCTGCAGCTTCTGGATCTCTTGAGTTGCTTGTTAAAATATCTTGCTCGAGTTGCTGAAGCTCAGAAAGTCTGAGATGTTTGTTCAAAATCAGCTCATTCTCAAGTCTTATCTGAACTGTCCTCTTTTGTTTGAACTTTCCCTAAACTTAGGAGTTAATGACAGAGCAGCACATCCAGACGCTCTCATTTATGTAGAGATTAAACTTTAGTGTCATTCATTGATGTTAAAGTGCAGTTTTTCAGATGTTTGTTGCACATGCTCCGAACCAAACCAAACCAGGTGGAAGACGATGTGAAGAGAAGCTCCAGAGGATGAATATCACACATTTACGTTGGAAATAAATGTCTTTTAATTAGACATTGTCATGCAAAAGTTGGCTTTCCCTTTGATGTTCAAATCTTTGAGTGTTTTGTTGATGTTGATTTCTAAATTTCTTTTGACACTCGGCCCCAAAGATTAAAACCTTTTACGGCTCACAAGATGCAACAGTTCACACGTTATCAACTATCTTTCTGACTAAACTAAGATAAAAAGTGAAAACTGCCTGATTTTCATTTAGCAACAAACAAAGAGTTGTAGTATGGCCAAGCCCATTCATGGCTACAGTGATTTCTACAGAGTATAAGAGTGAAGTTACTGAATATTTGTGTAGTGTCTCTTTTCGCTGTTGCAGTGGTTTTGCTATGTGCAGACGGTCCCTGTTCACTCGTCACACAGCGCATAGACGCCAATGTTATTTCAGCAACTTTAAAGACAGCGACTTTTGATAAAATTGGCCTTGTTGCACATTGTCTAGCTTACAACGATTTGAAAGAGGTATCGTTTATGTTTTGACAACATATATCTCATGAGTTATTGATGCCGGAATCTGTGAATATCTTTCCAACTTTACCTAACTGAAAATAACCCGGTGTCCCAGCTCTCGTCTCTGTGGCACCACCACAAAAACGCGCCCCATAACCAGTAAAATCAAACTTTATGGCAGATAAAACAACGAAAATACACACGTCATAATATGTGTATGATAGTCCATGGATCCACTGACTGACTCTCCGCGAGATTCGTTGTAAACTAAACTAATGCACGTGTCCGAGTTTGCAAAGAACTAAAACTGGACTTAATTTACAGCAATTTAGGCTGTACAGTGGGCTGATTCATACGCCAATTGCCATGATTCATAATCTCAAATTATGTTTGTTTAGTTATTAAGCCTCCTTAGCTTCCTCATTAGCCTCCTTGCATTAGAAGGCTAATTAGCCTCCGGCCCGTGTCACCGGCTCGGCTCGTTAGGGTGCAAGCTAAGCAGTACCGTCTTTCATCCTTAAACTGTATATCAATTAAAACAGTACAATTTCATGAAATAAATAAATTACAAAAAGTTGGATGTGTTATTTACCTTACCTGTGACGCTGCCAGCCATCTTTGGCGCATGCGCGTTTGGAGCAATCGGTGTTCGATTACCTTCCCCTGTGACCTATGTGACGTCATTTCAGGGCTCTTCTACTCGTACCCATAAACTTGAATTTGTCCTCTCAGGGAAGACTTCGTAGTCGTAGAAATTAGAGTTGCACTCACAACTTGTAAGTTCATACTAGTAAAAACAATCCTAACCCTAAATGTATCAAACTCATGCATATGACAGCAGAATTTTGTGTACACATTTTTTATTAACATACAAATGTTTGACATTACGAATATGAATGGTTAGAATCATGGATGAATATTTTTGAAAGTAATCTTTCTCCATACACCTGTGGGTTCTTTAGAAATCCTGAACAAACTTACATTCTCTTCACTGACCTGTAAAGTTTGTGGAGATCAGAAGGTAACATTAGTTTGATCGATGCCTTCAATTACTAGTAGACTTTATCTGGAAAGCAGTTTTCTGAAATGAGCTCTTAGTAAATCTGTCCACACTCAAACCATGAACATAGAAAGAAGAAATTTTTGAAGAAACAACTTGATGTTTTCATTTTAGACTGGAAAATGCTTTCAGACCTTTATCTGTTTTTGCTGTTTTTGATCGTTTTATTATCTCTTCTGTTTAATTTGATCTTCTAAAGTCTAACTGGTGACTTTTCAAATGTTTTGTCTTCAGTTTGATTCTTCCTAAATGTTTGTTTTTGCTCTTTTCTCACCTTTCATTCTTTTCCAATGTCTGATTTGATTTTGAAATGTTTTGTCTTTTTAATGTTAAATTGTTTTTTCAAATGTTTCATCGGCTTGTTTGAAAAATTTCATTTTCTTTTCCAAAGTTAAATTTTTCGATTAAATCTTCAAGGTTTTTGTTTTTAAATGTTTTAAAACCTTTTAATGTTTAATTTTCTTTGTTTGCTTCATTGTATTTTCTGTTTAATTCCTATTTAAAGTTTTGTCTTTAAGATTTAATTTTCTAATTAAAAATTAAATTTTTAAATTGTTTTCTCTTTAAATGTTTAATGATCTAATTAATTTTTTGTATTTTTTAAATGTTTAGTTATTTAAAATATTCCATCTTTAATATTTAATATTTTTGTCTAAAAAATGTTTAATTTGTAGATATGTGTTTTGTATCTTCTATTTAATTATCTAATTAAATATTTTGTCTGTTTCATATAATTCAATTGTAGTTAATGTTTAATTTTCTTTTTAAATTTTATTGTATTAAATGTTGTTTTTCCTTTGATTTAATTGCTTTTTTAATGTAGTTTATTTCTTGAATCTTTTTTTCTGTCAAGAGTTTAACCCCAACCTTAAAAATGAAACAAACCCTAAAAACACAATGATAATACTTCTGCTGTCACAATCATGAGTTAGTCAGTTATTTAGTTTATCAGTTCACCTTTGTTTGTTTAGCACCTTTCACACAGATGACAAAACTACACAAGCAAAGAGAAAAAAAAACTATGATTAAAACTCAAAAACATTTAAAAAAAAAATACTTAACATGGTAATAACATCTGTTGTGTCCAGGGGATGGAGGGAGTTTATTGAAGTCTTCTTGGGCTCACACAGTAAATCATTTAAAATAGAAACTTGATATTCAGTCTAAGGAAACTGGAAACTACAGAGCGACAGAAGAATCAACAATATCTCCTGTTTTCTCCTTTAATGAGTCTTCTGGTGCTTTCAAACCAAAGAACTACAGACTCTTCACAACCTGCTCAAACTCTTGTACAGGACCTCACCACACAGGTCAAGAAGGTTTCCTTCTCATTTCTACTCTGAAGCTCACCTTCTCCTGCTCAAACTGCTGACAAATGTTTCTGCTGCTCTAAAGTCTGGTCTCCAGAACTTCCTAAAAACTCTCAAAGTCTCTTCTGCTGCAGGTTGCTTTGTAGAACTGTTACAGAAAACCTCACTAAACCACATGGAGGGGCCTCAAGATAGCCGTCCAAATGAAACCGTACAAAAACCAAACTGGCACAACCCAAACGCTAAACCCTGCAGCCTACCAGAGAACTTCTTTAAACAGAGAATCAGGACAGGAACTCTTACCTTCTGGAGTTTGTAAAGCTGTTGAGTTTTTAGAGTCACATGGAATGTTTTGACATTGAATAGTGAGTTTCGTGTCTGATTGTAATTCTGTTCAGTGAATGGATAATTTAAGTTATGAAGTTATGTTTTGTTTTTGCTTTAGCACTTTTTATTGTTTAGTTGGCTGATGTGGTCAAATTGAAGCTGTTGAGTGTGTGCATTAAAATCCTCTGAGACAAATGTTACAAAGTGGTTGCTGGAGTTATTTCAGTTATGCAGATATTTATGGAAAATCCTGAAATGTGTTGTGCACATCCAGCCACAGAACTTTCATCCATATTTTACATGAAGAACCATTTTCAATACTGCCTGCCCTTGCTCTGTTTTTTTTTTACTGATTTTTTTTTAAGCTCAATGTCTTTTTTATTATCCCTTAATGTTATCTCTATCATATGATTTTAACAGACAAAATGCTCTTAACTTACACCAGAATGCAGGAAATAGGATCAATAATTTTCAAAATTTTCTGGGGGAGGGCCCGCAGACCCCCTGTCAGCATCCCACACAAACCAAATCTCACTCTAAGGTCTGCTCACAAGTTGGCAGCCCTGGAGTTTGCATGTTATCTCTGTGCATGTGTGGGTTTTCTCCGGATACTCCAGCTTCCTCCCACAGTCCAAAAACAGCCCTGTGATAAACTGGTGACCTGTCCAGGGTGTCTCCTGCCTTCACCCCAAGTCAGCTGGGATAGACTCTTGCTCCCCTGCAACCTTAATGAGGATTAACCAGCTAATGAATGGATCTGTTTTGTCTTGTAAATTTAGCACTTTATTTCAAGCACTCAGGTACAGTGTTACAGATCATGGCTGGCTGTAGACTCTCAACCTAATTCTACAGTTTAATTTAGCAGATGCTTTTATCCAAAGCGAAGTACATCTGACAGTAGATACAACACAAGCAAGGATCTATTCAGGAAAAAACAACCTGGATAAGTGCCATAAAGCAAGTTTAAGTGTGAATGGTCATGTGTTATAGGCACGGTCTGATTTATAATGTTGATCAAGTGTCAGAAATACCATCTAAAACCACCTCATTCTGTCAGATTAGCATTTCTTTTTTTCCTGACAAATTAGTAAAACGTTGAAACACGTCGAGATAAAAACCTCACCTTTACTAATTTGTCGGGGGAAAAAAGAAATGCTAATCTGTCAGAAACGGTCTGCTCTGTTGCCGTCCTGATTCACCATCTACAGTTGTGCTCTGACATTGCTCAGGACTTTCATGTGTTGCTGGACCAATGATTTCACATCCTCTCCAGGCTGAAATGATTTTGCCGTGGTGCATAGGACCAAAAAGACCAAATGAACTCTTCTCAAACAAAAACAGGCAGAGAGAAGTGTTTTCAGTGTTTATTTTTCCAAAGGATGAAATGCATCTGCTTCCAGTGTCCCTTCATCCTCCTCTTCCTCCTCTTCTCTGCCTTTGGCGCGTACGCAGGCAGTGAAGCCTTGTAAAAAATGTACAAATCTAGAATAAATATGCTCAAATTTGAACCAAGTGGTTACAATAGAATCACTGAAGGCACCGTCGTGAATATTTAAAACACACTGCACTTCCATGAGGAACAGCTGTGTAACCGTGAACATTACTACCTAAACATGAGTTTGTGTGCAACATAAATGACCAACTTCCAGGACCTGACTACACCTGAATTAATATGACAAGAGCTTGGGGGGGATTAACAAGCATTTTGTTTAATTTGTTGCATAGCAAGAAATACAAAGCACACAGGCATTCACAGCCATCGTGTTCTATAAAACTGATTATAGAAGAAAGGATTTCAAGAGCATATAAGTCCAGGATACTGCAAAGGGGGAACTGACATGCATAAAAAAAATTCTGCGCTACCTATTACTGTACCATATTGACGTCGAAGGAAAAAAAAAAGTTACAAAATCACCACAGACCACTCAAACGACACCTCATTCATCTCTCCATCGTGGACAGAAAGATCTTTATTGGCATCCCCAAACCCTGCCCTGTACCACGCAGCCGTGACAAGTGCACAGGGATCACACTGCTACGTACAAAACAGCACCTGCGAAAAAGAAGATTTACATGTCGTGTCGTCGCGTTCTCAGTTTTTGTCGGTGACGAGGTAGCTAACACTGAGCAATCGACGGTCTCAGTGTGTCTCTGGTGTTCTGCGAGGTCGGTACAGAGTTTAGAAATGACCACATACAGACATCGGTTCATCAACACTGTCTTGATAAAAAACAAAAAATACCTGCACCGGTGAACGCATCAGCGGCTGATTCCTCAATAGCACCACAATGATGTTTTATATTCAAACATTTAAGACTTAAAAAAAAATGAAAGAGAACAGACAAATCTGTAAAAATGACTAGTGGCGGGACATTTAATCAGTGGAACTGTTCTGGGCTTATGAACAGCAGTTATATTTTAAAGCTTTTATATTCTTTGGTAACATTTTGTGAAATAACATTAAAGGAAAAGAGCTTTGGAGCTCAAAATGCATGAAGCTTAAAGTCAAACATACACAAGACGACAAAGGAATGGTTCTGATCTTTACCAATTTCTTTTTTTTATGTAGATTCCAAACATTCATACTAACTTACAAATCTTCGGTGTCTTGAACTGGGTTGAAAGGCACAATAAATATCTTGCCACAGGGCCCGAATAGTCCTCAGTACTCGTATGTACAACGTGGCTGATCGCGTCAGCTGTCAGTTCAACAGTCTCAGGATTCTCCTCCGCGCATCCCTGCTGACGACTTTACAAGAAGCACACGGGCCCGATATCAACGCCGAACTCTTGATCTGAGCCACCAATGTCCACAGGGGCAATGTCCACAATGGGAAGTCTTGCTGTTTTCTGTGTCCTGTACTCAAACGTTGTCTTGCCCCAGTTGCCATTCGCTTGCTGTGAAAGAGAGACAAGTGGAGGGTCAGAGATGTTTTTGTTCTCTTTTATATGAAGTAGTTTGCACAGCAGTAGTTTACCGTGTCCAGGTGAGACGTAAGGATTGATCTCATCTGGACACCGACTTTAGAAATTAGTTTTGTTTCCATAGAAGCTTTGAACAATCGCCACTGGTTTTAAGTACGGTACCGTTCAAAAGTTTGGTGTCACTGAGAATTGTCCTTATTTTTGAGAGAAAAGCTTTTTTTCATGAAGATAGCATTAAATTGATCAGAAATCTAGTCTAGACATTGTTAATGTGATAAATGACTTTTGTAGCTGATTTTTAATGGAATGTCTACATAGGGGTACAATCCAAAAACATGCTGAGGTGAATAGGTAATTCTAAATTGTCCATACGTGTGAATATGAGTGTGATTGTTTGTTCCTATGTGCAGCCCTGTGATAGACTGCTGACCAGGGTGTCCAAAGTCATAGTATAGATAATGGATGGATGAATTTATGGACCTGAATGATTTTTTACTTCCAAATTCACCTCTTCAAAATCACAGTGACTCAAATTCAGAATGAGGCTTGTAGGAAGCCAAGGAGAAACACTCCGTTCTGTCAGTAATGCCATTTGTGTTTGCAAGATTTGCTCCAGTGTGTAGAACTTGGTGGCATCTGGCAGTGAGGTTGCAGGTTAAAACCAGCTGAATACTGCCTCACCAGTCTTGTAGGAGAATCTAGGGCGGCCATTGTTCAACATAAGAATGTGAAAGGTTTTGGTTTGTCCATTGTGCAACATGGCGGGTTCCTTGAATAGGGTTCTGCTCCTTATGTGGACATGAGGAGCTGCTCAAAGAACTGGTACTCTTTTAGCTCCACCACCACCACAAGGAAATATCAGTCTGCTAAATGTTTACCACTGCTGTTCGGTTCTGAGTGGGTAAAGTACCATAAGTTTATAAGGGGTTTTTTAACCTGTAAACAGCAGCAAAAACTGTACTGATGCACGCAAAAGAGGCAGAATACTAACAGTAAAGTTATGCACTATAAAACCCAAATAATGAGCTGAAAGATGCTTATAGTATGAGCAGGAATGCGTCGTTTGGCTACTATTAGGCACCACTTGATGTATAGAAGTACTGATTGGAGCATAATTAGAACATAGTGAACGCTAACCTGTTGTTGGTTTTGGCCATTTCATGGGATTCATTGAAAATGAGACAAATGTAGAATAATGTTAGCCTTACAGCAGAGCTACAGCTGAAATATTGTGACTTACTGAGCAGGTATCCTCCACCACTGTGTATCTGAAGCGGTTGTTTCCCTCTGCTTTGAGGTCCAGGTCGTTGGAACCTTTGAGGATCACAGCTTTCTTGTAGTTGCCCGTCTTCTCGTCCTTATAGCCCACAGAGTTCTTGCAGTGGTAGGTGATGGTCTGAGACGCCTCTTTGGAGAGCAGGCGTATGAAGGTCATCTGCACTGTGACAGAGTTTGCCGGCTGGTCTTTGTTGCCATAAGTGAACTAGAAACACAAATACAGTCAGTAAATGCAGGAATGCTGCGCGGACATAAAATGAAGTTGTTATTTTGGGTTAATTCTTCGCAGCGCATCTGCTTCTCTCTCACACATATCACTGCAATGTGCTCACATGTGTTCCGCCGTTCATGTCGGCTCCAAACCACACAGGTTTGTTCCTGGAAGAGCTCCACCACACTTTACGAGGTATGCTGGATGGGTTGGCAGAGATGCAGGTCTCTCCGGTGTCCATGTTGCAGTGCACTTTGATGGCATCCTCTGCACTGCCCTGGTTTGGATCCACCCAGTACTCGCCTGCAAACAGCAACAAACTCATCAGGTTGGGGAAGGACTCTAAAGTTTGGTAGCAGACGCCTTTAGCCACAGAGCTGAGTTCTTCTATACGCTACATTTGAAAAGTTTGGAGTCACCCAGGCAATTTCGTGTTTTCCATGAAAACTCTTCACTAACTTAACCCTTGTGCAGCTAACTTAGCTACACAAGGGTTTTCTAATCATCACTTAGCCTTTCAACACCATTAGCTAACACAATGTAGCATTAGAACACAGGAGTGATGGTTGCTGGAAATGTTCCTCTGCACCCCTATGTAGGTATTCCATTACCACTTTAACAATGCCAAGACTGTATTTATGACTAATTTCATGTTATCGTCACTGAAAAAATAGGGACATTTCTAAGTGACCCCAAAAATTTGAATGAAAATGTATCTGCAGTGGAAAAGTTACATACAAGCAGTTGTAGTTCACAGTTCAGATGCATTTTGTCTCCTTAATATTTTCATGATGATAGAAAAACAAGCCAGAACATATATTAGAGCAAGACATATCTGCCATTCTGTGTGTGCTCTTCCACTATTCCATTCAGCTCAACAAAATCAAAGTATCACAAATCTCTTTAAATGTGGAACTGACAGTTTAGAGTAGCATGAAACTGTCCAATATCAACCTCTCTGGTACACAGGCAGCAGATTTGTGGCAAATTTGTGGTTGATTTTCAGCAGATAATAGTTTGCCTAAAATGCTGGCAGAAGTTTATCAGTGTTGCATAACAATGGCAAACATTCAGCAACATTCTGGGACCAATGGGAATACTGGCCAACATGCCGACTGGTGGTTTGCCTGCAGTGGTAAACTTTTAGAAACCCTCTGGTAACAACTTCGCCGGTAGTGCAGATTGGTGCAAATCAGACTTGTGGCAAACTTGCAGTAGATCTTCATGCATGTGATTGGGTGCTGCTGTTGTAAATACTTAGTAATTGTATACATTCTGTTAATTTAACTTTTTTTTTCTAGATGATGAATTCATTTCTGTTTGTCTCTGCCTTTCACTGAACCAAATCTGAGGCTTTTGAATGTCTTAAATTATGCTACGACTTTTATTTACCATTTCATATTACTTTTTTATTCTTTATGTAACACTTTTAATTATTTTATTGTTTTACGTAAAGTACTTTAAAATTCCTTGCTGTTGAAATGTCCTGTACAGAAAGATTTCCCTTGCCTATAGTCTTCTCGTGGCCACATTGTGTATTTTTGTCTATGACTTTATTGGCCTTCTGCTCAGATGTTTGCAATCATCCTGCATCTTCTAAAGAACAATACTGTGTGCTGTGGATTGCACCATGAAGGAGGCTGGTTGTGCCTCCACATGTGGGTTGTAGTAGTATTTGGTATTCTCTGTGGTAGAATTTCATCACTGAATAGACATCTGAAGGCTTTTTAACTTTTCTTTCTTTTTTCTTTTCTTTTTTTGCCAGGAGAGTTTCTCAGATCTTTTTGTTTCTAAACTTGTGGTGAACTAATGGACTTTTAACTTTGTCAGAAGGCTTTGCAGCAGTATTTATGTAGTGTTTTTTTTTAATAGTATGTTTGATTTTCTTGGTGCTTTCATGGTGGTGCAGTGGTTTGCACCGTCACAAGAACGATGGGAGTCGGTCCTGCTGGTTGGCTGTTGTTTCTGTCACTGCTTAGGCTTCTCAGGGTTCCTCCCACAGTCCAAAGACTTGCATTGTGGGTAAAATGGTGACTCTAAAGTGACCAGAGGTGTGAATGTGAGCATGAATAGTTGCTTGTCTTCAACCTTTCCAGCTGGGACAAACTCCAGCCCCATTGAGATCCTCTGAAGGATAAAATGGGTAAAGCTAATGGATTTTCCACAAGGTTAGCCAGATGTTTGCCACAAACCTAGTTCACATGCCAACAAGACATTGCTGCAAATTTGCAACAACATTGCCAAAATAATGTACAACTATTTGCCAGAAGCCCAAAGTTTTTGCGAGGGCTCACTCACCGCTCTTCTTCATGGGGTAGCATCTCTTGAGGTCGTCGCAGGTCCTGGCAGGATGCTTCCTGCTGCCATCTGGGCTCTTCATGCTGTCGATCTGGCTGCTGAGGGCCTTCAGGGTGGCCTGAACGCCGGGGTCGATGGGCACTATGGTGGAGGAGTTGCTGTTGGGCCGAGCCTCGTCCTCACTGAACTCAGGAGGAGGAGGAGGTCCAGAGTCGTAATCCTGAGGGCCACCGAACAGGTCATCCATAGCCGCCATGGGAGGTCCTGGAGGACCGGGAGGACCTGGGGGTCCAGGTTCTCCTGGAGGGCCCTGTGGATTTAGGAATAGTCAGGTTTTTAATTTTGTATCGATGTAGAGTTTTTTTATTTATTTGCTGGTATAAACAGATGAAGATAAGACACTTAAAGCTGCTGTCCGGAGTTTGAATCGCAGCGTCTCCCAAAACGCTGTTGGTCCCACCGTCCCTCCCTCTGATTTCGCCCCTTTATTTGTGCACGCGTGCAGTACATGAGAGAAGTGCCTGGAGTGCTGCAGCATACGGCCTGTTTTGCTGTTTTCCCCTCTTCTGCATTTAGTACATTTAGTAAATAATAAAGGAATTACGTTAGAATGCTGAATTGAGTCTAACTTGTCCTAATACCAAAATAACATGAATCTGCTAGGACTAACGAGTAAAGTTTCAATATGTGATTACACTCGTGTATCCCTCTCGATGACGTTGTTTATCAAACTTAGTGCATTTACGCGTGTATATGTGTTAGATTGTTTATTTATTTCTATCTAGAGTTCAGAATTGCATGACTCCTCTGACGAAGAGTATGTCCCAGACGCCCCAACATTTTCCTCCAGAGGTCGGGCATCTAAACGAAGCCGCCAGGCGGGCTATGGAGGCCGTGGTCAGGGAGCGACGCGAGCACCCCGACCACGGCATCTAAACGAAGGCGTCAGCCGGGCTATGGAGGCCGTGGTCGGGGAGCGACGCGAGCACCCCGAGCCAAAAAACGTCCTGCAGTCTCTTGGCCTGACAAGCCGTGGGATTGGTAACTTTTCTGGAAGTTGCTGAGCCCTGATGCTCTCTCCTCCACAAGCAAAACAAATGTGCGCGCGGTTGCGTAGTGCGTAGCTCGCCCACCTCTGCATGGGCTTGCTTGCTGTGTGCGTAACCGTTGATTGACAGCATGACAAAGCTGAAGCTCGAACTTGATTGGTCGGCAGCAACCGGCGCTTTTTGGAATAACATGGGGGTCTATGAGAGGAAGGCAGAGCTCAGGAATAAATTTTCATATCGCGTTATACTAACTTTATATTATAGTATCGAACTAGACTAACACATTTAAGCTTTGTTAAAAAATGATACATAAATTGAAAACAAACGGAAACTCCGGACAGCAGCTTTAAAACAGTCCTTCCCTCCATGCTTCACAAACATCTGTTGAAAAGCTGTTCAGCAGTGTAACGGACGGTTTGATGTGGCTGTTAGCAGCAGCACTTCATGAGTTCTCTCTGTATGTATAAAGAGACAATACCTCTGGTCCAATTTCTCCACTGAGTCCACGAGTTCCTGGAGGTCCCATCGGTCCCGGCTGTCCCATGTATCCTTCCTTTCCATGAGGTCCAATAGGTCCAGGAGGCCCCTGAAACATATCCCAGAAAACACTTGTAAACTGCTAGCCTCAGAATAGTAAAATTAATCTCAAAATGATATCTGGCATAGATAAATATGTAGTAAGTTAGCTAAATTACAAACTATGTCTTATCACAGAGGAAAAATGGAAGCAATGTTTTCCTCCTGAAACTAAATGTAACTGCAGCATTTACCCTCGGGCCGCTTGGTCCAACGATTCCTGGAGCTCCCTGCTCACCAGTCGTACCCTGAAAGCAAGAAATGAATAATAATTAATCTCCTGGGTGCACTTCATGGAAGCGACTTGTCAAAGGATGCTCAAACAGGACGCCTCACAGCTCTGTTTCTCCGTTGTTCAGATGCACCTTTGGAAAGAAAAGCCACGTTTTGGAAAGAGGTGACAAAAACTTGTTTTCTCGGTTAGCTTCTTATTGTCAGTGAAAGGGCCCTGAGGGACTGAAAAATGGGATTAGTTCCTTTGTTAATTTGTAACTTTTTGTTTTTCTCTGAGTGGAGTTTTTTGTGTTCTACTTGTGTCTTGCGGGGATCATGAAATTGCTTTTTCCACATTTCTAAGACATGCGGGTTTGGTCAGTTCACATCTCTGACTTAGCCAGGATTGACTGCCAGCCTGTCCAGAATTTACCTGCCTCTCACCTGGTGTCACCTGGGTTAAAACCCACCTCCCAGCTCTGTCAAGCCCTCAGTAATTTGCAGGTATGGTTATGGTTAGAGTTGAATTTTCTCACTGGTCTAATCTAGGTGGAGCTCAGTTTAAAAAACATGTCCCGTGTCTTTATGCATGTATGGGTGATGTTAGCTGAGTTTTGAAGGATAGCTTAACAAAAAAAAAAAGGTTCTTAAACTAGTGGTGAAAGGAATATTAATGTCCTGTACTTGTAGAATTACTAATACCACTCTACGATGTAAAAGCACTGCATTCAAAACCAAACTTAAGTAAAAGTATTTAAATATAATCAGCAAGCAAACTATCAAAAAAATAGAAGTGCTGATGGCACAGTGCTTCTTGATTAATATTACTATTGCATTATTGTGACTGTTGCATGTTGAAGTTGTAGATGTTAAAGGTTGAGCTCATTTTAACTACATTACATACTGTTGCCTTTTTTAGTCTACATCACGGTGTCATATTCTGTTAGATCATCATGTTGGATTTTTTTTTTTACATGTTCTAACAAATCCAAGAGGAAGTAGTGGCTAAATTGTTTATGTAGCTTAAGAAGTAGAAGAATGTTCTCAACCCATAATAGAATATTTAAACTCACAAGTAAATACAGTGATGTTAAAAGTACAATATTTAGCTCTGACATGTTAAGTCTAAGTATAAATATGAAGTTACATTAAATGGACATACTGGAGTAAAGTAAAAGTACCTCAGATTTGTAGTTAAGTGCAGTACTTGAGTACTTTGATACATTCAAACACTGTAACTGATTTTTCTGTCTATATTGGCTATTAAGAAATCCCCTGCTCCTGTGGCATCAGCAGAAATGGCGAGGGATTAAATTTACTATCTTCATTCCGTGCAAAAAACGTATTCCAAAGTTGTTTTTTTTTCTGAAGTGAATGTAGGTCTAGTGGGGTCACAGCAGCTTTGATAAATCCAAACCATGTCTTCTGTCTGAGTTACCTGGAGATGAGATCTGAGCTTTTAAACTATCACAGTACAGAAACAATGGAAGTATTAATACATTGAGATCATAAAGCTGATGTGTTGGATGATCTAGGGGCCTCTCCTCACACACTGTTACATTCTCACACAGTGAATGAGGCAACAAGGTAGAAGCCTATTGTGATGCTCTACATTAAAAGAACTTATTCCATGTTAAGGGAAAGCACGGGAACTTCTGGTAACTGCCTAATTGCATTTGCATTTCAGAACACGGCTTGTTAGGTGCATCTGAATAATGGAGGAACACTGTAACTGTACATGTTGATTCTGAGATGAACCAGAAAAAAAGAGTTTTAACATGATCAAATCACTGAGTGTCTCTTTAACTTACTGGAGGCCCAGGAAGACCCTGTAAACCAGTGAAGCCTCTGTGTCCCTTCTGTCCTCTCTCTCCATGATCACCCAGGTCACCCTTATCTCCTCTTGGTCCTTGGGGTCCCTGAATAAGGAATAATCACACACATTTCATGATTATTACCTTGAAAGAGAGATAAGAGTTTTGTACAGTGATTCTGCACTGACACCATGTAAGCGTGTCTGAAAAGGTCATTTAGTTTTATAAATGCAACTTAATATATGTCAGCACCTAAGCCAGGGTATTTCACATGACTTCAACACGGCGACTCACCACTAATCCTCTCTTTCCAGCTGAACCAGGTGGACCTGACGGTCCTCTTGAGCCCTGCAAATGAACAGAGTAATTAGAAAGGCCTCAGGGAACACAGAGCTCTGCCAACACTGAGAGACTCTCCAGCCTCTTATACACATCATTCCTTCGACGTTCTGTTAAGGATTGAAATCAGGTCTACTCCCAGAATGTCCTCATGTGTCCTCAGCACATGTTAATACATCCTGCAGATGGACAAAAGGATAAACAAACGAGCACAGAACAGAAACTTCTAGAGGGTGATGAACTACTTACAGACTCTCCTCTCCTTCCAGCATCACCTGGTGCACCAACAGGACCAGGAGGTCCAGGAAGTCCCTGAGGACCAATCAGGCCCTCAGGACCAGAATCTCCTCGGTCTCCCTGCAAGTTTAAAGCTTGTCAGTCACTTGCAAAATATAAAGCAACACTGAGCGAACATTCTGATTTCCCTCATGTCTTACCCTTTGTCCAAGAACACCATCCTTTCCTGGGGGGCCATCAGACCCTGCTGGACCCTGAGGAGCAGACAAAGAAAACATCAAGACAGCTGTGGTACTGTAACGTGGGAACCACAAACTACTGAAATCATGCACTTACATCAGGACCAGGATCACCACGAGGTCCGTTAGCACCAGGTACACCCACTGGACCTGGTGGGCCTTTGTCTCCAGTTGGTCCTGTGGACCCCTGTTTTCCTGGTGGACCCTAAAAATCAAAAACAGGCACCTGATCATACAACTGAACACACACAAATACCAAATATATACTGTAGAAGTAGTGAAATAAAACGTCCTGTGGACTGATCAGTGAGGCAGTCAGGGTCTTAATATGATTTATGATCTAACTGCAGCTTAAACACGACATGAAGCAGCTGTGAAAAATAGAAAGAGGATTCTAGTGATACATACCGCTGGTCCTGGGAGACCTGGCATCCCACGCTCTCCTCTCTGACCAGGAAGACCCACAATGCCTCTCTGCCCTGTAGTTCCAGCTGGGCCTGGAGGTCCATCAGGACCCTAGAGCCAACAACACCACACACAGAAAACTTGGACTAAATACTCATTGAACACCAGACAGAACAACCATTCAGCTTATTTCAAATCAGTGTGTGTTGAAAAACAATTTATATATTCTGTTATTATTAAACTGTGTGCTGTGAAGAATTTACAAAAAGGAAGTTATTGTTGAACTAAGGGATCTCGCTCTTCTAGAAAAACTACTGTATATACAGTAACATCAGTGTACCGTGGGGCCGTCCTCTCCAGAGTCCCCTTTGTCTCCGGGGCTTCCTGGTGGTCCTGGAGGTCCACGCTCGCCTTGTCTTCCAGGGGCTCCATGATCTCCACGAAGTCCTAGAGGTCCTTCTTTTCCTGGGGGTCCCAGGGGTCCAGGTTCTCCAACTGGACCCTATTAGGAGTGATAATATAGAAATATGTAGTTCAAAGCATGTTCAAACAACTTGTTCATGCTGCGCCACCGCATTTGAAAGCATGTATGCATGTTCCAAGCAGCCATTGCAGACCAGGCCTATCACAGCATAAAGCACGTCTGAACGTTGGGTCGTCTGTTCAGGAACGTTAAAAAATGCTGACACATGGAAAATAAGTTTTTGTTCTATGATCCAACAAACCCCAGCGAAACTTGAAAGACCAGTGAGGCCTGAAAGTCCAAATATTTTACATACAGTACTTATCAGTACAATCTGTACAGTTTAGACCGGTTGTATGATTAATTACAGATGCACAGGGGCTGTAAAACTGTTATTTGAGACAAACCGTTATGAATGATACTATTTAAAAACGAGATGGAGAAAAACTAAACATGGTTTTTATTTGCTTAAAAACAGCAGTTATTCTCAATATTTACACTTAAATCACCATTTTCCATAAAAAGACAATTTTAGCTGTAAATCAGATTCTCTTACTGTAACTTTAAGGTAATTTTATCCCCTTCTGGTAATATGTTAGACTTTAGAGAACCTTACAGTTTTACATGTTTAAGGCAAACATTTCTTTCTGGGACCCTCATTATGCTTTCATACAAATTCCAGACAGTACTTACAGTTGGGCCTGGAGGTCCAACTCTTCCTGCAGATCCAGGGAAGCCGGTGGGGCCCTGCGAGCAGAACAATCCTCAGATACAGTTCTCCTAATTGTATACCAATATTCAACATTTACACTGACATAAGAGAATACAGTATTTTGAAATAAACACAGTTGGTGTTTAACTCTGAATAGGATAGATGGAGTAATCAGGAATGCTACTTTTCCTGGGATTATAAAATCATTCTTTCTTCATCTAATTTCACATAGTAGCAACACTTCTGTACTATGAAATCATCTTACTGGAGCACCCTGCGTTCCTCTTCCTCCTTTCAGTCCAGCAACACCAACAGGCCCCTAAAGTAAACAAACAAGTCATTAGAAAATCATTTGTCAGCAACACATTGCAGAATATGAACATTAGCTTTGTTGGACCTCCGAAGACATGTATTCAAAAAAAAAAAAAAAACTTTTGCAGGAATTTATACACAAAAACTTCCCAAACACATAAATTAAACTTACAAACACATCCAGTGAGACTGGTAACAATACAACATGAGTGACTGCACTAAAATGCATCTTTGTTACTCACAGGAGGTCCGTGGGCACCGGCCAAGCCCTGCGGTCCTGGAGACCCTGCATCTCCTTTCTGCCCTTGCTCTCCAGGCTCGCCCTTGACTCCAGGTTGGCCATCAGGACCCTGTAAAGTGCCCGTGGCATTTGCATGAATAGTTTCCTTCTTTCACCTCCAGGGGCATCAATATGAGTAACAAAAATATTCAGAAGACAGGAGTGTTCAGATCTACTTACAGGAGGTCCAGCAAATCCAACAGCACCAATCGGGCCAGGGTCACCTCTCGCTCCCTGCAATAATAATAATAATGATAATAATAATGTATTGATATATTGTAGCACAATAAAGATGATCATAGTGCATTTAATGGCCAAGACAAAAATACTGGTTGGGTCTACGTACATGCATTCCTCTGGATCCTGGAGGTCCAGATGGTCCTTTAGGTCCAGGTTCTCCCTGCAAAGAAGTTACACGAGTTCCCCTTCACTGAGAATGTGTTGTTGCATAAATCAAGACTTTTTATCTTTGTTAATGCAGTATGAGTCAAAGACTGTCCTTCACAGCATAGCGGGCATCCTAAGAACCTTGCATGTCTGTAATGTGAATATCGGCCTTTAAACGTGTGTTAGAAAAAAAAAAAAAGAAGACTCTACCTTCTCACCGCTGGGTCCAGCAGGTCCTAGTGGGCCGACAGGACCCGGAGTTCCCTGTTAAGAGTAAAGAAGTCAGACTGGGGATTCCCACAAACCGCTGTTGCTCATTGTTAACAGTATCTTGCACAGTCATGCCAGTGGACACAATTCTTGGAACAAGTTGTGACAGACTTGCCTGATTACATCATCAGCTACAGTTTATTTTAGCCTTGCAAGTGTAAATTTAACTTCTTGCTAAATGTGTTTGCAGCAAGGCAAACATTCTTTACTTACTCTTGCACCATCATTTCCAGGTGTACCTTCTGATCCTTTCTCACCAAGTGCTCCCTGAAAAGAGACAGCAATGAAAAAAAGTGAGTTTACTGTTAAAGCAGAGATCAGAGTTGCAATCATTTAGCCAATAAATTGATTAACTTGACTGGCATCCTACAAAATCTTACAAAAGCACAAGTCAGGATTTCTGAAAAGATGTTGACAAACTTACTCTGTCACCTTTAGGCCCAGGAGGCCCAGATATGCCTCTCTCTCCCGGCATTCCCTGAAGACCTGGAGGACCCACATCACCGAGAGCACCAGGAGGACCAGGACTACCCTTTAGGGAAAGCATCAAGGTTATCCAGATTTGCCCAAATCTGTCCACACTTTTGCTGTGCGTATACACAGATCCAACAGCACCAACCATGGCATTAAAACCATGTCCAATCTCATTACAGTGCAAGGTTCTGCATGTACAATATGGCCATCAACACTAAATGTGTTGATCTGGCCACCAAATTCCCCAGATCCTAAACCTGGTCCATTAAGGTCATACTGCATAACCCCACAAAACCAAAAAGATCCACCGCCAATGTTTAGAGGCCCTTGTCCCAGTGATTCAGAGCTGTTTTAGCACCACAAGGGAGAACTTCACAATATTATACATATGGTTTTAATGCTGTGGCTAATCACTGCAGGTCATGTCAGTGAAATAGTACCTTTGGCCCATCTGGACCAGGTGCACCAGGAATTCCTTTAGGTCCCTGCAGACCAGTTGGACCCAGCTCTCCTCTCTCACCAGGAATTCCACGCTCTCCCTAGAGAATAGATACCATCAGTCAATTCTTCAATAGTCAGCGTCGCTATCCATCTTACTCTGATGAAATCGAAGCAGTTCACCAACCCTTGGTCCGATTTGACCCACAGAACCGAGCTCTCCAGGAATACCCTGAAAGAAAAAGAAACTGCTGCGTTAACCCTGTTGGGTGCTATGTGACAGCTCTGTTTAAATAAAATAAATCATGTTAGAAGAGAGAACAAGGCTAAACCTAATACATGATGTAGCTAAAAACAGCATTACTACATTTTGTTGAACTCACCAGGTCACCTGGTTTTCCAGGTTCTCCAGGGGGCCTTGATTTCCGGGCAAACCCTACGAGCACAAACGAAAAATCAGACATGACTTCCATATCACAGCCCCCTTGTTCTCTCACATTTATCCAACTCTGGAAACTGTGTTACAACTTTCACACATTTAACTACCAGCCAAAAGCAATTACACACCTGGAATCCATTTACACCTGGAGGTCCCTGCTCTCCTCTGTCTCCTGCAACACCCTTTGAGATGAAACAATCATTTCATTTGTAATGGCAATAAAAAAAAAAAAGGTGTGCGTAGATTGTGATATTAAAGAGAAATGGGATGCTTACAGGTGGACCAGGGGGGCCTGCAGGGCCAACCTCTCCATCTTTTCCCGGAGGACCCTGAAGACAAAATGATAGTTAACAGTCCTGCACATTAGACATCTGGATGAGACGCGTTGTTTGCTCTCCTAAAGGTGAGTGGGAGTATTAGGTAATGTTGAATTACTCAATTACCTAACTAATGACTTCTGCTGTAAAGTCCATCATGCAGTAAAAGACCAATGAACACAATGCAGACTTGGTTGCACAAATAGTACCTCAAAAAAGTTTGTATGTTTTTTTTTTTTGCATGCTAAACACAGTACTCACTCTTTGACCTGGCACTCCTGCAGATCCCTGTTCACCTGTCTTTCCTGGGTCACCCTTTGAGAGAAGATCATAAATTGAATTAGAAATGGAACAGAGATTGAAAGGACTGTTCTATTAATGCACAGTTTTGAGCATGTTTTCAGCTTACATTAAAGCCTTTAGGGCCTGGTACTCCCATGGTTCCTGCTGGCCCTCTGTTTCCAATGGACCCTGCAGGGCCTGGACGACCATCTTCACCTGGAGCCCCCTTAATAAGAAGCACATCATACTTTGTTTCAACCAACACTGATGATATATCAGAATCATTAAGAAAGCTTGTCGTAATTGTAATTTGTATATCCAGTATTTAATGTGTGACCTACCAGTGGTCCTGGCTTGCCCTCTGCCCCCTGGACTCCAGGGGTACCGGTAAGACCCTGGGGAAAAGAAGTGATGAAACTATGAAAATTGGAAATCTAGGAGCTAGAAATAGATATTCAGATGTGGTAAAGGAGTTAAAAGAAAATGTAGCTCAAAATGCTAAGCTTTTGTGTTACCCTTGCACCTGGTAGACCAGGTTCTCCTGTACGCCCTGGGTCTCCTACAGAACCTTTTGGCCCTGATGGGCCAGATATGCCACGATCTCCTTGAGCACCCTTTCAATAAAAAAATAGAGAATTATTCCCTCAGACTGTTGAATAAAACATCACAAGCCAAAGTCTTTACATCAAAACTTGAATCATTACTACTAAGTACAGCAAAGTGATTTCCAAGAACAGTAAGTATAAAATATAGTCTACCTTTGGTCCTGGCAGCCCATCAGCACCAGGGAACCCTCTGTTTCCAGGAGATCCCTAAAAAACAGATGACTGAGATTCTTACTCCATTCACAGATATACAACTGCATTAAATCAGATGACTGTAGTAAAGAGATTAGAGATAATCTACAGGATAACTTGGTGCTAACTTTCAGACTACGGCAGGAAGCCAGAGCACCAGGATGAAACAACACAGACTTGAGGAGGACCCAGACAGGCAGGTGGACCTTCCTGCTGTGAGTCAACAGTGCTCATCATCGTATTTGCCACTATCCTTGAGTAAATATATTCCCTGCATAAACAGGAGCATTTCCAATTTCATACACTGATATGTCAAAAGCAATTCATGGCCTCCCTCCCAAAAATGATTAATTCTCAGGACTGAATTCATTACAGAGCTGACCCCTGTCCTGACCTTGCAACTCTGTGTTGGATGAATGTTACGATAGGAAACAGAATGCTGACTCACTCTCTCACCGACGGGACCAGGAGGACCAACAGAGCCTGGGTCTCCACGCTGTCCTCGCTTTCCTTCCTCACCCTGAGGTCCTATCACTCCCTGGGAGCCTGGTGGACCCTAGGAAGTTAACACACAAGCCAGAATACATACTGAAGCCAGCAGACATGTTTTACCTGCTACCTTTCTTCACTTAAATGTTTTTGTCTAATGATGAACATCATTTTGACTTTTTTGAATCTTACAGGTTCTCCTTTGGGTCCAGCTTCTCCTTTGAATCCTGCGACACCAACATCTCCCTTTGAGGCAAAAACGCAGAAATGTGAACCTTCTCCACATGAAACCTCTGTTTAGCAAGGATTTTAAAGTATTCCGGCAATTCAGTTAAAACTTAGAGTCAGTTTACCAGTTGTCCTTTGATACCAGGCTGACCGGTGCTTCCCTGAGGTCCTGGAGGGCCAGGAGGTCCAGAATGGCCACCTGGACCTTGTGGGCCGAGATTACCCTGTAAAGAGTTAACCATGTATTTGTGACCTCAGTGCATTCAAACATTAATGGAGAATTTGCCTGAAATGCATAAATGTGTACATACCACTGGTCCTTTGGTACCTGGACCTCCATCTGTACCCATGGCTCCCTTTGAACAGAAAAATTGTCAAATTAGATCATCAGATAAATACAGGGAGCTATTCTGAAGTATGTGTTGTCTGTGACACTTAGGTGAAAGTAAAGTCAAAAATGTACCCTGATGCCAACAGGTCCAGGTCGGCCCAGGTGACCGGTCTCTCCTCTCTGTCCCTGTGGGCCCTCTGGACCGCGGACGCCTGTGGGGCCAGGTTGTCCCTGAAGAAGACAATCATCAAGTACAATTACTGACACTGACGCATCTGACAACACTGACGGTGTTTTGCTGTACTCACCTTCATTCCTGGGGTTCCTGGATATCCAGGTGGGCCGTTGAGACCTAGTGGACCCTGTAGTGACAATAACATATTATTGTATGTTGTATGATGTTATTCCGTATGTCATGTTGATTGCTGAAGCATACAGTACATCCACAGAAGTAAAACACTGTAAATGCTGACTTACCATTGGACCAGTTTCCCGACATTACCAGGTGAACCACGTTTACCCTAAGAAACAAAACTGTATCAATTTGATCATAAATCATGAACTACCTAAAGTCTGTTCATGTTTTTTTTTCCTTACCACACTTAGGCCAAAAATACTCATAGTGAACATTATACACATACATTAAAATACAGCTAATTACAACTTCCGCATTTTTGACATTACTCAAAAAAATAATGATTGTGGTAACAGATGTTGCTGCTATATAGTGTTATCATCCTTACTGCTATACCACCGGGTCCAGACCGCCCTCTCTCTCCCGGCATCCCAGCAGGACCCTGTGATTCACAGACAGTGATAAATTACAGCTGTGGCATCTCTTTAAAGTTAGGACATTCAGAGAGTTATTTAGAGTATCCTGGATATAGATCGGCTAAGATAAGATGAAAGCAAAATCAGAAAGGACACAGAAGCCCAACCAACTGTATCATCTGTGTGGGTAACTCCAGGCAGTTTATGAGTGTCACATTCTCAAAGCATTTTCTGGCTCTATAAAATAAGCAACTGAATCTTACCATGGGTCCAGGTCCTCCCATGGGACCAGAGGCCCTGTGCACCCTAGAAAACCACAGAAGATGTGTTTAATTACAGTAAGGTAGCACATCACAAGATGTTTAACAGGCTTTTTAGCAAAGCACGCAAGTAAGCCAAATGGAGATTCGCTCAGATAATCAAGTGAGCAAACTAACAGACAGATTTGAAAATGACAAGTGTTTTATTTGACTTCTCTCATACCTTGGATCCAACAGCTCCAGTTTCACCTTTCTGGCCAATTATTCCACCATGACCCTGTTAACAACACAGAATAAAACAGTTAAACCCTCTGAGCTGAGTGTACAAAAACAGACAAAAAGTGCTAAATTTGACTTTAAAAAATCCCTTTATAAAAGTGACCATCCACAGATGGTTATTTTATCACATCTAATTGTTTTACAGAATTTATACTCACCCTGTGGCCCTTCAGGCCAGGAGGCCCGGGTGTTCCAGGAAAACCTCGAGGCCCCTAAAATAGGTGACATCATGAGTTATGTCTACTGAAGATTCACAGACAAGAATCTTTATTAGGTTTTGAGTTAGAGAAGCTTATGATGATCCAGGGAATCCAACTTCTCCACTATTTCCTGGTTTGCCTGATTCTCCCTGTGTGAAAACATGAAATTACACATGACAAAAGTTTCACAGTAACCGGTGAAATAAATGCCAAAAATTATACATAGATTTCTTCTTGTGGGTTTTGTGTTGCTCAGGGAGCTCCTATGACATACTCTATTTAGCGCTCTGGATGCAAGGTAACCCCATTCTGATTGTTTTGTGCATAAGGTGTTATGTATCAAGATGTTAGTTTTACACAGTGACAGTGTTAGAAACCAAATGATTTCATCCTCCTGACTGTGAGTGCACTATCTGTCACCATGCACTGTAATTATCAAGAGGCTCAAGGATTTTCCATTTCATAATATGCTGAATGCAGCCAATGTTGTCCAAACTGTCAAAAATACTCATTTATAAATATAGATTTATGCTCAACTGTTCAGGACTTATGTTTCTTTCATAAACGTTCTCATAGATTGCAGTTTTAGCTGACAGTAGTACAATGTGACACAAAGTGAGAATGAATGCTGATGGGGCTGCCATGTTAAGATAAAACACATAGGTTTCTCTCTCTAATGTTGATCAATCGTCAGTCAATCACCAAGACAGACAAACATCCAACACTGACTTACATCTTCGCCTGCTTTCCCTGCAGGGCCCTCAGGTCCCCTTTGTCCAGGTGGACCCTGACACACACAGACACAAAAAACATCCAGCAATTACACATCATTCTGAAAACCATCATAGCAAAGTTAAAACGCATCCATGCCAGTCTCACTGTGTATAAGCAGAAGGGTGGTGTGGCTATCTCAAGTAAGCAGCACATCAAAATAAATCAATCGAAATCATGCAAATCTCATGAATATTCCAACCGAGTTTCTGACTGATTTTACCACGCATAATCATGAATTCATGTCATACCATGTGTCCTGGTCACCAACATCTCCAGTGGGTCCTTGTGGGCCAGATGACCCTACAAAGGAGGATGAAACATTTAAAAACATAAAAGGATGTACACAGAAAAATAGGATGTCATCCAAGTGTCAGTGTTGTTTGTTGCACAGTGAGGATGCTGTGGACTTACAGGTGTGCCGCTGGCCCTGGAGTCCTCTGTTCCAGCCTCTCCCTGAAACAAACAAGATGGCAAATCAAATGAACAAGATGTTGGAATTTCATCTGGCGATTATATTTCTAATAGAGAAACTCTCTGAACTCGGCTTCCTAACAGTGTCAACGGAACAATCCTTTAATTACTGATCCATTCTCCATCTGACTAATGCTCACACACACACACACACCAAAACACTCTTACCAAGCAGATGGTACTGCCATAAAGTTCTCCGTGACTGTCGGCATATTCACTAAAAATCTACTTTAAAGTTAAATGTTATTTACTGTGAAACATCGTAAAAGTAATCAAAAGCTTCCCAGCTTCTTGCTTAAAGGCAACCAATAAAGTAAAACAGATTGTTCATGTCTTTAAGCCCATTACTAGAGATGTGGCGCCATGGATTCAATTCAAAAGTCGACCAACACCATTAGACACAGTCAGACACATACACTACCACTCCAAAGTCTGGACACACCGTCTGTCATGCTTTTATTATTTATTTGCATTACTTTCTACATGGTACATTAATACTGAAGATTAACACTTTTTGTTTACAACATTATTCCATATGTATTCTTTTATAGTAGTGATGTCTTCTGTATTAATCTACATTGTATAAAATAACTAAATAAAAAGCACTAACTGAGAAATGTGTCCAAACTTTGGATTAGTGCGTAGTTCTATAGTGTTCATACGGACTATTTTTTTCAGTAGGTGTTATGTGGGCAGTGTTTCTGAATCAATGGTGTGTTTACTGAATCTTTTATTAATGCTGAACCACAATCAAATCCCATTCACATCCATTGCTTTGGACTAGCCTCTTTCTATCTGAATCTAACTAACTCAATCACCATATATGACTAGTAGAAACAAGAACATTCTAGTTTCATTTATTGTGTAGCTTGGTTCTCTTTTTTTTTCATAATTGGGGTGAATTTGAGGTGGGAAGCGCAATTTACTGAAGCACTTACGTCCCAAAGAACAATGCCCATGTCCAACAGATTGACACACAATTTGTAATAGTGGTCATGAAACACTGAAATTGCTGCCCTGTATTTCTGAGGCAAGTACAGCATCTGTCTTCTGGGGTCATTACAACAAATAACATTTCCATGGTTAGGTAGTCTGTCTTATTTTGTTGAGTATTTAGATGATTTTCATGCTTGCAGAATGCTTCTGCTTTTTCGTTATTACTGAAATTAAGCAACATGGAAAACTCCATAATAATCTATTTGACACATCTCAAGAGAAACAAAGTTTCTTTACTCAATGATTTCACATTAGAAAATGTATAGAAATAATGAAGTCTGTGCTGCTGTGCCACATTAATTGCACATGTCAGTTCTGCTGCCATGTGATGGCTATCGATCACCTTTCATTCCACACATATTCAAAGTGTGGCTGTGAAAGTTGGCAACTGTATGATAATGTTATACTGCGTTTAAACAAACACATATATATGTAAATATATACATATTCAACAGAATGAAACAGAAGTGAGAACATCCCTGTACATCATTTAATATCGGATGATGATAAATTCTATTACCTCACAGTACTGTGTAATGTCTACATTGGCGATGGGGTATTCCCATTAATAAACAGTCAAAAACAAAAGAAGATGCTGAAAACGCAGACACTGAGTAGAATCTACCTAAGCAACAAAAGTAAATCCAAACTGTTAGTTCTTCATTTTAACAACAGTTACTCTATTGCTCAGCTTAGAAGTATACAATTATATAAATATGCATTAAATAAAATAAAAACATAAAAAAAATATTTTAAAAAATGCTCAAGTTGCTTGCCACCACAGAGACAATTGCTTCATGTTGTTGTTGTCGTTACTTAGTTTCCTTTGAAGTTTTGTTGACAATATGTATGATTATTAAAACAGCCGTTCAAAAAAAAAAACTGGATAAAAGTTTTCCAAATAAAGACACTAGTACTGACAGATGGACCACAGAGTCAGAAAGACTCAGTTCCTGTGTTCCAGCTGCTGGAAAAACCCGGATGATCCACAAGCTTCTGGAAATTTGAGCCCCCTTACAGCACGCGCATGTCATCCTTCTCCCTTAAGCCCACAGAGAGCATGCGCGACCCGAGCATGCCGACGAGAGCCGAACGTCCTCCTCTCCCACTCGGCTCTACTCGGCCCTGCAGCTCACCGGAGAACAAGGAACGTGACTGCTCCGTTAAATCTGCTACAGCATGGACGACTACGAAGCCCTGAGCGAGTTTGACAGGGGCCAGATCGACATGGCCCGACAGCTGGGCGCGAGCGTCGCCGAAACGGCTAAGCTGGTGGGCTGTTCCCGGGAGGCGTGGAGAAAGCTTACCGGGAGTGGTCCGAGGAGCAGGCCGTGGGTCTGATGGAGGGGGACGGCATGAGCGGCGAGAGCGAGGGGGAGTGTGAACCAGCGCCCAAACAGGGGGAAGGGACGCCGGGTTTGAGAGCGCAAGTCGGCTCCGAAGGAGGAATGTGACGCCAGTTTGGGGGAAACAGAAACAGCAGACTGTACTGTGGGGAAAACACGCTCGTGGAGGGAGAGTGAAGCCCGTGGAGATGATTAGGATGTTGTCCACATCCAGTGCGGTGAGCTGGGACAGTGGGACTGATGCTGTCGGTTGTCAGAGCTCAGGACTGATGCAGAGGCTGGGACAGTCCAGGAGAGGACGGTGGCATCACTAGGAACATGTTTCTCTCTGTTTTCTGCTTCTAATCAGAGTAAAGTCATCCAGTCTGCAGTCAGCAGCAAACACTCTCAGTCATTTTTAACTGAAGGCATAAGTTTACAGAAGAAAAAAAAACTGTCTGCAAGTGCTCTTCATACACACTGCTTGATTTTACAAAAGGTCTGCTCAGTGGGTGTGTGCATGTGGTGGGATGTATTACTGCTATTCTGGGATGATATGGCATAGCTTATTTCCACCAATTTCAAAGGGACGTTTTACACATCAGGTTTACATTTATGTGTTCTTCAGAATTGAAATGTGAAAGAGAGAGGATGAAGCTCCAACAACCCTAAATGTCAAGGATTACAAAGTAACATCTGGAACGATTCTTGTCATGGGGGTGTGTACAAGACAGAGAAAGGGTTAATAAAAGATGCAGCAAACTGTGTAAAGTCAAACGTTTTACATCTACAACCCATAATTAGAACATCTAACCTCTGGTGTTGTGGAAAAGAAGCAAAACCAGAGCAATTATGAAACAACACTGTTCCTCTGAACTATCAACTCGTCTCTGTTCTCTGTCGCAGCTGCAAAAAAAAATAATGGCCAATACACAAGCAGCCCTAATTAAAAAAAAAAAAGCTCTTGCCCTTAAGTTGAGGTGTAGGAAACACACACACACACACACACACACACACATATATTAGTTGATGTTTTGCTGACATCCTCTTACCCGTGAGCCACTCAACATGGCCTGAGGTCCTGTTTTTCCATCAAACCCTGAGGCCCATCTGGGATCCCAGGCCCTGCAGGTGAAACACATCATGTTAACCGAGTTAATCAGTATTCACAGGAGACGTGTCCCTCTAAATATTAAGAATGGACATTTTACTTTCCAATAAAAACATGAAAGAAGCTACAAACTAGGGACCGTAACAATTCTACCAGGATGTTTCTGTCATCTATCAGCTGACATGGAGGGCCACGTTTTAACAGAGTGCATCGTTGCAAATAATTTCTACATATCCTGAGTTTTGTGTGTGACAACACTCCCTGCACTGCTCACCCCGGGGTGCGCTGGAGGTCCAGGAGGTCCTGCTTCACCGGGCCTGACCTGGTATACCGGGCTCTCCATCATAACCCGCAGGTCCACGCAGTCCCTAGAAAGTAAAAGAGAGAGAGATGCTACTTCACAAGCATTTTAAACTCCACTCAGTCTGACACTGATTTATTCATTCTGGCAGTGACAGCTCTTGGATACACGTCAGCTCTTATTCTGGTTTAATTTTAGTCAATTTAAAGATGGAAATAAAGATAAATCAGATAATCAGTGTAGTGGAGATTTACAGTGGAACTTGCCATTCCAGTTTGATTACAAACGACATAGCTTAATTTTTGCTTGTTAGTGAACTATGAGCCTGTAAAGTGTGCAGCAGGAAAACCCTGGTTATAATAAATCACAAGCAGATTGCTGCACTCAACCCCACTGCAACTCCACCAAGAAGGGCACATTCATTCATCATCCCGCTACATGTTTGCAAGCGAAGCACATTATATATCAACTTTCCACATGACATTACATTCTAACTGCTGGACTCTTGCCTTTGAATGCACTAGTTTTTTATGCTGCAGTGTGTGTGTTGTTGTTTTTTTTAAAGTTTGGCCACTTGACAGAACAGGGAGTGGAGAGGAGTCATTCTTCATGACCTCAGTAATCAAAATCCAGACATCATGTGAGAGCTGTTTTTAGGGCAGAAAGACCTTCAAAAGAATTAAATAGACATGATGACACGCTATCGTTCAAAAGCTTGGGGTCACTTTGAAATGTCCTTATTTTTGAAAGAAAAGCATTTTTTTTCCAATGAAGATAATAAATTAATCACAAATACAGTCTAGACACTAATGTGGTGAATGACTATTTTAGATGGAAACAACTGATTTATAATCTAATATCTACATCGGGGTACAGAGGAACATTTCCAGCAACCATCACTCCTGTGTTCTAATGCTACACTGTGTTAGTTAATGGTGTTGGAACGCTAATTGATGATGATAAACCCTTGCCCAGATACTCAGCTGGCTGAGTGGGCGACCCATAAACAGGGGTTATAGTCCCTGGTGCAGCGGTCATGGGTTTGAATCCAGCTCATAACCATTTACTGCATGTCATTCCATCATTCTTCTGCCCACATTTCCTGTCTCTCTCCACTATGCTGTACATAATAAAGGCAAAAAAGAAAAAACTTAAGAAAACACTTGTGCAGTTATATTAACACTTGAAAAAAAATGTGGGTTTTCATGGAAAACATGAAACGGGTGACCCCAAACTTTAGAATGGTAGTGTATTTGCTTTCTTTTTAAAGGCCAACATTTATTTTTTTAACAAAATAAAAAATATATACATTTTTTTTATTTTTCCTGCTTGTTTTGTTTTTATGCATTTGTATCTTAATGTTGCACTTTGAGATTTTGCTTAAATGAAAAGTGCATTACAAATAACATTTATGACTGCATATGCAGCAGAAGCATTACTCCTAAAGTGTAATAAATATATGTAGAAAATGAAGAGGCGATAGCAGAACTATGATTTGGCCCCAGTTAATGTATACCATAATCCATTATTTACAGCAATAAAGCAGCAGTGTAACTAAGCGCATTTACTCTAATCTAAGGTATTTTCCTTCGGTATTTAATTTTGATCCTGCTCTCTGCTTTTACTCATTTTTTATTTATTCAGATTTATTAGGAGCTAGTTACTAGTTAAATAATGCTATGACATAATGAATGATAGTACATTGAGCCACCTGACACTATATGACATGAGTTAAATCAATTCTACCTCAGCCAGTATTTATCTGCTGCTTACACATTAATGTAACTGTAATAATCTCAAACATAAAAATGAACCTCTGCCAGAGCCCATTCCAGTGTGTAATTAATACTTCATATACATTGTGATGCTATTACTTGCATATTTTATCTTCAGTAAGGTTTGGAATTAAGGCCTAGTGCGAGCTCAGTATACCTGTTTTTACTGAAGTAATAATCCTTGAAGCTTCTGTTAACACAACAGGCCAGATATGAGCTCACACTGAAGCCAGTGAGGTTATTCTGCTTGTTCTGCTAGTGTGGACTGTAAATCTACTGAGTCTTTATTTTTTTAAGTTGTGCTCCATTTCTGTGGAGACTTGCAGATGTGACGTACAGGCCTTCCTTTGTGTCCACGAGGTCCTCTCTCTCCGGGTGAGCCGGGAGCTCCCTGTTGTAATAAAATGACAAGAATCAGTGCAAATCTGACAGTAACAAACTTTGCAATAACACCACAACTAAGCAAATTTGTAGTCTGGCACTCAGATGACTGAAGGACCACACTGCTCTGCAAGCATCCTTTTAAGGTGAAGTTATGCGGGAGGTAACTGTCCTCTTGTGCCATCTAGTGTCAACTAAGGTGGAAGAACATGTACCGGAAACTGGGAGACTAAGAGTTGATTGTAGAAGATGCTACAGGTAAAACAAACAACTCACCATAGGTCCAGGGCGGCCTCTGATACCCGTCACCTGCAGGGGAATCAGCACCAGTTAGATCCTGCGCCTGATTTGGATTTAATGAATAAAAACAGGTTTATATGTAAGAAATACTCACAAGTGGAACTTCCCCAGGTTCTCCTTTCTGACCCTGCACCAACACAGAAATGACACTCCATGAAGAGCAAACATGTCAACAAAGCTGTATGTTTGCATGTTTTAATTAATACACAGATTTTTGTTTTTACTGCAAATGTATATCAGTTTCAAATATTGTTGAGGACGTATGATGAAAAATCTGTCACGTACCTTATAAATTCTGCCCCCACCTACACGGAGGAAAAGACAGAAAAGATTGCGTCATGCGAACATTTGAATGAAATGTCAGTAAGAGGCACAGAAATTGTCAAAAAAAAAGCCCTTCGTGTGAGAGCTGAGTAGACAGAGTTCACACTGAAACTGTTGTAAAGAGATCTGTTTGTCATCATTAACCAGGTCGCTCAAAGTAAACAAAGGCAAAACAGTCAATTAACACAATTAATCTGATGTCGCTCACTCGTAGAATGAACCTACTGATGTGCATCAGCCCGATTGAAGCGGTAATTTGTACATCAGTTCTGACTCATAAACACATTATACCCACTGGCAACCTGTCGAAACTGAAACATCTCTCATGAAATGTTGTTTATGCTTGTATTTATTCCAGTTTTAAAGAATACAGTTAGGAAGGATGTTCTTGTTAGTTATTTTTCTTAATAATATTCTTATGAAAGTGATTTCTTGTCCGCATTTGAGGCTTAAATGTATTAAACTGTTGGCATAAGTACATTTAACCTCCACCTACAATATAAAGCATTAAAGTACATTCTCTTGTATTTTCTGCTTCCTATAAACTCCAGAGCAGCTGCTTGCTCACCAAAACTGCCCGTCCCGCCGCTGCTGGATGAATCACTCTGACAAATAGGGCAGCACTCGCCATCTGGGATGGACATCTTCTCACAGTTAGTCAGCTCATCGCACTGGATCTCATCGCAGAGGACCTGGCCGTTGTCACAAACACAGATCCGGCATGGCTCTGGCTTCCAGATGTCCCTGTTGGTGTACACCTGGCCGTCTGCCGAGCAGCTCATGTCATCTCCTGGAACGAACAGAGGTGGAGGACAGTCTTAGTTTGAGTGAGTTCAATGCAGAAACACTGATAAAGTCTTGCCAAGCTCCTCTGTTATTCATAAGGAGCTTTTTAGGGAATTTCTGAATCACAGAAATGAAAATAATTAACCTTGTTTTGAAGCCAGTGTCAACAGTTTTACTAGTGAAGATACATTAGCTCAGTGAAGGAGTGCTGTGTTTTTCAACTGAGAAAATAGAAACTGGGGTCACAGGGGAAGGGCTTTGTCCAAGTGTGGCTGCACAAACACAAAGATGTGTATTACCCACAACAGTTCACAGAAAACTTCAACGCTAACACAGAATCATCGTCTTTCCAGGAGGCGACAGTGCTAACCGCTAAGCTGCCAGGCCGCCACAGAAGAAGTAGCCAGGGCCAGGAACTTTTAGGTTTATCTTCGCAAGTTCTCTGAACCAGAGCGAACAGTTAATCCCGATCTAAAGAAGTCAGACTGGAAAATAAGAAATGCAGAGAAAGCACTGCTGTATACTGCCACACACACACAACATGTAGTTAATGCGAACCAGAGCTTTCCATCACATTATGCACACACTGTGAGAGAAAAGAGGTCTGGAAAACGTGATGTGTTGTTGCAGCAGAGTCTCCAGCAGTTAGACATGACATCATTTCCTCCACAGGCAGCGTCTCAGAAACTTGACTCGTGTTCAGAAGAGAAAACCTGCAGCCACCTATGAAGCAACTGTTGCACTTGCAGGTCCCATTAACCTCCTTGTTTTGAAGGCTGGATTTATATTTTCAACATGTGCTTTACAAATAACTAAATATTCAATAATGCGTCACCTGGCACTAAATAAATAAATGTTCTTCACAGCCCTGAAAATGTCAATAATTAGTCAAATTCATTGTTTCTTTGTCTAATTTGTGTAGAGGGAACGAGAGAGGTGGTGTGTTTCTGGAGGGATCCCAGATGTTCTGTGATCTGAGCTCAGGTCTGCAGACAGGAGGAAACCTTTACCTGTTCTTCATGTAAGCAGCAGGTGGCAGCTCTGAGCCGTACACTGCAGGTGAGTCAGGTTAGCCAAGAGGGAGGCTGCACAGAGGAGCCCGAGACACCAATGCAGGTTTGTATGATTTTGTATTGCTCCAAAGGATGAGCTCACGCTCTACATCATTCTGAGGGGGCTCCAAAAACCTCCGAGCAAAAGTTAAAGAACGGCAGCAGTCAGCCAGGGCCTTCAAGCTGAAATGACGCACTATCGTTCAAAAGTTTGGGCTCTCCCAGACAATTCCATGTTTTCCATGAATACTCACACTTTTATTCATGTGCTAACATAACTGCACAAGGGTTTTCTAATCATCAATTAGCCTTTCAACACTATTTTCTAACACAATGGAGCATTAGAACACAGGAGTGATGGTTGCTGGAAATGTTCCTCTGTACCCCTATGTAGATCATCCATTAAAAATCAGCCGTTTCCAGCTAGAACAGTCATTTACCACATTATTTACCACTGTATGTCTGATTCATTTAATGTTATCTTCATTGAAAAAAAACTGCTTCTCTTTCAAAAATAAGGACATCTCTAAGTGACCCCAAACTTTTGAACGGTAGTGTATGTTGACGTTTAGATTTATTTTCTACTCTTCAGTGAATCTTTACATAGAGATGGTTGTCAGGACAGATGTGCAAATAACAGAATAACATTAGGACAAAATATCTTATACAGCTAGACAAAGCAATTAACCTACATCTACAGGATTACTATAAACAGCTTACTTCAGAGATGTTCTGTTTTATGTACATTTCATGGACTTGACATCTACAGTTAGATGACTGGATCCACTGTAGTACAACATCTTGTAGGTCACAGTCTGATCAGTACTGGATTAGTAGATCACAGTGTCATTATTCATTAGAACACGTAACTTCCTGTCAACTTCAAACTCGGTCATTAAAAGTCTGCACTATGAGAAAATGCAAACATAAGCAAAGCATGTTGAAGGCAACAGTTAACCCTGCGAACACCAAGGAGTTTCTAGGAATTTTTCACTCTGGCCACATTTTACTCACTGTCTGCCAAGTTTTCACTGCAATCTAAAGTCCTGCACCACCATAGAAACTCTACAACAATATAGAAGTACACCGAACATGACAATGCCTTCCTTTCACGATAACAGTTGTAGTGAAAATGAATTTTAATACAAATTTTATAGTACAAATGAATTTTTTCATGCTACTCTGCATATGAAACCTAGAATGATATTTGACCATGCTGGATGTATTTTCCAACTTGCTCCTCTGTCTACTGTTTTTGATGATTGCCGCATTTTTTTTTTTTATTCATCAAATATGTTTTATTTTGCTCTCACTCTCTCTAATTTGTTTCCATGTTTGTCTCCTCTGTGCTCTTTGTGAACACAGCCTGCAGTTCAACCTAGTAGTTGTCAAATTTCAGTCACTGTTGGTCACAGCTAAGTTGCTCATGTCTGTTTAGTTGTGCCGAGCAGCACAGAATTTTAGTTTTCTTTACAGAATATGCTGCATATGATCTGTTTTTGGCAATTTGATGAGATGTAGATTCAAGTGATTTTGATAAAATATCATGATTTTAAGCTAAGGTTTGGTTAGTTTTTCTAAATGAAACAAACATTGTAACTTATTTTGTTCAAGGAATGATATAAAATTGAAAAAAAAACAGTGATTATTTCAGTTTTTACAAATTCTGGCTCTGATTATTGAGGTTATTTTGGTGATTATTTTTGAAAACAAATAACATGCCTTTTAAAGTTGTGAGATTTTAATGTTCAGAGGATTCATTGTTGGATTTTCGACTTTAGCTCTAGTCAGTAGTAATAGCACTCTGTGACAGTGTGTCACACAGCAGTGCAGCCTCTAACACCCACTGAAGCACTCAATAAAATGATTGCAGGACTGATTTTAAATTAATATACTTTAAGGCATTCTTTGAGTAACAGCCATATAATTCGGGACTATTAATTTCAGCTTTGTCTGCATGTATTGCTGACTTTCTGCCCTCTCTAAAATCTGATTAAAAAGCAGGTGAGATACGTTGAGACTCTTGGTAAGTGGTCTGTATTTATATAGCACTTTACTATACCCGCAAGGTACCCAAAGCGCTTTACAAGATACGTCACATTCACCCATTCACACACACATTCACACACTGATGGCGGAAGCTGCCATGCAAGGCGCTAACCACGACCCATCAGGAGCAATTTGGGGTTCGGTCTCAGGGCCACCTCAAGCACGACGGGCCGAGGATCGAAACGGCAACCCTTCGGTTGCAAGATGGCCACTCTACCCACTGAGCCATGCCGCTCTTTTCTCAAGAGCAGACAAAGTGAACAGACAGATGGATTGAGGATATGAGTGACAATCACATTTAAACTTGCCTTGGCAAGGCAACACTGGAGCTTTTGAAGCTCCTCTAATTAAAGGAAATGTGAGGCTTGGATGTTGCACAAATGCACCATGTAATCAGGCATTCTTAAGCTCATTACATCTAATCTCAGAAGTATGGGTAGCAGTGATTTGGGTAATACCTCAGACAATAGCACGGGAGACCCCCTCTCTATGATATAATTACAGTTCTCTTTCCTAACAATTTTGTTCGCTCATATTTTTTTTCTTTACCGAGTATTGTCAGGCTGCTACCACTATGAGTATATAAAATGTAAACATGTGGAAAATTGGCATTATGCATACTGGGAACTATGAAAGAGAGTCATATCAATAAGAAAAACATCAGACTGGGATCATTAACAGCAGATAATATATGTTTAAACTTGCTTTTTTCCCACAAGTTGACATGCAAAAATTTGGGGTCACTTAGAAATGTCCTTATTTTTGAAAGAAAAATGGTTTCTATTCAATAAAATAACATTAAATTAATCAGAAATACAGTCTAGACATTATTAATGTGATACATGACTACTGTAGCTGGAAAGGGCTGATTTTAATGGAATATCTCCATAGGCGTACAGAGGAACATTTCCAGCAACCATCACTCCTGTGTTCTAATGCTACATTGTATTAGATAATGGTGTTGAAAGGCTAACTGATGATTAAAAAACCCTTGTGCAATTAGATTAGCACATAAATAAAAGTGTGAATTTTCATGGAAAACAAGAAATTTCCTGGGTGACCCTAAACTTTTGAACAGTAGTGTACATTGATGAAGTCACGTTCATCCAGACACAGAAGTCAAGGAAAGTCCCTCTGACATACATCCATTGTCTCATTACCTCCATTTCTCCCAGCCAGCTGTGTATATTTCAGAAGATCAACATTGTAACTTGCAAATAAATCCCCAAGGTATGTTTTCTCAGCCGTCATTGCTATTATGGCCACAAACTATTTGACAAGACGAAAAACACGACATAGTTCAGCAATGACATTTCCTGCCTTTTAACATCCAGTAACATCCCGCTAAGTTGTGGCCTTCCAAAATGAAAACCAGCTCCTCATGGAACGCAATAGTACGTTTCTTTTCATTTGCTTGGAATCTCTTCAGCAATGAATCTTTTATCTGGCCTGAGAACATACTTTTATTTTGTTTCGCAATACTTCAGAAGAACAGATTAACTGTATCTACTGTTTTCTCAGAGGAGCTTATGCCTGACTTGATTGCTTGTTAATATGGTCTTTGATTGTTCCCTTAGCCTCAAATAAGCTCCCATTCGGAAACATGTTATCTACAGAGGGGGTAAACTGTGTGTGACTTCAGTCCTTCTTGTTTCTGAGATGTAAAAACCAGATATGACCACAGAGTTGGAGAACAGTTTTTCACATTGGGGGTTGAGAGATTTCAAACGCCGTGTGTCGGGTGAGTTAGAAATTTACTGGAAGAGAAGAGTGGTTTTTAGAGTCTTCTTAAAAACCCCACCGCAAGTCTTGAGGAGGAGGAGGAGATCGACGTTCACTTTTTCCCCTCCTCTCAGCTAATGCAATGCAGGTTCTGCACTTTTCCACAGACGCCGTAAAAGCACGGCTTGATCGAGACCACGGTGAAAAGGCACGCTCCCTTCCTTACTTCTTGATCTGCATTTTCCACAAGTCAGCTAAGAGGGCAGACGATTTCCTCCTCTGGTTTAAAACACGGAGTCTGGAGCTCTTCGGCATGACTCATGTGTCTCCTCTGCAGTTATCATTAAGTGCAGCTCACCAGACAGCAGCCAGATAACAAAGAACCCAACATCCTTTCTCCTCAGTCATGGCACACATCAGCCAGGAGGAAAAACCTGGGGAAACCACAGTGATGCAGCTGGCAGATGTGAGAAGGCAAAAAAAAAAGAAGAAAAAAATGTGACTAGTTTATGGATTTTCCTCAGCTAATATGGAAATACTCATAATGCTGTGTGTTTGGGGAGAAGCTGCGGCAGCCAGAAGTTGAAGGGTTAGAAAATGACCTTATGGAAACAATGAGTCATTTCCAACTGCATCTTTCATTTCCTTTAGTGAAAACAAAGATGAGTGCAGGCCTTAAACCGATAGACACACTGTCATCTAATTAGCAGAAAGATAATACCTGCTTTATGTTAAGTACATGAAATCATACCATTTGTTCTGAAAAAGTTCTCCCTCGCTGTTCGAGCGACCTGTCCCTGCTGACATGGTCAGTACCTCGAGGAGTACAGCCTGATTCCTCGTCCAGATGCAGATGAGTTACAGCTGCTGAGGGGTGGCTCAGCTGCGTTTTCCTGCTCTAAAACCCTCGCTGTCACTGCCAGACATAAATCTTCCCTCTGTGAAGGACCTTTAGCTCAACCTGTGACTGGTCGACTGATAAAGCTGTCCATAAAAGCAGCTGTTCTGAGAACATCAGACGATGTTTTGGCCACATCAACCCAAAGCTTTAGCTGTAATGGGACATAAACAAGGACAACCACCTTTTTGGCTCAACACAGTGTTTTGCTTCAACATGATTATCTGTCACCCAATCTGCTTTTTTTAATTACTGGCACAGGATTTAATCAGAGAAAACATCCTGTCTGTTTAATATTCGGAAGCGCTGAGGATTTGCTTTATGATACTGATGGGGTTGGAAATGTGAAAGAAGACTCTAGTTTGAACATGCTCTTCACCTTGCCTTCCACAAACAAAGCTCTGACTCTCGAGGGAGGGGTTGGAAACTCAGGCCAGGAAAGTTGAAATGAATAAGTAGCGTGCTGATTACATGTCTAGGCTTTTCCATCAACAGGCCCCCGTCTCCAATGGGTCTTCCTTTTAAAGTGGCAACCACAGCTATGAGCTGTTGCCTTCCCATGTTCAGGCCTGGGAGGATTGTGGTCCTGCTAAATTACACATCCCCTCCTCCTGCTCTTTATCTCTGCTGCTGCCTCACTCTGCTTTTTGTTGCCTTGGATTGGATTCAACTCCAGCTTATCACAGCATGCACACTACCGTTCAAAAGTTTGTGGTCATCCAGAGAAATTCATCCATGAAAACTCACACTTTTATTCATGTGCTAACATAATTGCACAAGGGTTTTCTAATCATCAATAAGACTTTCGACACAATTAGCTAACACAATGTAGCATTCGAACACAGGAGTGATGGCTGCTGGAAATGTTCCTCTGTACCCCTATGGAGATATTCCAATAAAATCAGCCGTTTATAGCTAGAACAGTCACTTACCATGTTAACAATAACTAGACTGTATTTCTGATTCATTTAATGTTATCTTCATTAAAAAGAATGTCTTTGTACCTGATGTACCTGTATTATTATGAAGTAAATATGCTGTACATTAGACGGCATGATGCATAATAATTAGCTGTAATTAAAGAACTGAAAGTGAAGAAAATGTGAGCTGCTAAACAGTGAACATTCTTCATCACGATAGCCAAAGGCCTGGACTTTCCTTGGCCTGGCCTGAAGCTCTCACTGAGGTCTGGATCAAAGTTCAAAACAAGGGCAATCTTTATCTGATCAGGCATTAAAAGCAGTCTAAAGAGCATTCTTTGTGCTGCACAGTCGACCATGTCCACACTGACTCGGTACAGAACATGGTGTGTCTTCATGGGGATCATTCTTCTGGCCTGTCTTGGTTTTACACTCAACACTGAGGCTTAAGTCTGATTATGTTCTGTCATCTTAATGTTTGCTCTGTTTTCTCTACTTTTCTGCATCAGATATGTTGCAGATATGCGACTGCAAATGGCTCTGATGTTCAGTGCATATCATTTACAATCATTTATTACAACTAAGTCAGAATACAAGCACTGATGTTTAATCCATCAAGCAGCATGAGTCATATTTATGTTCCAGTTCTTCAATATTGAACAACTACAGCAAACTTTACTGAGGTCTTGTCCACATGAATTTAGATATTTAGTAAAACAGACATTTTCTCTTCCAGTTTATGCCTCTCATCTACATGCAAACAGCGTCTTAGGTCATTAAAATAACTTTTAAAGTGAAGATTTTGAATAACCCCAATGTATCTGTGTGGACAAACAATGTTGTGACAGTTGAGTTTACACATGCCTTTGTGTGATGAAACAACATCACATCAGCCGGTTCCATCCCTCAGACACTCTGAGAGCAGCCAAGTTGACTTCTACTCCTCAAGCAAACAGAAGAACAGATTTATACTTTATAACACACCCAAACAGATTGGCCTGAAAATTAAATTGCTCAAAGCTCACACCGAAGTATTAAAATGTTCCTTCAACTTTCACAGGTGTAGCTGTTCGAGTCGAAACCAAATCTCAGACAAAGTTCTGGTTCACTGTCAAACATGTGGTTTTCGTATCCTCTCAGGATCATTCCAGTCGCACATTGATCAAGCTAAATAAAACACACTGACACACTGAAGACATAAACGTGCTGCACACTTGTTTAACCTTGGCTTTGCCAGATGGGATGTAACTAATAGAAAAACACCAGTGCATGCATTCACAATACATTGTACACAAACCTACTGATTATCATTCTGACTCATCAAGTCAGTCAGATATGCAATATAATTATGTACACGAAACACATTTCCTATCCCCTTATATTTTCTATTGGTAGTACTTGTAATACATGCATGCAAAGATTCTCCATGCTATATGCTCTGAGTCCACTATCGTTGCAAAAAAGTATACGGAAGGCAAATAATGCAGTTCTAATCTAATACATTTTTGAAACATGAAAAGCACTCAGAGAGCACAATACTCCGTTAAGGCACTGTCAGAAATGCAGCATTTATTTATTAGTTACTGGTTATCAGAAATCACGGCAACATAGAATATGGCCATTTAATATAGACGTACCCCCAACAAAATGACCTTGCGGGGAGCACAGGCGTGCGTTATGCATGGGTATGTATGTGCGGATATAGAATCGCGTGACCTAAATATGTAGCGGGCAGTGGGAATTGATGGGACTCGGAAGCACCCCCACAGTGTAATCAATTGTTCCTTGTATCATTTCAAACGGATAAGTCCTGATAAGTCCCCCTTGGTCTATTTCTAGCAGAATCAGTAGGCAGCTGACATAGCATTCATTTGTTGTCATAGTTACAGTGACGCTATCTTGCAATGATACAGAAATCTTTAACAAATCTGTGGATCCAGACTATAAACAGCATCACTGCCAAAATATAATCATTTGGTCCTTCTGTCATGTATGACCTTCCCTGAAAATTTCATCCAAATCTGTTCATGTTGCTAACAGACAGACTAGCATACGCCGATCGTCACATAACTCCACTGTGTCCCTTGGCGGTATAAAAATCGAATTCATTTGAATCTCCTCATGATCTGCAAACTGTGTGTGCTGAATTAAAATCTGGTGTTCGTTCAGCCCTGGCTCTGTAAATGGGAACGAAAGAGTGGCTAGGACTGATCCATACAGCAGTATTCCAGTGAGTCTTGTGCACATTCAAGCATGTGCACGCTCATACTCTTCCACAGGGAAGTGGGGAAAAGACAAAGATTTGGTGGAAAGCAGGCAATGGGAGCGAGATGGGCACTAAACCTGCAGCATGCTAAAGTAAATATCTCCCTCAAGAATCGCAGACTCCGCCTTTAAGACACATCTCTGTCTAATCACCACAGACACAACTTCAACTTCAACTGCATTAATATGTCTCAACAATATTACATTTGGCTGGATTCTCATAAAAGCAGCCATGCAGCAAAGGAAAATGGGTGACGTCAAACATTCCAGTTTACCGGAGCAGGCCGTTAACTTATACAAGGGGTCAGAGCTCCCTGGTGTTTTACATCAACTGAGTGCACAGCCAGATGTGAAAGAATAAACTGTGGATTCTGAACACAGAGAAACTCAGAGGAACGTTGTGTCCAGCACAATATGCTGACAGAGAACTACAATACAAACTAGTGTTTTAAGGCATTTCTGTTTAAGAACCAAATGTCAGTGAAATGTAATATCTGGAAATCAGACAATATGCTACATCTGCAAGATACTGCAGATGGAACCAGAGTGACTTGATCCCAGCTGTACTGGGCTTTTCTTCTCAATGCACTTCTTCCACATTCTTAGCTTTGTTCCACTGTGAGGTTTGGCACAACTAGCAAAAAAAATTAGCTACAACCAGTTTGGGGAAAAGTACTGATTGCGAAAACCTCCAAAGAATTATCTTATTGTATAATAAACCTTTGATTAAAAGGTCTTAATCAGGCAGCGAATGCAGGGAAAGTCTTTCCTGGATGACTTAGCCTCCTCCTGCTGACTTGATGGATGGACGCTGTGCTGGCCAACACTGATAAATTGGTAACATATCTCAGCTCTGTTTCAATATGGTTTATGTTATTCACTGTAATACAACTTTTTGTGCACTAAAGTTAACTGAATGCCAAGTGATTTCTCACACGGAGGATTTAGGGTTTTGGAAAATGATGAGACTGTACTTCTGTATGAGGCTATCAGTGAATGTTTGAGGGAAGTAATAGTCATAGTATGTTAAAGAAAAAGGTTTTTCACAAAAATGTTAGGAAAAGAAGTGTTCTCATTCACCCTTGTGGTATTGAGTCTAGACAGATTGGTGAGAGCTCCATCTTTTCCTGCTTCCACCAAAATACAGTCCAAGTGAATATGATTTTGTAGTTGGGTCTGTGTCGACAAGATTTCCTGTTCCTATACAGCATACCTGCATTCTAAATTACACTTTGAGGAAACATGTTTTTTAGTTGAGACATCACAAATAAGTTTCAAATTTACATATTTTTGCCATTTAGTTTATTACTTTACTCTTGCGCTATTCAGCCAATCAATCAATCAATCAATCAATCAATCAATCATATGTCACCATGGTAACCCACAAGGTAGAGGAGAGGAGAAGCTTCAAATCTGTTGTGAAAGAGTCATTTTTTTAACCCAAACCATGATATTTTCTAAAATAACCAAGTACTTTCAGTGCTTAAACCTAACCAAGCTCCTAATGAATTGCTATCTTTGTAAAAGTACCAACTGAAGTGTGATATTTTCCAAAATCGAATAAAACAGGGATTGAAAATTAACTAAAGTTGAAGATCATTGGTCTTGCAGTAGATGTGAACAATCATATCCTGTGTTAGTGTCCTGTTGTTGGCTTTTGCTGCCATCCTCCCCTCCTAGCTCCTTACATGGACTTTGTGGCTCCTACACACTGGACGTTTTTCCTACATCATCACAGTTTTCCATCTCTGTCAGTAGTTTAATTGCATCGTCACATTTTTAGGAGACAGTTCTGGTCCGCATCCAGCTGTTTTCATGGCCATTTCCAATTTGCACATAAAAGCAATTGAGAGTAGATGCCAGAAATTCAAGAAAAAATATTTTTCACCAAAAATTGCCCCACTTTTGCACTACTTCTTAAAGTGAAAACACAGTGCAGCAGAACCAGACGTCATCAATAAATCATTATGTACATGAAGCGTGTTACCTTGTGGCAAACATATCTGTGAGGAGACTTGTGTCCCTTTCACTGTGATGCTTTAATGGTACCGACTAGAAAATTAGCACCACCAGCTGTTTGTCTCGACCAACCGGCTCCTAACACTCACATGGAAACAAGCATTGAATCTTGTTTTCTTTCTCAGATATTCTCAACATTTGTTAAAAATTTGGTCTGCATTTGGACGGAAACCTTGCTAGCGTCAACATTTTGGAAGTACTTACTCCTAATCAGGGTGGCAAGAACACTGGAAAAATGTTTTTGTTAAATTGTTAACATGTCTTTCTCCAAAGTTTACTTTCCTGTTACTGGGATTGTAGCTTAAAACTCAAACTTCAGAAGTCAGTCTGATGTTATCTGCATGGTTGGATACCACTATAGAGATAAGTCAGAAGATATGGTTTTTGTGTTAACCAACCATTTAAATCTCTAAAATCCCCTTTTAAGTGTGCTGTCTGCAGCTCACAGCAGAGCGCAACACATCTGTTTGCATTTTCAAGTGTAGTCTGTGGTGCTGGCATGAAGTGTCTGTCTTCTCTGCTTCATGTTTTTGCATCAGTTGAAATACGTGACCCCATGAGCACAAGCGTAGGTGGTTGGATTAATAAAAGTCATTGTTTTAGAAGACGACATCATGCACAAAGTTGACGTTAAATGTGATGTGCACAAAGTTACTGCTGTAAGTGCAACATTTGGGTCACAAATGTTGCACCTTTGAAGCATTTCTAACAATGTGCATGCTGTCTTGTAAAAGCTAAATGATGGAATCCACATGCTCAGCCATTATCATTCTTCAGGTGGGGAAGAAGGCGTCCTATATTTGTGGTGAGGAGCCACCCCAAAGGCAGCACAGATTTATTGCCTCCACATTTTGCCTGACCTCAGCGCTACAGCGGTTTAAGGACGCTGCATCCTCTCCTCAAACCAAATGGCGGCCCGGAGGCTGCTTCTTAAATCCCACTTTTTCTTTCGCATTAGCCTGTGTTTTCTCATATCCCACGTCAAGCTCTCCAATCTCCCTTTCTCTCTGCTCATCCTTATCAAAGCATGCGGTATCTTTACAGACTTTGCCTGCACACTCCTGCTTCTTTTTCTCTTCTTTCTTTTCATTCTCATTATATGCTCTTTTTGTCTCTGTCTCCATTTTGTTGTTCTAACAGCTCTGAGAAATAAAGCAGCTGTTTGGCCAGTGCCCCAGCAGGCACTGTGTTTAATGTGCAGCCCAACGGGTGAAGGATGTCCACCCATAAATATTTACATTCTGAACTGGACTGCATAGTTTGAGGTCACAGTTTTGAAATCATTTATATTTACATCACGTTGTGACATTTCACTGATGTCCTTAGTGTAACGTCAACTGAAGAATAAATGAAAATTCCAGCAATGACAACATTGTAAGCAATCATTACAACTATGGCACCGCCTCCCCTCAAACAAGCTTTAATGTGCATACTTTTTAATATAAACTACAGAACCATTCCTCCAGTCCTGTCAGCGCTTAAACCCCTTTATCATTCATTTAACTGTTATGAAGATGAAATCATCCCGTGTATGAAAAATTGAAAAGAAATGACAAAATAAATGGAAGTAGTTAGAGTGGGTTTCATGCCATAGCACTCTGCAAATGTTTCTCAGTGCAGAAAATTGCATTATGATCCATCCAAAACACTGCTAGAAGACCCATTAGAAAGTTGTGTGACATGATTGTATTAGCAGAAATGCAACTTTACAAATGATTATAGTCCTTAAAAAACATTGTGGGGAGGGCTTTTTGGGAAGGAGAGACTGAATCTGTAAAGAAAACCACAGCAATGACAGCAGTGGTTTTAAGATATGTTTGATTCAGCATCATTTCAGTATCATATCTGTAATTATAAACCATGACTTCATTTTACATGAACTTTATCAAGCGTTCTCCAAGTACCTTCCAGACTTGCCTATCATTACTTAAAGCTACTATGCACATGTATTCAGAGCTTTTGATTCTTCAGCTTATAAATGAATTGTAATGTAACTCAAAGAATGAGGCCTTCCCTGACCCCTGTCAACAACAGCTTGTGGACAGATTTTCAGGGAAAATCCAAAGGATGTGATGTTTATGCTGGCTACCAAGTTGATAGCCCTTATGCCTCTCTTCTCTTCTCTTCACTACAGAGGCAACTGTATGCAACACCAGCTAATGTTAGCTTAGAAATGGAGTCTGCTAACCTCAACAAACGACCAGTTCCCAGCACAACCCCGACTCCAACATAAACTCAACATAAGCACAAAAAAAATGTCAAATAGTTTTGGCTAGTGAAGTCCATTTGGCCAAACAGGAGTGTGACTGAGGTTGGGGGAAACATGTGTCAACATCTGCAGGGCAGTCGATTCATGGAGGGATGGAGGATGGTTTAAAAAAAAAAAATCACGTTAGTCAAACTACAGGCTCACATCTGGGTGGATGTTAGGATGCTTCTGCCTACCTATGGGGTGCTAACAGGAGAAGCTGATTACTGATTGCAGTTCATTTAACAGCCACAAGTCTCATCATCATCAAGAGTTTACTGAATGTTACAGAGGAAACCTTTGGCTAATAACATCTGTTTTGCACTGCGTGAACTTGCAGGCCGTTTTAAGGTGACCTGAACCTTTATGAGTGTCCTGACTGAAAGAACTGCTTCTACCTAGGGATAGCACCCTAGGTAGACATCCACAAGGGACTCTTATGAGTTATAAGAGGATTCTTATTTAAAGATTTGAATTGCAGTGACTGCACTGGACAGCAGTCAGTAGTAGCTCGTGGTTCAGATTGGAAAATAAGCACAGGGAGGACCCAGAGAGTGGGGCCGAGTCTGAGGCCCCTTCCCTGCGGTGACATCACTTTTAGGCCCCGGGGGACACACAGAATTTATCACTTTCTCTTTACTGCTAAATGAAACTCCTGAAGTTTACGGCCGTCTGCATTTTTATAAATGATGGAGACACACACACACAAATAGAGGTGATGAGGTCAGAGCAGCGTTCTAATGCAGTTTAGTGAGGTCACTGGCAGACCAGGGGTCACATGGTTCTGTCATGAAAAGCCCATGTCTGTGAAACTCACTCAAGACTGTCTGTCTAGGTTTGGCTGCACTAATTTAACATTAGTAGGATATTATAAGATTTTTTAAAACTTTACAATGCTGATTAGGTTTAATATCCATAACAGTGACTGCCATTAGGTTCTAAGAGCTTATCTACAGTATTAAACTCTGCAAACAAGAAAGAAAAAGAGGAGAGGAAGGCTAACCAATAACTGCGCTTGAATGGAGAGCTATAATGGATGAAACAGGAGCTAAAAACCACACTAACCTCTGTTGAATCCATCAACATCATGGAATATACAAACATGGATGGTTTGGAGAACTGCTTCTAGAGTGGCCGTTTGCCAACAAAATGCCATATGCAATAAAACTTGACTGGCATTACTTTGTAGATATAATAGATTTTTCACTTCCTTCCTAGTCTAAGAATCATACAATATAGTTTCTGAGCAACAGAATTTCTGTAATTTGCATTTTAAGGCAACTTTTAGTTAAACAAAGAGGGCTTGAATAGTTGTAATCCTGACAAGACAATGTTCACTGGTTTACAAGAGCATAGTGATGCCCTCTGCTACACGGGATCACTAAAACTGTCCAAAAGATGTGTACAAATCTCTGTCTTCTTTGCATATATACACTTTGTCTTTCACTCCCTCATTTTCACCTGTTCCTTCTCCATATCCATTTATTTCCACCATTTCAGCTCTAACTCACACTCACAGCCCACTAGATTCACTCAGACATGACACATTAAAAATTACATTTGTGTGAGTTAACCTGTTTTAGAGATGTAGGTGATCCTAGTTCCAAGCTCAGTGCTGTCTCTAAATTGAAGCGGCAGAATCTCTCTGGCCTAAAAGTTAATCCACATCTGACAACCGATCAGTGGCTCTGGTATACACTGTCAAAAAGATGATGGAGCTGTGCTTACTCTTAAAAAATAAGATTCAGGTTATGAGAAATAAGTCGAGTTTTCTTGATCTTCCAAAAGAAGTAAAGTAAATCATAGAATACACAGTACAATCATTGTGACCAATCTGGTTTACAATTCCATTAGGATCTGTTTTTTTTAGGACTGCATCTGAGTTTCAGGTTATCATTTAAATCGTTCTCGTGAATTGAATTTGCTGCGATGCATTCATTGGGTGGGTTGGACATGGACTTAATGAGATGGGTTGGGAGGCAGCTGCATGTGGGTCACGCTTCCTGGCACATAAATGTCTTACAAACAGCGTCTGATTTATTCCACTATGTGCACAAAGAGCATTATAGATAGAGTATTGGGTGCTTCTACTGCATCGACAAAGCAAATATAATACCATGTTATTTAATGTAATCCCAGGTTTTGAAAGAAATCAAGTAAAAACTCAGTTGTACTTGGACCTGTCAGTAAAGAACGCTGTTTTTCACACACACTCACACAGCAATCTGTTTTTTTTTCCTAACGAGAGAAGTATGGGGGCATCTTTCCACTCATGTCCTTGTGATATTATGGAATAACACCAAAAACTGCATCAACCAACGAAAAACTTTTTCACTGCAGTTGTGAGAAGGTTCTCGAAACGTCCTCAGTGCCAAACGGTGGATTATTTCATGGCAGATCTGCTGCAGTTTGTTTGCTGCAGCTCCTCCCTTCTATCAGTAACAGTTGCATACTTGGTTCAATACGTCATCAACAGCTGTGTGAGCTGCAGAACTCTCTAAAGGCATCACAACAAACGCTTCAAGCGCCTCCGTTTGCAAAGAGCTCACAGACCGCCAGCTGACCTAATTCTGATGGTTGCAAAGTCAGTATATGGAGAACAAAATGGAACATAACATTAATATCAGTGCTGGTAACGTGGCACATTCCCCTTAACGTTTAGCCTTCATTTTCATATTATTTTAATAGGATGCACGAAATTATCTTCGACCGTTACTCCCAAAGCTCATTAACAACAACAAGCAGAGCCAAAATGTGTCTTTCAAAAAGGAAATTTCATTTTGACATAACTTCCAGTGCTGGAATTGGACCAATTTTTTGGTGATATACAGTGTTTGCCATCGATAACAAGTCCCAAACAGTCCTCTGGGCTTTCCTCATTGCCACTTCCTCGCCATCCTTTCACAGATTCACCCTTGTTTTCCTCTCTCTTTACAGAATCCAGCTTTTATCCTCAGTCCCTTCCTCTACCTCCTCGTTTCTCTTCAGCGTTCCGTCCTTCCAACTCTAGTCTGAAACTGTGCCAGTACTTTTCTTCCCCTTCAGTCCCCCTCTCCTAATACTGTAGATATGAAATTATGATGAAATGATCCCGAATGTAAAGCTCACCCCCTCTTTCCCCCCGTAAACACCAAGCCACATCAGTGAAAGGTTTGGAAACAAGAGGGAGAATTAGATTAAATATGGGGCTCATAGTCTGTACTTAGCGCTGTAATTTAGCCCAGGTAAATAAAGACTGACATACTGCACAACACAGTTCAAGCTGTGTAAACCTGAGGGAGCTGTTGGTGAGGAACTGGCATGGCCAATTAAGTGAATCCTGAGTGAAAAATGTCTAAACATTGCAGCAATTACAAGGCTTTTGTGTCGGATCCTGTTTCTTTTGGAAAATCCATGTGGCTTTGCTTTAATTTTCAAGTGTGTTTACAAAAAAATACAAAATGTTGGTACTTCATGTCATTCATATGGATATAATTTTAAAGCTAGCAGACTGTAAATTACCATGCCAGCATATGGACTTGTTGTTTTTCTGGTTCAAATATACTAGCATTCCCCAATGTGTGGTAAACAAGTGAAAGCCAGAGCGGTGAGGACGCTTGATGCATGAAGGCTGTGAACTGACAAAACACGTCCAACATCTTCTCATTTAATGTCTGCTTCACTAATTCATTCTCACAAGCTCGGTCTCTTTTGGCCCCTTCTGTGCAGCAGCTTTTTACCCATTTGGTGAGATCATCTGGGGTAAATGGTGGCCATGAGTCACCAGCTACAAGCAGACATTTCCACATTTCAGTGCTCTGGCTCAATGTGAGACGCGTCTGTTTGGGAACATTGAGTGGACATTGCGGCCAGTGGGTAACAGGCAGCACAGACTCACATTGTGTTCAAAGAATGCACCCTTCTTTTTAGTGAAGGAGTAATTTCCCGACTGGACAGAGTCTGTCACTTAGGAACCTAAATAAAAAATTCAAGTTTTGATGCAACTGACCATGATCAAATAAAAAAAAGAATGTTAAAAATCCAAAATCTCTAATGAGTTTACTAAATGTTTATAAAATCCTCTGTCTTAGTACTGCTTTGTGCAGTGTAGCCTTTGCTGCTGTAGACCAGCTGATTTTTCCCAGTCTGATTGGCTTCTCAGGTATTAGTTCAAACTGTACCTTATCGTAGTTTTTTTTTTTTTTTTTTTTTTTAATAAGCCTGGGTGAAGGTTCATCTAAAAGTGATAGAATGAATGAAGGTGTCACTCAAGGTTTAACTTTAGGTTCTCCACTTTTTAACCTTTACATGCTGCAACTTGGAAATGACATCAGGAGGGACAGTATTAATATTCATAGCTACGCTGATGACACTCCTCTATATATCGCTGTCTCCTGATGACCCAAGGTCAGCCGATGTCCTTTTAAACTGCATTTTATGAATTAAGTTATGGAGGGCAGAGATTTTTTTACAGCTTAATCAGGACTAAACTGAAGTCTTGGTCACTGGTACTTAAATTCAGAGAGAAACTCAAAGCAAAACTGTCATCTTTGAGCACTGCTCAAGTGCGTTTGTCTTTTGGACCAAACGACTGCTCACTTTTATTACCTGCAGATTTCACTATTGTAATGCTCTGCTATACAAGAAGAATATATCTCAACTGCTTCAAACCCCACCTGCAAGTGCGTTGACTCCGACCAGAAGAAGAGCACACAATCTGCTTTAGAAATGACTTCAAGATCTTTTCTTTAAGAAGGTTTATGAAGGTCTTAATGTTCTTGCTCCTACCTGTTAATAAGGTTTGTTTTAATTCTTTGAACTCTCTAGAATCCTCACGACTACTTGCAGTGGCCTTTCAATTAGACTCAAAGTCAGGAAAAACCTCCAGTGAGACATCCTCCACTGCTTTTCCTTTTCTTTCGTTTTGTTCTGCAAAGCACTTTGTTACCTTCTACTAGTTTACAACTATAGTCTGACTGATTGATAGCCTTACATTGTCTGCATTTGAAAGCCTAGAAAGACCTCATCTTTTCTGATGCTGCTTCCAGCTAATATATGCATCTGTTCTGCACACTTTGAGTTTAATCACAGCAGACATTTTAAGAAACACCATACCCGTTACTGAGATCTGGCAGGGATGTACAGCAAAGACTCCAGCAGTGTGAATGTTGGAATGCTACTAAATCTCAACTATTTCTCTTTCCTCCAGAACATGAGCCTCTTGGCATGTTTGTACTAAAGAAAACTGTGCATTCATTGTAACGACCCATTGTTCTGTGTTTTAAGACAGTTTTTAATTGATTTGATATAGAAAATAAAAGTCTTGACAGCGGACAGGGGAACACCAAAACGATCCACCTCAATCCAAGCATTTCTCATCAAATAAAAGAAATCCACAGTACAGCTCGCTTTTATGGGCTACACCAACAAATTACTTATACTACAAAATATAATGTGATCTTATTATTTTTAACACATGGCAGAAACATAATTCCCTCTGCTACAACTCCAGAAGGACCACCTGGACTGAAAAACACCTCAAAGCTTCACTGCATGTGTACGAAGTATTTCACTGTAAAGTCAATCAGCTGTTCAACAAGTTGACCCTAAACATATCTTAGGCCACATTGCAAACCCTTGTCACCCACCAACACCCATGTAGATCCACTTATTCACCCGCTGCAGTTGTAATATACACAACCCTAGCTACAACTTAGAATTTAGGTCGGGCCACAACCTGCAATTATGGCCGACTGTCACCGTTTTGCGGCATTTAAACAAGTAAGTGTAGTGCTTGAGGACATGACAGACAACATTATCCCATTTTAAGAATTTATGTGGTAATGTTGTGTTCAAACGCTTACATCTAAAAGTGTAGAGACTGTTAAAAAGCAATCAGTTTTAAAGCAGTATTGTTTATGCAGAGTGTAATTCTGATCTGTACATGCATTTCCTATTATGAGAATCTCTGGAAATCCACGCAGCAGTAATCTGATTTAGCTGAATCATCACCTGGGCCAAAGCACTTTGGCACAGAGAGAGAGAGAGAGAGAGAGAGAGGTTCCCAGATGAGATATAACATCTCATGAAATTGGAAGATTTAAAGCAATTACAGCAGCCTTTGAAATGGTCACCACAGGAGAGACAGAGAACATGTACGGAGGGAGTGCTATATTACGTCAAGACCTGCCAACCTACAGAAGATAAGCTCCAGAGGGCAAAAGTCCTGCTGATCTCCTGGAAAAACTACAACCAGCTGTATCAACATCCCGTGAACAGGCAAACTGGCCGTACACCAGCAACAGCTGACTTCTCAAAAGCTTTTGACATGAAGGTCATGTTTGTTTTCCTGGCATTTCAGGATGGACAATATTACTTTATAATTGTTGAGAAAGATAATGTTTGCCTAAAAACTAATAAACTTTGCTTAAATTAATAATTGAAGAAGCACTCTGCAAATTTAGTATTGCGTTTCACAGGAAGTCACAAGAGACAGATTAAAGCTGAGGTAGGCAGCACTTATATCTGTTGTCATTGGGCAAGAAACTTCATAATCTTCAGCATAGACTTCTGCATCTATCCCTAACTGGAGACTTTGGTCAATCACAAGTCTTCTCAGGGAGTCAGAGAGAGGGTGTCAATGCTACAAATGCAGATGCTCCTTCGAGCCTGATTCAATCGTGAAAAATCCTTTAGAGGAAGTTGCTCCTCCAGGTTTGGCTACAACTGCTTACACTGCAAAGCAACCCTAAAATGAGGACTGACTCATTAAACGAGAGGATAATAGAGAATCTGACAATAAATGAAGTAAAATGTGTCGATATCAGCATAAAATACAGGAACTGTTGTATTCAAATCTTTCAGTTCTTCTGACAGGAAAGTTGCTAACTTCATTGTCCTGTAATATCTTAATATGTTGAAGTTATTGATGAGGTTGTGTATTCTACATATCTGTATATATTATACAATATTTGGAGTAAGGAAGCAGTGGTGCCCCCCAGTGCCCACAGAATGAACCCAAAGCTTTGGCACAGCGCTCACAGCTGTTGTGTTCTCTGTGTTCCCAGTGTATGATTAGGAAGGTAACGAGCACTTATGGAGTCCTTAACAAATTTAAACAAAATGAAAATCGATCAAATATGACAACAGACTGAGATTTTCTTAGGCCTGGAGGGGTCATGACCTCCCCACAGAATGCATGGTTATGCCCTCTGTGTATAGAGACTTTCCAAGCACACTGAGCTCGCTGGCGAGGAGTCGCCATGTTGGACACCACTAATAATTTTTAGTTTAAGCCGCTAACCGTAGCCAAAGGCTCACAGCTGCAACTGTGGCTAATTCAATTTTATGTTCATGTTTAGGTCTACCTTGTTTTTTATGTGTATACAAAGTGTATTCATATGTCTCTAGGGGCTTAAACCAGAGAGGTGAAAAGGAGAGTAGTAGTATAAGGACTGTATTTTCAAATTCTGTTATGTTTTGTTGTTGTTTTTTACCCTTCTCCAGACATATGCTTACACCAGCTTTAAAAAAGAGGAGACAAGTTTGAAGTAGAAAAGATGAAGACAGATTTTTAGTCCTCAGTTTGGGTACAGCTACAAAAGATGCCCCACATCTTCAGAGTGCAACACATTTCTTTGTATAAAGTATGAGTAAAAATCACTGAAGGCACAATCAGAACAAAGCAGGATATTATCCGACTGATGCCAGAGTGAAACTCCTTCGTACAAGTAACCTTAACCTTCAGTGTAAAATCAGTGTGTAGTTCACCTTTAATTTTCAATGTTTTTTTTTACTCTTAAAACAGCACAAACATGGACTAAAATTATTCTAAGTTATTCAACTCTGACACATCACGTGAATTGAGCAGCCAAGCTTCTTGCTCTATGACTAGTGTGAGAAGCGCATTGCTAATTAGGATGGAATTAAGACAATTACAGCACTTGGGAAAATGAGTCTGTTCTGTGTTTAAGTTCTGTCCTGTCATCCTCCTACAGCGACAGGCTGAGAGGATCACAGAGGACCGATGGGTGAGTAAGTGCCAATCAAGCACCAGGAAACCTGTCAGGAGGAGCCATAATTGCACGGCCTTTGAACAAACAGTTACTTTAACTTGAACCTGTAAAGTTACAGAAGATAAGACACTCCTTCGAACTACCTAAACCATGAGCCAGCAAACAGCTCAAGTTGCCCCTAAAGCAATATGGACACATTATGTTTTCACATCCGCTGTATAAGTTCACCCCCTTCCAACTGAACCTAGTTTTTTTCAAATGTTTCCAAATCCTGCCAAAGTGACTTTTTTTTAAACATCTGGAAGTCATCCCTCCAGCCTAAGCCTCCATTTGCTGACTGCAATAATTCGGTTTATAAGTCGTTCCCATGGAGCCGTGCTCTCAGGCACAAGCTGCGTTCAGGATCTATCAGCTCCACCTTCAGTGCCACCAGGACATCCCAGCTTCACAGGCAGACACTTCACATCAGACGCCTGCTAAAACTTCCTTGCACGTGTAACTCAAGACAGTGTGCAATCTGGTGAGCTCGCCTCCCTTAACTCTGGGAGAAAAGAGGCGTGTAATCAAGTCATAGCTCAAAAATGCACCATGTGTTCCTAATCAAAGCCGTCTGTGGACCTGGTTGAATTCACATGTTTGGACGTTTCAGCTTTTGTAGAAAACAGCCCATTTGTTGCGATGTCAGTGATGTGGCAACAACAACTGGAACCAATTTGAGAGTCAGGGTGACCTCATGTAGGTTTTGTTGATTTGGAATACCAGATTTTTCTTTCTGCTCATGTGTTTTCTCTCAGAGAGGGAAAAACGTTTGGTTATTGGCTGTGATGAATATTAAAAACCTGGTGATGGCAGGATAAATGTAACTCTGCTTACAGTCTCAAGTAATCCACTGGTTTCATGCAGGCTGGGTGTTGAGTCTCTTTGATGCGAGGCGCAAAGTGGCATCTTTGAAGATGTTTCACAGCCATGTCAGCATCTGGGAGGAGTGTTCAGACACACTGACATACACTCATGCAGAGGCCTGATTTCTCTCCTTGGCTAAAGGTCTGGGCACGCACTGCTGTTTTCTGTTATTGGAATCAGGACTCGCTACTTTTTTTTCCATGTTCACATCCCTAAACCTTACTCCAAATATTGCTGAACACTTCTGCTTCTTCCAGTGCAGGTTGTAGCTTTTCTCGATGAGGACTGTACCGTATTTTTTATCCTAATCTACGCTGGCGTCACCATTTCCAATTGTGAGCTTAAAGTCTGCTCCTTGATCTGGAAGGCCAACTTATGGTCTTCAGCAAGCAAAACTTTCCACACATGTGCAAGCATATGACATCAATCTAGAGCTGTATAAATGTACTGACTGAAATGTTCAACATTTGCTTTGAACATGTTTTCCGTCTTCAAAGCAGCATATTTGATTTCATGAATTCTAACTAAATCTGGTCCTTCAGAAATCTTTCCAATAGCCTCCATGTCCTCAACATAGCCTTTTGTTGACTTCTTTTTTGAAATTATTAGAACAAACTGAATTTTATTTTTTTTAAATAAGGTTTTTGAGAGAATATGTCTGCTCACAGTTAAGGAGTTTAATCAACAGTTAGCCACACTTCATTTGAGCCTCCAGAATAAACTGTAGCCATTAGCATATGCAGCATCCCAGAAAGAGTCAGTGAGGAGTTTTGTTGAATGTTTAAAAGTTGAATTCTCTTTTTACTTTAATGTGCACTACCGTTTGAAAGTTTGGGGTCATGCAGACAAATTCATGTGTCCATGAAAACTCACACTTTTATTCCTGAGCTAACATAATTGCACAAGGGTTTTCTAATCATCAGTTAGCCTTTCAACACCATTAGCTAACACAATGTCGCATTAGAACACAGGAGTGATGGTTGCTGGAAATGTTCTTCTGTACCCCTAAGGAGATATTCCATTAAAAATCAGCCGTTTCCAGTTAGAATATTAATTTACCACATTAACAATGTCTAGACTGTATTTATGATTAATTTAATGTTATCTTCTTTGAACAAAACTGTTTTCTTTCAAAAAGAAGAACATTTCTAATTGACCCCAAACTTCTGAGTGGTAGTGTACACTGTTAAAAAAAAATAGAAATGTAAAATGGCATGTTAAAAACGCTTCCAAAGAAACATAACTAGTCATTGTGTCTTTAAAGCCCCCTCACAGACACACATAGTCTCAGTGCTGGTGAACCACATTTTCCCTTAGTCTACAAAAACCATGAACTTTCCACTGTTTTTATTTGGTCGAAATGCAATCACTTCACCCACCACTATTCCATGGAAAGAAGCCTGCAAGATCACTGCGCTGTTTTATGTGAACAAATATGGATGGAGAGTTTCTCAACAAGGGCAGAGGGATGTAAAACAGAGCTGCATAAACAAACTTACATCAACACAAAGTCTTTTTTCAATTTGTGTCCAAACAGTTGAAACCTATAGAGCTGTGTACAGCTGTGTCTCCTTCATTTTTCTCTTTTAAATCTTAACCTGTGTCGATGTAGTTCACTGAAAATGAACTGATCTTCAAATGACAGCATCAGATGTAGTGTTAAATTCCCTCTCCAGTATAGAAACATGTTGCATCCACCACAGGGTGGTGCTCTATAGTGCCACATAACAGTCTGCTTTGTGTGAAACTGAACCTTAAGAGAAAAGCCAACTAATTTCAGCTAATGAAATAATGAAAGAAAAACTTTAACTATCCAGAGGGAGAGACAGCTTTTTAAAAAAATAAACAGGACTGTCTGTGCTGCTGCTCCACACTCCATCAGGAAGCCATCAAAAGCACTTTCCAGGACTCGCTGTGTCCCATGACATCACGCTCAGAAACAACACGGTCCCTGTGACGACACAACAGATCAAACACTCCAGCTGGAAAAAGAGGTGGAAGCACAGTTCAAGTCAAACAGGAACACTTAGGTGTTCCAGCTGAAGACATCAGCAGCTCCAGTGACTCAGAGAATCCAACAGCATCTCTGCTGCTCATGTCTCCTCACATCTGCCCTGAATTAACATGCAGCCTGTGTTCCCTCCGAGGCGCGTGAGCCGTGGTGCTGAAATTCTTTTCACAGATGTACAGTGTAGTCCGAGGGGGAAAACAATAGTTGGGGTGACACTTAATGAATGTTCCAAAGTGGTGGAGTGATGCAGGAGTAATGCAAAACCGCAAAGGTGCTCATTTCTCTCCTCTGCACATTTTCAGTGTCTCTGGGTGACATCAGTTGGAATCACTGACAGATGTCCACAGGGCTGTTTCCTGACATCTTTGCCGATTGCAGATAATCCTCACTGAAGCTATTCTCATCTCTTGTAAACCGTCTCTAAGCTCGACAGGCTCTTCAGTGACGAAATAAGGTTTGTCTCAGTCACCCACACCAGTCATGTTGTGTTTGAACAAGGCAACAGAACAAATTCAGATGTCATGTACAAGGAGAATTCACTGTGGCACAAAAATCCAACACAGAATGCAGGGTTTTAACAATATCTGACAAATCTAAAGGAGCTTCTCCTTTAACCAAGAGCACACTTACACAACTTTCTGCTCTTAAAAGTACAAATAAACTCCTTCCTCAGAGTTTGCACAACCCAAGACAGAAAGCACACGCTCATGTTTGAAGGTCAGCCACCTTCACACTACAGCAATTAGGTGTTAAAATAAACAGCTGAGGGCTTCACTTACCGCTGTTCCCATCTTGACATGTAACAATCAAAACCTGAGCCACGGAGACCACCAGAAAAAGGAAAGTCCTTAAATGCACAAAGCTCATCATGTCTATAAGAAAGACATGAGCCTCCCTGGTGTGCAAAGCAAAAGGAAAAGGGATGAAAAGAAAAAAAAAATGCTCAGGTTATCACTGCACCACCATGAATACAAGAGTGCCTCTCCTTGTAAGCAGCAAGCAGACCCAGCCCAGACTGCGTGAGTGCTTTTTTTGTGTAGTTACAGCTTTAAATGAGAAGAATGCTGGCGAGCCTAATTTTCCTCCCCCTTTTGTCAGCCCTCTCCCATAACCATCCTCTCACAGACTCTTGCGGTGTGGGAGAACTACACCCATGTTCACGAGTTCTCATACTTTCCGGTGATTCTTTCTGTCTAGATATCTCTAAATTGAATCATCTTAACTCTAGCTCGTAGTCAGAGTTGACAGGGAACTGATAAGAAAAAAAAAACCTTCAGTAGTTTAGCAGTGATTTTTTTGTGTCTCCCTTTAGAAGTGGTTGCTAAGCAAGGTCATAAAAGTGCCATTTTATTGCAGTCTCTGGGGCACCGAGCAAGAGTCACAGCAAGCCGAGAATCTCTTTTTTACTGGGCAATTAAAAGTAAGAATAGAGTTTATAACTATTGTTTTCTGAAGAGAAGTTGGAGTCGAGTAATTGCATTGGAAGACTCTATTTGATTTGTCGCTTATATCAACACTGGCATCTTTAGTTGAACTGACTTTAGCGCAAAGCACAGAAAAAAAGATATAAAAACTAAAATGAAACAGTGTGCGACAGTCACTGTGGGTGGTCGTGATTGTAGGTGGTCATCATCATGAATTCAGAGTGTAAATTTAGTGAGAAATCTGGGGTCAGCGCCTCTTGACTTGCTGGGGGAACATGGAATCTGCCTACAGTGCCAATACCACTGTTATTTTTGATTAGAGTGCAGTATTTTATGCAAATACTAGTATTAACTTTGCCAGATTTCTAATGTATAGAATTTCATAGCATTGCACCGATGAATTAGCCTAGCTGTTTCTGTTTCATGTTTCTGACGGCACAAGGGTCTAGGACCGCTGGACAGGGAGGGAGGTGGGCTAAAAGGTTGTCTTTCAAATCACTCTGCAGCAATTAGGTAGGTATACAACCAATCAGTGCAACGAATAGGCTGACGTAGTTCCTACAACGCCGGCGGATTGTGGCTAAGTCCCATTAGCTTCCCAACCAGCGGAGCCAACTGGTATATTAAGGATTTGCCATATCCCGTCAGCATAAGTCCAAATACGTCTTTCTTCTCAATGAAACACTTCAGTGCCGTCCTTTGTTTAATTTCAAGTTGAATTTTACCTTCAAATCTTTAAGGGCTGTGGCCAAAGCCAAGTCGAAAGATAACTGTATATTGTGCGCCGGTTGTTTCTGTCAGAATCGTCACACCTCTGTCGTCACTTAGTTACGCCCGCCTTCTGACTCTACAGTTCATGGTGATTCGTCCGGCCAGTTTTAGGAGAATCCAGCCTCGAGCCTTATGGAGGGTAACTAGACCCACCCTGGCAGAGAATTAAATTCGTTGCCGTGGGTTGTCTAGCGCAGCTAGGCTACAGATGAATCTGAAAGTACCCTAACTTTACTGTAACCTACAGTGCTACTGTAAAGCTCCTTTTTTAAAAAGAAATGCTATCTCGTAGGTTTCTGGCCACACACAAACTCAGTCCACAGACATATTCCACAATACATTTGCCAAAAGGGACTGCTAGGAATTATGAGCCTCTACAAGACATGTAAGTCAGTGAAATGGCCTGTCAAGAAGTCATTGTTTCATCCTTGAGAACATTACAGATGTAGGAGAGACAAAAGACCAGCAGAAGGATTCTCAATGGAGCAGTTTTTCACTGGTTCAAACAAACAATGAGTTCTGGATACAAACATACCGCTAACATGAGTTCACACTCACTGTGGTTTTTTGAATGACAATAGAGAAGCAATGACATAAGCACAACTTTATTCTACACCTTATTTTTTACGTCTACATTAAAGCTCGATTCCTCACATGGTTGACAAAATAACCTCAAAACACATTTAAATCCACAGTATTTCCCAGATAATCTAAAATGAGACCAATGTTTTTAAGCCAGGCTTAACCTGACCTGCATGACAAGAAACAGCTGTGTGCCATGTTCACAAGGTACTAAAAGCATCAGGTGATTGGACAAGGTGTCAGTGTGTCTGTGTATGTGCGTGTGGAGAGAGGGGTAGGGGTTTCAAGACGCTGCAGTAGAGCTAATGAGAAAGACAGCTGTTTCCTTGTTGGACCTGCCCACAAACCATGTCTGCCAATTCCCTCAGACTCCCTCGGAGCTGCACGACTCTCAAGAAGCATCAGTCGTTATTTTCTCTGGAAACTGCCGAATAAAGGAAACATGGGGGCACTGCAAACACTGCAAGTTGCTGCCTGTTTGCCAAAGATTTTGTCATTTCAAAGAATGCAGCCGAAGGGGATGTTGGTGATCAGGGAATCAGTTTGTGTAAATCCTGGTTTGTCCCCTGCTGGTTTGTGTACAAGCTAGCTTGGCAACTGATTGCTTAGAAAATAAACATTATTCTGAGTTCAGAGTCAATGTGCCTGGCTTCTCGCATGTACTGAGTGAGCAGCTGCAGGGGACCATCACACTTATTTACTGTTTAACTAGTTCTTAAACAATAAGGTTGATGGTATTGTAAATAAATTACATGAAAACATAAAGAAAACAACAATTTCCTTGTCTTTTGTGTAACTGTCAGCATTAATCGTATTTGTGCCTACTTAAGAAATACACTACCGGTCAAAAGTTTTAGAACACTCCAATTTTTCCAGGTTTTTATTGGAAATTATGCATTTTTATGTCTCATTGCACTCTGAAATGAAAGCAGAGAACAAATAAACAAATGAAGTTAAAAAATAATCAATTTAGAAACCAAACTGTATTCTACACTTTTGACTCATCAAAGTAGCCACCTTTAGCAGATATAATAACTAAACACACTCATGACATTCTTTCCACAATGGAAATCAAATATTCATGGCCCAGGTAAGCCTCTTTGACTTATTCTTACATCTTAGCAATGGCTTTCTTGCTGCAACTCCACCTGTCAAACCTGCAACTCCAAGTCTTCTCTTCAAAGTTGAAACTGAGACTTCTTACTATGACAACTATTAAGTTATGCTTGAAGCTGTTGTCCTGTTGTCCTGTCACCAAGTTGTTGACTCTCACAAACTTCTCTTCTGATTCTGTTGTGGCTTTGGGTCTTCCAGATCTCTTCCTGTCAGAGTTTCCTCCAGTTTCTGAATGCCTTTTGATGGTGAAGAAAACTGTACTCACTGACACCTTGACTTTCTTTGCAATTTCTCTGCAGGAAAGACCTACATTTTTAAGTGTTATGATGGTCTGTCTCTCTTCTATTGTTAATGACCTTTTCCTACCTAATTGTATAGCAACACACTACTTTCTGCTGTACAATATTGTTCAAACTGCATTGTATAAATACCGTTGCTCTTTAGGGCTTGGGGCCCCAGTGTGTTCCAGCTCTACTTTTATGCAGACAGAGGGGGTTGTAAGTAATCACGAAAAGTTGGGACACCTGTAGGATTTGGAAGCACCAACTTTCAAGGCTTGATCAACCTTCATTGCTACAGAACAGCTTTAAGTTGTTAACTCATTTCTTGTTCACTAAAAAGGCCTTTTTGTATTATTCTGAAATGTACATAATTTTTCAGTTATGGGTAACCTTACGTTTTTTAACCTCTGGCAGTTCACCATTAACCTTTGTACCATTCCATCTATTGATTGCACTTGAACTACTTGATTTTCACTCATTAAACAAGATGGAAAAATTTGGGTATTCTAAAACTTTTGACCAGTCGTGTACATCAATAAAAAGAAACTCTAAGTGTCTACATTCTTTCTTAAAAAGAGACTAAATCATTTCTTAAAATAGATTGGCACTGTATATATATATATATGTGTGTGTGTGTGTGTGTGTGTGTGTGTGTGTGTGTGTGTGTGTGTGTGTGTGTGTGTGTGTGTGTGTCAGGGTAGAGACTGCGATTTGGTAGAATTGGAGTTTCTACCAGTAGAGATAGCGATTGGAGTTTCTACCAGTAGAGTTTGCGATTGTAATCTCTACCAGTAGAAACTCCAATCCTACCAGTAGAGATGGAACTTTAAATCTGACCCCTGCCCTGACCCCTGACCCTAACCTTAACTAACCCTGACCTTTAAATCTGACCCCTGCCCCTGCCCCTAACCTTAAAAGTCTAACCTTAGCCCTGACAAATCTCTACTGGTAGGATTGGAGTTTCTACTGGTAGAGATTGCGATCGCAGTCTCTACTGGTAGAGACTCCAATTGCAATCTCCACTGGTAGAAACTCCATTTCTACTGGTAGAGGTTGCGATCGCAATCTCTACTGGTAGAGACTCCAATCGCAATCTCTACTGGTAGAAACTCCAACTCTACGAAATCGCAGTCTCTACCCTGACATATATATATATATATATGTTTAGCAAACATTACTCAAACATTAGCAAACGGCATTTTTGTTGGGGACTATTTTTAGATGTCAGCCAGGGTAACTTACAGCAATATGTGGAAGCAGAGACAACATTTGTTAGGATCAACTCACTGCTGGTTTTTAGCGCATCAGTATAAAAAATATAATCCATCACTGGCCTTATCTTTACTTAAGTTTGAACCTGCAGCATTCCAATGCAAATTTTAATGCCACGGGGGTACATTAAAGCTACAGCCACACTAATAAGATTTTATTTTAAAATGCATAACCTCTTCTACATTTACACCTAATGCCCACACTACTTCACCATTTGAGGACCCCTGTAAGACTTTTGGAAACACTGTTGCCTGTGTTTTATTTAGAAAACTCCAATATTGTGTTTTAATCTGGATGGACAGAAACAGAGACTTTTGGAAGCAGAGATTCAGCACTTTCTGATTGGTTCTGATTTGTCGATACTTGTCACGTTTAGATTTGTCACACTACTATCATGTCACATTAGAAAACAAAGACATCTGTCTCGACTGGGAGTGGTTAGTTCAACATAGATAACATATTTCAAGAGTTGGTTTCATTGTTGTCTCTGCTAGCAGGTTTTTACACCTAAACATGGTGTAGACACATGAATGAAATGACTCAAGCAGTCAGCATCACCGCTGAGAATTTCCCCCTTCAAACCCCAGTGCACTGTCCAAAATACAGATTCAGACTTTCAGGGTTTTGAACATAACAAACCTGACTAATCCATCTTATCAACTCACAGGGTGGGACTCTGTATCAGTACTTCGCAGAATCAGTTGCTGGTATGGCTGAAAGTTACATGTACAGCTGAAACACATCCATATTACAACTTGTTATTGAGTAGCACAGAGCAGTTTCATAGTGTTTGTGCGGACTTGTAGGTGAGCTGGTGTGCTCCATCTGCAGTTAGTGGGGAGAGGAGAGTCGGCAGGGGCTGGAACATTGATTTATATATTCAAAAGAAAGCAACAATGTAGAGCTACATCTAAGCATTTTAAGATCGGACGGAATTGTTTCCTCATAATGAAACTTCTAAATGTGTAACTTTTTTAGGCAGAGATGAGATATTTTTAGGATTGAATCAATCACCAGAGAGGGATTTTAATGAAATCTCTGGTATTTTACCCATTGCTGTTGTACTTCCACTGTAGTATTTTGTACAACTAATGAAGCAAACAACTGTCTCTCATGCCATCACAAAAAAATGTCCAATGAGTGTTTTTAGGCCTGTTGGCATGCACTTCCTGTGCATGCTGACACTAATTTGGACAAAGATCATTTTCATTTCAAAACACTGTTTTAAAATTGAATCTCCTCTGGTGTGGATACTCGATGCTGAAGTTGTCTCTGCATGGATTTCGTCTGTATTTTGAATGCATTAAGAATTTAGCCTTACATAAATTAAGATCCTTCAAATTGCTCACACATGTTAATTCATAAAACCTGCTGCCACTTTAATCTGCAGACACATACATATTTTTTGACAGATATGAATGACAGCATGTTTACAGGTTTTGCATGCATTGCACGGTGTGCTTGTGCGTCTTGGGTGATCCCCTAATCTATGTAACAGGCAGCAGATCAATCTACAGCTCCTGGTCTCTTTTTACATAAAGGCGCAGAGTCATGACCAAGTTTCCGTTACTAACATTATCCTGTCACCACTAACAGTAACACAAAAGAGGGGAAAAAAAGGATCATTTCGCTTCAGATTTCAAGGGTTTTGGAGATAATCATCCAACTCTGCTTCCTGTCTTAATAAATCAGAAATACCAGTGACCTTCTTGGACTGGAACAGAAACTTTTCTGTATTTAGTTCAGACTGAATGAAATGGTGCTGGTTGGACAGGCTACAGGGTTTCAGTTCAAGGTTATACCAGTGTGATCATAATGATGGAGACTGAGCACTGGGTGATACACTTTCTTTAAGCACTGTTTTTTTTTTTAAATAAAGCATGGAATATACACTCAACAAAAATATAAGCGCAACACTTTTGTTTTTGCTCCCATTTTTTATGAAATGAACTCAAAGATCTAAAACTTTTTCCACAAACACAATATCACCATTTCTCTCAAATATTGTTCACAAATCTGTCTAAATCTGTGATAGTGAGCACTTCTCCTTTGCTGAGATAATCCATCCCACCTCACACAGGTGTGCCATATCAAGATGCTGATTAGACACCATGATTAGTGCACAGGTGTGCCTTAGACTGCCCACAATAAAAGGCCACTCTGAAAGGTGCAGTTTTATCACACAGCACAATGCCACAAAAGTGGCAAGATTTGAGGAAGCGTGCAATTGGCATGTTGACAATGTGCAGAGTTTCAAGAAAGGGGATTTTATTTTCATCCAAGGACTTTGATAAGTGGGTTGTAGAAGGAAGCAGTTAACAAAAGCTCTGCTCTGGTGCAGCTGGCATCATCTATCATTCAACGCTTCCATCTCTTCCAGCAGAATTAAACTCCTCCTTTTGGCAGTTCTTTTTTTTAATTGTAATGAGGAGGATTGTGCGCAGAGCAGGATGGTATCGAATGACTGCCAAACCAAACCCTGGGTTTCTATAACTTTGCCGAAACTGCGTCACAGCACAGTTCACACATTCTCCTTCTCCAATATGATGTTTTAATGTCTCAGGGTAAAGCTGATGACTGCAGCAGTTACAGAAGCTGTCTGCTACAGTAATTCAGAGTTTAGGCAGTTCGCCATTTGAATTACCGAAAAAGACTTTTAAAAGCTGATGAACAACTAGGTCTGGCTCTAAAAAAGCATGTTCGGCAGTTCTGAAAGGTGTGCTTGAAATGTTCATTTTCAGTCTCTGGGCTTAACGCATGATGCTTTCTGCAAAAAGACAAACCATAAAACAGCTGTACATTCTGTCCTCCGTTTTCAGACATCTGATGGTACTAACAGACATGGAGGGGGGTTCTTTGATAGCTTAGCTTTGGACTGAACCACAGAATGGAAATAATTAGCAGTGTCTAAATCTCCAGGACTACAGCTGCCAAAATATTGCAATAAACAGACTACAGCCAGAGCTCACACACCATTAGCAGGCGCACCACTGCTTGGGCAAAATAGCTTTCTATTACCAAGAAACAGCATCGTTTCTGCTCAGGATATTCAAAGATCACATTTTAAATCAGAAGACAGAATTCCTTTTACTTCTGCTGCATGTAAACTAAACTTTTGGATCAAACAGGAAGAATGTTGGAGCAGATGGAAAGCACATGGAGCCTGTTGTAAGATGCAGAGTATATGACGCTGTCAGATGATCACACTGAGATAAAAGAAACCTGGAGGTGACCCACATTTTTGTAAATATTTGACACAGCTGTCCCATGATACTCTTATTAATAACATCTATTTTAGGTTTTAGGGGCCATCATAAAAATGGAGCAAATAAAAAAAATAGTTGACATTGAGTCGTAGAATTTGTAAAAAAAAATAAAATAAATGCATTATGTAGGTTTTAGAGAGGGATTCGAAAGTAAGTTGAGCTACCAAGCATCTATTCTGAAACTAAAGAACTATAGGATTTTGTCAGTGGATGATTCTGTAACACTCCGAATCCATCCAGTGCTATTGTGCATTTCGGGCAAATTCTTGGGGATACTGAGCTGCGATAAATAACTGTAAAGCTGTCAGTACTATCCATTCGAACACACACACACACACACACACACACACACACACACACACACACACACACACACACACACACACACACACACACACACACACACACACACACACACACACACACACACACACACACACACACACACACACCGATTGGAAACATTGGAACTTTCCACAACTGCCGATTTGACATTTGCACCCATTTCACGCCATGACTGTCCAGCTGTGTGGAGGTGACAAAGGAGCCAGAGTTCTAGCTCTCTTTTTCCATTCTTTTTTTGACTCTTTCTGTTACTTTTCACATGAACGACCAAGAGCAACACAATGAATGTTTGACCGGCTTTTCCTCCCACTTTCAGCTGTGCTCTCTCGACTAACTATAAACACTTTTGATTGCTGATTTGGTTGAGCCACAGGTTGTAGGCTTTAGTTTGTATCTGCTTTAATTTAGAACCCAGTTTGTGTCCACTGAGAAAACTGATGCTTGCCTTTTTTTTTTTTTTTTCCTGCACTGAATATTCTTGCATACTGTACCAAAGTTAGCTAAATGTGACCACGAATGCACTTTGAATATTTGGGAAGTTCAAGGAGAAACATTCTGGCAGACTTAAGGATACATTCCAAAGTGTGAGGAGTTAACATGTCCACAATGTTGATTGGAGCTGAGCCATTAACAACAATATACTGTACGTGATTGGTTAAGTCTGATGAAGTCAACTCTGAATTCAACTGGAAACCCAGATATCTTTGGCATTTAATAAGAGTGTAGCTGCTGTGTTTTGAGGCAGTTATAAACAGAGGTGTTTTCCAGCTAATGCCTGAGTAAACAGAGCTGGAGTAGTTTAGACATGATGACATAAAATCAGGAATTACCTTTTTTTCCAGTTTGTAGAAGACGGGGAAGATTTCATTGTGGATTGAAGGTGGATGTTTGTGTTTACTTGAAGTTTAAATCTTGCATTAAATTTGATCTAAATGGTGCCAGCTTTCAACAAAATCACGCATGCCCTGTGATTTGGAGCACAGAAAGCGACACCCCTGAAAGATGTGATTGGATAGGCAGAAAGCCTGGACTGAATTCTCCCAGGCGATGTAAGCTGCAAGCTGACTTCCTACAGCGGAAAAATCCCCCCTATGCTATCTCCTTCTTGTACTTCTACAATCCTTCCTCCACACTCTGACTGCCAAGGCAGTGATGACTTTCCCCTCTTTCCAAACATGCAGTTTCACGGCCCTGGCTCATCTGCTAAAGTCATCTGACCCCAACTCCTCCCTCCTAAACCCACCAGACAGCGGAGGCCAGCGAAATAGAGACAATAACAACGTGAAACAAAAAAGTCTGATTTCCTTAACAGCAGAAAAAACATGCTCAATGTAGTGTCCAACACAAACACTCACAATATTAAGCCAGATTATGTTGTAAATCTGTCCTGGTGAAACTACATCCATGTGTCTGTCTGCACTCTCTGTTGTAATTTGTTGTTGTAATATCAATCAGCCAGTTTAGGCTGCAACTATTGCTGTTCTTATTCATGCTGCTTATTCTCTGCTTTCAGTTGAGATTAATGAGCTACTAAAAGTACTACCACTTGTTTACCTCCGAAAAAAATTAATATGTATTATTATTCTCTCACTGTAACTGAAGATTAATTTGTGTTTTCACCTAATTGGCTCCTCTGATCATGTAATCCAATAGCCATCTGGACTGCAGAGGTGTGTTGTCTTTAATATGAATCACATTTCCGTCGACCTTGAGTTCAGGAAACGTTGTAACCTACACCAGGGCCCCACCTCTGTGCCCACATATGAGCGCCGTATGCTGCAGTGACCCAGGGACGACTTCCTTTGCCCCAAAGAGAAATGAATTGCTTCCTTGATCTTCTGCTGAACTCTTGATGCAGAGGCACTGAGGCCAGGCAAGTCTAAGGAATGCTTAGTAATGAGTGGTTCATCACAATTACTGCATCCCCACTTCACTCTGTCAGTTCAACACAATGCAGAGGAAATTATTAATGGGAGCCTGTCCTCAAACAAAAAAACGACCACATAGGTCGTCTGTACATGCCCGTATTACGACCCAGTGTTGCGTTTTGACTATGCGACCTCTAGCGGTTGAGTAAATATCGACACTCTGGAGTCGCAGGTGAAACGTCATCATGAACAAACTTTTATCTAACACTATCCCTGTCCCTAACCCTAATCTTAACCATAACCCTAAAAACGTGTTGGGAAAGAGAGAAAAAAGCCGTTTTGCGACGGAAAAGCCGTTTCACGAATTAAATCCCGTAATGCGTTCGTTTTCCCCGTAGGGGCGCAAACGTTCATACGACCGCATAGGTCGTATTCCGGTGCACGGTGAAAACGACCGATGCGGTCGTATGAATTGGAGGACTTGTTGTCAATATAGGAGCTCTCTGTATATATTCCCTTATTACTCCATCAAGGTATGAAGGTACATAACGATTGGCAATGGTCTGTCTGTCTGTCTGTTAGCAACATTAGTCAAAAACAGACCAACGGATTTAGAAGACATTTTCAGGGAAGGTCAGAAATGACACAAGGCCCAAGTGATTCGATTTTGGCGGTGATGTGGCTTATAGTCTAACTATGACTACAAGTGAGCACTACGTCAGCTGCCTGCTGACGATCACATCATTGCCATCCTTCTACAAATCCACCGCTGCGGACTTATTGGGATTTATCCATAAGAAATCATACAATGAACAATTGATTAAATTGTGGCAGTGTTTCTGAGTCCCATTAATTCCTGCCACTTGCTACATATTTAGGTCACACAAATCGGTGTCCATATATAACGTACACATGCATAGAACACACCTGTGCTCCATAGTTACAGTGACACCGTTCTGCTATCTCGCAATGATATAGAAATATTTAACAAATCCATGATTCCAGACTATAAGTCTCATCACTGCCAAAATCTAGTCAGTTGGTCTTTGCGTCATTTCTGACCTTCCCTTACAATTTTATTTAAATTTGTTTGTCTATTTTTGAATAATGTTGTGCACAGACAGACGGACAGACACATGCCCATCGTTACATAACTCCGCTGCGTTCCTTGGTGGAGTAATACATGAGCGAGTGAAGAATGAAAGAAGATTGTGCTGAAATTTCATCTTTGATACTTAACCTTAGCTATGTATAGAAAGGTAATTTAGTTCACTTTGCCATTCAAAGGCTGCTGTAACCTACCAGCAGTTTATAAACTGGATAACTTTTTGTGCTTGTTACTTAGTGCATGAATTGACATCGCAAGTCAACCAATAAATTTAGACCACTCCTTTAGTTTTCATTGGCTCGCTTGCATCACATTCATAATGACTAAATCTTCAACGAAAGTATACATGAATTTTAACTCAATTGTGAAAAGTGTAATCTTCCATAACACGCAAAAAAGTGGTGGAGCATCACTTTGTTGAACTCCGCCAGCACTGTTCTTCTTTCATATCTTGTTTTGGTCTCCACCAACTGTTATTCTGAATATCCCACCACAGCTAAAATCAAAAGCAAGGTTGGAGGAAGGTTTCCAAAGTTACTGTACTGGATCATAAGACAAAGCTCCTCCTCAACTCTGACTTCCATGCGGTGCTGGGCTGCTAGTATTTATCTGTGCTTTTCTACTGGAAAAAAAATCCAGTCCGCTTACTGTGGATGGAAATATGACTCATGAGAGTTTGGGAAGTGAAAGAAAGCCTAAAGAGCTGGGAGTGACATCGACTTGGGTAATGTTTCTCTGTGGTTGTGTTACTACAAGTGCCACCCTTCACACTAAACACTGTCCTTTGATCGGCTGTTCATATGAAAAATTGATTAGCACAATTTTGTGGGATTGGACAGTGTCCTCTTATAGGAGTTTCACAAGCTAGGAATTTAAACTGGCAATCAGTTCATCATAAATTCATTTTTAGGAAACTGCTCCCCATCTGAACTGGATAAACAAGCCAAGTGTTAAATGAACCTCTATTTTCACTACTCCTTCTTAATTTCTGCTGTCAGTAGCAGAGCTGACCTTGCAATGATGATGAACGACCCGAAATAGGAGCTATCATGACAAGTCTCAACAAACTTTGCAAACAGGACAGTCAGTGGGAATATCAGGTGACCAATGAGGAAACAAAGCCATAAAACAGCAGTCATCAGTCACAGTCTCTGACAAGCTACTCCAGGCAGACAACAGGCAATCTGGGGAAGGGATTTCCTCAGTAGGAGGACTAAAATAGGGAGTAAAGAGAAGATTTTATTTATGGGGAAAAATAAATTTACTAGAGAGTGGAGAGGATTATGAAAATAGTCAATTCCCCAGTGTGTGTCAATATATCACCTCATGTGCTGCAGATCATTCGGTTATTCAACTACATATTTATGATGTTACACTGAGATATAATGAAAACCTGCCTTCTTGTGCCTCAAAATGTAATAGAAGCCATTTTCAAGTATTATGGGAGACTGCACTCTCAGCTTCAGCTCTCGTACTTCGCTTCATAAAAGGAATAGTCTGAGCAAATGAATGGTATGAAGGTTTTCAGTGTGGCCTAATGCCTCACCACATGTACATTTGGTTTTACATGGTTGTGGGGAAATGATTTGCACCTTGTGGAAAATGTGAGGAGTACTGAGGCCACTGAGCATGAGTCATTGGCCAGCTATCTTTGAGGGGGATGGAAGTCCTGCCTTTGAGTGCCGGACTCAGACATTTGTTTACTTTCCAGACAGAGGAGTTGAGAGGCGCACGAAGGGGAAAATGGTGGACAGAAACATAACTTAATGTACTTTAGCGTGGCTTCAGCCCTAGATACACGTAGTGATATTAGTTGAACTTACCATGCATATACTGTATTTTTTATTCATACCAAAGATATGATTCGGGGCCTTTCACAAAATGAAAGCCCCTCCCCCCAAACACTGTTTTGCCTCTGTGGATGGAGTTCTCATGAGATCATGACTAGTCAGGGGGATCCTGGAGTCTAAAACAGAGACAAGATGCAGCAGACTGGGAAATTATGACTGCCTCTCAGGAGCTCAACCAACTCTTTGGAGAGAAGTGAGGACTGCTTACTGAGAACAGTGACTCTGCAGGGACCAAGCATTAGACCTAATGCTGAATCTTTCCACTTTCCATGTCAATCATTAAAGCTTAGTGTGAACCATTAGACAAACTGTGTATTTAAAAGTGTTGAATCTAAAGAGAATGAGCAGTTGGTCTGCCTATAGAGGGGACTATGGTGTGTTTGACTGAGACAAATGAAAGAATATTGACAGAAATCATTGGTGTAGCTGATTGTATGACTCTCCTTAGCTTAACCCAGTGGCAAACTTCATTTAATACAAGAAATATAAAAAATGGGAAAAATACAAAGAGTAAAAATAATTTACATGCTGGCCCCAGATGAAAAGTAGAAGATCAGCAAAGTCATTAAAAATTATCCTCTTGAGACTGAAATAGCTCCATCACATGTCACAGTCCTCCAACAAATATAGAACGCTACTACTACTGTCTTGTACCTAAGTCAGTCAAATTAAATCAATGACATTATTTGTGACTTTAAAAAAAAACACACCACCATCAGTGACTATAGTTGAGACAAAAGATGAAGTCAGCTGTACGGACACAGTCTGTGTTGGGAGGAGGTTGGGGTGGATGGACTGGTCATCAAAAAAATCCCCATCATTTCCTAATTTCTTCATTATTATAATTATAGTGATAAAGGTTCTTTAATCTATACAAACACAAAACCATGTTTCTCTAAATATAATAATAATAATAATCAACTAAAAAAACCTTGAATGTTGTTGATGTGTTGTTCAAACGAGCATGGACAAATATCACAACTTGAGGAATGGAGGAAAGCAAAACTCATTGCATTCCTCCAGCCTCTGTTTTAAGTTGTATTTAATAATAGTTTAGTAAATGTTATCAAGCTACATAGTAGGGTAGGATGGATACAGTCATTCCAAAAAAACTGTATTTGCGAAAATATATATACAGAGGTGTTCATTGCTATTTGAAAATGAGTCAGATGGTCAGTATTCAGTGTTCCCCATTCTAATCACATTAACAGTGATGAACATGTATTGATTTTCTATTTCTGTTGTTAGTTGGGTATAATGTAATTTCATTGCAGAGCTTCACATTGTTCTCTCTCTCTTTGTCCCACAAACACACTAACAGTGAACCCTTGTGTCAACAGTCTCTTCTCTCTGTTCACAGTTTGAGTAAAAACAGTTGTAGTACGTTGATGGTTGCCAACTTTCCCTCACACAGCATAATCAATCCAGATTCCATAAATGGTTAGTATCATGAACACCTCAGCAAACATTTGTCCAAAACTGGTGCACTGATGTAGCCTAGCCGCGCTAGACAACCCACGGCAACGAATTTAATTCTCTGCCAGGGTGGGTCTAGTTACCCTCCATAAGGCTCGAGGCTGGATTCTCCTGAAACTGGCCGGACCAATCACCATGAAGTGTAGAGTCAGAAGGCGGGCGTAACGAAGTGACGACAGAGGTGTGACGATTCTGACAGAAACAACCGGCGCACAATAAACAGTTATCTTTCGACTCGGTTTTGGCCACAGCCCTTAAAGATTTGAAGCTAAAATTCAACTTGAAAGATAAACAAAGGACGGCACTGAAGTGTTTCATTGAGAAGAAAGACGTATTTGGACTTATGCCGACGGGATATGGCAAATCCTTAATATACCAGTTGGCTCCGCGGCTCCGCTGGTTGGGAAGCTAATGGGACTTAGCCACAATCCGCCGGTGCTCTCGGAACTACGTCAGCCTATTCGTTGCGTTGATTGGTTGTATACCTACCCAATTGCTGCAGAGGGATTTGATAGACAACCTTTTAGCCCGCCTCCCTCCCTGTCGAGCTTCCCTAGACCCTTGTGCCGTCAGAAACATGGGATCTAGCATGGCTAGGCTAGCACTGATGTACAAATTAGTCTGTCTATTCATAACACAACACTGTCAATCTCCAATCTGGTGGACCAAACTCCCCAATCAAGTCGTTATAAGCATGTAAAGAGGTGTGTCACCTTCCCAGATTCATCATGCCTAACAATGGCAAAGAGTCCTTTGGTTTAAGGCTGAGTGTCTTTAAACTACCCTGATTTGTAGTTGCTAACTGGACTTCATTGTCCAGGTCAATTTTCAGCGATGCGGACAGGCAAAAAGACAAAACATAACATGAACCAGACCTTTGGTTCCTTTTCTGGGCACCAAGCTCATTACACAGCAGTTACATTACTGATATACTGACGTTTGGGGCTACAGTCCTAATGTCTAATGGCAATAACTCATGTTTTAACTCTGGTGGCACCTCACGGTAGCTGTTAGCTCACCTCTGGCACACACAACTCAAACACCAGGTTCTATGCATTGGATTGCACTTCACGGATTAATTATTTACAGAGTTGAAATCATTATGGCAGACCATTAAATTTTAAAAATAAAATGACAAAAATCACCACTGTGTTAGCCTTGTCACTGTAAGCATGTTGATGTTCGCAGTTAGCTCAAAGCACCACTACAAACATGGCTTCACAGAGTAGTTAGCATGACTGCAATCTCTTGACTGTTTGACAATAATAACACCCCATACTCAAGCTAATTAACACATATTAACCTACTATTGATGGATTACTAAATGCAGCGACTCTTGAGGCAAAAATCTGAGTGTTCATGTTAACAAAAGGCTCGACAAACCTATCTGTTATTGAAGGCTACCTCAGTTTTTTTTTTGGGTGAATTTAGAGAACTGCATGCAGTTCTGGAGAGGAGGATGTTTCCTCATCTCCATCATGGACAGAATCAACCAACCTCTACGCGGTGATCTGGTTAGAAGAGGTGACTAAGAATGATTAAATGGTAGACATCACAGGAGGTCCTGTCCTTCTGTGATGATTCAGTTTTACAATTCTTTCTCATTCTAGGGAACGTGTAAACTTTTAAACTCTCATAATCTTGCCACAAAGCAACTTTCCTGCAGGAAAGAATAAAGCCTTTCTGATTTTTATTATCATTAGTGAGCAGGTCCAGCTCATGCTCCAGAAGATTGCCTCTTGGCGACTGTGAGACTGTCTCAATGATTAGTTTAAGATTCTTATTGATTTGGATGACCCTCTGACCTTGGGAACTACTCATTTGAAATGAATATTCATCCCCAAAGAATAAATCAGATTTTTTTCTTCTTTTTCTTTTCTCTTGCAAATTTTTCCTCTGAGTTGAAGATGTATCAAAAGCTAAATCCAAAATTGCAAAAGTATCCAACTAAAAGCCTTTCTTATGGAACAGGACTGGACTTGCATGTTTGTGAGTGCAGCGGAGGCTTTATATAGGATTAAAGCACTTTGCATAGCCTCAGGGCTTGTGGCTTGACTGTCAAACTGGAAACTGGCAGGCTGTTTGCTGTATATCTGCTGATGTTTGATGGGGGCTCAGACTTGACTCGAAGAGATGAAGAAATACTTGACTTCATACTTTTCAGCATAATCTGACACGCTGTGTCCTAGAGGCATCAAGACGTTAGCTGTGCAGGAAGAGTTTAAACAATGATAGATGTGAAAGCCACCAGATCAGGGAAAGTCTATGACTTCACTTTGCACCAAATCACTCCTTTAGATAATTGTTCTCACTTCAAGACAGACCCATATCCTTTCCTGGGCTGAGGTGAAAGCAAATAAGATAACAACTTGCAGGTTAAGGAGAGATTTAAATAGAGTTCCATTCCATCCTTATTTATTGACTTCAAGTCAGTATGTTCTTAGAGTACATGTGTGATTTAATTCAATTCCATGCTTTTACGCAACACTATCAGCCAAACTCTTGTAATCTTACTGTTTAAGCCATTCATTTTCTTCCCATATCTAAGTTTGCGTTGCCATGTTAGCAAGCTAAACAAAGCACCCCACATGCCACTCCTCCTAACTACTTCCTCATGCTGTTCCAGGGAGACCTCCAGGCCTTCTCAGGCCAGACAGATTATACAATATAATCTCTCCACCATATTCTCAGCTCATTCCTGCATCTTCTCCTACTTGGATGTTCCTGGAATACCTTCACATGGAGGCATCCATGTGACATCTTAAACTACCCTAACCACCTTACATTCAACACAATACATTCAACACCAAGATGCAGTGGCTTTACATACAACTGCCTGTCAGTGTCAGACCTCAGTATTCAGTTTTACACAGTGCAAAGGAAATGTGTTTTACTTGCTTGCATATTTGATCCCATTCTACTGGTCACTGTCCAAAGCCTGAGAGCTTAAGACTATGCCCCGATCAGGCTTAACATTATGACCACTTTCCTAATATTGTGTTGGTCCCTTTATGCTGCTAAAACTCCTCTGAATCAGTGGGGCATGGACACAGAACCTCTGGGGATGTCTTGTGGCACTGGGATGGTGGCAGTGGATTCTGTGGGTCCTGTGGATAGCAGGGTGTGACTTAGCTAGATCAGGCTTATCCTGGCACATCCCACAGGTGCTCAGTAAGATTTGGATCTGGGAGGTGTGGCGCCTGGATGAAGACCTTAGCTCTGTCGTATTCAGTGGGCCACTCCTGAGCAGTTTTTGCGGTGTGTTAAGGACTGCTGTTGCCATGGGAGGGTTAAGGGGTTGGGGGGTTGCTTGACCTGCAATGTTTAGGTGGGTGGCACATGTCAAACATCCACATGCATGTCAGGACTCAAAGTTTTCCAGCAGAACGTTGCATTATAACATGATCGATGTTATTCACTTCACCTGTCAGTGGTCATAATGTTGTGGCTGATCGGTGTATATAACAAGCATCCATGTAAACTGCACCAATGAGGTACCGGAAGTGTCTTTAGTAGACATTTAATGGTAAAGAAAGAACTATCTACTGAGTAAATGGGCCAACAGCAAAGAAGGAGCTCATATTGTCGGTGTGGTTTCTGTTGATTTATGGACCAGAGGCAGGGAACTAATACTCTGGGGAAAAAAAGAAAAAAACTTCTAGGAATTTGCAGGATTAAAGTGATAAATTTACAAGATTTTTTTTCTCCTCAGAATTTTAGCCTTTGTCACAATTTTGTCATTTTTTAAAAATGATTTTACATTTTTTGACATAAAGTGGCCATATTAAGCAGTTGTCTCTCTCTCTCTAGACGTCTCTCATTCCTACTGCATGAGTGGACACTAAATGCAAAGATTCCTCTCAGTCAATTGAATGAAAATTGGTTGCCTGACACATGAGCCAAAGTAGTTTTCTAGCTCCCTGGTTTGGTTCCATGTAGCCTGCGACACCATAGTATTTTCCTCACTGGACCCATGCCGATCCGTTCCTGCTTCACTCTTAAATTTTACATTCTAACACAAGAGCCAAACTCATTTTTGTAGTTGCTGGAACTTTGACAAATATGAAACCTCCATGGAATGAAATTGTGTAAAAGCTTCTTTCTTTTTTTCTGAAATTAGAAGTGACCCTTTAACAGTTTCACAGGCATTTCATTTATAATGGCGGTCTACGAGATAAATGCTTTTTGGGCTGCATTGATTATAGATGTACACTAGTTAGTGTAACTGAGAATAATTTTTCCTCTTTTTTTTTTTTTAGTCAAAAAGACCAAATGAGCATTCAGTGTGTTTCTACAATAGTGGATGTGCCCCTGCTGGTGACATTCGTACCCTACATAATATTTCCATGATGCATTTTGATGCAGAAAGTGGTAAAATTCCTATTCAAATGAATGAAAAAAACAAGTCCACCCACACATGAGACTAACCATCCTTGACTTGCATTAAGCAGTAGGACCCACCCTCCAACCTCCAGACCACCAGAACTTACTGTACATGATCAAACATTCCACTTCATGTTAGCAATTTGAGCTATCTGAACCTTTCAGTTCCATTTGAAACTTTTCAGTGCACAGAACATTGGCCCAATTAGGAATATTTGGTATAATAGCAAATGTAGCATTCATCCAAACCCATGTGACCACAAGCTGGGGTGCAGTTCTGCATACGGAGGCAGAAAACGTCCATGCCTCGTGGTGCTTGAGTAATAAAGCCATCTCCTCTTACAATGCACTGAGGATGAGGTCAAATGAACTCCATAGTCCCAGAGAATGTGAATATGGGGAATTCTGTGTTGGTGAAGTTAAAATAATGCCTCAAGCTACAACTTTGCATCGAACTACAGCCTTCCTTTCAGTGGCTGACAGAACAAACTACATTGTTTGCAGGTAGATTTTGATATATACAATTTATTGACATAAGCAGCACTGACAGGATTGTTCGTTGAAGTCTAAAGAAAGAAGCTGGAGTCTGGAAGCTGCAATCCACAACACAGAGATAATCACTGGGTATAAAACAAATGCATGTACTGGGATGATGTCACACTTTTATTAGGATGTGAGCGTTTTCTTTCCACAGCCGAGGGGGGAAAAAACCGTGGCCCTCATATTCCAGTTGCTTCTACAGATGGTTAAACCACCCCTGTGTCTGTGAGTGGGGGTCTCCTCCAGCCCAAACTGGAATGCACCACAGTAATTTATCACTCTGAGGTCTATGAGTCAAGAGGAAAGATGTATAATTCCCTTAGAAAAAAACCGGACCCATGCTTTAGGAAATCTATTTGAGGCATCTCACAATGAAAAGTTACAAAGCTTCTTTTGTGCAACAGAAAATACCACCGACACATATGATTTGTTCGAAACAGAGAAAATAAAACAGAAACTTGAAACTACCTTTTAGCTGCAGCCCGCTACCAACTCATGGTTGCACAAAACACAGCAGGTTATTTTAAAGTCTGAGCACAAAAGCTATCACCTCTGCCTCCCTTGACTCCTATGACAACAGTATCTGTTTGCCGTGAAATATTCTTTACAACATGCTTGCTGCATGCCTGTGCAGACACCCAGTAATGTATGCAGAAGCCTCAAAGCAGTGACTGGCTTTCTCTGCAGAGCTGAGTGATGGAGCAGGAGAGCTAACCTCAGGCAGGTAAAGTTACAGATAGCTGATAGGTGAGTAATGACAGCTCTTCAGAAAGTTATTTATTCAGCCATGTCGGGCTGTAGTTGGTACAGGTAGGGAGTGTTTCAGAGCCCTGCTCGACCCTGCCCGCAGTGATCTGTTTGTGTGTCTTTTGTGTTTTTTTTTTCTTTTTACTGCAAGGCACTGATGATGTGTTTAGTTTCCTTGCCAATAATTCATGGAGTACACCTTCCTCATCTTGTACTGACTTGTAAAGGTACAAAAGAGAGAGAGCAAAGCCTCAGCAGTTGTTTTATTTAAACAATAAATTAGATTTTACAAGTTTGAATGTGTGTAATGTAAAGTGTGTCATTTAAATGTATGTGACTTTTCAACAGCAACAACAAAAAAGAGCTTCATAGTCATTTTGTGATGTGTGCCAGCATATGAATTGCTCGTGAGTTGCAGAGTGACAACACTTCTGCTCGAATGAGCTGGCCTGAAGCCATGCTCCTCGGGTTGCAACCTCGACATGTTGTGATTTGGTCTGCATTAATTTTGCCTGAGTATATCTGCAGATAGTTGCATAACAGACGATGGAAGGTAAGTTACCCTACAGTATTTGTAAATACAACTTTAGATCATTTGTCTCACCTCATCCCTAAATCGCTCTATCATACACATTTCAATGTCTAAAAATCACCTGTTAAGCCTAAGAATGAAATAGAATATATTTAATATTCAGGCATGCATATCTCCACAGATACCTACTCAAACCTACCTATACGTTTACATCTACACTACCGTTCAAAAGTTTGGGCTCACCCAGGCATTTTCATGTTTTGCATGAAAACTCACACTTTTATTCATGTGCCAACATAACTGCACAAAGTTTTCTAATCATCAATTAGCCTTTCAACACCATTAGCTAACACAATGTAGCATTAGAACACAGGAGTGATGGTTGCTGGAAATGTTTCTCTGTACCTCTATGTAGATATTCCATTAAAAATAATTATTTACCTCATTAACAATGTCTAGACTGCATTTCTGATTAATTCAATTATATCTTCATCGAAAAAAAATCTGCCTTTCTTTCAAAAATAAAGACATTTCTAAGTGACCCCAAACTTTTGAACGATAGTGTAAGCATTTACATTTATAGATTTACAGTCTGTAAACCCCTGTTAAATGCACATGTGCACACCCACATATCAATCATTATTATTGTTCATGCACTGTTGAACACTGAGAATCCTTGCACAAACATAAGCTTGCTTTGTCCCGCTCAATCCCACTGTCCTGGCAGCAGGAGATTCTTGTGCAGCCAACAATTGTTTAAACCCACAGCACTTTAATATTCCCAAAGTCTCTGAAAATGCTAAATATACCAGAGTGAATTTGGAGAATTGTGTATAAGAAACAGTTTCCATTTCCAGACATGGACTCTAGAAGTTTGAGTATATTTATTGTCCCTAATCTCTAGAAACCCATCTGTGTATAGAAGTTGAAAATTCAAAACTCTATTTTTCCATGAAAATAGTCTATTCCTGTCTTAAAATGGCTTACATGTAACTAGAATGTGGATATCTATCAGGTCTCTGCCTCTCTCTCCACCTGCACCTCTCCATCATTTGCTGCAGCTTGAGCACAACAGCTCACCTACAACTCTGGTCAAACACTGAAAACTACTCTATGCTACAGTTGTAACATTGGAGTGAGTCAGCCATGCATGTTCAAAGCAGACACTGATACTAAATAACAACAATGATATGAAAAGTCAGCCCTTGCATGTTGACAGGATTGGTTTCTTTGTTGTTGTTGTTTTTTTTGCATATAAAATCATATACACACGTGGACAAAATTGTTGGTACCCCTCAGTTAAAGAAGGAAAAACCCACAATTCTCACTGAAATCACTTGAAACTCACAAAAGTAACAATAAATAAAAATTTATTGAAAATTAAATAATCAAAATCAGCCATCACTTTTGAATTGTTGATTAACATAATTATTTAAAAAACAAACTAATGAAATAGGGCTGGACAAAAATGATGGTACCCATAACTTAATATTTTGTTGCACAACCTTTTGAGGCAATCACTGCAATTAAACGATTTCTGTATTTGTCAATGAGCGTTCTGCAGCTGTCAACAGGTATTTTGGCCCACTCCTCATGAGCAAACAGCTCCAGTTGTCTCAGGTTTGATGGGTGTCTTCTCCAAATGGCATGTTTCAGCTCCTTCCACATATGTTCAATGGGATTCAGATCTGGGCTCATAGAAGGCCACTTTAGAATAGTCCAACGCTTTTCTCTCAGCCATTCTTGGGTGTTTTTGGCTGTGTGTTTTGGATCGTTGTCCTGTTGGAAGACCCATGACCTGCGACTGTGACCAAGCTTTCTGACACTAGGCAGCACATTTCTCTCCAGAATGCCTTGATAGTCTTCAGATTTCATCGTACCTTGCACACTTTCAAGACACCCTGTGCCAGATGCAGCAAAGCAGCCCCAAAACATTACTGAGCCTCCTCCATGTTTCACCGTAGGGACAGTGTTCTTTTCTTCGTATGCTTGGTTTTTGAGTCTATGAACATAGAGTTGATGTGCCTTACCAAAAAGCTCCAGTTTGGTCTCATCTGTCCAAAGGACATTCTCCCAGAAGCTTTGTGGCTTGTCAACATGCATTTTTGCAAATTCCAGTCTGGCTTTTTTATGAGTTTTTTTCAGCAGTGGTGTCCTCCTTGGTCGTCTCCCATGAAGTCCACTTTGGCTCAAACAACGACGAATGGTGCGATCTGACACTGATGTACCTTGGCCTTGGAGTTCACCTTTAATTTCTTTGGAGGTTGCTCTGGGCTCTTTGGATACAATTCCAACGATCCGTCTCTTCAATTTGTCATCAATTTTCCTCTTGCGGCCACGTCCAGGGAGGTTGGCTACTGTCCCGTGGGTCTTGAACTTCTGAATAATATGAGCCACTGTTGTCACAGGAACTTCAAGCTGTTTAGAGATGGTCTTATAGCCTTTACCTTTAAGATGTTTGTCTATAATTTTTTTTCGGATGTCCTGGGACAATTCTCTCCTTCGCTTTCTGTTGTCCATGTTCAGTGTGGTACACACCTTTTCACCAAACAGCAGGGTGACTACTTGTCTCCCTTTAAATAGGCAGACTGACTGATTATGAGTTTGGAAACACCTGTGATGTCAATTAAATGACACACCTGAGTTAATCATGTCACTCTGGTCAAATAGTTTTCAATCTTTTATAGAGGTACCATCATTTTTGTCCAGGCCTGTTTCATTAGTTTGTTTTTTTAAATAATTATGTTAATCAACAATTCAAAAGTAATGGCTGTTTTTGATTATTCAATTTTCAATAAATTTTTATTTATTGTTACTTTTGTGAGTTTCAAGTGATTTCAGTGAGAATTGTGGGTTTTTCCTTCTTTAACTGAGGGGTACCAACAATTTTGTCCACGTGTGTAAGCCACAGGCAGTGTTTTTGAAACTGTCATTGATACATTGCAGTTCAGTGTGGATGTGTTAGGAAGGTTAAAGGAAAAAAAAAAAAAAAAAAAAACCTATTTGATTTTAATCTTGGTCGACCAGACTCTCCATCAGAGTATGACGACACTTTTTGGGACAATTTATTTCAGGATTTCTGTACTGAGTACCAATTTAGACAAAAAAGCCAAGAAGTCTTAGACTGTTCCTTTGCTATGTTGCAGCCTTTCATGGTTATTTGTTTACATGAAGCAATGAAAAGTACAGCTTGAAAGTTCAGGTGTCTAATCAGCGCACTGTGGCTCACATGCTGTGCGTAGATGTTCAAATCACTCTCAGAAATTTAGACATCATTTGTGGTTTAACAACTGGCCAGTTGGCTCTGACACTGGAAAAACCCCTCGTTTGCTTCTTCGTAGATATGTGTGTGTCATCACATCTGAGGGCAGTCTTTCCCTTCAGATGTTCCCTAATGTTCCCTAATCAAATTAGACAGTAATCTGGGAGCGTGTGCCTCCAGTGGGTATGCTTTGGATTTTTGTCATGATGTGTCATATCAAGTCTTCCATCTTTAAAGATCTACACGCAGAAAAACAAGCCTTTTTTCAACGTCTCCCTTTAAAAACAGGAGCTGGGGTGTGTTATCCTGTAGAGCCTGCCAACATTAACACTGTATCTCTGAAGTGATACAGTGCATTGTGTTTAGTTTTTTTTTTTTTTTTTTGCTATCACTTGTTATGCTTGGCCCCATTTGTCTTTTGACTCTTTAATCAGAAGTCCTTCTTTGTATAAAACATGCATCCATGACGCTCCTGCTACTATTCTAAGACTTGTTTTGTTGTTAAAAAAGTATGAATGAAAGTTATAGTGTAACTCAGGCAGCCTTATTTTTAATGTTTTGGGAGTACTTTTCATAGTAAAAGTATTTGGAAAAATACTAAGATGTCCTGGGATCACGAGAGAGCAAATGAAGCCCTCCTTCCCTGATGAATACTCGCTGACCTCAGTGCTCAGGCCTGTTTGCCACATTAGAATGGAAAAGCTAAATTATCCTTCTTTCTTGGAAATGCCAAGGTCTAGACTGAAAACCCCCCCATCTGGTGGGGATTGAATCAGTTTGCCTCCTTTAAAGTGGTGTGTAGCTGCTGAGTCACACTCCCTGGAAGGGGTGATGGTACACAGTGGGTAAAACTATAGCACCTCTCCAACATGTGCTGCTGCAGTGTTGGTGGAGGATGTGTGCTGCATATGTAGGATGCAAAAACTCCATTTCAGGAGCAGCTGGTAACAGCTTAGCTGCACTTCCTGCAGTTGACCTACGACCGGCATCATTCGTCTTTTCGTCTCTCCCAAAATGTTTCCACTGGTCCACCCACTCACTGATCCAATCCGCTATCTTGTTGGCTCTGTTTTCATTTTCACTCACTAAGACCGACATGACAACATATGAAGTTCTGAGATGCCACAATTTCCATAGTTCCGCGGCTGCCAGACAGGCTGGTAATCCGATACCTTGTTTAGAGTTGTTTAACTCAAGCAGATATGAGGCTGTGCCACACTGTGCACAGCATCATTTGGATGGGGGGGTAGTTTGACAGTGTTTACACAGTTCCTTTCTGGCAGCAGGCCATGTTTTCCTCTGTGTGGATGTGTCTGCGTTTGTGTTGATGCAGGACTTAGGCCTTTACACTGCTAAAGCAATAAAAGCGGTCAAATGCAGCAGACACCTTCATGTATGGCTTACATGTGGGGAAAAAGTTGCATTCAGCGTTTGTCATCACTGTCCCCTATAATTTGGGCTTACTCTTAAAAAACACTGAGGTCAGCAGAAGGTTTTTGTTGTGGCTGGGCAGACCTTAGCAGATACTTTAAAGATGCAACATGAGATTTAAGGGGCTGTATAAATTTTGGGTGTATTTTACTGTTTGTCACATCACCCAAACTGAGAAAAGACAGCTAACGGCTATGAGACAGGCTACGAATATGACTGGTAACATCAACATGATTCGTTAAATAATTATAGTTAAAGAAATCCAAAAAACTGCAATTCACATAATTATAAACAAAGTGCAGATATAAAGTTTTTCCATGAAAACGATCCCTTCGCATGGTTTGGATGTAACTTTGCAGAGTTGCTTCATTTAAAATGTGCAGATCTATAAGTCTGCTGCCTCTTTCTCCAACCACTCTTCATTTTTTCACAGCAGCTCGAGCTCGCCACCTCAGCTATAGCTCTACTCAAACAGAAATAGCTCTAGAAACAGAAATAACCGACAGCAACACTTGGCGTAGCAATGCTTAGAGTTGTCTGCCAACACCAGTTAGCAGGCTGTCAGAAGACAACTAATAGTTAATGTGTTTTCTCATATATTTAACTAACAACATTATTATCTTCAATATTATTTTCTCACGATATTTAGGTGTATATTTAACTGTATATTGTCACTTGCAAGTCTGTATTCTCATTTGTATTTATACTTCATAAGCTACACGCTAGAGATATGTTTAGCATGTCTGTTGCTGTATTGTGGATTGTAATGTTCAGCATTTCTTTTCCAATTTATCACGATAGTGTTATTGCTCTAACAAAAACAGATAAAGGAAGAATTAAGATAAAAATGCAATATGTAGACATTGAGATACAGGGAAATTTTCTCGTTTGGACTGTTTTCAGACTAGTTTTGCTTATAACTCCACACCTCATCGGGGATATTAGTTGTTCTGTTGTTCCTCTTCAAACCCTTTGGGTCTTTGTGGGAGCTGAAGCAACACAGATGTTGTTTGCCTAGTGGTAAGTTCCTTTAGGATTCTTCTACTGTTCTACTCCCTGTATTGTGTGGCTCACCACTGCATTCTCTGTCTTCAGTCCTCTGCTTGTTGTGGCTTGTGTCACAGATTTTCTTGTGTACTTACAGTAGTTTTTTCAATGGTTTAGTTTAGTATTTGCCTATTTACACAAAATTAGTTTTTTTCTGACTCAAAATCAGAGATATTCCACTTTGGCTAATTTTCTTACATGAATAGCCCATTTTGGACTCAGTCTGGATCATGATGTATCTGAGAAAAGACATTGCATGTAGCTTGTAAATATTGGTGTAAAGGGGGTGGGAGCTTAATAAGTTTTACTTCTCCCCACTCCCTTTCGAGCTTTTTGTTTTTCTTTTTTGTGTGGGTTTTTTTTTTTGTGTGGGGTTTCTTTTTTTTCTTTTTTTCCTTTTTGTATGACATGTTTGATATGTTTATGAGGTTCAAAGAAATTGTATCAAAACATCTTGAAATAGTAGAAAAACTGCCAAAGTACTGTTCACAACATGTATAAACTTTACCTTGTAAAAGCTCGAAATAAACTCAAACTCAAACTCAATCATAATTCATTTGAACTGTTGGACTGTTCCTTTAGGATGCTCAACTCTGTTGAATCATTTCCCCATGAGGCATGCTTTCTAACATCTGTACATTTGCATTCCCAGTCCCGCCCACTCTTTTCAAAATGTCTGTTTTGGCTTTCCTGAGTGCCGTTTTCCAGTCCAGACATGTACTGGCATTGCTCATGACAAATTAGCATTTACAATTAATTTGAAATGGTAGAGCAATGTGTTTTTAAAGGGATCTCATGGAATTCTATGGAAAGGTAAGCATGCTGAATATGGAGGATGATTAGATCAACTCGCAAGTATCCCTGGATGGATTCTTTGTGAGATTGAGAAAATTTAGTGTGAGCCACAATACCCACATTAATGGGAAATACCCCAAAAACAGCTAGCATGCTTAGCATACTAATGCAGCATCTTCCAGGTGATTGATGACAGTGTGGACACATTTGCCTGAACAACAGCTTCCTTGCCAGATGAGATGCGGCGATAAAGATGCAGTTTGGCATCTGGCACAGGGAGAGAAGTGGGGAAGCAAGCTCTGACTTGCTTATCAGGCAGGAAATCTGTACACGAATTAAATTAATAGCTTTGGATTTTAATGAGGCTGAATTCCAAAGGATGCAAGGAGGTGCGAGAGGGAGAATTAACTGACTACAAATGTGGAGAGATACTTCTTTTTGGACATATTTTGCAGATTAAGTTTGTACATTAAATAATCATCACCCTAATTACACTCCCTAGTGGTACTAATACTGACACATTTCAATACATGATAATTCAACATTCTTCTGTATCATCATCTGGATAAAATGTACTTTTGCTAAAAGGTTCCTTCTGGAGTCTCAGTTTTTCTTACTCTGGGTGGGTCCACACCATTGGCAAGACCTACACTCCCACCCATGGAAATCACAGGCCATTAATTAACCACAAACACCTGGGAAGTTAAAATGATGTAGAGTTTTGTGGTATTTTAAAGGTTGTAAAATACCTCCCTCATTGTTTTCTCATAGTGTTTCAGCAAACATATCGTGTACATAAGCCGCTGTCACGGAGCTACATTAGCATTTATGTGGGGTTCAACGTAATTTAGCTGCAACTAAATATGGTACTGTATTCATTGACTTGTCTTTTACTTTGCCATTCTGCCATTTCTTAAATTTCCCTCGGGATTAATAAAGTATCTATCTACACACGTGGACAAAATTGTTGGTACCCCTCAGTTAAAGAAGGAAAAACCCACAATTCTCACTGAAATCACTTGAAACTCACAAAAGTAACAATAAATAAAAATTTATTGAAAATTGAATAATCAAAATCAGCCATCACTTTTGAATTGTTGATTAACATAATTATTTAAAAAAACAAACTAATGAAATAGGGCTGGACAAAAATGATGGTACCCATAACTTAATATTTTGTTGCACAACCTTTTGAGGCAATCACTGCAATTAAACGATTTCTGTATTTGTCAATGAGCGTTCTGCAGCTGTCAACAGGTATTTTGGCCCACTCCTCATGAGCAAACAGCTCCAGTTGTCTCAGGTTTGATGGGTGTCTTCTCCAAATGGCATGTTTCAGCTCCTTCCACATATGTTCAATGGGATTCAGATCTGGGCTCATAGAAGGCCACTTTAGAATAGTCCAACGCTTTTCTCTCAGCCATTCTTGGGTGTTTTTGGCTGTGTGTTTTGGATCGTTGTCCTGTTGGAAGACCCATGACCTGCGACTGAGACCAAGCTTTCTGACACTAGGCAGCACATTTCTCTCCAGAATGCCTTGATAGTCTTCAGATTTCATCGTACCTTGCACACTTTCAAGACACCCTGTGCCAGATGCAGCAAAGCAGCCCCAAAACATTACTGAGCCTCCTCCATGTTTCACCGTAGGGACAGTGTTCTTTTCTTCGTATGCTTGGTTTTTGAGTCTATGAACATAGAGTTGATGTGCCTTACCAAAAAGCTCCAGTTTGGTCTCATCTGTCCAAAGGACATTCTCCCAGAAGCTTTGTGGCTTGTCAACATGCATTTTTGCAAATTCCAGTCTGGCTTTTTTATGAGTTTTTTTCAGCAGTGGTGTCCTCCTTGGTCGTCTCCCATGAAGTCCACTTTGGCTCAAACAACGACGAATGGTGCGATCTGACACTGATGTACCTTGGCCTTGGAGTTCACCTTTAATTTCTTTGGAGGTTGCTCTGGGCTCTTTGGATACAATTCCAACGATCCGTCTCTTCAATTTGTCATCAATTTTCCTCTTGCGGCCACGTCCAGGGAGGTTGGCTACTGTCCCGTGGGTCTTGAACTTCTGAATAATATGAGCCACTGTTGTCACAGGAACTTCAAGCTGTTTAGAGATGGTCTTATAGCCTTTACCTTTAAGATGTTTGTCTATAATTTTTTTTCGGATGTCCTGGGACAATTCTCTCCTTCGCTTTCTGTTGTCCATGTTCAGTGTGGTACACACCTTTTCACCAAACAGCAGGGTGACTACTTGTCTCCCTTTAAATAGGCAGACTGACTGATTATGAGTTTGGAAACACCTGTGATGTCAATTAAATGACACACCTGAGTTAATCATGTCACTCTGGTCAAATAGTTTTCAATCTTTTATAGAGGTACCATCATTTTTGTCCAGGCCTGTTTCATTAGTTTGTTTTTTTAAATAATTATGTTAATCAACAATTCAAAAGTGATGGCTGATTTTGATTATTCAATTTTCAATAAATTTTTATTTATTGTTACTTTTGTGAGTTTCAAGTGATTTCAGTGAGAATTGTGGGTTTTTCCTTCTTTAACTGAGGGGTACCAACAATTTTGTCCACGTGTGTATCTATCTGGTGTTAGGTAGTGCAGTCTCTCTCCCAGTTTATCACACTGACAACTTTTTCAGGACCCCTTTCAATGCAAAATGTGTCATTTAGTGTCATTTTTCAACAAACAGGATAGTTAGACCTATAAAAATCAGTCACCTTAGAAATAGGCACCATGAGACAATAACAACATGCTTTCTCCAAGTGACATCATTGTCGCTTCTTTTCAGGCAATGAGATGTTTTTCTTGTGACAAATGCTTAAATGTTTGGGTAGAGTGTGTTTGACCACAGCCGTGATCTCTTCTCAAATGTGGCTAGTTTCGGTGTCTAACCCCAGTAGTAAGCGAGAGCAAACAAAAAGTAAACAGCAAGTGAAAACGATGCTGAAGTCACAAAATAAAATGAAAGTAAGTGCAAAAATTATGGCCCAACACAGGGCACAAACCTCAGCATCCAGGGTGCAACGTCTACACTGCAAAAACTCAAAAATCTTACCAAGTCTGTTTGTCTTGTTTTTAGTCAAAATGAGAAAACTGCTATTTTGTTGCATGTCTGGCTTGTTTTAAGACACCTAAGCTTGACAATCCTGGGAAAATAACCCTCGTGTCACACTGCAGGTCAAAATTGACCTGTGTTGAAGTTTGAAAATGTGTGTGTGTGTGTGGGGGGGGGGGGGGGGGGGGGGGAATATATTTTCACAGTGAAATTTCTGATGTCCACATTTTCAACAATTTTTGGTGGAAAAAAAATGAATTTTTTACTCATTTTAGAAAATATTTAGAAGAATTTTCTTGACAAATTTGCGGGATTTTTTTTAAATTCAATTTTTAAGGGAAACTTTTAAGGAATTATTGGAATTTTCTTCTTGAAGGTTTTGCAAATTTTCAGAAATTTGGGGGATTTTTTTGCTGAATTTTTTGGATTTTTTTCAGACAAGGAAGCAATATTTTTTGGTGCTTGTAAATGAAAAGAACAGGAGGGTTAAACTAAGTTTTCCCAGCTATTTTTAAGATCTCAATATTCTAAATATCATATCTTATTTCAAAAAATCTTACCAAGCCATTTTTCACTTGTTCTGTTGGCAGATTTTTTTTTCACTTATTTCAAGGTAAAAGTTCCTTGAAATAAGTTTTTTTTTTCTTGTTTTGAGAGGGGCATTTTTTCCAGTGGATGACTTGTTAACATTCCACTAGCCTCCAAAAACTCCTGCTTCAAACAGTAACAAAGTCAAAGAACTACTGGACACTACAGCTGTATTTAATGTCCTGGGAATGAGAAGGGGCAATTAGTTCACATTACACATCCATTTAAATTATTATTGACATAAAATAAACTGAACAGAGCAGCTTTGAACAAACAACTGCAAAAGACATAGCTTCAGGAAGTGTAAAGTGACCACTGGTTTACAGCAGAGTACAGAGCAGTTACTGTATGTCAGAAGAGGAACGGCATCTGAACAGTGGGAAATAAATTATGGTTGGTCTTGAAGGGAAACCTGTTATCACTTGACAAACAGCCTTGGCGCTGGTCTGTGAGATCCCAGCCTCAGGTAGTGATGGAGCCAAATTAAACATCCTGCAGGAGTACCTGAGCAGGTCTGTCTGAGGTAACAGCAGTGACTTCATCCTGTGTAAGTTCACTAAATGTGCTGCCAACATCCAACAGTCTGAACAGCCGATTAAAGAAACAATCCCAAACCTCTGGAGCAGCAGCTGAGCAGAATTTTGTTTCTTCATCGACTTCAAGCCCTCTGCTTTCATGTTTGACATCTAAACAATGTTCATATTGTTAAGCTGGTGTGGTGGCAAGATGGCAAGGGTTGGGGGGGAATCATTTTCATAATCAAATTAAAAGAAGCTCACAGGAGGAGACCTGAATCTAATCAGTGACATGCCTGCAGCCATGAGAACAGAACATTGAAGTTTTTCTCACTCCCCTTTTGACAAACAAAGACAGCGGACACGGTTCCATTTGATGATCCAGCAGCTGCGAAGCGTCTGTCCTACAGACCTAAACATCCTTCAACTTTAAACATTAATGGAATGTCCTGCCACAGCCACTTTGTCCGTCATGTAACCCATCTCTCCTTCTTGATTGGGTATGTTGTGACAACCACTGGCCCTGAATCCATCTGAAGAATTGTGCCACAGCTGTGTTCTTTCCTGTTTCCTTTTATTTTCATGGTTCATAAGCTTTTAAGCAGCTCTTTAGTCACTGCATTAAGACACTGCACAACAGATTCAAGTAACTCCTCCATTATGTGATTTATCTTTTCATATTTAAAGTTAGGCCACCCTCTAGTGGAATGAAGGCACATTGCATATTGGCACATCACTTCCTCTTGTTACGTTCCTGAATATTCACATCTGCCTTTTCTCACTATACCTAACTTTCAGTTTACTTCTATGCCTCCCAGAATTAATTTTTAAAAATGGTATGCTTATTTTGAGTACATCCTGCTGATAGGAAACGTGGAGTATTCTTCTCATCCAGGCATTATTTTTTCAGTAAAATACCTCCAGAAAGGGTTGTGTAGTCGTTCCTTTATTACAAATTACAGTAATCGAGACATTATGGATGCTTTACTACTACAAGAGATATTCCAGTGGCTTAGCTTTCAGTAGTATTTCCACAATTTACACATAATGTTTGCATGCAGGGCTGCACAGTGGTTGGCACTGTTGCCTTGCAGCTGGAAGATCCACAGTTTGCGTCCTGGCCGGGTTTGAGATCTTTCTGCATGGAGTTTGCATGTTCTCCCTGTGCATGCATGGGTGTACCCTGGGTACTTCTGATTCCTCCCACAGTCCAAAAGCATGATGAGGATAATTGGTAACTCTAAACTGTCCTTAGGTGTGAATGTGATTGTCTCTATGTGTAGCCCTGTGATAGACAGGGATACTGTCCAGGGTGTCCTCTGCCTTTGCAATATGTCAGCTGGGATAGACTCCAGCCTCCCTGTGACCCTAATGAAGATTAAGTGGTTTATAGATAAAGGCCGGATGGATGGATGTTTGCACGTAACTGTACAGGATATTACACACAGAACTGCCAAAACATATCAACAAAACCACTTTTGTTATATTGTGTAGGCCACCAAAAACTGCTCTGACCCATCGGGGTATGCACATTTGACCTCTACGTGCCAAGTAACATCCACATGAATGCCATTATGCAGGGATTCCTGGAAAACCATTGCATTGTAAGGAGATGATCAATGTCATTCATTCACCTGTCAGTGGTTTTGGCTCATCAGAGTAATTTTACAGCTGTTGCGTTGTGCTTTCATTTATATAAACTTCACAAGCAATGCATCTCCGAAACAGAACAACGGTGTCAATACTCTAAACAATGTTTAATCTAGTTCAGTCAGACTGCATCTGTGGCAAGCTTATACTAAATGCATTTGGACTTGTGGATCAATGACTGTAGGCAGCTGTCGCTTTGAGCTCTGACAACACAGCAAATGTAATTTGTGCGATATCTGTCAGGCACAGAAAAAAAGTCAGACCTCTAAAATTCAGGGAAGCCTGATCAAACAGTATAAACCATGGCAGATGTGAGACATTTGCTTTCCTATAATACGTTGTATGTGATGGCTTAGCAAATCAACATTTAATTAACTGTGTTTTTCACTTAAAAATAATTTTTAAAAAGATGTTCTGACTAGCTCATTCTCATGTTTTAGTTTCCCAAAGTATTTTTTTTTAAATTGGGAGCATTTAATGATCATTGTTTAATTAAACATTGATTTTTTTTTTGATTTAGCTGTTGGTACCCAGTAATTGCTATGCACCTTGCAGACCAGCAGAGGGACATGTGATTAATATTTCTTTCTATTGCAAGAAAATCCATCCATCCATCGGTTATACACTGCTTAATCCTCATTAGGGTCTCAGGGGGGCAGGAGTCTATCCCTTAGGGTGAAGACAGAGGACACTCTGGACAGGTCACCAGTCTATCACAGGGCTACACATACAGACAAACGATCACACTCAGATTCACACTTACAGACAATTTAGAATCACTAATTAACCTCAGCATGTTTTTGGACTGTGGGAGGAGGCCGGAGCACCCGGAGTAAACCCATGCATGCACAAGGAGAACATGCAAACTCCATGCAGAAAGATCCCAGACCCATGCTGGGACGTGAACCAGGGATCTGCAAGAAAATCCATCTTAAGCATTTCTTTTTATTGTAATTGCAACTGTTAAGCATGCAAATGGAGTTTAACTTATGTGACTTACACGGTGAGAAAAGTATACTATCTCTTTGTGTATTTTTGCAGGTGCTGGGTGAACAAATTGTGCAATAAGGCTTTCAGAGCATCTGCAGCTCCGTAGCGCTGTTATATGTTGAGTGTTCTCAAGAGCTCATCCACAGCACTCTGAGGGGAAATCCAGAGCGCTCAGAAGTAGGGAGCACAAAGCACCAAACAGTGCTGCTGCTGGGTTTATCCTGCACTGAACTGAGCTCACACATTGTGGACGTTGGCAGTGTGTGCTGTCATAACTGGCAGGAGCCATTTGGTGCATGGTTTGCAGTGGACTCGAATTGTGAAAGGGAGGCTGGGGTGGGGTGGATAGGCGAGTGGCTGCAGATTTTAGGATCTTCTGTCTGTTTCAGAGGAGAAGGTTTAGGTCTTTTGAAGAAGCACAGGAAATGAAGAGTACTTTAATTACAGACAGGACATGTTCAATTCTAACCTCGAATCACTACAATAGGCCTAAATTATATGAGACTAGAGCATGTTGCAACTCTCCTTGAATGCTAGCAAAGTCCTTCTCACCTGAGATGCTCCATCAAGGTAGAATATCTCAGATGAAAATGAGGCAGGGTGCCGACAGCATCCTAATTCAAATGGCTTCTTCACTCAAAATTACTTTGAGAGGCAACAATTATGCTGTTTCCCTTAAACGCTAGCATACCCTTCTTCTGTGAAATAGAACTCTCAGATAAACATGTAGCAAGACACTAATAGCATTTTCATACAGGAAACCAATACAAACTAAATTAATCTGTATGTGAAGAACCAGCAGGCTGTAATTTCCCTTGAATGTTAGTGAAGTCCTTCTCATCTGATCTCATCAGCTTGATATTGTTGATGCAAAACATACTCAGACACTGCATGTTTTTATGGAAGCAAGGTTGCTTCTCTTCTATTAAAACAAGCCAACTTAGCAACCAGCAAGCAGGAGTTCAAATATGGATTTCATTAAGATAGACACAAGCATAAACTAAGTTTGAATAAAATATTATCCATTGATCAGCTAAATAGCACGCATGACCGAATAGAAACTCCCCCCAAAAAACTTCAAACCTTATGAGGAACATATGCCAAACACTGATTCAGCCCATACACTGTTATTGCAGTTGTCACTTTGAGCATTAGCAATGTTTAGCTGACTGATGTGCCAGTTCAAATTAAAATACACAAAAATTGCAAATGAATATACAGAGATAATTCAGTCATGCTCCCCACAAATTGTATCAAAGCAGTACAGCTAGAGGCTCTTAGATGTTTGGATGTAATATGGTAGCTTAGACAAAGGCTACCACTGTGCAAAACAAGCAGCACAAGAACTGTAGCATGAGTGACAATTTACTTCTTAATGAAGGTGTCCAAAATGAGATAAATTGCACTTGCCAGAGTGTGTCGGGTGAAACATTTGCACATTTCACTTGAACAAATACAACTGGGAGTTAATGGCTGCACAGCTGTAAATAAACCAATCATTATAAAGCAGAATAGAAGTGACTGGTGCCTTTCAGACAATACAAACAGAACTCGCACCAGAAGGGCTTTAAACCAGGATCCCTCAACAAGATTGATTGCACATCAGAGAAGGACTAGTGTACTAAACAGATATTTGGAGACAACTCAACCATAGATCTAAAGACTCAAAATTTGCAATTTATCAAAAGTACTTTGCTCTAACCAGATTTGTTTATGTGACAAAAATTCAAGGATTATTTGTCTGAACTGGGCTGAATTGCAGGTTATGCCTCCTGAGACAAGTAGGGAACCAAAATGCAACAAGAAAAGCAGTCAGAGAGCACAGGACCCTGCCAAGACTGCTCAGTCATTGTATGATTTGACAGATAAGTCTGGGTAGATTTGTAGTAGAATTGCAATCATGTGATCATCAGCAGACAGCTGACGCAGTCTTCACTTGTAGTCATAGTTAGAGTGACGCAGCACCGATATTGCGCAATGATACAAATATCTTTAACAAATCTGTGGGTGCAGACTATAAGCAGCATCACTGCCAAAATCTAATCACTTGTTCCTTGTGTCATTTCTGACCTTCCCCGAAAATTTCATCTAAATCCGATATTCTGTTTTTGAGTAATGCTGCGCACAGATAAACAAACGTACACCAATGGTCACTTAACTCCGCCACGTTCTTTGGCAGAGTAACAAAAATGAAGTTGAGTGTTTAGGTCCAACCAAAATTATTACAGATCAGGTGAATCACAGTTCATGGCATGGGAGAAAATTTTGTTTGAACAATGTGTGGGGAGGGGACACATTAAGCAGAGATCTGGGTGTCCTTCACCAGGAAATTTTGATTATCAGACACTGAATTTTCTGCATTCCTTTATTTCTTGTGTATCACTTTGTACCTCTTCTGCATCAATTTATGGTGTGAAAGTGTTTTTCTGTAGAAAGATACTATCTTTGCTTCTTTCTTTTTTTTTTTACTTTTTTAAAATTATTATTTTACTGGAGGGTCAAATGAATGAGTTCTAAATCCTGAGGATGACACATCCTCTGCATACCTCTGAAATCTACACCTATGCATCTGGTGCTCTATAGGGGCCAGTGGGGGTCTCAGACTTTAAAAGCCTTTTGTGTAAATCTGACAGTGTACTTGAGGCCTCAACAATGAAGCTGTAATCCTTTTGGTGATTAATTAATCTCCCCTTTGAAACTTCATGTAGGGATGGTGTTCTGTCTATGACTTTTTTCTGTTGTTTGTTATATATACTGCTGTTCAAAAGTGTGGGGTCATTTAGACATGCCCTTAATTTGAAAGAAAAGCATTATTTTCCGGTTAAGTTAAATGAATCAGAAATACAGTGTAGACATTGTTATTGTGGTAAATGACTATTCTAGCTGGAAATGGCTGATTTTTCATGGAATATCTCGGGAAAAGAGGCCCATTTTAAGCAACCACCACTCCTGTGTTCTAATGATACATTGTGTTAGCTAACGGTGTTGAAAGGCTAAGTGATGATTAGAAAATCCTTGTATGTTAGAACACGAATAAAAGTGAGTTTTCATGGAAAACATGAAATTGCCTGGGTAACCCAAACTATGTGGAATTAATTATTAATCATATTTGACAAGCAGTCTGTGAAAAACTCACCTGGGCAGTTAGATATAGAAAACAGCAATATATCCCACATGTAAATCCCCTCTGTGTTATGTGTGTGCATATAGTCTATGGGAGTGTGTGTTCTTCTTAAGAGGGGGCAGGCCCGTGTTAGGAGTGTATGATATATGAGTGTGTATACTACGTGTAGTAGTAGTAGTGGTGGTGGTGGTGGTTGTAGCTTCATGTGTTGTACCTGGGAGGACACACAGCTTGTTATTGAAGTGCATCCATCAGTGACTTGAGATGAGCAGGTTGTCCTCCACAGTCACGTGGTCACTGAGCATCCTTGGCAGATCCAGCAGGCTGCGTGGCGTGTCTTCACTAGGTTACAGGATGGACCAGCTCGACTGTGGCCGTGTGTAGCCGCAGCATTTCGTTTGCTTCTAGTTTCCTGCCGCTGGACTGCTCTCAGAAATCGCAGGTAGGTCGGCGAACGCGGCGGTTATGGATGCAAACGCGCACAGCTTTGAGTTTTGAGTGGGCAACTACGCACTGGCATCAGAACGATCCCGAATGCAACAAAGACGTGCACAGTTCGCAAAGTAAATGGCTGCCAAATGTTACAGATCGCCTCGAAGTGAGACGTGCAGCAATGGAAATCAGTGCTGAGGAGTGGGTCCGTGCAGGCAGCCTGTGGTGTTTGTGTGCACGGCTGCTCTGGGAGGCAGACACGTCTTCATTGTGTGCAGGTGGAGCAGCGCTGCTCCGGATCGGAGGCGGTGGCTTTGCCGAGTCCACTACGCTCATCGTGCTTGTTGTGCTGCAGTGTTTCTTGCCTGTGCAGAGCAACAAAAAAAAAAAAAAAAAAAAGTGCATTTACTTGTAGCGCAGAGGAGGATCACATCTCATGTAGTGAGCCGCGTAAAACAGCCCAAGTTGAAGCAGGGGCTGGAGGTGGCTCAGGTCACATAGTAATGACTCAGCATCGTGTGATGAGAGGCAACTACTGGGGCTGTAGAGGGATCCAGAAAGTGGACAGCTTACTGTTTTGTTTCTGTGCAAACCAGATCAGTGGAGCTAACCTGACACCTTTTAGCTTCTGTTTTATAAATAAGGGTTTTCAGAATTGAGTGCAAATATTGATTATTATACCACTTATGTGTGAGGCAGAAGCAGCAGAGTGGGATTTTGAAAGCTGTGCACATGACAGCATGTCCTCCAGAAGGACTGTTGTTAGCCATAAACTGAGGCTTATAATGCATTCTATTCATTTTGGGGAAAAAAAAGATGATTGGCCTCTTGTGATTAAAGGCTCAGTCCACTCTAACAACATGCCAAGTATTTTCTCTCTACCTGTAGGGGCATCTTATCATACACATAGCATAGGTTTGGCTATTATTCAAAGTTCAAGTGTAAAATTAAATTTTATGCAGCTAAATGCTAATGTCAACATGCTAATATGCACACAGTGACAATGCTAATAGGCTTGGAAAGGGTTAGAATATACTGTATGTGAATGAGGAGCTGTTACTTCACTAAATGGTCACAGTAACCAGTAATTCAATTCAAACTTACACATCTCACCAATGTATACTCTTTTGAGTTTTATTTATATTTTTGATATTTTCTGTATTGGTAAAATCTTATTGTGTGGTTGACATTGTTTTTGTTCTTGTTTCTCTATATATATACATATATATATATATATCTATGATGTTGACGCACACTTTATTCTGTTAAAGAACGCGTGGCTTCTGGCTCTTCTGACCAGCTCTTGTACTTAATCGTGAAAAAAACGACCACCAATAGAATCTATATTTACAAAAAGCAATTGTCCAAGCTCACAATTATGAACAGCCATATCATCAATTTATTTACCTTCTGGAGTTCATCAAAATTATCAAAGAGCAAAGTCTTTCCAACAGCCCACCACGTTAAACAACAATAGACCTCCTGTATGCGGCACACCTGTGTCAATCAGGCGTGAACTAACCGTGACGTCACCCGTTGGTTTCAACGCCGAGAAAATGAAGCCCGGATTTTGCTACTTCCTGGTCGCCATTTTGGATTTTTTGGAGCCAGTGATGTAAAAAGCGTCATCAAACAGGCTGGACCGGAGAGCAACTCGGGGCAGGACCAGTCAATGGGACTGTCAATCAAGTATAGCCACGCCCCCTGGCTCCGCCAACTTTAACGATTTATTTAAAATTCAGTATTGATTTATTTTAAGATCGGTCACCTGATCTCTCATTTTGACCATGAAAACTAACGGGAAGAAAATCCTGAGCTGTAGAAAATCAGTCTATCAAATTTTATTTTTTCCAAAAATGAATTGGGGTCTATGGAGCAAAAGCTTTTTGCAGCCAACCCTAGCGGACGGCATGATATTGCAAGTTTTTGACACTTCTGGGTGGGCTTCAATTTTGGAGCCAGATGGTACGTCCATCTTTATATACAGTCTATAGTGTCAATTAGTGTGACCTTTAAATACACAGATAACTAGGTCACAGCACCACCTACTGGTTGCCGATTGAAATGGCTCCAGCATATGATATATGTTGTTTGTTGACCCGGATTTGAAACAGATGTTCTTCTGACAAAGATTGCATTGGGCTCTGCCTTCTTCCACAGAAAAATGCATCCAAATGCTGCTACATTTCCATTTATACTGGCTCATTTTATGTTTTTTTTTTTATTCGTCGCTAATATCTCCTCCTTCCTGATAAAGAACTAAATGTGGCTCCGCTCCAGTCTTCAGTCAGTCGAACTCGGGTGACGTTCACACTTCTCTAAGGTAGCTGTGCTGGTATAGCTGTGTTCACATGAATGGAACTCAAACTATGTCATTAGTCGTTCACGTGAAGGCAGCATGGGCAACTTAGACTCGTGGGGCACGCAGGTGACATGTGAAGAAAGCAATTTTGCCCATATACAGTGCCTTGTGAAAGTATTCAGCCCCCTTGAACTTTTCAACCTTTCACCACATTTCAGGCTTCAAACATAAAGATATAAAATTTTAATTTTTTTGTCAAGAATCAACAACAAGTGGGACACAATCGTGAAGTGGAACGAAATTTATTGGATATTTTAAACTTTTTTAACAAATAAAAACCTGAAAAGTGGGGCGTGCAATATTATTCGGCCCCCTTGCATTAGTACTTTGTAGCGCCACCTTTTGCTGCAAGTCGCTTGGGGTATGTCTCTATCAGTTTTGCACATCGAGAGACTGAAATTCTTGCCCATTCTTCCTTGCAAAACAGCTCGAGCTCAGTGAGGTTGGATGGAGAGCGTTTGTGAACAGCAGTCTTCAACTCTGCCCACACATTCTCGATTGGATTCAGGTCTGGACTTTGACTTGGCCATTCTAACACCTGGATACGTTTATTTGTGAACCATTCCATTGTAGATTTGGCTTTATGTTTTGGATCATTGTCCTGTTGGAAGATAAATCTCCGTCGCAGTCTCAGGTCTTTTGCAGACTCCAACAGGTTTTCTTCCAGAATGCTCCTGTATTTGGCTCCATTCATCTTCCCATCAATTTTAACCATCTTCCCTGTCCCTGCTGAAGAAAAGCAGGCCCAAACCATGAGGCTGCCACCACCATGTTTGACAGTGGGGATGGTGTGTTCAGGGTGATGAGCTGTGTTGCTTTTACGCCAAACATATCGTTTTGCATTGTGGCCAAAAAGTTGGATTTTGGTTTCATCTGACCAGAGCACCTTCTTCCACATGTTTGGTGTGTCTCCCAGGTGGCTTGTGGCAAACTTCAAACCAAACTTTTTATGGATATCTTTGAGAAATGGCTTTCTTCTTGCCACTCTTCCATAAAGGCCAGATTTGTGCAGTGTACGACTAATTGTTGTCCTATGGACAGACTCTCCCACCTCAGCTGTAGATCTCTGCAGTTCATCCAGAGTGATCATGGGCCTCTTGGCTGCATCTCTGATCAGTCTTCTCCTTGTTGGAGGTGAAAGTTTAGAGGGACGGCCGGGTCTTGGTAGATTTGCAGTGGTCTGATACTCCTTCCATTTCAATATGATTGCTTGCACAGTGCTCCTTGAGATGTTTAAAGCTTGGGAAATCTTTTTGTATCCAAATCCGGCTTTAAACTTCTCCACAACAGTATCTCGGACCTGCCTGGTGTGTTCCTTGGTCTTCATGATGCTCTCTGCACTTTAAACAGAACCCTGAGACTATCACAGAGCAGGTGCATTTATACGGAGACTTGATTACACACAGGTGGATTCTATTTATCATCATCAGTCATTTAGGACAACATTGGATCATTCAGAGATCCTCACTGAACTTCTGGAGTGAGTTTGCTGCACTGAAAGTAAAGGGGCCGAATAATATTGCATGCCCCACTTTTCAGTTTTTTATTTGTTAAAAAAGTATAAAATATCCAATAAATTTCATTCCACTTCACGATTGTGTCCCACTTGTTGTTGATTCTTGACAAAAAATTAAAATTTGATATCTTTATGTTTGAAGCCTGAAATGTGGTGAAAGGTTGAAAAGTTCAAGGGGGCCGAATACTTTCACAAGGCACTGTAAACGACTCGCAACTGTGAACCGGTTCTCATCATTTAAAAGAGCCCTTCAAATGACTGACTCATTGCGAACATCACATCTCCACTGCACGCACCACTCTTCTCTGTAAAGGTGTGAAAACATACCTGTGCCAGCATGAACAATAACAAAACCAACTAATATCTGAATGTAAGCTGAGCAACAGCTCGCATTCACCAACTGTGAACTAACAACATGTCAGACAAATTTGGAATTACTAGAAATCATATTTCTCCTCTGTTGGTGGTAGCTGCCTTCCAACAACTCCAACCATCTTGCTAAGCTAACGCTGATGTGGAAACAAAGTCTCAAATCAGGGGCCAGAGTCTAAGACTTCACCGGGTTAAAATGTCCTAAAGCTTCTTTAAAGATCTTCATAAATCAGTAGAAGTCGACATTCAAAGGCAGCAGAGTTAATTTGTCGACAAAAATTCCAAGAGCACTTCATAACAATGTCTGGCATCATCAAAAGTACTGACTGAACAGAACTTTTCATGCCTTTGCATACTGTCAGAGTTGGCACTTTTTCCATGCCTATAGGGTGCATTATTAGATAATTCTGACACCATTATACTTTCTAAATCTATTGGTCAGATCATTGCATCAGATCTTCAGATTATACCATTAGGTCATGCTTTACAAGAGAACATATTCAGACATGCTCTGGCCTCACTTCATGCTTGCCCTTGTTATTATCCTCCGCCTCCACGAAGTGGAAAAGGGGGATATAGGTTTGGCCTCCGTCCGTCCGTCCGTGCTTCCGTGCGTCCGTACGTCCGTCCATCCGTACGTCCGTCCATCCGTACGTCCGTCTGTCCGACATGAAGGGGACAGCTTTTCTCGGAAACTATTACAGCTAGGATTACGAAATTTAGTGTGTAGCTTCACACCATGGACACCTTGATCAAGTTTGAAAATGAGACCTGTGCGATAATATTTAACAGAGTTATGGCCCTTGATCACTATTTTGGATGTAGACTCATAGACATCACATGTGGCGGGGGATATTGATGACCATGTCGTCTTGTTTCTTATGACAGTCGTCTTACATTTTCCACCATTTTGGATTGTATGTTCCTTGTACAAATTTTTAAAAGTTATATTACCTTAAGTAGATACCATTATTTTTTGAGTTCTCTTGATATTTCATTTATTAAAACAATATGATTTGTCTTCACACAAAAAATCCATGTTTTACTTTATGTGACCTTCCACCAACATTCCAGACATTCTCACTGCTTAATTGTCTTTTTTTTAAACCCTCATTGCTACACACACACACACACACACACACACACACACACACACACACACACACACACACACACACACACTGCCATCAGAACATCACTGATTACTAGAATATTCATCATTATGTACACTACCATTCTAAAATTCGCTCAGGAAATTTCGTGTTTTCCAGGAAAACTCGCACTTTTGTTCATGTACTAACATAATTGCACAAGGGTTTTCTAATCATCAATTAGCCTTTCAACATGATTAGTTAACACAATTTACCATTAACACAGGAGTAATGGTTGCCGTAAATGTTCCTCTGTACCCCTATGTAGAAATTCCATTAAAAATCAGCTATTTCTAGCTAGAATAGTCATTTCCCACATTAACAATGTCTAGACTGTATTTCTGATTCCTTTAATGTTATCTTCATTGGAAAAAAGGCTTTTCTTTCAAAAAGATGGATATGTCTAAGTGACCCCACACTTTTGAACATAGTATATTTCGCATGTTTTAACACTACTCATCAATTTAACAGCATTTGATTATATGACTATATCATCTTTTACTTTTTAGCACGTCACACCCAAAAATATTATACTACAACATATTCTACATCAGACACTCCAGTGAAAACAAGGTAGGGCAATTACCAAATTTCAAATATCTTAAGCCTTTGTACTCTTTTGTGGACACTTGCAGAGCTAAAGTCACAAAGAACATGCAGTTATTGTTATCACAGTAGTGTCTAGTCAGCTTCGGGGACCCTTCCATGTGTGTGCACAATGTTAGCATCTATGTATTTTGTGCATGAACTATCAAACATATGCCCACAGTCTCTTGTGTATTTGTAAATGTGGAAAACATAAGGCAAATGTTACGCTCTCCTTGTCCACATGTACACAAGGGTCAGCTGGGGTCTGTATAAATAAGCTTGAGTCCGCTGGGACACCTTCACTTTCGTCCTTGTGTGGCCCAAAATTTGTGTTCGTACACTACACTCCAAGGCAGTGTACAGTTATGAAATGGTGTCTTTAAAGTGATCTAGAAAGCAGAATAATAACTCTGCTCACATGGTGTCCATAGCAGTCTGTGTTCATGTTCACAAGGGAGTATAATGAAGGCCTACCACTGGACATTACTGAGAAACACACGTCAATGTAATGTGTCACTATAATGTGTTGGTTTGCATGCTAATAATCTAAGTACACTCTAGCAACACACACACCAAAGTACAGTGTTCTCGCCAGCACATTTCAGCGTAACGGTATATGTGAGTTTAAAAGATTCCGCTGTGATTACGGCCGTTACGCTGTTATTTTGACAGATAATGTCATGTGCGTTTGTTTTTATCGACTGGGTGCCTATCTAGGTTAATTTATGTCTCCCCACCTCAGCCGTACTTTCCTGTCGATTGACCTGTTCCCATCTAAAATTAAGAGTCGCTTCCAATCTCGGGGTTACAATTAGCATGTCTCGGTTGTTTCCGTGATGCCATGTATGGTGAATAGTGACCTAAATCACGAGCATTTGGAGCATCTGCGTGACGCTCATTGGCTGACATCTGGGCCGGCCGCTTGTGAGATTTAATGAAGGCTATTGTGCGTGCGTGTGCGCGTGCGTGTGCGGGAGGACCTGCCGTTACGCTGTTAAAAAATCCTGGTACCCTGAAGTACTAGACAATTTTTGACCTAATAGACTCTATTAGATTCAGGTATTACATATGATATTGAAATCCATTCAGAGGATAATGTGAGTATCTGTTCACAATACATTCACACTGGGTTCAATATTTGTCATTTTGAATGCTTTATGTTAACTTTCTGGTTAGAGACTAGAAGGAAAATAATGGGAATTACCTAAGTCATTATGCTAATTCTTTAAATAATTTGTGACAAAAAGTAGTAGACAAATAGCCTAGCCGCGCTAGACAACCCACGGCAACAAATTTAATTGTCTGCCACGGTGGGTCTAGTTACCCTCCATAAGGCTCGAGGCTGGATGCTCCTAAAACTGACCGGACGAATCACCATGAAGTGTAGAGTCAGAAGGCGGGCATAACGAAGTGACGACAGAGGCGCGACGATTCTGACAGAAACAACCGGCGCACAATAAACAGTTATCTTTCGACTCGGCTTTGGCCACAGCCCTTAAAGATTTGAAGCTGAAATTCAACTTGAAAGATAAACAAAGGACGGCACTGAAGTGTTTCATTGAGAAGAAAGACGTATTTGGACTTATGCCGACGGGATATGGCAAATCTTTAATATACCAGTTGGCTCCGCTGGTTGGGAAGCTAATGGGACTTAGCCACAATCCGCCGGCGCTGTAGGAAGTACGTCAGCCTATTCGTTGCACTGATTGGTTGTATACCTACCCAATTGCTGCAGAGTGATTTGATAGACAACCTTTTAGCCCGCCTCCCTCCCTGTCGAGCGGCCCTAGACCCTTGTGCCTTCAGAACATGGGTGTTGCGCGGCTAGGCTAGTAGACAAAATGACTGCACTAAAAACCTAACATTAATCTCTCCTTTCAGATAGTGTCCCCCATTTACTGTTGGATTTGTGAAGTGTAAATTTGTGCTTCTACAAGTAATTGAATATATTGATTGGTCTGGAAGAAGTGATTTAAAACTATTACAGAGCCACTTACCAGTACATTTTGATGTCTTTTTCTTTTCTTGTAATCATAGTTAGCTGACCTTCAATATTGCATGTTTTCTGTATTTTTTAAAAACAACATAGTGATCATAGTTGAGCTTGTGACTATCTTTAGTGATAGAAGTTTAAACTGAAGTTGTAGTTGAGGAATGATCAACTCAAACTGATGTCCTTCAAATATTCAAAAAAATTTTTTTCACATTTCTTCCAATCCCACTGTATGTGTGTACATCTCTGATCAATATATTCATACAAAGAGATTTGTTTGTTGCCTACATGCTTCAGTTTTGTCCTTGGTGCTTATATTCTTGCTGTTCTGTATACGCTCTTGGAATTTGAGGCTGCTGTACAACTTTGAGCCACCATCTCTGAGTTTGCAGCCCACTAGTCTGTAAATATAGATCTATAAATTAAGAAATAGCATGCTGTCTTTTCAGAGGTGGCCTGGTCTGGCCTGGAGTAGGGAGAGTGTTTTCAACCGGCAAAAACCTGTGAAAGACGATGACTTTCTGACCAGCAGGGGAAAGCAATGGCTGTCTGTTTCCAGAAGACAAGAGCAGTCTGCACTGACTTTATTTTGGCAGCGCTTCCTGTTGTATGAGGTTACACAGAGTACTGACTTGCATTGGTGCTACTTCAGACTGATATATGGGATTTAACAGGTCAAGTGTGGTTTTGCAGTAACTCACGATCTTACACCCTCCCTCTGCACTGTATGTGAAGTCCTGGCCGTGTTTGTCAGTGTGTTCTGTCAAACTCTGCAAGATGTCTCTGCACTGATGCCAAGACTGATACTTGGTCAGTGTTTGGTCGAAGTTTGTCCCAGATAATATGATAAACCAGTTACAACAAAAACCAGGCAGAATAATCTCTCACTGACAATATAATAAATTTATCATTTTGTTTATATATATATATATGTTACTCCGCCTAGGAACGCTGCAGAGTTATCTGATGATTGACGTACATTTGTCCATCTGTCTGTATGTCCGTCTGTTTGTCTGTCTGTCAGCAACATTACTCAAAGACTAGCGGATTTCGATGAAATTTTCAGGCAAGGTCGGAAATTACATAAGGACCAGCTGATTAGAATTTGGGAGTGATGCGGATTATAGTCTGGAGCCACGGATTTATTAAAGATTTCTGTATCATTGTGAGATGGCGGCACAGTGTCACTGTAACTATGAAAACAAGTGAACACTATGTTCAGCGCAAGGTCATCTTTTATTAAAGATTTCATCTGTCGGAAATGATACAATGACTAAGCAGCCTTGGCTTCATTTTTTTATAAACTTGCTACAAGTAACATTAGCTAATGTGCTGTTATTTGCTAACTTGCCATTAGATGAGTCTGCTACCCATACAGCTATTGTAGCTTACGTTATGTTTTGAATTCAGTTGACGTATAGCTCAGTGCTGCTATCTGCAGTCAGTATAATCACACTAATGTGATCATGACCCACAAGTGAGCAATAGAGAACGCAGAAAGACAAAAGCTAACTAATGACTGACTTGCTAGTTCATTGCATTTAATCAAATTAATTACTTCACTGACTAGCTAAACATTATGGAAACTATCTGAGATAATGTAAGTACACAAATCAACAAAATATATACCATTGCTTTAGACATTTTAAGCATTTTAATCTGTAAATTTGTCTTGGAATACCTTTGAAATAAACTTTTAAAGTGAACTTTTCTGACATTAAATAATCAGGTAATTATCATCAATGTTAGCTAGCTGACCTGTCATGAATATTAATAAATATGAATGTATTAATAAATACATTTAATCGGTGTTCTAGAAAACAGTGAGAAATGGCCCATGCAATATCTAGAGCACCTTCACTTCCCTATAATGTAACAAACACAGCCAATTTACACAATTTTGATAATCTATCAAAACAGTTTCTCATTGATTTTCTTTTAATTGATCATTTTCGCGTCTGAAAATCTTGTAGTTCTTTCTTCCTCAAAGAAAAAAGCAGTGCCATTAAATCTGATTGAACAGGGTCTCTTGTGCTCATGTCATAAACATGGTGTGTTTGTGACGGTATTTATGAGTGTCTGATTGTAGGAAATTAATATCAAGATGATTAATATAATAATTATTGAAATGTAAAATAAAATAAAACATCAAATTAAAAAATGAAAAGAATATAGGTTTAATAATCATTGTTTAGTGATAATTTTATATTTAAAGATCATTACCACTGGTGTCTTGACCCATGTTTTCATTTTACGCTGTCTTGGATCTCTTATTAATATTGTTTTAGATGTAGAGATTAAGTACAGTAAGACAGATGAAAGTAACAACCTTAGCTAATTAAATACGTATGCTGCAGTAATAATACATAAATTATAAATAAAAACAGATAATTAGTATTTATAACATTTGAATAATTTTTCAAGCTTTAAGTTCTGAGTTTTGTAATGTCTTCGCTAATTTTGTTCTATTTCAAAGTGGAGTTCTGGAGTCTGGAAAGGGATTGTTGATGTTTAACGTAGTTAGCATGTGGCACTTTGTTTCCCATTAACAGAACCAAGATTGTGTACAAACTCCAGATTTTTTTCCAACGTACACACAGAATGGACAGTGGCTAGTGGACCATGAGGAGATATTCAGTGAATTCGACGCAAAGCGTATTGAATTAGTGGCGCGCACTTGACCTTTAACCATGAAAAAAACTGGATCATCCTGAACTAGATCTTTAAAGACATGCTTTCCAACCAGCAGATGCAAGGACATCAGTAAAGCAGTGTACTCAGGTGAACATCACCAGTGATACTGAACACTTTGTGATTCATAACTGCCTGTGGACTGGTTTGCATGCCAGTTGATTGAATTCCTGGACCCATCTGGAGGTCGCAGGGGAGGAATCTGAGTTTGGCATCTGTAGCCTAATTTGTAAAGTGCTGCACCAAAGCATAGTTCCATTAGACACTGTGATCCACTACAGTTACCTTGATTAAATGGCGTGCAACAAACGCCAGGTTGCTGAAAAATAGCCACGCAAACATCCGTGCCTCACTGCTCTTGTGCACATCAAAGTGGTAGTTATGGCTCTGAACCCCTGCTAATTTACTTGTGACATCGTGAAACTCATCAAACAAATAGTTTGCAGTCAGAGTCATTTAAAAGATAACTTTCCTCTTTCACAAAACATCTCCACAACACACTACATTAGAGGTTCAAAATATATTGTGTGTTACTGTAAAAATCACACTTTTATTTGAATAGTCGTGCGAACATTCTACATAATTATTAAGTACTGTTAATGTGTGCAGCTATGTAGTAGAAGTGGCTCAAAGTGATATCTGTTTACACCTGTGGCAGCAGTAGTATTGTGACTTAAGGATTAGGAATGTCTGATAATATCGGTAGCCCAATATTGGCATAAAAATGTAAAATCAGTCAATATAATTATCGTTTTTTTTTTTTTTTTGCCTATTATGAAAACTGATAAAATATTGCCTGGATTTCGCTGGAATTTACTGGAGCGCAAATGATGACATGACAATGTTTGCATTTGAGAATGCATCTAATGGGACATTACAATAAAATTAGGCATGATATGCTAATTCCATGATAGGAGATATGCGATGTTACCTAAAAGTAGTTAAATAGCCCACATATATCGGTATCTGTTGATATCGGAATCGGAAATTGAGAGTTGGGCAATATCTGCATATTGGTTATTGCCAAAGGAAAAGCCAATATCGGACATCCCTATTCAGGATATATTCTAAAGATAATTAGAGAAATGACTGCACAGTGGATTGATGGTTAGCACTATTGCCTTGTAGCTAGAAGATCCCTGGTTCGCCTCCCCTAGTGAGGATTGAGCGCTGTATAGAAAATGGATGGATATTGATAACAGTATTAGTATTGGCCTCACAATACATTCCAGTGAACTCATTAACAAATCCTTAAAGCACTTATTCTAGTGAATCACCCTGCTACATTGTGGTTTTCATTTATGATACAGACCCTTGGAGCAATTCCATCATTACTGTTGGCAAAGGCGTAGTTAGTGCAAAGCTCTTGAAATGGGTTTCATCATTGTTGACTTGTTCACGGCAGCAAGTAATTTAAACAAGGCAGGTGTCATAAAATCCCGCTGAAATAAAAAACCCTGGGTATTGTCAAAGTCAACTGTAAGGTTAAGCATTTGCACTTGACACAGTAATCTGATGAAATCTGAAGTAAAAACACTATTTTTGGCTGCCTTATCTAACAAGCTAGTGGCATGAATTTTCAGTCTCATGCTCACATTTGTATTGTAATCAGTGTGTTATCAAAGGCAATATTTTAGTTGCTTTTCCTGCTCAGTCACTAATGTCATCAAAATCATACAGTATCTGTAGTATTGCTTTGTAGTTGAAATTGATGATCAGATGGTGAAAGATTAATGAGATTAATGCCTCGTGTTTTATTACTGCAATGAAATATGTAGTTGATCATTGCAGGAGAGTCCGTCCTAAGTTGCCCCCATCCTTTGTAATGTAGACCAGTCAATCACCAAAGGTTTTGTTTTCCCATTATTTTATGTCTGTTGGCATTCCTCAGCAACACCATGAGTGTCTGTCACATGTGTGTGTCCGCGCCCCCTTCACACATTCAAAGGGCGAGCCATTCAGAGCTCTCTGATTACACAGCTGGTGTGAAGGGGGTGGGACATTTGATATTACTGGTAGCGGTGAGTTTAGTGGAGGTGGGCTGGGCAGGAGCTGGGTCAGCTTTGGCCAAGGTGACTGCACATACCACTGGTGGCCAATTAGTAGACACATGGCACTTCAGACATAATGGAGGGCAGTTTGAGGGGGTGCGGTGAGGTCCTCGTGTTTTTCCATGGCCCAGTCAAACAGGAATCCTGCTTAATGGAAGATGTGAAACAGCGGGAGTTGCTCAGAATGGATCCATCTGTGGTTATGCAGAGATAGGTACATAGAAACTGTCAATTTAATACTTTGTACTACATGTCATCCTAAAAACTTTTAGAATAATTCACCACAATGCAAAACATTCATCCATCCATTGTCTTTAAACCGCTTAATCCTCGCAAGGGGACTGGAGCCTATCCCATCTGACTTAAGGTGAAGGCATTTTGAGTTTTTACACACTAAATCATACTCTACAAACTAGACATTTTACACACAAAAAAGAAAGAACAGAATTGTCCATAATTGTAAAACCTTTGAACATAAGAGAGGAGGTTTGGGGATGACTGAGAAAGACACTGTTGCTCATTCTTTGAGATGCAGCGCAGCGTAAAAAGGCCATATTGTGCACAATAACTGCTTAAATGTTCAAGAGACAACCCCAAACTGGTCTGCATCTCAACAGCTTACTTTTATTTGCGCAGTGCCTTGTGCATAATGTGAGCTATGCACCAGATGTAAATGTCTCCAAGGGAGCAAATGAGTCAGCTGAATAAAACTGAGACAGATGTAGAGGCTCTTATTGTGACAGCAGAGCCAAACAGAGTGGGTCATTTGGGATTTAGCAGCAATATTCCATCATTTCCCATGATGTCTCTATATCAGCAGCGCTCATATTTTATTTGCTTACTTCACTCTATTTTTTCTTTTGTTTCGTTTTTGTACATATTGCAGCTAAACACTGTAAAACCCTTTCACAAAACACTGAACTGTTTGCCTCCTCATAGACCCATGCCATTAAACTACAAGTGATACAGTTAGCTAGATAAATGAAGAACTGTACAACGAGAATGTAATGATTGCACACCAGAAGGACTAGTGTACTAAACAGATATTTTGGAGACAACTCCACCACAGATCTCAAGCCCTAAAACCTGCAATTTATCAAAAACACTTTGCTCTAACCAGATTAGGTCATGTGACAAAAATTCAAGGACTTTTCACCTGAACTGGGCTGAATTGCAGGTTGTGCCCCCTGAGACAAGCATGGAACCAAAATACAACAAGAAAAGCACTAAGAGAGCACAGTACTCCGCCAAGGCTGCTCAGTCGTTGTATGAATACCAGCAAATAAGTCCTGATAGGTCATCAGCAGTCGATTTGTAGTAAGATTGCAGTCATGTGATCATCAGCAGGCAGCTGATGTAGTGTTCACTTGTCATAGTTACAGTGACGCTGTGCCACCATCTTGCAATGATACAGAAATCTTTAACAAATCTGTGGATCCAGTCTATAAGCCACATCACTGCCAAAATCTAAAGATGTGGTCCTTGTGTCATTTCAGACCTTCCGTGAAAATCCGTTTTTGAGTAATGTTGCTAACAGAGACAGACAGACAGACAAACCAACGCCGATAGTCACATAACACATTCTTTGGTGCTATAGTTTTTTATGATTTCTGGCATTACAGCTTTCTCATATTAGGGAGAAGAGACATCTAGGTTTCCTCTCTTTCTGGCCATGGTTGTACTGTTTCCATAGATGTCCAGGTTTGTATTGAGACCCCAATGAGGAAAAATACAGCACAGGAGCAAAATCTACCGTGAAACTGCTCACGGTTCAGAGGGTTAAATGGCAATTGTTTTTGCTGGCCTCTCCCACCCTGCCCAGAGTAATTACAGACTAACAATCATTGGCATGTCCATATGGATGAGAGGCACCTGTTTTTCCTCCACATAAAACCAATGTAGTACATATTTTCTGGTTTGGCATCAACAGAATTATCAAGCAGGACCAATGTGCTTTTCCCCTGCTTCTTTATATGCATTTGTGCCTTCGTGGTTTTCAAATTAGACTGATTATTGAGAATTAATGCCTGTAGCAGCATATGTTCCTGGAAATTCATTTCAAGTGAAGACATCGTGTTACATAAAACCATTTGATCCCTGAAACAACGTCAGTAACTGTAGTCTAATTTGATCAGTCTGGAGCTGCTAAGACGCTATTTGTAAACTTTCATTTCTCACATATCTGTGTGCAGTGTAACACGGATCACTTTTAGTGATGATCCCACTGAGAGTCATCACCTAGCTTTGGGATTTGTCTCACCTCTGAGGAGTTTCTTCTTTATTTATTTTACAAAGCTAGAAAAAAACAACTTGGAATCAGCATGTACAATTTTCTGTGAGTGCTGTGAGCAGTGGTGTAGTCTACGTGATACGCAGGTATACGCCGTATACCCACTAGAAATTTTCCATATTTCCCTATACCCACTTAAAAATGCGCAAAGATACGTGTACCCAGGGGTGTAAACACACAGGTATATGTTGTATACCCACCAGAAAAGGTCCTGAATTTCCATATAACCACTTAAAAATGCGCAAACACATGTATCAGTATGTTTTTTGACATAATGTTCGCTTTCCCGTTCATAAATTTGCCTTCTCTGTGTTAGGAAGCCGTGAAGTTGTATGGGACGGGGGAAGGTGTCTGGCTGAGAACAGGGCTCACTAAAAGGCAGACCGCGGTCCGGATCTGGACCCAGACCCCGTCTCTACGGGTGTAAATTTGACAGGTCGCTTCTATTTTACCGGTGCAGCTTTCCAGTGTTTATCATTGGTCTATCAGCTCAGAAACACACAGACCAATTATGTACGAGTTCAGCCATCCCACGTGACGCTACTCAGCCAATGAAGTCTCTGCAATGCATCGCAGCTCTGCCTTCAAAAACCAGTTGAGAGATGAGGGACAGAGAGGAGGGCAGTAGTGAAGGAAGTTCGGCTCTTTTCAGAGAGCTTTTGACACGGCTTCCAAAGAAAAGCCGGTTCTTTCGGCTCCCATATGGCTCCTAATTTATTATTCTTTGTAGTCTCATGTTTTTGCCTAACCTGGTAAATATGAATCATTTGTATTTTGACAAACTCTTTTTCATTCAGTGTTTTTATGAGAAGCCTTGTAATTGACTCATTTTGTACATTTGCTCCGTTACAAAAACAGGTATTTTTACTTTTGTTTATTATTTCAACAAAACTTTTTTGCTCAAAAAACAAATGAACAAAACTCTGCACATGAACCCACAGAACCAGAACAGAAACAGAACCAGACTCAGTATTCAAACAGTATAAATGTCTTCAGAGCAGGCTGACATTCAGAAAAATCAGATGCCTGAGCTTGGATGGGCTGATACATTTCTTCTTTCAGTGAATATCTGCCGTGTTTTTGAGAAGAAGAGATGGAAGAAGTTGTCTCTCTTCCATCACCTTCACCAGGTGGGGCAGACTGAGGCCTTGTCCTGCCTCCAGCTCAGTGGGTCGTCTGCAGGTTGGATGAGGGCTTCCTCTAGATATGATCCTCCATTACCACATCAGCTGTAGGATTTCTCCTGAATCATCTCCTGTAGCTCTTCCATCAAAGAGGCTCCACACAGCAGACGTTTGAGGTTCCTCCTCCACTTGGTCCTCTAATGGTGGAGGTGTCAGGCTGCTGCTGCTGCTCTTATTCTCTGAACTTTCTTATCAACAGCTCTGTTGTAACTGAAGGCAAGCTTCTTTAATCTGGGATCCAGTAACGTGTTTTCTGCGAGGACAGTGTTAAACTCCATTAAATAAGTTGGGAGTCGACTCTTCAGATTCACTACAAAGCATCGGCTCTTAGAGTCGTATCTTTTGTGCCTTACACACCTCTAGAGGACAGACTGTGGTCACATGCTGACCATGTTTGGCTCAGCAAACAGCTGTAAGGCAGCTTTCTCAACTATGAACATAATCAAAACTAAATATCATTCCAGACTCACCAATGAGCTCCTCTAAATATGTTTGAGAACAGCTCTGACACCATTCAGGCCATGATTGAAAACACTGGCAGGACAAGCAGCAGCTCAGCTCTCCCATTAAGCTGCAGAGATATAAGGGGAGTGATAGAAGACAGAAAAAAATGTAAAAGTGTTCAAATGCTTACATTTATGAGATTTAGGTATTGTTAAAGATGTTAATAAGTTGGTTCAGGTTGTTCAGCCACATTTTTTTTTAAGTTCTTCACTTTTTTTAAGATATACAGTTATATATTAATAAATCTCAATGTTTTTGAACCGTACTGAATTTATTTGACAGTCAGTTTTTGATTACAGGCAGACTTCAATGTAACTACCAGGTTACATCAACATATATCACGCTAATTCAAGTTAGACAATATGATGTTCTGGACCTTTGCTTTAATCCATTTTCTCTGACTGGACCTCTCTGAATTTTTTACCTGAATACCCCTGGCTTAGAAGAAGAGGGACATGAGTCAACAACGTCTAATGATCCAACACCAGTCAGTAGAGGAAAAATAACAAAAAGAAAGCAAAGCCAAATGAAACTATTTCAGTGTTTTAATAAGCCTGTTGCCTGTCCTGTGAATACTGCCGCTTTAGGAAACACTACAGCTGGAGCTACGGTTAACATTTAGGAAAGGGAGCCTGATGAAGAGGAAACATCAGCTCTACCTGATGGCAGGAAGAGGAGCTGCTGACGCTATAACGTCTATAAGTATCTAATTGGTAGTTTGAAATAAAGGAGCTGCTGTTGCTGTGTGTGTGTGTGTGTGTGTGTGTGTGTGTGTGTGTGTGTGTGTGTGTGTGTGTGTGTGTGTGTGTGTGTGTGTGTGTGTGTGTGTGTGTGTGTGTGTGTGTGTGTGTGTGTGTGTGTGTGTGTGTGTGTGTGTGTGTGTGTGTGTGTGTGTGTGTGTGTGTGTGTGTGTACGTACGCACGCACGTGTGAGTACACCCGCACATATGAACCTGACCTGGCTGGAGTATACCCACTAGAAAAAACTAGGCTACACCAGTGGCTGTGAGTGCTACCAAAACTGGACGAAAATAGTGTCACTACATACTATAGATGTTGAACTTTACTCCACCAAGGAATACAGTGGAGTTATGTGATGATCTGCGTATATTTGGCTGTCTGTCTGTTCGCAACTGTACTTAAAAACAGACGGATTTGGATGACATTTTCAGGGAAGGTCAGAAATGACAAGGACCACCTCATTAGATTTTGGCAGTGATGCGGCTTATAGTTTGGATCCACGGATTTGTTAGTATCAAGTAGAAAGTCCAAAAAGGAAGCGAAACGAGTGAGGGCAACATCAGCGTAGTCCAGACAGGGGCCTCTTGTTGTCTGTCAGTGCCCTTTATGTCCACGACACCGATAAAAGCACCACCAGGTTCAAAAGAGATGAATTTATTCATTTAATAATAAGCCCACACGCAACCTTACAGTTGTGAAGCAACAGTGATATATCTAGTGCTTGATTAATTATATAATCAAATCAGATTTAGAATAAATTTTTCAGCTTTGACTTTGAATGTAATAAATCTATTTTGAACTATGTGTGTGTAGGTGTATACTCCTCAGCATACAGTGATCATGTACAGTATGTGCAGTAGCCTAGCCGCGCTAGACAACCCACGGCAACAAATTTAATTCTCTGCCAGGGTGGGTCTAGTTACCCTCCATAAGGCTCGAGGTTGGATTCTCCTAAAACTGTCCGGACCAATCACCATGAAGTGTAGAGTCAGAAGGCGGGCGTAACGAAGTGACGACAGAGGCGCGACGATTCTGACAGAAACAACCGGTGCACAATAAACAGTTATCTTTCGACTCGGCTTTGGCCACAGCCCTTAAAGATTTGAAGCTAAAATTCAACTTGTAAGATAAACAAAGGACGGCACTGAAGTGTTTCATTGAGAAGAAAGACGTATTTGGACTTATGCTGACGGGATATGGCAAATCCTTAATATACCAGTTGGCTCCGCTGGTTGGGAAGCTAATGGGACTTAGCCACAATCCGCCGGCGCTGTAGGAACTACGTCAGCCTATTCGTTGCACTGATTGGTTGTATACCTACCCAATTGCTGCAGAGTGATTTGATAGACAACCTTTTAGCCCGCCTCCCTCCCTGTCGAGCGTGCCTCGACCCTTGTGCCTTCAGAACATGGGTGTAGCGCAGCTAGTCTATATGTGCAGTACAGTTTATATGCTTTGTTATTGGTCAAATATTCCTCGTATCTGACCACTAACTTCCTCTCCTCTATCCATTCTCTTGTAGGTTATGCCACCCCAAAGGCTTCCTGGATCTCCAGCCGTGAAAGAGAAGGGCTGATCCCCGTCCTCCTCCAGGTTCCCGCTGCTCTGCACCCCATCTTTCCCTCCTTCCTTCTCCTGCTAACTCCCCTTTCCAGCGGCACAAACCCACCCGACTCTCACACCTATATAATCCCTGCCACCCTTGTCATCTTCCACCTCTGAGAGTGTTTGTCCAGTCACTTCGCCCTCCCCTTCCCACAGCAATTCCTTACCCAGTCTCCTAGTTTTATTCCAGCCACACGAGCTGACATTTCCTGCTGGCCCCTGCTCTCCTGAGAGGTCTACTCTTTACCTACTGGCTGCTTGCCAGGCCCCATGGCTACAGGAGGACATGCCCCTGACATAGATGTGTTGATCAACCTACAGCAGGTAGGAATTATTCTGTGATGTTAACTTAATTTGTTGATACAAAACAATATATAGCAAACAGTCATTATTTTACTGTACTTGGCATTGTTGCCTTGTAAAAGGAGATATGAAAGTGTAGATTTTTGCACTTTTCGGTTCCATGCAGCTCTAATAATCAGCATTTCTTATAACTTTTATTTATTCAGAGCTAGTCAGCTCCACACTGGGGAGATTCTGTTGTCTTTTGGCATACACTCCTCTCAGGAGGTTCATTGTCCAGGGCTTTTAAATAGCCTTGCATAAAAGCCAGTAACTTTCAGTCTGATGTGAAATGCCTTAATTAGACCTGAGCGCTGAAGTGTTGAAGAACACTGTCAGAATCACTGGGGCAAGGAAGGCAACTGACAGTTGTGCTCTTTCTGTGTTTACTCCACTCACAGGTGTCTATTACATACAAGCTTGTGCATATTTGCTGTTTAGTTGAGTATTCATGTTAAATCTCCAAAATTGCTGAGCAGTCTGAAGTATTTTGGAAATCTGGTTTTCACCTTCTGTCAAAGAGTGCTATGAGATGTTTGAGTTCATTAAATTTAAACCTTGAACCAGAATTGGTTTAGCTTAGCTTATCATAAACAGAACAACTAGGGGGAAACTAGTAGCCTTGCCCATTTCAAAGGTATCAAAAGTAGTCTTACCAGCTTGACTATGTAACACATATCTTTCTTTTAAAGTCCTAGAAATATATAAAAGTACACAAACGAAAGTTTACCATTTGAGAAAAATAATTCAAAATGTCAACCAACCAGCATTTCTCAAGCATACGAATAACTACTGTATGTCTCATTTGTGTAATCTATACAAACAAAAATGCAAAAAGAACAGTTTGTGGTTTTATGTAACTTTCTCTCAGCAAAACAAAATTGTTGCGGTGTCCTCAGGGTAGGTTTGTTGTTGTCTGTTGTTGACCTCATTAGGGTCACGGGGGGCTAGAGTCTAACCCAGCTGACTTAGACTGAAGGCAGGGGACACCCTGGACAGGTCACCAGTCTGTCACAGGACTACATGTTGAGACAAACAAGCACACTCACATTGATACCTACGGGCAATCTAGAAACACCATTTAACATCTGCATGTTTTTGGATTATGGGAGGAAGCCAGAGTACCTGGAGAAAACCTACACATGCACAGAAAGAACATGCAAGCTCCATGCAGAAAGATCCCAGGAAGACCTGGACGTGAACCGGGGATCTTCTAGCTTCAAGGAAAAAGTGCTAACCACACAGCCACTGTGCAGCCAGTCCAAAAACATGCTGAAGTTAATTGGTGATTCTGAATTGTCCGTAGGTGGCGTTTCTAGATTGTCTGTAGGTATCAATGTCAGTGTGATTGTTTGTCTGTACATGTGGTCCTGTGATAGACTGGTGATCTAGGCCTTCACCCTACATCAGCTGGGATGCACTCCAGACCCCCCATGACCCTAATGAGGATCAAGCGCTATATAGATAATGAATGGATGGATGGATGGATGGATGAACGTTGAACATGATTTGCCCTTTTCAACAGTCAGTTAATCTTTGGTGATGCAATATTAAAGAAAGCCAAGGAGTAGGTGAGGCACTGTATGCAAACATGGACGACTAAGACATGAAGGAGAGTTGGACTTGCAAATCAGCTAAAATCTTACAATGAGAAAGAGATCTGGACAATGAGCCTGTAGCAGATGTTACCCTGTCCGTTTGTGGAATGGAGTCTCAGCAAGCCTGTTAAACTGTCTCAGAGCTGCAGTCGGTTGCCTTTTTAGTAGAGATGCAGCATGGCTGGAAGCTTGAGAGCGAAACAAAGGAAGTGAGAAAGCAAATCTTTAAATTTGCCAGATAGCTTTGAAATATTTTTTTGATTTAGTGTTATCTCAGTTCTTCGCTGCAACATTCATTTCACAATTTCACACCAATCAGCTGCCAAATAGCTTGTTTATTGGAATCCAGGGAGCAATGCCTGTGGATCGGTAAAATGTGCTTTATGCTGCACTGTAAGCTGAAAATAATAATTGTTGTTGTTCTTGTTCCCTTTTTCCCAGACCTTGTATTTTTCTAGCTGGATGTGGTATTTCAAAAGGAAGCGTTGGGCTGTAACTGTTCTCCAGCCCCCAGGCGAATGCTGCCCTTTGAAACACCATGTGTATCATGAATGTCAAAAACAAAGGGCTTGTTTCTGTTCTTTCTGAAGGCATTTTTTTATATTGTTGCAACACAGTAATAAAAACAGACAGCTTGAATTCCAGTAAGCTGTGCCCTAAATTTTTATATTTAGTTAAAAGGGAAATTTATTGACAACAAGCAGTTGTGTTTTCTCAGATTTTACTCAACAATTTGATAACAGTTTGATGTGATTAGAGAATTTCTCTTCTTGAGATCAGTAGAGTATATGAAAGAAAAAATATGTCCGTCCCTTTTCCATTCACTGTGTACACTAACATTCTAAAATTTGGAGTTACCCAGGCAATTTCATGCTTTCCATGAAAACTCACACTTTTATTCATGTGCTAACATAATTGCACAAGGGTTTTCTAGTCATCAGTTAGCCTTTCAACACCATTAGCTAACACAATGTAGCATTAGAACACAGGAGTGATGGTTGCTGGAAATGTTCCTCTGTACCTCTATGTAGATATTCCATTTAAAAAATCAGCTGTTTCTAGCTAGAATAATCATTTATCACATTAACAATGTCTAGACTGGATTTCTGATTAATTTAATTTCATCTTCATTGAAAAAAAAATACCTTTCTTTCAAAAAAAGTGACCTCAAACTTTTGAACCGTAGTGTACATTATAGACACACAGGCGAAACAAAATGAACCTTAACATCTCAGAAAACGTACTTTAAGAAGGATGGCTGATGTAGCAGAATACCTGGTATACTACTGGTCACTTTCAGTCATCATACCTCGCTGAGCTCACTAGTTTGCTAACTGTAACATTGTTAGTTTGGTTGGTGTTTTTGTGGAGCAGGTTACGTGGATTGCGCAACTCTACCAAAAAAGCTACAATAGCTTTCTCAGATTTATAGTGTCCAGCTCTCTGTTCCCTTCAACGTCAGTGTTGGATGCTAAACTGGCCGATCTGCATGTCAGGGGTCACCAAAGCTGACGGAAATGCAGAGATTCCATTAAGTCATTGATTTTGCCATAAAATTATGCAGTTTGAACCACTGGTGTGATTGGGCTCTTATCCTTGCTCTCATTTAGTACCATAGAATTTCCTCTCACAATGGAATGATGGTTATCAGCAATGAAAAGAGCACTGAAATGTCTATAAGGCTGAATTGTTCCCTCAACACATAGATGACTCACACTCTGTTGAAAAAGCTCACGGCCTGCATGGCAGGATGCTTCTAGCTTTGCTTTGAGTGAAACAGATTAGCCTGTGTTCTCAGGGAGAAACGGCACTGCCAACTAAGTAGGTGATGTGTCATTATGCACAGTGAGGACCATGTCATCCATGGTGTGCTGAGCATATTGTGACACCAGTCGGAAGGAAATAACAGGCTGAATGCTTGCCGACATAAGTGGACCCCTCAATTTTCTACCCTCAATTACTTGTGAACTCTGCATCTAAATCCCGCACCTACAGAATCCACAGTGACTGAACATCTTCTCTGCAGTTACTTCCGATCGCTGATTGATGGCGGTAGGAGAGACTTTGTTTACTGTGGTTTGTCGAAGGATGCATCTGTATGAAGGTTATGAAAGCAAATTCCTGCAGCCCGTCTGAGTCTGGGTTGCCAGAGAAACATTGCCAGCTGCTGCCAGCTTATGTCACCTGCAATTTGTAAAGAGACGCCCTTTATGGGTGTTGGTGGTTTATCCATTGCATGGGTGTCTTAAGATGCTGTTTGATTCAAACAACACCGACTAGGTTCTACATTCTAACTCTACCTGAATTTTTTTTATCACTACTTGTGCCCTGGAGCAGTGTTTATTTGTTTTCTTCTCATGTCCATGCATGTGGAGGTAGCGTGCCAAGGAGCATAATGAATTGAATTGGACAGTGCTGTATGTATTTGCAAAATGCTTTATCATGCCACGTGCATGATCATATTAATTTATTTAACCACGCCCGATGGGTACATCGGCGGGGTTATTGCATTCGGTGCGGTATCTGGCTGGGTAAGTATGTATGTATGTATGTATGTATGTTTGTATGTATGTATGTGGCTATGTCCAGTCCGATATCTCTGCAACCGCTGAAGTCAGGATAATCAAACTTGGCACATAAGATCAGTCTAAGGTCCCCTGCTCAGTTGTGGAGTTACAGGTCAGCAAATCAAGTAGGGAGGGAGATACGTACGATGATCAAAATTGATACATATTGCATCAGTTGTATAGGGAGGACAGGGTTTTCGCCAGCAGAGGGCGTGGTTCTGCCCTCTACTGAAGGCTCATCTAGTTGATGAAAATCTTTACTTTAGTTGCAGTCCTTAGTGTGCAGGCGGTCAACATAGGCTTCACAAAAATACATCCAGCAAACTTAAACTGCTCCATTTTTGGTCAGTTGTTGCAAGCTCCTGTTGTGCAGCGTCATACTTGTTGTGTTTCCATAATGTATTGTCATGCACATTAAAAGTATGACATTATTAAAGTTGATAAGAAGAACAGAGTTAATTCACGTCCTGGCTGATGGAAACATCCACCCATCTATCTATACACTGCTTAATCCTCATTAGGGTCATGTGGGGCTGAAGTCTATCCCAGCTGACTTAGGGTGAAGGCAGGGGACACCCTGGACAGGTCACTGTCTGTCACAGGACTACATACAGAGACAAACAATCACACTCACATTCACACCTATGGACAATTTAGAATCACCAGTTAACCTCAGCATGTTTTTGGATGCACTGCACAGTGGCTTTGGCTTAGCACTGTTGCCTTGCAGCTAGAAGATGTGATAGACTGGTGACCTGTCCAGGGTGTCCCCTGCCTTCACCCTAAGTCAGCTGGGATAGACTCCAGTCCCCCTGTGACCATAGTGAAGATTAAGCGGTGTATAGATAATGGATGGATGTTTTTGGACTGTGGGAGGAAGCTGGAGAACCCGGAGAAAACCCACACATGCACAGGGAGAACATGCAAACTCCACGAGAAAGATGCCAGTGGGGGATCTTGGAGCTGCGAGGCGACTAGGGATGGGAATCTTTGGGCACCTCACAATTCAATAACAATTTAGGAGCTACGGTTTGGTTATGAAATGATAATTGATGCATCTTTAATTTATGTATATAGATGCACTTTGCCTTTTCCAATGAGGGTGGCAGCTTTCTGATTGCTGCCTCGATTGTTCTGTGGTCGGTTGCACCACTAGTAGCCGCAGCAACAACAGCCTGCCGTCTGCCCAACTATTCGGTTGGATGGAATCAACTTACATGGCTTCTCATAGATAAATAGATAGATAAAACCTTTATTGATCCCACAGTGGGGAAATTTACGGTGTAACAGCAGCAAATAGAAAAACAGTTTGACTAAAAAGAGCAGGACACAGTGCACACAGTGCATAGATATAGTATGTTTGTTGTGTTGCCAAAGTATTTGAGTTTTGTACGACACTGCTTACATATAACGTGGCTTTTGGCCAGTTCACTTCTGCCCTCGACGTTGTAGAAGCCGAAATGTTTCCACACGTCTGCTTTTAAATTAGAAGGAGCTGTTCAGATGTCACAGCGAGGTGGCTGGGGGTCAGCCATGTTTGTTTTCCTCTGTGCATGTGTCGATGTGTCGACTCCAGGTGCGCATCCCAAAGTGTCCTGGAGATGACATGTGCCGCGCTTCTTAGTTCCGCATTATTATAGCATTCCGTATTACTTTAATAAACAGATTTAAATAATCGAAATTTGGACATTAGTGAATCGATTCAGATTTGTACACTTCCAAATCGCGCTGCATCTAAAAATCGGAAATTTTCCCCACCCTCAGAGGCGACAGTCCTAACCACCAATGCACTGTGCAGCCCCTGATAGAAACACCTTCTCCTAATAAGTTCTGATGTAGCAAACATACTGGTGAGCTGTTTCTGCTACTTTGCTTGTCTTTGTCTCTTGAGGGCATGAAACATGGTCCTTACCAGCTGACTTTAAGGAATACTTACAACTTCCCCAACTGAAAACAATGCCTGCTGGCTTCACTTAGATGGCTGACTGGCTATTTGTTCGCCTTCAAGGTTTTTTGTTGGTCAACAAACACCCCTTTTTCTTTTTTCTGGCTATATCTGACAACCACTACAGTATATTAGAATGTGATAAAGAGTCTTAGAACAACATTTGCAGTATAATTCCATTTGACGGCACCTTGCAGCTACTACAATCATGTTAGAATAACAGCATAATTCATAAATCACAACATGACAGAGAATGTGAAATTAATTTTTTAAATAACCTTAATACTGAATGGAATAATTAGCATTTTCACTAGTAGCTAGCTAGTATAACATTTGGAATTATGTCTTTATTTCCTTTGTATTGATCTTACAGTAGGCATAAACACATAGTTGAGTACACTTTGGCATCACTCCAGTGGTTCGATTGAACTAAATCTGTTAGCCAAACATTTGTTAGCCACAGATAATAAAATAACACCTGAATAAAAGTGCTCTTTATTGCTGCTACTGTTTGATATTGCGAGTCCAAAGGAGGTAGGAGAAAAAATTGGGCTTGTGAGCATTTAAGTGCATGCAATAATTGGACCTTATTTAAGAAAAGTTTGTTTTCTTTCATTCTATTTTTAAAAGAAATGCTATTCAGTAAAAAGGCACACATGTTTAAATAACTGCTCATAAACATCAGCTGTACAGTGCAAAGAAAAGCAAAACACTGATGCTGATATTTATGTCAGTTGCGATTTGTTTGTCTGGGAAGTGTGCCAGCTCCTTCAATCAAAGAGGACCGGCATGAAGGGAAGAGGAAGCTGCGAAATAAAATGAGCAGGAAGCAACAGAAAGCAGAGGACTTCACTGGGGAATGCAAACTGACATATTTAGCATATTTTTATCAGTCTGAATTTTACTATGAAGGATTATCAGTGAAAAAAATCACAGTTCACAACTGTGTGATGGAGGACCAACATACTGAGTAGAACTGTCACACACTGAGGCTATAATACTGCACTGCAAAGTGTTCTTTGTTGTTCCTCTCAGAAATAGGAGTGTAGGGGCTGCTAAAAATGAGTCAAAAAGCATTTGTTGATTTATTTAACTGGTTTGACTTGCAATTGTAGTTCATCTGAAATATCCCTTGTGGAAAATTTTGGATTTTTTTAGTTCAGATTTGGCAATTTATTACAGACCTGCCAACCTGTACGCATTTTGCGTAGCAGGTACGCGATTTGACATCAAAATACGCTGGTATGCTCCGCCTTATTAAACTACTCAAAAAGCTGCAGACATCTGTGAGTGCTGTTAGAAATGTGGACGTGCAATTCTTATGCCTGACAACAGGATGCAGCAGTGTAGTGGTTCAATTTCAACCAATCATCATAGAGTAGCGGAGAATAACGAGTGTGCCGAACCCTTGTTGGCCCGCTCTCTCCTGTCCTCTGCCTCCATCCGCCTCTCTCCCCGTTCCCTGTGCCCCCACTCGCAGCAGCTGGCGGTTAAAATGGTAAAATGGTGTGTGTGTGTGTGCGTGCGTGCGTGCGTGTTTGCGTGTGCATGTTTGCGCGTGCATGTGTGACATAGAATATAGCAGCTAAGCTAGCTACACAAGTGGTACTCAAAATATTTCGCCAAGGTTGGCAGGTCTGTTATTGGACGTAAATGTCCATTTTAACACAATTAATGCAACCTCTTGCAGTGTGTTTGACTTGAAGTTCAGTTTTTTTCTTTAAAATGAGAAACTTCTGGTGGAGCCAATTGTGCCAGATTGATTCAAAGATGTGTTCAGTGAGTCAGACAACAAACGTGAAGGGCCAGGAACCGGAATCAATACCGGACTTAATTATGGTTATCTTATTTTTCATTATTATAAAGAGAAGCAACCAAGACTTAATTGAACGTGTTAAAGACACACAGCAAGTTTGGAGACATTTAATAATGTGGTTTGTTTGTCTCCTTTCACAACTTAATTCAGTGGGTTGAGTGAACTCGAGCAGAACATTCATTTACAGCTGCAGCTATTGATTGTTTTTACTGTATATTCTGCTAATTTTCTCATTAGTTTACTGGATAATAGGATAACAAATAAGTTAGTCAATATGCAATACAAAAGACAAAATAATGCAGAACTTTTCACATAAACAAAAGACAACAAAAATGGTTTCCTCCATCCATCTATTATCTAGACACTGCTTTATCCTCATCTGGGTCGCGGGGGGCTGGAGTCTGTCACAGCAGACCAGGGTGACGATGTTTGTTTGTAGCTGTATTACTGCTGGTAGCTAAATCAGCTTTAGTCGGTCTGACAGGTGACAGAACTCCACACTACTGACTCATGTGATTAGCTCAGCTTCAGTTTGCTAGCTGCCAGTGTGCTGCTTGTTGTTGACTGAAACAGAGGAGTCATGTACTTGAGTCTGCACTTTGTTAGCCTATATCTCAACTAGCAGTCATATTGATTTATGTTAAATGCCAACGTTAACTTGTATCAAGTCCCTCTATGAACAGGAGGCTCTGAGTTCATTTCAGTTTCGAGCTGCTCTTGTTTATAAGTTCTGAGATAGAAACATAAAAAGAAGAAATCAGGAAGCTCTTGTGCCAGATATTGCTCCGAAAAAATCACAGTTACATGAGAATAAATGCTGAGGATAGCACTAAAATATAAGTATGTTGTACTACTACTAATACAAATGAAAATAAGCTAAGAATAAATTCATACTCGAGAAGTAAGAAATAAAGCTGCATGCTTAGATTTACGATAACGAGCAGAAATGGAGAATAAAGGGTAGGATGCTCATCATACAGATCTGAAGATATATGGAAGAAACACAGGTCAAATTGTGTTTAAATTTACCGTTTTGTCATCAAATTAAACCATGACACATTGCAACACACAGTTGTGGACTCACTACCATTTGTTTTAAAAAAAAGAACAGCGTATCATACTATAATAAAGGCACTAAAGCCAGTTAAGCTGCTGAGGAACTGGGCCAGTAGTGTGTCTGCTATAGCTAGAAACCTGCTGCTGGCAGCAGAAAAAACTATAGTTGTTCCAATCTCATCTGGATAAGAGCCTTTAAAGACTTTTATCTTCGGGAAAGGAAAGAAAACAATACATTGTGTATCTTAATTGTTCCAGCATTTTATGGAGACTGTAGACTTCTACAGTACATTGTTAAAACAATTTAGATATTCTGGATGTCTTGCTCATGATTTCATACACAGTTTTCACTATTTTTAGCACAAATATACATTTTTCAAACTAGTACACTGAATAGTAAATTTGGGTTTAATGATAGATTTTAATGATGGACCTCAGCAGGTTCATATGTTGCATTGGTGTTCAGCTATTACTATGCAGTAATCCTAGCCCTCTTGGTAACTTTAGACCTGTGAATTGAAGGTGCAGCACTTTGGAAGTGTTTCCTGATCACTAATGTCAGAGCAATTGGTCCTCACAAACAAGGCAAACAGACACACACACACACAGGCCCTCCTGAATACTAGTCAGCAGCTGATAAATATTTTAATGCATCTCTCTGTCTCATCATTGCACTAAATATGAAATATTCATGCTCTAGTAGAAGTTGGCCAGTTCGTGAGAAAAGGTTAAATAGCATATTTGTAACTCAAGTGCAGCTCGGCTCTGCTGATCAAACTTTTAATTGAAGCCTCCCTTTCTTGTAATTGATTAGCGGTGGCCAGACCAGCCGCAGAGAAGTTTCATTTTCATGCATGAAATATTGTGTTTGATGTAGATGGTAACCCACAGTGATAACTCTCACAGTAAACAGGCTGGGAGGGGATAAGAGCCCCTATCCAGAATTAATTATCAATATTTATATTAGGAGATTTTAGTCTCCACCTCCACAACATGTCACTAAAAAATGCATTAGATAACTGCTATGTGCTCTAGTGGTTTTAGAAAACACATCAAAGGGGCCAACCCTAGTGACTCCTGTGTATGTTTTACATTTTCTCCCATTAATAAATGAGTCACATGGTGTGTGTCAGTGTCAGTAAATAGTTTCATAGATATCACTGTTCCCCAGAGACCAAAATGACTTGATCCAGGGGCCTTTTCTGTCCCGCAAATAGTCCAAAAGTCAATGATATTCAACAAAAGCATCTAATAATCAGAAATGAGACTTTTAATGATGAATTGTTATCGCTACAGAACATCACAATCCACTATTTGTTATAGCTCAATGCAAAACGTCTCTCCGAGTCAGTTTTTGGTAACCATGCTATCTGAGTAAAATTAAATCCATATTTACTACAACTATAACTATCTGCAAGAAAGCAGCTAGTGTAAAAGTTGGTCTGTTATAATTTTTTTTTAGAATTAATAAAAGAAAGTAGCTGCACTAGTTAAAATTATAGCTCAGTAGTGTATAGGTTCTAAATGTGAGTGCTTTGCATGCTACCATTAGCCTAGCCGCACGAGACAACCCACGGCAACGAATTTAATTCTCTGCCAGGGTGGGTCTAGTTACCCTCCATAAGGCTCGAGGCTGGATGCTCCTAAAACTGGCCGGACGAATCACCATGAAGTGTAGAGTCAGAAGGCAGGTGTAACTAAGTGACGACAGAGGCGCGACGATTCTGACAGAAACAACCGGTGCACAATAAACAGTTATCTTTCAGCTCGGCTTTGGCCACAGCCCTTAAATATTTGAAGCTAAAATTCAACTTGAAAGATAAACAAAGGACGGCACTGAAGTGTTTCACTGAGAAGAAAGACGTATTTGGACTTATGCTGACGGGATATGGCAAATCCTTAATATACCAGTTGGCTCCGCTGGTTGGGAAGCTCATGGGACTTAGCCACAATCCGCCGGCGCTGTAGGAACTCCGTCAGCCTATTCATTGCGTTGATTGGTTGTATACCTACCCAATTGCTGCAGAGTGATTTGAAAGACAACCTTTTAGCCCGCCTCCCTCCCTGTCGAGCGGTCCTAGACCCTTGTGCCTTCAGAACATGGGTGTAGCGCGGCTAGGCTATGCTACCATCAATTCCTTGCACATTATTCTGTGTAAAATACTGCAGCTGTGCCAGTAAAAACAAAGCATTCATGTTTAATTGCAATAGACTAACCTCCATACAGTTGTTTTACATGAGTTAATCTGAAAGGTTGTTTTGTCCTTCATTTCCACTAAGAAGTACCACTTTGGCTCTTTCTTCTTTTGACAGAGCCATATTTGATCTGTGGAGGCAAAAATGATTATTATATATTAATTACAGTTATCGAGATTTCCTATGTGTCCAGACTTACATAAATGCATCCAGTCAGATGTGTCTTAGAGTGACTGCCTCCATGAGAAGGGACTGTTTGGATGTTAACTGACAAACACATTTTTTACTTTTGTAAACCTGTATGATGAAAGTTGTAAGATGTGATGCTATGCTACAAGTCGCTATGCCTCGTATGCTGTATTTGATAAATTCACTTTTGACATTAGTCAAATATAAAAGATTTAACTGAAGCCCATCAACAGAAATATGTAACATTCACCTCTAATACACTGAAGTTATTGTTTTAGCAGTTCTGAAAATGTCACACTGAAACACATTACAATGACAAACATCTACATTTTAAATTATTCCTTTGATTAGTTGCTAAATGTAATATCTATTGTCTTTAAAATACCGTAGCATTTGAAATCACTTTGAATCACACTGTATTGTCTGTCATCCTATTCCTATTGAGACAGAGCCTCCACCACCTGGGCGGGGTTTGCCCACCTCCTGTGTCCTTCCACCCCAACTGACTTCAAAGCTGACATGAAAGACTTTAGAGTCATTTGCACCAACAGAGCTTGAGCAGAGGAAACCAGGTTTTCCTTCTCCGTTACATCCTCAGCTTAGAGAATTACTCCTTCTTGCATTTCATCACGACCATTAAATTCAGGGTCTTACTCTGATGAACAGAGCAAGTTAAGCAAATGAGGAAATGAATCTGGAAATTAGCTTGCAGGAACACAGAGCGTCTTAAATAATGAGTACAACTGAACTGGGGCCTCCAGTGAAAACAAGGCTTTTACAGCTCACTCAGTTTAAAATCTCCCTTTTCTATTCTATCTGGCTACGTCTGCCTCGGTCTTGTGTAGATAGGTAGCTCGGATCATTAAATGCATCCTGTCCCTTCATCCCACTGGTAATTAGGAAGTAATGGAGCCCTGGCATAGAGAAATGTGAGACCACTGAGCAGTAGCCAGAGAGCTCACTGTGCCAGCACCAATCTGGGGCAGAGGGAGCAGCCTGTCCCAGTGATTTGACCTATCAGAGGCACCGATCCTCCGAGGCAGGACACTCCCATCAGCCTTCACTGTCTCCAGGGGCTCTCTCTCGTGCATTAGGTCTTTGCCGCTTAGCACTTTGTTGTATTGATTTGATGTCTTCTGCAAATGTAGTGGAGGATATACAGACACTACGTGGCTATTCTAATGCTACAGGATTGTTTTAAACTACATTTTGAAAAAAAGAAAAAGCAATTTCTGGCTTAAATGTGGGGAAACAATGAAAAGCTTTGTTGCTGCTATCCACAAATCAAAATTTTAAGTAGACACATGCTGTGTGTTGTGCTTCTCTATAAAATAGGAACTCCCCCACATGTCTTTGTTCCTCCCAGATTGGCATTTTTACTGTAATTTGGCAAGAATATGCTCCCTGTGTGGCTGCTATTTCTGATTTCAGAGCAAAGCTGTGTCATGCTAAAGGAGTATCTGATTGGACTCCCCGCTTGGGTAATACATACACTTTAGCAATCAGGGTGGCACAATTCATGTAATCATCCAGTTCCACATTCATGGCAATGGCGGTGTCTTTCTGCATGAATAGATGTCCTTATGCATCAGAACAAAAAGTCCCCTATGGATTCCATAACAAACTGAAAAACTGACTGCCACATGATTGGCCATATCCCCTTTATGTGCTTTAGGACAGACAATTGCACTTTCGTATTCCCAAACACCATGTTGACTCATTTTTTTCTGTCACGTTGAAGGTGAAGGTGGAGGAGGAAGATGAGGATGGATCTGTGGAGGAACAGGAGGAAGAGGAGGAGGAGGAGGAGAACTGGGAGAAAGCCCTGTCTGTGGAGCGCTTCGGAGACATCATCAGTGACTCTGCTTCCACTAGTGGGGACAGGATGGGCAGACACTACACTGAGAAGGACTTTGAGTGTAAGCAAAGCTACCATGTTCAGTTTGCATGTACCGTGACTGTCGGGACCACATTTTATTATAGCCACAGTGACACTATAAATATTACAAACTGTTTTTGTAAGTTAGCATAACCCACATTATGATCCTAAAGTAAGCTAATGAGATATGAATTATAAATGACATTTTATTTGTTATATTTCAGGCTGAAACTTACTCCTTATCTTCAGACTTGATTTGTAGTATTTTCATTCACATTGACATTAGAGTTGATACAGTCTTTGAAGCATTTTTCAGATTATCGGTAGCTGTATTTTCATTGACTGATTATTGATCAATTAAAAGCTCTACTTCAGGTCTGAAGCAGCAACCTCTGTCTGTTGACACTGTGGTCTCAGAAATGTCTCAAGCAGAGACTGCAAAAACTGAACAAGAAACACGAGCTGCTGCCACAAACCAGGACACCACAGTGACTAAAACTATGCTACCAGCTAGCTGCTAAGTTAGAAGGCAGCCACAAAATTACCAAATAATTTATATTGCTTTAGGGTACGGATCTTCGAACATATTTTGAATACAATTTGGAAGATTATTATAATATGCTTTATACTTGACAGCTAATGTATTGAGATCAATAATGTCATATATTTTTAATGTTTTTAGCGCAACAAAATGGGATTGGATGGTGCATAAAAATCAGCATGACTAACAATTCTTAACTGCCTTTTTTGAAGTAAAAATATAGGGTCGATATTGACGCTGTAATTATTTCCCCATATTTCCGCTCCATAACTAAGATATGGAAGGACAAGTGAATTGTATAATATCCCACTAAATGTACTGTTAAGCCTTAAATTATACAGACTCTTACTAAATTGTGGTTTACAGTGAATTTTCATTTGACCGATAGGTTTCTTCTGGCTAGAAATGACATCACTGAGTGACAAAAGGCGGTAAGAGATTGGGTTAAAGATGCTGATGATACATTTAAAGTATTTTAATGTTGTTTTTTTCTTGTTACATTTTTACTAAAAATGTAATGTCCAAAATTGTTCATGCACTTTGAAATTGTTTCAAAATTTGTGAGAAATGCAGCCTCAGTGCCATTTCAAATAGTCCTAGTAATGTGGTATCTTCTTTCATGTTATAGAGCATACTTAAACACCAAGAACACCATCCTGTTGTCATAGCTAAGAGAACTGGATTATGATTTGAAGGAAAAACTCGCTCGGGCAGTACTGGATCTTCCCACATGACAATGATGTGAAACACACAGCCAAAGTGGTGAAAAATGATTAAAAGAAAACACCATCAATGTTTCTGACCTGCCCAGCCAGAGTTCGGATGAAGATCTATGGAGGGATGAAGACAAGATGGTTAGAAGGAAGCCTTCAGCCTCAAACTTGTTAGCTTTACAAGATTTGATTGGTTGCTGAGGTAGGCTTTGGACTGAATACAGGGACAGAGCATGAGTATTTTCAGAGATAACATTTCATTTTTTATATATTTTTTTTTAAAAAAAGCCCTAAACCAAACAACAGAAATAGTTAAATGTTCTGTAACACAGTTTCTTACTGTGTTTTGTCACTTGTTGGTGACATTTTCAGCCAGAAGAAACCTGTTGGTTGAATTCACGAGAATTACAAATGTACCCTAAGTGTGAATAATTTTGTGCTCAACTGTATTTGCGTTAATGTGTGTATAAATACAGTGCATGCAAGCAGATCGTGACCTTCTCCATCGTAGTTATATTAAGAGATCAGGGCACCATATTCTGGGAGTATTTGGGTGGATTAGTGTTGGAGAGATTAGCAGATGGGTGCCACATGCTCTGACAGGAGATAATGGAGGCTAAGATTAGATAAAGCTGCTTTCTTTTGATGTTTATTACACAGAGAGTGTCTCCATTATTACATGTTAATTAAAATTAGAAGCTTTTGTTTATGTTGTGTCTTTCAAGTGTTTAATAGGGAATTAGAAGGAGAGAGAGTCTCTCATCTGAGACCATTTTCCCCCTGCATGTTTTATTTAATGGAGTTAAGAGCCATCAACAGTCAACATTGTTTGTTCCAATACAGCAGTGGGAGTTGAAAACTCATGACTGTAGTCATATAAGGTGCTGTAGTTTTCCTGAAACAGTTCTGTGTTATCCATTACATCGTTAAGGTCCCATTTTTACTCTCTTTGGGCTAATTTTTTACTGCAGTATAACAAATGTTTTATGGCATAAATGATTTTAAAAAAAAGTTAAAAAAAAAGAAGGTTACAGTTTTTTTCTTTATTTCACAAATTGAAAAACCTAAAATGTACATTTTCCAACTGGCCACAAGTGTTATTAAAATTTGAGAAAAAAAAAGATGACTACCAGCTTTATATGCACTACTGTTCAAAGGTTTGGGGTCACCCAGACAACATCTTGTTTTCCATGAAAACTCACATTTTTTATTCATGTGCTAACACAATTGCGCAAAGACTTTCTAATTATCAGATAGCCTTTCAACAAAATTAGCTAGCACAGTGTAGCATTAGAACACAGGAATGATGGTTGCTGGCCTCTGTACCCCTATGGAGATATTCCATTAAAGCTATGCCATTTCCAGCTAGAGTAGTTGTTTATCACATTAACAATGTCCAGATTATAATTCTGATTAATGTTATCTTCATTAAAAACAATGTTTTTCTTCCAAAAATAAGGACATTTCTAAGTGACCCTAAATTTCTGAACGTAGTACATTTTTAATTTGTTGTCATACTTGTCTTCTATCTGCTCTGATTAAACAGACTGCAGTTCAGCCTCTTTCAGAAAAAAAATGTGCCCGACTTTTTGTCATGTGACCACTGGTCACTGCTCTCAGATGTACCAAGGAGGTCAGAATTATATTTATTCTTTTTTTTTTTAAACATATTCCAATTAGTGCAATCAGTTTATCTTTGTCATTAAAAACTGAGACATGTAATGAAATGAGACTTGTAAGAATCAAAGGATTTTAATGAAATATTACAATTTAAAATTTGATTAATTGTCCTGAAGAGCTACATCCTCCACAGGATTAGTTCAATGACTGTCAGGAAGCTAAAAATCTTAAGTATTCCTTTTGTTGTCACAGTTTCCTGGGTCTGATGAATGGTCTAATTCCTGTGACCTTCTAAAGATGACATGCCAAGAGTTTCAGTAGGTTAAATCCAAGCTGAAGTGCAGTTTTTACAAAGTGTTTGGGGAGAAATCATCCAAGAGTTTTCCAGACAGGCTGCAGTGTGTGAAGCAGCTCGGAATAATAACCTCGCCTCAATATTACTGCTGTCATCCTGAGGAGAACTCATAAGTTAGATTTGCAACATTAATTTAGTTTCATATCAAAATCCCAATAGAACAGTAGTGTGTCATCTGTTCTCACACTTTGCATACATACACACACACACACTCAGTATTAGACAGTGTGTCACAGCGTCTGCTCAGTCAGCAGATATATACCAGTATACTGACATTTGATGTATTTATGACTATTCTCCTTTATAATTTTTTTATCGCAGATCACAGACACACATTTCACCACACGCACCACCCCTTGTCCACCCACCTGCCTGTGCCACAGCGTTTACGTAAGAGGGTGCACAGTACGGACAGAAGGCGCAAAAAGAAACGTAAGAAAAAAAGACCTCGCTGCCCCCCTCCGATGTGACGCCCACCATACACGAGGTAGACGAGGAAGAGGCGGAGTCTGAGACGGAGACACCCGGCATGGCTGCCACACCCACAGAGCTGCCTGACATCCAGCCACAGGTAAAATAAGTCTGAAGAGCCATGGTGAAATAGATTTCTATGACAGATGCACACTCTTAACTGCTGTTGAAATGATATCCTGATAGATAGAACCACCTGTTGGCATATTCCACCCCTCTCAATGATCTTTGTCTTCCTCTTAGTTTAGTTTGGGGAGCCAAGAGGACTTGGAAGAACCCCTTCCACACACTACTGTCCACACGGAAAACGAAGAGCATCCACTGTCGAAGAAAACCGCACTGACTCTGATAAAGGAAGCAGCTCATAATGGGGATATTACTGTTCTTGGACAGAATGACGAGGTGGATGGAGAAGAAGCGGCATGCAACAGGTGAGCTGTTTCAACATCTTGATATATTTTCCTTGGACTGGCTCCTCTGCTGTCTGCATGGTTTTAAAATGTGAAACATACAATAATGGTAAGTCATTAAAAGACTTGCAACTCTGCTTGACTGTGTATAATGTGACAGTATTGACTCACGCTGATGAACCCGACCCTGCAGTTTGTCTCTCTTCTAGTGAGCCTCTTCCAGCTTTACCTTTCCATTCACTAATGCAATATTTAGCTTTAGTCTCACTGCTGATTCTTGCTTTTGCTTGGCTTCAACAACAGCAGTTGTTTTTAGAATACAGCAGCTGCACGCTACCCACTCAACTAGATAAACAGAGTTAGTAAATAGTTAAGTAAAAGCTAGGAGTTAATATGCAGTTGCTGTATATCTAGAGATACATGCTACCCTTTAGCAGTTAGCATTTATGGAGTCACTACAAAAAATTCAGCTCTTATACACAAGGAGGAAATAGGGGCGCTATTACTTAAAATAAACAAAATGATCTGCCAGCAGAACAGGAATTCTATATATTCTAAGAAATCTCTAGCCTCTGAAACACTGTAAAGGAGCCATATTATGCATAATGACTGTGTCTCCAATTTTACCATTGACTTATAAAATAAGAGTAAAGACCACCCTCTTTTTTAATTTTTTTTTCACCATTGATCAGGACATATGTCTCCTCCCGAGTCGTTTAGATTTGAAACCTGTTGTGATGTCACAGCAGGATAAGCTCCGCCCCCGCCAGACTCCTCCTCTTCCTCCTCCTTTTGGCTGCTCTCTGCCACTCACCTAACAGAACAGATGCAATGACAGGAGACCTCTGATTGTAAGAGGGGTGGCCAGCAACAGCTCAGTTTCAACTGCAGAAAGTAAACCAGCATGTTTGGGTTTGCACCAAAGACAAGGTAAAATTAACTGTCTATTCAGTGCTTTGAGCTGGAACTTGAAATACACGTTGTCTTTTTTCTTTGTTAAAAACCAGTAAAATTTGGGACCAACCCGTTGCGCTTCAGTGTCCCGCCCGCGGTACACTTTGAGATCTGCATCAGCAATTTGCTAAATGTCTGAAACTGCAATACAAACACTATACGCCGATGGACAGCTTAGATTCTCATGAATCCGCTGGTATAAACCACTTTCAGATGTGATTACCACAGCGGGTAATATAAACACATTTGTCCGACAAACAACGAATATCCATCCATCCTTTCTCTGTACGCGGCTTCAACGTACACAGCGCGACTCACATTTCCGGGTTCATTATTACACACAGATGAAAATATTCCACAAAAAACGGCCATAATCCAACCTTGGACATCCAGACGAAACAAGCCAGTAACATATTTTGTCCAAAACATGTCTTGAAGTCGGTATAAAATCCACGAATCGGTCGTTTTCAAGGAAATGCACCTCGCGATGCGCGTCCAATATTCCCTGTATTTCTTGTCATATTTTTATTTACAAATAGAATATTAGCGATTTTTTGTACTGAAAACGGCTGGAATTGACTGAAGCTTAAAGGGTTAAAATTAATGTGGCCCAACTTAATGCAAGTGCATTTGTCAAGATTTCAGAAAGATTTTCTCAGTATTTTGAGAAATATCCTTAAATGTAGCATCCACTGGTCTTCAAATAGACTAAATAATTTACTTCACAGAGACAATAGATTATTGAGTTCAAAAGATGTAATCCTGGCCTCGAATATTGTGCTTGAACAACTACAAGAAATGTGCTTGTCTAAAGAAAGAAATGAATTTCAATGCCACGTTGAGTGGTGAGTCACTCTTGACAGATCTCAGCAAGAGACTTTGAGTCTCTTTTCACAGCTCTTTACTTTCGACAATGAGAAGCGCATCATTGTGAGCACGCTAATCAATATCATTAACCCAGCAATCCACTGCATTCATGGTGCCACCGCTTTGCTACTAGTGAAGGTGAAGAAAAAACTGTATGACCAAATGAACCTTAAACATAATGGAGCAAATACGGAACCACTCAATAAGGCAGAAAATGTGTTTGGCTTTAGCTAACATATATAAGTGCAGCTACAAACCGTCAACTTCCCGGACGCACTGGGGACACCACGTTACATTTCTACACTTATTTGTTTAGGACTCAGAAGACATGTCTGCCTATCATGGTGGATACAAAACTTGATTAACAATAACAAGTAATTTGGTCATTTGTTCTGAATATATATGCAGAGATGAATAGGACAAAAATCCTGATGTCCACAAAGCAGTTTTGCTCTTGTCAGTGTTGATCAAACAGCTTCAGAATTCTGGCAATTCCCGTTTTAAGCATGAAAATACTCAAAACTGCTAATAAGATCTCAGTAACAAGTTAAAATGTGTCATTAAGATAATGAAGTGACCAACAAAGCTTGAAATAACTGAAATGCTCTAAGATTAAAAAAACTGTCTGGTATAAAGTAATATCTTGTCAGACAAAAAAGCATTTTTAGCCTTGTCAGATTTACTTTTTACAGTGTAGAGCCCCTTTTCATAAATATCTTCATATGGGCACATGCACTACCGTTCAAAAGTTTGGGCCCACTTAGAAATGCCCTTATTTGCGACAGAAAAGAAGTTATTAAATGAACCAAAAATACAGTCTAGACATTGGTAATGTGGTAAATGACTATTCTAGCTGGAAACGGCTGATTTTTAATGGAATATCTACATAGGGGTTCAGAGGAACATTTCCAGCAACCATCACTCCTGTGTTGTAATGCTACATTGTGTTAGCTAATATTGTTGAAAGGCTAATTGATGATTAGAAAATTTTTAGGAGGATCACAATCATGTGATTGTCGGCAGGTAGCTGATGTAGTGTTCACTTGTAGTCGTAGTTACAGTGGCGCTGTGCTGCTATCTCACAGTGATACAGAAATCTTTAACAAATCCGTAGATCCTGACTATAAGAAGCATCACTGCCAAAATCTAATCACTTGGTTCTTTTGTCATTTCTGAGCTTCCCTGAAAATTTAATTGAAATCCATGGGTCAGTTTTTAAATAATGTTGCAAACAGACAGACAAGCAAACATACACCAATTGCCACATAACTGCGCTGCATTCCTTGAAGTAATAAGCTGGTCACCTGGCAGAAGCTCAGTCAAATGTAGGCATGTAGAGATGACTGAATGGATCCACTGAAGTTCAAACAAGCATCAGAATGTGGACGGGATTTAAGTGACTTTGAGCGTGGCAATACTGTTGGTGCCAGACAAGCATTTTGAGTACCTTACAAACTGCTGATCTAGTGGGAATTTCATGGAAAACCCTCTCTAAGATTTACAGAGAATGATCAGAAAATGGAAAACAAAAAACATCCAGTGAGCAGTGATTCTCTGCATGAAAATGCTGTGTTCATCATAGAGACCAGAAAAGACGGACCAAACTGTTTTTGAACTGATGGAAAGGCAATAGCTACTCAAATGTCCACTTATTGCAACCAAAGAAAGGCATCTCCGAAAGCACAATATGTCAAAGCTTAGAGCAAAAGAGCACAGCAGCTTCTGCTCCTCTCAGCTAAGAACATTAAGTTTACACTGGGCATACACTCACTAAAATTCAACAATGGAAGATTGGAAAATGACAAGCTGGTATGTGGAGTCTCATTTTTGTTGTGATATTTTCATGGAAGGGCCAGAATTTGGCGTTAAAACCATGGAAGCATAAATCCATCCTTCCTTGTTTCAACAATTTAGACCAGTGGTGGTGGTGTAATGGTGTGGAGATAATTTCTTGGCTCACTCTGGACCTCTCCGTACAAACTGAGCCACATTTAAATGCCACAGTCTAACCATGTCCATCCCTTTATGACCACAGAGTACCCATCCTCTAATTGCTACAGTCTGCAGGGTATCACACCATGTTGTAAATCTCATATTATTTTGGCTTATTGAACATGACAGTTCATGTTCACTGCCCTCAGGTGGCTTCCACAGTCACCAGATTTCAATCCAATAGAGTATCTTTGGGAAGTGGTGGAATGGGAGGGTGACATCATTAAGAAGATGCAGTAACTGCTTGATGCCAATATGGACAAACAACTGTGAGGAATGTTTACAGAATCTTGTTGAATCTATGCCACAAGAAATCAGAGCATTTCTGAAAGCAAGAGAGGGTCCAACCCAGGACTAGAAAGGTGTAACTACTAAAGTGTATCATTTTACATGAACGAACCCTCCACGACTTCGCATGTGGATGCCATGAACAGTGATTTTGAAGCTCAGTGTGATGGCTCTGGTAGTCGCCATTTTGATGCTACCTGAGTCCTGCTAACTCCTAGCTAATTCAACAATGAACAAAAGGGTAGAATGTGAGAACCCACCTGTCGCTCAAAGTGGCCATGTCCTTCAATATGCCTTACTGTAAGAGATACACTACCAGTCAAATTCAACGCTTGTTATTTATTTGTATTATATTCTACATTGTATACTAATAGTGAAGATTAACACTTTTTGTTTATAACATTATTCCATATGTGTTCTGTTATAGTTGTCTTCAGTATTAATCTACAATGTATAAAATAAGTAAATAAACACCATTGAATGAGAAGGTGTGTCCAAACTTTTGACTGGTAGTGTATATCCAGTTTAAACTGGTGAATTATTTCAAATATTCACACTGTCCAGTTCTTGGTTCCAGTGTTTAAACATGTTTATTCCTGCTGTATAGTTGGTCACTTTGACATGAGGGTCTACTGGGACTGACTTGCTTTTGGAGCCAATTTCAAGTGGCCATTAGAGAAACTGCAGTTCTTTACACTTCTGAGTTGGCTTCATTTTTCATCTTTGGTGATTGCCACATGTTAGCAGATGTTAAAGATGTCTGCTTTTATATTTTTTTGCTCTGCTTTAGTGTAGACAAACTGATCAGATAAATATATAAATGCCTCAGTAATGTTCCCCAGCTAAATGCTAATGTAGTCTCTCTGCTGTCTGATGCTGGACAACTAGCATCCAGAATGTTTATTAGAACCGCTGCTGCTGGAAACATCAGCCTGCTGAGGCTGAAAACAAATCTGATCAAAGCAGCGAGACAGAATTAAAGTCATGAGCCATTAAAGTAAAATAACCTACTTAAAGATGCTAAAACACAGAGAGGATGTGGAGGAGCTTTTTCCTACAGGCTGTCCGCCTGCTGAACCTGGAAAACTAGACTCAACAGACAATCAGCTTCATGTTCACAAATGTTTTCTAATCATCAGTTAGCCTTTCAACACTATTAGCTAACTCAATGTAGCATTAGAGCACAGGAGTGATGGTTGCTGGAAATGTTCCTCTGTACCCCTATGTAGAAATTCCATTAAAAATCAGTTGCATATATATATATATATATATAATGTAAAGATTGGTGTTAATTTGTGTCTGTGTGTTTTTTAGCAACATTACTCAAAAACGGATTTGGATGAAATTTTCAAGGAAGGTCAGAAATGGCGCAAAGGCCAAGTGATTAGATTTTGGCAGTGATGTGGCTTTTAGTCTGGATCCACACATTTTTTAAAGATTTCAGCAGTTTGAAATTATACAACGACTGAGCAGCCTTGGCAGAATTGTGTTTAGTTGTGTTTATGACAAATAAAGATCTTGAATCTTGAATCTGAAAATACTTTATGTAAGCAGTTATTGATTATGCGGCTACAAAGATTATTTGCTGTCAGTTGATGCTATTGTTGCTGCAGAGCAATTTTACCAGGGAGAGTTTACTGGTAATAAAACATACCTCACACAGGGGTGCGTTGCTGTGGTTACCTGCGGTGTAATACACCTTCTGTGGACTTGCTTTCCAGCGACTAGTTAAATTCTCCCAAGCAGATTTAACAGCTACCTGCTGGCCAGACAAAGAGTAGCATTTTTTCATGTCAGATATGCATAGGAAGTGAATACACCAATTGATTAAAGATAATTCATTTGCTCTTCAAAGGTTTATTTTGTGTTCTAAATTTGAAAACTTTAAACAAGTCAGATGCTTTTCTGAGCATCAAAGGACAGAAAGCAAGATAGAGCAGACAACAATAGCGTATTGTTCCTTCTCTCTTTGCATACAGAGGCTATATTTTTAGATATATGAGCATGTCTTCAGCTGCTTCATTAGTACTATAACCCTCAAAGAGATCACCACTAATAGCTCATGCACTTCTTAAGGCAATTACCATCCACTAATGGCTCCTGCTTAATCCTACATAATATACGACCCATCTGGCTATCTTACATGCATAACCATCAGAATATGAATTATTTGGTGATGCTTTGAATTATGCATGGGGTCCACTCCTGGGAGGTCAGGGGCTCCATGGTGATTCAGGTGTTTGTGTCTGGATTTGTGGCTGGATAAAAGCACAGGGACAGCCACGATGCCCGTGCCATGTAATATTGTGTTTCTGTGTTTGGATGAGCACAGCTCAGGATGACTCAGAGGCTTGTTGAGTAGATCCAGGTCTGTTGCTGTGTTGTGAAGCCCTCTGTTGGTTAAATGAGAGCATTGCCACCAAGAGTCACAGAAGTGGATGTGTCATTTTGCAGATTTTATTAAACACTTGTGTTTAATTTAATGTTGTGAAGTCAGTTTGTAAATGCATCACTGGACAGAATGAATGACATAAAATCTTGGAGGAAACAAAAAGAAAGAAATGAGTTATGATCGGCTTTGGTTTGTCTGTTTGTCTTTCTGTTAACAACATTATTCAAACACGAACTAACTGCTCTGGATGAAATTTTCAGGGAAGGTCAGAAATGACACAAGGACCAACTGATTAGATTTTGGCAGTGATTTAGCTTATGGTCTGGATCTGTGGATTTGTTAAAGATTTGTGTGTCTCTGCAAGATGGCATCACATCGTTACTGTAGCTATGACAACAAGTGAACACTAGGTAAGCTGCCTGCTGACGATCACATGATTGTGATCCTGCTACAAGTCCACCGCTGCAGACCACGAATTGTTTAAAGATTTCATCTGTTGGAAATCGTCCAACGACTAAGCAGCTCCCTGAGTGCTTTTCTTGTTTCCTAATGTCATGTAATGTGGATCGCTTAAGGCAGCATTTAATAAAGTTTACATTTTTCTCACCAAAATCTTTTGCCTTCGTCAGTGTTCCCCCAGGCTCAGATCCCTCCAGTTCGACCTCCAACCGCGGCTGGTTCCGCAGGAAGCCTGTCCACCATCGACTGCCAGGGGCCCAGCGAAGCAACTATGACCTTCGGGAGCGGATCTGCATCGGCAGCATGACTGCTCTGGAGACTGCCGTCTACCAGCAGGTGCCCACTGATGAGGCCGAGGCCCAGATGTTGGCCAGCGCTGATCTGGATGACATGAAGAGTAAGAAAGATACTGTGTAATAAAAGGTTCTCAGGTGCACTGTGTGGAAGCCCTGTTGGGGGATTTTACGCACTGGATGACAGTGGCTCTGATTGTATACATAAGCATACTACAACATCTATCCATCCATCATTTATACACCACTTAATCCTCATTAGGGTCGCTGGGGGGCTGGAGTCTATCCATCAATGCTGGGAAGGCGAACTGGGAATCTTCTAGCTGCAAGGTGAAAGTGCTAACCACCAATCCACTGTGCAGCTCATACCACAATATAGCCAATTGAAACACATTCAAAAGGGATTGTGTATTGTTTTGTTTCTGTGTTGTTAAAACTAACAGCTCATTCAGGGCAGGTAGAATTCATCTATGTTCTTATGTCTCTGAAAAATAGTGTGTTATGAAGCTACATATAAGCTAGATAGTCCTCAAAATTGTGACTTTTAAATTTTCTGACAGTTTCTAACTTACAGATGGAATTAAGTGTAAGTTGTATCTTTAGTAGCAAGTGACATGCGGGCAAATACAAACTGGATGTGGACCTGTTGTATATGTAAGTTCACTTTAAACAACTCATATAATCATTTTGATTTCCTCACATATTATTCATAAAGTGTATGATCTCATTGCTATTTTTGTTACCATTTTGAAGTTCTTAAAAAGAGATGTGTGGCAGTTTTTATCCTAACTACGGCTGCCACTTAACACTTTTTGTAATAGTTATTATAATTGGCCATTTGCAGTTATTTTTTCAGCATTGTGATTATATTTAGCAGCTACAAGGACAAACGATATCAAAAAGCTCTCGCTGTGAATGAACAGACAGTGCTTTGGTTGTGCCTTTCTGGTGGTACGTCTTCCAGAGTAGTCAGAATAGCGTTTTCACTCTAGTAGTGCTGCTGTGCTATGCTACCAAAACTTTGCAGTGTTGCACTCTGATGCAGCTCTAGTGATGACTGCACCTGACTCATGACTGTAGCCAAAAACTCTATTTTGATGCAACGTTTGTTACAGTGAATGGAAGCTATTTGGAAATAAAATGACAAAAAACATGCGTTGGTTTGGAATATAGGTGTTGCACTATCAGCGCTATGAATTATTTCAGGGAACCAGTCCTCAGTTGACAACACATTTTGGAAAAGTTGAAGAAAACAAAAATATGGGTCATCATTCTGATGTTATTTTTAGCTGTAACTGACTTTTCTTCTCAAGTTGCTGTGTAGCACGGCAGCAACTCAAAGTACGGTTGTCATGACTAGAGTTTGACATGTAGCACTCTGCACACTGACAAGGGGTGTTGTTTACAGAAAGGATTTTTGGGTTAGGGTTAGTCCCCAGTTTCAGTTTGAGGTAAGCCTGTCAGACAGAACGTAGCTTGCTATAGTAGTGTTGCAAAGAAGCCATTCAATCAGTCATCAATCAAAGCTGAGTGGTGCAAAGGATTTGTACCAGCAGAAACGTTGTTGCTGACTGTATACTGGACAGCACTATGTCTACATATATACATTATATTGCATGTGCATAAGATACTTTGGAAGAGTTTCCTTCATTGTACCAGATTTGTGGTGAACTAAATGTTAGAAATGCTTTTCAAATGCAGTGCAGGCATTCAGAAATATATTTTTGTCCCAAAAACAGGTGAACTGTGGTTGTCCCTGTCTACAGATACAAGAGTGACTTTTATATGAAACAGTTTCAATGCGGTAGTGACTTACTAAATGATCAGATTTCAGGGGCACTTTAAAGTCTGATTGAAGAACTACCTTTGTATTTGTTCACTGCTACTAAGATATACAGGCCTCTGAGCAGGGGAATGGCAGTTGGTTCCCTCCATTTCTAAAAGCACCTTCTTAGATGACTCAGTTTTAGTTTTCACCCACACCACAACAATGTCGTGGGGGGATCTTTGTGATGTTTCTCTTTCTAGGTTGTTATACATCGGTCAGTGACTGTGCTCCTCCATTTCCTCATCAGGCCTCCATGATAGCACCAGATGTGTTTGTAAAGACATTATTCTTATAACTGCCACATCTCTATTGCAACTGATGTGGTCACACATGAATATTTTGATGGAAAAAGAACTTAAATTGTTGAACATGCACATACTCTAGACCAGGGGTGGGCAAACCTTTTGGTTCAGGGGACACATTGACTTTTGAAATTCGACAGACGGGCCAGGCCAGCATCAGATGGTTGGAGATTGTGCAAACTAATATGAATGACATGTTAAAGACAATACTGACAAAGGAAAGAATACTCACATTCAGTTTCAGTGGGAACAGTGTTATTGGTCACCCTTTTCTGCCAGTGCATCAAAGTCTGGTGTCAGTTTGGTTTTGGCACTTCTCAGGATGGATCTGAGGTGTTCATCAGTTAACTGGGATCTGTGGTGTGCTTTGTTGATGTTCATCACATGTCTGCTCACATACGTGGGTAGATCCGAACAACACCAACGTCCTCTGTGCCATCTTCCAAATGTTGGGAAATTTGGCTTTAGTTAGTGAAGAGTAAAAGTCATTCAGTTTAAGGGAGCTGAACTTCTCCTTTGAATATCAGTCAGTTCCAACTGCAACTCCTGAAGTGCTGTTTCTGGGTCTTGTGACAAGGGACATGATACCAGCTGAAATGTCTTGTCAATTTTTTCCAAATCAGAGAACAGACAGCAGAATTCTCTGTGTAGGTCTTCTAGTGATTCCTTATATTTCATCACATGTCCACTGGCCTCGGTCAGCGTCGCCAGTGCAGGGAAATGGAAGGAAATGGAAAGGATTTTTTTTTTTTGACATTTGTCTTGAGAATAAAGTCAGTTTGGCTTTGAAGGCTGTCACATTTGTGTACATTTCGTGCACAAATTGATCTTTCCCTTGCAGCTTCACAGTCAGCTCATTCATGTGCGTCAGTATGTCCACGGCAAAAGCAAAATCACAGCCAATCTCTGTCGCGCAGCTCAGGAAAATCATCAGTATTCCCGATTAACTCCAAAAATGAGCTAATCTCGTCTTTGAGCTCCCACACTCAAACCAACAGTAAAGGAAAGTGATTGTCAGCATCCATTTTACCTGCAAGAGAACATTTTAAACATTTAAATGTGTCCATAAAGGATACACGATATGTTTTGGTCTCAAAGTTCCTTCATCTGCATTCTGGATTCAAGGCAGTAGTTATCATTTGCAGATACAATTGAGCTCCCTCTACTGGCCATTGAAAGTATTACTACACGGTTGTCTATTACTGAAACTATTTAGATTTTAAAATTTTATTTTGTGACGTCTGTTCCTTTTTGGTAAATTGATAAAGGGCCTGCATAATAAGAGATATTATTTTCACTTTTTGTTTCCCTTATATATTCAAAGTTTTTTTTTTTTTTTTTGTGGCAGTTCATTGGTTGTCAATAGTTTCCTTCACTGATGTCTCAGCAGCTGCTCGTAAGCTTGAGAAAATCTGAAAAGATTCTATGCAATTTATGAAATCTTGACTATATTAAATATTAACTTCTGCTTATTTTCCATCATCTAAACACCTCCTATGCAGGACAAAAAAAGTGCATTTAAATGTCTTGTAAATGTCATATCCTGACATTCAAATGCACAACAGCGACCATTATCCATTATACTCCAGTCTTTCCTCTTAACTATAATGAGATCTTCTCAGTGGGTGAAGACAACATGTTTTCATTAGCTCCCCATCCACATAATGGATTTCATGTCAACAGTATTGGTTCAGTCACTTAGTCACTTCTGATAACCATAATAACAAAATATTGCTATTATTCCTGCTTCCTATACATGCGGCTCCACCTGGGACGTCTGTTACCACATCTACTGAATCTCTTGCTGCACTGAGGCTGATCATTGACAAGTTTTGTACGCTGCTGCTTGTGATTTGGCTCTACCATGGGCATCCCACACATTCTGTCTCATGAAACCAACCCACACAGCTCCTGGCCCACACATGCACAGTTTAAAATAAGCCTCCAACACAATCACACAAAGGATGCAAGACAGAAAAATCTCAGCATCCGCTCATATGCTCTCTGTAGATGATTAGCACATGTAGGTTGCTAGAATGTAACCAATGCATGATCAAGCATGTCAAGAACAGGCTCACTGCAGCTGAGAATACACTTAACATGTGTTTTTAATTTATCTTAACATGTGTTTTTAATTTATTTAGTCTTCTTTAAAAATTAATAAATGAAACTGATATCTCACTCATGTTGCAATTGCTATTCAGGATAGAAGACAAAGCTGTTGTTCTCCCAAGATGCAGACTGAAACCTAATTGTCTGTAATTAACAGGAAGGGAAAAGTAAATGATATGAAAATAATGGCAAGCAACAACAGGAGAGAAAGCCTGGCAGGCAACACTCGTAGCCAAAGAAAAAACGTCTCTCCATCAGGGCGCATTAATTAACAGAGGGTGCAGTCGATTCCCCTTCAGCAGTGACCCTGCCTCTGGCCTTTCCTGCTTTACCAGAGCAGAGCAATCATTGACCCATCTGGAAACGGAAAGCAGGGCATCGAGAGTCACACAGAGCGAGCTATCGGATTTGTAGCGACTAAAGCTTCATATTGATGGGCCACAAATATCACCTGTTTATGGTCATCTGTTCCATTCTGCTCACTTGAGCTTCAAGTGCATCCACTGTTAAAACTGTGTTTTTAGGTGCTAAGTTAGAGCTCAAGAGCTCATGTCACTCCCCTGTTCATCTCTCTTCACTGGCTTCCAGTTGCAGCCAGAATCAAATTCAAAACTCTCCTCCTGGCTTACAAAACATTTACAAGAACGGCCCCAGCCTACCTGGATTCCCTGATCCAGGTCTACTCCCCATCATGCCCACTTCGCTCTGCATGTGAGAGACGCCTGGTGCTTCCAGCCCAGCACAGCTCAATATCTCTAGCCAGACTCTTCTCCTCTGTTGTTTCCAAATGGTGGAACAAATTACCAAACTCTATGCATTCTGCTGAGTCCCTTTCTACTTTTAAAAGACAATTGAAGACTCAATTGGTTAGAGAACACCTTGGCACTTAATCTGACTCCACCTTAGGGGTAGAATAAGTCAGGTGGTCCAAAACCCAGCATTTATTTAGCGCTGACAAAGTTAAAAAAATATATATATAAAAAAAGGGGGGGGGGGGGTTGGCAATTCTTCTCCAACTTGATGGCAACACCTTTGACCAATCGCACTTGAAGCACTTTTTGCACTTACTACAGGTTTTTCCTTATGTCTGAATTCTTGCTTGTGTTGTACGTCGCTTTGGACAAAAGCGTCTGCTAAATGAAATTGTAGAATTGTAGAAGTTATGCTGTGAAATAGTTTTAGTCTGTTTGTGACCTACGAGCTAAAATAGGTGACAATAGATTATGTAGAAATAATATTCTCATTTTGCAAAGTAGGGCTGCACAGTGGATGGTGGTTAGCACTGTTGCCTTGCAGCTGGACGATCCCTGGTTCCCATCCCAGCCTGAGTCTGGGATCTTTCTGCATGGAGTTTGCATGTTCTCCTTGTGCATTCATGGGTTTTCTAGGGTACTCCAGCTTCCTCCCACAATCCGAAAACATGTTCAGGTTAATTCTAAATTGTCCACAGGTGTGAATGTTAGTGCGATTGTTTGTCTCTAAGTGTAGCACTGTGATGGACTGGTGACCTGTCCCGGGTGTCCCCTGCATTCATCCTATAGCTTGTTTTATTCTTGACACATCCACAAGGTTTGTATGGGTCAGTGCGGACGAATTATGTCATTTTAATAGCCATGTCCCCTCACACGGCCTTTCTCAAGCGGAAAATTTCCATGTTGTGCACCTCCAAATTTTTCTAACGATGCAGACGGAGACACACGAAAAACTGGCGGAAGAACAGGAACGCGAAATACAGGCATTTATATGATTCATCACACAGATCACTGTGATAACCGAGTTATAAATAATTCATGGCATGAAATTAAAAATAACTGCTGAAAGGCAGCTATTTGGTAAAATGGCGTGTTGTAAGTAGTGTAAACAACAGCAAACTTCTTCTACTCTAGTTTAGTACTAGAATAGACTAGGTGGATTTGTGGTTGCGATACACCGCCCCTGCAGTTTGGGAGCAGACGCTGCATGGAGTTAAAAGCCACACATGTTCTCCTGAGCGGATTTCCAAGCATCTCATTTCCGCGCAGCACGTTAGTGCGGAAAGCATAACCTACCCTTAAGTCAGCTGGGATAGACTCCAGCCCCCCTGCGACCCCAATGAGGATTAGGCGGTGTATAGATAATGGATGGATTTTGCAAAATGATTGCATTAAATGTATGTGATATGTCTTTGTATTTCTCAGTCCTTAACAGATCCCAGTCAAACATTATTTCTCAGAGAGAGGAACAACACTCTGCTTTTCAAACATCAATACAATACAGAGTGCTTTTTATTAAGTCTTCATCAGCAGGCCAAGTGTCAGTAGTGAGTGGTGTAATAGACCATAGCTGATCTGTGATCTGTACAAATCCTCATATGTGGTTCAGTAGTTGTGAACCACAGACAACTGCTACTCTAAAAGAGGATTTATCTGTATGGTTGTGTGGTTGTGTGCATACCATGGTTTCTCACAAAAATAATCGACAAATCCAAACCAGCCCTCTTTTCATGGGTTAAAACACATACTAATGCTTTCAGACTTAACTTTGATGACCATAATTGTGACAGTTTGTTCTTTTCATGAAAGAAGGTTGACAACTTGGTTCACAACTTGTCACCATGGTGTAACAGATAGTTTTACTGTTGCAGCTACTTCTAAAGTATCTAGGAGGACACCTGTGAGAGTGCAGTCGTGATCCTGGTTGTTCACTGCAGGAAGATGTTTAAAGAAAGCTGTATTTGGCCTTTTCATCTGGTACTGTGCCATGTAGAATCTGACAGATTCAACTGCGATGTCAACTCTGAGTGCAGCAAAATAAGAAGAAATAATGGACATAGCTCTAGTTCTGTGAGCATATAGAACATCGAACAGTGGAAGGTTTGCTATGTGAGCCTATATGAAGAATGGTGCACTGAAGATGGTGATGCTAGGGAGAGAAAGACTCGATGTTGAGACCTGAACAAGATGTTTTTCAGGACTAGGATCTGAGTCATGCCATATTGTCTGTTTAAGATCACTATTGACAGTTTAATGCTTCTAAATCTCTGCTGCCATGATTTTGTGACCATTTGCTAGGAAATGAAGCTAATACTTGGGTCACAATTGTGGCATATCAGCAATCTATACAGGAGTACATACATGGAGTGAACTAATTGAGTAACACTGGCATTTAAACATAGTTATGTGACTCTCAGATAAGAGAGGAAAAAAGAACATATACAAGAAGACAGAACCAGAACTAGAAAAGCACTCGGAGAGCGCAGACCTTCGCCAGGCCATCTGTTTGTCTGTTTGTCTCTTAACAGCATAACTCAAAATGTCATGGACGGATTTTCACCAAATTTTTACAGAATGTCCAGAAGAGCAAAAGTAACAATCAATGAGATTTTGGAGGTGATCCGGATCACCGTCTGGATCCAGGATTTTTTTTGAAGGACTCTGTACAATTGAGAGATCTCTCAATGGTGGCTTCAGAGCATCTCTGTGACCATTCTTGACTGGCCCAGCCAGAGCCCTGACCTAAACCCAATTGAGCATCTCTGGAGAGACCTCAAAATGGCTGTCCACCAACGTTCACCATCCAACCTGACAGAACTGGAGAGGATCTGCAAGGAAGAATGGCAGAGGATCCCCAAATCCAGGTGTGGAAAAACTTGTTGCGTCATTCCCAAGAAGACTCATGGCATGAACTTTTTTGATTTTGGCAAATGGCTGCAATAACACAGAGAGTGAAAAATTTCAAGGAGTCTGAATACTTTCCGTACCCACTGTATGTGCCCTGGGGGAGCTGCTGCCAATCTTGCAAGACAACAAACAGCTGCAAACATGATATGTTTGAAGGGCATGGTGAAACTATAATACAGGGTGTCCCTAAAGTCTGCACACATAGGAAATATCCTTGACTGTCATTTTTGCCTCCATTAATTAAATATGGCTTTATTGAAAGAAGAAAGAGTTGAACTGGTACTGCTGACGTTAAGGATGAACATATCAAAAGATAGGGTTAGGGCAGTGATTTTTGGGGGGCTAGAATGAATTTTAGCCATGTCCAATTCTTTAGTTTCAGCTGATACATTTGGTCATCCAGAACAGGGTTTGTCCATGACACTGCCCATTTCTTTAAACTTTATTACCACCTTTGCCACCGTGGAAAAACCAAGTGGATGACATGCATTGAATTCATCTGCTGTCTTTCGATATGTCCATCCTTCACATCCACTGAGAAGTACCAGTTCAACTCTTTCTTCTTTCAACAAAACCATATCTAATCTGTTGAGGCAGAAAATGTATAGTTAATGAGATTTTGTATGTGTCCAGACTTTAGGGACACTCTGTACTTTGAAGACCATCATTTGCTTCAGACTGTACATTATAGGAGAAAATCACAGTTTAAATTTAAATGGCATTCACAGCTTAGGTTAGACAAATGTGTTCTATTTATATATTTTCCAGGGATTGTTCAGTTTTATAATTAACTGCACTAATACGTTTTATAATCTGCCTTGAAGCAGTATAAACCAATTGGAAGTGTCATTTAATTGACCGCAACTACAAGTTCAGATTCTATGTAGAGACACAGTGGTTGTGCGTTTATGTTAATAAACTGAAGTCAGTATTGTACTGCAGGCACGAACACAAAAGGAAGACGGTGAGTCACAACAGCAACATTAGAGCATGTGGAGCACGTTTTTATGGCGGGTCCTCTCAAGCTCTCATTGGTGCACCTGTTGTAGACGAGTCAGACCACACAACACCTCAGGGATGCATGGTTTCCATAGAGACGCAGGGACAGTAATGGCACGGCTCTGTCTGAGAATTAGCCCCATGATATCTCCACTAAGCAGGGTGCTACAACCAATGGGCGTTATACTGCTATTCTAATCAGTTGGGCTTAATTTTGATGGTATTGTTTTTATACTTCTCAGTACTCTCCTTGGCTTTCCAATTTAATGCAGTTCAGGTGGAGGCACCAGCCTCTGGAACTTGACCTTTACCCTCCTACATATCACATGCTTTGAAAATGATGGCAGCACTATGGAAACAACAGGCATCAGGTCGTCTGCTCTGATTCTCTCTTTCTTGCTTTTCCGGCATCAGTGAAGATCAATAGGCTGTGGACATCGTTACAAAAGGCGGCACTAACAACTGGCTGACAGGCGGGTCTCACTCAGTAGACCATCCCTTATCAATACATCCTTTTGGAGATGCAGCAAAAGCAAATGCTACCATTTATGTATCTGTCTGATTGTGGATCCAACTGGGGGGCTTCTGCCTGAGGGTGTGGCATCAACATTTTACTTGGATTTAAGGCGATAACTATTTTTTGTCACACTGGGAATCTTGTGTATATTTATTTTTTGACTGGAAGGGGAATATTGTCATTGACGAATTCTCTGAGAGTTTCAGCACTTAAGAGTGGGTTTGTTTGGACATAGGTGCATTTGCACAACTAGTACAAAGAGGCAGGTGGACCCAGGTTCTTTAGAACAGTGACCCACGGAGAGCAACGGCGTTCAAGAGTTGGAAGCCCTGGATGAGCAGTGTGTCCACTTGGAGAGAGGTGGATAGGAGGAGGTACCGACCGCGGAGATGACAGACATTGAGGGACAGGACAACCAAGGACATGACACCTCTGATAAGAAGCCTTGCACTGACCTCCATGGACCAGAACGTCGGACCAGTGTCCAGAAAGGCCTCGGCACCCCAAACAAGCACCAGCATGAGCGCCACGGCTCATCATCAAATATGGACGGGTTTGAAGACTTGGAAGAGTTTGTTTTGGATTTTGATGACTGCGACTTGCTTGAGTCAATCCACACCCAGCTGGGGTCCCCACTCGAGCCTATACGTAAGTCGCGTGAACTTATCTTTCTGTGGCGATTCACCTCTTGCTGGCTAGCACTTCATTTCCGTACATTCAGTGAAGAGCTATAAATCATGCGCATTTGACATTAGTGGCAGTTACGTCATGCTTCCGAGGTTCTGATGCAATGGTAGCAATGGGAAAAATTTACACGGACAAGCCATTCTATTTTTACAAAAATAATCAATGGACAGAAGCTCACTTGTTTCCATTGACTATGCAGCTCACTACTAGTGGAATTAATGGTCATATAGCTCATTCATGGCCACACACAGAGCAAAGTTGTTCACAGTATTGAGTTAATTGACATGGGGCTGCTGTTTCCTACTTTTCTATTGATCCAGCACCACTCATTTGGCTTTGGGCTCAGCCATAGCTAGAGCGGAAAGATATTTCATTGACAAACCCTGTGTAGTTTTGCTCTTTTATGCCTATTTAGAGACATGACAAATTAGTCTGTTGATAAAGCTAATTTTTAGCACATAGAAAAGAAATTGAAGTGGTCAGAATGCAACATGATACCACATTATAAGCACTGATAAGTTCAGTCAAAGGCTGCATGATAATGGAAAAAAACTGACATTACAATAATTTGTTCTTGGAATAAGAAATAAATTCACTAGATGACATGAAGAACTCTTTATGAAAATCATTAAATATTCTAGAGTGATTAGGTTGGTTATGTATGAGAATACATCTGTATTGGCCTGTATTGGTCAAAGCTAATTTTCGATTGCCAGCCATTAAAAACCGTCTTGATATGGTGAAACACTGGCAAAGGCATCAGCAAATTAGTTTTTTTTTTTGCTCTTAATCAAGGATTTAAACCAGTGTAAATCATAATCAATCAGTTGACTATGATGTTCATTGATTTAAATCCTTGTGGTCAAAGAGATTGTCATAATAGCAGTGACAATTGCAAGTAGCCTGTTTACCACAATTATTAATTGTACTTGACTTTATAAATAAAATAATTTTCTTGTGCATTTTCACACATAAACAGAGCACTGCTTTCACTTCCATGTTGTGTAGCTTTCCTGTTAATTTACGAATGAGTTCATGAAGAAGGATCTTCATTATTTGAATTCTGTGAACCTCCAGGAAGCTAGATAGAAAATAATATTATCCCCAAAATGCCTTACTGGCTCAATATCTGCCTACTTGCAGACTAATTTTCCATTGTTCCCTGAATACCTCACTTGAAGGCGACTTGCTAGGCGATGCACCGATGAGACTCTAGTGTCCTAACTCAGTTACTTCAGCACAGCAACTTTGTGACCAAAAATGGCATTAAAAGCAGTGAGCTAATGTGTTCTAATATCATATTTTCAAAATTTGTAGTCCCTAGAGGGTGAATTCTATCAACTGATAATGCCCTTTCCCCTCTAGTAACAGTAAGTTTGACCAACATCCTTTCATGTTCCTTATGATGTCCACATCTACTGAGTGGATTGATATATTTGGTACATATATTTAGGATTTCTAGACAAATTATCGTTAAAGCTCTGGTGAAAAACTGAGTTTTCCTGTAGCACTATCATCAAGTATGATCCTCTTGTATTTTAGTTCATGACATACCTGCAACACTGACTGGCTGTTATCATGGCATAGTTTCATTTATTCTGTTTAAGTACTCTTCATCTCATTGTCACAAAGAATCTAATGATCTGCTTTGGCTGTTATTTACGCCAAGGTATCGCTGTTAGTCACATCTGAGTCAGATTATTCATGCTCTATAGTCTGTAAGAGTTACCATCATAAATAACAGTTCACAACTCACATACTGAAATGCTCTGAAGACACTTCAAAAGTGGTGGCAAAGTTTTGTGTCAAATTGACTTCTTCCTGCTTTCACTCAGTGGTAGTTCTGGACTCCCGTTTAAGGTTGTCATTCTGACAGCAGTGGTATCCGTGCTACATGTAGTTAGCTAACGTAGCTGACTGTACTGATTGATTAATTTTATTATTTTTGTGTCATGCACACAAGCGGGCCCAATCCTCATGGGTTTACAAGACACCACTATACTAGCATTGCAGCAATACTTCCAAAACACATTATTCTGCTGCTCAGTTCACAAGCAAAATATGTTGTCTTCTGTCCCAGGCCTGGCAAAGAACCTCTGCCATGAAAAAGGTTCCCCTTTTACAACATAATTCAAGTTTTTCATGGTCATCCAACCAAAGGATATCAAAATAAACAGAGGACATCTTACTGAAAAGTACCTCACTTCCATGTTTGTATACTGGACAGTAAAACATGTACTAGCGGCATGTTGTAGCTAACCAATAGGAAATGTCAAAACATTCTGGATGAAATGAATTAATGTTCTGGGAGTGTGACATTGTAGATAAAAGGACCATTTCTTACAGTATTTTTTAGCTTTCAGGACATACCCCAAGACTTTACAAAAAGATTGATGATCCTTCATGACGTCATCCATAGATTTGCATAGGGTGTCCCGAACAGCTGTGTTGAAGCTCATTGCGGTGGCTTCGGCAATTGCCCTCTTGACAGTTCCTGATTCCTCCTAACTCCTGAGTTATTCATAAATGAGTGAAAAGATGGAGCATTAGTGGAACTGGAGTAGGCCAGGAACAGTGCTGCGATGGCATCCACCTTTTGCTCAAACTGGCCACTCCCTTAACTCTGCAACACTTAAACTTGTGGGCTATATAGTACAATTTAATTAGGTGTATAGTTATCATGCATGAAGGAAAATATCTATAGAGACCAAACTTGTCTTTTTTGTACCGGGCTGTTCATTTGTGTTTGACATTTTCACATGGGGGGTCTGTGGGGACTGGCTCTACTTTGGAGTCAGACTAAGAAAACTTTTTGAGGAACTGTAATTTTTGGCACGTCTGCATTGGTTTAATTTGTAAGCCTTGAAGGATGCCACGGGCGTACTGAACCAAGGAACAGTCTTACTGAACATCACGTATGGAGCAGTTTGGGTTGAAAACACATACCATGGTCTTGAACTATGGTCTTGAACTAAAGCTTAGTTCAAATTTATTCATGTAATTAGAAATATGCTGCATATTAGATTTTTGTGATAATTTGCTTTTACTCAGGTCAGCAATACAATTAATTATTTGTAGCCTGCAAATATGTTGAGTTGTGTTTTTTTTAAAGCCAAAAATGTATTTTTTGATATTCTTTGCATTTATTTAATGTTAAATTTATACATAGATCTGTATGACATAAAACAGTTGGTTCAATATGGAGAAAGCCCAGTTGACTTCTTTTCCTTAGAATAAATATAACCTCAAACATGTCTTACGTTCACCCATGTGAACAATCAAAGCCAATCAAGAGGCAGCTCACACATGTTTTTATGTGGATCAGACAATAAGTCTATCCATCTATCCATCTATCCATCCATCCATCCATCCATCCATCCATCCATCCATCCATCCATCCATCTCGTGATAAGTGGTCTATGATTTGCCACAGCAGTCAAAAGCCAGTGTTTAATATTGAAGATATATGTGTAACTCAGACTTGACTGCTACGTGTTGGCTGTTCTGTTCCTGAAGTGATTCCACTTTTCATAGTCTATGGTTTGAAGAATTTACCAATGTGAACTTAGCCAATGAGGTGTGGGTACCCCCAGGTTTAAGCCTGAGGCACTAAGTTGTTACTCAGTTACTGTAGATGGTTCAAATACTTTGTTATTCCATGCATACTGTCTACTCAGTAAGAATAAAGGTCTGGGATTAAGTCAGACAGCTTGTAAAGAAGCGCTTCCTTACCTTGTCTTTGCCCTGCCCTGTAGTGAGAAAATCAGCACATTCAAATCAGCTAGAATAGTTCACATGAGGCCAAACTTCAGAGCTTTTCCCCTTGGGAGGCTGTCCAAAATGAAATACAGCCTAACTTCATTTTGATTTCCATTCCTCTGTGTTTCCCCGAGGAAGGCATGACGCAGCAGAATGGAACACTTGCAGCAGTTTTATACACACTCACGCACGCATACAGCCTCCAGCTGCTCATGTAAAAATTAAACAAGCAATGTTTGTTTAGCAAGACCTCATATTGAGCCATAGGCCTGTAACTCAACTGTCCCCTCAATCTTTACCATGACTTACAAAACCCCAGGCTATAACTTAACTGTGTGTTCTTCAGGCTTTCCCTTGTTACAGCGTGGTAACATCAAATCATGTTCTGCTAGAAAATAGTTAACCAAAATATAAATAAATGTCATTTGCAGCTAAAACATGCAAAACCATTAAGTGATGCCTGGATGTAATCAGATAGCTACATGTTACCATCTATAGTTTAAAAAGCTCATTCTAAGTCTTACAGTGATGCATTATTTTGCCCAATTCTATAGTAGTCATAGCCTTAAATTATGCACCACTCTTCCCACAGTCCATTTCCCTTTGACTTTGGATGTCCCAGTTTCTTTATTCAAATGAAGTGACCATCCAAGCCTCCTGCTCTGTTACATGGCAAGTCAGTGACAGGTCTCATGAAAAAACTCATTATCCTAAATTCAATAAAATATGATTTGCGGGTCAAGGAAATTGACACTGAAATCACTTTTTTGAACTGACAAATGTGTGGGGGCAAAACCACCTCCTCTGGAACAGTTTCCCATGGCACACTAACTGTAGAATCTCTCTCACCCATGTAGCTTTTGCCTCCCGCTACTGGATATTCTTCTGTCAGCTGGAAAACCCTACAGAGCTATAAATTAGATTTCTGGCTCTCCAGCCTGAAGCATATTTTCTAACTTAAACAGGATGTTCAGTGTGTTCCTCGTCTTAATAAGTGCATTTCAGGGTACTGCTTATAGAATGAGTCACGTTGGTTGCTGAATTAATTTAGGCATCATGAATTTAGCAATGTTGATCTTCTGGTTTATTTGACTTGAAACACTTGTTGTTCTTCAGGTCACAGATTTGAGGACAACCCCGGGGTGCGACGCCATTTGGTAAAGAAGTCGTCCCGATGTCAGATGACCCGGACCAGCAACAGTTCTACACCACTGTCCAGCCTGAAGAAGAAGAAGAGGGCAGCAGATAAGAAAACTCATGAGGTCTGCAGCTCTGTGGCAGAAATATATATATATATATATATATATATATATATATATATATATATATATATATATATATGTACACACGTGGACAAAATTGTTGGTACCCCTCAGTTAAAGAAGGAAAAACCCACAATTCTCACTGAAATCACTTGAAACTCACAAAAGTAACAATAAATAAAAATGTATTGAAAATTAAATAATCAAAAACAGCCATTACTTTTGAATTGTTGATTAACATAATTATTTAAAAAAACAAACTAATGAAACAGGCCTGGACAAAAATGATGGTACCTCTATAAAAGATTGAAAACTATTTGACCAGAGTGACATGATTAACTCAGGTGTGTCATTTAATTGACATCACAGGTGTTTCCAAACTCATAATCAGTCAGTCTGCCTATTTAAAGGGAGACAAGTAGTCACCCTGCTGTTTGGTGAAAAGGTGTGTACCACACTGAACATGGACAACAGAAAGCGAAGGAGAGAATTGTCCCAGGACATCCGAAAAAAAATTATAGACAAACATCTTAAAGGTAAAGGCTATAAGGCCATCTCTAAACAGCTTGAAGTTCCTGTGACTACAGTGGCTCATATTATTCAGAAGTTCAAGACCCACGGGACAGTAGCCAACCTCCCTGGACGTGGCCGCAAGAGGAAAATTGATGACAAATTGAAGAGACGGATCGTTGGAATTGTATCCAAAGAGCCCAGAGCAACCTCCAAAGAAATTAAAGGTGAACTCCAAGGCCAAGGTACATCAGTGTCAGATCGCACCATTCGTCGTTGTTTGAGCCAAAGTGGACTTCATGGGAGACGACCAAGGAGGACACCACTGCTGAAAAAAACTCATAAAAAAGACAGACTGGAATTTGCAAAAATGCATGTTGACAAGCCACAAAGCTTCTGGGAGAATGTCCTTTGGACAGATGAGACCAAACTGGAGCTTTTTGGTAAGGCACATCAACTCTATGTTCATAGACTCAAAAACCAAGCATACGAAGAAAAGAACACTGTCCCTACGGTGAAACATGGAGGAGGCTCAGTAATGTTTTGGGGCTGCTTTGCTGCATCTGGCACAGGGTGTCTTGAAAGTGTGCAAGGTACGATGAAATCTGAAGACTATCAAGGCATTCTGGAGAGAAATGTGCTGCCTAGTGTCAGAAAGCTTGGTCTCAGTTGCAGGTCATGGGTCTTCAAACAGGACAACGATCCAAAACACACAGCCAAAAACACCCAAGAATGGCTGAGAGAAAAGCGTTGGACTATTCTAAAGTGGCCTTCTATGAGCCCAGATCTGAATCCCACTGAACATATGTGGAAGGAGCTGAAACATGCCATTTGGAGAAGACACCCATCAAACCTGAGACAACTGGAGCTGTTTGCTCATGAGGAGTGGGCCAAAATACCTGTTGACAGCTGCAGAACGCTCATTGACAAATACAGAAATCGTTTAATTGCAGTGATTGCCTCAAAAGGTTGTGCAACAAAATATTAAGTTATGGGTACCATCATTTTTGTCCAGCCCTATTTCATTAGTTTGTTTTTTTAAATAATTATGTTAATCAACAATTCAAAAGTGATGGCTGATTTTGATTATTTCATTTTCAATAAATTTTTATTTATTGTTACTTTTGTGAGTTTCAAGTGATTTCAGTGAGAATTGTGGGTTTTTCCTTCTTTAACTGAGGGGTACCAACAATTTTGTCCACGTGTGTATGTATACACATATAAAACCCAACATGATCTCAAATGGGCTGGGCCGGTAAAATCATAGAATAATAACCTATAAATAACCACAACCTATAAATAACCACAACTCCAGATATTTCCCTTAGTTTTAATGCGAAAAAGCAGAATTTTGAAAATGAAATCATATTTAGGGAACATTTTTTTTGCAAGACATTATGAACAACTTCAAATTTCTAAAGAAAAATAAGTTCAATTTCAACAATGTTATGCCTCAGTTTATTATTTGCACATTACAATTTACAGGGAATGCACAGTTTGAATTGCAGCTAGAAGGTTCCTGGTTCACATCCTAGCCTTCCTGGAATCTTTCTACATGGAGTATACATGTCCTTCCTGTGCATGCGTGGTTTTTCTCCAGGTACTCTGGCTTCCTCCCACAGTCCAAAATCATGCTGAGGTTAATTGGGGATTCTAAATTGTCCACAGGTGTGGATGTGAGTGTGATTGTCTCTCTGTGTAGCCCTGTGATAGGCTGTGTCCGAAATCGCATACTAACATACTACATACTACATTCTCAGTGAGTATATACTGTATACTACATACTATAAGTATGATTAGAATGCCGACCGTTCACACTGTAGTATACTACTACGTTTCCCATAATGCATTTCAAACCTCCGACGACAAAAAACGGAAGTACAGCTATCAAATATCTTGGCTGAATGCCGGCTTTAGGTCGATTTTACGCTAACAAACAGTAGCATGATTAATGTGGTAATTTCAAGCCGGTACTCCTCATGCAGTTATTAGCCAGATTATGCGAATCGTTTCAATTGTAGCTGCTGGCGACTGGAGGTAGCTGCTACTTGTTCTGTATGCAAAGCGAGCTGCTGCAACTAGCTGCTAGCATTCAGTAGCACGTTGTGAGGCGTCTGACAAATTTAAAACGTTGGTCAGAAAACGCCTATTTCTCAAATCTGTGGGGTGATTAGGATGACTACTTAACCACATAAAATAAAATAGAAATCGCCCCGGTCTGACCACAGATCCCGCGGAGGCTTGCATTTCGGTGGGTAACTCACAAAGCATTATGGGGCGGTTGAGTATGACTAGTGTGGTCACCGCGCATACTTAAAAATTTTCTGGAAATAATATATATCCGGGTATTTCTCGCGTACTCAATCTTTTCATACTATCTAATGTGAACGCACTACATACTTATTTTGACGTCACACTTAGTATGAGCAGTATGTTAGTATGCCATTTCGGACACAGCCATAGACTTGTGACCTGTCCAGGGTGTCGTCTGCCTTCACCCTAAGTCAACTGAGACTCTAGCCACCCCCCACCCCCCACACGACTCCAATAAGGGTGATAGATTATAGATGGATGAACATTACAACTTACAGATCACAGTGGATCAACAAAGGCACAAAACATTTAGTCACAGGTATCTGGAACTGAACATTATAGTATTTTTTTACTTTTTTATCAAAACAACTTGTCAAGGTGTAAAAATTATTAAAAATTTTAGTTTTACAGATTTACAATTTGCAGTCAGTGTCATCTCTGTAATTTTTACACTTTGCAAAGTCATCCCGCGTGCCGGAATGGACCCTCTGGTGGGCAGCTTTTGGCCCGCAGACCGTAAGTTTGACACCCCTGTGTTAAAACAATCATCTTTAAATCACCATCAATGATTTTTGTGACCACATGGAGGCAGTGGAGCAACATATAAACACAGAAACACAGTGTAAAAACAGTGACACAATATCATCTCATCAGCTATTTGTTGATCAAAAGGTACTGTACAATGGGTTAGTTTGTGTTTTTTATTTTGCTGAAAGCAGCTGCTGTGTGCCCCTGTAAAAAAAATGGAATGGCAGAATTGAAAATTAACCAAAACATAAAGTTAATCTGCAGGCAGTCTAACCAAACCAACAGGCTTTAATAAACCCAAACAGACCAGCACAGCTGAGGCGTTCTCTAGAGCTGGATGATAACTGTGTTTGTTTTTATCACTACTGGCACCCCCTATCGCATTTCACACTGTCCTTTGATCCACTGATAATGTAGAAATATTGAGCAGTGCAGCTTTAATTAAGGTTTCTGTCTGGAGCTCAAACACAATCTACCAAATTGTTTCCCCTCAGTTTGATGGCAAAAATGTCACAAAAGACAGAAATAATATCAATCTATTTTTTGTTCTGTCTGAGAACAAAATGTGACACATTGTCCCTCCAAACCACTTTATTACCCTCAGTTCTGCCCAAAACCACTCATATTTTTCTGTTGGTTGGCAGCGTGTGCTGTCTGTGTCACTGCATTAGCTGTCTTTGATTATAATCATCATTTCCCCCGTCTGTATAGCATGCTTTAGTAATAAAGAAGAGAGAGAAGTGGAAAACAAATTGCATTGGAGATAGGAACTTGGAGAATTACGGGGGTTGTTCACAGCTTTTAATCTGTTTCCAGAAACTTGATCATAGACTATTAGCAGCTTGATAGATGAGTCAGAGCCTCCTAATAATACCCAGCTGTTTAATGTGTTCCAAAAGTAATCTTGGACAGTTGCATATGAAATGTAAATCTTGTGCTTTAGTGCTTATGTTTCCGTCCTGCTTCATCTCCAGTTGTTCGTGGAGCTGAACGAGCTGATTGTGGAGAAGGACCATGAAATGCGCTGGAAGGAGCGGGCTCGCTGGATCAAGTTTGAGGAGGATGTGGAGGAGGAGACTGACCGCTGGGGCAAACCTCATGTGGCCTCGCTCTCCTTCCGCAGCTTGCTGGAGCTTCGCCGCACCATCACACAAGGTAAAACGCTCCTGTATGCATACAGCAGCAGAGCACATCCTCAGTCCTATGCTTTAACTGTTTCCATGTGCAGCTGAAATAAAATCCAGAAGGATAAACATGACGTACAGAAGAATCTGAACTGGTTTACTTGTTTGACAACAGTGCTGTGTGCTTTTGGCTTGAAGTCTGTACAGAAATATGCAGACTTGAAACAAAAACCGTATCACCAGTGAACCACACTTCTGCCTGTGATGAAATCCTTTTCAGATAATCCTGTCACAGCAGCCATATTGGATCCCCATGTGCTTCTACCTTTCCTCTCTAGGTGCCATCCTTTTGGACCTTGAGCAGAACTCTCTGCCCGGCATCGCCCATCTGGTGGTGGAGACGATGATCATCTCTGATCAGATCAGAGCAGAGGACCGAGCCAGTGTTCTCCGGGCTTTGCTTCTCAAACACAGGTTAGGAACCACGCTCACGCTTACATTAATATTTCAAACAAGTCTTATCTGATGTGCTTTGCTGAGAGAGAACAGTTTGATCATCTGTGTCAGTCCAGGAGGGCTCTTCTGGGGTTATCAGGGCATTTAAAGGACACATTGCCGACATTAGTAGGAACTTGTGTAATATGAATAACTCTCTGAAGCTCCTGTATGACTGTAGGCAAATATTTTCTAGATACCTGATGCTTTTTTATCAAGCGAATTCAACTTCCTCCGACTCCAACTTCTTGACTGGAACTTGGCTTCAATAAGCCGCATCTTAATAGTTTTAAAGATGCAGCTGTACACCCATCAGCCACAAAATTATGACCACTGAGAGGTGAAATGAAAAACATCGATCATCTTGTTATAATGCAACGTTCTGCTGGGAAACCTTGAGTCCTGACGTTCATATGGATGTTTGACATGTACCATCCATCTAAACATTGCGGCGTATAGTCTGGATCCACAGATATGTTAAAGATTTCTGTATTGTGAGATAGCGGCATGGCGTCATTGTAACCACGACGACAAGTGAACACTATGTCAGCTGTCTGCTGACGATAACGTGATTGCGATCCTACTATAAATCCACTGCTGTGAACCTATCTTGACTTATCCGAAGTGATACAAGGAACAGTTGATTAAATTGCGAAGATGTTTCCGAGTCCCATCAATTCCCGCTGCCCGCTACATATTTAGGTCATGTGATTCGGTATAACGTACACATGAATAACACATACCTGTGCTCAGCGCAAAGGTTTTTTTTTATTAAAGAACTCATCTGTCAGAAATGGTACAACAACAGAGCAGCTTTGGTGGAGTACTGCACTCCCTGATTGCTTTTCTTGATTGAAATAGTGACAACAGAAAGTGTTTGACTCATCTGCCATTTGATTAAGTAATCATTTGGATAAGAATATATAAATCAAACAACAAAGTATGTAGAATCAGTTTGGGAATTCCTGTGAAGTTGTGGCCTTTTAGCTTTACGAACAACTTAATTTTTTGTCTTTATTTTGCTGATTAACTTTCTGTCCACCAACCGTCAGACACTTAATCAACTAAATTTTCGCATAATTTTAAGTTGATCCAAGTTTTTGTTTTTTGCCAGTGTTGACTTACAGTTGACTGATGATTACTTGCTTATTTTGTCTTCATTTATTTTTAAGTCAGAAAAAGCTCCTACTCATAGTTTTGGTCTGTGATGTTAGTTACCGCGACAACATGTAGCCATTTTTTGTGAGACCAGATTTGGTTGTTTCTTTATCCATGTCTTAACCGCCCTGTCAGTCATGGGTGGTGCGGATGCAGCTTTGTTTACATTTTGTTTCTGGATTGTAAATTTGGGAATATCGAGAATTAAATCCAAGCCTTCCTACTCATTAATCATTATCCTACAGTGGAGGTTGTTAAAAAAAAGAACAACTCAGTGAGCTGAGCTGGGAATTTCCAAAAAGTGACATTTAACAAGACTTGGCTCATCAACTGGTGTACTTCCCCGAGGTTGACTAAACTGCAAATGTCAAGACTGTGCTGTAGTTGCACTGAGTCCTAAAGCTTACACTGTTAGACTGCGTTTATTTGTGGAGATCATGGTGGACCTGATGTCTGTCTTTGTTAAAGGGAAATATTAGACTTTCCCTTTTTTCTGTCAGAAAGATTATGTTACAATGGCAGATAATTACAGTAAACACAGTCAAACTTTCAAAGAATGAGGTAAATGTATGTAGAAGAAATCCTTGTGGTGAGAAAAGCTCTGAATACTAAGTTTCCAATATTTTTTTTTCTACTTTGGCAACAAACTATACTTTAGTAAATGTATATACTACTGGTGGGATGCAATGAAAAAAAAAAATCTGATTAATAAGAGACTTTTAAATTAATGAATCACAATTTATTGCATTTTTGTCAAATAGCAGTGTTTGACACAATAAGCACTGTGGATTCCCTGATCCAGGTCTACTCCCCTTCATGCCCACTTCGCTCTGCATGTGAGAGACGCCTGGTGCTTCCAGCCCAGCATGGCTCGATATCTCTAGCCAGACTCTTTTCCTCTGTTGTTCCCAAATGGTGGAACAAACTACCAAACTCTGTGCGTTCTGCTGAGTCCCTTTCTACTTTTAAGAGACAATTGAAGACTCAATTGTTCAGAGAACACCTAGGCACTTAATCTGACTCCACCTTAGGGGTAGAATAAGTCAGGTGGTCCAAAACCCAGCACTTATTTAGTGCTGACAAAGTTTAAAAAAAAGGGGGGGTTGGCAATTCTTCTCCAACTTGATGGCAACACCTTTGACCAATCTCACTTGAAGCACTTTTTGCACTTACTACAGGTTTTTCCTTATGTCTGAATTCTTGCTTGTGTTGTACATCGCTTTGGACAAAAGCGTCTGCTAAATGAAATTGTAGAATTGTAAGCAAAGTTTTTTTCTTATCTACACTTATTAAAACAAATTTTGGCTCACAACTGAATCGATGAATAGACATATACGTGAACTTAAACAACAAAAATGTTTGTTTCATTTACATTTATCGGTGCAATTTTCATCAGTCTACTACATTCAAAGATTACTGCAAACTCAACTTGAAATTATAGCGATTATATTCAACATTTTAAGATTTTATCAAAACTCAAGCACTTTCAATGTCTTGAAAAGTGGTCTACTGTGGGCAGGCCACACCATTTGCCGGCACCAGGACTCTTTGTTGTACAATTTGCACACAACCACACTTGTCCAAACTTCCATCAGGAAGTTTTGTCAAAGATAACTTTCTGCTCGGTCTCATCTTCCTTCCCTAAGCTTTCTTGTGTGCTGACAGTGTGTGATGTGCGTCTTCTTCACAGCTGGCAAACAGACTTTAGGTTCATTACCACCACCTACTGGGCTGGAGTGTTCATCAGTGTTACTGTTGTGCCACAAATGAGGGAACTGAGAAAGGTGCAATTAAATGCGTTTTCTTTTTTCTCTGTAATTATTTGATTGAAACTAATGCGTTAAAGTCCCAGCCCTAGTATCTATGCAGTCTCACAAAACGTTCTATTAATGTACTCCAGCATACAAATAACTGATGGTGCTAGGAGATCATTTGCAGCCTCGAGCAGAATAACATTGGCATACCATTAGTCTTTCCATTCCCACGTAAAGATACCGTAATAGAATGAAAGAACAACTTTGTACTGATGACAAAAGTGGACTTAAATCATGCCAGCAAAATGCCCCCCAGAGTCACCAGATCTCCTCTCTGTAGGAAGGTTCAGGTTTTTCCTCTAATTTGTCACCCATCTGTATGAAGTAATTTTTTATATATGACTTGTGATTACAAGACTAACTTCACACTTGTGTGCCACAATAAGCAAGTAATGATTGCAATATTTACCAAACAGAGTCGTCCTAGTGTAATCTCTCTGCTGTTGTTTGTGCCATCCATCTCTTTCTCTGGATCATATTTGGGCTTGAACATAAATAAATAGGTTTGAGAAGCTACCAATTCAAATCAAAGGCAAAACATTGTGGGACTTAGTAGGTTTGAAGTCTGCTTTCAGGACTTCCATGTCAGCGACAGCATTAGGTGGTGCGCCCAAGCTAAGAAAGTGTGCTTTGAAAAATAAAGCCGGTTTCAGGCAGTTGATAAACAGATGAACTGCATGAATGCAGTATGAAATTAATCTTGATTTGGGAATCAAGTAAAGTTGCACTAGTGGAATCTCAAAATATACACATAGAGCTCGATATATCAATGATATTCCCCATTTATGGCGGTTTCTAATCTGATTTTGTGTTGAACTTCCTTCTATTTTATCCACACGAGTGTGTTCCAGTCTAATTACTACACAGTGAGAATGAAAAGGACAGTTTAAAGAAAATACATGACCTGGCAAGCTTAAGGCTTCATAAATCCATGCCTATTTTATGGCTGAGATATTTGGTTTGAAATAAGACAGGTCTTGAGATAAATGGAAAATGGCTAACTATCAAGGTATCTGGGTGTTTTCATTTTTAAAGTTCACCATTTCCTGCCAAAAGTTGTTATTTTCGCTCATGCGTTTTTGGTGCTTTGTAATTTCTGTATGATTCTTTACAGCCGGACAAGTCAGCCAGTGTTGGTATCAAGGTTGATGGTGTTGGAAGTTCTTGAGTACAATGTTAAACCAGAAAAAGTGTACATGAGTACATTTGAGTTCACAAAACGCCAGAGGGGATTACAACTTCAGATCCTGTGTGCTTTTAGATATAAAGTCCGATAAACACAAACATGTGGATGCCACTCAGACTGTAGCTGTCTCCAGTAGTTCCCATTTATGGATTGGCACTTGCATTGACATGCCAGCTACACTGACCCGACACACATGGCCAATGGAATACTGCGCTACAACATAGATTTTTCAGTTACATAACAGAAAAAAAAACAATTAGTGAAATGTGGACTGTCACACTGAATTACCAGTGGAAAGACATGACTTGAATGTAAGAACTACAGGAAATGTTGCCGTTGCGTTCACTAATTCTCCATTTAATATTTTCTGTCATTGATGATTTCAAATTCAATATTCTGCATCTAAAACATTTATAAGGTCTCCTAATAAAGCCTGCTAATTGAAGTCCTCTCCTGACTTTTCCTCTTGCACCACTATTGTATGGAGCTAAAATATTGATTGTGTAGGCTGTCATTGGAAAAAAATGAATTTGTCATTGACGAAAAAATAGGGGTTTTTTAGAGACTTTTTTTCCCCAAAGACAACTTTCTGTCTCTCTTTTGGCGTGGAGGGAAGGAGTCTGAGGGGTCTTATTTTCAATGACAAATAATTATTTCTTCAATGACAAACTTTATTTTTGATGACAAACTCTTTTTTTCCAATGACAATCTATACTGTCCTAGTTTTAGCTTCATAAACAACTAGTAAATGAATTGCAGTGAAAAATGGCAAATACAGTAAAAAGAAACTCTGAAGAGTTTGTGATCCCATATGATATTCTCCTAGTGCCACAACGATAATCAGCTCTTTCGCTTTGACTGTGAAATGTTTCACTCAAAAAATTCATTGTGGCCAGGTGATGAATCCTAAAGAAAGGGTTTCCTTAATACTAGCAGCAAGCAGACATTTACACAACAACTGCATGTTTTAGTGTTTTGTACATGGATTATTTGAAACCTAATGGGTGAGATGGGAAATGTTCTCCAATCATGCAGTGGCCCATGTGCTGAGATATATAAATATGTACATGATCAGTATAGGTCCAGTGTTCGCTGTTTTTGAGGTTTAGATTGAATCACACATTTCGCACATCCTCAGCAGATGGTCTTCACCCAGCTGTCATGGCAGTATAGACAGACTTCAGGTACTTTCATACACATTATCTAAGATGCTCATCTTTTATTGTGTGATACAGTGCAATAGAAAAGATTGCAGCATGGTGACTGAAAATTTTGACTGTACTGTTGAAGGCAAATCAGCATAAACATATTTTTGACTAAATCCGCTGCGTTTTTTTTGTAAAACGTAATGTCCACGAGATGAATTTTGCACACATACTCACAAAGTGACACAACAGATGCAAGCAAAAGAAGCAGGCCAGCGTGCCTTTGTTCCATCTTTCGCTGCCTTTCCACATAAATTCCCAGCATGTCACTGGCTGCTTCCACAGGGACAAAAACACTCTGTCATTAGAGTCATCACCAGCCTGAGATATCAGATTTACAACGTGGAAAGAAACACACTGAGGTGCTGCTAAAATTTTAGCTCATGGCTTACTCGGTCCACTTTAAGGATCCTCTGGAAACGTCTGAAGCACAATTCGCTTCAGTGTCACACCTCGTTCTTTTGTCTCAGGCCGCTGTCGTGTCCAATTTGAGTGCAGTCTTATTGGACCATGTGGGCCTAATGAGTGAGGTGATGTCACCAGTGGACTGAGCAGTGATGTAATGAAACTGTGTTGAAAAACTTGGCTAGTTTAAGACACTAAATGCCTCTTTTTAAGAGGGGGTGAAATGTGCTCACCATCACATGCACAAGAGCACAGAAAATGAGGCCACACAGATTAGTCTCTGGCTCGTTTACTGATGTTTTAGTGCAAATATCACACTTTGAAAAGCTAATTTTCTTGAAACAGCTTTCTAATTAGCTTGACCTGAAAAGTGGGTTAGATTTGGATGACTTTTTAAAATTTATGAGCTACATTGCAGCTGCATGAGGTAAAGCTCTTCAACGCGTCGAATGAACAAAAGGTGGATTAGGTGAATAAGAATCACAGCTGTGCTGGGCATTTCTTCAGTCCTAATTATTCTGCAGTATACTTCAGCCCAATTACCCAATTATTCATGTTTTTGAAAATCATAACAGCAATCCTATCATTTTAAATTACAGCATATTCAAACTGTGGAGCTAACATTTAGATATACTTCCTCACACTTTCTGATGTTTGTGAGAAAACATTAAAGCAGTTGAGCCTGAATGTATATATTTTTTGACCTTTAGTAGTAGTTGGATGAAATCCTCTTAATAGCAACTTAACTGCATGAAAACTTCATTCACAGAATAAAACCCATAATATATCTTGCCTAAAGTATTGGGATTTCTGAATTGTTGCTGTGTTTTGCTTTGATTCTTTCAAGCTTTAATCTGTGAGGCTTTAAATACATTTATCAATGTTTTTCAAATAAAGCGAAAGTAAATACATGGACTTATTAGTGATAAACTGAGAAAAATCCTTACTCTACTAACTGGTTTTTAGCCTCAAGTAGTGCTACTCTGTGGAGGACAGTGTTGGTTGGTCCATCACGTGTGCACAAGAGACAACAGAAAATAATCAAGCCACAAAACAATAAGTGTTGTGAACTCGAGTAACATGAACTCTCTTCATGTGTCTCTCCTTTCTTCTACTCATCTCCTTTCCGCTCTGTGTGCATGTCTGTTTCCGCGGTCTGTTGGACCGGAGCAGACATGTGGAAACAGACAGACAAGAACTGGAGCTTAAATAGCACATATAAACTAGCTAAAAGAAATACCTTTGTTCTGAAATTATTTGAATTTGTATTACACCAGCTGAAGTGCGTTTTTGCTTTTCCAGTGCAGGATGGGGGTCACTCTCAGGCCCCATTTACACGTCAACAATTTTAGGATGAAGTGCAAAGGTTTTCTTGCGTTTCGGCCTCTGGTTTATTCTGAAACAGCATTTTAGATTACCTAAAATGGAAATGTTTGAACACGGCCTCCAGAGTGGAATTTTCTCAATTGCAATAGCTTCCGTCGCCGTATGAATGAGTAGCCGAAATTTTCAGTGAGAACGCAGATATCATGCTTCACTTTGTGCATTACACTTAATTCTAGTTGCCATGCGCAACAGGAACAATGGCAGACTACCATGTTGGACTTGTGCTGCTGAGTCTACTGAATTTAGTGAATCTCCTTCATAAAAATATGCATTTGTTGCACTGTTACTGCAATCAGTGAAGACACATTCAGTATATACCTCAGATAATCAGTCCGTCTCTTCTTCCGCGGCTGTACTTCCTTCAGTCTGTGGAGGAACGGATAGTGATCATGTAGGGTGTACCTCTGCAAAGTTATCCCCCTGGCATGCACACTACAGAATTTCCAGCATTACAGTGTAAACGCTTTTTTTTTTTTTTTTTTTTCACTCCATAGTTGTGTAAACCCAACAAAGAATGTTTTCGGGTGAAAGGTTGTCATGTAAACGGGGCCTCAATGTAAGTGTCCAAAGGATCCAGCAATTTCATGCGTCCTATTCATTGTCTATGTGAAACGCACTGCGTTGCATGCTGGTTCTGCTGCAATGCATCTCCCCGAAGCTGCCCGTGGCTCATTTGCATTAAATTGACTCTATTTTAGGCAAATTCAAAGGTCTGATGTATCGCGAAACTTTTGTCGAATGTGACAGATTCAGGAACTGCACAGCTTATTTCTCACCTCAAATGCTTTCAGAATTACTTTTCTCTGAATTGTTTCTGTAATAAAACAAAAAGTTTACGACCGAGCAGCCATGTTGATCTGATGTTTGTACCAGACTGAAGCTCAAGTACTGTCATGTGACCACGTAGTGACCCGCAAGTGAACTGATTTTCAGATGTGCTGCATTTACATTCAAGAAAAATGGATCATGTGGACTCATATCATCAGTCTGTTAATAAGCTGGAGAAGAGCCAACAATTTCAAAGGGAGGGACTTAGATGCACCGTTGCACACTTACAGCCATGGCCATAAGTTTGGACACAAGTACCATGATGCTTGTGAATCTTAGAAAATACCACAAAATTGTCACTTACAATATACTTATGTTCTGTAATAGACAACAAAACAGACATAAGTCATGCTGTGTCCAAACTTATGGCCATGGCTGTATACTGTAAGTGACAATTTTGTGGTATTTTTTAAGATTCACAAGCGTCATGGTACTTGTGTCCAAACTTATGGCCATGGCTGTAAATGCTTGTATGACCTGAGCTGCCATCAAAATATAGAATAGAGAAACTCAGATTACAACACAAACAGAGGTCGCAGGACCACATTCTTTGCTAAGACCTGCTGCTTTATTAATGCTATACCAATGTTCAAAATCTTGCATATTAATATATCTTTTTTATTGACTCATAGTCTGGAACCATTATAAGATCAAAGTTTACGATAATGGTGATATGGCGATCAACTTCAAAATTTTAATTTGTACTTGTGCTGCTTTGTTCCCTAAACTGTAATACTAATGACATTCCCATTAAACTCAGCTGTACTTATGTACATATACTTTTGAAAATATAAGTATGCTGACATCAACATTTAGGTGAAAGACTCTTCTTTATGTTCTGTTTTTTTTCTTCATAGCCATCCGAGCGATCTGAAACATCGTTTTCACCGCCACCACTCAACTAGCAGTCTTCACGCCCCCTTCAATCACAACCATGTCCAGGACTCCAATCTGCCCCTGGTGGCTGAAGAGCACGATGAACATCCAGATAACAAAGGGGGAGTGTACGACCCCAAACAAGATGTGTTTGTCAGCCTGTTTGTACGTTTCCTTTCTTTTCTTTATTTGGCACTTCTTTGTCACTAGTTCTGAAGGTCACATCATTTTACACACCTCATTGAATCATGTGAGAAGCTCCTGACAGAGATCAGAGGAACAAGAGATCTGGCCGATGAAAGACTGTGATGTAGTTAAAACAGTGCAGGCAGACAGCAAGCTAAATATGTTTTCCCAAAGCCAAAGTAAGTGATTAAGTAGTTTTGACAAGAATCCACCAGGGTAATTGATCGCAGCTATCTAAATGGACAGAGATAAAAGCAATGCAGAGTTGTCTTTTTCTAGTTTATGGTTTGCATTAAGTTCTAAGAATCACCAGTAAGCATAGATTTAAGCATGATTACGCTAAATTCCTGATGTGAGGCCTGTGGCTCTTGCATTATTCTTTGAAACACCACTCCATGAGGTCAGAAGTCATGTAGGTAGTTCTTGAAGTCGGAGAATCCAAGTCTCCTTGTCCCACATGTGTTGAATTATGTTCTCAGTCAGCCGACAGGTGCTTCCAGTTAAAGCTTCTTGATAGGTTAACTGTGAAAACCTAATGCTCCCCATTGCTTAAAATGCTGGCAAATTTAAAGCTGACTATTAAAAAAATTCTCCTCAAACATAAAGAACCCGTTAAACAGCTGTGTGCTTTAAAATGAACTGCATAGGGGCATTAGAATAGGACTGCTGATGCGTACATTCCCACAGTACTTTCACATTATTGGTCCCACGGACTGTTATGGTGTCACATCACGTTGGTTGGGACAGTAATGTGGGTAATCTTTCTACTGTTCTTCCTCCAAGAAATCTCTCCACCCTCTGCCTCCTGAGAGCCATCCAGCAGCCAGATCTATGAAACTCCTCGCCAAGATTCCCAAAGACGCTGAAGCTGTCATTGTTTTAGTTGGTAAGCTCAGGGGACAAAGTAGATCAGTCAGAGGAATTATGTGTTTTCTTTTCTTCTCTGTTTTTTATAAACCGCTGGGGCTTAATCTGCTCATTGTAAATTCTCCATTAGACAGGCCCTCAGTGGAAAATGATTAAATTACATGAGAAGAACCACGAACAGTACCGACTTCTGTGTATTCTGCTTTAAGCCTTGCGTGTGAGAAATTGCAAATTGCTAAACATGTGTTGTGGTTTTCTTTCCCTCCAAGGGTGTGTTGAGTTTCTGGAGCAGCCTGCGATGGCCTTTGTCAGGCTGAATGATGCCGTCCTCCTGGAGTCAGTGCTTGAGGTTCCTGTCCCTGTTCGATTTATTTTCGTCCTGATTGGCCCCAGTCAGTCCAATGTGGACTATCATGAGATTGGACGTTCCTTCTCCACTCTCATGTCTGACAAGGTAAACACTGCATGAAATGTTATAAACGATCCTAATAACTCGGTCATTTCACTCTTACATTCTGATTTTAGAGTGAGTCTGTGACATCTGTACACCTGCTGTGCATTTACAGTAACATATGGGTCATTTCAGAATTGGAGGACATTTGGGCTTCATTTAAAAAAAAAAAATCTTCTCTTTTACAATTTTCGCCTACATATTCATCAATAATAGGTAATAAACTATCAAAAGCTTGATTGGCTCAGCTTACACATAAATGGTGCCATTTTTCTTACATGTTTTATTTGTTGTTTGCTAACCTTACTCTGGTCACAGGGTTGCTAATCCATGCTAATTTTAGCTTTTTCTCAGGAGTAGAAGCTAGATATTTAGCTAGCTGTTGCTGCTGACCAAGAGGACAAACTTACTGATGGAAAACAGTAAAGAAAGAGTAGAAAGAATTTGTTTTATGCTGATAATATGCATAACACGGTTGTATGAGGTAGAGTGAGATATTCAGTCAAGGCTGACCATCTTATGAAAACATGAAAAATAGAAGAAAAGACATAGCTTTGCTCTACACATTCTTTAGGATGATGTTAATGCCAGCATATCGTGTGATTCACGGTTTTCTTCTTCTACCAGCTAAAAGGTTTTGGTAACAGGGTTGCGTTCATGTTGTGAGACACACGTTCCATATATGATAATTGTTATTTAAAATATTATGTTGATTAAAAAAAATGTTTCCACAATTACAGTTTCTCTCTTTGAAAAACGTCGCAATTGTTCAGCTTTTGTAAAGACAACATGCTTATACCTGCTGGTTGGTTATGGGGTTCAGAGGCAGATCAGAATGACAAATAATATACATGTGGTTAGCTCATGTGACTGTGAAGAACTGATTCACAAGAATAAAGAAGCACATATTATGAATGATTCTATTTGTTCTTATGCCATTTTGTGTACAAATTTTTTTTTTAAATGAATCTTTAGTGCAAGGCTTTAAGACTCATCATGTTTTCTTTACTTACATAAAGGTAGCCCAGAAAATTATTCTTGTATTATAAAATGGAGTTTAAAATTAGAGAAGTAATCACAGTAAACCCACTTCTTGCTTGACTTGCCTGTAGTTGGCATTCTGGTGCTGACATTCAGCTGCGTTTTGTTGTAGAACTTCCATGAGGTGGCCTACTTTGCTGACGACAGGCAGGACCTCCTGAATGGTATCAATGAATTCTTGGACTGCAGCATTGTCATTCCACCCTCCGACGTGGAGGGCAAAGACCTCCTGAAGACAGTGGCTGACTTCCAGAAGCAGATGCTGCGCAAGAGAAAGGAAAGAGAGCTCAAGAAGCAGCAGTCCTCATTGGGATTGGAGCAGGACAACAAAGGTGCTCTGTCAAGTCATTTTTTTTCAGGGGGAAAAAACAAACTAATTTACTGTATTTGAAAGAAGCACTTCTGATTCTGCAAATCAAGATTTTTATAGCCATGCACCCACACATAGATGGTTTTAAAATCCTATGCAGCCCATTCCTTGCATTTGAATTTCTCAAATATAGCTGTGAAGAATTTTTACAGCCAGAAAACAAGAAGAAAATTATTATTGCACCTGGAGTACATTTACAAATTACATGAAACCATCACTGGTGCAGAAAGGAAAGTATTGGCATTTGTAGCGTAAATACGGGGAAAGAGATTTTTTTAAATAAACCAGACATGGCAATAGTCCATTTAAATACTTAATATTCTGACTTTTGTCCTCGTCTGTAGTACTCAACCCAAAGCCCACTGGTTTCCACTAAGGACATAAATCTTTGAAAACAGGTTACACTACCAGTCAAACGTTTTCAGTTCTTAAAGTAATGATAGACTATTCTTTCTTTTTACTTTGCTGATTGGTTCTTGTCATAACATGGATTCTAACAGTTGACAAACAGGGCTGTCAACTGTGGACCTACCTGACTTCTGTACAACACAAGTGATGGTCCCAAACCGATTAAGAGGCAAGAAATTCCACAAATTGACCTTGCCATGGCACACCTGTGAAGTGAAAACTATTTCAGGTGACTACCTTATGAAGCTCATACAGAGAATGCCAAGAGTGTGCAAAGCAGTAATCAAAGCAAAGGGTGGCTATTTTGAAGAATCTAAATATAAAACATGTTTTGACTTATTTTACACTTTTTGTTTGCTACATACTTCCATATGTGTTCGTTCATAGTTTTGATGCCTTCAGTGAGAATCTGCAATGTAAATAGTCATGAAAATAAAGAAAAACATTAAATGAGAAGGTGTGTCCAAACGTTTGACTGGTAGTGTATAAATATAAAGATTCTTTTTAAAAAAAAAAACAAAAAAAACAAGCACATTGAGTTCCACAAAAAGAGGGATTGTGAGTTGCCATTTTGTTTGTGGGGTTTAGACTTGCATTACAGATTGTGCCCTTAAGGTTAGCTGTTATGCTCAGGAGTAGTCTCTTAATGGAATGAAACCTGTGTTAACTCTCCCAGAGGTGAGCCCAGAGGAGGAAGAGGAGGGAGACCAGGAAGTGGACCCATTAAAGCGCTCAGGGATCCCATTCGGAGGCCTGATCCATGACATCCGCCGGCGTTACCCACACTATGTCAGCGACCTAAAAGACGCTCTGGACATGCAGTGCATCGCGGCCGTCATCTTCATCTATTTTGCCGCACTGTCACCCACTATTACTTTCGGAGGCCTGCTGGGTAAACTCAAACTACAAACAACTTGAAGAAAGCTGGGTTCCAAGTCACATTTATATTTAATGTACGTTATCTATGTCTTTGTGACTATTTGCACATACAGGGGAGAAAACAGACGGCATGATGGGAGTGACTGAGCTCATCATTTCTACTGCAACTCTGGGAGTTATATTCTCGTTGCTTGCCGGTCAGCCACTTCTCATCATCGGCTTCTCAGGACCCTTACTGGTGTTTGAGGAAGCCTTCTACAAGGTACTTTAACTGAACACAGAGTAAACATATACTTTACACACAGTAACTGGTCAGGTAGCTAACACATCTTGCTGTTCAGTTCTGTCAGGCCCAAAACTTTGAGTATCTGACTGCTCGAGTGTGGATCGGTTTCTGGCTCATCTTCATTGTTCTGGTGATTGTGGCAGCGGAGGGCAGTTTCCTTGTCCGCTACATCTCACCTTTTACCCAGGAGATTTTTGCCTTCCTCATCTCCCTCATCTTCATTTATGAGACTTTCTCTAAGCTCTTCAAGGTAACTACCTAAATATCACACAACACACTGAACTCTGAAAGAATTTAACCAGCAAAACACTCAATATGCATTCTTCCCCATTTGAGGATACCGGAAGAATTCCTCAGGATCTATTCTCTCCTCATTTAATTACCAGTAAATTTATTGTACAGTGTTTATACAGCTGTGAGCAAAGGTTTCCATGCACTTGTGAAGATCATATATATCATGGCAGTGTTGTGTTTCCACTAACTCCTACAGGTTTTAATTTTCTGTGGGGGAATCATTAAAACACATGCGTCTTTGTTGAAAAAAAAAAACAATCGTGCATAATGATTCTTTCATAGATTTGCTAAGGGTCTTCTGGAAATATACAGACTCTGCTGGGTCAAAAATATACAAACAGCAGTTTGATTTATCAGTTTTGCTGATGTAGAAAGATTCATTAATCAAATGTATTTAGTGGCTTCTTGTGACTTTTTGTGAGTAATTACAATTGACTACAGCTGGTGACTCCTCAGAGCCAATAGAATTAGGGCCCATTTGATCCTCTCAGTAGACTCAAATGCTGTAGTTGCTCAGCAAAGAGCTGGCAATTCAAGTCATTGACTTTAAAAAGCCAGGAAAGTCATTTGAATCCATTCAAAGCAACTACAGATCCCAAAACCATCTGTGCAAACAACAACTGTTGGAGTTTAAATCCTGAGTTGAATTCAACCAAAAACCTGTGGACTATGATGAAGAAATATGTCTGTGTCAAAAAGCCAACAAATTTAGCTGAACTGCACCAATTCTCTCAGGAGCAGTGGCCAAAGATACAACCAGAAGCTTGCAGATGGCTACCAAAAGCGCCTAGCTGAGGGGAACTGGCCAAGGGATATGAAACCAAATATTTGCTTTATTCTATGTATATTTTTGACCGAACAGATTTAGTCATATTTCCAGAGGAGCCATAATAAATCTCTGAAAGAACCAAAGTGCACAATTTTCTTTCTGTTCTTTTTCATTTTTCTTTTTTGTGTGTGTGTGACAGACAGCCTAGCCGCGCTAGACAACCCACGGCAATGAATTTAATTCTCTGCCAGGGTGGGTCTAGTTACCCTCCATAAGGCTCGAGGCTGGATTCTCCTAAAACTGGCCGGACGAATCACCATGAAGTGTAGAGTCAGAAGGCAGGCGTAACTAAGTGACGACAGAGGCGCGACAATTCTGACAGAAACAACCGGCACACAATAAACAGTTATCTTTCGACTCCTTTGAAGCTAAAATTCAACTTGAAAGATAAACAAAGGACGGCACTGAAGTGTTTCATTGAGAAGAAAGACGTATTTGGACTTATGCCGACGGGATATGGCAAATCCTTAATATACCAGTTGGCTCCGCTGGTTGGGAAGCTAATGGGACTTAGCCACAATCCGCCGGCGCTCTAGGAACTCCGTCAGCCTATTCGTTGTGCTGATTGGTTGTATATTCAATTCAATTCAATTCAATTTTATTTATATAGCGTCAATTACAGTCAACTCGTCTCAAGACGCTTTACAGAACCCAAATGCCTGACCCCCAGAGCAAGCCCAAAGGCGACAGTGGCAAGGAAAAACACCCTTTTAACAGGGAAGAAACCTCGAGCAGAACCCGGCTCTATATAGGGGGGACCCATCTGCCTGCTGGCCGGGCGGGTTGAGAAGGACAGAAGAGGGCAAGGGGGAGGGATGGGAGAAGAGGGAGGGGTGGGAAAGCAAGGAAAACACAACACACATTTGGATACATGCATGACAGGATATGTGACACAGACAAAGTATAAGCTAACATTGAAAACTGACTCATAATTTACTCTTATGATGTACGGCTCTGACATTAAACATACTCCATATATAGCTAGCAGTAAAATTCAAACAGTATGTAAGTTAGCATAACAGTATAGTGAAGGCAATGCAGAGTTGACTGGTGGAAAAAGGGAGTTGGAAGCAGAGGGCTGGAGGAAGGTCAGCAGCAGCATCCCACAGTGGACATGGTGGAGACTGGACCAGCTGGTGGAACATCAACCGCAGATCTGAAGCATCCAGCTCTGGGACCAGGGACACTCGGAGAAATAGCACAGGGGGAAACAGAGTGAATGTACTGCAATAACGGTATACATATTAAATGTAAAGGTAGATAGAGAAGGGCTCAGTGCGTCAAGAAAAGTCCCCCAGCAGCCTAGGCCTATAGTAGCATGACTAGAGGCAGAACGAAGGGACGTCCAAGAGGGAGTCAGCTGTGCAAATGAAGACACAAGCCGAACCCCTGTGGGTCACCCAGTCAGCCCCAACTATAAGATTTGTCAAAAAGGAACGTTTTAAGCCTGGTCTTAAAAATAGAGAGGGTGTCTGCCTCCCGAACCCAAACTGGGAGCAGGTTCCACAGGAGAGGCGCCTGATAACTGAAGGCTCTGCCTCCCATTCTACTTTTAGAAATTCTAGGAACAACAAGTAAGCCTGCAGCTTGAGAGCGAAGAGTTCTACTAGGATAATAAGGTACTATCAGATCTTTAAGATATGATGGAGATTGGTTATTAAGAGCTTTATATGTCAGAAGAAGGATTTTAAATTCTATTCTGGATTTAACAGGAAGCCAGTGAAGAGAAGCAAGTATAGGGGAAATATGATCTCTTTTGCTAACTCCTGTCAGTACTCTCGCAGCAGCGTTTTGGATCAACTGTAGATGTTTGAGAGAGCTATTTGGACAACCCGATAATAAGGAATTGCAATAGTCAAGCCTGGAAGTAACAAAAGCATGAACTAATTTTTCTGCATCACTCTGAGACAGAATGTTCCTGATTTTTACAATATTACGCAGGTGAAAAAAGGAAGTCCTACAGACTTGCTTTATGTGTGAGTTAAAGGACATGTCCTGGTCAAAAATAACTCCAAGATTCCTCACAGTAGTACTGGAGGCCAATGTGATGCCATCCAGAGTAACTATTTGCTTTGAAAGCGAGTTTCTAAGATGTTTGGGGCCAAATACAATGACTTCAGTTTTGTCTGAATTTAGCAGTAGGAAGTTAAAAGTCATCCAGGTTTTAATGTCCTTAAGACAATCTTGCAGTCTAGCTAACTGATCAGTTTCATCTGGCTTCATAGATAAATACAATTGTGTGTCATCTGCATAACAATGGAAGTTAATACAATGCTTCCTAATAATATTGCCTAAAGGAAGCATGTATAATGTGAAAAGTATCGGTCCTAAGACAGAACCCTGAGGAACTCCATGATTAACTTTAGTATGCTCAGAAGAGTTATTGTTGACATGCACAAACTGGAACCTATCTGATAAGTAGGATTTAAACCAGTCCAGTGCTGTCCCTTTAATGCCAATTGAATGTTCTAGACGCTGTAATAAAATGTTGTGGTCGATTGTGTCAAACGCTGCACTAAGATCTAACAAAACAAGTATAGAGACTAGTCCATTATCTGATGCTATGAGAAGGTCATTAGTAACTTTCACTAGAGCTGTTTCTGTGCTATGATGCACTCTGAAGCCTGACTGAAACATTTCAAACAAATTATTCCTTTGTAAGTGTTCACATAATTGATTTGCAACTGTTCTTTCCAGAATTTTAGAGAGAAATGGTAGGTTGGATATCGGTCTATAGTTAGCTAACATATCTGGATCTAAAGTGGGCTTTTTAAGCAAAGGTTTGATGACAGCAACCTTAAAAGCCTGTGGTACATAGCCTGTTACTAGAGAGAGATTAATCAGATCTAACATTGAAGAATTAATTAAAGGTAAAATCTCCTTGAAGAGTCTAGTTGGGATAGGATCTAAAAGACATGTTGATGGTTTGGATGTAGAAACTGTTGAAATTAGTTCAGAGAGACATATAGGAGTGAAGAATTCTAAAGATTCATCAGGTCTAACAGCCAATTCAAAAGCATCTGTGACATTTGTAGGAAGGGCCAGATTAATTTTATCTCTAATCATAACTATTTTATGTGTAAAGAAGCTCATGAAGTCGTTACTGGTTAAAGCTAAAGGAATACAAGGTTCAACAGAGCTCTGACTCTTTGTCAGCCTGGCTACAGTGCTAAAGAGAAACCTAGGGTTGTTCTTGTTCTCATCTATTAAAGATGAATAATAAGTTGTCCTGGCATTACGAAGAGCTTTTTTATAGATTACTAGACTATTTTTCCAAGCCACATACACCACATACAAGCCACAATTGGTTGTATACCTACCCAATTGCTGCAGAGTGATTTGAAAGACAACCTTTTAGCCCGCCTCCCTCCCTGTCGAGCGGTCCTAGACCCTTGTGCCTTCAGAACATGGGTCTTGCGCGGCTAGGCTATGTGACAGATGCATATGTAATAAAGATTCCATTATAAAAAAAAAATAATTAAAAGGTGTAAGAGTAATTGGAAACTCAGGAATACCATGATATGCAAGGTCTTTACAAGTGTATGTAAACTTTGTTCACAGCTGTTAGATCAAATAATTGGCTTTAATCCTACCCCTGTCATATGTGCAACAAGCCAATATACCCAATTAATGTAAACTAACTGGGACTCTCTTCTTGTTTTTAGGTGTTTAGGGAACATCCACTGATGGCACTGTACCCCTCTGACTTCAACCCATCTGCTGAGATGCAAAGTTTCGGTGATCCTGTCTTCAACCAGCCCAACACTGCTCTTTTGTCTCTAGTGCTCATGATGGGCACTTTCTTTGTGGCATTCTTCCTCAGGAAGTTCAGAAACAGTCGTTTTTTAGGTGGCAAGGTAATCTCTTTAAAGTTTTATTTCAAACAGTTGACCTTAATTTGGGAATATTAAGACACCCTATTGACATTTCTCCTAAAACACTGTTTAAATGTAATATTTCTCGCAAAAATGCACCAAGAGAAACCTAACAAATGTATGCAATGCATTTTGTTTCCCCTAAACATAGATACCTCTTTGAACATTGCTGCCACTAACTGCTGCAGAAAAGTTTAAAATCTTCTGCAGGGGTCTGTGTCACGTCTTGCTCATGCATGTCTTGACATACTGTACACACAGAACCAGTACCACTTCATGAAACATTGTTCTTTAGCACTTCTAGTGAAAAAAAATAATCTGCAGGCTACCTTTTAATCCATTGTCTTCGGGAAAAAAAAGATAATGCTTAATGTGTATTGCCAACACACCTTATATACAAAAAATCCCTTCATCTGTTGATTTGTTTTCCTTTTAAATGCAGTTCATTGTTTCAGTTTGGATGATTAGCTATATGATGTTTCCAGCATAGCTACAAAGAAGCTTGAGAAAAGACTTCTTTCAGCTGTGTAAATTCAAATTTTCCAATATATCAGTAACTGCAAATTATGCCTCAGGCTTTCATTTTAGCAACCATACATTCCCTTGCTTGGTGTCAATTTTTAGTTCAGAAGTTGTACACAGCAAAGGGATTGTGGTTAAAACAGTTTGTATCGGTCATATCAAGGCACCCAAAGTGAAAATTCTCTTTTTCTGCTAAATCTTTGTCTCATACTGCTGTAAACTCTCTCATGGGGTATTATGATGCATTTCTACTTTATATATCATTTGCTTTCTCGATATCCACAGGCCAGAAGAATTATTGGTGACTTTGGCATCCCGATCTCAATCTTAGTTTCAGTTTTGGTGGATTACTCGATTACTGACACTTACACACAGGTAACTTCACTGTCAGTCATCTTAGTCACAACAGTTCAGGTGCATTTGATTGAAGTTCTAATAAGTCAGTGCCTCTTTTCACTACTTAAACTTGACTGTTTTTACTTTTAGAAACTCAATGTGCCGTCAGGATTTTCAGTCACCTCCCCTGACAAGAGAGGCTGGTTCATCAGTCCCTTTGGTGACAAGCAACCTTTTCCAACCTGGATGATGGGAGCGTCTGTTGTCCCTGCCCTTCTTGTCTTCATTCTCATTTTCATGGAAACTCAAATCACTTCGTACGTAAACTATGATTGCCTCCAGCTTTATCGTACTAGGTGTAAAGCCTGTGTGTGTAATAGTAAACTGTATGCTTTCTGAATTGTCTTTCTCAGCATGAGTATTTTAAAATTTTTACTGTTGTTTCTCTAATCTCTCAGATTGATAGTCAGTAAGAAGGAGCGTCGTCTGGTTAAAGGTTCCGGCTTCCACTTGGATCTCCTGCTCATTGTTATCCTCGGTGCTATCTGCCCCCTGTTCGGCCTGCCGTGGCTCACTGCAGCCACGGTGCGCTCTGTCACTCATGTCAACGCACTGACAGTCATGAGCAAGGCCACGGCTCCCGGTGAAAAGCCAATGATCCAGGAGGTGAAAGAACAGAGGCTGACCGGGCTTCTGGTGGCTGTTCTTGTTGGTAAGGAAAGGAAAGAAAGGACTGGTCTACAAACTCCAGCCCTGAACATCTACTATCAAATTTAGCTTAGCAGCTGCAGTTAGGCACGCAGGCCTTTCAAGATTTGTTGTCCTGTACATGCCATAAAGGTGTGCAAACGGTTCATTTGGAGTAATACTCAAAGTCTCAATAAGCCAGAATACAAAACTAAATGTGAACAAGAAAAGCACTCAGAGAGCGCAGTACTCCGCCAAGGCTGCTCAGTCATTTCCGACGGCTGAAATCTTGAAAAGGTTTGTGGCAGAACTCACGGCAACCTAGAATGTGGCCATTTAATATAGATGTACCCACAAACAAAATGACCTTGCGCTGAGCACAGGCGTGTGTTATGCATGTGTACGTTATGTACTGATACCGAATCACGTCACCTAAATATGTAGCGGGCAGCAGGAATTGATGGGACTCGGAAACACCAGCACAATTTAATCAATTGTTCCTTGTAACATTTCTGATGGATTAGTCCTAGTAAGAGGAATTATTATTTGTAGTAGGATCACAATCATGCCATCGTCAGCCGACAGCTGACGTATTGTTCACTTGTAGTCATAGTTACAGTGATGCCATGCCGCTATCTCGCAATGATACAGAAATCTTTATCAAATCTGCCGATCCAGACTATAACTATATGTCTGGCCTTCCCTGGAAATTTCATCCAAATCCATCTGTTGCCAACAGGCAAACAGGCAGACAAATGTTGGCCGAGTGTGACATAACCCCGCCGTTCCTTTGCGGAGTAAAAAATCCTAAGGAACGATTTAAATAATGTGCTATCTACTTTTTAACATTTCTGGCTAACAAGCTCACAACCAAATGTGTAGTCACTTGCAATAGCTTTAGTTCCCAAGCCAATGGAAACTAAATTATTTTGAGATATTAAATCCTAAGTCCAAACAAAAGTACGCCAAGATGCTAGTATATTACAGAATTCTATTTGAAATTACTAACATTCAGATAAATGTATCCTGTCCAGTGTAGTTTATTTTTACCCGTGGTGCACTTTTTTGGATGTTGCTGCTTGATGTTGCTGATGAGGATGCAGATGGTGTCTGGTGCTGCCTGCAGACTTAGTCATGGCGCCAATGATGCCACCCTTCTGCTAAGGTTACATTAAATGGAAAATGGAATGAAAAAAGTTCAGCAGGCGCCATCCTGAGATGACTATAACTCATGCTGAGCTTATATGGCTGAAAGCAACAGCTGATGCAATATGACATCATCACATGCACATGAAATGCTATCTGATGCAACATATAAGAAATATTTCTATATATTGAGGTTATTCACATGATTACAATTGTAAGGGGTGATGCATTTTCTTTGAACATCAGTGCAACTGACCTACAAAACATAAAAAAGGTTCTTCATTTACTTCAGTGTCCCGTATGTGGATCATGAGGCTGCTGACTTTTTGCCTGAATGATGTTGGTTTTGCCTCTTTTAACACACCACCATGTATGCCGCCATCACTAATGCTATTTTACAGGGTGCTTATTTCAAAACAATTAAGCTGGAACCATTAAACAGTCAGTGAGGGGCAGATTCCAGCTAACATAGCCAAAGACCTCAGTTAGACTAAGAGTCCTGCTTTACTTTGGCTACCTGTGTGAAACTAGAGACCTGCTAATTCAACGATGACAGTGATTCAATGCTGAGAGGTCATTCTGCCACCATCATCTTTGTAAACTGCATATGTTTTGTGCGGGAGCAGAAAGCTTGACAGGTGAAGCAACAGTAACTAAGGCAGTAACAGTGCTCAGGGAACAGTTAATTGGTTGGTGGAATGCTCCTTTTCAGACCCATTATGTAATTACTATTACTTTCCATAACCGCAAATGTATCTGTAATTAATCAAGAACAGCCTAAGTTCCACAAAACATGGTGGTACTTTCATTACAATTCACAGCAGATTAATCTGAGCGACACACAACAGTGCACCTGGAAGAGATAAAGAGGAATCTTAACTACTGGCCAGTTCCAGAATAGTTATAGTATTTTGTTTTAGGGCTGCAGGGGTTTTATATATATATATATTTTTTTTTATTTTTATTTTTTTACACAACAGTAATTACAGTGGTGGAATTTCCTGGCAAGTAGTTGTTATGAGAGGCAAACATGAGCTGGAAGGTACAGAGTGGCACTTCTGCAGCTCCTGCATGTCTAGACATTCATGAAGTATGACTCAGTCTCTGCTACAGCTTAAAACGATTTTACATTCTGTTTACAAATTGTCTTCGAAATGAACCGAAGCCGTCGCCATTCCAAACGAGAACCTGCTCAATTCAAAATGCAGCCTCGGACATCGCAGGATTGTTTTTATCCTCTTACTTGTGCTGGTTGCCAGTTGAATGTCTTGTTTCGATTAAGGTAGGGCTCCCAAGCAGCCTTAAGTATAGTTTGATCCAGTTTTGTATACAACTGTAGTGAGTCATCATGATGGCTGAGCTTTTGTTTGATTGAAGTGCTGTTTGGATTAGGAGCAAGACTTTTTGGATTATCCCAGAGAGGGTTTCGACCAGGGCATCTGAACAGGGAATGTGTTTCAAATAAACGGCACTGACAGCGTGTTTGTTTTTAAGGGCTGTTCCCTTGTTGAATGAATAATTTTCTCCACAGTTGAAAATTATTATACATGTGTGCAGCATTAAAAATATAACAGAAAACCCATGTAAAAGCTTCCCTTTTAACCCTTCTTTGCCCATCAGGTATGTCCATAGTGATGACCGATATGCTCCGCCTCATCCCTCTGGCTGTTCTCTTTGGTATCTTCCTCTACATGGGGGTCACCTCTCTGACGGGCATCCAGCTCTATGAACGTATTACACTCATGGTGACGCCTGCCAAGCACCACCCGGACCACATCTACGTCACAAAGGTAACAATAACGATGTGGACGTTGTTTACATCTGTTATCAGTGGGAGGACAGAGACACTGAATCCAGCAAACTGCATCCACCATCAACATTTGAGTTCCTTCAGTCAGTACAGAAAAAAAAAAAAAACACAGACTGGGATGTTGAAGAGTGAGAGACAAAACAGAACATCTCAGAATAAGGACACACTCCTGTAAAAAACATTACTAAACACCACTATTCTGGTACTGAGTTGTGGTTTTTAACTTAGTTTTGAGAGAGTAGCCTCATCATTCAGTGTTATTATGAGAGTTGCAGAAGTTTGGACCCCAAGCTGACAGTTACCTCAACAGCTGAGGATAAATAGTCTAGTTTCTGGCTGCCTGATGAAGTAGAACTTGGGAGAGGCGAGGTAAATTCAGGTTTAACTCTGAGTTTTCAGGGCTGGGCTTTGATGCTTGTTCATATCTTACTTTGTTACTTATTTCACATAACTTATGCTATACACTTATTCTGCTTCAGAGCAAGTTATGTTCCAGATGACAGGTCAACACATGTGAAAGAACCACCGACTGGCCAATAGGTTCCCTATAGTAAATAGTATCACCATTACTGGAAGATCCTGGGTTTCTCTGACCATGCACGGTTAGAGGGTCTTTGATAAGGGAAAGTGTTTATAGAGTCCATCTAAACCCTTTTCTTTCTTTAATGAACATAGATATGAGAGATTCTCAGTGTAGTCTACCGTGCTTATTATTTTTCCCCATGACTGAAAACAATTTCATTGTTCTGTTGGCCTTTGCATAACGATATATCCCAAAGCAGGGACTGATAAAGCAACAAAGTCTTGTATTTGTTTACGATATGACATTTGCAAGCTACTTACTGTTGTCTTTTTGTTAAATTTAACTTTGTTTTTTACCACTAATGTTGCACCTGAAAGAACATGAGGCTAAATGACATGCATGCTGAAAAAATAAGCTATACCCTGCCGTTCAAATGTTTGGAGTCACCCGGACAATTTCATGATTTATATAAAAACTTGGGCTTTTATTCTTGTGCTAACATAACTGCACAAGGGTTTTCTAGTCATCAGTTAGTCTTTCAACACCATTATCTAACACAATGTAGCATTAGAACACAGGAGTGATGGTTGCTGGAAATGTTCCCCCTATGTAGATATTCGATTTAAAATCAGCCATTTCCAGCAAGAGTAGTTATTTACCACATTAACAATGTCTACACTGTATTTTTTGATTAATTTAATGTTATCTTCACTGAAAAAAACTGCTTTTCTTTGAAAAATAAGGACATTTTTAGGTGACCCCAAACGTTTGAACAGTAGTGTATATCAGCAACACATTTTTTAAAAAGTACACAATTGTAGTTTAATTATAGTCAGGTGATACTAGTGCCTTAATGATGACATTACACATTCACATGGTTTTTGCCAGCTGTCTTCGTGCTTTGGCTGCAGCAGCTGTGTTGCCTTTAGCCTGTATTATATTTTCATGCCTCCTGTTGGTTTAGGCTTATAGTTTGTTCGTTATGTAAGAAATATGTCATTGTAGACCTGTCTGGCCCTCCTGTGTCAACACGCTCATAGATAGATTCACAAACCCCAGGCTGACTGAACAAGTTGATAACTGACTTCATGAGGCTGCTTAGCCTGACTGTGGTTGTTATTAGGTGTAGTGATGCCAGATACCAAAAACATGTGCTGGGTGTTTTGAACTGGCTTCACAGTACAGGCCTCAGTCATCACCCTGCAACAAATTTACATCTAATCATTAAAATACAGTACACTTTATGCATCCTCTGCATCATCAGTGTCAAACATTACAGTGACTTTCATCCACATGTGTAGATCCCCATTCTGTGGTTCATCATCAAAGTGTCATATTAAAGGAGTAGGTGATGATGTACCTGCACACTGTTAGTGGAACCCTGTTCTCGTTTAACCAGCTCGTTTTGCATTACAGAATAGTCTGGCTGGCTTTTGTTTTCATTCTGCTATAGGGGGAAAAAAAAAATGCTCCACCTTGTTTCTTTAACAAATTATAATTGTCTTGGACGAAACTAAGCGAAGGATGCGGCTTCAGTGTTCACTCAAAATACTGACAGGTGGAATTGTTTTGGTGGAACATTTTACATGTAAGGGGGCGGGCGCTGTCCCAGAAATGGATAATCCACTGAAGAAACTAGCAGTGCTGCCTTACTGCACCACCCAGACTTTTGGAGACCGCTACCATGTTGTTGTTTCCCGTAGCAAAAGGGATGTTAAATATGGTAGTACGCAGATAGAAGAAGGCAGGATGAAGCCACCTGAGATGAGCGGACAGTGGAAAGCTGTACTGTTTATCTGGTGAGTCATACTACTAGAAAACTGGCCAAGGTGTTTCCATACTGTGGCACCCGTCTTTGTACAGTTGTACTCCAGCCATCCTAGCTGTGTTTTAAAAAGCACAGGCCTCGCTGTCTTTCATTTGTTTGCATGGCGTGGCTGTGTGCAGAGTGTAATATTCTCTAACTCATAACCGGTACCTGAAACAATATGACCCCACCAACCCTTTAATGTTTTTATGGTACAGACTAAATGCCCACTTAGCAGAACCTACTGTTGTTGTGTCAGACAATAAAACAAGAACCCGTATAAAAGTATGATTTTTTAGGAATCTTTCTGAATTTATTGTACAGCAGATGTCCGTCACAAAGCCATCCATCATTCACTGCATCATTACACATCATCCTAACTTGCAGTGCAGCCCGAGACACGAAAATAAATTCACCCTCTGTCTCATGTTTTAAAAGCCAATATGAGTGGATTTTCTTGCTTTTTAAAAGTTTATTCCTAGAAAGAATTACTTAAAATCCAGTTCCTTTTGCTCATTTTCCACCTAAATGCAGCATTTTCCACTAGATGGAGCCAGAAACATGTGAGATTTTCTTTATGGAAGCAAACTGTTGGTGAGTGGTGTGTTTAATTTGTCTTTATATGCCCCTTTGAGTGTCTCTGTGTGTCTGTGCTGTGGCCTATGGTTTAATGCATTTCAGCCCAGTCACCACCACATGTGTGTTGTTTCAGGTGAAGACATGGCGAATGAACATGTTCACCATCATCCAGCTGGCCTGCATCGTGGCTCTGTGGGTAGTGAAGTCCACTGTGGCCTCGCTGGCGTTCCCCTTCGTCCTCATCATGACGGTGCCGCTGCGCCGCCTCATCCTCTCCAGGATTTTCGAGGAACGTGAGCTCCAGGCGGTAGGTTTGGGTAGCAGAGAGATTCCAGGAATGTTTGAAACCTTGCCACCGTCGTCTAATCCCGCATCGCCTCAGGATACGTATTTTACAGCAAATTTAACATTAGATGGAAGTTGCCATGTTTTTATGCCTGTCTAGCGCTACCACCGCTTAAAGAAAAGCTGCAAAGGAACTTCACCCCTGACATTCCTGATGATTTTCTGCTCTGTGATCATGGAGGACTTTCCCATGCAAATATTTTCAAATGATAGGCAAATATTTCTTTTTGCTCTGGGTTCTAACCAGACAAAGATTCGTAGTCCTTCCAGAAGCCGGGTTTTAGATTTTCTTGGATAGATTTGCTAAACCCATGCATGTCATCACTGTAAGATTAAGACCTTCCATTTCCAAAATGTCAACCTTTTTTTAAGAGCGAGGATAAGCAGCTTTGCGCATAACTTGACCGCTATTCATGTTGTGTTCATCCAAAGGTCTCATGAACCTCTGGCACCGTAGAACTGCCCCCAAACCACCTTAAAATGAAGTAAAATTTACCAAAATTGAGTCTATGACGTAAGAACCCTCACCCCTTCTAACCTCAACCTTGTATGAACCAGATAATAAATGTCACAGTTTTTATATCTTTGCTTGACTTTGTTCTACCACAGATGATTGGTAGTTGGAAGAAGCAATGAAGAGCAATGAAAGAGCAATGGGAAAAATCATAAATTGTTGCGTGTTGGTTCTGGTTTTCTTGTTTTCACACTGGTACTGTTAAGCGTGACAACATATGAACCTATAGAAAACTTGTTTATTGGGTCATTTTAATGTTCAGTAGGAATCACATAGAAGAATCAAATTCCAGTGAGCTGCAGAAAGTAATGTTGCACTTTAATGGATTTTATTAAATTTTTTTGCCTGTTTTGTGTTCACAAAAACCACATGTGGAAATAATTGATTTGGACCATCACTAGTTGAGATAATTTTGCAATGTAATATCGCCTGGGTATACAGGGGTGTTTGAAAGTTTGTGAAAGGAATGATTTATTCATTGAGGAACGAATCATCCTATATTAAGAAGTATGTGAACTTTAAAACTTAAATTAGTCAGTCAGGTTAAGTGTATGGCCTATTTTATTGAAAGAGTAATTTATTAAACTTTGATCTTTACATCACATGTTTGTGGAAGTGTGTCGTGGCACAAGAAAGGAGAGTTTTAAATACCTAAGAAAAAGAGTTTTTGCTCATCAGGCTGGAAAAAGTTAGAAAACATGTCTAAGAAGTTTGGACTTCACTGACACATAGTCAGACTGTTGTCACTCCAACAGCAAGTCATGTAATAGTCCGGCAGGTCATAAAGAAACCACGGTAACTTCTAACAAACTAAATGTCCTTCTAACTATGGCTAATGTTAACGTTCCTGAGTCCGCTCCTGCGTCTCTAGTTTGCTAAAGATCACATGGGATGGAGGAGAACAAAGCAGTCCTTTTAGGTTTAAATGAAAAGCATCATGTTTGGAGAAAAAAACAACACTACGTTGCAGCCTAAAAACCTCATCCCATTTCTAAAGCATGGCGGTGGTATCATGGTTTAAGCCAAATATGGCTCATCGTCATTAGTCGAACAATGAAATATAAATTATACCAGATAATTCCACTTGAAAATTCTTCACACATTGTCAGTTACAAATACTGTGTGGTTGCTACATTTTATCATGGGCAGAGACAGAAATCTTGATAATGTTGCCAAAGACATATGCATTGCTTATGTGCTGCAAACAAAAAGACTGTACTCTGGAGAATTAGTTTAGCAATTGGTTTACGCTCACTGTCAAGTTTGTATGCTAAATATTCCATAAATATGGTAATTTAGCTTAGCGTAACTGGAAAGTGGGCTTGAAGCACTGCAGTCGAGTTGGTAGTCAAAATTAGTGACTTTGGCAGAGTTACACGAGCCATTTCAGGATGTTTCCAGAAAGTCCAAAAAGATAAGTTAGCTGGCAAGTTAAGTCAAACATGTAAGTCATAATAATTGATGCAGCTTGCACTTGGCTAGAAAGCAAATCATTTCCTGAAATGTACAAAAAAAAATTCCTAATTAACAGAATTGACAGTAATTATGTTGTTTAATTCATGCTAAAGTCACATATCTAGTATCATGTATCACTAAAGCTTAATTGACACCTCACTTGGAATAAAAATGACCAAAGATAATTTGTCTTTTCACAGCTGGATTGCGATGAGGATTCTCCAAACTTTGATGAAGATGGACGAGACGAGTACAACGAGATCCACATGCTTGTGTAGATTTGAACTTGACCCGTCCAGTAGGACCTCCTTCATCCTCCAGCTCTGACCAATCAGAGCAAGCAAGCCTCTTTGGAAACCTCAGTGTCTCTGGGTAGCAGTGACAAAGTGAGAGGAGCTACTGTAATGGTGTTTCTAAAATATACAAAAGCTATAGCTGGATAAGCACTTCTTACCTTTGTTTATACCAGTTTTTTTTGAAAATGGCACACCTGATGTTAGATCTTTGTGGTGACGGTGTTGTGTTTAACCTCCCTGAAGATGTTATTCTGTCAGAGACCAGAAAATAGATCGGAATGCATACCTGAAGTGGACGGTGCAAATCTAGTTGAACACAAAACTTACATGAACACTTTTTATCCCTTTAATTACTCTGCAGGTTCTGGGCATAAGTGCAATGATGACGTGACCTCTAGGACTACAGCAGGCTGAAACATTTAGGCAGATGTTGGCACTGAGCAATTAAAAAATGAACCAATTGGCTGTGTTTTTTCATGAAGAAAGTAGATTTTCATCAAAATTCATAATTGCTCAGATGAATTGACTCTTAACTGTCAAAGCCCTGAATGAATTTCACTGCCTTTGTAGTTTAGCTGCCTTTTTCCTTCATACTCCTGCCCTTGCCTATAGGTTGCAATGATGTGCAAACAAGGAGTTAAGTAGTCCTTTTCCTTTCTGTACAGACTTTTAGAAATGAGCACTTTGACTGGGCAAAAGTTCACTCTTGTCGCTGCCAACCGAGCTCCCTGGCACAAAGCCCGCTCTCTAAATGTAGTCTCCCCATGAAGCCAAAATCCCTGGAGGCGGTGCAAGCCTCTTCAAGGGTTGTTACTGTACTGTGTTAGGTGTTTAATGCCCTACATACCAGTCCGCTGATCTCATTATTGTGACCTTGGATGTATAAGTAAATAGCTAACATGGTCTCAACCTTATTTTTCTACTTTGTTGTATCTATTTATTTTGTGACCTGTTGGACTTAATGCCAGATTCTCAGTTGTGTTTATACTCCAAATAGCTTCAACTACTATAAGAGTTAGTATAAAATTTAAAAAAAGAACATTGTGTAGGTTGACACATTCAAAACAGAATATATGTCATTATTCATCCATTCTTTCATCTTCTCTGCGAGATTTCCATAGCGTGGTGCATTTGTTTTACAGATGTCATGAATAATATAGTAACACACGTGACTGGACAAGCATAGAAACTAAGCAAACACACAAGAAGTGAAAACGATGGGGAGCAGTCGAGTGTTGGCAGGATGTATGAATGATGCATTGTACAGAAAGACTGTGAGCTTGGAATTCTAATGTACCATCTGTGTTCAGAGTTGTTTTAAAATGCCAAGAGATTTCGTTTTCACTTCTATATTGCGAGCCCACTATAGAACACTTCTCCGAAACTTTCCTTCTGTCACACAGAATGCATCTTTCATAACATGAAAGGACACACAATTAAATAGGAGAAGTAATCATTTTGTAACAAAAGTCAGAATTTGATGGGTCCTAGCAGCTAAATATTTCATCTTGGAGGGGTAGTCCATGAATGTCGACCGCTGTTAGCCGGAGATGGAAAATCAGGAAAAAAACAGCCTTAACTGAACCATTGAGATGTTAGGAGGATGTTCAGTAACTGCCATCCAAAACATATTTCTTTTTAAAAGAGGGAGTAGCAGAAAAATGAGCCAATATATTTGATTTATTCTTATTTTTTTGACCTCCTTTTTTATCACTGACTCATTTGGGAAACCTTATTTCCTCTGTTTCCTGAAAAGTCATGGATAATCTTTTTTTTTCCCTTTTGAAACACAGTTCATAGTCCATTGTACTCCAAAAAGACCTGATAACTGATCACGTTCAAGGACAGTATAGATAGCCCTAACTCAAACCTCATACTCTGGGAGTTGGCCAAAAACAGTTAACCAATTCAGAACGGAAGGTTTGTGCGCACTGTCCCTATTCTCAAATAATTACTTCAATATTTCGTCATTAAACCTAAAATTTTCTGAGAAAAGTGTAGATAGGAAAGTCAGTAAAGGCAGAGCATGTGTGGCAGGACATTTCTGTAAATCTTTATCAAATACTACAGAGGCCCTGAAAGGTCATGGTGAGAATATTTGCAGGACTGCTTTTGCATCAAGTCTCAGTACTTCTGCATTCCCTCACCATAACTTTTGTTTTACCTTGCATTGGTTTTGTGTTACTTCATAATGAGTATGTGTCACCATTAATCCATGGAGAAAGCCTGAGCTGTATTATGGAACAATATCATGTCTTACAACCATATAAAAGAAGGGCGTAATCTCCGAATCTTAAAGTAAAGCCAATGCAGAAGTGACTTAAACCTGTACTCTTTCTATTGGCCACCTGGGGGTGACATCTGTGGTTGCAAAAAGAAATTTATTGTAAAAAGCTTGTACGAAAACAATCCTATTTCTCACTTGATTTGTTACCTCAGATAAACTGTTTCTGGAACAAGATTATTAGGGCTGGACCCGAATATCCGAATATTCGGTTGTTGTGGTGGTATTCGAATATTAATTCCGAATACTTGGAATTCCCGGAGATGGAGATATCCATGCTAATGCTATTGGCAAGATCAAAATGCCAAGCGAGAGATGGAGCAGTATTTAGACATGAATAATAGAGACATAAATAATAGAAATGAATGAATAATATTCTGTCATTACACCATCAGCCACCCCACCTCCCCATCCCCCCCACACGAATGAGCCAAAGAATCGGATATTTGTAATTAATTGAGCCCAAATATCCGGAGCCCAGCAACTGCCATAGAGATTATTTATGTTCCCATCTAGAGTAAAACCAACAATAAAGCAAAGTATGTTTAAGGACAAGGCTACCATGTCATTGACAGGTTGCTAACATATCGGTGTGTCCTCAACTTCTCAACCCTCATTTGTTGACTGAGATGGCAGTGAACAAGTCGTCTTTTCGACTTAAGAAAAGACGACTTCCAGGTTTTGACTTCAGACTGGAAGTCCATGGTTGCTATGTCCATTTTTTCTTCCTATCTATGATTATGATAGACTGTTGCTTGTTGTGACTGGAGTGACAGCTGGTGTACCCTCATCTGTGGCTATCAGGGTCTAGTCTGTACCATTGCATTTAGATAAGTAGCTTCATTTTGCAGACTTGGGATGGCACAGCTGTCACAGCAACTGTAGCCTTAGCTATGCTTTGCTTGTTACAGTTATGGCTGCAACAAATTCATTTTAAATGACTGTAGCTGACTTAATTCAGTAGTTGTGTCTGTATAGTGATGGTTTGGTTTGCCTAGCATTGTATTGAACTTATTATATTGTTAGGGTTAGGGGTTAGGGTTAGGATATCCTAGACATATCCATAGTTCCTTAGATTTAACCACAGAAGCAGCAATTCTCAGCAAAACCCATATATCCAGCCACAGTTTCACCACCACAGGCAGGCTGTACTGACAGAGATCGGCCATTTAAAATGAATAATGAGCACTAAATGCATTGTGTAAAGTGTCACATCATGTCTCTTCTTGCAGAGCCTTAAACTGGTACCGGACCAACACACTAACTGCATAAATTCTATTGCAAGGTAACGCAAAAGCACCGCTCAAAATGTTGTTGCCGTGATCTTTCAGGTGTCCCCTAAAAGACAACTAAACCTCATTGAAAACATACTTGTAAGAATCAGCAATGTACTATAATGCATCCATGCTAACCACATCTCATTTCACATAACCATGTCCTACATTATGAGCCATGCAACAATTCTGTCTCAGGGGAAACTGACCTTTGATCTGTAAATATTGCTTCCCAGCCTTTAGTTTGTTGTTCCTTTTGTGTACATAAAGCAGTCAAGGCAATCCAACACTTACAATGTAAAAATATATGACTTATAGTCCAGGCTTTTATGTTATACAATGGAGAAAAGAAGGTCACGGAATGAGAATGAATGTGTTTACTGCAGTGAAGTGATGTAGAAGTTTAACCGTAAATGAATCTTTTGCTCCCTGATTGTTCTCTTTAGACGTGCACTTGAAACTCCACTTTGATGTGAAGCATACACCTGCTGTAGTCTGTGTTTAATTCTGCAGCGCCCCAAGTTAATGAGTCACAGAATGTGCTTTACATTAGCCCTCTGTAGCAGTTTCATTGAAAATGGGCTGCGTTATTAATGGACCTTTTCAACCATGTGTTTATGTTGCAGGATGTAAAGAATGCAATGGCAAAGTAAGGGCAAACACACTGGGATGTTTTCTCTATTATACTTGCCCCACTATGTTCATAACGTTATTGAATGTATGTGTTTCACTGACTGGGTTTGCAAGGGCATGATTATATATACGGAAGGTCATTAATGACAAGATTTTGAAATACCGAAGATCAGCAACTTCTGCCACAGAAGAAACATGAAAAGGGGTTTCTAAAGCTTTTTTTTTGTTTTATTTTTCTTCTGGTCTGAAACTAGTTGACTTTAAAGAATGTTACACTCCCAGTGCCCAGATTTCCCGAAAGCAAAGTAAAAATGATTTTTTTCCTTAATACTTTCTCCGTAAGTGAGCAGATAATGGTGCTCTGCCCTTTGAAGTCCCACAGTCTTTTTGGCTGTTTATAATCCTTTCGTGTAAAGTTCAACTGGAGGCCGAGCTATCCTTTAGAAATTACCTGAGCTGTCAATGGCTGTGTTTCCATCAAACTGTTCAGCAAATGTGAAGCAAACTTTCAAAAGTTGCAAACTAAGCTTGTTTCAATTATGTTCTCCATAGAAAATTAACTAGGCTATGCTGTGCCATCAGAAAGTATGTATAGGCTACTATCAGTTTACCACTGATGTGAGATTAATGTTCGCTAGGTCAGAACTGAATTACAAAAGGTGTTTGCATCTCCCATGAAGTGCATCAGCTGTCTTTTTTAAAGAAATTTCAAAACCAAATCAAGCAAGCATAAAAACCTTTTTGCTAAATTGAGAATCGTTTTCCCAGATTTTGCTGTTATCACTGACCGTCCCTCATGTGCTTCATCAAAAAATGCTGTAAAAATATTTCAACGCAGCAGGTGTAACTGTAGCCCTAAAAATGCTTTGTGAAAAAGTAGAAGCAGATATTAAAAGTTGGCTTTACTCCAACTTTTGTTAACAAATATCATATACACCACCATTCAAAAGTTTTGATTCACTTAGAAATGTCATTATATTTGAAAGAAAATCTGTTATTTTTCAATGAAGATAACATTAAATTAATCAGAAATACAGTCTAGACATTGTTAATGTGGTAAGTGACTATTCTAGCTGGAAATGGATGGTTTTTAATGGAATAACTCCATAGGGGTACAGAGGAACATTTCCAGCAACCATCACTCCTGTGTTCTAATGCTACATTGTGTTAGCTAATGGTGTTGAAAGGCTAATTGATGATTAGAAAAGCCTTGTGCCACTATGTTAGCGCGTGAGTAAACGTATGAGTTTTCATGGAAAACATGAAATTGCCTGGGTGACCCCAAACTTTTGAACCATAGTGTATCTGTTCATGCAAGCATCTTGTTTACCGGTTTGATTTTAACTTTACCTTTTTTGTGTTTGATAAATCATTTTGTTATAATTAGACTTCTGTACATAACCAGCATAGGCGAATAGTAAAGGATATTCACAACACTTCAGTGCAATGCAATGACAGAGATTAGTCGGACATCAAACGTGATTGTCTGGCAAAAAAATTGTGGATCAAATTGAGAACAAAGATTTTTAATTCTGTACATTTTTTTGATAAAAAATAATAGTAAATTAGTCCTTTAACTCGGCATTAGTGGTTCACTTTTTAGCCAAAGTTAGTAAGTTTTTGCAATCTGAATGCAGTAGAATGACAAATTAGAAGATAACCTGAACCATTGACCCCTATGGTGAGGGCATCTAGTGCCTCCGTTATAGGGCTACTCCGGATCACTTATAAGGAGTTCTGAGTGATCACCTTAACAGTTTTATCCTGATGGGAATCATCTCTTTCAGAATGACAATGCTGCCATCCATGGGAAATGAGCAGTTTGATGAAAATGATAGGAATCATATAATTTTTCCTTCACAGTCATCAGGTGTTGACCCTGTTGGAGCTGTTGGACTAACATGCTCTCCACCACCATCATCTAAACACCAAATGAGGGAATATTTTTTGGACGAATGGTGTTCAGTTCCTCCAGTGGAGTTCCAGAGACTTAGAGAATCAATACCAAAGTGCTGAGGGAATGTTCTGGTGGCACATGGTCTCTCAATACATTAGTGAAACACTTGAAGCTGTTTTTTTTCCTTTATCTCCCATCTGTATATATCTGCTGTGCTGAATGACCCGCAGTGGTAAAGGAGTCATAAGGATTTATGCCTTTTGTTGTCTGAGAATACAAGTCTGTTAGACCATTCAACACATCCACGTGCTTTTGTTATGACAAGAATTGGTGTGTCTGAGTTTGCCAAGACTGAACTGGTGAACATATTCTTAGCAAAACATCCTTGCAGTATTTACACAGGAGAAAAAGTGGAATTGCGGGTATTATTTAAGATAATAAAAGGTGCGGTGCTACTACTCAGTACTGTCTGGCTGTTAGATGTTGAAGCACACAAGATGAAAAGGAAAATAGTTTTTTTTTGACCCCAAAAAAGTTCTGCCATGTCAATGTTCTGAGTTTACCGCTTTTCGTCACCTTATACCTCCATGGTAGCAGCGCAGACCACCCACTCAAATCTAAGACTTGCCTCTGTTATTTTTGAACCTACTCTAATTGAACATCATCGCTTTGAGTAAAGACGTCTGGCGATCTTGGAACTTGCATATGGAATAATGTATTGAGTTCAACCATTTCTAACTATAAATCAGATATGTGTGAAACGTGATAAATGACTCTATGGAAGGTTGCTCGAGCTGATATTTTCTCAAGAGCAAAAGAATTATAGTGGACAGTATGGTTTGGATATTATGGATATATTACTGCATACCAAAGGATTAGTTCCTTAGCAGGTTCCGTGTCCTAATTTTGGTCTTCAGTGTCGCATTTTGCTGATCTCCTATGTTGTAAATTTAATATTATCCTTTTCAGTTTTCCTATTTTGTGGCTAGTTCTTTTTTATTCTGTGAAACACTTTGGCATAACAGCTTTGATCTGGGTGTTGTGACAGGTATGTTCAGTCAGAAACAGCTATTATTTTTACAACGATGCCACAAAAAAATGCATTTTTTTTTTCTCAAAGCATTGTTAAAGCTGCATTAAGCAACTTTTTAACCTTTCAACAGAGCAACAAGTCCAGTCAAACTCGAATGTGTTAGCAGGTAATTATAGATCTATTCATATAATTCTTATAAACTCTTTGGAGTCAACTAGTTCTTAAGAAAACTAGTGGACTGTTCTTTGGATTGGACAGACACTGGGCTCTCCTCACTGCCTTGTTTACTGCAGCTCTCTGCCAGTCGACTCTCAGTGAGATCAACATCCATTTCACATTACAGGGAATCATTAAATCAGTGCTGAAATTCGAACCATTGCCTAACGGAGCTTTACAATGTTTTGTCGAGGTCTGCACAACAATCTTTTCACATATACTTTACTAAACAGATTATAAATGAATGAAATGCAGTATGTTTGCATTCATACCAGACTGACGTTTAGGTCGTGTGAATACTTAAATAGCAGGTCCAGCTTGCTATGGCTGTAAAGAGGTTTTCAAACTCCTGTAAAACATTATTTTTTTTGTCTGAAATAAATATTTATTATGTGTTTCAAATACAAACAGAATCATTCTTTTTTTTTTATTGATATATATTTTTTTGTCTGTGAAAAAAAAAAATTAAGGGCACAAAACAGATTATACAAGTATCAGTAGTTGTGAAAGACGACTGGAATGAAGTTGGACTGAACCAGTGCAGTAAATCATTGTTCAGACTTGGTTTTTGTCTTCTTACCATAGGTGGGTGGGGTTGAACATATATGACAAAATAATGAGTTCCAGAAAGTAGAAGTAATTCACAGAAAAGCATTCAGACAGTCAAGTATAATTTTTATGCCTACAGAATGTATGATATTCTAAAACCTCAGAGCACATGGAGCCATAGAGAAATATAGGACATTCTTCTATACATTTGAGGAGAAAAATTACTACAACAATAAATAGCATGACGGTTTCTTGCAGTGAAATATGAGGCATTCCTGTGGTGCACTTCTGATTTAACGGAATGTTTAAAAATTTGAATATATAGATTTTAGATTACTGAAAAATGATGTGCAGTACTTCCTTGTAACTGGTCTAGTTGAAAATGTTGGTGTGTATGTATATAATATTTAAAGAGCAGTCATGGGACTTCTTAAACTGGGTCACTGTCAGTGTTCTGATTATATAATTGTTTCATACTGTACATACAGTATTTCAACAGAGGTAAAGACAGATGTTAGTCCTGAAACACATTGCAGCGAGAGTAGCTGAGGATCTGAGGGGTTTTATATTTCATATATCATTTGTCTAAAAATAATGTGCATTGGCTTTGGGATGACCTGGGATTTGAATTTCCTGAATCTTTGCACCAGAGGTAGTAAATGCAGTTTGTAAGACCCACTGTCAGAATGGATACTATAACGAAAATACAGCTAAAAAGTATACTGCTATTTACATTTATCAGTTCAGTACATCAGAACCCCAGACAACTGGACCTCTCTGTGTTCCATGTAGTGAGGTGAACACACAGAAGGGGCAGCAACAGTGTGGCAATGATTGAAGGTGCTATTAACATGATGAGAGTGGAGAGTGAGGGGTCGCGGACCTGTCCACAGAGCGAAAAGTACGTCTGATGAAGCTCCAAGAACAGCTCATCGACCAGAAACTTGTGACCCCTGCACCAAGATTTCCTGGCCCAGTGGTCCACGCACTGATTCAGTTCATAGTAGATGCTGCAGAGGAAGAGAGCAAGACAGAAGAGAAAATGAAGATCACTCAACAATCCCAAGAATATCATTGACGGCATTGCAAGGCTTTGGGAGTTCAAATAGCTGTAGGCTGAGAATCTGATCTCACCAATTTAGTATACACTACTGCTCAAAAATTTCAGAACACCCCAATTTTTCCAGTTTTTTTGTATGCATGTTAATATCTCATTGTACTCTGAAATGAAAGCACAGAACAAATAAACACACGAAGTTAAAAAAAAAAAATCCATATAGAAACCAAGATGCATTCTAAACTTTTGACTCATCAAAGTAGCCACCTTTGGCAGATATAACAGCTGAAGTCACTCATGGCATTCTTTCTATGACGGAAATCAAATATTCTTCAGAAAGTTCTTCCCAGCTATGCTGCAGAAGTTTCCATAGTAAATGTGTGGCACTTGTAGGTTGCTTTGCTGTCACTCTTCTGTTCAGTTCATCCCAAATCAGCTCCATGGGGTTTAAGTCTGGAGACTGTGCTGGTCACTCCATGTTTTCAAGCTTACCATCTTGTGTTTTTTCCTGAGGTAGTTCTGGCATAGCTTGGACTTATGTTTTGGGTCATTATCTTGCTGTAGGATGAACCCCTGACCACCTAGGAACATACCAGAGGGTACTGCATGGCACTGCAGGATGCTATGGTAGCCGTTTTAGTTCAGGGTACCTCTCACTCTGTACAAGTCACTGACCCTGGATCCAGGAAAACAACCCCAGACTGTCATGCTTCCTCCTCCATGTTAATGTCACACACCAAGGAACCATCCTTTCACCTACTCAGTGGCGCACAAAAATCCCACGTGGTGAACCAAAGATTTGGTTGATTCATCAGTCCATAATACCTTCTTCCAGTCTTCAGTACTCCATTGGTGGCATTTCATGGCCCAGGCAAGCCTCTTTCTCTTATTCGGACTTCAGCAATAGCTTTCTTACTGCAATTCGACCTGCCAAACCTGCAACTCCAAGTCTTCTCTTCAAAGTTGAAAGTGAGACTTTCTTACTACGACCACTATTAGGCTGTGATTGAAGCTGTTGTCCTGTTATCCTATCACCAAGTTGTTGACTCGCAGAAACTTCTCTTCTGATTCTGTTGTGGCTTTGGGTCTTCTAGACCTCTTCCTGTCTGAATTTCCCCCAGTTTCTGAGTGCTGCTTGCAGAGAAGACAACTGTACTCACTGACACCTTGACTTTCTTTGCAATTCCTCTGTATGAAAGACCTACATTGTTCATTGTTATGATGGTCTGTGTCTCTTCTATTGTTAATTGCATTGTCCTCTCCATTTTTGTAGCAACACACTACTTTCTGCAGTACAATACTGTTCAAATAATTCTCTCAGTATGGTGCCACAGTGTGTTCCAACACTACATTTTATGCAGACAGAGGGGGTTGTAAGTAATCAAGAAAAGTTGGGACACCTGTAGGATTTGGTAGCATCAGCTTTCAAGGCTTGATCCATCTCCAAAGCAGAACAGCTTTAAGTTGTTAACCCACTTCTTGCTTCCTGAAAAAGGCCTTTTTGTATAATTCTATACATTGTTTTTCAGTTTTGGGTAACCTTACCTTCTTTTTACTCTGGCAGTTCACCACTTGCCTTTGTACTATTCCAAGCTATTCAGTAGACTTGAACCACTTGAACTTCAATAAAAAAACTGAAAAAATGAGGTGTTCTAAAACTTTAGACCAGTATTGCACCTTTATACCTTAGCAGCTCTTTGAAGCCCTTCACAGTGTTTTCTATTCTCCTGTTCACACACACTCACACACCATTGGCAGCATAGGTGCTAACATGCCACTGGAAGCAAAATAGGGTTCAGTGTCTTGGACAACGATACAGTGAAGTACAATGAATATCATTCCTGCATATAGGTTTGAGTTGTTGTGTTAGACATGCATATTAATACATGTACAACACAATAGGGCTGAACCCGAATATCCGAATATTCAGTTGTTGTGGTGAAATCCGAATATTCATTTTGAGATCCGAATATTCTGATTCCAATTTAATCATATTTCAACAAAAGCAATGTTCCCCATATGTATATTTCTGTTTCCAAAAACATAAACTGAAACAACTGAAGTATAAACATCAAAGTCACACTCATGTTTATGTAATGTACGATAAGCAACAATTATGACAAATGATTCCAATTCTGTCACGGTTGTGTAACACTCTTTTCTAGGTTTCAGAAGTCAGAAATAACTTTCGTCACTATAAATAGAGCATTAGAACATTAAACACCGAGCCTGAATCAGCCAGAAGAATAAAACTGTGAAGTGTGAGGTTCTTTACTGTAATAACAAAAAAGCCCAAAAGTGGGTTGAACTAAGACACGTATTTGGAATGTCATCACCAGTGTTTTGCAAATATGATTTATAATTATCTGACATTTAAATAGCTTGGCACTGACTTTAAAGCTGCAACTTTAATGTTCTAACTAATTTCTTTAAGATACTTTAGAGTGATATCAGCCAAAAATATCTAGCCTCAGTTACGTCAAGCTTTTTATAAATGGAGAAATCAGCCACTGATGTTTAAGATGCAGCTCACGTTTCATGCTTAAGTATTAAATTGTCATGTCCTCAGGATGGAGGAGTTACCATAGCCCCAGTAAAGCAGCATAAATCACACAGCCAGTTGTCACTGCAGTATTTTAGTGTGGAAAACATCCACTGAGATTCAGCTGAGCCTGACAGCTGGAAGCCTGACCAGCAAGCTGGGCTCCCTGTGATGGATGCTCCACCCTAACACACCATTTGAGCTGTATGGGACCTCAGCCCCAAACCATGTTAACTATAAAATATGGATTATTACAGCCATAATTAAAGTCTACTGCAGTCCACTGTAGGTAGCATGGCAAAAGCTAGAGTCTCCACAAACAACTGCTGTCTGGAAATATGAGCCCAGGAGCAACAGTCTAGCATGTTTTCATTAAAATATGACTAATTAGCTGAAACTTTGACCAGCGCCGAGTGTAGCCAGGAGACAGGAAAGTATCTGACTTTCCCATGACTAAAGGTTATATATCTTTATTGAAAAGGCAATAAAAAAAAGTGTGTAATGTTCCACTTATCCAGCCTTCCTGTGTTTTCACTCACTGTACTCTACAAGGCTGAGCTCACACGCATACCAAGGCTCAAACAGCAACCATTAGCACAGACTCATGAATACATTAATGGTTGATTAATCACTCACAACGTATTGGAGTCTTGTACCTCATGTGATCTACTTGTACCCTCCAATTCAGCTGATTTCTATCTATCTATCTATCTATCTATCTATCTATCTATCTATCTATCTATCTATCTATCTATCTATGACCACATTAGACAAGAAAAAAAAGAATCTTTACCGTTTTACAGTTGGCCATGGGCACTTGTCCTGGTAGCCACTTGTCTCCATGTTCTTGCTGAAGTTCGATATGCAGTTTTCAACTTGACTATCAAACATGTTCTGGTCACATGCTGGAACAACAAATTTCTCAGCCATTCCTAAAGAAAATGACACTGTAAAAGATAAGGTAGAGTGAGCAATCGTCACCAAATTCAAGCCAATGAAACAAGAACTAACACCATAGATGCCAGCTTCATTAATCTCCATTTGATATGCTGTCAGTGACATTATCTGACAAACACTGAAGTCGCTTTCATGAGACACTATATCAGTGATTCAAGTTTTTGATTTATGCAGAACTGATTAGAAAGCTATAATAGTGTTCAGCATTAGTTGCACTTGCAGGACCGCAGACACTGTGTAGCCTAGCAGAATACTCCTAACTGATTTAATCAAAGTCCATGCTAAGCGGCTAAAATGGAAAGAGAAGACATTACATGTTCACACTGTCATTTCAGCTCTGCAAGATCTCCAAACAAAGTCTGACAAATAATATCATAATATACAATGATATCAAGGGACCCACTATGTCTCATAACTGCATTTGATGCTCCTTCAGAAATACCATTTCCTTTATCAGACATTTTCGAATGATGCATCGCACATGTTTATCTGTTGTTGAAAGAAGTTAGTTTTTTTTCTTTTAACCTTGTAAATGTGTTTGCATGTTGCATGTTTCTCTGTATTTTAGGCAACATATTGTATGTAGGGCAGCAACTGAGGATTGGTTTTATACTTAATTATTATCTCTGGGCTGCACACTGGATCGGTGGTTAGCACTGTCACCTTGCTGCTAGGACATCCCCGGTTCGCATCCCCGCCTTCCCTGGATCTTTCTGCATGGAGTTTGTATGTTTTCCTTGTGCGTGTGTGGGTTTTCTCTGGGTGTTCTGGCTTCCTCCCTGTCCAAAAATAATCACCCCCACATGACCCTAATGAGGATTCAGCTGTGTATAGATGATGGATGGATGGATTATTATCTCCATTAAATGATTTATTGTTTGGTCTATAAAACGTCACAAAATTGTGAAAAATGAGGGAAGAGGTCGAAAAATATCTTGCTTTGTCCATAACCAAAGATATTAGATTTTATCCAAGATGGAATCAGAGAATTTCTGTTTTTTTGTTTTTTTTTTGTTTTTGTTTTTTTTTTTGGGGGGGGGGCTGTTTCTTTAAAAAATATTGAAACCAATAAATCAATTACCAAAATAGTTGGTGAAGAATTCAATAATAAACAACTTTTCCACCATGGAGCTCTAGTGCACTGATGGCGGACGGAAAAACACAGATTTAGACGGCCGGAATTTCATACTTAACAAACCAATCCAGTCAACTTGCTCGTGGGACTTTTTGTATCATTGTTCGTCTTCATTGATTTCTTTATCTTATCTTTATCAACTTGCCATTGTGTCATATAGAGTAACTTTACAGTGTGTAACAAATGCTGTAGGTGAGCTGGTGTGCTGAGCTGCACTGAGTGGGGAGGGGTGGTTAAGAGAGAGGCTGGGGCTTTATAGATCTAGAGCAGGGGTCGGCAACCCGCGGCTCCGGAGCCACATGCGGCTCTTTCATCCCTCTGTTGTGGCTCCCTGTAACTCTGGAAAATAAATAATCAGCAGGCTATTTAATTAAAATTTATTTTATTTTAGATCGTTAATTTTTAAAATTTAATTCTAAATTTGAAGATTATGGTGATCTTGTAACATCAAAATAAAACATCTTCATTTTTGTCTGTCAAAATATGCGTCCCAGCCGTCAATCTCCGACACTCGTCGGCCTGCGGGTATTCATTTGGAGTTCTGTTGATCTTCGGATCCCAGTGTTTGCTCTACATTCATTCAGCAGCGGCGGGCCACCATTCCTAAATCCTAGCCGTCGCTCCTTCAAATTTCTTTCTTTTTTTGTTGTCGCAAATACACCACTGCCGCACGTCTCCGCCTTCACAGCAGAGTCCTGCATTGTGTCGGGTACTCGTGAGTACTAAGGTAAACTACGGATAATTGGCTTGCTCAGTATCTACTCTTTGATATGTCAGGTTAATACGACGTTTCTCGCGAGAGCACGGATCGATGTCACGTCCAGCATCCAGGCAGCAGGTCAGAGAGTCAGAGGAGTGTCGTCTTGGAAAATAGGGCAGCGCCTTACCGGAGAAAAGTTATTAGCTTCAGACAAACAGATAAATAGATTTTAAAAGTTAAATAGACATTTGCAAAATATTGATTTCCAGCTAACATTACGTAACATATGAGGTCCAGGAGCAAAAATAACATTAACCAAGTAAGATAAATATTAGTGGAAGGACGCAATTTTAAAAATGAATCTATCTAATTAGAGGCTTTGTAATTAATTAATCACGACTGATTAACAAGGGTATAGAGGTACAAAGCGATATATGCAGTATTGTCTTCATTTTGAATCCCAAAAGGATTTTGCGGCTCCCGTTGTTTTCTTTTCTGTGAGTGTTAAAGGTTGCCAACCCCTGATCTAGAGGAAGCAGTTGTGTAGAGTTAAATCTAAACCTTTTGAGGCAGGAAGGAATTATTTTTCATGGAAAACCTTGAATAGACCAATGAATTTTTAAGGAATAAATCAACTAAATAGAGCTCGAGCACTTAAATTGCTGTGAAGACACTTCTAACAAGTCAATGTTATATGACTATTGCAGCAAACTTTGAGCAGGTTTGGGTATATTTGACTTTAAAAATTGTCTTGAATACTGAGCATGCAAATTCCACACTCACTCTTTTTTGGTTTTACATTGGTTGTGTACCTGACTGTATGCAGATTCTGGCTTACCTGTCCAGGTGAAGAGAAGTGCCAGCAGGTGCACAGTCAAGACCATCTATTTAAAAATATAAATCATGGTATTAAAATTAATAATTGCACATAATAGCTTTTATTGATGTGTCACAGGGCAGATTTTTTTCTATGCCAGTCAATTCAGACCAGCTGTTGCAGCAAGAATGCACATGAAATGATGGACTTATTTTACATGCATTCTTGACATGAATGTTTTCACTAATGGACTGATGGCGGTGTAGCGGCCAGATGAGTGCTCTGCTTCCTCTGTACAAAACTTAATTCTCCCTAATGTTTGTTGTCTCAGTTCTGGATATCACTCATGTCCAGGCAAACAGGCTCACACTTTGTCCAGCTGGAAAATCCGCTGCTTTTCTCTGCTTCCTCCCCCACACTTGAGTGATAATGAGGAAGGCAGGGCTATAATTAAATGCATGAGAAATCACAAAGGCAATGCGTGATCTCTGGACCCCAACTTTCTCTGGTGTACCTTACGGGTAGAAGATCTGCTAGTCTTTAAATGTAAAATGCCACCCAAGTTCTGTGTCTTCTAGAGATTTTTGCCATTTTCATCTCAAGCCCAGCCACATACTTTAATAATAAAAGAAAAAAATGTGTATGAAACAAACACGATGTCCATCTGCTTCCTGGACATTCCCACAAACTAATGAATTTATCTCGTGGGAGGCCGACACTGAAAACAGATGTTACCAGGGAATGCAGTGAGAGGAGGCATTTTCTTTTCTTAGCAATATTCGTAAGATGAGCACATGTATTGTCTGTGCATGTAGGAAACAAATAAATCACCAGTAATGTGAATGATCAAACTGTCAAGAAGTTATTTCAACGTCAAACACTTCCTAACAGTCCATCCAACATGCACCAACAACATGCATCAGTCTTGTAAGTAACATTTAAACTTATGAAGCCCTGAAGAAAGATTAAACATTCTACAAGCACATACCTCAGATCTTATGTTGCTCTTAATTTTTCCCCCTCTTTTAGATTTGCGGTGAATAAAGAACCTGCGCTGCAGATGCTTCCAATTGTTTATCAGCCAACTATTAGCTGCACAACTGGTCGAACAAAGCTGCTGTGGCGATCTGGTCCGGTTCCTTATCAGTGCAACTCGGAGCTAATTGGATTGTGCAACAGCAATGGACAGGCTGCTTCCTTTCCCAGACTGAGCCTGGCTGTTCCCATGCTGCCCAAAGGCATGTTCCTCTCACAACCCCCCAGAGACGCTTGAACTGAAAGCCTTAGTGTCAAAAAGCCTGCCCGGTGGTATTCCATAAATATATTTAAAGTCACTGTTTATGTTTTGTGGAGAATTTTATTCCCATCCAGGGTCAGAGGTGTCCAGTGGGAGGGGTGGGAGGGTTGGAGATTAGGGGATGGACTCTATTGGAATGTCAGCAGATGCACAAACAGTTTGACAATCAGATACGATTTACAGTTTCAAGCTCACCTTACGTACTGTGAAAGGACTCAGAGCAGCACCTTCAATGCATTAACTACCTGAGATACATGTGTGTGAACAGATGCACACAGATTTGGTTTTATTTTCATTTAATTTCTTTTTAGAAAGCATTTTTTCCCCTGGAGATCTGTCTTAAATTTTCACTCACCCCAAACCTAATAGATAAGAAACAATGATGAATGTAGCTCATATAAAACTAGTGGGGAAACTTGTCCAACAAGAAAAGCATTCAGAGAGCGCAGTACTCGGCCAAGGCTGCTCAGTCGGCGTATGATTGCCGAAGGATGAAATCATTAAAGAAATCTGTGGTCCACAGCAGTCGATTTGTAGTAGGATCGCAATCATGTGATCATCAGCATGCAGCTGATTAGTGTTCAATGTTAATCATGGTTACAGTGACGCCGTGATGCTGTCTCGCGGTGATACAGAAATTTTTTAACAAATCCGTGGATCCAGACTGTAAGCTGCATCATTGAAACAATCTAATCTCTTGGTCCTCGTGTCATCTCTGACCTTCCCTGAAAATTGCATCCAAATCTGTTTGTCCATTGTTGAGTACGGACAAACATACGGACAGAAAGACAGACAGACAAACCAACGCCGATCGTCACATAACTCCGCCACATTCCTTGACAGAGTAATAATGTGACATGTGACTACTGAAGTCCAGAAACAGTAGGGCCCATAACAGTAGTACTGTGAAATGTCCTTCATTTGTTGTTATTACTCCGCTAAGGAATTTGGTGGAGTTGTGTGACAATCGCCGTACATTTGTCCCTCTGTTAGTGACAAACCTGAGGAACCAAGGTTAACCTACAGGGTGGAACTTTCTGTATCATTAGTTTTCTTCAGATGTGGTTTCGAGTTCAAACATGTATGACGGGGGCACCCAGGTAGCTAAACGGTTGAGTGAGTGACCCATGAATTGGGGCTATAGTCCCTCATGCTGTTGCCATGGGTTCTATTCCAGCTCAGGGTCTTTTGCTGCAGGTGTTCCTCCCTTTCTTGTCCCTTCTAACCTGTCTAAAAAAGGCAAAACAACATTTAGGATTGAATCGCTCCAGTTTTTCTACTGTTGTAGTCAGTGCTGGAGTGAGACTCATTTTCAGCCCTGGACTTTCATCCCTCAGACCGGCCCACTTCTATTTCTATTAAAACCATGTAATTCTAGCCTTGCATGTTAAGTTTACAGTAGCGCACTGTTCTGCAAAGTCTTGTAATTCAGTGTGTTTTTCTAAAATATTTCCAATTCAGTGCAAGTAAGGGTTGCTTCACAATGTAGATATATTTCAACATGAGTGCACATCTCCAACAATATCAGAATCTATTTTCGATTCAAATAAGTGTTCAAGGATATCCATCCATCCATCCATCCATTCTCCATACACCGCTTTATCCTCACTAGAGTCGCGGGGGGGTGCTGGAGTCTATCCCAGCTGACTCGGGCGAAGGCAGGGGACACCCTGGACAGGTCACCAGTCTGTCGCAGAGCTACATGTGCAGACAAACAATCACACTCACATTCTCACCTACGGTCAATTTAGAGTTATCAATTAACCTCAGCATATTTTTGGACTGTGGGAGGAAGCTGGAGTGCCCGGAGAAAACCCACGCATGCACAGGGAGAACATGCAAACTCCATGCAGAACGATCCAGGCCCAGGCCAGGATTTGAACCAGGGATCTTCTTGCTGCAAGGCGAAAGTGCTAACCACTACAGTACTGTGAATAAATATGTGAGTAAATATATTTTGTTTTCCCACTACAGGCAAACAGGCCTGATGAATGTATGGCCCTGCTGGGACACAGAGCTGGTCTGAGATCAGGCAACTTCCAGGCTGTATTGTACATTTAGATTACAGCACAGATAAGCTGGATAATAAAATCCTCTCCTCTAAAGCGAAACTGATTGCAGGCTTTTCTGTCTTTCAGTGCTTGGAAAACTATAAATGACAGAGAAAATCTTTCCTGGGATACTTTAAAATGAACCTCTGCTGCTGATACTTGGACGTCTGTCTTCATCTCAGGTGTCTCATGTTCACTGTGAGGATCTTCTGAGTGAAGCCAACAGAAGGAAAACCTCATCTGGTTGTGAAGAAGGAGACTGAATGGACGACATCATCAGTGAACCACTTCCTGTTTAGCTTTCCCTTACAGAAGCACAGAGCAACTGTTTCAGCAGTTTATTATTCTCTGTTCAGCAGACAGGTGCTCTGCTTTGGAGTGTGACAATGCCGTCGGTGATGTGGAGAGTGAAGTTTCCGTTTCACCCACAGTGTGCTTTAGGACACCCGGGTCGGACTGATGTTTGAAATACTGACTGACAGCTCAGATTTAACTGTCTGCAGTTCTGTTTTGATGGATGTTAAATTTTCACTCAAAGCTGCCAGGAGCTGGGTCTTTAAAATAACCGCCGTCTCGTTAAAGAGTGAAAGTAGCAGTTCCTCCTTAAAGCTGCTGTCCAGAGTTTCCGTTTGTTTTCAATTTATGTATCATTTTTTAACAAAGCTTAAATGTGTTAGTCTAGTTCGATACTATAATATAAAGTTAGTATAACGCGATATGAAAATTTATTCCTGAGCTCCACCTTCCTCTCATAGACCCCCATGTTATTCCAAAAAGCGCCGGTTGCTGCCGACCAATCAAGTTCGAGCTTCAGCTTTGTCATGCTGTCAATCAACGGTTACGCGCACAGCAAGCAAGCCCATGCAGAGGTGGGCGAGCTACGCACTACGCAACCGCGCGCACATTTGTTTTGCTTGTGGAGGAGAGAGCATCAGGGCTCAGCAACTTCCAGAAGAGTTACCAATCCCACGGCTTGTCAGGCCAAGAGACTGCAGGACGTTTTTTGGCTCGGGGTGCTCGCGTCGCTCCCCGACCACGGCCTCCATAGCCCGCCTGACGGCTTCGTTTAGATGCCCGACCTCTGGAGGAAGATGTTGGGGCGTCTGGGACATACTCTTCGTCAGAGGAGTCATGCAATTCTGAACTCTAGATAGAAATAAATAAACAATGTAACACATATACACGCGTAAATGCACTAAGTTTGATAAACAACGTCATCGAGAGGGATACACGAGTGTAATCACATATTGAAACTTTACTCGTTCGTCCTAGCAGATTCATGTTATTTTGGTATTAGGACAAGTTAGACTCAATACAGCATTCTAACGTAATTCCTTTATTATTTACTAAATGTACTAAATGCAGAAGAGGGGAAAACAGCAAAACAGGCGAGATGCTGCAGCACTCCGGGCACTTCTCTCATGTACTGCGCGCGTGCACAAATAAAGGGGCGAAATCAGAGGGAGGGAGGGTGGGACCACCAGTGTTTTGGGAGACGCTGCGATTCAAACTCCGGACAGCAGCTTTAAGGTCAGAGATTGCAGCATCTGAGGGCCTCTTCAAAAGAAGACATAGTTGATGAAGATGGAGCAGGACCAGAAAGACCACAACCAAGCAGTCTTGAGATCTTAGGCAGCATCTCCCTCAGGTGGGTCAATGGTGTTCACGGTCAGGTCTGTGGTAATCCCATCAAAAAACAAAACAGAAAAACATCTAGATTATAAATCAACATGTAACCAAAGCACTCTGTGTATAATGCCATAGTATAGGATGTAGTTCAGAAAATGTCAAAGTAGAGTATACTTTTCAAGAATAACATCGTATGGCCTGTAGTTCATAGTATAGCATGTCTGCAAAAAAAACAAACAAAACAAAAACATAGAATATTATGTAGTTCAAAAAGCCAAAATGATAGGATGTTGCCTAAAATTGCCATGTATGATATGTGGTTCAAAAAATGTCAAAGTGCAGTATATTGTCAAAATAGTGTGTCATTCAAGAAAACATTAGAGTATAATATGTGGTCTAAAAAATGCCATAGAATAATAGTTCATTGCACAAGTAAAAGTATAGTAATTTTTAGAACTGTTCAAATTCTTATATGTTGCTAAAAAAAAAAACTAAAACAAAACAAAAAACATCATAGTAATATGTCAATGAAAAGAGCCTATAGTATAACATGTGGCCCAACAAACGTCATAGTACAGCAGGTCATTCTAAAAACATCATACTAGTTTAGCCTTTGGTCCACAAAACATTGTTCTGTCCCGGCTGTCTGAAGTAGGCGAGGAGCAACACAAAAACAGTCCAAAAGCTGCCTTACAGAGGGTTCGACAAGTATTTATTTGAAAGAGTAAGTTTACAACAACACAACATGTGAGGGGGTTAAACGCAAATGGGTGTTAGTAAAATAAATAAACAGAACTAAAAGTGAACTTCCCGTTGACATTGATGGGCATTCCAACCGGGAACAAAGCAAAAGATCATCAGTACGGGAAAAAAAAGCTCTTCCTGTTCACCTCTTAAAACCCCAAAACACACCACAGTAGCACTCTAAACTAAAACTACCAATGGGTTCCCTGTTTTCCTTTCTGAACAATTCAAAGGTCCCTCTCTATCCCCCCACACATCCACCAACCACTGGAACACATCTCCAAAGTTCTGCTGAAGCTCAGCTTCCCCTCAGAAGAAGTGCTGCCAGATGAAGGAGCCTTTTGAGAGACAGCTGCCATCGTGATTGGGCTGAACTTTGGTCTGTTCCAATCCAGCTTCAGCTCCAGAGACGGCAGGTGGGACGAGTCCACGGAGGCCAGGTGGACGATGGCATGCAGCTGAGAACAATCTAGAAAACAACAGAGGAGAAGTGCAGCGGCCCAGGGTCAGAACAGAGTAGCGTAGTATGTCTCTGAGAAAACATCATAGTATAGCCTTTGGGATGAAAAAAAAATTGCCATCATATACATCGTATAATGTACAAATAATTCAAAGGAAAGAGACATACATTGTAGAATTGTAGTAATTGTGGGCTGACTGATTATCAGTATTTTAGTTTTTACTGATTTACGGTAGGGCTACACAGTGACGTAGTGGTTAGCACTTTTGCCTTGCAGCAAGAAGATCCCTGGTTCAAAATCCCAGGGTGGGCCTGGGATCTTTCTGCATGGAGTTTGCATGTTCTCCCTGTGCATGCATGGGTTTTCTCCGGGCACTCCGGCTTCCTCCCACAGTCCAAAAATATGCTGAGGTTAATTGGTTATTCTAAATTGCCCGTAGGTGTTAATGTGAGTGTGATTGTTTGTCTGTATATGTAGCCCTGCGACAGACTGGCGACCTGTCCAGGGTGTCCCCTGCCTTCGCCCGAGTCAGCTGGGATAGGCTCCAATATGACCCGCGACCCTAGTGAGGATAAAGCGGTGTATAGAGAATGGATGGATGGATGATTTACGGTCATAAATCAATTTAAAAATGGCACTACTTTGGCTCTGAACCTTTATCTACCTGTGGTCGCTCTGTCTTCTGGAGTGATTTGATTGGTTATATGTCACAAAAAAAAACTCCTTTAACTTAAAGGCATTAGAGGAGATTTAATTTCCTACGACTTTGAACGTAGCATGCGCATGCGCACATACAACCTCTCCCTCACCCCCCTCTAACCTCCCCCCTCTTAATATTTACGAAGAAACGCCCCCCTCCAGAAACTTGCGTAGGACTCGTGAAGTTGTCTTTTACGGCTGGGCCCCCCTGGATCTTTATCTGCCATTATGTAAAAAAAGATGAGCAAAACAAGTCACCAGCTAACTACGAAGCTATACCAAAGCAACACATACAGAAAACACGTAAGTCCAAGGCGTACGTAATCTACGTAACTAGGCCTGAGCCGGAAGATTTTTGATTAACAGGAAAGGGAGCAAAGCAAACGCCTCGGTCCGAGCGCATTGATTGGCTGATGTTTTTCAGGTCCTGCCATGTCCACAGTTATTTTATTTATTTTTTATTCTTTTAGAGACCATACATACAAGTCCACTAAAGGTCCACTCTCTCTATACACCGCTTTATCCTCATTAGGGTCGCAGGGGGTGCTGGAGCCTATCCCAGCTGACTCGGGTGGAGGCAGGGGACACGCTGGACAGGTCGCCAGTCTGTCACAGGGCTACATACACAGACAAACAATCACACTCACATTCACACCTACAGACAATTTTAGAGTAACCAATTAACCTCAGCATATTTTTGGACTGCGGGAGGAAGCCGGAGTGCCCGGAGAAAACCCACGCATGCACAGGGAGAACATGCAAACTCCATGCAGAAAGATCCCAGGCCCACCCCGGGATTCGAACCAGGGATCTTCTTGCTGCAAGGCAAAGTGCTAACCACTTCCCCCACTGTGCAGCACCCACTAAAAGTCAGTATATTAATTTTATGTGAATCAGACAAATTAAACAAAAAAACCAACATCCTCTATAATGCCTTTAACATCTGAAAAAAAAAAAAAAACGTATCAACAAAGTTTAACTCTAAGATTTTCAATACTTTCATTTACTGCAAATGCATATCTACCCCAAGTGTCTCACTATCAATCATTATCAGCCTTAAAAACCCACAAAACACCCCTCTATACTCGACCACACTTAGTACAGTCCGGTTCCCCTTCTATAAATCTGCTTGGAATCTTCCACTTCCTGTTTGTCAAAGTGGCCTTCTACCTGGACAGGTTTTGTTGGAGCTCATGCAGCAAACATTTTGGGTAACTGCACTTTAATATGGATGGATGACACTGAATTAGAGTCTGTTTTAATGAGACTGAGTTCACATGTGTAGCTCTGTCATTAAATAGGAAATTATTTCTCAGAATTCACAGAGAAAAGTCTGAAATGTTTGCTAGGTTAGCGTCCCACATGTTCTTTTGCTCAGCTAAAGCTAACTCTCTGCAGCTTCTGGATCTCTTGAGTTGCTTGTTAAAATATCTTGCTAGAGGTGCTGAAGCTCAGAAAGTCTGAGTTTTTTGTTCAAAATCAGCTCATTCTCAAGTCTTATCTGAACTGTCCTCTTTTGTTTGAACTTTCCCTAAACTTAGGAGTTAATGACAGAGCAGCACATCCAGACTCAGTCTCATTTATGTAGAGATTAAACTTCAGTGTCATTCATTGATGTTAAAGTGGAGTTTTTAAAATGTTTGTTGCACATGCTCCCGACCAAACCAGTCCAGGTGGAAGACGATGAGAAGAGAAGCTCCAGAGGATGAATATCACACATTTACGTTGGAAATAAATGTACCTTAATGAGACATTATCATGCAAAAGTTGGATTTCCCTTTATTGATGTTCAAATCTTTGTTGAGTGTTTTGTTGATGTTGGTTTCTAAATGTTTTTTGACACTCGGCCCCAAAGATTAAAACCTTTTACGACTCACTAGCTACAACAATTCACACATATCAACTATCTTTCTGACTAAACTAAGATAAAAAAGTGAAAACTGCCTGATTCCTGCATCATGAATGTAAATCTTTTTGTTTTTTTATGACAGTAAACTGAATATATTTGGGTTTGACATTTTCTAAATCAAAACGAGTGAATTAATGGGGAAAACAATCAACAGATTAATGGACAAAGAAAATGTGTTTTCCAACATATATGGTTGAATTCCTCCAACATTACAAGATACATACAATTTAAATTCAATTTTATTTATATAGCACCAATTACAGGTCAAATTGTCTCAAGACGCTTTATTTTTATATTTTTTGTCATATTTATTATGTGACAGAGTAAGACATTTAAACCTCTTGACTAATCCAATTTATTATTTGTTTTTTAAGAGACTAATCAACAATTGAAATAACTTTCTCCACTAAAACTAATAAACATGAGGTCAAATAGAAGGAACAGTTTTAAATCCTGCAGTCCCACGACGACAAGAATAAAGTTTCTCAACAAAAACTAAATCTGCTGGTGGATTTCATTAAAGTCAGAATAAATGATAATAAAGTGTGATACTAAAGGTTTAGTCTCCACCCATGTGGTCACTTTATTAGGAACAGAAACTACGATGTCAAAGGGAGACAAAATTATACTTCTTCATCTGATCTGTAGCTCAGTGAGTTAAGGGTTTGCTTATGGATCTACAGGTCACCAGTTCAAGACCAGACCCTTCTTAAATTTTTTTGAAGAACTTAGACAAAGAAAGAAAAATACCAGTGGTGGGTCTTGAACCTACTACCTTCCACTTGGTAGTCTTGCTTTTTCTTACCCCCTGAGCTACTTACTCAGATACTGAGTCTACTTTTTTTGCGCATTTATCACCTATTTTTCCTCTTCTTTTTTTTTAACTTGAGTCTCGTCTCGACCGTTTTTTTCAGGAGGTTGGACTTCAGCCTTTGTGCTGGAGGGTTGAACCCTCAGTTCCAAGACTTTCCAAAGCCTCCAGACCTCCCGAGTCCTCAGGACCTGAGCTTTCATACAGTTTGAGGACTAAAATCTTAAAAGTTCTTGAGCAGTTCTCTTTTAGTTTGAAGTTTCAGACAGTCTGAGGACTGAAATCTCAGCACATCTCTGACAGTTTGAACTTTCTGGTTAACAGAAGCCTTAAAACTTGTGACCATGAGTCTTGATTTCACATTTAGACCATCTATCTGAGTTCTTCTCAGACCTTCACCTGTGGGTTCTTTAGAAATCCTGAACAAACTTTGATTCTCTTCACTGAACAGCAAAGTTTGTGGAGATCAGAAGGTAACATTAGTTTGATCGATGCCTTCAACTACTAGTAGACTTTATCTGGAAAGCAGTTTTCTGAAACGAGCTCTTAGTAAATCTGTCCACAGTCAAACCAAAAAAATAGAGAGGAAATGTTTGAACAACTTGATGTTTTCATTTCAGACTAGAAAACGCTTTAAGACCTTTATCTGTTTTTGCTCTTTTTGATCGTTTTATTATCTCTTCTGTTTAATTTGATCTTCTAAATTATAACTTGCGTCTTTTCAAATGTTTTGTCTTTAGTTTGATTCTTCTTAAATGTTTAGTTTTGCTCTTTTCTCACCTTTTATTCTTTCCTAATGTCTGATTTGATTTATAAATGTTTTGTCTTTTTAATGTTTGTCTTTTCAAATGTTTTATCGGCTTGTTTAAAAAATTTCCTTTAATTTCCTTTAATTTTTCAATTAAATCTTTAAGGATTTTTTAAAAAATGTTTTAAAACCTTTTAATGTTTAATTTTCTTTTTCTGCTTCACTGTATTTTCTGTTTAATTCCTATTTAAAGTTTTGTTCTTAAAATTTAATTTTCTAAATAAACATTTAATTTTTTAATTAAATGTTCTGTCTTTTTAAAGGTTTAATGATCTAATTATTTTTTGTATTTTTATGTTTAATTATTTCATCTTTAATGTTTATTATTTGTCTAAAAAATTGTTTAATGTCATAATTACACATTTTGTATCTTCTGTTTTACTTATCAAATTAAATATTTTGTCTGTTTAATATAATTGTAATTAATGCTTAATTTTATTGTATAAATGTTCTTTTTCCTTTGATTTAATATAATTGTAAAATGTAGTTTATTTCTTTAATCTTTGTTTCTGTCAAGAGTTTAACCCCAACCTTAAAAATGAAAGAAACTCTAAAACCACAATGATAATACTTCTGCTGTCACAATCATGAGTTAGTTATTTAGTTTATCAGTTCAATTTTGTTTAGCACTTTTCACACAGATGACAAAACTACACAAGCCAAGAAAAAAAAAACTATGATTAAAACTAACATTTTTAAAGAAAGATTTAACATGGTAACAAAATCTGTTGTGTCCAGGGGATGGAGGGAGTTTATTGAAGTCTTCTTGGGCTCACACAGTAAATCATTAAAAATAGAAACTTGATATTCAGTTTAAGGAAACTGCAGATTGACAGTAGAACCAACAATATCTCCTGTTTTCTCCTTCTTTGACTGAAGATGGTCCTCTCACTGGATTTAAGGTTCAGATGCTCTTCTTGTGCTTTCAGACCAAAGAACTACAGATTCTTCACAACCTGCTCAAACTCTTGGTACAGGACCTCACCACACAGGTCAAGAAGGTTTCCTTCTAATTTCTACTCTGAAGCTCACCTTCTGCTGCTCAAACTGTTAAATGTTTCTGTTGCTCTAAAGTCTGGTCTCCAGAACTTCCTAAAAACTCTCAAAGTCTCTTCTGCTGCAGGTTGCTTTGTAGAACTGTTACAGAAAACCTCACTAAACCACATGGAGGGTCCTCAAGGTAGCCATCCAAATGAAACCGTACAAAAACCAAACTAGCACGACTCAAACACTAAAGTCTCCTGCAACCTATCAGAGAACCTCTTGAAACAGAGAATCAGGACAGGAACTCTTACTTTCTAGACCACCAACGTTGGTTCACAAACAAGAATACAGAATGTGTCTGACCAAAACCCTATAAAGACTCACTACAGCCAAGATAAAGACACAACTCAGCTGCACCAAACCCACTAATCACTGCACACATTAGCACCATGTGCTAACTACGGCTAAAGAACCACATTTACCAAGACAACTATCCAGTACAAAGCCATAAAACACACCAAGAAACACATTAAAGAGGATTTTACTGCTAGAAGCTGCAAGCCAACACCTAAAGAACAAACTAAAGCAACAGAGCCAAACCCAGTTCAGTGAAGAGAAGCAGAGGAAATGTTTGACTGCAGCCATAAAGCAAGAAGACACTGAGCTGTTCAGGTGTTCCTGATAACACCAAGCAGTCACCTGGCCAGCCAATAGGAACACAGCTTACTGGAAGTCCAGAGGGCTGGCTTAGTGAAGTAAATTTAGTTTTATCGTTGAAGCAGAAAGTTAACAAAGTTGAAAACCACTTTCTGATACCTGAAACCTCTCAGTTTTCACACAAAAGATGCCTGAACATGTCAAACTGGTTCTATAGTAGAACCACCATTGTAAAGACGTCATAGTATGGTGTGTTGTTCAAAAAACATTACGACTGGCTATATAGGGTCACCGAGGAGCGACACAAAACAGAACAAACACTGGTTTCCAGGGGGTTAGGCGGCTATTTATTTGAAATTTATTTATTTGTCTTTAGTTTAGCTGAAAATATTAGTTTTTGTCTTTTTTATTGACCAAACATTTCAGGAAATAGATGAAGAATAATTAAAGCTCTCATATAGAAGTCCAACTTCTTTTGCATCCTTGTGGAGAGTTTAATCATAGAGTTTGTAAAGCTGTTGAGTTTTTAGAGTCACATGGATTGTTTTGACATTTAATAACCGAGTCCTGAAATAAAATTACAGTTGTGGATTTCTGTCATTTATTCTGGACTAAACAAATAACAGCAGCATAAATCTCAAATGTCATTGTGAGGATTCTGGATTGAGGTTTCTCAGTTGATAATGATCAAAACATGAAATTTAGGTTGGTTTAAAGGAATATTCCACCTTAAATCTTTGGATGTTGAGCTAAAAGGTTGGTTTCAGGAAGTATTCCACCTAAAAGGTCCTCACACATCCACTTTAAAGGAACATTCCACCAAAAATCCTTGGACATGCATCGAAAATGTTGATTTTAGTATTCCATCCAAAATCCTCGAAGAGACCTGAGGGGGTGGTTAAAAGAAATATTGCACCTGAAACCTCAAATATAGACCCAAAAGGGTGGTTTAGAAAAAATGGGCTCCTTTAATGGAGACCAAAAAGTTAGTATGGAGGAATATTCCACCTAAAATGTAGACCTGAGAAGTTGGTTTGGAAGAATATACCATCCTAAGCATCCTTAAATGTAGACTAAAAGACGGTTTGGAAAAAAAAAATCCACTTAAAATCCTCCAGTGTAGACCTAAAAGGTGAATTTAATGATATATTCCACCTAAAATTCACTACTGTAGACCTTGGAGGTTGGTCTGATGGTATATTCCACCCAACATCCTTGAACATAAACTTAAGTTCGTTCAAAGGAATACTCCACCTAAAATCCTTCAATGTAGACCAAAAAAATCTTGGTGTAAAGGAATATTCCACCTTAAATGTAGACCCAAAGGATAGTTTGGAGTAATATTCAACTCTAAAATCTTCCAATGTAGACCTAAAAGGTTTATCTGATGGTATATTCTTCCCAACATCCTGGAACATTTACCTAAAAGGTTGGTTTAATGGTATATTCCCAGAAGAACCCTTGAACATTGGGCTTATTGGTATATTCAAGCATCAGGTGGACCGGCTCGTTCTCGTAGGACTCCTCCTGTACCTTTGAGGGGACCACAGGAACATTAAGCAGCTGTTGGAGTTCTTCCAACAGGCTCCTGATAGAACGCCTCTGAAGTATCTTGTACTCGTCTTATCTGGAACAATCTAACAGCCTAAACTGTCAACAGCGGTGTAAAGAAGCAAACACACAGGCATAGATTAGGACTCAAACTAGGTTTATTTTAGAAAACAAATCAGTTCAGAGGCATTTGTTCACACATGTGGCTGAATAGGAGGCTGTCCAATCAGGTTAGAGGTCTTAACTCTGTAGGTTGTTTGTTCAGTGAGACTCTTGGACCTCCATCAGCTGACGTGGATGTTTGATGGTCTTTCTCTCTAGTGGCAGATGATCCATCCATGAATTCAGCAGCTACAGACTGAAATGAAGCTCATGGTGCTGTTACTGAATTCCTGTTCCAGATCAGATGTGCAGAGCTCACCTTGAATGCATGCCGTCTGCTGTCTGATAGTTTTTCTCATTGTCGTCTTCAATAAAGTCTTTTTCCTCGTGTCAGGATGTGGTGAGACTCTTTCTTAGTTGCTGCAGAAGTCCCTCATTGTGCATCTCCAGAGAAGAAACAGAAAAACTGGTCACTGCTTCAGCATCACAAACGCTCTCCAGCACTGAGAGTGTTTCAGGAATTATTTCATTGTGTTGTGAACTTTGAAGGAGCAGAAACTTTACAGCTGCCAAAGATATGAGCTCCAATTCTGGATGTTTTAGCAAATGAAGTTCATCAAATGAACACTTGATTTTTGCTGATAACTCTCATTAAATTATTGAAGAAATCTAACATAAAAACCTGTAAACTTTTATTAAAGTTTGTTTATAATTCTATCATGTTCTGGAACCAGGACTCTGCAGAAGTTCCTTCAAACAGATACTTGTGTGTTTCTATTTAAGGCCTCAGGTTTGAACGTACATCAGAGGATGAGAAAGGAGTGATTTTAATATTTAAATCAGTCCAGTAAAGGTTTGAAGTAAAAATGATTAAAATTTAGATTTAGATAGATTTGTGTCAATTAATATTGTACAGTCTCACTTAAATATATCCAAATTAGTTCAGTGTATTTAGATTTTATAGAATATTTGATTTCTTAATGTCAGTACTGTAGAGTCTGACCCTCAATATTATAATAATGATGTAATTTTAATAATATTGTAGTGCACAGTCATAAACTTTAATAAGCTAAACTCACATAATAAATATCACTGCATAATGTTAACCTGAACATTCATATTATTGAAGTAAATTTATATAAATCATGACATTCTAGAGTCTTAACTGGAATATGTCTAACATGAATCTTTTTGTATTGTGCTGACAAACAATAATAACCCGACTTTCGGAGATGGAGGCTATGCTGTGACTCTCGTGAGACTGCCTGTGAGATTTCGGAATACAACATGGCGGCGCCCTGCTGCTGAAATAGAATTCACTCGTCTTAGCTCTTTCTCGAAACAAAATTAAATTTAATCACCGCATTACTTGCATTTAATTATTGATATTTCCTTCCTCGAACTGCGGATTTGGAGCACCACCCACTGTGGAGGACCTCGAGCGATTTATCGACGGATATTTTTACAACTGCGTCATGGAAGACCCGAACCGCGACAATCCGTCTAAAAAGAGGAAAAACGATTCCTCGACTGATACGGACGACCTAGCCACAACGGACGTCCCGGTTGATGTCCTGGAGTCAATAAATAAAAAATTAGATGTTCTCAGCGTTCTCCGCAACGAAATTCGAGACCTGAAGGTAAGTTTGGAGAACGCCTATCAACAGGTAAGTGAGCTCCAACTGGACAACGCGGAACTACGTTCTAACTTTTCCGCAGTTACAACCGAGCTGGAAACGATTAAAAGGGAGAATAAAGCGCTTAAAGAAACTGTACTGGACGTCCAGTCCTGTAGTATGCGGGACAATTTAATATTTTCAGGAATCTCTGAAAGCACCACAGATAATCCGGAGACAGAAATTAAGAAATTTATGACAACGGCTTTAAAAATTCCCCAGGAAACGGTGAATAATATTTCCTTTCACCGCGTTCACAGGCTCGGAGCCCGTAGAGCCAATAAATCCCGTCCTATTATCGCTAAATTCGAACATTTTAAACAGAAAGAATTAGTTAAAAGTAAAGGACGGGAGCTTAAAGGGACCTCTTTCGGAATGAACGATCAATTCCCGAGAGAGATAAACGAGCGGCGGAAGGTATTGTTTCCCATACTGAAGCAGAACAGACAGAAGGGTAAACGGTCTACTTTGGTTGTAGATAAACTTTATATCGACGGCCAACTGTACCGGGACCCCAATACCACTCCCTGGCTGTTCTGATCAGTATGGTGAAAAGAAAGAGCTTTGTTTATTTACTATAAAATAGTGTATATATATGTATATATATGAAGGTATGTATATATGTATATGTATTTAATCCCTCTATGGCTACTTATAATAATGGCTCACTGTCTTATGTTTGACCCCCTTCTGTTCACCTTTTTGTCTACCTCCCCTCCCTCTACTTCCCCTAACCACCTAAACTCACACCTCCCCTCTCCCCCCACACAAACTCCCTATGTAAATCTTTTGTGTGTTATATATGTCGAGGCACCAGTGTTCTTTGTTTTTTTGTGCTCACGCTTGACATGTTTTACAGTCTTGTTATCCACACCCATCATAGATTTAAACCCTGCTATACACCCATCCAACGTTATCAGCAGACTGAGTTTATTTCATAACATGCCAATATTAGGAAGCTGCTCACATAGATATACATCCAAGGCTGAACTTAAACTGTCTATATGCATAAACTAACTCTGGTCTCCTGGAATGTGTGTGGCACTCGCTCACAGGCAAAAAGAATAAAAATCTTAGACCATTTTTCAAAATTAAAAGCAGACATTTGTCTCCTACAAGAAACCCACCTACAAAAATCTGAAGAAAAATTACTTACTGGCTTAAATTTCAATCAGGTTTATTCTGCCTCTTATAACAGTAGACAAAGAGGAGTCTCTATACTTATTCATAAGAGGCTACTTTTTACTTTAAATGACATAATAGTTGACTCAGAAGGCAGATACATTATTATCCAGGCAACTATATTTAATAAAGAATATACGATTGGGAATTTGTACGCCCCTAATAATGATGATCCGGCCTTTTTTCATTCATTTTTCTCTCAACTATCTGATTTAACAGCAAATTCAACTGTTATCATTGGAGGAGACTTCAACACAGTCCTAAATCCATCAGTAGATCGCTCCAATAACACAACACGTACAAGGCAATCTCAATCTGCTAAAGTAATAGAGGAATATATGGATGATTTTGGCCTTGGCGACAGCTGGAGACTAAAAAATCCAACAAAGAAGGAATTCACCTTCCATTCCTCGGTGCATCGATCATTTTCAAGAATTGATTTTTTTCTTACAAATAATTCTATTACTGAGAAAGCTTCTACAAGAATACACCCCATTATTATCAGCGACCATGCACCAGTCTCCCTCTCCTTACAAACTGACCTCACCTTTAAACCACCTCCTACATGGCGTTTTAACATCTCACTGTTAAAAGATAAAGAGTTCGATAAGATCATAAGGAGAGAGTGGGCAGACTATCTGGAAATGAATGACTCCCCAAACTCATCTCCATCTTTACTCTGGGAAGCAGGGAAAGCAGTACTTAGAGGTAAAATTATATCATATTCATCGCATAAAAAGAAACAAGATCAAAAATTAGAAAAAGATCTGGAAGATAAAATTAAACAACTAACTGATGAATATACAACAAACCCAAATAATCAGATATGGACTGAATTACAAAATACAAAAATACAGCTAGATGAGATGTTATCCAAAAGGACCGAGTTCATAATACAACAACTGAGATACAACAACTTTGAGCATAATAACAAATCAGGTAAATTTCTTGCAAACCAACTCCAACGCAATCGGGAAAAATCTCTCATAACAGCGATAAAAGGGACAACTGGTGAGTATACGCAATCACCAGAAGAAATTAATCATATTTTCTACAATTATTATAGGAATCTGTATTCAGAAAATAACAAACCCAACCCTGAGCATATTGAGGCATTTCTCAGTAGTTTAAATATGCCTCAGTTATCTACTGAACATAAAAATATCCTAGATGCTCCACTGTCCATAAATGAGCTGTCCAGTGCTCTAGACAGTATGCCTAATGGTAAGGCACCAGATCCAGACGGTTTTCCGGCCGAATTTCTGAAGCACTTCTGGTCAACGCTGGCTCCACTGTTTTTTAGATTAGTAACAGAAATTAAAACCAGTGGTCACATACGGCCTCACATGAACACAGCAGCAATTAAACTTTTATTAAAACCAGATAAAGACCCGACCCTTCCGTCAAGTTATCGCCCGATATCACTAATTAACACCGACATTAAAATTATTGCAAAGGCCTTGGCATCTAGACTAGAGACAGTAATTTCAACAATTATTCATAATGATCAAACCGGCTTTATTAAAGGTCGACACTCTACCAACAACGTAAGAAGGCTCTTAAATTTGATTAACATGTCACAGCGGCAGGACAAAAAGGCAGTTATCATATCGTTGGATGCAGAAAAAGCCTTTGACAAAGTTAACTGGTCCTTCCTCTTTGCTGTTTTAAATAAGCTTGGCTTTGGAGAGTCATTTATTCACTGGGTATCAGCACTATATGATTCTCCCAAAGCTACTGTCACCACTAATGGAATCGCCTCAAAGATTTTCACCTTACAGAGAGGCACCAGACAGGGCTGTCCACTCTCTCCTTTGTTATTTGCGATATTCATTGAGCCGTTGGCAACAGCTGTGCGCCAGGATGTCAGGATCCAAGGAATCCGCTCTGGGGCAACAGAACACAAAATTAATTTATACGCAGATGATATATTACTTTATTTAGAAGAACCGGCTATTTCATTAAGGGAAGTATTTAATTTAATAACTACATTTTCAGAGTTATCAGATTATTCCATAAATTGGACAAAATCAACATTACTTCCGATCACAGAAAATTCATGGAGTCCTGCAGACCAGGACCCTTACTACTCTTTCCCTACAGGCAACTTAAAATACTTAGGCATAAAAATTTCACCTAAATTATCTGAATTAACTCACTTAAATTTTTCCCATTACTGGATAACATCACCAATGACCTACAGCGCTGGAACAATCTCCCTATATCTCTTATGGGACGAATAGCTACTATCAAAATGAAAATCCTACCAAAAATAAATTACTTCTTTGCAATGATTCCATTCAAACCAACGTCCAATTGGTTCCAGTCGCTGGACTCGGCTATCACAAAATTTTACTGGAATAATAAAAAAGCAAAAATCAGTCTATCTACTCTTCAGAAAAGTAAAGCCGAAGGAGGTCTAGAAGCACCAAATTTTATGCATTATCATTTAGCTAACCAGCTACAATATCTTATTCTATGGACACAACCTACCGTAGATGCCAACTGTTGGTTAGAATTAGAACAGAAGGATTGCAATAGCATCAAACTTTCAGACATACTCTTTATTACAACATCCATCAAACGACATAACTGTTTTAAAAACCCAATGATTTCCTCCACCTTGACCGCTTGGTGGAAGGCATTAGAAATTGCAAACTCTAAATTGGAGCCCTGTAAGTTTTCTCCCATTTGGTACAACCCTGATTTTCAAGTTAACAATCAGCCGCTCCATTTAGCTGTTTGGGAGCAGAATGGAATCACACATCTCCACCACCTCTTCTCAGATAATACGTTCATGTCATATACAAACTTGCTTCAAAAATACAAAATAAAAAACGGGAATTTTTTACATTATCTTCAAGTTAAAAATATTATTAAGAAACGAATCCCAACACTTCAAAGCACGCTCCGGCCGCCGGCATTAGCTGAAGCAATCATAAAGCTTTCTCCGACAACAACTAAAACCCTCTCTAAAATATATGTTACTCTTAAGCACTGATACAATACATTTACCCATCTCTAAATGGGAGTCAGATCTATCTATATCTCCGGAACCAGACTTCTGGACTCAAATTTGCGATAATGCATTTAAAATGACAAAATACACAAACTTACAACTCATCCAATACAAAATCCTCCATAGAACACATATTACTCAATATATGATGAACAAAATGGGATTTTCCGACTCCGACATCTGTCTCCAGTGCTCCCAGAACACTGCTGATACTTATTTTCATGCTCTATGGCTGTGCACCCCCGTAAAAAATTTCTGGACCAACGTCTCAGAAAAACTTTCCGCTATCTTAAACTGCAGGATTCCTCTATCTCCAAGTCTGTGTTTACTTGGCGACTTAACAACAACGGACCTACCACGCAAACAATCTCAATCCTTACTTGTAGCCCTCGCCATTGCCAAAAAAACAATCCTTGTTAACTGGAAAAATAAGCAATCTCTGAACATTAATCTCTGGTTGAACCTCCTAATAAATCACATTTCAATGGAGAAAATCTCTGCTTCAAATAAAAATCAGTTGTTAAATTTTATACAAACATGGTCACCGTATGTTAACTACCTTAACTTAAACCTGGTAACCTGACTCTGCCTGTTAGCGTAAACCACCACATCACCCCAATATATGTTGCTGCTTATGTATGTTGGCATTGTGTAACTAATGATTGTCTTCAGTTAGGAACCCAGTCGCTGTCAGCAGGATCGAGCGGGCCGTATCGACGACAACTTACAGTCAACAACTCCCCAGGATCCTCTGTCTATATGCATGAATGGCTAACTTGGTGTTACTGCATGCTTGGCTAATCTTCCAGGTGCTGTCCCCTGTGGCTCGATGTGGTTGGCCTTGTTCCCCGGGCGGCGCTCGGTTTGGGCGGGCGCCGGGTCGCCTCGGGGGCCGGGGGTCGTGGGGGGCTGGTGGCGTCCTGCGGGGTGGCTGCTTCTGTGGGGGGCATGGTGGGCGGTTCGGCTCGGTCGGGTGCCTGGTTTGGGCGCCCCCCGGGTCGCCATCTGCGACTAAAAATGTCGCGGGTGGCGGCCCGGCGGTCGTCTGGGTCTGCCGCCCGGTCGGGCTGGGTCGCCTGTCGTGTTCTCTTCATGGGGGTGGCCGCTTTGTGTGGTGTCGTTGGCCTCCCGTGGTTCCCTTGGCGCTTGTGGTGGCCTGGCGGCCGTCTGGATCGGGCGCTGCTCCCCGGGTCTCTGCTGGGTCGCAATGCGTCTCGGCCGTCTCCCGGTGCCCGCGGCGGGTGCTGTGCGGGGGTGTTGCCCGGGGGCTCGGGGCGGCGCTGTTCCGGCATGGCCTGTTGCTCTTCAGCTAGGGGTTGCGGTTCCGGCCTGGTGGGTCTCTGGGTGCCCCGTGGTACCCTCTCCTCTCCCCCTCCTCCTCCTTGCCTTTTTCCTCCCTCGCCTCCCTCCTCCCGTCTTCCTCTGCCTCCTTGTCCCCTGTCCCTCGCCCCCTCCCTCCTCCCTCCCCCTCGTCTTCCCGCTCTGCTGCCTGTCCTCTCCTTTCTTGTCGTCTCCTCCTCCCCCTCCTTCTCCTGCCTTCCGCCCTCCCCCTGGGGGGTGGGGCGGGGGATGGGTGTGGGATGGGAGGGCGGGTGTGGGATGGGGTTGGGGGGTTTGGGGGCTGAGGGGGAGGAGGGTAGGGGGAGGGGGACCGGGTGCGGTGCGCGGGGGCGTTCTGGCCTGGCCTGCGCCGTCTGCCCGCTGGGGCGCCGGGGCTGGGGGGTGGGGTGGGGGGTTGGGGATTGGGGTGGGGGGGTGTATGGGGGGGCACTGGGCGCGCGCGCACCTCCCTCCGCCTGGCTGGGTGGGGCCCCGTTGATCGCTCCTCTTAAATCACTTCACAAGCTTCGCACAATACAACTTGTAAATATACACATAGGGCACACAACACATCCCTTGGGGGGGGTGGAGAGGTACTATTCCTACTCCACAATTCCCCTCCAATTTTAATGCACCACACTACCTGGGGGGTGGGTGGTTATGGGGTGGGACGTCATTAGACGGGATGGGCCCCAGTGCAGTGTTGTGCTGTGGCCCCCCCGTCTATGCCCCCACCCTGACACTTCTTCCCCCAATTTTAACGCACCACATACACATTCACATTTTGGGCTTGCGGTGAGGCTGAGTGGGGGTTTTGTTACCCTGTGCTCTGCCTCACCGACCCCCCAATCCTAAGACACCACACATACTTGTATATACACTTGGGTGGGTCACATTCACGGTGCAGGGCTAGTATTCACCAGTTGGGGAACTGGTGAACTCAGTAATAGGGTAACTCACAATAGTTTTACTGGCGTGATCTCCGGGGCTTCTCCCTGCCGGGCCCGAGGGCCTGGGTTGTTGCGCCTCCCCTGGTGCTCCTTCCTCTCCCTCCCTCCCTCCCTCCCTCCCTCCCTCCCTCAGGGTCACGTCTCTCTGGGCGGCCGGAGGTGGGCTGGGCTCGTCTGCCCTTTCGGTGCCGTTGCCCGGTCCCTTGGTGCTGTTTTCCGGTGAGCGGGTGGCCTCCCGGATTTGGGTGTGGGAGGGGTGGCGTGGGTGGTGTGGGTGGTGTGGTTGGATGGGGTGGGGTGGGGTGGCTGGGCGAGGGGTGGGGGGGTGGCTTGGTGGGGGGGCGGGGGGGGTGTTGGGGGTGGGTTGTGGGTGGGCGGCATGGTGGGGGAGGGGGGTGGTCGTGGGGGAAGTGGGGCTGTGGGCCGGTGGGGCGCCGTGGGGGTCCGCTATGGCCCGTTCTGCTGCCCGGGCCTTGGGGTTCTGGCTGTGTCGGGGGGGGGTCGCTCCGGGCTCCTGGGCTGGGTCTCCGCTTGGTGGCTCCTGCGGGGGGGCTGGGTGGACCTCCTTGGGCTGGAGGGGACAGCTCCCTCCTTTTGGTGGAGGTTTTCATGCATGCCAGACCCACCACACCGGCACCTACCAAAACTCAATAGAGTGTGTTCCTCCGGTTGCTGAGTCAGTGGAGGTTGCTGGGTTAGTGTCTGTGGATCTCACTCTGCTCTATCTATCCTTCTTGTGGCCTCCTGACATCTTCATGATTGATCCAGTTGGGACTTTGTCGTATTAGGTGTTTGTGAAGGGTTTTAGATTTGTAAATGGTTTTAAGGTGTGAATTAAAGAGTACAAACAAATAAAATGCACCTTTTCTCTTAGAACACTGTCTATGCCTCACCTTTCTGTCTGTCCTGTGTTTGTTTTATGTTTCACTTGGGTGTGCACAGCCCTCAATGGCATAATGTAGAAAACAGCTTGAAATAAACATGATAGGTTAATTTGCCATGAGGGCCGGTGATGGTCACAGTCACAAAGAAGAAAAAAAAATTGCACATGAAGCTTAAGCAGTGGCACCATGAGTGGTTGGTGTCATTTTTGAGCGGACTTGCAGACAAAAAAAAAAAAAAAAGAAAAGAAAAAAATAATAATAAAAAAAAAAATAACCCGACTTTCAGATCAAAGTTATTGTCTGTGATTATGAGATTAAATTCCTCCACATTCTGGAACTTTACCTGCAGCAGCTGTAGGAATAAATAAAAATAAAATATGTTCATTTCCACATTATGCACATTTATTTATTCTTAATATATCAGACTGAATGGTAGCTGTCAGTAAAAACAAACTCATCTGCTGGACTGCATTTCCTAGAATGAAACATGGACAGAATTTAACACTTATGTATCCATGGCAACGCTGAAGTTTCTGATTCTTACCAAAGTTCACAACAAAAGTAAAGATTTCAATGTAAAACTTCAGGGATGACGGCTAACCATAAGTATTCTGATCAATACTTCATGATCAATATCAGGACAGATGTTACAACTCCAGCTGTTCCATTAGACTGCAGTTATTCACAGAGAAATTAAAATGTCACATTCCTCATAAAAACTAGATGGGACTTTGATTAAATAAAGTGTTGGTGAATAAACAGTGTAATTAAATGAGGAGATGTGAGACTTCCACAGCATGGATCACCATCAACTGGATCTGCTGTTGATTCAGAGCTGAATGTCAGAATGAACTGAGAAAGAAAAGCTGCTTTGAGCTGCAACATTACGGTCTGACAATCCAACACCATTACACTTTTCATCTGCTTGTTTTGCTCCAACATGCTGTGAAGTTCAGGTTTTACCTGAATCAATACAGATATTCTAAGGATAAAGCGGTGTATAGAGGATGGATGAATACAGATATTCTATTTCCAACCAAGACTGGAATAAAAATTAGAATGTTATGAGGTTATTAATGCAACTAAATCCTGTCAGATAGAAGGATTTACTTCTAAGTTCTAATTCAAGCTTCAGTTGGAGCATAATGCATTCACAGAGAAAAACAGTGATACCTTCATAGCAACATTTAATAAACCTAAAGCTTCCCTGTTGGCTCATTGGTGGAGTTTGTTACTGAGCATCTGAACCTTAAATCCAGTCAGAGGACCATCTTCAGTCAGAGAACTTCAAGGCCTTCCATCGGCTGGACCAGATGTGGCATCAGCTCCCTCTGAACATCTGGATGAGAGGAGAAAAAACAGAAATCAAACACAGATCACACAAATACAATGTATTCACTTTCATCATTTTATAAAAGTAGCATGAACTTTATTAAAACTGGACAACATCAGAAATAAAAGTAGATGTTTTTATCTCTTCCTATTCCCTTTCAATTGTGGGCTTTGTGTATTTACTGTCTTTTAATGATATAAAATAAAATGGGTCACTACTATCATTTGGGCAAAGAAAGTATTGGAACTAATGCCTGCTTGTTCACTCTGTTCCAACAGCTCACCTGTTCCTTCCATACTGACAGCAGTAATCCCCTCATCACTACTGGCTCTGCCTCTGTCACTAAATCACATTTTTAAAATGGTCAAAATTCTCAGCACAAATCTCCACTTTTTATAAAGCCGTCAGGTCAGTTTCAGAGCTGAATCATCTTCTCATATAGAGCAGTTCTACACCAGACTCTTCATTGTATTCATTCTAATAATATTCACTAAATGAACAATCCTACCTCCCACTCTGGACTTGTGGCTCTTGGCTGCTGCTTGGTTCTGGATCTTTCTTTTGACTCTGAGGGGCTACAGGACAAAGTTTCCCAGTTATGTGGTCGCAACACACTAATATTTAAATTACATAATGTTGTGTTTTACTCCACAATGACACACAATTAATTGATTTGATAATTAACTTGAACGGTGGTTTGCAAAGTTCAACATCTTTCCTCATTTGTCGTTTCAAACCGCGAGCTTTAGTGAAAAAGTTTCCAATTTCTGCACATTTGACTGCATCTGTTTCCAGAGCTTTCCTCTTTTTAATTCTTGCCTTCTCCGCACCATCCTTGCTCTTCCTGTTTTCATCTTTCAAACACCTGTGACCGTGTGCACGAAAGTGTTACGTCACGGTGCGTCTGCAAAAAAAAAAAAAAAAAAAAAGAGCTGCCAGTGGAGACAGCCCAAGAACAGCGGCAGCAGCAGAATGATCAACCCAGTGCCATGACTGAACACCGGCCCTCCCAATTCGCCACCCCGGGCCTGGTTGTAGTGTACTGTGAAGTAGTTTTACAGAGTTTGAGCAGAGTTATAGGTGAGCTGGTGTGCTTGAGCTACAGTGAGTTGGAAGGGGCGGATGGAGAAAGAGGCAGGGACTTTAAAGATCTGCACATTCAAGAAGAAGCAACGGTTTAGGGTTACATTTATGACATTTGTAGGCGGGGAGGATTATTTTCATGTAAAAACCTTCTAAGTGTGTAACTTTGATACACAGATATGAGTTTTTAAGGGTTAACTGAATGAGACAGACTTGAAAGCTTTTCCACTGAAAGCAGCCGTGTCTGGAAAGTGAAGTTGATGTGAGTGGTGAAGCGCAGGCAAATGGTAAAGCTGTATAAGCCAATACAATCTGCTGAAAGATGCTAAAAGGCTCCACAGAACTCCACGGAACTAAAAAGAATTCCAGATTCACTTGGGAATTCTCTGTGGGTTTTGGACACCTTAACATTTACAGTACACAGCGATGTGATCCATTGTTTGCATACAAATGTTGATGAGTGCAGTTTTAACCTAAATTTCAATCTTTTATTGGTATATGGAATTTAAAGGATGTAGGACTTTTTATTTTTATTTCATTTTTTTAGCTGTGTGACTTACAAATATGAATCCTCTGTTTTTAGAAGCTGAAGGATGCTGTGATTGTAGCTCTACAGTGGACTGAGCCAGGACTCACAGAGATGACTGTGGTGCCAAACCTCTCATTACATTTTGATTAAGGTGACCGCTGGATACTGGATTCAAACTCAGACCCAGCTCTCCATGCACAGCCACCGTTTGATAAAATTAAGGTTGGACAGAGTCCTGGTTCTTGCTCTAGGGCTCTTTGGGGTTCTCTGGAGTAATTACTTGATAATCTGCTCCACAGATCTGCCACTGTGCCTGCTTCCCCAAGCACACGAAGAACACTGCCGATAGTTATTTTCTCAGAACCTTCTATCTTACATTATATGAATGTGATGAATATTGACAGGTTCTGCTGAATTGAAAAGACTTCTTCACCATATTGACCTTTGGAATAAAACTGCAGCATAAATGAATCCATATGGATTAAGTGAAATTGTATAATTTTGTATAAACAACAAAAATAATATGAGTTAAAGCTAATCTTTGTTTTATTACATTACTTTCAGTTCATTTTTTTTTACTGCTGCAATCTCACGAGTCTCTTGTGGATTGTTTTATATCAGAATGCTCCTAAATATAGACCTCCTTTTCATTCCCCTCTTTTGAATTATATCCATGACTGAGGAAAACGACTGACTGTGGAAAATGTGACCACCTTTCTGTGGTATTCCATTTGTCTCGACTAAATGCCTCTTTGAGAGATGGATCTTTCAGGAGCCCAGTTAAAATGTCTCTCAGCACGGCGCTATCAGGTTGTTCCGCTAAAGTGTAAAATTAAACGTTCCAACATTGTTCAGCTATTGCCCATTCATTCACAGTTGCTAAGCAGCGTGTACACACAATATCATGTGCATTCGTGAGTGGAGAAATGTTGAGGAGTGGTCATAAGTAAACATTTCCATTTCCCTAAACTAAAGGTATTATAGTGTAAGCGACAGAGCAAACAGAATACACGGCCAACAGACATGGTTTGCTAAGTGCTGTGTTCCTGTGGAAGGCGATGCACGTGCTGTTTGGACAGAGCCCCTCATTTGTACTGATGGAAAATGTTTTCACAGGTAGAAACATGCGTAGAATGAAGAAGGCAACTGGAGAGCATAATTCCTTATTTAGGCCCACAAACTCATCTTAACTCATTTTCCACACATTCATTACATGAATTCCCACCAGCAGTGGATGTTTGTAAAATGTTGCTATTGCTGGTATTTGTATGAGTTGCTTTTAAAGTTGGATCAAGTTGTTCATTCCCCCATTGTCAGAAATGCAGCAATTTCTTTTTAGAAATGCTGTATTTGTTTCTCAGTTATGCATGATCAGAAATCACGGCAACACAGAATATAGATATACCCACAAACAAAATGAGCTTGCGCTGAGCACAGGCGTGTGTTATACCTGTCTAAGTTATGTACGCATACCAAAATATGTAGCAGGCAGTGGAAATTGATGGGACTTGGAAACACCCCAACAATTTAATCAATTGTTCTTTGTGTCATTTCCAACGGATAAGTCCCAACAAGTCCGCAGCGGTTGATTTGTAGTAGGATCGCAGTCATGTGATGGTCAGCAGGCAGCTCAGGTCATGTTCCTTGTTGTCACAGTTACAGTGACACTGTACAGCTATCTCACAATGATACATAAATCTTTAACAAATCCATGGAGCCAGACTATAAGCCACATCACTGCCAAAATCTAATCATTTGGTCCTTGCGTCATTTCTGACCTTCCCTGTAAATGTCATCCAAATCCATTAGTCTGTTTTTGAGCAATGTTGCGAACAGACAGACAAACAGACAGACGGACAAACCAATGCCGACAATGCCAGAATAATAAAGAACTATTTTCCAATTTCCCTATGCTGAAATCACTTATTAAACTTTAAATAAATCTGTAAATCTTATGTTTAGCAACTAGCTTGTAATTTAATGTTTCACAAAAAAATTGTTGACTGTGTAGACAAGATTAAAAACGAGACCGCATGCTTGTGTGTTCATTCAGTATGGGACGCGAGTTGAGAGGTGATTAACTTTGGTTGGCAGAAAAACTGAAACAATTCAAAAACAGGCCTGCTGTCACCAAATGACAAGCTATGGTAACATGCTATAACAAGAGGATAGGGTAAAAAATCCCTAAAGTCACTTCATCTGACTGTTGTTCACCATGTCTTTAACAGGTAAGTCTTAGAATTGTTAGCACATAGTGATGGGTTTTGTTTTTGGGAATTAAATGCGTCTTTCAAAGAACTGGTCATGAACACATTACTGTATCTTCGAATAAACCTTAGCAGGAATTCCACCTAATTCGTTCATCTGTTTCATTTAAATTGATCTATATGGAATCAACTCAACTGTATTTATATAGCACCAAAGTGCGTGTCATACATCACAGTACTTTACAGTAAGGTTTAAGACCATATCATAAGAAACTCGACAATTTGTTATTGAATAAACACTCAGTGACAGAGGGAAGGAACAGTTTGTTTCAAACAGGAACAGACCTCCAACTGAACCATACTCTGTGTAAGCAGCAATCTGCCACACCCAGTTGTGTTGATGGGAATCCCTCACTCAGGGAACCCAAATCAAATACAATTAGAGATCAAAAGGTTCAGAGAGTGTGCCAATAAAAAGGAAAGGCCTTACCTATTTCAAATATGGCTGCCATCCCTTTTGAAGTAGTCTCCTTGTGCAGTGGCACACTGTTAAGTTCTCCTTCCACATTTGGAATGCTATTTGACAGCTCCGCTCTGACCTCCTGGAGATGTGCATTAGCGATTTCAGCATTCGTCAACAGTTACGACCAAGAGGACTACACCGTGTCCCAAAAGTTTGTTCTCCCCAGAAAAACAAAGCTCACAGACTGAATATGCAATATAATGAATTTATCCAATAACCAGTTTTTCCCGCTTTCACTCGGATCATGGCTTTCAGTCTTTCAAGCATGCAATGTATGAGGTTCTTGAGTGTGGATGGTTCTGTCTTCTTCACTCCCACACAGCCCTAGAGTTGAGCTGTTTCATGGTGGACTGGTGAAGATGCGACTGTTCAGGATTCCCCAACAATTCTCAATTGGGTTGAGGTCAGGGGAGTTTGATGGGCATTCCTCCTTACACAGAAAGCCGGGTAGATGCTCAGAACACCACTGCTGAGTCATACTGGCAGTGTGAGCAGGGGCTCCATCTTGCATAAATGCCAATTCCAAATGACTGTTAAACATTTTCTGTTCAGTCACAGGCCCTAATTTTCTCCTCCTGGCCAAAACTAAAAGTACTATCTTTTCTAGAATGTTGTTGGTCTAATTAGGGGGGAGGTTAGAGGGGGGTGAGGGAGAGGTTGTATGTGCGCATGCGCATGCTACGTTCAAAGTCGTAGGAAATTAAATCTCCTCTAATGGCTTTAGCAGTGGTACCTTGAGGCACAATGTGCAGCTCTGAGAGAACTGAAGTATACACTCCCAAACCATATGGGCACTAAATTTCACTTGCTCAGATGGTACTTTTTCACCATCATTTGTAAAGAAACTATGGCTATGGCTGTTGGGTGTCAGTAATAAGTAGAAAGGGCATTCCACCAAGCACAAATAATTTATATCTTAATATGGTGTGTGACATGCTAGAAAATGCATGTAATTAAGGCTTTGAAACTTACTTTACTGCACAGATGGTGCTTTCAAATATGGCAGGAGTACTGGGAGTGGTGTGTCACTGCACAAAGTGACTGCTTTGCACTGAAGAATGACCAAATTTAGTAATTTTCCCCCTCTAGTCTTACAACTTCTTAATCATACTTAATAGGACAGTGTGGATAGACTACAGGTAAAAATGGAGTGTAGAGGATGAAGGTATTGCATTATTGTAATTAATCAATGAGTAATTATTTAGCCAATTTTGGGACATGTTTATTAAAGACAGCATTGTGGAAAAAGAAGCAAATTTGCAAACCAGAGGGTCAGGCTGTGTGTCTTTGGTCACCCTACCCCTATACACACATAACAAAATTTAAATTTCTTCCAATGCAAGAGAGACCCTCGGCACTGTGTATGCCCAGTGGAAAGCCTGCCTTACCAGCCACTTGGAGTCTTAGAATGAAATGTTTTGTGATATGCCAGTCTTTCAGTGGAATAAGTGTCTTCCACACCACCGTGCAGCTGCATATGTGGGTGGGGAGGAAATTGCAAGTGCCTTAAGATGCCAGTGAGGTGGATTTCTTCCACTCCACAGTGGAGTTTAGACCACAGAGTTAGAAATTTCAGCACCATGCAAACTAATGGTTTCAAAGTAATCACATGCATTATATTTGCCACAAAACCTTTTTTACATGACCTGTCAGGGGTGCAAAAAAAAGAGGGCACATAGTGGTTAGAGCTATCATATAATTAATGTTTGCTCACAATGTTAATGTGAATTTCATAATGCACTTTACTCTTAACCTAGTAATAATGCATAAAATGTTACTTTTTCAAGCTAGGCATTAAGAGACTTTAGTTTCATTCAACCAGATCTTATCTCTTGCATTTGACCATTAACAGTGAGGCTTGTCAGTCACGTTTCATTCTCCCCCACTGGTCCTACAGCAAATCCTTTTTAAAAAAAATTTCCAGTCCAGAAACCTTATACAAGTGACAGAATCAAGCAAAGTGAGAATAGATGGGCCTGACAGACATTACTTCATGCACCCAGACCTGCTAAGTTAAAGCACGTTACACTGTGAGCTACACTGACAACACACTGGAGCTGCACTCTAGGGTTGGAAACCCTAGCGTGCATCCGAAGGTCAGTCAAAGAAGAGGAAATGTCTTCCTCATGTAATAGGCGAGAAGTTTCCTGTTAGTGCACAGTCTCCAAGAGGTGAAACACACGCTTCATCATATGACTGTGTGTTAATCCTTCATTACATCATGTGTCGCTATGTAATGTAGTATCTGAACTGACATGTATTACTTAATAAGTTAGTAGAATGGAATCTGTTTTGTCTATTGTAGTATCTGACCAGTAATTTGTGGGAAAACATACATTTCCTTTCTCCCTATGTAAGTAGGTAGTCTCTGATCTGAGATGTGTCTTTCTGTTTTGGTTTGGGAATGTTTACTTAAAGTGGCTTCTGTGCCTGGGAGATCGTAGAGTGAAGTGGGGCCTGTCATTGAAGGGAAGCCATATGTTATGTTTGGTTTCCATACATGAACCGATATCAGTGAGCACCTTCTGTTATCCGAGAAGAGAAACCCTGTGTTATGTTGATTTAGGGGTGCATCCTGTTTCTCACCACAGTCGTCAGATGTTGAGATCACATCCTTCACCAGAAGGGTATAAAATGACCACTAGCCCATCATTCTGGGAGATGTTCGTATTGGCTGTGAACCTCCACAGGCAAACCATGGGGCCTTTTCAGAAGGTGTCTTTTTATAATAAAATCATATTAAAAGCAACAGTGTCACCGGACGTGTTATTCAACATCGGCACATCTAAGAGAAACCACGACAGTAACCAACATTCATGCTCTTGTGCTCCTCATTTAGCCTAGCCGCGCTAGACAACCCACGGCAACAAATTTAATTCTCTGCCAGGGTGGGTCTAGTTACCCTCCGTAAGGCTCGAGGTTCGATGCTCCTAAAACTGGCCGGATGAATCACCATGAAGTGTAGAGTCAGAAGGCGGGCGTAACTAAGTGACGACAGAGGCGCGACGATTCTGACAGAAACAACCGGAAACAACTAGCCTAGTCGTGCTAGACAATCCACGGCAACAAATTTAATTCTCTTCCAGGGTCGACAACAAAAACGACAACAGTCGTTGAGCTCCATTAGCACCGACTCTGAATAATCTTTCTGTTAACATGTCTGTAATATACTTGAGCTTCACCCATTGACTGTATAAATAAGGCTTCACTGAACTACCACATCCTCCGATTTCCGGTGCTCTAGGAGCCTATCCGTTGCGCTGATTGGTTGTATACCTACCCAATTGCTGCAGAGTGATTTGATAGACAACCTTTTAGCCCGCCTCCCTCCCTGTCGAGCGTGCCTAGACCCTTGCGTCTTCAGAGCATGGGTCTAGCGCGGCTAGGCTACTCCTCATTAGTACTGACAGTAAAATCATATAATCCTCACTTTTCTATTTCACTTAATGGAGCAAAGTTAAATATTAAATAACAATGTCGCTTTTAATTATATTCTTTTCCCTAACAAACTCCATGAGACACTCACTCTGTACAAGTAAGAAAAGAAAGAGACCAAAATCTCTGCACTGTGCGACTTGTTGTGTTTGGGAGGGGTGTATTAGTTTAACCCAAAACACTCGGTAGCGAGTGCCGTACCTGTCCTGCCAATAATACCATCAGTCTGTGCAGGAAACTGTTGTGGTATGCTGTTGCTAGGTACCAACTTAAAGGACCATGGTCTAGTACAGTGTTGTGTACTTAGAACTTATGATACTGGCAGTGGTGCCATTATTTTAAATGGGATTTTTATGCATTCCAGGAACTCATTGGTGGCAGTTATTTTTCAGTGTAGTACTAAAATCATATATTGGAGGCTTGCTCAAAATAACTAAGGCATTAGTACAGAACACACACCACTATTCAAAAGTTTGAGGTCACATAAAAATGTTCTTATTTTAAAAGAAGAGCAGTTTTGTTTTTCAATAAAGATACCATTAAATTAATCAAAAATAGAGTGTAGACATTGTTAATATGGTAAATGACTATTCTAGCTGGAAACGGCTGATTTTTAATGGAATATCTACATAGAGGTACAGAGGAACATTTCCAGCAACCATCACTCCTGTGTTCTGATGCTATGTTGTGTTAGCTAATGGTGTAAAAAGATTAATTGATGATTAGAAAACCATTGCGCAATTATGTTTGCACATGAATAAAAGTGGGTTTTCATGAAAAACATTACATGTATATCTTAACAACCAGAAACAGCCAGTGTGTTGCGTTGAGGCGACCAGTTAATCTCTGCCACTGCAAAGTCTTAATTGACTCAGACTGATCACATCTGCCACGTGTCATCAGGTTCATCAGGTTGGAAGCTGTTGTATCAACCTATAACAAGAAGAGTTGGTTAAAATCAGGCCATATGGCTATATTGCAATTGGTGCGATATAAATAAAATTGAATTGAATTGAATTGACTAAAAACACCTCAAAATTAAAATCACTGACAGGTGAAGTGTTTAACATTAATCATCTTGTTATAATGCAATGTTTTGCTGCGAAATTAAAATAGCTTGAATTACCTATGACACAGCCTCATCAAAGCTATTGCCTGACACCCATTTTTACATATAAAAATGTCTTTATGCTATTTATGCATGTCCACAAATTGACTATATGCTGCACTATAATTGACTAAGACTATGAATCATTTAGGGATCTAATTAAAAGAAAATTGCTTAGCGGTTGATTAAATACACCACCTGTTTCCACAAAGTCTGTTCTGTTTTCTTTTATCTGGTAGAGAACTCATTAACCTTTTCCTCATGACAGGCAATGTGTCACTTTGTGCTGCAGTAAACTTTTAGCTATTCCACCTGTACATCTAGAGCCTTGTTTACTCTCTCACCTTCAATAGCTGTCTGAGCCAGCGTTCATGGCTATAGTTGTGTACATGCCATGAGAGTTTGCTTTTCATGGAGGTTGTTTTGAGGACACTCGGTAGTGCATAAAGTTTCCAGAAGAGCGGATCAGATCAGGACGCACATTACTGAACACATACAATGAGTCAGACGGCAGTGGGTGGTAAACTTTACCTTATATGCACTTTGACTGCAGTCTCCATTTTGAGGTAAAGCACAGCAAGATGAAGTCTTTAATGAATCGAATCCTCCCACATGCACCAGCGTTCCACGGTCACGTACCTTCTGGGCTGTTTCACCTGTCACACTGATATCACATACACATCCAGAGTAGGTGTCCTTCTCTGCAAATGAACAAGTTACAGTGTTTCCTGAGGACTGCCAGCTAAGAAGTGACACCATAGTTGGAGCTATGCATATTTATTCTTTCTCTTGTATTTGCAAAAGCAATGTTACTGTTGGAGCTGCACACCCAAAACTTTAAACAGTGTTGCAAGTTTACAACTCTATATTTGTTCACAAGTCAACTTTCTTAACAGCTGTTTAAAAACCCTGCACTGACACATTTTTACCACCATGTGGACGACTTTGAATTTTTTCCAAATGTGTCCCATTTCCTACTGTCCTTCAAAACTCTGGACAGTCATTTGTTTCCTCAACCAACAGAAACAAGTGTCAAAGAGCAGAGCACCAGATGTTTTGGAACTGCAGAGCATATTCAGGAGTCTGGAACGAGACTATTCCTCTACAAAGCACTTTATTAAAGTTTAACGCAGTCAGCTGTGGTCCCTTAGCTGTTGCACATACTTACATCTGGATAATGTCTGTCGTTTTGTAGAAATTGCAATGCACTTAGGGGGGATTGCTGGCAAGGAGGGTTAAGTTCTGGTTCAGTGGAGTCCAAAAGTCTTGTCACTAGTAGAGTTGCTTCTCTTTTAAATTTATTTTGAATTGAATGAAGCAGATTTTATTACAGGGGCTGCACAGCGACTTGGTGGTTAGCCTTTTAGCCTTGCAGCTAGAAGATCCCCGGTTCACATCCCGGCCTTATCCACATCCTGGATCTTTCTGCATGGAGTTTGCATGTTTTCCCTGTGAATCCCTGGGTTTTCTCCATGTACTCCAGCTTCCTCCCACAGTCCAAAAACATTCTGATGTTAACCGGGGACTCTAAATTGCCCTTAATTGTGAATGCGAGTGTGATTGTTTGTATCTGTAGCCCTGTGATAGACTGGTGACCTGTCAAGGATGTCCCGTGCCTGCACCTAAATCAGCTGGGATAGACTCCAGTCCACCCTCCCTGTGACCCTAATGAGGATTAAGTGGCATATAAATAAAGGATGCATGAATGGAAGTTTCATTACAAAGTGTAGTAAATTCAGTACAATTGTCCCATAAATGTTCAGTGGGGTTCAGATCAGGTGAGTGTGGAGGAAAGTCCATGACAGTCAGCTCTCCTTGATCATCTTTTGTCTTCAGGTCACAACAGTGTTTGTCTCATTCTCCTGCTGCAGAATGAATCCTTCTCTAAAAGTTGCAAACCTGACAATGAAGCAGAATGGAGAGCTGCTTCTCCTTAGTCAGGGTGGAGTTGAGTCTCTTCAGGTGTCCAATACAACCCCAGAGTGAATATTCTCAGCAGCATGTTTCACTGTGGGTCTGATCCACTGCGATATCACTGTCTCTCCTGCTGGTCTCCTGCCACAGATGTCTGACTGGGATTCATCAAAAAGTAGGAATTTTTAGCTATCACCAACTGCGAAACGCTGTTCCGTCTTAGCTCGGTCCAAGTTGTTGTCCTTGTTTTAACCTCCCAAGAAGATGCAGATTCTACTTGTTCTCTGAGACTTTAGTAGGCAACTTTCTTTTGACAGGACTTTTGCTGATTGGAAATATGCTTTTCATTTGGTAAATTCTGCATCTTCAAAAAAGTTTGTTTGTTGACCTTCTGATGGTGTGTTTACTTTTAGTCTGCCTGATTCTGCTTTGGATACAACTGCTCCAGCTTCCACAAAGTGTTTTAAAGGGAAGAGTACTGGTACCTTGGAAACTGACAGCCCAGCCATGATTTGATGCTGAAAAACACCCTCTCTGTTCAGAATAACACAGTTAATTCTGACACTTTCACTTGGTTCTGATGCCATGTTTTCTCACAGTGTCCCACAGTGAGCAATGTAGAACAACCAGCAATCCCTGCAGATACATGTAGCTGAAGAGGCCTCTTTGAGACGATCAAATCCAGTGTCATCTGAAATTGCTTCAATGGAAGGGATCTTTTTTGTATAAAGCAGCTATAATAGTATATGCCACTAATTTGCTTAAAATAGATTGTTGACCTAGAAGTAGTGCAGAATATTTGATATATCAGAGCTTCCTGTGTTTTGAGATGTTTCTAAATCCTCAAAAAATCTGCTTATGTGTGGGTTTACATTAAATAGAATGAATTTTCCATATGGCATTTTCCTATTGTGGAGTGAAAGAACATGAAGGTGAAATAACTAAAATGAAACAAAGGAAAGAAACACCACAGTGAGGTCAGCAGGATGACATAACATCCTATCGCTACACGGGATAAATCAACAGTCACTTTTTTAGAGGCTAAGGGACAGGCTAACTTTGAAGTTTGCAGGTAACACAACATATTTTATTCATTACTACCATTACGCAGAATGGCTGAGCAAAAAAAAAAAAAAAAGCGAGAGATGGACGTTTTACCTCCCCAGTCTCACCTTTAACTGAGTGCAAAAATGAAGGGTCCACATCACATACTCTCAACACTGACTCTAACATTCCCCAGGAAAGGTCTGGTTTTCCATGGTTTGCTTTGAGCTGAACTTTGTTTTGTTTGGGTGTTGAGATGGTGCAACTGGAATCTGTTGCATTTCTATTTGTCATTACATGCACTGCAATGTACCTCAAAGAACAACACATTTGGTCCACCTATGCCAATGTTATTTGAAGTACAATATTGGAAAGAGAATCATCTAGAAGTGTCATGAGTCTGATGCACAAATGAGAATTTCTAAAATCTATAAATATCTGTCTCTATGAGAGCTTTTCAAGGGGTCAGGGGGACAGTAAATATGTTCATTGCACTTAAAAGTAAACCAAAGTCAATGATTTAAGGAGTGCACTTTGTTGGTTTGAGGCTCTGCTGCTTTAGAGTCAGCCAGTAATATGAGAGCAGATAGGACCCTGTCAGTGACACCAGGAATGTTTACCCAAACACAGATAACTGTCAGAGGATCCTGAGGTTCATGCTGCTATCTTCCAAGGGCCATTTTTCCCTTCAGTAGTCACTAACAAACCAGGAGAACGTTGTAATGGTCTTATATTTTACATACGGGTTGCTGTTTGCATGCTTTGCTGTACCTGGAATGTTACTTGGGGAATTAGCTTTCCGATGTCCAAGCTGCACAGCGGAGCATTTGGCTGCATGTCCCAAAGTCACTTCAGTATGTGCAGAGATAGTGAGGGAGCCGGGCTGTGGCTGCTGTCCAGTATGTGCCAGGACGGAGGGGGAGCTCTGCGGCGTCTACACACCGAGGTGCTCCAGCGGCCTCAGGTGCTACCCCAGCATGGATGCTGAATTTCCTCTGCAGCAGCTCATCCAGGGTTTAGGGCGATGTGGACAAAAAGTAGACATGGATGTCCCAACTGGTGTGGACCAGCAGGCAACAAATGGTAAGTTTGGGAAGAAAACTCCTAATAGAGAGATATCTTAGCTGCACTGATGATGGGTAACATAAGCATTTTACCCTGGCTCCACCAAAGGATGGAAATGCATTTCTGTATTCCCATTTCATTGTTTTGGTCTGTCATGCAACTTTACTGAGGGGAACTGGGTTAATCTTGCAGCAGGCTGTAAATCTGGGCTACTAATTGCATCAGTATTGTACTAATTAGAGATGCACTATTTTATAGAACCCTTCCCAAAATCCCAGACGTCTGTGTAGGAAACCTTCACAGGCAACAGCATGTCTCACTCACAAATTATGTTCACTCTGACAAGCTAACTCATCCACATGGGGACATGATACTATTGACGTGATTAACAAATATGTGACAGAAAACCAACATCACTATTAAAGGGGAACTTCGTTTTTTTTCAACCTGGGGTCTGTTTTCATATGTCATTTCATACATGTGAGTGAGGGAGAAATGAATTTTCGACATAGCTCCAGTATTTAGCCAGGCAGGCAGCTTCGCAGCTCAGCTAGCGAAAAGTATGGGGCAACTTGCCCCCCGCGTCAAAGTCCGCCCTAACATGCTTTTTTTTCCCACACTGACCAGCTCGGATAGTCTCAACGAGTGTCCCACAACATACTAGAGATGAGAAGTGAACAAAAACCTCCACATTACTTGGCGCTCGCTATTTGGGGGAAACAGCTGTTTCCCCCACCAGTGTTTTGGCGCGAGCTATCGTGCGGTTTCAGAACGAGATTTGCTTTCTAGCGTCCTGAGATCTGGTTACAGACCACAACAAATAGCGATCGCCAAGTAATGTGGAGGTTTTTGTTCACTTCTCATCATTCTAATCATCAATTAGCTTTTCAACATGATTAGCTAGCACAGTGTACCATTAGAACACAGGTTCTAATGGTACATTCATACTGGCATTGGTACTGGCAACACTGGTTGCTAGAAATGGGTCTCTGTACCTCCATATAGATATTCCATTAAAAACAATCCTTTCCATCTAGAATAGTCATTTACCACATATGTCTGGACTGTATTTATGATTAATTTAATGTTATCTTCATTGAAAAAATCTTTTCTTTAAAAAAATATGTAAATTTCTAGGTGACCCCAAACTTTTGAACAGTGGCGTACATTAAACAAACTTTAGAGGATGAGCTGGTTCAACTAAAGTCCTGTATGCTTTACAGTGTTTATTTCAGTTCTATTTCTGTGATTTAATCCACAGTAACAGTTTCGCCCCTGATTGGCCTTTTCTGAATAATGTAGTCTTAGGTCCCAGGGACAAAATGTCCTCGCCCTGTGGGTTATAATGCAAGTACAACATTGTGGTTTTTCAAAGCATCTTTTGTTCTGATAGGAAATAACATATGAGCAATAAGCTGAAATGTTACACTGTGACACATCCAATTTCCACACAGAGATGGGTAATCATTTGCAAGTTTTGTAAAACCAAAGAACAGTTTCTTTACTGTATTAGAGTCAATAGTCATCAGTTTTCTATAATACTGTAAATGTGTAACTTTGATGAAAGGATAAACACCAAAGGGCCACTTAAAAAACAGCCACACAACATTTATGTTTGAGAGCAGAGGCAGCTGATGCTTAGTCTTTGTTTCTGCTGTATGTTACTTTACTAGTGGTAATTTATTGATTGTGATAATGTTGCCATGGCATAAAACTGTCAGAGCACTATAAATGTTGGGTCTGTATGAACTTGTTTAGTAGACGAGTTCTCTGCCAAGTACCTTGCACAGTTTAATTTAATACAGACCTTTCCCATATTCATTGGGGGCCAAATTAATTAATTTCTACTTGTGTGCCAGCATCACCCAGCCAGCCAGCGTCGTCCTGTCATTATACCTGGGCATGAGGTTAAAACACAGCAAGATGAGAAGATATTGTTCTGAATCAACACTATATTTTCCCCGCATAACTCTTTTTATGTGAGAAAAACCACCATCTACATCAAACGTATTTGGTCACGGTAACTACCCAAAATAAATAAGCCAAAAATCTTGTCAAGCTTTGCTCTCCCACATTACAGTTATTAGGGACAAAGGGTCACTACTGATTCCTGAAAATGATTGTTGACATATGCAATGCGTTTGGCAGGCAGTGGCAGACCCACATCTGTGAGCGCAAACAGGCAGTATCCCTCTGATGAACCCATAACATGTCTGTAACCCATATATCCTCAGAGTTCTCATACTGGGAGTGTCTTATTGTGATGGAGGCTTTTGTTTATGGTGCTTGAGGAAGGCAATTTAATACCCATTTTACTATTAAAAACTTGGGAACAGGTTCAATTTTGAAACATGAACTTACAGTAAATATGAAAGATGAACACCTCAGTCAGTTTGTTTGTTTTTTAATGGAACGATCTCCATGGCAACAGGTGCAACCCAATTACTCAGACTGGCCTTTTTTGTATATACTTGCACACTTAGGCCTTCCACTGAAATATTTTCAGACGATATAAGACAGAAGAGGTGATATTCCCTCCCAGGAATCTTTTTTGTTTTTTTGACTCCTTATAACCACAGACATAGAGATTTTGATGGGAGAGGGTAATAAAAACAAACCCAATTCCAGTCACTGTAACTTTAGCTAAGCATGATGGGGCGGGCTCTCTGATGTGATTTACCATCTTTGGTGCTCAAACCAGTTAGAACACATAAAGGAGAAGCTGAAAATGTGCATCGTTTGAGACTGTGGTTTGCCCTCAGTTCACATTGTTAAGTTTGACTTTTCAAGCATAAGTAACTGTTATCAGATGTCCACATCTGTCCCCTGTGCTCCCATCAAAATGCACATTTTGGAGTCTTTTCCTGCAGTTGGTTGAGATTATTTTCTCGCTTTTAAATAACCATCACGCTGCTCATTTCAAAATGAACAGAAACTTGCATTTTTAGGCATTCTGTTGTGGTTATGTGGTGCGATACTAAGCTCCAATGGACATATTCTCACTAAACTACAGTAAACAGCATGTCAGCCCGAGTAAACAGTCCAGAGTTCAAATAAACCATTTTAGCTTAGTCCCACAGAAGCACAGTTCATACTCCCTCACAATTTTGACATTTGTTTTGTTTATTGTCCTGTTGATATGTTGATGATATTTACTGCTTCTGCTTCTCCATACTTTGAGCTGCAGTACAGTTTCTATAGAGCAACAGTTACAGAATACCAATACAGCCACAACAATAAAGCCCCATGCCTAGTATTATGTAGGTCCCTCTGTTGAATCCAAAACAGATCTGACCAGTTGAGTCATGAGGTGTCCTGTGGTTTCTGGTAATGGGACGCTGGAAGTAGATCTTTCAGGTCCTGTAGGTTGTCAGGTGTAGTTTCCAGGGATCGGGCTTGTTCCTGTGCATCTTTCAGAAGTTCGATCAGATGGTAATCTAGACAATTTGGAGGTCAATACCTTCAGCTCTTTATGTTCCTCAAGCTTAGAAGTAGGAGGTGTTCTCCCAAACATGGACCACAACGTTTTTGGTGTGGTGATTAGTGTCACCTTACAGTATTTATCCAAATGAAACCAAACATTCCTTTCCTTTAAAGTCTTAACAAAAGAAATAAATTCACTGTCTCCTATTAGGTGCTGAAGCCCATGGCAGATGTAAAACATCTGTCAAGGTTATACAACCTTATTTATACTAGTCACCAACATTTCAACATGTACCATACTTTCTGCAGGGAAAGTCTGTTGAGTGCTCTTTGTTCAGCATGACTCTATGTCCATTTGGCTCGCTTAAAAAGTAAGTTTTAGTACAATACTAAGAGCAGTTTGGGCATTTGCAATGTGGACAGTTTCTCTGGAGGCTTAAATAATTACACTGTCAGTCAGTGATTGGGCTTAACCTGATTGGACTGCATAACACCAAATGAAATTTGAAAAACAAGCCAAAAATGATGTCGGTCTGTGGTCTCACGGGGATTCGTGAAACTGTCACGTAAGTTTTAGTTTCGGTTTCGTGCGCACCAACACGATTTCGTCCTGTTTTTCGTGCCGCTCACCACGAAATGTTTTTCGCTGCGGTAATCACATCTGAAAGTGGTTTATACCGGCGGATTCATGACGATCTAAGCTGTCCATCGGCGTATACTGCTTGTGTGATCGCGTTTGCGGCCGCCGGCCGCCGGACATTCTTGAAATTCCTATGCAAATTGGTAAGTGTACCACCGGCTTATGGTTAGGTTATGGTTAGGGTTATGTTTAGGGACGATGTCATGCAAAATATAGCGTTGGATTCGCCACGGTTTTACATTAAAAATATAATATACACATTCTTTTGAAATACGTTCTGAGTGGCACGAAAAGTCCGCCGTTTAAAATACATTGGTGCGCATTTCGTGGTGAGCGGCACGAAAAACATGACGAAATCGTGTTGGTGCGCACGAAACCGAAACTAAAACTTACGTGACAGTTTCACGAATCCTCGTGAGATCGGGCTGGTCTGTTACAATGAACAGTCTTAATGATAGATGACTCTCACTGATCTTATTGACAGAACTTTCTCAAAATAGAAACACAGATAACAGTTTTCTCTAACATTCCTCACTACTTTCTTTATTTGGACAGGACAGTACATATTAATGAATGTACAATCTCATGAATTTACACAAGGTTGTAGTAAATAAGCCGGATTTAGCATAAGTGCTAATTTCCATCTGTTGTCCCAAACATGAAAGAATAGGGTTACAGATATTTTTTAATTTGTTTTTCATTTAGATCTAATCATACTCTGTAATCTCGACAACATTAAAGAGGTTCTGCACACTTTTGTAGTTGTAAAATAAATTTTATGACTGAACTGTGATGAAACACATCTATGCTGAAGTTGCATTTGTGCTCCTTCGTCTCTCTCTGGCTTGAGCCAACTGCTTGAACTGACCATTTCATCACTGCAGTCATCTACCACACTATTGTCTCCTTCAGTGGATCCGAGAGGGAAACAGTCCTCCACACCGCAGATGCAAGAAAATCACTGATCAGTAGGGCTAATCAGGGAAACAGGCTTCAATTTGCTAGGTTGCATACAGATTCGACTCTGGAGTAACTGAAGAAGGTCATGTGGTCTGATGAGTCCAGATTTACCCTGTTCCAAAATGATGGGGGCATCAGGGTAGGAAGAGATGTGGATGAAGTGATGCACTCATGCCTAGTACCTACAAGTCTGTGGGGGTTAGGGTTATGATCTGGGTTTGCTCAGGTTCAGCAACATTATATTCCCAAAGAAAGAGGTCAGCAACTACCTGAACATACTGAATGACCAGGTCTTTCCATCAATGGAGTTTTTTTTCCCTGATGGCATGGGCATGTTCCAGGATTACGATGCCAGGATTCATCGGGTTCACATTGTGAGGGACCATAATGTGCTGGAGAAGACTTTGGACAGAAGTCCAACTCTCCCAGCATCAATACAAGATCTTGGCAGAAAATTAATTCAACTCTGGACAGAAAAATATGCTGTGACACTGCAGAAGCTTATCGAAACAATGCCACAGTTAATGCATGCCATACTCAAAGCTAAAGGCAGTGTCACAAAATGTTAGAGTGTGCGATTATTATTATTTTTTGGATGGGTAGTTTATATACAACTCAGCTCAGTAACTAGGTCTCTAGTCATCACTGGAACTGTCTGAACTTAAACTGTTTAAATCTGATGCCAACTTTAGCTGCTGATGCAGGAACTAGTGTGTGATTTCTTCAGCTCTGCAGAGGGTGTGGTGGTCTGGCTGCTGGATGGGTGTATAGCAAGTCAGATTATCATGCAGGAGACAAGACTTACCGTCCCATTGCAGACCTGCAATTTACACTGACCTTTCTGGTAACTAACCACAATCTTTCCACTCCCTCAACCAGGAACCAACCATTGTTACTTTGCCATAACCATCTAACCTTAACCATACGTTAGCAGCCATGCACAGATATTGTAAGAAGCAAGAACATTGTCATTTAACTTAGGGGCAGGGTTCATGTTCGTAAACTATGCAGTGAAAAATCCCCTCTAGCTTTTAGGAAACCACTGCCCGCTGCAGTCCTTTTTTGCACTTTCCCTGTGCGTCTCTCTTTCATTTTCTCTCTCCTTCACTCTGCTCTTGTGTTGTCTATGATCTAAGACTGCCCTTGTTGCCCTGGAGGTGATCCTCTGCAGAGACTTGCTCTTTCTCCTTCACTCACATTCTCAGGTCTTTAATTATTCCATGTAGATTTGCATTTCACACAGTATGTGTGAAAAGGTGAAGCTATAAGAGATCACTTTAGGTGGGAGTTGCATGTGGGTGCCTGCAATTCTGAGAAAACTCCCCCTGAGGTGTAAATGGCCCTCCCTCCTTCTCCTTCTAATATTGAAGCAACTCATGCTGAGAAGTTTCATCTTGCATAACATCACTGTAACATAATTAGGTCAAAATTTACTGTCACAACAAGCTCATCATTCATACAAGTCATGCAGATGTACATTTCTGCATTATTTTTAACTTTAATAAATATATTGTGCTTGTGAGGTACTTTTCAGATTAAGATTAATACAAAACATGATCAGTTTGTCAAATATCATGCAATTTTTCAGCATAGTTCCATCTTGATCTAGCCTCGCCGCGCTAGACCCATGTTTCTGAAGGCACAAGGGTCTAGGGCCGCTCGACAGGGAGGGAGGCGGGCTAAAAGGTTGTCTTTCAAATCACTCTGCAGCAATTGGGTAGGTGTTACGGCCACCAGTATTGGTGTGCCGTCTTGTTTTGAGGTAGTATTCTGTTGGGCCTTTGTTTGGGAGTAATTTGTGTGTGGGTTCAGCTGGGGCTTTTTGCAGAGCCTTTGGAACCCCGCTGCCAGCCATTTCAGCTGATGACAGAGCTGATGACGACCTGCACTCCAGTCTGGTTCTCCCCGCCCTCCGGCCGTCCTGATTGGGCCACCCTCCAGCTCCTCCTCCTCCAACTAACCAGAGGCAGCCAGGCACCACACCTGCTACCTATAAAGTCCCACCATGCCATTAGTCTTGGTGGCTGGTATTTTGACCAGTCCACCCTGGTGCCTCTCTGCTCTGTGGCTCTGTATTGTGGTTCTGTGTGGTCTTTCAGTCTGGAAGCACTTGTGGTGGGTGCTACAGACAACTCCGACCTTCTGTTGACAGCTTTAGTTTAGTGTGGAGCCCTATGTGTCAGTGGAGACTTAGGCTCCAATTCGTAGTTTGCCAACTGTGTATAGAAGCCACTTCGTATTTTGAGCTTTTGTGAACTGTGCTCAGGATGTGCACCTGTTCAGAGGCACCAGTTTTGTTTAGTTTGTTTCGTACACCTTTTGTATTAGTTTTTGTTCCTGGTGGTGGGTGTTGCTTCTGTAGTTCTGTTTGGCGAAGGAGTTTAGTTGTTTTCTTTGTGTTTAGCTCAGTTTCAAACTCTGTTAGCCTTTGTTATGTTTTATTCTGTTCTTTGTTTTGGCAACACCCACTCGTCTTGTGTTTTATTGTCACTCTTCCGTTCCTTTTACTACTAAGCAATTTAGTAGTAAAAGGAACCTGCATCAAGTGCACAAGTCACAGTAACACGCCTTAAACACGCCTTAAATAACAATATAATATACTTTTACTACTTAACCTAAACCAATGCCATCTGGTTATTTTGTTGCACCCTGCCAACCCCTAGAGGTTGGATCGTAACAGTAGGTATACAACCAATCAGTGGAACAAACAGGCTGACGAAGTTCCTAGAGCGCCGGCGGATTGTGGCTAAGTCCCATTAGCTTCCCAAACAGCGGAGCCAACTGGTATATTAAGGATTTGCCATATCCCGTCGGCATAAGTCCAAATACGTCTTTCTTCTCAATGAAACACTTCAGTGCCGTCCTTTGTTTATCTTTCAAGTTGAATTTTAGCTTCAAATCTTTAAGGGCTGTGGCCAAAGCCGAGTCGAAAGATAACTGTTTATTGTGCGCTGGTTGTTTCTGTCAGAATCGTCGCGCCTCTGTCGTCACTTAGTTACGCCCGCCTTCTGACTCTACACTTCTTGGTGATTCGTCCGGCCAGTTTCAGGAGCATCCAGCCTCGAGCCTTATGGAGGGTAACTAGACCCACCCTGGCAGAGAATTAAATTCATTGCCGTGGGTTGTCTAGTGCGGCTAGGCTAATCTTGATCAACACTGCCCTGAAATCCTGCATCAAGTGCACAAGTCACAGTAACACGCCTTAAATAACAATATAATATACTATGCTTTGAATAAAATCAAAGTTTGGTGCGTAAATGTCCTCTCAGGTGGTTGTGACCAGAATCACTAAATTATATTAACATTAGTTTATTTAGACCTTGCAAATCAACATCCTCATGTCTACTTGCTATTGGCTCTTTTTTGGCCTACACCATTTGTAGTAATGTCTTAGTAGGTCATTATACCACAAGTTCTTACTAACAATCACATCAGATCAGGGGGTAATATTGACTGCAGATTCACTATGTTTATTTGACAGCTTTGGTTGCTATTTTCTTTCTCGACTGTCATTTTACATGCAAAAAAATGATGATGAGCTGAAAAAATCCATTGCACTTAAAGATTCTATCTATCTATCTATCTATCTATCTATATATACACATATATATATATATATATATATATATATATATATATATATATATTGACATTAGCCATGTTTAAAGTGCTTTGCTGTGAAGCTCACAGATTATACAACAACAGTTGAGGACACACTTGAATTTGTCCTGAAGGCAGCTCTTCTTCTTCCAAGACATTGTGCAGTTTTACCAGTTTGCTCATGTTTCCTGGAAAGAGGCGTTGCCTTAACAGCTAACGGAGGTGTGTAATAATGCCCATATGTGGATATTTAGGGCAACTACATATAACAAATCACCCTGCCTATAGTTGGGTATACATTGTAAACTTGCATATATGCATCGATCACTGTACCATTTGTATCCACCAATCTCTACAAAATATTTGTGTCTTTAGCTGTTGATTGCTCCCCTATGTTCATCAGCTACTAGCTATGTGTGTCAGCTGTTCAGTCCTGGGCGGCATGTATATACACTACTGTTCAAAAATTTCGGTCACTTAAAAATGGTCTTATTTTGGAAAGAAAAGCATTTTTTTTAAATGAAGATAACATTAAAGTAATCAGAAATACAGTCTAGACATTGTTAATGGGGCAAATGACTATTCTAGCTGGAACCGGCTGATTCTTAATGGAATATATGTACAGTACATAGGGGTACAGAGGAACATTTCCAGCAATCATCACTCCTGTGTTCTAATGGTCTAATGACATTGTGTCAGCTAATTGTGTTAAAAGATTAATTGATGATTAGAAAACCCTTGTGCAACTATGTTAGCACAGGAATAAAAGTCTGAGTTTTCATGGAAAACAAGAAATTGACTGAGTGACTCCAAACTTTTGAACGGTAGTGTATATGGGATTGTCAGATTTTTTCTAAAAATTACTGCTTTTAAATTAAATTAAAACAATGAAATTGTGGATCGTAAAGCCAAATTTAAGGGTTTAAAGATACTGAAATCTTTATTCAAGTGAAAATTTTGCATGTGAAATTATTAGAAACATTGATGAGTGCAGCTTTTAATTGAATCAATACTTGCTATTGACAAATGGAAGAACAACAGGCAGTGACATCAAATTTTGAATGAGATATTGTGAGAAGGAAATAGGAAATTTCTTTCAGAAAACATCCATCCATCCATTCTCTATACACCGCTTTATCCTCACCATGGTCGTGGGGGTGCTGGAGCCTATCTCAGCTGACTCGGGCGAAGGCAGGGGACACCTTGGACAGGTCACCAGTCTGTCTCAGGGCCACATATACAGACAAACAAGTACACTTGCATTCACACCTATGGGCAATTTAGAATAGTCAATTAACCTCAGCATATTTTTGGACTGTGGGAGGAAGCCGGAGTACCCGGAGAAAACTCACGCATGCACAGGGAGAACATGCAAACTCCATGCAGAACGATCCCAGGCCCACCCCGGCACTTGAACCGGGGATCTTCTTGTTGCAAGGCGAAAGTGCTGTGCAGCCCCCCTTCAGAAAACACATACAGAAAAAAGTAACTACAGATTAAGAGGTGAATTATTATATATGAGAACTGGTTCTCTGCACTGAAACATCAAGGCCATTTTATACCGCATATACTGCATAGTTCCACATATGACAGTGTTGAAAGTGTACATTTTGAAAAAATAAATCACTTTGACCCTTTTGCCTTTTCAGTCTGACAAACACTGTAGAAGCGCCAAAAGTTTCCTTTTAACAACTACAAAGGCAGCTTCATTGGTTAAGATGACACACAAAGCCACAAAGAAGCAGAGCAAGATCAAGAGTTGAAAGAGCTAGCTAACCGTAAAAGGTTTGAAGAGGACCTTCATTATTCTGTTGCTTTAGCCAGCTGTAAAGTGTTTGAAGTGGTCGAGCCTTAAGATGAACCATTTACACAGACAATGGTTTAAAGCACTGTTAGGTCACTTTCTTGGCTCTGAAAGCCCAGTCAAGTATTTGAGACACAGCTCCACTGTATACGATAACAGAGCAAATGCATTAATGCTAAGCAACTCTGGAAAGACATTACTCATTCTTTGCTATGAGAGAACTGTGAAAGCATTGCTTAAAGGCAATACCCAAAGCCAACACTCCCAACAGCTCGAGACAGGTAGTTTCTATGGCACTCAGACAGAATCAACAACACAGTATTTAGATGACAGCTGTTGGCTAAAGATGTGTTTTTTTCTCCTTGGAAAATGCTGTCATGAGTTTCTATAAGTGTCTATAGAAAACCTTTACAACCTGTCTATGTTTAAACAGTTTGCTTGACCACAAAACAGCATTCCTGCTTCTTTTGCTTTTGATTCACACATAGCAACAGCATTCAACATTTCTGAGGGGACGAGAAAACGATATCAGTTTTCTCAATGTTGTTTCAAACTGGTTTTATATCTGTATCTGACAGCAGACATAAATTAGTAATTTCAAGCTCTTTCTTGATCTGCGGAAGTTTCCCATGTGAGAGATTCTTCCGGTGTTTGTGAATATTGTAACACAACTTGGAACATAATTCTAAGCTTGTGTGCTCAGCTGGAGGTTGGAATTTATGATGTTCAGCCAGCCTGACACACTGTTGTGAGGGTAATTTGTATTCTTGACATTTTAGGTCTTGTTTGTGGCCACACTGTCTGACCATGTGAAGTGTGCCTATGTGAATCTTTTTAGTCTGACCAAGTACTTTATCAGATAGGAAAGATTTCCCTGTGTGGAAAGGGTATTATAGTCTTCAAGTGCCTTTAATTTGGGGCTGAGTGACAGTAATGTTTGCTAATTAGTCTGTCCACAACTACTCCCCAGAGAAATATTTCCTTAAATATTTCACTCATTCGCTGGAAATTTGATACACACACGTACTTCATTATCAGACCACAAATACTGGTACCACTTTAATCAACAACATTTTTGCTTTTATTTCATTGTCCATCATCATGAAGTAAAAATGCTGATTGCATAATGTAGTGACTGCAGAATAATGATACCAGAATCTTAGAATTCACACCATTGAAAATTTGTCTGTTGCAACTCCCTCTATGGGCGTCAATTTAACCCCTAAAAACTACAAAGCGTTTTTATCAATGAAGATAACTTTAACTTAATCAGAAATATCATCTGGACATGATTTATATAGTAAATAACTGTTCAAGCTGGAAACGGCTGATTTTTAATGGAATATCTAGAGCTAATTAGCCAATGGTGTTGAAAGGCTACTTGATGATTAGAAAACCCTTGTATATTTGTGTTAGCACATGAATTGAAGTGTGAATCTTCATGGAAAACATCAAATTGTCTGTGTGATCCGAAACTTCAAATGGGAAGCTGATGTTTGTTGGGAGACAATAAAGTGAACCTTGACCTTGAAACTTTTGAGTATAATATAGAGTAGTGTATAAAAGTTATTCTTTCATTAAAGTAGTCCTCTTCTTTTAGAATGCACAGATCTCCAAAGTTGCTGCCTCTGCCTCTCTTCCAAGTAGAAACCATGGCACTGACTGCTTATTCCATGAGCATATAAAAATTGACATGTTAACAAGGTAAAAACTTGATTTTATGACTGCAAACAGTGGCTTTCTGTCGCTCTCAATGAGACTTCAACAATTCACAGATGGTAGTTTGACTCTTCATGAGGAAACTGCATCTGTTGTCCTGGGTCTGATGAGTGTTGTCTCCTTCCAAAGAGCAAAGGCATGACCTGCGACTGACCCAGAGTTCACTGACACTGGACTGTGACGTCTGATTTCATTGTTCTTTGCATACATTCAAGGCCCCAAATGCAGCAAAGCAGCTCCAAAATACCACAGACCCTCCTCCATGTTTCACAGTGGGGGTGGTGTTCTGCATTCCTCTGTGACCATGGGGTTGATGTGCCTTACCAAAAACATGTCAACATGCATCTCCAGTCAGGCAGTTTTTTTGAAATATTTTTCTTTCCAAAGTACAGTCTCCAATGGAGCGTGCTTTCATTCAGTAAGGGACATAACATCTTGGAGATCTGCTTGTATGTGTTTTGAAGTTTTCGCTGATTCTTTTTCCACCATTCAAATTAGTCTCCTGTTCAATCTGGGGTCAGTTTTCCTATTGTGGCCACATCCAGGGAGGTTGGATACTGTCCCATGGACCTTAAACGTCCTAATAATATTAGCAGCTGTGATCACAGGAACATCAGACTGCTTGCAGATGGTCTTCATCCTAACCATGCATGGCAATTATTTTCTTCCTCAGACATCTCTGCAGACAACTGCTTTTCTTTCCATCGTCCATGTGTCCATCAGTATCCTGCACACAATGATGGCAGTTCAATAAGTTCTTGTCTCCATTTAAACAGAAAGAAGTACTTTTTGAAGTAGACTATTACATTAATCAAAGACAATCTTCTGTTTGAAATATTAAAACAAAACATTTGTTTATTGTGATTCCTTTTTCTTTCCACGTCCTTGACAGCCTGCTAGGGTCCACGTGATGGAAATTTCATCATCTCCTTATGCTCGCAAGAGCCCACATGGATCCCTCTGCAGACATTGACATGCAGTCCAAACTTTGTGTCTGCATGTCAGTTATGCTACAAGGGCAGTGTTGCACATGCTTGGCGTCAATGTGTATGCAGAGAATACATAGAAACGACCTAGTGTGCACGTAGTCCTCCCAGTGAATATTAAGGATGAGAAAGTAGCATAAAATCAACAACTCCATGTCTATGATGTCCACGGATGTCTGTGTGCTAACAGGAGTATACAAGAATGTAATCAAGGCTAAGGGGATGTAAATAATTTAGTTCATTTAGTTTTAGACGATCTTTATGGAAAAAACCATAGCATCTGTGTTGTATTCTATGGCAAATCATATGCATGTAGGCATGCATGGCAGAAGAACTTTCAGCATTTGGTGTCAGGGTGCCAACACTTTTCGTCATGTCTGTGCATGTCTTATTTACCATGAATTGGCAACTTCAGCTTCAGATGATCATTTCTTCTTTCAAGTTTCATTTGGCTAGTATTAGCAAGATCTGATAGCTAGATATAAAGCCAGTTTTAAAATAATTAAGAGTCAGGTAACTCTATACATCTGAGTCACTGAATGAATTATCATCTCAGTGTCACTCGTGGTGCTTCACTAGGTGCCTGCAAGTGTGTGCCTGCCTAAAGCTTCTAGCCTGACAGATCCACTGTTACAAAAAGAGGGAAAAAAAATACATTTGTATTTATAGAGAACAATCTGTTTATCTTACAAGAATTTTGAAAGAATGGGGTAGGAGTTGCAAATATGTCAATGCACCATGCACAACGATAATAGTATAATTTTATACACTGCTGTTCAAAAGGTTGGGGTCACTCAGACAATTTCATGTTTTCCATGAAAACTCACACTTTTATTCATGTGCTAACACAATTGCAAAATGGTTTTCTAATCATCAATTAGCCTTTCAACACAATTGGCCAACACAGTGTGGCATTAGAACACAGGAGTGATGGTTGCTGGAAATGTTCCTCTTTACCCCTTTGTGGATATTCCATTAAAAATCAGCTGTCTCCATCTAGAATAGTCATTTACCACATTAACAATGTCTAGGCTGTATTTCTGACTCATTTAATGTCATCTTTACTGAAAAAAATGCTTTTCTTTCAAATATAAGGACATTTCTATGTGACACCAAACTTTTGAACAGTAGTGTATATGTGTTCCAGTGTTAAAGCTTCCTTTTACACCTCTTATGGCCAGATTTCCTGAAACTATTGAAAATTGAACAAATGAGGTTTTGTTAGCCCATCAGCAAAGTTGGTAGAAATAGACTTCAAGACACATGTGATCTGTAAGACAAAGGTTTGTTGCAGTATAGAAGCCACACATGCTTAGTGTTCACACCTGGCAGAGTGTGCACATTGTACACGTGCACAGGCATGCGTGCACACGCACAGAAACATTCAGACAGTGTCATAGCTTGTGTAGGGAGCTCTGAAGACAGGGGGGCCTTTCCCTCTCAGGCATGATTTACAACCTCAGAGTTCTGCTTCAACGCTAATTACAGACACACACACACACACACACACACACACACACACACACACACACACACACACACACACACACACACACACACACACACACACACACACACACACACACAGAGCCTCTGGCAGGTAAGTAAGGTACCCAAAAAAAATTCTGACTCAGCACGAAAAGCTTCCATCAGATGTGCGTCCTCACGAGTCTGGACTCACCTCCAACAACTCTCAGCCGAGCTCAGCTCTTTAATTGACTGCCTTTGCCATGACTGTGCTGACTCCTCTGTTGATAAATGCCTGTACGGTTCAACCCCCTGCATGTATTTGTGTTTTACTTGCGCAGTCATCTGTGGCACAGTGTACAGCTCAGTTTCAGTTGTGTCTGTTCTGAATTACATTGTTAGCTTGTTGTTTGTGTCTCTCCTGTTTCCACCAAATGATGCACATACTTTGTTATAACAGGCAGCCAAACATTCTCACAGTGACCTGACTGCAAGCAAAAAGTTATAAACCTCAGTGGGCTGGATGCAGGGCTTTGCCATTTCACAAAAAAGATCTTAGCGCGGTCTGTCCACACTGTCGCCATAGTAATTACACCCATTGCAACGCCTGACTGTCCAGCATAGAATTAGTCACATGAAGTATGAAGGACACAGGATGCCTTGAGGACACACACAGCGACTTTGTCTTCTAATTCCAGGATTAAGACAACTTGTAAAGGGGCCTGTTATTAGAAGCATGGTTGCTTATAATAGCAGCTCGTGATTATAGAATGAGTAAATGCAGGTGAATGTGAGTGTGAGTATTTTAGACAGTGGGTTGTGAGATAGTTTCGCATGTGTTTTTAACATCTGCCTGTTTACTACATACCAAAAAACAGGACAGATATTACTGTCAGGCTCAAAGAAGTGAGTCATAGAAGGATTTCTAGGAACCTACCAAGTATTGAATGTTACAAAAGGAGTGAAAACAAAAAAAAATGTTGAATAAGCTTTGAATGGCTTTCTTGGATCCACACATGAAGTCTGTTTTCAAGACGACTGAGAAATATTATTTTGGACACATGCTACAGATTATACTGCATGTCTAACTTGGTTTGTGTGTTTATTTGTTACAGAGGTGCATGGAACCGAAAATCCACTCACCAAGAGACCTGCCATAGATGTTTGGTTAATTCAAAGCTGTGCCATTAGAAACCACAACAATGTGCTCAAAGCCAAGATGAAGACAAATGAACTCGAGGACCAACGAACCCAGAAAATGCCTCAGGTGAGGACTAAACCTTTGAACCATAATCTATCTAAAGGCTTGTGCTAGGATTTGTTTTTGTGGACCAGTTGATAGTGTTAGTTCCATTGCAGAGGCTGGTGAATCTAGCTACTAAACATCTTACATACACAACTGCTGCAACTCTGTGCTGTAACCTTCCCTGCTGCTTCATTCACCTGCACAGAGACACAGCAGAAGATTGCTAAAACTGAACAATTCCAGCAAGAACAGAATCTCAGTACTGTATAATATGGGGTCGTGTTTGTTCCCTTTCTTCCACATTTTCATCCTACGGCAGCACCCGTCTTACATGTTCTGTGTTGTCTTACAGAAGTGGCGCATGTCAGGCTGCAATGAAATGACCAATCTGTCCAGCAGTGACACATTGTCAATAATGCGCTGTGCATAAAACAATGTCTGGTACAGTGGTGCCCTCCTCTGGGCACTCTGTCACTCAAACAAACAGTGCACGAGCACAGACACACACGAAAGACACATGCTGTTAAATCATCAGCATTTAATGCACTTATATTGATTCTGCAGGCCCAACCCCAGCTCTGATCATGACTTCACCCTAAAGCTTTATGGCTCACTTGGTGGGGATGAGACTTTTGTTCTTCCAACAATTTTTTTTTGCATATTCATGTGCTTTCACAGATCTCTTGATTGTAATTCAAGAACTGTTCAAATATAAGACAAAATGCATCCAAGTGTCTGAAATTCTGTGGTTATCAGTTTAAATATAGGCACTGTGTATCAACCTTTGCAGATGCAGGCCTTGTGTTATAAACTCTGTCAGAGGGATGTTAAATCAGTATGATGTTCTCATGACCCTTTAAAGCATTTTCAGTACTCCCTCTGTCCATTTATTAACGTGTTTATCAGTTATATGCCAAGGTGTAGATACAGCATTATTCATTTTTATTTCAAGGTTCAAGGTTCAAGGCTACTTTATTTTTACCTGTGGGTAGAATTTGTTCTGCAGAAAGAATGATTGATGTGGTTTTCCATAAAAAAATACATATTGAACTTGATGGAGTGACAAGACAAAAAAAGTGCTCAGTGTTCCAGCCTTTACCAATATAGCAGCAAGGATACCGGTAAGTAAAAAGATAAGATAAAAGATCAGGACAAATAAAAACAAAACACAACAAAAAATCTTAGGGAAATAAAAGCAATCACTGGGATAAAAACCAGGATAGGAACATAGAATGTAAATGTCACAATAATAAATAGTCAAGAAATAGGATAAATAGACAGAATAAAATAAAGTGCAATGTCATTACTTCTTATTCAGCTCAGTGACAGCGACAGCAACGAAGCTGTTTTTATGTCACTTTGTCCTGCACCTTGAGACCAAAACCCTCCATCCAAAGGGAAGAAGCTGAAATTCACCTTGTAAAAGAATAGGATTCATTTTCAAAGATTGATGAAGCCATTCTCTGTAGTGTACAGGGAGGCTGGACAAGACTGTAACTCACCAATCAGGCGACTGCACCATCTCACTATTTGGTTCAGTGAGTTTTCTCTGTAACAGAGATCAGACTGAACACACCACCAAGCAAAAGGATAAAGCAGATTGGTCAGTGTGGAAATATGCAAATTTTCAGAGGCAGTGAAGGCGCTGATGGCCCTTTTTGCATTCAGATGGAGTTGTGTTAGTTTACATACCTCCTCATAATGAGCATCTTTATTATGAGAAGCAATTGTTTTGTTCTCCACACTGGTATGTGCGTTGGCAGTTGAAGGCAACCTATGCATTACAAACCCTGCCTACCTCTATTCTTCAGCACTTACTCAACATTTCACAGTCTCAGACGCAGCTCCACGAAAAAATAAAAACAATTCCTGGAAAATCCTCAGCGGGGTGGCGCACAAGCATGGATGTTCTGTTTCATGGAAATGAGCTTGGGCCCAGGGGGCTATGCATGCAGAGGCCCATATATGTCTCAATAAGGCAAACAATGATATGCTTTTTCTCATTTTCTCCCTCACTTAACTCACTCAATTTCAGCAAAACAAAATGGAAAAAAAGCAAAAAATAATAGGTGGTTAGGTACAATACAATTGTCAAGATCATTAAAACCAACAAAAGAGAGAATGCGGTTAAAAAGAGTTGTGCAGCTGGACAGGGGGAGGGACGGATGGTGTCAGGCATGGACGCATTTTGTTACGGGTGGTCATGTGAGGTCATAGAACTGCATAATGTAGGTTGTGTTGTCAGAGCTGGGTTCGTGCCAGACTTGGTACCGTACATATAGTATATACACTCACTAAATACTTCAGGAGGAACAAATCTAAACCTGCTTTTTCATCCAATGAGCCACTCATCTGGCAACAACTCCAGCAGGTGTAGGTCAGGAACTGCAGTTGATGTTCACATAAGACATCAAAATAGAGAAAAAGTGTGATGTCAGTGACTTTGACCATGCTGACCTTGTTGGTGTCAGACCAGCTGGTTTGAGTATTTCTCAAACTGTTCATTTCCTGGATTCTGACACATAACAGTCTCTAGAGTTTACTCAGGATGGTGTAAAAGACATACAACGAGTAGTATTTATGCAGTCCGGAATACTTTGTTGATGAGACATTAAAAAAGAATGGTCAGACTGGAGCTGACAGAAAGGCTACAGTAAGTCAGATTGCCGCTCTTTAAAACTATGCAGAGCAGTTCTTAATTACAGAATGATGGACGACAACAGCACTTCTGTTCATCAAGACCAGGTATTCAGGACCACTGTTGACATACACTACCAGTGAAAAGTTTGGGCTCACCCAGGCAATTTCATGTTTTCCATGAAAGCTCACACTTTTATTCATGTGCTAACATAATTGCACAAGGGTTTTCTAATCATCAATTAGCGTTTCAACACCATTAGCTAACACAATGTAGCATTAGAACACAGGAGTGATGGTTGCTGGAAATGGGTGTTGATAGAACAGTCATTTACCACATCAACAATATCCAGACTGGATTTCTGATTCATTTAATGTTATCTTCATTGAAAAAACTGTTTGTCTTTCAAAAATAGGCACATTTCGAAGTAACCCCAAACTTTTGAACAGTAGTGTAGGCTCACCAACACTGCACAGTTTAAGACAAGAGAACGTGGAACAGGCTGATAAATCTCTATTTCTGCTTGGACTACAGATGATAGGTCAGAATCAACAGCATGGATCCATGGACCCATACTGTCTTGTGTCAACAGTCCAGGCTGCAGCAGCAGCTGCTGCTCTAGTGCTGTGGGGAATATTTTCTTGCCATACTTTGGGCCCCTGAGCAGAAACAATCAATGTTTGAATGTATTTTTGCTAACCATGTCTCTCAATATCACATTCATACATGGCAAAACTGTATCCACAATTATGTTTGGAATTAAACCTATTTTCTGCCAGACTGAATTTGTTTGTGATGTATCCCAAGTATATTTATAATCAACATACCTTGGCTTTATTTTATTGCTTTACTGTTACTCCATTAAAAAAAAAAAAACAGTCATACATTAGATGGGGTGGGACCCAAAAAAGAGAGAAGAAGCTTAAAGCATGATGCAAAACTGTACATGCAGTACACTAAAAAAAAAAAAAAAAGCTACAAAACTGTTCAAAAGTTTGAGGTCATTCAGAAAATTTCATGTTTTCCATGAAAACTCACATGTTTATTCATGTGCTAACACCATGTGATGGTTGCTGGAAATGCTCCTCTGTACCCCTATGTAGATATTCCATTAAAAATCAGCCGTTTCCAGCTAGAATAGTCATTTACCACACTAACAATGCCTAGACTTTATTTCTGATCGATTTAATGCTATGTTCATTGAAAAAAATTATTTTCTTTCAAAAATAAGGGCATTTCCAAGTGACCCCAAATTTCTGAGTGGTCGTATATATATGAGGAAAGTTTGTTTAACATTAGGGATTAGTAACGTCCAGTCATGACAAGCTAAAGGATAAGTAATCAGTGAGTGGTGGTTGGCTGTAATGAGTGATAGTAAAAAAAGTCAAAGGTAGCAGTTACAAAAACTTTCTGATAAGATGCTGCAGACATTTTAAACTATGGACTGCTGTTCCCAGCTTACTGAAGGTGTTAGCTTCTATGGTTAACATCGACTTGTGACTCTTTAGTCACACATTTGGCATTTAAAAATTACGTGACATGAAACAGCCTTGAAATAATTAGACAGTGTCCTTTATTATGTGGGAGCAATAGGCAGCTCTGAAACTGGAGGGTATATGTACTGGCATGTGGATTTAGTCTGTCTTTAGTGTGAGAGAGGGAGTCAAAGACTGTAGGCGAGAGAGTGAAGGAGAGACCCAGAGAGAGAGAGAAAGAGTACTTTTCATCCATATGTTCAGATGTCTGATAAGGTTTGAGGCAGACTGTGCCTCCTCCTGCCCCTCTCTCTCATCCTCAGCCAACTAATCATAAGACCGAACTCCTTTGATCCCACTGGCAGACTGATGCAGCCTGTGTGTGCATTACAGCACACACTGGAATACATGCTAAGTGTGTGTTCCATAGTGTGTAAAGGAGTAGTATGCATGATATTTACACTACCGTTCAAAAGTTTGGAGTCATCCAGGCAATTTCATGTTGTCCATGAAACTCAGACTTTTATTCATGTGCTAACATAAATTCACAAGGGTTTTCTAATCATCTTTTAGCCTTTCAACACCATCATCTAACACAATGTAGCATTACAACACAGGAATGATGGTTGCTGGCCTCTGTGCCCCTATGTAGATATTCCATTAACAATCAGTCGTTTCCAGCTAGAATAGTCATTTACCACATTAACAATGTCTAGACTGTATTTCTGATTCATTCAATGTTATCTTTGTTGAAAAATTGCTTTTCTTTCAAACATAAGGACATTTCTAAGTGACCCAAACTTTTGAACGGTAGTGTATGCATGGACATGCGTGTCTGCACAGGTTTGTGTGTGTGTGTGTGTGTGGTCATGGCCACCAGCTGTGTTAAGTAGTCTGGCCACTCATGTTCCACTCCACCAGGCTCACATCAATAATATTGGCTGAACTTGCTGTTTGCCTAACTGCACCTCATAAAAATGTTAGCTATAAATGTGCATATTTGTGACATTTTTACAAGACACACAGAAGTATTTTATTTCACCATTCTTTTTCTTGGACAGAATGCATTCCTCAGCCTCCAGCTTTAACTCAACCTAACTCCTCATGATTTCATCTGTGTGACTTCAAGTTTTTTTATCTTTTGTATTTAACATCTGCTAAATAGCTGTTGTAATTGTTAGTGCTGGTATTAATAGCTTTCTCACGCATCGTTTCAGAGCGCCTGTCAGCAGGAGCTGGACAAAGTCTTAGAGGAGATCTCCAAAATTACTTCAGAGGATAACAGAGGCCCGCTGGAGAATCTGTACGGGCTCAAATTTCCAAACTGTGACAAACATGGACTGTACAATGTCAAACAGGTAAGCACATGTCTCTCCTCATCTTCTGCATGACTGAGAACATTGTGGTTAAATGAATTCACAGAGAACCCCAGACATTACCATTCTATATAATGTAATTTTGCATTTGTAGTTATGTTGATAGAAATGGAAATCTATACCACAATATACCAATATTTTCAAATTCTACAATAATGAAAAAATGCATCCCATCGAGCAGACAGCAGTCATAAAGACAAGAAAATCCTCCCCAGTAAACATGTACACTACCGTTCAAAAGTTTGGGGTCACCCAGAAAATTTCATGTTTTCCATGAAAACTCACACTTTTATTCATGTGCTAACATAACTGTACAAGGGTTTTCTAATTATCAATTAGCCTTTCAATACCATCAGCTAACACAATTTAGCATTCGAACACAGAAGTGATGGTTGCTGGAAATGTTCCTCTGTAGATATCCCATTAACAATGAGTAGTTTCCAGCTAGAATAGTCATTCACCGCATAAAAAATGTCTAGACTGTATTTCTGATTGATTTAATGTTATCTTCATTGAAAAAAACTACTTTTCTTTCAAATATAAGGACATTTTTAAGTGACCCCAAACTTTTGAACGACAGTGTACATATAACAAAACCCTTGACCCCTGCAGTGAGAAGATCCAGTTCCTGAGGGGGACATTTTGCTATCTTGCTTTGGGTCAGAGGGGAGAGTCACTGCAATCCATACAAAGTTGTTCTGACTGATCACCTTCAACCTGGAATGAAACATTTCTATCATGATGAAAGTGGTCTCTTCCAAGATGGAAATGACCTTGTCTGTGTAGCATGAAAGTCCACTGAATAGCTTGATGAAAATGATGATGTGATGATGAATGTTGCGGCCTTTAAAGTCACCAGATCTCAAACTAATTCAACAACTGATGTTAGAACGCTCTTAGTACTCTCTGCCACCATCTACAAAACATCAACTGAGGGAATATCATTTGAAAGAATAACATCACCTCCTCTCAAACCCACAAGGGGTCCTCCACCAGAGGCCTGGGAGTTTCAGGGTCCAGTATCTTAGCTGTTCATAGGACCGTATTCTTCAGGACAGAGGCCTCAGATATACCTGGAATCTGACTTAGATTTAGACTTTATTGTCCCCATGAGGAAATTCTTTTCCAAAGCACCATTCCACTTGATTTACATTGACAGAACAGTACAAAAACACACATTCTACAAAAGCACCATTTACCGTATAAGTGTAGTTTTCTCTGGCCAGATCACCTTGGCCTTTTGTTGAGGGTTTCTATAATAGATGGAATCATACTTTGGCCTAGCTGTGGTCGTCTGCATCTATGTCTTGAGGGGAGAAGGGGCTTTCTGTTGGAGCCACTCTCTCAGTTTGAGGTCACAGACTCTCATACTTCTGTTACCACTAGGACCATCAGGGTCTTGATCTTCCAGTTCCAGTTGTTCCTTTACTCACTGGTTTTCTCATGCTCTTTCTCCCTGGTGTTACTGTCAGCTTGGATTGTAACATATGTTCATCTTCTTCTGCTCCTTGTTGACTACTACTGTGTCAGGTTGGTTAATCAGCAGCTGCTTGTCAGAATCTTATCGGTTCTCCACCATTTTCAGTGGTGTGACCCATTGAGAAATTGGGACTTCTTGCTCATTCTCAGCACAGATATTCCTGCACACTGTTCCAGGCACTTGATTGTTCCTCTCAGTGTGTACTGTCCCTGCATAGACTGTTGCTATGTCCTGGACTGTCTCAGGCCATCTTTGCTCAGCCTGCACGTTCTGTCTTGTCTACTTCTGAGGCTCTAGCACTCAGAGCCTGTTCTTGTGCTGTCATTATCAGAGAACAGCACTCCAGCCGCTGGTAGGATATCTTTATGTCAGCCACCATCTCTATCTGCCGATGACTCATGACATGGAAGGGTGTGATCCTGTGTGATATGGTTTTTTCTTACTGATACAGCTCTTGAGGTTGTCCTTTATTGTCAGATCTTGAAGTCCTGGCTTAAAGAAAGCCTGTAAAATCTGAACCTGTTAGAGGCAGAGCAACTCACTTTTGCCCAACACCTTCCAATTTGTTTAACTTGGTTTACCCCAGGGGGTAAAAATCTTCAGTTTTGTCAAATTCAAAAGACACAACTCAGTGTGTATTTACTCTTTTCTGTCTGCCATGGTTGGCCCCTGCATAAACTAAACACAGTATTCTATGTTAAGCGCAAACAATGATTAGCCTTCAGACTAAACTAAATCTTATTTCCAGGGACAGCAGTGGTATCAAACAAGTTATAAAGCACAACAACATTTGGACAGAAGGGGAAATAAACTCCAGATCAAATCAGTTGTTCAGGCCCACATTTCCCAGTTGTTTCCAGAGATATCCAAATACAGTGTGTCAGGCACAATTTTAGGAAAATGTTTATAAAATGACGCACATCTAAAAATTTATAAACAGTGTTTCAGTAATAGAGTGTTGTTTGACTGAATTTGGCACATGGTAGTGTATTTTGTGCCACTGGAAAAATATTGCTCTTCATAACACTCATTTATTCAAATTCCATTATTGGGATGATGGATAATTTATATCACATCTACTGTAAACTCATTTGTCATGTGGTAAAATAAAGACGAACACAGCAGAAAGCCGCTGCTCTCTGCGGGTGGAAACTTTTCACAAATGTCACAATACACCCCAATCTGTGGTGTCACAGCAGGTGTTTTCCATCCACTGTCAAAAGGCAAAACACCTGCTGTGACATTACTCATTAGGATCTGGCCATGGTTGTGACATGTTTGAAAGATTCAGCTCGTAGAGAGCAGCGCGGCTCTGTGGGATTCACTGGTGACTTACTGTTTTATGGTCCACGGTAACATAAGAGCACAGAGAGACTCAAGTGGTTGCAGATGTCATCAGGTTTTCAACTCTGCTGGTTGATGTTGTATGTGGTGACCACTGACTTTGATGATGGAAAAAAAGCTACTCTGGTTATCGGTATCAACTGCGGTGTTGTGCCTACACGTGTGACCCATTTAGGTCTGAAGCAACTTGACCTTTAATTTTTCCTCCTTTGCTTTTCACCTTTTTCTTTTTAATTTCTTGCCCTTTCTCTTGAATTGGCCTCTCACCCGCAGAGACAAACATATTATTTTGTGCAGTTCTACCTTGGATTTCCCCTCTCTTTTCTTTCATAGTCTGACTCACACACACACACACACACACACACACACACACACACACACACACACACACACACACACACACACACACACACACACACACACACACACACACACACACACACACACACACACACACACACAGTTCTGTTGTACCGGCCTGGCAAAATCACCCTGGCAAAAAATATAACTCCCCCTCTTTTTTTATAAACTCACACACCCCCTCCCCTCTTCTTTTAGCGCTGTGCTCTTAAACACACACACACACAAATGTGTGGGGAGATGTTGTCATCATGAATGAGGCAACAAGCTTCTGAGCTCAAGGTTACAAGGCAATAAAACTGTTTGGCGTACTTCATGGGAAGACTTTTGTTAAGCCGAGGAACGAACTGTGCTTCCGACTGGGGGGAATTTGAATTCTGCTCATCCATAGAAATCAGACAGAGGAGGACAAACAAGGTCACATATCCACTGTTTTCTTGCGAGGATAGTAGAGCAGAAAAGAAGATTTGAATAGGCGCCACAGTTTCCTAAAGCAGGGCTCTCAACCACTCAGCCAATTTTCATCACTGGTCACAAACAACAGCATTGTTTCGGACTGGAGTCCTCGGTTCCCAGGGAGGAACACTGTACCTCCTCAACACTCGGCTCCCTTTTGGAGTTGTCCCTCCTTGTCGCGCGGTAATTACTGTAACTGTCACTTTTTTTGTTCTTTCTCATCGAAGGAAGAAAATGGAAAGTCTTTTCTTCCCCCCCAGCTCTTCATTCTTTTCGCCGTCCCCTACTCGGCTGCCCCGTGTGCGCGGCGTAAACTGTGTCCACTTCAATTACGACCTCATTTCTGAGTAGAGGGGGGCTCTGCGGGGGGGGGCTGGTCTACTGGCATGTCTCTGTGTGTGTGTGTGTGTGTGTGTGTGTGTGTGTGTGTGTGTGTGTGTGTGTGTGTGTGTGTGTGTGTGTGTGTGTGTGTGTGTGTGTGTGTGTGTGTGTGCGCGTGTGTGTGTGTGATGACATGTGTGTCTGTGGATGGGTTGTGGGTTGTGTGTAGGGGGCATGACCCGAGGACAGGCTGTTATTGGGTGAGTGTCGTCCCACCCGATCCATAGCCCTCACTCTCGTCCAATGGCCCCCCCGCCACCAGCAGATACACACACATCTCAAGCCACAATACGCCATGCTTCATTAACATGTACCCTGCTTCCCACTGTGCATCCTTACCCCCCTGTCCTCTTCTTTCCAGTGTTTTCCAACTTGTCTAGTTTGTGTTTTTCTTCTCTCTTTCCAGTGCAACATGTCTACCCACGGCCAGCGGGGCGAGTGTTGGTGTGTTAACCCCTTAACAGGGGTCCAGATACCAGCAACGCCTAAAGTCAGAGGGGATCCCAACTGTAACCAGTTTCAAGAGGAGCTCAGAGCCATGCCCACTGCAGCGGCGTTTCGCTAACACCTCTACAACCATCACAACAGGATTTCTATGAATTTCAGATTACTGGAGGATTTTTCCATTAAAAGCTCTATTCTATCAAAATTTAAACAAATCCCTCTATTTGAAGGCTTCATCTGTGCTTTAATTGACTCTAGGTTTGAGGTAAAGGAGAAACTATACTAAGTAACAATAAAGATGCCATGGTACTGATTTTTTGTTAGCAAATTCTATGAAAGAAGCGAAAACAACTATGCATTAGTATCTCCTGCTCCATCGGTAAGAATCAGAACCTAACCTATATACTCTGAATAAATATGTACACTACCATTCAAAAGTTTGGGGTCATTTAGAAATGTCCTTATTTTTCAAAGAAAATGATTTTTTTTCAATGACGATAACATTACACCAATTAGAAATGCAGTCTGGACATTGTTAATGTGGTAAATGACTATTCTAGCTGGAAACAGCTGGTTTTTAGTGGAATATCTACATATAGGTGCAGATGCTCATTTCCAGCAGCCATCATTCCTGTGTTCTAATGCTACATTGTGTTAGCTAATGGTGTTGAAAGGCTAATTGATGATTAGAAAACCCTTGTGCAATTATGTTAGCACATGAATAAAAGTGTGAGTTTTCATGGAAAACATGACATGGTATGGGTGACCCCAAACTTTTGAAAGGTACTGTAGATTTTTTTTTTTGATGGATGTACAAATATATAGTTTTATTTCTTTGAAAAAGTAAAGTAATGAGACAGTTGGGCATTATAGCTTTTAGTAAATTGTAATCTGACTATAGTAGTGAATTATTTTTAGATTATTACACATTGCGCAACAGCATAGTTTATGTAGTTAATGTATACGTCTTTAATTGATGACTCTTAATTGATACAGTATAGAATCTTTACTTATTGTAGTGACAAGATTTGTCCGTAGGATTGACTCATTGTGCTCTGTTAGTTAAAAGTTGTATTAATAGATTTTTTTGCCACTTGGGGGCAGTAGCACAAAATGTAAACACAAACATATTATTGACATGTTACTACACTATGCCAAACAATCATCTATCCCAGCAACAACACAGCAACATTGGTTTTAATTAGAGAGGTTCTGGAGCCCTTCAAAAAAAACTCCAAGCCCAGTATTAACCCTCTTTAATAACTGTCTCTTTATCAGCTCCTGGTAAAATTATTGGGGGCTCTTTAGCTGATGAGTATATCACCATTTCCATCAGCTAGTCTGCCATTTGGTGCTGTTCAGCTTTTGTACAGAAGGTTATCAGAACTATTTGTCCAAAAAAACAGCGACCTGCTATGCTTGGAAGTTAATGAACACTGTAAAAACCAATGGCTACAAGACCAAAACATTAAGCTAAAAGACACAAAAATGCTCCATAGAGCTGAAGGGAACTGCAGAGATGTGTGATAATTTTCTGTTGCTTTTCACTTTGAGCAACCACTTTCATTTTACACATACTAATTTGATCTGTGTGATCAAATTGAAGGCTAAAAAAATCTTTTTTTAATCTCTTTTATCTACATTTATATGCCTCATGAGGGACATAATGAGTTGTAATCTTGTTTTTTTGTTTAGGGTGACAATATGACATTTGTCTTGGTGCTACCGATGACAAACAGCCCTTGGCTTAGTCTACATTTATGTTTATTAAATATACACTGTCATTATTACACAAACTAAGAAATAAAGACATTGTACATTCTTTTTGAAAGTGTATTGATTTGAGAATGTTGATGACTTTGAACACTTGAATGCTCACATCACAAAACGCCTCTGGATCACCACCAACCTCTGTCATGCCACACTTGATGCTGTGCCAATGATAGTTTACTGGTCACAGTGAGATTTATACTTACTCTACTTATAAATGTCCTTATTTTTGTAAGAAAACCTTTTTTTTCAATGAAGATAACATTAAATGAATCATAAATACAGTGTAGACATTGTTAATGTGGTAAATGACTATTCTAGTTGGAAACAACTGATTTTTAATGGAATATCTGCATGGGGTACAGAGGAACATTTCCAGCAACCATCACTCCTGTGTTCTAATGCTGCATTGAGTTAGCTAGTGGTGTTGCAAGGCTAACTGATGATTAGAAACCCATTGTGCAAATATGTTAGCACACAAGAACCCAGATGAACATCAAGAGATCTGCTGACCTCAATGGCCTCAGTTAAGGTCTGTCTGCATGATTTCACGAAAAAGGAAGACTCTGGGAGAAAATGGATCCATGGGAAAGTTGCAAGGTGCAAACCACTACTGACCAAAAAGAGCATAAAGGTTTGTCCAGCATTTTCAAAAAAAAAAAAAAAAAAACCTAGATGAGCCCCAAGACTTCAGGGCTAACATCCTGTAGACTGATGAGTCAAAGGTATAACTTTTTCGAAGACATGGGTCTTTTACATCTGGTGTAAAGCTAGTACTGCATTTCACCAGAACAACATGATACCAGCAGTGAAACATGGTGGAGGTAGCGTGATGATTTGGGGCTGCTTTGATTCCACAAAATCTAGACAACTTGTCATAACTGATGCAGCCATGAATTCTGCTCTCTATCAGAAGATCCTCCTGGATAATATCTACCTTAAGTTCATGACCTAAAGCTCAGGTATAAATGTGTTACACAACACAACAATGACCCAAAACACACAAGAAAATCCATCTATGAGTGGCTCAAAAAGGAAAAGGTTTTGGAGTGGTCAAGTCAAAGTCCGTGACTGGAATCCAGTTGAGATGCTGTGGCAAGTACAGCCCGACCAATTTATCAGCCGACTGACTAAATCCCTTTTTCAGAATAATCATAATTTCTCATAAAACAGTAAATTCTATTAAGTGTTGGAGTCACACAGAATGATGTCCTGGCACCGTTTGTCCAATGCATGGAGCTCTGACTCCATGTAATCCTCAGTCCTCAAAGCTGTCTTCTCAGTAGCGTACAGGAGTGGACTGAGCTGACAGGTAAGTTTTTACGATGTTGTTAAACTAACAATGACTCAACATGTCTTCCGTTTCAGTTTAACTCTCTTTGCCATGTGTCATGACAAGTGATGTGTGCTTCGTTGTGTCGGTCATGCTTACATTGCATTGCTAGAGTTGTGCTTACCTAGCTTAAGTTACTCCATGTCTGCTTATGTTAGCAATGATATCGCTGTAGTTATGCCAACCTAGTATAGCGTTTGCAAACAGCTTAAAAGCCACTAACTGCAGAAATAACTTAAAGTGCACAAAATTTTTGAGCATACAGAACAATCTACAAACTATTATAGCAGCAACCTTGCTGTCAGTATACTCTGCAAGAAAGTTTTATCACACTTCTCCTTTCACTGATTAGAACTGGTCAGATTTCTTGGTAATGCACCAACTTTCCTTCCTTTACTATTATTAGTTACAAATAAATAAAATTCTCTAACATTCATGAAAAATTAGTTATCAGCTGTCTTTTATTGTCATCCTTATTTTTGAGGGAAAATATCCTGTTCAGTTACTGGAAATGTAACATCTGACACCATCCAAGTATTTCTAAGAATCTGCGCCTATCAAAATGATAAACTGCATAGAGTTGTTGTTTGTCAGCCGTTTTCCTATCAGCACTTACATCAACTCCAAATATGTGTCACTCGGGAAAAATTGCACTTGCAGTAATAATGCTGGAAACTGCGGTGTGGCATTGTGATTCCTATCACTGCTGTGTGCTGACATGAATGTGTGAGCATAGTGTGTGTATATATCCATGTGTTGCTGGGGTTACTAATGAGGTGTTGACATGAGGAGGGATTAGGATGATTGGGGGGGAGCTGACATTGACAAATGCGATACTAAGTGGGTAAAGGTGTCTATGAATAAACCAACCAGAGCACACAAATGCGCACACACACACACATATTTGTGCTGCAGGTCATGGGAGAGAGAGAGGAAACCAACATAAAGTCCCAACAGAGGGATGTAGAGGTGCCTTTGATGACTCTGAATGCCTCTAACAAAACAGGATATTGGGGTCACTGCAATGATGTGTAACTTCATACAGTATTGTCTCTCTTTTACAGGCTGGGCTGGAATAATTCTCCCTTCCAAGAGCTGCAATCAATTCCTTGTTATTGTCCCTTAGACAGCCAAGCAGTTTCTCATCAACATGAGAGATGGATGACATGGAATGTTTTATCATCTCTCAAAAATGTCATCCATGGATTCCAATCTGTGATGCATTGCTGTCATTGTATTAAAATCATTCAGCAGATGCAGCATAATCATAAAGTTGCGGTAGACGTGTCTATTTCTACTGATGTCACTGAAGTGTGTATCTGGCTTACATTAAACTTCAAATTAACTGGAGATACTACATAGACTGTATATATAGTGGACGTAGCATCTGGCTCCAGAATTGAAGCCCACCCGGAAGTGTCAAAAACTTGCAATATCACGCCGTCCGCTCGGGTTGGCTCCAAAAAGCTTTTTCTCCAAAGACCCCAATTCATTTTTGGAAAAAATAAAATTTGATAGACTGATTTTCTACAGCTCAGGATTTTTTCCCGTTAGTTTTCATGGTCAAAATGAGAGATCAGGTGGCCGATCTCAAAATAAATCAATACTGAATTTTAAATCATTAAAGTTGGCGGAGCCAGGGAGCATGGCTATATTTGATAGACAGCAACAGAAGCCTCTGCCGTAAAATGTGGGCGGGATAAGAGAGTCCTCAGCCAATCCTGCCCCTAGTTGCTCTCCGGTCCAGTCTGTTTGATGACGCTTTTTACGTCACTGGCTCCAAAAAATCCAAAATGGCGACCAGGAAGTAGCAAAATCCGGGCTTCATTTTCTCGGCGTTGAAACCAACGGGTGACGTCACGGTTAGTTTACGCCTGAGATACTAGTTTTATGTCTTCCTGCCATGTGATCATTCTGAACCCCAGTGATCAAGATTCTGCATTTTGTTGTGAACCTCTAAAATATGTCAAATATGACTGATACAAGCCTGAACACAGCAAGAGCTTTAAAAGTCCAACATGATCTGTGGAAGGTTACAATCACAGGGCAAACGTTAAAGCGTATCGAAGGAGTGAAACAAACACACTGTCATGGCAATTTTGAGTTTCCAGTGACTCCTGCAATTTAATTTTCTATGATAGAATGACTAACATATTTATGTTTGTCACAAAAGTCAATAATGCATTTTGGTTCTTTCACAGATTTATTAAAGGTACCATCTTTTACGATGTAAGGTGACACTTCACATGCTGTCTGGAGAGGCAGAATTACAGCGACTGATGAGTCTTTAAATGTAAGCAGACGTATGTGACTAGTGTACCTTGGCAGTCTTGGGGAAAAAAAGATTAAATCTTCTTTGTTTAGTGTCAGTCAGTGCAAAAACACTGAAATTTCTTATTATGCAGGTAACAGCAAGGATAGATGTAAAGTTTTTATGTTATAAGCAGCTTAAGATAAAATTGCAAACATTGGCAAATGTCCCCAACAAAAGTCACTTTGATTTGCGACCAAAATGATTCAAGACTCGAGTGTAAAGAGAGACTTCTTTGAAGTTGTGGCCAAAAATGTATCATATGAGACCACTCCTGACAGGTTTTGGCCTTGTAACCTTATACATGTGCCAGTGTGCCAGTTATCTGAGCAGCGGTCCAAGCCTGTGATTAATCAGGAGGTGCACAATATGAACACTATTACAGCCAAAGCTTCACAGCTTTTTTCAGTTTTTGTGACATGTTGTTTTTCTGATTTCTTTTTTTATTTTGTTTTATTAATGCCTGGTTTTTGGCAGCGAGTTTGCTATAAATATTTGGCTTGGTGCTGCACATGGATCTTGGGCGTCCTCACACATTTAATGGTAGTCTGAGGCTGGCCTTTTCCTGCAAACAAATCAAAACAAGTGTCTTTTGTTTTGGGTTTAATAGATCAGGCACAATGGGCTAAGGAGGGTAGTTTAGCAGTGGGAGTGAGAGTGGGGGTGAGTATATGAGCTTGCATGATAATGTGTGTATGTGCATGTGCAAAAGCACACGTGTGTGTGTATGTGTGTGTGTGTGCGTGCGTGCGTGTCTGTGTGTGTCTACTGGCATAGATAGTCCAAGATCCGCCCTACTTTCAGGCTACTATTGCTTTTGTTAACATTCAACAACTTCCCTTGATATGTTGATGGTGGGTCTGTTTCTAAGACTCCTGGAAGCTGTACTTGTTGAATGTTAACAAAATAATTGTTGTTTTATCTTTGGTGAAATGACAAGGTTCTCCAATGTTACCAGGAAGAGCAGATATTTATCTTTGAATATGGACAGAAAAAGCTAATTATTATACTTCAGCTCGTCAGGTTGGGGGAAACCTTCAACTCTCTATGACAATGCTGGGAATCTGTGCTGATGTAGTTATGCAAGAAAGATGCATGCGATGAGAAAACAACTCAATAAATGAATGTCTTCAAATTATTGTGTTTATTGAGCCTTTGTTTGAAATTAAGCACTTAAATATTCAAGGAAAATTATGTGTTTGATTCCGATTATTTATTAATCTCACCAAAGCAATTGCTTGGATCTCAGAAAACTCTAATATTGAATTCAATAGGTTCAGTCAGCCTTACACAGGGAGTAAACTCGTGGACAATTAACTCCCACTTAATTTAGGATGAAAAGTGAAAGTGAGCACATCTGAAATGGTAATAATCCCTCCATATATAGGAAAACCTTGAGTGAGAGCAAGAATGGTTGTTCAAAGCTGAACCAGGAAGTGGGTCTGTAAATTGTTTGGGTCGTAATTTTACAGTTTGCCTTTGTTTTCTCTTCCAAATAATTGCTATAAAAAGGGGTTTGTTTACAATGTGTCTGCCCACTTGTGTTCCTTGCCCTGTCAGTCCTAATTTAGAGATGTGGCTGTGTTCTGAGCAGTTTCTCCAGTGAGCGCAAATTTAATAGAATTAATGGTCAAAATTACAAACTAAAAAAAGTTGCAAATGTCAGATTGGATAGCTTTTTTCCCACCTTTTTTTTTACATTGGCATATTTTTTAGTCACCATTTGTTGTTATTACAATACACATTATTTTCCATAGAACACAGGACTACCAGCAGAGCCTTGCGATCCACAACAGCAGCAATAGAACCGTACTTTTTACCTTCGTGCTCCTTTCATGGCTTGTACGACGTCAAATCTTAATCTCAGAGTTAGTTTACTTAACATGCAGTTGTGGTTCTCACAGTCACATCCGATCCACTCTCAGGAACCCTCCATTTAGGATTCCAAGTCTAAGTCAATGTGTGATGAAAGGGCTTGGATGAAAACTAGCAGACACTTGTCTGCCGTTTTCTACCACCAGCATCGGAGGATTCCACCGCTAAGTCATGTGATTTACTTCCAACCGCTGAACATTCTTTCAAATCTCCTTTCATCTCCATCTCAGTGATGACAAGAACCGCCATTACCTCTTTAAGAGATAGCATTATACAAGAGCACAAGCAGTGATTTGCAAAGATCGCAATCATGCAGTGTAAACATCTGCATGCCATTTGTAAGCTTATGCCTTTAAATGTCCCATCATCGTTTCTAAAAGTCACATTTAATGATGTGAGCCACGGGCCAATCGACACATGTGCAACTGAGAGCATCTCCTAAGCTATTGTTCGTGATTTTACAGCACTGATCATGGCTTTAATTGCATTACTGCGTACACAGAAATGCAGAGAGGATGATAATCCAACCTTGCTGCAGGACTTTGAGGTCTATGAGGGCACAGAGACACTCAGCACAGCGGTTTGACTGGCTTTGGGATGGAGTGAGGTGCGTGAGTTGATGTTAGATGTAGACGTCCAACGATGCTGGCCTAATTATGTAATAAAAGGGGCATAAATGCTTTGAAGTCCTAAGTGCAGTTGTCAGTTTCTTTGAAGGCAGATAGTAATTGTCATGTTCACTGCCTCACAAATCAAATGTTCTACACATGTTTCCTCCTCCCTGAAGTCAAAGTTGCACACGCGCGCGCACGTGCACACACACACACACACGCACGCACGCACGCACGCACGCACGCACACACACACACACACACACACACACACACACACACACACACACACACACACACACACACACACACACACACACACACACACACACACACACACACACGAAAACATACCACAACAACCTTTACGGCAGCCTTGATGTGCTAGCTATACAGGAACTGCTGGGCCCTCCACCCTTTCATGCCCTGCCTCAGTCACCCACATCTGGAGTTGGTCAAAGTCTTGAGGTCCCTGGGGAAAGATTTTGGTGGCCCCCAAAAAGAAAAATCCCGTTCTGTCACTTCCTGAAATCCACGAGGGAATAAAAATGACCAGACACCCATCTACTGAGATGCATGCCCAGATCCTGAGATCGCTTCAGTATTTTATCCTTATGGGTGTCTGTACGTGCTGCTAAATTCCAAGCTATTAAGCATTCAAAACCTGGCATCATTGCCCTCGATATTTAACCTTTTCTTAACCATAGGATCCTGATGTGTTCGATGTTTTTCAGCCGAACATCGTGACAAGTGTGTGAATGGTGAAACTGCGTCTCCTACGATAACTCCTGCTGAGTTTATGAGGCCTTTTCTCCTTCTCATATTCTCTCTCCATCTTGTGAATACATCTGTGTATGCACTTAGCTGCATGTGTATGTCTGTGTAAACGGGTGTGTCTCAGGGGAGTCCATTCTGCCTTTAAGTGGTATTAAAGGCAGGTTTTCCATAACATGATGAAGCCTCCTCCAGGCTACAAATCTCTTCTTCCCAGTCATTTGAATAGAGAGCTGGTCCCGCTAGATGTTATCCCCCCTTGAAGTTCAAAATCATGTTAAATGACTTCCTTGTTCCTGTGCAATCTTTTTGACTATGGTGTTGAAAACCAGGTGACTTGCCTTCGGGCGAGGCTTTATAAAGTCACATCCTGCATGCTGCATGAGATCCTGTGGGCTAGCCTGGGTGTCTCAGACTTATGTCTAAGAGGTTTATCAGCTCGTGCCTTGGAGATTAGTCAGTGCTTACTATCAGGATGATTCCACTTCAAACTGCACATTTCAAGCCAACTTAGCAGCTACTAACTCCTCTTAAAAATGCAAACACAACTCGAAATGAAAACCTCACCCGAATGCTTAAATGAATACATAACTTTATTTAAATAAATGCTTTGTCATAACAAAAAAAAGACAAAGGTTAAAAGAGTACATAAATTACAAGTTGAATAAATATTACACAGTGATATTCACTTTAATAATTTGAGATTTTTTGTCTTTTTTTCTTATTTGTCTTATGTAGCTCCAAATACTGACCATTTTATTTCCCGCTATCCTCCTGCCACCGATGGGTCTATTTCACAAGCCAGTGAACACCAAATTATGCGAACCAATTGTATTGTCTCATTACATCCAAAAAATGTTATGTATTCAGAAAAAAAGCTGTACTGTAGTTACTGTACTACTGAAGTATGAAATGTGAATATGAGTTCAAACCAAGTAGGAGATGAGAAACCTGAGGAAGCTGCTACTCACAAACAGGTATAGGAGATACAAAGTCACTGACACAATGAAGGAGTGACTTTTTAAAAATTCTGAGCGTCAACATTTGATTCAAAGAAAAGAAACAAATACCTGGAAAATTTAAGGTTTCCTGTTTCAGACATTAAATAGTTCCAGGTATCAGATATTTCATTGTTTTTTTCCTAACTTTTGAGCATTCAAATCAAAGCTGAACTTGTTACTGTGCTCCTGGTTGTGGTGTTGCGTTCCCCAGATTTCCATGACTCCTGGTAAACTGTCTTGCTAACTGTATCTAATGTCATGCAATTGGTGACCCCACATCGGGGAAGTGGCTAGGCCCTGATTATGACCACTGCCCATGGCGCTTGCTCTTCCTCCTCCGTCTTCCGTCTCTTTTCCCCCTCTCTACCTCGGCTGTCATCTCTGTGCAATAGGCCATGAGAACATCTCTAGTTGTGTGTTACTTTTGATCTAGTTTTCCCTAAAAGATGTTGCTATATTGGAGGTCCCAGGCATGGGCTTCACAGCCCCTGTCAACAAATATTACCTCAAAGCACCACCTTTAAAAGGTAAGCACAAGATAACACAATATTTAGCTTTTTTGTTGTTGTTGTTCCACTAACTTCATGATACCACATCTTAGGACGTCGTTGTGTGTCAATATCAATAGTGAGTAACTGAAATAAGTGCAAGCTGCTTTTTTCGAAAGTGGTAGTGGGGATTTGGTGTTGGAAGTGGGGCAAGGACCCTTGATAATGTATTCACAACCAAAAGCCATTTAGGATGCATGTATCATTTCTCTTTTTTTGTCTTTTTGTCTTTTTTCCTTTTTTTGCAGAATAAACAAAATGGTTGGTTAACCTCCAAACATCCTTTGGCTTCCCCTCTCTGGCAAACATATACATTGGCATTCACATGAAAAAGCAAGAATATTAGCTTATTGGTTGTCAAAGAAAAAGAAGGAGGTTTAACTGACTGCAGTTACACAGCGGTTCCTCACACATCATTCTTGTCCAGAATTACCCCGAGGTACAGGCGGAGATTACAAATGGATTTGCAATGCATTGCTGACACCATTTAAAGGACCTACCACATTCATTGTTCTTCTCTCATTCAGAACTGAACCTCTTTATCATTGTATCAAGTATGAGCCCCGGTGGGGGGCTGTCTGAAAATTGCCCCGTATGATATCCATGTCACTTTCACGTCAGTATTTAAATGTATTTGCATGTAGGAAGGCACTGTGACTTGCACACAGAGAGAGAACAACTCTATTAAAGACCCTGTTATAACCTGTAACCTTTGCGTTTTGATCATGCTCCATGTAGATGTAGGCAGATAACCTCTTTATGGAGGCATGGGAGCAGAAGGATTCCAGAGTGTTAGCTTCTTTGACTGCCCTGTAGTCAAATGACTGTAGGCCATTCTCCTGACAGGCTACAAGGACTTACTCAAATTCTTTACAGGCTAAAATCTTTTTTTTTTCCAAGCACAATTACATTATTGTCATACTTTGTTTCTACAGAAAAAACAACATTCAATAACTATATTTAAAAGTAATGTAATACACCATGGTTACACTGTAGTAGCAGTACTGAGGGGAAACCACTTGATAAAGGAACATGGCTCAAAAGTGGGCGGTCTTTACTTCACTGAAGGCAAAGAAAACAGCACAAACAAAACCATACAAAACTACACTTCACACAAATGAATCAGAGAAGCAACCGGCCCAACTGGCAAGTTTGATTATGCACTCAACTCGAAAGATCAAAGCCAAACTTGAGTCCCATCACTTAAGCTGAAAATCTTTATTTCACCAGTAGAGTCAGCGCTCTCTAAGCTCTGTGTCGCCCTGCATGGCAGTGTCTGTTCAAATAGGCACAGTTGGCATATCAGGCTAGCTACATTGTCGAAGAGCCACTTACATAGGTTCATCTGTGACGATCTACTTAACTCTTTTGTTTCCAAACGCTCCATGTCCCAAGACACACTTTACATAATAAAGAAGGCCAGCCCCAAGACCACCTCAAGCGCTAGCAATACTTGTGACAAAATCAAACAAAAGAGAAAGAAATAAAGGACATTCTTTTTTGTAATAGGCTCACTCCGTCATACACCAACATAGGCTCATACATACCACACATTCGCACTGTACACATGCACGCACCCATGCACGCGTCATTTTGTGAAGTTACACATATCTAAGCAGGTTCCCCTATTCATAAGTGCTCTGACAGAACCACATACCCAGATAGAGTCAACTGTTACAGCATATCCCTATCTCTTGTTTCTTTTTTTTTTCTTTTGGAAAACAGACAAAAAAACCAAATTACTCTGCCAATCGTCTGTTCCACATGTTGCTTCATGTTCCACAGCCTAAAACTGATTTGTTTTCAATCAATGTGCCTGATGCTTATTTCTGTGTTAATTTTACATAATAAAAAGTGTTGTACTGAAACCCCCAGCCTCTGTAAAAATATATCCATTGAGTGCATCTATTTTCATGGATCTGCAGCCAAGGGACCTGGCTCATACAAGGGGTCCCATGAGCGATAGTCAAGGGATTGAGTAAATCTTCTGGGACTTTTCCCCTCATTTGGAGAAGAGTGCTTGGTCAACAAGAGAAAGGAAAAGAAAAAAAAATACAGGTGTCTTTTGTTCAGCCTGTTCATTTTGTTTGGATTTTTTTTTCTTCCTTTTTTCAACTTGAAAAAAAAACAATCTTGAAGTGAACGGAGGGCGGAGCGTACAGGTGTGATTCAGAGAGGAGGCGTGGGCCCTGGGTCACGTGGTGGTTAGGGGGTGGGGGATAAGGGGTAAAGGGTGGTCCTCCCCATTTCACTCGTTGTTGTTGCTGCTCTCCAGGTCCTTACACTGAATGTCCCCTCCGCTGTAGTCTGTGCCGGGGAGCTGAACACCGTACTTGTCCACACACCAGCAGATGCCTCGTTTGCGGCCACGAGATGGCTTGCACTGTGGACAGGAGAGCAGGACATGGTGTTAATAGAAGCAGGTAAATAATACAATAACCAGTTGGGACAGTGAGCAAATCCACACATCACTGCAATTCCACCGAAAGTAGCAGATTTTGCTAAAAAAGAAATTGCAGCTGGATTGATGAAAAGCCTTAAAGTACAAGAACTGAACATCAACATCTTAGGCGCAAAGACTCTCAAACTCTCACCTGTTTGCGCTTGAAGAATCCTTTTCTGTCACAGTTGGGAAGATACAAAGACAAAGCCATTACACGAGAAGTGTCCTTCATCCCCTGAATGATGCCGTCCAGTTTTCTCCTGCATGGACCCTTCAGAGAAATTCAGAACAGGGTTACAACCAAGTAACACGCGAAAGTTGGCAGCTCTTTCAGATATTCAGAGACTATGAAATTGACTAACCTAACACCAGCAATGTTTGTCGTGGTCAGAAGTCAAACATTTAAAGTTTAAAGTAAAGTTCCTCTTTGGAATAAGAGTGTTTGGGCTTGTATGTGGATATCTTTCTAACATTAAGTGTTGCCAAAGTCACAAATGTTAAAAAATATACAAATCGAAGCTTTGGACATCCGATACTTACAAATTCAGGCTCATGTTTGTCAATGGGCAGAGGGGAGTAATCCATGGTGGAACCCATGGAGCGCAGCTTGCCCATCTTCCTCTTGTGCTCCTTGCGCATTGCATGGACTTTTTTAGTGTTTACAATGTCTTTAGGAAGGAGTGGCACTTTAGCCGGCTGCAAATCTTCTGTAATCTCTGTCGTTATGGGGTCCTCATGTTCTCGAGACTCACGATCTGCACCGAAAATAAAAATAGATGGTTCATTAATGTCACATTTTTAAGCCAAAGACAAAAGCCACAGATTCTCGTTAATGTGAAGACATTTTAATACGTTTCTGCAATAAATGTGAGTGGACTGAATGGAACCGCCTCACTAAAGCTCAGAGTCAATGCTAACATATCATCCAGCAGACAACAGCATTCATTTAGAGATGTGTCCTGGCCTTGGCTTTTAGCTCAGATTTGTTCTCCACCATCTTCGAGGGAAACATCTAACTATTTAACTGCTAAATGTTTCTTCAGTTTTACCAACTAGTAACTAACTGTCTTTTTGCTGTCTGATTATGGGCAGGTAGCAATCAGGGGGTTAACAAAGCATTTAATTGGGCCTTTTGTGTGATGTGGTTCGTGTTGCGATAAAAATGCGAGGTGTCACTTTACAATAAATGTCATTGTTTTAGCTCCAACACTTGTATCAATATTGAAGTCTAAAAAAGTATTTGTTTCACATGTGTTGTTCATCCGACATTCATCAAGATTTTTTCATGATGAAACTTGGAAATGTATTTGAGTTGGAACTTATAATTCAGAAATGTAAAGAATCTCTGTGAAAGGCAATCTGATCTGGTCTAGTAACTTTCAGTATTTACCAATCAAGAGATTTGAGTCATGTGTGATACTTCACAGACAATGACAAAAATCTAAGTCTAGTATTGGTATATTATTATCATATTACGTGCTCATTTGCTGTCTACATAAATTACAAACTTCTGCTCTGTGTCAGTCCTTCGTACATAACTCCAATAACAGGTGGGTGCTGTTCCCAGGGTGTGTGCCAACTGTTGTTTAACATTTGTTTACAAAAGAGGGGAGTCGGGAGCTCTGACAACAGCTGATGAACTCCTACAGCTAAGACAATAGCTTTAACTCATCTTTTCTCACCCAGCCCCGTGGGTGAACCCCATGTTTCTCTATAACAATAACAAAAACACACACATATATATATATATATATATATATATATATCCAAACATTCATTCACATCAGACAAATTTGAGTTATTGTGCATCCGTGAGAAAATTAGAGACACCAAACATTTTGATACTTATTATGTAGTCCACCAACAACACATCTTCCCATGGCTTTTCGTGCCTTTAAGAGAGACAATTTGCTTTCTAAAGTTCACACATCGACACAGACACAAAGCAGCGCTTATTTGTGAGCGTACAGACCTCTGCAACTTGGGAAAACTGCATCACATGTTGCACCTAGACTTTGCCTGGAAAATCTGCAAACACGTTATCTGGGCTGCTAAAGTGCAAGCCGGACTGAGGCCCCTGAGTGTAGTAACTTTATAGCGACGTGTCCCACATTAAACTGATTCAAATGTCAAGCTGAGGAAAATCCAGTTGCTCTGTGGACTCATATAAATGCTTGTACATTTGTGTCACATTTTATGCACTTCTTAGGTGTAATTTCAGCTCCCCCAGGGGGCACTATAGTCTCAGGGATCCGACGGTCCCTGCTGACAGGATATTTACAGGTTGAGGTCCTTTATCCTTCACATGGCCCCTCCCCTGCCCCCCTTTTCCTATCTTTGGGGCTCAGCCTCTTAAGCCTGGAACCCCAGCCAGAGGTTCTTTGAGGCCACAAAAAGAAGCCCTCCATTCCCCCCCTTGGCTTAGCTGTACCATAAGTACAGAGTTATTGTGGGGACTTTGCCAGGCCCCAACTGGCAGAAGCGATGGTGCCAGTGGATGACCCTGGTTATATTTATCTGACAAGGAAACCCGCCGTGGTGCACAGGGCCAGACGCACTGAACCAGAGAGGAATGTTGGCTGCGGATTATATGCCAAGTGCTGCTGAAAGACAAATCAACTTCCATATATAGAGAATATGTTGGAAAATATCATTTAACAAGTTGCCGTAACCTTGCTGACTGGCCTGTTAGTACACAGCCACCGTGGAGGAAGGCACCGAGACGTTACAAGGACATGAGCTCCGAGAAACTGATGTTCAAAGAGCCTGACACAGCATGAGCGTCTGGGAGTCTTTGGGAGGGGAGGGGAGGCGGAGTGGGCGGTAGAGGGGGGGGAGGCTGGGGGCAGGGTGATTACCAGAATTGGGTCTTTGGCTTCTGCGCTGCTCTGCCGTCTCTTTGAAATTAATCTCACAACTCATGACTTGGCAGGCCTTGGTTTGTGTTTAGATATGTCCTTGTGTCTCCCCGCTCAGACTACGAGGCTATTGCTCGCTATAAATAAATACATCAAACAAGCATTCCTATGTACACCATGCATGTGTCCACTGTGGAAAAACTCTTTATTTCTGCTGTACAGTCCAATAATTTCTCAGGGCGCTTGATTAAAATGCCACATATTTGGCTATGAAATATGCCGTTGAAAACAGTGTGTTTTTTTAACGTGCATTCTTGCTTCATGTGTAATTTCATTTAGGCATATAAATGGCCTGACCAAAAAAGGTTTTAAGCCATGGCACATCAATTATACTCACCTCACAAGTCAGGCACTTTGAGAAAATGTCTGTCTTGAGGGATAGCATTTGAAAGGAAGACTAAAAAATAAATGAATAAAAGTCATGTAGCTTTTATAAAGACAATGGAGTCTGACTTCTTTTCTCCTCCACTCACGAAATCACTAAATTCATCTTTTCTGATGTGGGCTCTTCAGTTCGGCCACAAAAACTCAGTTTTTCCATGCTAAGGGTACCCAGCTTGTAAAGGAGGCTTAGGAGGGTCTGTGTTTAACTCCTGAAACTCAGCCAAGATGCTGGATGGGAGCCAAGTGAGCTAAGTCATGTGCAGCTCTTCCATTCAGCTGAGCCCAAAGCTGTGCTGCTATCTCTCTCCCTCTGCTCGAGCTAAAGATTTCATTAGGACGAGAGGAGCAGAGTAGCCAAAGGAGGTGCACCTGATACTTCTCTGTTTAAAAATTAACATCTGCACACAATTATGCTTCATGAATATCCCAAGTTTCTTACGGGCAGCAGTCCAAGCATGAAAGATAAGCTACCCCTTCTTTGGATTTTTCTCTACACTGGATCTTTAGGACTATAATAATAACATTTAGACAGCAAAAAAAAGCCAGGACAATGGATTCTCCCACCTTTCATTGGATTTCCCAGCATTACACCACAATTGTTACGTCCTGCCTTTGATTAAGTCAGTCTCTGAGCTGCATCTGAAATTACATCTTTACAAGATGTAAGAGAGCGATGAATAGAGGTGCTGTTTAATCTCATCTGGGGGTAGGACAAGATAATTGTGGGGATAAATGAGCCTGAGGACCTGTGTCATATAAAGCACAACCTTAGTAAACCATCCTTTAGCGTCACACTGCCTCCGCTACTTAATATTTGAAAGCAAGGCCACGGCCTGATAACCCTCCTGTTTCTAGAGCAGAAAGGGAGGTGTGAACAAACCAGTGGAGTTGAAAAATTAGGTCCTGGTGACCAACAGAAATGAGTCCAAGAGGCTTTTTAAAAGTTCCCATCTTCTTCAGTGGCAAAAAAAAACTGCAGATAAAGTAACACCAGCAGAGTAAAGAAAAATTGGATTCAAACAATGGCAAGAGTAGTCAGTTGTGTTTTCACAAAGGGATCCAAAAACCCCATAAGAAACATCCGCTGCACATGACATGACAGCAGTGCAGTGGTTACATGAGAAGGATTAAGAAGCTGATGACTGAAAAGGGACCACTTCCAAAGCAGCTGGAACAGTAAGGAAATACGGACTTTATCAAATGTTCTGTCCAGGATTTTGTTTAACCACAAGTGTAAAGGAATTATGTTTTCAGCCGTATGTCCTGTTGCTTCAGCCGAAATGCTCTCAATCAGCTTCTGAATATGCAGGAAATAACTCTTCCCATGGTATTGTGCACACAGAATATGTTCATTGCAATCAAAAAGTTTCCTGCTTTTCTGAATGCATGGTATAAATAGCAACAAGAACAATTCAAGGATTATAAATTACAAAACAGGACTTATGAGAGGATGCAAAGTCTTTCCAAGAGGGAAATGCTGCTATAGGTAAGCAAACTTTCCGACCCTTTTACAGCTTCCACAATGCAGATAAATGCTCCGGTTTGTGCTGCAAGCCATGCGAAAAGGTGCATGGCTGCTCTACTGTAACATTGCTAATTTTGGTCTGAGGTCTCATCCCATATCTGAGTTTGGGTTTTCAACAAGCCACATGGACGGACGCAACCTCTTTTTGGGTCACCATCACCACAACACAATTACTGGGTGTGACGATGTTCTAACTCCCCAGTGGCAGAAACAGCTATTTTGGCGAGAGTGGAGTGCTCCTGGATGGACTGTATAAAGATTATCTCTAAGCAGAATTTAAAAAAGAAAAATTATCACAGTGGAGGAAGAACTGGCTTCAAGAGGAATCCATGGTGAACACTTTTCTTGGTGAGACTTTACAGGATGAGGATGTGACTCATAGCTGTTTATGCAGCATATACCATTTGAACTAAGCTCTAATAAGAAAAAAAGTATTTTCTTATTTTTCTGATCGAAACTAAGAATCAACAAGGGAGCAGTTTCGGTTATTAAGAAGCATGTAGGAGGAAGCACTATTCAGTGACTAGAATGGGCTGATCAACTGGGTCAGGGAGCAATGACCTGTCTCACTTTCTAAGAAACACTAACATTTCAGAGAAGTCACTGGAGCCTCTATTGTTTCCCAAATCCTGAGAAACTTCAGAGATTTTGTTTTTTGTCCTGCTAGAAATAACAATAAGAAAAAAATCCACCACAGAGACAATGATTTTCACCCTTTCTTACATCAGGCTAGTATGTAGCCAGGTGTTGGGGGTGAGATTACAGTACAGGTCAGGTCTAAACACATGTGACATCATTTTAAAACCCTGCACTACACTGAGTGTTGATTTCTTTCGCAGCTGTTGCCACCAGCAGGTTAGGTGTCAGTGACCAGTAAGCTGTACAAATACCACTGTAAAGTTTTATAGGGAGAAATCAAGCAAGCGTGCCAAAGGAGTTATTTGCTTGCCAGCAGCAGCTCCAGTCCTGTCGACAGTAGATATGTGATGCTGTACCTGAAAATGTGATATAAAACACAGATATCATCGTGAGTTTCAATGTCACATCCAAGAAATGGGTTCTCTACCTTTCATCAGCGTCACATTTTCCACGAATTGCAAGCTTTTTCTTCAAGTCCTCATGTGATATCTTGGCAAAATGACCCGTCCAATAATTCTCCCTAGCACCTGCAACAGATCAGTTGCAGCATGCTAAGCTTTCACTGCACTGTCTCAGATGTTCAAGGTGAGACGGACGGAACGCCACATACAGTCTTTCCTTTCGCATGAGTCCATCATGAAGCTGTCAGGCAGCTGGGACCACACGTGACCGGAGCTATATCTAACGTGGCATGTATGAGCACGCAACATATACAGCAGACAGACTATGGCGGCTGGTTGTCATTAGTCTGAGTGTACAGTCGAAGAGAATCAGCGTTTTCGCGCTTGCTCCAGTTTCTCAGCTACGACCCAATAACCAGCTGTGCCAGTGACATCGCAAAACATGAAAAAAAAAGCAGATGGTAATGCTCAAAGTTGAATAGTTTTCTGAAAGTATGTGATGACAAGTGATTCTGTATGGTACTTAGAAATGAGAGGGCAGCAGCGGTACCATGTTACATATGTGAAGCTCTCTGGCAAGTATTAAACATCAGAAGTCTGCAGTTCCTTGACTTACTGATGATTGTAAATATTAATGACAAAGACATGTGACATGTGAAAACCGCTAACTTTTCAGAATGTCACTGTGGTTGAAAATGTCTGGCAGCAGGTTAAATTTGCTGCTACACACATGCAAAAAGCCGAGACAAGTGTAAAGTATTAAAGTTGTCAGTAAAGGCTGCAAGTTCCCTGTTGCTTCTCTAATATGAAGCATAGTATTTCTGTCCATGTCTGAGTGGAGTATTCTGGATTTGGAACCACTCCCTAGTCATCTTTTGTTTCTTGGCAAAGAGCAATCTGTTAAAACATAAGGCCCTTTCAGAGGCTTGAAGGACGAGGGGCCTGTTGCCATGAAGTCATATCTGTTGGCAAGCTTTCCAGGGTCTGATTCACTGGTAGGGGGCTAACAAAGTCTGAGTGCCCCCAAAGCACATACCACCGCCTGTGCCTTACAGTCCAAGCAACTCCTGGGATCACAGAGTAAGAGCAAAACATGAATTAATGCACTGCTGGGACACAAACCTAGAAGCAGAGTGATGGCCAGGATTCTTTTTCATGCCGAGGGAGGAGGAGGGAGGAAGCAGGGGCTGGAGGATAGCAAGGATTCCTCTCTGCCATTGTTTGACTGTCCCAGTCAATATTTAGTAGGCTGCAGCTCTCGTAGTCTCACGAGTGTTGCGGACACTTGAGCTCCTCCTTCTTGTGTTTGCCTTGCTCAGCTGGTACAGCACACAGACAGCTGCAACCCCACACGACAGGAAACCAGAGGCTCACCTCACCAGCTCCCATCTGCAGAGCTGTTTGACAGAAGGCCCTTCAGAGGAAAGAGAGAGCCGGAGGCATTCTGCTGAATCACTGCGTTGTGACTGAGCGCCCATGCAATGAATGCACTGCCAGAGGCAGGAAAAGATGCTCCGATTACCTCTGTGGGCCAACAAAGAAGTCAGATTCTGTGTGTGTGTGTGTGTGTGTGTGTGTGTGTGTGTGTGTGTGTGTGTGTGTGTGTGTGTGTGTGTGTGTGTGTGTGTGTGTGTGTGGTTGGAAAGCCACAGTGACACAAGACTGCCTGAGGTGTCATCACTAGCAACAATCACACACATAATGCACACCCAGACACCCACACAGCCGCGCCCAAGTATACATGAGAGCAAACACACAAACTTCCAGCACACACACACACACACACACTCCTGATACTGAGATCATTATTCACGTCATTTCAGATAGTGATCAATGATTTGCAAGGCATAGGGTTTGCAGGATACTTTTTTTTAGAACAATCATAGGGAGAGCACACTGCTGTGGTGTCATGAAGAAGAGAGGAGGGCTCACTGAGCCTGAGGACTCCGTCAACAGTCAGAATGAGCCCGGTGGCAGCCTATTTTACAGAATGAGGCTTGTAGCCAAAACCTTTGTGGTTACCACCTACTTATCTAGTTGTTGACAAGCTGCTAAAACTCTGAGTGACAGTGGACCTGTCTGCTACACCAAGAAATGTCTTAAATCATTCAAGACTGCTGGCTCAACTCTCCTCCTTCTGCCTGCCTCTATCTGTCTGACTATCTCTGTCTTTCTCTCTTTTCTCTCACGCATACAGATTTAGTGGTAATCCGACTCTAAACACCACCCCAGGGGTAGCCTGCAGACCTAAATCTATCTCAATTCTGCTTTAACAAGACCCAAACTTTATGGAGTGGCACTTCATTCCTCCCCATCTGTCGATGCGTTTTCCTTCTGCCTGGATTGGTTTAACATCTAAAGCAGTTTGGTGACACTAGAAAGGCGAAAAAACGGAGGAAAACTAAAAACGTTAACGACTCATACCTTGGAAAATCGAGGGCTAAGACAGACACTTGTTACATAGGTTATGTTAAAGGAGGCTATTTGCAGTCTTAGCCCCACTTTAGTTGCTACCACATTTCCCTCTTAATATCCCTTACACAAATAAATTCAGTCCAGAGACCACTTTTCATAAAGTTTTACATGCCCGTAAAAGAATGTTCAAGATAACAGACGGTCTGTAATCGCCTTAAAATGTCAATATTTTCACATGGGGACTGCCTGGATGCTTGTCAGCCGTTCTTGGCTCTCGCTAAACCGCAAACTGACAGCCACTGTCCCGCACTAAGGGCGCAACTCAGCCGGGACACACCATGTGCTTTTTACCGGAGCAGTGCGTCGTGACGCCGGCGACAGATGAGCCGGCACAGGGGCGCACGACCGGAGCTTTGTGTTCACGCCTTGTTATTACTCCGAAGATTCGACACGAGCAGCTCAACGCAAACTTAATGCAGTTATTCCAGCTGGATGCCGAGACTGTTTCCACCGAGGTGCATGTGTGTGTCTGCACAGAGTCGGAATAAGCTCCTGCAGAGCGGCCAGGCAGTGGATAAAAGTTAATCAGATGGCACCTCAAACCATCTGTCAAACAAACGGTCTGTCAGAGAACAGAGCTGCTCAGGTTCTACTACTGTGGATCTGTGTGTGAGGGGAAACGGAGCAGCTCGGGTCCCACAAATAAGAGAGAAATGATTAATGGGCTGATCGGTGATGTTGGCTCATTTATTTTAACTTTAGGATGGAATAAAAGTCAGTTTTGGAGACTCTGCTCTCCACACAGCAGCACATAAAGGCTCCTGGATCCACCAAAGATGTCAAGAAACACTGATCCACAGGCAGAGGAGACCCCGGTCCTGCCTACATGACACTTTTTTTACGCGTTTAGAGCTCATTCTCTAGCCATCATTTGCTCCCCAAAGCATGCACTCAAGTCAGTCGGTGCGCGTCTTACCTATGGGCGGGTGGGCAGGTTTGTATCCTTTCTCGTTGGTGCACACTCCCCTGCCGTGGAGAAGGGCGTGCAGGGGTTTCTCCTCCCCGCTTCTCGGCAGGCAGCGGAGGCCCTGGGTGCACGTCCCGGTGTAAACGCCGCACGCCTGCCCCTCAGACAGGGCGCACGTTAGGCAGCAGCCGCAGCCCGGCTCCTTGACCAGCTGGCAGCCGACCGGGACCGGAGGGCACATGGACAGCGCCTTCTGGTCACAAGGCTCGCACGGAACGTATGAGCCCAAGCAGCCGGACAGCCCCAAGATAAATGTCACCAAGAGGCAAAAACTCAGAAACATTGTTGGCGTTCTCTTCAGTTATAGCATAAAACCTCAAATGCGGAGAGGAGCCTGGTCTAATGAACACAATGCCTCAGTCAGATAATCCGATTTTTACAGTTAAAGCCAAGAGTCTTTATCCAAGAGTGTTGCTATCTATAAAAAAAACAAACATTAATGAGTTGCTTTTCGCTGTGCACGCTGCAAAATTACTTCAAATGAGCAATTTAAAATATATGTGCTATTTTTGTTTCTCCCGAAATACTGTCCTCTGCAGGAGCAAAGCAATTCTTAGCACAAAATCTCAACTTCTCTCCCCTTCAGTTTGGACTCCAGTACTTTCTCCAGCAGAAGTTTCCTGAGCAGACTGATCAACTTGAGAGCTGCCTTGCCTTTTTAAAAACAGCCGAGCCCAAACCCCTAACTATGAATACGCTAAACAGCGGGAAGGGAGGCGCACTTGTTCCACGGCTTGGCAGGCGGCCAAACATTTTTTTTTCAGCAGCAGGAGGATCGCTCTTTCACCCTGAAGGCTGAACTGATGCCGAGGCGCAAGAGGCAGGAGCAGAAAGCAACGCAGCCCCTCATCAAAACATTTCAGCTGAGTACTCGTCAAAACCTGCAGGCTTCTGCTGCGCACGAATGTGTGGTTTTACAACAGCGACATACGCTCATATTCACCAGTATCCCGAATTTCTACACCGGACGAGATAATTCAGCAGACAAACTAGATTCCAGTGAGAACAAATGGAGCGTGGATCAATAAAACGCCCTCTCAAACTCGTGTGTTTTCTATTACTTTGAATTTGAACTGAATCATTGTGCAAAAATCGATTTTTTTTTACATGAAAAATTACGTGCGTAAAATTGATTTTGAGGGTGGTGCACGTTTTATTCCCGAGACCTTTATTCAAGGAAAAACCCGTTTGCTTTAATGACATCATGATTCTTCTGTGGTCATGAAGCACGAAATCATCGGCAACCCCCTGCTTGAGTCATAAGTGCCTCATGGTCTGGGGTTGGATGGAATATCCAGGGGAAGGAAAAGGAGGTGCAAACCTCAAGTGCTGCAGGAAAAAGGTGTGTGGTATCATTAGTGGATCACTCACTTATATAAGGCTTGGAACAAGGAAATGGATTTGCCATTTTTTGATCTAATTTACAGCTTTTTCCCATTTTGTTTTGATAACACTCCCAGGGATACCTGCTCCTGTCCTTAGACCCTGCACCTGTTGCTTCCATTGGACACCATTTGTGTTACAAATGCAGTCAGAAGGGAAATCCACCAACATGTTCTCTCTCTCTCTCTCTCTCTCTCTCACACACACACACACACACACTCACACACACACATACACACACACAGAGTCATGTGCAGACCAGAAAAAGGGAAGCAGAGTCGGGGAAGGATGTCACGCACGCAGAGATTTGAGGCAACAGCCTGACAACTTAAGTGCAACTGGGCTCTATTATTTTATAGCCTGTATGCAGAACAACGCCTGATTGTTTCAGCGTGTGCTCTACTTGCACCACATATGCACTCTAAATCAGCCCGGCCGGGGCTGTTATTTCCATCTCTTGCAGCTTTCGGGGCAGATATTTCTTCCTCCGGTACCAGCGGAGTGTCAGGAAGCTGTATTGGTTGTCTTTCCCATGTCCACTCACAGCTTGATAAAGAGTCACAGCCATTTCCGAAATGTGGCCATCATTTTATCTAATCCTGCATTTGTAGGCTTGGGATGCATATAGGAGTGATTTACTCACGTTGGTGTGGTTGCAGACCACTAGAAGGCACTGTTAACAATGATAAACTCTGCGGAGGAGCTCACTCAAGTCCTGTGCACAGTAGGCTTTATACCTTTGAAATCACAGAAATTGCCACAGTAGTAGCACTAATCTGAGAGTCAGCTGTGTGGTAGAGTCACACAATATGGGATAAGTACATCTGAATCTAGAAAACAGGGATTTCAAGTAGTTATTCAATCCGACACTAATTCTCCTTGGAATTAGTGACTGTATAATTACATAATCTTACTTGTATGAAACTGATTTCCCATGTGCATTTCCAATTTTCTTTGGAATACCTTTGATGAATGTGATTTGTTTTCACCGCAACATCAGTGTGGCACATGTTTAGTGTTGTCTTCGCATCAATTCAGGCATGATTGTTTAAAACTAGGTTTACGGTAGATGTTGAAAGCTTCCATAACCACCGTTTACATATCTAGAGTGATTTTTTTCTTGCCCCATGGCTTTTCCTCTGGTTTCCCTTACATGCCTTCATCAATGCTATCACTTCCCATCTTTTTCTTTCAGCTGTAAGCATCTGAAGCGGAGGGTTTTTTCAAACATTATTTTGTCAGAGCTCGTCACAAAGGCAGAGATTCTGCAGCAGCCACAGAAAGAGCACGGGGCGACCTGTGATGTTTCAAATTCTCAGCAGCCAGCTCCTGAACGAAGGACTGTGGTGAGTCAGTGTTCCCTCCAAAACCAACAGGAGCGGCAAAACCCTCCTTGACATAAATCTGAGCTACTTTGGCCAAACCAGAGCAGCGATTATGAACAGGATTAGGACAATAGAGCAATGTGGATTAATGATGTAACCACCAAATCTCAGCTGGGCATGAGGCTGAGGATGAAGAGAGGATGACAAATTAGAAGGAAAATCTGCTCCCAGTACAACTCCAGTTAAGGATGTACATTGTTCATGTTATCGTAAATGAGGGGACACAATGTTCTTGTTCTTTTTTCTCTGCTCTCATTCTTTGCTCAGTGCAAATGCAAATTCCCCAAAGATCTGTTCATGCATCAATCCATCTGTTCCTCCCTCTGTCCCACTCTCCTTCTATCCATGCATCGGCCTGACTTAAAGGAACAATAACAAAGTTTTATGCTCTGCAGAAGTGCAAACTCGTGACTAAATATCTTCTATGGGTGGTGTTATGATTTCAACGCCAGAGGACTTATCACGGAGCGCTGCAGTTTCCCCAGAGTATGTCTACAATGCTTAACTACTGGCATTTTGTGCTGCTCAGCAGTGGAAGTTTAGTTCAAGAGAGCAGCCAGCATCACAGAACAACTCAGCAAGAGCCTTAAAGCTCTGCTCTCACTAGAAAGGAAGAAACAGAGCAGCATTGGTTAAAGAATTTAGTCAGTAAACATTTCTAATGTATCACTACAGTAACCCAAGTGGGAAACAGAGATGTGACGTTTGCGAAGTCAATCGTTTGAACGGCTCTTTGAGGTGAACGATGAGAACCGGTTCACAGTTTCGATCTGTTTGTATGTGCAAATTGCCCACGCTTTCTTCACATATCACCTGTGTGCCTCATGAGTCTGACTTGTTGACGCTGTCTTCACGTGAACGACTAATGACAACCTCTGAGTTTGAGTTGTCCACAGTGTGCTCCATTCGCATGAACGCAGCTATATATGCAGCGAACTGTGAGCACCACCTGAGTCTGACTGACTGGAGACTGGAGCAGAGCCACATTTACCGCTTTATCAGGTAGGAGGAGATATTAACGAAGGGAAAAAAAACATAAAATGAGCCAGAGTCAAAGGAAACGTAGCAGCATTTGGATGCACTTTTCTGGGGATGAAGGAAGAGCACACTGCAATATTTGTTAAAAGAACATCTCTTTCAAGTCTGGGTTCACAAACACCTTATACCACCATATACCATATATATATATATATATATATATATGTACAATATCAAAACCAATAATAAATAAGACTAAAATGTATATATGTATCGAAAAAAGATAAATAAAACTCAATCGACTATATATTACGACGTTTAAATTACTTTGATCCATATCGTATCTTATAACTGCTATCAGTGATTGTTTCCTGGATAAAAATGAGTTACCCCTGGTTGACTTTTACAATAAATGAATATAACAACGTGCCAGTCTTTTGAATGGCTCTTTGAAAGGAACAGCTCCTCAGGATCCGGCAACCTTCAAAGAGCCATAAATCCCTTCACTAGTAGGAAATAAGATTATTAAGAGAAAACTATGCTTATATGTTTGCTATAATGACCTAACTTGTGCCATTGTTGTTTTTTCACCTGAACACAACCGGACACAAGCAGAGGTCCATAAAATCATTCAAGTCGTTAAAGTTGGTCTGATAATCCTGCATGTGTTGCCATCTAGTGGTTGAATTTTTCACACCATAATTGGGATGTAGTCTTGTACTAAGGTTCAGTAGCACATCACTGATGGGTGTGGCAGAAAGCCCATCAGTTTGAACAAGAAATCAGTGAAACCAAAATTTATAGCCTGACTTTGACAATTTACTCCTTACAAACATTTCAACAACTTCACTATGTATCCTTTACATAGTGCGACTGTCCACATCTAAGCATCATGTAGGAAATGAAACTATGTCAAAATAAAAAAACAATAAAAGCACAAAAATAGTAAAACAATTGTAACTTTGAAAGGCGGCAACATGATTTGACTAATGTGGGCTCATTCAATCTTGTATTATTTGTCAGCAGTTCACAAGTCCCTCCTCCACCCCAGCATCCACCTGTATGCAATGAGTGTACCCTGTCCATAGAGGGACAGTTAGTAACTACTTCTTGGGCTCACTGTTTCCTTGCAGGGAGTGATGAGATCAGAGCCCAGATGCCAAACAGTATTCTAAATGTACTTCTTCTGTTCCGAGTTGGCTGACATGGACTGTTATCCAATATTCAGCAAAAGTTTTTCAGTTTCATTTTCATGGGTGTGTCTGCTTTTAGAAATACCCCACTAGTGAAGCATTGCACTCACAATGGACATTATTAAAAAAAAGAAACAAAATCAATGCAGCACAACCAAAGATTCTGAAGGAACATTAGTGTGTGTTCTGACTACAACAATCGTCTTTGCAGAACCTCTGCCAGGGCAAGAAAGTCAGGAAGAAAAAAAGAAGGTACATCTGAGCGACCCTGGAAAGCTGCTGTGCAGGTTTTGATGCTGATTGGTTAAACTTGGGGAAGACAACTGTCTTGAGGAGAGGACAACAAGCACTGTTTGGTCTCTTGATGTCCTCGTCCAGTAATAGTCGTCTCCACTCCAACACTGCCATCAGTGACTTTCACCATATGGTCTTTCCTACATGATTATAGAAGTGGAGTCATGTCCGGTAACTGCTTTCTGTTGCAGTTTTGGTGCACTCGCAGTTCAAGTCATAGCCGAAGCTGTCTAGTCCTGTGCCAGAATCAAAGCAGAAAGAATAAAATCCACATTCCACCTGCAGCTGACTCCCTGCAGTGGAAAACTGCCTATTGTTATTTTTATGCCAATGTTCTTGTCAAAACTTGACGCCTACATTACTCACAATGCAACATGACCGCTGACAGTTTAATTGGAGACTCAGATATGTTATGCTTATAGTGACTAAAGCAGACTTGACACAAGAGGAGTGGGCAATCTTTGAATTTGTTTTCAGTTTCAAAGGTGTTCAGCACTCTCTGACCAAGGTGGGATCAGTTTTTGGCAGATGGCATTCACAGTTTATCACATCTCCTCCTGGATCACTGAACTTTATTCACATATTCAATAAAATCCCTATAGATCTCTGATCAAACTGAACTCTCCTTCACGTATTTTTTGCTGATAGCAGGTACTGACGTTTATGACACATCAACTATAATATTTTCCAATAAGTATTTTCTGGGAGATAAACTGTGTATCATAAGCAAGATGTGTTAGCTGTATGAACAGTAGTGGACTTAGTGTCTATTTTGGTTTTACACATGTTTTTTTTTAGCATACACTACCATTCAAAAATTTGGGGTCACCCAGGCAATTTCATAACACAGAATTGCACAAGGGTTTTCTAATCCTCAATTAGCCTTTCAGCACCATTAGCTAACACAATGTAGCAGAAGAACATGGGAGTGATGGTTTCTGGAAATGTACCTTTTCACCCCTATGTGGATATTTCATTAAAAATGAGCTGTTTCCAGCTAGAATAGTCATTTACAACCATAACAATGTCTAGGCTGTATTTATGACAAATTTAATGTTATCTTCAGTGAAAAAAGATGTTTTTCTTTCAAAAATAAGAACATTTCTAAGTGACCCAAACTTTATCCATGTTACCACTCAGTTCTAAAATATGACAAGGAGAAGGCTTCTCAAAATATTTCCTGTGTTTTCATGGTTTTTCTTTGTAACCTACAGTACATAAAACACACAGTGAGTGTGGTTCAGCACTATCTGCATTTTTTTTTAAACTAAATCTCAACAGACTTGGTTTACGTGTTGCTTACTGGACACATAAACTACTGATTTTATTATGGCATCTATATCTGCCAAACAAGCCACGCTCTTACTGTACGTGCCCAGAGAACAAACTGTGTGTGATGTACAGTACGCTCTGTTTATGTGTGTACTTTTAATTGCATGCTAACGTATGTGTGAGCAGCTTTCATGTTCATGTGTTCAAATATGCTGTAAATGCTGTGTAAGTGTGTGTGTGGGAGGAGGGGGATCAGGTGTATTTGTGTTTTATGCCCTTGCATTCCCCATAGATGGAAAATAATGAACACCAGAGAACGCAGCTCGTAATTTTTCTTGTTCCACTTCATCAAGTCGTCACTTTACATATACACAAGAGGAGTGCGTGATACACAAACACTCTTCGGCACACAAACATTCCCATTTCCAAGGACATACAGAAAGGTGTTGTTGTGTATCTCTGTTGAGACCAGACAGCACGGCTCCAGGAATGAACCTGTTAGCATTGTCAGCATTTCAAAAGCCCGGTCTGCTCTGTGTCATGTCAGCTGCGTAATAAAACTCCGAAAGGCTGCGGAATCAAAAATGTGCATGATAAAGATAACAAGACATGACACGAAGATGCGTAAATGTGTGTATGAAGAAACAGAGAAAGACAAGAAGGAAGGAAGGTATTTCATAAATCTGCTGGGTTTATAAGCAACGTTGATTTACAGAAATCAAGGACAAGGTTGGGTTTAAACATTGTGAAAGCAGTGGACCTCGCTGCTGCACTTAAATACTTTGGTTTGTCTGGGCTTCAGTTGTCTGGAGTGCTTTAATATCTTATTACGGTCTAAATACTGCTTTAGAAACTTTTCTTCATTGTTAAGAGTGAAAATATTGACATTTTGGGGTATTGACTATGGTCAAGTTTTAATGAAGTGTATTGAATAGCAGTGCAAAATATGAGCTATTGACAGCTCCAATACAAAAAAACTGATATCAGTATCAGCCTTGAAGCATTTGAAATCCCCATTACTCAACTAAATCTCATTTAGTAAATGACTGGGAAGAAAAGTTGGTGGTTTTAGCTGTATATGTGCATTGGCTCAATAAAAGCAATACACAGGTCACTGCTAAAAGACAAAATAAATCTCACAAATGTGATATATTTTTCTAAAACATCGGTACCCTGGAAGTGAAGCTTTTAATTCACCGAATAGTGAGAAATATTCAGCTCGTTCCCTCTTGGATTGCGTCTCCCGACAGTTGACGGTGTTGCTATAGCGGCATTGTCAACAGCGCGGTGAACTTTCTGGTGATGAGCGCCCTGCGGGTTTCCATTAACGGCGAATCGCCTCGATGTGACCATGAGAAGACCTGCATGATCTTGTAACGTGAGTCGGTGTGAAGGCTTATCTGAGCACTGTGATGGAAACTCTGCAGATCGAGATAAGCTGGCAGTGTAAAACCTTACACAAGTGGCAGTCTTTTTATAGTCTATTAATGTATGGTTGGCCTAAAGCATTTCCAAAACAAAGCCCATTCAAACATGTGTGAGAGATGTCAAAGAGGGTCTGAGATGAGGAGTGTATGAGCAGCATGGGATGGTTTTGTTTTGTGGCCTGGTTCCTGGCCAAACCTTTAAGTTGAAATAGCTAACACTGGGTTTTGTTAAAGGGTAACGTATTTGTGGTTTATCCGCCCCACTGTTTCATTCCTTCAACCCCAAAGATAATTTACTCAAGGCTGCATTTCTCTGTGCCACCTGCACATTTCTCCATTTTATCCTTCACCCTTGCAATTGATAGGCAATCTTATCCAACCAACCGAACAAAAGAAGTTCGACTTTATTAATGTGTGTATGTGTAGAAGTGTGTGTGTGCATGTAGGCGGCAGGCCGGGTCAAAAGCGACGACTCATATCTACAAATATTTGAATTTTTACATCAAGTACTCCTCAAGTATTCTTTAAACACTTCCAAACAATGTCTTCGGTTTGTCAGTTTAGGTATTTTGCGAATGCTCTCATCCAGAATGTCCTACACTAAGATCAACATTAAAATTCCTCAATTATAAATTAAACTAAATTCCTCTGCTGGCAAGAGTTCAAGAAAGCATGAAGTACAACAACAGCCATACTCAAACAAAAAAATACATTCATCATCAGTATTTGAAGAGTGCTGAGCTCAAACTAAGAGCTGAAGAAAAAGAAATGTAACTCACAAACTGATCTTATAGTTCATTCAATATAACACAGGAATGTTTTATTAGAGCAGCAAATGTCAGAGTGGAAATAGAGTACAAGTAGTCAATTGCATTTATATTAAAATGTCACTCTAATGAATGTAAAATCAACAGTCCAGGGAAAAAAGAAAACTTTCCCAAGCAGACTAAGGTGCCTGTCATCCCTTTTTGGGCCTAAAGTGAATGCCTACTACTTTTATCCAGGCCATGTCAACATGCTGCTTTCAGTGCCAGATGCTGTGTGGTTCGGCAACAGCTCTGGGCAAAAGTCCTGATAATGGACAGCTCAGGTATGTGCCAGCCTTTGGGTATGAATGGCATTTTGGATGGTAGAAGACGAGCTGGCGGGATCATGCTGGAGAGCACATCAAGCACATTAACATACTAGCATGTGATGCCAGGCTCGGTGTGTGAGATGTGTTCTGATTGTGATGTGTACTGAGCTATAGCCAGGCACATGTACACAGTGTGATAGGAAGAAAGCAAATGTAAAGTAAAGCTGCAAGCAGTGTTGAATGGGCTGCCACACACCCACAAGCCTGTCCTCATAGAAAAAATGACCACATAGGTCATCTGTACATGCCCGTATTACGACCGAGTGTTACGTTTTGACGTTAAGCCACCTTTCGCGGTTGAGTAAATATTGACACTCCGGTGTCTCAGCTGACACGTCACCATGAACAAACTTTTACCTAACACTATCCTTAACCTTAACCCTAACCATAACCGTAACCATAACCCTAAACCCGTGTTGTGAAAGTGAGGAAAAAGCCATTTCGCTAGGGAAAAGCCGTTTCGCGAATTAAATCACGTAATGCATTCCTGTCTCCTGTAGGGGCGCTAATGTAAATATGCTCTCATGGGTCGTATTCCGGTGCACGTTACATACGACCTGTGTGGTCGTATGAGTTTGAGGACTTGTTGCAACCACGCATGTCGGACTGCGGTACACGTCGAGATGTGGTGTATGTTGGGGTGTGACAAAAATTTCTAGGAAATGAGACTTGGCTGGCCAATATCAGCAATTATATCACAAGGCTTTTTGCAATGGTACGTGCAAACGTAATGGCTATAACTTCCTGCTACCAATAGTTGGTGCTATGACTATGACTCACTTTTAGAATGTTAATATTTGCAGACCTGGACTCTTGTTCAGTAAATCAAATTTGGGCCAACCTGTATCATATGCAGCTGAAATTTAAAGACTCTAGTTGCCATGGCGAGACATCAAAATCAAAAGGTGGCACTATGACCGGCATATTGGCATATAGATGTCATCAGGGCTCTGATCAAACATGTAAAGTTTGAGGCAGACTGGAACATGTACACACGTGGACAAAATTGTTGGTACCCCTCAGTTAAAGAAGGAAAAACCCACAATTCTCACTGAAATCACTTGAAACTCACAAAAGTAACAATAAATAAAAATTTATTGAAAATTAAATAATCAAAATCAGCCATCACTTTTGAATTGTTGATAAACATAATTATTAAAAAAAACAAACTAATCAAATAGGGCTGGACAAAAATGATGGTACCCATAACTTAATATTTTGTTGCACAACCTTTTGAGGCAATCACTGCAATTAAACGATTTCTGTATTTGTCAATGAGCGTTCTGCAGCTGTCAACAGGTATTTTGGCCCACTCCTCATGAGCAAACAGCTCCAGTTGTCTCAGGTTTGATGGGTGTCTTCTCCAAATGGCATGTTTCAGCTCCTTCCACATATGTTCAATGGGATTCAGATCTGGGCTCATAGAAGGCCACTTTAGAATAGTCCAACGCTTTTCTCTCAGCCATTCTTGGGTGTTTTTGGCTGTGTGTTTTGGATCGTTGTCCTGTTGGAAGACCCATGACCTGCGACTGAGACCAAGCTTTCTGACACTAGGCAGCACATTTCTCTCCAGAATGCCTTGATAGTCTTCAGATTTCATCGTACCTTGCACACTTTCAAGACACCCTGTGCCAGATGCAGCAAAGCAGCCCCAAAACATTACTGAGCCTCCTCCATGTTTCACCGTAGGGACAGTGTTCTTTTCTTCGTATGCTTGGTTTTTGAGTCTATGAACATAGAGTTGATGTGCCTTACCAAAAAGCTCCAGTTTGGTCTCATCTGTCCAAAGGACATTCTCCCAGAAGCTTTGTGGCTTGTCAACATGCATTTTTGCAAATTCCAGTCTCGCTTTTTTATGAGTTTTTTTCAGCAGTGGTGTCCTCCTTGGTCGTCTCCCATGAAGTCCACTTTGGCTCAAACAATGACGAATGGTGCGATCTGACACTGATGTACCTTGGCCTTGGAGTTCACCTTTAATTTCTTTGGAGGTTGCTCTGGGCTCTTTGGATACAATTCCAACGATCCGTCTCTTCAATTTGTCATCAATTTTCCTCTTGCGGCCACGTCCAGGGAGGTTGGCTACTGTCCCGTGGGTCTTGAACTTCTGAATAATATGAGCCACTGTTGTCACAGGAACTTCAAGCTGTTTAGAGATGGTCTTATAGCCTTTACCTTGAAGATGTTTGTCTATAATTTTTTTTCGGATGTCCTGGGACAATTCTCTCCTTCGCTTTCTGTTGTCCATGTTCAGTGTGGTACACACCTTTTCACCAAACAGCAGGGTGACTACTTGTCTCCCTTTAAATAGGCAGACTGACTGATTATGAGTTTGGAAACACCTGTGATGTCAATTAAATGACACACCTGAGTTAATCATGTCACTCTGGTCAAATAGTTTTCAATCTTTTATAGAGGTACCATCATTTTTGTCCAGGCCTGTTTCATTAGTTTGTTTTTTTTAAATAATTATGTTAATCAACAATTCAAAAGTAATGGCTGTTTTTGATTATTTAATTTTCAATAAATTTTTATTTATTGTTACTTTTGTGAGTTTCAAGTGATTTCAGTGAGAATTGTGGGTTTTTCCTTCTTTAACTGAGGGGTACCAACAATTTTGTCCATGTGTGTACAGGGTAGTTAGACAACACTTCCTGTTTCATGGCGATGCATCAAAGTTCACGGGACCACCATGCCCATATCGTTTGACATTTGCAAAAGATTTTGATAGCTTTTCATCATTTAGGCTTGTTGAATATAGTGGCCAAATTTGAAGTCTTGTAGAGCCCTGAAAATTAGCAAAAAAACTACAACAAAAAATCTCATAGTTTAAGCAAAATGGTAGACATCTGTTGGGATTAGGGTATGGGTGCCATGGGCTGTTTTGTGCACCCTGACGTGCTACGTATGCCTACCAAGTTTCGTAGATGTAGGTGAAATATCCCGCCCGTAGTAGATACAAATGTTGTAGTGGCGCTATAGAGCCATTTTGCTAAACACGTGGAAGACCCATAAAATATCAAATTTTTCACCAGTTCTGATATGTGCGCAAAATTCCATTAGTTTTAGAGCTTGTTTAGGCCTTGATGTGATTCTTTTGGTTGAAAAGTAATTCCCTGCATTCAAATAGGGTCCTACACACTGTCAGTGATTGGGCCCTAACAACATTGGAGAACAACAACACAGACAAAAGAGTGTACACCAATGACAGTAGCTTATTACGGTTATATTAAAAACAAAGACTGAGGTACATCGACCCTAGTGTCACGGTAATATGCTTACATTTACAAAACTAAGGAAAAGCCAATATGTGTGTCTGAATATCCTGAATGATGGCGCAAGTTTGAGTTTGCAATAAGCCCTTAGGAAAAAGCTAGACCTTGGAAACAGTTTTCCATGTAAATAGGAAAGTTCAGTGCATTGTACCAGTCCGATAGCTTGTTGTAGGGAGGTATAAATATTGCTTAGATGTGTGCAGTGAATGGGGTGAAATTTTCATACAGAATATTTTATTGATGTAATGATGTATTGCTGTTAGATGTTTTGAAAACTCTGCTTAATTTGTTCTGCCCTCCACTACCCCCCTGAACAGTGACTGCAACCACAGCACATGCTGTGTAGAATCTGAAAACCCCATTAGGTATCACATTTAATATGTGTAATTTTTTTTAACTTAGCATGATTGATATCTAATTATCTCAAAATACAACCCATAGCTGAGATTTAATATTAAATATCCGACATTATCTCCAGGTCAGTAGAGAGTCGGCTACAACTGTGGCTGACTCTTGTGGATAATGTAGCATTCAGAGTCATTTACAAAAACCACACAAGGAACATTATTTCTCAGAAAAGAAAGTTGAAATATCTGAAAAAGGTGGCAAAAATAAACCCTTCAGGACTGTCAAAATATATATCCAGGAGAGAAATAGGTTTCCGCGTAAAGCAACAGTAATGGTAACAATCAAAGAAACAAATAAAAAGGGTATACAGAAAAAAAGTCTTCAAGAACTCTGTAACTTTATGCCATTCACAGACTAATACTGCTAGAATTGCTCATTCTTAACATGACAACTTCCCAAAGAACAAGAAGTTGAACAAGCAGTTATAAATAAATGACAATATGAATTCAACTTCTTGCCCTGGAGCAAGACCAAAGTCATTTCTGATTCACTTTCCTGTTTTGCTGTTGGAGCAGTATTCTGTTTTACTGAGCATATGGGTGTTATTTTTGGACTTTATGACATCATTCATACTCATTATTGCATTTTTTTTACTTAAAATGCTGAAACAAAGAGTCAGTCTTGTTAAGGTTGCTGAAGTCCAACTATTACATGCTATGTGACAAATATCACTTTTACTGTCTATCGGCACTCTAACTCTCCATTAAAGCTTCTGTTTGTACTCAGTGAAATATTTAAATGGCATCAGCTAGTGAAATACAAATGGTCCAGCATTATTTCATATGTTATACACATTTCCCCACAAGGCACCCTGACTGCTGGGAGTCTCTGGAATAAGTTAGATCGTGACTAGAAGCTAACTGTCTGTTACTGTTGACCAAGAGCACGAACTGATTGAGGTAAAAAAAAGTAAAGAAAAAAGTAAAAAGAATTTGTACTGGGCATCCCAATAGCTCCACTGGTTGAGCAGGCGACCCATAAACAGGGGCTATAGTCCCCGACGCAGTGGTTATGGGTATTGGACAGTCCTCATTGTCTCATTTGTACTTGTTGCATAATGCTGCTGCAAGACCCCTGGGACAAAAACATGAAGACGAAGATAACATTAAATAATCAGAAACACAGTCTCGGCATTGTTAATGTGGTAAATGACTGTCCTAGCTGGAAACGGCTGATTTTTAATGGAATATCTCCATAGGGGTACAGAGGAACATTTCCAGCAACCATCACTTCTGTGTTCTAATGCTACATTGTGTTAGCTAATTGTGTTTAAAGGCTGATTGATTGTAAGAAAACCCTTGAGCAATTATGTTAACTCAGGAATAAAATGAGTTTTCATGGAAGACATGAACTTGTCAAGGTGACCCCAAACTTTTGAATGGTAGTTTACCTGCACTGGCTACCTTTTGAATGTAGAGTAGATTTAAAGTTTAAAAAAAAAAAAAAGTCTGTAAAGCCATGCATGGGCTGGCACCTGGCTACGTGTCTGAACTTCTCCTCTCCTATTCTACCTCTCGGCCTCTTAGATCCTCAGACCAGCTGCTGTAACTGTTCCACCCTGGAGGCTGGTGGGTAAAGTGGGATCCTGTCTATGCAGCAGCAGCAGCTCCAAAGCTTTTTAAAAACTGTCCTCTTCCAAATCGAATGTTCCTGTCCTTTAAACATCTTAAAATCAGAAGATTTACATGTTTTCAAGGGCTTTTGGTTATTTCTTGAATGCCCTTAGTATTTTAGAATTTCACATCTATTTTATTTTCCTTACACATGACGATAGTGTTTCCCATCGTTCTTGTTTATTTCTCCGTTTTGTTAGTGTTAATATTTCCAGTTCAGTGTCACGACCTGGCTCAAAGGAAGGACAAAAGATGGAGATGACTCATGGCAAATTAAATTTATTAAAGAAACTGAGTTACATGTGCCGTCAGTTCATCAGTAGTGTGTACCGTAAATGGATGTGTGATCATGTGTGTGAGAAAACAAAATAGCTTCACCAAACCAGCCAAAACCACACCCCAGCAAACCCGAGAGAAGATGAGCACCACTGCCAGCTAAAACACCAGTTTATATAGGAGCCAACCCAGGTGTCAGCCATCATGGCCAATGAGCCACTCTCCCAGCTCTAGCATTCAGCAACCAGCTGAACGGGAACAGGTCCTGAGGCTTCGGAGCTGTCACATCAGGTTTAGAAATGATTACTAGTTGATACATAATATATGGAATGTACAGTTACAGTTCTTTACACAAAGCAAAGAATTAAAGATGTATGTTGGAGACATGCTCTCATCAGTATACAAGTAAACACTAGGTGTTGGCAATACTACAAAATTTGGTTTATGATCTAATACCTCCTAGAGAATCATTAATAGCTTTGTCTTGTTGTGTCGTTCATTAGTTTACTGCATCATTAATAAACTTGTGAAAATATTTGTCAATACTAAGCAATATTTGAAATATTTAAAAGTCACAGCGACAACAAGATGCCGTTTTGGTTCTACTGATACTTTAGGTAACTTTCAAACACTTTACTGACAAACTAACCACAAGCCCATTTGTTAAAAGACAAGTGGCTAAGTGAGCAAAACCCCACAGCCGGTTATATTTAAAAAAACAGCAGCCCAAATGGGTTAATCAGCAGCAGTAACACACTGGTATGGATGTAATTTAAAATGCACATGCATCAGCTGTATTTTCATTAAGTATTACACATCTGGGCACAGGAACCATAGAGAATAGATGACGGTTTGGCAAGTGTTTGCCACTGCTGTTAGCTGAGATGTGCTGTATCCACTATGCTTTGGATTCAGTTTATCGAGGAAATTCTTCTCTATCTTGCACCTTATTTTTCACAAACTCTCTCACTGAAATCCTGCAGGTCATTTACTAAGCACAGAGGACTAAATCATTTATATAACAAAAGTTTGACTGGAACTTTGTGAGTTGGTTGTCACTTTGCTGTACAGTTGTGCAGTAATGTTACAGAGAGAAGTTTCTTGTTGGCTCAGCATATTGGACTGTGCAGATTTATTGCAAATGTTTAAGATAAGAGATGTCGCATCCATCCATACATTATCTGTATATCCCTTAAAGGCATTATGGAGGTTTTTTTTTTTTGTTTAATTTGTCTGATTCACGTAAAATGAATATACTGACCTTTAGTGGACTTGTATGTATGGTCTCTAAAAGAATAAAAAAAAAAAAAACTGTGGACATGGCAGGACCTGAAAAACATCAGCCAATCAATGCGCTCGGACCGAGGCGTTTGGTTTGCTCCCTTTCCTGTCAATCAAAAATCTTCCGGCTCAGGCCTAGTTACGTAGATTACGTACGCCTTGGACTTACGTGTTTTCTGTATGTGTTGCTTTGGTATAGCTTCGTAGTTCACTGGCGACTTGTTTTGCTCATCTTTTTTTACATAATGGCAGATAAAGATCCAGGGGGACCCAGCCGTAAAAGACAACTTCATGAGTGCTACGCAAGTTTCTGGAGGGGGGCGTTTCTTTGTAAATGTTAAGAGGGGGGAGGTTAGAGGGGGGTGAGGGAGAGGTTGTATGTGCGCATGCGCATGCTACATTCAAAGTCGTAGGAAATTAAATCTCCCCTAATGCCTTTAATCCTCATTAGTTTTGCGGTAGGGATGGAGTCTATCCCAGCTGACTTAGGGTGAAGGCCAACCTGAACAGTGTATCACAGGACTACATATAGAGACAAACAAGCACACTCACATTCACACCTATGGACAATTTAGAATTTCTAATTAACCCCAGCACGTTTTTGGATTGTGGGAGGAAGCCGGAGTACCCGGAGAAAGCTCACACATACACAGGGAGAACATGCAAACTCCTTGCAGAAACGTGCCGGCAATGCCGGGACATGAACCAGTGATCTTCTAGCCGCAAGGTGAAAGTGGTAACCACCGATCCACCGTGCAGCCTAGAAATCAGGCATTTGTTAGCAAATCAATGTATTTTGAAACTCTGACCTCAGACCAGTCAGTTTGGATTATATTTTAGATATTACTGTTAGAAATACTGAATTAAATGCCTCCAGTGTAGAGCCGGGCCAGCATTAATGAGAGCTGTGCTGCAGCATTTGCAGGCAGTTTGGAAAAAGTTAGACTCAGGTCATCGTTGTTTTATCCAATGCTGATCCATCAAAATGTGCCTCCGGCCCCGAATCTGATCCTCATGATCTGTTTGACATCTCTCTTGCTTTTTCCATAGTTGAAAACACACAAAAAGCATCTCTCTGAAAGATCTTTGCTGACTTGTCCTGTAGTCTGTTTTTTTTTTATATTCTCCAACCTCAAGAGTCAGGCATACTCTTTCATGACAATGATCATATTTTTTTTGATTTTTTTTCATGTGTTTTCTAACTAATCTGGAATTTCCACCAGTCACACTGGTGTCTTTGCTGAAGCGTACTGTCATTTATCTTAGCAGACGACTGCCAACTGTAATGACGGGACATGTTTTGCACTCGTACTGCGCAAACTGCCGCATTTCAACCAAGTGCTGTTTTGCAGTGGCCCAAATGAAAAGAAAAAGCACAGTCTGGCTGAGCTGCAAATCAGAAATTACACCCCAATTGTTGGTATAAGGGTATTTAGCAAACTGCAGACATAAAACTTTGCCTCTGGATGTGAGTTTTCCAGTTTTTTGATTAGAGAGTGGGTTTGAATTTTGATTTGGTCAAGGCTCTGGTTGTGACTGCAATGCTACAGAGAATCCCAAACGGGCCCAAGTGGACACAGAGGCTTTTGCAGAGTATGTAATTACATAGTAAATTATTCAGTGGGTCCAAACCAAAACATAAAGGCATTCATTTTCAAAACCAGCTTACAAGGAAGCCTCTGGCAGCACAGAGCCACACGCTTTAAAAAAACAGACCTTCGATGTATGCCAGGACCATGTACCTGGAAGTGGTTTATTGTTTTTGTAAAGAAGCATTTCTTTTCTCATGTGGCCACAGTGAAATGTCATCAGTAAATATGAACTAAACCAGTGAGCTGTATCTTGGCTTCAGAATCAAAATGTGGGTGTAAAATTGTGCTTCACGCAGCGACATGCATACCATAAAAGTGACAGCAGAAACTCAGCGATGACAGAAGGAGAAAGAAAGAGGAAGATATATTATGTGAGTCTGATGGGCTTGGCCATGACTTTGATTCAGTGTAAGCGGATCCAACCAGAGTGTTTGTTTAGGCAGAAACTATCCGATGGATCCTGTTTCTTAAAAACTTAATACGAAGCACAGTTGACTTCAGTGAAGAGTTCAGCATTCCTCCTCACTGGAACATCCTCTTCCACACGTAGCAATACAGGCAAGTTACTGGTTTTCAAGGCGAGCTGCCAAAAAATAACACATAACATAGAAGATTGGTCTGAATCAGCAAAATAAACTCATATCATGTTTTAAACTTCTGGGCCTGAGATTATTCTTTCTACTGACCTCATAACTTCTACCATGCACTTTAATTTGTCTTCATGCATTAGTATCCTGACTTGTTGGCCGTCATTTATTGTTGCGATAGTGATGATGATGAGACAATAGTTAGGTTTATCAGAAGAGGAGAGTATGGCTTAGCTGTAAATGTACATGCACAGAGGTATCCTTCAGGTTTGGAGAGTAATCCAGGTGACTTGGTACTGTTCCAGGTTGATTACTTTGTGAGATTCTGGTCTCCTCATACAAACATAACTACAGAAGCAACCCCTTTTAAAGTGGTAGCTCCATCTTTACTTCAAGTATGGACAGAAGAGATTCCAGTCAGTATGTGTAGCAGCGACAGCTAGACGAGGTCCTCTCTTGGGGGAGAAACCTCATCCGAGTGGCAGCTCTTCTTCTGCTCTTACCCTACTCACTAACCTAAAGTGCCATGGAGGAATCAACTAGTTAATGTTTCCTGCTGCAACCTTCTCTTTTTCAGCCTTCGTCCATGTCCAATCACTCCCAACTCGGTTTTTATTGACGTTTTGACCTTTTGCGAGCTATAACCAATCCGAGAACATGAAGTACATCATCAGCATAGGCAGTGTAACCAATGGAGGGAAAACCACCTTCAACAACCAAATGATCATGAACCTGCCCAACTGCTGTGTGGTCCATCAGGATGACTTCTTCAAGCACCAACATCAGATTGAAGTTGGTGAAGATGGCTTTAAGCAGTACGATGTCATCACGGCTCTGGACATGGACACCATGATGAGTACGATCTGCGCGTGGCTGGAGAACCTGGTGAGGTTTGAGAAGTCTCATGGCGTTAATAACACCCTGGATACAGAGATCGTCACAAAGTCCAACCACAAGGAGAAGGAGGAGACTAACATCCTTATTGTGGAGGGCTTCCTGCTTTACAGCTACAGACCTTTGATCAATGTGCTGAACCAACATTACTTTATTTCCATCAGAGTAGAGTGGGATTTGTGGGGAATTGGGCCCAAGACAGGAGCTGAAATGCAGGTCATGGTAATCCTAAATGCTTCGGTAAAAAAGCAACTGGACTTTCCTTTTAGTTCTCGAAGATATTTCACTTGTCATCCAAGAAGTGTTCATTAAGATGTGTTCCCTCTGTTGTTGAAATATCAAATCAACCTGTAAGGCTATATGTACAGTGCATTTCTTCTCATGAAAGTAACACCAGTAATCAAATCTGGTCAATTTGATCAGATGAGAACATTTTGAGCGGCCAAATCAACTAGTCAACCTGGACCCTACATTCCTACTTAACATGCACAGTATTTATAATTGCAATTGGAATAAACAAACAAGAAATATTTGGACAGTCTAGAAAACTAAAAAGTTTGTGGGTTCAAATGGTCCCAGCCCCCATCATGTTGAAACACTCCCTCCCTGCTCTTTGTCTACCTTACTTTTTCTTCTTTCACATGTTTCCACTCAGAGAAAGAGACGAGGAAGAAAAGACAATCTAGACTCACATGTTAAATTTATGCAGTGTTCTCTGATGTTGTTATCATGCATTTATGTGCTTTGTTACACAGAATGCTGTGGCAACCCTGGCCTTTAAAAGCACTTCATAAATTACAGCATTGACTGGACCAGACATCTCTCCATGTGAACTGCTGGAGATAAACTTGAACAGATGCAATCAGTCCAACAAATAAAGTGGCTCCATCTGGTTTTGTGAGGACTCTGGTGTTGACATTATTAAGTCAGAAAAACTTCCAGTGTGGTGGGGCTATTTTGGACTCTCCACAGAGCATCTGCTCTGCTTCAGCTTTAAACCAACGCAATAGTTTTGTCACAAAGCATTTATCATACATCATCTTGGAGTCCCTAATTAGCGGTAAATATCATTCCACCTTAATGAACACATAGAATGGAAGTTTTGGACTGTTAGCCAGAGAAATTGTAATTGGAAAAAAACTATATAATGCAAAACTATTTAATAGGATGGAAGCCAAAGAGACGTCTTTAATCAAAAATTATTAGGTGTTGTCAAAAGCTAGACCAGATCCATGTGCAAATCCGCCTGTTTCTTTGCTTGAAGGACTGCATTGTAGAGCTGAACTACTCTTTTGCTTGTCAAATTATATCACTGAAATGAGTTATTGATTGGTGCTTAAAGATGGTAAAGTCTTCACCCTCCATTGCTAAGTTGAAAGTAAAGCCAAATCTTGTCTGCTTCAATTATAAATCAAATGACAATAATATCCAAGAACTCCAGGCCCTGGGCTTGCTTGATTGGGTCCCCTAATTACCCAGAAGCCTTGTGGGGGTTGTTATCCCAGCAGAGTGTCTGTCACCACACGTCATGGCCTGGAAGGGGGCTGGTCTGAGGCGGCAGGGGTCGGAGGGCGTTTGTCAACATGTGGGCCTGCTTTCAGCATTGCTGATCCATGCATTGTATCACATTGCACTCATTTAAAAGGTCAAGACTTGTTGAACCTGGTGCCTTTTGCCCAGTCCGACCCCTGACCCGCTGTGGACACTTGCTCTGTTTTAATCTCCAACAATAGGAGCCTTTCAGAGCAGGGCAACCTGTAGAACATCTGTTTCTGTGGTCAGGAGCAGAGCAGAGCAGCAGTAATGGAAGGAGTTGACTGTAGATTCAGCTTTATCAGAAACATTTACCTTTCCCTCAGAGAGTTGATAGAAAATGACCAGCAGGCTTTTAATATGGAGTGAAGAACTGCTCAGGGTATTTTCTGTCTAAATGTAAACCATGTCTGACACTGTGCATAAAGGACTTAATAAATCTTCAGCAATTTTAAAAAGAATGTAAGATAAGTCTTCTAAGATTTAATGAATCCAAGAAGTAACCTTCTTTCTTTGTACTTCATAAAGCAATTCATAGTGTAATACGTGTTTTTCAAATTATTGCTACACCTTTTTTTTAGTTTTTTTTTTTTAATGCAATACCACTCTTATCATAATCCACACCTGCCAACAATTGCACTGCTGAGTCAAATTTGAGTATCTTTGGTAAAAAGTGTCCTGTTTTAGAAAATGAATTAGCCTTTTATAAAAAGTAAACCTACACATTTGAAAACTGTTATAAAGAATTGTGTCTGGGGGCTGAGTGCCACAGGTGGGGAAACTCACACATTATTGGTTGTGGTTTATGTGGAATTTTGATTGTTTGATTAGTTGTAGTGAGCTAGGTACTTTTTGCACCCCTGCAGCAAACATCCCTTTTAAGGTACGCTTGAGTTAATACTATCCGCTATGTTCAGTAATAGAAAAAACACACCGAGTGGCTCGACATGTATGGAAATTCCAGTGAAATCGTGTGAAAAAAATGTCTTTATAAGACAAATATTTTTACAGTAAGAACATACATGTTTATCACATCATAAGAAGAAACATTGCTTTTATAAATAATTAAATTGGCATGTGATAATTTATCGTCTTGTAATAACAATATAACACGATGCAAACTACATGCAGAAAGATCCCAGGTGCAGGCCAGGATGTGATCTGGGGATCTTCTAGCTGCAAGGGGACGGTGCTAGTCACTGATCCACTGCTCAACCAGAAAAAAAACAAATGTTCAAATTAAATCTTGTGAAGCACCTCGCATGCTGGATTACCAGCCTGACAAATTAAACAACTGCCTAGGAGCCTCTGACTCTCAAGGGCCCCCTAAGACCTAAAATATGTTCCAGGCTCACTTACTGATCTACTTAAACTCAACCTGAAAGAGGAATTGCAGAGACGCTCTGTGATAACCTTGAATGCCTCCAAAAGAAAATCTGCTTCAAGAAGACAAACTTTACACTGTTTACACTATTAGCGCCACAGTTTAGAAATATTAATGTTTAAGACCTTTCTTTATCCTAATTATGAAGTGCAGCTTGGAGACAAAGCACTGACCTTCAAAGCTGAAAAGTAAAGATAAATGTTCATTTGAGGCTGGCTTTAAAATTTAGTCAATCCCAACAGACATTCATGCCAAAATGTCCAACTGTAGAGCAGGAAAAAGCATGTTTACAGCCTGGTGCAAAAAACTGTTTTGGTCTATAGAGTTAATTTACTTCTTCATGACCACTATAAAGGGGGTGAAGTTTTACACAACTCACCCATTCATTCAAATTGCGTTAAGGCCTAAATTTATGTAAAATCAATGGTTTGAGTAACAGGAGGGTCCTGTCAGAAGACAATTCATGGCAGAGAGATGTTGGCGTGTTCCACCTTTCTGTTCATTCTTGGATTAGGAGGAGTCAGGCACTGCCAAGATGGTGATGGCTGTAAGCAGTAATGGAGGGTTTGTCCATCTGTACGTGCAATCTTTGCTTTGGACTATTTGCTCTTGCTCTGTAGGCGCGTTCCATTTCAGGGGCAGCTTTTCTTTTTTGAAGTGTGCAAAGGTGAAGCTTTAAGAATTCAGGCCTGGGCTGAACCTGCATGCCGTTCCTTAATGACAGACTTCACCACAGCATCATCCAGAGAGCCTGAACTGAGACAAAGCTAATAGTCCATTTCAAAGTTCTCTGTCAACTTGTAAAATCCGACATTTCCAGCTTTCTGGGAGTGTGCCCAAAAACAGCTGGGAAAAGTGTTAACTACCAGTGGTCAAAACTGAGAAACATTCTGGGATACTCAAGCTTACATTTCTAGTTTTCACATATTTTTTTCAGCATGTGATTCGCAGCTGTCAGTGTTTGTGTCTGTAACTTGTATTCTATTCAGCGTTTAACAGCATATCCAGGCTGCTGGTACAGGCCTGTCTCCCATTATTTATCTCTCACAGTGGCATTTTCATTGGTGCAGTTAATGTGATGTGTTTGCCAGTGACCGATGACCACCTAAACGCACACCTGCTGAGCATTGTCATATGATGTTTTCCCAACTTCACGAGCGGATGACGACTGCCCTGAACGCACCGTTAAGCAATTGTCTGGTTTAGCTGTATATCTCATGAGATGTACAGCAGCTGTGCCCTGCAGAGTCGCAAAAGATGGCCGTGAGCGACATCGAGCACGGTACAATACTTCTCTTGCTTGCTGTAAATTTCCTTAAGAAATGGCATTCATGAATTTGCACTCAATGTATTCTGCAAACCAGTCAAATAAACAAATTAAGGTTTACTACATTTTTTAATATGATCCAGATGTTTCTACATAGTATTCTTAAGTAGATACAGACCTCTAGCCTACAAATCTTAGGTCTTGTCATAATATTGTAGTAGATATTGACGTATACCAGTACTTAATAGGTGATGCAAACTGCTATGCATGACACAAATTACATACTTTACATCTGACATACGCCAAATATTTTTACCTGTTCGACCTGTGAACCCTAATTTTAAAATGAAATGTTCGCTCCTATCAGACATGCTGTTGCAGATGCAGGATTTTACCCAGCAACAGCACTGTGCAGATCATGTACCATGCAGATCCAGTTGCACATGTGAGCCACTGCCTCCTCCTATCGTGACAGGCTCAGAGCACCTCGGGCGCTGCGATGTTGGCAAGCCACAACAAGAAGTGATGAGCCACTCTAACAAAAACTGCTGACAGGCTTGCTTCTCTCTGCCTTTGTCAGTCAGGACAAAACTTTTTTTTTTTTAATGCATGTTGCTTTGTTGTGTTTTCAGTATCCCTCAGTCACAATTCTTTCAGTTTTGGATTTGTTCTGGGGGGGATTTCTTCTTTTTAAATCCATCCAGGAATGCTGCATAATTAATAGCAATAAATGCATTTCTCTCCTGTTATTATAACAGAAATAACAAGAAAAGTTTCAACTAGTTCTACTTTGTCTCTTTCCGTGCATTCAGGACTGTGGCAAATCAAGCCACATGGAGCCTTACCAACTGTCACATATGATTCTAAGCATAGAATCTCCTCAGACGTCAGAACTGTTGTGTATTTGCGTGTTGCATTCAGTTTCATTATGTCTTTTAGTAGTCCTATGAAAAAGGATTGCAATATATTACAATAAATGAAAACAACTCAAACCGATGATAAATAGCATGAGGTAATACCAGTATTGCATGCCTGCTAAGTGTAAGCATATTCCAGTGTCTTCGCCCTTTGCGTCTGCAGGGTAAGATGTTCCATGTGTTGGGAGTTTCATACACTATTTCATCAAGTAAAATGATGCACAGGTACCCTGATGTAATGACACAATGATGCTAATCTGATTAGAGGCAATGATACGCACCAAGAGGGGAGATGGATTGTGATGACGTGCTAATGATCCTTACAGAGATTGCCTCATGAATAATCTGATTGGTTTTTCCCCCTGGCTGAGATCAAGTTTTGATAAACAATAATTCCAAAAAGCGTATAAAGGGAGGGGTGTGTGGTTTGTTTCTCTTTCGTTTTTCACATGAACTAAAAGCTTCATGGCTTTCTGGATATACTCAACATTCTTACTGGCTCGTTTTTGGATGATGTTATGTACGCAATAAAACTTTTACAAGCTTGATCCAAAATTTATTTTGTAGAATAAAAAAAAAAAGCAGTCTGAATGTATTCACAGAGGCCATTCTGAGCATACACGCTGCGTTCGGACATGTTGCTTTATTCACATCGGTGTAATGATTTGCATTCACACCTGGGAGTGAAGCAGTAAAACTGACAGAAACTTCACACTGAGCAGATGAAATGCTGCATCTGGAGATTAAAGACCATTTAATAAACCTAAGCAGAAGTTATTAAAGAGCTGAGTGTGTAATGCATTTGCCTCACTGTCAACAGACTTTCTTTCTTTTTTTTTTTTAATTCCTATATTGGTTCCTTATTTCTCTCCATATGGCTGAAGCCCCCAGTGAACACCAGTGCGTGTGATTGAAATGATGTAAAGCCAAGTAGTAAAATTTTTAATGTGGGCTTCTCAAGGTCAGCACAGAGGTAACATATACTTGCAGCAGTGAGTGCACAGTGAACTGACTGGTATTATTCTGAAGTCATTGCATTGTGCTGTATTTTCAGGATCCCTTGATGTCATGTTTTGGGTACCTGTGTTTTAACCCAGCCCAAAAGTGAAAACTTAATCTTTTAACACAGGACACATACCTCAGTCTCCTCTGCCCCTTATCTCCAGTGAGGAAAAACTTCTATAGGTCTGTCATGGTAAAGGATACCCTGTGTGTATCTCTGATATGCCAGCAGCTTTGAATGATCTGAGCGAACATTAGCTTAAACAGCATTACTCAAGTCACCAACTTAATCAGTCTTTGCAAGTCCCTGAATCCAAAGCAGGCAACCCAGTATTTTCATAGCCTCTTAGTTGGATGTGCTAACACAATCCCAGTTATTACCGCAAGCACATTTACATATACAGGCTCAAACAGTAGACGTGTAACAGGATGTCATCAGTTGTCAGTGATCTCTAACAATATGTTCCCTGCAACTGAAGATTCAGTACTGTGAGCGAGGGAACAGCATCATGTAAATGTCTTTGGACTCAAGTTCTTAACAGAGCTATTCTCATTTGATTAGATTCCCTTGAAAATTGAATGCAGTCTTTTTCTGTTCCAACTTATGTTACTCAAAATAGTTTAAACAGAGGAAAGGCTTTGCCATTCAGTATGACACTAACAAACAACAATCATACCTTGAATTAAACAACATAATGAATGTAAACACATTGCTTAGAAAGTTAGCCACTTAGCTGTGCACCAGTTGTGTAATAATAAACATGCAAAATTTCATGCAAATGAGAAAGAAAACTTTAAAATCCATATGTGGGAGAATGGGGCTAGCAGATCTACATCTTCTGCAAAAAGGTTGATGCAATTAGGTCACAAAGCTGAACGCTCTCCACACCTCACACATCTTGGACAATTATATTAAACATGGAAAGATTATTTAAAGAACAAATAAGGGCTTCTTCCTGAACATCCATCTATCCATTATCTATACACCGCTTAATCCTCATTAGGGTCCCAGGGGGGCTGGAGTCTATCCCAGCTGACTTAGGGTGAAGGCAGGGGACACCCTGGATGGGTCACCAGTCCATCACAGTACTATAAATACAAGCAATCAGACTCAAATTCACACCTACGAACAATTCACAGTTACCAATTAAGCTCAGCATGTTTTCAGACTGTGGAAGGAAGCTGGAGAATCTGGAGAAAACCCACACATGTACAGGGAGAACATGCAAACTCCACACAAATCCGGGATCTTGTAGCTGCAAGGCGAAAGCGCTAACCACCAATCCACTGCGCAGCCCTTCTTCCTGAACACCTGAAGAAAATATAACAGGTTGTGTTGTTTTTGTTCGGCAACTGTGGTGCAGCGTTTGCTCATGTGGGCTTTGTGGTGTCAATGAAAATAAATTATGAAGTATCACACTGAATCCCATTTGTAGCTGATGTGCATTCTCCTCCTAGTAAAATGTAAAGAACAGGCTAAAACATGCTTTGCGTACAATCTTTTCGCCATGTTGTGAGGATAGAGCGATTTAACCGTGATGATAAGACAACGCGTTGCTGAAAACATTGGCCCTTGCAGCTTCCCTGCTTTTCAGTTAAGGGAAAGCACAGAAAGGAATGGGATGGTTGGTGGCAGTAAAGTTGATCGTAGGAGGGATAGGGGGACCAGTGTGAAAGGGAACAGCTGGGAATGGATGGTAATCTCAATCTGATAATGCTCATGTACCGTGCAACTGAGAATGGAAATATAAAACATGGTACCACAGACCCCACTCCCATTTTCCGTACCTGGCTTTCATTGCTTTCCCTTACAGTGTATGCTTCACCTAGATGCACAGGACAGTGATACATGAATGCAAAACACGAAGTTCCAGAAAAGAAAATTTCTATGAGGATCTTGTGCGGCAGGTTTGGGGAAAACAACTTTATTATCTGCAGCACATTTTTTGTCTGTTCTGTGTCTTTTGTTCTTTTCATCAGGTCAGACATTCCAGGATTGTGTTTCTGTGTCTGAGGGCAAATATGTCTGTGCAAACCAATCTTTCATTGTGTGGAGCTAAATGCAAAAAAAAAAAAAGAGAGAGAGCGAGAGAGAGAGAACATGATACACATTGTATACAGATAGTAGGAACATAATCTGACATCATATAAGACAGTGTGTTTCTCTGTGTATCCCCCCCTCATTAATTTAGTTTTCAATGTAATGCCTGTCAAACACATTGACAGATTTATGAAAACTGATTCAGTGCTTTACACACAATGGCGCTATGTGTGATATTAAAACTACCTCAAGGTATGGAGAAATTAAAGATAATATACCTCTCAGTACTTATCAGCATTTAATCCAAGGTATTTTAATTTTGTATGCCATCAGCACAGGTATGCATTAAACACTGATTTATGGGAAACTGAGTTTTATGTAGCAGTGAGCAAAATGATAACTTTTTTTAAACAATTAATCACTGATTTATCACACAGAGATGCACAAATGACAAGAACATTAGAAATGTAAACCTTTTTTTTTTTTTTTTTGCTTAAGATTTATCTTGCAAAATGAACCAAAACCCTGACAAAGCGGAACATCTTGGGTGGTTAAAAATAAGAATAAATATCAAACAAAATGTAAATCAAATTGGTGTGGAAAAACTCACAATCTCTCACTGATGTCCCGCCACCTAACATTGATGTGTTTGATGGAGCAAAATCAGAAGCCCTGTAATTAGCCTGCAGTTGCATGTGACTGCTTTTTGTTAAAAAAAAAAAAAAAAAAAGACTGCTTGGAGATATAGGTTTGTGACTTAACATTAAATGGAGCTCCCCAATGCAATAACTACAACTGTCAAGGGATGACTTTTTGCTGATAGACTTAAAGAATGATTGCTTTGAATTCTTTATTTGTATATTTAGCCTTGTGACAGACTGGTGACCCATCCACACCTCCTGCCTTCACCCTAAGCCAGCTGGGAAAAACTCCAGCCCCCCCTGGGACCCTAATGAGGATTAAGCGGTGTATAGATAATGGATAGATGGACGTTCAGGAAGAAGCCCTGATTTGTTCTTTAAATTATCTTTACATGTCCAAGATGTGTGAGGTGTGGAGAGCGTTCAGCTTTGTGATCTAATTGTATCAACCTTTTTGCAGATGATGTAGATCTGCTAGCCCCATTCTCTCACATATTGATTTTAAAGTTTTGCTTCTCATTTGGACGAGACCCCTGAGACCCTAATGCTGATTAGGGTTCAGCGATTATGGATGGATGGATGGATTTTTAATCTGCCAGAAGACATTCCATGAAAGAAATAAGAAGCCAGTGCCACAGCTAAGGATTTCCATCTTGATGCTGCTGCAGTCTAAAAAAAAGTTTCAGACCTCCAAGATTTCATATGTAACAAAGGAGCTGATCCTGTCTGCTTACAGGGTGGAACTTTCTGTGTCATTGTTTTTTTCTCAGAATCCGTGTCCACTTCAAACAAGTAACTACCAGTCAAAAGTTTGGACACACTTTCTCATTCAATGCTTTTTATTTATTAGTATTAGTTTCTACATTGTAGATTAATGTGGAAGATTCACATACACTTTAGTATTAATCTACAATGTACAAAATAATGAAATAAAAACCACTGAATGAGAATGTGTGTCCAAACTTTTCACCAGTAGTGTATAAACTGAGTTATTCCAGTTTTACAAATTACCATTGTGTATTGTGTATCTCACTTATTTAAAAGATTAGACTTTGATACATAATGTAACATAGTTAAATTGCATTGGATTTCATCTTGTAAGGATTAAATTTGTGTAAAAAAAAAAAAAAAAAAGGACAATTCTTCTGTGTTATGTGATCGAAGCTGGGTTTTGTATTTGTATAACTTCTGGTTCCAGACTGTTTAGGGGCACATTTTGCTGTGTCAGACCACACATAAGTGACACAGTACACAAAACATCATCATGGTCCATGGCCTTGCTGTCCTACTAACCTTAAACAATAAGACTGGCGCTGTTCTAGACTCTTGTTATTGTCAACAAATCCCATGGAAAGACCAACACTGTGTTTAAACGACTCCAAACAAAATGCATTAGTCTGGTTCTCGACATCGTGAGCCTGTCTGTGACATTCCCCTCTGAACTCACTGGTTGCTGCTCCTTAAAGTCTGGTCTAAAATGTATATAATTGCTCTGTAATTTCCTAAAACAGCTGGGTGTTGTAGCTTCTCTTTTTCTTAAACAAACATTGCTCAAGCAGGACTAATGTTTTTTGCTGTGTTGGTAGGGCCCATCTCCAGCTTTTGGTGCTCTTGGGAGAATGGTAGAATGGCATGTGTGAGATGAACTCAGAATAAGCTACAACGACGAGAATAAGCTTCAGTGCAATGAAGGAACACAACATGATGCAATATAAAAGCTTATCAATTTGCTTTTTTCCTACCGAGTCGCCCAAGAATTACGGTTCTACACAACAATGCTGCATTTTCAGTTCTGTTTTAAAAGAAAAGTCCTTTGTCATAGCAGGAAACATTTCCATCTTCAAAGAGCCACAAAGCCTGCACGAGAACACTGAAGTTTGTGTCTTATGTCAGACCATAAAGCTTCTTCTCCAATTTCTGGGTTACCAAGGTGACAAACCACTCTGTCTAATGTATTGCTTGGTTGCTCTTCAACAGTATTTTCAGTGGGACAGAGGAATATGCCACAGTAGTGCTTGCAGGCAAGGATTTCTGTCTTAATTTAATCGTTTCATTGGCTTTGTAAGATTAAAAAATATATTTTAAAATTATCATATTTTGACAGCAGCTGCATCTGCCACAAAGAATAAAATGCAAAATTCTAGATAGTGACTTTGTTTAATTCATTATGAGACATTAGCTGTTACTCAGGAGTACGAAGTGATTTTAGCAGTTCTGCTAACAGAAATTTTCTGGAGTTTTCATTTCTCGGAGCATCATTATGTTCACAAAATCCGTCTTTGGAATAGAGTTAAAGAACTTGTTGAGGCAGACATGAATGATGAGACCATAACTTGTGAGAGACAGATGAGTGGTTTCTAAATCAAATAAAGAGGATTCAAAACCCTGAGGATGGTTCCAGTTTCTGGGCTTTGGGTCATAGGAATGCAAAGAAAACAGTGCAGTTAACGGATTCTACCATGATCTAAGGGATTACACAACAACAGCTCTCCTAATGGCTTATTTGTTTATGACTCTAACACTTTTGTTTCCTACAGACAGAAGCAGAATTCTCTTGGCTCAGAGAGGAGTTACAACTCAATGAGGTTAGAAGCCTGATATTCCCCATGCAAACGATGACGAGCATGGACGCTGTATAGATAAGCAGAGGGGGCTGACAAGAAAACATTATGATAGAGAGAAAAACAATAAAGATGTAGGCCGACTGGAATGGATATTTGGACAATGTGGAGACAAATTAGCATGATGATAAGAGCCAGTCCCTGTCAATGCCAAGCAGATGACAACACTGACACCCTTGAAGCACTGTTAGTCATTAGAAGTAGTAATGGAAACACTGAGTGGAAATATCTACTACAGCATTCTCTGAAGAGTGCTCCCCCACCAGAGCTTAACAGAAAAAGCTGTGTTTTTCTTTATCACGGTAAATGAAGCTGACTGCTCCTCGGTATTGTTTTAGGAGAGCATGCGTCTGCATCCTGCCGAAGCGGGGCGAGAAACCATGTTGTCTTTCCTTGAAGTCAAGTTGGGCGTTCTCACATCTCCTCCCTGGGGGAAACTGCCTCAAAGAAATACGGCCAAGTCCCGTCGTTTCCCTTTTGGAATTTATCAAATGTGTTTTAGTTCATTCTGCAGCAATCAAATTTCATAAAAAAACAGGGGTATATAACTGTAAGATGAAAAAATCCTGGCAATAAAGAAGAGAGGACCTGTCATACAATACCATTTTAGTCATTACTTCTCAAACGCTGGCAGGCACTTGAAGTACTTTTATTGTATGCGTAGGTCTGTGTTTGAACTCATGCAGAGTGGGCTGTGCACAAGCATAAATATAAAGATTTGCGAGTGGATTTGATGAGGATCGCAGTGCGCTTGCTTGAATCAATACTTTTGAAATATATGCATAGCTATATGATGTTAAACAAGGGTGTTGCATGTGAATAAAACTTCTTACATTGTACTCATTGTGATTCCAGGCCACAACATGGATCACAAGAGCCAACATTTCAGCTTTGGTCTCCTACTGTGGGTGAGGGTGTAGTGCTTTGCTTTACTCCACTTTGATCATGGTTTTGAGTATCTTTATGTCGCGAACATCTGGTCCCAAGACTAATTTGTGGACATTTAACTTTACCACTGTTTTGGTCAGGGGCAGGTGAAGTGGAGCTTCTAAATTTCCTGTAGGTGTGAATGTGAGCATTCTCTTCAGTCTCTCTGCGTTAAGTCTTGACTGTATCGTCTTGCAAATGCACACATGAACAGCTGCAGACACCATGAACCTACAGTTGTTGTTGTAATACTTTCTAGTCCATTGGAGTCGCTGTGAAGGAGTCCATTCCATGCACAGTACATGCACAATATGACGTCTAAAGAGTAACTTTTGTCGCAGTTGTATTAGTGTCAGTGTGCTTTTGCTAAGATACAACACAAGCTAATACATATACACTACTCTTCAAAAGTTTGAGGTCACTTAGAAATGTTCTTATTATTGAAAGAAAAGCTTTTTTTTTATTAAGATAACATTACATGGATCAGAAATACAGTCTAGACATTGGTAAAGTGATAAATGACTATTCTAGTTGGAAACGGCTGATTTTTAATGGAATATCTACACGGGGTAGCGTGTTAGCTAATCGTTTTGAAAGGCTAATCTTCAGAAAACCCTTGTGCAATTATGTTAGCACATAATGTTAGTTTTCATGAAAAACATGAAATTGTCTGGGTGACCCCAAACTTTTGAACAGTCGTGTATATGTATACGTGAACAAGTTTTAATGTTGTTAATTTTATCTGTTGTTTGCTGTTATTTTTTATGTGACTATGCTACTGCCTTCTTGACCTTTGCGAAGAAGATCTCTGGTCTCAATGGGACTAACCTGGTTAAATAAATGCTAAAGAGAAATAGGTACAACAAATTCCTTTAATGCAAGTTCTTGAAAGAATTTGAAAAAGCGTGTATATGTGTCATTAGAATAACAAGCGGTAACTCAGATTTACAGCTGATATCTTTGAGTGTGAATTAGACTTGGCGTCTGCTGGATACAGGCAGCATCCTGATTGCTTGGCTCACTGTGTGCACAACGCTGCATTGTGCATACCAGACTAAGAGCAAATCGAGTGATGGAGCAAAGATAAACAGGTGGAGACAGGATCGCCATTATCTAGCAATGACGAAGGTTTTGGGTGTGCAATTGGAGACTAGCATTGTGATGAGCACAAACTGTAACGCAGAACCTACTCTTAAACGGCTTTTGTTCAAAAATGGCCTGCCAAAGCCTGAATTCCTCGTACCCAAACGACGCCTCGAAGGACAAGAAGAAGCCACAGTGATTCATAGGTTTACAGTTCTGGGGATGTGCCTCAAAAAGGGCTATTGTTTGACATTTATGCTCACCACAATGCGGCGATGGAGTCTGACAAAGCAAATGTCAAATGCCATGACTACAGTTTGGTCATTAACGTCATAGCATCGCTTTTCTTTAGGACCTCCAGTACAAAGGAGTAATGAACACAACAAAGTCTGGTTATTCAAAGTTTCTGATAATTTGCAAATGCTTAAACGGTAGAGTATCGCAGTGGACTAACTGATCAGCCCACACACAGACCTCCAAAATGTCCCTCACACTGACCAAAGCCTCGCTGTTTTTGTGTTGGACTGATGGTGTGGCAATGTGGAACCAGCCTGCAAGAATTAACAAGCTCTCTGTGAGGGGAGGGGTTGGAGGACACAAAGCTCAGGGCCAGCAGGGGAGCAACAAAGTCAGATATGCTGCATGTTAACTGGAAACCATGTTCAGACTCACTGGACTCTCTCTCCCCCATTAGACTTCAGTGAAACATTGATGTTGTTGTGCTCTTACACTTAAAGTCTGAATTGCTGTGTGGTGACAGCATGGCTATGTAGGCCTTCTGATCCACCCTTCTGTGTTAATATAGAGCTTCCCACTCATTTGGAATTAAACAGACATGGGAAGTTTTTTTAACACTGCCAAGTCAAGAGAAGAAGGAGAAGTTTCTCGCATTCTTCCAATATGGCATTTCTGTCTGGCACCAACCAACCAGGAAACAATGATTGCCGCCACTATAGTTTATAATCCCTACTAACAAATTCCTGTGTTTTCATACTCTTGTTATATAATTGGTAACTCCACACACGATTACTGAGGTCAAATTTTCCAGAAGCTAAAGTGTTTATCTTTGAAAAGACAATTTCTTTCTATCTCAGAGTCTTTTGTTTGTTTTTCCTTTTTCTGCAGCTGTTCTTGTAACACATGAGAACCCAAACGACTTTTCCCCAACCACTCGTAAAATGTAATCTGTGTAGCATCAATCTCCACCGTGATCCTCCTCTTTTCTGCAAATGTGTCAACCTGCTTTAGATAGGTGTCACATGATTGATTGCTGGTTTTTGCGTGTTGAGTCACTGGACATAACATCAATGAGGGAGAGGACACGCTCATAAAACTTTTACTGGAAACAGATTGTAGCATGAGGCATTTCATCCTTTTCTGCTGTTTGCTCCCATCCATCACTGGGTCTTTGAGAAAGGCCTGCTGAATGTGACAGAACATGAAGACTGCAACTGACACTTTACTGGCAGCAAAATGATAAGAAATGACTTTTGGTGTATAAAAGCCATGCCCTAAGTATGTGAGAAAAGAAAGCAAATCAAAACAAACTAAACTGTAAATCTATCTTTTGTATTCTCTCCAGAGCTAAAGATTCCTTTTCATGTAAAACAGCAGCAATGAAAAATAACTGAAAAGTGTCGCCCTGTTAAACACGTTCTGTCCTTGGTGGAGGTTGGGGCTGTTGCTAGCATTCTGACATTTACTAGAAACATCTGAGTTTTGCCATCAGTGCAGCGCCTTTGTGGTCATCTGCAAGTTAGATTAAATGTGTGGATGTGTTTGTTAGGAGTCACAGTACAAATTTGAACTCTTAAAACTAAATTCTGAAACAGTAAAAATAGACAATATGCTTCCAAAGATACATACTCTGCTCTTAAGGCCAACTTTGTAACACACTTCAGCCAGTTTCAGGTCCTTAAATGATCCAAATGACTTCATACACCTATTTGTATTGAATCTAAACGCCGTGTTACGTCTTGCTTGTCTTATGGGCAAAATTGCACAAGCAAGACCTGGTATTTTTCCTCTGGCAACTGAGGTTGAGCAAAATATTATGTGAGGGGTTTGATTTGGCAGAGGTGATAATGGTATGTCCCAAGTTGTGCTTTGTGTTGTAAAACTAGGATGACTTAACTTGCTTGGGTCTCTGAGTTGCTATTTAGCACCAGTTCTGTTTCTTCTCGTTGTAATATATATTGTTTCATGAACCCATATTTGCTGTGTGATAATTTAACTTGATGAACACACAGTTTGGGGTTATGCACAATTTAAACAATATCAGCTGAAAAACTGAAGAAAGAAGTAGGTTTGACACAAAGCTACATCAGGTCATGTCAGGTGATATTGTACTTCATCACTTTAACATCCAATCCGTTTAAACTATAAGGTTTGAGACACTTTGTAGGACTCTTGTATGGTGTGTAGAGAAGAGTGATTTAACAAGTACTCAACATTTAAACCACACACATACTATTGCGTAGGTCACCCTCATGCCACTAAAGCGACTCTGACCCATAGACATCTCTGGATGTCTGGGCGTGTCTCGTGGTGTCTAGAACCTAGACACTGGCAGCAAATCCTCTGGGTTCTGTGGGTTGCAGGGTTGGGTTTTTATGTATCAGGATCATTTCAGCGCATCCCACGGGTGCTTGATCAGATTGGGATCTGGAGAATGTAGAGGCCATGTCAGTGTCTTGTGCACTTTTTTGTGCTACTGGAGCTGTTTCTGGGCAGTATTGTTACTTTGGGCTGGCACATTGTCTTGCTGGGGGAGGCTGCTGGTGCTGGAGAGTAGCGTTGCCATGGGAGTGTGCTTGGTCCACAAAAATGCTTAAGAGGGTGACTCATGTCAAGTAACATGCACATGAATGCCAGGAGTCATGGTTTCCCAGCAGAACGTTGTATTAACCAGATGATCAATAACATTCACTTCACCTGTGGTGGCTGATTGGTATGTAAACTACTGTTCAAAAGTTTCTGGCCACTTAGAAATGTCCTTACTTTTGAAAAAAAAAAAACTTTTTTTTTTTTTTTTTAGTTGATTAAATTAATCAGAAACACAGTCTTGACATTGTTATTGTGGTATATGCCTATTCTAGCTGGAAAAGGCAGATCTTTAATGGAATATCTACATAGGGGTACAGAGGAACATTTCCAGCAACCATCACTCCTGTGTTCTAATATTACATTGTGTTAGCTAACCACGTTGAAAGGCTAATTGACAACTACAAATCCTTGCATGTTGGCACATGAATAAAAGTGTGAGTTTTCATGGAAAACATGAAATTGCCTGTGTGACCCCAAACTTTTAAATGGTAGTGTATGCTCATGTTAATGACAGAAATTATTATTATTTTGCTGTGTAGGCATCCTTATTACAATGTGAGGAGCTACTGCTGCTGTGATGTTGTCATCTTAAAATGATCAACACTGTTTAAAACAAGGGGACTTCAGGTGATGTATAGTTCATCAAATTAAGAGTGGGCTGAAGCAGTTCAAATGGCAAAATTTTCAGTTTGTGTTAAGGCAATAATAAGACATGCAGTATTTACAAAAATAAAAAATAAAACAATGAACAGCAAGATGTTTGTGCATCTGGGACAGGGACCTAGTTCTTGCTGCAAAGTACTATCCTGGTGGACTAAGCCAAGCTAATCAACTATTATCAGAAACTCCAAAATAAGTAACCAAGTATGACTTCTGTCAGTTCTCTCATCTAAGTTTCATATAAAAGAAAATAAGGATAATTTTAAAAAGGTGTAACTATTACTTTACATCAACAAATGGTCTTAAAATGTTGGGACAGGACAATACTTAGCCTTTCTGGTAGATTGTACTGCAACATTTCGAAGTCGACATAAAGGTCTGAAAATGTGAATATGCAAGTTACTAAAATATTATTCATTTTGGACAGTTGATGTCTGAAAATGTATGTGGATTTGTTTCTGGATCTAATGTACTTTTTTTTATTTCATCGTGTTCAGTTATACTAGTAGATGCAAGGTTTTCAGACATTTCTACAACCTCCTGTATCATAAAGGATAATGATAATTTATCCAGACCTGCAGAACTATGGCCAAGGGAAAAACTATTAGCGTGATTTCTTTATGCCTTCATGCTATGTGCATCAAATACACGGTACATCCAATTAATTATTCTCACTCTGATTTTAAAGAGACCACCTGGTAAAAGTATTTAAGTGCTGCAAACCTCAATTTAACATTCTCATACTGTTCACATTAGGGAGGTAGTGTTTGTAGGCCAAGTCAGTTTTAAATAGATGCTGTTTTTATGATGTTATGTCTTTGGCAAAATGAGCACCAATTACTTATCTGGACGAGTCACATTTTAACAGGCGTTTCAGCCCTCCTTTCATTGCCTTGTAAACTGTGTCCTGTCCTTTTCAGAGTATCATGTGGTTTTGCTGGCATTAATGAGTTGCTTCCTTTGGCTTGTAATATAATGATGTCACCTTCATAAACAGTGTTGATTGCCAGAGGTCTGAGAAAGAATAGATCCCACAAACCTTTATTAAAAAAGACCTCCAGCATAGTGTATTATATATTGTTAGTCGCCCTTAACAGATTTGTATTTTTTGTGTGTTGGTTAATTGTAGTCATAAGCACAAGATGGAGGGAATTAGACTTCTGTTATGAAATATATCTTATCTTAATATACAGAATTACAGAGTAAAAGAAAAGCCATAATGAGGTTTAACAGCACTGAAAATGTGGATATGTTTTGTATATGCAGAGATATCATGGCATATTTGATGGGATGTGAGGCTGGCAGCTGGTTTGATCCATTGGTGAACACATTTGGTTTAGGTCTACTAACACCAGCGGCTCCTGGTAATGGTGCAGACGGAAGTAAGATCCATCCGAGACTCAGCAAAATGCAAATTGTGCACTTTAAGTCTTCTTTCATGTTTGGAAATATCTAAATTAGTCAACTCTCTCCTGTGTCTTTGTTTTTCTCATGTGGCACCACTTATTTTGTCAGACAAACCAAATGTGACTAATACCACTCGATTCTCTTGCACATTAGTTTACTTATTTTGGGCAAGTGTTAATACTCCAAGTATTACATGGTTAGTACTAGTTTTACTTCATCCTGATAGATCCTAGCACTGAGCACCAGCGAGGATCATAATTATAGGGCTGCTGTCCAGCATATGTGCATGAGAATACATTTTTGACATCTCCATTGTCAAAATTACTTATAGGATCCATTTTTCTTTCAAACATTCCTGTTACTTCTGCAGGGCTAATAATAACCACATGTACAGCTGTTGTTATTTCGTGTGTAACCAGTTAGCACGAGGAAGATAATTTCCCTCTTATTAATCCTGCATATTGTGACTAACACTCTGATTAGTCTGTTGTTCCATCAAACAGGAAAAGGAGCTGCCAGTGGGCCTGCTGCACGTTTGCTGACTGAGCAAAGACGTAGGCGGTGATTCCGAGGTGTGGAACCAGCTAATTTTTGTGTTTCATGGACACATTAAGTTAGTTCCAAGATGCCGCTTTTTTATTCCAGTGAGAGTTGCTCACTAGATCATACGCCAATAAAGTCTTCCAGGCTTCCTTGGACATTCACATCTTTGGGCCCATAAAACAAGTCTTTCTTTGACTGAGCTGGCTGACTTCCTGCTGACTCCCTGAACATATATATATATATGGCTTGAAAAACTGTAATTTTGGAATCTTATGGCTCCCAGAAAAATCTCTCCTGCCTTACTGAACTATTTCATTTCTCATGAAGTTTGAGGGAAAGTATAATCCCGTCTGGCCCAGTGGGCATCATGTGCCCGGCAGTTCCTATTTTGACCGCTACTGCAAATAAGAAATGTCCAACCTGAAGAAACTGTTACAGCTTCCTTAAAGGAAGGCTTTGCTGTCCTCATTTTACTCGATCAGGATTTACTGGGATTACTTAGACAGGTTAATTTTCACCATTAAAGCTGATGGAACCTCACCAACATCGACAATAATATTTTAAGTGTTATCCCTCAAACCTGATTTGTGGTGTTAAAGCCAACCTTTCTTTGGCAAAAGGTTCACAGAAAGAAAGGTATTTATTTTTGAAATCAGGATTTTGCCAAGAACAGAGCGCACCTTTTCAATGGCCCTCATGAGAGCTCTTAGTTTGATTCTACGCACATCATTATTGAACATATATTGAAATATTGCTGGATTTCTCAAATGTGCTCCCAAGAAAGGCCAGAAAGCTGCTCTTGAGAAGCACCTGTTACTTACACCTCTATTCCTCTTAGTTTACAGGAACGTTGTATTTACAGTGTTATAGATTTGGGTGTGGTTGCGAGTCCCACTTGGAGCAGGGAGCAATGAAAATAGGCCTTGGGGTTCACATACATGCACTCCCACATGAACTTTTTATCGAGGATGTCAGAAGGTTGTCGGAAGATTACACGGGGGAAGCAAGGTCGTGAAATTTTACTGCAAACACATGAGGACAGGACTCACTTATGCAGTCATCAGAGACACAGAATACTTTATTGCAAGGCTGGTGTTGCACAAGCAGACTATTAATTCCCCGTCTGGTTTGTTAAAGTTCAGGGAGTATGTGAATGTGTGGAATATTTATTGAGCTGACCTCCAAATATGAGTGTGGTTTGTCAGACAAAGCAAAAGGCCATTGAACAGTTGAAGTCAACCAGTTCATGTTGTTGGGGTTAGTTTATGTGCGCACTTAACTTGAAAAATGACTAAGCAAACCTCAACAATAATCCAGTGCAAAGCAGTGGTCAATTCAAGTTAAAAAAAAAAAAAAGCAAACATGCAGAGCACATCATTCAAATCTTTTTAGTGCTCTGTAGAGCACACAATGCAAATGGTTACTTAGGTTTTGCAATGACCCTTTAGTGACCATACTATACCAGGAATCAAACTTTACATAGATAGTTCCAAGAAGTTGTCATTTGAAGGGTATAACCAGTAAGAAAAAACAAACACAACAGTTACACATTGTGCTGTGAGTGTTTCTTGCAGGGGTAAGAAGTGGTATAAGCTGAAGCAGCTCAGATTGTTATTTCATCAGCGGTTTTTAAGGGGATTTTTACTGGTGTTACAGAGCTGAAGATGACGGCTGAGTGCAGCCTTCGGGAGCCTGGATTTGATTTATGTCGACTGGTAGCCTAGCTGTCGATCACGAGGGCAAACAAGACTTGTGGGAAAAAACTTGAAGTGAGCTCTGGCCTTCGGTAACAGGGATTGATTTGGAACACTGTGAGCTCGATCTTGTTGGTGCACCCAGTTCTGCCATCTTCACTTTTTTGTTTTTTTGAATAGGTACAAATTCACAGTGTGGCTCTACTTTTGCTGTAAATGCCCAATTTCCTCTCCTAATGTGTTTGGGTGTGCCTTAACTGAGTGCCAATGTTCAGGTTTTATATGCATTGTAAGGGAACATTTATGTTCAGAGTCAATACAAACATGCACAAAATCTTTACAGAATTAATTGGTGGCTCGATCTCAGCAACATTCTTTTTAAGTTGTTTTTTTTTTTGGCCTTTTTCAGCTTTATTGACCGGATAGTGGTGAGATAAATACAAGAAAGCGGGGAGAAGAATTGGGGAAAGGCCTGCAGCGAAGGGCCACGAGTTGCAATATAACAAATATTCTCAAACTGCTTTGTGCTCCATAATGGCCATTTGTTAAATCAGAGCAATTCAGCAAAGTTCCAAACTAATTCCTTTGGTTTGTTGCCTATGAAACCCTGGGAGACTACATGATATAAAGTCTGTCATTGGTACACTGCAGTTTCAAAGTGGAAATGTTCAGTCATCACACTGACTGCTTTTTATGCTCGTAATTTGTCTTCTAACGTATAAAAGATGTGAGAACAGCTATATAAAGTAATGATATTCAATCTTCTGTTTACAGCATGTTGTATTACTCTCACAAGACTGAAAATATGTATTAACGCAGCTTAACTTGGGTGTAAATGCTTTGCTGAAATGAGCCTCATGATAATGCAACATGCAGATGGCTGGCCTCGATCAACTTTAACCCAAACAAGCACACATTTTTTACATAATTATCTTGTGGCCTGCTAGATAGACCGACATGAACTTCCTGCCAATAATTTTTATTTAACCACAGGCTGGGAATGTTTCAAAGACGAATTAACTGTTAGTGTCCTTGACATAGATAATATATCTAGAATACTGGCCAAAGCATTTGGCTAATTTTTGGTAATGAAGATCTGTTTACACTGAATTTTAGTTCAATAGTTGGTCTGATTCCTGCTGCAAGGACACTGCTCACACTTTAAAACAGTATTTTTGGTTTTCCACAGATGTTTTTGTATATATTGAATCATTCATTTTATACATTTCCCCTTTTTAAAATGAGAAATAAGTGATGAAATGGCCTTTTAAAATGAATAATTATGAACCCATTGCTGCCGTTTGATATCAAATGCTTTTTGGATTATTTCATTAAAAGGCCATTTTATCATGCAGTGCTACAGCGCCCCTAATATGTGAACTTTATTTTAACTTACCATTGTGTACTCAGACCTTGAGTCATGACTGTGGAAACAATATCTCTTGCACACACATACTACCCCTTTTCTCTACATAGCTTCAAAATGCTTTATGGAAACTTTTTTCCAAGATAAAATCCTCCACCAAAGATCTGAGGAACATGGCCCACTTGCTTCAAACAGCCATGAAATTGTAGCAGGGCCAGATAAGACCTGATTAGACTTGCTGTGTTTGCTGCCTACCGTCACGTTCAGCAGTACCACCTGCATCTTCGAACTCTTCAACAGTCTAACCACTCATCCACCTCCCTGGGAAATGCTGAATGTGCACTTTCTCTCCTCACATCTGTGACCTCTTGTGTCTCAGTGAATACTGTCTGCTCCTTCTATCTCAAACACACACAGGCACTCAGACATAAACATGCACACACATGCAGACACACACTTCTTTCAGCACGGCCTGTGCCTCATGTAACACACACGAGCACACACACACACACACACACACACACACACACACACACACACACACACACACACACACACACACACACACACACACACACACATGTTTGTACTTCTATCTTAGTGAGGACATCCATAGGCGTAATGCATTTCCTAGAGCCTTACCCTAACCTTAACCATCACAACTGATTGCCTAAGCTTAATCCTTACCCTAACCCTAACCAAACCTCAATTCATACCTGTTCTCTAAAAACAAGTCTTCACCCTCAAACATGGCTGTTTCAAAGTGAGGACCGGTCAAAATGTCCTCACTTTGTAAAAATGTCCTCATTTTGATAGTTAAATGCAGAAAATGGTACTCACCATGTAGCAAGTACAAGAACACACACACACACACACACACACACACACACACACACACACACACACACACACACACACACACGCTTTTCTCCTCAACCTCAAATCCTGGTCTTCCCTGCCCCCATTCTACCACTATGTGGTTTTAACTTGAACCTGTTACATGTGTGTCACACAGGCAGCGTTCCAGCACAAGCTATTTTCCAATTGCAGTGGCAACCATGTGGAAGTCGGCTCAAGTCCCGATCCTGCCAGGAATTAAATAAGATGATCATTTGTTAATGAAGTTAGATTTAGAAGTGAAGTTCATCATCTGCCATGTGTTAAACTTCAAGTCTGAATTTATGTGAGCTCTCATGTGTTTGGTCAGGCACAGCATACATGCAATTACAATTCCAGAAGTCCCCTCCCTTGTTTGGAAGAGGTTCATAGCCACAATGTGTTTTCCACAACAGAGATTAATCCAGAATTGACCAAATATAAATCCTTAAATATACTGCCGCATATCAAATAAATTGTTATAAATAGCACCCGTATGCAAACAAATGCAGATGTTTGGACTTGGACTTGGCTCTCTAAAAAATTGCACTGATTCATGTTTCAGTATAGAGAAGTTTCACTTTAATTAGGGACCCATCAGGTGCATTAAAACAACAAACCTTGGAGCGAGCTGATAGCCAAGTGGCTGGGGCACATGCCACATGGACACAAGCAGTGGATGGCTGGTTTGATTCTCAAACAACTGGACCGTGTGCTGCATGTCATCATACTACTCTCTCTCTTAGTTTCCTGACTGTTTTTCATAGTAAATAGTAACTCCAGTAACAATGCATATATGCAATTTAACAAATGCCATTTTCAGAAATAATTACAACCACTGCTAGGAACACTGTACTCATGGAGATCGGCAATGCACCTAATAATTTAGTTTTGGACTTCAAGCTGATAGCTAATCAGTTCTCTACAAAAATCTAACCAAAAAATTAACAGTAAGCATTGGAATACAATCAAAAATCCACTGAGTTTGGCTTCTAATTGCAGATAATGTGCCAAATGTTAAATCTTGGACATTGATTGAATCACAACACCACGTACTGGAGCAGCTGCAGAGCAAACTGCAGCCAATGACTGAACGTAGCACAGTGGAGCACTGTAAAGCAACGCGACCTGTGAATAAAGTAGCAAATCTGCAGGCCCACTTGCTGCTGTACTTTGAAATCTTGTCCAAAAGAATTACATTCAGAACAAGTAACAAAGCAACACCTCCCTCTGCAATGACCACGGGGATTCACCAAGTCTACAATGAGGGAAAACCACACAATGTCCTCTTCAGTTCACAGTTAAAGCAAGGCAAAACTATTTTTTAGAATTCAGTCTAAGAAGTCCATTGAAGATATGTGGAAGGAGCTGAAACATGCCATTTGGAGAAGACACCCATCAAACCTGAGACAACTGGAGCTGTTTGCTCATGAGGAGTGGGCCAAAATACCTGTTGACAGCTGCAGAACGCTCATTGATAAATACAGAAATCGTTTAATTGCAGTGATTGCCTCAAAAGGTTGTGCAACAAAATATTAAGTTATGGGTACCATCATTTTTGTCCAGGCCTGTTTCATTAGTTTGTTTTTTTAAATAATTATGTTAATCAACAATTCAAAAGTGATGGCTGATTTTGATTATTTAATTTTCAATAAATTTTTATTTATTGTTACTTTTGTGAGTTTCAAGTGATTTCAGTGAGAATTGTGGGTTTTTCCTTCTTTAACTGAGGGGTACCAACAATTTTGTCCACGTGTGTACAGTATCAGCCAGACTCAAAGGAACTCCCTCATTGTACTAAACAGTGTATATAGAGTTAGCATTTCTCAGCTCTCAAGATAATGTTTGGGTTAGTGGGGATTGAGATGACTCCTATCAGGAACAACTGTAATTACATGGTCAGTCCTTCTCCAGTGACAAGTTTTGTATCTCAATAACATGTCCATGTGGTGTTTCTTATATGCTGAAGGACAGAACATAGTAAAATAAGCAGTCATAACATTTCCACATTGAAGCTACAACATACTGATGACAGACTCAAAAACATAGATTAAGATATATGAAGTTACTCAGTGAGGTCCATCCATCCATTTATTATCTATACACCACTTAATCATCATTAGGGAAACGGGGTGGGTTGGAGTCTATCTCAGCTGACTTAGGGTGAAGGCATGGGGCACCTTGGACAGGTCACCGGTCTATCTCAGGGCTACATACAGATACAAACAATCACACTCACATTCACACCTCAGACAATTTAGAATCATCAGTTAACCTCAGCATGTTTTTGGACTGTGGGAGGAAACCCACGCATGCACAGGGAGAACATGCAAACTCCATGCCGAAAGATCCCGGGAAAGCCAGGACCTGAAGTGGGGATCTTCTAGCTGCAAGGCAAAAGTGCTAACCATCGAGCCACTTACTTGAGGTAGTTCAGTTTATTTCAGTGTTGGCTAGGAAGGCTGTAGTGAGTAAGTGCGTTGGTGCTCAAAGTTTTATACGTCTGGAAATAAAATGTTCCACTGAGAAGTCTTCATCAGTTTGAAGAACAGGATTATCTGAAGTGACCATAATGTCAACAAGTATGCCACCATTATCGGTAGTGCAGTACTCACAAATTACAAATGGGTTTGAAGGGTTTAAGTCAGAATAATACACAATACATATATCTTCAATCTTAGTCAGGGCTCTTGGTTTTCTTTTCAACGAGTAAACATCAGTAAGCTAAATACAAAAGTCAAACAGAATAAAAATACAAAAATAAATATTGCATTTTCAGTTATATTTACGCCATGGCAGCATGTTTGTACTACAGACTGCATTTATTCCAGTAAAGCAGCAAAGAGAAATCTTAAGCAAACATGAAAGGAGTAAAAGAAGTCAGTGAAAATAAAATGTCACTCAAAAACATGCAAACTCCATGCAGAAAGATGCCATGAAGGCAAGGACGTGAACCTGGGACCTTCTAGCAGCAAGGCAAAAGTGCTAACCACCACGCCACTGCACAGCTGTTGAATTTACAATTCAAGGAATATGCAGTCTTTTTCCAAAACACAATAGAACATGTGGAAGAATTCATGTATAAAATAATGATGCTTAGTGATGACATCATCTGTCAATGGCTCAAACATAAGTCATACTTTTGACTCAGTACCATCTGCAGGTTGGAAGTTCATTTCACATGGGAGCGTTATCTCATTAGCTACTCCTTGCTACACTAGCAGTGAGGACAAAGCTCCGCACAACTGGATTTCACAAACGGCTTACTGCTAATCCTGCAATTGCAGATTGCCTGATTTTGCACTTCCTCTGGTGAAATCCACAAGCTCCCAAAGTGGGAAACCAGAAGTCAGTGGATTCCTGTGTCTGTTAGCTGTTTAGGAAAATGATGCATTTTCTCAGGGCAGGGTACATGTGTGAACATGAAAAAAGACATAGAATTATGTGGAATGTCAGTGACCAACTTCTTTCTCCAGTTTTATTCTGATTGTATATTTAACAAATTTCTAATTTTTAAGTCTTTATTAGTGATTCCTCTATTCAGCTCTCTAACTCACACAGATAGGTTCACATAGTTACATATGGTTAGGGTCACTGTTTTTAAGTTTAAGTATCATCTTAACATTGTGACTAATTTCTGTTAGCTAAGATTCTACCATGGATAGTGATGTAGTAAGGAGACATGTCAGGAAACAATCTTTGATTACAGAATTGAAAATAAATCATCTGGGGAAAATAAGTGACTATAGTGTACAACTAGTTGGTCAGTCTCCCTATAATGTGGGGACAAAGAAAATTTTGAGAGGAGGTCTTTTCTTTTTCAGACTCATATTGTTTGTGAACTGCATGTATCCCTCCTAGAGCTCCCCCCTCATCAAGTGGCAGCACAATACTACATAGCAGGGCAAAGCCCCAAAAAGTGATGTCATCCACTGAGAACCTAATCCATGACCAGGATGTTGAAGGATCTTCCCCTCCTCCTTCCTTTGCAACAGAATAAAACGAACAAGGGCCATCACCGAAACCAAAAGGAGAGATTAAGTTTTTCTTCCGAACAGGATGAACTTAAATGAACTGGTTTAAGAATCCCTGACTCAAACAAGGGTACTTCCAAGGACAAGTGAGGACTGCATTCCATTTGCTCCTGCGAACGCCACCGTGTCACCTCACTCAAAGTGTGTTCAAACAATACCAGATTAATGCTATGCAGTAGTAGATAGCAGAATATTTCATGTACTGATGAGCAGGAGTCCTTCCAACGGGCAACATTAACAATACACTTTTTGGAGGTGAAAATGTGAGGTCGCAATGTAATTGAGTATTGTGGAGAATGCCTTATCCAATCTGGCGGTTATGATTTGTTTTATTTTATGGAAGAACAAGGGAAATACAAACCACAAAATATTAAAAAAAAAAAAAAAGATTTTATCCTAAGTACTCCACCAAGGCTGTTCATTCCCTCATATGGCATTGTCAGAAATGCAGCATTTGTTTATTAGTTATTGAAGATCAGAAATCACAGTAACATAGAATGTGGTCATTTAAAGTAGATGTACATATAAACCTTGCACTGAGCACAGGCATGTATTATGCATGTGTACTTCATGCATGGATACTGAATCACGTGACCTAAATATCTAGTGGGTGGTGGGAATTAATGAGACTTGGAAACACCCCCACAATTTAATCAATTGTTTCTTGTATCATTTCCAATGGATAACTCTCAATAAGTCCTGAGGCTGATTTGTAGTAGGATCGCAATCATGTGATCGTCAGCAGGCTGCTGACATAGCATTCACTTGTAGTCATAGTTACAGTGACCCTGTGCCGCTATCTGGCGATGATATAGAAATCTTTAACAAATCCATGCATCCAAACTATAAGCTGCATCACTGTCAAAATCTAATCACTTAGTCCTTGTGTCATTTTGGACCTTCCCTGAAAATTTCATCTAAATCTGTTAGTTCATTTCTGAGTAACAATGCTAACAGACAGACAAACAGACAGGCAGACAAACCTAACTCCACTGGGTTCTTTTGCAAAGTAATTATGACAAAGAAGAAGCAGTAAAAGTATAATCGAGCAAAAAAAAAAAAAAAAAGAACACTTGATGAAAGGGAGAAAAAGATGGTTGCAGTTCATATAGAATGCAGGGCTACACGTCCCTCTATCTCATCTTATTTAATGCTGCTTTTGGCTGTGCCCTGAACAGAAACAAAGCTGCACTGCTCAACTCTCTGCTCACAGCGCACTTGACACATATTAATGTTAATTTCAGATGCCTTGTATTCAGCGATGGGGTATTGTCCAGGAGTTTCCTGCCTCAGAGTCAGAGGGCTAAGAATTCAGGAAGGTGAGATTAAGATAACAAAGCTATTAGTTGAGAGTAGGTGATGATTAATAGTCGGATGCCTGTGTGAGGAGTCTGAGGCGTAAACACACATGCAGCAGCTCAGAAAGAGAAAACTTCGTTCGGAAATCAACTGCAGGAGTTTGAATTCTTTTTAAGGAAGTATTCAGTAAACATGATATACACTACGGTTCAAAAGTTTGGGGTCACCGAGGCAATTTTATGTTTTCCATGAGAACTCACACTTTTATTCATGTGCTAACATAATTGCACAAGGGTTTTCTACTCATCAATTAGCTTTTCAGCACCATTAGCTAACACAATGTAGCATTAGAACACAGGAGTGATGGTTGCTGGAAATGTTCCTCTGTACCCCTATGTAGATATTCCATTAAAAGTCAACCATTTCTAGCTAGAATAAGTAACTGCTTTTCTTTCAAAAATAAGGACATTTCTAAGTGACCCCAAACTTTTGAACGGTAGTGTATTTGACAACAACAGCTATCTTGCCTCGAGTTCTTATTTTCTGCATGACATCTTCCAAAACTTTTTATTAGCTCATATGGCACACTGATGTCTATTTATAGAACATATGACATCTACTTTAAGGACATGTTTACGCACATTCTTTTTAGGAGTCGGTGAATACATTTGAGGCTTCAGCGTCTCGGTCTGTTTGTGCGTGTGTGTGTGTTTGTGCATGTAAAGAGAGAAGGTACGTAAATTAGAGATTATGCACAAGTTTGTGGGGTTGTGGGGTTAACCTCTGATTAATTGCACAGCTCCAGTCGGTTGCGGTAAGGGCACGCTACTGTAATTTTGCAGCTGCTTGATTTCAGCATATAAAACATGCAGTCCAATTGGCCTTCCGACCACATACCAAAGCACTTAAAATAGTGTTCGTTTCTCGGGGCTCTACGCTGTCAACAAAACAATATGGGCAGTTATTAATAATGTGTTTTTCTCTAAATTGGAAGCATGTACAAACAATAAAGAAGAACTCTCTGCCTAGGAGGTAGTTCATGTTTTGTTTTTGGTCTCCTGTTGCTTTTTTTTTCAAATAGTTTTTCCCTGTTGCATGTTAGGACTTGTTTTTAAGTCTTATAATTTTTAACATTGCCTTAAGAGTTTCTGTTTGTGACCGGGAGTGAGTGGAAAGAAATATTTACTAATGGCACGACAAAGGATTGATGACTCAGTAAGGAATAATCCAAAATTCTGAGTCAACATGAGATTTTGTGGATTTACCCTCAATCTTCTCTCTTAGTCTCATATTGTCAGTATTTCAGCAGAATTGCCAAAAAACAAACAAAAAACCCCCAGTGCATTTCAATCGGCATTTAACTGCAAAAAGACATCTTTTCCAAGACTTTATGTTTTCTTCTAGACTGAGTCTTCTGAACATAAAAACACAAACTAGATTTATTTCTACGTAGCAGCATCTGCATAACTTTGCTCCAAGTGAGACTTGTTTGCTCAGACACAAGGTGTTTCTAATCACTTACAGATTCTACAAAGTTGGATCTTGCGGGGGTACATAAAACACAACAGATGGAGTTGTCCGTTTCACGTAGTTTGATTGCAGACAGATATGGAGGAGTGTCACAAGCCTGACTGACTGAACTGAATTTGTTGCCTAATGACCATGGCGCCCTGACAGTAGCACTGTGGTAAAAATGTCAAGTTCCATATCACATCATAAATCAACGTGCAAGTTTTCCTCCAACATTCTTCTTTAAGAGCCACATAATGTCCATCCAACCAGAGGCGGCTGAGACAATCTTGTATTGCAATCTGAAAAGTGGGAGCTTGAGGAAAGAATTAGATTTTAAAATGAGAGTAAGGTGTGATGCAAAACGGTTTCACAATCCTGAACTTTTCGCAGAGCAAGATGTCACAAACACAGCTTTGTGCGACTCATTCAAGGGAACCAAAGAGGAGGGTTAGAGAATAAATCCTCTAGAAGGTTTTGATACTGTGCTCCTGGACTTCCTCACAGTGAGTTTGACTTAAGAGATAATTAAAAGTGAACTGGTGGGCAGGGAGCCACTGCAGGCACAGAGACAGGCTGTCAGACGGATGGAGACCAGCCAAGGATCCCGACCTGCCACACGGCAGCAGCTCCATGACGTGGCAGGGCCGCTCTGTGCTACGAGGTGCACAATAATGGAAACCTCACGCTGGTCTCTTCCCTGTCATTCCTCACTCTATGGCTTCATTTAGTTATCTTCCACTTAAAGAAACACATTAAGAGATAAACATAGATATTCACACACATCCTGCCCCTTATTTGTGTCTCTGTTGACTTGAAGCATGCAGTGTGGCCCTTAAGACAGGAATAAGGATTTAAAACTTGCTTATGTATACACTACCATTCAAAATTTTGGGGTCACTTAGAAATGTCCTTATTTTTTGGAAAAAAACACATTTTTTTCTTCAATGAAGAGAACATTCAATTAATCAGAAATACAGTCTAGACATTGTTAATGTGGCAAATGACCATTCTAGCTGGAAACAGATGATTTTTAATGGAATATCCACACAGGGGTACAGAGATGCATTTCCTGCAACCGTCACTCCTGTGTTCTAATGCTACATTGTGTTAGCTAATGGTGTTGAAAGGCTAATTGATGATTAGAAAACCCTTGTGCAATTATGTTAGCACATGAATAAAATTGTGAGTTTTCATGGAAGTCATGCAATTCCCGGGGTGCCCCAAACTTTTGAAAGGTAGTGTATATACAATAGATTTTTAGAATTTCAGAATTAACTAATTAACAATAATCTTAAATGTACAGTTCATTATCATTTGGATTTTACACAATTTGCCGCACATATTGAACCTGCTTTGAATGCTTGCGTTTTAATTCATTTGAAAGCAAATACACCTTTATTTCAGGACACAACAGTAGATTTAAATACGTAAGCCGATTTAGTACGTACTGTCCTGGTTACACTTGAGGGATTACTGTTAGTCACAGAAAGTGCTCAGATGGAAAATGGTTTGTCTTCTGACAAACATTCCAATGGCTTTTTAAGAACATTTTCCACATTAGAAAGTGAGAGAGTGGAATTTGAAAGACATGAGCATTTATCAGTCAGCAAAAGCACCACCAGATAAGAACCAAACAGCTTTTTCCAAAGTAAATGCATGGAATTGTGAGGTTCTTTATTTTTACTTGTCCATAATTTAAAGGTGTTTTTGCTTTCTACAAATTAGACATAGTGTTCCTTACAGGCAATCTGTTCTGAAAAATTGATTTTTTTCCCCTGGGGTGACACTTATATATCCCATAGCATTTAGAGGTCACAGGTGGAGGAATTGATTTCATGGTATCTCATGTGAAGGTAAAAACCATTCGGAGATTAGTACATCTGAAAAGGGGGCCATGCCACTGCTTGTCTTTAGTGAGACATCGTGGATCTGTTTTACAAATTCATCAAGGGGGACATGGAAGACTCAGGGCTCTTTTTCTCTGCAGCTCCCCTCTGCTCTTATTCCCATTTTGGTATTCCCCTGTGGAGATCCCTGCCACCGAGAGCTTAACACAGAACAGTAAATGAGGTTCCCCCTGACATTTCCAAAGTATCAGGGTGTGCCGAATGGTAGTGGCATGCGAAGCAAGTCTAAAGCAGTGCCTGAACTTTTGAACCTGTCACCTCGCCTTTCTTCCCTGCAAGTGCATGTGAACTCTGCCTGCCTTTGTGTTACAAGCTGAAGATGGAATCAGGGAGGTTGGACTTTGAGTGAACTTTTCTCATTAACCCAATTCCCCCCTTCATATACATTACATACACGTGCTCACGTACATTTTATTACCTCCCTTATCCAATGTGAGCCACAGCTAATTCCAAGTGGAATGTATTATATGAGAATTATTAATTAATGCTCTTGACTCACTTAATTTGTCTGCAGGACTTAATGGATTCATTTCTTTTCATCAACCAGTACGGGCAGACAGGCACATGAATGGCACCTGTGTTTCTGTATAGAGATTCCTACAAATTCCCCTATGGATATAATGAACTATTCACTTATTCCCTTTGCTCTTGTCTCCTTGACATTCTGTTTCTTTTTCAGTGATGATGTACCTTTGAACATTTTTTCATGTAGTTTGGTTAGATTAAGATACTGAACTCATACTGAACTTGTGGTGTAAGTCTGCTGAGTGTCTTCATTATTTGCAGTACTTCTCTCAGACAGTCTTTTTGTCTTGCTGTCAGAGTATGGGGAGAATTTCTTGAGCATCACATGCTACAAACCCCATAGCATACACTCTTTAAAATGCATCTACGGCTTTGTCTTATCCAGTTCTCTTGCTGTTGCTTCAAAGAGAATTTTTTGGGTGTGTGTGGCTAATTGACCACAGAGAAGCAGCTTGTATTGAATTTCTGAAAATGAAATGAGCAGATCTCCCATTTTATAATTTATGGATGAATATATTAAGTCGATTTAATTAGTAATAGGCATGTCAGTTAAATAAAAAGTAGTAAAAACTTTCTTAGTTTCATATTCACATATTGACTCTTCATAGTAAGTTGTGTTATTGTTCTGCCAAGGAGCATAGTGGAGTTATGTGACGATCGGAGTACGTTTATCCGTCTGTCTGTCCGTCTGTTCGCAGCATTATTCAAAAACAGACCAACGGATTTGGATGAAATTTTCAGGAAAGATCAGAAATGACACAAGGACCACCTGATTAGATTTTTGCAGTGATGCAGCTTGTAGTCTGATTTTGTTAAAGATTTCTGTATCATTGTGGGTTAACAGCACGGCGTGACTGCAACTATGACAACAGTAAACACTACATCATCTACCTGCTGATGATCACATGATTGCGATCCTACTTCAAATTCACCACTGTGGATCACATTTTTTTTTAAAGATTTCATCCATCCGAAATGATACAACTGAGCTGTCCTAGTGAAGTACTGCACTCTCTGAGTGCTTTTCTTGTTATTTGTATTTCTTGCCCTAAATGCCTCCTCGTTAGCCTGCCTCATGAAACTAAAACATTCCCTCAAGCAAGAAAATGTATTCCTCTTTTGCTTATTTTAAAAGCATTTACAGATTTATGCATACAGAGCTAATATGTAGTATCAGTAGTTTGAGAGCAGTGTCATACAGCCAGAGAATTAGCTTAGTAATATCAGTGAAACAGCACGATCACACTAAAGAATCCAAATCTTTTTATTTGACTAATGTATAATGGACAAAGGAATGACATGGTGACTGTTCCATCCCAGGTGCGCTAGTAAAGGGAAGCAGAAAAGATAAAAGCTTTTAAAATAGTTTTTGGTTTAGTAAAGTTATTTATTGTATGTTTAGTAACATCATTAACAGAGAAAGGAGACAAAACTCCAAAAAAAATACAAATAAAAAAAAAAATTGGAGGCTGTGGGTGCTGCTGAATCAGTCAAAGAAATAAAGTCAAAATCCCAGCCTCCTACAACCCTAATGAGGATTAGATGGTGTATAGATAATGGATGGATGGCTAATCCAACTAAAATGCAAAGGCCAGCTAGCAGATATTGAAAGCACAAGGCTGCTAGTGTGACAGCTTGTAAACTACATTTCGCTACATAATGCAGCATCCTGGAAGAACAGTTGTGTCCATGCTATGAACTGAGCTGTCCCATACTGTGTGTGAAAATGAGTCTGTGTGTGTGAATGTGTGCATGTATGAGGGGAGTACTGGCTTTGATATGTGGTCTGCGTCCAGGGAATGAGGTTGGAGCGAGGATGGATTGTTGAGGAAATGATGGCTTTCGTGTAAAACTGTTCATGTATCTGGTTTTCCTGGACCAAACAGGGCAGCTTCAGGGACTGCATGGAACTTTTCTGATGAGGTGGTGAAAGGAGTGTGATGAGTCTGCCATCATCCTACCAACCTGCTTCCGGGCTCTGGTATAGAGCACTGATGGGCACCTGTACTTGAGCTCCAGCGCAAGTACTTTTATCTCCCCTGAAAACGTCCCTGGAAGAAGTTCCACTAGTTAGAATGTGCTCAAAGGTTCCGGATCCCTAAAATGATCCTGCAGTTGAAAATAGCTGATTGAGCTTATTGCTTTCTGTACTCCATGCTTCCAACTGTGACAGAGCTTCTCAGTAGATCACATCATAGGTCTCAATGAGGCCCTTCATCCTGGTATCATCATCACAGTTTACAAGCTTGATGGAAGGATGGCCAGAGGTGCAGTCGGAGAAATGGAGAAAGAACACTGCAACAGAAGGGCAGATGAGTGGATGCCAAGCTGCACCTGTTGTTACTCGCTGGTCATGATGTCTGTAAACCACACACAGATGTCCTGGGGTACCTGCAGCCGTAGTCTTTGAGCAATGGTACTAAAGTCTACAAACTGAGATGACACTGGTGTTGAGCAGCTCCCAACGCTGTAATATGTAGTTGAGGAGAGTTTGTGATTTGGTTGGGGAAGGACAGAATAAATCTTTTGAAGCACCTAATGATCGCAGATGTCAAAGCAATAGATGTGTACTTCTTTTATTTTCTTTAAAGCACTAAAGCACTATGGCTGTTAAGGTGACATAATACACAGAAGACATAACCAAATAAGTGTTGTTAGCTAGCTTTACGTAAACTGGCTACCATACTAGTCGAGCAACAAAAGCTCTCATTGAAGTGAACAAGAGTGCTTTTGATTACCGATGAGTCAAGCTTCATAAAGATTGTGTTACTTTAAAACTACTGTTAAAAGTGGCTCGTAAAGTTTCCAGGATGCCTCACACACTCACAGACACGAGTGCCAGGACCCCATTTGTTTTCTCTGATAGCCAAAGGTAACACAGAGGTTATGCAGTCTTAATTATTAAAATACAAAGTAGCTAATATGATCTGCATTATGTTGACATACCTAGCAAGTACATACACTTGGATGACTATAGTGTTCGGTCTGTGTTTGACAGAAAAAAAAAAGGATTCGGGGGGGAGTAGCATTATAGAGGGGTAAATAGAGGGACAATGTGGGATTGGGGGTTGTGGAACAGTTAAACTGCTGGGTTTGGGTTTCAAATCCTGCCTGAACACCTGGGTCTGCATATTGCTTGGTGGAAGCAGCTGGGGAAATTTTTGGCCTGAAGTCCAAAAGCTGGCTCTTAGTTGGCCATGCTTTCCAGGCTGCTCCCATCTCGCTAGAAAGTCATTTTCAGCTGGTGGAAACTGAGAGGGCTCCTAGAGCCCCAAAAGCCTCAATAAATAGTCTCAAATGTCCTTGCATGCAGAGTGGGGGATGTCTCTATTAAGCATTTGTGACACACTGGTTCCCTTATGTAGTGTGTCACTCTGATTGTTATGACATTTGTCAAGACCCGGTGCCACAAGAAACGAGTGGCATTCCAAGATAATATGAATTTGCTGTGGGGCACATCAGCCTGTTAATACACACACACACACACACACACACACACACACACACACACACACACACACACACACACACACACACACACACACACACACACACACACACACACGTTTGTTTTTCTATACCGGTGGGGACTTACCATTGACTCCCATTCATATCCAACTCCTAACCCTTACCCTAACCCTAACCTTAACCATCACCAAATCAATGCCTAACCCTAAACAAACATTTTTGCACTTTTACATTTTTTATTAACAACAATATGGCCAAGAAAACGGTGTTGCCACCCGTGGGGACCTCATTTTAGGTCCCCACCGTAAGACAAGTCCCCACCTTTATAGCAAATAGTCAGGTCAAAGTCCCCACCGATATAGCAGAAACAAGTACACACACACACACACACACACACACACACACACACACACAAACAAACAAATCTGAAGAAGTTGCCTTTTCTGTAAATACTTTGAGGGATAAGTTTATTTATTGTTTTTGGTTAACGTCCAACAATGAATGAAAAAAATAGGAAGAAAAATCTGAAATATATAGTTTTGGAAATCAACATTTACACTAATCAGCCAGAACACTGGAACCACAGACAGGTGACGTGAATAACATTGATCTTGTCATTAAACTACACAGTGTCTGATTTGTACATCCCCTCAGTGGTCTCCCCCAGCAGGACAATTTGCCCAACCGCACCATTAAACCACTCGTCAGGAAGGTTGTTGCTAGAGGTACGGACCCGTACCCGTAGCCTGTGGACTACGGATACGGCACTTGCCATTTGCCAATCAGATACGCGAGATCTGGTCACGTGACTCCCGGTAGACGCAAGCTGTACGGACCCGTAGCATCGGTACGACAGGTACAGACCCTAAACCTGACCCTAACACTAACCCTAACCTTAACCTTTGCTTACCTTTCAACAGTTTGCAGTGGTTAGCAGCTTCTTGACTCGCGAGACTCGCGTACGGGTCCGTATCTGTCTGGCAAATGGAAAGTGCCATACCCGTAGCCTGTGGGCTACGGAGACACTACCGGTCAGGAAGCCCCACTCCACAACCCACAGGACCTAAAAGGTCTGCTGCCTATGTTGTAGTTCTAGACAGTTCAGGAGACCACTAGAGGTCTTGTTTTGGTGGCTTTTAAGGATCGTACACAATATTAAGCAAGCGGTTTTAGTGTTGTGGCTGACCAACCTTTCTCCAGTATTTCCACAGACTTCACTAGCCAAGGCATCAGTGCTAGATTTAACATATATTCCAACAGAAAATAAAGCAGAGTGGAGCAGCACAGTATGCAAAAATGATTGATTTGAACTTTAGTTTTATCCTGAGGAAACATTTATCATTTTGGGCAGAGGGCCTTTCAGCCACCTGTAAGATCACAAAAATACCCCTGAAGATACAATTTCCTGCTGAATAACTGGCAAAAATATAATGCTTTGATTGTTCCCCAAACGCCATGTTCCTTAATCTATATGGACTTCTGAAGAGAGATTTGTATATGTTGGCATAGGGAATGAGCCAACATCTATAGATCTATCTGTGAGCATTAAAGACTCATTCACATGGAACTGGAATTTAGCTTTTTTGCCTTAATTCTTTCATGTGAACATAGATACATATCTGCACAGAGTTCATGTTTAATTGCCATCAGCAGTCGGTATTTAATCTGTACAGTGTAGATGAAGGAGCATACATCTATGTGTGTATAGACTGAATCTGTGTATGGGTTTATGGGACTATCTGGTGACTTAATGTACAATCATTCTGCTTTTGAAATTTGTTTCAGAATTCAGCCCTGCGTACTACATCTGGCTGCCAGGAATAAATGTGTACATAAACGTACAGCAAAAAGAAATTTGTATTTTAATAACTTAAGTGGTACAGTGGTTTACTTTTACTCCAGGGGAGTGGCTGTGTTACACTGGAACACACGCTTTTTGGTTAACCATTGACCAATTAGGCTATTTGCCAGATACCGTAAAACCAGGCCAGAGACTTCACAAACTGGTCTCCAGTGAGGGACTGGGATTAAGTTCCCAGTCCCAAACAGTTGCAGCCAGTAGTGACGAGGTTGCTTGGATTGGACAGATGGGATGACTGGGTGGGTCAGCGGAAGCAGGACCAGCTCAGTCTGCTGTTGCTGCTGCTGCTGCTGAAGCCATCTGGAAAAGTGGAATGGGATTCCAAGGCCTGACGATGAGGTGAAGAAAAGTGCTTTCCCCTCTGGGCCTGCCGGGCCTAGCAGTGATTTGTACCACAGCAAATAGGCGCACGGTGAGAAGAGCTGCTCTTTCTCTCCAAGCAGTTGTATTGAGATTCCTTCAGCATTTGCCGCTCCTCCTCGTCTCTTTCTTCATTATGCACCATCTATCCCCTTCTTTCCTTTCGATCTGGCTGTTTCTGGCTTCTCTCTGAGATGCCTTTCCTCTGCTTCTCTTGACTGCTTCTTCCTCTTTGTTTGTCTCCAAGATTCTTTCCTTTTGGCTGCCAAACTAAATCTTCTGACACTGGAAGCAGTCAAATTTTTCTCTCAGTCCTATTTTTCTTGTATTCTGAATGACAATTAAAATGTCATTAGAACATGTCTTTTGAAATTCATTTATATGTTAATTAACCTCCATCTTACTCACCAGTTACACTGGCCCAGTTTCAAACAGTTTCATCTGCTGCATAGGAGATAGTGGCTGGTTCCCAAAGAAAAGCTTTGGGAAGCAGCTGTGTGCTGCTTTTCCATGTTTATGAGGAAATCAGCCAGACATTCAACTGTTAGAACAGCCAGTTAGTCTTTATCGCTAACGTCTTTTGTCTTCACAATTTAAAACACTTTTAAGAAAGCGTGAATCTCCACTTTGTGTTTCTTGTCCAGTTAAATCACCTTGTGTCATGTCTTCCCTGCCTTATCACATACACAAGCTGCAGCTCAGCACACCACAACCAGAAAACAAAACCTGAAACAGAATAAAGATGCAAAGTCCCAACCTGCAAGATGACATGATTGGTTCTGCAGGTGTGTCATAGCTGAATCCCCAGAAGTCTGGATCTATGTTTCTGACACAATCATAAGTGCAGTACAGTTTCAATGTGGAAATGCTAAGCCATGTTGACCCCTATACAAGCTATGTGGACATGTCAAAAGGGTAACAAAAAACTTCATTTTTACTGGAGGGTGCTCTTTTTTAAAAATGTTTTTGCATCCACTGCATCTAATGTAGGGCTGCACAGTTGATCAGTGGGTAGCACTGTCGCCTTGCAGTTTGAAGATCACAGGTATCCCGGTCTGGGCCTGGGATTTACCTGTTTGAAGTTTGCATGTTGTCCTTGTGCATGTGTGGGTTTTTTTCCGAGTACTCCAGCTTCCTCCCACAGTACAAACACGTGCTAATTGGTGATTCTAAATTGTCCATAGGTGTGAATGTGAGTGTGATTGTTTGTCTCTACATGTAGCCCTGTGATAGACTGGTGACCTGTTTATAGTGTCCCTTGTCTTCACCCAAAGTCAGCTGGGATAGACTCCAACCCCCCATGACCCTAATATGGATTAAGTATTGATAGGTGTATAGATAATGGTTGGATGCATCTAATGTAAGACCAAAGTAGGAAAAACTAATATAAAACATGTAACCCCTACGTAAGTGATTTCTTTTCTCACTCAAACAACATAAAAGGGATTGTTAATATTGATTCAGTGTGACCTGGAATCATCACAGGTTTTGGTTGTGATCGCAAACTCACTTCCAAATCTAATGAGGCCACAATCCCGTAAAACTGGTGGCTGTGTTACAGCTCTGATGTGGTGTGTGACGAGGTGTCTAATAGGAAAGCACTGGCAGGGTGTGAAATTTGATTGTTTTGTTATGTTATCATGTGGGTTGAATTACAGCCATCTCTGGGACTTTGATGTGGGTGCAGCTGATTGAATTAGATTTCAGTGTTGCTCCATTTCATGTATTTTGATATCCTCCAGTGACAGCAAGACTCTCAGTAACAATATGTTCCTATTACCCTGCTATTACAGGAAACCTGTACAACATGTGTACACTTCAATACATTGCCTTCTCATCTTCAGTGAATCTCAAATGAGGCAAGAAATAACTTTATATGGAGTGATGAACACTGTAACATGAGTGGAGGTTGCCATAAGCTGTGCAAGTGTTTACTGTGACTTTTTAAGGAGCCTTTCAGAGCTTCTGACAGCAGTATTTGTAAGTCAAAAAACACAAAAGCCTATTTTCAGCTACAGACCTATGTTTAATTAAAATGTTAAGTGTCTGGAAAAAGAACGTAAATCAAAGTAGGCTTTAATAGTTAATATGAGTGATCTCAGATGGGAAGTGCTTTGCCAGGAATACCAGTTTCACATCCAATGACATGAGGAAGAGGATGGTGTGTGCGTGCCGTCAGGGGAATGGAGGGAAAATTTGGGAACAAAATGTACTGTACTTGTTTTGGCCTGATGCTTAGCACTTAAAGGCCTTTTCATGGTTAGAAGCGCTTTAAGAGTCCAATATCCCTATTCAAATGCCACAGTCCAGCAGAGCTTCAGCCGGTTGCGGTTGTCTTCAGCTGTTTGGGGTCCATAATGTGAGAGCTCTGGGCTCCTATCAGCCTCCCTTTGTCTCGTCCCACAGAGAAGCTCCTGTTGATGACTTATTTTGGAAACCAGAAGCACGGGCCTCTCAGCACTCAGGACAAGATGGCGAGTGACAGGGCCTGGCTGGCTGGGGCTTAAGTGTGTGAAAACTGGGAGTGTGACAACAGCTTTTGGGAACGCGTCCAAAAAATAACTGTTTTTGTGGGTTTGCTTTTTGTCTCCTTGTATATTTGATTTGTTTTGTTCTTCCTGGTAGAACATGTTCTGGTGCTCAGTGGGGGATTTCCAGAGATAAAACAGGGGAACACGGTTTACTGTCCAGCGCAGCCAATCACAGCGCTTCCTTTTGTAAAGTTGTTACTGCTGATGATGTGCTATTGTGTTCCTCTATTAGTCTCACTTGGCTGCCTTCAGCTTGAGGTATTACTTGTTGTCATTGTTGTTGAAAGGATACTTGTGTGTAACATGATGGGAAATGCTAATGTGGTACCAGCTGTGCACGAAACTAATAATTGCAGTAGTACAGTATGCAAATATTGAATGCAAATTGAATGTAGTTTGTGTGTGTGTGTGTGTGTGTGTGTGTGTGTGTGTGTGTGTGTGTGTGTGTGTGTGTGTGTGTGTGTGTGTGTGTGTGTGTGTTTTCACGTGAGTGATTAAAGACATTTGTTCACAGCACACATTTTCTACAAACATACCATACAATGATTTTTTTGTGCATGAACTATAGGAACACTTTTTTTTTAAATGAGTAAAAGAGTATACTACAATTCTCATAATGAACTGTAAACAGCTTAATAAGAATAGAGCAGTTCTCCTTTCATTCATCATTTAGGTCAACACAATTGAATCTACTTAACACATTTAATTGTGCTAATCTACAATGGTATGGTACATTAGCAGCTATATAAAAGTTCATTATTTCTCTTGTGGCTGCTGCTATCGAGTCTATTGGAATGGGAACAGCTTGGTGTATTCACTGTAGAGGCTAATAATAGACAAAAAAAAAAAGAAAAAGCCCATAGTAATTGTCTACGTCAGGCGGTGATGTGAAACTAAGTTTAGATTCCATACTTTTGAATCCAGTCGAATCCCTCCAAAGATTTCTCTGCTGCATAATACTTTCATGTTGTAAGACTGGCAATCCTGGCACAAGCTTTGTTTTAATCAGAAAATTCTGACTCCCTCTAATTAAGCTGGAGCGGGAACAGAGGTTTGTGTAACTAAACTGCCGTGAAACACTGCCAGTTGCAGCGCTGTGATCCTCTCAACATCCTTCCAATAGTTCATTAATCTATCTGGGGTGTATTACAAGAGATCTTATCGTTTTGGCAAGAGAAGCTTCTAATTAGGTCTATTTGTGAAACTTTGATTCTTACTCAAACTGAGGTATACCCAACTTTGGCTTGCTTGCCTCAAAGGGACAGAGAGGGACATTTGTTTCTAAGGTTTTTGCAGTAATTGAAAGCAGGCCTGCTGGTATTGTGATTGAGATTTGTGCTCCAGAATTAGCAATAGATTCCAAACCAACTAAAACTGGACACAAGTGTTTAGAATTGTTACTAGACTGAAAAATAGCATGCCGTGTCAAGGAGAGCTTTCATTTTAGTCAAAATCTGTCAACTTGTTCAAGTAAGGATTAGAATACTCCCATGCACATATGTAAACAAAAAAAAATGAATTAGCAGAGTCACTCTTCCTCCAGTTCACTTTGACAATGACAAAGTGATCCCTTTTCATGCACTACAGTGCACTCTACTATATTGGAATACATAACACATATAAAAGTTTATTTGGAACTGACACAAGACTTTATTGAGTTATCATCTTTTAGCCTGAAATTCCCTCTTTTCATTTTTCCTGGATCCCACAGCTGAGCTGCAGCTGGATGTTCTTTCTAAGTTTGTTGCCGGAAAAAACAAAACATCTGCGTTGTGTTGAAATGTGTTTCCCCGTTGATTGTGCTTCCCTTTCCCCTAACTCAACCTTTGCCCAGTCACTTTTGCTACACGTAACCTTAAGATAACCTAAGACCTAACCTCAGCATCGCGGGAAACACATGGGGAAGCGTTATTCAAAGAGGAAGCTGGCTTTGACGTGAGAACGGTTATAAAGTCTAAAAGAAGGTTCAGCTGAAGTGTTAAAAGCATTTTTGAACAGAGGGATGGAAGGAAGTTAGCAAGGGATTAGTTCAGAATCAATACGATTCCCCAGAGTCTTTAAACGTATTTGTCAAAGTGCATTTGAACATATTTGAGAAAATCACAACTTCTATGCAAGTCAAGTTCTGCATCATATGTTCTAATTTCAAAAAGGTTTCTATGTATTTGCCATAAGTCATCCTCTTTTTCTTTTTAAATGTCTGTATTCATTTGTAGGTTGCAGATGTTTTTTGTTGTTTTTTTTTCCCTCAGCAAAACACACTACATGGTGCAATAAAAATGTTCTGGGACTGTGCGTTGTGCATGTGTAGGGTCACAGTCATGTGAGTGCAGAATGTGTGAGCAGTAATTGTCAGATGGTCAGACTGCCAAAGCAGAGTTCTTCTGTAACATCTGAGGAAGTAAATTCATTGAAAACAGCTTGAACTGTGGTGTGTATAGTATGTGGACGCCACAATGCGCTGTGTGCCCAGTGCATTGCTGTGATTACACAAAGTTTTAATAGCCGCAAAAACACAATTGTTGCTAGATCCGGCTCCCAGTGTCCCTTCTTCCTTTTCCCCAGAATAAAATTCAAGTTCAAGGGTCACGGTATTGACGCATTTAAGGACTATGAACTGTTTTAACACTCCTCACAAATCGTGCTTATGTTTACATAACGTGACTTCTAGCAAAGTGTTCCAAGAGTTCCAGAAGTAACGGAGGGAACTATATGAATGCCAATAGTGATTATTTGGAAGGGGTTAGGAGGTCAACTTTAATCAGGAATAATGTAATGTTCAAAAATCAACTTGTTTTGCATACTTTGCTGCAGCAGTTCTTCTCACATCTGTGTCAATCATTCCATTTTGCCTCCGAACTCTTTAGGGCTGCTCTGAATGGTCAACTGTTCTGATGAAAATGAGGTAACATTGATAAGATATGATCCCCCTGGATATTTGAGTGTAGGCAGAAAGACATAGACCTAGCAGTCTTTGTGGGCATATCTAAACTACATGCTAGGCGTGCTAGGTAGTACGCAAGTGTGTTGCACTGGGATGTAGATAAGTAATAGAAGAAAAGCCTCAACTTCAAATGAGGTGTCATCTGTAGGGGAAAATAGCTCCCGTTGCTGTGGCTTAGGGCTTTCAAATGTACGAAAAAGTTATAGCATGCTCGCCAAAACAACAACAACAACAACAAAAAGAAAAGCATCATATAAACTCTTTAATAGATTCCTAAATAACACCTGAAGAAAAAGCGAACTACTTCATTATCTATCTGCTAATGCACTGTAAGTATCTTGAGTTGAGTGCATGCAGAAAAAGCATTGGCAGTTCTAACAGGAAGACGTAATTATTGCACCCTTGCACTATTCAAAGATACATTTCTCAAAGACAATGTTACATTTAGAGTATGGAAGGGAGCAGAATGTTGCAGTGAAGTGCAAAGAAATCGACACAATGCAAGAGAAATTTGAGGTCAGTGCTATCGTGAAGAGCACACAGGGAAATTTAGAGATATCCATCCACTTAAGTTTTGATTTAATGTCACTGTAACTCTCATTAGATGCACACAGAACACAGTGTGTTGTTCATAAATAATGAATTCCAGTCCATCACAAAGATTTATTTCCATGGTATTATCACCCAGCCGGCCGCTTTGTCACCTTAAGAGCCCTGGATATGACTTTAATCAACCAAAGTTCCACTCCCCATTCCGATGTGTTCACCTGCCAGAGAAAAGTCAAACCAATTGCTATGTGACTCTTTGGAGACTTGTTCATTTTATGCTTTAACGGGAAGGAACCAAGTTGTTGTCAGGACATTTCAGCTTCTGCAAAAGTCATTCACAGGCTTCACACAGCAGATATCCCCAGCAACCCTTGAAAATACATGGCGGAAAAGGAAATACATATTGTAAAGTCAGATTAATAGCTTGTTATGATTAGCTAGCCAATTATCAACACAAACAGCCAGTAACTCCTTTATGTGGGTTCATGCCGCCAGGGTCTCCTGCTTAGCAGTGGCTGCTTCCTCTGCTCCTATAGCAACCGGTAAGCAAAGCTATCTCTTGTTTCAGGGCTCCATTGTTTCCTTTCCCATTTTAATCGAGAGACCTTGTGTGGCCTGAACAGTATATTTTAAAATAACACTTTGAATGCCAGGTGAATTGGGCGGCAGTTATTTCAATACCCCCTATGTTTAATTGGAACGCTAACTGAACTTACTGACACTTGAGTCGAGACATTTTTGTAACTGCAAGCCACAAAAACCCCCCAAAAAACAAAACACACCACATAATATTTGCATTTGATAATGTCGTTATGTGTCATGATCTCAGATGCATTTATGTCTTTTGCTGTTTTACTGTTGAAAAGAGAGAAATAATTGTGTTCCTCACCTCAGCTGGAAATTTGGGATGGAAACCACCTGTGTTTGTCTGGCATTCCTCTAGCTCAACGGTCCACTGTGACCTGATTACCTTGTGCTGTAAAGGATTATCTTGTCTGTTTATGAAATTATGAAATTGTTAAACAGCTTCACATTGCTCATTTTCCAGTGATGTAAGCATCTCCGTCTTCTCTGCTCGTCAGATTTCCTCCAGTTTCCTGCCCAGCTCGGACGAGAGCAGATCTGTTGCACATATGTGTCTCCCAGAACATGTAACTCATTTCTGTTTGACAATTAGCAAAGAGATTATTTTTTGCTAAATGCCTGAGGTTGTAAACAAACTGCGCTGTATTTGGAGAGCACATTATTTGGACCACATATCATCTAATACACAAAAAGAGTCATTTTGAGGCAATTTTTACGAAGTAAGGAAGCACAGACTTTTTAGCAATAATTTACAACAGACCTTTTAAGGCAGGCATACATCAGTCAGGGACAACATAAAAACCACCTGCTTAATATTATGTAGCTCCCCCAATGCAGTGGTTCTCAAACTTTTTTTCTGTCAGGCCCCCCTTCGGAGGACAAAAAGCATCTTTTTTTCATGGAAAACATGAAAATGTCTGGGTGACCCCAAACTTTTGAATGGCCGTGTATCTAGTGGTATATGTCAAAGTAACATCCACATGAATGCCAGTCTCTGAGGTTTCCCACACTGTCACAAGATGAGCAGTGTTATTCACTTCACCTGCCACTAGTATTATGGCTGACTGTTGAAAACATCCAATAGTAAAAACAGTTCGATACATCTGGAAAAAAATATAATTAATCAATAAAATGTCTCATGCTAAACTGCAGTCTTGAGTTGGGTTTGCATGTCATTAAAAACACGGTCACCTTGATTCCAAACCTTTGAGAACAGTGCAACTAAGTTATTTACCCCGAGGACCTCAAGGGTTTAATGGATTTATCAGGGATCAGCTATTCACAGATAAAAGGTAGAGCCAAGCTGTGTAAAGCCTGTTCGGTAATGAGAAGGATTTCTAGCTCACTCCTAAATTTTGATTGGAGTCCAGTGCAGTGAAGCCAGGACAGGAGTAGCCGATGGGATCGTTTCTGCCTTGAAAATTTAGAGCAGGTAAACTACAGCTTCTTCACTTCAGAAAGAATGCAGAATTCCAACAGCTGAGAAAAGCAGAAATAAAAGCATGGCTTTCTGGACAACAGTTTTTTGTTTTTTTTAGCCTTGTGGCACTGTGAAGGCAATGGCAGTCAGGTGGTTGGTAGGTACACCACTTTGTTCCAGATATTCAGGGTACCCAGAGGTTGAATTCCAACAATGCTGATGATCCTGCTACTTTACCTCTAGTGCCTCCATAAGGTTTTCATTTGAGTTTTTTCAGTGTTTAGACAGCTGTTGAACGCATCACCCTTAAAAATGTTCAGGACAGTTGCAGGCAGCTGTGAACTTGCGTGTTGACAGCAGACATACACACACTTTTATGCATACCTCAATTGGGGACACGTATACGCACTCCTGTTGATCATTTATGCACCAGAGAACATGCTCATATCCTCCTGTCAGCAAGAGGAAGACCTCCTTTTTTTTGACTGAATGACTTGTGAAGTAAAAAAAAAACACCATGTGTGGCCACTAAACAAGAATAGGACAAAGGATAGAAAGGGAATAAAATGTATATTTGCACTCTACAAAGGAGTGTCCTGTTACACTCAACAAAAATATAAACGCAACACTTTTGCTTTGCTCCCATTTTTTATGAGATGAACTCAAAGATCTAAAAAAATTTTCCACATACACAATATCACCATTTCTCTCAAATATTGTTCACAAATCTGTCTAAATCTGTGATAGTGAGCACTTCTCCTTTGCTGAGATAATCCATCCCACCTCACACAGGTGTGCCATATCAAGATGCTGATTAGACACCATGATTAGTGCACAGGTGTGCCTTAGACTTCCCACAATAAAAGGCCACTCTGAAAAATGGGAGCAAAAACAAAAGTGTTGCATTTATATTTTTTGCTGAGAGTAATTTTTCAAGTATGTGCATTTTCAGCAGACTTGGACTGCAGACAGTTCATGCTATCAAAAACTTTGGAGAGCACACGAACCTCTGCACAGAGGTTGCACCTTCCAGACTTGGTCAGATGATAAACTTGTCTCATAGACCTACGCTGAAACGATGAGTTGGCCTTTAGGCTTGTCTGTTTACTGGAAGAGAATCACATTTTTGCATGGTCATGAAAAGGGCAATTTAGAATGACAAATTGAAATGGATGATTTGTGAAAAAAGGGCTATCAACTATCTGAACCCCAAAACCTAAAACAGGTTTGACATGCAAGTTATCTTTACACGTTTGCTAATTACATCATTTACCAGAGCCTGAAATTAAAATCCAAATCACTGGATTTTCAGGTTTCAAGCAGTGTGACATGCAGCTCAGGGATTGAAATCTGAGCCTCTCACCCATAGACTGTATATATAGTGGACTTAGCATCTGGCTCCAGAATTGAAGCCAACCCGGAAGTGTCAAAAACTTGCAATATCCATCCATCCATCCATTTTCCTCTGCTTATCCGGGGCCGGGTCGCGGGGGCAGCAGGCAAAGCAGGTCGTTCCAGACGTCCCTCCCCCCAGCGACGCTTTCCAGCTCTTCCTGGGGGATCCCGAGGCGTTCCCAGGCCAGACGAGAGATATAATCTCTCCAGCGAGTTCTGGGTCTGCCCCGGGGTCTCCTCCCAGACGGACGTGCTCGGAAAACCTCCAGAGGAAGTCTCCCTGGAGGCATCCGAATCAGGTGGCCAAACCACTTCAACTGGCTCCTTGCAATATCACGCTGTCCTTTAGGGTTGGCTCCTAAAAGCTTTTGCTCCATAGACCCCAATTCATTTTTGGAAAAAATAAAATTTGATAGACTGATTTTCTACAGCTCAGGATTTTTTTCCCGTTAGTATTCATGGTCAAAATGAGAGATCAGGTGGCCGATCTTAAAATAAATCAATACTGAATTTTAAATAAATTGTTAAAGTTGGCGGAGCCAGGGGGCGTGGCTATACTTGATAGACAGCAACAGAAGCCTCTGCGGTAAAATGTGGGCGGGATAAGAGAGACCTCAGCCAATCCTGCCCCTAGTTGTTCTCCAGTCCAGCCTGTTTGATGACGCTTTTTACGTCACTGGCTCCAAAAAATCCAAAACGGCGACCAGGAAGTAGCAAAATCCGGGCTTCATTTTCTTGGCGTTGAAACCAACGGGTGACGTCACGGTTAGTTTACGCTTGCTCTCACCAAGTTTGAAAAGCCACATTTCTTTCAGCTGCAACCAACAGTCATGTGATTAAAAAACAAAACAAAACAAAACAAAACAAAAAACATATACTACAATTGAAAAGTTTAAGGGCCGCTTGGAAATGCCCTTATTTTTCAAAGAAAAGCAGTTTCATTGAAAATAATGTTAAATTAATAACAAATATAGTTTAGACATTGTTAATGTGGTAAATGATTATTCTAACTGATTTTGAATGGAATATCTACATAGGGGTACAGAGGACCATTTCCAGCAACCATCACTCCTGTGTTCTAATGCTACATTGTGTTAGCTAGTCATGATGAAAGGCTAATTGATGATTAGAAATGCTGTGTGCAATTATGTTATCACATGAATAAAAGTGTGAGTTTTCATGGAAAACATGAAATTGCCTGGGCGACCCCAAACTTTTGAACAGTAGTGTACTTAAAATACAGCTGGGTCCAAAAACAGTATACCGAGGACCAAGTTGTTGGAAGATGCATTCACAATGGCGAACTATCTTTCTAGAATTGATGTGCAGAGTACAAAGAAAAATATGCTTCGCAGAGGGCATAAAATGTAAATGTAAATATCTATAGCCTATAAGACATTGATGGCCACAAACTGCTTGGGGTTCATAGAGTTAGCGTGATAATTAATTAAAAAGGAATTTTATCTATTAAAACATTAAAAACATTCTTCTTATATCAGTTTGAACAGTATTTAGTTACTGTACTGCACACCTAACTAGATGAACTTAACATAATGGGTAGCTGTTGAAGCACACATACTGTGGAGGTTTAATCACGAGCTGCTTTTGCTTTATGGTTGCAGGTGGAAGATATCATTTTAAATGCTAAACAGATCTCAAGGGCAGAGGGTCTTTGGTCAATCACTGTGTGTTTAAATTCCCAGTTCCACACACAAACTAGAAGAATCTCTTTCCCATCACAGATGCAGGAAATACAGCCTGTTGATTAGCTTTCAAGGTAATAAGTCGGATGTGTAATTGTACCTTAATGTTGTTTATCAGATGATTCAGACAAGCTTGCAGAACCTCCGTAGACCTGATGTGATTAACCACAGGATGAAATAGTTTTCTAATTCCACCAGCACTCCTTTCACTTTTAACATTTCATCCTTTTTGCTATTTTTGCCTCTAACATGCAAGACTTTTCTTGACTTTTAGGAAGACGTTTGTATCAAAAAAGGTCAGGAAAAGAAATCAGGCACTACACAGCTGCAGTACAAAGACCTCTTAAATAAGCTTCTTGACCAATTCTTAGCAGAGGCCATAACCTTTTACCCTCAGTGACATACCATTACAGAGGTTAATTTGACTGATATCCTTGTTTAATGATGTGATGGACAGATGACTGCATCAGCCAAACTCAACCTTTCTGTCCAGTTGAACAAAAAGAGTCAAACAATCAGAACCCAACTGAAGTGATTTGGGGTCAAACTCCTGAGGCATTCCCAAAATAAACTCAAGCAATGGGATAAGTTTGGTTCTCAGTCTCACAAGTGAATGACATCTGAAATAAGAAACAGCAGGTGCTATTTCCCGCAAGGAAACACAGAAGCAAGGGCTTTGTTGCACCCTCTCTCACAGCCATCGGCAAAACAAGGCAACTGGAAAGATTTCAAAGAGACTGTATCAGAGCCCTGCTGGTTTCATGTTCTCCCATCATGCTTTGTGAATGTTCTGGTTGAGGCTATCCTGTAACTGCTCTCTTGAATTTCTATTTCAGATTTTTTTGACTCATACAAATCTTGATTATTTGGCTGACAGCTCAGAGTAAATCTATTCCTGTACAGTGAAGTACTTTCAGAAGTGCACTACCATTCAGTACACCTTATGTTTTAAGCTTCTGTCTTGACATAATATTCATCAATTTATTAACTCAGAAGACAACTGCCAACAGTTACATTATTCAGCCCTGCAGTAAATCAGGCGTATTGCTAACAGCAAAACAACATAAGTAAGTTTTTCTGTTTTCAATTAAAGTGTTCTTTTTTTGGCGTAATCTTTTTTTTCATTTTTGCTAATTGTATAAAACTTGCTGATCTTCAGCCATGCTTGCTTAGTTATACACTACCGTTCAAAAGTTTGGGGTCACCCACACAATTTCATGCTTTCCATGAGAAGTCATACTTTTTCATGTGCTAACATAATTGCTCAAGGGTTTTCTAATCATTAATTAGCCTCTCAACACCATTAGCTAACACAATGTAGCATTAGAACACATTGAACACACTGGTCCATGTCCAGAACACACTGCTGGAAATGGGTCTCTGTACTCCTATGTAGATATTAGAAGACAAATCCTGCTAGAATACTCATTTGCCACATTAACAATGTCTAGACTGTATTTCTGATTCATTTAATGCTACCTTCATTGAAAAACTGCTTTTCTTAAAAAAAAAAAGAGGACATTTTGCAAGTGATCCCAAATGTGAATTTTGAACAGTAGTGTATCTTTCTAGGGCTTGTATGAAACTATTCCATTCTTTCATTTTTCACACTTCTTCGGTAGATTTATAGTTGTGCATTAGGGAGTTTCAGTGTTCCTAAATAGCCTTAAATAGCCTATGCATACAACTCATGCATGTATATATATCTATATATATATAACGTATCAGGGGTATCTGTCAGAATTATGATTGACCAGCTTGGGCTTTTTGTGGTGTCTTACAAATTTTGGTGCTGGTGGATATAGATAAGACATTGGCAGTAATGTAATTATTAAGAAGACTTTTGGTAACACTAGCAAAGGCATTTTCACTGCAAACCTCCTGTTCACCTTCTCTACCACAGTGAGTGAAATGACATTTAAACAGTGATGGAAAGCAGACTGGTCAACACATGCCAACCAGTCACACCATTAAAATCACTAAAACAACATCTTATTTGAATGCAATGTTCTGTTTGGATTCATGCATGGGTTTTACTTTGACATGTACTACCCACTTACACATGGTTTCAGGCAACAGTACTTCCCAATAGCAGTGACCTTCTCAAGCAGGGCTGTGCACACCACCACACCCCATAAACTGCACAGAAATGGCTTGAGGAACACAAAATAGAGTCAAAGGTAACGTCCCAGTCTTCAGATTCTCCAAGTCAAACCTGACTGAGCATCACGTCAGATTGAGGACTTGTCAGAACAAGCCTGATTCATGGAAGCCCCACCCCACAGCCCACCACACCCAAAGGATCTGTGGGCAGCTTCCTTGAGATGATACACCACAGGCCACCCCTTGAGCTCCATGTCCATGGTCCAGCAGTCAGAGGTGACTTGGCGTGATGAGGTTGGCATATACAGTTGGGTTAAGATGGGTTATAATGCAGATTTATTCATAAAGTAAAAGTAAAATGTGAAAACTTTTCAGTTCTGCTAGTGGCTAAAATTTGACAGTGACTTTAAACCACTGTAACTTTGTCCTGCAGGAACCCTTCATGTGTGATCCATTAACCCTGCTTTAGCCCAAATGTACATTAGATACCGTGCTCTGTGCTGTACCCTCTTCCCCTGTTGAACATCCATGTGTTTTACACTCCACGCCATCTGTTAGTCTTCAAGTCGAAGCACAGATAACCCTAGTGACACCATCCAGAATCCAAGAAAATACTATTCAGTGGTGGTCAGTAAAATCAAGTAGCTATTTATTTTTTTGTGTTTTGTATGACTGAATTCCTGGCAGCAGGCACCTGTGCCAACTCTGTGATACCCCCAGGAGCTGAACTGGCTCACTACCACTTGATTGTAAGTGTGAATCATACATGGAGGCAGAGACTTGGAGCTATTCACTACCTAGCAAGGTCTTACAGTGCATGTCTCCTTCCCTTCCAAGATTTTTTGTACTTCAGGGCCTCTCTGATTGAGCAGCTGGGAGATAAGAAGAAGGCAATCCTTTATTCCTGTTTTCATCTTCATTGTTGACATCACCAAAACATCTTCACAAACCGGCATGTTGTCACTTCTACTGCTGCGCTGCAACAAGCAGCTGTAATAAATGATCATCCTGGTAGAATGAGGAGGATTGTTCTGGTAAAATGGATTTCTGGTCAAGAACCAACAGAGCACACTTGAAAACTCCACCTTCTTTCTGTGTCTGCACATATCAGTGAGGCATGAATGAACAAATCCAGAGATTTCTGAGAAAGACACAATGCTTTCAGACCTCTGATTTGTTTTCCCAGCTCTTGACGTAGATATCTGAACTTGGGTTCATCTAATATTGGTGAGATGACAGTTTAAGCAGATACCGCATTCATTTATGGATGGCTGCACTTTGTGATTACCGTGGGGGGGAGCATTGGAAGGGCTAGGTAGGACAGTTATTTTCAGACCCATAAAATCTGGAGTGCAGGTCTGTGGAATTATCCACCACCCCAAAGGCCTCGCTACCTCCAGCGCAATAACAGCCTGTCTCCAACCTTAAAAATAGCTGGACGCTGGAACTCTCATTATAACCATCCATCCCTGCAATGGAAAACGTCTGACAGAGTGAGGGAAAATAAAGTTTGTTTATAAACGAGGCACATGTGCGCTGCCAATATTTTTAGTGAATGATTTCAGTATTTTATATGTCCAAGTAGTGATAAGTGCAGGATGCTGTGTAAAACAACTGGAAAATTACAAAGGAAGCAAATGTGTAGGGGGACTTTACATTTTAGTAGGTTTTACAGAGGAAATAAATATTCTTGACGAATGCAACAAAACCTTGAAACGTTATCAGTTACCTAAAAGGCATCCACAAACATTATTAATTCACCAGAGGAAATTGTATTGAGATCACATAGTGCGATAAGTCAGCTGCAAATACTGCATGCAAAATGTTGTATTTTGCCTGGCGTGAATAATCACCGGTTTAAAGCAGAGTGTCTCCTCTCACGTCAAATAGATCACAGTTGATCAGTCTTCACACTGAGATGTTGGGAGTAGTTCGAATCAGATCAGCTTTCGGGGGTCAGAAGAGTAAGGTGGAACCATGCTGGGAGTTGGTGTGTCTCGGTGTGTGTGTGTGTGAGGGTGTAGAGTGCAGGGGGGAGTTGTTGCTGAGAGGCAGCCCTAGGCTAAGTTCTGCTAAATTCACACCAGCTGTAGTGATGTCAGTAGGCAGTGTGTCGAATATTCCGGCTCAGAAGCTCTGCCCAGGTTTGTGTGTAAATCTGTGTATTCAGGTGCGTTTTGTGAAGTCATCTGCTGCAAAGTGGCCAAACTCCAGTTTCTGCAGAAGCAGAGCTTCTCAGGCATAAAACCGTTCTTCTTCTACCACTCTCACCCATCATTTCTTCTACTGTCTCAGCCTCTCCAACGCTTTCTTCCTCTATGTGAGTTGCTGTCATACTCTTTCAGTTCAAACATGCACACGTGAAAAAGTGACATCAGCATGGTTTCTCTGCATAGTATCACTATGAGGCACTGAGTTGCTGCATTTGCGGAAGCAGTTTAGTATAACTTTACTGTTAAGGAGAAGTCAGTGTCATACCTCCCACATCCATGAGTATGCGTGAGTCCACAAGGGTCGTAGTAGTTTCAATTTTGTCATCTGCCCAAGTCCACCAGACACTGCATCAGCTCCTCTGTGGTTGCAGCATGCCAAAATTTGACTATGATACAAGAGCAGTAGTGTGCAGAGAATATGCAGATGCTGATCTAATGTGCAGTGAAAGAATTAATCCTCAAAGCGGACTCCAATTGGACTTGAAAGAAGTACAGTCATAAGAACCGTGCATTCATGATGTCCGCAGAGATCCATGTGTACTCCCACAAGGGAGTATTAGCAGATGTTTCAGCAAACTCTCCCAAAATGGTGTGTCCAGTCCCATAACAAAGCTCCCTACGAGCTTAGGTAAGTGTGATGATTATACATCCACAAAGTCAAAGCAAGGGGAGGTTGAGGGTAGAACAGAGCAACAAAACTTTCAACTTTGGAAAAGGTTGTTTGTTGTTTCTGATCAATAATCAGTGTTCTTTGAATAATGCTGAACCGACCAACTTGATAAAGTACTAGAGTAAGAGAAGTTTCTGAGTTTTGCATGTTCATTAGTGTCAGTCTGAACTGAGCTGTATGACATACAGTGTGTCAGATGTTGTACAAACTGTTCTGTCTTTTGTGGCAAGTTTGGGATTTTTTATTTTAAGAAATTAAAGATAAAATCAACTTGAACCCTACCCTGCAGGTTCATGTGTATATATATATATATATATATATATATACATATAATATGGTTAGTTAACTTGAAGTTTGTCATTTCAAAAGGCTCCATTTGAAAGTCTGTGTAAATGATATTCAAAGATTTGTTTTAGAACATATCTCTAAACACATGAAAAAAAAACAACTTCTGAAAAAGACTGTGTCCTAAGGAGTGCTGACTTTTGTTCATCCATTAGCTGATGAGATGAAGAAGATATGGAGTGCTGAGAATCTGAGATTTTACACCAGGCAGTTTTGCAAACTTTCTGCTGTTGCTGGTGGATTGGTTAAATGGACTACCTCCCTCCTGAGATTCCTGCTTCCGTCCAGTCTACATCTGGTAGCATCATTGGCAGGGCATGCCCACCAGTGAGTGTATGTTTCCTTGTCTGCTTAGTTTATTATAGTAGGGAAATTAGTCCATAGACACAAAGTGACCAAAATATTCCATGTCAACAGATTGTGTTTTCACTTCTAATCAGTCAGGTTACGACAAACTCAGGTCTGTTTTCACAGTAAGTACAATGCCGTTTAGTTTTTTCAATTTTGCAATGACGTAAATATTTGGTGACTTTTGTAATCATTCAGATTTAATTGGGTGGTTTATAAGACACGTTTCTCTGGAGTCCCACATTGAGAATACATTTTTTGTCTGATTTACAAGCACTTTCAAGTCAAAACACAAGTAACCATGGTTAACTGGAGTTCAACAACATATTTTATGGCTGTTGCCCCTCACTAATAATCTAATAATCAGTATTAAATGACTGGTCAGGTTGAGAATCTTGGAGAGCATACTGCCTGTGTGCCTCTCTGCTCAGCTTCTTGCGGTTAGCTGCCCCATTGATTTAAAGAGAATAGGGTTTCATAATGTATTTTCAGGTTTCTCAATTTATTACTTAAGTGGAGCTATTCATGCAGTATTACACAATGGGAGTCCTGCCTGAACCATGATTCAGTTATTCTCACTGCTTTGTTTAAAACATGCATTTAAATTTAAAAAGCAAAACCAGACACAATGCATCTGGCTGACAGAAGCATCGAGAACGTTTTTTTTACCTAAAAGGAACAGCACAATGTTAATGAAGGTGTGCTGCAAGGCTGTCCTTTTGCCGCCCACTGTGGGAAACGGCTGAAATCACAAAGGCAAATCTCCAGTTAATTTAGTCATAGGACAGGAGCAGGAAATGATTGTGTGGATGGGATGTTGACATTACTAAAGCTTTGTTACCCTAACCTCATTAATTGAGGTGCAGAAGTCTCACATGAGCAGAATAGGTGTGTGTGTGGGTGTGTAAGTGAACAGGGGTGGAAGGGTTAGGGCCATGCAAAGGTTACGCACCACTGTAACGTATGAAAAGATAATACTTCCTAGTGTTGGGTTACAGTAAATCTAATTAGAGGATTACTGTTGTGATAAGGACTGGAAAGCTTGGTAAGCTGTTTGTACTCTGGTATGACTTCAATTACACACTGGGTTCGTCTTGATGTAATGCATATAATTATCTTGTAATTGCACCTTTTGAGGATGTTTAGTAATGTAATATGCCATTTTGAAACTGCAAGTTAAGACCACAGTGTTGGCTAGAAAACAAAACGGTAATATCAAGATGTAATCTGGAGGTCAGCAACAAGCATTTTTTTATTACAGTGTTGGAGGAGACAATAATGTTCAAGTTAAAATGAAATTAAAATTCAGTTTTGCTAGGATATAGGAATACACAGGATCACTGGTGTTTCTTCTGTCTTCTGTATTATTTTGGTCAAAATTGCCATCAGCAAAAATGACATTATTTTATTGACATTGCTTATCGTGACCTGTCCAGGGTGTCCCCTGCCTTCGCCCGAGTCAGCTGGGATAGGGTCCAGCACCACCCGCGACCCTAGTGAGGATAAAGCGGTGTATAGAGAATGGATGGATGCTTAACGTGTTTTTCATGCACCAATGATCAAGTATGTCAGGTTGAGTAGGCAGGTACTGATGAATTTCTATACGAGGTGTCATCGGTAATTTGTGCATGACCACACTGTTTTATGGGGAGAGGGAGTTCCTGCTGTGTGCGAGATGCCGGCATAGCAGTGATGTTCCATCTTGGTTGCATTGTCTCCTGCTGTCCTTTTTGGGGTTTTGTTTGTAGGTTTGGTTTCTTTTAGTTCGTCCACTCGGCCTTGAAGGGCCCATACATGAAAGAACCTGGGTCCATCGTGTGAGAGTAGAATAACTTTTTTTTCCATTTGGTTAATTGTTTGTTTGTGGTTTGTTTTATTTTGGTTTTGTTTGCTTTTTTCCCTTCCTTATTTAGATCCACTGCACGTAATAATCAGCCTTGACCCCAATAACTGTGAGACCTGACTTAAGTGTGATAATATAAGGCACGCGTGAATTGAATGCAATGCTGTTTGAGATGCAGTGATATTTTAGAGTGCAGTGATTTTCACTTTTTGGTTCATTGGGCTGATGCATAATCGGCCTCAGGGGACTAAGATTAGACCCTGTTCGGATAAATGGGATTGTGATTTTATGATATTTACATTGCGAATAATAAATAATAATAATAAAGTTCTATATTCCCTGTTGTCCGTTTTGTGCAAAGCTTGACCAGTGGTGTCAGGTTTAACATTTGGCAAATGTGATAATACAAAGAAATAAGGGCTGATGGAGGTTGCTAAATCAAAGAACCAAATAAAACCTAACAAGGACTGGCAGAGTTGTCAAACTAAAGAAAAGAAACAGCTAACCCCTTTGCCAAACTTAAACACAACAGCAACCTCAGAAGTTCAGAGTGCACATAAATAACTAAACAAACAGGTGCCTCAAAACACACATTAACACACAAGATTTGAGCTAGAGAAAACAAAGGACACGAGTAACTCCTGAACTAAGTTTAACAGCTGCTAACAGAAGCTACATTTTTGGACACACCAGTAACTCCTTCACTAAGTGAGACAAGCTGCTAACAGGAGTTACTACACACACACACACACACCGATGAACTTCTTCACTAAGCTTACTGCAGCCAGGCAAAATCAAACACCAGAAACGTCTTCACTCAGGTAATAGCAGTTAACCAAAGTTGCTGCGAACACAAAGAAACAAGAGGGACCAGGAGGAACTTTTCACAGTAAGTCACAGCCGCCCTGACTGAGAATTTTGTTGAGGACTTATAACAGGTGTGGTGATAACTGGAGTCCTGTTTGAGGAGGAATCCAGGTTGTGGACCAATCCGACAGGTCAGGAGGTGGGGAAGACCAGCACTGAGTGCGGGTCTGGAGCTCCAGGCCAATCATCTCCGATGTCTGCCAGGTGGGATCTGGAGCTCTGTCCTCAGCCGGCTGTAATCAATTCAGCTCTACAAGCCATCCAGACACACAGAGACTTTACAAAGTCCATCACAGAAGTGAGACGGCACACAATCACCAGTGGTCATAACATAATGTAAAGGGCATTTTGACATTTGTTTCTAAACGTGATAGATTTCAGAAAATGGTAACTAAAAACGGGAACAGACAGTAATGAATTGTGGAATTAGATTTTAGTCTCTTCTTTAATTTTGTGCTGTGGATTTTTTGAGCAGGTCAAAAATCTTGGGTCATTGACACACTGGAAGAGCACTTAGCATGAACCCTCTTCTTAATGCTACTACCTTATATAAATGATGCAATATAACATTTGTAGTTCTTCTGTTTGATAGCAACATAAAGTATTTACTACAGCCTACAGTTTTTCAGATAGCTATGCAAATGTGTCTTCCCTGGAAGGTCTGCATCCTCATTTAAAGTTCCTGGGAATGATGAAATGAAGAAGAGGAGGGCCACAATGATGGAGAGAAAAGATCACCACCCACACCTGCCTCTGCAGTGATCATTTTACACAGGGTATTTTACAAACTTTCATCAGCGACAAATGCAATTCACAGATAATCTTATGTTTCCCCAAAGTGACAAAAATTTTCGTGTATCTAAAGTTTGTGATTTCACATTTGACCCGTTTGTCTATAACAAACTAAGGTGCACATCAAGCTGCTCATTTTTTTCATAATTCTAAAACCTAATTTGATATATTTCTTTACTCACTCAGATTTGTTTGATTGGTTGATGAAACAATCTCCTGACAAACTCAGCACACATAGATTCCACTGCTTTACGCAAACTTCAATGTTTGCTTACACAAACCGAGTAAAGAATGTAAACTGCAGTTCGACTTTAAGTTATCCTTTACTTTGTATATTATAATTTCCTATTGCAGGGTTAGAAGAAGCAAACCCAGTAGGATCCTCAAATGCTCAGAGGTTCAAATCTATACAGTGACTTTTAGAAACAATGATATCATTCAGCCCGTGTGAAAGAACAACTCATCGCTTCACTTATTTTGATAAGACTTAAAGGTCACCCAGGGATGTCCTGTGTTAGCGGAGGTGTGTTTGGATATACTCACTCAGCCCATCCTGTGACGTAGTTTCTGAATAGGTCTCTGAAGAGACAGGATGACAGTAGAAGTCATATTATTCCTGTTCCTCATGACTCAAGTCCAGCTGAGATCAAGATCCGTTTTGCTTCCCTGAAAAATATAAAATAGATACCAACAGATTCCCATAATACACACGTCTGTTCACAGTGATCCCTGCGGTCTATCCAGATGTGTGCTGACACATGTAGTTGTCGTGGTCATCTGCTTAGTAGTGATGAGGGCTGAATACTGGGGGGAAAAAGATTGCAGTTTTTCTTGGGTTTTTTCACCAAAATTGCTCTAGCTTTACACAAGAAAACTACTTGCAGGAAAGTCCACTTAAGTCCTTGTGGAAGAGCTCCTTTAAACATCTGAAATAAATAACCGCAGTCTCAGACACTGAAGACCAACCTTGAAGTGCCATTATTAGCATAATATATTTGTATAATGTGTTTCGCAGTTGTCTTCTAACTTTTCATGTTGGAATGGTACCTTACTGTGCAGCTGCATGGGAAAACACTTACCAACGGAAAAATCTTCAAACGAAATAAAAATGAAGTTGCTAAATGAGAGATGCAGGCCTCCATCTCCAAACACCGTACAGTAATAACCTCAGGTAGCGTGATGGGCAGAAATTATGAATCACTGTTTAGTTTGGCTCAGTTAAAAGATTAGTTAATGTTTTTGACGATTGTTCATTTTCCCCTAACCTAAGCATTCACGCCGCCAGTCACAGGAAATATACACAAGAGAGTAATTGATGACATTGCTGTTGATAGTGTTGTGATTCTGTTTTCAGCACTGCATACCAAAAAGTCCAAGTAACTCACAGTGTTCCATTCAGTTCTGCACAAAAATAGGCATGTTCAGACACTGTTTATGGGAGGAACTGCTCATTATTAGTCAGTTGTATTTTTTAACATATTTGTCACATTATGATTGTTGCTGGTTTTTAGGAGTCTTTCAGTGAGCTTGTAATCTAGAAAGTAGTACAATGAGCAGTATTGCTCTACTACACAAATTGTAATTACAAAGTTCCTGTTTTACATTCACAGAGCATGTGATGATCACATGTGCCCAATATGCACATAGTTACTGTCACAATTAAGGGTGCTGCATAACATCATGCTATCAGCATCAGGATGCTTCTGTGACTGTTGGCAGGTGAGTATTTGTAAATAGACCATGGACCTCACACTGGAGCAGAAAGCAAACATCACATCCTGTGTCAGTCAGCAGCTGGATGGTCCAACCTGCATGTGGAGGATCATCACTGGTGATGAAAGGTGGTTCTGCAGTTACAACTGAGAGAAGAAAGAGCAGTTTTCACAGTGGAAGAGAACACGAGATGAATGTTTGTTGTTACTCTGCAAAGGAATGCAGCCGAGTTATGCGATGGCTGGCATGCATGTTTGTCTGTCTGTTTGCAACATTACTCAAATATGGACTAACAGATTTGAATGAAACTTTAAGGGAAGGTCAGAAATGACACAAGGACCAAGTGATTAGATTCTGGCAATGATGGTTTATAGTCTGGATTCACAGATTTGTTCAAGATTTCTGTATCATTTCGAGATAACTGCACGGTGTCACTGTAACTATGACAACAAGTAAACACTACGTGAGCTGCTTGCTGATGATCATATGATTACGATCCTACTACAAATCGAAAGCTGCAGACTAAAAGTGGGTGGATCGATCCAAATATCAATAATATCAATACCAGCGGTGGTGTTGATACTGAATGCTACCACTGTAATAAGGTCAATACTTTAGTTTCAATTTCTTCCCTTTACCAGTTACAAAGAATAGGCTCATCTGAGCAGCATCTACTGCAGTCTGCACTGTGAGGCATTTAGGGAACATTGGTAAATGTAATGTCTGTCGATAAGCAAATGTTAAGCTAGTGAAGTGTTTCACCTGTAACCGGGTGGGACCAGGTGGGCGCCTGGTCTAAACCTTTGTTTTTGTTCTAAACCTACCAACTACTAAAAAGTTCGTCTGGAGTATTGGTATCGTTATCAGTATTTGTGATAGTGACCCTGTATTTACTTGGTATCAGATCAATACCAAATCTTGCAGCACCGCACGCAACTATTGTAAATTTAAAAGGACTTATCCAATGGAAATTATACAATGACTGAGCCGCCTTGGTGGGGTACTGCACTCTCTTAGTGCTTCTTGTTTTCCTGACATGCATAGTGGACTTATCCTCCACAGTCAGACTGTCAACAGTGTTTTCTACTGTAACTTCCTGAAGTGTCTGAGGGGGAACATTCAGTGCAAATGACCAGAGCTGTGGTGTGATGGCATTCACAGTGACTCTGCACAGGCTTTTTATTGACCACAACAAAACAATCAGGTACCTTTTTTTGATTTTTACAGGCACAGTCTCAAACTTTCCCATCACACATCGTACTGTACTATGAGTCACAGCTGAATTGCCAGTCAGGCTTTTAGTCCTCTGTGAGGGGAACTCCACTGCTAAAATCTACAGATTAGTCAGTGATAGTAATCACTCAGCATAGTGATAGATTCCCATTAGCTCAGATATATTCAAACTGCACATAGAAGGTTTGCTGAAAAACAGAGAAAGATAATATTCTGAATGGCTGACAGAAGGTATTTTACACATCTAACACACATGTGAAGTCTAACAAGAGAGAATAAAAAAAATCGAATGCATGTTGAAAATGATCCAAAAATAAAACGTAATTTATGGTGAGAATTGCAAGTTTCGCAGGAAAAGATACGTTTCCAGGAAGCAATAACTTTCAAATCTCAGGGAAAAACCTTCACCCCTAGTGACGACATTTAACTGTGTGTGTGATATCCCAGTATCACTGTGTCATTTCCCTCATAATGAAATACTGAAAAATACATGGAAACATTTGCACAGTGTCTGCATGCACAACTACAAGAAAGCCTCAGGTGTCCATTGTGATCCCTGTGCAGCAGTGGTGTAATCATAGTGCAGTCATTAATGTTTACAGCACGTCACGGTGGACTTGTCAGTCTTTGACTTCACAGGACCATTTCATATTTGATCAAGCAAAGGGATAAGAGGTCACGCTCACCCCCAGGAGGCATATCTGTATACATGCCTGGCCAGGATTGCTCTGTGGAAACCTCGCCGCCACCAAGGCTCCTTGGCACAACCTCTGCATTCTTTTCTTGACCATCACCCTTGGATTCCTCAGGGGCTCTGCCCTTAAACAGTATACCGCTGTCCATCTTGCCAGTTTACTGACTTAAATTCCTTCATGGTTTCCACCCTCCGCCCTATGGTCAAAAGAAACATCCTTTTGCCAGTCCTTGAGATGAATGACTCTTCCCAGTGGTTATGAGGCAGTTTATCCGTGCTGGCACTGCTGCCAGCAATGCCAGTGTCCATGTTATTGCTGGTATTATATTACCATTGTCACCAGACAGCGCCTTTAAACATTAGCAGAGCCCCTTTTTTATTGGGTGTGTTGAGTTACAACCAATGTAGCAGTGAGACGGGGCAACTGTGCTAGTGTAAGGATTATCTCACACAAGATGAAACTTTGTACTGCTTTGCACACTGCTATCACACCCACCTATCTTTTTTGGGAAGGGTATTAAAAAGAAATCTGTCTGTTTTTTTCATTTGAGGCTACAAAAACAAAACTAGCTGGCGTGCTGCCAAAGCAAATTCATACATGTCACTAATTGTCAAGAAACTCTGGCTGCTGGACATATCTATTTAATATGAACAGTATCCAAAACAAACACTGCCACTGCTGACATGGAGATATGTGCTGTCTGCACTAAAGTGCCAACCTGACAAATATCCCGAACCCTTCCTTGCTTTAAAATGCCAAGCTTAAGTTTCTTTCTCAGCTCTTATTGTAAAGTCTAGTCTTCACAGTGAATAGCATCTAGTTGTTGCACCCTTTCATGTTATATTATACAGCAATCCTTCACCCTGCCTTTTTTATACACTTGTCCTTCTAGTGGCTTTTAGACTTGCCATTGCAAATGTCTCATACTTGGAAACAAATGGAGATGAGATTTTTTTACACTTTCAACTTTTTTCCTGAAAGTGTAGAGGAAGACAAGAAACATGAGGAGACAGGGATATGAGGCAGGTCTCAGCCAGAAATGAAGTGTGGATGTTGTGAATATGTGGCATGCGTTGTACTCATTCAGTTGCTCGGGGCTCTACGCGTAGACACACATACACACATCTTGATCTGGTAATGTCACTGGCCACAGTCGGCCGTCTTTCACGTGCAGATTGTGGAGATAATGAACCTAAAGCTGTTTGATAACTGCTTCCAAGCTGGATGGTGCAACTGGATTTTCAGAAATCACTACCATTCAAAAGTTTGGGGTCACCCAGACAATTTCATGTTTTCCATGAAAACTCACACTTTTATTCATGCGCTAACATAACTACGCAAGAATTTTCTAATCATCAATTAGCCTTTCAACACCATTAGCTAACACAATGTAGCATTAGAACACAGGAGTGATGGTTGCTGGAAATGTTCCTCTGTACTCCCATGTAGATATTCCATTAAAAATCAGCCGATTACAGCTAGAATAGTCATTTACCACATTAACAACGTCTGTGTTTCTGATCAATTTAATGTCATAATTTCAAATGAAAAAAGTGATTTTCTTTTAAAAATAAGGACAGTTGTAAGTGACTCCAAACTTTTGAACAGTAGTGTATTTTTGCAATCCATCGTAGGAACATGAAGCTATTTGGTGTAACTGAGGTTACTTTATCTGTCTGTCTGCCTCTCCGCATTGTGTTGTAAGGTATTGTTCCTAAGTCAGTGGGTAGATTTAAAAAAATGACTTTACATCTGTCTCATCTCAAACTCAGTAAATTCTCGATGGAGTGTTGGAGGGCCAGTGTGGGATGAGAGACAACAATCCAGATCTCTGTTGACCCACACACACTGGTGGACCACCCGCCAACACAGAGACTTTCACAATGACGTGACAGGCGCTGTCTCAGTCCTCTGCCAAGCACCACATCAGGGATTTGAGGGGAGGTGTAACACCCATGCAGTCATCCACATCTCACAATTTTGCTTCCAACATCTCATTAATGTGTTAAGTGTCTGTGATATGAAAATGGTGATCGCCTAAAGTGAAATGAAGTTGCGCTGCTAACATGCATTTGCACTTACATGAGACAGGCAGGGGCATGCATTTTTAATCTCAGCAGCTTCTAAGACTCCGATGTCAGTTCCAAAAAAATACAGCAGAACAAGCAGGGGCCACATGACAAAGCCTCTAGGTTAATAGAAGACGGTGTCAGCGTGCAGACAGCACACACTTTCTGGATCCATCACAGTCTCAGCTCAAGGTGAGCAGAGCTTTAAGGGATTCTCGTGTCTCATTTCTGCTAAGCACTTTACTCACTCAACCTCACGTCTTCATTCTTTCTGCAGCACGGGCTCTCAGCTGTTGAGATGTGTCTCATTTGCCCAGAGTGGAAACCAAAACAAAACCAGCAAACACATGCAGAGACTGATACACAAAACTGCGGGTCCCATGGTTACACATGTAAAATAATATAAATCAGAAGTTGGCGCTGCTAACATTATGCCACCAATTGTGGACTTTGAATAACATATAGATAAATATTTACTGTTGTCCTCACACCCTGTTGCCACCGCAACTCTGACTGGGATAGGCTGCTAAAAATAAGGTTGAATGGATGAACAATTTCTGCGCCTACACGCTATTCTACAGTTCTATTACATGCTACCGCTTGCTAGAAAACTGGCAAGAAAGCAAACATATTCCATTTTTTTCCCCCCTAATTTTACACAATCAGAGCAGCCCATGCAGTCATTTCAGAGACGGGCAAAATGTAAAGATGACAAACCCTTTCTCCTAATTCTTTCTGTTGGGGAAAAAGTCACAGCAAATAAACCACAGTAAAGACTTGATGAAATGTTATAGGCAGCCACAGAGAAAAGAAAAAAAAACACATATTACTCAGAGGCAGTGACTTTGCACTTCATTCAAGAACTACATGTGTTACCAAGTGTTTATGAGTCCCAGTGAGTGGCCTTGTGGGACGTGGGAGTGGAGGACAAGGGCACAACAAAAGGGAGCAGTCTGCTTTAATAGGTGTGTGCTGGGAGAGACGGACAAGTTACAAGTCTAAGACTGGCCAGTCTGTGGTGTTGAAAAGTGAACTGGCAGCATTATTAGGCTGGGCCAGTGATTACTGTATGAAAAAAGGCTTCAAACAAAGATACTTTTGATACTTTCCTTCTTGCAGGGGTAAATTCTGAGTTAAATGCACGACTGTTACAACTTCACACACAGAGGTTATATTTGAAGACAAAGTCTCACCCCCCTCAACAAAAATGATAATGTATGGTGTGTAACTTTAACAGTGAAGCTGATGCGTCTATAGGCGGCTAACTGCACAAGGGTTTTCTATAGACCCATAGAAAACCCTTGAGCAGTTAGTCACAGCTTGTCTGTATGCGGTCACACCACAAAGTCACATCGGTCTGCTAATTGGCAAACTGCCGCTTAACTAACTCCCATGTGTGCCTCTGCTGCTCCGTTTACTGCTCGCCATTTTGTTCGCAATCAAAGATACAGTCCATCACTCAAAAGTTTGGGGTCACTTAGAAATGTCCTTATTTTTGAAAGAAAATCTGTTTTTTCCATGAAGATAACATTAAATTAATCAGAAATACAGTCTAGACATTGTTAATGTGGTAAATGACTATTCTAGCTGAAAACAGATGATTCTTAATGGAATCTACATAGGGGTACAGAGGCCCATTTCCAGCAACCATCTTGTATTCTGATGGTACATTGTGTTAGCTAATGGTGTTGAAAGGCTAATTGATGATTAGAAAACCCTTGTGCAATTAGGTTAGCCCATGAAAAAAAGTGTGATTATTCATGGAAACATGAAATTGTCTGGGTGACTCCAAATTTTTGAACGGTAGTGTAGGTAAAACTAATCTTTCCAAGCAACACCAGGTGGTCCTCCATGGAAACATCCTGAGCACACAGACACACAGGTTTAGTTTAGTTTAGTTTATTGTCATATACATTAGGGTACAAAGTACCACAAGCAATGAAAAATAAAAAATAGTTTGCCCCCGGCACACTCTCTGCAAGCCAATACAATAAAAACAATAAATACAATTTAAAAATGAATGGTGAATGGTTTGAGAGAGGATCCTCTGGGACAAAGAACAGACCTGAAGATTGTTACAGGAGTCAGCCACACAGACAGTGTTCAGGAACCTTCAGCTGTGGTGCTGATGTTTTTCTGTTTGGTCTCCAGGACAGTGTGTGTGTGTGTGTATGTGTGTGTTTGTGGGTTGGGCTGCTGTACCTGATCAGTTCAGCCTTAGGGAACTGAACTCCACACCTTCCTCTTGAAAGCTGACATCTCTGATGGAGTCCCTTGGTTCGAGCAGGTTTTAGATCCTGGAGTTCATGGACCATATGTGGGTTGGATCTTTAAACTTAACACACATACACAACATGTCACAACACACATCAACATCAGAAACTCTACAGTAACAAACTGATGCTTATTTTTTCTCTCATTAGTTCTATTGCCATTTAGATGTGATGGATTTATGTCCTGTTACAGATGTCTTTATTGGCTGAGCCATGTCACAGACCAGCAAATGTCTTCTTCAAGAATGAAGGTGTTTCACAAAAAACAAGCAAAAATGTCACTTTATTCCTAAAAAAGAAAAGTTGGGTCACGTAGGTGAGGGGCCACTGGGATTTGTCGTATTAGCTGGTAGACCAATTAGCTGACCAACACATACAAAATGGTTTTTTCCTACTTTGGGTTTTCTGCTATAGACTATAAAGCTACTTCTATAGACCCATTAGGTCCTGATGGTAGGAGGAAGAGGGATATTTATACCTATGCTATGCGTCAAGACATCCTAGAGTGTTTGTGTATTCATGGTAATGAAGGAATCTGTCATCCAGTGCAGGCTTGAAGTTCATTTCTGTGTTTGTAACGTGTTTCTGAATAACAAAGATGCTCCATAGAAAGCAAAATAAGGGCTCATGCAATTCCACTCTCTGTTGATTGCAGATTTAACTGTAATTGCATGTAGCAAAATGAAAAACAAGAAAAGCACTCAGAGTGCAGTACTCTGCCAAGGCTGTTTATTTTCCTGTATGACATTGTCAGAAATGCAACATTTATTTATTTATTTTAGAAATGCAGCATTTGTTTATTAGTTATTGATGATCAGAAATCATGGCAACTTAGAACGTGGCCATTTAATACAGATGTTTCCACAAACAAAATGACCTTCATTTCTAATAGATAAGTCCCGATAAGTCCACAGCAGTCGATTTGTAGTAGGATCGTCAGCAGGCAGCTGACATGCTGTTCACTGGTAGTCATAGTTACAGTGACGATGTGCCGCTATCTCGCAATGACACAGAAATATTTAACAAATTTGTGGATCCAGACTATACGCCACATCACTGCCAAAATGTAATCACTTGTTCCTTGTGTTATTTCTGACCTTCCCTGAAAATTTCATCTGAATCCGTTAGTTTGATTTTGAATAATGTTGCGAACAGACAGACAGCAGACAAACAACACCGATCGTCACATAACTCCACTGTGTTCCTGGTGAAGTTATGAGTTTTACCTTTTTTTTATTTGCCAAAGAAAATGAGAATGACTCTAAGCTGAGGTCAAAACGAAAAAGTAGTACTGTATTTAAAACAACATATTTCAATAAAGCTATGCTGTATATGATAAATATATTCAGAGTGACAGTGAGAATCACCTCTTTACTGGATATTTATTGGTATTGTCTCCTAACAGGCAATGTACCCACTGTGCAGACATTATCTGTAAGCTAGCTGTCATGCCCAGTAACCATGTAGCATGTGTGTTTGTCTGACAACCTCTGGGTCAGTTTTCTTTAGAGTAACTCAGATTTCTTTCATCACATGTTCATTTGTGAATCACTGGTAAAAGTTAGATCTTTTGCTATGCATCCTTACAATGTTGGTTTGCCTAAGTTCAATCTGCTCAGAACAAATCTATGTTTATCTGTGGCCAAAGTAGAGCAGAATCATGCCTCTGAGGTAACAGGTGTCATTCTCAGAAAATGCAGAAGTGAAAGTGTTGGTGTAAAGGAGTTCAAAAGAGTCTCGTAAGAAGATAGTACAGTAGGTGTTGCAAGACAATACAGTTTATGTTCTGTGTCAAACCACACGTTTTCACTTAATTTAATTTTATTTGTGATGCAATTCTTATACTTAGTGTTTTGTTAAGTTTAGGCACCAATATTGCTTGGTTAGGTTTAGAAAAAGATTGTGGTTTGGGTGAAAATACAGCCTTTTACAAGAACCACATGCTACAATGCAAACTTCTCGTTACCAGAAAGGGAGCAACAGTGACACCACCAGAGAACATCTGGCTTCAGACTCAAGGTTTTTATAGAGCTATCCAACCACCCGCATGTAGAAAAATTATGCTGAAGGGTACCAATGTTCAAATGTGACGCAAGGGAGTTCTGAGAAAGTGGCAGTATGTGATGGGTTGGGAGCCACAACAGGCTTGATTGTGTTGAATATTCTTTTTATTTCTAAACACAGTGATTATTTATGGCATTGTGGTTGTTTGCACTTGCATGTGTGAACTGATGAAGTACCAAATTCACTAATCCAGTAATCACAGCTGTTGCATCATTACTTTTAATGAGCTACATATTCCACTCATATGATTAAAGCTAAGGTCCTAAAATAAATGACTTCATGCCTTTTTTTTCCCTCCGGGTGCTCCCACAGTCCACAAACATGCTCAGGTTAACTGGTGATTCTAAACTCTCGGTAGGTCTGAATGTCAGTATGATTGTTTGTCTCTATGTGCAGCCCTGTGATAGACTGGTGATCTATCCAAGGTGTCACCTGAATTCATCCTAAGTCAGCTGGAACAGACTCCAGCCCCACCCACCCCACCACCACCATATAAAAGTTTGGGATCACCCACACAATTTCATGTTTTCCATTGAAACTCACACCTATTCATGTGCTAACATAATTGCACAAAGGTTTCCTAATCATCAATTAGCCTTTCAACACCATTAGCTAACACAATGTAGCATTAGAACACAGGAGTGATGGTTGATGGAAATGTTCCTCTAGAATAGTCATTTACCACATTAACAATGTCTAAACTGTATTTTTGATTCATTTAATGTTATTTTCATTGGAAAAAAATGTTTTTCTTTCAAAAATAAGGACATTTGTAAGTGACAGTAGCGTACATCCACAACTGTACTATCAATCAAAGTGAGAAACATTAAATGATCCATTCTAAACCTGCTCTCTTCCCTCTCACAGCTATTGCAGTGGTGAAGAATTTGCAGCATCTCTGTGAGAAAATAAAACAATCAACAGAAACAAATTAACAGGCAGCAATTACAGAGATGTAGTAAGTGTTGTGCTGCATCTCTCAAATGGAATCCCACATAATCATGTACTGTATTTCTTTAATTAGGGCCCTTACAGTATGTTTAGGATTCCTTTTTCATGACACAATGGAGTTTTCAAAAGAGTTTTTAATGAAAGAGTTATTACATTTCCATGATCATTATCGTCATTAAAATAACAAGCTAATGATCAAGTCTCGTGAGTGTACCTCTGCGTCTCGCACACACAGACACACCTACACAGTTGTAGACCCAGGGGCAATCTGTGGAAACATGCCCCCGACTATCTTGATCTCTTGTGTGAACAGAGGTTTGGCTCCCCTCTGTTTGGGCTTGTATCACACGAAGTCCCAAAGAGAAACGGTTTGAACATGACCTCATCAGGCAGAACAAAAGACCGAGCAGAGCAGAAGAGAGAGCGAGAGGAGGGCTGGGAGGAGCAGAGCTGCCTCAAGGGAGCCTGGGCTAAAGCCTCTGTCGATGTTTTAGAGATTAGGATTTGGGAAGTAAATGTCTAATTGGGAGAGGAAGGAAGGAAGGAAGGAGGGAAGGAAGGAAGGGAGGTGAGTGGGTGGGTGGGAGGGAAATTCACAGTGGAAGGAAGGTAGCAATAGAAATATAACAATATAAAGAGGTGGTAAAATGAAAGCAGGTCAAGCTGAGCTGTTGCTGTGGATTAGCTGGCACTCATTAAGTTGCTCTTGCTTCATGCTCTTCTCTGGGTTACAGACATTAAATAATTTAAAGTTTTACATGATGAAGACTGTATTTTAGTAGAAAATGTTTTTTTTTTTTAAATCACAAGTCATTGAAAATAACTGAGACAGGTCAATGGGAGTCAGGCATAATGTGTATATACAGTGAGCTGAAGTGTACTGAACTGAAGCTTGACTCAATAGCACTGATAACAGTAATGATAATACTAATGCACTTTATTTATAGGGTGCTTTTCATGGTACTCAAAGATGCTTTGCATGATATCTACAAGGTGATTTAAAACAGCAAAATAAAACTTGACAAATGGCATTAATCACACATTAAAACCTGTAAATATACTCTCTGTAAATACATGAGAGCTCTGATCATAGCTTACTTTATAGCAAGCTTTTCAAAATAGAAGTTGGTCTTAATTAGTCTGTCGCAGCTGTTATTAATACAATGATTCATTCATTTGGCTGAAAAGTAAATGATGAATCACCTTTCTTTATATATAGCATGTTGCACTTGTAAGAATGAAAATAGTGCGCGGTTGGATATGAACTCACTGTTATTTCATGTGAATGTTTTCTCATAAAAAACTACCCCCTAAGTTGTACATGTCATCGGCTTATTACGAGCAATAATCATGTTTAATTGTGAGAGTGCCCTGGAAGGGGTGTAGTAATTTTGCCAAGACTAAAAGAGGACGTGAGGTAATGTAGTTTAGAGGTGTTTAAAATAGGAGATGGGGCAGAAGGATGGGTCAGCAAAACACTGGAGCCAAGAGACTGGTGTTTGCTTCCTTTTTGAAACCAGTAGCCAAGATTTTTTTCCCCTTTTTTTATCGTAACCTTGATGTTTAACGATCTCTGATTTAACCCTACCCAAACCTAATCAAACACTTTTTAGTTTGGTCAGGTCTTATTACTCTGGGGCTGAAAAGTACCAAAAGTAGTTCCTCAAATAGTCACTTGAAGCTGGCTCCAAGCGTAAGCCAATCCCCTTAAACCTCTATGTTAAAATGTAAAACTTTAGAGCAGAAAAATAAAGATGATTTGTGCTCATCTCTCTGCTGATTTGTGGACTAGCTGGTGAAAGAGGTGAAAAATATCTGTGTTATATTTCAAGCTGCCTGCAGTGGAGCCAAGTCTGGAGTTGTCCCCATGACTTATTTTTGTCCTTATTTTGAAAGAAAAGCAGTTTTTTTTTTTAAAGAAGATAACATTAAATTGATCAGAAATACAGTTTAAACATTGTTCATGTGGTAAATGACTATTCTACCTGGCTGACTTTTCATAGAATATCTACATAGGGGTACAGAGGAACATTTCCAGCAACCATCACTCCTGTGTTCTAATGCTACATTGTGTTAGCTAATGGGATTGAAAGGCTAATTGATGATTAGAAAACCCTTGTGCAATTGTGTTAGCACAACAAAAAATGTGTGAGTTTTCATGGAAACATGAAATTGTCTGAGTGACCTCAAACGTTTGAACGGTAGTGTATATCAAGATGGTAGGGACAAATGGCCTGTAGTAGTTCACATTGTACATGTTTCTGTGCTCTCCTGATTAGTGTCGAATCACTAAATAGGGATCTTGAAAACTGATTCAAAAGTTGCAAACTAACTTGATCTCAGAACCAGTCTATTCAGCGTCAGTTTTTCCTGCGTTTTCAAGCTCAAGATACAGTTCAACTGAATCAAGACACAATTTTCCCATCATTTCCACAGGCCAGCCATCAGCAGTACAGCCAGAGAAAGACATGAATGTGCTTGCATTATCAGCATGGAAGAAGGTGGCAGCATAACTCGTCCAAACATGGTGTAACACACGGTCGGAAATTTAAATCGGCCCGGTTATACTTGAAGTAAAGCTGATAATACTGTGTTTATTTAAGCTGTTTTACGTCACATGAGGGAGGCATGAAGTACAATAAAGTACAGTAATCGCTGTGGTTTTGGTCGCTAACTCTTGAGAAACATATCTGTCTCCCTACATGCTTGACTTTCTTCACCACCCACATGTTTACTTTGTCTGATGTTATCAGCTTTATTGAGATTGTGAGCAAGCAACTGGTACTCCTGCTTTTATTTAGGAGGTATGACATCATAGTGCTGGATGTGGTTGAAAACTATGCTGCAGATTCAGTGTTGATTTCCAGTGGGGCTGGCAGTGCATGTACTTCTGTCACATTACGGAGAACCATTTGATTCAAAGTATTAGGATTTTCCAGATGCATCAAGATGTTTCTGATGCTTCTGGACATGTCATTAGTGATCTAGTTTAATCGCTAGACTAGCAAATCAGACATGTAAAATGACCCTACATCTGCCATACTGTACATTATTTTAAAAAGGCTTAACAGTTTTTTAAATTATAAATCAACCATTAATATATATGTATACATATATATGTGTGTATGTATGTATATATATATATATATTTATATATATATATATGTATATTCATTTATTGTATAAAGATACAGTACCAGTCAAAAGTTTTAGAACATCCCAAATTTTTCTAGTTTTTTATTGGAAATTATGCATGTTTATGTCTCATTGTACTCTGAAATGAAAGCATAGAACAAATAAACAAATTAAGTTTTTAAAAAATGTATTTAGAAACCAAACTGTATTCTAAACATCTGACTCAAAGTAGCAACCTTTGGCAGATATAACAGTTGAACACACTGTGGCATTCTTTCCACAACAGAAATCAAATATTCTTCAGAAAGTTCTTCCCAGCTCTGCTGCAGAAGTTCCCATAAATATGTGGCACTTGTAGGTTATTTTTCTTTTACTCTTCTGTCCAGTTCATCTCAAACCAGCTCCATGGGGTTTAAGTCTGGAGACTGTGCTGGTCACTCCATGTTTTCAAGTTTAACATCTTGTTCTTTTTCCTGAAGTAGTTCTGGCATAGCTTGGACTTATGTTTTGGGTCATTATCTTGCTGTAGGATGAAGCCCTGACCAACTAGGAACATACCAAAGGGTACTGCATGGCACTGCAGGATGCTGTGGAGCTGTTTTGGTTCAGAGTTCCTCTCACTCTGTACAAGTCACCGACCCTGGATCCAGCAAAACAGCTCCAGATGTCACACACTGAGGAACCATCCTTTCGCCTACTCAATGGCGTACAAAAATTCTATGTGATGAACCAAAGATTTCAAATTTTGAGTCATCAGTCCATAATCCCTTCTTGCAGTCTTCAGTAGTCCATTAGTGATGTTTCATTGACCAGGCAAGCCTCTTTTTCTTATTCTGATATCTTAGCAATGGCTTTCTTGATGCAACTTGACCCATCAAACCTGCAACTCCAAGTCTTCTCTACACAGTCAAAACTGAGACTTCTTACTATGACCACTATTAAGCTGTGCTTGAAGCTTTTGTCCTGTGAGCCGTGCTGTTGACTCTCAGAAACTTGTCTTTCTTTCTTTTCTTTCTTTTATTTATTTGATACATGGGACATTGCACAAATAAACATTAACCCCGAAGGGAGAGATGTCTTCTGATTCTGTTGTGGCTTTGGTTCTGCCAGACCTCTTTCTGTCAGAGTTTCCTCCAGTTTCTGAATGCCTTTTGATGGTGAAGAAAACTGTACTACTGACACTTTCTTTATAATTTCTGTATCGGAAACACCAACATTTTTCAGTGTTTTGATGGTCTGTCTCTCTTCTATTGCTTTTTCCTCACCATTTTTATAGCAACACACAACTTTCTGCAGTACAATATTGCTCAAATAATGCTCTCAAGGGTTTGGTGCCACAGTGTGTTCCAACTCTACTTTTATGCAGACAGAGGGGGTTGTAAGTAATCAGGAAAAGTTGGGACACCTGTAGGATCTGGTAGCACCAACTTTCAAGGCTTGATCAATCTCCATTGCTGCAGAACATCTTTAGGTTGTTAACCCACTTCTTGTTCCCAGAAAAGGGCCTTTTTGTATAATTCTGTGCATTATTTTTCAGATTTGGGTAACCTTAGTTTCTTTTTACTCTCTGGCAGTTCACCGCTTACATTTGTACCATTTCAAGTTATTCGTTGGACTTCAACTACTTGAATTTCAACAACAACAACAACAAAAACTGGAAACATTGGGGCGTTCTCAAACTTTTGATCGATAGTGTTTGTAAGGATGACCTCTGAAGCTCCCTGCATTTTTACTTTCATCCTTTTTTATTTCCAACTTGTAGCAGTTTGATAAATGCAGTCCCTGGTCTGAGGCTGGACACAAAGCTGCGTTGAGGAAACTTCAGCTGCTCTCCCAGGTCATCGTTGTCAGAATTGTCTTAATCTCATTTCATGCAAGTATTGCATCAGATGTCCACAGCTGGTGTCGAGGCTGTGGACAGACAAAGACCTAGAGAGCTGTTTTTTACATTTCCCTGGTCACTGCATCTGTGATGCCCTTCTCCAGTAGGGTGGTTTAGCCTGTGGTCACCAAGCATGTGTTTCAATACCTGCACATCATACTGTATAGCACAGATATATGAGCAAGATGGTCAAATTTAGGGTGTAATATGTTGTGATGAAGTTGTCTCATGTCCCAGTATGTCCCAACTGTATGTATACTGCATGCAACAGTATGTAGATTGTAATGGCAGCTGCAGTATGTACTGAATGTAGAAAGAAAAAGTTTGTGATTTGGAACACAGCCCAAATGTTGACGTCTACTTGGTCAGTGGTTGAAACTGTGCTCCAGGGTGCCCCATCTGTGAATATCATGTAGTCAAACTTTATCCAAACTCCATACAGTGTTAGGGACATAATCTTTCTTGAAAGGCAGGTGACGAGTAACAGTCATGCTGGGATCAGTGAGAAAGTTATGCATTTCTGTATCTCTCTGCATTTGATATTTTAAACACCAGCATGAAAAACTTTGGTTATTATTCATGTTATTATTCACGATAATTGACATATAGCGTGGAAAAGATGTATCTTGGCAGTCAGCATGTAAGCATTCACTGACATGGCTAATGTGTTTGTTTTGATTAGAGTTTCCAGATGTTGTGGTTTCTGTCCCTGCCCTGCACTGGATAGCTGTTGTTGATATTAAAATTGAGGCTATTAAAGTTCTTCTTTACAGCTTGCTCTATTCCCTGGTTTGTTTTGGATGATGCCTTTAGAGACGAAAGATATTTTCTTTCTAGGTTTACATGACAGTCATCAGTGCAAATATTTGTTACATTAATTAGTGTAAAAAGACATATAGCTCTCTATCCCTGAGTCTGGAGTTGGGTAATTAAGACTTGTTAACTGCTTAGTCATGCATGCTTTCCTGAATGTATTGGGAAATGCCATACATTAACATTGTTTCAGATTGAAATTTGAGAAAGCCAGTTTTGTAAAATTCACAAGAAATTCAAGTTTCTCTTTGTTCCTATCACAGATATTCAATACTGTGTATATAGCCTCATAGATAACCTCTGGCTAATATGTTTGTTTTTGCTTTACCCCTGTACCTCACACATTTTCTGCATGCTGCTAATACTAAACTCTCGTAGCGCAGTGGCGAGGTATGGAAATTCCCAAAGCATGCACTTTGCTTTGTTTACACTTTAGGTTACCTAAAATGGACCTCCTTTTAATAGCCTGAAAACACAGCCGCTGTGCCTTAATTATGTTGTTTCATGACCAAGAACAATGTCTGTGTTCACTGTCATGTTGAGTAATACTGACCAGTGCGGTCAACAGTTTTCTTAGACAATAGTGGAGCTCGCTGACTTCCAAGATATAAACCAGGTCTGGCAGGAGATGAATTACACTTGGTAGAAGGAGGAGTGTTGTGTTGAATTATGCTGCGTTATCCTTTAAACAGAATTCACAAACACATCGGGTACTGTGTGCACCCACAGAAACCTCACGCTGTCACTGCTGCCTTCACCACATCTATTCTGTGACTTGTTCATGTGAAAGAGGCTTTGCTGACCTGCAAGGCTGGTTGCATTGTAATTTATGCTCACAAGATCCTACATTTGAGTGAAGGCACTCTAGTTTAGATTTTTTTTTTTGTTTATTAGGTTAGCATCAGGATACTTGAAACCAGTGATGGATTCAGCAATTACAAGGGTCTTTGTCATGAGAATAAAACTCTACATGGAGTGAATATACCGAGAATAATAAACATCAAGGCTTCTCGGTTTTAGCCAATCTTCGCTATCCCTGGCTGATATTAAAACCATCCCTGAAAGATTTTGTCAGCTGCAGTCAATAAACTGTCTGTACAAAACACTGAAGACCCCAGAAGACACATGTTCTATGCTTTGTTGTGGAGTCTCTCCGCCTTTATTCTGGTCTTGCAACTCACTTGGGCTGATATCAGAGGCTTGACTCGGCCAGTTGAGGATATTCTACCTCTTCATCCTGAAATGTTCTTTGCTCTAACCATATATCAGGAGGCTGAGAGATGAAATGTCATCCAATTAGTTTTTATGCATTTGGCTCAATGTGACCACACAGAATGCCCCTGCAGACTTCTGTACTCATCCTGCTGCAATGCAACCATCAATAAATGCCAGCGTTCCAGCCACACATGCACAAACAATGGCAGAAACACCACTGTGCTTGACAGATGAGGTGGTGCTTTGGGTCATGAGCTGCTCCTTTCTCTCCACATTTTCGTCTTTCCATCATCTTAGCCAGGGTTGAACTTTTGTTTCATCACTCCACTGTTTGTTCCACAACTCGGCTGGTTTCTATTTGTGTGTTTTTGGTAAACTGCAGCCTGGTCTTTCTGTTTTTGACATTTACCAGGAGTTTGCATCTTTTGGTGAATCCTCTGAGGTGCTGCTCATGAAGTCTTGACCACTGACAAGGAAACACATTTGCCAACATCCTGGAGAGTGCTCTTTACATGCTGTGCAGTCATAAAGGGATTTTCTTCACCATGAAAATGATTTTCCAGTCTTCCGTAAGACTACATCTACCAGCTCATTTGCAGTTTTATAGTTTTCCTTTGAACACCTGCTTTTATAGACTTCTTATTTTGTCAAACTAAATGCCTTTGATATTCCCGATCAGTGGCAGCTGGTGGTGAAATTTGTTGGGTGGGCTAACAAATGCATAATACCGATTAAATGGTTAACACAGCTGCAAAAGCAACATCACCTATGATACACACAGTTACATCAATTACAGGTACACTATACTTTTTTAGTGCTCTACATCAACACTTTCTCTCACTCACACACACACACACACACACACACACCACTACAAAACGTGTTCCAACTGCAACGACTGCCCACAGATAGCCTGCTGCAACTGTCTTATTACAACTGTTTGGCGACATGTAGTGCAAAACACGCCTTCAGTACAACAGATGACCTCAGCAAAAACAAGGTGTCACAGTCCTTTAACAGTTCAACATGGGCCTACCTTATTTGAAAAGAAGCTCGGCCGATGTGATCCCAGTCTCTTAACTTCCAGCTTTTCCTCCAAAGACATTGAGGAAAATGGACATGAAAGCAAATAATCCACCTCGTTCATGCTAACGCCCGCCATAGCTTAACCTTTTCTCGCTGCGTCAAAGGCCTGTGGGCTGCCTGAAGTTAGCCCAAATGATCAGTAAATCACGGGGGCGGGACATGACACCTGTCAATCACTTACAAGAATTAAATGAATGAAAGCAGACTGTATCTGCTGGGGCTGTAAAAAAACAAGCCCATTTAGAGATATTCAATGTTTTTCTTTTGACTGATTGGTGCTGTTGCTACCTTTGTTTTCACCTAAACTTAAAACAATCTGTTGTAAGTTATTTAAAAAATAATTTTCTCATCTTTCTTGTGTTGGCCTGGGAGGGTTTTGCCCTGTTAGCCCATTTATACCAGCCGTCCCTGTTCCCGATAGAGTTTTGCTTTTCTGAGGCTAATTTATATTCTTCTATATTTGCATGGTCACCACTTTCTCGTCGTATTTACAGAGAACACCACACTCTAAATCGCAGCTCTCGACTCTGAACCACATATGAGCTCAACTGGGTATGAATTGAAACGTTTGAATTGAAAAAACAGACAGCTAGACACATGTAATAGCTATAGTATATGTCCAAATACTTTTGAATCTTTGCAATTATGTCACTATGTGTTAAATAATCTGCATCTCCAACACCATACCAATGCAAACCTGCTCTCATTAAAATAAACTTGACACTAAAAACAATGTACAGAATTGTACAACAAAATAAAACAAAAACTGTGTAACTGACAAATACTCCTAGTCTGGGTCTGAACTCTATACTGTAAAGTCTGAATTCCACGAAGACAGCTTTGACAGTGGAATAGTCTGAAGAAAGATGGTTCAGCACGTAACGCACAAAGTTATTGCACTCGAGAAAGTCTTATGGATAATAAACTCTGCACGTGGAGGGACTGATACATCCCGCATGTTGTAAATCACTGATACACACATTATTAACAACATCTTGGACCTCAGAAGTTCATCAGTAGGGGTTCAGATCCAGATCATTGTGAACTTTTGTTTTAAAATTATTTCCACTGATATGTCCAAGTTCAAAAATTAACTTCAAATGTGAAGTTCTCATACAGTGTTTATTCTTGAGGTGGTTATATGAGTCTAAAGGTTCACTGTGTCTGTTTTCACTGCACTGTCAAATTTTTTGGAATACGTCCTTCGACATGACATGACCATGGCAACCAGCATGATCTGTAGTGGTATACAGGCCACTGCCAGAAGCTTGTAAACACACAATGAACTGCTGATGGTCCCAATCTTCCTTCCAACACACAAATTAGAGCTGACGGGTGTCAGGATTTCTGTAACCATATTTTACAAAGAGTAAGACAACTCATAGTTGTGCTGTTCTAGAGAAAGTGATGTACCATTTTAAATTTTGACAAACTGTCCACCAACAGACAATGGAACAAAGTTTACAAAATGTGTTGTCAAAGATCCATCTAGTTCAGCTGATCTCTGAATAAGACAAACACAATCTCACTTTGTACCTCAAAGCAGAAAACATTGGCCTGTAGCTTCTTACTTTATGTCTGAAACTGATGACTTTAAAAAAAACACTGTAGTTTTTTTCGGGTTCTGCTGCTATAGGTCACGTGGATTTAGGCCAAATGCATTGGAGTGTATGCTGGGTAGTACTGGTCCAAATACTATTTCAGTGTACTTGAGCTCCACTAAACTCCTATACTCAAAAACATTGGAAGGAATGCAAAAACGACACCTCGGAAAACATTCCACCTGGGGACCCTGCTCATGCTCAGGCTGGCATCCCCAGCATTCCCTGCATGTCCGATGAAGCCGTACGAGCATATTAGCATACTTCTGACATGGGAAGGTAACGGGACACGAGGGAACGCCTGTGGAGTTGCAACCAGAGCTGGTAAACATTTATTTCTAGGCATGCTGCTGCCAGAGAATAGCCAACATACTGTATATTTCTTTGGAGCCTCAACTGACAGGAAAACTGGCAGGCTGTGATACGTTTGTGTCCACTTAAAGGGGATACAGTGCAGGAACATCTTCTCAATGAGATTTTTTTTTTTTTTTAGAAATAGTCTGACATTTTGGAAAATGTTTTTATTTTCTTTGTTGCTAAGAGACAAATGAGATTTTTGAGTCCCCTCTTATATCTACAGTAAATATGTTGCTTTGGAGTCTCTGCTGGTTACTTGGCAGCATCATGGTGATGACAAGAGTACAGGATGTCACTGCACTCAGCCGTCAAATAGTCCGGCACTTATCTCACATAAAACACCTTGTCAATTTTACACTTCTGCTTGTGTAAGGACTGATACCAGTGCCTGTGCAGTACATAAAAAAGCTTAAACCAACTGCCTGAAATCAAGTGAACAACTACTTCTGTTCAAAGGCCTGCCTTCCAGTATATGCAATGGTTTCAGGGAATCATTTGAGGAAAAGAACTCCTCTACTACCCACAAAAACAGAATTGTTTAATTTAGTAAATGCTTTTGTTTTATTTCAATTTTTATAAATTGCTTTTGATACTGTTTCTAATTCAGTGAAACTTACATTCGACAAATGAGCAAATAAACAGTTGTCAAAACTGGGTTGAGCAGTCACCTTGTATTTGGAAGGGGTGGTGAGGTTCTTCTGAATTTGAGAGTTGGAAATCCAACTATAGATAGTTGAAATTAACAAACCATTCACAGCCATGAGGGTGGTATGTCATGCACCTCTTAATAACAAATTAAAAGTATGTTTGGAAATGTAAAATCCTTTGGATAAAAGAAGCTTGTGAGAATATCCAATTTCAGAAGAATTTTTTTGATATAATACAAGCACACAAGTCATTGGCATGCACACGAGGAGCTGCTTTACATTTAAAATGAAAAAAAAAAAACTAAAATAGCCTTACAATATTACTGAAGTCACACCCCCCAAGTTGTTTTTCTCTCTCTTGGTGTCTCTTAAAAGCAGCTGCAGTTTGTTCTTAGAATTCTCTCTATATAAGAGAGACTATATAAGAGAAATTAATGTGTGTATTTTTGCAAATCTGCACTTTAGTTATGCCCTAAAAATGTGGTCAGGCACTAAAAAGTGGATGTATATTGACACACAAGAACTTTGTGTAAAGCCATGTACAGCGTTGAAAGTTCACCTAAGGGCTCCCTCGTTCACAGTACATCTTTAACCTTATGTGCGCTCTAAATGCTTCACATTTTCCTTCAGCATTTAGACCACAGTGGAATCATTTTTAATAGCATCAGAGGGGATGCGCTCCAAAATTCCTGTGTGGTGAAGTTTGAGAGACAGCTTGCATCGACTGTTAGACAGCTTTTGAGCTTGATGCAGAGGAGGCATGATCCCGGGGCTCCACGTGTGACAGCTTTCTCATCAATCTTTCCCGCATATTCTTTAAGTAAACTTTTGACTCATAATCTTCCTGGCCTGCTGCTGCGATCTCTTTGTGCTGAAACATGTTTGTTGTTCTCTTTTTAGGCACTTTGTCATGCGTGGTTATGAAGTTACAAACCCACCAGAAATGGGAGGCGGTCCTGCCTTTACTCAGCTGTACTATTGTTCCTCTAAGACCTGCCTTTAGCTTCAAGTGCCTTACAGCAACAGGAATTAACTCAACTATTTATGTCTGAAGCATGTACAGCACTGCACATTTGGCTACCACAGATGGGGTCAATTGTATATGCCTCTGCAACATAAGAGGGACATTTTGACCTTTGATTCCCACCCAATAACGTCTGCAAGAAATGAAATCAATGGGACATTTTTCCCTCTTCTGATGACCTCATGCTTCAGAGATGCCTGATGTCATTATGGGAGCTCTGTCTTTTAGACAGAGAAATCCCCACAGGTTTCTGATCAGGACTTGCCAGGTTTCGATAAAGGAGGTTCCATCCCCACCCCTAGTCTCCATAGAGATTGAGCTGACTAATAAAAATAGCTTGGCCTCTCTGTTTACACAGAGTGGGATGTTACTTGTTACTGCATTTTCAGTCTCTCAATCTCTCACTCTGTATTTTTTAACATCTAGCTTGGCTCATTTTTTCTTGTCTTACATCTAACGTAATTTTGAAATATGGTGTAAGCAATTACACCAGCAATTTCAACATTTTACTGCAAAGATCACCATTTTCTAAAAGCCTCCATTCACCTTATGTGTTTGCATTTGTTTACAGTACTGTACAGTATGGGTCCATGTGCACTTTTCATGAGGGAGTCTGGTGGTTAGACAAAGAGCTCCAGGAAGAGAAATCCAAGCCAGATGGGTGCTTTCAGTGCGTCTATACCTTCAAAGTGGATGGGAATGGGCCATAAACTTGAGGATGGACCCATAAACGTCAGCGTGAGGAGACAAATAATAGGTGGCAGGTGAAGTTCATAGAGGTACGGTGATCCTTGTCTTTCTGTACGACGTTTTAAAAAAAGGACGGATGCACAGGGGTAGCATCCCTTTTTTTAGCCTTTTTCCTTTCTTACTAGACTGTAAAATATTTCATGATGACATATGAATGTCCCTTATATAAAGTCCTCTATATGTATGCAGAGAAATGGGTGGGTGTGCTGTAATGGTAATATCTGAATATATGAATGGTCCTTTGTCTAAATACCAGTTCATTTTTTTAATTTTCCAGCTTCTGAGTCACGAGTTGGGTTTTTTTTGGGTTTTGTTTTACATCAAAATAGTGTGAAAACATGATGACTGGTTTATGAAATGTTAGGGCGGGATGGATAGGAAGTTGTAAACAGCCAAAGTACAGAATGGACAGATTTTATTATAACCATTCCATTTTATGGCTTCAAACTGTCTCCTGATGTTCTTAGAGAGGCGATTACATAGCATCATTTTACAACAGAGCAGTTATGAGTATTGCAAATACTGGAACAAGTGCACAAGAGGGAACGATAGATGCTGTCCTTTGATTTTGACTGTTTGGAACTGTAACATTTGACTTATGGCGCCTTTGGACAAAAACACAAACTGAGGAGGCTCTTTTATGTGTTTTTGCTGAATGTTATGAACTTAAAGCAGGATTCGCCTATGACAAATTGGCCTGCAGTGATTGTAGTGTTGTTGATTGCAAGAGGAGGATATTACATTATAACAGAGCAAATGCATGACGTAGTACCTGGCAGAGTCATCTTTTTGATTAATGTATCACTTGTCAGTTGAAGAGGTTTTTGTTACAATAAAAACTGGTGAACTGATGATCATAATAAATGTTGGGAAGCTTGTTTTCCAACTAGTGCTACTGTTGGTGCTGTGGCTGCAATATATATGGCCATGCACTTCTGACAGATTTCAGGTTATTATGTCACTGTTAGTCAGCTTTTTCTCATGCCAAAAAACGTATCATAGCAACAACAACATAGCACGCCACGCACACACACACGCACGCACGCACGCACGCACACACACACACACACACAGACTATCGTTCAAATGTTTGGGGTCATTTAGAAATGTCCTTATTTTTGAAAGACAAGCATTTTTATGAAGATAACATTAAATTAATCAGAAATACAATTTAGACATTGTTAATGTATTAAATGACTGTTCTAGCTGGAAATGGATGATTTTTAATAGAATATCTACTTAGGGATACAGAGGAACATTTCCAGCAAGCGTCACTCCTGTGTTCTAATGCTACATTGTGTTAGCTAATGGTGTTGAAAATCTAATTGATGATTGGACAATCCTTGTGCAATTGTGATAGCACTTGAATAAAAGTGTGAGCTTTCATGGTAAACATGAAATTGCCTAGGTGACCCCAAACTTTTGAACAATGGTATATAAAGTATATACGTACACACACTCACTAGTCACTTTATTAGGTACACATTGCTAATAAAAGGCTGGACCCCTTTAGCATTCAGAACTGCCTTAATTCTTCAAGGCACACTTTCAACAATTTGTTGGAAACACTCTTCAGAGGTTTTGGTCCATAATGGCGTGATAGCGTCAAACAATTGCTGCAGATTTGTCGGCTCTAAATCCATGATGCCAATCTCCCGTTCCACTACATCCCAAAGATGCCCTACTGGATTGAGATCTTGTCATGTTCAAGAAACCAGTTTGAGATTATTTGAGCTTTGTGACATGATGCATTATCCTGCTGGAAGTAGCCATCAGAAGATGGTCCACTGTGGTCATAAAGGGATGGACATGGTTAGCAACAATACTCAGGTAGGCTGTGGCATTTAAATGATGCTTAGTTGGTACTAAGGGGCCCAAAGTGTGCCAGGAAAAAAATCCACCACACCATTAACCTAATTAACCCTTATCACCACCATCAGCCTGAACCATTAATACAAGGCAGAATGGATCCATGCTTTCATGTTGTTTACGCCAAATTCTGACCCTACTGACCCATCTGAATGTTGCACATGGAATCGAGAATCATCTTACCAGGCAATCTTTTTCCAATTCTGTTGTCCAATTTTGGTGAGCCTGTGCGAATTGTAGGCTTGGTTTCCTGTTCATTGCTGACAGGAGTGGCACCCGGTGTGGTCGTCTGCTGCTGTCGCCCATCTTCTTCAAGGTTGGATGTACTGTGTGTTCAGAGATGGTATTCTGCATTCCTTGGTTGTAACAAGTAGTTATTTGAGGGTCTGTTGCTTTTTTATCATCTTCAACACATTCTCCTCTGACCTCTCACATCAACAAGGTATTTTTATCCCCACAACTGCTGGATATTTTCTCTTTTTCAGATCCATCTCTGTAAACCCTAGAGATGGTTCTGTGTGAAAATCGTAATACATCAGTAGTTTCTGAAATACTCAAACCAGCCTGTCTGACACCAATGACCATGCCACGTTAATAGTCACTTAAATCCCCTTTCTTCCCAATGCTGATGCTTAGTTTGAACTTCAACAAGTTGTCTTGACCACGTCTACATGCCTAAATGCACTGAGTTGCAGCCATAGGGGAAGTAGAGCTCCAGATTGGTCTCCAAAAATCCACTGCAGTAATGGTCACTTGTTGGACAAGCTATTAGGAAAGTGACTCTGTAGCTAAGCTAGCAGTTGCTCTAAATTGAACTCTACAATAAGGATTTAAACGAACAACAAAAGAACTTTGAAATAAAATCCTGCACGTACAAACCAAACAAAAATAATATTATACTTCAACAGCAATTCAAAAACATTTGCTTGGAACAAAACCCTGAACCTGCCTCCAGTGATGAACAAGTATCTTGTACATGTAATGAAAGAATTCGCAAGAGTCCAATGAACAAAGTTTCTTGGCACAGTCAGAATCTGTTTGGATGCCAGTAACAAAGAGACACAGAGGTGATCTGCTCGCTTGCCTCGACTGACTGTTTGTCATCAATGCTTAAAAGCTTGACCAGGCGCAAGAGGCAGGATGGAGGAGGAGCAGTCAAGCAACAAGCTGAGGTCCAAGTGCAGACACAGCAGATACTATTTCACATACAGAACCAGGGCAATTTTGATCACAGAAAAAGGGAAAAGGAGCACAATGCTTTAGGGCCTGTAGCCTATACGTCTGTGTTTGGTGGTGGCATCATGTACTGATGCTTAGTTATATTCAGACTTCATTCAAAGTTCTGCTGTACTCGTGGCTTCAGAAATGTTCAGGAAAATGTGGCTCACTACTGCACTACTCAGTAAAAGAAAGAAAAAGAAAGTATTTCCAAAACTATTTGGCTAAAAGAAAAGGCAGCACTGTTAACCACCACGCTACAGAGAAATGTAGCTAAAGCATTTGTAGCAACACTGCTGGACTTCCTATGCATCATGTGTGCAGTTCAATGAGGGGCGTTTCATATTTGTCTGTTTTGGAATCCCGTTCCATTCCATTATCTATACACCACTTAACCCTCATTAGGGTCGCAGGGGGGGCTGGAGTCTATCCCAGCTAATCTATTGCAGGGCTACATCACACTCCCATTCACACACACACAGACAATTCAGAGTCACTGATTAACCTCAGCATGTTTCTGGCCTGCGGGAGGAAGCCGGAGAAAACCTATGCATGCACAGGGAGAACATGCAAACTCCATAGTCCCGGAAAGACCAGGACAGGAACCAGGGAAGGCAAAAGCGCTAACCACCACACCACTGTGCAGCCCCGTGTTTTGGAATTGTGCAGCTAATTTTGTGTGATTTATAATCAAAACAAACATAATCGTACACTATTAAGCCACCATAAAGCTTTGAATAAGTACCATCAGAAGTCACAAAGGTTGCTGAATTAGACTTGATTTAATGTGACTTTAATGTGACAGAGAATCCCTTCACAGCATCAGGTAATAATATAGGCTATGGGATCCCTAGTGCTCTAGAGCTTGGGGGCAGTTGCCACTCGTTATACAGAAATTTAGCCTTGGTTGCTACATATTGGCAGTATAGCTAATGGAATAGTCAATGGAAGCAGCTGGCAGGCCACCTTTGTCAGTGTTTAACATAATGCATGACTTCGACACAGAGATACATGCATCCCTGGGTCGTTTGACTGCACTATTTGTTTGGCAAAGTCAAATGACTCAGCTCATATTTACATTTGATCCACACTATTGTAACGTAATGGGATACCCCGACAAATTGACAGCACCCGGTATTGTTCTGTTTTCCTGCGAGCCATGCCAGAAAAAGAGTTCTGACTAGAATCCAATCAGTCATTCAGAGTGAGTGAGCCAAGAATCTGTCCCCGCTGGAACAACACTCTTTCTTTGGGAGTGCAGGACCTTGTCATACTGTTTACATGCTGTGTCTCTAGCTTACTAAGTCAGGTTTTCAGCACACTCCATGTGTACTAGCTTGTAGACCAAACATTTTGTTTAGCCAGTGAAGAAATGTAGATTTTGTTTGGTTGAGATGCATCTTGAGTGTATTTCTGGACATTTCAACTGTGTTAAGCATATTTTATGAAGGGTCTGTCTCTGTCTACCATTGTCTCACAAAACATGTTTACACTGTGCATTGCCCTGCTGCTCGGGCCTTGTCGTGTATTTGGACTATCTGTGTGAGTTATGTGAAATAGAGGGAAGAAAAACTGGTACTCTTTGTCCAAGAGGACAAGTGTGAATGTGCTCATGCAATGGAAACCATAGCTGAAATGCAGAATTCCTCATGCTCATCATTCTATATTAGGCAACTGCACAGCAAGGTACATTAACAGTAAGGGAGAGTGAGTCAACCATTTTTCCAGATCAGCATGAGAGCATGTGACACATTTAGCAGAATGGGATGAACAGATAAACCACAGAAATCCTTTTATCCAATGTTCTCCCTTCACTGCTGCATCTCTGCCTGCCAATGATGTCACTATTGAAGTAGACTTTGTTTGAGTGTCTCTTTAAACACCCTGAAACTACCATTCAGATGCTCTTTCATCCATTTACCAGACAGGACAGTAGTGGCCAAGCTGAGAATTTCATAAAATAAACTGCCTTTTTTCAGTTTTCCCATTTGAAATCTAATTTGAGGCCAACTGTAAGCCACAAGTGTCATCACCGGCAAAAGCAGAATCTGGCTGTTATTTCAGCCTCCTCACTTGTGACCTCGAGGGGTTATTTATAGGATTAAAGTGAAGAATTGCAAGAAAGAAGAACAAATGACAACTCAAATAGATGCAGCATCAGTAATAAAAGCAGGCAACTCTGGCATTCAGAGCAAAAGTGGAAACTTTTTAAGATGGTATGGGAGCTAATTTAAAAAGCAGTTCTGCCATTTAACCCTTTCCTGTAGTGTGTGGACGCTGGTGACTACAGTCTGTTTACAAGTGAAATAAGTCGCTCACTGACCAAAACTAAGGTCTTTTTCATACTAATGCAGCTGTCAAAACTACTGGCATTTTAATTAGAGGCGTCAGTTGTTTTGTCGTTAATTCGAGTATCTTCCAGCCCCCTTCTGTTCTTAATACAGGAGGTTGGGAGGCCGTTGAAAGTCATTTTCATTCCACCTTGAAACTAGTGATGAGAGATTCAAAAACATGGATTCAGACTTTTTAGCTTTCCTATGTAACAAACCGAAGAAAGCAATCCTCTCAATTCACAGGGTGGGACGTTCAATATCTACAGTTCTACAATTTAATTTAGCAGATGCTTTTATCCAAAGCGATGTACATCTGAGAGTAGACACAACACAAGCAAGGATCTAGTCAGGAGAAAACAACCTGGATAAAAGCCATAAAACAAGCTCAAAGGACCATGGTGCTTGCAGGCAGTGTGGAAGGAAATGTGATTTTTTTTTTTTTTTACTTTTTGCAGTTTGTCAAGTGCAAAGGTATTCAGTCAAGACCTTCTTTACACTTGGTATGTATGGTAGAATTACTCCAATATGACAACTTAACCTTGTGTCGTGCAGAGTGGTTTAACAGTGCCTGAGTAAAGTAGTGGGTGACCTGGTGTGCTTGAGCTGAAACAAGTGGGTAGGAGTGAGGGGAGAGAGATGCAACGACCGCACTTTTATACTTTTATCCAAGCTGCCATCGGGAAGGTTTTTAAAACAAAAAAAAAATACCACTCAACAAGCTCAATGTTATTTCGTCTTCCATCACTGTTCACCAAACTTTCTTGTGCACTGATTCCCCACTCTATGCATCTTCTTTGCGGCTTGTAAACAGACTTCAGGTGCATTACCGCCACCTACTGGCCTGGAGCATGCATCAGTGTTACCAGTGTGCCACAAATTAGGGAAATGAGAAAGGTGCGATCAATTCCGTTATTCTTTTGAATTATTTTCTTCTGTAATGAATTAGTCGAAATTATTGTGTTGCTACTGATGTGGCAGCACTAGAATGCAGCCATAGAAACCAGCTTTCAGACTGCAGTATACTGCAAAATAAAAGAAGATTTACCTTGTGGTGGCTTAATCAGCATTGTGTGAACTGATTTGATTTGAATGTAATGCACAGCTTCAAAGATAAAAGTTAGTCTCTTCATGTGACTTTGACATAGAGAGTAATAGCAGTTTTTGGCCATACGACTTGAAATGAAACAAGATAAAGATCACATCTGAAAAAATGATTTCTAGTACTACTAGAACATCTTTAGCTGACATTCTAAGTACTGTTTCATGTTTTTCCTTTCTTCTTTTAGCTTTTGGTACATTTTTCATTCCCGATGTGTTTGTGCCATCAAATAGGCCAAGACCATTTTGGGAGTGTTTTTATTTTTGCTTTGTTCCACGTGGAATCACAGAAAACTATACCATCAGGCCGTCACAGCGGAGTGACCGTTCTTTGCATACAATAGCATCCTATGCATGTATCTTGGTCATTATTTAAAGTTAGAAAGTTTTCTTGCTGCACTCAGCTGTCCACTAAACAATCAAGCAAGTGGCATAAGACTATTTGCATCTGTTTGGAGATGATACACAAAAAAATTTATTATTTTCTCATTGCATTAAATTTGGTAAAGAAAGTCAAGGATAAACCTTTTCTCAGGTCTGAGGCAGTTAATTGTGATCCTCTGCAGCAACGCCAAGGCTCCATATCACCACAAACATCAGTGGAATATTTTAGTGTTCCACATCTGGGATTAAGGTTCTTTACATCTGCTGTTTGCGCCTCTTTGTGTGAGACCACCAATGTGAAATCATATAATTACAGGTGTAAATGAATAAATGCAACAGCTTCATATTTCCCTCCTACAGAGCTCAAAGTTGGTGTTCTTGGGAGGTCATCTTTAGACTGTAACTCTCAGTGATATGATGGTAGGAAAGCTCTGGTTTGCATCACTGTCTTGGGGTCATTTTGTGGGCTATCGACGCTGTCCAGATCCCCACTTGAATTTACAGTGTGAGCAGATAGCATGTACAAAAATGGACTTGTTCACATCTGGTCCTCTTTTTCTTTTTACTGTCAGAGCCAAAGCTGGTACTGGTTTTATTATGTCATCTTCACACAATTAATTCTCAAACTGTGTATATTATATCACTAATAATCACATGTATCATGCAACAACGTGACATACTGTCATCTCTGAAATACTTGGAATTATGAGGAAAAAATTGAAAAATTTTCTGTGTTTGTGTGTGTGTGTTTTTTTCTTTACAAAGAACTGACCAAATTAGCGAATTGTCCTGGAATAATATAAATGTCATCATCCTTCCAGTTTGGTTTTCTATTTTTAAAAAAAAGCACTGTGCCTTTGGATTTTTTCACTTACAGCACCCACATTTTAATATCAAAGCTGCAAGAAAAAGCCTGTTGTCATTTTAAATGTGCATTGTAGTTTTACTAATGAAGATGAGTTCATCATTGGGGTTACTGATGGTGTCATCAGTGATGTTTCAAATGGAGCTTAGAGAATAAAACACAACACTAAAATTATATTGACACTACTGTTCAAAAAATTTGGGGTTTCACTTAGAAATGTCCTTATTTTTGAACGAAAAGCAGTTTTGTTTTTCAATGAAGATAACATTAAATGAATCAGAAATCTGCTGAGAAGGTTTTTGTTGTGTTACACCTTCTGTATCGTACTGTAAGGGTGAAGAAAGCAGGTGTCACTGTAAACATTTCAATTTAATGATTACTTTCAACTGAACTACTTATACTGATCAGCTTCTCAAACAGGCCCAGCTGCAGTGATGTGGTTTTGCTAAGTATGCACATTCATTCTCTGCTTGGAAATTGTGAATCACGGGAACTTTATCCTGACTCATCACCATAATTATCTTGTGTAATATGATAGACAAATGCTGACGATGCTGAATGTAACATCAATCATGTATCTGTTAAAGCAACTGAGTTACATCAGAATTTTTCTTTTTGAAATTCATGTAATGCATGGCCTCATTTTTCCATTTAATTCTGTCAAAATGAAAGAACATCAGTGCATTGTTCAGCTCTATGTGGGACACTAAAAGAAAACTGGATGAACAACAGAGAAACGATGATGATCAATGGTGCTCTGGGGTCCAGACCCTGCCTGGCAGTCTGCACATTGCCAAGCTTGATTGTGGTTGAGTTTAATCTCTATTTTATGTCAAGATGGCACATTGACCTTTGCAGAAAGAGGTCCCCGCCGACTGTCACTTGGCGTCTTGCTCTGGTCTGGGAAACCCAGATATTGATGCTGTATTATGTGTCCAAGTACTGTACACATAGTCTCATATATACAGATCTGCAATCAATACTCATCACGGCTATCGAGGGACCAAGTCTATTACCGTATTTTTCAGACTGACGTATTTCTTCCCTGCACTTAATATTTCACAGAGAAAGAAAGGGCAAACTAACCGTTGAAAACCAACAGTATGAGATGTGAATAGTTTCCCAAGCTGCATTAGGAGATGCATGTGAATTTCCACCCTCTGCATGGAACATCTTATCGCTTTCTAGGATGAGACTAGGATAGTTTTTAATAGGAAACATGTCACCTCAAAGTGGAAGATTTCAACTCCTGATCAGAAAGGTTGCACATCTTTCTAATATATTTTAGCAAGTACCTGAACCACCAGTATACATACACTACAAAGTTTTGGAGTCACTCTGGCAATTTCCTGTTTTCCATGAAAATTCACACTTTTATTCATGTGCTAACATCATTGCACTTGGGTTTTCTAGTTATTGATTAGCCTTTAAAGGTTTAAACTTCTGCAGTGTTTTATCTCTCTGAAATGGCAGTCAGTGCTTTCCTTAACAGTGTCTGTAACAACAGTTTCATCCTGAAATGAAAACCTCCACCACTCATGAACATTAGGAGGTCTTCATCTCAATGTTGTATTAATTTATTCCATATTTATTTCTACATCTATGCTTTGTTGGATTTAATAGCACATTTACACAGTGGGCCACTGCAGGAAAAGCACAAGTTTACACTGTATTTTTAAAAATTGAAGATAGCTAAATTCCATTTAGCTTTGTCAGTTTCAGGGTCCTGGTATGGCCTTATGACGGCTTACTGAGACAATCGAATAGAAGAGTAGAATCATATGTTAGTAATATTTGTGACACTACAATACTTCTCCTATAATGACATAAAAGGGTGTATCTCTTGTTTTTACCATTTGTATTTACTACTCATAATCCGAAACAAAAAAAGTAGATACCTTATCTGGAGGTGGTTTCTATCTTAGTGCAAAGATCTTTATTGCTGCTGTAAAAGCCAAATAGAAGTTGGTTTAGTGGACTTCAGAGAATCACTCCATAGGTCAAATCTGAATGTGCTCCATTTGTTCCCAGCAAAATTCCACAACCTGAAAAGATGAACGAATCCTTCTTCTTTTACAGCGATGAATTTAAGCTGTAAATAACCGACTATTGTTGGATGGTGTCTAAAGTTTAAGCCCACTTTTCTGTCTTTAGCATCAACTCAGTATTTGCTTAATGTTTTCTAATTAGGGTCAGTTTGAAGAGTCATCTTTCAGCAGGACTGACAGACACAGCATGCCAAGAATCTCTCTGACAGCTTTCATGAAGACATGCTCTGCTGTTTTTGTTGGCTCGGATAAGATCCTGGCTCCAAAATGTTTTGATATTTGAAAATACCCCTCTTGAGCTTACAATGCAAGTGGAATCCTGTTTTCTATGTGTTTTATTAAACTTTGTCTTTAAGAACATACTAATGTACAACCGGTATCACAGTGCTGAGAGCAGCAGTACAGCCTGACAAGGTCTGTGGTCAGCCGGTCCACTTACCCTATCACACTTATCAGCTGTTTCAGTTTGTGTCTTTAAGTCGGAGTTGATGAATGAATCAACAGCAAGAGACTGTGGAACACCACTGGGAAAGGTTTGAAATCTATTTGTGGTATGTCACAATCAAAAGTAGTCCAGTGGAAACAAATTTCTCTCGAAACATAATTCTGAAAGTAGTTCAGTTGTACAGGCGTGGATTTTTCTCAGAGACTGGTCTTGCACAGCACAGGACTGGTCAACCCAATAAATCTTTAGTAGCCAAGTGTCCAAATATTTTTGAATTCTTGCAATCAAAGTTATAAAGGCCACACGTAAACCTACTCAAATTAAACTTCACACTTGACACTTTAACCCTCATCAGTACACGTGACAGAACCTACTTCATCTGTACACTTGGGGTTAAGTTGGAGTATTTCATCTGTTTCACATTTCTGCACCTGTACATATCTTCTTAATGTATATATTCCTAAAATGTGTATCATCTAAAGATAAAAATATGAAAGTGTTATGTCCCGGAGAACCAGGGGATGAAGGGAGTAACAAATGCACAGAAAGCCGGGCAAAGAGGCAGGGAAGACCGATTGTGTAGCGGACAAAATTATTTATTTTACAGAATAACAAACAAAAACAAGGTTCAGCACAAAGGCCAGCATATTATCACCAAGCTGCCCCAAAATCAAAGCACCGGATTGTACCAGAAAGCGAGACACCAACACCACGCTTTGACAGCTGATCTGGCCCACTGGCCCCGATGATCAGGTTTGCTCATCATTTAACCATTTCCGGCTGATGGTGTGGCGCCACAGCTGCTCCTAGCCACTCCCACCGGGCATAACCTGAGACATAGAACATAAAAAAGAGGGGAGAGAACAGGAACAAAAACACAACCTAACCCATCTGCATAAAAATGCATCAAGGAACGTAACAAAAGAAACACTGAACTTACTATTGATGGTTACTGACATGTATTGCTTGCAATATTAGTGTAAGAACTTCAGAATTGAAATGAAACACAATGTAAGTGAAGCAGTCATCACAAGTGCTACACAACACAAACATACATAAATAAAAGATACACAGTCCGGCTGGGGTCCCCATCTAAATAATTTTTCTTTATATACACCGCAAACCTAGTTGGAGTCAAGTAAGCTTTGGTTTATGTGATGGCAACTACTGTATGTGGGCGACAACTACCTAAAGAGACGGAAAATTCCAACTTGTAAATAAAGAAATGTGACAAGTTATAAATCCCTGGGGTCCACATGAGATCCTTAAGATGTGATAATTAAATGGCTTTACCTTGAAAATTTTCACTTTGACAAAATATTTGAGGACATCTTCACGAAAGTTTTAGTACACATTCAGGAAAAGTGTCCGAGACAGAACATCGTGTCCCTACGGGAGTGCCATGCTGTGTCATTGTGGACCTGTAGTTGCAGCTGTGTCTAAGTTCCTACTGATGTCGATTGGTTCTGCTGTGTCATTGTTATCAGACGGTGGCCACAATGCTACAGTGTTGTGTCTTTGGCCTCAAGATAAAGCACCCCCCTCCCAGAGTCCAATTCCTGGCCCGAGTGCAACCATTCTGATGCGGACCCCCTGGGCGTGTGAATCCTCTGGCGAGTGCCCATTTAGGGGCAGTAGGGGGTGAGGACATAGCCACAACCAGTAGGAACACCTGCAGTTCATGGATAAACCAGAGCTGGACTGTGCCAAAGGGTCATTCAAGGGCACGTTTAGAGAGTCTGGCGTGAGGCCAAAGGAAGTTTCATAAGGGGAATTGGCAAGATATCAAGGCGACAACAACAAAAGTAAGAGTACAAGGGGGAAACCGTGGTGTGGAGAACTGGTCCCATTTTTAGGTTGGTAAGCAATTACAACAGCAGAGGGTTGTCTCAGGTCAGTCAATGATAAAATGCGCTCGCCTCAACACTGGGGCTCTCGTACTGCTTTTAACTCACCAGACCATGAAATTCCACTCCAGACAAGAAAATATATATCACAGGACACAGACAGACAAAACTTTTGGTCTCACTGGGATGCCACTAAAGATGGTTCTGCACACACAGTATTTAAAATAATGCAGAGATATACACACTAGTTAGCGATTGACGTCAACCCTGACATAATGCCTGAGAATGGCTGATGAGGTTTTTGAGGAACTGGTAGGTTGCATTTGTTCGAAAAATATTTATATCCCTTCAAAGTATAGACTAGAAAAACAGCATCACATTGCCTTGGAGTTGGAAAGTTTACATTTTACAAAACAGATTTTTTTTCAACCTACAGTAAGTGCATGTGTGTTTGGAGATAAGTGCATGAGACACAAGGTTACCCACGTTCCTCCTTGTTCAGGCATATCAAAGGCAGGTGCCAACCCTTGTGTGCCTGCCAGCCTGATGCTAAGCCAGATTCCAAAGGTTAACAAGATTCTGCACTCTGCAACCAGCCTTAGACAATAGTGCCATTCTTCTCTTTGCACATACCTACACTACCTTGGTTCTCTTTTCCAGAACCTCCTTGTTGTAGCACACAAAACCAGGATTGTGTGACTCAAACCAAGGAACGTGCTGAGGAATGATGCTTGTGACTCTTTGTGCGTAATCAGAATTTTCACTGTGATTGTGTTGCATGCCACTTTTCATTCACACACATACACACACACACACAGATATATGACTGACCTGCGTTTTTTCTAAATTCCCCTTGTCATCCATCCCCAAATGCTCTCAATAAGATTTTGATCAGGGGAACAGGCAGGATGGACCAAATGAGCGACGCTGTTCTCCTGAAGGAAGTCTTTCATCAGGTGGGTGTTGTGAACTGCAGCATTGTCCTGCAATTTTAAAACTGTGTTTTGGTCTCCATCAGTTGCTGAATGAAATATCAGGCTACATAGCTGCTACATGTTCCATTACATTTACCAACAAACCAACCTGTCATTGGTCATTGATTCAATCAGGCATTCCTTCATTGTAAATACATCTTGTGCCTTTTGCAGCATTGTGGGAATGTAGGGATTTATCTTGCCTTTATGTATCAAACATTTTTTGGGGACAGTGATACATTTGAGGAGTTTGTTGTTGGAAATTCTCTCCTGCTACTCGCGTCATTGGTTGCTAATTGATGTTCTACAATATGTTTGGAAGCTGTTTATCTGACTGTCAAGTTATATTCAGCATGTATACCGAGGACAGTACAGCTAAAGCTAGCTGTTAAGATAGTTGCTCTGCTCAGCTGTGCAGCTTTAGATGTAAACTACAAGAGAGATGTACGAAGTGGCTAAAAAAGAGAGAATTTGGACTTCACTACACTTAACTAAAACATATTTGATATGCACTGAATTGATCCTTATTTTCCAAACCTGATCAAAGTATGATAATCAGTAAAACATAAATTTAAAGATGCCACAAAAACAACAAGCATTGTCATTTAAATCAGAACAACCCAATTTGTTCTCAATTGTTTTAATTTAGATCAAAGTGTTCCTGTTTCAATGTAAATAAATGCATGACATCCAATCATTGACTGAAACTGTATTTCACTGCTTTGGTGTGCTCTCTTTTTGAATATTTTCATTTTACTGCTAACTGACTTTTTCAGTGAAGAGATAGAAGAGAACACTCATCGTGACAGCCAGTAAAAATAAAGCTGATAAATAGAAAAATATGTAACAAAAACCAAAATCCACTCCTCAGCAGAAACATATTTCTGCACTGTGAGCCCCGTCTCACCTATTTATTATTCATTCAGCGATGAAGTCATCGTCTATAAGAGGTGGAATATCTGTCAGTCTGTGTTAGACTGCACTCAGAGGACCAGTGAAATATTTTTCTGTCTACTGGTAGACTACAAGAAGCCTTCTATAGTTTAAATGGTGTGGTGCTTTAAAACACCTAAATCCATTTAGGTGGTGCTTTCAATAGAAAAAAATGCTCTAAATAATTAATTTACTAACTGTCATCTAGACAGCGAATGAAAAGAAAAAAACAGGCGCTATTACAAACATAGCTAATAAATGTACTTGTATGAGACCCTTACTCCAGCCTCCTTTGAAAACACTGTGTTCCATTACAGCCATAAACACCCAGCTGCTTTGCTGACATGAACTATAGCACTTTGGATTCGAGCTGTCTGAACATGTACACATGCACACAAATACGGTACACGTACGCACAAACACAGACTAGGCTGCGGTACACTTGGGATTGAGTTTCACTGCTGCTCTATGTGGGAGTCTGCAGAGATTTGCAGTCAAGGCCACAAGTGCAGCTCCAAAGTTTAACTGCCAGCTTATTCTGTCCATTTTAATTTTCAGTTAAAAAAGAGGCGAAGACCCTAGTAGTACCCTTTATCCATCCACCTATGTCCCCGGCTTCTTCCTCCAAACTTTTCATTAGGAAAAGCGGCTTGTGTCTGGTTAGAAATATGGAGGAAGGGAAGTAAGTCTTGTTTGGAATTCTAGAGCACTTGCATGATTGGTAGGTCAGAGGTACTTTACAGTCTTTGGAACTGCGTCCAATCACATCGGAAGCCTTTAAGATATGACTTGCAAGTACAAAAGCAAGTTTGGATGGAACCCATCCATCAATCCTTAGTATGGAAATGACAAGAAAGCAGTAGTCAAGAGTAAAAACTATTGATGTACCTGGATAATTTATATCACTTAGAGGAGAGATATAGAAGGTACTTTAGTCATCCCACAGGGAGAAAAATTCTGAAAAAAAGTGCAGGTGTGTCACAACACACTAGCACTACAAATAGCACTAACAAAATAAAACAAAAGGAGCATATCCATCATAGTTGTCAATACATGTAAACTAACACAAGTTGTTTCAGACAAAGTGTGTAAAGACAAACTGAGTGTTGGCATAAATTAAGATAGCTTTGATTGAAAATATATATTACTAAAATCTAGAATATGCACATTCTGTACCAGGCAGTGAGTATAATAGGACAATTTCTCTCATCTAAATTTAGAGTTTCTCCTTTATATTTTTTTTGCTTGTAGGTGCACCTAAAAGGATGCATTAGGTCAGATGTGGAGATGACGTGCGTTTCCTGGTTATTGTTAATTATTCATAGACAGTTTGGCAGAGCTTCAAAAGAAAAATCTACATGGAGTAGAATATTTTGTAATATTCATGGGTCACCAAGTTAAATCTCTACAGCTTTTTTGCCTTGATGTCTCAGGACAAATGTCTCAAGTGAGTTAGAGTCATAAAGTAGTCCAAGTCAGATGGCTATTCCTCTTTCATGTAACTCAAGTCTGCCTCAGGTCCGATAGCATTAAGGGCTGAAATATGCAGAGATTGAATAAGATCCATTTTGGCTTGACAACATAATACAGGTACGGCACTCCACACTGTCAAGCTGCACACCTAAGTTCTTGAAAACATCTTGAGTGTTTTGTGACACAACATATGAACCTGACAGAGGAGAGAGCGACCACGATGGGATGCACCTGGTCAATAACAATGCTGGAGTGCCTTCTGGCATTCAAAGTGTGTTTGTTTGATAGTCTATCAAGAATCACATGACACCACAACCAACCTGTAAGTCAAAGTAACATCTGAATCATCTTAACTGTGACAACACTTCAGCTACTGTCCGCCTAACTTATTTCCCAGCATCAAACTGTTTCACGCTGTCATCTGTGGATCACTGCTGACCAGAGCTGAAACAAGACCTTTTATCCCATTTTCACTAATCTCACAACTATGCAGCCATCTGCACATTTACAACTGGGGTTGGGCAATGTTTTAAACTTTCCCACAATATTTGACTCAGTCCAGTGGCGTCAGATCAGTGTTTCCCAAGCATCGAGTTATTTGTGGTGACCACTCAAAATATCAACATTGACCACCACACGATTGATTTTAAAAATTTCAAATGGATAAAATCTTATTGCATTGTGTTACTCTCCCTCTCTCTGTCTCTCCCTCTCTCTCTTTGTCTCTTACAAACACATTGACACCAGACCGATCTATGAACAGCCCTGCCTCTTTGTGCACACTCCTGACACACACACACATTCCGCTGGAAAGAAGGTTGTTCACTTTTCCCTGCAGAATAGTTTGTGAATATCTCTGCATATATTTGTCCAGCACTGACGCACTCGACTAAACTCTGCTAAATGAGTCTATTTGTTCCAAACACAATGCTGTCAATCGCAGAAGTCTAACTCTTACAGTGAGTTATTAGAGACAAGTAAGGAGCCATGGTACCTTCTCATAATGGCAGTTTGTGACTGTAACTCTGGTTTTAGAGTCTTTAATCTGACCTGGCTTGAAGCTGCTAACCAGCCTTTACTGTTTGGAGCAGCTCTGCAGTGATGAGGGCAGAGAGACATCATTGTGACATTGAATCAGATGGACCTTTAGTTCCTCCTCTGGGACAGCAAACACACACACATGACTCTGAAATCAGATAAAAATACAACATGGTCTATAAAACTAAGACAGAATTTGAAAAGATAAGCATATTTTTGAAACAGAAGACATTTCAAAGGAAATTCATACTCAAAAAAAAAAATCACTTTCCAATGGAAGTGTGTTTTAAGAAGAACTTAAAAGAGATTAGAGCCTCAGGGCCATGACTGCGAACACTCCGTCCCCTTTCATTTTCAGCCAGGCCCCTAGAACAGACAACGATCTTTGCCGAAGGATCTCAAAGTGTGTCTTCAGTACTAAAAGTTCAGACTTACACTACCATTCAAACATTTAGGGTAACCCAGACAATTTCATGTTTTCCCTGAAAATTCAAATTTTTTATTCATGTGTTAGCATAACTGCACAAGGGTTTTCTAATCATCAATTAGCCTTTCAACACCATTAGCTAACACAATATACCATTACAACACAGGAGTGATGGTTGCTGGAAATGGGCACCTATGCAGATATTCCAGCTGTTTCCAGCTAGAATAGTCATTTACGTCATTAACAATATCTAGACTATATTTCTGATTAATAATTTTTTCACCAATTAAAAAAAACTGCTTTTCTGTCAAAAATAAGGACATTTCCAGGTGACCCCAAACTTGTGAATGGTAGTGTATGGCGAGGACACAAGCCGTGAAGAGTCTTAAAAGTAATCGGTAAACTGCTACAATCTATCTTAAACATACTTTGAACCCACATGATGAGGCTAAATCATGGGCATCAACCCATGATTTCAACCACTCATTATTAGTTATACCGAAAAACATACAGAGTCCTGGAGCAACATCTTCAAACATTTAGTTAAAGTAGCAACTGCACTTCAGGTCACTAGGTCTGGATACTGTACTTTAAATTCAAGCTGCATGGTATGTTGCTAACTTAGGAAATGATCATATTGTAGGATAGAGCTTTAATTAACATTTTGAAGTAGTATATTTTGTTGTGTTGTAGTTTTGTTATACAAACAGCAAAGAATAAATTCAAAGTGTAGCATACAAAAGCACTCAGAGAGTGCAGTACTCCACCAAGGCAGCTCAGTCGTATCATTTCCGATGGCTGAAATCTTTTAAAAATTAATGTTCCACAGTGGTCGATTTTTAGTAGGATCGCATTTTTAATAGGGACTCGGACACACCCCCACAATTTATTCAATTGTTCCTTGTGCCATATCTGATGGCTAAGTTCAATGGTTGAATTGTAGTAGGATTGCAATTATATGATCACCAGCAGGCAGCTGATGTAGTGTTCACTTGTTTTTATAGTTACACATGCAGCTTGACGGTATCTCGCAATGATACAAAACCCATGAATCCAGACTACAAGCTGCGTCATTGCCAAAATCTAATCACTTAGTCTTTGTCATTTCTGACCTTCCTTGAAAATTCCATCCAAATCTGTTCGTCCATTTTTGAGTAATGTTGCAAACAGACAAACAGACAAACCAGCAGCGATCGTCACATAACTCTGCCACATCCCTTAGCGTAGTATTGGTTTGTATAGTTTTATACTCGTACAGAGAATAAAGTAAAAAAAGAAAAAATCTATCTTGATTTGCAATTTTATTTGTGATGCGATATTTTTTTCTTACACCCGACAAGTTTAAAAGACACAATTTACATTTAACTTTAATGCAGCTTTTAGGCTCAGTCTTACAGTACAGAGTGCCTCACTACAATGTCTGTCAGCTGCGATACAACAAGGTTTTGGAAACATCAACAGTAAAATGTTTCGATTCACTGACACACAAGTAGGATGAGGATTGTGTGTTTTTTGTATGGCTGACTCATTGTTTGATAGAAACTGTTGGCTTGGGTTTCAAGAGGCATTTGTGGGTGGCTATTGCAGAGCTGAGGACAAGTTGAAAAGCTTACCTCTTAGGAAATGTCACTCAGTCAGACATGAAGTCACACTCTAACCAATGAACTTGCAGCAATTCATCATCTGAAGCGTTTCTGTTACACCACTCATGTATTTACTTCATGGTCTGCAGTGAAAGAGAATGGACTCTTGTTCTGCACTGCCAAGGTGTGTGTCAGTGAGAGTCCACCTCAGGTAGGTACCCACAGCTTCTGAGACGTGGAGCATTTCACAAGGATTAGGAAAATGTCAAACAATGTAAAACTATCCCTATAGACAACCATCACCAGGAGGGAAAAAAGCAAGGGGGAAAAATGTCATTTTAGATTGTTGGATGGATCACAGCCACATATTCTGTAGTCCTCAATCAAACATGGTCTCCAGTGTTTACAGCTGCTTTACAACATATTTAGACTCTTTCACTATTTGTTCACTTTACTTTTGTGGAGTTTAGTTAAAAAGATAGATAGATAGATAGATAGATAGATAGATAGATAGATAGATAGATAGATAGATAGATAGATAGATAGATAGATACTTTATTAATCCAAAGGGAGATTCAAGATAAAGTAAAAACACAATTTTAAAAGCTTTTACATATGCATTAAAATTTAAAGGCTGAAATTTCTCATTCACAAAAGGATTCAGATTCTTTGTTGTGGCGCTCCAAAATAAGATGACAGCAAACAAACCATAACATCCAGTGACTTCTCATCTGCATATGAAACTACATTAAAACTATCGGAACTCTTAATAGAGTTAGGGGTTTGACAAAATGAGTGACCAAGAAAGATGGGCTGTCGTCGGAGAGGCAACCAGGAGCCCAACAGTCACTTTAGCTGAACTTGAGAAACCCTCTGATGGAAGAACTTGCCTGAAGGATGACTGTCTCAGCAGCACTTCATCAGACAGGCCTTTACACAAGAGTGGATAGAAGGACGCCACTTGAGAAACAGGCAACCTACTTGGAGTTTGGCAAACAGCATTTAAGGGAGTAGGAGTGCATGAGGAAAAAAGATTATCTGGCCTGATGAGACAAAAACTTGACTCTTTGGACAGAACTCCGAGAACTATGTCTGGCTAACGTTCGGCACTGCTCATCATTTAACTAATACTATTTGTATCATCAAACGTGGTGGTGGCAGCAGTATGCTAGCAGTGCCTCTTAGACAAGGATACTGCTCAAAAGTAAAGGTGAAGGAAGAGTGAATACATCATAATACAGAGAAGTCCTAGAAGAAGAAAACCTGCTCCAGAGCACAGTGGCCTATGAATGGGGCGACAGTTCACCTTTCAGCACAGTGATCATCTGAAGTATACAGCCACGACAAGTCTCTGAAGAGCTTGAGGGGATCTGCTAGGAAGAATGGGATAAAGTGCCCAAATGCAGGTTTGCAAAGCCTGTCGAAACTGCCAAAAGGGCTTCTACAAAGTACTTAATTAATGGTCTGCATGCTGAAGACACTACTGACTTCAGTTCCAACTCAAATACACTTGTAAACATTTTCAAAAACACATGCTTTTACTTTGTTGTTATGACTATTTGAGAGTGAATTGGTAAGAATCTTACACGAAATGTACAACACAGTAGAGTGTCTAACAGCAGAGGGGTCTGACTACTTTTTGAAGCAACTGCAAACACAGGATATCATGTTTAACACTATTTGATTGTGTATCTACACCTAAACATTGTGATATTGGGAAAAATTGAAGAATTGACGTGAATTCTCTTCTTATAAAGCTATTTCACAAAAAAACATGAGGCAGACTTGCAGAATTATTCATTGTTACAGATTCACCTTGCTGTTAAGTACTGGCTCTGGTTGAAACCTAGCTTATAAACAACTTGTATTCACTTTATCATTCTCAACACAGCAGCTGTTTATTTACCAAATTTCCTTATCAAGTCAATTTGTGCATTATAAGTCAAAAGTTAAGTTTTCCCAAACATTTGTTGTTATCCTTAATTACACTTGTTTACTGCAGTTTTTCTGATATTACTGGGCTTTCAGGAACTGAGCAGTTGGTTTACCATTTTTTCAATAATACTTAAGGTTAACTCAATAGTTGGAACTGATTCCTTGCGACTGGTTCAGTCAGTTTAAAGTAAACAATGAAAAATCCCTACACTAAAACCAAACCAGATGTTACTGGGCTGAGGAGCAGAAAACTACTTTTTTTTTTTTTTTTTTTTTTTACCTCAAACCTTTCAGACATGCACTTTGTTTTGTTAATTTGATGGCATCTGAATGTGTTGGCCTCATGTTTGAATTAACACTTTTCCACAAAAGTCACAATGATGCATCAGTTTCATCCATCCATCCATCCATCCATCCACCATCCATCCATCCATCCATCCATCATCTATACACTGCTAAATCCTCATTAGGGTCGTGGGGGGCAGGAGTCAAGCAATCACAATCACATTCACACCCACAAACAATTTAGAATCACCAATTAACCTCAGCATGTTTTTGGACTGTGGAAGGAAGCCGGAGTACCCAGAGAAAACCCACGCATGCACAGGGAGAACATGCAAACTCCATGCAGAAACATCCCAGGAAGGCCGTGACGCGAACCGTTATCTTCTAGCTGCAAGGCAAAAGTGCTAACCACCAAGCTACTGTGCAGCCCTGTATCAGTTTTAACACGATTCAAGTCTAAACTACATGTAATTACATTAACAGACAAGTACACCCAATGAATTATTCACCAAGTTGTAGTAAGTGATTAAGGAAATTTCAAGATTTTAATAATGTAGAACACAAAATTTGCTGGCAAAAGTCACAAAGTGCCCATTTACGTTCAAATCCATTACAAACTTAAATGTTAATAAAAGTAAAACTTGACTGAGTTTGAATCTGAAACAGTTCAGATTAATGAGATGCACCAGTATTGAATATAATCCAGGTTTTGACAAAACACAAACCGGAGCTGAACTTCAGTTTGTTGCTTCCAGCTGTTAGTTGTTCTTCAGAGCTTTTCAAATACCTGCAGCATGAAACAACAGCAGGATCTATATGAATGTTTTTTAAGCGGAGAGATAATCATTTAGACATGGATAAAGTAGCTTCTTTACTTCCTTTTAATTACTGATGATGCCTGACAGGGAGACAAGATAGGTCAGGATCTAACAGAGAGTTATACTGTGTACTATTCTTTGGAGGTACTGTCACACAGTCACAATTGATCAGCTACAGTCAAATCATTTGATACAAAATGGTCTGAGGTTGAGTCTTGAACTACATGTCACAGTCCTGCCCTGGCTCCCTGTCTGACTCCCCCCCTCCTCTCTCTCTCTCTCTCTCTCAATTCAGTTCAATTCAATTCAAAGGGCTTTATTGGCATGACAAACACACATTCACACTGTCAAAGCATTACATAAAATAAGCACAGAATATAAAAAGTTTAACACACTTCACTGGAGTGCAAAATAGTGCAAGACAGTAGTGCAAATACTATAAAATAAGAATAAAATTAAAAAGAATAAAAATATATTGTCTCTGTCCTTTCTAAGTGCTGGAAGTACAAGTGTGCAGTAGGGCCTCTCTCTCTCTCTCTCTCTCTCTCTCTCTCTCTCTCTCTCTCTCTCTCTCTCTCTCTCTCTCTCTCTCTCTCTCTCTCTCTCTCTCTCTCTCTCTCTCTCTCTCTCTCTCTCTCTCTCTCTCTCTCTCTCTCTCTCTCTCTCTCTCTCTCTCTCTCTCTCTCTCTCTCTCTCTCTCTCTCTCTCTCTCTCTCTCCTCACCTCCCCCTTCCTCATCTTCTCTCCCTTGTTCTCTCCCCTTGTCTCCTGCCTTGTCTCTCGGCTCCACCCCCTCTGTGTTGCACCTCCGGCTGTGCTGGTGATCGGCTCATTGGCTCCAGCTGCGGTGGGAGCACAGCTGGGCCAGATCAGCAATCAGTGGCCTGCCGGTTCATTGTCGCTGCTGACTCCCTAGCAGCCACCCTGCCCTGGTTCTGGTCTGCTGTCCCCCTCCCTGCTTGGACCTTTTACTTGTTAATGAAGCCGTTTTGTGTTTACTTTAGTTCTAGCCCAAGTCGTGGCCAGTTTAGTTAGTTATTTTTAGTTAGTTTGGAGTTCTGTTTGGTTTTGTCTAAATTTGTTACTTTGTGAATTGAGTTTGGTTGTCTGGGTTAGTTTTCCCGGTGTCTGGTGTTTTCGTTGTAAAAAACATCCTTGTTTTTGAACCTCAGTCCGCCTTGTGCGAGTGCCTCTGCTTCTAACCCCTTCATGTATTGTACATCACTTGATGTACTGTAGCTCTCTTCGTCACTGTGGTGGGTTTGTCTGAATGAAGGGAATGAGGAACATTAAAATAAGTGTCTTTTTTTTCTGAATGACAAAATGTTGTCACTTTAAAATCAGCAACGTCACATATTCCATGCCAAGAAATGGTTTTATTAACTTTCCCACTGTTCCACCTGTTAGCAAGCTGACGAGCCAATACACCAGTTTGGAATTTTCTACAAGTGAAATGTATTTTTTCTACCAGCAGAGCACCATGTGATCCACAATGTTTAATGTGTCAAAATGGCCATATGGTCATTTGCAATTAGCCACAGATGTACATGTCATTATTGGCTTGTTTGGAGTCTCATAAATATTGTAGTTACAATCTGAAGATGATCAGTCATATAACTTAATTTTCCCACAGGGGGTGAAACCACATATTGAAACAGGTGTGAAAGTATTAGCCAAGTCATATCTCCATCAGTGCTCATTAAATAAATTCCATACTAGACCTATTTGGCAAAACCTTTGTCATGTATGCTGTAACACCAAGGAGGTGGTTTACATTCTGGCAGTTGAAATATAGAAAGCAATAATTTCTGGGTTTATGTATACTATATCTCTGATTTATTTGTTTTGCATGTATTTTGTCTTTTTTTAATTCTCAGCCAGATTTGGCCTTGACATGCATGTTGGACATGAGACATTTGGCTGATGCAGTTTCTGTCTTTTCCCATGACAACATGATGTGTACACATTTATTTAAAGTATGAGAACGCTGTGCTTCCAGGATTTGCGGGGAAGTCCCTCTCTGGCTATACCGGGGTGTGTGTCTGCTTACAGACATACCAAAGCTTCAGGGCATTTAATCCCGTCTACTGGTTCAAATACGATTTATTTTATGCCAATCCACTCTTACACAAGTCAGTTTTAATGGCTTCAGTGGAATGTATCCAGCAATAATTTTAGACTATCTGTTACTGAGTGAGTAGCTTCTGTTCACTGATGCTGAAAGGGACACTGGGTTATTACACACATGCACGCAAACATCAACATTCCCATAAAGATCCTGCTGAAAACACAGGCAGATGCTCGAACATGCATGCAGTCTGATATACTGTCCTTGTCCATGCCCGACAGCTGAACAGCATTTTGAAAAAGTGAAAGCATCATCTTAATAAAAGTAATGAAGATTAATTACATTTTATTTTGAAAGCTAATAGAGCAGTGAAGAGCACTGTGTGTAATTTTTTTTTTTTTTTTTGCCTCAAGCTCTTTTCTACCAGGGTGGCTTCTACAGTTTCCTTATTAAGTGATGCTGTTGAAATCAATCAGAAATCTCTATTATCTCAAACTGCCTGTCATAAGCTGTGTGATGTAGAGTTTCTGATTTATAACATGAAAATCATCCATCGGGAATACCTTCTGGCTTTATTCAACTTTCAGTGAGAGTACCATTAAAGCTAAATAACAACATTAAAAGCTTTCATAGCAACAGTCGGGTGAGAGGCAGTGTTTCCCTGCACTGTCTGCTACACAATTTCAACTCCACCTCATCCTATACAGACTGACACACCCTGGAGTTTCACCTTTTGCATTGCTGGAGCAAGGCGAGAACTTTCAGCACTGAAGGTCAACAAAAACAAGATTAACAGCTGCTAAGTTTCTCTCAGTCAAAATGAAAACTCAATTGAATTCATGCTTGGGAGTGTTCAACTTCAATACACCCATCTTCATCATTGTATATATTCATTATCATTCTCTGTATTCCTAATTTAAGAAATACATTTTCACTGTTACCACTTAACCCTCTATGGTATGCATTATGATGTCAGTTGAGGGGAAAAAAAAGTTTGAAGTGTTTTTCTCTCATAGAATATCCATCCATCCATTCTCTATACACCGCTTTATTGTCACTTGGGTCGCGGGGGATAGGCATTTTTGGCATATTGCAATTCATTATGAATGCGAGGAAAATAGATCTCTATACTTTCTCATGCTTTTGTTTTCAGATTTTAGAAAATCTAGTCCATGACAGGAGGTTGTAACCAATCACAGATCTTTTCAGGTGAGATAGTATGAAGAGCAACAGTGCCACAGTGTCAATAGTGAGAGCAGAATGAGGTGGTACGTGGGTTAGATAGATGCTTTTCATCCGGAGAGCAGAGTTTGAATCCTGGATGAAGCCACCTATGAATGTTGACATTGAGCCTGAATATCTTAGCTTCAGGGGGAGGAGGGATGTATATTTTTAAATTCCGGTGTTGCCTTTTCTAGAGTTCTGCCTGCTGCAGCTTAAAGTTGCCACCCAAGCTCAAGTTAAAGTTTAACTGTTGATCTTGGTAGCTTGATTTGAGCAGAATATCAGAGCAGCTCAAATAAAACCATGGCTCAGTGATGCAAACACATTGAATCATTTTCAATCTGTCACATAAATGTCTGTCTATATTTTCATGATGGAAACTGTAAATGATTTCACTTTTAATGTAATTATTCAAAATTTGTTTTAATGAATGAAACACTCACCTCATCACTCCTATACTAGATTTTTATACACAGGGGGACTAGCAGAAAGGTTTTAATATCATTGGTTGCCACATTCAGAGCAGAGGGTTGTCAGAGCAGGTGGAAATGATATCAATCATAGGCGTATTCTTTAACATATATTGATTATTTCTAGGCCTTTATGTGTAGAAATATTTTGCCTGTCACTGTTACAGACGTGCATGTGCATAGAAGCCCTAATACCACACAGCCCCAGTGAATTACAAATCATATTTTAACCTGCTTGGAATAAATGCCTGTGCACAACTAAAAAATTCAAGCTCACTATTTGCACAGTCATCTGTGCTGTGTAGTTAATGAGAAATGTATATACAAGTGTATTCTACGTTCAGACATGCTTCACAGTAGGAGGCCCTATGAAAGGAGGAGCAGTTGTAAATCTAGAAGCACATGTTTTGCTTGCCAGTTTACTCACTAACGACACAACTGTGTGAGGTCATGGCCAACATGCATCAGCAGAAATGAGCTCACATAACACCTCTCTGTTCGTGTAACGGACTGAACCAACAACATATTGCAGGATAATGAAATGGTCCCCAATGCTGTGGAGATTAGAGCTAATGAGTTAGTAAACATGCACACATTAAGAGTACCGACAGCAACATGGCATTACATTGTAGTTGGGTTTCGGTTAATCATTCCCCTCCCCCAACTGCCCTTACCTCCTCATTATACGGACAAATAGGATGGACTTAGTTGCCCCAGTTACCCTATGAAATGGTCTTATTTTTAGAGTTGAATTATACGCTGCATTATACACATTGGGTTGCACATAAATAAGTCAGGCCAACATTAAACCCCTTAGTAAGGAACTGATCAAGGAACATGACAAAGAGCCCAAGGCATTGACCACATTCCACACATCCTAATGCAATCAAGCATCCATGGGATGAGACCAGATCAAGCCTGATATACAGAGCCACCACGGGACTTAAAGGATCTGTTGCCAGTGTCCTGCTGCTAAGACTTTCCCAGAGGCCCTGTGTCCATGGTCCACGGGTCAGAGCTGGTCTAGTGGTACAAGGGCGAGCTATATAATATTGGACAGATGAATTACATTCTTTTGATGAATAGTTTAGTGTACTAGTATATGCAAAAACACCCCCTTGCTTTTGGAGGCTTTCGGTGATATACTGTGACAAAAATTTGATCTGGAGGAGAATTGTGTTGCATTGTGCCTACAATTATGCTGATCAACAAGCAACATTAGTTGCAATTTACTTATTCCTTACTGGTTGTTTAAATTCTTTTGTGTTTTGAACAGCCTCAGATGCCATCTTCATAGTAGTTTTGTGGAGTTGAGTAACAAGAAAAGCACTCAGAGAGTGCAGTACTCCATCAAGACTGCTCAGTCATTGTATGATTTCAGAAAGACAAGTCCTGATAACTCTGCAGTGGTCAATTTGTAGTAGGATCACAATCATGTGATCGTCAGAAGGCAGCTGATGTAGTGTTCACTTGTAGTCATAGTTACAGTGACGCCGTGCCACTATCTTGTAATGAAACAGAAATGTTTAAAAAATACATGGATCCAGACTATAAGCTGCATCACTGCCAAAATTTGATCAGTTGGTCCTTGTCATTTCTGACCTTTCCAGAAAATTTCATCCAAATGCCTTAGTCCATTTTTGAGAAATGTTGTGAACAGTCAGCGAGACAAACAGCCGGACAAACAGACAGACAATCGTATGGCGATTGTAACTTAACTCCGCCGTGTTCCTTGGAGGGGTAATATATTGTATGATTACAAACTAAATTAAAATGTTCATATAATATCCACTTAAAGTCTAGGACGGTCCACAAAAGCTTGTTACTTAGGATGATATGCATGCTAACAGACTAGCAGATGGAATGCAAAGGGGTTATGGAGAGTTACAGACAATTAACTGCATTGTGTATGAGCTGAAACATCATTACTGCAGGATTATTTTTGAATACCTGCTCTGTAGAGTAATTAATAATAGTCAATACAATACTTCAAATATCACCACCTGACCCAATGGAAAGGATGTCAGGCCATAGGCAGGTTTTCAAAACCTTTTTCATGTGATATACATATACATATATATATATATATATATATATATATATATATATATTATTAATGTCTCTCTTATTAATGTACACTCAGCACCTCATCTTGACAGAAAAAAAAACAGAAATGTAGAAATTTTTGCAAATTTATGAAAAAAGAAAAACTGAAATATCACATGGTCATAAGTATTCAGACCCTGCGCTCAGTATTGAGTAGAAGCACCCTTTTCAGCTAGTACAGCCATGAGTCTTCTTGGGAATGATGCAACAAGTTTTTCACACCTGGATTTGGGGATCCTCTGCCATTCTTCCTTGAAGATCCTCTCCAGTTCTGTCAGGTTGGATGGTGAACGTTGGTGGACAGACATTTTGAGGTCGCTCCAGAGATGCTCAATTGGGTTTAGCTCAGGGCTCTGGCTGGGACAGTCAAGAATAGTCACAGAGTTGTTCTGAAGCCACTCCTTTGTTATTTTAGCTGTGTGCTTAGGGTCATTGTCCTGTTGAAAGGTGAACCTTCAGCCCAGTCTGAGGTCTTGAGCACTCTGGAAGAGGTTTTCCTCCAGGATATCTCTGTACTTGGCCGCATTCAGCCTTCCTTCAATTGCAACCAGCCGTCCTGTCCCTACAGCTGAAAAACACCCCCACAACATGATGCTCCCACCATCATGTTTCACTGTAGGGATTGTATTGGGCAGGTGATGAGCAGTGCCTGGTTTTCTCCACGCTGCTTAGAATAAACACCAAAAAGTTCAATCTTGGTCTCATCAGACCAGAGAATCTTATTTCTCATAGTCTGGGAGTCCTTCATGTGTTTTTTGGCAAACTCTATGTGGGCTTTCATGTGTCTTGCACTGAGGAGAGGCTTCCATCGGGCCACTCTGCCATAAAGCCCCGACTGGTGGAGGGCTGCAGTGATAGTTGACTTTGTGGAACTTTCTCCTATCTCCCGACTGCATCTCTGGAGCTCAGCCACAGTGATCTTTGGGTTCTTCTTTACCTCTCTCACCAAGGCTCTTCTCCCACCATTGCTCAGTTTGGCTGGACGGCCAGGTCTAGGAAGAGTTGTGGTCGTCCCAAACTTCTTCCATTTGAGGATTACGGAAGCCACTGTTCTTAGGAACCTTGAGTGCTGCAGAAATTTTTTTGTAACCTTGGCCAGATCTGTGCCTTGCCACAATTCTGTCTCTGAGCTCCTTGGGCAGTTCCTTCGACCTCATGATTCTCATTTGCTCTGACATGCACTGTGAGCTGTAAGGTCTTATATAGACAGGTGTGTGCCTTTTCTAATCAAGTCCAATCAGTTTTAAGGATCAGAACCATCTCGAGGAGGATCAGAAGAAATGGACAGCATGTGAGTTAAATATGAATGTCGCTGCAAAGGGTCTGAATACTTATGACCATGTGATATTTCAGTTTTTCTTTTTTAATAAATTTGCAAAAATTTCTACATTTCTGTTTTTTTTTTTTCTGTCAAGATGGGGTGCTGAGTGTACATTAATGAGAAATAAAATGAACTTTTTGGATTTTGGCAAATGGCTGCAATGACACAGAGTGAAAAAATTCAAGGGGTCTGAATACTTTCCGTACCCACTGTGTGTGTGTGTGTGTGTGTATACATATATACATATATGTATACACACACACACACACACATATATATATATATATATATATATATATAATGTATGTCAATAAAAAGCTTTGATTATGACCCAGCGTGACACCACACATGGAGCTGATCTGATCGGGAGTGTGCTGTTTGGCTTCGGTTTCATGTTGGATGCCTCACCGCTGCTGGCTTGCCAAATATCTGGGTTTCACTCCTACAAACAGCCGACTTGGGGGATTTGATTCCCCAGTAATTGTTGTATGCGATCATTGCTGGGCTCTCCCCTGTTTTTTGCCATGCCCAAGCGGCCATTGTTGTAGTGTTGTTCCCAAGCTGTAATCACAGGCAGATGGCTGCGGGCCCCACCACTCCATCCTGATGGGGCTTTCCCTGTGCAAATAAATGAGTTCTGCTCATAGAGAGAGGTGTGATGTAAGGTGTTTGGTAAGAAGGATGCTTATTTCTGAATTCTCAGAGATTCATTTTTTGGATGTTAGGCTTGATACACAGCCACTTGGCTATGAATGAGTTTTGGGAAGGATCACAGCTATGTTGCAGTCAAAGTCTGATCAATCCTTCATGTGACAGTTATCAGTTCTGGCTTTTGGAGTCCAAGCATTTCATTACGCTCAAACATTTTTCATCTTCACTACTGTTCAAAAGTTTGGGGTCACTTAGAAATGTCTTTATTTTTGAAAGAAATGTTTGTTTTTCAATGACGAGAACATCATCTTAATAAGAAACACAGTCGAGACATTGTTAATGTGGTAAATGACTATTGTACTGATTTTTTGAGGTACGGAGGTCCATTTCCAGCAACCATCACTCCTTTGTTCTAATGCTACATTGTGTTAGGTACTCATGTTGAAAAGCTAATTGGTGATTAGAAAATCCTTGTACAATTATGTTAGCACTGAATAAAAATGTGAGTTTTCATGGAAACCATGAAATTGTCTGGGTGACCCCACAGTTTTGAACAGTAGTGTAGCTACTTTTGCCATGCTCATTATGCACCTCATAAAATATCTTCACTAAGAGGCCATATGCAGTGTTCCTGACTGCCTAAGACATATCCAACTGTGTTGTGTATTTTGCTGCAATGACTATGTATCCCTGACAGTCTAATACCTGTGCTCAACCCAGACTCTAAACTGGCCTTTTCAGTCTGGCAAATGGACCTGCAGTCTTGTTTGTTAGCTCTGCAGGCCACAAAGCACTGCCAGATCAGCTTCAAATGTGAAAGCAGTGAAATGCAATCAAAATTTGTGACTTGTAACAGCTTACAACTCATCGCATGGTGAGGATTATCACTTAGGCATGGCTGGATTTGCTTAAACAGTCATCGAGCCAAGAGCCACGCAATTTATAGAAGTACACCAAACATGTCCCACGGGCCCAAGGGAAATGAGTGGATTGTATCCCATGCTCATAAATTAAACTCAGAGTGAATACAAAAATGCCACGTTTGTTTGATTACATATGGCCACATGTGGGAAGTTTTGATGGCCCAATCAAAATGTTGTTTGATGATATCTGTTCTGGCAATATGTTTATGGAGTGATTGTAGCACAGACAAAAAATGCTGTCAGCAGTTTCCCTGAAAATTACTGTGTTCTGTTCATGGAAAAACAAAGAAATTGTCAACTCATTGAACTCTTTCAGCATGAATGTTTCAAAACACTCTCACAAGCCTCTCTCACTGTTAACATACATTTTTGGAATGTATCTTTAATTACAAGTGTACTCTTGTCTCATTTTATCAGCCTTCTAATCTGATCTTTTAGTGATCATGGAATAATGTTATAGCAGAACATACAAAATAATGACATATTCAGGTTCTGTGAATGAATGGGTGTTTGGCTAATTAAGCAGGTTTAGGTGAGTTTCTTTCTTCTCAAATTAGCCATGTCTGAGCTCCATATCAGCCGTATTATTCCATGTATGATGTGTTCTAACCTGAAACTCTTCCAGTTCTGTCGACCATTTTAGGACAGGCAAAGACATGATGTGCCAAGAGCTGAGGGGAACTAAGGTCAAGGAGCGGCTATGGAAGGGCGCACTAAAGTACCTAAAATGAAGCCATGTGAGGTCAGGTGTAGGAATCCCTCCCAGTATCATGCAAAGAGAGAGCAGTGACGGAGGGAGAGATGGAGGCTATGACATTCTGGGAAAGCTGAAGTCAGAGTTCCAAAAGGATTTGTGGATGAGGGGAAAGTGAGAGGAAAAGAACACCAAAAGCATCAAAAGCTATTAAGCGGCGAAATAATTTTTCTAGAAGAGCAATAAAAGGTATCCAACATTCCCACACTGAATCACAGAGTCTAATTCTTGGAAATGTCTTCCCACCCACACATTGATTTGGCCATGAGATGCCTCAGCGAAAGTTCACCACTCTCTGTTTCACCTCAGAGGGAAAAAAGACACTTGATATCATTTGTCTAATGAGCTATGACTCAGATTGAAAATGTAAATCCGAAACCCATTTACACGCTGAAAGTCCTTTCTTGCTGTCACTATTTCCCTCATTCTCCCCTTCACTCCTCATCTCATTCAGGGCAAGAGGGAGAAAAGATGAGGACCAAGTCACGAGAAAATGAAATGCTTCATTAAGAGGCCGTGCTCCCTGAACATTGCCGAGTGGCTAATTTACTGCGAGGTGGTGAAGCCTGTTATTGTGTACCACAACAGTGGGGTTTCATTTGATTTAGGAAAGGAAACAAAGCAGGCATAGAAAGTGTAGTATACACATAAGCTTGCCAGGGGTGTGGAAAATATTGCAGTTTGAAGGATTTAGATCCTACAACACTATATTTTTCTCAAGGGTTCCATGTATTGCACTCTCCTTGCCTCTACTAAACACGGACTCCCAGTAATCTAAGCCATATGCTAACTGCCACCTATGCAATATATAACCAATTATGCACAAGCTGAGGTGTTAAAGGATTAAAAAGCAATACAGTAACTGTGAACATGATCAAAATATTGTCCTGTTAACCTACACAGCTCCTGTGGTAGTTTGTCAATTGTCCTGTGTTAGCTGGGAAATCCTAGCCTGGCCGCGCTAGACAACCCACGGCAACGAATTTAATTCTCTGCCAGGGTGGGTCTAGTTACCCTCCATAAGGCTCGAGGCTGGATGCTCCTAAAACTGGCTGGACGAATCACCATGAAGTGTAGAGTCAGAAGGCGGGCGTAACTAAGTGACGACAGAGGCGCGATGATTCTGACAGAAACAACCGGCGCACAATAAACAGTTATCTTTCGACTCGGCTTTGGCCACAGCCCTTAAAGATTTGAAGCTAAAATTCAACTTGAAAGATAAACAAAGGACGGCACTGAAGTGTTTCATTGAGAAGAAAGACGTATTTGGACTTATACTGACGGGATATGGCAAATCCTTAATATACCACTTGGCTCCGCTGGTTGGGAAGCTAATGGGACTTAGCCACAATCTGCCAGCGCTCTAGGAACTACGTCAGCTTATTCGTTGCACTGATTGGTTGTATACCTACCCAATTGCTGCAGAGTGATTTGAAAGAACCTTTTAGCCCGCCTCCCTCCCTGTCGAGCGGTCCTAGACCCTTGCGTCTTCAGAACATGGGTCTAGCGCGGCTAGGCTAGGGAAATCCTGTATATACAGCTAAATCAGTTTGTCCCATATGGGGTCTCCTTTGTCCCATATAATGACTCTTACTCTGCTCTGTAATCACCAAACATCACTGCTACAGATCCTAGCTGTGATGCAACAGCTTTAGCAGATTGTGTGCTGTCATCCTATCACAGTCCTCCTCATGTGAATAAGTTGTACATATTATATACACTACTGGTCAAGAGTTAAGAACGTCCCATTTTTTTCGTTTTTTTATTGAAATTCAAGTAGTTCATTTCAATGAATAGCTTGACATGGTACAAAGGTAAGTAATAATACTAAAGAATAACAATAAATTTATTTATAAAGCGCTTTCAGTCAAAGTGCTGTACACAAAAATAAACACAATAAAACAGATAGAAACAGTTACAACAGAGAAAGACAGTGGTGAACTGCCAGAGATTTAAAATAAAAAAAGGAAAGTTTACCCAAAATTGAAAGATAATGTATATTTCAGGATTATACAAAAAGGCCTTTTTCAGGAAACAAGAAATGGGTTAACAGTTTAAAGCTGTTCTGCAGCAATGGAGGTTCATCAAACCTTGAAAGTTGGTGCTACCAAATCCTACAGGTGTCCCAACTTTTCTTGATTACTTGCAACCCCCTCTGTCTGCATAAAAGTACTGTAGTGTTGGAACACACCGTGGCACCATACCCTCAAGAGCATTATTTGAACAGTTTTTTTTACTGCAGAAAAATGTGTGTTGGTATAAAAATGGCAAGGAAAAGGCAATGAACAATAGAAGAGAGCTAGACCATTATAACGCTTAAAAATGTGTTTCTTTAAAACAGTGAAATTGCAGAGTGAGATGTATTCTGAACTAAAACAGCTACCACAGCATTCTGTAGTTCCATGCAGTACCCTCTGGTATGTTCCTAGGTGGTCAGGGGTTCATCCTACAGCAAGATAATGACCCAAAACATAAGTCCAAGCTATGCCAGAACTACCTCAGGAATAAAGAACAAGATGGTAAGCTTGAAAACATGGAGTGACCAGCACAGTTTCCAGACTTAAACCCCATGGAGCTGGTTTGAGATGAACTGGACAGAAGAGTGAAAGCAAAGCAGCCCACAAGTGCCACACATTTATGGGAACTTCAGCAACAGAGTTGGGAGGAACTTTCTGAAGAATATTTGATTTCCATTGTATAAAGAATGCCACGAGTGTGTTCAGCTGTTATATCTGCCAAAGGTGGCTACTTTGAGTCCAAAGTTTAGAATGTATTTTGATTTCTAAAGAACTATTTTTTTATTTCATGTGTTTATTTGTTCTACACTTTCATTTCAGAGTACAATGAGGCATGAATATGCATAATATCCAATAAAAATAGAGAAATTGGGGTGTTCTAAAACTTTTGACCAGTAGTGTATGTGTGTCACTTCTTGCAAAATAAATAAATAAATAAATACATAAATACATAAAAATAGAAAGAAAGGGTTTTGAGACTGTCTGGTGCTGAATATTCCAGTTCAAAATGTGGCAATCTAGATAAACCTGCAAAACCAAAAAGACAACAGGAAGCACAGAAGACAAGTCTCTCGAAAGAGACTCCAAAGAAGCTGTCTGGACTTTATGTCCTGACAAATTCTCAGCTGGCCTTGAGATGACCCAATTCGGCATGCCTCCACAGAAATCCAAGAGAAGGCCCAACTAGCTGTCAGTGCATTTTGCATGACTTCTGCAGGTAATAATGATTTTTTTTTAAAATCATGGCAAGTTACGCCTTGTACTATGTGTACTATATGATTAAACACAAGTCAATATATTTTTACATTCAGCAGTGCTTTGCTTTATAACTCAAAATGTTGTGAAGAAGATGCACTTGGAAACACTGAAGGTTGAGATGATTAGAATGAATCCATTAGAACCAAAGACTGTGCAGGAGGATAACTCCTTGACTGAAACTATGCCTGTGAATTTCTCAGTTGCTGGCAATTCTTCATAGTGAGAAAAGAGAAAAATGTTTCCAGTTAGCATGAGATTTTTCTCTGTGTCTGATGGAGTGCAGGGCAAGTTACCCCACCTGTATGAAGACAATGATGAGACTGCAAATGGCATGCGTCAAGCTCTGATGAAGTGTCTGGAAAAATGTGAACTAAATATTCGACGCACCACAGTCGACACAGCGGATAATGCCAATGTCAGCTTTGGAAAACACCATTACTAGTTAGTGAGTACTGCCAACAATTGCATTCTGAAAGCTAATTGCCCAGCTCACATAACACACAACACCTGCAAGCTCGCCTGCAATCAGCTGTCACTGGATATTAGTCAATTATTTTACTGATATACTTTCTCTGTATCTGATTCCCAAACAGAACAACTGCAGGCATTCTTTTGCCTGTGCTGACATCAACTGGAGTGAAATTCTGAGTCGTGTTTGCACACGAGGGCTCCATCTTCATCCAGGTGTTGATCTCTCCTGTAAGGCTGGCAAGCTCTTACTTTATATTTGAGGTGTCCTGTGGCACTGAAGAGGGTTTTTATGGATTAAGAAAACAGTGAAGCTGCTGAGATTTATCTGTGTTTTTCCACAACATAGAGTGTGTTCCTCACCAACTCATAAAAAAAGCTGGAAGAAACGAAGTTCTGCAGCACAGATGTTTAGAGGAAGTCTGAAAGTTCAAAATGAAGATGCTTCAGCGGAAACTGGACAGCTTTTTTGGATACCAAACTCAACAGCTGTTGGACAAACAAGTGTCAGCACGAAGGTCCAAGCAGCAGCAGGACTTTGCGATATTCTGTGACTCTGCCACTGTTTACAATGGTTTCATTTCTCGTCAGAAAACGCAGTGATGAAACTTAAACCAGTCAAGTGTGAACTAACTCAATGAAAAGGTTTGTGCTAGCCAGAAGGAAATACAGAAAGTCTGAAAGGATCCCACAAAATCCTCCAGTAAGAAATGAGTGGCAATTGTCCAAAGACAGAACATTGTATCTGATCAACATGTTCAGATTGTCAGAACATGAGATATAATAAGGAGGATTTTCTCTCTAATGGCTATTAAATGTTCAAACATGAACAGATGCTGCAACGCTAATTAGAAATGATCTTCAGATATCTGGAAACAGTGACTTGTCCAGCAGGAACTTTCTCTGGCTGTGAAAAAGCATAAAGGTCTGATTGAATCCATCAAGAGAAAAAAACGTCTGTGGAATAATTAGACCTCACAAGTCACCATGCCTTTTATTCCCTCTTTAACATCTGAAATCTTTCTTTTCTTTTGGGTGTAAAGATCAAAATGTCTTTGATTAGTTATTTCGAGGTTTATTCACTCAAGTCTGAATAATTGTGTGGTCTCAGTTAATTGTTGAATAAAATTTACACATTTTTGCCTTTCCGTGCAAAAGGTGCACTGGGCAGTGGCCAAACAAAGCAGCTTTTCCAACCTAATCAGGTCCCAGAATAAACAAAAAGGCTTACTTTTTATGGGTCACTGATTGTCCTTCTACATTAAATCATAGTCAATTTAATTTGGCTTTTTTGACAATAATTTATAAAACCGACGAGATGAGTTTTACAAGGTAATGTACATTTGTGATAAACAACAAAAGGATTCAGAGAGCACAGTGCTCCACTAAGGCTGCTCAGTCATATCATTTCCAATTGCTGAAATCCTGAAAAAAAATCATAGCAGAAAACACTGTTACATAGGATGCCTGGATAGCTCAATGGGTTAAATGGGTGACCCATGTACAAGGGTCTCCCCGACGCAGTGGCCCAGGTTTGATTCCCACTCACAGCCCTTTGCTGCATGTCTTCCCCCCCCACTCTTTTCCCTCCTTTCCTGTCTGTTTCCACTGCATCTATCGACAAAAAGGCAAAAAAAAAAACTTTAAAAAAAAGAAATCACAGTAACATAGAATGCGACCATTTAATATCGATGTACCCACAAACCCTGAGTACAGGCGTGTGTTATGCATGTGTATGTTTTTTACAAATACCAAATCACGTAACCTAAATATGTAGCGGGTGGCAGGAATTGATGGGACTCAGAAACACCCCCACAATTTCGTCAATTGTTCCTTGTGTCATTTCCAATGGCAAGTCCCACAAATCCACAGCGGTCAATTTTTAGTAGGATCTCCATTATGTGATCATCAACAGGCAGCTGTCGTAGAGTTCAGTTGTAGTCACAGTTAGTGATGCTGTACTACTATCTTCAGTGGCGGCTGGTGGTGAAATTTGTTGGGTGGGCTAACAAATGCATAATACCGATTAAATGGTTAACACAGCTGCAAAAGCAACATCACCTATAATACACACAGTTACATCAATTACAGGTACATTATACTTTTTTAGTGCTCTACATCAACACTCTCTCTCACTCACTCACTCTCTCACTCACACACACACACACACACACACACACACACACACACACACACACATACACCACTACAAAACGTGTTCCAAATGCAACGACTGCCCACAGATAGCCTGCTGCAACTGTCTTATTACAACTGTTTGGCGACATGTAGTGCAAAACATGCCTTCAGTACAACAGATGACCTTAGCAAAAACAAGGCGTCACAGTCCTTTAACAGGTCAACATGGGCCTACCTTATTTCAAAAGAAGCTCACATCGACGGCCGATGTGATCCTAGTCTCTTAACTTCCAGCTTTTCCTCCAAAGACATTGAGGAAAATGGATATGAAAGCAAATAATCCACTTCGTTCATGCTAACGCCCGCCATAGCTTAACCTTTTCTCCCTCCTTCCCAACTCTGGCACAAATAGCAGCACTGCTGCATCAACTCGCTGCTATTGGTCAAAAGTCAGAGGCCTGTGGGCTGACTGAAGTTAGCCCAAATGATCAGTAAATCACGGAGGCGGGACATGACACCTGTCAATCACTTACAAGAACGAAATGAATGAAAGCCACCGCTGTGTTAACTCGCTGCTATTTCTCAAAAGTCAGTGGCCTGTGGGCTGCCTGAAGTTAGCCCAAATGATCAGTAAATCACGGGGGCGGGACATGACACCTGTCAATCACTTACAAGAACGAAATGAATGAAAGCCACCGCTGTGTTAACTCGCTGCTATTTCTCAAAAGTCAGTGGCCTGTGGGCTGCCTGAAGTTAGCCCAAATGATCAGTAAATCACGGGGGCGGGACATGACACCTGTCAATCACTTACAAGAACGAAATGAATGAAAGCAGACTGTATCTGCTGGGGCTGTAAAAAATAAGCCCATTTAGAGATATTCTATGTTTTTCTTTTGACTGACTGGTGCTGTTGCTACCTTTGTTTTCACCAAAACTTAAAACAATCTGTTGTAAGTTATTTAAAAAATAATTTTCTCATCTTTTTTGTGTTGGCCTGGGAGGGCTTAGCCCTGTTAGCCCATTTATACCAGCCGTCCCTGACTATCTTCCATCCATCCATCCTCTATATAGCGCTTTATCCTCACTAGGGTCGTGGGGGGACTGGAGCCTATCCCAGCTGACTCAGGCGAAGGCAGCGGACACCATGGACAGGTCGCCAGTCTGTTGCAGGGCTACATATACAGACAAAAAATCACACTCACATCTACAGACAATTTAGAGTAATCAATTAACCTCAGCATATTTTTGGACTGTGGGAGGAAGCCAGGGTACCCGGAGAAAACACACGCATGCACAGGGAGAACATGCAAACTCCATGCAGAAAGATCCTGGGAATGCCGGGACGTGAACCAGGGATCTTCTCGTTGCAAGGCAAAAGTGCTAACCACTAGACCACTGTGCAGCCCGTACTACTATCTTGCAATACAGAAATCGTTAACAAATCCGTGGATCCATACTTTAAGTCACATCACTGCCAAAATCTAATCACTCGATCCTTTGTCATTTCTGACCTTCCCTAAAGATTTCATCCTAATTTGTTATTCCATTTTTAAGTAATGTTGCTAGCAGACAGACGAACAGACATCAACTGTCACATAACTCTGCCGAGGCTCCGCCTCCTTGGTGGGGAAAAAAATAAATAATAAGACAAAGGTCTTGTGCTGATTAAGCCAACAGAAGAACGTCATCTGCAAATGGCAAAGATGCAACTCTGAAGTTCCCAGACCAGACAATATGTCCTATGTTCATTAGTTACCTAAAAAAACACATTTGACCTGATCCAGACATGTGTTCTGCATACAGATTGCATGTTGATGCCAGACATATATGCTAAGTGTGTGTGATCATGTCATATTTACGTAAAGGTTTTCACTGATGACTGCACTGTGATGTCTGACCAAAACAGGTTACTTTCATTATGTTTCCCGTTTGACATCTCCATCACTCTCCCGTTTTAGTCCTTGTTAAAACAGGTAAACATTTCTAAGTCTCTTCAGTGCATATTTAATTACTGTTTACAAGTTGAGGCGTAAACTTATGCTCAATTAAATATGGAATGTGCAATGTAATTTGCAATTTCCTTTGTCAATGTTAGCCTTGAAAGAGATGTAACATCCTGAAGTAATTTTTCACATCTGTTCTCACAACAACACAGAGCTCTGACTGACACTTTTTTTTTAGTTTTAAATCTTTCTTTATGATGAAGCCAGTGAGGTCATTGACATTGCTATACGTAAAATTTATTTGACTCAGTGCTGCCATGTACTTGATAATGGCTGTTTAAAATGAGTTAAAATGTTTTTTGTAAATCACACAGTGTTTAAGAGTGGGGATGACATCATACTAAGCCATATTTTATACCACATATATTTCAGTCTTCTTTAGAGAGAAATTTGTTACTTTCTTCCCTCCTGTCATCTCACTCACTGGTTTCTCTCTTTTTCTCTCCCTAGCTGGACCATAAATCTTTCTGTTTCTCTAAGTGGATCCTGGGCGTTTGTCCCAGCCCAGTGCCTTTCTCCCAGGGTATTTATGAAGGTTGTACTCGTTCATCACACCACAACATCGTCTCCTTGACAAAGCAAATCAGTCTGTTATATTAATGGAATTTCAATATGATTTACCACAGTCCCCCATTTCTATCTCTAAACATATTCTATAACCTCAACTGGGAGAAAGAAGGAAGCTGTATCTAAGCACCTCTCTTGAGGTTTGAGAATTGCCAGCTTCATCCGTCTTGTAATATAGTGGCTTTCTGGCATTCAAACATCAGTCTCCATTACGTGGATGTTCTGTAAATGTTCAACTCAAGTATGAAAAGATCTTTATGGATTATGCTGCAATGCTTGTGCAACATTTGGCACCAGGTGCCGAAGACAGAGCACAAACTCCCTTTCCTTCTCAACAAGATGGCAGCATTGCTGGAGAGCAGTTCCCATCAATGAAAGTAATGTGAAATTCTATTGCCTGACAGTTCAGCAGTGCCTGCACATTCTTAAAAGCTATGACTCTTACCTTAATCATTTTAATATTTGAAAAAGGCTTTTTTTTTTCCTTCAAAGAGTAGGTGAGTTTTAAAACCTCCATAGAAGTTAACATTGTCCACTGCGTGTCTCACTGTCTGAGCTGTCCACAAAACTCTGATGTCCACTAATAACTCATGTGACAAATGTGGAGCACTTATTTTTCAAATCTAGATTGAACCACACAAGTAGTGCATTGTCCCTAGAGTCATTTTAGGATCAGGGCAATGGCAGATATGACTAAGAGTATTGTATTATTCTATGCCTTCTGATTACTGCTGCAATTGTGCTTTGGCTGATTTTTAGTTGGTCATCAGTCTTTGTGTATCCTTCTCCATCTTTATAATAATGCAGTTATTGAAAGGTGATACACTTTAGAATCATTTGACACTGAGGTGTTTCTGTTTACTGTCTACAGTGGTGGCAAATCCACTGTACTAATAGAATTGCCCATGGAACAAAGTTGATAGTCAGACACTGAGGTGCTATTTTTGTCTCCTGCTCAGGTATGTATATGTTCAAGCTGACAGGTGAGTAACAACCCAATGTTCCCTGTACGTTTTCTCTCTATTTCTTTCTTCTTCCCGTCATCTCTCTTTAAGTTAAATGCACACCAGTGACCGTCAAGAACATTTTTTGTCACGGTCGACACCACACAGTGCAAAGGCATTAGTGTGTGTATTTCTTAAAGCAAAGCTATTTGCTGTTTCAAAAGAGATGATGGCATCCATTGAGTGACGTGTCCCAATCTGTTGCCCTCGAGATTCAAACAAAATCATTGCTTCACCTTAAAAGCTGAGAAAACAAGAGCCTCTGATCTAATGTTGTCATTTTAGCATATGCGCAACATGACAGAATCTGAACAGGAAGCAGACATTATAATAATTGTGCTGTGCTGGCGTTTTGGCAGGCCACCCGCTATCTGTTCTGGATTGGGTTTATATAAAAAGGGGGGCTCAGGCGTCAGACACTGTGTTAGTCTGGGTTTACACTGAGAGAGGCACAATGGAAACTATCTCTCCCTGCGTTCAACATCTTCAACGTGCAGACTGCAGTCGTCGCATGTCCAAAATGACCGTTGCACAGTGCAATTAAAGCTTCGTCTGGGGGACTATTTCCTGCAAACACCTTAAAATACACTGTGAGTTTTACAATGTTACACTCCATTTCTAAAAACCAGTGGAATTGGCTTGAATCAGAAATGAATTGCCTTGTAGTTTTTTCCACGAAGCCTCAAAGGTAAACACTGGCTTAGCAAAGTCAATATTTACTGCGTTTGAGGCTGTTATTTCAACAGGCCGGGCACTGCAAGGCCATGACTTGACCCGTCTCATTGTCTGGAGCCTGTTTCTGTGTTGTTTAGCTCTTGAGTACTGTACTGGAGTCAACCCTTGAACCCATGCGCGCACACACATACACACAGTTTCTATTTGCCTCGTCTGACAAATGCTGATCAAGATGAGAGATCGTCACTTAGCAACCACAGTCAACAAGGCCAGTATCAGAGAAGAAGAGCGCGACTGCCAGAAGTGGCTTTTTACATTTGCCATTCACTCTCACACAATTTCCATCCAATAGCTTTGTATGTAATATGTTAGCTGTGTGTTATCATTGGCTCTGGGCACGAGAACCCCCGATGACAAATATGGTTGCACAATCTGATTGTAGCAGGATGGATAATAAACTGTGTCCAAGTTAAGCATGCAAACTTGGAATCTGCTTACAGTCCATCGTGGCACTGCGGAGGTTTTTCCGATACGTCAGCGTGATTTCTGTCAGGGGATTCAGCCATCTTAAAAGCCAATTAGAGATGTTGGCGGTTTTATTTTTTGAATGAATCCAAATCTTTCAGTTTCATCAACGTTTCCCATATGCTTGCTCAGCATTAATAGCAGATGTCAGTAACTGAGAGCACAGAGCAGCTGATGATGTGACCAGGGGCAGATGTAGTAGGTTACAACTTCCTGAATATAATGGCCCCGGCTTAAATGTCATTATCTTAACTCTCTGTGGCACTCCGCTCTCAGTCTGTTTACAATGGAAGTGCACAGTAGTTTACTTCATATTGGCCTTTAACTGTGGGAGGGTGAAAGATTTTATCAGCAATATGTGACTCTGAGGCTTGGAGTTGTCATACTGCGTTTTGTCAGTGGTATCATGAAAGCCGTGTTTACTGCTAGAAAGGCAAAGGACAATCACTTGCCAAAGCCAAAAGCAAAAGCACAGCTGTCAGCTTAAAAGCTAAATATAAATAAGGCTGGTGTTATCCACGAAAAGACCAAAACCAGCAATGTTAGTCCATTTCTTTCCGACTTCACAACCCTGTCTGTGACTCTCATAAATCTTCTCATCTACCCTCTCAAACAGAGGTAAATAAAGCATTAGCTATGGACTGTTTTTTCAGCAACAGATTCATTCTCATTTGGTGGGCTTCTGAGTATTCTCAGCAGAAAGAACTGTGTTGAACAGACAGTAACAGGCTTTGTGCACACAGACAGCCTGTTGCTTCAGTAAATCACTTAGTTTGATTTAGCATAGTAAATGATGAATCTTATCTTTTGAATGATTTGATATTGGGGGAATTTTCTGTTATGTGAAAACAGTTGCAGTTTCACTTGTAAAAATACCTTTTTGTTCGCAGTAGTATAAGCAGGTAAAGCAGGAATCACTAAGTGGACGAGTAACAGTGTAAAAGCACAGGTAGACCAAGAAAATTATGTCTAAGTGAAATAATTAGCTCTAAGCCTTAAGGCTATACCAACAAACCACACGGTACACAGCATGCCTAGGCCAATGTTTGTGAAAAGAGTGAGCTCAACTTTCATTCTGCAAATATAGACACAGCCTGAAACTCTACCAACCACAGCATGGTCATAGTCAGGGAGAGACTTGGTGATATCTAAAATCAATAGCAAGAGTCATTGTCACAGTGACCTCAGTAATGCTTAAATTCTCTTGTGCATAAAATCTACATTGGAAGGAGACTTTTTAAAAATTATTTGCACTGTGCAGTTAGCAGCAAATCATAGATTTGAACCACAAGTAACATTTTAGTAACACATTTATAAGTGTTATGAACACTTTGCTTCCTGTAATTTTATATGGTTTCTTTTTTTCTGCTACCAAATAATGCTCTTGACTCCTGTGCATCTCTGACAGCAATGTTTTTTATGTCATTTTGGTTCACATCTCTTGCTTCTAGAATAAAAAAACAGCTTAAACACTGAAGGCCTGAGGATTTCCAAACAAAGGTGCTAAACAAAAGTAGTGGTAGCATTGACATCCTGTAATTTACTGTTGAGTCTGAAAAATCCACATACAAAAGAGAGAACATTAAGGGAAACCAAAAAACATAGCAGGGAACATGCAAACATGGAACATGCTGCAGAGGGGCTTGGCATAGTAATGAGCTCCATTTGGATAAGTAGCACTGATGCTGACACAAAGTTGTTAAACTTGAATTATTATTATCCATCCATCCATTATGTGGACACCACATAATCCTCATTAGGGTCGTGGGGGGCCTGGAGTCTATCCCAGCTGATTTAGGATGAAGGCAGGGGACACCCTGGACAGGTCACCAGTCTGTCACAGGACTACAAACAATCCTACTCACATTCACACTTACAGACAATTTAGAGTTACCAATTTACCTTAGCATGTTTCTGGACTGTGGGAGGAAGCCGGAGTACCCGGAGAAAACCCACGCATGCACAGGGAGAACATGTAAACTCTATGCAGAAAGATTCTGGGAAGGCGGGGAAGCAAACCGGAGATCCTCTAGCTGCAAGGCAAAAGTGCTAACCACCAAGCCATGACTATTATTATATTACTCCATTACTTTTACATTTGAAAGATGTGGCCAGTTATTTAAATAATGCTTGTTGTGATATCTACTCTGGCGTTTCGAGTGATGGGAGGACCCACCTGCTAAGTTGGTCATTCCATCTTATCTCAGCAAGCCCTTTGGCAAGGAGAAAGAAAGAAAGAAAGAAAGAAAGAAAGAAAGAAAGAAAGAAAGAAAGAAAGAAAGAAAGAAAGAACATTAATTCCAGGTCTTGTCACATACTTACCCTTCTACCTTACATTTGAATACACTCAGTATTGTCGTTATTGTCGGTCATTTTCACAATTGCCTCTCAACAAGTGCTTAATGTTGTGTTAGGGTGTATTTTAACCCAAACCATGATCTTTTCCCAAATAAAACCAGTTGTACTGTGTAATGGGACACAAACCTCATTGTCATAGGCCACATTCTTTTGGATTACACTTCCTCCACCCCTCCAGCCTCATTATGATTATGGTTTGCCAGCCTCCTTTCTGACTGTGTCCAGCAGGAGAAGACGGAAAACATCCTGTCAGAGGCACTTACCATCTCCAAAGGTGTACCTCAGGGCTCTACTTTGGACCCAACCTTATTTTCCATCTACATTAACGATGCTAAAGCTGCTAGCAGTTCCCAGATCCATTTGTATGCCAATGATACTGGCTTATACGCATTTGGCCCTTCACTCCACTCTGCAGCATCCACTCTTCAGCTCAGTTTCACTTCTGTTGAGCAATCATTTCACAAACTCTGCCTTCGCCTTAACATCAGTAAAACCAAATGCATCATCTGTGACAGGAAGAATTCTGTGTCCACCCCCACCCACACACCCACCCCCACTATCAGGTGTGCAGATGGGTCGACTGTGGAATATGTCAAATCCCAGGCTGTCAAATATTTAGGCTTCTGGCTGGATTCATCTCTGTCTTTCGTCACACACATTAACAATCTTAAGACCAAACTCAAAGCCAGATTAGCTTTCCTCTTCCATGACAAAGCCTCCTTCACTCATGCTGCCAAACGCATCCTCGTCATGATGACAATACTCCCGATTTTGGATTGTGGTGACATCATCTATCAAATCGCCCCAAGTACCGTGCTCAAAAAACTGGACACTCTTTACCACTCAGCCATCCACTTTGCCACTAACGCACCCTTCCACACTCACCATAATCTCTATATGTATCAACTGATCCACTCTTGGGTTTGCTAGTGATAAATTGGTGAGGAGGCCCTCCCTTCAAACCCAGTGACATCACCACTGGTGTCATGGCCCCTCCCTCTCCTGTGCTGCGCTCCATCTAATTAAGAAAGGCTGCGGAGGAGCGCAGCTGATCCAGATCACCAATCAGCGGTGTATAAAGCCTGGCTCTCCCCACTGCTCTGAGCTGGGTCATTGCCTGCGGTTCACCTACCAGGAACACACCAGTCTGCTCTGCTCCGTCTTCCCCCTCATCTGGAACCGCTTGTCTACTTCGTCTCCCCCTCCGCTCTGCACTACCGCCGTCTGCTCTGGGCTTCTCCACCCTGTCGTCCTGCCACGTCCCCGCCATCGGTCCCCGTCTGCCCCGTTCTGCCCAGCCCGTTCCTCTGCCCCTGCCTCGTCTCCCGACCACCGGACAGACGTGAGTCACCCCCTGTTAGTTTAGTTTAGCCCTCACCACGGCCGTCCGGTCCGTCGCCTTTAGTTTCAGTTTAGACCCCGTTCTGTTCATTCCCTGTGCCTCTTCTATGGAGCGCTTTCTGTTTATTTAACTAATTAAGTCCCTGACTCTGCATCCGCCTGTCTGTGCCTGCTTTTTGGGTTCTAAAACACCGTCGGTTCCTAACAACTTGTTTAATTTTGTTCGCAAGTCAGTTCTGGACAAAACACCTCCCTACCTATCTTCTCTTCTTCTCCTTTCCCATAATTCATATCGCACTAGGTCTAGTGAATACATCAGGCTCATCATCCCCAATACTTCTACGGTTTTTGACCATAACTCCCTTCACTTTGCAGCAGCAAATGATGGGAACACCTTACAGAACACCCTCAAACTTGCAACTTTGACTCCACTCACCACTTTCAAGCTTAAACTCCAACAGACTGTAGTTGACTGTTGCTCCTGCTAATCACTTTGGACTTTACATACACACACGCACACTTTCCTACACTTCATGCACACTTTTTTCACTCACACGCATATGCTCCCATGCTTCTTATTGGTTGACTCACTTACTTGTGTTCTATGTTATGTTTATATGTCTATTTGTGTAATTTATGTGTGTATTTTTTCCTGCTGGTGCCTCTTGGCGAGGTCATGTTTGCAAATGTGAACTGGCTCTCAAACATTTTTACCCGGAAGGATTATGGTCAAATTTAAAAAAAGCAGGCTTTTTTAACTGTAAAAACTCCTCCATGTCTAGGAGCATTGAATATTGTTGTATGTGGCAAAGACCCCAAAGGACACCCTGTATATGTGTCTCAGATGCCAGTTTCTGATGCCAGAGGAATGATACCAGACAGACTGACATCAAATGCTTCACATGCATATCCACCCAGCCCGATCTCACGAGGATTCGTGAAACTGTCACGTAAGTTTTAGTTTCGGTTTCGTGCGCACCAACACGATTTCGTCATGTTTTTCGTGCCGCTCACCACGAAATGCGCACCAATGTATTTTAAACGGCGGACTTTTCGTGCCACTCAGAACGTATTTCAAAAGAATGTGTATATTATATTTTTAATGTAAAACCGTGGCGAATCCAACGCTATATTTTGCATGACATCGTTCCTAAACATAACCATAACCATAACCTAACCATAAGCCGGTGGTACACTTACCAATTTGCATAGGAATTTCAAGAATGTCCAGCGGCCGGCGGCCGCAAACGCGATCACACAAGCAGTATACGCCGATGGACAGCTTAGATCGTCATGAATCCGCCGGTATAAACCACTTTCAGATGTGATTACCACAGCGAAAAACATTTCGTGGTGAGCGGCACGAAAACATGACGAAATCGTGTTGGTGCGCACGAAACCGAAACTAAAACTTACGTGACAGTTTCACGAATCCCCGTGAGACCATCCACCACCATGTCATCCAGATCCTTTGTATTTATTTGGTATGTAAAGGGCTCATCACTGTCTGACACTGACCATAAGTTGCCAGTTGCTGATTCACGCAAAATTAAACTAACTGGTGGATACTGGATTGGTTACAATGGTTGCTTTGCCAACTGCAACACCACAGGTTTTCTTTTTTCTTTTTGTTGTTCATAATACAGTCACTGTAACTGCAAACAACACTATGAAATACTTTTATATGTACCTGATCATATGGTAGTAAGATTTTTTTTTTCTTCTGAGGTGTTGGCCTCTTAAAACATTAAATATAAAAATAAATTAAATAAAGTGCAGTCCTGCAAACAGAGTGCTGCCAGCAAAAGCAGGTTATGTATGTGTAACCTCTTTTATATGTGGTTTTTAGTTTTCATTTTGCGAGGGATGGAGTAATGTTTTCTAAAAATATTAAGCATTTTCAAATGAATAGACTTTCCAGTTCAAACAAGAACGGTGCATTAAAGTATGCCCTCGTACTAACGAATTGGTTTGGCACCCTAGCACTGTTTGATTTTTGATGGGGAATTCCCGTGCAGGCTACTGTCTTACTGGAATGTTTGTTTTTGGAATCATTATCTCTAAATCTGTGGTACCAACTCATCCAGCCACAGTGTCCTTTTCCAATTTTCAGTTTCATTTCTGTCTTCTCCTCACCACTCAGTTTCTCCCCTTGCCATCGCTTGTCTCCACCTCATCGCCTCATTATAATTATGTCCTTTTGGTTCACTCTCATCTCTCCTCTCCTAGCATTTGTATCGGCGAGTCAGGCTACGTCCACTTGGTCTGCCGCAAAGCCTTTTGGTAACTTTTGCCTCCCCGTGGGTACAGAAACGCTCTGCCTCCTGAGAAAAGAAGCACTTTCAACATGGAGTGCTTTGTTTGAACATGTCCAATGTGCAATTATGCTGGATCATTTGTTCTTGTTACGTGGGTGGTAAGTAGGTGTGTTGTTAAGCTAATTATAGATGTGGGTGCTCACAGGTTGAGGGCATGACAGGGTCTCCTGGCATGGGAGTAGAAAACAAATGAAGTAGAGCCAAGGGTGTGAGTGCATCTTTTATACATTCATGTGAGAGAGCGGGTGTTTTGTAGCGCTACAGAGTACACACTATCGCTCAGACTTAAAGAATCCAGTTTCAGTCTGTCTCTCCTACGTCCTCATTTCCCAGTCTGTCATCGCTTCACCTCGTTCCAGCTCTTGCCTTTCTTTCTCAGCACTCTCTGTCTCCATTGGCCTTTTGGCCCAGTATGTCTGTCACAATACAGAGGGAGCGACGATGTGACGAAGAGGCTAAATCCTCAGGGATCTTAAACTTTTCTCACCCTAACAAAGAGTGGTGCTGTCAGAAAGCACCGTGGCTATTGAATTTCTGTGTCACCCAGCCTTTTATTAGGGTACTGTTATGAAGAAGCCACGAAACAATAGCCACATCACAGCCTGTCTGGTTGTACAGCGCGGGGTAAAGTGTAGGTCAGGCCTAAAGCTAGAAGATCTGAGCCAGTCAATGACACTGACAAATCCCTATTATTGTAGCTATTGTGACTGCATGCTTCTGAGAGTAGCTTCAACCTATGAGACATATTAAATGTGACATATGCAGTTCTGCAAAGGTGAAACTGAGCTGTTTAGTTGTTTTGTATTGTTTTTTTGTTTTGTTTTTTTTGCCATGTTATTATGGAAGAAATTTACATCCCTTGTTAAATATTAACACTTTACACCCCAGGAAGCTTCTGGGCAAATTCTGCACCTGTCACATTTGTACTCAATGTTGGCTCATTTTCAGTGCAATATAAAATCCTGCATCTCTATAGAAACAGCACAACCACGACTAAAAGTAGAGACATCTGACAAATGTTATCTGTGCAGAATTATATAAGTAGAATGCCTGGAATCAACATGTTCAACATTTGTCCACAGGCGTCACCAAGAGAGTAGAAAATATGGGTCGACATATGGATGACATGGATATTACAGCGTAAATAAACACGCTCTTTTTCACACTAATCTGCTCATCAGCACTAGAAAGATATTTCTTCCAACAACTTCTGGCATCATGCCCCTTTTTACATTTTTTGAGTCACGTGGTGTTTATGTTTTTGATCACATGTGATTTATTTTCCTCAAAGTCTCTCTAATTTTCTCTGTTCTATGTAAACACAGATTGCAGTTCAGCCGAATAATTTCTAAATTTTTGCCATGTGATTGCTGGTTGCAGCTTGGCCTTTTAGTTGTTCCAAGGATAATATAATTTTTAGTTTTTTACCGGATGTGGCCCCAAAGGTTCATTTTTGACAAAGTTTTGAATGAGACATAAAGTGACATTGAAAATCACTATTTCAACTTAAAATGTGGTTAATTTTGGTGGTTAATTGCAAATCCCACACAATTTAGATGCTTCTTCCAGTTTTTCCAGTTTTCTGGCTCTGATAAATAGTTTTTTTTTTTCAAACCTGCTAGCAGGTTTTGGGGTCTACCAGGTTAAAACCAGTTCCGTCAGCAGCTTTCACTGGAGTCTTTCAATAACGTTTATGTATACACAGGAGGCCCCCATTCCCATATCTGGAATCAGTAGTTCAGCTCTTAATTACTTTCCAACTTTTTTATGATTCTTATACAGATTTAGTCAGCAACCAGTAAGATTAGGTGAACATAGAGATGGCAGAGAAAGTGAGTCCAGCCCATTTCATAGGTTAAATAGTACTTTTAAAATTCACTGAGCAAAGAAACTAAAGGTTGCATTGATGCTCTCAACACTGGAGAAGCCACAGCAGTAATAAAGTGCAGCTGTTAATGAATACTTTCACACATCTAGGATATACAGAGTAACATTACCATGTTTGTGTCTATCTGATGAATGTCAGTCCAATATTCTGTCCTCTGTTTGCTCTCTTTTTGGTCTACACCAACTCTGGAGGCAATATCTTGTTGTTTAGCTTTTTTTTTTTTTATCATTTTGTGCTGGACAGGTAGCATCTGTGGGTTTATTACATGAACTGGATATCCAGGTGGATGAACCCTCACTCATAGATGTCCTAAAGACTGGTTTTGAAACAACTCACTATAGTGGCTATGAACACCAACATCTTCACATTACTTGACTCCAATAAACTCCCAGCTTATCCAAAAATGATCACAGAGGTGGAGCATGAGTGGTTCTCAGGCATGGACTGTCCTATGACAGCACCTACCTACATACACACGTGGACAAAATTGTTGGTACCCCTCAGTTAAAGAAGGAAAAACCCACAATTCTCACTGAAATCACTTGAAACTCACAAAAGTAACAATAAATAAAAATTTATTGAAAATTAAATAATCAAAAACAGCCATTACTTTTGAATTGTTGATTAACATAATTATTTAAAAAAACAAACTAATGAAACAGGCCTGGACAAAAATGATGGTACCTCTATAAAAGATTGAAAACTATTTGATCAGAGTGACATGATTAACTCAGGTGTGTCATTTAATTGACATCACAGGTGTTTCCAAACTCATAATTAGTCAGTCTGCCTATTTAAAGGGAGACAAGTAGTCACCCTGCTGTTTGGTGAAAAGGTGTGTACCACACTGAACATGGACAACAGAAAGCGAAGGAGAGAATTGTCCCAGGACATCCGAAAAAAATTATAGACAAACATCTTAAAGGTAAAGGCTATAAGACCATCTCTAAACAGCTTGAAGTTCCTGTGACAACAGTGGCTCATATTATTCAGAAGTTCAAGACCTACGGGACAGTAGCCAACCTCCCTGGACGTGGCCGCAAGAGGAAAATTGATGACAAATTGAAGAGACGGATCGTTGGAATTGTATCCAAAGAGCCCAGAGCAACCTCCAAAGAAATTAAAGGTGAACTCCAAGGCCAAGGTACATCAGTGTCAGATCGCACCATTCGTCGTTGTTTGAGCCAAAGTGGACTTCATGGGAGACGACCAAGGAGGACACCACTGCTGAAAAAAACTCATAAAAAAGCGAGACTGGAATTTGCAAAAATGCATGTTGACAAGCCACAAAGCTTCTGGGAGAATGTCCTTTGGACAGATGAGACCAAACTGGAGCTTTTTGGTAAGGCACATCAACTCTATGTTCATAGACTCAAAAACCAAGCATACGAAGAAAAGAACACTGTCCCTACGGTGAAACATGGAGGAGGCTCAGTAATGTTTTGGGGCTGCTTTGCTGCATCTGGCACAGGGTGTCTTGAAAGTGTGCAAGGTACGATGAAATCTGAAGACTATCAAGGCATTCTGGAGAGAAATGTGCTGCCTAGTGTCAGAAAGCTTGGTCTCAGTCGCAGGTCATGGGTCTTCCAACAGGACAACCATCCAAAACACACAGCCAAAAACACCCAAGAATGGCTGAGAGAAAAGCGTTGGACTATTCTAAAGTGGCCTTCTATCAGCCCAGATCTGAATCCCATTGAACATATGTGGAAGGAGCTGAAACATGCCATTTGGAGAAGACACCCATCAAACCTGAGACAACTGGAGCTGTTTGCTCATGAGGAGTGGGCCAAAATACCTGTTGACAGCTGCAGAACGCTCATTGACAAATACAGAAATCGTTTAATTGCAGTGATTGCCTCAAAAGGTTGTGCAACAAAATATTAAGTTATGGGTACCATCATTTTTGTCCAGCCCTATTTCATTAGTTTGTTTTTTTAAATAATTATGTTAATCAACAATTCAAAAGTGATGGCTGATTTTGATTATTTAATTTTCAATAAATTTTTATTTATTGTTACTTTTGTGAGTTTCAAGTGATTTCAGTGAGAATTGTGGGTTTTTCCTTCTTTAACTGAGGGGTACCAACAATTTTGTCCACGTGTGTAATTAAGGCAACACCCATAATTATATGTGAATTTAAGCCTTAATACAGATTAAACAAGTGAGTTACATAAGAATTTATCCTTGGTAAATTGCTATGAACAAGGAAATTAGCTGCAGAGACTGAAACCATTTTCACGCTGTAAACATGTTTATTTTTGGTATAAATTTAAGGGGGTCTATTGAGACTCACTTTTGGATCCAGTCTGAAGTGGTCTTCGAGAAACTGCAATTTTTGGCACTTCTGCACTGACTTCATTTTTCAACCCTGGAGATTTCTGCTACATTTTTTGTTTTGATTTTTCTGCAAAAAATCGTTACAAAAATGGACCAAAACATTGGATGAGTACAGCAAACGCAATGAATAATTAATTGTTAATTATTTGTGAATTCGTTAGTATGAAAAGTATGAAGATGTGCAGCATTTTAATTGTTTTTAAAAGTTAACCTACTGTAGTACTATTTGTTTTAGTTAGTCTAAAATAAATTTGCCACTGCATTGCAAGATTAGGCTATTAACAAAACATATGTTCTGAAATGCTTAGTGAACAATTTACCTTTGTTTGTGTGCCTTTCACTCAAAGCCTCCAGAAACACCTTCTGCAATGAAAACATTACCTACACTTTGTCTGCATGCTACTCAGAGTGTCATGTGTATCACGTGCTTCTTCTTCCTATTAATGACTCCCTCCTGTCTGTCTTCACACTATCATTCATTGTGATCCTGTTAACCAGCTACAGGACGCGCATTAAGTCTGCAGCCCTCCTGTTGCCATAGTGGCATTTAACGGCTAACCACTGACATGGTTCAGTGAGAGGAAACACAGCAGCACCCCTGTGGAGACTGGATAGCCCCGGACTACGACCACACCGTCTGCTGTGCCTGCAGTAAAATGCTAGGCAGCAAATTTAATTGCATGTCTGTCTACTTCTTGACAGATCATTAGTGCCTTTATATGTCTGTAATAATAGGCTATTTGTTATCATTAGGTATGTGGATGATGTGGAATGTTCTGTGGAATGCTGCTAAGTGGGACCAGAAACATTTTCAAAAAGCAAAAGCCTCAGCTAGAGCCTGATTGTTTTTTTCTTCTTAAAACTTCACTGTTGAGTGAAGGGTAGTTTTCTCACCATAATTCTCATTGTTAGCTGTAACTTCAGTGTCTTGTATTTGTTGGATTAAACTTAATTGTATTTAGTAAGTTTGATTTGCTTCGCTGTTTAAGAAAAACTCTTTTACAGCTTACTTGCCCAAAGTAGCATTGGGTAGTTTTTCTTTAGCTGGTGTATGCTCACCAAGAAAGGCATGGAAATGGTTAGTGAGAAAAGATGCAGAATGAAATGAAATACATTTGAGAGGTAAAGATTTTCAAGTTATGTAGATGAAACAGGTGTGGCACCACACTTGACATTCTCCAATGCTGTCATGGTTTAATGCTGACCACAGCTACAAATTACCATTCCTCGCTGTAAAATTAATCGAGTAACTGTGAGTGATGACATGTCCTTTTTACATCAGCAAGTTTTTTTAAGACCTGGATCAAGTAGTTGCTGTAAACACTTTTTGGCATTTAAGTGTCATGATCCCTGCTCTAGCTCTTGCCCTTCCTCCTTTTCCCTCTTTCCTTCTCTTTCATGCCTCTTCTGTTTCATCTGTTTTCTACAATTCTACAATTTCATTTAGCAGACGCTTTTGTCCAAAGCGACATACAACACAAGCAAGAATTCAGACATAAGGAAAAACCTGTCGTAAGTGCAAAAAGTGCTTCAAGTGCGATTGGTCAAAGGTGTTGCCATCAAGTTGCAGACCAGTCTGCCTCTTTTGCCTCCCTCTGCCTGTCTCTCTCTCCCTGTCCACTCACCCCTTGCTCTCCATGGCTCAGTCCCAAACTGCCCCCTACACACTCCCCCTCCACTACCGAGTGTCACTCCAAAAGAAGTCACACTCGCAGCTGTGGAGGGCACTTTAATTGAAGGGGGAGGGTATAAATACGATCGTCAGGAATGGGACGCCCTGTCGCCTCACCGGAAAACGGAAGACGTCATCGGAGCCGCACCAGTTGTTTTGTTTTCTTCACCATCCCTGTAAAAGCAGACAATCAGCAGGCAATGATGTAGGGGCTACATTCTGTTTCAAATAATTTGAAGTCATCTCACATGTTTTCCAATCCTATTATCTGGCATTTCAAATCCCACAAATGAATGAATAAATGAATTCTGTCAGTTGTGTTCAAATTTTAAGGTGTCAGGGGGTGCACAATTAAATCAAACGTCAGCAGAGAAGCAGATTTGTTTCTTTTGTTTTATCTTTTTACACCACTCTTTTTGTGATGTTCTGTCAGTGTGAAAAAGGCGTGGGAGAAATAATGGACGCATGTGGAACTTACATCGATATGTTGTTTCCTCCTCCATTTCGATGTTGCACTTCCTGAAAAAGTTGTCGAGAGTGAGGGATAGTGTGTAGGGGGCAGTTTGGAAAAGGCCCGTAGTGTGTAGGGATAGTGTGTAGGGGGCGGTTTGGGACTGAGCCTATGCTTCACCTGCCTGCACTCTGCTCCCAGTTGATTACTGCAACGAGTGTCAGCTGTAGTAATCAGCTCACTCAGCTCACCTGCCCACAACATCTCCTGTTCACTATTTAAACCCTGCTCAGTCACTCGCTCCCTATCGGATCATAGAAACTGTCTCCGCTAAACCTGCCACCTCCGAACAGCTTCAGCCTCCTGGACTCTTCTTTAAAGATTTGGTCTCTGGACAAGTAAACTTGCACAAAAACTGCATGTCTTAGTATTTTGTACATGGATTATTTGAAATTTGATGGGTGGGACATAAAATGTCCTATGTATTTCCATATATGTAGTTAACAACAGATTAACAAAACTAAGTTCTAATGACCCAATATTTAAAAATTCATATTTTTATGGAACCGATCAGTTTTTAATATGTGACGTGTGTGAAAAAAGTATCATAGCTGCTTACTTTTGTGTTTCATCTTCAACTCATTCTCATTTGAGAGGTTTTTGGGCTTTTATTCAGTTTCATTTCAATGAATACAATCAGTGTATATATTGAACAGTCTGTTTTTAGTTATTGTATTGTGTGGTCAAAGCCTTATGTGTCATGTTCTTCTGTGCTGCAGAGCTTCATTTTCCCCCCAAAAAACTAGAACAAACACATTCATTAATTACAACACACAGTATCAGGGCACTGCCATTTGTTCCGATTCAATCCCTAAGACATCATATTACTGCTGTAATCTGTATTCATCCACAGGACAACATTGTCCCCAAGAAATGGACACTTTACTTCTGTTTGAAGAACTCCAGTGAAAAACTCCAGTGCTCAGGTGTTTTAGAAAAATACTTCCCTTTTGCAGAAAAATGTAATTTTTGATCTGTGATTGGTTTTTTTAGGCCTAAAAAGAAACATTGACAAATTGGAAAATCCTGGTCATTAAAGCATTCTCTGGTTCACGATTATCAAGGGAAGTGCTGCCGATAAAGTAGAATTTGAGAATTCCTGGGCAGCACCAGGCAGCGTGGCCTGGAGAAACACACCCTGCTATAGAAATAGAACAGAATAGAAATACTTTATCAATCCCTGAGGGGAAATTTGTTTGCTACAGCAGAGAGCACAGTTCTCACCACCATAAATACAGAAAAATAAGTGAAAATGTGCAGTAAATAAAATAAACAGGAATAATATGAAAAGCAAAATGTCCTAAAGGACATACAAATGTAAGTGTCTTATAGTGCAAATAGTGTCCAAATGTGCAAGAGTAGGAAAAAAGTGTCAAATTTCAAATGACAGAACTGGAAAAAAGATGCTAAGGTAGGGAAGGCTGAGAGCTCTCTGCCAGCCAGGGGTGATGCAATGAACAGAGTTATAGTTTGTGGCAGGAAAGATTTCCTGTATCTGTCTTTATTGTTCATTAGATCGCCATTAGCTCCCACAAGTGGTTGCTTGTCTTTCTGGGGCTTATGACTGGAACCCTCCACCCCCCCGTGTACCTTTTTATTCCCCTACTTAACTAAGTGCTGAATGGTAGTTATATTTTCAGTTAGTCATTTCCCCAGCTGCACCTATGCATCAATAAGCTGCTTTTTTGGGAACATTTGGTAACATCACAGCAGCCAGTGGTTGACAAGCTTTAATGTGTGTGCTGTTTAAAGACTGCCTGGAAAAAAACATTCTTGATTCTTTATTTTTTTACAAGTAAGAGTGAGTGAAGAAGAGGGCAACCTCTGTTTTTAACCATGCCCTCACTATCTCCTCAACAGCTATATGCCAGCGCCAGACAGAAGAGGCAGAGCATGACAGGGAAGAATGAGCGGGGGTGGATTGGACATCACTCATCAACCACAGGTATTTCTATTAATATCCTCCAATGGTGTTGCTCTCAGCCAAGAGCAGTTGAACAGTGGAGACATGTCAGTCATTGTTTGGTCTGTCTTCCAGTGGGTTTCAGGGAATGCAGGGCACGAGGTGCACCTGGAGGCAAGACATGGATTTGTCTGACACTTTTTAGCTCAAGCAAAGTTTTTATCCAGGCTGAACTGTGTGCGTGTGTGTGTGTGTGCCTGGCGCAGCTGCACAGCTCTCGGAGAATACCTTTATAACTCCTATGGATCCAACCAATCTCAACCACACATGAACCCAGGAGGCTGTCATAGCAAGGATTAAGCACTTGCTAAACACCTATGAACTTTTATGTAACCCAATTGTGTAATTGTTTGTTGTTAATATTTTAAAAAGCATTTTGAAGACAGATATAATACAGAAAGAAACCACCTCTGATACACCCAGGTAATTAGATTTATTGTTGGGCTGATAGAAAGTTTAGGCCTGAACAGAGTCAAGGAGAAATAAAGATTGAATTCTACTGGTTTCAAAATTTCTACTCCAGGACACATATCCTATATTAAATGAGTCTACTCTTGAGTAAACCCTTGTAAAAAAAAAAAAAAAAAAAGATTTTGATTTCATAAGCAGGTTTGTTTTTTTGCGTATCTCTTATCAGCTTCCATTAAATGTCTGTTACAGCCCTCTGAACGTGCTGTGATCCCAACCTATTTGTCAGCTTCAAAAGAAGAGAGAGACCCCATGATGATTCAAATTCCATCTGTAGACACACTGTCGTGTCAGGCTGATGTCAGGTAATGACAGACTGTACGCTGGTATGACAGCGCCTGCCTCAGGGTCTGTACACGAGCCTGTACACGGGTCTGTCACTGAAATGGTTGGATGGGTGATGGATGTTTCTTGAGCTAAATATCAACAAACTTTGCTAATAAGCATTCTTTAGCTGGTTTGTGTTTGTTGCAACAGTACAAACTCAGAGAACCTTTTCAAAACTTCTTTACAAATATACTAGTTCGCACTTCTGTAAGTGTGAGAGATTTACAGCATGGATTGGGATGAAGGGATTAACAGAGAATCATGTATATGCTTAAATTTCTTCGTCGCTAACGATGACATTGGTGTTTAGTGTAAAGTTGAATCCTGAAAACGTGCATCATTAAACAGCAGGTTGTAGGAGCTATTCAGCTACAGTCAAGCTTAACCTGGACCCTTTAATTCTGCAGACTGTTTAGTGTCTGTACATGCCCAGCAAATTCTTGTCCATCAAACAAGACCCACATATAGAAAATAACTCTCCATACAGCGTCTACTGTTTGAAGGGTGCATCACTATGATTATTAGTACATGAGATTTGATTTTCTGAGTGAATGACCTGACTTTTTACTTAAATAGAATTTATGTACTTACTTGGGAGGTGCAGATTTAGCACAAGTGAGTGTATCTCAAATGTTGGGTTGATTCCAAAACTGCAGCATTTGTAAGTGGTCACGTGCCTACTTGTGAGAAGCAACTGAGTTTCCAAGTGCCCGTTACAAACACAAGTGTGTGAGACATGCTTGAATAACGAGGACATCACATAGCTCTCATAATTCCTCTGTCTTTGTTTCATCTTAGCTCTGCATGAAATCCACCTTGGAAGCTCTGCCCTACCTCAAAGGCATTATCTCCCTTATTGACGATTTCCAGTCAGTTTTATTTTCATTTTGTCTTAGTCTTTCCATTCCACTAGTGTATATATACACTACCGTTCAAAAATTTGAGGTCACCCAGACAATTTCATGTTTTCCAAGAAAACTCACACTTTTATTCATATGCTAACAAAATTGCTACAAGGGGATTCTAATCATCAATTAGCCTTTCAACACCATTAGCTAACACAATGTAGCATTAGAACACAGGAGTGATGGTTGCTGGAAATGGTCCTCTGTACCCCTATGGAGATATTCCATTAAAAATCATCTGTTTCCAGCAAGAATAGTCATTTACCACATTAACAATGTCGAGACTGTATTTCTGATTCATTTAACGTTCTCTTCATTGGGGGAAAAAAACAGTTTCTTTGAAAAATGAGAACATTTCTAAGTGACCCCAAACTTTTGAACAGTAGTGTATATTTTCTGATATTGCATAGTTGTTATGAGACAAAGACACATCTGGAAATACTAAAAGACCTTGAGCCAAGGACAAAAACTATGAAAATATTGTTGAGATATCAGTGATTAAAAGCCAGCACTGCAATTAGACAGTTGCACTGAAACAGCAAACAGTGGTGGAAAAAGACCTCATACATTTGCATTTGCACCCCCCCAAAAAAAAAAAAAAGCCATTATAACTTAAAATGATTGGTTCCATTAAAAAGAAATTTTGAGTATTGGGTCATTTTGGTTGTAGTTTTGTTAGTTTCTCTTGTAAACAAACAAAAAATCATTTGTTTGTCTGTCTAATGCAGCCACACCTTTTGAAACTCAAAGATTTTTCCACAAATATTTCATGATGACAATTGAACTTGTGCAAAATTTTAAGGGTGTTTACTTTAGTGTTGGTAAAGGATGTTCACAGTGACTCAGTTTGGATGTTGGACTAACATCTCACATGCATTCAGAACCCATAGTGTTATATTTCATCATATTGGTGTAAGGTGCCTATAGAGAGATTGTTTAGCATTGATTATTATCTGTCGTGGTTTTGCGTACAGACAGCTGTGTCGTCTGTTGTGCCCTTGTTCCATACAAGCACAGTAAGTTAGTATCTACACTACTGTCCATTGCAGAGTAGTTGGAAATTCTGGGCTGTATATGGATGTCTGTGGTTGAGTCCATGCAGACTTTCACAAATTTAGGCAGATGAAGACATTTGGACTACCCATCCTTGGTGTACTTGCAGATGTAGGAAATATAACATTGGCCTTATGGTAATGCACAGAGCTGCACTATATGAAGCATTACAAGAGCCTATGAACCTTTGACACGGAGAAAATCTGACTTATTTTTAATGAACCTGGGGTTTATTTACCCCTGTGAACAGTGAAAATGGTGTACATCAAGTAGGCAACTGGCATACTGAATCTGGACCTGTCTAGACACTTGGGCTATTTACAGTCACCTCTGTCAGCATGCATTCTCCCATGGCTGCGGCTACATATGTATTACACCAACCACAACAATGGTAACGACAACAGTAAAGACTGATATCTCCTTGTATTGGTGTTGATTGATATCCAAATCCTGGTATTGGATTAAAACTGAAAAACGTGGCTCGGCGCATCTCTGCTTTAGTTAAGGCAATAACTCAGTTTTTTCTGTAAAATGAATGTTACTTTTATAACCACGACTGTAAACAAAAATTTACAGTTCTCTCCGCATGTACAATAACACACAAAGTTATCTTTTCATGCTCCCAGTCCTCACTGTTCCCCAGCACCTTTTACCTCACAGCCTCATAATCAGTTTTTTGTGTACACATAGTCTTGCATCTTCTCCTTCCTTTGGTCTATTTGCTGCCCTCCTGTTTTGTCTCATGTTTAGCTTCCCGTTCTTTAATCTTGTACATTGCAGTCTGACAAATTTCGCAGCACTGCAAATGCTTCTAGTGCTCATCAGGTTCATATTTTTGCTTCTAAACTTTGGGGGTTTCTGTAGATTAGTTGTTTTAGATATACATTTGGACTTTCCTGGACGTTCTGCTTGGTCCTCTCCCTGCTTTTGTCAAACCTCTCTAGTGACTTTCTTTGTTACATTCATCTGCCTGTCTTTGGTATCTGAATTTTAGGTCCCTACCTGAACATTCCCCAATCATGCTAAGGCTATCTACAGTCCTTCTGAAGAGAAAGTTACCGTTGCTCATAAAACTCTAGCAAACTGTTTTTATATAATGCCAGTTCCAACCAACAAACTGGCAACAACAGTAAAATCATTGTGTGTGACAAATTTAAGTCATAACAACATAAGAACTGAGAAGGTACTATAAATGGCATATTGCTCACCTGCATCATGTGCTCCTAAACTATTCTAACCATATCCTTGACAGCAAGTGCAAAATGCTGGTGTCCCCAGTTTCACTGCACTTTTTGCTGATTACAGTATCAACCTAGACAAAATTGCTCTCTGCACTGAAGAAAGGCGTTGTGCACAAAAATGCCACCAGCCCAAAACTGTGCCATCTGTCATTTCAAAAAAAGCCCTGAGTCCATGCCAAGTTTTGGGATGCTGTTTAGTGGCTGAGCATGCTCTGCAGCTCTCAAAAACAAACCGGAATAAACAGAATGTAGTCCACATACCTGGACTCAAATCTGCCGACTTTGTGTAAAAGTTTACAATTTGCATGACAGTTCCTATGTTTCAAAGCAAAATGTATTCTTTAAAATCCAAAATCTTTCTAATCAAAGTGCTGACTAAGCAGTATGTCAAGAATGGATGAACATAACTGAAAACATTTGACTGACTTTGATCTGGATCTACCAACCATTGCACCCAGTATTGACCAAGGCTGCAGTTCAAGCTGGACTACAATGTCTCTGTTGTATATTACAATTGCAGTAAGCTGTGAAAACAGAGGAAAGTCAACTGGTAATATGTCACATTTGCCCACAGTGTTAATTTGATTGTGTGGAAGCTACAGCACAAGGGAGCATTAGCATTGAAACAACAGTAATTCAGATTTAGTTCAGTGGTTTTAGTGTCTCCTAGTCTCGTATCGCCAGATCTATCGTCACAGTACTGTACCAGCACAGGAGAATGGTCTGAGTGCACATCCTTATCATTTTGTAATCAGTCATCTTGAGCAGCACAAAGCCCAGGATCCAGTGACTTTTTCTAGTAACAGGAAAATTTAGGCAGGTAAAATAAAGGATGTTTTCTGATTTTACATGTAAAGTGTCTTTGAGTGTTCTTAAAAGCGCTATAAAAATAGAATGTATTATTACTACTACAGGTAGGAAAGCTCACGCTGTCATTAATAAGGTTAATTTCTGAAAGAATCAAACAGGGCTGCCTTAATACCATTTTCTGTGTGTATGCTGTCTCTTTTAAAAACGGTAATATGCAGAAAGGGAAGAGAAATTCATGTGGAAACGGACGACACTGGTCTCCAACCTATCCATCCATATTGGTTTGAAAAATTAAAGGTGATGAGCTTATGCCTAATGCTGCAAGTCACAAAGATTTGTAAAGCAGCCACTTTGCAAACTTTCAGAGTCTCAGGTCCTCATTATGACTTGCTTGTGTCATCCTCAGTGAGGGAGGAAAAATAGCGCTGCTTGATAAACCTAGCATGTGACTTGAGAAGCTTATTGAAACAAAGGTTTAAAAAAACTTGACTAAATCACAGCTAAACTAATGATTGTCATACTTACAAACTCAAAACAAGGCTCCAAAGAGTCTTGTTTTCCTAATTTTTTTTCTAATAAGGAGGCAGTTGTTAGCTAATTAGTTACCCATGACAGCTTGATAAGCTAACTGTTTTCATTCTTGACTCTTAGAGGTTCTTTGCACACCCATCTAGTGAAAAATTACCTTTTGCTCTTTGTTTTGATTGCGCTTCTCAAATGGGACTAATGCTAAATGACATTCTAATCCCATGACACTGTGTGTTTACTTGTCTAGGACAGCTGTAGGAGTATGTCTTTGTAAGATACCTATGGTGAGCAGCAGTCTTGCTGTCAAGGCTTTTTTAAATCACATTTCTTAAGCAGGACTCTGCTACGCGTTTGGGGCGGCATGGCTCAGTGGGTAGAGTGGCCGTCTTGCAACCGAAGGGTTGCCGGTTCGATCCTCGCCCCGTTGTGTTCGAGGTGTCCCTGAGCAAGACACCTAACCCCGAATTGCTCCTGATGGGGTCGTGGTTAGCGCCTTGCATGGCAGCTTCCGCCATCAGTGTGTGAATGTGTGTATGAATGGGTGAATGTGACGTATCATGTAAAGCGCTTTGGGTACCTTGCAGGTATAGTAAAGCGCTATATAAATACAGACCATTTACGCATATCAGCTTAAAGTAATAATGTAATACAAGAAAAAGTAGGAGTTTTTATTGCTTCCTGAGCCTCTTACAGTTGTTGAATTTCATATCAAGTGCTGCAAAAGCTGCTCAACACCACCACCCACTGGCTAAACAGCCATGGCCATCATACTGTACAAGAGCCATCAGCAAAAGAGAAAAACTGCACTTTCTGAAAGTTAATAAATAAAAACTAGTGTCTCTCAGTAACATTTCAAGAAGGTATGATCGAAGAATTCTTGCTCTACCAGCTGCCTAAGGTATATTTAATAAAATATGATCTTCACCCAGATGCACAAAGAGCGAAAGAACATAGGGGAAGTAGTACATGTGTTTGTGGTAGATGTGTGGGTGTGAGTCTGTAAAAGGCAAGTATGAAAAGAGAAGGGAAGAGTTAATGTATGTTGGGTATGGCGAAAAATAACTACACGGCTATAGTCAGTGTGCCTCGGGCTGTTACTTGGCTGAATCCATATTGTTAGAGCTGTCAGTCAAGGAGGAACTGTGCATGCCAAGAGGCAGAAGACAAGCCTCCTAAATAAAGATGGATGTTTTCTTGGCATCCGTCCCAACAGCGGCTTTAAGCTGGTGTATTCTCCCTCACCTGGAGACCAACAAGATTAGGTCAGCACCAAACAGGCTTTACATGATTTGTTTGCCAAATTCAGTAAGATAAAGTTACACATCGATGTCAGTTTCTTTTCAAAATGAGTTGGTTATCTGCTTATCAGTGTTGTCCACTGCAATGTTCCAAAGCAGAACTTAAATGGGTATTGGGGTCATTCACTGCAGTGTTTGTGTTGGCAAAAAGATAAGTTGCACTGAACAAAATGTCAAATGCATGTAATAAATGGACTGCACACCTTAAGGATTAACAGTAATAAAAACATGCACTCATGCATTGGAAGGTCATAATTAGCAATAAGACATCAGTATTTTGACAAGAGTCATTTTGAAATGTCTCTAACTGGCACCTAACTTCACAACTAACTTCACAAATGTTTTGACATGGATAAGCTCTACCCAAGAGCTTCGTGGAATATTCACTACACTTTGCCATGAAAGCACTACATCACAACTTGTTAATGCCTGTCTAATATTGACAATCACTCTCTTGCCCTGTCTCTGTGTCTTTCTCTTCGTTTCTCCTCTGCTTGCAAAACATGAAAGGCACATGCTGCAGGTGCTGTTTGACAAGTGCAACTAGTCCAAGCCATTCGTCGCTCAATGTGTTTTTACAAGATCACAAATCTCCCCTAAGCTCTCCTGTTTACTTTTGTGTGTGTGGTTAAGTCACTGTGCAGCCATGGGTGTATGTGTGCATGACTGAGTGAAGATTGCTCACTGACTTTCAAAAAAAAAAAAAAAATCTGTGTTGAGTTTGATCAGCAGTCTCTAATCCAGGGGTCAGAGGGTTCGAAGGAATAAGACATTACAACAAATCTGTGGCACACAACTTGGCAAGAATTTCATTTTTTTATTGCATTTATGTTTGCTCTGATAAAAAATGCAATGATAGGCACAATGAACCACAACTGTAAAGACATAAACATGACTAATATGAAGTTGGGTGTGGAGTACATGATGCAGCAAATTCAGCAACCAGTAATATGTAGAATTACAAACTTCCACTCGCAACATTTTTAGTGAAATGCATAAATGATAGACTGATTAAACTATTATCAAAAGCAAAAAAAAACATACCTTTAGTGTCATGTTTGTGAACTCATTTAGTGTCTAGAACTACTCTGCAGAAGCTGTGAAAGTTCATGTTAGTGCTGCAGTGTGAACATTATATGCATCAGTACACTACATACACTGGCTTGGCAGAAGGTTAGCCAGGAGACAACTGTCAACAGAGAGCCCATCTTTGGTCATTTGTATTAGCGTTTGTTTTTTTTTTTCCAGCTGGACAGCTGCAGTGTAACTTGAACTCAATTCACCTGGAATCCTTCATCAATTCTAGGATTGCCAGAGTGCAGCCATTTAGTCCCTTAAGAGACCAGGCACTTTTGGCATACAGACACTGTGATGTCAGGCCAGAAGTCGGAACAAACATGATAGACATGCAGGTCACTAAAAATTCAAATGATTGTGGGAGCAAATAAACCTTATCAGATGATTTTGGCACCATGTTAGCTGGTGTAGAATGTTCCTACATTTAATGATCCATATCTCCTAAGGAAAGACACTTTTATTGAGCTCTGATTTACATAACATCACATCTCTTTCCCTGCTAGATATCATTGACAGCACAACATCTGGGAACAGATCCAGTTGGAAACATTGTCATACAAAAGTTAACTATTAATACTCTATTGTTCCCATGATTGTCAGACAGTCTTCTAATTCTGTGTTTGATAGAGCAAAAACTTCAATCATGCCAGCTGAATATGTAAATGTAGCATAATCCTCTATTAAATGTTACATTAGTAGTAAGCAGTTTGTAACAACAAAGAGTTAGCACAAGCCCAATAACTTTGTAGCTTCATTTACTAACAAATGCTAAAGACTGGGCTGGTGATGGTGCATTAGCGGCACTCAGGAAGGAAACATTCTAAACTAAGTCAGTATCAGCGATTACACAACAATTCAAAGGTAAAGAATCTTGATTTAGGGCTGCCTCACTGCCAAAATCTAATCACTTGGTCTTTGTGTCATTTCTGACCTTCTCTGAAAATTTCACCCAAATTCATTACTTCGATTTTGAGTAATGTTGCGAACAGACAAACAGACGGACAAAAACGTACTCCAATTGTCACATAACTTCACCACATTCCTTGGTGGAGTAATAATACAGTTTTTGAAAACAACAGAAAACGGTAAGTGAAATGATGCTGCCAGACATGAAAACATATAACAATAATGTTGTCGTCATGACGATCATGAGTACAACAACCTACGATGAACTTGAACCTGAGCCAGCTGTGATATAATTGTAGTGTACAAAGGCAGGTATGTGTACGAGGGTAAAAGGTAGTAAAAGGCAACATGTATTTAAAATATATTTTTAGAAGACAGAGGATCTTTATGCAGAGTGTGTTGTGAACAAGAGGGTGTGCAGACATTTTGGCATTTTGCTAAAGCACCTAAAAATGTGTTATTTCTTTTTTTGTGTAGTGTAGAACTACAGTCTCTGTCCAAGTGCCTTCATGTTTTTTCAGGTAGTTTGAATTGACCAGTATTCCGTACATTGTGCAAAGATGGCACTGATCATATTTGTCCACTAAAAAGTGGAAAAAATAATCTCATGTACTGCATTTAAAAATGTCATCACATCTCATCACCTGTAATTGAAATGACAAGCTCAATGAGCTGTTGCACTGGTGTCAGTTTGTCTTTCACCCTCAAGCTATAACTGGTGAAAAAAAAACTGGTGAAAAAAAATGCGTTGCCTCTCAGTGTACGGAATCTTGTTACCAAAAGCAAAACTGTCTACAGAGAAAACCAAAAGTAATTGTTGAAAAGTCTTGGTAGACATACAGAAACATGAGCAAAAATTAAAAGAATGCTGGCAAATAACAATGACAAGCATACAAACCTGCTTTCATGTCAGCACAAGCCCTATATCCCACAGGTTTTAGTGGCAGGCAGGCCTCTGGCACATTTTACCTTTCACCTCCCATGATGCTCTTTCGCTGGGTACCAGATAGTCATACAGCTGACTGAGCCGACACATCATAATTAATTTGTATGCTCTCATCATGCAGCATGATGGAAAGGTTTCTCGCCCACACACAACAGAAGCAGCATCAACATAATAAATCAAAGATGGAAATCACTCATCTGAAAGGAAATAGTAATGAGGCTTGTGTTTCAAGGAATCTAAAATATGCAAGAATTAATGTTTTTCTCTTGGGGAGAACATTTTCTCTTGCTGTTTTGTGAAGGGCTACATTAATTATTAATACTTTTAGACTACTTTAGAAGCAGAATTAACACTGCAGAGTGACTGAACAGTTTTAAAGAAGCAAAATGCAAGACTTTGAGCAAAACCATATTGAAGTAAAAAAAATGTGATTGCACTCCCTCTCTGGTTTTTAATTCAAGCTTATATGTTTAATGTTATGGCAGCTAGTCCGGCCATGTGTGCTTGTTAGTGCATGCAAGTCCATCCATTTGAATAGGGGCCGTGCAATAGTGGTGGGCGGATAGATTCAGATATCAATAATATTGATGCCTACGTTGGCAGTGATATTGAACAACATCAGTGTAGGGAGATCGATACTTTAGTTTCAGTTTCTCTCCTGTATGTCTGGACTGCTGTGGTTTCATTAAAGAGGTGGCGTGCCTGTCAGAGTGGAGCAGCAGCTAATCCTCCTCCTTGTGATTGGATGTTGGACCGTCACGTCACTTAGCAGCGCCACACAAACAAGTAAGCAGGTTCAGCAGCTACATCATAGTTGTGGAAAGTACAACTTTATTTTCTTTTGTTCCTGTCAGTCTGTTCCTGCCTGATGTGCGAAATGAGCTGTTTAGCTGTTGTGCAGTCCTCAACCAAAATTGAGGAAAGAGGAGGCGGAGAAGAAGTCTGAGACACACCTGATGATCCAGACTGCAGGCAGGAAGATAGTGAACTGGTGAGCCAGTTACAAAGACTAGCGCTGTAGCAGAGCTCCAAAATTAAATAATAAAATCATTCCTCACAATCATGATTTTAAAGCTGCACAGCGACTTGGTGGTTAGCACTTTTGTCTTGCAGCTAGAAGATCCCTGGTTTGCGTCCCGGCCTTCCCAGGATCTTTCTGCATGGAGTTTTCATGTTCTCCCTGTGCATGCGTGGGTTTTCTCTGGGTACTCTGGCTTCCTCTCACAGTCCAAAAACATGCTGAGGTTAACTGATAATTCTAAATTGTCCGTAGGTGTGAATGTGAGTGTGATTTTAGTCTCTGTGTAACCTTGTACAATATTGTTGACTGGTGTCGTCTGCTTTCAACCTCAGTCAGCTGGGATAGACTCCAGCCCCCTGCGATCCTAATGAGGATTAAGCGGTTTATAGAGGATGGATAGATGAACATCCATGATTTTAGCTTCTATCCACTACAGGGAAATGACTGACTTCGATCTTTAAAGTTTAAAAATGTGTTCCACTCTTAAAGATGTAGCACACTTACATGTGCTATTTTCTCCACTCTTAAAAAAACAATACATGTGGATAAAATCAATCACTTTTTCATCTTGGACAAAACTTGTTTCCACACAGTCTGCTCCAGTTTGACCTTGAGTGGACCGTGTCCTTCGACAAGTCTACTCTGGTGCAGCAGACTGTGGAAACAGGCAACAGATATGAGCGGAGAAGGAGAGACAGGTGACGTGAAGATAACTTTACTTGAATAGATGACATTTTACGGCCTTTCAGTATATTTTACAGTGCTAGCATGGGTCAATGGCTGTGGCTGGATTATTTTTATTGACTCTCCTGTACGCTTGTTGTATATGGAAGTAAAGGGAGATGGGAGGTATAAGCCGAGGTGCCCATTTCCTTTGATCTACTGGTGCTCGACCGACATCCACTGGTTCTTATAATGTTGCATAAAGAACTAGAAAAGCACTCAGAGTGCAGTACTCTGCAATTATACAATCATCAGCATGAAGCTGACGTAGTGTTCACTTGTTGTCATAGTTACAGTGATGCCATGCCGCTATCTCGCAATGATACAGAAATCTTTAACAAATCTGTGGGTCTGACAGACTATAAAGCGCATCACTGCCAAAATCTAATCATTTGGGCCTTCTGTCATGTATGACCTTCCCTGAAAATTTCATTCAAGTCTGTTATTCTGTTTTTGAGTAATGTTGCTAACAGATGGACAAACGTACTCCGATTGCCACATGCCTCCGGCACGTTCCATGGCAGAGTAACTATTGATCTATCTACCATCATTTGATAAGAGCCAGTGAAGTCTCTATGTTTTAGCTGTATTTGATTTAATAAGGAAAACGAGACATTGGCTGGTCAGTCCCCAAATTATGGAATGTACAGGGCTATCATCAAAAGTTATTACTGACAGAGAAACCTATGCATACACATTCTTTACATCAGATATATCAACCTGTGTGTACATCAAATATCCATTTCTATGGAACTGGTTGCATGTAAAACATTTCCATTCCCACAGGGAGCAGTGAACACATGTGGAAATGACATCAGTCAGCCTCCCTTCCTATGTTCCACCCCAAATCTAACTCTATGTCATCAATACTGAATGTCAGAAAGGTAATTATTTTATGCTGCTAATAGTGAAACTTTACAAGGCTACTCTGTTAAAAGACAGAAATGCTGGGAAAAAAACAACAAAAAAAACGCGCTTGCCTGCAAGTTTAAAAAAAAAAAGATTACATAAAAGCAGCTGACTTAGATTGACATTTGAACTCAGCTAAATCCATCTCTGTTAGTTTCCTTAAGGGCTGTTGACACTCCTTTTAGGAAATTATATTTAATAACTAAAGCAGAAGCAGGTATTCTGAGAAAAAAGTGAACTGAAGTGGGTAAATTATTCTACCGGCTGTGCAAAATAATTCTAGGAATAGATACCAGAGACTGATTGTATATGACAGGGAAGGGAGTGTGACCTACCTGTAAGCACTCCCATAGGGCAAGTCTCACTCTAAATGTATTTTAAAGCTATCACTGCTGCCTTGGGAACACACAGGGTGCTGTACACTTGTCAGATAATCCATTATTTTTTGTCAAGCCCATTTACCTCAGTTTGTCATCTGAGATAATATCTGAGAGATGGGTTTTTCGGGGCGGGGGGATGGAATTGCATTGGTCACCCCACCACCACCCTTCTCCATTATGACAGGTGCACAGCTGACCTTTCTCTGTACAATTTGGGATCAGATTGCACTGTTCCAGCTTGTTGTGTCTTTGCACTATGTGTTTAACTCTGTTAAACAGCTCTATCATGTTCATGGCAATCCAGGTTTTGCATTACACCAACTGCAGCAGAGATACAATGGTATCCTTGACTCGGAGATTAGGAAGTGGTCTTAGCAATTTTACCTCAAGCTCATTTTATTCATACAACACAAGGCAGCCTTTTTGTGTGATGTAGCAAGGAAAGTCTGAGGTTCACCATTATTAGATGACTTGATTTTCATACTTTAAGCAAATTATAAACTTACAGTGCAGACCCTGTTCCCATTTCTTCAAAATGCCTACTAAAAGCACACTTCCCAGTAAACTTAAAAGTAAAAATGATCAATTTAACTGCGTCTGTCTGAACTGACGTAAGACAACTGCAGCCATGTACTATAGTTTCCAATGCCCATTTCTTTATGACTCCTCCTAGGACTGTCCTTGACCTTTAACAAAAGTGGTGTGGTGATAGCCAGCAGCACTGCTATTTAATTAGAAGTTCATTTCATTGCGGCCTGACATGCTGATAAAGCTCTCCAAACAAATAGCCAGAGTGTCTCCAGCAACCTGACTGTGTAATTGAGGCTTTTTTGAATGCAGCTCCATTTGGCAAAGGCAAGCATAGTCTCTCTCGCTCTCTGTCTCTCTCCCTCTCATACACACACACACACATGTGCGAGAGAAATATATTTGGGGTACCAAATATTCATACATTGTGAAAAAGAGCATCCAGCTGATTCATTTTTGAGTATATTTGCTTCCGACTTGGTGTTTTTCATCAAAGGTCCTTGCACCACATTGAAGAAAATCAATCTTTAAATGTCATCTGACGTGGGGTTTGGCAAGGTATTTTTTTTAATTTATTTATTAAAAGCTAAAGTCATGAATTTAATCATTGGGAGTTTTGGCAAAGTTCCAAGGAACACTGCAAAGTCATGTGACCATCGGCGTTGGTGTGCCCATCTGTCCGTCCGTTCGTTTGCAACATTACTCAAAACTGGACTGAGGGATTTGGATGACATTTTCAGGGAAGGTCGGAAATGACACAAGGACCAAGTGACTAGATTTTGGCAGTGATACGGCTTATAATCTCAATCCATGAATTTATTAATCATCATTGTTAATCACTGTGAGACAGCAGTACGGTGTCACCGTAACTATGACAATGAGTAAAAGCAATGTCAGCTGCCTGTTAAATGACCACTGTGGCTTTATCAGTACTTATCTATCGGAAATGACACAAGGAACAATTGATTAAATCGTGGGGGTATATCCGAGTCCATTGCTTTAAGACTACTACTAGAACTCGATTCTGCATTGTGTTTACTAACTTACACATGCACAAATTCAAAGATCAAAGCTGCATTCTGTTTTACAAAGCTAGTTAAGTAATGACACGTGTCAGTAATTTCATGGGCCAACTGTATCGCTTAAGGGGAACAGTATGAATCCCTTTGAGATGACCAAGATTTTGCATTTTTGAAATTTTAGGAGCATCCATAATGCCACAGCTCAGTGCCATGTTTGTCTCTGACAGCACTGTGACTACTGCACCTTTCCACCAGACCACAGCTGCACAGATTCCCCAGTGGGTGCTGGGGAATCCTGAGGAAAGTACTGGAACATGGTGCTGTGAAGAAGATGCACTGAGTGATGTCAGCACACAAGAAAGTTTGGTGAGCAATGAACTAAGACAAGACTGCATTGAGCTTGTTGAGTGGAAAGTTTTCTTAAAGAAAAAAACTTCTTGATGGCAGTTCAGATAAGACTGGTTGTGTGCAAAAGAGTTTTATCACCACAACACTTCAAGCCAACGGTATCACCTTAATGCAAAACATGTTGCTGTGAATCCGAGAGCTAACATTAGCAACAACAGTCCTGGTACAGGGAAATGGTGTAGCCAGCCCACAATCGACCACTTTGAGACACTGAAAGTGCTTGAGTTTACAAAGTCTTGAAATGTTGAATATAATCACTACAGTTGCACATTGAGTTTGTTGTAATTGGTGAATGTAGTAGACAGATAAAAAAAATGCACAGATAAATTTGTTGTTTGAATTCACATGTATGTCTACTCATCGATTCATTCGTCAACCAAAATTTATTTGAATTGAGAAACTTTGCTTATTGTGTCAAATAGTGTTATTTGACAAAAAATGCTATTCATTAATTAAAAATTCTCTGTTTCTAAGATTATTTTGTAGTTATGCCCATCACTAATTGTTATCCTTTACTTTTTCCTATCTATAAGTGGGAGGTGTTTAGTAGCTGGTATACATTTATTTTATTGTCATGCTATTCTTCTAGTTAGTAACCATGGATACTTGAGTGCAAACTGCTCACCTGGTCCATAATCCAGTGAAGTGTCACACCTGTGGGTATGCCTTGGCCCTGTCAACAGCTGTACAGATGTCAGATTTTGTTGCAATACCACATCTGATCACTTGGACAAATTGGCAGGATGGGGAGTGGAAGCACCAAATCCACTTCTGTTAATACATCCAAAAACTTTTTTTTTAAAAATCGTATTAAAAGAGAAGGATTACACAAGTGAACAGAAACAGGTTAGAGCAATAAACCTGCTGACATGGATAAAAACAAATATAATTCATTCTTTCCTCTTTCCTCACAGAGGCACTGCACCCACCATGTATTTATTTTTTGGTCTTAACCATGGACAAACTTCTCAACTAGTGCCATGGAACAGTTGAAAAATTAGAGTGAAACTAAATAATATAATTTCAGGTAGGCAGTTAAAGCCAACTGAAAACAATTCAGCACATGAAGAACTCAAAACAAACGAGACACCAAAACCTCTTAATAACATGAAATGTAATACAGTAACACATAAAACCTGGAAGACTTCAGAGGAAACATGGACGATGTTCACCTGGACGTGAACAATGTGATAATTTTTTTTTTTTTTTACAAAAGAACATACTCGAGCACACAGTGTGTGTCAAGTTGTTTGTGTGACCTTTCTACTTAGTTGTTGCTGTTGGCTGACATTCTAGGAAACAGAACACAGAGGATGGAAAGCAGAAGAATCAGAGGGGAGAGACAATGACAAGGAGGATGGTAACAGCAACAGTAGGTAGAGTAAAAAGTAGTAAGATGGAGAGAAAGAGGGACTGCAGGCCTGAATCAGAGGTATCATATTCAGCCTGGTCCTGACAGAGACTCCTCTCCAGGTTGAATAGGCCCATTGTTTAGACAAGGCCTCCATGACACAGGCCATTTCATTACAGAATGAGCCCAGGCAGTAGATGGTGGTTGGTTTCCCCCTCCTCTCCCCTGTCAAAGAGCTCCATTCTCTCTCCCTCGGGGCTACCTGCATGTAGAGGAAGACAGCCATAGGGGCGACGCACTCTCAAAAGACAAACAGGCAGCCTCCGTCATAGCAACAGACAGAGAGAATCTTTCAGTGAAAAGACATAGGTAACTTAATAGTCTGATGTAATATGCCACATCTCCTGTGACTTAGGAACAACCAGCAGATGGTTTAACCTCGTCAGTGTCACCATATTATCTGTTTCTGCCTTCTTTACCCAGGCACAGCGTGAGTGTAACCCCTGGCAATGTGAGACAGTCTGAATTTTCTGAAAAGACAGGCTCTCACATTTCAGTCAAGTCTGTCTAAATACAATATGCACATGCTATACAGTGTACACATTACAACAGTCAGTAGTTACCGATGACACCTGAGTCAAATCATCAGTTCAGAAGCTTCACAGTCAGTTTGCGTTCGTCACTGAAATAAGTGCTCATGTTTTGGCTGAATAACAGCATGGCAGGCTGGAAACGTTTCCAAGCCAAGTATTGTTTCAAAACTGCAAAACTAACTGTGGTGGAAAAAGAAAACTTGTTTCCATTTCACCACTTCGGTACTCTCAGCTCAAGTAATCTAAACTGCTGTTGAACCAGACCTTGGTACAACCTCCTCCACTGCCATCCCCTGTTTGATCTGGCTGACAGTGCTGTCAGCAGTCAGACAGGAGAGATGCTCACGTTGCTGAACTATGACCAGGACACACTTACTTTCTGCCTGTAGAGGAAAGCGTATGCATCACAGATGATGAACAAAGGCTAAGGAAATATGAGACTTATGTACCTGCTGTAACAGAGGGTGGCTGCTCTGCAGGTGGGTCGAGTAAAGCCCAGCTCCTCTTCTGCAATTATGAACTATTTTTCAGAACTGTCGGTGGTGAAAATTGATCTGTAATAATGATACTAATTTTTACTCTGTCAAAGAAGCAGAGGAGTTATGTGACGATCAGTGTGATGGAAACGAAAACGGCAACCAAGTGACTAGATTTTGCCAGTGATGCCACTTTTAGTCTGGATCCATGGATTTGTTAAAGATTTCTAAATTGCGAGATAGCAGCACAGTGTCACATTAACTATGACAACAAGTGAACGCAATGTCAGCTGCCTGCTGATGATCACATGATTGCAATCCTACTACAAAATCAACTGCTGTGGACTTGTTGGGACTGATCTGTTGGAAATGATACAAGGAGCAATTGATTAAAGTGTGGGGGTGTTTCCAAGTCCCATTAGTTCCTGCCACCCGCTTATACTGCTGTTTAGGTCATGCAATTCAGCATCTGTACACAGCATACACATGCATAACACACGTCTGTGCTCAGCACAAGGTCATTTTTTATTAAAGATTTCATCCGTCAGAAATGATACGTCTGAGCAGCCTTAGCGGAGTACTGCGCTCTGAGTGCTATTCTTGTTTTTCTACATTGTTAACATAAATATATGGTGTACATTCATATACTGAAAGACATATTCAGGATGAATTAAACAGCCAACACAGCATTTCCAGTGTACTGTAAACTGCAGTGTACAAATGACTCTCAAAAACACAGATTTAGAATTGCAGGGTTTTATACGTAATGATACAATCCTGGCAACTTATAGGTTAGGATGGGACTTCCTGTATAGGTTTTCTTCTTCAGAACCCGTTTCCTGCACAAACATCCATCCATCCATTATCTATACACCGTTTAATCCTCATTGGGATCCCGGGTGGGCTGGAGTCTATCCAGCTGGCTTAGGGTGAAACGCAGAGGACACCCTGGGCAGGTCAGCAGTTTATCACAGGTGTACATAGAGACAAACAATCACACTCACATTCACACCTACAGACAATTTTGAGTAAACTATTAACCTCAGCATGTTTTTGGACTGTGGGTGGAAGCTGGAGTACGTAAAGAGAACCCATGCATGCACAGACAGAACGCGAAACAGGGATCGTCTCGCTGCAAGTGCTAACCACAAAACCACTATGCAGCCCCTTGCACAAACAAGTGACTAAATTACTCAAATATTAGATTTTGCCATTGTGCAGCACAGACTAGTTTTATGTTGTTTGAACAGAGTTGTAGGTGAGCTGGTGTGCTCCAACTCACAGCGAGTAATGAGAGGTGGACTTTAAAAGCTGTGCATTCTAAACTAGGGAACAGAACAAATTTGCATGTAAGTTTTAGATCATTGACCAAAGAGGACTTTTCCAGGCACTTCCAGAATTAATGCTGTGTACTGTGCAATGCACACACAAGCACAGTGTGATAATCCGTTCACTGGGTCATTTGGAAGAGTTGAAATCTAATTGTCCTAAAATGTGGAAGTGTGCTGCTGATGTTATGGCTGTTATGCCTTTTGCAAACATGGCCATCACTGAAGAATCTCCCAACTGGGTTTGACAAAGATTTAACTGTGTGTACAAGTGTTTAGTGAGCTCTTCAAGCATCATGTTAACTTTGGCTGAACTTTAGAATGTATTGTGCATTTTGGCATCCAGCAAGCACTGTTGATTAAATCCATGGTTTCTTACAGTGTAGTCCTGTTATTTCATGGCCACCATGAACAAGAGGAGTAATTGCAGTGACCAGTAACTTATGATGTGCATATGGCTTGCAATTTCTTTCCGAAGACCCAAAGTGAACAGCCTTAAAGCCTAAACTTGTGAATACCAGAGAAAACCTTTGCATCCACTCTGCACTGACAGCGCCAACTTTAGAGCACAGTAAGTAATTGAAGTTATCAATGATAAACATTGCATGGTCCTGCTCGGATACTTGACTGTTTTCTTCTCGCTTAGTATCGCTGCAGCCCTCTAGGTTCTCAGTTACAGCAGTATGGTCAATGACACAGCGCTCCATGACCTGTTAGTTGTCATAAGGCCCAGCCTTCAGCTCTGACTAGCACTATAGCAACTGCTATTTCTTAGTTTTGAAGATGCAGTTATAGTTAAAGTTTAATGTTTTTGTAGCCCCCCTCTAATTCTCCTGCTCTCTCTTTTTTGCTCTCATCATCTCTCTCCTACCCATCCCCTCCCTTTCCTATGCGGTCTCTCCGACCTCCCAGTGAACTTGTGTGGCTACTCAGAGCAGTGCCTGTGTTATTGGAAACACCCCACCAATACTCCTATTAGCCACAATGTAAAGATGATAGGTTGTGCTTTGTTTGGATATCCATTTCCAATTGCAGGTCATGATTGCTGAGAGCAGCCAGAGACGATGGGTTCGCTGTGTGATACTGCCAAAACGGGGGGGTGGGGGGAGAAGGGAGGAGGGGGCAACACACAAAGCCGGGCAAACTAGCAAAGGCAGAAAGAAAGTAATACTGGGAGCAGTGCAGTGCATTGCACAATGGGCAATACCAAGATGTAACCAAAGAGGGGAGGTGTATTTAGGTAAACAGGCAAGATGATGCTGATAAGTGTCAGTTGAGTGGAAACCCATAGGAAATTAGAGTGAAGTAACAGGAGTAAAGAAGAGAAGGAGCAACTGTAGATTTTGGGCCTGAGAAGCAATGAGCATGTTTGATTAAAAAGTTAGCTGGCAATTTACTGTTGAAAACAACAAATTGCTAACATATAAAATGTGACAGTGGATCTGAAGTCAGTATGTGTGTGGTTTAGTGCAGAGTCAAAAATTCTGAATGTTGATTTTTATCAACAATTTTATCAAGCTTGGTGATTAGCACCTTCACCTTGCAGCTACAAGATCTCCCGTTCACATCCTCAGATACTCGGGCTTCCTCCCACAGTCGAAAAACAAGCTCGGGTTAATTGATAACTCTAAATTAACCATAGGTGTGAGTGTGATTATTTGTCTCTATATGTAGCCCTATGATAGACTGACAACCTGTCCTGAGTGCCCCTGCTTCACCCTAAGTCAGCTGCGATGGACTCCATCCCCCCGCAACTCTAATGAGGATTAAGCAGTGTAAAGAAAATTGATGGATTTTTATCTTAACATGTACAAAACGCAGCTATTGAACATGCAACGGAGTATTAAAGAGTAAAATTTCCATCGTATTATTAAGTATCTTAGGAAAAGAAAACTGAATATGAATGATGAAATGGATATCAAAGGCTGAAATTAAGTCTCCTATTTGTAGGATATGTACATGTCCAGACAATGAAGTGGTGATGGGCAACATTCTGGGAGTGTTTGGTGGCGCATATGGAGGTGTGGTTCTACCAGATCGACAGCACCACCAGATGAGCAACAGGGTATTGGCCCAGTGCTGCTCAAACCATTACCATGGTGAGCCTAAACAGGTTGCTTTAGCATAATATTGTGTAGGTTCCCCTTATGCCAGCAAAACCGGTCTGTCAAGGCCTAGTCACTGGACCTCTGGGGGTGTTCTGTGGTGTCAGACACCGGGACACTGACAGCGGATTCTTTGCATCCTGCATTTGCATCCTGCATCCTCCTCTCACCGAGTCCCAGCACTTAATTATTAAACGGAACGATGATTTTTTTTTATCAGTATAGAACCATCTAGTGCAATTCAGAATTGTTGAACAGATGAACAGCAAAAGCTTCTGAGCTTGATACACAAAAGAAAAGACGAAAAAGGAAATTCAATTTGAAGAACCTATGTGATGTTTCTCAGTAGAATATGATCATGCCTCATTATGAAGAAAAACTAGCTCTGGCCACAAAATTATAAATTCCTTCATGAAAGATCCTCAGACCGACTATGCAAGTTTAGTGGATTTATGTTTATTTATGCTTGCAGGTATATATTAAGTACTTTGAGACTACATCTCGTGTGTGTGCTCATCAATCAGGTGCAGGCGTTTTTGATAGCATTCATTTTATTAGTGCTCTTACTGAACTCTAAGGTACTAAAAGTGATTTTTGAGCATCCACACTACAGACCGGACTGGTCCCCTTTCACACTGAATTTCTCACCACTGCCTGCATGCCCATAATGAGGAAAATCTGTATGCAAAAACATAGTTCGAAATTGCACCGGCATATCGTTTTCAGTAAAACAAGAAAAGCCCTCAGAGCGCAAAACCCTGCCAAGGCTGTTCATTTGAATGGAATTGTCAGAAATGTATTTATTTGTTTGTTTATTTGTTTTTATGAAAGCAGCGATTGTTTATTTGTTATTGATGATCAGAAAACATGGCAGCATAGAATGTGGCTATTTAATATAGATGTACCCACAAACAAAATGATTTAATCAACTGTTTCTTGTATAATTTCCAACAGATAAGTTCGCAGCGGTGGATTTGTAGTAGGATCGCAGTCATGTGGTCATCAGCAGGCTGCTGACGGAGTGTTTACTTGCTATAATTACAGTGACGCCATGACGCTATCTCACAATGATACAGAAATCTTTAACAAATCTGTGGATCCAGACTATAAGCTGCATCACTGCCAAAATGTAATCACTTGGTCTTTGTGTCATTTCTCACCTTCCCTGAAAATTTCATCCAATTCCGTTTGTTTGTTTGTTTTTAAGTGATGTTGCTTACAGACAGACGGACAGGCAATCCAACACTGATCATCACATACACACGTGGACAAAATTGTTGGTACCCCTCAGTTAAAGAAGGAAAAACCCACAATTCTCACTGAAATCACTTGAAACTCACAAAAGTAACAATAAATAAAAATTTATTGAAAATTAAATAATCAAAATCAGCCATCACTTTTGAATTGTTGATTAACATAATTATTTAAAAAAAACAAACTAATGAAATAGGGCTGGACAAAAATGATGGTACCCATAACTTAATATTTTGTTGCACAACCTTTTGAGGCAATCACTGCAATTAAACGATTTCTGTATTTGTCAATGAGCGTTCTGCAGCTGTCAACAGGTATTTTGGCCCACTCCTCATGAGCAAACAGCTCCAGTTGTCTCAGGTTTGATGGGTGTCTTCTCCAAATGGCATGTTTCAGCTCCTTCCACATATGTTCAATGGGATTCAGATCTGGGCTCATAGAAGGCCACTTTAGAATAGTCCAACGCTTTTCTCTCAGCCATTCTTGGGTGTTTTTGGCTGTGTGTTTTGGATCGTTGTCCTGTTGGAAGACCCATGACCTGCGACTGAGACCAAGCTTTCTGACACTAGGCAGGACATTTCTCTCCAGAATGCCTTGATAGTCTTCAGATTTCATCGTACCTTGCACACTTTCAAGACACCCTGTGCCAGATGCAGCAAAGCAGCCCCAAAACATTACTGAGCCTCCTCCATGTTTCACCGTAGGGACAGTGTTCTTTTCTTCGTATGCTTGGTTTTTGAGTCTATGAACATAGAGTTGATGTGCCTTACCAAAAAGCTCCAGTTTGGTCTCATCTGTCCAAAGGACATTCTCCCAGAAGCTTTGTGGCTTGTCAACATGCATTTTTGCAAATTCCAGTCTGGCTTTTTTATGAGTTTTTTTCAGCAGTGGTGTCCTCCTTGGTCATCTCCCATGAAGTCCACTTTGGCTCAAACAACGACGAATGGTGCCATCTGACACTGATGTACCTTGGCCTTGGAGTTCACCTTTAATTTCTTTGGAGGTTGCTCTGGGCTCTTTGGATACAATTCGAACGATCCGTCTCTTCAATTTGTCATCAATTTTCCTCTTGCGGCCACGTCCAGGGAGGTTGGCTACTGTCCCGTGGGTCTTGAACTTCTGAATAATATGAGCCACTGTTGTCACAGGAACTTCAAGCTGTTTAGAGATGGTCTTATAGCCTTTACCTTTAAGATGTTTGTCTATCATTTTTTTTCGGATGTCCTGGGACAATTCTCTCCTTCGCTTTCTGTTGTCCATGTTCAGTGTGGTACACACCTTTTCACCAAACAGCAGGGTGACTACTTGTCTCCCTTTAAATAGGCAGACTGACTGATTATGAGTTTGGAAACACCTGTGATGTCAATTAAATGACACACCTGAGTTAATCATGTCACTCTGGTCAAATAGTTTTCAATCTTTTATAGAGGTACCATCATTTTTGTCCAGGCCTGTTTCATTAGTTTGTTTTTTTAAATAATTATGTTAATCAACAATTCAAAAGTAATGGCTGTTTTTGATTATTTAATTTTCAATAAATTTTTATCTATTGTTACTTTTGTGAGTTTCAAGTGATTTCAGTGAGAATTGTGGGTTTTTCCTTCTTTAACTGAGGGGTACCAACAATTTTGTCCACGTGTGTACCTCCACAGTGTTCCTTGGCGGAGTAATAGCAAATACCAAAGTGTATTGCCTATAAAGTTCCTATGTGTTTCTGAATTAATAGGGCATTAATGATGCACTAATAACAGACTCCAAACCTTTAACAGTCTATACTTAGTGAATAATTCCAATTCTGTCTTAAACGATTTCTTCTTAATTTAACAAAAACATCTCTTGAGATTTTCCTCACTCTTCTCTTTCATCAGTCATAATGCTAGCTAACCTCACAGGATGAGGGCAGCTGAGCAGATTAGATTCCCTTTCACATTTTTGCTAAAGATTTGAATAAACTGGTCTATGTTTTTAAAAAAAATAACTTAATTTCTGCAGGTGCATTTCCGCTTTTCTTTACAAGAACTTATAGATCCAAAGTAGCTAAAAGACCGAACACTTTCCTCACAAATATTGGAAGCCGTGCTTGTATGTGTCTTTCTTTTAAAAATCAACCTTCTGATCAGTGTGGCCTTCCATCTGTTCGTGTTAGAATAGGAAAATATTCACTTAGCACCAAATCCCCAAACTTCACTCAGTTTGCAATGTGCAGTGCTGATTTTCCCTGCCAGCTGAGGAATGAAAAAGATATGTCATGCAGTACAATGTGGACCGTCAGTGATGAAATCAGTCCAAAAGAGGATTTATCCCAGTACGGGTGTCACATATCTAAAACATAACATTTTGTTCTTTTAAAAAAAAAAGTTTCTTCTTGGATTCCATTGTGGTTGCACAGGAAATACTTTGAGATGAAATCATACTGTTAAAGAATGATTCTAAAGTGAGGGTCTCAAGCCATAGTGGACGTCATTTAGGGCGACCTTGATACGAAAAGATATTGGGAAGCCAAAAAGTATGTAATTTGCCGAGTACTTGCATGTGTGTACATGTTTGACAGCATGATGGAAGCTATTTACTCAGAGCCTCTGTTGCAACTAAATATGTCATTATCACATTTCCTAAGAGCTGCACAGGGCTAGAGGTAATAGGCAACATCGGTCTCAAGCTAGTTAAAATGAAAGCAAAGACAAGTGGAAGGCCGGCTCATAAGGCATCTCTCAATAGGTTTAAAATTACAAAGGTCATGTAACAGTGAGATAAGGACCACCCAGAGAATCAGATGGGAGATGAATAGCTCATACCACCATGTGCAGCAGCCAGCCCATCACGCCCTGAAACATATGAGCTATACTGTTTTTGATCAGGGGACCGTAGCCAATCGGGATGAATGATGTAGAAGTGGATGGAGAATGAACATGTACATTAATCTCTGAACAGTGCACGCCATGTGTTAAAGGCACATCACATTCATTTTCCAAAGCCATTATGTAGCTAAAGCTTTTTCTTTTAAAGACAATGTATGCTGATCAGATTACATATTAAATTTAACAGGTTTTTTTTAAACTAGATCTCATCAGCAGTGCCAAAAGTGGACAAAGGTAAAAGAGAGAGTTTTGTCCATTGCAAGTACAGATCTAGGGAGGAAAAAAAGAGATTTCTGTGACTGGAATGCAAGATTAGTGGGCTGAGGCTGCCGGGGTGACGTTATGTACTTTATCCACGGGTCATTTACTTTGATTCCCCCCTGACTCATTGAGTCTACAGTATGAGTAAGCTCATTTTGGGGACTAGAGGGATACATCACAGTTCAAGCAGTGAGGCTTTCTGCATTATTCCTCATGTTGCATGTCATTGAATTTCAATTGGAAAACCCTTCCCAGAAACGTTTCCAGGTTTGTGTGTGCAGATCGTCAGATTTCAGGGTATTTTTCCACCCTTCACCTGAGAAGACCTCTTTATCACGTTTGAAAAATAAGTCACTGAAACAAAGTGTTGTTTTAAGGAACCATTTTAGGGTTTGTTACACGGATTTGTTTTTATTCAGAAAAACAGGGAACATGAATTACCATAAAGGACAAGTGAGAATGTCATTTCCCCTGATTTGCATCCAGGGCAGCATGTGTTTTGGAGCGGGGGGGGGGGACTTGACAGTATATCAAAGCTCCCAGGCTACTGCCATTGAGTGATGCTTTCTGGTACCACTTTTTAGAGCATAGTAAATTTGTATGTTTTGGAATAATGGGCACCAGGGGAGGTTTTCCAATACCACATAAGTCAGTGTAAAAACAACTTTTCAGCATATTTCACATAACTTTCCTTCACCCCTCTGGGGTTCACTGTTTTATTAGAATCATAAAATATCATGGGATATTTTAGAGCACATTTTAAGACTTTAGAAACTCTAACAAACAAGTTATGAGGATACACAAATAAGAATGATTAACTGTGGAAGAGTTAATAGGTCACAAAACTGACTTGCAATGGAGGCAGTCCAACTGTTTTGGCCCGATGTGTGATCATTTTCTTGTTCTGCTCTTTTACATCTGTAAGACTTCATATGCATGTGAAAGAGCACACATGAGGATGAGTGTCTTAGGAAAGTCAGTTCAAGAATTAGCAGGGGTCTACATCCCAGCAAAATGTGAGATACATGCTACACGTGCAGTCTTGCTGCTGTGATGGAACATCACCACACAAACCAGTGCACACACCATGAATTGATTAGTCAGGATTCACCTGTTGCGAGTTAAAACAGAGAATGGAGCCGAAACCAAAATTCTTTCAAAGTTGTCTCACTCTGTTTTGACTCCTGGTTGCCAGGGTGTGGCTCTGTCTTATCGTTAGAGATTCCTGCAATGATCGTCAGTCCCTGAAGCTGTCCCAACATCAGTCCTGAAAATTCCTCATGGAAACCTGTTGCTTCGCTAATCAGGTGGCTTAGGCTGCGTTTGATAGGATTTTGCTGGGGCTGAGACGAGGGCAAGGACTAAATTATGGCACTAAATCTCTCAAGTGCAAGTCCCCGCAGAGAGCCTGGCTGTAAGACTTGGGGAGCATTTTCGGAGCCACTCCAGGAAATTCCGCATGCACAATTTGTCTTTGTAACAGGAGAGCTGGCACGGCCCTCGGCTTAAGGATGTCATGACCGGACCAACTTAGCACGCAGCAGAAGTGCTTATTACACATTGTATACTCATTCCTGACACAGGGGAGCCTGGCGTGGCTCACATCCCGGTGATCAGACTCAAGCTTTTTCTCACCACAATAGTTTGTAAGAGACCTGGTGAATTTCCACGAACCTCGGCATGAACTCTACCACTTAACCATGAGAGACTCCTCATTTTGGGAGAGGCCACAGTCTGATAAACACTGGGGAAGAAAGAAAAAGGGAAAAAAGGAACGACAGGAAAATGGAAAACAGGGCTGGCACTTCCAGCAGGCTTATTTGAGGCCATGACAGTGAGCCCTTGGAAAAGGGATGGCGTCTAAAGCCGGGTCCACAGATGGGCGGAGGATACACAAAAGGGGTCGTGACAAGTAGACATGGCATTTCAAAGCCCCCTCGCTTCTTCTCTGGAGTCTGGGAGATAAAGGAAGGAAAAATCGGATTATTTTACTCCCCGGATCCCTGAACTCAGCGGGGCAGAGTGAAGACAGTGCCTGGGAACAATTTGTCCAGCCATTATCTCAATCCATTAAGGATGAGAACTGCAGGCCACGCTCCGGGTCCGATGTTCCATCGTGAAGATGAAAAGAGGATTTCTGAAGCGCTTTATTTCGAGATTATCGTCCCCCCCCCCCCCTTTTTGTAGTTTACGTGCTGATAGAATGTCTCAACTTCACAGAAGAACATTTACTATTCACCTCTGGAGTAGCTTTCATCCAGATTACACCTGCCTCTTCATTTGTGTGTGATGGATGTGTGCATGCCAACACTTTTAGTATCGGTTTCACACAATAAAAACATCAATCCACAATAAACCCTTTCACTTTTGTTGTTGGCAATTTTAAAAATCATCAGTATCAGTCAGTGTAACAACCTGTGAACAGGACTCTTTCCCAAAAAGGTGGATCTGGCAAAATGAATGTTTAGAATTACACCAAGGTATCACTATAAAGAGGCTGAAATGGAAAAAAAACACACCATCATTTTTTTTCAGCTTTGAAAGAAAACAAAATGCAATTCCAAGTCTTGGGCCTGATTTAAACCTTAATGTCTTTTGATTTGAAATATTTTTTACTGTAAGATCTCACTTCTGAGACATACTTTGAAGCCCACAGAAACCATAGCAGAATTGCTGTGAAGACCCTACAGAGTAGATGTTGTGTGTGGAACAGAGGATTGATATTCCACCAAGTCAAAATGATGGTAATGTGTGGTGGAAACACAGAAAAGCTGCATGAGCTGACCTATTTTATTGTCTGATAGTTTTTTACTTGCTTTCATTTTGATTAAATCCAGCTGAGCAGTGTTTTAATGACTACATCATAGCTTTGTGGAGTGGAAACAACTCAGGTGGGAACTTAGTGGGGCAAATTGGGAGCAGAAAGCAAAATCTGCCTTATAACCTTCTTCCAAGAATGCTAGACTATTTGGAATCGTTGTTTGTTTAGAACTCGTGATGATATCTCAACAAGACTTGGAGTATACAGCCTGCATGTGTTCATGTCAGCATGCAGACTTGGTGATATTTAGCAGGCATAGTGTTGAGCACAAACTTCAGTTTAGTGTGTCGGAGGTAATAATCAGTACCAAGCCCAAAGTAAACACATTGCTAGAGGAAAAACAAGGGAAGCATCAAGAGCATATATATTGTCAGAATCATCTGTCTCTGTGCCAAATATGGTGCAAATCTAAGTAGCAGATGAAGACCTGTTTCATTGCATTTTGGAAATTTCATGCCATTTGTTGGAGCGAGGCAGCTGATCGATTGAATGAGATAACGTGTTGTCTAAAAGTCAGGTCTCTGATCATAGCTGGGTGCATGGCCAACTGGAACAAATAAAGATAAAAACAAAGGAGGGGGAAAACTCCTGTTGTGGTTTCCAGATGAGCAATGTGCATTTTAGTACTGTAATCTACTGTTGTATTTCAAATGAATGCACGAGTATTTTACAGGGTACAAAGTGACAATGTGATTCATTCTTTTTCATCGACTTTAATTTGTTTTCCTTTATTCTCATCTGGTTGTTGCACATGGTATTCCTGCTAATGTTTTACAGTAAAAGAAAGCAATGAAGGGTTTCTGTTCACTGAAGAACTACAGGGATTTCAATTTTAAATGCTTACAGGAAGTAATTGAGTTTGTACTAACAGTGCAGTGCTGTAACTTCTAAAGGTCAAGTGGGTTCAGATCGAAACAAATTTTTGTGCTAAAATATAACTTAACTTAAAAAATGATGTGGATTATAAATAAAGGTCTCATTTCGAATAAAGCCTGTTACCTACTATAAGTTGGTTAAAGCCACAGGCAGGATTTGAGGAAATATTGTATATTCACAGAATACGTTGATAAGTCTTGTACCATGCCCAGAAAATGTATTTGCGCCCCTTGGAAGTTCTCCCCTTTTACATCACTGAATCAGTCAATATAATTTATCTTTTTGACAAGAATTTATCAAATAAAGTTTATATATATATATATATGTATATATATATATATATATATATATATATATATATATCTCACAGTGAAAACTGATTTCTACAGAGTAATGTGAAGTAAATAATAATATTGGTCATAAAATAGGTGATTGAAGTATTTGCTTGCATTATCCTGGAAGAGCCACTCGTTATATATATTTTCTTTACTTTTAAACTACCGGTCTATTCGTTTTTGGCAGTGTGCAACACTTTCTCAGGCTACCCTCGGCCGGAATGGCCAGGTACACCTGTGGCTTTTCACAATCAGCGGGGATGACAAAAACCCACCCTGATCATCGTTGCCAGTGGGCCAGATCAGCTGCTCGTGTGCTGAGTCAAGTGTTATAGTGTTCTGCTAAAAGTCAAGAGTGTGGTGCTTTGATTTTGAGAGGGGCTTTGTGTTTATTAAGCTCACCTTGTGTTGAAATTTTCTTTCATTTTTTTGTAAATTTTTTGTTGTTGTTGTTACAAGGTCAGTTTCCCTGCCTCTTTAGCCGTTTTTTCTTTATATTTGTTACCCTCCTCATCCCTTAGTTCTCGGAGACGTACCAGCATGTCAGTTAGGTGGTGCTGTGGCAGCAAAACTAATTTAGGTTCGCTCTGTAGTTTATGAAAAGAGCATTATAAAGGGTATTTTTGGGATTTCAGAGAGGACTGCTTCTAGTTTAAGTGCCATTTATAAATGCTGACCTGCCTTTTCAACTATTCAACCTTCAATGTACTTTGACTTGACGAAGTTTCTATTCTTAAAAGCCACACTTACTCAGCTTGTATGGTGCATTTTAGATGTTTGTACCTAGAGGGAAGTTGTTAAAATGAAGTGAATTTGTAGATTTCCCCAGGGAGTCTTTACCTTTTGTAAACAGTAACACTGCAATGCACTTAAAAGGCCTTGACAGTAAAACATTAAATTTTACTTAACCTGGGGTTTTTAAATGGAATAGCATTCCTGTATAATTCTTTACTTCAATACTTTAAAGAAACTGTTCTTTAAATTCTAAAGGATTCAGCTCAAAGACAGCCAGCAGCATAAACGCTGCATGAATGCTGCTTCTGCTACTCTAAGTCAAACAATATGCCGTACATGCATTGGCAACAGGACTCCCCCAGAGAAAAACCATATGAACACACACACAATTTTTAAAACCTATCTACCGAATGCACTCTCGAATGAGAAACAGGAGTTTGGAAGGTCCCAACAGATCTGTTCTGGTGAAACTGACGAATGGAAATCTCATCCCACAGCAACACAACCCACCTGCAGTGCCAAACTATCCCACAGAGAGAGTGAGCCAATGAATGTGATTACATTTATAGAGTCAAATTCAGCTCCACTTCCTCTCTCAGGATAGCAGTCGGTGCCTTTGTAGTCTTGGAAGGCCTCTGTCAGTACGACTTGGCAGCAGAAGGATGAGACTTTGATGTGCTGAAAGTCGGCTTGACCTGTGTTTACGGCTTAATAAATCTAGGATGGAAAGCTGTGGAGAGGACAGACTGATGTGGGATGGGAATGGATAGATGTCTTCCCTCAAGATCGCAGCCATGTCCGAGCATGTGCTCAATATTATATGAATACACTTATGGTAAAAATCTACTTCATCAACACACACAGCCACACAGAAGCAGATTGATAACTGGCACAAAGTTTGAACATTAGGATGTATTCATCTGCTGTATAAGAAAATGCTTATGACTTAAAACTAGACCACCAACTGGTCATGCTGTCAGACTCAGACAGCAGCATGGGGATTAAAAAATATACCAATGTGAGCCCTGTGAAATTCACATTACAGGATTATGTTTATATGGCATTTGAGTGTGTTGGCCAATGTCTGAAGTGCATTAAATGTCTGGCCTGTGATGTCAGTGGTGGTAAAGTGGGCTCATGCCTCCTAAAGTCACCTTAGATCAGTAATTTATGTGTTTTGCACAATCATTCTTATGTTGCAGAGAGGGGAAAACATGTAATGTTTGCAGTTGGCCTGGGGTGAAACTGATTTAAGGCGTGTAAAACGGGCTCTTGTGCCATTTCTCTGACGCTTAGTCATTTCTGCTCTCCAGGAAACCCTCTGTGTTTAATATTCAGCCCTGTCAGTCATGAACCAACTTCTCTTTACTGAAAATAAGCTGTTTTCAGTATTTTGGGCCAATTCCTTTCAAAGCCACGTATGTCTGAAAGAAGCCCTGAAAGGAATTTGAGTATCAAGTGTTTGCTTTAAAAGTCTGATACATAAATACAATACCGCTTATTCAAGCGCTCTGCTGGCCAGATAGCCACAAGCCATGATCATGCAAAATCAAAGGATTACTTGAGCTGTTGGCTTAAGAAAGACCATGAAAACATATACAAGCACAAAGCCCTTCAGATCCCCAGAGTCACTTTACAGCATCCAAGTAAAACCCACTTTATAAAGATGTGGTACTCTATGAAAACTTACCCTGCATTTATCATAGTTGCACTTAATGATATCTGAAATAATATGTTTTTAACTTAACAAACAACCAAAAAAAAAAATCACAAAAAGCCTCAGAAACTGCAATCTGTTCTGGTGATTAGATTTCAGGTTCAGGACAAGAACCAAGGTAAAGCAGAGCAGCCTCATTAACTACAGTGGACATCAGGTCAGAGAGGCATTCTGGGTAAGGGCCACTTTGTGGAGTGGGGCTCAGTCCCAAACCGCCCCCTACACACTCCCCCTCCACTACCGAGTGTCACTCCAAAAGAAGTCACACTCGCAGCTGTGGAGGGCACTTGAAATTGAAGGGGGAGGGTATAAATACGATCGTCAGGAATGGGATGCCCTGTCGCCTCACCGGACAACGGAAGACGTCATCTCCATGGTAACACAAAGACGCCTACTGTGCATGGCTGTAGCGCTGTGGCACAGGTTGCAACTAACAAGGATCGCTGCTGCTTCCAGAAGACGAAAGCGTCCCACTTTTTTTTCACTCACATGTTTTCCAGTCCTATTATCTGGCATTTCAAATCCAACAAATGAATGAATGAATAAATTAATTCTGTCAGTTGTGTTCAAATTTTAAGGTGTCAGGGAGTGCACAATTAAATCAAACGTCAGCAGAGAAGCAGATTTGTTTCTTTTGTTTTATCTTTTTACACCACTCTTTTTGTGATGTTCTGTCAGTGTGAAAAAGGCGTGGGAGAAATAATGGACGCATGTGGAACTTATATCGATATGTTGTTTCCTCCTCCATTTCGACGTTGCACTTCCTTAAAAAGTTGTCGAGAGTGAGCATTGATGCAGACTCGCTATTTAAGGGCTGAACAGTCCACTCTCCCTCCGTACTACGCGGTTTGGGACGGCCCTTAATATGGAGGACCCTCTGTGGGAACGCACAAATGGAGGGGTAGTGTGTAGGGATAGTGTGTAGCGGGCGGTTTGGGACTGAGCCTGCGTGTGTGTTTTTGTTTGTGTGGGGTTTTTCTGGCCTTCTGTTTTGTCCATGCAAAATACAATAATAGCAGGAAAAAACAAGAAAAGCACTCGGTGCAGAACTCCACTAAGGCTGCTCAGATGTATCATTTCCGACAGAAGGGATCTTCAGAAATGTTCTGTTTTGCGTAACCTTACCATTTTTATTTTAAACCACTAGCAGTTACCACTTTTGTACAATATCAACCTATTCATTGGATTTGAACTACTTGAATTTATAATAAAACAGGAAAAATTGGGGCATTCTAGAACTATTGACCGGTTGTGTATGTGTGCATGACCCTCCACCTGGACACCAAGTGTTCCTGTGTGACTTTCCACAGATGAGGGAGGGTCGTCAGCTGATTGAGCAACACCTGGGATCAAGTGGCTCGGCTGCCTATAATCTCCCTCACTGCAGTCACTCTTGAATAGGAGCTGCTTTCTCCAGGAGCACCAGCAGCATGGATTTTGGGTTTCTGTTTGGGGTCTCAGATGCACAGTTTTGGGTATTTTGTGTTAAAACAAAACCAATTAAGTCACCACATAGCAGTGGTCTTCCTGTTTTGTTGCAGCTTTTGAGCCAATCTGCAACAATATGAACACAAGGAAAGCACTCGGAGAGCAGAGTATTCTGCCAACGTTTCTCATTCGTGTCATTTCCAACTGCTGAAATCTTGAAAAAAATTGTGGCAGGAATCACAGCAACAAAGAATGTGGCCGTTTAATGTAGATGCACCCAAAAACAAAATTACCTTGCGCTGCACACAGGCGTATGTTTTGCATGTGTACGTTATGTATGGATGCAGAATGGCATGACCTAAATTGCCCCTTTTCAACCAAAAGGAACCAGGTGCTAGTTTAGTGTTGGTTCAAATTTCGTGCTTTCTAAGAACTTCTAAGGCTGTTAACTCTATTAAAAATGAACAAGAAATGTCATTGTACTACAAATCATTTAACTTTAACATAACTGATTAATTATTGCCTTGTCCATAAAATGTTTAAAAAAAGTGTTACAAAAATACATGTATTTTATAATACAATTTCCAACAGTGCTAAATGCCTTGTTTTGTGAGGTACAACTAAAAACCACAAAAAGTGTATATGAAATGAATGCATTGAAATTCCACATCTGCAAAACTGAAAAACCACAGAACAATCAGCATCGTTCCTTGAAATTATGAAAATAGTGGCACAGTATGGATATTGTTCACGTAACTGTGTTAATTTGATCATTTAATCAGTTTTTGAAACTTGTATTAATGATTCAACACATAAATTTAAATTTTAATGAATTTCAGTTTATTTCAATGATTACATTATAGCTCAGTAATATGGTGTACTGTGTAACAACATGGGAAGTTCTGAATACAGGTCTTGTAATGAAATGCTGCTGCTGCTTTTCTCAGGGTCCGTAAGGCATTGTTTCATAGTTTGCCCACCAGCAACTAACTGGCTAGCAATCAATAGCCCCGTCCAACCTCTGATCACTGATCCTGTGCCTGTACTATGTTAGCTGGCTTAACATTCGTAATACTGATGTGGGACTATTGTAGCTAGCATATACTTAGTAAGCTAATAGCCGATGTTTGAGAATTAAAACGTACCAGAATCGGATGTTTGCATGGCTGATTCGTTGTGCCTCAACTCTAGCATGGCTGTGGCGGAGCTGAGAGCCCCTATGGCTTGCCTCACCGGCCGGTCTCCAAGCACAGAATAAAGCAAATCAAAATGAGGACTTCTTTGCCCCCAGCTCCCTTCTTTGGTCCCTGGATTTCCTTTTTTAGTTTCTTTAGCTTATTGAGCAGTTGCTCGAGGCTCCAGTTGTACCCAGCTGCTGCCATATCCCGCTTGATCTTTTGAAATACCGGCTTCGTCCAAGAGGTTCCTTCTAGTTTAGATTGGACTTCAGCTGAAGACCACAATGCTAGGAAGCACTGGGTCTCCTCCTTTGTCCACTGCTGCTTATTTTCGGTCTCCATTGTGCTAAACTGTACAAACACACTATCTGCTACTTCACCGCTGTTTTTTTTTTATTTTTAAAAAATGGCGGTTCTACGTTTTCTTCCCTGTAACCCCACTCCCAGCCCGTGATGCACTCTGTTCTTAACTCTGGCCCAGCAAAGAGTTGGTGCCTGAATAGCACCAGTTGTTGAAGTCTTGAGCCGGTGCTTAGTTGGTGGAAACACAAACTGGTGCTAAGTCAGGCACTGGCTCTGAACTAGCACTGGAACCAGCTTGGTCAAAAAGGAGCCAATATGTAACAGGCGGCGGGACCTGGTGGGACTCGGAAACATCCCCACAATTTAATGAACTGTTCCTTGTATCATTTCCGAAAAAAGTGTGCAGTGGTCGATTTGGAATAGGATTGCAATCATGTGATTTTCAGCGGGCAGCTGACGTAGTGTTCACTTATTGTCATAGTTACAGTGACACTGTGCCGCTATCTTGCAGTACAGACATCTTTAACTAATCCGTGGATACAGATTATGAGGCACATAACGGCCAAAACCTAATTTGTTGGTCCTTGTGTCATTTCTGCCCTTCCCTGAAAATTTCATCCAAATCCCTTAGTCCATTTTTGACTCATGTTTCAAACAGACAAACGTGCGTCGATTGTCACATAACTCTGCCACATTCCATAGTGCAGTAATTATGTGTTGTTGTTGCTTCCCTTGCTAAGACACAAAATACAAATTGTGTCTAAAGTCCTATCTGGTCATTGATTTCACCCCTAAAAACTCATCTCTGTATATCAACTTTGTGTTTTAAAGTTTATTCCATGAAAATGATCCCTTTGCTTAAAATAGTTTACATGTAGCACTACAGTGTCTCTCTCTAGAATGTGGGCATCTTGCTTCTCATATCCCTTCCACTCCCTGCAGCTCAGCACACCAGCTCAGGTACGACTCTGCTCAAAAACATTGCAAAACTATGCTACACAATGGCAAGTTGTAATATTACTTACATTTTAACCCTCCCTTTTTCAGAACCATAAAGTACTTCCAAAGAAGAACGACAGGATTGGTTCCTTAAGGATGTTTTGTATGAAACCCGAGATGCAGTTCACCTGGAAAGTCACAGAATTTTTGTCATGTGACTATTGGTCACAGTTCAGTCAGTCATGGTTTCTCAGTTGCACTGAGGAGCAGGTTTTGTTTCTTTCTTCATTACAGGATGTGGTGCAAACTGTATTTTATTGGATGATAAAGGTTTTGATTCTGATAAAACATTGCAATTTTAAGCATAGATTTGTCATTTTTCCTGAGGGACCAGCATGTTCCACATGAATAGTTCAATCGCACTTGGAAAACTAAAAATCTGATGATTCCTTCTGTTTGTACAATTCCTGGCTCTTATAAATGGTGTACTTTCTGTGACTTTTTCAAAGAAAACATGTCTTTTCAATCTGCTGGCAAGTTTTGGGGTTCAGGGGTTAACCAGATTTCCCATTATACAGAAAGCATTCTGAGAGTCTACATATACAATGACATACAAACACAAAGATGCATACAAGCACACACTCCATTCTGCAGGCAATTCAAAATACCAAGCCAGGCAGGAAAATGAGCCAGCTTGTGCTGGTTTCTGTTCCCTCCAACGTGTACCGAGCATCACTCACTGACATAGGCTGCAAAATGTTTCCACAACAGAAAGGGCCTCGAAAGGATGTCATGTATAATTCTGTCTAAGAAAGAAACACTGCATTAAAATTGATAACAATGCACCACTGAAGCAGCATTTGCAAGCTGATCCACATATAGGACTTAATGGCGTTTTACCTCTGCTGCAGTCAGCAGCCAAGGTACTGCAGAGCTTCACTGTGTGGACTCATCCACTACACTTAGCATGTCTGTGACAGTTGTTTAGAAAACCTTAAAAATAATATTCACCAATGCCTCATGACAGCTGCTTGAGTCTTGGCCATTTTCCTCAACTTGCATCTGTCATCCAATCTTTTACAGTGTTTTCTTGGAAAAGGTACCATGGGATCTATTTTCTGGATGTAAGAACTGACCTCGTGGGGAACATTTGGCACAATCAATCTTGCTATTAATTAATCATAATATTTTCTCTGGTCACCACAGATGGAAGCCCTTACTTCGGGCTGGAACTTCCATTATCAAATGACGATAGCAGCGTTGACCTATTGGATTGTATGCTCTACACATGTGTGCAGTTTTGCTTGTATGTGAGCACTTCTGAGTTTATTCCATGCAGATTTCAAAACACATCACTCACTTGTGGATTTTTTTTTTCAAGACAAGATTGATGTGGTAGTGATGTGAGTTATTTGAAATTTCATCACAACAAGTTCAAAACACACTGAAAGAGCAGAGAATGAAGCCATTAAACTTTAGGAAAGACTTGAAAGCGCTGCTCAGAAATTTACAAGTTAATTGATTCCCTTGGAAAATTGAAGACAGTGATATAATCTATTGGATCAGTCACTTTCAGCGACTGTTTGGTCACTGAAGTTATTTTAACTTCCACTTTTATAGACCACAAGGAATTCTTTTAATCTTGCTGTGCTTTTGCAGGACAAGAAATTCCCATGCTTGCTTTATTTTGGTCAGTAGTCCACCAGAGAAGTACAAATACATGGAAATTAGGTGTCAGTATTTCTGTGATAATGTCTTTGAACTAATAGATCCATAACTCAGATCTGTGATGGTTAAGTCACACATTGCTGAGTTTCAATGACAGAACAGACCAGGTAGGTTGATTTGTACCAGAGATGCAGTCATATGTCAGGGTGACATAAGCTACAATCACTGTGATTGGTCTGTTAATGTAAACACAGTATATTAATTTGGGCAAGATAATGTTTGCATGTAACATACAGTGCCTATCATAAGTATTCACCCCCTTTGATGTTTTACCCTTTTATTGCTTTCAGAAATCAATCATGGTCAATAAAATTTAGCTTTTTTAACAAAAACATTATTGGAAAAAACTGTAGCAAGTATTATATCAACACCTGGTCGTATAGGGTAACTAAATAATACATTAACACAAGAATTGGACTAGTGTTCAGAAGATCTAAGAACGGCTACTGGAGAGCGGAAAACAGTAAATACAAGACACAAAGTAAGTTTTAAAGTGATGGTACCATATATTAAGGTGAATAGTTGATAACAGAAACAAAAAGAATAACCCAATTGTACAGTGAATATTTACATTAAAAATACACGCACTAATTCCAAATGTTCAACTTAAAATGAACAAACCAAAACCCAAAGTCCTTTTGTTGTAGTTTTTCCAGTTACACACGACAGTCCATTTAGGCACCGCAAAATGTTCAGTAATTGTTATTAGGTTTCGGGGATTATGGAAAAAGCGCAATTGTCCAAAGGAAGGTGAGTAGTGGAGCGGGGCAAAGGGAGGGTGAGTAAGGGGAGGGAGAGAGCAGGCTGCACCAGCCTCCTACCCGACAGGTGTTACAGAGACGGACTGAGGGTTCTTCTGGCTCCTGGCCGTGGATCACTAGCTCGCCATCGAATTAACCCATAAAGGGTAAAGGTACCTGGCCTGTAAAACAAGGCCAAAATGAAAACTCATAAAACCAGAGTTCAAGTTCCATAACTTAGTGTACACTATCCAAACCTTTTAAAATCACTAATACCATGGTGTATTTATTCAATTCATTCAAATAAATTCATTCCAATAAAACAGACTCAAAAACCAAAAGTCTGAAAAATGCTAAATGCTAAACTAATGTTAGCATTTAAGAACAATAGGCTAAACACATAGAAATCTATAATAGGTCTTGGCCTAAGGCCTAGGACACCTGGGTTAGCATGTTAGCATTAGCTGCTAATGCTACCGCATGGCCCAGCAGAGCTAACTCATTGTTCACACAAAACAAGACATCAAACAATTCACACTCACCAATTCCAATGATCAGATTTGCACAAAATGGCATTGGGTCCCACCAATCCTCACATCCCAGAGTAAAGCTCTGTAATTTGGCATTTTATGTATTAGTTTAAACCAAAATGTTTCTTTTTGACTGTGTTTGTTTGGGAACTGACCTGTACAGCTGCTTCCTCAGCTCCTCTCCCCACACAACTGACTGGAGAGGAAGTGAGGCAGCATATATATTCCCTCCAAAACATGGGATTGGCTGGAGAAGCCAGGTGATCACTCAGGTGAATGTGATGCATTCAGGGACTTGAAAAAGGGGTGGGAATTTTAAATTCTTAACTAAAAGTGTGTTTAACCCAGGGTTACACCCTCCCCCCTTTAATCTATGCACGTCCCGTTGCATACTACGGTTGAGCTAATTAATTTATGTGCCCAAAGCGTCGGACAAACTGTGTAACAAAGTCTGGATGACTGAAATCAAGGGATTTCCAAATGAAACATAGTTTAGTCTCTTAGGTGGTTGTCTAGAACGATTTGAGCGTCTAAGACTGGGCTCAATCGGTTGGTCATTTATGCTTTCTTTATCATTATCAGGTAAGTCGTTTATGCTTTCAAGATTTGTCGGGTTTGCCAAATTAGATTCAAGATTGTTAACTTCTTCAGGTTCTTCTTCCACAGGTGCATTGGCAACATTTGGACCTTCAGAACTAGGTAAGTCAACAGATAGCATTTCAGGTAAGGTTTCCTCTACAGGATCAAAATCAACTGCAGGTAAGACATTTTCAGTAAAAGGTAAGGTTTTAGGTAAATCTCCTTCAGGGTCAGGTAAGGATTCAGGTGAGTTTATTTCCGGAATAGCTTCAGAAACCGGGAAGGTTACATTCTCTGGAGCTTGGAATTTCTCCACTGAAAACTGCACTGGACTCGGAATCAGATAGACAGATGTTTCCTCCAGTTGCTCTGCGTCCTCCTCAGACTCTTTAGAGTGGAGCAGGGCTCGAGTTTTCTGACGAGTTATTCTGGGTTCTACAACAGGAAGTAAGTCAGGACTTGCATCCAGATCTGCTTCCGGGAGAAAACCACATGGCAACAACAAATCACGATGTAAAGTACGTGTTGCACCATCTTTCCCTTCAGGTTTTACAGTATACACAGGTAAGTCTCCAGCTCTTTTCTCAACGATGTAGACATCTGGTTCCCATTTGTCACTGAGTTTGTGCTTCCCTCTTATCCGGACATTGCGAACGAGCACTCTGTCACCAACTTCAAGCTGAGACGGTCTGACATTTTTATCGAATCGAACCTTATTTCGGTCGTTGCTTTTTGCAACGTTTTTGGAGGCAATTTTGTAGCTTTCTTCAAGTCTTGACTTAAGGTCTTGTACATACTGAGTGTGTGGTTGGTACTTCTTTTTGTGCACAGGTAATCCGAAGGCCAGATCCACAGGAAGGCGAGGGGACCTCCCGAACATTAACTCATAGGGAGTGAATCCGGTAACTTCATTTCTCGTGCAGTTATAGGCATGCACCAACGGTTTGACAAACTCACGCCACTTGGATTTTTGTTTAGTCTCCAGAGTCCCCAGCATGTTTAACAAAGTCCTGTTAAATCTCTCAACAGGATTGCCTCGAGGATGGTAAGGTGTTGTTCGACACTTCTGAATTCCAACAACAGTACAAAGTTCATGAATCAACTTAGACTCAAAGTCTGGGCCTTGATCGGTATGTAACCTTTCCGGAATACCGTAGTAGATGATGAAATTGTCCATGAGGCATTTGGCCACAGTCTTCGCCTTCTGATTGGCTGTTGGAATTGCCACAGCGAACTTTGTAAAATGATCGGTAAGTACCAGAACATCTTTGGTGTTACTTGTGTCCGGTTCTATACTGAGGAAATCCATGCAAAGAAGTTCCAATGGGCGGGATGTTCGAATGCTGACAAGAGGGGCTGCTTTTTCTGGTAATGCCTTCCGACGCACACAACGTCCACAGGTCTTGACTTTACGCTCAACATCAGCGGCCATTTTGGGCCAGTAAAACCGGGTTCGAGCCAGATCGAGAGTACGCTCTATCCCCATGTGGCCCATATGGTCATGCAGGCTCTGGAGAACAGTTGAACGGAGTTCTTCAGGCAGAACAAGTTGGTAAGATGGCTGCTCATTGTCTTGCCGTTTGCGATATAAGATGCCATCGAGAATTTCTAACTTACTCAGTTCTCTCAGGAGAAATGAAAGCTCAGGCAACTCTTCTCTAGCTGTTGGAGGAATGTTCTCACCAGTTTCCAATTGATGGATTACCTCCCGAATGCTTGGATCAGCCCTTTGCTTATCTCGGAGTTCAGGGTGAGATAGTGCAGGGGCAACTGGAAGGCCTTGAAAATCTTCCGAAAAAGCATCAGAAACTGATTCAGCCATGATAGAAAGAGATTCGACCAGTGACGTGTCAGCCTGAGTTCGGAAAAGACTGCTCTGGCACACTGCTTCCACAACTTCAGGTGAGATGTTCTCATCACTATCTGGAAGATGTTGCTTGGTAAACTGGTGAAGGAGCTCGTCATCCTTTTGTACCGTCTCTGGACTGAGACTGCTGTGAGGCCTGCGGGAAAGCGCATCCGCATCCAAATTCTGCTTCCCAGCTCTGTACTGGATCTTAAATGAAAACGTCGATAGAGCAGCCAGCCAACGATGACTAGTGGCATCAAGCTTTGCGGATGTTAAGAGGTAAGTAAGAGGATTACTATCAGTAACTACCGTAAAGTTTGCTCCATATAGGTAATCCTGAAACTTTTCTGTTACGCTCCATTTAAGGGCCAGAAATTCCAGCTTGTGTGCTGGATAGCGACTTTCGCTTTGTGACAACCCTCTGCTGGCGAAGGCAATCACTCTCAGGGCTCCTTCCTGTTCCTGGTAAAGGGCTGCTCCAAGACCAGTCGTGCTAGCGTCTGTATGAAGAATGTATGGCAACGACGGATTAGCGAATCCCAATACAGGAGCAGTGGTGAGTTTATCGATGAGAGTGGTAAAGGCCTGCTGGCATTGAGGACTCCATCGAGCGCCGAAAGACTGTTTCGGATCGAAGAGTGGTTTAAAGGCGTTGTTCTTAGTAGACTTCCGAACAGGTGGGTAACCTCGGGTCAGGTTGTTGAGTGGCTTCACAATGGCAGCATAACCTTTTATGAAGCGCCGGTAATATCCTGCGAAGCCCAAGAATGAGCGCAAGGTTTTGAGATTGTATGGAATTGGCCAGGATTTCAGGGCGGCAACCTTGGCAGGATCCGTCTCAACACCTTTTTCGGAAACCACATGACCCAAGTACCGTACTGATGTCTGTAGAAACTTGCACTTATCTGGTGAGAGTTTGAGTCCGTACTCTTTGAGCCTGTCAAGCACTCGCAGTAAGCGGCGTTCATGCTCCTCAAGGGTGTCAGCAAAGATTATTAGATCGTCAATAAATACCAGAACCTCCTTCAAATGCATACTTCCCATGCACTTTTCCATCAGGCGTTGAAATGTTGAAGGCGCGTTGGTAACACCCTGGGGCATTCGATTGAATTCCCAAAACCCCAGGGGAGTGACAAAGGCGGTTTTAGCCTTATCTTCTTCACACATTTCAATCTGGTAATAGCCTGACTTGAGGTCAAGGACTGAGAACCATTTAGCGCCATTCAGCGCGGAAAAAGACTCTTCCAAATTTGGTAAGGGATAGGCATCTTTAATAGTTTGTAAATTCAATTTCCGGTAATCAATACACAACCGAATTTCTCCATTCTTCTTTTTCACAACTACAATAGGAGATGAAAATGAAGATTCAGATTCCCTTATCACACCAGCATTAAGAAGCTCTTGGAGATGTTTCCGTACTGCTTCAATGTCATTTGGGTGAATAGGGCGTGCACGATGCTTGAAAGGGGTATTATCATGGAGGTTAATGTGGTGTTTAACATGGCTGGTACACCCGAAGTCGAGATTATGATGTGCAAACACCTCCGGCATGGCATTCAATTTAGCAGTGATACGTTCTCGCCACTCAGCGGAGACTGGACTGTCACCAAAGTTGAAAGTCAATAGAGTCGATTGACTCTGTAATGGTTTATTGACTACATGGTGGTCAGAGATGGTACATTCATAAGTGTCAAGATCTGCAATCACGGAAGATGGAGGAATGCAGACATCTTGCTCAGACTCATTGGTCACCACAACCGGAACTTTGTGTGGTAAGTGAGAAGACAAGGAAACCAAGCAGCTGCTAACGCACAAGCCACCCGGCAGGCCTGAATCCGGGTGCTGAACGATTGCGGACTGACTGGTTGTAGGAGTTGACACCTTTGCTAAGCCTTCGAGTACCATTGTGCGACCAGCTGGAATGAACACAGGAGCCTTGCTACCCAGAATGACAAGTCCAATGTGATCTTCAACATTGCTTTGGTGCTTTAGCTGCAGAGTTTGTAAAACAACTTTGTAGCCTTGTGAACTTGGCTGGAAGGCGTGAGAATCACTGCTGCAAAACTGGTCGTAAAGGACTTCAAGAGTGTTCATGCCAATTAACACTGAATTCGGGAAACCGGGTCTAATATCTGGAACCACAAGTGCGAGTGTCTGAATGTCAAAATTTGTTCCAAGAAAATCTTCTGGAAATGTTATGGTTGTCTCAACATATCCAAGGTATGGAACATTCTGACCCGCTGCACCTTCGATATGGAGTAGCTCATTAAGTGAATAAATAGGCTGATCAAACAAATGTTCATTGTAGAATGACACGGGAATGGTGGTTACTTGCGAACCAGTATCGAGGAGACACAAGCAAGTTTGACCAGCGACAGTAATGTCCGCAGTACATCGGGAACCGACCAATCCTTTTGGCAATCTTCTCTTTGCTTTCATGTTTGACTGCATTTCAACACACTGGACAGTTTTCTTTGCTTTCTTTGTTACGGGACAGGGTTGGTCCTGCACAGCTCCTGATAGTCCCTCAGCAGGAGCTGAAATTAGTTTAAATGCCCAGACTTGCTTGGTTTCTGCCACTTTTGTTGTTGTTTGCTGTTGAACTGTCTCCTTTTGGCATTCACAAGGGATGAATTTGGAACATTGTCACATTGTGGCTTAATGTGGCCATCTTCCCCGCAGCGGAAACAAAACCCTGGCTTTGGAGAAGATGACTTTGGATTGCCAGGCTTTGATTTATCAAATGTCTTTATGGTGGTATCTGGAGCAGTTCTGGTCTGACTTGCCGTAAGAATTGCAAGTTGCTTCTGAATGGCAGACATTTGTTCAGTAAGCTGCTTAGTGAATAAAGAGATTGTAGAACACAAATTGGGTTCCTCTTCAGCCCGTACAAGTTGTGCTTGATTTGAGATTTTATGTTTTGTCACGCCCAGATGCTGCTTCATTCTCATCGTCTTTGTTGCATCTTGATCTTCCTCTGTGCGAAGGAGTAGTAAAAGTTCTGCAAATGGAGGTGGGTCATTTTTCCGCTGCTTTAGCTGTAGTTCCACAATAAGATTATTGTCCCAACAACCTCTGCAGAATTGGGTTAACAGACGCTTATCAACATCTCTTGCAGGAACTCCTCCTCTCCTCACCGCATGCTGCAACGCCACCTGAAGACGCTGTAGGTAAGTAGATGGTTTTTCACCCACATCCTGGTAAGTATCGAGAAATTTTGCGTACAGTTCATCTCCATCTTGCACAGTTCCATATGCAGATTCGAGCTGTTGTAAGTACACCCCTGGCAAAGTGTCTGGACTGAGATGTTTAACAATATCAGCAGCAGGAGGCAACAGACTATCCCTGATCAGTCTGGTACGTTGCAGATCCGAAATGGCTGGATCTCTCAGGACTAATTCAACTCCAGACCTCCAGGTATCATAGTCTGTCTCATGCGCTGGCCTTGGCACCTTCCCAGAGAATGTCCGGAATCGATGGGATGAATGTGCACCATCTCCACTCCTCACAACATGTTCCACAACATAACGCTGCACCTCAGGAGGGGTGAGATCACTGGCAGCCATGTTTAGAGTGGATCGCCTTTCTCCCCTCTGGTTACTATCATCTGGAGGAACAAAACTGGACCTAGAGGCAGACGGGAAGTTGGTAACAGGAGAATCTGATTGCTTTACTGAAACAGGAGGGGTTAACTGCTCTTCTTCAGCATTGACATCTGCGGCAGGACGATTCAGCTCGACAATGGATTTGTTAATTTGTGACATCATTTCTTGAAGTATTTCTCCATATTCCTTTCCAGACAATTTAGCCATAGTCTTCACATCCATCATCAAATTTTCAGTTTTTGAAGCACAACCTTTTGAAGCATAAACCTCAGACAAACTTTCAATATAAAATTTGTTACCTTCATCTGAAGTGTAAGTATATGGCAAAGTTGGTAAAAGCCCAATAGCAGAACCAGACTTAAATTCAACAACATATCGGCCTACAAATTCAGAACTTATATCATTAACTGTGAAATTCTGATTTATTCCACCTATTGATTCAAAGTATCTGATAATATCTTCTCGCAAATCAGAATCTGTGGCCCCATTGATCAAAACAGCATTTGGAATTTTCACTCCAAGAGATTCAAAGAACTCCATGTTTATACTCAAGGACTGGTGAGTGTGAATAAACAAGTTGAAATTATTAAATTACTCAATTATTACTGTGCCTTCCACTCTCCTGGCTAGCTCGGCAAAAATGTAGCAAGTATTATATCAACACCTGGTCGTATAGGGTAACTAAATAATACATTAACACAAGAATTGGACTAGTGTTCAGAAGATCTAAGAACGGCTACTGGAGAGCGGAAAACAGTAAATACAAGACACAAAGTAAGTTTTAAAGTGATGGTACCATATATTAAGGTGAATAGTTGATAACAGAAACAAAAAGAATAACCCAATTGTACAGTGAATATTTACATTAAAAATACACGCACTAATTCCAAATGTTCAACTTAAAATGAACAAACCAAAACCCAAAGTCCTTTTGTTGTAGTTTTTCCAGTTACACACGACAGTCCATTTAGGCACCGCAAAATGTTCAGTAATTGTTATTAGGTTTCGGGGATTATGGAAAAAGCGCAATTGTCCAAAGGAAGGTGAGTAGTGGAGCGGGGCAAAGGGAGGGTGAGTAAGGGGAGGGAGAGAGCAGGCTGCACCAGCCTCCTACCCGACAGGTGTTACAGAGACGGACTGAGGGTTCTTCTGGCTCCTGGCCGTGGATCACTAGCTCGCCATCGAATTAACCCATAAAGGGTAAAGGTACCTGGCCTGTAAAACAAGGCCAAAATGAAAACTCATAAAACCAGAGTTCAAGTTCCATAACTTAGTGTACACTATCCAAACCTTTTAAAATCACTAATACCATGGTGTATTTATTCAATTCATTCAAATAAATTCATTCCAATAAAACAGACTCAAAAACCAAAAGTCTGAAAAATGCTAAATGCTAAACTAATGTTAGCATTTAAGAACAATAGGCTAAACACATAGAAATCTATAATAGGTCTTGGCCTAAGGCCTAGGACACCTGGGTTAGCATGTTAGCATTAGCTGCTAATGCTACCGCATGGCCCAGCAGAGCTAACTCATTGTTCACACAAAACAAGACATCAAACAATTCACACTCACCAATTCCAATGATCAGATTTGCACAAAATGGCATTGGGTCCCACCAATCCTCACATCCCAGAGTAAAGCTCTGTAATTTGGCATTTTATGTATTAGTTTAAACCAAAATGTTTCTTTTTGACTGTGTTTGTTTGGGAACTGACCTGTACAGCTGCTTCCTCAGCTCCTCTCCCCACACAACTGACTGGAGAGGAAGTGAGGCAGCATATATATTCCCTCCAAAACATGGGATTGGCTGGAGAAGCCAGGTGATCACTCAGGTGAATGTGATGCATTCAGGGACTTGAAAAAGGGGTGGGAATTTTAAATTCTTAACTAAAAGTGTGTTTAACCCAGGGTTACAAAACTCTTTAATGTCAAAGTGAAAACAGATTTCTATAAAGTAATGGTAATGAAAGAAAATTATACAAATGAAAATAATTGTTTGCATAATTATTTACCCCTTTTTTAATTTAACCTGTTAAAGTACGCGGCCTGCGGGCGGGCCGTTTTGATATCGGTATACGCTTTTTAAAAAAAAGAAGGACACTGCAAACACGATTATACAAACACTATACACACATAGAAAGCTGAGATTCTCATGAATCCGCCGGTATAAACCACTTTCAGATGTGATTACCACAGCGGGTAATATAAACACATTTGTCCAACAAACAACAAGTCACGTAAACGTGCACAGCTCACCTGTCGACGCAATTTGGACGCTTGTTTCTGGTCATAAAAGAAGATAATCCACAAAAACCGGCCAGAACCCAAGCTTAGGCATCCAGAGAAAACAATCCAGTATAATACTTTGGCCAAAACATGTCTCGAAATAAGTAAAAAATCCAGAAATCGATCGACTCCGTGCGCGTGCACGCAGCGCGTGGTGGCGCTGTGCGTTTCATATTCAGTGCATTTTTGTATTATAAGTTTATCAAACATGCTCGTATTTCCTTTGTTCGGGATTCAAAATGGATACTGAAGGCTTCTCTTCCGCTTCAAACCGAATTTCAACCAATCAAGTGACTCGTTTCCGCCTACCACGGCGAAACAGCCAACCGTGGCCGAGTCTGACAGATATGGATTACATCACTTGATTGACTTATTTCTCAGCAAATCACATCGGAGGAAACGTTAGATTGACAGGCCTGGTAGCCAATGAGCTTGCTGAATGGCTTGAATATAAATCCCGCCTCTGCCAGCGGCTTTATATGATATTTCATTCGTGAGCTCCGGGCTCCACCTGCTGTTTCTCTGTATTCCTCTCAATCTGTGTGTGTGATCGACACTGAAGCCTATCTGAAGTGATTTTTTGAGTTCTTTATGAGTTATTGGAGTGAAAATAATGTGAAAATGAAGTAATACCATTGTGTAGAGGGTGTGTACAGGGTATACAGAGGCTGTCCAACATTGACAGGGGCGGGGCATATCAGTACAAATACATGTGTGAAACACTCATTTCTTGTAGTATTGCTCTGAAATTTTGACCTGAACTATGTAAGACCCCAGGCTTTTGCAATATTGTGTTTTCAAGCTCTTACAGTGCTGCCACACTGATTTTCAGGTGTTTTATTAGGGAAAAAATGTAGGCGAGAAAAAAATTCATCCTAATTCAGTGTGTGCCAACATGAAATACTCTGTGCCAGTAGCACCTAGAGTAATTCTGACTGCACTGGGTGAAAATTCAGGTTGTCAGCTTTCAAATGAGACCCCAACCATGGATGTACTCCAAACAGTTCAAGAACAGCATTCAATTTACTTTCTGTACATCTCAGTAGAAATTTCGGGCGGAAATTGCCTGTACTTTAAAGTGTTCTTGAGAAGTACAATTCAGGGGATGGTTACAAAAAAAATTTCCAAGGCACTGAACATCCCCCGGAGTTCAGTGAAATCAATTATCAAGAAATGGAAGGAATATGGCACCTGTGTGAATCTGCCTAGATCAGGCCGCCCTCGTAAACTGAGTGACCGTGCAAGTGGGAGACTAGTGACAGAAGCCACCAAGACCTTTACAACTACTCTGAAGGAGTTACAAGCTTCAGCTGCTGAGATGGGAGAGACTGTGCATGTAGCAACTGCGGCCCGGGTTCTTCACCGGTCAAAGCTTTATGGGAGAGTGGCAATGAGAAAGCCACTGTTGAAGAAAAGTCATATTAGATCTGGACTAGAGTTTGCCAAAAAGCACATGGAAGACTCCACGGTCAAGTGGAAGAAGATTCTTTGGTGTGATGAGACCAAAATTGAGCTTTTTGGCCATCAGACAAGACGCCATGTTTGGCGGAAACCAAACACTGCACATCACCAAAAACACACCATCCCCACTGTGAAGCATGGTGGTGGCAGCATCATGCTGTGGGGATGTTTCTCAGCAACTGGACCTGGAAGGCTTGTAAAGATAGAGGGCAGAATGAATGCTGCAAAATACACTGAAATCCTGGGGGACAATCTTTTTCAGTCTGCAAGAGAACTACGTCTTGGGAGAAGATTTATTTTCCAACAAGACAATGATCCAAAACATACTGCAAAAGCTACACAGGAATTGTTAAAAAAGAACCAGGTAAATGTTCTGGAGTGGCCGAGTCAAAGCCCAGACCTCAATCCTATAGAGAATTTGTGGCTGGACTTGAAAAGGGCTGTTCGTGCCCGATACCCGCGCAACCTGACAGAGCTTGAGCGGTTTTGCAAAGAAGAATGGAGCAAAATTGCAGTGGGCAGATGTGCAACACTGATTGAGACCTATCCACACAGACTCACTGCTGTGATTGCAGCCAAAGGTGCATCTACTAAATACTGACTTGAAGGGGGTGAATAATTATGCAAAGAGTTATTTTCATTTATATAATTTTCTTTCATTGACATTACTTTATAGAAATCTGTTTTCACTTTGACATTAAAGAGTTTTTTCCAATATTTTTTTTGTTGAAAAAGCTAAATTTTATTGACCATGATTGATTTATGAAAGCAATAAAAGGGTAAAACATCAAAGGGGGTGAGTACTTATCATAGGCACTGTAATGTTGCTTGTAATAAGCTATGTGTCTGAATTGCTCATAATGCCGTTTTCTTCTTTTCATAGCTCTACTAATCCATGTACAGGCTCAATCCGTTCCAACCATGGACTGTTTATAAAGACAGATGAACTGTCCGTGATGCCAACCACAGGTTTCTCCAACAGTGGTTTTGAAGCTCAGCATGGTGGCTCTGGCTGTCACCATCCCTGACCCCTAATTCCTGGCTAATCCAAAAATGAGCAAAGAGTTGGAACTGAGGCTGGTCATGCAAATGTCTCTGTGCCACGGACTGTTCTGTGACTCACTCAAAGCAGCCACACTTAAATCTCAGCATAACTTTAAGCCTAAATACAATTTAAAGAGGTGACTTGTAGAACATACACACCCCTAAAGCTGTCATAAATGGAAGAATATCATGTTTTGTCCCATGTTTAAAATGTTTTGGCTGCAATTATTTCTTTCTTGTAAAGTCATATTTGTAACATGGGGCTCTGTGTGAATTGAGTCACATTTGGAGGCAGCTTTAAGTGGAATCCAAGATTTAACAAAAAATGGGGGGGGGGGGGGGGGGGGGTGTTCAAGCTGCTTCTTTTATGCTATGTTCCTCACTTTGGGTGGCAGAGGCCCTGCAGAGAAGAGACCTCTATAAAACCATACAAATCCTCTCATGTATAAATGATATGCTTGTCTGTTTATGAATCCAGTAGGCTGGAAAAGATATTATACTACAGTTTTTATGCTTCCTGACCCACATGTGGCAGTGGTTAAGTAATTGTTTCCAACAAAATTGATGTGTATAATGATGCGTGGATATCGCTGAAGGCATATCTCCAATAAGTCTCTTCTTTCTTACGGGCATACTGATTGTTACCTCAATGCAGAGAAAGAGGGGGAAAAAGAGTGAAAACTGTGCCACATGAGGGAGATGGTAGATACATTGTTCACTGGAGCAGAGGGACCTGCTGGTAAAACATTTGATTTCAAGTTGAGTACACACTAATAAAAGGCATAGTTTTACTAGTTCTATAAAATCAGCACAAAAATACCAAGGTGAAAAGAAAATAATTGAGGGATGGCTAAAAATGGATCTTCTACTGGAAGGCAGGAACTAAGACTCAGTTGGTACCGCAACCCCCCCTTTTTTTTGTTTAATTCTTTTTATCCAGCAAGTAAGGGACTGAGCATGCTTCTTGTGTGTGTTCAGCAAAACTGCATACAAAGTCACCTTTCAATTTGACCAGGGCCAAGCAAACTAAGCAAATTTGCATATATCCCGAGAACAGCAAGAACTGAACTTTTTAAGTGCTGTCTGAGTTCAGAGGTTGACCTGAACATAAACCCACAAGCTATATTCAGATCTATACAGTTGTTACATCAGCTGTTGATTTACAGGGGGGGGGGGGGGGGGGGGGGAGTTTTGTGGTCAAATTATTGCATTTGACAAAAGACATATTTAGCAGAGAAAAATGCAGCAGCATTTTGTTGAAACTGTTGAATATTGGCTTAGTGGTGACAACCTGACAAGTAGTAAGCAAACTCAGTTTGTGAGGTAGCGCTTGTGATTGACTAGTTGTTGATAACATGTTAGCCACAAGTGTTGAACTCCAAACCTGAGTACTGGTGCCATAAATTGCAGTTCCTGAAATGACCACTTGATGAAGAGTTCAAAAGTTAGTCAATCACTATGACCTCCATGATAAAATATCCAACTTTACAGCAAAAATAAATGTGTGCCTGGTATAATAAACAGTTTGATCTATATGGCTAATGTTCCAACTCATGACAACTGTAGAGTACATCTTTATCTACCTCATTATGAAACTTTTGAATGGTAGTGTAGGTTTCCTTACAGGATAGTCTGTGGCCCACAGACGCTTGCATGGTTCGACTTAGATCCACTCATGCTCCACTCATTTTTGGATTAGCCAGAAGTTGGGTGGAGTGCGGCACTGCTTTTCAGGAAATCTGTGGGTAACATCACAGGATTCAAATATCTTTATGTAAAATCATGTGTAGCCATTATCTCTTAAGCTGCAAAAGGTAACAGTGTAGTACTGTAAATAGTCATTATGGATGTACTACTCAGCCTTGCTGTTCATTTTAGCCAGAACCAGGTATTACAATGAAAAATCCTCCAAAGGCCAAAACATAGCATCTGTAAAACTGTTGACAGACCACCTCCCAAATAAAAGGTTGGATTTGATTCTTTCTACCATAATTTATTTTTTAATTGTTCATCCCCAGAGATGTAGTATTTGTACAGTTTTCCCAGAACCTTGAAAAGTGAGTTTTATTTGTGTGATGTTATAACATGTAAAGTCTATGGGTTGAACGAGAGTATGCAGACACACAGCAGTGTGCCAGGTAAGCAATTTTCATTTCAGTGAGTGGGCACTATCTTGAGTTTAATCAGCTATAAGTGCATCCAGGGTAGTTACGACATCACTTTACTTGTAGCACTATCTACATGCATCGGCCACAACATTAAAACCACCTTCTTCGTATATGTAGCTCCCGCTCATGCAGGAAAACATCAGGGCATGGACACAGGACCTCTGGAGGTGCACTGCAGTGTTTTCTTGGCAATGTGATGTTGGTTGTGGATTCTTTGGGTCCTGTAGGTGCACAGTGAGACCTTTCGGGATTGGGCTTGTTCTGATGCATCATGCAGATGCTGACTAGATATGGATTTGGGGAGTTTGCAGTCCGGATCAATGCCTTAGGTCCTTTGTTATGTTTAGCAAGCTGTTCCTGGACAATTTTTGAGGTATGACAAGGTGTATAATCATGCTAGGGAAGCCCATTCCTATAAGAGAACCATGGGGGTGAGGTGTGTTTGCAGCTAGTTTAAATGCCAGGGCCCAATATTTCCCAAGAGAACTTTGCATTGTATCGAAATACTACATGTTATGCGCTTCACTTGTCAGTGGTTTAAATATAGCTGGATACTGTATTCTGCAGGGACACGTGGAATTATTTTCCATCTGCTAGTTACTCCACCAATGAATGTGATCGACGTACGTTTGTCTGTTTGTCTATTGGCAACATTCCTGAAAAACGGAATAATGGATTTGGATGAAAATTTCAGGGAAGGTCCGAAATGATACAAGGACCAAGTGATTAGATTTTGTCAGTGATGTGGTTTAAAGTCTGGATCTACGGATTTGTTAAAGATTTCTGTATTGCAAGATAGCGGTACGGCATCACTGTAACTATAACTACAAGTGAACATCACACAATTGCGATCCTACTGAAAATCGACCGTTGTGGACTTATCGGGACTTATCCATCAGAAATGACACAAGGAATGATTGATTAAATTGTATGGGTGTTTCCGAGTTCCATCAGTTCCCACAACTCGCTATATATTTAAGTCAAGTGATTCAGTATCCGTAAATAACGTACACATGCGAAACACACATCTGTGTTCACTGCAAGGTAATTTTTTTATTTATGATTTCATCTGGAAATGATGTGACTGAGCAACCTTGGCAGAGTGCTGCACCCTGAGTGCTTCTCTTGTTTCTGATGTGATCAGGCCTTTCAGACCATCATCACTGGCAAGTTAAGTAAATCCTGGAGATCCTCCTCCCTCCTGCTTAGTACAGTCAATTTCAAGATAAACCCTTTACTGATGTTATTGTCTTTAAATGACAAGCAGCAGAAAAAAAACATGCTCATTACAAGCACTGCCCTTTTTTATGACAGCAAAAACAGACCCCTTTAAATTTATGTCTACAGGCAGTTTAGAATTTTTTTAAATTCACATCTGCTTGAACTGGGAAGAACCCTGGGGACGAATATGCCATACAGACGTGGAAGAACATAAAGGCCCCAAACAGCTGGTGGATTAAGATCTTACTTTACCAAAGCAAGATGTGTTTTTTACTGTCTTTACAGTCTTGGTGCATAATGATCCTGAAAAGCAAAAGACTGTGTGTTCTCAAGATTCTGTGATTATTTACAAAATTCCTTTTAAATTCACTCATCACTCACAGTTAAGACAAACAAAAAAACTGGATGCAAATCTTACTTCAGCCTTTCCATTTAAGGAAATATTAATACAAACACTCTTAAGACTCATGTAAGGGAGGTCAGCTGGGGTAGTATTTCCTAATGGTTTGTTTCCTTACAGACTGCCAAAAACACCCAGAGTGCTGTATTTATAGTAAATTGCAATAACAACTTGTTTCTACCAACAGAACATATTCCATCGTGCTCCAGTCTTCCATGTTGCCTTTGAAGTGCCAGTGAAACCAATCACATTCCTCTTAGCAGTTCTCACTTCCTATCTCCTCCATTCATAGACTGAAAATAGCCTCTGAATCACTTCATGGCAGCTACATTTGTGTTTACACTTTGCCTTCTTCCGTACTGGAATATTGTACCATACTTCACACCAAGCGCTCAAAAATGTTCCGATAAAGTCAACAAGAGAAACCAGAAAACGGAGTTTAGAAGATTTGAGGGGAACTTGCTCAAGTACATGTTGTGTTTTACTTCAACAACAAGGGCTAAAGATAACTTTCAGTGCTAAAACCTGCCAGAGAAAACTTGTATGGCATAGTGTGTGGTTTCCTGGAGTAGTGTATTAAAAGGAAAAACCAGGGCATGTTTAATTGCAGAAAATGTATTCTGCCCTGACAGCGTTTCTTTAGACTGAAACACAGTGTTCTTGTTTTATCTTCATCTATTCTTTGGATTGATCAACACCAGCTCAAGCCAAACAAGCATAACAAAGTGATGAGCTTGAATTACTCTATCAGTAATCCTACAAGAAATAAGAAGAAATGGGAAACTTCCAGTGGTGCAAAAGATCTGGAAGGAGATCTTTTGCACCACTTGAAAGGGCACTGAGGACAGGTTGTCTCAGCTCCTCCGTTCACCTGAGACAACCTGTCCTCTGTCCCTGGATGTCAAACACTGCTGTTGTGTCAAAGCCGCTGGCATCTTGGAGACATGCATACCCTATTGTTTGTTGTCGATACTATCCACATTAATCATTGACAAGGAGAGGTATAGGGTTTTTTCCACTTTGAAGCTGCAGCAGGTTTTTGTGTCACTGGGCAAAAATTCCATACTAACCTTGAAGCTTATTCTAACTCAAGTGGTCTGAGAGGAAACTACACATCTACATCACTTCTTGGCTCTGTTTTCAAACTTCAGACAATATAACCTCAGACCAGAAACTTTAGCCAATCATAAGGCTTTCCACACTAATCAAGTGAAGTAAAATAAAGCAACAAAGTCAGTGGTGTAAGTAGTATTCAGTGGTGCAATCTGTTAACTTTCAGCTTGACTGTTTGGGACTATTTTTTTTTTGTACTTAGCATTGTTTTATTTTGTGTCTAAAGTTTTGTCTTCACTGCCTGTTTGGCTAAGTTTCGGCACCAAAGCTACTTGATTGACTTTAAAATACACCCTGTCACAACATTAATTCCATGCTAAAGGGCAAACTTCCTGTTGCCTGAGAAGGAGCAACACTGATGACACCAGCAGAGTGCCTTTGTCTATAGATTCATGACATCTATTTCTGATATTCAGCATTTTTACGGACCTATTGAGCTACCTTATGGATTGGCAGATGGCACTAAAGGGTCCCAAATGTGATGAAAACAGATGCTGATAGTGTGGCTGTATGTGACGTGTTTGAAGTGACAGCGAGTCGACTGAGAATAGAACCAACCAACTCTTGTTCTTCTTTAACACAAGTTTCAAGATTCTGATTAATCCTGTTGACTACTGGTTGATTTAACTAACACACATAGATGCAAAAACACTATTTTAACCAGTATCAATGACCCCGTAATTTGTTTACATCGGTGTTTGTGATATTTGATCCCTGGCACCTTCTTTATTTTACCATCACATACACTCCTGTTAAAAGTTTAGGGTCACTCAGACAATTTTGTGTTTTCCATGAAAACTCACACTTTTATTTGTGCTAACGTAATTGCACAATGGTTTTCCAATAATCAAATAGCCTTTCAACACCATTAGCTAACACAATATAGCATTGGAACACAGGAGTGATGGTTGCTGGAAATGTTCCTCTGTACCCCTATGGAGATATTCCATTAAAAATCAGCCGATTACAGCTAGAATAGTCATTCAGCACATTAACAATGTTGATTGTATTTCTGATTCATTTAATGTTATCTTCACTGGAAAAAAACAGTTTTTCTCTCAAAAATAAAGACATTTCTAAGTGACCCCAAACTTCGGAATGGTAGTATAGGTTGTGAATGATTGGCAAGGTATGAATGGTGAAGGTAACTACATGCAGTCAATGGTGGTTTTCAACCATTAACAACAAATAATTCATCTTGTATTCTGAATGACACATGTTGTGATCAACCCTCATGTCCATCCTCAGCAGCTGCCTTCACAGTCCCCTTGAGCAAGGCAACTGTGGTGCTCAGATCAGGCTGCCCATTGACAGCACAGTGCTGTGGTCACACTGCATAGTTCCCACATGTGTATGTGTCAGTGTAATCCGCTCTTCCTCTGCAATGACTCCCTCCTGTTGGAGCTGTAATTATGAATGTCTTCTTAGTTCAAATCCAGTCGAAGAAGGTTTAAGGTTTCTCCTTTAATTCTTTTACAAATGCTGGAGGAAGAACATGGGCAAACATCTTGCATGAGAAATGTCTGAATATTTTGGCAGTGTGTGTTTCCTTCCACTACTTAACCTTAAATGTTACACAACTCGCTTGAGTCTTCACTGCTGCACAAGCAGTCATATAGCTTTGTCAAACTCTATATGAGGAGGTTATATGTTCAAGGGGAAATAAATCTACATACTGCATAAGCCCAACATCCAGTATAGGTGGTCAGTTTACTTGTTGTGGTTTGGCCCTGGGTGTGTGTGTGTGTGTGTGTGTGCATCTTCCTACAGGATTTATTAGGTCAGAACCTATAAATTTAGGCTCCACTGCCTCAATTAGTCAGTCAGTGTTCTGGCTCAGAGCTTGTCAATTAAACACATGACCACATCCTAATTGAGCTTGTAGTCCAAACTGTTCTGCTCTGATAAATGAGACGCTGAGTAATACGTCTGTTTTCAAAGGACTCCGATTCTGGAGGAAATTAACAAAGTGTTGCATACATAAAAGCCTTTTTTTTGTATAATTTTGAGAAGAGCTAAAGAACAACAAGTGTGCTTCCAGACAGCACAGTGCGGTAAGGGCATGTTTTTAATGAGAAATGCTTTTTGAACAAGCAACTTTTGTTCATAAGTATCACTTAGAGAGATTTTTATAAGCAATGACAGTGTCATTATGTTGCATAACAGATGCTTCTTAAGTCTCTGCACTTTAATTAAAATTCAGCACAGATTTAATTTAAAAAAAACATCTTAAAATGAAAAATGTGGGGATCAGCTTAAGGCTGCTTGCTTCTGCTGGAAAGAAGAAATTAAATTAAAATGACTTTTCTTTTTTACAAGCAGAACATTACGTGGTGATATTTAGCATCCCAAAATACCTTCATAGAAACCAACAAATATGTAGACTCATGGATTAGGTTTTGGTCAACACATGGAGCACAGTCTGTATGTGGAATATGACTAATTTAAAAAGCATCAGGAAAATGTGTATTGCAGCAGGAGACATAATCACACACAGTCCTGTATGTAATCAGAATTCTCATCAGCTACACTGCAATTGCAATTCAGTGTCAGTAGTGGGCTTCTATTAGCCTAGCCGCGCTAGACAACCCACGGCAACGAATTTAATTCTCTGCCAGGGTGGGTCTAGTTCCCCTCCATAAGGCTCGAGGCTGGATTCTCCTAAAACTGGCCGGACCAATCACCATGAAGTGTAGAGTCAGAAGGCGGGCGTAACGAAGTGACGACAGAGGCGTGACGATTCTGACAGAAACAACCGGCGCACAAATAAACAGTTATCTTTCAACTCGCCTTTGGCCACAGCCCTCAAAGATTTGAAGCTAAAATTCAACTTGAAAGATAAACAAAGGACGGCACTTAAGTGTTTCATTGAGAAGAAAGACGTATTTGGACTTATGCCGACGGGATATGGCAAATCCTTAATATACCAGTTGGCTCCGCGGCTCCGCTGGTTGGGAAGCTAATGGGACTTAGCCACAATCCGCCGGTGCTCTCGGAACTACGTCAGTCTATTCGTTGCGTTGATTGGTTGTATACCTACCCAATTGCTGCAGAGGGATTTGATAGACAACCTTTTAGCCCGCCTCCCTCCCTGTCGAGCTTCCCTTGACCCTTGTGCCGTCAAAAACATGGGTGTAGCGTGGCTAGGCTAGGCTTCTATAGTCTCAGAAACAAAACGGCTTATTAACTCCAGGCTGCAGTAAAAAAAAAAAAAATGCATAGTTTCCAGAAAACTATAAGCAGGAGGGCATGGAAGCCGTAAGAAACACTGGTATTTGTTGGGAATAGCGGTCACATTACATTATCGCTGTCATGTCAGTGGATGTGTGTGTTCAAATGACACTGAGTAATTAGGCAATTCCAAAACAGAGCTCCTGATTACCCTCCAAGCTTCTGGCTAAGCTGCTGTTGACACCCGAGTCTGCGCTACAATGAGCATTCCCAAGAGTCCCAGTTTTCTCTCTGTCTAGACTGCTGTAATAACCCACAGGTAATCACCTAGAAAAGGTGTGCGAGAGTGTGTTAACAGAATGGCGCTTTTTTTTCTTTTTCTTTTTTTTTTTGAATAGCAGGGGTGTGAAAGTGTGTACATACCTTGTAAAAACCCTGGGAACAAAAGGGAGGATTGTCGTCATAGTGTGTTTATGTTGCTCTGTCTGTTTCTAGAAGTTGTCTGGTTCTATTTTTAGGACAAGTTTCCATGAAATGTCATATTTAAAATTTGGAGGTGTAACTTCATGTCTGAGGGACCAGATGGTCAAGATAGCTGCTGGTGAGCTCTCCGTCTTAACTCAACAGTTTAGATTAAATCAATGCATTTCATTTTATGAAAAATCTCTCTCTGAAAAAGAACCTTAATAGCTGACAGTCCTGAGTGTGGAGTGAAAGTCACTCCCCCCCCCACCCACCTTTTATAGATTTAAGAAACATTTGCCAAAGTAGATGTAAATGAGATGACCTCAGAAATGACGTAAATTCAAAATTCCCTTTGCGAAAATGACTCTGAACAGCTTGACATTGCAGCAGCTCATGGGAATAAATTTAAACAAAGAGGAGATGGGAGAAATTCCTTTACACATGAGTTGGTTTCATGGCAACACAATAGGGTCAAAATATTACACCGCAAAGTTAATTTGGGCAATGCGTGTTCTGGTTTGGTCTGCTCCGCCTCCTGCTGGGCCCTGGGGACCAGGGTTATGTTGTCCAGATGGGGAATAATAGCCCACACCTGGGCCCTGGCCCAGACCCCAAACAAAACTCCTGCTTGGCCCCAAAGCCTGACTCAGCTAAACATCCGCTGAGACCCTTCCCATCCCCACTGTGGCCTGACAGAAGCCTGCCAACACACAATTAACCAGAGTAACTGAAATCTTACACCAACTGACATTAAGTCTAGAGTTCATCAGTTCCAGCAACAGTTCGATTCACTTGTTTAGCAGTTTAACACTTTGATCTTTGAACAGATATTAAGAAACACGAAACTGAAAAGTAGCTGCTCTGAGGATTTCAACAACTTTAGTCTCAGCCAAAGTCCATTCATCGATTGTAATTTTTCCCAGACAGCTGTTAATGTGTAATTGGAAGAATTTTCACCTCACATTATTCACACAGATTTAGCTGGGCTGTTTGTGCAGTTTGTAAAACTAAAATGTCAGCGTTGTATCCATAAGATGGATAGCATAGATAAATGGCAAGCAGTGTTCAGAAACAGTACGTGCAGGTCATTAGATTATTAACCATCACTTTGCATTGATTTTGCATCTCTGTGTGGTTCATTTTGTGCTATGGTCTGGCTGTTTTGCATCTCATTTTGGTCATTTTATGTCTGTTGTTTATCATCTTTCATTTTGTGGTTCAGTATTGTTGTTTTGTGGTCATTTTACATCGGTTTGTGGTCATTTTGTGTGTCTTTGCTGTTGCTTCACAGCTCTTTGTGGTTGCTTTTGAGTCTTGGCTGTTTCTTCTGCGTTTGTGGTAATTTTGCATCTTATTTTGGTCACTTCATGTCCCTTTGTTGTTCTGTAGTCGTTCTTGCCATCTATGGTCATTTTGTGTGTCTGTCATTTTGTATCTCCGTTTGGTAGTTTAACGTTTCTGCAATTGTTTTGTGTCTCTATCTGGTCATTTTGTATTTTAGTTGTATTTTTGTGTGCATCTTTGTGGTCCTTTACATTTCTCTGTGGTCATTTTGTGCGCCTTTGTTGTTGTTTTGCAAGTCTTTATTTTCATTTTCTTTTTTGAGATTTTGTGTCTAATTCTTATTTTTTTGTGTCTTTTGCAGTAATTTTCTGTCTCATGTTGGTCATTTTACAACTTATCTCAATCACTTTGTTTCTTCTCACAACTGTTTTGTGCCTCAGTTTAGTCTCCTTGAGTCCTTTCCTGTGATATTTTTCAGCCGTAGACCAGAGGCTTGATGCCTCTTTAGGCCCCAGTAGGCCCATTCAGGAATCCATTCATGGTGACCTGCCAGTTTAAGCAGATAGGACTAGTAGATAAAGACCAGGTTAATGATCTTTCCTGGACAGAATTAAGTTTTTGCTTAAGAATTAAGCAAAGTAATAGCAAAGCTGCTCTCGAGAAGAGGCAGTTACAGAATACAGTCATACGATGAGAATAATAAGAGTGAACCTCTTTAGAGTTGACTCATTCCTTCAAACATATCATACTCCATCCCTGGCAACAACAACAACAACAAAAAAAATCTCTTTTTTAAATGTCAAGTGAAATAAATTTTAACACTTGAGTGGTCATTTAAAATCATATAACTGTGCGTCTTTATTTATGATCAACTCACCTCAGATTAAGTGTTACAGGTAGATATTGACACCAGTGCAGACAGCTGTCCTCCAACACCTCCTGTTTTTCGTTCTGCGGTGAGTGGCTGCTGGGTGTGTGACAAACAGTATCTCTGCTAAGTATTGCCACGCCATTAGTAACTTTCCTCTTGGAATCATACAGCAGACTGAAGCACAATGTGCCCTCAGTGGCCTTATACAGTAATGTGTGTTTGTGTTTGTGCACGTCCAAATTCCACTGAGGCAGTGAACTATGGCAGTGTGAGTGTAAGACTGTACCAGTCCTCTGAAGTTTAAAGACCATTTCCCCAAAAAGACCGTTTTTCCTCCACCCTTTCTCCCCATTTTTACACATCCCTTTCCTTTTATAATCACTCTGCCTCCACAGCGGCTCTCCAACTCAAACAAGTCAGCACAGATAGTTTGGCTCTTCCCCTGAAACCGGAGCGTAGGCACACTGGTTGGACAGGGAGAACAAACAGCTAACATGCCTTGTGGCTTCTTGATGGCATACTTTTCAGCACTCAGGTTTTGGAGGGATATTGGGAGAGTGCATTCCTGGTAATTAATAAGGCAAGCGCAGGTTTCCATTTGGAGAAGTTGAATGTGCCATGATAACAGAGCGTGCACAGTGGGATGGTGCTGAGTGTTACAAAGTCCTGTCTTGTTTTCAGTTTCATAACTGTGGAGACATTAGGCAATGGGTGTAACAGAAAACTCATGGGTTGACACATGTTATCATGTAGTTATTAAACCTATAAATTATTCTTTTTAACATGTCATGTTGACAATATTGATAATATATAAGATTTTACATCACAGCTGTGAAACATAACTAATAATCACATTACAGAAGTGTGTTAAATATTTTTATTTTTTACTTTTATTGCCTACTTGTTTGCATGCGTGGGTTTTCTCTGGGTACTCCGGCTTCCTCCCACAGTCGAGAAATTGCTTAGAATAACTGATAATTCTAAATTGTCCATAGGTGTGAATCTTACAGTGAAGGCAGGGGACTCCCTGGACAGGTCACCAGTCTATCACAGGGCTACATGTAAAGGCAAACAATCATACTAAGTCAAGTGGGATAGGCCCTAGCCCCACCACGACCCTAATGAGGATTAAGCGGTGTATAGATAATGGATGGATGGATGTTTGCATCTTCCAGCATCATTATTATACAGTATTATGCTCTTCATGTGGTGTCCACTGTTGTCTGAGTGAATGTTAGGTGATACCTGATACAGAGACAATATAGAGAGAGAAAATGCAGCAGATTACCATACCACCCAAAATAAAACTGATTTCACTCATTTAATATTTGTTTGGCTCCACCAGGCAGCCACTGATGTCATATAACCTTACACATCTATATGGCTGTCATCATTAATGCAGCAATTGTTGCTTTGCTGTGCTGCCATTGTTTGTTCACTGGCTCTGCATTTTCTTGAAATTCAGGTGTATCCATGCTGTTTTGTACTACAGGTTAATCCACTTTACTTGAAAAATAATTCAGTTTATGGTCTAAACTGTTAGTATCAAGACTTTTTTTTTGTATAGCAAACATTAAAACAGGCTATACTCTCTACTTGGTGATTGACCAAGTCTTAATCAAGATAGAGGCATAGCAATAAGTATTCCTGGCATTATGTCATTTTAAATAGTTACGAACTTGTTTGGGTGTTGATGTTTTTGACTTAAAATATTAATTTAGATTTTTCCACTGTTTGTTTTCAGTTTATATTCAATTACTGTAAGCCAGAAATGGTCTTTTTCCATTACATGTGTTTTACAACATTGCAAGGAATCACTTGTTTAGTTTTCTAGAGGGTACATGTTTCAAACCTGTTTTTGGCTAGTCAAAGTTGGTATCCCGCATCTTACTGTAGTAAATTATGGAGGCACCTTGCTAACCCATCTAGCTAGCACTAGTATCAGCTGATAACTTGGCATTTGTTGTGCTAATAGTGCAGTTAGCATGCAAGACGCATCATCTCATTGAAATTTGGTCACATCTGTTTTTTTTTAAAAAAGCCAAGATGGTCAACATGCCAAACTCCAGGCTTCAAAAAAGTCATTCACAAACCAATGGATGATGTCATGGTGACTACATCCATCTTTCATTTACAGTCTATGCTGTTCACAAATAAAAACGTCTTTGAAGCAAGTGTGTAAAAGAAAAAATAATTCTTCGAGGTTATGTTTCATTTCTGCCCATCAAAAAAACTAAATAAATTTAAAAAAATAATGAAAAAATACAGTTTTATCAATACCTTAATATTCCTGGCACTCGAAGGAGTTATCCTAGGTTTATGTCTGTTGAGAAATCAATTTAGAAACTAACAGCATGGGGCTCTGGGTGGCAAATGGGCCTGTAGCATGCCATGTATTCACCACTACTTTGTGTTTTATCTTGTACCAGCAGTTAAAAGCATCAGGTGGTTTTTGACCTTTAGCAGCACTATGGAGTCACTTCATTTTCCTAATTTTCTTTCTTTTTTTGTTGTTGTTGTACATTTAAGTGAGGATAGTCATGCACATGGTTTACATTCCTGAAAATGGTTTGACATTACTTCACTGACCTACTCGAGAAAGGTGCACAGCATGATGTCACCAAAGGCAGTGGGAAAAATGAACTTATGCAAGTTTGAAGATATCCAAACCGTATGTTTATACCGTATGTTTTTTTTAACAAATGCAATGTCCTTGAACTATATGCACAGGTGCTTGAGCCCTCAACAAACCTAAAGTTTTCTCACTAATCTTTAACCATACCGTAGTTGACATATCACATTCTGTTAAGAGCAAGGACTGAACACAATATTGTCTAGAGACCAGTTTTATGAAGTTTTCTTTTCCTGTAATCACAAAAACAAAAAGTCATTTTCTAAGTAATACAGAAAACATTGCACCATTTTGACCAGTGGCTCTTTGGTTACAAACCACTCTGTTACAGCATATGGTAGGATAATATTACTACCTCCTACTGTGACTCATTCTTATCTTCTACACATATCTACAGGAGACATAAACTGTAGAAACACCCACCTCTATTCAAAAGATGTCACTGACTCTCTAAACTGACATATCGAAACTGTATTTTTGTATGTTAAGCTCGTTCATTTAAAAGTGTGCATATCCAACTTTGGCCCCGTCAGTGTGCAGTTAAAAAGAAAAGCTGTGATGTAGTTTTGATTGGAATAGCTTCTGTGGCTGCAGTGGTTTGGCACTTTCGAGGGAAGTCATACTTGGTGTAGGGGAATTTATCAAACCAACTAAAGGGAACACATTCAGCCCAGTGAAATGATTATCTCGGCTTTCATCTGCAGGAGTTTTTCTTCACTGCTGCTGAGCTGAGTCAGCTACTTTATCATCTGCAGACCAGTGAAACCAGTGACCCAACAAGCCTCACATGAACGTAGGAAATAAATTGCAGAGTGAAAAAGGTACACCCACCCACACACTGATACACGCATATGCTCACAATCGGAGAGAAGGAACGGCACACTTTGGTGTCAGAGAGTTTTTATCAAAGAACAAATTGTTTGTTTCACAGATGAGGAAAAACAATATTGGGCACATGATGTAAAACCTAAATATGGGCAGTTGGTATGCAATAAAAATGAAAGAATGCATCTGGATAAGTTCATATGGCTAAGCTACACACTTTCAACAACTGGAAACATTATCACTAGTTCATTTTTACTTTGGTAACCTAGTCAGGTTACTACAATATCTGCCAAAAATTAAGATTCTGATTTGCATCTGGCACACGTGTCTAATTCTATATGACTCCATAGAGATCCGGAGCTTTCTCTCAAGGTGATCCATTTAGTCTATCCAAATACAAGCTGCATTAAATATTTCAGTTCAAAGAGCAACTTGGTGCTGAGTTTAAAAGCAGTTGAGAAGTTCACCTCTGACCACGCCCTGAAACAGAAGTGTGCTCTACCAGATGTAACAACACACCCTGAAACACACTTGTACAATACTGCAGCAAGGTGAGAAACGTATCCACTGAAGGTCAGCAAAAACATTTGCTGTCACTTTTCACCATTTTGAAACCAAACAGCTGCATTTAGGAGGGAAAAAATTAAGCTAATTGATAAGTGCCAAAAATTGCATTTCCTTGAATGGCCACTTGGGGCTGGCTCCAAATGAGTCAGTCCTCATGAATTCACATATTAAAATGTCCATCTTTACAGCAGAAATTAACACGTTCCCAGCCTGGTAGAAAAAAAATTGTTTTAGTCTCTAGAGCTAATTTCCCCGTTAATGACTGCCGTGTAGTGGATGAACTTTTATATAACTCACATGTTCAAATTGTAATAACACTTAGGTTTATGGGCATGGCCACTTTAAGTTACAGATGTAGACCCTCAGTTAGTTGCTGGCCAGGAAATGAATTTGTAATAGTTTTGACAACCAATTAAGCTAATTTCTCACATGTGATAATTGTCTTAGCTATGACTTCTATGGAAACACACTGCATTTACAAAGGAAATACAGATCTTATCCTGTAATTATGACTTATGATCTCGCGATTATGAACTATTGATCATTTTCTTGAGAAAAAGTTAAAGCAGTTATGTTTACATGACAAGATAGACACAATAGCAGGATGTAATTTAATGTAATGACTGTGACTTTTAATGAGTTTCACTGTGTAAGCTCTAAGTCTGTGCTTGGTTCTGTTCACTCCAAGGAACACTGCGGAGTTATATGACAATCAGTGGTGGCGTGTCTGTCTGTCTGTTAGCAACATTACTCATAAACAGACTAACGGATTTGGATAAAATTTTCACGGATGCTCAGAAATGACACAAGGACAAAGTGATTACAATTTGGCAGTGATGCGGCTTATAGTTTGAATCCACGGATTTGTTAACAATTTCTGTTTCATTGCGAGATAGCGGCATGATGTCACTGTAACTATGACAAAGTGAACACTACATCACCTGCCTGCTGACGATCACAGGATTGCAATCCCACTCCAAATCCACTGCTGACTTACCGGGACTTAACTGTCAGAAATGACACAAGGAACAATAGATTAAATTGTGGGGGTGTTTTTGAGTCCCATCAATTCCCACCACCCGCTACACACTTAGGTCACGTGATTCGGTATCTGGTACATAATGTACGCAATGCATAACACACGCCTGTGCTCAGCGCAAGATCATTTTGTTTGTGGGTGCATCTATATTAAATGGCCACATTCTATGTTGCCATGATTTCTGATCACCAGTAACTAATAAACAAATGCTGCATTCCTAAAACAAAAATAAAATAAAAAATGCTGCATTTCTGACAATGCTATATGAAAGAATGAACAGCCTTGGCAGAGTACTGCGCTCTCTGAGTGCTTTTCTAGTTTGAAAATGTAACAAATTCAGTTAACTGTGTAACACTTCCTCTTTGCTATGAACCATCAGATACTGACTACTATCAGTGAATTAGTTTGATACTGAAAAAATTGTAAAAACATTATTATTCTCAGGCATGGTCCTGAAAATTCCAGTTTCTGCCTCATTAGTTTGTTGCAAATTAGCCAATAATCATGAAAAAGTTTTGTCATTATTACATGTTAAGGATTTCAAAACTATGAGGTTCAGATTTTGCATTTGAGACTCTTCTTTGAGTTTTAGATATTCGGTCAAACAAAAACAGGAAATGTACATTAGTGGAGGTCACCGTGGGCACGTTGAATATGTGATTATTAGCTGCGCACACAAATTCACCTTCTGGAGCTCAGTCCTGCTCAGATGCTGCCAACAAAAAGCTCAGCATTCTGCAGAGCGCTGTTAAATGTGTTTCTCAACGTCCCTATCCTCAGCAGTGAGAGAGAGAGAGACGATGAAAAAGCTAACAAAGCTCAAGTGAGTTTACCCTCCACTGCTGTGACGGTAATTTACTCAATCCACTCTAAAGGGAACTGTCCACCCCAAAGTGTTGTGCAGAGTCAGCGATCGATATGAAAACAAGACACTATGCACACATATTGCGATACCACTTTGAATGATGTCGGGGTCAATGTTATTTTTTTTCTGCACATGTTAAGGCATGTGACAACAGAAACCGCCTATTTATGTGTTGACAACGGTAACACATTATTTATTAAAAAGGTTCAAACAAGTCCTGAAGGGTGAATAATTCCTCCCCTCTCCAGGTGTGGTACCTTTTGTGTGACCATGGCAGTAAGAGGGTGTGGTGGAAACAGATTGGAGCGTAACATGTAACTTAACAAAATTAATTTGAAATGTTAGACAGACGCTGTGTTGGTATAAACATAGGGAGGTATGTGGGCCAGTGTATGACCTCTGAGGCCAGCTAGATCGATTTAACTGCTTAACCTGGAGTGAAGCATGCTGGAAGACATATAGTTTAAGTGATGGATGACTAAGTAATGAAAAAGGTTCATGTGGGCCTGCTTCGCTGTGTGAATGACATTTTATAAAATGATCCATCCAGGCTGATTTGTGTGTTTTTTTTAAATACTGAGTCAAAGTTTGACAAAAGCTTGCTCCAAGCCAGCCACAGCAATGGAACAAAACTCTCCCTGCTCTGCACTTAACACTAGTCCTAGATATGAATCATAAAGCTGTGCTGCGTTGATAAGCAGAAGCAACAATGTCTCCTCACACAGAGCATCTGTGTGATGTGCAGCCGTGAAACTGGAACTTACTGGCCTGTCAGCAGGGTGTGTGACGGCTTACACACCTAGCCAAGTCATCCGTCGTTCCCCCTCGAGAAGCTCAAAGGGAGTGCTCTTTTGTCTGCAACACTGTTGGATGTACTTGCAGCGCACCCAGCCCTCAAACACAGCAGCACAGCTGGAGCAGACCACAGTTCCTGCAGGCAAGACGAGAACTGTGTGTGCTTCAACTTTGAACTCTCTGGCTGGATTGTGTGAAGCAGCTACCTCTGGTCTGAGCTGTGGAGGTAACACTAATATCCAATAACAGTATACATTATCTCTGCCCATACATACATTTCTTTGAGTGACTGCTTGAATTATTTAGTGTGATATAGTGACAGGGTGGGGAACAAAGTGAGGGGTGTGCCCATTCAGGGATTCCGGACATGCCAGTTAGCAGTGGGGTGATTCTTGACATTGGAAAAATCTTGAGTGTAATTTGTCAAAGCTGACACCACAAATCGGCCTAACCGAAAACTGTGAAAGCATTAAGCCTTTGGCAAAACAGAGGAACTCCCATTGAGTTCAAATTCCTTCCCAAGACCAGTATTGCTCCAAATCAACTTTTTGGGAGGGAAAAGAGAATGAGTAATGTTCTCCCCCTCAGAGACATCATTAAAAAATTAGGGAACTTTCAAGAATCTAATTCTCTCCACCTTTGACACTAGTTTAATTTACTCATTATACTACAAACAGCTACAGAAGTTTCACCTGCTCAACATACATGGATTTGGATGTTGATGAGTGGCAGAGCTCCCAATGACAGAAATTTAACAAGTTATGTTTTTTTTTTTTTAATTATTTGCAAAGGCAGTGTTAAAACATTAATTGGCCATTCCTAAGAAAGCTTTGTGATATGTCAACTCCGCAACCAAACATACACAGTACACTTTGCTCCTTTAGAAGCCACACCCCCAAATTCATGGCTGTGCATATGGACGACTCTAACTCCTGCACTAGCAAACCTAAAGAGAAACATTTCAGTCCCATAGGTATAGAAGAAAAAGAAAATTTTAGAAACAATACTTATTCCTTTGATTTTTTTTATTTTTTTTTGCTAAGAGCTAAGTAAGAAATCCTTAATACTCTCATGCCTGCCAGTTAAAAATAAAAATAAATAATGGCACTGGGACCGGGCAAATATCATCAGAACGGAAGACAACAAATTTAAACACTGGATTAAGGAGGCCATGGAGATCAGGAGGGCTGCACAGTGGAATAGTGGTTAGCACTTTTTCCTTGCAGCAAGAAGATCCCTGGTTCAAATCCCGGCCTGGGCCTGGGATCTTTCTGCATGGAGTTTGCATGTTCTCCCTGTGCATGCGTGGGTTTTCTCCGGGTACTCCGGCTTCCTCCCACAGTCCAAAAATATGCTGAGGTTAATTGACTATTCTAAATTGCCCGTAGGTGTGAGTGTGAGTGTTTGTCTGTATATGTAGCCCTGCCATAGCCTAGCCGCGCTAGACAACCCACGGCAACGAATTTAATTCTCTGCCAGGGTCGACAACAAAAACGACAACAGTCGTTGAGCTCCATTAGCACCGACTCTGAATAATCTTTCTGTTAACATGTCTGTAATATACTTGAGCTTCACCCATTGACTGTATAAATAAGGCTTCACCAAACTACCGCATCCTCTGATTTCCGGCACTCTAGGAGCCTATTCGTTGCGCTGATTGGTTGTATACCTACCCAATTGCTGCAGAGGGATTTGATAGACAACCTTTTAGCCTGCCTCCCTCCCTGTCGAGCGTCCCTAGACCCTTGCGCCTTCAGAACATGGGTCTAGCAGGGCTAGGCTAGCCCTGCCACAGACTGGCGACCTGTCCAGGGTGTCCCCTGCCTTTGCCCGAGTCAGCTGGGATAGGCTCCAGCACCCCCTGCGACCCCAGTGAGGATAAAGCGGTGTATAGAGAATGGATGGCTGGATGGATGGAGATCAGGAGGCCTACGCAGAGGGCCATGAACAGGGACGAAGGGGGCTTCATGCTCTCCCACACCTGGGACACCCTACACCAGAAGAAATAAGAGGGCAGGGGTTGTGGCATGCCTGGTGGGGTGGTCGGGTCCATTGGGCTCGACGCGACATGCCATTACGCCGTGGGCGTGGTTGGCTCGGCAAATCTGGCAGTTCTACTGGGCTTGCTGCATATGCCGGCTGTCAAAATCTGCTGGCTGTCAAAATCTACTGGTTGACACGTCGCATGATGTCAGTGAGATGCTTCTGAAGAAGGCGATAGCTTTCTCCGAAACTGTCCAGGAAATCGACATCTATCTATTCTCTTTATCTCTAAACAAAAGAACTCAAAACTACTATTTGTCATAGTTCCAGTGACGCCGTGCCGCTGTTTCACAATATACAGAACTCTTTAACAAATCCGTAGATCCACACTATAAGCCACATCACTGCCAAAATCTAATCACTTGGTCCTTGTGTCATTTCTGACCTTCCCTGAAAATTTTATCCAAATCCATTAGTCTGTTCCTGCGTAATATTGCTAACAGACAAACAGGCAAACATATGCCGACTGTCACCTAACTCCGAATATGTTAATTAGTGAGCTTCAGAGGTTCTTTATAGATTTGCTTGTTTTAGATAGAGCCACGCTACTGTTTAGCCCTGTTTCTAGTCTTTGTTAAGCCATGCTAACTGTCTCATGGCTTCATATTTTCACGGTACTATCAATCTTCTCACTTGCACTTATTCGTGCTGAAAAAATAAGTGCATTCCTAATATGTTGAAACTATTCCTTTAAATGGTGTGAAGACCATGGGCTGGTGTTACTCTAACTTTATATATGACATGAGAGGGCATCCATCTCCTTATCTAATATTATTTTGCAGAGCGCTGAACTACTGAAAACACATTAATGTGGCAGCTGTCTGAATTTGTGGCAGTTATGTGCACTACCATTCAAAAGTTTGGGGTCATGCAAGCAATTTCATGTTTTCTATGAAAACTCACACTTTTATTCATGTGCTAACATCATTGCAGAATGGTTTTCTGATGGTCATTTGGCATTTCAACAGGATTAGCGAACACAACGTACCATTAGAACCAACCCGGTCTCACGAGGATTCGTGAAACTGTCACGTAAATTTTTGTTTCGGTTTCGTGCGCACCAACACGATTTCGTCATGTTTTTCGTGCCGCTCACAACGAAATGTTTTTCGTGTTGCTCACAACGAAACCCGCTGTGGTAATCACATCTGAAAGTGGTTTATACCGGCGGATTCATGACAATCTAAGCTGTCCATCGGCGTATACTGTTTGTGTAATCACGTTTGCAGCCGTCGGACATTCTTACAATCGCGTTTGCACCCTTTGGACATTCTTTAAATTCCTATACAAATTGGTAAGTGTACCACCGGGTTATGGTTAGGGTTATGGTTAGGGATGATGTAATGCAAAATATAGCGTTGGATTCGCAACGGTTTCACATTAAAAATATAATATACCCATTCGTTTGAAATATGTTCTGAGTGGCACGAATAGTCCGCCGTTTAAAATACATTGGTGTGCATTTCGTTGTGAGCGGCACGAAAAACATGACGAAATCGTGTTGGTGCGCACGAAACCGAAACAAAAATTTACGTGACAGTTTCACGAATCCTCGTGAGATCGGGCTGTTAGAACACAGGAGTGATAGTTGCTGGAAGTGGAATATCTACGTAGGGTTACAGAGGCCCATTAAAAATCAGCTGTTTCCAGCTAGAATAGTTATGTACAACATTAACAATGTCTAGACTGTGTTTCTGATTGATTTAAGGTTATCTTCATTGAAAAAAGCAGATTTCTTTCAAATATGAGGACATTTGTAAGTGACCCCAAACTTTGGAATGGATTAATATCTATAAATATGAACATGAGGATGGACGGTGCTAGCTTTTTCTCAGTAAAAATACAGAGCAAAATGAACTGTTCACATGCCTAGTTGGTAACTAAGTGCCATGCTGTTTGAGTTTACTTTGATATGGTTGCTTAGGAGCAACCACAGTTTGGGCAGATGCCTCATTTGTTCCCAGGCCTATTACAGCATCGCATGAGCGGTGCAGAGCATATTCTCACAGACAGAAAGTGAGCTTGTGTGTAAATGACGTACCTCTGCAGCAAGTCTTTCTAACATGTGCCAAGATCAATTTCCATCAAAGGTCCGCAGGGGATAGTATCCCACCATCTCCTGGAGGTTAGTCAAGTATATTTTGGATGGAAAACCACTAAGAAGCAAATGTTTTATCCACAACAGTAGACATCACACAGCCTGCGTGTCAAGTTTACAGAAAGGTTCTCAAGGTCCTTTCACTCAGAGTGCAAAGCAAAGTGAAGGTTTTATTGTTTCAAGATCCAAAGTATACAATTAAAGTTTTAAATTGGTAACATTACAACACTTTGACTACTATTCTGGCAATGCATGTTTTTCTATTTAGTCCAAGCTGACTTTTCTTTTGCAGAAAACGTACAACTAAAAAGGATTGAAAACATAATTGTAGTAAATGAGTGACTACTTGATGAATACATTTTTAAAAACATATTTTTATAGTTTCTGCATTTTTTCAATGATTTAGGACAGCAATTACCTCTGAGCATGTTTACCTCCGTTTTCATTTTCAAGTATATGCTTCAAATAACTAGAATGTCATCTGTTCTAGGTCTGTGTGTGGTAGTGCTGCTGCGTTGCTGTTTTCACCAATGTTGGGAGGGATTGCCATCACATGGCATTCAAGAAAATACATTTTGTTTTTTGATCTTTTCTCAGGATCTTGAGTTAATCTTCTCATATGCTCACTGCTGCTCATTTCGTGTTGCTATGTCCGGAAAATATTTAAAGAACTTATCTTGACCTTTAACCCAGAAAACTTAACAGCTCGAGTTGTTCCGAAGTTGAATGGCAGAGCTGGACATGTGAAAATAGCCCTCACAGCTCTGTGAAGCCTGAGAGTGGGTGGTGGCTCTGTTTCCTCTTCTTCCTTTGCTCATCTACATCCTCTCCCACTGTAAGGTCAGAAGCATGTCAGCAAGCCATGGCTGTGTCGTTTGCCGGATGTCAGCTGACAATCTAACCACTCCAGCCTTTCCCATTACCATAAATACCACGATTATTGAACACAGCACAACTATCCTGCCTTCATTGGCACATTTATTTTGATTACCCACGAGACAAAAACAGTGTAATGTGAGCTCTAGAGGTGCTGGTAGAATAGAATAGAATCACTTTATTAATCCCGAAAGGGAAATTCAGTGGTAGGTGGACTTAGTTGCATTTAGACAAAGCCAGGAAAGCAATTTTTTTTAATCTGTTTTAGGTCTTTATGCTAAGTAAAGTTGGCCTGCTGGTGGTAGCAGCTTCATATGTTCTGCACATACATGACTGTGATTTTTCTAACAAGTTCTGCATTATATAAAACAACAAAAAAGCAAAAATCTCTGAGGCAATAATATTGTGAAGTACAATTAGCACTCACACTAGTGTGTCAAGAAGCTTTGGTGATATTTGTAGTCATAATTGTACAATGAAGCATTCTTACCTATATATAGACATGAAATATAAATTATAAAGGGCCAATCTGTATGACCTGTCTATATGGCAAAACACAGATAATACAGTATAGATAAAGCATCATATAAATAGTACATGTACTAATGTAACTTATAAACTATCACAGGACATTTAAAGACCCTCTTCAATGAAAATCAAGTGGTGGTTTTGTTGTTGTTGTTTTTTTTTACCTTAAGTCCAAGTGGTGACTTATATTAGGCTGGAAGATTTCTTATGAGCATAATAAGCAGTCAATACTATGACTGAGCATTTCCACCTTGAAACTAAAGTGTACTGTTGGCAGCCTTAAAAACACAAAGAGGCAGTAACAATATCTTTTTTAGAGAAAACAAGGGTGTAGACCTACATCTAAAACATTTCAGAGAGGGACTTTAAATTAAGATAGAATTGCATCTTGCAGGACAAAATGCAAAAAAATCCCACAATCTGCCACTCGTATTGCTGTTTTTGTAGCTAACAGACGAATATCATACAGTTTTACCTACATCATAGATATTAGGACTGACCTTCAGAGTAAAAGGATACACTGATCAGGCATAACATTATGACCACTGTCAGGTGAAGTTAATAACAGGGATTATCTCTTTATTATGGCACCTGTTAATGTGTTGGATATAATAGGCAGCAAGTGAACAGTTTGTTCTCAGAGTTGATGTGTTAGAAGCAGGGAAAAAGGGCAAGCGTAAGGATTTGAGCAAGTTTGAAATGGCCCAAATTGTGATGGTTAGAGGACTGGGACAGAGCGTCTCCGAAACTGCTGCTCTTGTGAGGTGTTCCTGGTCTGCAGTGGTCAGTGTCTACCAAAAGGGGTCCAAGGAAGGAACAGTGGTGAACCGGCAGCAGAGTCATTTACAGCCAAGGCTCACTGATGCATGTGGGGAATGAAGGCAGGCCTGCGTGGTCCAATCAAACAGACAAGCTTCTGTTGCTCAAATTGGTGAAGACGTTAATGCTGGTTCTGATAGAAAGGTGTCAAAGTACACAGTGCATCACAGTTCATTGTATATGGGGCTGCAGAGCATGTGCCCATGCTGCCCCCTGTGCAATGCTGAAAGCACCAACAGTGGGCACTTGAGCATCAGAACTGGACCATGGAGCAATGGAAGAAGGTGGTCGGATGAATCATGTTTTCTTTTACATCACGTGGATGGCTAAGTGCGTGTGCATTGCTTACCTGGAGAACACATGGCACCAGGATGCACTATGGGAAGAAGGCATGCCAGCGGGGGCAGTGTGGTGCTTTAGGCAATGCCCTGCTGGGAAACCATGGGTCCTGCCATCCATGTGGATGTTTCTTTGACACAAACCACCTACCTAAGCATTGTTGCAGACCATACACACCCTGTCATGGACACGGTATTTCTGATGGCTGTGTGCTTTTTAGCAGGATAATGCACCGTGCCACAAAGCAAAAATGATTTAGGAACGGTTTGAGAACCACAACAACTAGTTTGAGATGTTAACTTGGCTTCCAAATTCCCCAGATCTCAATCCAATCCAGCATCTGTGGGATGTGCTGGAGAAACAAGTCTTTCCATGGAGGGCCCCAACTCTCAACTTACAGGACTTAAAGGATCTTCTGCTAACTTCTTGGTGCCAGATACCACAGCACACCTTCAGGGGTCTAGCGCATGCCTTGATGAGTCAGGGCTGTTTTGGCAGCTAAAAGGGAACCAGCATAATGTTAGGATGGAGGTCATAAGGTTATGGCTGATCAGTGTATAACTCACTGAGTCAGGCCCCACAAACACCACATTGTTGGATGCCTCATGATAACCTCAGAAAATGCTTCATGTGAATGTCACTGTGTTGTAGAACTCATTCCAGTCCGTTCTCCTTGAGTCACGAGGTATCGAAGGCCAAAAAGAATGCATAAATTTATCAAAATATGTTGCTCATGTAATTTGCAGTTTAAATCCATCTGCTAATCATTTGGAAGTGTCAAGTAGGATTACAATCATGTAGGATTATTTGGTGATCATGGTAACATGTATCTGAGTCAAAATATGACTAAAGGAATTTTCACCAGTAAGTCAGAGAGAGGAAAGGAGTGCAGTGGCTTGTGTTATTTGGACAGTTTCTCAATAATGAGTGAGTCAAGTGTAGTGGTCAAACAGTAACTGTTTGCACAACTGCACTCACCAATAATGTCCATGGAATGGCTAGTTTTTGATGACCTGATAGCTGTGTGGTTAGGGTGCATACCACATGAGTACAAATGCTGTCAACAGTGAATCTCCAGTTCAGGTCCCAGTTGGCCAGACCTTTACTCTATTTCTTTCCCCACATTTCCTGTCTCTATCCACTGCCACTGTGTGTTAGTCAACTCACGTGACTTTTTATTTCAGTCTTTTACAGTTTTAGAGTTTTAGGTTCATGTTCCATTGCTGAGAACACTGTTACACTCTTCTAGATTGTTTTACTAGTTAATTAATTACAGTATTCTCAGCGCAATTATATTAATAAGCAGCAGTAGGTCACAAGTACTTGTCAACCCTTGATTTTTTTAAAATTCTTTTTCGCCCAGGGTTTGTTTGCCAGACTATATTAGAGACATTATAAGGTAGAGACTCACCACCAAAGAAACCTAAATTGAAATTTGTGAGACCATTCCATCACACTAAAGACTGCAAAGATCTTTTGCCACTCCATGCAAGAAGCCAGGCATCTGCTTTGAACCGGAGTCATCTGGGAAATTGCATTGTTGCATTAATGCTGGCGTGGTGTCATGAAGCTGTGAATATCCATAGTCACAATATAAGCTACAGGGAAAGGTCTCATTTTTGGGCAAAATCACAAACTTTCTAAGCAGGTTTTATTAAATTTTTCTGATTGTTTTAAACATGCAAATTTTATGTTCCAATGACCATTGAAGTATCAGTTTTGGCTCTCCACATTCATTTAGACTGGGGCCTGGTCTTGTTAGCCCGAAGAACAACCTGCCTACTAGGGTAGTTGCCATGTGGTGCCTATTTCTGTTTAGCTAGTTTACTTAATCACAAATACCATGTTTTGTTTTGTTTTGGTTTTTTTTTTACCTCTTTGTGTCTGTAGTTCTAAAACCAAACCAATACACCCTGAAACTCATCAGAGAAGGCCAATATGACACTCTCAATGGCTGGCTGGATACATACACACGTGGACAAAATTGTTGGTACCCCTCAGTTAAAGAAGGAAAAACCCACAATTCTCACTGAAATCACTTGAAACTCACAAAAGTAACAATAAATAAAAATTTATTGAAAATTAAATCATCAAAAACAGCCATTACTTTTGAATTGTTGATTAACATAATTATTTAAAAAAACAAACTAATGAAACAGGCCTGGACAAAAATGATGGTACCTCTATAAAAGATTGAAAACTATTTGACCAGAGTGACATGATTAACTCAGGTGTGTCATTTAATTGACATCACAGGTGTTTCCAAACTCATAATCAGTCAGTCTGCCTATTTAAAGGGAGACAAGTAGTCACCCTGCTGTTTGGTGAAAAGGTGTGTACCACACTGAACATGGACAACAGAAAGCGAAGGAGAGAATTGTCCCAGGACATCCGAAAAAAAAATTATAGACAAACATCTTAAAGGTAAAGGCTATAAGACCATCTCTAAACAGCTTGAAGTTCCTGTGACAACAGTGGCTCATATTATTCAGAAGTTCAAGACCCACGGGACAGTAGCCAACCTCCCTGGACGTGGCCGCAAGAGGAAAATTGATGACAAATTGAAGAGACGGATCGTTGGAATTGTATCCAAAGAGCCCAGAGCAACCTCCAAAGAAATTAAAGGTGAACTCCAAGGCCAAGGTACATCAGTGTCAGATCGCACCATTCGTCGTTGTTTGAGCCAAAGTGGACTTCATGGGAGACGACCAAGGAGGACACCACTGCTGAAAAAAACTCATAAAAAAGCCAGACTGGAATTTGCAAAAATGCATGTTGACAAGCCACAAAGCTTCTGGGAGAATGTCCTTTGGACAGATGAGACCAAACTGGAGCTTTTTGGTAAGGCACATCAACTCTATGTTCATAGACTCAAAAACCAAGCATACGAAGAAAAGAACACTGTCCCTACGGTGAAACATGGAGGAGGCTCAGTAATGTTTTGGGGCTGCTTTGCTGCATCTGGCACAGGGTGTCTTGAAAGTGTGCAAGGTACGATGAAATCTGAAGACTATCAAGGCATTCTGGAGAGAAATGTGCTGCCTAGTGTCAGAAAGCTTGGTCTCAGTCGCAGGTCATGGGTCTTCCAACAGGACAACGATCCAAAACACACAGCCAAAAGCACCCAAGAATGGCTGAGAGAAAAGCGTTGGACTATTCTAAAGTGGCCTTCTATGAGCCCAGATCTGAATCCCATTGAACATATGTGGAAGGAGCTGAAACATGCCATTTGGAGAAGACACCCATCAAACCTGAGACAACTGGAGCTGTTTGCTCATGAGGAGTGGGCCAAAATACCTGTTGACAGCTGCAGAACGCTCATTGACAAATACAGAAATCGTTTAATTGCAGTGATTGCCTCAAAAGGTTGTGCAACAAAATATTAAGTTATGGGTACCATCATTTTTGTCCAGCCCTATTTCATTAGTTTGTTTTTTTAAATAATTATGTTAATCAACAATTCAAAAGTGATGGCTGATTTTGATTATTTAATTTTCAATACATTTTTATTTATTGTTACTTTTGTGAGTTTCAAGTGATTTCAGTGAGAATTGTGGGTTTTTCCTTCTTTAACTGAGGGGTACCAACAATTTTGTCCACGTGTGTACTTTCTTTGCTGGACACCTCTTTTATTCAAGTTGGGCTGTCTCTTTCCTCCCCCCTCACTAAGTCGCTCAGCACAGTTGACCCATTTTAAACACACGGTGCTTCAGACTGTGCATTGAAAAATTCAAAACTTTATGACTGTATAAACCTCTGGCTGGCAGAAATGTGTTTCGGCACCACTTATCATAATAGAAGAATGACACAAGAGAGTAGGAATGGTGCCATGTTTTACCATTCATAGCTTGGCATCATTATCATTTAACCAGACTAAATTTAAACTGTTTTCTCAGCTGTGAGACACAGTTAGCATACTTCCCAGCCAGCAGGCAAAGTCCTCAGCAATATGCTTTATTCTTCTTACAAGACTGTGTACAGAATAGAGAAATGCTCCCAAAATTAATAAATCAGAAATGAAGTACTTTCACTGCATAACCCACAGTCCAGTGCATGCTTTCACTTTGGAAATGGATTGTGGTTTTGGGCATTAGCGGTGTTATATATTTCATTCAGACTGACTTGAACTGGCACATTAATAAAATGACAGTTCTGAGGTCTTGAACCTTGTGGAAGGTTACTGCTGGTAGATTCAGTGGGCAACACTGTGTTTTGTATGCTTTGGACACATCATAGGTACCCAGACATGCATTTTCTAAAGCATCATGTAAAACATCTCTGCTTATTACTCGGCCAAGGAACACACCGGATTTATGTGACAATCAGCACTGGTTTATCTGTCTGTATGTTTGTCTGCCTGTTCGCAACATTACTCCAAAACAGATTTGGATGAAATTTGCAGGGAAGCTCAGAAATGACACAAGAACAAAGTGATTAGATTCTGGCAGTGATGTGGCTTATAGTCTGGATCTACGGATTTGTGTATCATTGCTAGATAGCGGCACAGTGTCACTGGAACTATGACTACAAGTGAACACTGCGTCAGCTGCCTGCTGACAGTCACATGAAGCGATCGTACTACAAATCCACTACTGTGGACTTATCAAGACTTATCCGTCAGAAATGATACAAGGAAAAATTGATTGAAATTTAAAATGTGGAGGTGTTTCCGAGTCCCATCAATTCTCGCATCCGCTACATATTTAGGTGACAAGATTCGGTATCCATATATAACGTACACATGCGTAACTAATGCCAGTGCTCTGTGCAAGGTCATTTTGTTTGTGAGTACAACTATATTAAATGGCTAAATTCTATGTTGCTGTGATTTCTGATCATCAATAACTCATAAACAAGTGCTGTATTTCAAAAAAACAAAATGCTGCATTTCTGACAATGCCGTATGGGGGAATGAACAGCCTTGATAGATTATTGCACTCTCTGAGTGCGTTTCTAGTTTAAAAGTAGCTTAATAACACACATTTACAGTTCTTAAATACTTGATTGCTAAATGACTATTACTAAATTCTAATTAACCTTCAGGGCCATCGTCAGCAGACTTTATAAAGTAGCTTACGGTCTGGGCTGTGCATGCAACTAGAGACTAAGAGCGACATTTGCATGCAGACTGTGACCACAACCAGGTCTAATGGACACAGACAAACCTGGCAACCAAGTTCTGCCAACAAGAAAAGGTAGAAACAGAACTTACTCTGCAATCTGAATAATAAACAGTGTCCCAGAGTATGTCCCAGCCTGAAGAGAAAACCAGCTGAACAACACACAGAATACTTTTTGATCTTCATTATGTGTTATCCTTTAGTGGTTCTTGCCATCTTCGTTTTTACTTATTGAACATTTATTACATTTAGAAAGTCTCTTGAAATTACTTTTGCAAGAGAGACCTAAAATCATTAAGCATCCATCTATTATATGCAGTAGCCTACAGCACCTATGTATGCCAAGTATGGTTTTTGGATTTTTATTTTAGGTATTTGTTTGAAATTGCTTCTTACTCTTTCACTGCAGTCTAAATACAGACAGACACACACACACACACACACACACACACACACACACACACACACACACACACACACACACATATATATGTATATATATATATATATATATATATATATATATATACATACATACTATAATCATATAGCACAGCATATAGTGTTGTGTAGTGTCTAGTTAAAGGCTTAAGCGTTTTCCAACCAGCACTGTATTTTTACATTGCCTAATATAAGCAAAGTTCTGTTGGATTCTCTTAGCACTGTGAGTGTGCTAACTCTGTTAATTATTCTGTAAATTTTATTTAAGACCACTTACAATTTTCCACTGAGGGTGTACAAAAAATGGTGACAGAAGGTAAAAAATTCCCATCAAGTCATTTCATTGTCTACAGCTCACCCTATAATTCCCTGATTGGACCAGCTTCCAGGATGATTCTCTGTTGTAACTCACAATTATGGGTGTCTACATTTAAAACTTCCAAATATGTAGTTATATCAGATGATATGTGCTCTGAATGGCACAATAGTCAAAACATGTCCAATTGATGGTCCTATGAGAAATCAGGACTGATGATGAGATCTCATACAGTTACCTCAACTGTGTCGACCCTGCTTCTACAGCCGCACAAGTGGTTTTCCAGGCCAAATTTCCAACGTGGGAATTCCTGGAAAAATGTTGGCCTTCGCCTTCTGTTACCCTGACTTCAGAGAGGCAAAGCACAACATCCAGAAGCTGATGGATACTCTAAATATCTTCATTGTTCAACTAAACTACTACCACAAAAACACTGGAGATGCATCATTTGTTGCGCCACACTTAGTAGCAAAACGATAGCACATATGCTCACAATAACCATGTTGCACAAGAACACAGTTTAGACAATTATTGTGCTGGCTAATTGTGTAGGAATAGAACTCTACATTAATGTGAGCTGTGTTGAAGGTAACACAGTATAGACATGCATTCATTGGTCATATTATTAGGGACCTCAATGATATTTTTTTTGGTCGAAAATGTGAACATTCAACACCTTTATTACAGTGTCAAGACAAGAAAAGCACTCAGAGTGCAGTACTCCGCCAAGGCTGCTCAGTTATTGTATCATTTCCAACAAATGAAACAAATTTGTGGCAGAAATCACTGCAACAGAGAATGTGGCTATTAAATATAGATGTACTTACTAACAAAACGAGCTTGTGCTGAGCAGAGGCGTGTGTTATGCATGTGTATGTTTTGTACGGATACTTAATTGCATGACATAAATATGTTGTGGACAGCTGATGTAGTGTTCACTTGTCATAGTTACAGTGACGGCGTGCTGCTATCTCGCAATGATACAGAAGTCTTCAAGAAATCCAGACTATAAGCTGTATCACTGCCAAAATATAATCACTTGGTCATTGTGTCATTTGTGACCTTCCCTGAAAATATCATCCAAATCAGTTAGTCCGTTTTAGAGTAATGTTGTGAACAGGTAGACAGACGTGACAGTCCATTATTCCTTCTTCCATGGAGTAAAAATATTAAAGACTGTGGGCATCATAAAGTACACTGACTTCAAAAGACACAGCAATCAAACCGCTGCCATGTGAAGTTAATAACATTGACCTTGTCATTACAATGCAATGTTTTACTGAGAGACTTTGGGTCCTTGCATTTATTTAGATGTTATTTGACATTTAGCTAAACATTTGTCCAGGCCAAGCACACACTCTCACTGAAATGCTAGAGGAACACAACCAAGAGCTCAAGAATTGGATTGGCCTCTCAAGTCCTGGGATCTGATTCTGATCACGCTCTCACAGAATGAGCTGGACCAAGCACAATCCACTGAGGCCCCACCCTGCAGCCCCCAGGACCTAAAGGATCCACTGCCATCACTGTACCAGACACCACCAGATGTCCCAAGTCCATGCCTTAACGTGTCAAAGCAGCTTTGGGCATGCTTTGCACAAGGTGAAGCTGCACAATATTAAACGGATAATTTTTTTGATTTTGTGACATTTAGATTTAATGGCAGAAGAGTTGAACTGGATTGCATTAGATTATAAAGTAATGCCTTAAAAATTAACACTATCTGTATATCAGTCTTCTATGGAAAATATTAGAATCCAACAAAGGCATTTTATTATGATTTTAAGTTTCATTCATGAGAACAACAGATTGTTGGTTTTGCTAATCATCTCTGAAAAGTTTCCACAAGCAATATGGTTTAAGTGTTTATTCAGCCTATGTGTAACTGCCAAGATGATAATGTAGGGAACCGATACATGCATTAACACTAACATTTGATACATGCACTAACATTTTTGCATTCTACTAACAACGTATGAATTTTGCAGAACTTTACACTGACTTGGACACAAAAACCCTTCAGTCCACTGTAAGAAAAGCACTTCAGTTTCGTTTCTAGGCTGTTTACTGCAGACATCATTATTCCTTTTTCATTAGCCTCATCATGAACCTCCATGGCCCTAAACTTGATTGACTAAAGTGGTGCAAGCTGAGCCTGTTTATTACAATCTTAACTAAGAAGGATTAAAAGTGAGTGGTGTTGGTTACTTCAAGTAAGTGCACCATGTCTGCTGGAGTTGAATTACAAAACCCCTTCTCACCTTGTCTTGTAACCCGAAGCTCAGACTTTCTGTTGAGAAATGTGGAGCTGGCACAAACGGATAATCTCCCTCCTCAGCGCCACCACAAACCACATGCCGCCTGCTAATTTTTACCGAACGTGAACATTTATTCCACCTCTGCTGCTGAACAAGATGAGCAATTACACAAACCACCTTAATGTGGGAGCAGAGTAATTTACATCCATGACAAGGATGAGGGGAAGGTGGCCTAATCTCAGCTCCGCAGAGGTTCAGCCATTCAAGCCCTCATTGCCCTTATTTTCTGCCAGCTGCTAAAATAAAATGATCTTTTCATATTGTGTTTCACCATATTCTAATGTGTCTTGGTATCTTTCTTAACCACGAGTAATCTTAGCTTTAAATTAGTGTTGTTCATCTTGTGGGAGGCCCTCGGAACTGAGAAGTCACTGAGGTCAAACCACATGGCCTTGTATGAATTTCTCCCTCGTTAATTTTACAGCAGGTCTTGCCCTCCTTCTCACCTATCCTGGCCTTTCTGGGTAAAGTGATCTTATCTTCTCATGACGTCTTCCTTGAGCACATACCCCAACTATATAAATCATCAAAGTGCAGAGCTCCTGTCATTTTCAGAGTTTCAGTCGTCAGCATGTTTCAACATGAATGGCTCTTCTGCATTTTTCTGTCACTCTGCACGCCTGTAAATATGACACAGTAAATAGTAGGTAATTTTTTTTTTTTTTTAAAAGATGGCAAGTTACACACTGTTTTTATCCATTGCCACAGCACAAAGACTCTGTAGCCAAATTCTAAAGATGATGAACCTGTAGAGATTTGGAGGATTTCAGTTTATCCAGTATTATAGATATAAATGTGACTTTAAAAGCATTGTTGGTTGGTGATCAGTCAGCAAATTTAAGATCTAAACCTCTAAGACCAAAACTGATTCATTTTTCTTAATGTGGCGAGATTGGGTCAGAAACTAAACATTTATTCTCAGTGCACCACATCTGTCCAAATTAGTTTCCCGTTACCACACGCAGACTACCGATACAAATGTTGCATGCCTCTGTCTTCTCTGGATTAATAAATCCTGCATTTTGCCTTGGAGTGGAAACTTGGGAGGATTGTGGGTGATAGCAAATAAAAGTCTGAATAGTTGATTCTTGGATGACTTCTCTCTTCCAGAACCAACCTTCATCTGAAGAAAACAGCAAATCCACCCCGAGGACAGAGCTTCCAGTTCCCTGCAGCACACATCTGACAGGCTCTTATGTGAGTGTTCAGGCAGTACTTCCATTACTTGCAAAACACTCTGCCTTCCCATCAGTAACCATAGAAATTGTGACTATTATTGTTTTCCATATTCAATCAAAAGACTAAGTTAGACTCCACTTGTGCACTCCAGTCGTTTGGGGATGGGGGATTTTCCTCTCCTGGCTGAGCTAAACTAATTAGCTATTTATTTATTCACATCAAGCACAGGCTGCCCACCAGAAATGCTATGTTCCTGTGAATTCAACACAAGATAAACCCCGATTTCTGGGAAGGTAGGCATGGAGTGGCCACATTATTTAATTTCCTGTGAAACATCTTGTGTTTTTAGATTAGACCTGGTCTTTGCTCAGCATCTGCCCTCACAAAACAATAAGAAACAAACAGAGCAGTAGCCAAAAAGGCACAATAATCCAAAAAAAAGAAAACATTTATCAAACTTCTGAGGGATTATCAATCTGTGGTAACTTTCCTCTGTGTCTGTCCGGCTCACTTTCACTTTAAATGTTGCGGTAGGATAGTGAGCTGGATTTGTTTTGGATGTTATGCCGTCCTCGCTGTGTTTTGATATACCGGATCTTGCTGGGAGCTGCCCTCTTGTTGCTCGAGCTTCGCACAGTTTTCTTTCTCAGGTTTTAAGAGTTGAAGCGTCGTGGGAAAACCTATTGACCATCCTTTCATCTTCCAGCTTAGCATTTGCGCTCTTATACTTTTTATTATTACACCTTTTGAAGGCATTTTTCCACCCTTCCTTCCTCAAACTACCTCATCCTTATCCGCCTTATCTCTCTTGTTGATTCCTGCCCTTGCTTTTATGTCTTTTTTTCACAGTCATTCTCTGCTTTACCTCTATTACTTGCACGTCTCCATCACACATTGGCTGGAATATGTAGAAAAATGCACATGTTATGCCATGCTTTTACTTGAAGGGGTGGGGGGTACATGCTTCTGAGTTCTTCCCCGGTGAGTCATTCTTTTTCTGAAATAATGATGTCATCCCTGAATGCAGTTGAAAAGTTACCTGATTCGAGGCATTCACCCGTGGGAGACTCTATGATAAAAATGCTGAACAGTGTTAGGACCGTCTTTAAAATTGCATGGCCCCCCCACCATACCCCCTCCTCCCCGTTGCCATCTTTCCTGCCATCTCCTCTCTTTTTCTCTCCTACAGTAATGGCCTTGCTTTGTTCACTCAGCAGCATGCTATATGCTCCAAGGCCAGATGGTCTGATTTAGGTGGCATGCTGAGGGGACTGAAAGAATATGAATATTTCACTCATTGGCTTATATGTGTGTGAGAGGAGACTGTGCACATAGAGGGGTGTTTCAGAGCCGAGATGCATGTGAGTATATGCGTGGGTCGGGAAAAGGAGCACAGCAGACATAAGTGAAGGCATTAAAGACGAAGCCTGTCCCCTTGGAACGACACAATTCAGTTTTTTCACCAGCAGCAGGCTCATTGGTGGGTCAGAGTTCATTTCACACGGCTGGCCGGTATATGGGCCATGCATGAGTTCCTTAAAAGCAGCTGTGTTTACATCCCGACTACAGTCATACAGGAAAACAGGCCGCAGTTCTGTCACTGTGTCTTCTTGCCCTCCCTGGCTTTCATCTCGCCCCTATGCTGCATGTTCCAGAACAACACCTAAGCTTGAAAGGTTTAACCCTTCAAGCACCTTGTCTTCACGGAAACGGTGACAGGAAGTGTCAGGTTTTTATCTTCAGTGTTTCTTTGGATCGTTTGCCGCCATTGTTCGACACACCTGCAGTGTGTATGCATGTAACTCAGAAGTGCTACAGCTATTTGATGAGGCAGGCAGATAGATCTGATAGTATCAGGTGTTTACAATAATATTATTTTCCCTTTGGCCTGATTGACACAGTGTGCTGCAAATGTCATAGTCCTGACCTACAGATTAGTACCGTGCTTTCACATCTCCCATGGTTTACGAAAATCTATTTTTGTTTAAAAAAAAACCCCCAAAGCTTTCACAAAATGTTTTAAGATTCTCTTTCATTTTCTGAGTTGCTGGGGTGACGAGTCCTGACCTATCAAGTAATGTGTATCAGGTGTGATCAAAAGGTTCAAAAATCCAACACCACATCTGATTTACATTTGGCCACCATTCCTGTCAAACTAATTCCCTTGTGCACATTGCTCCCAGTCCTTTTCCATCAGCTGTAACCCTTCGTGGACGTCCTGTTATATCAACATGTCAAGCATCATCTACATTGGGCTGTGAACCTCCTAAACTCTATCAAAAGGATGACCCTTCAATGTGAATTTCATTTCATCGTACGGAACCAAGTTAATCGAATCGGGCTGGTGGGGAGCGACAACTGTGATTTGTCCATAAACCAGGCACACAGCGGTCTGGAACACCCTTAAATGTTCTCCCTCAGCCTCTCAGGACATTGACCTGACCTGACACTCCTTGTCCGGTTTTGAAAACTGCCAGTTCTGGTACTGTAAAAACTGCTGTTTGTTGCGTCTGAGGTAGCAGACAGACACACAGATCATAGACCCACCACTTGTCAGCAGTAATGATTCCTGACATGAAGGTAACTCATGGGCTGCTGACTGACACAGAATGTGTGATGTTTTCTTCTCTTTGAACCACAAAATGTTTGATCAAACCACACATGATTGGCATGGCAAAGATTTTTTGAAGAGAAACACAAATATGATAAATTCCCACAAACTTAAAACACATTTCACCCAAAAACATAACTGAGAATGCAAATTAGGTGCATGGCAGTGTAATTCTAAACAGACAGGGCTCTTCTTAATTCACTGTGTGATAGCCGTTTCAGACAGGATGTGATGTGTGCTGCACTGGATGTCCGGTTCAGCACACTGCCCTGCTGGAGTCGCAGAGCAACATAGGTGGAGTGTTCCGAACTTTCTGTGGATGACGTCACCTCATTATTTTAAGCAAGAAGCTACAAGTCTGTTGCAAATAGCTCAACAGTGGAACTTTGGGAGCAGCTGGCACACAAGTTTGTGGTGTCGTTGTGCGTCACAAGCCATTGAAATGAAGTAGTTTCAGAGCGCAACGGTGCCATTGTCACGTCCTGTGTGGACCATTAGAAACTTCTTAACCCTTAGATGCATAAGTGGGTAAAAAAAATTACCCGTTACAGTCATTTTCTTGCAATATCTTTGTAATGAAAAGCTTTTATCGTTTCATATTCCAGCATATTCTTCAAAAAACATATTTTTGGTTAGCCTAGCCGCGCTAGACTACCCACGGCAACGAATTCAATTCTCTGCCAGGGTGGGTCTAGTTACCCTCCATAAGGCTCGAGGCTGGATTCTCCTAAAACTGGCCGGACCAATCACCGTGAAGTGTAGAGTCAGAAGGCGGGCGTAACGAAGTGACGACAGAGGCGTGACGATTCTGACAGAAACAACCAGCGCACAATAAACAGTTATCTTTCGACTTGGCTTTGGCCACAGCCCTCAAAGATTTGAAGCTAAAATTCAACTTGAAAGATAAACAAAGGACGGCACTTAAGTGTTTCATTGAGAAGAAAGACGTATTTGGACTTATGCCGACGGGATATGGCAAATCCTTAATATACCAGTTGGTTCCGCGGCTCCGCTGGTTGGGAAGCTAATGGGACTTAGCCACAATCCGACGGTGCTCTCGGAACTACGTCAGCCTATTCGTTGTGTTGATTGGTTGTATACCTACCCAATTGCTGCAGAGGGATTTGATAGACAACCTTTTAGCTCGCCTCCCTCCCTATCGAGCTTCCCTACACCCTTGTGCCGTCAGAAACATGGGTGTAGCATGGCTAGGCTAGTTTTTGGTATCATTCCATTGAAATTTCAGGTTACCTTTTATACCTTTAAAGAAACTGTAATATTTGTGTTACTACCCCAAGTTCTTTATTACTGATAACGGATGAAATCTTTAAGCAGTTGTAGGTCCTCACCGGTTGTTTTGTTGTTGGATCACAATCATGTGATCGTTAGCAGGCAGCTTGGGTTCACTTGTTGTCATAGTTACAGTGACGCCGTGACGCTATCTCGCAATGATACAGAAATCTTTAACAAATCCGTGGATCCAGACTTTAAGACACATCAATGCCAAAATGTGATCACTTAGTCCTTGTGTCATTTCTGACTTTCACTGAACATTTCATCCAAATCTGTTAGTCCATTTTTGAGTAATCTTACTAACAGAAAGACAGACGGACAGACAAACTAATGCTGATTGTCACATAATTTCGCCACGTTCCTTGGCAGAGTAAAAATCTGCTACAAAGTAAAAAATAAGCATATTACAAGCACAGAATCATTCTTGTGTGGACAAAAATATGATACAAACAATAATACTAATTATTGTTCTTAACCAAAATAACGAAAATGGCATAAAAACACACTGATTCTTACACAGGTCAGTTTTGACCCACTTATGCATAAGCAGAGTTTAATCTAGGGGTTAACTGTGCAATACAAAAATATGCAACAGAGCTTGAACATATTGTTCTCAGGAAGTTTTCTTTCATGTGTCCCATATCCCCAGAATGTTCCTTTCCTATTTCTTTCTTTTTTTTTTTTGGTTTCTACTCGGGCAATTATCACTTACACAACTTTTATTTTCACTCACTGTAGACTTGTCTTTTTGTTGTTTTTGAGGGTGGATTTTACGTACAAATTATGTGTTATTATTTGACAAATTCAGGTGCCTGCTTAGAATATAATATATTTATGCACTGAGCTGGCAGATTTTTTAGGTGCACATAGCTGTATTATAGACAGTCTGAAACAAAAGTCCAACAATGTATCCCATCTTCTTGCAGATCGTAATGTTCTAGTGAAACTGTTTACAGGTTTGTGTATTAAACTGATGATCTCAGAAAAAGTAGTTTGCAGATCTGTTGGATTGAATCAGGTGGCTTTGTGTTACAGCCCTAACAAAAAAAAAAAAAAAAAAAAAAACAATTGGCAAACGTGTAGGCTACAGAAAGAGATGTGGATATTCTCAAAGTAATGTATTTGGCTTCACTCTATATTCACTTTCTCTCCCCTTGGAAAACTTTAAAGCCATCGAGGCAAGAGTGATGAATGTTCTCATAACCGCAGTGGATTTCAGAGCTGAGCAGAGGAAGCCCAATCAAACCAAGATGGCTCAGAAAGCCGCTGAGAGGTGAAAGTACTGCCTTTAGTCTGACAACTGAAAAAAGTGTCATTAAAAACACTCACTATGTCATGGTTAGGAACATGAAAGCATTGCATACGTGCTGTGTTTATTATGCAGTGCAAGGAAACAAAAGTTTGCGAGAGGTCATGGGGAAAACACTGAGCCTCAGACTGGACTCAAACAAGAGGGGAGGAAAAATGTTTGAGGATGGCAGAAGCAATTAGCTTCCTCAGGCTACTCAGAGTTCAGCAGTCTTCTATTTCCAGTTCACCCAGGCAATGAATGAGGAACACCATTACTGCCTTTCAAATAAAGTTCACCCATAGTGCCATTTGTACTCATAAAAGGCGTGCATGACTCACATACAATTAGAAAAAAAATCTGAGGGGTTCAAAGCGGGACAGAATGTCTGAATGTCCATGAACATGGCCCAAGTCGTTGTCACCAATTTATTAACTCATGCAAATACTTATTACACCCAAAAGGCAGATGCATGTGTTTCATATTTGAGAGATGTGTGACCTCACATAATTATCTTGCAATATGGCAATAAAGGACATCTGCAAGGATACAATGTGATTTTTGTTTAAAAAATTGTCTAAATAAAAAACATCACACTTCCCTACATTGTCTAAAAGTCACTGTTTTAGTCATTTGACTCTTTTCTTCTTTGCCGTGCCATTGCTAGCCTTCAGTCCATGATACATCCCTCTTTCTCCTACATTTTTTCTTTGACTGCCCCTCACCCCATTCTCTCACCACCACACCGAGCCTGTGCAGCCCCTCTCTCGGCCCCCGTCCTTCCAGTGCGTTTTGCTTTTCCAGCTGTCAGTAATCAAGCAGGTGTCTGATTGGCTGACAAGCCCAGCTGCTGGCTGACGGGAAGGCCTTTGCACGTCCAGCTGTAGGCTTTAAGATGGCATGCAGTCAAAAAGAAAAGGTGACAATCGCACCCGACTCCCACGCACCCCCAGCAGTTACACAGCCAAAACTCTAGTTGGCCAAACCCCAGCACCCTCCCGCTTACCTCCTGTTATGTATCGCCTTTATCATCATCAATATTATTTTGCTAGAATTCTTGTAGGACAGAGCAGGCTTCTCAAAGGAGGAGGGAGGGGATGGTGTTCAGCTCAGCTATCATTAAACATGTGATCTCATGCTCTCGGCACAGCATTGCTTTGGTGACATGCAGTATGTAGTAGTTGTGTGTATGTCTTTGTTTGCATCCCTTTGGTGCCTGACCATGTGAACTAGATGTGAACGGGGCCAAAGCTTCTCCAGCAGCCCTTAAAAGGCCGGGTTGGTCTCTTGCTGTCAGTCCATAGGTGGGCTCTACAGCTCTTCCAACTATTTCATATCTCTCTGCAGCCCCAGAACAAATAGTCAAGGTTGTAGGAGGGCCCCCTGTGGCTTTCTTACCCAGTAAATTCCATTTCAAGGAACACACATTGTTCCTTAATATGGCTTCAAGTCAGCCTCATAAAAATTGCAGATTGCATGTTGGACAAGAATAATATAAAGTCTCTTCCATCACTCCAATAAACTACAGGGCAGTAGAGTAAAATGGAATATGTAGCAGAGCAAAGTGAGTTGGACACAAAATATTACCTGTCACATTCAGCAATAGTTTGTTTGTATTTAGTTAAAGCTCCACTAATCATTGGTTTTCCACATTAAACCACTAAATGTAATTTAAAAGAGGTTACACACGGAGAATTAAAACCCACTTTAGAAATGTTTAATGGGTTTTTAACTTTTGTTAGCCATTTGTTTTGGAAACCAGATTTTTAGCAGCTGCAGGCAGCTGCTACAAACAAAAAAGCTGCAATAACTTCACTCTACCTGCTAAGCCACTAACCAGTGGACATCCAGCAGGCAAAAACCCTGAGTTGGTGGATACCAAAACAGAGCTCAAACAAAAGTGATTAGAACATACACTACTGTTCAAAAGTTTGGGGTCACCCAGGGAATTGCATGCTTTCAGTGAAAACTCACATTTTTATTTATGTGCTAACATAATTGCACACAGGTTTTCTAATTATCAATGAGCCTTTCAACACCATTAGCTAACACAATGTAGCATTAGACACAGGAGTGATGGTTGCTGGAAATGCATCTCTGTACCCCTATGTAGAAATTCCATGAAAAATCAACTGTTTCCAGCTAGAATAGTCATTTACCACATTAACAATGTCTAGACTGTATTTCTGATTCATTTAATGTTCTATTCATTGTGGAAATAACTGCTTTTCTTTCAAAAATAAGGACATTTCAAAGTGACCCTAAACTTTTGAATGGTAGTGTACACGTGTTACATGTTCTGGTCTTATAGCAGAGGACCAGACCAGTGCAAACCCCCACTGCATGCAACTTGCAAACTATGAAGTTACAGTTCAGACAAAGGCAGCTTATATGTAGCGCTAATATTCAATTGCAATCGTTAACAATCACTTATACCTGACCTAACAGTATGACTCCTTACTAAGCATAGATAGAAGCTTGACAGAGTCCCAGACATCTTGGTGAGCTTTGCATTGCAGAATTTATTTGCACACTGCTGTGAGTTTTCTGTTGGATACTGTTCTGCAAATGAACTCTTTGTGGTATCTGTAGCAAAGTTTTATTGTGTCCAGATCATCACGCCATAGTTCAGATCATTAGTAAAGAATGTTGTCCTTCAGACACTTCAGGAAGTTACAGTAGGACTCTGTCTTAAAGTCTGACTCTGAGGGACTAATTTCTGGTGCACAACCACTTGAATACTGCTGAAAACAACAAACCTGCTCTGGGTGCGCTCTTAACCTGACGCATCTTGTCCAGTTGTGGGAACTTGCAAGCTATTCCTCTGTGAAAGTGTCTGTTATTTCTCACAGTGGTCACCACAGCCCCACCACTCATCATCAGTGATGGCTTTTTTGTGGGAGCATCTCAGCTGCTGACTGAGACAGAATGCGATGTTTTCTTTTCTGCTCCAGTTTTAGGTCTATGGAGAAATCCTAAATGTTTACCTAGTAATGATCACAAAAACTTGTGTTGCAGGTCCTGACACATTTAAAGTGAATGGCAGCTGTTTGCAGTAACAGTAATTTCAAATTAGAAATGGATCAAGCTTTTGCCTCCATTTGAAAGTAGAAATTTTACACCAAATGAAAATAAAAATGTTAACAAATAAATCTGACAATGTACAGGCAAAGTCAGTGATATTATGTTATCTGTTATGGTCTTGACCAATTTTGAAATAAAATCCAGAGTTCTCTTTTTCTGAGAGAAAAATAAGGTCAGGAAATAATGTCTTCACAAAGTGGTCTTGAGAGGAAGACTAATCAAACAGTTACAAATACATGCAAATGGTATCTCATGTCTACTAGATGCTAGCAAATACAATAAAAATAATACATCAGGTTGCTGTTGCTTAAGAAAAGAGATTTTTGGCTGTTGAGCTCTTCCTATCCTGAATTAAGATCAACAAAATATATTAGAATCTCATTCAAGTTTCAAGTTGAAGGTTGTAAAACCAAAACAGTGGCGCTTACAAAATGCAAAATGTTCTTTATATGTGAAATAAAGTGCATAGTCAAGCGATCATTCTGTGATTTTGTCATTCGAGCAGTTTTGTTCCTCATAGTCATTTAATCAGCTGTTTAAATAAAACAAAAATAGATGAGGTTGTGTTTATTGTATAAATAATTTCAACTTTACTGTGAAGTACAACTTAGAATTGAGATCAATATTGGGTAATTTTGAGGGGGTTTTTGTAGTTTGCTAGTTTGATGTATCTTTTTGAATTTGGCAGACTTTTTTCCACCTTCACTGCCAAAGTATTGGCTCTTCAACAAGTCATGGGTAATGGTTGTGTCTCCGTCAGGATGTCACTGCGCATAGTTGAAGTGAGGAATGTGGGACCTGAAATAGTTATAAATATGTGGGAAGTACAGAGGAAGTACTTCAAAACGCTCCTTGTTCCTCTCACAATGACTCAAGGTCAGTGTTATTGTGCCTGCTTGTCACAAGGTTGTTTTCATGCAGAACACTAATACTTATACAAGCAAAAGCACAGTGTCCTGTAGATGGCCTATGCCTAAGTGTCTAAACTTGTGTGAAGGTCACACTGAGAGCCATTCCTGGTCTAGAGTTTTTGCTCCTACACATGTCCAATTAATAGTTTCCGTGCTATACCTAATGCTCCCCTCAGTGTCCAAATACAGCTGTCGGATTCAGACAGAACAGAACACACCCCACTCTTGTCTCCATGGAAAAGTTGTGTTAATGTGTAAGGTTTTAAACTACTTTGTCAGGATTTTTTTTTATATTTATTTGCGGTACTTAAAATGGAATGTTAAAGGACTAATGTTAGGACATAAATGAGTTTCATTTGGGAGGATGTGTTAGATGAATGGTAACCAGTATTAAACTTTGATTCTGTCCCAACACAAACTAAAATGATTTTGTCACAACACTGCATTAAATCAAACTACATTTTGGCCTTGTAGTTAAGCCCAAAATTAGTCATGCCCCAGCCAACTTTTGATTTACAGTGATTTTTTGACCAATAGGTTTCTTCTGGCTGGAAACTACATAAACAAGTTACAAAGGATGATGAGACGGTAATTTTAAGTGTTTCTATATTATTTTACTTTTTTACTAAAACACCATTAGTTACTCATACTCTTTCTCAGTAATCCATAGCAAAGCCTTTATTTGTTCCTGCAGCAATCAAATGGATTTTGTGATTGCAAACAAATGTTCTGCATGTCTCCACTGGGATTTAGTTCCACTTGTCTTTGTGACATCTCTAGTTCTTGGATTTGGAAGGCTTCCTTGCCAATCCTTAAGTCTTCAGTTTCTTCTACAGATTCATGAAATTCAGGTCCGCACTCTGGTTGGGATGCTCCAAAATATTGATTTTGTTATTTGTTAACCATTTCTTGACCACTTTGGATATGTGTTTGAGATCGCTGTCTTGTTGGAAGGTCTAGTGCTGCCCAAGGCCAAGTTTTTCTGCAGGCTGCTCAATGTTTTTCTCCAGAATGTTAATGTCATCCACTTTTGTCATGACGTTGATTGCATTGATAAAGTTTGAAAAACATAAGCCAAACATTACATTCCCCCAACATGTTTTCCGGGGTAAAGGTCAATGATAAGGTTCACTTTTTTGCCTCCTGTGGGAGAAATTTGTCTTCGACAAAGGCAAAAGCAAACTGCAGTGCAATGCAAAAAAACAGAACACATGGTACTATAAACGCATAAAATAAGTGACATATAATAAATTAGCTATGAGTTCAGAAAATGGAAAGTTAAAATACACACAAACCCCTATACATACATACATGCATCCCTATGTACACAACATTTGACTATCTCCTTTTGGTAGCTGCACCTAACAGCTCATTAATGAGCTTGATTGATAGAGGGATTAAAAAGTTTTTAAAATGGTTGAGCCTGCACAACGGGACTCTATACCTTCTTCCTGAATTCAAGAGAACATACTCTGTAAACAGGGCATGTGATGAGTCTGAAAAAACACTGTTTGCCAGCCTGATGGTGGCCTGTACAAACTAGTCTTCCGGCACGAGTGCAGCATGGGTACCCATGATCGTACCTGCCATCTTCACCAGATTTTGAATCTGAGTTTTTGATTTGATTGTCAGAGCCCCAATCTAGGTAAATGCTTCTCTTTTCCCTCACCAAATGGAAATCACGTCCCCATTTCCAAACAACAGTCATCTGATCACAGACCTGATGATCAAAAGTGTCCTCCTTTGTCCAGGTGAGCTTTTTTAAAGGCCAGATGAGCTTTTATGTCTGTCAGAAATGAAGTCCTCTTTGCTCAGTGTCCATGTAGACCAGCCTGTACTGTGTCTGCTGATGCGTTTGCTTAGAGATGTCCGTCACAAAACTGCTCATGTATTGATCCTTAGGTTCTCATCACTCTACCATTCTTGTGAGCACAGGGGTCACTTTTGTCTAGCTGGCTAGAGAACTACTGCAACAGCTGTTCTGTCTGTACAGTGCATTTAAAATTATGTTATACCTTGACTAACATCCCTGCCCTGCAACTTGGTAAAAACAGAATACATTTTAAGTTTTTATTGGTTTGTAAAACCATGCATGAGAGGGAACCTGGGCATAAATTAGAACTTCTCTCCTCCTCAGAACAGCTGCTCAAACTGTTCCACCATGGAGGCCGGTGGGAGTACCTGCCTTTGCAGTAGCAGCCCCAAAGCTTTAGAAAAGACTTTCTCTTTCAATCAAAAGTTCCTTGTCAATTCCCACAATTAAGAAAAATCTCAAGATGTACATGTTTTCATTGGCTTTTGGCTGTTCTTATTCATCTTCATATTTTGGTGCTTCATATTTATTTAATTTTTCAAACTGACTTTACAAATTTTTATCCTAGCACAGGTGTGTATCCTGAGTTGGACTGACAGCAATAGTAATCCTTTAATATAAAACCAGCTGTTAAGAATACTGTTAAGAATCAAGCATTTTGCTAAAAGTCTGCTCAAACTCGCCCATACAAGTGATTAAACAATAATCTTTGCTCTGTCTGCACTGGGAAAAGATGCCTCAGAACCATGTCTGTTTCTGGCACCACATCAGTCTGCTGCCACCAAACCAAAAAAGGCAAACCAAATACTTTGAGCAAATACAAAGCAATCACAAAATAATTCTGAAAACATAATACACCACATTAATTTATCCCTGGCTGGTGTAAAAAAGAAGGAACATTGCGAAACTGGTTTGATTCAGTAAAGCTTCTTATTCAGTCCAATAAACCTCTGTACCTATCTGAAGGTGGCAGGGCACAAGTTGTTGAACTTGCAACCTTTGATTTGGAAAGAGGTATTTGAAAGAAGCAAGTAATTTTTGTTTTATTAAATTCCATGACACCAGGCTGCTACAAAGTAACCCTACAGAAAATTGGATTCATCAAACTGGTTTGGAATGATTGTATTCTGTTGTGAGAGAGGTCAAATTCCATCAAACTGGGTTTGTCAATGCCTCCTTTTCAACTTTCTTCTCAACAAAAGTAGCATTGGCTCAATGCAGTCATACAAATTGCAAAATATTGTGTTTATTTTCTATCATCATTGTATGCATTAAATTGAAATGCCATACCATCTGTCTCTGACTGCAGATTGGGCACTATGTATTTGCATCAGACGTAAACTAACCGTGACGTCACCTGTTGGTTTCAACGCTGAGAAAATGAAGCCCGGATTTTGCTACTTCCTGGTCGCCATTTTGGATTTCTTGGAGCCAGTCAGGTAAAAAGCGTCATCAAACAGGCTGGACCGGAGAGCAACTCGGGGCAGGACCAGTCAATGGGACTGTCAATCAAGTATAGCCACGCCCCCTGGCTCCGCCAACTTTAATGATTTGTTTAAAATTCAGTATTGATTTATTTTAAGATCGGCCACCTGATCTCTCATTTTGACTATGAAAACTAACGGGGAAAAAATCCTGAGCTGTAGAAAATCAGTCTATCAAATTTTATTTTTTCCAAAAATGAATTGGGGTCAATGGAGCAAAAGCTTTTTGGAGCCAACCCTAGCGGATGGCGTGATATTGCAAGTTTTTGACACTTCTGGGTGGGCTTCAATTTTGGAGCCAGATGCTACGTCCACTATATATACAGTCTATGATTTGCATCATACCACTCTGCCCCATCCACTATATCTGGGAGAAGCCTGTTTTCATTTGTTAAGCAATGGCCGTAATGAATCACTGTGATTGATTCAACTGTTTTGAGGCAAGAAGACCTGTGATTGCACTGGATAAGATGGAATTTAATTATGATTTTTATCCTCCAGTTTATATTTAGCCAGCTCCTTTTTTGCTTTGCACTACTGCGCTTACTTGAACCAAATCAGCATATGCGCTTGGAGATGCCCTTTGTGTTCAAGATCTAATGCTTTCACTTACCCTTGTGTTTGCAGTGTTAAAACTGGGCCCCCTGTGTACAGCAGTTGTACACCTATCATTGTCAAGCCACATTACAAAAAGTCTCAATTTGCTGCTCTGGATTCACGTTCATAGTGAAGTCTCAACTACGGTCGTCACCTCAAGCCAAAATGTGATTGCGAATTGTTCAAAACTATTTCCTCCAGTCATAAATCCAGTCTGTTTGCAGATGATCTTTCCAAAGTATAAGTCATGAACCAAAGGGGAATTAGATAAATGTTGTAGGGGGAGTTTGTGTTTTGGCTATGAAGTACTTAACAAATGTGTTTTTAACTACCTTCTAAGAGCTTCTCAGCTGTGGGACCTTCCTTTGTCGTCACTGTAGCTATCTCATGACCTGAACTTTGTACAGTAGTTTAGTCTCTTTGGGCTGCAGCAGTTTGGGAATAGGAAGTGAAGAAACAAAATGTTGATATTATAATAAGACATTTGAAACATGTTAGTATATAAATGTAGTGACCCTGTCTTGAGGAGCAGCAGCTCTTATTATTCAGCTCCATGTTTACTTAAGAAGCCTATTAAACCTATAACCTCTTCAAATATTCAAGTCAGAAAGGATTTCTTGTAGTGTGGGTGGACCTGGTTGGCAGGAATATTGCAGACCCTGCTGTACAAAATTCCATAATAACCTTAAGGTACACTATGAACTTCAAGAAGGAGGCAATGATTATCATTGACTGTGTAATGCCATTTGACATCTTTAATGTCTTTAATAAAATGTCATTGAAGATTTTATGAATGCAACGGACAGAGAGAAAGTGAATATAAAGAGGTGGGGATGTAAAGACTGGAAACCACACCCTTGGCAGATGTTGACAGAGTGTATGGAGTGTATGTCTACAGTATGGGTGTGTCTCTCCTATTACAGTCTATTGATCAGTTGTGTTTTCCCAGACTTCATTCATAGAAAGATTGGAAGCAGCTGCGCCATATGCCTCCTCTGTTCCCCAAAAATTGCTAAGATGTGTGTATGGGACATGTTTTTGGAGTTGGTACAAATGTCTCAACCACTCTACCTAGAAGGCTTTGAACAGATGTCAGCCATCATTTTGTCCACTTCTGCTGCAGTAAGATGGTGGACTGAGGAGTATTTAATTGTAAGTTTGTCATTTAATAATTAAGGTAGTCTATGATGTTATTAGGGCCTATGACCTTTGTTGATATCTAACAGTGTGAAACCTGTTGACAGTGCCAAATAATTGTTGGTATCAAATACAATCATCATATGCTCTCATCTGCAACTACAAACACCAGCACAGCACTGATCACTGGGGTAAACTATGCTGCACAGCAAACCTGCTCCCCCTATAACTTCACAGGGTCAGATCAAATCCTGCCAGCAGCCACAACCACTGGAAAATCTGAGTCACTGTTCCTACAAGATCCTGACACGGAGGAAGGAGCTGACTTTCTCAAGTGACAAGTAATAACAAGAGATACATTTTATTGATCAGCAGAATTTCAGCTGTAGGCTTTCCATTTTTATGCTGGTTTTCAAACAGAACTGGATGGTGTATGACTCTGATAATTGTTATGGTCTTTAATTTCCCAAAAGGATTTCTGACAGGCTCGTGTTCCATAACTACAGATCAGAAAAACAAGTCATGATAATTGGAAATAAATTGTATACTCTTTGTTGCTAGAGTCCCTCTCCAGTCATTAACTAAACCCATAAAAACTGATCTGTGTATCAAAGTTACGTTTTTCATGCTTTAAATTGGATTACATGTAACTCTAGAACTTGTCTCCATCCACCCATCCCTGTTTGTTGCTGCTCAGCACACCAGCTCTCCTATGGCCCTGCTTAAAGGGGAACTTCGTTTTTTTCAACCTGGGGTCTGTTTTCATATGTCATTTAATACATGTGAGTGATGGAGAAATGAATTTTCAACATAGCTCCAGTATTTAGCCAGGCAGGCAGCTTAGCAGCTCAGCTAGCAGCTCAGCTAGCAGCTCGGCTAGCGAAAAGTATGGGGCAGCTGGCCCCCCCGCATCAAAGTCCGCCCTAACGTGCTTTTTGCCCCACACTGACCGGCTTGGATAGTCTCAACGAGTGTCCCACAACATACTAGAGATGAGAAGTGAACGAAAACCTCCACATTACCCGGCGATCGCTCTTTGTTGTGGTCTGTATCCAAATCTCAAGACACTAGAAAGCAAATCTCGTTCCGAAATCGCGCGATTTCGGAGTGAGATTTGGATACAGACCACAACAAAGAGCGATCGCCGGGTAATGTGGAGGTTTTCGTTCACTTCTCATCTCTAGTATGTTGTGGGACACTCATTGAGACTATCTGAGCCGGTCAGTGTGGGGCAAAAAGCACATTAGGGCGGACTTTGACGCGGGGGAGCCAGTTGCCCCATACTTTTCGCTAGCTGAGCTGCTAAGCTGCCTGCCTGGCTAAATACTGGAGCTATGTCGAAAATTCATTTCTCCATCACTCACATGTATGAAATGACATATGAAAACAGACCCCAGGTTGAAAAAAACCAAAGTTCCCCTTTAAGGGGGGAGTACACTTTATATGCCTTCAAAAAATCTAAAAACAAATTTTTAAGTGCTTAAGCTATTCATTAGGTATCAAAGAAATGTTTAGTTAGTGACATACAACAGCTTGGCAAGTACTTGTGCATGGTTCACCATCTTTATCTGCCATTTTCTCAAAATCTGTATTTTTTGGGACAGGATTTTTTAACAGATTGTTCTTAAGACAGTATTTCTTAAAATAATGGATGCTTTTTAAAATACTTTATATTCTGACCACTTAAGATCATTTTCATTCTGGGGTAAAGAGTTATTTATATTGAAATGGTTGCTGTGGCAATAAGAAAAAGAGTTATCCCCAAAGCACCCATTATTTGTTTTACAGTAAGTTACTCTATCAAAAGGTATAAGTCATTAACCCAAAATTTATGGACTCCGAGTAGATAGCATCTAAAGATGGGTCACCGGGAAATGTGTATTGGCATGTTTATGACAAGATTTTGTCCCCAGGGATCACTGCATATAACTTCTGTTAAAATGATAATTTGCAACTCATAAGCTTTAAAATGATGTATAGCATGTTAAATTGGGTCATATCAAACATTGTTAAGAGCCTATACAACATAATGGCTTTGCAAACCTGTGAAATAAGGTTTACTCCCCCCTTAATAACTGTAAAACTAGTGTACCTTACACACTTCCAGAAAGTACTATTGGAGTAATTCAGCTATACATGTTCGACTGCAAACTGCTTCCAAAGTAGAACATTGACACAGAAAGTCACGCACTGCAAGTTGGCAGGATTGGTTCTCTACATATGTTATGTATGAAACCCTGGAAGTCTGAATCAAGGTTTATGAGACTGTCATCATAATGGCATGGAGTTCATTTGCAAATTAATTCTCAATATATATAACAAGGTAAACACTCAGAGAGCGCAGTACTCCACCGAGGCTGCTCAGTCGTATGATTTTCGATGGATGAAATCTTTTTAAAAGAATTTGAGGTCTGCAGTGGTCCGTTTGTAGTAGAATCATAACAACGTGATCGTCAGCAGGCAGCTGATGTAGTGTTCACTTGTAGTCATAGTTACAGTGACGCCATCCCGCTATCTCACAATGATACGGAAATCTTTAACAAATCCGCAGATCCAGATTATAAGCAGCATCACTGCCAAGATCAAATCACTTGGTCCTTGTGTCATTTCTGACCTTCCCTGAAAATTTAATCCGAATCCGTTTGTCCATTTTAAAGTAATGTTGTGAACAGTCAGACTGACAGAAAAACCAATGCCGATCATCACATAACTCCGCCATGTTCCTTGGCGAAATAAAAATATAAATATAAAATATAAAAAAACACCAAAAGGACTTGTGAACAAGGTGGAAAGCTTGAACCTCAAGTTCTGCTATTCTTTTTTTATCGGCTATGATTTGAATATCATACTGAATGCTACCTTTTGGTGTTACTACAATAAAATTCTAGTAACAGGCTTAAGAAAACAGACATCCACCTCCCCCTGTGGCCTTCTGTTAAAGCACCACAACACTGGTTACCAATTGTGACTTCAAGCCCATCATATGCATCCTTCTCCTCAGTCTCTTCTCCTCTCTTGGACGTAGAGAAGGCGGCCTCTCCAAGTCTCCCCTCACAAAACCCGTCACAGATAACCCACTGGTTTGTTATGACAGCTTTACAATCCTGGCATCTTCAATTGGCCATATATGGATTATTCATTGGGGATAAATCCCTGAGACATCAAAGCTGTAGGCAAATTAAATATCAGGAAATTTCTCCTTTTGATCGTCAGATCAGTGTCAGAGCTGAGCAGACTTAGGAACTGGCAGTCAGACTGTACAATAAATAACAGTACAGACAGGCTGAACGGTGAGGCCTCAAACTTTATTAAGTTGTAGATTAGTATCAATATTTTAAATGCATGAGGTACCATTTTAGGGTATTAGATGATGTGAAAACAAAGCCCAAACATTCGTCTTCTTTTTAAGTAGCTGGAACATGAAAACACATATATCATAACCTCAACAAAAATTCATCCATTCTAAACAGCAGAACTCCCCTTCTGTGTCTGTGTCTTGTCCTGTTTTCTACTTTTTATTGCATGTTATCATCCATCATTGGCAAAATGATCAAAGCAGATAAAGTATAGATGATCAAAGGCGAAGAAGAGAATATTTTACTGGCCAGGCAACAAAATAGAATCAAGTCTTTTTGATGCGAGACACACACAGCGAGAGAGATATTATGCTACAGATTTTGATGGTTCAATGCTAATATGACATTGTATGTAAACTTTTTTTTTGTCGCATTCCAGTTGCATTTGAAGTGCGATTACATTACTTTTCATTCTGTCGGTGACTCACTGAACCAAACTCAATACAAAATCTTTTCTTTCCTGTTTCCATTGTTTGTATATTTTAATACATTCAATGGCAAGGACAGGGGTTCATGGCTACTCTGGGACTTTCTAGACTTTACACATCTCATAAGGAGAGAGGACAGGCTGTCTTCATAGGAAGGAAAACTGGCACAACTGGCATTTTCAGCCAGCTGTGAAGTGATTAAACTGGAGGGGACTTTTATAAGAAGTGATCTAATTGAAAATGGCACTTTTTTCCATGGTCAGCACACGAAGAGGCTAAAGTTCTTCTGTCTGCATTTTTTTTTTTAAAAAGTCCCGTTTTGTTCAGTGAGGTGACATTTAGAAAAATACACAAACCACACGTCTGACAAAGCTGTGCAAGTGGAAGGATTACAGACATCAATACAGGCAGAGCAGTAAAGCCAAATAACAGAAGGTGTTGTACACATAGACAATATTACAGGGGAGCTTGAGAGCTTTTCCAGGTTCCAGAAATGTGAGCCAAAAATGGGTCATCGTTACCCTTGACAGTATATTTGGATTGTATGGTTTTACTATATGGCACAAACAATTTTCCCTCAGAGGAAGCCAACCTGGGATGACCTCCGGCTTCTTACAAAACTGCTGGTGAGTGAACAGCTCTTAAAGGGAACGGAGGGTCTGATTTGATTTCATGTTATTCAAGTACACCATGCCAGCTGAAAGTAGTGCATTGCTCGGAGTAAACAGCCACGTCAATGGTGCTGCAATGAGGCTGCAATTGGAAAGAAAACAAAGAAAATTAAAAATCAGAAATAATATATACACTACGGTTCAAAACTTTGGGATCACCCAGATGATTTCATGTTTTCCATGAAAACTCACAGTCGTTCATGTGCTAATATAATTGCACAAGGGTTTTCTGATCATTAATTAGCCTTTCAATACCATTAGCTAACACAATGTAGCATTAGAACACAGGAGGGATGGTTGCTGGAAATGTTCCTCTGTACCCCTATGGAGATATTCCATTAAAAATCAGTTGTTTCCAGCTAGAATTAATAATTAATTTAATGTTCTTTTCATTGGAAAATATATGATTTTCTTTCAAAAATAACGACCTTTCCAAATGATCCCAAACTTTTGAATGGTAGTGCATGGTGGACTCAAAAAAGTGAGGGGATCATCTTCCAGTAAGTATATACTAAACACCTTGATAATCCATGCATAATTACTGGAATTCCAAAGTTAACTACAAATATCAACTTAACAGTGGTGCTAAAGGGAAAGTCAGGGGATCACCGAGGTGATTACGAGTCATACTTTGGGAAACATGCATATCTCAGGGGAGCATGAGGATCACTAGGATTCATCCTTTGGGGATCACGAATATCTGTTCCATATTTGATGGACTAACCAACCTACAGCCATTGACATCCTCAGAACCATGTTTCTGCTGCAGCTAACAAAAATACATCTACGACTTACAGATCAGAACTAAAAAGTGCAGTAGACTGTCATTTCATTATATCACAAAGGCACAGACTGAACTGACAAGCATTCAGCATTCCATGGTTTAACAGCAAGAACATGCCATTGCATTGCAACAGGATAACAGAAATTATCAGCACTGGTGTCTCAGTTTGCTAGAATTGACTCACACATCATAGCATGCTGACTAAAATAAGTTCGCAAAAAAAGCAGAAAACAGGTAGAAATAATGTGCTATTTTTCGAATAAAATGATCAATAATCCGGTTCTACAACATTAGATATACTAATAAAAATCAGACGTTTCCAGCTAGAATAGTCATTTACCACATTAACAATGTCTAGACTGTGCTTCTGATTAATTTAATGGCGTCTTCATTGAAAAATATACTTTTCTTTCAAAAATAAGGACATTTATAATTGACCCCAAACTTTTGAGTAGTAGTGTATGTAATGACTGTTCCGGAATGTTTTTTTCAACTCCATTTTTCCAGTGCCTTCTTGGTCTCCTATCTTCAACATCTCCTGGCTCAGTAGAAACTTAATCCACGTTTATTTTATCCTGAGTATTAGGGAGTCATTGTTTGTACCCTTGCGTGCTGGATGGTCTGTGGGTTTCTCAGAGGCAGTCAGCAAGAGCGGTAACAGATGCCAAGTACAAATCTTGCCAAGGAGAAAGTCGTAAATTACTGTCCATGCAATGTTGAAGCAGCTCCATGCCAATTTCCATTCCGATACATTGCGGTTTTATTGCTTATCTATTCCATGCCCATGGCAAACATTTTCCCAATAATATTTACATCAGCCACGCTCTGGCACGTGTTTCTTTTTCCTCTGTCCTTCTTGTAAATGTTGTGTTTGGGTTAGGGGCGACACCGGTGATGAACTAGTAGATGAACTGGTCACGTCCCAGGAGTGCAGTCTCCCACGCACCTTTTAACAAACTAGGAAATCTCCACATCCTTTCAACGTGTTTCCCCCTATGGAGAATGGTACCAGAATTAGAGGGGCTGGAAATTGTGTTGACCATATGTAAGCTCTGTCGAACAGAAATTATTACTAATAGTTATTATTAGTTTTCTGTGGCAGGATCAACAAAAGAGGAAGTGTGTGTAACCATATAATCACAATGTTGATGGTATCTGTGATACATTTCACAATCAGCAACACCGGTTGTGGTCAATGCAACTCCACGATTCTCTTACTGTAGTTCTGTCTGACATTTAAGGGGGAAATGTAAGCCGCATAGCTAACATTGTTGGAAATATAGAGTAATGTTGTTGTACTGTACATCCATGGGTGTTCACCACTCTGATGGACACATACCAAGTCCTACTTTAAAGGCATACAGTCCAAAAGTCAGCTACACTGAAGAATTGTTTTTACAGGCCATTTTCTTTTCATCTGGGGAAAGTTTGTTTAGGCACCAGTGTCTCAATTAGGTACTATGTTTTGATAAGGTGTGGCTCCAGTAATGTCCTGACTTCAACCTTATCCTCTTTTAAATGATTACATGTTTCCACCATAGAATAAAGTACTTGTGCCCCTACCTCTTTCCTTAAACCGGCTATCTTGCCGTCAGGAACATAACCCACCTTTTGATTTTTTTTGTGATACCTCGGCTGCCAGGTCTTGTTGTTAAGACTCCCAGGCAATAGTGGTTGACTTCTTACTTTCTCACCTCCATAAGAAGTAGAGGCACTTTGATCTAGGCTTAATTACCAACCTAAATATGTCACTGAAAAGAGAGTGTGGCATAACAGTGAGGGAGGGCATGAGAAGCAAAGTCCACATACACTTGGCGGAGTCCACAAAGAGTGCGACGGGATCAATGGAGCTGCCTGTTGGGTGGAGGTAACATAATCTTGAGGTTCTTTTAAAAAAGATCGGGCTGAGTCTATATGATTGACTGCGCACTAACCTCGGGAGAAATGGTAGGGATCTGGCCAGTCAAAACATCACTCTGTGATTATAGAGAGAGGGGAAAGAGAGAGGAGAAAATGAGGGAGAATGTATATTGTGCAGTATAGCATTAGACATAGATGGCTTAGCCTAGACAGAAAACCCCACTTAAACACAAAAGTGATGTCCTTTGAGACTTGAAACCCATCCAAGGACTCTGCTTTCTCTTATAATTAAAGCTATGGCAACCAGTCATGCCAGAGGGTACTGCAGAAAAGCAGGTGTGTTGGTGTAGATTCCGACATTTTTGAGTATAAAGAATAAAAACTGAAGACACAAAAATGTTTCATTACTGTTGTAAAGCTGCTTGTTTGACGAGCACATGCACACCTGTCCCTTTAAAAGGTTGGTCAGCTGTAGGACAATATATAATGATAAAAGCATGCTTTCTCCCAGTGAACTGTTTCCTTTGCTGTTGGAAAGACTTGGAAAAGCTTATCTGGTTTGAAGCCAGACTGACAACAAGCTTTAAAAAATGAAGCATCCATCATTTTTCTTTGGAAGTTTCCAAGTAGCTGTGAGACAATGCTTCATATGCTTCAGTGCTTCACTACAGGGGTAAAGGAGAAAAAGCGTAATGTTGGGAATTATTTAGCATTGCCAAGTCTCACATCAAACCCTTGCATATTTTAGCTGTAATATATGGCTTAGTCTGCTGTGAGGCCAAAGAAGTTAGACCAATTAGATCAGCCAACTGCAAAGTTTGCCTCATCAATGGAAAAAGGCCATTTTTAAAAACTTGGACTGTAACTCGACTCATGATATGAAAGCCCTCCCACAAAGCGCCCTAGATATTGGAAAGCCCACATGGCACTGAGGTGATTTATTTTTTGTTTTGTTTTTGACAGGTGTCTGACATTTTTTCATTCAGCCTGGTTCAAATAGCCACCAAACTAGACAGAGACCAGACTATAGCCATCAATTCAGCACAGAAAAGATCAGGAGTGGGTCCTTTCCTTACACCCAGCAAAAAATGAAAAAATAATCTGAGTGTCTTTGTAACACAGTTCTTTTGAACTCATGATTGATACACAATATGCAACAATTCTTGCATAACCTTAAAGATGAACATTTCCATGTTAACTTTTCTATTGTGGCATAAAATAATCTATCAGTCAGTCTGACACCAAGAGGTGTAATAGCTACATCTGTCCACAATAAACAAAAAAAATATCTTTTGATAAAGATTTTAAAGTTTTGAGATACTTGTGTTTTTTTCTTTTCCACTGGCCCAAGTTTAACATCCTGTGACCCACAAAAGTTTTTCACTTCACACATAAAATGTAAAGTCGACATAATGAGGCTGGAGGAGTTGAAGTTGTAGAGACTACATGAGACTGGTGTTTCAATCTTGTGGAACTGTTGTTTTGTGGAGTTTTCACTCCATTTACTTTCTTTTCCTGTCACTGTTTTTAGTCATTTTCAGTTGCTTTTGCTTTTGTGCTGCAAAACTACATATCTTGTTAGTTTTGGTGCCCTAGCTTAATTGTGTTTCAGGGAATGATCATAGTTTTAGTTCAGATACATCTATTCAAATCCTTTGGGGCTGAATATTTGCTACTATCACCAACATCTGCACCCACAGCGGCTCCAAAGAGGCTGTAGGCTACTGTGCTCACCAAGGTGGCCCTCCTACTTCTCGTGGCTCCTGTTGCTGCCGATGGCCGGGTTTGGGCCCAATACCCCAATGCCCACTTGATTCAACCAGCCCCCACAAGACACCAGCCTACCGGGACAGTATCCGGTATGCCAGATGGCCAATCTACCCCTGCCTGGCACCTATCAGGAGTGATTGGCCTGGAGCTCCAGACCTCCTCCCAGCCCTGTTCCTCCACGCCTCCCACCAACTTCCACTACTATCCAGCTCCACATTTCAAGTGCCTTCTCAGTCATTCATTACACCCCTACAAACTCACCTCTGTACATGAAAATTCCACATTTAGATGTTTCTTCCATTAAAATGAGCCCTCCTTGCCTTAGATTTAATTCTATGCTGTTGTACAGAAATATGAAATCCATGCCTCTCTCTCCATCCACCTCTTCCACTTGATGCAGTTCAAGCTCACCAGCTCCCCTACAGCTCTGTTAAAACACTTAACAACTACTCTAAAATACACAATGGCCAATTGAAATTTAAAAATAATTCAGCAATACATGTTTGAACCAAAAACAGATTCTGAGTAAGAATAATGAAGCAAGTAAGCTACAACTTGCAAGTTGACAGGAGTGGTTCCTTAAATATTTGTTTTTGAGATGGTCACGATGAAGCTTCAGTGTACAAATATGCAGTCATGGCATTTACTCCTTATTTCACTCATGTGTCTATTTGCATATAAAAAAAATACCATATAGACATGTTAAAGAGATTTCAAAAAAATAAAAACAGAAGTGATTGTGCTCACTCATGTCACTCTCTGAAAGAAAACACATTATCTAAATGATCAGCTAGCACTTCAAGTCAGCAATAACTGGCTAATGCGTGAGTTGGACTTAATGAAAAAAACTACTTGGGTTGTCCAGCATTAGGATTACAGAACTAAGCCCACAGAAAAGCAGAAGAGTAGGCTTGTAAGCTGATAGTAAAACCAGTGATTTATGACTTTAATAAATCTGTTGCTGACATTTGGAGAACAGGGGGTCAAATAGAACTTCTAAACAATTATCTAATGTTCTCTGATCTGTGTGCCATTATGTTCTACATCATATTTATAGAGTTTGATACTTTGTGTTATGAACAATATTATGAACTAATGTGTCCCTCTAGGGACTACCCTCTGATAGAATAAGCTGGAATCCGTCCACACAGCGTCTATATTCAACTGTCTTAGGTTAAAATCCCTGTCTCTTAAAAGCCCTTTCCAGACACTTTATTAATGATACTATAAAAATGATAGATGGTCTCCTTATAAAAACGTCACATTCCTACTCAGTCAACCCCCATCCTGTTAGGGTTGGATTTTTAGCCACTTATTTTCTCTGTATTTCCTGTAATATCTGTGTCAGCCTTCAGAAATGAATGATTTAAACACCGGTCATACAATACAGCTGGCTTTGGCTCAACACCTAGTCAAAGGTTTATCTGATTGTAAGACTTGGATGTTCTTTAATTGCAGGTGGATGACGTCTGTACTGCTGAGCTAGGCTTGTGGAATTACTCTTTTTTTCTTTATTGCCTGATATATGGCAACAGTCACACTCTGCAATCTCTGTGAATAAATTATAGGCTTAAGTGAGTGAAGTATTGAGAGAGAGAGAGAGAGAGAGAGAGAGAGAGAGAGAGAGAGAGAGAGAGAGAGAGAGAGAGAGAGAGAGAGAGAGAGAGAGCGCACTGCATTTTTGAGCTTTTAAGCCAGGATTTGCTTGAGCTGAAATATGTAGATGCCTCTTATTGTTTTACAGGACATTCAATATCTTATGCCACATTTGCAGGAGTTATTAACATACAGTCTGTAGCTGAATATGGAACATCTAATTGCAGGCCTTCAGTTTTATACAAAGGATTGATAAGTGTTTTTATGATCTGATCCTGCCCACTCTTTGATCAGATTTCAATATGCAAATTATAGATAATTAGGCTCGCTTTTCAACAAATGCATTGAGTGTCTCATTTGGCTTTTGGAAGGTAGTTATTTTTGTGGCTAGTATAAAGGATCCAAGATATACTGATGGGATCCTCAGCAACATATGAAACCAGCCCACATATACTACCATTCAAAAATTTGGGGTCACTCAGAAATGTCTTTATTTTTTAAAGAAAATCATTCAATGAATCATTTCAATGAAGATAACATTAAATTAATCAGAAATACAGCCCAGACGTTGTTAATGTGGTAAATGACTATTCTAGCTTGACAGTGTACATTACATGACTGAACTGGACATGTACAATTACTCAAATATTGTACTGAAGTACAAATTTGATGCACCTGACTTGAGGATATTAAAAAAATCACAAAATAGTTATTTGGAGGTTTTTAACAATCCTCCAGAGAGAGGTGGAAGATTTAAAGTCAGATGGATTTTCCACTTGTTGGAAGCTTTTTTATAAGGAAGTGCACCCACAGACTGTACATAAAAAACGGAAGTGAAGCCAACGTAGAAATGTAATAAAACTGCATTATAACAGCGTCTCATCTATTCTTGGTATTTTACCACAGTAAATATTGTTCGTATGGGTTTATGATGTCAATCACCACTTTTGAAGACTTTTTGAACACAGTATGGTGTTTTGCAGATTCAAGAGTATTAACAATAAAGCAGGGTATGGTTGAGGGCAGAGCTACTCTTGCTTTTAGTCGTGCTTAACTATAACTTAATACAATTTAAACAGTTGAGTTATGTAAAATTCACCTTTGTTGTCAGGAATGGGGAAATTAGCTATAAAGACTGAAATTGTTTTTCCTATCAGGTTGTCAATGTGTAGATTTCTGTGAAAGTTGCCCATTTTAACATGTAGATCTATAGGGACTGACTCACTTTTATAGCCAGCCTCAAGCAGCCATTCGAGGCCCTCACGTGTTAGTTTAATTTTCCTCCTTTGGAGCCGCCCCACTGGTTTGTGGACTGCCATTCTGCACTCCTAAGTTGAGCACTACATGGTCACCATCTTGGACTTTTTGGAGCCAGAAGTGACCATATGTGAAACAGACAATGGCCTTGGAGAGGAGCGAAGGGTGGAACTGGATGACCAGATATGTCAATCAAGCTGCCACACCCCCCAAACACCACATACATTTCTATTTATTTTTGGAATAATTTTGAAGAAAATGTAATAGAAAAATCACAATGGCATGGTAAAAAGAATATTTTGTTTTTTGAGTGGGACTCTATGAGAGCCAGAGCCTTTTGGATCCATCACCTAGTGGTACTCAGTGGTATTGCACTTTAAGGCACTTCTGCAGTGACTTGACTTTTCAGAGCCAGTTGTGAAGTGGATCTTTCATCCATCCATCCATTATCTATACATCGCTCAATCCTGATTAGGGTTGGCTAGAGTCTAGCCCAGTTGACTTAGGGTGACGACAGGAGACATCCTGGACAGGTCGCCAGTGTATCACAGGGCTACGTATACAGACAAACAAGCACACTCACATTCACACCGATGGACAATTTAGAATCACCAGTTAACCTCAGCATGTTTTTGGACTGTGGGAGAAGGCTGAGATTACCCGGAGGAAACCCATACATGCACAGGTAGAACATGCAAGGTCCATGCAGAAAGATCCCAGGAAGGCGGGGATGCAAACCTGGAATCTTCCAGCTGCAAGGCAAAAGTGCCAACAAGCCACTGCACAGCCCAGATCTTTATACAGTTTATAATTGCACCTGAAACCAGATGACAGAAGGAGCTTAAGCACTTTATTCATTTACTAAATATTATATGGCACTGTATCTGAAAATGTTTAGTCTCTGGATGACAGAGACAAGGCACCTACTTTGAATAACTTACTGCAAACTGTAACAACTAATAGACTCTTTGAGGCTTTTCAGCTGCTCTGAATAATTTTTATTGACCCCTACAGTACACAGACTAAACTGGGAGGACCCAAACACTGTTGGCTCTTAGGAACCAGTAGATTAATTCATTCTTCTTCTTGCCTGCTTCGGCCAGAAACTTTGATAAACACATTACAGATTGTTATCGTTTCCTTATCTAAAGTCTAATAAACTATCAATCACAGAAAATATGCTCTTCCTGCAACTACCACAACGAATGCTCATTCTCAACAAGGCAGTTTTTAACAGAGACTAAACATACATTTCAAAGGCTGGGTGATTTAAACGTTTTTGCATGCAAATGTCCTAATGCAGTGACATTATAAGACACTGCCTTTTCACAAGTGCTGCTAAAGTCCCTCCACATGCTGAGGTTCATTATCGTTACTCTCTGTCACACTCATCTTGGTTGCCTTGTCACACTCAGCAGATTGAATACAACTCATGACATTTTCCCCCACTGCATATTTCATGTAATGAGAAGGCGAGACTCTGATCTGGGTGTCGTCTGTGTAAACAAACTGTGCATGGGAGTAGCTTGTTAGCCAACATCACTCCCCAGTGCTGCTGATGTAAGCAGAGCTATTTTCCAAATTTTCCAGACTCCCTGCTCGCATCTGTTTAGCCTTCAACGTGACCACATGACAGAGAGTCAATATTATTCAATATTTTTTGTAATGACTATAATTTCAGCATAATGATAACATGCAGGCAGCAACAGTTTTGATTCTTACTTGGGATTTTTTTCGTCCTTGAAGCTGTAAATCATGTGGGAATCAATAACCCCGTCCCAACATATTCGCAGAGGATCAGCACAAGCATTTTTTAAGACGTTTGCTTGAATGGGAAATGTGTTTCCAAGAAATCAAAAGCATCTTTTCCAAGAGAGTTCTGCAATTTGTTATTCATCCCTCGCTCGGTCAAAATATTTGTACACGCCCATGAATGGATAGATACAGTGATGGATTTAATATCCACGCAGAGACACTTCAACAGATGCAACCAGTCATCGCTGTAAATGAGAAGGAAACATTTGACTGATCACACCTGCACTGTCTAAGGAGTCTGTGCAAAGAGTCTGTGTGTGTGTGTGTGTGAATCTCTTCTGATGCAAACCCACGGAATGTGTGGGAGAGTGCTGGTTTAAGGGTTTAAGATATGGAGCTGTTAATTTTATGCAGAATGTGGGGGAGCACAGAATGTATGTGCTGGGAGAATTTAGGGAGTTGGTGAAGACAGCAGGGGAGCAGGAAATGTTATGGGTGGTGAAGCAGAAGGAGCAAGGCAGCAAGGGAAGTGCCATGTCTAGAAAAAGTCTGGGTAGTCGAGGGTGTGTTGACTGTAGCAGGCTGTGGAACATTTTCCCCATATGTGTGCACAGTTTATTTTTCATGAGGATGTGTACATGGATTAGTTATGAATGGGGGATAACCATTTGGAATTCAGTAATTACATGACAGTTGCAGCCTTTTCCCTGCCATCCCAGGAGTCAGATTGAAAATTGATATAATTTTGGTTTCTCTGCATCCACTCTACAGGGGTTGTTCCAAAACTGGAGGACATTTGGCCTTCAAAATGTTTGAAAAATAAACCTTCTCTTTTACAGTTTTCTGCTTCATATTCATCAATAATAGGTAATAAACTATTGAAGGCTTGATTGGCTCAGCTTACACGGCAATGGTCCCATTTTTATTCTGTTTTATTTGTTGTTTGCTAACCCTACTCTCGTTACAGTAACAGAGTTGCTAATCCATGCTAATGTTAGCTTTTTCTCAGGAGTAGAAACTAGACTTTTAGCTAGCTGTTGCTGCTGGCCAAGAGGACAAACTTACTGATGGAAAAAAAGTAAAGACAAAAGTAAAAGGAATTTGTCTTATGCTGACAATATGTATATAGAGATTGCATGAGGTACAGGGAGACATTCAATCAAGGCTGACAATGTTATGAAAATATGAAAAATAGTAGAGAGGACATAGCTTTGCTCTGCCCATTCTTTTGGAAAACTATTTGGTGATGTTGATTCTAGTGTATCATGTGACTGACTTTTTTCTTCTTCTACCAGCTAAAAAAGGTTATGCTCACAGGGTTTTTGTGGGACACACGTCCCATGTTATGTTGAATAAAAAAAAGTTCCCGCAATTACAAGAGACAACAATGGAAAAAATAATACCAAAAAAAGGAGGTTTAAATTTCATTTTAACTGTTGTTTGAAATCAATTTGCTCACCAGGGGGGTGGGACAAGAGAAAAATGGCATTTGAGGGGGAACTCTAGACTTAATTGATATTTAAAAAAAAATATTTTCAAACTTTCTTTTCTCTTACTTTTTTCTTTGTTTTTAGATTTGGTCTCAGGAGAAGTAAATTTACACAACTGCACGTTTTAGTGTTTTGTATATGGATTATTTGAAATTTGATGGGTGGGACATAAAATGTCCTCCAGTTTTGGAATGACCCACATAGTGGCCTGATACATGTTAGCTCTGTGTTGGGACCACAGGTGTGGACTTACTAACCTCTAGAGAAGAAATGCAGCTCCCAGTAATATACACCTCTATTTTCTTGGCTCAGATTATTGTTCTGCTTTTGTTGTTCTGATTCGTGATTGTTCCTGTTTTTTGTCTGCTCTCCGCTCATAACGCAATGTTTCTAATAAACCATCTGACGCACCAACTAAACTATTCCTGCTTGTCCAACACTATCTGCACTTGGCTTCTCCTTCCTGCTCTCACTGTGGAGAACATATCAGGTAAGCTGTTTCTGCCTGTTTCCAATTTTTATGCTAAGCTCGCTATCTGTACGGATATGAAGTGGTTTGAGTCTGCTTATGCAACTCTAGCAGCAGGTGTGGCCAGGCTGCCCTTGGCTTCCCAGTTGTTTCCATCCAGCATTTAGTTGTTCAATGGTCTGTCATGTGGTCCTCTATCATTTTTTTGTGAAAAACTATCAGACATCAATACTATGATTATCACTTCCCTACCCCTCTTTTATCTTTTAATAACAACCATTTTTTTCCATCTGCTTCATTTCACGACTATCCTTTGTTCTTTCTGTTTCATCCTCTGAAAACTCATTTTTCATCCTCCATTTGTTTTCCCAATTTTTCTGTCAGTGTTCCCACCTCACTTTCCCTTTTTTTGTTCGGTTCCAATTCATTAAACATTTTTGGCGCTGTAGGAACGAACTTTTCCATTACTGTACCATTAATCACATCATTTGTTCTTTCTCCTCACTGGCATGTAGACACCCCCGCCTCCTCCACTCCCAATACAATTCGTCTTGTTTGACAGTTGTTATCTTGGAAAACGGCAGTAACGGCAAGTGCCACACATAGAGAAAAGTACATGAAAAGGAAAATTGAACAACTACCATCTGAACGCACATGCTGAATTACACCGACCCGTGACCCGTCACAGGATGGGTGCAGAGTCAGTGAAAGCTTTGAGCCCTTGTAAAAACAGGGCAGAGCGGATGAGGGAGCAGCTCAGTCAGTTGGTGAAATTTTGCAAGCCGCTGGATCCGCTGCTGTAGTGGACACTTGCAACAAATGAAACGCCTGTGACTCATCCTGGCCCTTGAATGCTTAATGGTGCAAGCAGCGCTGGCCATCCAAAACAGTTTTTGAGAGTGAACATGTTTTTTTTTCGTGTGTGTGCGTTTGTGTGTGTGTGTCTGTGATTTTTAGGCCAAATGCTGTAACAGTGAAATTACCAGTAGATTTAAATGATTTATTTTGTCTAAGACTCTGCTGAGGTATCCCATGTAGGATCTGGATCCTAGTTTGGAAACCACTTGTGTGGTGCAACACGTGGAGTTCCAGAAAAGTTGAAGTGATAAAACGCAAGAACGCTTTTCAATGGCATCAGGCCGATTACCTGAACTGACCTGATGTAAATAAGAGTCCAACATTTGAGGTGTGCAAGGTTCAACGAGGACTACTTACTATTTGCAGGAATGCCTTGAGTGAGGTCTGAGGTCCACGTGGAATGCCGTAGTGCTATTCAGACTGGAGGCGAACCATATGCTATGCTGTGTGTCATTGTGGGCTAGCATGTCACATTTATAATGCAAGCACTTCCTTGGGCCCACATGAAAAATGCATGGTGCTAGGAACACCAAGCGAAGGCTATAGGACACATTGTTGAGGTGCTGTTAAGGTCACTGAAGAGCAGGCAGCTTTAATTGGGAAACAGTTACGGAAAGGTCAGATGCAGAAAAGTGTGAGAGTTCATATATAAATATTTATGGTGTAAGGCATATGTGAGATGAGAGAATTGAAGAGCCTTCAACACATTTCAATAAAGCACTAATGGTCAATGTTGCTGCTCTGGGAAATGGGTATTGTCTTTGTTATTAGATTTGTATTGGAGGAGTCTCTTGTTTTAAGGACAGCTGCTGTTCATGATGTCTTATAAAAGTCTGCAGAGATTCCAAAATACAACTATTTTTATCCTTTTAATCAGAAAAGCTTGTCTTTTTTCCACTAAGCTGCCACTGACACCCATGTATAGAAACATAAGCAAAGCTCCACTGAAGAGTAGCCATATAGTTCATGTGCAGGATAAGGACTGACTTGTTATGTGCTGGGTAGAACCTGAGCCAGACGGGTGCGGTGTTTCCATAATACTGCCGCATTTTCACTGAGACTGAAGGCGACTGCGTAGCAGGGCCACCCATGTTGTGCCGTGCCGAGGCTTGTACAGTACAGTAAACATGGCAGGGGCCTTTTGGACCGGCTTCTCAAGCCCCTGGCCAAGCTGTCTGTAGTGGATGCCAACCAGAACTGACTGAAAAAAAGAGGCAGAGCTGTCCTATAAGTTAGCCTCGCCAGTGTATTCCAAGAGCTTGCCCAAGTGGATGAAATATACACAGCACTGCCAGTGGAGATGAAAGTAACTGCAGACACGTCATTAATTTGTCATGTTATCCAGAGGAAACCTTCTTTTTATTCTAAATCATGGGTTTGCCTTAAGAGATTCGAGAATGAGTTTGTGATGGATTTTCCCAATAAAGAAAAAATTACTGAGGGCAGAGCAGCTTCAAATCTCTCAAGAATAATAATAATGATGAAATACACCAGTTATTCTTAGTTAATACAGGACTAAGTGAATCATATGAAAGAAAAAAAACTTTTAGCCCAACAGTAGAAAACAGAAAAAAAAAATTCATTTCAGCATAAAAAACATTGTGTCAGCCTACAGATGTACCTGCACTAACTCTGGACAAAGATGGACGTTATTAAGCCCTTTCAGTCCCTGAGCCCCAGGGCTCCTATTGGCCATCCTTCCTGTTGTCACTGCCACCCAGTCAGCGTGGGAAACCACACAAGCTCCAAACTCATGTAATTTCCTGCCTTTTGTAAACACTCCTCTGGGAGCTAGATATTGCCCTGCGCAATTGTAAATATATTGGTCACCGCTGTGGTCAGAACATTTGTGCAACACATGATAATGGAGCTCCATTAAAAAAAAATACGCTGTAATCACAACCTTTTCCTATTTGTCATTCCTGTAAGTGTGTGAGTGTTATAACTACATTTGCACCAGGTGCTCCCACTTCCTCCCAAACTCAGAGCACATAGGCAGCATGGTATACATAATGTAAATTATGTAATGTGTGTTACTTGTGTAACAACACTGTGGCCAAATATGTAAAGCTGTTTTAGTCATGCATATTATAAACAGATTTTAAATACCATAATACTGGAATATTGTTGCTTCTATGGGTTACATGGAACCTGTGTCTTCATGTCATTTTATCTTAGTCCCAATAATGTATTTTCCAACTCAGTTATTTGATAAATTATCTCGTTATTTATATCTTTAATTGTTACACTACCTTTCAAAAGTTTGGGGTCACTTAGAAATGTTTGTATTTTTGAAAGAGCAGCAGTTTGTTTTTTTTTCATTGAAGATAACATTCAGTGAATCAGAAATACAGTCTCAACATTGTTAGTGTGGCAAATGACTATTCTAACTGGAAATGGCTGATTTTTAATGGAATAGCTACACAGGGGTACAGAGTTCCATTTCCAGCAGCCATCACTCCTGTGTTCTAATGGTACATTGTGTTAGCTAATGGTGTTGAAAGGCTAATTGATGATTTGAAAACCCTTGTGCAATTGTGTTAGTGTGAGCTTTCATGGAATGTGTTCATGTATGTGTTTCTTTTTTTAACTAAATTTCAAATGGATTCTATTTTCTGGCAAATTGTATTTACACCAGTTCAAGTTAAAATTGAAATAGAGTTTAAAGTCAAGAGTCCTGATCATGAACCAAAAACCACCTACTATCAACTATCGTGACAATAGTCAATGGGCTTCATGTATTTAGGTTTACCAAAAGATGTGGTTTGGGGGATAATGTCATAATCACATCTCCTGTTACTATTCAAAACCTTGATTTAATTCATGTGGGTTTCATGCACCACAGCCTCAGCCTCAGGTGTTCGTGAAATTACAGACTAGCAGGTACAAGTATTGTCAAAAGAGTCAAAGCGACTGTAATATGATTTTTTTTTTGTATGCAGTTCTGAAAATGCTTTTTAAAGTCATACCCAAAATTAACTCTCGCATTCTGAGCATGAATTAAATAAAATTTCAGACTGCAGTTACAGTACTGTTCAAAAGTTTGGGGTGACCCAGACAATTTCATGTTTTCCGTCACACTGAGACTCACACTTTTATTCACATAATTGCACAAAGGTTTTCTAATCATCAATTAGCCTTTCAACACCATTAGCTAACACAATGTAGCATTAGAACACAGGAGTGATGGTTGCTGGAAATGTTCCTCTGTACCCCTGTGTAGCTATTCCATTAAAAATCAGCCATTTCCAGCTAGAATAGTCCTTTACCACATTAACAATGTCTAGACTGTATTTATGATTAATTTAATGTTATCTTCATTGAAAAAAAATGCTGTTCTTTCAAAAATAAGGACATTTCGAGTGACCCTAAACTTTTGAACGGTAATACATAAGTATTGTGAGCAACAGGCAGTTTGTGTGTATCTCAGAGATGGAAATAGAATAAATGAAATGAAGATAAATAATAATGTTATGTAAGATTAGAATGTTTGTAAACTACTAAATATATATACAATATTAGATAGATAATATAAATCGAGTGGGCAAATTTTGCCCCTCAATCATAGTGTAGAGGGAAATCTGAGAGTTTTTGTAACACATTTTACCTTTACCGCCACTGATTTCCAACTCTGCATGAAACATTTGTCTATAAATTTTAAAAAGAAATTAGCATCAGCCTGATAATGTCGTATGTGGGACTTGCCTTTTATTCAGGGATGCTCAACAAAAACAAAAAGAAAAGAAAGAAAATGGTCCATGCCAGCCTCAGAAATGTATTCCACAAACTCAGGCAGCACTGTTCTGTGACAGTCAGTGGTGACACAGTTTCTTGATTAACTACATTCTGGAAAGATGTCACGTAGGCCTTCAAGCTGCTTTCACACAATACTTGCATGTCAAAAAGCTGCAACAGCTCCTTATAGTTTAATATTGTTTTTAACACTATTCTTTTCCTGCCCATTTTAATTACAAACCCAAGTCATGCATAATATACACCAGAGTCCAGAAACCAAAGTAGACTTCTTATTACTGACTGGACTGTTTTTGTTTTGTTTTAATTGAATTCATCATTTTCCTCCACAATTCATTTCCTTACAATAGCTTTTTTGTGGGTTCATTTATTGGACCGGAATTCTCAACCAGAAATACATTGTGAGATTGGTTTATTCGTAGGGATTAAGTTGGATTAAGTTCCCAGAATTGTGACCTTCTGACACAGAGTGATATGTATAAAAGTCACAGAGGCTACAGTGGAAATTTACTGTGTCTTGGATGTCAGGAATAAGAGAAATTTGATGCATGCACTGCTAAAATTTGAAAAACGTGTGGTCATATTGCAAGTATATGAGTTTTCTTTTTCAAATTCAAAGTCTCCACAACTAGCTTCCAAAGAATGTTCACAAATGTTATCTCATTTTTGGGCTGGATATTCCAACTTGGTATGATTACGTTTTTCTCCGTTCTTTTTCCAGGTGCATGTTATACCTATTGTTGTTTGTTTCATAGCTAGTTTTGCATTTACCTTTCCGTTGAAATTTGTTTTGAATACAAAAATGCAATGTAGTCACAAAAGCAGAAATCCAGTTTACATTTCTGTGTGGCTAGCATGTTCAGTTTTAATGGGAACTCTATGCAGACCACTACAATGAAATTGTGGTGATACATAGATCAGGGAATAGATTTAAAACCATTGCTAAGGCTTTGAGTGTTCCCAGAAGCACTGTGGTCTGTTTTGAAATGTAAGAAGTTTGGAACCACCAGAACTCGTCCTAAATTTTGCACTAACCAAGAAAGAATGGGCTTGGTCAGCACAGTGACCAAGAACCCAGCAGTCACTCCAACAGAGATTACTGTTGCTCTGCAGAGATAAGAAAACCTGCTTGGAGGATGACCACAGCAGCACCTCATTAGTCATGTTTTTACAGTAAGGTGTCGAGAAGAAAGCCATTCTTGAGTGAAAGGTATATGGCAGCCTACTAGGAGTTGGTGAAATGGCATGAGAAAAAAGATTTTCTGGTCTAAAGTGGAAAAAATTGTAACTATTAGGGCACAACTCCAAGCACGATATCTGATGAACACTGGGCACTACCTCCATCCCTACAGTGGAGCATGGTGGTGGCAACGTCATGCTGTGCGGGTATTTCTCAGTGGCAGGGACAGGGACACTGAACAGAACTGTCACAACAGCCAAACATAGAAAATCTGCTATACAGCACAGTGATCTGAGACTTGGGCAACAGGTCAGTTCGACAGTGAACCAAAGGAAGCAGCCAAGACAATACTGGGATTTGAAGAATTTCTGAGTCAACTAACCAGTTAATCAACTGATTGTTTCCGCTCTAGTCTTGAACACACACACGCTACCAGTAAAAAGTTTTAGAATGCACCAATTTTTCCATTTTTAAAAAAAAAAATTAAATTCAAGTAGTTCAAGTCCAATGAATAGCTTGATATGGTACAAAAGTAAGTGGTGAACTGCCAGACTTGAAACGTGGTGCCACCAAATCCTACAGATGTTCCAACTTTTCTTAATTATTTACAACCAACTGTGTCTGCATAAAAGTAGTGTTAGAACACACCTTGGCACCATACCCTTGAGAGCATTATTTGAACAGTATTGTACTGCAGAAAGTAATGTTACTATAAAAATGGTCAGGAAAAGGCAATTAATAGAAGAGAGACAGACCATCATAACACTTAAAAATGTAGGTCTTTCCTACAGAGAAATTGCAAAGAAAGTCAAGGTGTCAGTGAGTACAGCTTTCTTTACCATCCAAAGGCCCTTAGAAACTGGAGGAAACTCTGGCAGGAAGAGGTCTAGAAGACCCAAAGCCACAATAGAATCAGAAGACAAGTTTCTGAAAGTCATCAGGTTGGTGCTAGGCGACTCACACGACAACAGCTTCAAGCATAACTTAATAGTGGTCGCAGTAAGCAAGTCTCAACTGTGAAGAGAAGACTTGGAGTTCCAGTTTTGACAGGTGGAGTTGCAGCAAGAAAGCCATTGTTGAGACATCAGAATAAGAAAAAGAGGCTTACCTGGCCCATGACTGGTTCAGTGGATGACTGAAGACTAGAAGAAGGTATTATGGACTGATGAATCAAAATTTGAAATCTTTGGTTAATCACGCAGGATTTTTGTATGCCATCAAGTAGGCGAAGCTATGGTTCCTCAGTGTGTGACATCAACTATCAAACATGAAGGAGGAAATGTGATGATCTGGTAGTGTATATTAAAATTTGTTTGATTATTTGAATGCTAATCTCGAATCTAGCTTTGGATCGTGAAAGTGAAGTCAGGGCAACGAAAAACACCATTCGTGACGCAAGAGATGCTAATGCAACACTTTCAGACCTGTAGACTCATTCGAGCTTGAATTATATCTAGATTTTCCATCAGATAGCGTGAAGTCACATCATGATCTACGTCTGCTGGTCTTGTCAGCTGTGTACGTGGCTAGGCTTGGGAATTCATGTATAGTGTGCACCTGTAATAGCAATTGCATGGTTGACTACTCTTGTGAAAAAAAGGTGCACATCACTCAGTTATGGTTCACAGTGGGACCTGCAGTACTGTTTTTCTAGCTAAATACACAGTTGTATTTTCTCAAATCTTTTTAGATGTCTAAAACACCAAACAGACTAAACAAAGACAAAATGTGAAAGTGCCACATATCTGAAATAGCACTTTGTAAAATATTGTTGAGTTGCTGGTACTTCAACCATTTTAAACATCTAAGTTTAAACATCAGCCTCAATCCCAGGCATCAGGGTGGAGCAGATTGTCTGGGTGCAAATCATGCAAGTATAGTGCTGTCAGAATGGCACAGACAGCATTCATCACATTCCTCAACAGATGCCACAGACGTAAGACCAGCACGCCTTAGATGCATTGGAGCTGAACCTGGTGCAGGCGAAACCGAGGAATTGAGAGCTGACTGGGGCACTGACAGAGAATGCTTTGAGCCGAAAAATACTGTTAAACAGATTTCTTGCCATTTCCTCGTCTGCTGCGCCATGTAAATGCCAAAATGTATAAACAGAACTGATGAATATATGCATTGATAGATGCAATAGCACGCATTTCAGCAGCAGATTAGACTGCACATGGCAGTATGGAATGTACTCCCAGTAAAGTTTTCCTATTATACGTAATTTCCATGTTGCTATTGAAGTATGAAGTGTTTCTTTCCAGAAGAACACACAGAATAGCCTACGACAGAACAACTTGACAGCATCTTTGTTTGATTACAATAACCAGCATTGAATATCTTGCCATTTCTCACAAAATACAGCACGTAGAGTATTTGTGAATCATTAATCATGCTGTTGTGTCATTACACAATCTTCATATATTTCAGTCATGTCTACATTTTACTGTACTCTATTTGTAAACTTTGCTCTACAGCACTGTGATGAGCTCCTGTGTACTTCACATGCATTTGGGACATAGAACAGATTTGTGTGCACGGCTTGTGTTTGAAGCTCTCCAGCGTGTTGTTATTCTTAGTCTACAAGGCTCTAATTAGATCATTTATACTTTTCCTCAGTTAATCAGCAGTGCTGACCTTTCACAACTGTATCACATTGGAAACAGTGTAAATTTTGTCTCAGGTTGATGTCAGTGCTGAGTTTTTTTGTTGTTTTTTTTGGTATAATTCATCACTGTTCATAGTTTTATGATTCTGAAACAGCAGTATGACATTGTGATAGATGTACTGACAAAAATCCAAAATCCTGCAGCTTTCCAAATCCCAATCCCTCAACTGAACATAGTTTATCAGTACAGGACGTTCTTAAGAATTTTTAATGGGTATCTAACCTCAGTAAACATGAACAGAAGCACTGTGAAAACACAAAGTGGATTTTCTGCCATCATGAACACGGATAAGGCATGTGGTTTGTAAAAGAAAACAACACAAAAAAATGCATTTGCAGAAACTTTCAGCTCCAAGATCTGTTTTTGGGGAACTGAGCAGAAAATCTGTAATAGTAGCTTGGAATGAATATATTTGTGTTTTTCACATTTCATTTTTAACATTTTGTCTCCCTTTTCCTGTTCCTGTCTTCCACTGAGGCAAAACACCAGCAGGAGAAGGATTGTGTTTGATTGTGGTGGACCAAAACCCAGACTACTGACCAATACGTGTTTTGAATCAAGACTCAAAGGATCAGTTTTAAAGTGATGGGGAATGGAAGTAGGCAGTTCTCTGTGGGTTGGAAGCCTTAAAGAGTTCAGAAAGATTTCTGCCAGAAGACAGCCAACTGGATGGCATCTGTGGTCAGCAAGGCATTGCCTTTATTTCCTTGGATCAAAGGTAGCTACTTCTCAAAGTCTGTTTACAGTATGCCTGCTAAAGCTTGAGGTTGGCGGCTTAAACCTGAAATAATAATACATTTGATTTGTAATGCACCTTTCATATAAAAATGCAGCTTTGCTCCCAGTAAGCGGACTTTTCTGAGCCACAGAAAATACATAGTGAGCCAGTTTTTGTTATGTGTATCCTTTTGAGTCAAATATATGCAATTTTGAATAAATGAGGACAACATGGAATTTATGAAAACCAAAGACAGCACACGGGTCCATGGACTGGTTACCAGGAAATACAGAACTGAGTTTAAAATGGAACTATTTGTTGATAAAGCCCTACTACCCGCCACCAATATGTTAACTCCATGTTTGCCTGTAGGCCAATAGGTCATTTTCACATTTCCTCCTCTCAGTCCCACACTCACTCATCAAAACCAAAGCCACAACCACATTAAATCCTTTTTTGCTATTATAGCTACCTCTTTGTTAATCAGCCAATGTGCTTAATCATCAAGGGAGTGGAACTAGTTTTTTTTTAAAAAACTGGTCTCAGGACACATAAATTGACACAGCAACTGCATGTTTAGGTATTTTGTACAAGAATTGTTTGAAATTTGATGGGTGGGACGTAAAATGTCCTCCAATTCTGGAATTACCTTTATGCCCTATTGCATGTCTTAACTTTGTTTTGTAACCCTCCTGTATTTTTTTTGCTGTGTCTTCTCTGATCTTTCGCTCTGTGCCACTCTGTAGGTATTTCTGACTCTGGAGCTGCACAGGTCTGATCTGCAGCTACCAATCCCACCAGTTTACCCAGAGTTTAAGTTCTCTTGCTTGTCGTAAGCAGCTCTTCCTCTGTGCTGTCGCCAGTATATTTGCCTGTAGGGAATGTTTGGATTCTTTGGGTTCCTCTATGTATAGTTCTGGCAGGTCATAGCCTTCATTTAATTTAAATTAGACCGGTATAGAGTAAATGATATTGTAGGTTTTTAATCATAACATTGAAAGTGCTCAGGGAAATTCACATAGTAAATAACAGTGTAGGGTCTTAACCTGCAACCAGCTGTTGCTTCACTTGTGCTACATAAATAACAGTGACTTGACTTTACAAATATGCTTTTGGCTTATGACTTGCGGCTACAATCCACTTTTGGCATATATACAAAGACTTTTTGTTCCTGAATTTGTCCATTATCGGTGTGTGCATACATCCTGCCTTCATTACACAGTAACAATTAGTCTCTGTTTTAGTTGGATTTCCAAGCATATTATTCTATTTCCCATTCATAAAGAAATGCTGTATACAGCTATGTTTCACTGTATCTTGAGGAGGGAAGTATTACCTGCATGTTCATATAACTAAAACAAGCATAAATCATTTTGTAGCTGTTTTAAATTCCACCATTTTTGTTCCACTCAAAGAAAATTTATGTTTGTCTGTCTGTAAATACGTAGTCCTTAGTTACACATTGTTCTGCCAGTCCCAGTCCTTTTTTACTTTTTAGCCATACTTTTTCATTGGATTCTCCTCACTTGATTTGTAGCTTAGATTAGTTAGCCTGACTACAGTTCTGAATGGTTTCCCAAACACTGCATGCATGTTCTTCCCAGCTGGCGTGGCTGTCCAAGGCTTGCTTGTGTATTCTAAGTATGCTGCTCATGACACCAGAGAGCCGGCAGGCTTTGCCCGGGCTTTTTGACAACACCTGGCTCATGTTTAACTGTCCTATAAATAGACTTTCCTCCAAATGCAAACCACCTGGATGGGGTCAAACCACTGTCACACGCGTCCATTTCACTGATTGTCTGAAAGGACAATGTGAGATATCACAATTATGGTGTGTAGTGAAACGCACAGATGGCATGTGTCCACTAGAGCCTCAGCCACACCTGAGGACTCTTAAAACCATGTGGTCTGTGATCACTAAGCACATGCATACAGGCTTTTTGAAGTCTTCTCCTTCACCACTCACTAATGTAAGTTAAGTTAAAAGAAAATAGCTGCATCTACTCTGAATGAATTTTAATCGTCTTGTAATGGTTTTACTGCCTAGTCCTGTATAAGTGATGGCTTTGGGTGGCCTCACTTACACATGAAATGTCTGTGTTTGGTTTTCACTAATTGCTTTCGCATGACTTGGTCACAGGTGTCAGGCAGAGACTTTTGGTAAATGTTTGGCATGGTCGAGTAAGAAAAGTTTTAGAGCCTACCTGGAATAGTTCAGGCTTTAAATAGCAGCCGGGCGTTACCCATTTCCTCTGCCGGCTCACTTGATGCAAACACACATGAACTGATGAATTACAAGTTGACTGGAAATTATGAAGACTTCGAGAAAATAAGAGCAATTTTGCTGTAATTGCCATCAAGCTGTTAGGTCTTCCAGTATAGGCTTCTTGCGTGTTGGGAGTGCGAGTGTGGTGGGAGGCAGGTATTTTTAGAATCAAACTCCTCTGTTCCAATGGCATGGCACTCAAGCACAACATACCTTCTGTGTTGTGCTTTCCTCCTTAAGACAAGTACTCTCCCCTCTGTTCTGTGTGTCGGGCCACTGAGGGTCACTGAGCAAGAGCTATTAATATAACTGCCTTTTGCTGACTCAAGAAAAAAAAAAAGCAGAGCGTGAAATCCGATGTCTATGTCTATGTAACTACGTGAGATCAGCTCTTCAGAATCAGCAACTTACTGGATTCACATGTTGATTTAAAGAATTCACATTTGACAAAGAAAATCTGAAAAGGAAGGAAATTTTTTAAAAATGTAGACTAGCGTTCAAAACATTGGTGTCACCCAGATAATTTTATGCTGAAAACTCACACTTTTATTTATGTGCTAACATAATTGCACAAGAGTTTTCTAATCAGCAATTAGCCTTTCAACATGATTAGCTAACACAATGTAGCATTAGAACACAGGAATGATGGTTGCTGGAAATGTTCCTCTGTATCCCTATGTAGATATTCCATTAAAAATCAGTCAATTCCAGCGAGAATAGTCATTTATCACATTAACAATGTTTAGACTGTGTTTCTGATTCATATAATGTCATCTTCATTGTGGCAAAAAATATCTTTCTTCTAAAAATAAGGACATTTCTAAGTGATCCCAAAATTTTGAATGGTAGTGTATGTACAGTATAGGGTTGTGCTGTTGTCTGTTTTCATTTTGTCCAGTCTTCATTATTGGTAATGATACGATGCACAATCTGGCAGCAAATTGGTGTGGTGGACGGCTTCCTTTCTTTGCCATCTCTAATTTTGATTGTATAAATTGCCAGTTTTACAGCACAGCCGTGGTTATTGACCTTTTTTTGGCTCAATATATCAGACGATCTCATGGTCACATGTGGTTCACACAGCTCATCGACTAGAATAAAGCAAAAGCAGACATATGGAGAATGGAGATAAGGTTTTGTCAGATCACACAGTGCTCTTGTCAGGATTGGCAGATGGAAAACTGAAGTGGTTTCTCTAAATTAAGCAGAGTAGCGTGCTGTAAGCAATGACTGTTGGCAACTGTTTTTAGTTGTCAATCTGATGGTCAGGTAACACAAGTAGTGTTGACCTTTTTTACATACTTTTGCTTTTCTGTAGTCAGCTGTGTCAGTACTGTCCCAGCTATCTAACCTGTCTGTATTTTCAGTGTAATTATCAAAACTGGGTATTCAGGGTCAAGCTATATTTGTGTGTGCAGATGTGCATAAAAATTGAAATCTTAATTTCAAATTTAAAAGAACACAAGCTCCAAGTGAAATGCTTCTCTTAGTTTTGAAAATTGAAATAAAAGATAATTAATAACTACCTAAAAGAGGACATTTCAACATTTATCCTTCAATGTTCATTATCTACTACCTTTGACCCCATCAGGCATTGTGTGGAATGTTGAAAATGTGTATCTAAACCTTAAAACAGTAATTAATAATTTAGTCATACTGAACCTCAAAATTAATAAATCAAACTCATTTTCACATAAAGATTAAGCACTCTCTTAAATGCACTTCCCCATCCCTAGTTCTTACAACTAAAAGAAAGCTATAGACCATTTTCTGAAACAACTACCGGTATACAGTGCCTATCATAAGTATTCACCCCCTTTGATGTTTTACCCTTTTATTGCTTTCATAAATCAATCATGTCAATAAAATGTACCTTTTTCAACAAAAAAAAAATATTGGAAAAAACTCTTTAATGTCAAAGTGAAAACAGATTTCTATAAAGTAATGTTAATGAAAGAAAATTATATAAATAAAAATAATTGTTTGCATAATTATTCACCCCCTTTTTAATTTAATGGTCTAATTCAATAGAGGTCCATCAAATTGTTGCCAATAGTCTCACAATTAGTGAAATGAAGATCACCTGAGTGGTGTGGGTGTGTTTCAAGTGATTGAGTTGTAAAACACCTGTGTCTGAAGGGTCCAGAGAGTGGTTGATCAGTATTCCTGGCTACCATTACACCATGAAGACAGAAGAACACTCTAAGCAATTCAGGGAAAGTGTTATTGAGAAGTACAATTCAGGGAATGGTTACAAAAAAATTTCCAAGGCACTGAACATCCCCCGGAGTTCAGTGAAATCAATTATCAAGAAATGGAAGGAATATGGCACTTGTGTGAATCTGCCTAGATCAGGCCGCCCTCGTAAACTGAGTGACCGTGCAAGTAGGAGACTAGTGAGAGAAGCCACCAAGACCTTTACAACTACTCTAAAGGAGTTACAAGCTTCAGCTGCTGAGATGGGAGAGACTGTGCATGTAGCAACTGCTGCCCGGGTTCTTCACCGGTCAAAGCTTTATGGGAGAGTGGCAATGAGAAAGCCACTGTTGAAGAAAAGTCATATTAGATCTCGACTAGAGTTTGCCAAAAAGCACGCGGAAGACTCCATGGTCAAGTGAAAGAAGATTCTTTGGTCTGGTGAGGCCAAAATTGAGCTTTTTGGCCATCAGACAAGACGTCATGTTTGGCGGAAACCAAACACTGCACATCACCAAAAACACACCATCCCCACTGTGAAGCATGGTGGTGGCAGCATCATGCTGTGGGGATGTTTCTCAGCAACTGGACCTGGAAGGCTTGTAAAGATAGAGGGCAGAATGAATGCTGCAAAATACACTGAAATCCTGGGGGACAATCTTTTTCAGTCTGCAGGAGAACTACGTCTTGGGAGAAGATTTATTTTCCAGCAAGACAATGATCCAAAACATACTGCAAAAGCTACACAGGAATGGTTAAAAAAGAACCAGGTAAATGTTCTGGAGTGGCCGAGTCAAAGTCCAGACCTCAATCCTATAGAGAATTTGTGGCTGGACTTGAAAAGGGCTGTTCATGCCCGATACCCGCACAACCTGACAGAGCTTGAGCAGTTTTGCAAAGAAGAATGGAGCAAAATTGCAGTGGGCAGATGTGCAACACTGATTGAGACCTATCCACACAGACTCACTGCTGTGATTGCAGCCAAAGGTGCATCTACTAAATACTGACTTGAAGGGGGTGAATAATTATGCAAACAATTATTTTCATTTATATAATTTTCTTTCATTAACATTACTTTATAGAAATCTGTTTTCACTTTGACATTAAAGAGTTTTTTCCAATATTTTTTTTTTGTTAAAAAAGCTACATTTTATTGACCATGATTGATTTATGAAAGCAATAAAAGGGTAAAACATCAAAGGGGGTGAATACTTATCATAGGCACTGTATGTAAGAAAGAAAATATGTACAAATAAATGAGTGTACACTGATATATTGATACAAATGTTAATGGCAACAAAAAGAGGATTACTTGCTGATTCTTTCCAGCAGCATTTTTTTCCTGTCCCCCCAAAAATATAAATACGAGCAAATGCATGCAACACATCATCTATAACTTGAGCCAGTCCAGAGCAGCAGATCTGTCTGTGTTAGATGTACCATTGTCATGACACTGAGGAGACGACAGGAGCTGTCAGAATACAGATTAACTCACAATCCCATTCAAAGCAGTCATGTCATTGCACTACTTACTCTTAGTTGATGTGGACAGAAGTGCAGAGACACATACACACACAGACTCACACTCAGCACCAGTAGACACAAACACAAACCTTCGCTTTGTTGTACAAATGGCTGAGACAATCTTTTGTGGCACACAAAAGCACACAGGTATTAAAGATCAAACAGTGCAAGATGTAGGTCAGTACTGAGAGCAGCCGGCACACACATATGGTATGACATACACCTGCACCCACACAAGTCAGACAGGTAGGTTTTACTGAGAAATCATTAGCATTTAAACGCTCCCTCTGATTCCTCCTCTCCTTTCTTTCTCTCTATTTCTTTTCAGATAAATACCAGTGTCATATTCCAACCTGTATAAAGAGTTGGTGTTGATACAAACACACAGAGCTGAGATCTGGAAAGATGGGATCTGGAGATTTTAATAAGGCGAAGCAACTTAAGGTTTTGCTTGATTTCGAAACATTAGTTTCTGCACCTCATTAAAGACTCATATTACTACCATGTGCCCTAGATTTCATCTTCCCAGCTGCTTCAGTTGTCCTGTCTGTTGAAGGGATTGGTTTCAGATTTAGCTGGCTGATACACGGAGACTCCTTCACCTTTATGCCTGTAGAGCTCTCAGAGCCCATATTGGTTTTCACTCTATAGATCTGTGCAGTTCTGTTTTGTGTCAAAGACCAGAAGGAGGAAGACGAAAGACAAAGTTCTGACCACTGGAAAACTTATAACTGAAAAAATCGTATTTGCTTACAAATTAATATTGGCTGGGTTTCATGTTGCTGGACTGATAGTTTGGGTTTGTCATTTGTGTGGCTAACAGATATTCAGACACTAAGAGAAGACATGGTGATAGCAAATTTTCACATGTGCCTTTATACAGACTAATGCTTTCCTAATGTCACTGTGAGCACACTCGTCTGTGGATTATTCCTTTGGCCCACCAATCATGCTGTGATTAATGTGCCTCCCCCACCTTGCAGGACCATCTACAGCCAAAATGAGTACATTTCTTGGAAAAGTTTGGGGCAGCTTAAACCATCTGTCAGGCTGTTCCATGGAAACATGCTCTGACACATCTGTGTGTGTGCTTCATATAAGTGCTTACAAGTGTATTTGAGCAAGTGTGTGTGTCTGCACGCATGTGGTCGGCTGTCACACTTGAATGAAATGGGACATTGTCCTAGTTACAGTCTGATTGGTACAAAAAAGCGTCTGCTGAGGTGTTAAGCTCACTATTTAGACAAGCATACACTTCGAAGTGGACGAAGTTCCATAGTTACCTTTTGCCACGTATGCTGATAATTCTGTACTGAAAAACTGGCTTTTTGGATTTCTGCAGATTCATACAACACATCACTGAAATACAGTGGTCCCTCGTCTATCGCAAGGGTTACGTTCCATATCACGTTCCCCCGCAATATGGTGAGGGGCCACTGTACCTGCATGTATCTTATCCTCATATTAGTTTTTACAGTTGTTGCTGCCTGATGCTGAACAACCATGTGACAAATTCAGCAACTTGTAAATTTTTCCTCTTTGACTTAGTGGCAGCACTTATTTATATTAATCATTATGACAACACGGTTGTTACAGTATTATAGCGTTCATAAAAGTACATGTACTTCAGCAGTGATGAGCTTGTTGATCATCAGTCAGTGAAAAGAATACATATGTCACATAAAAGAGTTCAGAGGGATTATTACAGGTTGAGGGATTTTCATAGCCTAGCCGTGGTAGACCCATGTTCTGAAGGCACAAGGGTCTAGGGCCGCTTGACAGGGAGGGAGGCGGGCTAAAAGGTTGTCTTTCAAATCACTCTGCAGCAATTGGGTAGGTATACAACCAATCAGCACAACGAATAGGCTGACGGAGTTCCTAGAGCGCCGGCGGATTGTGGCTAAGTCCCATTAGCTTCCCAATCAGCGGAGCCAACTGGTATATTAAGGATTTGCCATATCCCGTCGGCATAAGTCCAAATACGTCTTTCTTCGCAATGAAACACTTCAGTGCCGTCCTTTGTTTATCTTTCAAGTTGAATTTTAGCTTCAAATCTTTAAGGGCTGTGGCCAAAGCCGAGTTGAAAGATAACTGTTTACTGTGCGCCGGTTGTTTCTGTCAGAATCGTCGCGCCTCTGTCGTCACTTAGTTACGACCGCCTTCTGACTCTACACTTCATGGTGATTCGTCCGGCCAGTTTTAGGAGAATCCAACCTCAAGCCTTATGGAGGGTAACTAGACCCACCCTGGCAGAGAATTAAATTTGTTGCTGTGGGTTGTCTAGCGCGGCTAGGCTAGGATTTTCACCTGCAGGCTTAAAAAAATCATAAAGCAATTCATGGAAACATAATGAAACTCACCCCTCTTGAAATTCCACTTTCTGCAGTGCCAGAAGGCAGACCTAAAGCTGGGCTCACACTACAGGAGTTTTAAATGACTAAATTGCTAACTGATTTATATATGCGTGATGCAACCCATCACGCACATAAGGAGAAGGATGACTGATATTTTTCTCTCTAATCCCAGGCATGCTCTCAGTTCATTATTTGAAGTAATAGTGCAATCACACATTATTAACATGCAGCTATGAAGATTATCATGTCAGAGGGAGCAGAGCACCACCTTGTGATTTAATTGGGAAGTAGATGAAAACAAAATGGAGACTGTGGAGTAGCAACTTGTTATAACATTAATGACACTTTGCAGTGAGAAAAAACAAAAGCACAATGCTAAATGAGTCTGGATGAGGAAATAGTTAAGGTGAACATAGTTTGTCTATTCTACAGCAAGAACTAAAGATCAAATTTTATTCATCTTGTTTTTTAACTTTTTTTTGTCTTATTACCTGTTGCTAATATTAGCCTCACAGGTTTAAAAATTTGCTTGGTAACATTGTCTGCTGAAATATCTGGTGATAATTGGAACCATCCATCCATCATCGATATACCGCCTAATCCTTATTAGGGTCACGGGGGTGCTGGAGCCTATCCCAGCTGACTTAGGGCAAAGGCAGGGGACACCCAGGGCAGGTCGCCAGTATATATATACAGACAAACAATCACACTCGCATTCACACCTACCTCAGCATATTTTTGGACTAGGAGGAAGCCAGAGTGCCCGGAGAAAACCCACGCATGCACAGGGAGAACATGCAAACTCCATGCAGAAAGAACCCGGGCAAGCCGGGACTCGAACCAGGGATCTTCTCGCTGCAAGGCGAAAGCACTCACCACTAGGACACTGTGCAGCCCATAATTGGAACTATCCAGATTTTAAAGCTGAGTCTGCGAGCTGTTTGAGAGACGTCAGACTGAATCTTATTATCTTTCCACGTCACTCTTTAATATTGATATAATTAGTCGAAGGGATTACAGCAGATATTTTCTTGATTCTTCCAAATTTGGCACAAAACATGCTCCAGCAACATAAGGTTTTAATCTTGACTTTTAGCTTTAATTTAGCTAGTGCTGAGCCATTGATTAATTTCTAATCAACATAAGTCACGATATGAAGTAATGCAATCAGAAAAACACCACAGCTGAAGAATGTAGAATATAAATATTGCAGCATGTCTGAGTCACACTAATTCAATTGTATTACAAATTCCTGTCGTCCTCCCTGTAGGACAGTCAAACTTTAATGGTACCTCGTGTAAAGCTTAGTCACATCTTTTAAATCTGTTACGCAGTGACCTAAAGCCTGACTTTTTTTCCAAAAATATATATCTCAAATAGCAACATCTGCCAGAAAAATCTTTTATGTTTTCCCCTAATCATTCAGCTCCGCCTTATATACACAGCCAATAAAACATGCTAATTTCCAGATCTGTAGCTCTTTCACAAACCCCATAGCTGTCCACATGTGTGAAATGCTTTCACTTAAGCAAAAATGTACTATACTTTTGCTTTTCCAATATTCAGCTCTTGTCAAACATGGCTTTACTGAGTTACTATCTCTTTGAAGGTCTTATTCGTACTCAGCAAGACATTGCTGACATCTAACAAGCTGACAGAATCATTTGTACACTGCAGAGAGGTCAAGCAGCTTTTGGAAAGACTCCACAGGCAGGCCTCTACCCTTTCAGGGAGCTGAGAGATGGAAGAATGGAGTTACACTGGAAAGAATGTGCACGTTTGTGCTTATAGTGGAGAGGTAAAATGGGAGACAGGAATGAATGCTCGCGTCCGCCCATGGACCATGGCTCCTGACCCTCAATGCTTATGTGCGATAGCGTGCACAAAGAATTTATGCATAAACGAGTTAGAGACAGGGCGGGCCGGGTAGAACATGAATAAATTGACAGACAGACATATGACCTGCGAGTGGCTGTGGAGCCGTTTGTACAGCCTCGCCTTTTATTGGTTTCAGTTTAAGCCGATCTTTGACTCTACACACTGGTCTCATTTAGCCCAACTCATGCTAGGTGTGGCACAGTGGCAGGCGAAAGGAAACCAAAACCAAATGGGCCCCGGGTTTGGCCCCTTAGCTGAAGCCGCCGTTGGTCCCTCCAGGAGCTGGCTGCTGTCTAGTGGCTGCCCAGGAAGAAAGGAGTGTAAATCAGGCTACATAGGCGTGGTCCACCGCACAGCTCACCACTGCAGAGCCAGCCACATTGTAGATTGGCAGAGGGACAGTGAGCAGACACAAGCCCCATATCCTAACATGCAGTGAGAGGTTCACAGGAGGTTGGAGAGGCCAGCTGTATGTGTTACTGTTTCTCAGGGCATTCGCTTCTAACGAAGAAAGACACCTCTGGCAAAACAAATCGAGTTTAAGAGTCAGGCAGAGGAGGGGGCAGCAGCAACACCAGGGCACAGCGAGTGCACTGTGCCAGTACCATTGGAGGTTTGGAGCGCTAAGAAAACAAGCGCCATGACCGAAACTTCATGAGGCGAGCAGTGAACATGCAGTCTGGGAGGAGGGGGAGGAGAGGAGGCGACTGAGTGCTCTGCCAGCCCTTAGATTTAAACCAGAGCTCTTGAGTTTGTTGACTTTCTCGTAAGAAGGCAACAGTCATGCCAGCTCCGTTTTAATTCACATGGCTACTTTGCATGAGAGATGGTGAAAGCGAACCTTTTAGTACTTTGTAAATGAGCCATTTGTTTTAATTTCCCTGTTAGTGTGCGTGAGTATTTGTGTGTGTAGCATGGACTGCTTAAAAAAAGGATATCAGAGTGTTGAACAAGTCTAGTTTACATCAACAGTAAGTTCATCTTAAGTCTTGTTTTTCTCTACTGTCATTAACTTTACAGCAGAACCATGTGTCGTGTAAAGCAGCAAACAGTGATGACTGAAGACAAAAGTGTGGTTTTGTGTAATGCAAATGTTTGTTTGCATGACAAACACAAATTAGATTACATTACATCACAACACACATCTACTTATCCATCCAAAGGTCATGTTTGACAGAAATGAATCAGATGAAGCTGATAGTAGTTTTGACCTGCGCTGCGTTTATTATTGTCACCATGTTTAGTTAAAATTATGCAATACTTAAGTAGTTGTCTGTATTTTGGGTCATGCTGAATGTGAGTCAGGGAAGAAAACCAGTAGCTACATGCTGACTGCCGGTTCTTTGTAGTGAAAACATGCATGAGCAACAGTGATGAGGATATAAACCAGAGACAATGAAAGAGATCTGAAACTTGAGCATCAAGTCAAAACCAAATTTTTTTGAAAACATGGTGGTATTTATTTTCTGTGGCACCAAAGGGAGCAAAAGTATTGTTGTATGTTGATTACTGCAGATTGTCATTTCTCCAGAATGCCATCTGCGAGTGCAGTAAGACAACATGTCCCCTGTAACTTGTAGGGAAAAAAAACACCTTCAAAAAATGTTCATGTTCACATCAAAGTTCTCGCAAGGAAACCAGATGAGTGACACTGAAAACACAGCATAGTGTGTTCTTTCAAATAGTATTTATTACCTCAAGGCTAGTTCTTACTCTGCCATGGAACGTAGCAGAGTCATGTGACAATCGGCATTCATTTGTCTGTTTGTCTGTCTGTTTTGTCAGTGATGCGACTTATAGCCTGGATCCACATATTGGTTAAAGATTTCTGTATCATTGCGAAATAGCAGCATGGGTCACTGTAACTATGACAACAAGTGAACACTACATCAGCTGCCTGCTGACGATCACGTGATTGCGATCCTACTACAAATCGACTGCTGTGGACTTATTGGGACTTATCCATCAAAAATCATAGAAAGTATAACTGATTAAACTGTGTGGGTGTTTCCGAGTCCCATCAATTCCCGCTGCCCGCTACATATTTAGGTCATGCGATTCAGTGCCATATGCATAACGTACACATGCATAACACACGCCTGTGCTCAGCGCAAGGTCGGTTTGTTTGTAGGTAAATCTATATTAAATGGCCGCATTCCATGTTGGTGTGATTTCTGATCATCAATGACTAACAAACAAATGCTGCATTTCTAAAATAAAATGCTGCGTTTTTGACAATACTCCGACTTCCTCCCACAGTCCAAAAACATGCTGAGGTTAACTGTTAATTCTAAATAGTCCATAGGTGTGAATGCGAGTGTGATTGTTTGTCTCTGTGTTATCCTGTGATGACTGGTGACCTGTCCAAGGTGTCCCCTGCCTTCACCCTGAGTCACCTGGGACTGACTCCAGCCATCCGTGACCCTAATGAGGATTAAGTGGTGTATAGATAATGGATGGATGGATGGATTTCTGACAATGCCATATGGGTGAATGAACAGCCTTGGTGGAGTACTGTAATCTCTGAGTACTTTTCTAGTGTGTCTGTATTTTTGTTTGTTTGCATTCTACTTTTTATATATCTGGCAGCTGGACACTGTAGTCAGTACTAGTGATGTGCCACCATAAAATGAATATGTATTAGTCAATTTGCTTATCTTTTTTGGCACAATATTGTTTAAAATAATAGTATTGTATTTTTATTACCAAAAGGCTTCATTCTCAGTTTTGTGAAATTAGAGTTATTTCTGACAGACTTTCATTTCATTGATTTATTTATGCATTCATTTATTTTGCTGTGACATCAAAATTGGTATCCAGAATCATAGCATTTCAACTGTATTGATACCAATTACCATATTTTCTGATAGAATGACATCCCTACAGGCCAACATAAGCATTCTGACAGAGAGTTTTACAAAAGATAAAACTGATCAGCTCATACAGATTTACAAAATAAACAGTTTAAAGGAAAACAACCAACAGACCTGGTTTTCTAATGGCAAATAACCGACATGTCATTCTACCATTCTTCCACCAGGTTTACCTTTAGTTGGTATTTGTGCAACACAGCATCTCACTCCTTGTAGATAAGAGAACAAGCACCCACGTAAAACTTCACATAAAAATATCCAGTTTGCTCTGGAAACGGTTTGTGTCACAGATTTGAGCTGATTTATTATGTCAGTATTATAACCAGTCCAGGCATATTTTAACTTTTATTATTTAATGTTTTGTTCTCCTCAGCCAGCTAGAGTTGTAGCTTGGTTTTGTATTACCACAGCTTGTCTCTCCGCTGCATATCCAAGTAAAAAATTTGATTGTGAAACATGATTTTAAACAGAGGGTTTGGCAACGTGTATAGAAAAATACACAGCTTTGCTAAGTCGCAGTGCTAATTATCATCAACAACAAGCACTTTATAAAACATTCAGGTAGCAGCTTCTCACTTCAAAATTAAACTCTTTCCACCAAATGAAACAAAAGTAAACTTTGTCTGTTGGCTGGTTTAAATGCTGTCTGCGGCTGGTGTCTGTACTCAAAGCTCTTTTCTTAGGGAACAGATTCTACTGTGTAGCACCACTGTGCTGGTATTTATGTAATTTCAACAAATCCAGTAGAATCAAATCTCAGTAGTACTGCATTACATCAGTTTCAAGCATTGTATTCTCACAGGTAAACTTTGATTCATGTCATATTAATACTTTCATTTTCAAAACATTGTACTTAATAACAAGGTGCTGATAAACCTGTATTAGGCTTAAAGGACAAAAATATTTCATTTAAGACTATCAACAATTATAGATCACTTTTAAATCACCTCTTTTTAATAAAGAACAGGGGAAGATCAGGTCTGATATAAATTTAACCACTTTAATTTAGGTACAGTGTAATAATTTTAATGTTAACACATCAATGAAAATGACACACAAATTTATAAATTTACACAACAATAAAAATTAACAAAGGACAAAGACAAAGGAATGGCCAAGCAAGGGAAAGCTTATTTAGAGAGCAAACTCTGTTAAATGACATCTTGCACTGAAGCCTCTCTGTCCTACGTTTTTATGACAATGAGAGCCTCTTCTTTGATTTTCACTTAAATCAATCTCACTCAATTCTCCCTTCTTGTCTTCCACAATATATAATCACGGTTTACAATAAAGAAAATTAGGGCATATTTGCAAGTTACGCTACCGCTCCTAGCTCTAAAATTTAGTAACACTGTTTCTAAGTTAGTGAGAGATGGGCAGGCGGCTTGCAGGCATTGTACCAAACCATCGTGATGAACAGAGAGCTGAGCAGCAAGACAAAACGATTTACCACTCCATCAACGTTCCAGCCCTCACCGATGGTCATGAGCTCTGGGTAGTGACCGAAAGAATGAGATTGCGGGTACAGGCGGTCGACCTGAGCTTCCTCCACAGAGTGGCTGGGTTTAGCCTCAGAGATAGGGTGAGAAGATCAGACATCCGGAGGGAGCTCGGAGTAGAGCGTCTGCTCCTTCACTTCAAAAGGAGCCAGCTGAGGTGGTTTGGACATGTGATGGCTCCGGGGAGTTCTCCTTTGGAGGTTTTCTGAGCACGTCCACATGGAAAGATACCCTGGGGTAGACCCAGAACCTGTTGGGGAGATTATGTATCTACCTTGTCTGGCCTGGAAACACCTTGAGATCCCCCAGGAAGAACTGGAAAGTTTTGTTGGGGGAAGGGAAGTCTGGAATGCCCTGCTTCGTCTGCTCCCTGTGCGACACGACCCTGGATAAGTACAAGAAAATCGATGGGTGGATGAATGTCTCCAAGTTTCTCAAAATCTTGAGCTGTTCCAACTTATCAATTCAAGAATGCATTAGATGCAGCTCTCAGATTATCCATGTTTGGTATGTCTTTAAGTTCAGTGTATTTTACCATTTTTTAGAAGCAATATTTCTTATGTTAAGTTTCCCTCAAACCCCACAACTCTGACATTTGGCTTTAGAAGAAGTTTCAAAGTCCGCCACTTAAGAGACCTTCAGCTCCAGAAGGGATACCCAAACAGACAAATGCCTTAAAATGGAAAGCAGCAGTTGCACTAAAGTTGGAATGTTTACAAAAGTAGCCTTGTAACCACAAATCACTGGTGTATATACACAGCCACAACCAGCCTCACACATAGTGGTGGATGAACATGGAGGCATCATATGGCTCTGAAGGAAGACGCCATGGACAACTGGATGACATCAGCGGGGTTGATCATAAGGCATTATGATGTAGAGAGTTCACTTTAGAGAAAATGAAGAATCACTGCTGACTGCTGTGTCCTTGGGGACAGAAGCAAGGTCACAGTGACTGGCAGATATACATGTTTAACAGTGAAGAGAAGACAGAGGACAATGAACAAAAGCTTTTATTTTTAACCTGAATACTGCAGAACAGATCTGAGCCCAGTGTATGGGAGTCCAGCTCTGGCCAGTTAGCACAAGATACACAACAGACAAACAACAGAAGATGAAATATGAAGATAAGTTTCATGCTCATAAGTTACTTCATACACAGCCGTTCAAAAGTTTGGTGTCACCCAGACAATTTCATGCTTTCCATGAAAACTCATACTTTTATTTGTGTGCTAACATAACTGCAGAAGGGTTTAGCCTTTCAACTCCATTAGCTAACATAATGTAGCATTAGAACACAGGAGTGATGGTTGCTGTAAATGTTCCTCTGTACCCCTATGTAGATATTCCTTTAAAAGTCAGCCATTTCCAGCTAGAATAGTCATTTAGCATATTAACAATGTCTAGACTGGATTTCTGTATTCATCTTAGTTGATTTTGATAATTACTAATAATTTTTAGAAACCTGTTTTTGATCAAAACTAAGAGAAGAAAAGGTTTGTTTTTTAATCAAAGCACTTTACTTTGAATTACTCACTCAGTGGAGTACAAATAATTAAAATTTAGTCAATATTGCATTTGCAATACTCCACTAAATTACTTTCTTGCTTTTCTCCACTGAGAGTGAAAAGGCTATAGGAAGTTTTTTGTTTTGTTTTTGTTTGTTTTTTTTTCTGAGCCAAACTATTGAGACAGTGATGTGTAAAGTACAATCTTTCTATCTTGAGGTGACTCTGGTTCATCATTTTCACCACCCATAAGGTTGTGTTTTTGGGTCCAGTAACAACCTGCGATTGACATGTGACCTGTTGTGTGGATACATTATCCCAATAATAGCATCTGATCCATGGGCTTTTTCTTTTACACCTGGCAGTAATAAACCTGAGACCTGAGCTGAGATCTGATCATCTGATGTGAGTCAGACCACTTTCAGATCTGGACGATGCAATTGCATTCCAATGGCAAAGTGTACTGTGTGCACTTATACTTTGCATTAATGCAAGTTTTTCTGTACCCAGACAGGAAATCCAGATTGCACAGTAATGCCAGCGTGTTTATCTGAAGTGTGTAATGACACACATGGCAGTTTTTCACAAAATGCAGACTTCAGAGCATTTCCAAGCAGGAAACAAACTAAAACAAGCTCAGATATTGTGTTGTTTATTGTCACTGGCAGCAGCAAGATGTCCTCATGTTATTAAGGTACGATGCTATCACTTCTTATAAAACACTAGCCTAGCCGCGCTAGACAACCCACGGCAACGAATTTAATTCTCTGCCAGGGTGGGTCTAGTTACCCTCCATAAGGCTCGAGGTTGGATGCTCCTAAAACTGGCCGGACGAATCACCATGAAGTGTAGAGTCAGAAGGCGGGCGTAACTAAGTGACGACAGAGACGCGACGATTCTGACAGAAACAACCGGCGCACAATAAACAGTTATCTTTCGACTCGGCTTTGGCCATAACCTGTAAAGATTTGAAGCTAAAATTCAACTTGAAAGATAAACAAAGGACGGCACTGAAGTGTTTCATTGAGAAGAAAGACGTATTTGGACTTATGCCGACGGGATATGGCAAATCCTTAATATACCAGTTGGCTCCACTGGTTGGGAAGCTAATGGGACTTAGCCACAATCCGCCGATGCTCTAGGAACTACGTCAGCCTATTCGTTGCACTGATTGGTTGTATACCTACCCAATTGCTGCAGAGTAATTTGAAAGACAACCTTTTAGCCTGCCTGCCTCCCTGTCGAGTGTTCCTAGACCCTTGTGTCTTAAGAGCTGGGTCTAGCGCGGCTAGGCTAATAAAACACTAGAGTGCACAATAAATCTTCCTCAAACTCTGTGTATACCTCCCCCCCCCCCCCCCCCCCCCCCCCCCCGGATGCATCATATTCCACATGTGGAATCAGGAAACAATTGATGCAGTGATTTTTTAAGCATTTGCATTAAAATCATGCTTCCCATGTTACCATGCAACACATCCAAGTGAAAATTAAAAAACCTCAGGAAATAAAACTTAATATAAGGTTAGGAAAGAGCTGTTGGTGTGTCTCTGCATTTTAACAGACCAGTATTTTTACAATCTAATCAATTTCTCATTATGATGTGGGTTTATTTTGATTTCTGAGCCAAAAAGTTAACACCTCTTTCACAGCTTCTGCCAAGAACTAAATGAAGTTCTCATTTTCTGCCAAATACCACCAAAGGGGGCTTAAGGAGGCTCATTTCAATTAACTTCCATTAATGTTAACTTTTTACCCCAAAGTTATTAAAAACTTTGGACAGTCTACTTTCATTTGAACACATGACGATAACTGTTCATGGCAGTTATTTAACTGATGGTTCAGCCACATTTTCCACACTTCAAACTCTGAAGAAAGCAAAACAAATTCTCGGCCTTTTGGTTTTGGTTTACTAAGTGTTTACTTCTCATGTGCCAGACTGACAAAATAATTGGAGATGAGCACTGACACAACTTGAGTCATTGTGAATACAAGCTGGGAGATTATCCCGTTGATCTTGACCTTTTGAAATGGGCTCTCCAGCTCCGACATGGCCTACTGGCAGGCCGCAGATTGCTAAACAGAGCCCTGGATCATCCTCAGATTGAGACTGTATGACTCCTGCACAGGACCATCCTGCCAGACTAACTTTCTTTCACCAGCTTCAGACTGTGCCCCATCTTTGGCACTTCTTTGGCTTCACCCTAAACCTGATGAGCGGGCCAGGGTTGTAAAGACCTCCCTGCTTGGCGATTCTGGGAAAAAAATATTGTGTATGTCCCCACGAGTTCTTCCAAGTTTTGATAGGAAGGCACTTCACTAGAGTGTACCTGTACACTATATAGCTCAGGTAACTACAACTATATACTCTAAAGCTGAACAGCTGAAGAACATTTAGTGTCTGCCAAGTTTTTACAGATACACTTTTGTAAACTTAAAGAGAGACATGAGTGCAGAAGACTTAAGGTCCCAAACTGCACTGTAATCAGCTTCAGAAGACAGTCTAGTAGATAAGACTTCTATAAATATTGTCTGAGTATATTTAGATTGTCATGTTGAATGAAGGTACCAGCATACTAGCAAGCTCCAGTGTTAGTGTAAGGCTGATGGAAGGCAAGAATGAAAGCTCTATACAAGGCCTTTATGGTTCAAAGACCCTGTTTTGTGTCAGTGACATGATTGTTCAAAGTCTCTCTGCTTGCCAAAACATGTATTACACTTGTTGAAATGAATATATGAAGCGTCTTTGTTACACAAGCTCTTGCACGTTCATGATGGAGTAAAACTACTGACCTAGTACAAGGAGGCGTTAGAAAACTATCACAGCATGGTGTGTAGTCTGAAATGGGCCTGGATAGTTGATCTAGAAAACAAAACAAAACTGACATTGTGACTTTCTGACCGACTTTATTTTTGTATCAGTGATATGTTTGATATTTGTATTACTTCATACAGAAATCTGTCTATGAAGTACATTTTTAGAAATGCCTTCAAAAATGCTGTAACTGTTGCTAATGTTTAAAAATATATATCTCATTCATTGCTGTGAGCCTTACCATTGATTAAAGCCTACCAAATCAGAATAGTTTCAGTCTTTCAATTTTAATTCTCAGTGACATAGGATGTTATGCTAAAATTAGTAAACTGTAAGATTAGAGCCCAGAGTCGCTCTTTTCCCTCATCTCATTTGTAGTTTTATTGTAATTATGAAACTACATTGAGACGTTCATATGAAACCGATTAGTTGTGTGTCTGTTGTTCCATCCATGATGTGTGAATCATGTCAGTTATTAGTCATAGTGATCTTTCTGCACTGAACTAGCGATCTTAATCTGCTTCAAGATCATGACCAGTTGTTCAAGAATCTAATTCTACATGTCAGTCTGTTAGCCCGAGTCTGAATTGTTCCACCAGCGGTTTTAAACTATGTGACAAAAAGTTTCGCTAGTTAGCATGTTTTGACAGTTAGCATGTGCCAGATTTACCCTAACTCTCGCTTTCACTGCCTCTTGTCCTTCCCTCTCCCCTCTCGGTCCCTCTCCCACCTCCCATGCATGGGGACGAATGTGCACAAGCTCGACTGTACACGGGACACACTTGAATAGTGTTGAGCTGAGCAGTCCAAGCCACTGTCTTTGTTTCCAGTTGACAGAGCCAGGGTTGTGTATAAACACCAGATTTTTTTTTCAGCACACACATGGAATAGACAGCTAGCAGACCATGAGGAGATATTCACTGAATTTGACAAAAAAAAAAACTTTACTGGATTAAAACCACTGACTTTACCTTTAACCATGTATGTCCACTGGCACAGACTGTGGTAAGTATAAACCAAGCGAAAAGTAATGGATCAATGAAAACAGAACATTCTCTGCTTTAGTGCAGGCAGGTTTCTTGCCAAGAATGCAAATGTATTTACTTTGACTGACTTTAGTTGCTCTCCAGTGTGTTGGATATTCACTCCAGTGCTGCACGTACAGCACAAATGCAGGCAAATGTATTTACTACAGTATTGTTTATTAGATTTTACCGAGGTAAACTACATTAATCCGCTACCACTGCCAGTCTGCATTCGTTTTCACAGTCCAGATATCAAATATATTGATTCGTGAATCATAGAATATAACATTTTTTGAGAACCAGTGAATTATCCCTTTGAGTTAGACTGCTTTGTTCTTGGACTTTAGCTCTAATGTTCATCAAGACATGCTTTTTTATTAAAGTAATTTAATTCGGATGTAACATCTGTGGGAAAAGGTCTTTGTCCACTCATAGCAAACTCATGAGCGACCCATGGGATTTCTAATAACGTAAATATTAAACTTATTATCTCTAAGACAATAAATACCCTTCATCTCAGTTTTGTCCATACCGACCTGCACAAAAAGCAAATACTTTGCCTCATCACATCATAGGAATATGTTAGTATGTTTGTGTTTCCATCTGTGCAACAACGATTATCAGTTAATCACAATCAAATTTTGGCTCTAGATCTACTGTTGGATAAAGACAAAGGGTGTGTGTTAGAGCAGTATTAGTGTTCAGCCCTTTATGCAGTTTACGGTAAACGCTTAAATTTTTCAGAAATAAAGAAATGACAGAACAATTCGATTTCAGCAATGACATCAGATGATGTTTTCTAGCTGCATCTAAAGAGGAATTATTTTCTGATTAATAGGGTTGGGCTTTAAGATCCACTTCCATCTTATAAATGATTTCCAAAGTTCAGTTTCAAAGAGTCATTCCAAAGTTTAACTTTGATTCTCCTCATTGGTTTCGAAATTTCACTAGCTAGTTTCAAAACAGTGTCTAGCAAACACCTATTGTATATCGACACCTAATGTACACACCTAACGTATATGCTTCCCATCTTCTCAGTCGTTGCTCAGTTGCTTGTTTAGCAGGCAAACAGCACAAATTGTGTGATTATCTTGTTCCAGTCACCTCCATTACCGTTACAGTAAAGTTGTCACAGAAAACAGGAAATTATTCAGGAAGCCAGAAGAAAGTCGCCATGCTTTTGATTACTTTATCTACGTCTGTAGTTCTGGTCACGATTATCTGAGAGTTAGTTTATCACAGTCAGAAACATAAAGTGTGTATTTCTCTCTCCTTGAGGATGGAAAATATTTTTAACAAAAAATGGTATTCCCTTTTACAATGTCAATATTTGTTCTCTTGGCAGTCCATTACATTTGTTTGCACTGACTTCTTTGTTGTATTTGCCTGTCCACTGAAAAACCACACCAGAGTAAAGTCTCCACTCACCAGAACTGCCATTATGTACCATAATGTAATTATGGTCATTTGCATTTCAAAAAGATCACCTCCCATGACATCACTCAGATTCCAAGTTATTTTGGATAACAACAAAAGAAAAGTGCTCACTGATGATAACATCAAGCTGAAATGGTGCTGGAACTGGTGCATTACTAATATGAAAATATATTTGCAGTTATTTATAAATAACCCAAACAGTTCTGAAACAGGATAACTTCCCCCTACCAACCGAAAAACGACTTTGACCATTCACTGTCATGGAGAGAACTTGGTCTGTGTGTTTTTCGTGTAAACATTGACAAAAAAGGTTGAAACTGATGGACGTAATAATCATGAACTGCAAATGTGAAAACAATTTTATTCGTTTTTTATTCTGGCAAAGTACAAGCAACGTCTTGCTTTGACTACTTGCTGATAGGTGTACGGAGTACTTACAGTATTTCTACCATTAGAGTTGCTGTAAGTGCAGCAACTTTAAGGCCACATCCTATATAGCTTGAAAACTGCTTTTCATATAGTATTACTCCTGAGGAGTAAAATCCTGTGCAGCTAAGCTGAAGAGAGACATTGGAAAACACCTCAGGTCCAAATACCAGTGGCAAAGCTGAAGGCCAAAGAGTCCTGTAACAGGCTGTTACAATCTGATTTTTGTCTCCTGCTGCTAACATCAGCAAACTCCGGAAACTGAACACATTTGGTCTTTGAACATCAAATCTATACTAAATTGCTTGCATTAAATTAACTTTTTTTATTTTACTTCTTGACAGTTTAGCAGAGCTTGCAGTCTTACTTTTGTCGCTGATGCCTATCTTAAAATAACTCAGAACTATTGACATTTCTCCTCCTCCACCTACTTGCTCAGGTTATTTTACTTGAATGTAAGGTTACCATGAAGTTGTATTGAGTTGCAACGTGTTTCTTAAATGTGTGAGCACTAGCCACGCTAGACCCTTGTTTCTGAAGGCACAAGGGTCTAGGCACGCTGGACAGGGAGGGAGGCGGGCTAAAAGGTTGTCTATCAAATCACTCTGCAGCAATTGGGTAGGTATACAACCAATCAGCGCAACGAATAGGCTCCTAGAGCACCGGAAATCAGAGGATGCGGTAGTTCGGTGAAGCCTTATTTATGCAGTCAATGGGTGAAGCTCAAGTATATTACAGACATGTTAACAGAAAGATTATTCAGAGTCGGTGCTAATGGAGCTCAACGACTGTTGTCGTTTTTGTTGTCGACCCTGGCAGAGAATTAAATTCGTTGCCGTGTGTTGTCTAGCGTGGCTAGGCTAGTTGTTTCCAGTTGTTTCTGTCAGAATCGTCGCGCCTCTGTCGTCACTTAGTTACGCCCGCCTTCTGACTCTACACTTCATGGTGATTGGTCCGGCCAGTTTTAGGAGCATCGAACCTCGAGCCTTATGGAGGGTAACTAGACCCACCCTGGCAGAGAATTAAATTCATTGCCGTGGGTTGTCTAGCGCGGCTAGGCTAAAGAAGTGCAGCTTCAGCTTTAGAATTACATAAAATAACTGTGCATTCTGCTCTTTTCATCAGCACCGCTGCAGACATACTGTTTGGAAAAAAGTGCACAAAATTAGCGAGTGCTTTGTGTTTACAATCACTGTGAGCTCCACATCATGGCTGGTTAATCGACCCATGCAGTGTGTGCAAACTGAACACACTGTACATGATAATAAAAGTTACAATGTGTGCACAGCTTACAGGACTAACCATAACTTCATGCTATAGGTGATCATTCTGGGAGTGTGTGAGTACATCAACAACACACTTCTTACAGAAAGTATGTACAGAATCCTTTTATCTCAAACCAAATGTTTTGTACTGAACAGATTGTGACGATTACATTTTCTATTACAGTTTCTATAGATGTAGTGAGGTAAGGCCGAGCAGTAACCCCTGACATATGAAACTAACACACCTTAAAGAATGAGTGAAGAATGACACATGTGAGCAGGGCACCACTATAGACGCCAGCACTGTTCTAACGTAACGTGCTTGACCTCACATAAGAAGCTGGCATCAACACTCCACTGCACCAAACCACATCACCGGAATCAGGGGGCAACCAAAAGCATTACTGCTGGACACATGCAAAGATGAAAGAGCCTGCTAGATGCAAGCCAGTGGAAAAAGTACTCATGTGTGAGTATTTTTTCCATCATCACTCTTGCATGTTTTGAAAAGCCAGAAACACAAAACCACACAGTAGATTTGAATCTCCGCTTTTCAGAGTAGCATTCTTTTCACTGTTGTCCAGTTAATTTCACTTTACTATCTGATGGCTGTGCTTTTCAGGGTACTTTATAAACAGTGATCCATAGGGATGTTCCGGTTTGCAGCATCATCACGACCTTCTGGTTTTGTCTAGGAATTAATGCGTTGCGCTAATGCTCTGTAGTTGATTTAGTCTTCTCCTCTGCAGTCCTTTCATATGCTCAGTGGGTCTTTGGACCTCACCCAGCACAGGAAGCTGAACTTCTTGTGTGCACCTTTCATGTGATTCCAGGGAACAGGGTAAGAACAGGACACACACATGCACACACACACACACGCATGCACGCACATGGGGACACACACACACACCAAAGAATAGTTAGACAGAGAAGAACAAAAGAGACAGCTACTAATACAGCAAAAACAGATTCCAAGGATAGATTTCATTAACTGTGTTTGGAGGCTTAAATTTCTGACCTCTGCAGCTGTGAACACTGATGCTTCTTGACTGTTTTGGTGCTGTCTTGGTCACGGCTATGACTCAAACATTGTCCTTAAAGTTGTATGTTATGACCAGATGTCTAGAAAGTAGAATGTTTTTGTCTATGCCGTGTGTTCGTACAGTAGTTAAAACCACCCCGAGGTTCCGTTTTGTTGAAAGAACCATTGAGAAATGCTGTCGAATGAGGCCCAGTTTGAACCTCTTAGGCAAAACTTATTGCAGGAATGAAAATACAGAGTGTTATGATTAGTTATTCTTACTACCTGCACTAACATGGTACTCTGAGACAAAAACAGGATCTTCTGAAATTATCTTTCCTTCCATTTTGTCTCCTTGCTCCTCTTTCTTCGCTCATGTATTTTCTACACCACTCAATCACATTCCCTTCCGTTTGCCTTTTGCCAGTGCCTCAGTGCTGTAATGACAATCCCAGATGTGGCTTAATAAATACTCTGTGGCTTGATGATTGAACCCTAGATTCACTCAGGGTAGCTCACTGGAGATCCATGTTTCACGGCACCAACACATGAGGCTGCTCATTCTGACATGGAAGATGTTTTTACTTGTGAAGAATAGAGCAAGCTGGAGGCTGGGGAGCTGGGAGAGGACTTTTCTCTCTGCACGCCCAGAGAGTATGTTTCACATTAGGGACACATCATATTTCATGTCTTTTTATCAAGAAGATGGTCAGGAGTACGGGCTGTGTGGAGCTAGTGAGACCACAATCTAAAAATACATTTATGTGCCGCGATTGAGGCTGCAGTAGCACGCCCATTGCATGCATTGAAATGATTTAGTGTAGATCAGTGTCAGCGGCATCAGCAGGCCTCAAAACACAGCGTGTGTTTACATGGCCATGTGTTACATGAGCCTGATGGGTCCCTGTCAACACTGGACACGACTGGCAGATCTGGAACAAGGAAGCATGTGAGACAGTAGCTTGAATTGTAATAAATAGAAGACAAGCTGAGAAGACGGACATGGACTCTGGTTTCCAAATGTATTTCTAATTTCTCCTATTCCGCAGTTAATGTCAGCTCAAAACTTCCTCTACTCACCTGTTGTCTTGATAAGTCCATTACACGGTCCATTTCCACACCCTGTTTCCATCAGTACATGAAGTCACACAAGGTATTTCACTTTGCTTTTTTCTTGACTGATGTTAAGCTACCGTGAATGAACACTTGTTGATTGATTAATTGCCTGTAATACCATATAAAATAATAAAAAAAAGCTCCCTGCTGACTTCCTTAGAATCACTTGTTTTCCTTTATGTAAAATAACACTGGTAAATTAAATGAAGGCATGCAAAATACAGATATTTTCCAAGATACAGGGTGAGTTAAAATTTCACATTTTCTATTTCACACTACATTTTCAGGCCTTTTTGAAACTGAAAAACATACTAAGGCTCTGTTCAAAACTGAAACCAAATCAATTTTACTTCCACTCCAGCATCACAATGTAAAGCCAAAATCTTGTTTTGTTCAGTACAGGTTTTTCTAGGGAAAAAAATGTGGTTATTAATATCATGAGACATGTTTATAGTTCCATGAACAAAACTGCACCAGTTTGGTGTCTATAACATGGAAACAAGGACTGATACTGATTGTGTCATCTGTTTTCTGATAATTCACCGAAGAAATAAGTGCATTCAAAGTCAACTTTCAAGGGCCATATCACTGTGCAGGATTAGTGATCGGTTAAAACAAGCTATAGCAAATGAAAGGCCTTATTTTTTAGTTACATTTTGATACCAGGCTCATCTACGAGCCATTATTCCTTTTGTTTAAAAAAATATATATAATTAATAAATCGACCAACCATTGTGTACTTTGAGGTAGTACAACTCAAAGCATATTTATATTATGAAGGAAACATTTTACATGGTTTTATTAAATAGACTAAGGGTAGCATGCAAAAAATAAAAAAGCTAATTTTGAGAGGGGCCAGGTGGGATGCAGTGACTGCCATTCAGAATTGAATTGTTTAATGTATTATAGATTTGGTTAATCCAATATAAGAAAATAACAAAATGAGCATAATCAATCTAATGTGTTGTAGATTTGCTGTAAAACGTAGTTTTACTGGCAAGGTGGAGTTACAGGTGTGTTTGCTGACCACCTGTAAGGGTCCGTAGAAAGAGTGCACTTCCCTGCTATCTAACTGCTGTCTGTTAAAGCTAGTTAACTGAGGCTAATGCTAACAATAAACTAGGTCTTTAAAATACTAAAACAGACCAGGAATTGAGTGTCTGTTAGCACAGACATTGGTAACATGATTACAAGCTTCTAACAACATTCCAAAAAAAGGGATGAAGTGTACCAGTGATGTTCTGCTTGAAGTATAAAGACTTTAGAGTTCTTCTTCTTCTTTTCCTTTTGGCGTTTCCCTTCAGGGGTCGCCACAGCGAATCAATTGCCTCCATCTAACCCTGTCTTCTGCATCCTCTTCTGCATCCAACTACCTTCATGTCCTCTTTAACCACATCCATAAACCTCCTCTTTGGTCTTCCTCTAGGCCTCCTGCCTGGCAGTGGGAAACTCAGCATCCTTCTACCAATATATTCACTCTCTCTCCTCTGGATATGTCCGAACCATCTCAGTCTGGCCTCTCTGACTTTATCTCCAAAGCCTCTAACATGTGCTGTCCCTCTGATGTACTCATTCCTGATCCTATCCATCCTGGTCACTCCCAGAGAGAACCTCAGCATCTTCAGTTCTGCTACCTCTAGCTCTGTCTCTTGTCTTTTCCTCAGGGACACTGTCTCCAGACCAAACAACATGGCTGGTCTCACCACAGTTTTGTAAACCTTCCCTTTCATTTTAGCTGAAACTCTTCTATCACACATCACACCTGACACTTTTCTCCAGGCGTTCCAGCCTGCCTGTGCACGCTTCTTCATCTCTTTTCCACACTCTCCATTGCTCTGGACTGTTGACCCTAAGTACTTAAAATCCTCCACCTTCTTGATCTCTTTTCCCTGTAACCTCACTCTTCCACTTGGGTCCCTCTCATTCACACACAGGTACTCCGTCTTACTGCGACTAACCTTCATTCCTCTCCTTTCCAGGGCAAACCTCCACGCCTCTAGCTTCTCCTCCCCCTGTTCCCTGTTCTCACTACAGATCACAATGTCATCTGCAAACATCATAGTCCATGGAGACTCCTGTCTAACCTCGTCTGTCATCCTGTCCATCACAATAGCAAACAAGAAGGGGCTCAGAGCTGATCCCTGATGTAGTCCCACCTCCACCTTGAACTCCTCTGTCACACCTACAGCACACCTCACCACTGTCTTACAGTCCTCATACATGTCCTGCACCACTCTAACATACTTCTCTGCCACTCCAGACTTACTCATACAAGACCACAGTTCCTCTCTGGGCACCCTGTCATAAGCTTTCTCCAGATCTACAAAGACACAATGCAGCTCCTTCTGACCTTCTCTGTACTTCTCTATCAACATCCTCAAAGTAAATATTGCATCTGTTATACTCTTTCTTGGCATGAAACCATACTGCTGCTCACAGATGTTCACCTCTGCCCTTAGCCTAGCTTCAACCACTCTTTCCCATGGCTTTATCGTGTGGCTCATCAGTTTTATTCCTCTGTAGTTGCCACAACTCTGCACATCTCCCTTGTTCTTAAAGATGGGCACCAGCACACTTCTCCTCCATTCCTCGGGCATCTTCTCACTATCTAAGATCCTGTTGAACAACCCAGTCAGAAACTCTGCTGCTTCCTCTCCGAGACACTTCCATACCTCCACAGGTATATCATCAGGACCAAGTGCCTTTCCACTCTTCATCCTCTTCAATGCCCTCCTCACTTCATCCTTACTAATCTTTGCTACTTCCTGGTCCACAACAGTCACCTCTTCTATTCTTCATTCTCTCTCATTTTCCTCATTCATCAACTCTTCAAAGTACTCTTTCCATCTTCCCATCACACTATTGGCACCTGTCAACACACTTCCATCCTTATCCTTTATCACCCTAACCTGCTGCACATCCTTCCTATCTCTGTCTCTCTGCCTTGCCAACCTGTACAGATCAGTCTCTCTCTCCTTACTGTCCAACCTAGCATACAAGTCATCGTAAACCCCTTGTTTGGCCTTTGCCACCTCTACTTTCACTTTACGCTGCATCTCCCTGTACTCCTGTCTACTCTCTTCAGTCCTCTCAGTGTCCCACTTCTTCTTAGCTAACCTCTTTCTCTGGATCCACTCCTGTACCTCCTCATTCCACCACCAAGTCTCCTTATCTCATTTCCTACCAGATGACACACCAAGTACTCTCCGACTTGTCTCCCTGATCACATTTGCTGTAGTTGTTGTCGTTCAGTATAGCCTTCTTTAACCCTTGCCTCAGGTTAAATCAGGACCAGCTCTCCGTTTAAAGGGTTAGATTCTATCTGCCTATTAGTATTCCACCTAACAGGTTTCAGCAGAATAATTAAGCTGGTGTCGAGGAATACTCGCCTAGGTCCTAACTGTCTTCTTCCAAACGTCTTACCCCTCTTACTCCAATAAATACTCTCTTACTAAGCAGCCCTCCTAAGTAGTAGAATTGATTTATTGAACACGTTTGTTAACGACAGCTTTCCTCTTAAAACTGTGGCACTTGTTGATATTCCTAGGTTCGTTTTAGAGGTTTGGAAAACTAACCTCAGGGGTAATGTTTAAATAACTAGTTGGATTAAAGTAACCTTTAAGAACCATTAGATTTAATGCACACAATCAACTTAACTTTTTACCACTATGCAGAATAGGTGAATCATAATCATTTCATTAGACTTCTCTTTAAATGCAATATAGCGTTTTATTAAGCAATTATTAGCAGGGGCACAGCATTATTCATGATTAAACAATTTAATTATTTCTGATTATTTCTAACTTAACTAAATTAAACTAAGCTGAGCGTACCTAAGAATCTTCTCTAATTAGTAAATTTAGGAGAGAGAGCGAACAGCGTGGCCACTACCGTATCACTTGGTCTTGTCCTGCATCTAGTTGAACTCCTCCGTGGACCAGCAGACTCGGTACGAAGTCTTCTTTGTGGGCAGAGGGTGTTCTTCATAGGCAGGGGGAGTGGAGAGGTCCCGATAGCCAATCGTTGGTCTGGCAGTTATCTTTAGTAGCAGCTGGAACACAAGTGTGGGCGTCTCAGCTGTCTTCTCAGTCGGATGGTGGTGGTGGAAAGCCCCCGTCTCATCAGGCTGTGGTGGGTCACTGGGTCCTCCAGCCCCTGGAGTGGAGCAGCCCTCTGCTGCTTCCTCCTGTGCCTCTCTGGATGTCGTAGGTGCTGTCTTCTCTTCATCTCTGCAGGGTAACTGTAGACCTCTCAGGACTCTCCTTTCAGCAGAGTGTGGTCCTCGCTTGTTGAACAAAGTCAGAAAAAGACTTTGCCTCCAACGATGTTCTCAGCGAACTCTGGAGCCTAAGTCCTGCGTTGTCTTCACGTCTCTTGGGCAAAAGGGTCCGGTGTCGACTCTTCAGAACTTTGGCGATGCTCTCCGGCAGCTCCGGCGAGCAGCATCTCTCCCCTCCGGGGGAGAACTCCGAATTCAGTGTCTGTGTCTCTGGGTTTTATACCCTAGTTCGACTTCAGCTTAGCACATACACATTTCTACACACAATTCTAACTAATAGGTACGCCCAGGTAATTAATTCATAGGTTTAAGACACAACCTTCTTCCTATCACGCATACATCATTCTTTCCATCTTTTCTGTTAACACATCCACTTGTTACACACACTTCAGTTGTCATGACAATGTAGGCCTGAGCCCATCCTGTCATCCTGTGGAAACTCCAAGTTCCTCATTTCTGAGGAGACTTCTGCTTTTCCCATCCTGTCTGCACACAGCTCAGAACAGCACAGATTACTTCCATTCAAAACTCACTTAGTTACACTGAATCACTTCTTTAAATCATTTTTCTTAGCATGATCAAATAACTTATTTTAAATCATTCTCTTCTATAGCAATCATCATTTCCAGAATATATATCAGCCTATTAAAATCATTCTTGCATCAAGCATAAGCATAATCATGTGGTTAACTTATATAGTTTCTCATTTTAACTTTTCATTGGTTTGCTTAAAGCTTTTATTTAGGTGGTGGTTGCTCCTGGGATCTCAAATAACTAGGCCCCACTTGACACCCTCTCCTTGAGATCACAGGTAGCTAACACCAGGTCATTTTAAAAGATACTCATCATCCTCTGGAGCAGACAGGTCAACCACGTCACCCAGCTGTGTCCATGCATCGTCTTCAGTGGTGACGGTCACTTCCCCAGCGATCTGCAACAGTTCAGATGTGTCCTCACAGCCGCCGATGACTTGCATCTCTTTTTCCATCATCTGACAGGATTCTGTTTTCAGCATCATCCAGTTTCTTCAGGGCTCTGCCTGCCCAGAGCCTCGTTGTATTTCTCTGCATAGTAACCACCCCTTTAACGTTGGCTACTCCGACGAAGGGTGGTAAGCCTTGTGTGCTCGTAGCCATGGTTTCTGGTTCCTGATTTTCTTTAATCTGGAACTGGCTCTAGCTGCTCCACTTCTTGGATTCCTCTTCTTTCAAGCAAAACTGTATTGCTATCTAAAACTTGCTTTATTATGTCAGGCTTCTCGTATTTAGCTCTTCTTAGCATGCCAACCACACTGTAGCTGTTAGCCTTCTTCTCTGGTTTAGTAACCATATGGAATGACATAGAGTCCACCAGCACTAAAAGGTATTTCTCACCTCTTCTCCCTGCAACCCCCATTGGGCCTGCTACGTCCATGCAGATAGAACCCCAGGGAATAGTGCTTCCGGATGGTGAGCCCGTCTACTCTTCGCCCTCGGCATCCTGCGTTGTATCGACCACATACTTCACAGGCCCTCGGCACTTGTCGTATACGGCACTCTGGAATCAAGAGTTGCAGCTTCTCCAGCTCCCTACGGGTAGGTAGTGTGCTCACATGGCCAAGCGCTTCATGTACGACCCGCACCACTTCTTCCACGTACTTCTCTGGGACAATTTTTCTTTTAGGGGTTTGGTCCCATTCCTCGATCCCGACAGCAATTCTTCTCTTCTGGACGAAACGATCTATCTCGTCGTTTCCCAATCAGTGAGCCCCCCAATCTCGTCTGGGCTCTCTGGTGCTTCAATTACTCATTTCCCTAGTGACGCTGCCATCCTCTACAGCCGCTTCTCTGCCTCTGCAGCCGGGGTGCCTGCAGCTGATGTGGCCAACTCTATTTTTGGCCTTACTTCCTCATCTGCGTCTGAGCTCTCACCCTGCGATGCAGCGTGTCCTGTAACTCTCATTTCCTCATCTGTGTCTCTTGCAGACAGTTGCTCCATCCCTCTCCTACCAGTACAATCTGGATCTGGTACACCGGAGTGGAACCTGGGTGAAGCTCTGCGAAGCGGACTCTTACCACTTCACTGATCGTTGTTTACCCGGGCACTGGGGTTTTGGAAGATGAATCTTCTTCCTCTGATTCATCGGAGCCTCCGACTTTCGCGTCTTCTTGAACTGGCTCTTTTTTCTTTGGCAGGGACGAGTACATCTTTCTCTGGCTGGCTCTCAGCCATCGTCTTTGTCGTCTCGAGTTGTCTGCTTCCTCAAAACCTCTCGTAGGACCGTTGAGCAGGGATGAGTGCAGACTCTGTCTGGCTGCTCCGCGGTGCCTCTTTTCTGGGGTGCGCTGGCCCAAGGTCACTGCGGCTTCTTCTAGCCTGCGGTTCTCACTGTACCTCCCGTCAGGCGTGATGATCCCGTGTCTCTCTGTCGGCTGATCACCCGTGCTGTGGATCCTCGGTCAGAAGGGCTCGTCCTTTTCCTTCCCCAATCTCCGCAGCTGTGGACCCTCGGTCAGAAGAGATTCGCCCTCTCTTCCCCAGTTTCCACTGGAAGGCTCTGGCGGTTGATTCTTGGTGTCGGTCTGGACCCTCAGAATCTTCTTTTGGGCGCTTCTCTCTTAGTCGTAGTCAAGCCCTGCCCAGGGACGCCATGTCGGTCAGTATCATCTGACAGGAGTCCCTTTTTAGCGTCTGTCTTAGTCGAGCCCACCCAGGGACGCCATGTCGTTCAGTATAGCCTTCTTTAACCCTTGCCTCAGGTTAAATCAGGACCAGCTCTCCGTTTAAAGGGTTAGATTCTATCTGCCTATTAGTATTCCACCTAACAGGTTTCAGCAGAATAATTAAGCTGGTGTCGAGGAATACTCGCCTAGGTCCTAACTGTCTTCTTCCAAACGTCTTACCCCTCTTACTCCAATAAATACTCTCTTACTAAGCAGCCCTCCTAAGTAGTAGAATTGATTTATTGAACACGTTTGTTAACGACAGCTTTCCTCTTAAAACTGTGGCACTTGTTGATATTCCTAGGTTCGTTTTAGAGGTTTGGAAAACTAACCTCAGGGGTAATGTTTAAATAACTAGTTGGATTAAAGTAACCTTTAAGAACCATTAGATTTAATGCACACAATCAACTTAACTTTTTACCACTATGCAGAATAGGTGAATCATAATCATTTCATTAGACTTCTCTTTAAATGCAATATAGCGTTTTATTAAGCAATTATTAGCAGGGGCACAGCATTATTCATGATTAAACAATTTAATTATTTCTGATTATTTCTAACTTAACTAAATTAAACTAAGCTGAGCGTACCTAAGAATCTTCTCTAATTAGTAAATTTAGGAGAGAGAGCGAACAGCGTGGCCACTACCGTATCACTTGGTCTTGTCCTGCATCTAGTTGAACTCCTCCGTGGACCAGCAGACTCGGTACGAAGTCTTCTTTGTGGGCAGAGGGTGTTCTTCATAGGCAGGGGGAGTGGAGAGGTCCCGATAGCCAATCGTTGGTCTGGCAGTTATCTTTAGTAGCAGCTGGAACACAAGTGTGGGCGTCTCAGCTGTCTTCTCAGTCGGATGGTGGTGGTGGAAAGCCCCCGTCTCATCAGGCTGTGGTGGGTCACTGGGTCCTCCAGCCCCTGGAGTGGAGCAGCCCTCTGCTGCTTCCTCCTGTGCCTCTCTGGATGTCGTAGGTGCTGTCTTCTCTTCATCTCTGCAGGGTAACTGTAGACCTCTCAGGACTCTCCTTTCAGCAGAGTGTGGTCCTCGCTTGTTGAACAAAGTCAGAAAAAGACTTTGCCTCCAACGATGTTCTCAGCGAACTCTGGAGCCTAAGTCCTGCGTTGTCTTCACGTCTCTTGGGCAAAAGGGTCCGGTGTCGACTCTTCAGAACTTTGGCGATGCTCTCCGGCAGCTCCGGCGAGCAGCATCTCTCCCCTCCGGGGGAGAACTCCGAATTCAGTGTCTGTGTCTCTGGGTTTTATACCCTAGTTCGACTTCAGCTTAGCACATACACATTTCTACACACAATTCTAACTAATAGGTACGCCCAGGTAATTAATTCATAGGTTTAAGACACAACCTTCTTCCTATCACGCATACATCATTCTTTCCATCTTTTCTGTTAACACATCCACTTGTTACACACACTTCAGTTGTCATGACAATGTAGGCCTGAGCCCATCCTGTCATCCTGTGGAAACTCCAAGTTCCTCATTTCTGAGGAGACTTCTGCTTTTCCCATCCTGTCTGCACACAGCTCAGAACAGCACAGATTACTTCCATTCAAAACTCACTTAGTTACACTGAATCACTTCTTTAAATCATTTTTCTTAGCATGATCAAATAACTTATTTTAAATCATTCTCTTCTATAGCAATCATCATTTCCAGAATATATATCAGCCTATTAAAATCATTCTTGCATCAAGCATAAGCATAATCATGTGGTTAACTTATATAGTTTCTCATTTTAACTTTTCATTGGTTTGCTTAAAGCTTTTATTTAGGTGGTGGTTGCTCCTGGGATCTCAAATAACTAGGCCCCACTTGACATTGTCCAGTCATCTGGAAGCACCTCCTGACCATCCAAAGCCTGTCTCAACTCTTTCCTGAAAGTCATACAACCCTCTTCCTTTTTCAGCTTCCACCATTTGGTCCTCTGCTCTGCCTTTGCCCTCTTCATCCTCTTCACCACCAGGGTCATCCTACACACCACCATCCTATGCTGTCTGGCTACACTCTCACCTGCCACTACTTTGCAGTCACTGATCTCCTTCAGATTACGCCGTCTACACAAGATGTAGTCTACCTGTGTGCTCCTACCTCCACTCTTATAGGTCACCCTATGTTCCTGCCTCTTCTGGAAGAAAGTATTCACTACAGCCATTTTCCATCCTTTTTGCAAAGTCAACCACCATCTGTCCTTCTGCGTTCCTCTCCTGGATACCAAACCTGCCCATGACCTCCTCATCATCTCTGTTTCCTGCACCAACATGTCCATTGAAGTCTGCACCAATGACAACTCTCTCACTTCTAGGGATGCTCTGCATCACTTCATCAAGGTCCAACCAGAATTTCTCCTTCTCCTCCCGCTCACATCCTACGTGTGGAGCATACGAACTAACAACATTGAACATCACACCTTTGATTTCTAGCTTCAGGCTCATCACTCGATCTGACACTCTTTTTACCTCCAGGACATTCCTAACAAACTCGTCCTTCAAGATAACTCCTACTCCATTTCTCTTCCTATCTACACCATGATAGAACAACTTGAACCCTGCTCCTAGACTTCTAGCTTTACTACCTTTCCACCTGGTCTCCTGGACACACAGTATGTCCACCTTCCTTCTCTGCATCATGTCAACCAGCTCTCTACCTTTTCCTGTCATATTTTCAACATTCAAAGTCCCTACTCTCAGTCCTAGACTCTTGGTGTTCCTCTTCTCTCTCTTCCTACGAACACACCTTCCTCCCCTCCTTCTTCGACCAACAGTCGTCCATTTTCCACCGGCAACCTGTAGGTCGACAGCACCGATGGCGGTCGTTGTTAACCCGGGCCTCGACCGATCCGGTATGGAAGTCATACATTTGATTCGCATGTTTGATTTGGCCAAAGTTAATTGGATGCCCTTCCTGACACAACCCTCTGTATTTATCCGGGCTTGGGACCGGCACAGTAAGACACTTGCGGCTACATTATGAAGACTTTAGAGTTGCTGACAGATTTTCTCGACTGATGGAGTTGCCGCGATGATATTTGAAGGACATCTGTTCCAGCTGAGCAGCTGTTTGCTAACAGCTGCACAAGCTACAGTATGCTGCTACTGCCGTGTAGTTGAGCTTTGAGAATGGTGTTAATATTAAACTACTATGAAGAGATGAAAAACAATACAGGTTCTTTACTGTGAAAGACTGCAACTCTTCTTCATCACTTTGCAAGCACAATATATCCATCTTCCCTTTCCACCCATCTGTTTCCTTTCTTGCTATGTCATTCCACTGATTGTGTCCGTTGCCATGTATCAAAAGTGTATTATGAAATATGTTTGCAGCATTCTTTTGCCTGTAACCATGACCCATTAACTCACAGTACACTACCACAAATTCTAGCGGCTCACCTTGATAAATCCAACTACAAAAAACAAACAAGAATCTAAGTCTGCAGCTACTTGAACTCTTGCTGCAGCATACCTACTACATTCACCACACAATCACATATTTGTACAGTACATGCAAAAATTGAGGACTGTGGTAGCTGAAAATATTTTACTGCCTTTTTAGAACTTCGAAATACTTAAATTTAGACCACATTAGGGTTGGTACCCAATACAACAGTCCAGGACATGACATAAATATATTGAAAAATTTTTTTATTGAAATGACACACTGGCAGTGAACTAGCTAACCCATTAAACTAAACAGTTGTGCTAAGCTATCACCATTGCTGCTGATTTAAAAAGTTCTAGGGTCTAGTGCAGTAAACCACCTGTGATGACCAGGTAGCAGCCGTACCCCATAGATGTGATATACTGTAGTCTTTTCAAATGGACCAGTTCTTGGACAAACTAGTGGCCACTTCCACAACTACCAGACATTAATATCATCATGTCTTTTTTCTGTAGAAAAGTACAGGGAGATGCAGCGTAAGGTGAAAGTAGAGGTGGCAAAGGCCAAACAAGGGGTTTACGATGACTGTTTTTTCTTGAGAAGTCCATCCATCGACTGGCTTTTTTGTGTGTCGTCTCCAGCTTGTGAGATGCATATTTCTTGACATGGATGTTTCACTGCTGCTCATTTACTTTGGAAACCACTTGTGTTGTATGCTGGTATTTTGGAAGGTGATGAAAGTAGTGAGAATCAACAATTCAGTATATATGTAGGCCACACAAATGAGTTAGATACAGCTCCAAGATTGTATGCAAAACTGTCAAGAAATCAGGTGAATCAGCACTGCAAATATTCCATCATCTTAGTTTGAAACAAGGTTGCATTTTGTATTAGTATAGTCGGTTTGCAAGCAACCTTTTAGTAGAAACTGGGTTTTTAAACCCTCCTCTTTCATCACCTCTAGTTCTTCTCCGTCTTGGCTGTGAAGTACCAGAGCACATCCATCTTTCTGTCTCCTTCCTGGCTGCCATCTCTTTCACACCTCTTTAACACCACCTGTGACTTATTTCACCAGCAGCTCTGGCCCAGGTTTTGAGCCACCCACCGCCTGGCCTGTTGCATGATGGCCCGCTAGTTTGGGTCACAACTTCCGGTGACGGATGGAAACATGTCAGGCTCACTACATGCGATAAGTTCTGGACAGAAAAGTAATGTAACAATCTTTACCCCCTTGACGCCTGTTGTCGCAAATTCACAACATACCACTTTCATTCAGAGAGATAGAGAGCCGAGATAGTGTATCTATTCCCCCAATGCCGGTTTGTGCATATTGAATATGTTTTGCAAGCACTGGTTTCTCATCGGGCCTGTCGGAGTGGGGACCTAATTATTATATATCTGTTATTATTATTATTATTATATATCTGTTCTAGGTGTAATAGATAAATGCACTCTCCACTCATTTTAGCATCAGCTGGAAAGCAAAAACACACAAAAAATGTTTTTTATTTAATTATAAATAAAGTCAGGCGTCAAGGGGTTATAGGGTGGGATTCTCCTGCACTGATTAGTGCACTCGGCTCAAAAGGCTTTGAGTATAAAACCTCTTCTTGCTGTGTTATTAACAGTGGCTGTGGTCAGCTTGGATTCATGGCAGTTGCGGTAGAGTTCCAATCGTGCCCAGTTTTCATATGAAAAAAAACAACCCCATGCCGGGAAACCGCTCAAACTACTTTTGCAGAATAATCAACTTGATGATGGCAGTGTGCTCCAGGGACAGGGTGTTTTTAATTTAAAAAGATTCAGCCAGCATGCTGTCTTAAAATCGCTGGCGTACAGGAGGTTGATGTTAAACAGATAAAAAACTGTAGTTAGACAACCTGTATATGACTCAGTAAAAGATAGTGGAATATATTAAAGTACTGCCATTGGTTTCCCAGTGCATTCATGTGTTGGAATGAACATGTCCTCAGTTGATTTTGAAATTAATTAAGAAAGACAGCAAAAGATTTTACCATTACATTTGCTCGCATATGTGTTTCTTGTTAGGCCACACCATAGAAATAGCTTCTTATCAAATCAAATCTGTCCTCAGTCACTGTAAAACAGTATGGATGAAAGTCAAAATGTGTGACAGCTGTGACAGCTGTTCACAGTGAGTTACATGAGTTGGATATGAAATCCACACAGTTGTACAATGAGCACATAATGTACAAGCCAGGTTAAAATAATATTGCATGCAAATCATACCATTGTTCGTATCCCCCAGTTACATGAATCAATAGGCCACTGCCAGTGTTTGGTATGTTTAGTAAACTATGCATACTGGGCAGGTTTTATATTTAGTCTTGCTGTTTAGACAAACATGCAAATCTAAACTACAAGAAGCTGCAGCTCATCTTTGTACAGGCATATTATTCCTTTGAGAACGTGTTCACAACTAAATGTGTTAGGGGTGATATCCATGCATGTAAATTGTACTTTGTATAAATATAAGGTGCTTTGCACGAAAGGTTGATTTTGCTTGTGTGAGACTTTGAATATAGGATTCAGGTGCAGCATGATCTCATGCTGTACCTGTTCTCGATTTACAAACCTGGACATGTTTAGATGTATGTGTCCGTGTGCATGTACATCGCCTGGAGAAACATGTATGCCTGCATGTGTTCAAATACAAACTCTCACCTCCTAAGTAAAAGTCACTGTTTACATGTGGGCGTGTGTTTGTGTAGAACACATACACCAAAAATGACTCAAAAAAAGGAGGGGGAGGGGGGGAATATTTTCAAGAAATGTTCCCATGGAAGTGCTGTGAGCTCCATGATGCCCTCAATTTGTTTGGTCGCTCCTGTCAAGCTAATGAGGTGAGTGAGTGAGGGCGGCCTGGTGGAGGCAGAGGTCAGCCAAGAGCCAGTGCTGCCTGCCAGGCTGCTGTGCTGTGAGGCTGTAGCCCAGGGCCCAACTGCAACTCTGGTCACGGCACAGCCGCCTGGTGAGACTTGGCTCACGGCATGCCCATCTGCCACACATGGACACACACAGCATGGCACAGGCAGGTTTACGTTGATGTACGTCTGGGCCGCTTGTCCATGCAAAAAAAATATGGATATTGGCACACACTGTAAATCTTGAAGGCTTGAAAGCACAAACACACACACACACTGTTCACTGTTTGGAGAGGTTTCCTTCTAGCCCCCACAAGAGCACCATCAGGGTGGACTGCCCCCACCAGCTGCCAGTATAGCACTCAGAGTGGATGCTTCAGTGCATGCATCAATATGAGCAATTCTTTTAATTATGGGTGTTGTGCGGCTGATGCCTCTGTGTTTCCTGGATTCAGTTCCAGTTATTGGGTCATTCTCACAGAGTGAAACCCAATCTGTTTACGATTTAAATGCCTGCAGAAGTTAAAATCTATTTTCTATCTGTTTTCTTATTTTTTTTCTATGTGGTAAGCAGTATATACATATGCGTGTAACTTTGGTTCTTTTCCAATGTTACTTAGTGGTCGACAGGCATACTTAGTTGGACAAATTGGGCCTATCCATTATTGAAGCCATATGTTGTGCTCAGATGCTCAGAGTATAAATGTCAGATTAAACTCCATAGTGGGGATATCATCTTCTCTACATGTTTGTCCTTCACTAAAAACTGTATCCTCTGTGTAATAGGGTTTATTTGGGCTTGAAAGCGACTTTCTAAATGTTTACATAATAGTCTGTAATTGCCTGATAAGTGATACATGCATAAAAGTGCAGTTAATATGAAATCCCTCAAGACAGAAGTATTCAGTCGTAGTTGTTTATTTAAACGTGAAGTAGCCTCATCATCCTCCAGTGTTTTGCAGCCTCATACTCCACGTGCTCTGACTCTCAGCTCCTCGGCACCCTTCAGAATCGAAGCTCTGAGCTGAAAATGAGTCGCCACACCTGCTGGATGTTGCAGCTGTGGTTGAGTCCACAGAAATGGAGAGAGGTCAAAGGTTGTCACTTCTCCTCCTCTCCCATCTCTGCAGCAACACATCACGACCCCCCTGACCCTTAAACCCTCGGGGTAGAGTGGCAGCACCGGCGTCACACACGTATGTACTGACACACTCGCATACCACAGCTGAGGGTGATTTGACACAGGGGTCAAGGTCAGGCAGCAGTTGGGGCTTTCTGTCACGACCTCGTGTGGACAACAGGAGCTGGATTGGGTCATCTGCTGGCTCCGCCCTGTGGAGCTCAGACTGGACTTCATCTACATCCAACTACCTGCCTTCAGAGTCATTTATTGGAACTGTGGCAAATAATCCAAACCCAGTGATTTTTCATGCAAACAAAACGTTACAGCTTGCTTGTTTGCCAAGGACTTTAAAGGTGCCCTGTGGAGATTTTCTGTCAACAAAGTTATATTCACATTTAATGTTTTTCTCATCATACAACATTCTTTGGATTCTTGAGGTTTCAAGAAACATACTGAATTTGTTTCCACCATCACTGTTCAGAGAGAAGTTTTGAATAATTTGCTAACGTTTGTATTTGCTTCCCAGGAGGGATCTTCTATATGTCTGGGCTTGTTCCCATTACCAACTGTTGATCAGGAGAATGGTGTGAAATCATCAGCAGGAATGTGTATCACATCACCCACGTCCTTCTATGCATGCACAAAATACAAATAATGTGGAAATCCACTCTGCTAAGGGACAGAAAATCCTCAGGTTACATTTACATAGCACTGCAGTTGCTCTTTCATGACTTAAATTTAATGCATTATACTGCCATGTTACAAATAAGAGACCTGCTTGTAAACAAATTTGCTCACCCGCCTGGCAACCATTCTGTCTTTAAGCTACTGTGTATAGAATTTTTGTATGGTTTTAGCATCTTTGACTTCTTTTTTTATTACCATTTGTTTTGTTTGTCAGTAAATGCTACATTTTTGTCAGAGCTTAGATAGGTCGGAGTCAAAGATAGGCTCAGATAAGGTCGAACCATGCAGTTGATTGCATTAATAAAGCTCACGACATTTATAGATATTTACTCCGCCAAGGAACGCAGCGGAGTCACATGACGATCGGCGTACGCTTGTCCACCTCCTTGTCTGTCTGTTAGCAACATTACTCAAATACAGACTAACAGATTTGGATGAAATTTTCAGAGAAGGTCAGAAATGACTCTAGGACCAACTGATTAGATTTTGGCAGTGATGCGAATTACAGTCTGGATCCACGGATTTGTTGAAGATTTTTGTATCATTGCAAGATAGCCTCATGGCATCACTTTAACTATGAGAAGTGAACGCTACATCAGCAGCCTGCTGATGATCACATGATTGTGATCTTATTAAAAATCGACCGCTGTGAACTTATCAGGACTTATAAACCACAAATGATACAAGGAACAATCGATTACATTGTTGGGGTGTTTCCAAGTCCCAGCAATTCCCACCATCTGCTACATATTGAGGTCAGGAGAGTCGGTATCATATACATAACGTATACATGCATAACACATACCTGTGCTCAGTGCAAGGTGGTTTTGTTTCATCTACAGGGGGTCCTCGGGGTCCTCCTCCACATCTTACCATCCTTGTCTATCAAGGTAAACACTTCAAAACGATATGAATTCAAATAGTTACTATTTTTTTACCAGTCAGGTTTCACAGCTACAATCTGACCTTTTAAGGGAGCTGGTGATGTAGATGAGTTGGTTTGTTGTGTGAAGTGAGTTTCTCCCAGTGTGTGAGAGAAGAATCAGCACATTGTTGCAGTCACAGTAGAGTGCGGCTATCAGAGTAGCAAAGTTACTTTAGTCAGCTTTGGTCTCTTTTCTAGTTTCTTGAGGGATTTCTCCTTTATTATTCCAATATCAGAGACCAGTAAGTAAGTTAACTGAGAAAAATGCTAGACTCAGAGTAAAAACAAATGAATTAAGAGACAGGAAGACACAATTACATTCAATTCAACTAAAGAAGCAGACAGATGGCCAGGTCCTGGTAGATAAACAGTAGGTGTTTGCAGAACAATATTTTATCTAAAACTACCATGAGTGAAATTTTGACGAGATTGATTATTTATAGGTTGAATCAAAATTAAGCTTTCTTAAAGTTTCAGTTAGAATAACACATTTTAAATTGTGTTTCAAGTTGGAACAAGTTCACCACGCCTAAATAAAAGTGTTAACAAATGGCTTTGGCAGTGGATTCATTGCTTTAACTGGGCTGGTCTTCCTTAGTACAGTGTTACTTCAAGGAAGGACCAGCCTGCTGGCGGATTAACACTCTGGTTGACAACCTCTGGTTTCCTTTGTGTTAGCTGAAGAGCAGAATTTTCAGACTGCATGTGTCTGCTTGATGTTTAGTCATGAATTAAATTCTGACTAAATCACCAAAAGTCACCAACAAAGCTTCCGCTGAGACATATCAATGCGTCCTGTAATCGGAAGTGCTGATAACTGGAGATCTCTCAGGCAGGTAGTTTTCACCTCGTAAGACTCAAACTTTGGCTGGGCTTACATTTTAGATTCCTTCTACTTATTTGGGATAAGGAGTAACCAATAAACATAATAATCAGATAAACTCCAATATCTGATTTTATTATTATTATTATTATTATTATTACTATTATTATTATTATTATTAGCAATATGATCCTTTTGGAAAAAATAATTATGTCCACATATGTGAATACCAGGTCTTGGGAGGCTACTGAACCATTCTTCTGCATCAGAGGTAACTCTCATCAGAGTAATATTCAAATGCACTTTATAAAAACACTTTTTAAAATTTTCTGCACCGACTGAACCTTCAGGTCTTAAAATATTGATGCACTGTCTTTCTTCTTTAATTAGTTGCATAAAATGGATTGTTGCAGTAGTGGCTGAGTCAACTGGGTTTTGTTTTTATTTTTTATTTTTTTGTGGCAGACCACCATTGGAATTACTTTTACGAGACTCACCTTAAACCATTCCAGAAGATGACTTCATGAGGCTGGTTAAGACATTACTAGTCGTATCCAAAGCTGTCATCAAGGTAAACAGCGGCTACTTTGAAGAATCTAAAATGTAAAACATATTGATTTTACATTTTTTGGTAACTGGTGTATATGATTCCATATGTGTTATTTAAAAGTTTAATGGAAAATAGAGAAGAACCTATGAATGACTGGGTGTGTCCAAATTTTAACTGGCACTTTATTCTTGTCCAACACTTGTTTATGGTCTCTGTGGAAGATCTGTTAATGGTTTCAGTTTCTCTTTCGTCGCATTGTTGCCTCTGCCTGGGAAAGAATTTTGCTCTCCTCTTTGCGCTTTTTTCTTAAACCAGCTGCAGCAGAAGACTGTTCAGGCACCCATCATTCAAATCCTCTATAGATTGTTTCTAGACCTCTTTTTTCAGGAGTGTCGTGTCATGTCTACTCTTCACTGCAGTGTTTAAACTTCAGAGCTTGTGACACATTTTGATGGCAGGGTATGGTACGCAGCTTCTCAGCTTCAGAACCTCTTCAGTCACTCAATACTCCATGCTGAGGTCCTGTCTGAGAATTTTAGGGAAAAAAAACTCTGGATTTTCACGTGAGGAGGAAAATGAGAGAAGAAAGACATCGAGCTTGTTAACGAAATGAAACACTCACAGGATCAGTTGTTGTTTTACTGCGGTGGGAGCCAGAAGCCAAGCCAGCAAGCGGTTTGGGTTCATGTCAGGGTCTCCTCTCTCACAGCATAAGTGCAAACGTGACAATGACGCCAGCTTCCACTGTGAGTGGCAGACTCCTTCTTCATATGGCTTACGATAGGAATTGTCATAAGAACAGGTGTCGTGAGTAACTATTGGACCTCATGTTACAGTCTGTGATAGAGTGTTTTACGTTACGCAACACAATAAATCCTTTTGCAGGAAATTTGTCAGTATCACAGTTCCGTTTTATGTGAGGTCATTGTGTGAATTTAAGCAACATGTCTTTTAGAGACTCAAGTGTCTGTTTTAAGGCACACTTCAAGCCCAGATGTTGAACAAGTTTTGCTTTACACTGCTTCTTGAGTGTTGATGTGAATTTACAAGACACAGCCTGACTAAATCTGAGAAGTTATTAGATAATCTGTTATGCGCTGGCTTCAGTTTAGTTCAGAGTTGTTAGACTGTCTTTTTGCTGACCTTTCATCCTGATGTGATCCAAACTAATATAACCAGGCGGTGTTCACATCCTACGTCAAAGGCACCCATGTGCATGGAGTGTTGCAAGCAGAAAGTTCTGGACTTTACTAACAGGCGGTGACAGACATAGACAGACACATGTATTGGCACGTAACAAGCATGGGAAGTAGACAGTGAAAGAGGGAAGGAGGAATAACTCAATACCAGCGACTGTTTACAGTTGCCACGATTACAGCCCACCCCTTCCACACAGACACACACATCCCGGCAGTCCCACCAGGCAAATGCATCTGCCAGCGAAGATCCGGCCTAAGCGAGAGAACACTTTCCCAGAGATATCAGTGACGTACATATGTGAGCAAACGCACTCACTGTCTCACACAGACACACTCCCAGACGCACACAAACTGATGTCGTGTCAGTCACTGTTGGATTTCATTGTTTTCATTTCTTGCTGGATTGCCTGTTTATTTTAGAAGTCTGCCTTCAGGGAGCCAACGGTGATCCAGTGAATCGTGGAATCCCAGAGGGCTCATTGTGATGCCTTCCTCTATAGCATGAAGGTTCAATAGCCAATAAAATGATTATTATCCTAATTATACTGCATGAATTATTCATATATACTGTGGTCAGCTGTTTTTGTCTGAATTATAAAGACTTTATATTCCTTTGTGTCAAATCAAGGGCTACGTTCGGACTGCAGGCTGAAGTGACCCAAATCTGATTTTTTTGCCCCTATGCGACCTGTATCTGATCTTTTCATGACAGTGTGAACGACACAGATGCAATTTTTTCAAATGCGACCCAGGCCACTTGGTTATGTGGTCCTAATTCAGATACGTATCAGATCTTTTGCCATGCGACTTCAGTCTGAACAGCCAGGTCGCATTTATCCGACCTATACGTCATTGGTACACGACAAAACGTCACTATTCTGCATTCAGGCAAAACACGCCTTGCCGTGAGAGTGTTAAAAAGAGGTGCTCACATATGTACGTAAAGGTCGCCCTTGTCATTCGAAAATTTTGAATGAAGTCCGCATCTGTGAAGGCTCTCACATCACTATCCCACCACTCCTGGCTGCGACTCCGCACCCACACAGTTCTCTGGACAGACGTTGCTGCCACTGCCACACAAAACCAATAGTACGTGTCTGCAGAGCCGGAGGCTGCACGAATACTATTCGTGCGGGAGTATTCGTGCAGCTTCCAGCTCTGCAGACATACCCTTCTCCACAAAATGCCAGGGCCAAAATCCTGGCTCTCTTCCTTCTTGACCTTCTCCTTGAAACGATTAAATTAAAAATATGCTGGCTCCGGCTGGACAACTACTTTGAAATGGCCAGACATGCTCTGCTGTTAGCGTCCATGTTTACTTCCGTAAACACTGAACACTCTCTCTGCGTGTGTCGTTGTTGTGTCCTCTTCTGCGCATGTGGGACACTTTTGGGTCGTGTGAGGTTCACACAGGAGATCACATACAAGTCGCATTTAATTGGAAATGTAAACGGACTCTCAAAAAAAAATCAGATTTCCCCAAAAAATTGGAATTGAGCATTAAGCCCTGCAGTCTGAATGTAGCCAAGAAGTTCTTCGTGTTTGGACTTAAACATTAGCGTGGACCAACACTGGAAGAACGTAGTAAAAAAGCCTGTGATCAGTTTCGGTGTAACAGGCATTTGGAGTAAAGAGAAGAGGGGTCTGGTATGTTGGCTTGATAGACAAGTTGGTGGGAAGGCTAGAGAGGACGCCAGAGCAGGGTAGGACAAGGGTTCAAACTCAGGTTCTGGACCAGATGGCGATCGAAGCCGAGACGCTTTGTAGGCAAGATGAGAAACTGAGTGTTTGATTTCCAGCTCTGACGTGGATGTGCTCGTCTGGTGTTCCTTCATTTTTTCACCTCTTGCTACATTTCCCTCAACTCACCTTAGTGTGAAATCGAGGAATTTGCACTATAGGTTACTAAATCTGCCTGGGGGGTGGGGTGTTTAGGCATCAACACAACAAACGTCTCATGTTTTGTGAGAGGTGATATAGCAGCAGGCTTGGAGAGACCTTTTGGAAACTACTGATCATGTACTAATAATACTTCTTTGAAGATACTGACATACACTACCAGTCAACAGCTTGAACACACCTTCTCATTCAATGGTCTTTATTCATTTGTATTATTTTTTACGTAGTAGATTAATACTGAAGATTAACACTTTTTTGTTTACAACATAATTTCACATGTATTCTTTTATAGTTTTGATGTCTTCAGTATTAATATAGTATGTAGAAAATAATGAAATAAAAATCACTGAATGAGAATGTGTGTCCAAACATTTAACTGGTAGTGTATATAAATACTCTAAAATGTTGTACTGAAATGGAACGTAATTTATTTAAGAGTACAGAACATTTTATTTGAGCAACAACTTCAATAACTCTCCAGTCATTCATTAAACCCTTAAAGCATCTCATAAAGTTACATATTAATTTTCTTCATAGAAATATCCAATCAAGGCTTAAGATGACTTAATTGTTGCTCTATAAAGCACGTCAGCTCACCTACAATTCTGCAATAATGCAATTAAACTACACTGCACAATAGCAAGTTGCGACACTGAAATAAAGTAGCCCTAAGTATTCAAACCAGATACCAATTCTGAACCAGAATAATAATACAGAAGGTCCCTCACTGAAAGCCGACAGGATTGGTTCCAAAGGTTTCTTATGTATAAACGTTTAAAACTATGTTATTGAGACTGTCATCTGTACACTACAGTTGTAAAGTGGACATGCTCAGCCATGACATTCACTGCTTATTTCATTCATAAAATGTCTTCAAGCATATCAAAAACACCAGATGGACATGCTACCCGTATAAAAATGCAGAATTTGCCTGAAGGGGTCTTTAATGTAAGTATGATACTCTTCGAAAATGAGGTTCAACCGAAGAAAAAACTGCCCCGGAAAACAGATTAAACAACGCGTATGTCTTATGAAATACCTCTCCCGAGAATATATCCACCTGGAAACTATAAATCTGACTTCTTGTACTATAGGCCTTGTAGCAGCTTCACTAGTATGCTGTGGCCACAAATACTTTTCACAAAAGTTTTTCAGACAGCGTCCTTTGTAGTATGATGACTGTTTGCATGTTGTCCTGCCACTCCCTGCGAGCTATGTGCTCTCCTTTGCTGTGATTTAGTGCTGGCCTTTGCATCCTCATCTCAACCTTCTGTCACACAGACACCTGATAGGACCAGCCGCCATGGCTAATTTGCCAGGATGAGAGAGAAATAGGTGAACTTTGCTGCTGTTCTGTCCAGAAGGAATTTATTTCTCACACTAAAATCCTTGCTTCGGACTGGGTATGTTTTGCACATGAGCCAACATAATTTACATTTTTTATTCTTGTTACTAAAGAGTAGACTGCTTTGTGATTGTTGTATTCCTTTTCAGTCATTCATACAGAGCTGTAATTGTAGTGACCAGGAGGTGTTTTTTTTTTTTTTTACAAAAACAACCAAAAAAAGTCTTTCTTAACTTCCTTAACCCTGGGGCTATTTTATCCAGTTTCCACCTGAAAAAACACTCAAATTCAATCAGCAGCAGCTCCACATCTCTAAGGCCAAAGTTATTCACTTAACTTTGGCCTGTTTTTTTCTTCCTGACCGCTATGAGCCAGATTGAAATTGGTAAAACTTTCACTTCCTGCTGATAAATATCCTAAATTAGACAGTATAATGGCCCCATAACAATTTGTCTGTAGTTACTGATACTCCTGAACCTGAAAAAATCTAATGTGCCGCTATGGGTGGGTTTTGAGCCAGAAGATCATATCATGGTCTTTTGATGTAGTTGAAATCATGTGATTCCATGATTAGAGTTAGGGTTCTGCATTTAGTTTTCTGGAAACAATACCTGTCATTTCAGTGCAACTTCAAATCAACTGCCATTTGTTTCTGAAAGTTTTGTCTGAAAGTGGTTGGTTGTATCTCCACCACTTTGGCACTCGTCCCTGGATGTCTGTGTTGGTCCACTCACTGCTGTTCTTCATCCTTCATGCTGTGTTCTATTTACTAAATGAGTTACACCTCAGCACATTCAATATGTGTCATCCTAATTGTGTCATAACCAACCTGACTTTTATTTAGTTGTGAGTTTAAGTGGAAACGTTTGGACAGCGTTGGTATTTATTTATTGATGCTATCTGTATCGTTCCTCTGAAAAGCAGATAATGTGCCAAATTAAGATTGTCCACAAAGCAAGATTATCAGATCAGTCATCCTCATCTGCAACTCAGCCAGATTTGGTGCAACCAAAATGTTGTCCAACATTGTTACTCTTTTAATCAGAGTGGCAGAAGCCGGCAGCCTCTCCACTAGGTGTGCCACACTCACCAACCTTCTCAAAATGGAAGCTGGTTACATTTTAATAACAGATATGGCCTGGTTCAGTGGAGAGGGTTATTGTCGTCTTTACTCTCAGCAAACTCCACAGGCATCAGAAACATATTCTGCAGGGAAAAACACAAGCAGTATAGCCAGTGGCAGTTTTCTTGGTGGCTGTCTGAAGCTGCAAAGTAAAGCTAACATGCTGATACAAAGCAGGTATGTTTCTCATATGACCATCTTACTTTGGGACGGTAGCTTTGCTGATGTATACGGAATAGCCCTAAACACAATGTACAGCAGAAGCTCTACAATGTTACTAGTTTTGAATGTTACTACAAAAGTAGTAACATTCCTATTAGGAATGTTGCTACTTTTGTGGCCTGTTAGTCATAAACTAGAGCAGAAACACAGTTAGACCTGATACTGCCAGTCAGTGCAAAGTTAAAGTATTATCAAAGGTAGACTGAATTTATCCTGAGTATAAAAGGAATGTTGAGGCGTATTGTTGTTTCAGTTTACACTAGAGATACCAGCAACTATTGGATGCTAGATTAGACGATTAATGCAAAATGTGTTTTTTCCCCAAATCCATTTATATGTTTTAGTGTAGACTGATATTTCATGTTTCTACGGTCCTATCTGGCTCGTAGTCTGCTGTAACATCTCAAAGACTGACACCTACCAGACCTAAGTTAGTCAGCAGAGTGAGCTCAATTCAGTCACACATTCTTGGTTACTGAGCAAAGCGCCTGAACTGTTTTGCAGTCAAGCATGGATAGATAGATGAGGTGTGTAACTTTAGCAGTTCTGACTCTGGACAGTACGTTTTTGCCTATGTACTACTTGGCACATCAGCTGTTAGAAATTTTCCCTCTCTCCAACTGGGCCTTTAAGATTTGAAGGACAACCTTTTTCAGGAGAATGCCTGTTTGTGAGAACTTTTGGATTCTCAAGTTGCTATTTTGGTCTCTTGTTGTTTGTAGTAACCAGCTGAGCTATCTAGGCGACCCTGATACCCCATGAACAGGGGCTATAGTTCCCAATGCAGCGGCATGGCTTCCATTCCAGCTCACAGCCCTTTGCTGCAAGTCTTCCCCTCATTCTTCTCCCTACTTTCCTGTCTGCCTCTCGACTAGCCTGTCTAATAAAGTGAACAAAAGGCCAAAAAAAAAAAAACTTTAAAAATGAAAAAAGAAGAGGCATATCTATATAAGGTTTCCTCATCAGTCCGTCCTTCTCTTTGGATGCTAATTGGATGTATTTTGTCCGCATAGATTGTATAAACACACCTCTGTAGGAGCGTGTCTGGGTTCAATCACTGTAACACTGAGATGACAAACCATTTTGATGTTAAAATGGAAAATACAACATTACCCTCTGGAATTTTTATTCAGAAAATGTATTGGTGTTACATACCTTAGTTCACTAAAACATTTTTTTTTTATTTGCATTGCATTTTTGAATAAAATATTTCTTAGAAAAATATTGTCAATATTTTAAAAACACATAAAAACATATATTTTTAATATTTAAGGAAAGAACTTAGTCTGAGGAGTACCAGGTGCTGAGTGCTTACTTGAAAAAAAGAGAATGAATTATGCATGTTGTCATATAGTGTTAAGCGTTGGGACACGAGCAACACAAGGTATGTATCTGAGGGTTAAAGAAGTTAATTAAAATCACATATGGAAGGAGTATGAAAGTTCTAAGTCACATGTGTTTGCAGGTACAAAGGAGATGCAACTCAAACACTTCTTTTTTTAACAACAAATAAATTAAGCAATAATTTAAAAATGAAACAAGTTAAAACACAGCTTCAATAAACAAAAAGGGTCAAAGGTCTTTGGGGCTAAGGAGCACAGATTAATCATAGTAACACACTGACCAGGCTCATCAGTCCTTCCTTGTACCTTGTGTTTACTTTGGCCGTCTCCTCCCTCCATCGTTTAAACACTGCACTTGTCCTGAGCAGATGCAAAGCGCTGCTGAGTAAGCCCAACACGGACATTTTAGGGCTTGGTCTGGGGTGTCCACTGATGCCCGCCATCCCAGCTTCTTGACCTGCAATCAAAGCCCTGACTTAGGGAGAGTACAGGGTGGGAGGAGGGGACTGGAGGCCACATGCTACTCATCCACCTGCATACTGACAGGCAGACAGGCCGGGTCACAACAGTCCCCAGCACCCCCGTGCCCCGGCTTAACCTTAGCCAACCCCCTCCTCACCCCAGCTAACCCCTGGTGACCTTTGCAGCCATCTGTTACAGGGATCTGGGATGTGTTGATTTGCTGAGGGGGAGTGGGGTGAGGGGTGGGGCTGGGCTGGAGCTCCTGGATTGATGATGGGGACTGAGGAGCTTTAGTGCGGTTCAAAGTGACAAACTAATTTTCAATAAAAAGAAGCATTTTTTAAACACCTGTCTGCTGAACGCTGCAGAGCGCCCATATATCAGGTCATATGCTGGGTGCTTGGGCTGCATCACCGGGTCATGTTAAGTGTCCATCTCTGCTCGCTGTCTTTCGTCACTGAGGCCAACAGTGCTGCCATAAAACACTTCAGGAGCAGAAGGAGGAGGAGGACTGCTTACTCCTTCCTAAATACAAACAGTGATAAAGCTCTGGTCTTTTTCAAACTATTTACATTTGTTAATCTGGTCAAGTCTGTCATCCATCCATCCATCCGTTACCTATACACCACTTAATCCTCTCTAGAGGGGCTGGAGTCTATCCCAGCTGACTTGGGGTGAAGGCAGAGAGTGCGAACCACCACTCCACTGTACAGCCTCAAATGTATCATCTGTTAGAATAAACCCTTGTGGTGTAGCGTCTTGTTTTCAAGTGGTCATATTTTGCATGAAGCCTAGAAGGTTTACCACATTCTGGCTGTGTGAAGATTTTGGTGCACATTCTTCCATGTAGTTGGATGTATAGGGACAAATCTGGATCTGTTAGCTATGCATTGTCCAGTCCAGCTATTAGCAGGTTCATGATGAAAAATGTCTTCTGGCTCTGTAGTGACCACTCTAAGGTTTCCAGCAACATCCAGTATCAACACTGGAGAATAAAAGTTCAAAAGTTTCCTTTTAATTAAGCACATAAAGCATAAATAAATACAAAGTATTTCAAAGTCTTGTGTTGGAGATTGTTTATGAAATCATATTTTTTCTCATTTTTTTTTAAAATGACCGATAATTGGTACTGATATAGGCCCTGAAAAAAGCACATTCCTTGACTGCTAGTTTGACCCAAACACACTCTTTTGATCGGAGTAGCATCCAACAAGCCAACATTTTCATTCCAGCTTTTTTGCTGGTAGAAAGCTGTACATCTTTTATCTCCACCTGCTGATATTTAGAGAGTGAGCCAGGGAAAATGAAACAGTCATGGAACCAGTGTGCCTGCTCTATTATGCAATTAACTCTCCCTCTACTGGACACACGGGCCACCTGATGTGTTCTTCCTGCTGCCCACTTCTGTCCTCATTTTCAAACAAGAGAGCCATTCTGTTTCTCCTAACCCAGTACTGTGAAGCACTACTAACTCTGTCCTTTGCCCCGTTTCTGCTTTTTTTTTTACTGGCATGTGCTTGCCATGTACCCAGTGACCAGGGGATAGGGGCATAATTCACCCCTATTAATGCATTATCTCAATAGTACTCAGCAGTAATCAGATAAAGTCATCATATTACCCATGCAGTGTGTGCAAACTGAACACACTGTACATGATAATAAAAGTTACAATGTGTGCACAGCTTACAGGACTAACCATAACTTCATGCTATAGATGATCATTCTGGGAGTGTGTGAGTACATCAACAACACACTTCTTACAGAAAGTATGTACAGAATCCTTTTATCTCAAGCCAAATGTTTTGTACTGAACAGATTGTGACTATTACATGTTCCCTTCGGGCTGCACAGTGTCTCGGTGGTTAGCACTTTTGCCTTGCAGCTAAAAGATCCCTGATTCGCGTCGCGGCGTTCCTGGGATCTTTCTGCATGGAGTTTGTATATTCCCCCTGTACATGCATGGGTTTTCTCTGGGTCTTCCCGTTTCCCACAGTCCAAAAACATGCTGAGGTTAATTGGTAACTCTAAATTGTCTGTAGGCGTGAATGTGAGTGTGATTATTTGTCTGACTAATAAGGATTTGGCGGTGTATAGATAATGGATGGATGGACACGTACCCCTATGTTTCTGTCTCTGACCCAACTATGATTAAAGTAATCTAAATCATTTTGCGATCAGCAGTGTCTGGTACTGTGTATAAAAAAATACTTCCAATCTTACACTCTTTAACTTCAACTCCCAACACTCAGCACCTCAGTCTCATTATCTCAAAACCAATGTGCAGCACTGGATAAGTACAGAGATAAAGAAGTGTAGTAAATCACTTGCTTGCTTTGAGGCAAGTTTTTCAATGTTGCAAAAGAATGTAAAAAGGAATGTGAACTAGACTTATTTTCATACCTGCTTTAATAAACTACATTGCATAGTGTTGTCAGAAGATGGAAACAAAGACCTTAAAAGATGAAACTTTGGCAAAGAGAAAAAATGGAGTAAAGTCTTCAGGAACTGAGTTTGATAATGAAAGTTGTAAACATGGTTTGCAGAGACAAAGACAACAAGGAGTTTTCATCACCTCTGAAGCCTTAAGTCTTTTCAGAAACATCAGAAAACACCAGATAAGAGCAAAATTGGAGGAGTATTAACCGTTTCTAATGCGATACTTCAAAATGAGCCAAAAACTTTGTTCTGGAAACACAACTACTGTCCTATAACTTAAAGCTGCTGTCCAGAGTTTGAACCGCAGCGTCTCCCAAAACACTGTTGGTCCCTCCCTCCCTCTGATTTCGCCCCTTTATTTGTGCACGCGTGGAGTACATGAGAGAAGTGCCCGGAGTGCTGCAGCATCTTGCCTGTTTTGCTGTTTTCCATTCTTCTACATTTAGTACATTTAGTAAATAATAAAGGGATTACGTTAGAATGCTGTATTGAGTCTAACTTGTCCTAATATCAAAATAGCATGAATCTGCTTGGACGAACGAGTAAAGTTTCAATATGTGATTACACTCGTGTATCCCTCTCGATGACGTTGTTTATCAAACTTAGTGCATTTACGCGTGTATATGTGTTACATTGTTTATTTATTTCTATCTAGAGTTCAGAATTGCATGACTCCTCTGACGAAGAGTATGTCCCAGACGCCCCAACATCTTCCTCCAGAGGCCGGGCATCTAAACGAAGCCGTCAGGCGGGCTATGGAGGCCGTGGTCGGGGAGCGACGCGAGCACCCCGAGCCAAAAAACGTCCTGCAGTCTCTTGGCCTGACAAGCTGTGGGATTGGTAACTTTTCTGGAAGTTGCTGAGCCCTGATGCTCTCTCCTCCACAAGCAAAACAAATGTGCGCGCGGCTGCGTAGTGCGTAGCTCGCCCACCTCTGCATGGGCTTGCTTGCTGTGCGCGTAACCGTTGATTGACAGCATGACAAAGCTGAAGCTCGAACTTGATTGGTCGGCAGCGACCGGCGCTTTTTGGAATAACATGGGGGTCTATGAGAGGAAGGTGGAGCTCAGGAATAAATTTTCATATCGCGTTATACTAACTTTATATTATAGTATCGAACTAGACTAACACATTTAAGCTTTGTTAAAAATGATACATAAATTGAAAACAAACGGAAACTCCGGACAGCAGCTTTAAAGTGGTCTTTTTCTAGTTACTATTTTGGCCAAGTAACCTTCCCAACAGGAATGTACTTGACAATAATTGGAACTCTTTCACTGAAACTGGCTGTAGCTGAAGAAAAGATTGAGAAAACACAGACAAAAAATAGCTTTGTGGAACTCAGCACAGTTGGTGATGACTCAAAATTTCAAGTTTCATTCTATGTAGGTTTATCATCATGATAAAACCCTTTCATGCTACATATAAAAAATGGTAATTAACGTGGCCTTAAAAATCTGCCTCACAAACCTTGAAAAGTAACTTTAGTCTCCGGGAAGTGTCTTTCATCAAAGCCATCGCATGCCTATTAGACAGCATGACTACGTTATTACTACTGTCTGATGTGTGTGTGCGAGCAATTTCACCTTTGTTATTTATGGAAAGGAGACAAAAACATCAAGCGCCAGATTCAGAAAAAATCCAGGCCAGTCATGTATTAGTGCTTTTTGCAATAACATCCTGAAGGTTGTATTTTTAGTTAAAGTCTTTGAGTCAGGGACACGAGGCAGCAGCCCAGGAGGGCCCTTACTGCTCAGATGGTGACAGCACTCCATGGTTTTGCCTTTGAGGCGCCAAGATGGAAACATTTGGAATAGGAGTGAGTCACACATACCGGTCACAGGATGGACAGTCACTCAGGGCTCCAGAAAACACACACATATACAGATTGTGTGTATACATGGACACACTGTGGTACGCACACACAGGATACATACTCTATTGCACATCTGTTAGTCTCTTACATAGACCAGTGAGCTGTAGCAGCCACAGGCATCCAGTACACAATGATGTATCCTGCACACACAAACGTTCCTCATATGTTTGTATTGTCCCTTTTTGTGGCAGCTGCCATCATTTTCTGACTTAAAGGAGAAGCAAGGATGTCATTGTGTAAGTGACTGAATCTTTGTCAGTTTGAGAAATATCTATCACTTTGTTTTTTATTGACAAAGGCATTCCTTTCTGACTATACACCAGCAATTTTCTGTACTTATTTTTAATATACTCTATTATGTAGTACAGTATACAGTACGGTGTACAGTATAGTGTATATGTTTACTTTCCGCTTTTAAGGCTTACACTCCATCTGGTAAAGTGTAAATTAACTTCTCTGTGCATCCAGTCGGAGGCAGGAGGCCTGACACTCTTTCTCGCTCCAAATGGTGACATGTTTCCATGTGTGACAATGGGCAGCAGGCTTTAGCAAGAAACGAGACACCTGTTGCTCTGCTCCGATTACTGTGCTGTGCCAATCAGACGTAATATTGATTTTCACATTTTCCCTCCGAGCAAGTTTTTCTATTGCCCCTTACAAAACAGATATTATACAGAAGCAGACGGAAAGCAAAAGAGGAAAAATGTAGAAAAGAGACCGAAGAAAATATGCATTCCACCACATACAACTTCAAAGAAATCCTTGATCTTTATTCTCAAAGAGATGAATGAAAAGCAATAAATTCTAAGCCAATCTGAGATTAAATTTAAGTATTACATTAAAAGCCTGTGCTTTTTTGCACCTATCCTTGTCTTGTGACCTACATCCATGTCACTAGAGCAACTTTCTTTGAGTGTACACATAAAAAAGGCTACAAAGTCTAAGTCGCAGGACTGTCATAGAAGAGACTGGGGTTTCAGTGCGGTGTGGTCCTGTTGTTTTGTTGCATTTCACTTTAGTTTACAGTCACTGTTTGCTTTTGTTTACCCTACAAAACTACTTTGTTAAGTTAAGGCACCAAAACTACTTGGTTAGGTTTAGGAAAAGGTTATGGTTTGGGTTAAAATACACCAGTTCAAATGCTTTTCAATCGCAGTTTACTTTCCTTTTCAGTCACTGATTGCTTTGGTTTATGCTACAAAATTGTTTTGTTAGATTCAGCCACTAAAACTGCTTGGTTGAGTCAGGGAAAAGATCATGGTTTGGGTGAAAATAATCCCTGCTAAACACAAAGTTCTAGTTATGTTCCTTTTTTCTCACCTGAAACTCCATGAAAAACTTTGGCATCTCGCAATGATAAGCCTTTATTAGGAAAATAATGCATTTTGCGTATTTTGCTGTTACTACTACTACTGTTTATGTGATACTCTGCTATATCTTTTGCAAAGGCAAAGTTAGAAGTAGCCTCACAATTAACACTCCACTGCAAACAGTGTTGTAGGGTGTAGGTCAAAACTACAGACTGCAGTTTGCACTCAATCTCCTACTAACAGTCAATTTTGGTTACTTTTGACCATGAGTAAAAAAATTTTCTAATGTTAATATGGATGTCAGGAGATTGTCCAACACGACTGTTGGAGAAAAACCTTGAATTCATCGTTTTTTTTGTTTAAAGAATCTGTTGACAAAGTTGGCGTACTTTTAGCATTTAGCTGTGATCATGTTTCTTAGTCCTGATCTACTTTAAGCAGGCACCCATCTTACGCATAGTGCCAGAGAAAGTAGTGTCTGCCTCTTACGTTACAACAAAAGTGGTCATTTGTCATACTCTGTGGTTCGTGTAGAGTTGTGTTTGGGTGACTTAAACTACTTGTGGTTATGGAAGGCTCATACGTCCAGTTTGGGTGAATGATGTCATTGTTTACATGACATAATGATACCTATCAGGCAAGAATAGAGTCAGGTACGGTTAGACTTCTGGCTAAAAACCAACCAAACCAAAGCCAGGCCAATCATGAAGCAAGCGGCAAATGGCAGGCATTGAAGGGTCCATAATCATGTGATCAAAATCAGTATTTGGCTTGGCAAGTGGAGTTTGGAGCAAATTACTCCATAGCTTAACAGCAGTCATCGGGCCACAAACCCTGAATATGAAAAAGGTGTTCAAGTCAGAGTGATCAAGCAGAGAAACTTAAAGGCAATAGAGTACACAGAAGCAAACACAAAAGTATTATCCACCCCCTCTACGCCCAATAGACCATCTAATTCCTCCCCATCTTGTCATCTGGACCCCCTGTGGAGAAACAAATTACCATTTTCCAGAGTCACAGCTCTATTCCATGGTGTAAGGGAGATGAAAAGATTGTAATCCTCCTCTCAGGAAGCATTATGTAGGACTTCCAGTGGGGTGCTTACATTTTCCCATGAACTAAGAGTTGAACTTTACTTGATTCTAAAAGTGCATTGAGTGAATGTTGAAGAAGGACACACTGTGCTGTTTGACCATTTGATGCAGACATTACTGTAGAAGATACATTCAAACTTAGATTTGGGATGACAGTAGAAATAGTTTGTTCCATTCACAGAAATCGGACTTCTTGAAATCTCTTACCCAGATGATAATATGATTTCTTCTCCATATGTGAACAACAATGCATATGTACCCTTTTAACAAAAAGTCTATAGCTGGCTTAACACCAGTAACTGATATAGATCTGGCATCTAGGAATAGAACCCATAAGAAGTACAATTTATTTTTATGTAACAGCAGAGATTAAATAGAAATACAGAACATCTTAAGCATAGAGCAGATACTGTGTTGGAAAAATGTCTGTCTGAAAAGCAAACACTGGCATCAAGTGGCCAGATGTATTATTACCATCTCTTACATAAACCACCACAACTGCAGCCAATCAGACAGTTCAGAAGTGCAATTCTCTAAACAATAAAACCTCAACAAAGGCCATAATAAACATAGAAATTAAGTTAAAACAAGACCAAATCATACCCGAAGACTAGATTTGTCGCAATAAGTTCATTACAACCTCTGGTAACAATAGATTACTGTAGATCATCAGGGAGTGTGGGAGTGTGGGATGACGGTCAGGAGTGACTTGGAGCCATGTTGTCTATTTTTAATCAAAGAAGTCTATCAAAATCTGAACTTCACAACATATTTGTGGCAGTGTTTAATGGCACAAACAAAGAAACCTTCTGAGGACCTATGAAAAAGAGTTGTTGATGCTCATCTCGCTGGTAAAAGGTACAAAACATTTCTAAAGAGCTTGGATTCCATTATTTAACAGTCAGACAGACCATTTGCACCCTCCCCAGAAGACACCAACAAAGATCATGGCATGTAAAGATAATGGCATGCAAGAGACCAAGAAGTCACAAAGGAACCCAGGGCAACCTCTAAACATTTAAAGGATCTCTTACTTCACTTAATGTGAGTCCACCATCCGGAGAATACTAAATAAATGGCATGCATGGCAGGGCTGCGAGGCAAAGCTACTGCTCTCTAAACAGAACATTGCTGGCTATTTGCAGTGTGTCTAAGATCACATGGACAAGTCAGAAGGTTAGCGGAAAAATGTATTGTGGACTGAAGAGACCAAAATAGTACTTTTTGGTTCGAATGAGAAGCAAATATGTTTGGAGAAAAGAAAACACTGCATCCCAACATGAGAGCTGTATGCCATCTCTGAAGCATGGTGGTGGTAGTGTCATGGTTTGAGCCTGTTCTGCTGCATCATTGAATTATAACGGGTAGTCTAAAGGAAAATGCAAGCACAACTTTCAGGGAACTGAATCTCCGTTCTAACAAAAAAAATCATCACAAAAGAATAAAGTTAATGTTTTTTGAGTGTCCAGGTCAAAGTCCTGACCTCAAGAGCTCAAATTCCTCCAAGCTGATGTGTCGGACTGATCAACAGTGAGTGAAAATGTTTAGCTGTAGTTATTACTGTGCAAGGGGGCTCACAGCAGATAGTGAAAACAAAGACTGAAATACTTTTGCCATTCACGGAAGTGTAATATTCAGTCATTTTCTCAATAAATAAATGTCCTAGTACAGCAATGTGTCTTATTTGTTCAATTATCATCTCTTTATCAACTTTTAGGACCTGTTATGATATTCATACAAACATATGCAAAACTCTCAGGGGTTCAAACTTTAAATTACCGCCGTGTTTTTAGAAACAACTGTAGGATACAAGCAGCCCTCTGATCACTGGATTTGAACCTGCTCTTTCACAGTCTTCTTCATGCTCAGTTGGATGAGCACTAAATAGACACAGTATATTATGTTTTTAGAAGAGTAGCTGACCTTAATGAGTGCTAGACCTGCATTTTTTTGTTTTTGTTTTCCATGTGTCCTGCTGCAGAAGTTCATTTAGGAATGGGCAGGGAAGGATGCTCTGCACGTGTGTCAATATCATGCAAGCCTGGAATTGTTTTGTAGATGCCTTGATATATTCTAAAGTTCTACCACTAATAATTGATCTTAAGTGCTTTAAGTTTCCAGATTTGACACTCAACAAGCACAAGCCGGAAAATTATTTACTCAATTTTAACAGCTTAAACAGGCTTAATCAGGAATGTGTTTTTCACATTGCCCTGCCTCTTCCTCGTCAGGTCCTTAGTTGTGATTGAGTTCACTTTATGCATCCTAGACGATGGCTGATGAGATGACTGCATTGTAGTGTGTACTGCTTTTGTGTAGTCTGATGAATTGGTTTCCATTGCTAGTCATTCTGTAGATAAGTTCAGACAAGTGCCATACATAGTCAGACAAAAATGGAAGAAAATGCAGTTTTGTAATACAAAAAGAGAAATCCTCCCAACAGCAAATAATTTCAGTAGTTAGTAATCATAAAGGTTCCTTGAGTGGGCCTTGATGAGATTTACAATTTTGATAACATCTGGCAAATCATTTATACACTTGAACATGGACTAAACCATGGGATAAAATAATCTGCAGCCCCTGATTTTTATTACCTCTTTTAACGATAGTACTGCTCCATTCGTCTTACTAAGCATTGCAATTGTACCATAAATTCTAAATGCTGTGTGTGTGTGTGTGTGTGTGTGTGTGTGTGTGTGTGTGTGTGTGTGTGTGTGTGTGTGTGTGTGTGTGTGTGTGTGTGTGTGTGTGTGTGTGTGTGTGTGTGTGTGTGTGTGTGTACTTGTTACATGGTGAGTACCATTTTCTGCATTTAACTATCAAAGTGAGGACATTTTTACAAAGTGAGGACATTTTGGCCGGTCCTCACTTTGAAACAGCCATGTTTGAGGGTGAAGACTTGTTTTTAGAGAACAGGTATGAATTGAGGTTTGGTTAAGGTTAGGGTAAGGATTAGGGTTAGGCGATCAGTTGTGATAGTTAAGGTTAGGGTAAGGCTCTAGGAAATGCATTACGCTTATGGATGTCCTCACTAAGATAGAAGTACAAACGTGTGTGTGTGTGTGTGTGTGTGTGTGTGTGTGTGTGTGTGTGTGTGTTCTTGTACTTGCTACATGGTGAGTACCATTTTCTGCATTTAACTATCAAAGTGAGGACATTTTTACAAAGTGAGGACATTTTGGCCGGTCCTCACTTTGAAACAGCCATGTTTGAGGGTGAACACTTGTTTTTAGAGAACAGGTATGAATTGAGGTTTGGTTAGGGTTAGGGTAAGGATTAAGTTTAGGCAATCAGTTGTGATGGTTAAGGTTAGGGTAAGGCTCTAGGAAATGCATTACGCCTATGGATGTCCTCACTAAGATAGAAGTACAAACATGTGTGTGTGTGTGTGTGTGTGTGTGTGTGTGTGTGTGTGTGTGTGTGTGTGTGTGTGTGTGTGTGTGTGTGTGTGTGTGTGTGTGTGTGTGTGTGTGTGTGTGTGTGTGCTGCAGGTTGCTTTGTAGAACTGTTACAGAAAACCTCACTAAACCACATGGAGGGTCCTCAAGGTAGCCATCCAAATGAAACCGTACAAAAACCAAACTGGCATAACCCAAATGCTAAAGTCTCCTGCAGCCTATCAGAGAAGCTCTTTAAACAGAATCAGGACAGGAACTCTTACCTTCTGGACAACCAACACTGGTTCACAAACAAGAATACAGAATGTGTCTAAACAAAAACCTCTGAAGACTAACTACAGCCAAGAGAAAAACACAACTCAGCTGCACCAAATCCACTAATCACTGCACACATTAGCACCATGTGCTAACTGTGGCTAAAGGACCACATTTACCAAGACAACTATCCAGTACAAAGCCCTAAAACACACCAAGAAACACATTAAAGAGGATTTTACTGTTGGAAGCTGCAAGCCAACGCCTAAAGAACAAACTAAAGCAACGCAGCCAAACCCAGTTCAGTGAAGAGAAGCAGAGGAAATGTTTGACTACAGACATAAAGCAGGAAGACACTGAGCTGCTCAGGTGTTCCTGATAACACCAAGCAGCCACCTGGCCAGCCAATAGGAACACAGCTTACTGGAAGTCCAGAGCTTAGTGAAGGAAATTTAGTTTAAAGTTGAAGCAGAAAGTTAAAGAAAGTTGAAGACCACCTCCTTTCACACATAGGATAGCTGAACACATCAAACTGGTTTCATAGTCGAACCACCACAGTAAAAACATCGTAGTATGGAATGTTGCTCAAAAAACATTACAACCGGCTGTCTAGGGTCGCCAAGGAGCGACACAAAACAGAACAAACACTGGTTTCCAGTGGGTTAGGCAGCTATTTATTTGAAATTGTAAGTTGACAACAACAGAACATGTGAGCAGAAAAATCACAAAGTCTGTCTTTAGTTCAGCTGAAATTATTAGTTTTTATTGTTTTTATTGACCACACTTTTCAGGAAGTAGATGAAGAATAATTAAAGCTCTCATATAGAAGTCCAACTTATTTTGGATCCTTGTGGAGAGTTTAATCTTAGAGTTTGTAAAGCTGTTGAGTTTTTAGAGTCACATGGATTGTTTTGACATTTAATAACCGAGTCCTGAAATAAAATTACAGTTGTGGATTTCTGTCATTTAGTCAGGACTAAACAAATAACAGCAGCATAAATCTCAAATGTCATTATGAGGATTCTGGATTGAGGTTTCTCACTTGATAATGATCAAAACACGAAATTAGGTTGGTTTAAAGGAATATTCCACTTTAAATCTTTGAATGTTGACCTAAAAGGTTGGTTTCAGGAATTATTCCACCTACAAGGTCCTCATACATTGACCTTAAAGGAACATTCCACCAAAAATCCTTGGACATGCACCTAAAATGTTGGTTTAACCAAGTATTCCATCCAAAATCCTCAAAGAGACCTGAGGGGCTGGTTAAAAGGAATATTCCAGCTAAAACCTCAACTAGGGCAGTACAGTCGAGGTCAAAAGTTTGCATACACTTGTAAAGAACATAATGTCATGGCTGTCTTGAGTTTCCAGTTATTTCTACAACTCTGATTTTTCTCTGATAGAGTGATTGGAACAGATACTTCTTTGTCACAAAAATCATTTATGAAGTTTGGTTCTTTTATGACTTTATTATGGGTTAACAGAAAAAGTGACCAAATCTGCTGGGTCAGAAATATACATACAGCAATGCTAATATTTGGTTACACGTCCCTTGGCCATTTTCACTTTAATTAGACGCTTTTGGTAGCCATCCACAAGCTTCTGGCAAGCTTCTGGTTGAGTCTTTGACTGCTCCTCTTGACAGAATCGGTGCAGTTCAGTTAAATTTGTTGGCTTTCTGACATGGACTTGTTTCTTCAGGATTGTCCACATGTTTTCAATGGGGTTTAAGTCAGGACTTTGGTAAGGCCATTCTAAAACCTTAATTCTAGCCTGATTTAGCCATTCCATTACCACTTTTGATATGTGTTTGGGGTCATTGTCCTGTTGGAACACCCAACTGTGGCCAAGACCCAGCCTTCAGGCTGATCATTTTAGGTGATCTTGAAGAATTTGAAGGTAATCCAGCTCAACTTTTGTTTCATCTGACCACAGAACTTTCCTCCAGAAGGTCTTATCTTTGTCCATGTGATCAGCAGCAAGCTTCAGTTGAGCCTTAAGGTGTTGCTTTTGGAGCAAGGACTTCCTTCTTGCACGGCAGCCTCTCAGTCCATGGCAAGACAAAACACACTTGACCATGGACACTGACACCTGTGACTCTTAACCCTCCTGACCAATTTTCTCTCAGCAGCAGGTGATAGCTTGCATTTTCTTCTTGATCGTGGCAGTGACAAAACAGTGCCATGCACTTTATACTTACAATTGTTTGCACTGTTGCTCTTGGGACCTGCAGCTGCTTTGAAATGGCTCCAAGTGACTTTCCTGACTTGTTCAAGTCAATGATTCACTTTTCCAGATCCGTGCTGAGCTCCTTTGACTTTCCCGTTGTAGCGTTTGTGCTCCTTTGTATCCACTGAGCCCTATTTAAATGGCCTCAGAGAAGTAACCAGCTGTAGTCACTCATAATCACTCACAAGAAGTTAAGAGGCAATGCTATGAAGCTCATTTCACTGACACAACTTTCTAAGTCAGCAAAATTGCTACAATTCATGTTGCTGTATTTATATTTTTGACCCAGCAGATTTGGTCACTTTTTCTGTTAACCCATAATAAAGTCATAAAAGAACCAAACTTAATGAATGTTTTTGTGACAAATAAGTATCTGTTCCAATCACTCTATCAGAGAAAAATCTGAGTTGTAGAAATAACTGGAAACTCAAGAGAGCTAAGACATTATGTTCTTTACAAGTGTATGTAAACTTTTGACCTCGACTGTATGTGTAGCAGCGACAGCAGAAAGAGGTCGTTTCTCGGTGGAAGAACCGCTTCCGAGTGGCAGCCCCCTTTCTGCTCTTACCTTACTCACTAAACTCAAGTGCCATGGAGGACTCGAGTAGTTGACGTTTTCTGCTGCAACCTTCTCTTTTTCAGCTTTCTTCCACATCCGATCACTCCTGACCTGGTTTTTATTGATGTTTTTGACCCTTTTACCAAACTTTGACCAATCGGAGAACATGAAGTACATCATCGGCATCAGCGGCGTAACCGATGGAGGGAAAACCACCCTCACCAACCACCTGATCAAGAAGCAGCCCAACTGCTGGTCCATCAGGATGACTTCTTCAAGCCCCAAGATCAGGCTGAAGTTGGTGAAGATGGCTTTAAGCAGTACGATGTCATCACTGCTCTGGACATGGACGCCATGATGAGTACGATCTACATGTGGCTGGAGAACCCGGTGAAGTTTGAGAAGTCTCATGGCCTTAATAACATCCTGGACACAGAGATCGTCCCGACGTCCGACCACAAGAAGGTGGAGGAGACTCACATCCTCACTGTGGAGGGCTTCCTGCTTTACACCTACAGGCCTTTGATGGACGTGCTAAACCAACGTTACTTTATTTCCATCCCATATGAAGAATGGAAAAAGAGGAGGTGCTCTTGGAAATAGTCGGTGCCAGACCCCCCGGCCTGTTCGATGGCCACGTCTGGAACATGTACCTGCAACACAAGAACATCTGCTCACTGTGAAAGATTAGTGAGAGCAGCTTTTTGTGATTTCTGTGCAGAACACTATGATGTTTGCTGAGCTGTGAACTATTAAATGACTTAAGAATATAGAGTATTGCTACATTTTATTATTGTTCTCAGGTTTACTGTTAAATGTATAGAGTGCTACTTACTGTATTTTAAAATTTACAGTACGGCACAGAATATGTAGTTTATTTTACCACAGATCAAGGGCACAGATTGTTGTTGTTCACTGTGTATTGGGTAGCACTCATTTTAATTTAGACTGATTAGCATATAGAACCATATGATGTTTCTGGTATACAGCTGAGGACTAGTTGTTAAAAGTACAGAATATTATTTCTTATTTTAGGTGTGATAATTGTCAGTAAACATTCTAAGAAGTGGAAATTAACAGGGTTGTATATAGTGCTGTTCTTGCAAAATATTTGTCACTTAATTGCCCTCAGGATACTGTCGTTGAGCTTACTAGTTTTACATAACAGGCAGATGCTGCAGCTAATGATGTTGTAATTCACGGAAACAAGGAAACAAGTCCATCATAATTTGAATGTTAACAGTCCAAAATGAAAAGGTCATATACAGCTTTCCTACTGGGTTAAAGAGCCAAAAAAGCATGAAAAATACTTTGTAAAAGTGAGAGGTCGGTAGCAGCTTTCATTTTTTCTTACAACTTTTCGGTGGCCCCCCAAAATATCTGTTGTACCCTCCTGTGCCCCCCAACTAAAATTAATCTGGATCCGCCCCTGTTCCAGCACAGTATTTTTAGTTGTTAATCAGATTCCATGCCAAGGGGCTCCTCTGTAATTTCAACCTGATATTAAATTGCAAAAATAAAGATGACTTACTTTTCTGCTTCGTGTCTGTTTATCTCTGGAGCTGTGACATCTTTGGAGTGCCTCAACGGTTGGCACTGTAACTCAGAACATTATTCTGGTCTAAATTCAAATGTCTGTTATCAAACTACTGGATAGTTTGCCATGACATTTAGTAATAACATCCATTGTCACCCTGGAATAAATCATTTGAATATTAACAAAACGTCTCCATGCTAGCACACAAACCTAAGATGATGAACACAGTAAATACTGCCCTGCTAAGGATTAGCATTTTATTTGTCAGTGAGAGAATGCTCATGTCTATGTAGCATAGATTAAACAGTCCATCTTGCTCTTTTGATGACAGACTTCATGAGCATGGGGTAAATCTGACTGGTGAACCGAAGGATTCTTTGCCTGCTGGTACTGTAGTGACTTGCCAATCATAAAGTGAACCCACCTTAAAAATTGCCGTGATTTATCTTTTTTCTTTTCCCAAATAGAACCATCTGTCGATCTATCCATTATCTATACACTGCTTTATCCTCATTAGGGTCATGGGGGGCTGGAGTCTATCCAAGCTGACTTAGGGTGAAGGCAGGGGACACCCTGGACAGGTCACCGGTCTATCACAGGACTACACATAGAGACAATCACACTCACATTCACACCTTCGGACAATTTAGAGTCACCAATTAACTTCAGCATGTTTTTGGACCGTGGGAGGAAGCTGGAGTATCCAGAAAAAAAACTCACCCATGCACAGTGCATGAAGAAAGATCCAAGGCCCAGGCAGGGACATGAACCGAGGATCTTCAAGCTGCAAGGCAACAGTGCTAACCACCAACCACTGTGCAGCCCTAAATAGAACCAGAATTCACAGAATGAACATCAGACTGTATTGAAGGAGACGTGGAACTAGTGGCAGAATCCATAAAGTTAACAAATCAAGTGAGAAGTTCAGTCATTTTCTGAGAGACTTCTGCACAATCTCACATTTATTTGTATCTAGATTAGTCGCCTCCTGTTGGCTGTTAGAAAGAATTAGACTAAAGTTCAAAGTAGTTCTACACTGACTTCACTTTTCAGACCTGAAGGCAGCGTTCACCTTATACACAGCTTTGGAAATGATGATCAGACCTCCTGCTGTTTTCTTTACAAAGTCTACACATTAGGCCTTTGACAAAGGTAATTTTATTTGAATTTTAACATTGCTGTTAAATAATCTTCTAAAAGAAATGAACAAGTTTTATAATAGTTCAATACATGCAGTAAATTATGTTGAAAATATGTTTTGCAGTCTATGATTATACCGTGATAAGTCAGGTGGTGTTCTGATGCCACTGGATGCTACTGGTGCATTTTCTAAAAATATTGCTCAGCTGCTCCTTTATTTATACTGATGCTGCTGAGGTTGTCTTTTAAGGAGGTTATTTCCATGAATGCCTCTAGCCGTCCAGTGTGCTTTGCATTCATAGAAATAAGGAAGCCTCGGGTGTTTCTTTGTGGATTTGCAAACTGCTGATTTTTAGTTAGGAACCCAAATTTAATAAAAAAAACCTGATTCTCACACTAAATCTTAGTCATCTTATTGAACAGCTTTATAAACAAAAAATTAAAAAGCCATCAAGCCACATTCATTCCATCATTGTGCAATTGTAAGGAAATATCAATTCCTAAGCCTTGAGAATTTCAAACTATTTAAAAGTGCTTGCTTAATATATATGTCTATGAATGGGACAGCCCCACTGCCCCTGGGGGATATTAACAAAAAGAGAAATGGTAAGGTCAGCTATCTGGGGTAATTGTGGCATAAAATGTACAAAGTCCTCTGCACAGAATACCTTATCTATTACAGTTTGCACAAACTGGAATACTTTACCTATCAGAGAAAGCTCCACCTGTGTCAGTTTTAAGAGACAGTATAAGGCATGGCTGATTAACAGTCAAACTTGTGAACATTGAGAAAATCAGGCACTTTATAAACACTTTTTCACAGGCTCTGGCTAGAAATCACTTTACTAAAACAAAAAAAGCACTCAGAGAGCAGTACTCCGCCAAGGCTGCTCCGTCCTTGTATGATTTCCGATGGATCAGTCCCAATAAGTCCACAGCAGTGGATTTGTAGTAGGACTGTAATTATGCGATCGTCAGCAGGCAGTTGACTTAGTGTTCACTTGTTGTCATTGTTACAGTGACGCCGTGCCGCTAGCTCACAATGATACAGAAATGTTGAACAAATCCGTGGATCCAGACTGTAAGCTGCATCACTGCCGAAATCTAATCAGTTGGTCCTTGTCATTTCTGATCTTCCATGAAAATTTGATCCAAATCCGTTAATCTGTTTTTTACTAATGTTGCGCACAGACAGACAGACAGACAGACAAACATACTCTGATCATCATATAACTTTACCACATTCCTTGATGGAGTAATAATCGTACTTTAGGGTAGGTTTAACCCAGCCAGAATTAATCTATCATCATTGTCTTTGTTTTGCTATATTACTTTTATATGTCTGTAAACCTGTATTGGAATCCGGCTTATTTATTACAATCTTGTTCACTGCCCCATCAAAATAAATACATTTTTAAAAAAAATAAAAAATTTCAGTGCTCTTTGTATTTGAGATACATTCGCAAGTCCTAAATTTGGCAGTACTGATATACCACATAATTTGGATGTATCAATGTCTCATTTTAAATTTTTATTTACTCTCATAGTTAATTTTGGCTACTGAGATATTCAAGGGCTTTGTCAAACATCTAGATTTCTCAACCATGATTTTTATTTGCTTTTGTTTTACGAGTCTGGAATTCTCAGGCCTGGGGAAAACGCTAACTTATGACATCATTGAAATAATATGAATGGCACTGTTCAAAGAGGGTTTTATGGTGTCACATTCCTATAGCCTGCTCATTTTAAACGTCTGCATTTTTCATAATTTTATTAACCCCGTTTGGGTACAGAAAATTGCTGTCCATAAAATTTTACGATTACAATTCAAACTTTTATAGAGTAAAGATGTGATGTCATAAGATTGCCCTAGCAATGATCCCAGGAGGTGAAGATAGACAGGCCTGTGTATTTCAATAGAAAAGTCATTTGTAAATAATGAAAAATACGTGCAATAAAACCAATAATAATAATAATAATAATAATAATACAATTTTAAAAATCTTTTTTTAAACACTGTTACATAGTTTCCATCACTTTGGAATATATTGCCTCACTCAGTATTGTACCTATTACATTTAGGTTAACCAGATTTTTGCCCATCAGTAGCTACAAAGGGCAAAGTGACATGTTTTGAGTTTTTGCACATTCAAAAAAATACAATCAAAAACTGTAATCTCGTTTCCAAAAGTTTTGATGCTCCTAAATCAGTACACTGTAGTAGCAGTTTTTTTTTTTTTTTTTTTTTTTGCCAGCAGTTACAGGTTCATCTTTATTTGATTAGTCTCTATATGCATCTTTCCTTTCGTCAAATTGGATGCAGGCTGCACAGTGACGTAGTGGTTAGTGCTTTCGCCTTGCAGCTAGACGATCTCAGTCACGTCCCGGCCTTCCCGGAATCTTTCTGCATGGAGTTTGCATGTTCTCCCTGTGCATGCGTGGTACTCCTTGTTTGTTTTTTTAGTTTTATAGCAATAGTCTGAAGTGACTGCATTCTTTATGTCCTAGCTAACCTAATCTGAATGACAAATTGCTTTAAAATCTTTTGACAAATCACCACCAAATATGCACGACCATTCAAAGGTTTGGGGTAATTTAGAAATGTCCTTATTTTTGAAAGAAAAGCAGTTTTTATTCAATCAAGATGACATTCAATTAATCAGATATACAGTCTAGACATTGTCAATGTGGTAAATGACTATTATAGCTGGAAATTACAGATTTTTTAATGGAACATCTACATAGGGGTGCAGAGCCCCATTCCCAGCAACCATCACTCCTGTGTTCTAATGCTACATTGTGTTAGCTAATGGTGTTGAAAGGCTAAGTGATAATTAGAAAACCCTTGTGCAATTATCTTAGCACATGTATAAAAGTGTGAGCTTTCATGGAAAACATGAAATTGTCTGGGTGACCCCAAACTTTTGAACAGTAGTATATATCTGGTAAAATACCTAACGACTGAAGTTCAAAACCAATTTAGGTAACACTTTATAATAACTATACACTATTAAGCATTAGTTAAGCATTGGTTAAGCATAATTTCAGCATTAGTTAATCCTTAAATCCTCATGAACTCATCATGAATTCACCATTAGTAATGCATTACAAAGCATTAGTAAAGACAGTTTTAAATGTTCAACCAACACATTATTAAGCATTAGTTGAACATTAGTAAAGCGCTTAATTCATCGTTAACTCATCATTTGTAACTAATTAGTTATACGTGCTTAATTAATCATGAATTCATGATCTGTATGGCATTTATTATGCATTACTAAGCACTTAATAAATCCGGTTAAAAATGTTTTGTTGCTCATTGATAACCTCAGTTGTTACTACTTTATAAAGGGTTAGCAACTGTGTTAGTATATGATTTACAAACACATATTCATCCTCAATGAATAACTTATTAATGCGGTTACTACTCATTAGTTAAGTATATTCCGTGAGCCCATCTAAAGTGAGGACTATCTATGCTTTATAAAGCATTTATAAATGACACAGAAGCAAAGACATACAAAGTGTCAGTTTTATTGGTCCCAAACAATACAAGCTCTTTCAAATACACACTTTAAACAAATACAATCTATAAAATTTCAAGTAAACTTGACAAATATGTTCAAATAACAACAGTCTGTGATCGTATAAAATAGAAAAATAAAATACAAGCTCTTTAAATACACACTTTGCAATCCTTAACATTTCAAGTAAACTGGTGAACTATCTCTTCAGGGCACACACACCAGATGTAAGTGGCTGCCTGATTCTGGGATTCCGCCAGTGCATTTCAATGGTGTGCCCTTGAAGTGCACAAAGTGCTTTACAGTAAAACAAATATACCGTTTTCAAATATTGCAAGATAACACTAGATAATTTCTGCAACCTGTTTGCCTCTACGATCAGCTGCCATCTCCCCAGCGTGATATGGCTCTCTCTCCGACTTCCGCATTTCAGAAAAATTAAAAAAACCCGCGCGGTCTCGCTCTCCAGAACCGCGGAGGAGGCTGGGACTTGTAGGACTCTGGGACGTGTAGGACGCTACTGCGCATGCTTTTACCGTCAAAAATGCTAGTGCGCATGCTCCAAAATCCCAGAGAGTCCTACCAGTCCCAGCCTCATCCGCGGTTCTGGAGAGCGAGACCGCGCGGGTTTTTTTTTTTTAATTTTTCTGAAATGCGGAAGTCGGAGAGAGAGCCATATCACGCTGGGAAGATGGCAGCTGATCGTAGAGGCAAACAGGTTGCAGAAATTATCTCGTGTTATCTTGCAATATTTGAAAACGGTATATTTGTTTTACTGTAAAGCACTTTGTGCACTTCAAGGGCACACCATTGAAATGCAATGGCGGAATCCCAGAATCAGGCAGCCACTTACATCTGGTGTGTGTGTGCCCTGAAGAGATAGTTCACCAGTTTACTTGAAATGTTAAGGATTGCAAAGTGTGTATTTAAAAGAGCTTGTATTTTATTTTTCTATTTTATACGATCACAGACTGTTGTTATTTGAAGATATTTGTCAAGTTTACTTGAAATTTTATAGATTGTATTTGTTTAAAGTGAGTATTTAAAAGAGCTTGTATTGTTTGGGACCAATAAAACTGACACTTTGTATATCTTTGCTTCTGTGTCATTTATAAATGCTTTATAAAGCATAGATAGTCCTCACTTTAGATGGGCTCACGGAATATACTTAACTCATGAGTAGTAACCGCATTAATAAGTTATTCATTGAGTATGAATATGTGTTTGTAAATCATATACTAACACAGTTGCTAACCCTTTATAAAGTAGTAACAACTGAGATTATCAATGAGCAACAAAACATTTTTAACCGGATTTATTAAGTGCTTAGTAATGCATAATAAATGCCATACAGATCATGAATTCATGATTAAGCACGTATAACTAATTAGTTACAAATGATGAGTTAACGATGAATTAAGCACTTTACTAATGTTCAACTAATGCTTAATAATGTGTTGGTTGAACATTTAAAACTGTCTTTACTAATGCTTTGTAATGCATTACTAATGGTGAATTCATGATGAGTTCATGAGGATTTAAGGATTAACTAATGCTGAAATTATGCTTAACCAATGCTTAACTAATGCTTAATAGTGTATAGTTATTATAAAGTGCTACCCAAATTGAATACACACAGCAAACACTAACAGAAAAAAAACTAAAAACTATCATTTCTAAACAGCAATGCTAAACTGCTTCATTGTTGAAAGAACAAGCTGATATCCCCTTTGATTTGTACTGCTTTTTAATGTGTTTTTTTTTCCATCAGAAATAATAAAAGCCATACAATTTAGCAAACCAGAAATGACAAAGCTCTATACAGGCATAGTAGCTCATTCACACACATTCTACAGTCCAGACAGATCTGTCAAAGTGGGCAGATGCCACTGGAGTTTCCATCTTGGCAAACAAATGGCTAACATTCAGTTTGAAGTTTAGGAAGTCCTTTTAGCCCAACAAGCATTTTGTAGGCAAAAATATAGTGTTTGTTTTTCTTCTTACAAGCTGAGTAGACACAGTCCCAATAACTACCTATGGGCATCTTTCAAGAAAAGGCTGCTTTGAATAAGACTTGTGTACAGATTAGGCAGCAGCGTTAAGGTTACCATTTAATTTGAGCATGCAAGCTCCTGCTAATAAATAATGGAACATTCTAGTCAAATATAAAAGCCCTGTAAGTGCTGTGTTTTTTTAAAGAGATACATTTGAGTTAATGTAGGAGCCCAAACTAACCCTTGTTTATTTTACATCATGCTGGCAGCCAGTTCTTCTGCATCAGGGTTATATGAGGGATGTGTCATTTAAACTGCTCATTCCTCGACTAGGATTTAAAATGCAAAAGCAAAACTAATTTGTCAAGACAATGATATTGCTATTACCATTACAGTTCTTTTAAAGTTTGTTTCCTCAGTGATGAATTTATTTGAACTCAAACGTCCGACGTGGCATAAACACAGCTAAAACACTGTATTAGAATAGAAGTGGCTTCTTTGTAGTGATTTTTCTACACCACATGAGGGCAGCAGCTACTTACTGCACTAACTTGGCTTTCCCACCACAAACTCCAGAGCTATTCTGAGGCCATGTGGGATTTCACTTAAGGAACTAGTAAGTCTGCAGCTACGCATGCAATGACATGAAATGGGCCTGTCAAGATCCAAAACTTCTCTTCTGACAAGTAGAAACACACGGATAATACTTCAACATTTAAGTGCTAAACTTGGACAATGTATTTTCTAGGCAGGTTTAAGTTAATAAAACAATTGTGTTGGCATAACTTTAGGATAACTCCAATTTGGACTTAAGTAACAACAATCTTTCATACAAAATATTTCCTCTCTCTAAAAAAAAAAAATCAAAAAGGCTCCCCAAGAAAACAAGAATGTTAACAAAAGAACATAATGCTGTGAAAAAACATTCAAAAACAGTGATACATCTTTAAATGCACACACTTTACACCTTATATACGTCAACGCACTTGACTTTAGCCAAAATAAAAGCAATCTTCTCTTCTCGCTTTCAGTAATCTTGATGTATACTTTATAATACATGTATACAAGATAACATAGAGCAACAAAGCAAAAAAATAAATATCTTAAGTCACTGTTTGGAAGTTTATATATATATATATATATTTCTATATATGTATATTTATATGTATAGCTTACTTTTGGGTAGGTTGAGTGTTAACAGTTTTGGCTGGCTGACGCAAAGAGCTTCTTTCTATTGACGGAAACTTTCAACAGAGAAAACTGAAGAGCAGTATAGTAGGACAAGACCTTTCTAGAAAGATTGTCCTCACAAATGTACTCTCGGCCCTTCAGTCATGAGTAACACACTGTGGCTATGAGACTGAACAGAGGATGGTGGCAAACAGGGACTCCTCTTTGCTTGTCTGATAGAAACAATCGCGAGACGGTGTGGATGCAATGTTTCAGTGGCCTCCTCACTGTTGAGATTTAGCCGATATCTTCAGATTCTAGCTACATTTCAGAGGAACAACACCAGTTGCGTCTTTAGCTACGCTACTACACTGAGCAGGGAAGGACCTGGAGAACAAACTAATTAACAAGTTTGGCTAGTTGCATATTTAAGACAGCGTGGATGAGTTTGATGTTCTTTTTCTTAAAAAGCTCTGCATTTAGGAAACAAAGTCAGGCACCAAATGTCATCTATAACAGTCCTACTCAAAAAGCAATCTAGAATATTTACACAGACCTCACCAGCTGCAAAAGCGTCCAACAAGACTTTTTGCAAGGTGGCGTAGGTGCAGAATTGACCTACAGTATCAGTACATACAGAGTGAAATAGTTTTAACAGTATTTTTGATTAAGCAGCCATATTTGTTTTACAAAAGAATACTTCCAACCCTCCGACAGTGGCACACTATACACGCCCTGACTACTTTTTTAAAATCTTTGGTTGACCAGTCAAAAGCCTGATAGATTTACAATCCACCTTTTCGTCACACTACTTGACTTCTTCTTTTTTTAAAAAAACAAAAATGAAACAATCACTAAAAAAAATAACATTTGCACGCACAATGTCATTCCCCCTTCCTGTTCATGAGTTACCCTGCCAGGGAGATTCAATCACCTCCCGTCCCGCTGTCACACACAGCCACACCCCATCCTGCACTTCCTCTGGTCCGTTCTGGAGTCCGTCCAAGAATAAAAGCACATGCATGCAAGCCGCACAAGCACACTGCACACTGCACACTCTCTGTCGCGTTCTCTTTCATTTTCTTCCATCCACAACCGCACACACAGACACACACACACACACGTCTGCTTAAATGTAAAAGAGCAGGAAAAATAAGGTGACGTGTAAAACCAAATGCTAAATTGTCCAAAACAGAAAGTGTCTGTGGTTAAAAGGAAAGAAAATAACCAAAGTCAGTTTTTTAAAAAAAGCGCCAGGGTTTGTTTTTTTGCTGACAGCCCTCATCGCTTCTGCGCGGCGATCATCTTCGAGACGAAGTTGACGATGGCGCTGGCAGGCTGGTCTGGGTCCAGCTCAGCGAAGAGGTGGCTGACGTTGTCTGTTGTGCTTCCCTGCTTACGCGCCACAAACCCAAACATCCTGGAAAGTCAATGTTCGAGATTTATTTCAAAGAATGTGAAGTTGAAGACAACAGTAAAATCACATTTAATAGAAGCACCAGCTACAGAAGGTTGACTTACTTGGCTGAAACACCCTCAGGCTTGCTCCATCTGAAAAGATTTGATTAAAAAAAAGCTAAAGTTAACGTCTTAAAAAGAGCAAAATCTGGATTGAAAGAATAGAGGTCAAGGACAGCAAGAGATTTGAGCTTTCCTTTATTTATTTAAATCTCTTGAAAGTCATCAATCTCACATTTGAATTAGCTACAACAGGCCACTTATAAGTTGATTTCTTTTCTCCCTGTACTCACTTTCTGTCCTGAGGGTCGATATCGCAGAATGTGACAGTGTTGGTAGGGTAGTGGCGTCGGAAGAAAAGCCTATAAAAGAAGCAAACGGCACAGAGATTGAAAACACACCACGCAAGGTAATATGTGCTTTGTGTAGAGTTGCAGACACTTTATAGTGGACAATATTAGTTTAATCTGGAGGTAAGCACACAGCCACTGGTTACATAAATCCATTTGGTCAACATGATCTTTAAACAAGAGCTACACAGTGGTTTGGTGGTTAGCATGTTCGCCGTGCAGCTAGAAGATAAAAAAACACAGTTCACTGAGGCATGAATGTGATTGTTTGTCTTGTGACAGACTGGTGACCCCTGCCTTCATCCTAAGTCAGCTAGGATGGACTCGAGCCCCCCCAGCGACCCTAATGAGGATAAAACGGTGAATAGATAAAGGATGGATGGATGAAACTTTTAACAACCTTCTCTCAAATTTAGTGAGGACTGTTGTGTCCATACACTGATTTTAATTCAATAGTGATCCAGGATTCTGACTGCAGTTTCACCAGGAGTCTTTTTCCAGCTCACTAGATGCAAGTTTGACATCTACATAGAAAGGGACTACATTTCTAAGTCATGCATCTGACACAGGCAGCAATTTTTGGGGCTGAAAAATGACGCTAAGTGCCAAAAACAGTTCCTCGAATGGCAACTTGAGGCTGGCTCCAAAAGAAACTCAATCCCCACAGACCCCCATGTTAACATGTCCAACTTTATGACAATATTCACGAGTCACAAGAACCTTGGTACACTCAGAAGATATGGCATCAGTCTTATGAGGAGTCAGACACTCCCCGAATGGTGACAGCTGGAACCATCATCTTGAACTTCGAAATTGCTCTGCAGGAAACCTTTGTGTGACGTCATCTATTTAGGCCATGTTTTACTCACGCTGTTCACCTATGAACACAACCGCTAGTGTATTTTCACATTTACAGTCTCTTTTCCTGCGTTTTATATCTGTGTATTGGGCTCTATGTGCTTCCAAAACACAGATGACCTACTGTACTGTGCTTTGTGACATATATCAGTGTGTGAGATGCTTTGTGACTGCTTGTTTTCCTTGAAGTTTAATAGGACTTATATACAGGGTGGGCCAAAAGCAGGCCTGCAGTTGTTTCACTCTTTGTTTCAAGTTTTAGATCTAATTTATCCAAACCATAATTCCAATCCAGTATTCCATATCCCATATTCATGTTTTGGAAATGTTATTACGCTATTTCTTCCAATTTTGGTTTAGATAATAATTCTGGCGATACAGACGTATCTTTTGGAATTTACTTGACACTCGACACAAAGAAGAAGTTGAAGAACTGTAGTAAATAACATCTAGAGGCCCTAATCCTTCAGTTCTGTGCTGTTTATTGCTCTGATCGTGTGCAGTGACTCATGTCGAAACCTGCCCTTCCAAAACACATTTGTCTTAAGCTGTGTTGAGCCATCTCTTAAAATACGTCTGCAGCAAGATCTCCAGATGCCACGCCGTGTTTACACTCGTGAAACACTCTTCAAATATCTCATCATGTTGGCAAGCACAGGCGGGAGTCAGACTTACTTCCTCTGGTTGTCAGTGAGCGTGATGCCTTGTGAAGACACCTTGAAGTGCACGACGGTGGCAGTAGGTGGAGAAGCAGCAGCCAGTGTCTCAGATATGGCCTTGGCAACAGCCTGAGGGCCCGTCAGGGATTCCATCTCCACTGAGTTGATGTAGAGGACATTGCATGCTGGGAAGAGAGCAGATGTTCCAGTTGGATTACATGTGTCAAACACAATCGTCAATGACCTCTTCATGCAATAAGATTGACCTCTTCTCATTCGACAGCATGCTTTCTGGAACAAAGCTGGCGTTTTTAGAAAGAATTCCATTCAAGTCATTCCACATAAAACATTCTGCCTGTTATGGACCAGAAGCTGGACAGTATTGTTAAGAGACATTTCTGAAGGAATTGAGCGATATTCAATATTTGTCTTAATTTGTGCAGATGACAACATACGCAGACAGACAACAAACATAAAAGATGCACATTCCAGATATAGGTTTCCAAATGAAAATGCTCAGGGTTTACCATGGGAATCAGCAGGGGCCCTCTGCACTGGGGTAACAAGGATGTCATGTTGTTAGAATAGGTCAATAAGATTATTCAGGACACATTACTGATGTTGTCAATAAAGTCCTACAGTCTCAGGGCTGGACTGACTATGTTGGAATATCACAAAGTAAAACTAGCATTAGATGAGAGGACTTATAATACTGAGAAGGAGGTGAAGTTTTACCTGCTCCTTGTTTCAGCCTTTCAGTCAGTGGGTTTGTTGGTACGACCTCCGGTGCTTCCTCAATGAGATCTACATAAAACAAATGATAGAGGACGTTTACAGTATAATGCTTCGAGTTAGGACTCTTGTAGGAGCTGTAGAGGGACACGTTTAGTTTTCATCATTATTTCATTTTCATTAATATTATTTACTACTGTTCAAAAGTTTGGGGTCACTTAGAAATGTCCTATTTTTGAAAGAAAATCTTTTTTTTTTTTTTTTTACAATGAAGATAACATTAAATTTATCAGAAATACAGTCCAGACATTGTCAATGTGGTAAATGACTATTCTAGCTTCAAACAATCGATTTTTAATGAAATATCTACATATGGGTACAGAGGAACATTTCCACCAACCATCACTCCTCTGTTCTAATACTACATTGTGTTAGCTAATGGTGTTGAAAGGCTAACTGGTTGTGCAATTATGTTAGCACATGAATAAAAGTGTGAGTTTTCATGAAAAGCATGAAATTGTATGGGTGACCCCAAACTTGTGAACGGTAGTGTACATCAACCTGCAATAAGGATAGTTATTGTAATCTGTTCTAAACCATGTGGCACTTAGCATTTAAAACAATCAAAGATGCAAATGCCTGGAGCAAATTACTTTTACATGCAGGGCAACTGGGTCACATTTAGATTTTCTGAACATGAAAACTGGCAATATCCCAATCAAGTTTTATTTAACGTGTATTATAACATATCAGAAATATCAGCAGTAGTCTCTTTTTTTACATTCACATGTACACTGCAGATCAGTTTTGGTCACAGTAAGCTACCTGCACTATATCTGCTATGCCACTTTATCTCATGGTCATGCTAATATTTGACTCAGTTCTGCTTTTCGAAGTCCTTACTGTTACTTAGTCCTAGTTTTGATTCCTTAGTTTACCTGATTTTTGCTTTCTAGTTCTTAATTCACTTACTTTTTGCCTCTTAATTTTTTTTAAATCTTAGTATTTCTTTATTTTTCCATATTATTTTTCTATATTTATATTATAATTATTATTTTTAAAACTTAGAACCTGTTTTGTGTACAGTGTTTAATGTCCACCGCTGCACAAAGAGAGTAAGGTCATTTGGATCCTTGGTCTGTCACGTACATATTGAAAAACTGACAATAAAGCTGACTTTGATTTTGACTTGACTACTTCTCTAACAGTGCACCATTTCAACTTACATCTGTAGTAGACTCAGTCAGAAATAACACAGCAAGCCTTTTAAAAATGCAGAAATGTTCCTGGACACACACTTGGATGCACATACCTGTGGTGGGGATGAGTAGTTTGCAGGGCAGGGCCAGTGGTGTGATAGCATGTTGGTAGACCAATGCAGAGAGACAACCTGCCAAACACAGTCAAAAACAAGCATTTGTACTCTTTACACATTTTTTAAAAATGTGATATTTATCTTTATTTTACCCCGTTACCTTCCATGCTCATAGTACTTTTTAAACTACTTTGTACCAGGATCAGTAAACAATTCCAGTAATGTTGTTAAAATAGCAAAACTGCATGAAATTCCTGTTGCTTTAATTAGTAAGTGTCCATTTGAATAAAAATATGGTTGTCTGTCAAGAAATGTGCAAAGATGGAGTTTATTCTTGTGCTTAACCCTTACGTCTGTCTATAACAACCAGTGCACTGAGATTCTGTAGCATGCTGTACGTTAGCAATTCTTCTCTGGAGAAATGATCAAGTGTCTTTATCTTTTTTGGCCCTTTTCAGTTTTATTGACAGGATAGTGGCGAGAAGAAGATAGGAAAGTGAGGAAAAGAATGTATGTGGTAAGGACCTGTAGTAAAGGGCCATGGTCCAAATTATTTCAGGTATTTTCTTTTTTCAATTAAAAATACTTCAGTAAAAAATAGCAATAACAGAATATCAGCTGAAATTACTAACTTTTGATCATGGTCAATTTCAAAATATGTCTCAGTCTACACTGAATAGGGTTTAATTCTAAAACTGGAAATTCTCAGTTCCCATATGTAAATTGGAATCATGGTATCTGGGAATGGCAAAAAAAAAAAAAAAAATCAGGCATGTGCTCGTTTCATTTTGCAAGTAAGAAAGTACCAAAAATGGAGACAAGTAAGATCTAACATTTAATGTCCTTTAAGTTTCTTTTCGATTGTAAAATTGTTACTTTGAAGTAGCATCAATGTTTCACCATTATATTAATAAATATATAATGTATATATAATATTAAAAAAATTGATAAAACATTTGTGAAAAGTTGCAAACAGACACCCTGTGACATCTCGAATACATTTGGTCAGCTTTGTAAGAAATGGGCTCTTGACCAGATGCATCACCTGTTTGAGCCTACTTCATTTGCAGTAGGCAAACGCATCATTTAGAAGGTGGGGATAACGCTAAGCGCAAGAAATGTTCTAAGATCTTGTCGATGGCTGGGATCTCAACAGGAGAGCTTGTGTAGGATATGAAGTTGGTTCATGATGTGGACATAAAGTGATCAAGCAAGGAGCCTAAAAAGCATCAACCTCACAAGATTCGCAGGACCCAATATCAGTGTAGAGTTGAGACTTTTTTACTCCAACAAGAAACGCACTTCCAATTTGAAATTCCTATACCAGGCAATGTTAACTGCACCACCGACCTCAGCTGAGTCAGAATGAAGCTTCTCCTCTGCTGGGAATTTTGTGACCAAAATCAAATCAAGACTTGAGGATAAGGCTTTGAACGAACTACTTTCAGGCAAAGAAGAACAAGACAAAGAAGAACTAGGTAAAGCCTTTGCATTGCTGTGCTTTGTAGGTAGTATACTATACGTGGTAACTAAACAGACCAAAGACATGTTTTATTGAAGTTCTAACTTTTCCTAAAGTGCCTGCATTTCCACCATTGTGTAACTAGTGTTCTGCAAATGTCAAATAAAGATAAGCTTTGAAAAAAGAAATTGCTTTATCTATTATCTGTCTTTACTCCTATTGTTCTTTACCACTCCATGAAGACCAAGACCTATGCTGATATGAAATTCCTGGTTCCCGGTTACAGGCCACAATTTTTCTCGATTCCTGATTCCGGTGAAATCTGGAATATATTAAACCCTAACACTGAAGCAAACACTGTATTTCAGAAGCTCAACACTAAATTGATTTTTTAACAGCATCATAATTTCATTCTCTTTGGTTTTGGGTTCATGTGGTTTGTTAGTGATAAATGGTAAAGAAATCACAGTAATTTAAAAAAAAAAAGTTCTGTCCGTTTTGGTATTTTTAAATACAAGCAGCAACTACACAGAAGGAGAAGAGTGATAAACTGAGTTATAGTCTAAAGACAGGAGGCAAGGAAGAAACAGGAAGCAAGACAAAAGTTAGCAGAAGTTTGCCCCATTTTGGATTTGGCAGACGAGGAGCATTCGGTACATGAATACAAAAACACTGACACACACGTCATACAGCTCTGCAGTGTAATTAGTAGGGAGAACATGAGTTAGATCACTTCAGTCAATACTGTAATTACAGCAGGATTAGACGTTTCAGAACTTGGAAAGGGGCGCAGATCTTTGACTGACGCTCAGGCAGGCACAAACAGGGAAAGTACACATGTTGGACTTTTCCTGCAAACTCATTATGACATTAACGAGCTGTCAGTGTGTGCATGTGTGTGTGTGTCTTAGAAATGAGAAAGCAGCTCGATGGCTTCCACTAACCGAAGTACGGCTCGTTGGGGCAACCTTTCAGCTTCACTCCTTTAGGGCTGCTCTCAATCAGGAAGTGCCTCACCAGTTCATTGGTGATGTCACCTGCAGCGGGAGACAGGGACAGGAGGGAGGGAGTGTAATACACAGCTGATTAACACAGAGACATCACCTCATATCTTTGGTATTAAGATATTAAATCTAATTCTGTCGCCAGGCTGACCTAAGACCAAAACAAGGACAAAGACGCTAAACACCAGGTTAGTCAAACTGAATACTTGTTGCATTTGTAAGTGCTTTGAAGTAACCATTCATGTAACCCATCATTCGGCCCCCTACCTTTCTTGCTCTGATGTGCGGAGGGTGGAGGAGAGGCCACCTTCATAGCCAAACCATACGCCCCTCTGAACGAATGACTGTCCCGGATAACAAAGGCTCCAGGCTCCCTCTCTCTCAGCAGGTTGATAGCTGTAACACAGTGGGCATTCAGTGACTTCATTCTTCAGCGTTAATAACTTGGAAGAGTTTTTCGATCCTGTGACGTTTAATTTAGCAACATCATCAAGTGAGGCATTTCATCTGTCCGATACTTGATGATAACGTACTCGCAGACTGAAGGAAAATACCCTAAAATAAGAAACACTGCAGCTCAACATGAGCATTGTGACTGTGATCACATTAGCATGCTGATTGTAGCAGCCTAAAGAAGAGCAGTGCCTCAAAACACCCTCGCTAGCTGGTTCACGGCACCTCCTCATGGTATATATAACGATCTTATCTGACACAGTGTCTACCTCACCCAGTTTTTAGAGTGTATATAAAGCATGGACATAAATGTCTCATAACTAAAGTCCCTGTAAAAGTGTCTTAAACCTTAAACAACCAGCAGGGGGAGACTCCTCTATTTGCAAAAGAAAGTCTGATTTTATAAAAGTCTCTGAGAAAATGATCCAACGTCTTCCTTCATCTTTTACCTCTGTGGATGTGTAGCTAATAAATTCATGTATTTTTTATAATCTGTAGGTTAAAGATGTTTGTTTTATTTAGAATAAAACAAAGAAGAAAGCTGAGCAGGTTTCACGGTGGGACTACCTTGTGATCGACCGGTCAGTGATCACTATGCACAATGTGGGGATTCATTCATAGCGATTCTGTAAAGCCTCTAGAGACAATTTGAATTGTAACTGGCCCTATAATAATAAAATTGAATTGAATGTTCTTAAGTTGTGAGTCAGGTCCAACGGGGAACAAAACCCAAACTCATGTCTCAAAACTATAGCCACAAACCACTGATTGAAGTCAGAGTTGGTATCTCCAGCTTTTATACACTAAGATTATATCAGTCATAAATATCATGTACTCTGATCCTGGCATTAGCGTTATTGTTCAGTTATTTTTGTTCTGTCTCCAATTTTCCACATAAATGTTGCAATTGAAAGAATTATATTACAGCCTAATATTAGTTTGATTTAAATCTGCACTCATTTGGCAGGTAATAGTCAAAGTATATAAAAACACACATCATAATACTTAATCATGCCTAGTAACATTATTTCTTTAAGTTTTTCCCTACCAAAATGAAGTGTATTATAGAGAAATACAAAAAAAACAAGACAGGGTGTGTGCAATAAAAAAGCTCTTTATATTTCAGTAGCTAAATTTGGGTGATGGAATTTGCAGGTCAGAAAAAGTCAGCACATTAAATGATGAAGGTGAGCCAAGGAAAAAGGGTAGCAAGAAGTCAAAAGTACAGCACGACTAAGAGCAAGGTGAAATGAGTCCTGACCCCGACTTTAAAAAACAGCCGTCGGGCTGTATTTCATTAAAGCTACGACCTCTAACGTGAAACTTTGCTTCAGACGCTCCATTGTTCAAGGACAAGAGCTCCAGAGTCTTTACTTCACTATTTAGTTTAATGCCCCAAATTGTCCACATGTGACAGTTTAAGGAAGGAAGATGGATGAGATGAGCAACACATGCAGATGTTCCCTAATTCTCTACATATGGTGTGGCTTTCATTCTGGGACTGCATCGCACTAAGTATAAACTCTCTGTGTGTCTGATGTCATTGCAGTTGAGCATGTGCTTGTGTTTAACATGATATAATCCAACACAGGCTATGAGCAAATGCAGACGAGGCAGCCCAATAGCCACTGACCTCACAGCCCAAAAACACAAGAACAGACATGTTTTGTGTTCAGGTCTATGTGTATAATCACTGTACATATGTGTGTGTGTATTTATCAAAAGTGATGATAGCACAGAGTCCTCGGGCTTACTTCTATGAAATTCAACACCATGACTTCAGTTTTGAAAAACAAGTCCCATCACTCTAAAACACATGCTTTAAGGTAGTTAATCATTGTACTATAAACCACCTCTCCTCTGTCCATTAATATGATCTTTATGTTCACAACTATCATTTTGGTCAAAATATTGCCACATATACAGTTTCTACTTATATTTGTTACCTAGCACAGCTGTTTACTTCGGTGAACAAAGGATGTAAATACGTTTTAAGCTACAGATTTTTCAGTATCACCCTAATGGAGTTGAATGTTTTATATTCAAAACAGGTTTTGGGTTGACTGTTTATAAATATAATCATAACTTTTTCCAGTGGGAACAAAACTAACTACACTCGCTTGGACCTATATTTGATGAAGCCCAACTAAGAATTGTTAGAGTAGTCGTCATTCAAGTGAAAACTCTTTCAGCAGCTCACCTTGTTCCCTGGAAATGTCTGGCTTGTACCAGAATTTGGACGTGTCTTGAACAAACTTGACATTCAGCCTGCTCTCGGGGCTTCCATCTGCAACAAAAACAAGAAAAATGTCACAGAACATCACAGAAATGCATCCCCTTGTCCTTGCCGATATACCTGTGATCAACCAAAGTATGCTAAAAGACAATGTGTGTCACTGACAACACACTTGAAAGCTAAAAACATCAAACTTGCCGTTGAACGCAATGCGAAGTAATTCAAAACACCAAAAACCTTTTTTTCCCAGTCAAAAACACTCTAAAATCTAGAAATTCTTGCATTTGAAAACTGGCTTTAAACAGTCTCAGTGAAAACCTGTAGCGCAAATTTTTCTCTCCTCCTTCTGGAAGAGAGGAAAATTACACAAACTCTGTCGATGCGTGCTTATGATGTAAGTCACTGCCATCCATCACTTTCCTTTTTAGACACTAATCCTTCATCTAAATGTTGACTGCTTTTCAACTGGAGCAACAGAAACTTTTTAGGGATGCTTCCCAAGTTTTTTTTTTTGCCAGAGGCTACTTTGTCTCTTTTACAGGGCTGCTCCCCTCTTCAGTTCTGGCAAACCGATCACTGCTTGTCACATAAAATACATTGCTATCAGTGCACCAGCATAGAAACACCAGATTTAAAACTCCATTGTACTGTGAAATAGAGAGATACATCTGGTGATGAAACAAATTTCTGAACTTAAATGTCAAACGACAAATACACAAATGTGCTGGTAAATCTTCGTGGGTGCAACAAGGAAGCATTCAAAATAGCATGGTAAGCTAACTCTAAGGCTACTGTCTGTTCAAAGAGAGTCTAAGCTGTCTATCACCACATCAGAGGTCGCCTTGGGACAAACCACCTCATCATCTGAATCATGCTATTTCAGAAAAGGATGGAAGGAATCAAACAGTATTTCGAAATCTGTTCTTGTGTTATTCAATAAAAAAATATATGACCTCACCAGGCATGTTGAACCGTGAGAAGTCAGAGAGGGTGTGGAAGTAGCTGGGAGTGCTTCCTCCACTCATTGGGGACATTATCTTCCCATTCAGCGTGCCATAGGACGGCGCTCCATTTGGTCTATCGCCGCTTGACATGCGCCTCTTCTCTGGTAGCTGGGGTTGGAAACCAGGGGCTGGGCTCCCCTGCCTGACACCCATACCTGTTCCCATCATACCCCCATCCTGGTAGCCTGCAGGTGAGATGGGGAAGGAGGGAGTGGGAGGTCCCTGGTAGCCAGAAGAGCTGCTCTGTCGTGACAGGTTGCCATGTCTTTCATCTGGCGTGGTGTAACCGCTGTGCATGGGGTGACGGTCTAAACTGGGGCTTCTCTGCGACATCTGAGAAACAGATGGGTGACGGCCCAACACTGGACTGCCTTGAGGGTGCGTGAGGGATGGCTGTCGGCTGAGCACTGGGCTGCTCTGAATAGGCTGACCCAGGGACGGCTGTCTGCTCAGAACTGGGCTTTGCTGAGACCCCTGTCCCAAAAAGGCCTGTCTGCTGAGGACTGGACTGCTCTGACCTCCCTGAGACAGACGACGACCAAGGATGGGACTCCCGGCGACACCTGGCATGCCCACTTCAAAACCATTAGCTGGTGACATTTGCTGGCCCATAACGGGACGATCTGGACTTGCAGATCTGAGCTGCTGGGAGACGGGACTCTGTGTGGAGCCAAGGATGTTGGTCTGGCGTTGTGCATGAGGACTTCCATGGCTGAGTGTGGTCTGAGGGGGTTCTGAGTTGGGTGGGCTAGGATCTGAGGTTACATAGCTCCCCAAGACGGTGTTAGGACCAAGGTAGGACAGTGTGGGGGTAGTAGCGCCAAGGTAGGAAGAGGCTGGAGAGCTGGAATCCAGGTAGGAAGAAGTGGGAGTGTTCAGGCCTTGATATGATGGGGTGGGAGTCGGGTAGGCACTCTCTGTAGCCTGGGAGCGGAACCCAGAATCAGTAGTGGGTTGGGACGGAGTGCTAACACTGCTCTCTGGTAAGGGGTGATCACTGGGGGAGAGGGAAGACGAGTCTGTTAGCCAACTTCTCTTCCTCTGTTGGGCAGATTTTTCTTCCATTTTTTTAGGTTTTCATCTGAGGTTTTGTTGCATTTTTAGGAATTGAATGATTGACAGAGTATGTCTTCACAGAGCACATACCATGTTTGACCTTAAAAGAATTTTTTTTTTAAATTCTAGAACCATGTACAATCTCTATCCGTATTAATGCATACATTTGTTTCTTTGCAGTTCATTCTCAATATACAAACTTGGATAAAGAAGCAGTCTTATGTGTTTTACTTACCCCTGTGAGCTCTGGATGGGACTGCTGCTGGACAAAGGAGGGTTCAGTGTGTGGGTGGTAGGACTTGTACTTCCCTGCTGGCTTGTGGTCTCTACTGGTGGGCTAAGGCTCCGAGGTGATGCAGGCAGCTCTCCTCCTGTCTGCGCTGACCTCGCCACAGACTCTACATAGCTTCTTGGGGCTGTATATGAAAAAAAAAAAGTGTATTAGTGCATTTACAACATATTTATGTTGCATGTGACAATACAGTGGTTTCTGGTTTGTGAATTTAGGGGGTGGAGTGTTTCATTATTCTCAACATGGGTGATGCAATGCCAAAAGAAATAGTCGAGTGGCACAAGAGTGGAAATAATTTGACTAAAGGCCAATTCATGGTTTCTGCATGTCCACTGCAGACTTGCAAGCAGACAGTGCAAACAGACATGTTCTGTTCATACTACAACAGGTACATGTCAGTCTACTACATAGGCAATTTGCACTGCTCCTCACACCAAAGACAGAAAATACACACAAAACATGTGTGGATGTTTCGGAGAGCCTGTGCCTTTGCTTTTCTTACAGGGTATAGCAGCTCGTTACAGACTGAGCTGTACGGCACCATGTCAATGTGATTATTCCTTAGGTGTGTTGAGCACAGTGGGAGAACACAGCTTGGGATTTCTATAGAATTCAGCACTTTGGCTGCACAGTCGACTGAAAAGCATGTACAAATCAAAACTCTAAAGTCCAGCAGCAAATATGTCAATTACAACTTTTTAAGCGATGAATCATTATGTGTGGACGGCGGAGAATCTCCAAACACAGTCTCTCGCATGTGCTGTCTGCTCGCTTTCAGTACTTGCAGTTTGTGTGTTCACAAATTTTGGGGTGCATGCACCCTCACAGACCTAAATGAATGACTAAATTCACGTGGATGCAGAAAGCATGAATTTGCTGTAGTAGTGTCAGATGCGGCTGTGAGAGTGGTTGTGAATTTTCCAGGAAAGAAAAACTAATGGGAATGGATTTTCCACACATGGAATGTAGGTGGGCTACAACTGATGGAATATGTCTCAAAAAAAGGGGTGAAGAAAATTAAAATCTCAAATCTCAATGTAGTTGATTATCTTCGGCATTGCAGCAGCACTCTTACCTTCCTCACCCTCACTGCTCTCATCATCTGTGGAGCATCATTGGAGACAATCCAGAGAAACAAAATATTGTAAAACAACCAAGAAACAAGATGGGGTGCTGGAGAGAGAGTGTATCTACTGAGCTGCATTTATTCAGTTTGGTGTTGATAGGGAGTTTGGCTCTCAGGGAATGCCAAAGGATATTATTAACACACATACAAAGAAAGTCTTTCAAGAAAGTCTAAAGGTTGAGAGGCTTTTTGCTGGCTAATGCCCCATCTGTAATTTAATTATCATGTTTATCAGCTGACCTCATACTTAAATATATTTTTTTCCAAAGTTTAAACTGTAAACTACTTTGAACATACAAAGCAGCAGCAAATTGCCTCACATTTAGCTCCTGCCTTAACATATTTCAGCTGACAGACTGACCGCTAAATGTATTATGAAAAGAGCCACAACCAACCTGTGCCTGTTTGATTGAGCAGAATCTCTGCTGGGTTGTGGGGCTTCAAACCCAGAGCTGACAGTGGAGTCTTGGCGAGACCAGGAGGGGACCGACCTGAAGAGAAATCGGACAGTTGTCACCACACAGCATCATATAACACAGACATCTTGACAGCTGCTACCTGTTGACACAGTCTAACAATGAATTCCTACCTTTATGACAAAAATGACAGTGTATTGCAACAGCTGTCATAACATCCATTTATTTTCAATCTGACATGTCTCTTTTAAAAAAAAAAAAAGTCAGTTTTGTGTTAACCTCTTGACATTCAAATCCAACCAGGTAAAAAGCTGTCAAGACACAGTTTCATATCTACATGGATTGACAAAGGACATATTCAGATGGGTGTGTCCATGCCTCATGCTCTGATGGAGGGGCAAAACATGCATGTGACCAATCACAACAAACCTCACTCTAGCATCAGCAGGATGAGGTGTGTCCAACATGAGTTCGCATCAAAGCAGAGCTGGGTCAAACTGGACTCAAAGGACACAGTTGTTTTTTCCATTCACGTTTGTTGACTCCAAACTTGCTTTAGTTTTATATAGTCTCGGCTGTATTTGCGATACTAACATTAGAGTATTTCTTTAAAGCATCTATTGCCAAAAAGATCTTCACATCCATGAAATCGAAGGAGCTTTGACACAGTCTCTGCTTTATTAACACTGGAGGGAAAGATGAGGAGTGGAGTGTGTCGCCACCACAGCCTTAGTCAGTCATTAGTTCTGTATTACTATAATTATCTTGACTGAATATGTTTAATTCTGAGTGCCTTTTTCCATTTTATGAACCTGTCTTTTACTTCTACCCTGCCATTACAACACCAACTACTCCTTTTTCCCATCCAGCATGAACACAGACAATCATTGTGGTTAAAAAAAAAAACCTTCAGGCTATAGAAACATATTGCCATTATCAAAGGACAAGACGTAAATGGCTGCTTCAAGACTGGTAGGGGGAGGGCAGGGAGGCAGGGTGATGGTTGCAGTGAAACAAAGCAGCAACAGCAACCCAAACACGGATGACAACAGCAACACTGAGAGCAGCAACCGTTGAGAGTGTGGGAGTTCACAATAATGGTGCATTTGTGTGCTGGTCCCTATGTGTTTGTGTGCATGTGTAGAGCCCAGTGTTAATTCATAAAGTGCTTCGCTCTCATTTTCCATGTTGCTTCTATTTTGTTGAGCAGAGAAGCTGCAGTGTGTTTACTTTTTCATCTGAAGTGCTGCTCTCGTGTGGCTCTCATGCCAAGCGGTGCAGGACTGTGGTAAGTGATGGGGAAAGGGTCACTCGGGCAGGAAAAAGGGGGTAGGGGTCAACATGACTGACGCTGTGGAACGGTGGAACCCCAGTAGAGAGACGTGCATCCTCCACTTACCAAAGAATCCCAATCAATTCTTTGTACGTGAAACCTCGACTCCCCACCTTTACTCATGGGCGGTGTGTGTGGGGGCGAGGGACAGGCTACGTGGACACACTACTCAGAGGACAGTGTAATGTTCTGGTGTCACGTGAGCTGATCAATTAGCCAATCATGCACCTTTAACAAGTTTTGCAAGGAATAGCAAAACTGTTTTCAGTTAACTGATAACACCAGTTAACTACATTATGTGCTCATCTGAGAAAACAGACTTTGTGCTTCATTAAAACCTAAAATTTTCTTTAATTTCATTTAAGGTTGCCTTGTTTGTGACTGGAAACATTCAGCTGAGTGTGACTCTGTACACAGTGTTCCCACTCGGAGAGAAAGGAAAGATGTTACGGCATGAAACGGGTGTTAAAAACACAGTGCGCTTTTTTATGACTAACTTTTATGGGTGTGCCCTGAGGGAGATAGGCAAGACGACTGGATGAGGTAATTGGTAGAGCTGGCAAAGAACATGTTACCTAATGCATGACTCTAATCTTGAGAGGGGGGACGGGATGTGAAGTGGGGAAGATGGGTGTGTGTGCGTCTGTGTGTGCATTTGTTCCCAACTGTGGACATTGGTTTGTCTATATCTTTTCTGTTTTCTGGGTTTATTGAAAACAGTTGTGGTGTCAAATGGAGGACATAAACAGAAAACTTGTTAATTCAGATAAATGCATTAAGAGTACCTGTAAACTTTTACACCTCAGTTTTTTTTCCCTGTTTAAGCTTCAAGTTAGATTGCATTTGTGCCACTGAAACATGATTAGACAAGCTGACAACCTGCTTAGTAAATTGATGACTAAAATGAGAATTGCATTGAGGAGCAAATGCAAGTTAATCCAGCAAAGATAAAGTACTATCACCTGCTTCCAAGTACTCTAGACAGTTGTACCTACTTCTTTGTAAATGTGCCAGAAAGACCTGGAGCTAGATGCATAAAACTATGTGTACATTTACCAGTAAAAACTGACAGAAATATGCATATGCCTGCTTTTCACCAGATTTATAAATCCACACGTTTCATAAATCTCATTATTATCGAACTGAGCAAAAGCCTCCTGTCTACTCTCACAGCTGTCTTTATGCACAATTACCTGCAACTGTAGAATGTAAATAAAAATGATAATGTTCATCACTCATAAACAGCTATTTAAAGTTAATTTGGTAAATTAGCCCTCGATGAAAGTTTTACAGATTGCTGCGTAGATACAACAAAATAACACACTGAGGGAAACTGGTAAAAAAAAACGATTTAGATTTAATCTCATAATTTCAGCTGCATTTGGCTCTAGAAAATTGTGTGTACCTGGATTTAAGTATGTGTGAAGTGCACACATTCTCACCGCACATTACTGCTTTATAGATACTAGTTTATGGGTGGAAGATGGCGTACGCATGACTTTTGTGTACACGCTTTGATCTGGCCCCTGAATGCTACTTAAAGAGGCAGGCTTTGCCAGGTAACATTAAAAAAGAAAAAAATGTGGTTGTAACATCTGGAATAATTTGTCAGTCTTCAATAATTGCTTCTATGGATAAGCTTGCCATTTTGCACGAGGCTATGGATTTTAATGGATGATCATAATTCTCTGTTGTTAAACACAACCTTCAGTTAGGATATAAATCATTTGAAGTCCTAAATATGTCTGAGCTCCACAGTGCCTTCAGTCAGCCGGAGGGGGGACTTACACAGGTTGAAGTAAGGGGTTTGCGGCGAGATGGGGAAGGCAGGGGTTTGGGGAAACGCCTCACCACCAACTGTTGGTGTGGGACCTATAAGACCTCCTTCCATTTCCTCAAAGGCCTCTCGGTAGCTGTGCATGTTCCTCTAGAAGGGGGGACAATGACATGAGAAAACAAACACAAACTGATGTTATCGTGGACATGAAAGCATAAAAACATGTTCCATAATGTCCGTTTTCTACCTCCTTGGGTCGTCCTCCAGGGTTCAGCGCTATGGCGTTGACAAACTCTGGAGAAACACAGCGAATGGGGGAGCGAACTGGGACTTCAGAAGACAGATTGTCCTCCGGACCATTCTGTTGCTGGCCCTCACTGGTGATGCGACGGCGGGGAAGAGTTGCAGGCTCATCCAAGGACATTGCACGGGCTTGGACACCTGAGATGGCATAAAAGTGACAAGTGTTACAATTCAACAAGGCCTGGCCACTGCTGCTCAATATCGAGTTTCACTCTGGCAAATCCATCACCAGATGTTAACTGTTGTCAGCCAGACTGTGAATGCTCACTGCACAGGTCACTGGGTGCTGTTAGCAAACAAGTAAATATGGCAAAGCATCTGCTGGAGGCTGTGGGTCCTTAAATTATCAATTTTAACATGCACACTCACAAGGTTAATGTAAGATTCAGCTGTCATCAAAATGAAGCCCTTGAATCACAAAAATTGTACAAAAATTAAACTCATACATTAAGAAAGCCATTCCAAACACAAACTCAACCTTGAAAATGAGCCGCATAAAGTGATATTTTATTCTTCTGTGTAACTTTTTTATTTTCTCTGGGAGAAAATGTTCTCTTGCGCAAATAATCAAAACTTTCTGAAACACATAGTTGTTTAATGTGTCCATGTGGCCAGCTCTGGCTGAACATCAAAGCACTCAGTAAGCTGATTTTCGTTAATCTGGTTTGAACTGTAAAAGGGAGAGAAAGCTAGCAGCAAAAAACAAACAGGATTGCAGTTAAGAGGTTTTTTTTTTTTTTAGCTAATATCCAATAGTATTGACTGGAAGGCTGCAGTAGCAAAGCGTGAAGCGCTTGCCAAAGCAACAAAGCCAGCGCGAAAGAATATCACTGGCTGCTTTGCACTTTGGAACAAGATGAAGGTTAACGGGAGAAAGAAGTGAAAACACAATAGGTTTAAGAAACAAGAGGGTAAGACTAGGAATAATAAATTATGTGGTGGTGTTTGAGCTGAGGCAGTTTACCCTGTGGCTATTTCGACTGTTTCTTTCTTGATGTTTCAAAATCTGCCACTAAAACAGTTGAATGTGTTTATTGGACCTCGAGCTGCCTAATTGTGTATTTTGAAAGTGTTTAGGAAGATTTCTCTATACATCTTCTCTTTCACACCTAGAAAATGACTTATCCAGGTGTAAAGATCTCACGGAGAAACTAGAAAAACAAACATAAGCTAACAGTGACTTTAAAAATGTGACATCAGGCTTTTGTCATTTTAATGCTGGCAGATGTCTCTGTAGATGGAAAGGAACGTGGAGACACACCCTAGGAGCCTTACTGTTGTGGAAACGGTAAAAAATACCGCTATCCCCTTCACTCAGCTTCACTCTGAAGTGAGGAAAAAAAATTGGCCAAATATCTGTGGACAAAAGTTAGTGATAGCAGCTGTGAAAATCTAAAGTTAGGAATGAAGTTAGCTGCCATTGCCACACAACAAAAAATCTGAGGTGTCTAAGTTTGCTCCAGACACCAACATTACCTTCCAAATGTCTCTGTTTTCTATTACTGTTATTAGTTTATTGAAGTATTTCATACAGTGTTTTGAAATGATGGAAGTGAATCAATGATAAACAAGTGCCAGTCATGCCATCTGTTAGGATACTTGATTTATCTCCAGCTTCAAATACCTTAGCGTTGGCCAATAAGTCTTGGTTCTGACAGCTTTAAAAAGCATGCAGTCTACACCCCCAAAACAGAAACACCCACCATCACACCAGGCCTGAAAACGGAGAACCAGATGTACCCACGATACACCGCTCTACAGCAGAGCACTGTCAAACACTATGCTGTTGTCCTAGTGACGGCTAATGGTTTCCAGCTGGGATGTCTGCTAATCCCTAAGATTGACTTCTTTTTTTCATCTTTTCTCCCATTTCTTAGCCGTTTAAATTCCAGCTATCATGTGGAATAAGCATGGCGTCGATTCCAAAAACATAAACCTGATAGGTGATCCTGTGGGTTTGTTTTTTTCTTTACTTTTAAAAGGAAAGAAAGCACAGTTTCCATATGTGCACACCTGCAGCTGGGAGAGGTCATTTAAGGTAAGACTGAGGGAACTGCATTCCTGGCAAAGACTGTTCAAATCAATAACAGAATTTACATGTCTTTTTATGTGTAAAATAAAAGCATCACTATGAAATATGTGTGAATGCTACTCTTGGTTTTGTAAATGTCATGCAGGCTGCAGATGCGATCTCATTAGAACTTCATCACACTTCTACAATCTGAGATCTTCTCTAACATTTAACTTTGTTGCAGTGTTGCATCACTGGAAAAGATTTCGCTATCTGTGGTAAAGAGGCCAGTCTGGCCCCTTCACACAGAACAATCCCGTTTGCATTGTGGTCACTAACTCTCAGCGGACACACAGTACTTCAGTAAGGTTTCCAACTAGGACTATGGTCTCTCTTTCATTTGCCATCTTTTGTCTGTTTTTGTAAATCTTGAAAATGGTGCGAGTGAAAAAAGCCGCCTTGAATGAGGCCAGTGTATCCTGGCCTCTGTATTGTTCCCCAAGTTTGGCAAAACGGATCTTGTGACATGCACTCTCCTGGCAAGGGACAGAGCCTCCTTTGTGCTTCCCCTGTCTCGTTCTTGTGAAACTTTAACATTATCCAATTGGGTTTTTTTCTGCGCCACATTTGGGGTAATTCCCTAACCTTGAAGAGGAGAACTGTAACTCAGAACAAACAGAAATAAAGGGTGAGTGTGTATGAAGAGAGGATTCAGTGGTTAGTTTGATGATGACGCCGCTGCTCCTCAAACCCAATGATGACAGAGAAAATGTATGAAAGGGAGGAAGTGAAACAGAAAGGCAAAATGAGCAGCTGCAGATGGGGCAGTCAATTATTAAACAAGAAACGAGAAATCATTAAATGCAAACCAAAGCCCACCGCACTCAAAGGCAAAGCAGATACAGACTTGAACTTGGGCTGAAGAAACACTTGAAAAAAGGACTACTCCTTTTTTCTTGAAGTGTTCCTTCAGACAGGATGGAAGAACCAACCCGAGAGGGAGTGAGAACGGCGGTGCTCAGACTGAGAAGAGGTCATGCTGGGGATGACACTTTGGACACGAGCCGAGTACTCTGGGTAAACAGATGAATGATGAAAGAAAGGAAGAAGAATGGTGATGACAATAGAAATAAAAGGAAAACAGCCAGGTAGAGAATGAGGTCTCTGACAAGAACAGGAGAAGACAACTGAAATTTTCTGTTCACATAATGCACGCTTATTCCTGTTACTGAAGTTTCCACAACAACCTCTGAGTGAATCCCACAATAAAAACCATAAGTTAAACAATGTTGTTGTGGTTACTAAACCAGTCATGTAAAAAAGCATTTCTATGTCAGGGGAAATAAAGGGCAATAGAACATAGAACTCATGGCATTTCCACTTCGTGATAGTGTTAAACTACTATTTAGAGTTGTTTGATGTGGACAGTTATTCTACATTTAAATGACAGGAAAATGAAGAAAAGCATTGTGTTGATTTCAGAAAACTTCTGACTGCTGTCTGTTATCTGAGTGCACTGCTTTATGTTGACTTTGTTCCATTTCTTGCTGCTCTGCAGGATGTCTGATGTACTTATCTGAGGCCAGTCAACCTGCCCGACTGGAGAGAACTCTTCCTGTTTGAGGCTGAATGATGGGGACTGATGAGGTGGCATTCAGGAAGTAAGATAAGAGCAGAGCTGTGTTTTCCAAGAGAGATGTGTATACAGTGTACGAATGATGGAACTGAGTTCACTCTTCACTGCATGTTCTGTCCCATATTTGCTGCCACTCATGGTCTCATGGTGAAAATTCAGAGAAATTTGGCTCTGTGCAGACAAAGGACTGTAACATCGTAGTCAACTCTTTACAATGTACAGGAGCTTCATGAACTAATTGACATGACATGGTGCCTTTATTTGTCTCATCATGGTATATAAAACTAAATATTGTGGTTTCTTCTGTAAATAAAACAGAAGAAACCACACTCTACCATTGGCTCAAATGGTAGAGTGAGTTTTCCACGCAAGGTTGCTGGTTTAATCCCCTGCTTCTCTCAGCAGGCAAGCACCTTGCATGGCAGCTCTGCCATGTTTGTTGTGGATGAAGGGGAAACATAAATGTTTTAAGTACCAGTAAGGAAGAGAAGTGTTATATAAGTGCAGACCATTTACCAAAGTCACAATGTCGGGTCGTCACATCTGTTACCTCTACAGGATGTCACTCTGATTCAGTCACATATTGTTCCTATAACAATTCTTAAAAATGGCATCAGAACATTTAAACCTGTTATGTATCCTTAGAATCAGAAAAAAATGATAAGATCATATCCTCCTAAGATTTGGACAGAGCGCTAAAATCACAAATGGAGGCTAGTGTCAGCATGAAATAAATTAATGCTCGGTCTTACCAGCAACTCTTTGGGCCACCAGACCTTCAACGTTGAACACTTCATCTGGCTCACTGTCTCTTGGCTGCTGTGATGCTGAGGCAGCAGTAGGGCTTCTCTGGTACTCAGAGGCCTCTGCCGGCTGTGTGGCAGGTGGGTAGTTGTTAATGGACTTGAGCTGAAGATGGCCACTTACAGCAGGGGACGCTTGTAAGGGAGTGCTGGTTCCAGCTGTTTCAGAACTGTAATTCAGAGATCCATGGACAGGTACAGGCTCTGGTGTACTAGGCTTTCCCGGTGACATCTGGGATGGTGTCAAGTGACTGGACAGGTTTGACACTGGTCCAGAAAAGTGGGTATGAATGGCAGCATCAGCCTGGTAGGAGGGTCTGGTTTGGCTCTGGGAAAAGGATGGCTGGGTGGTCACCACAACACTGTTGTCCTGTAATGGAGCACTTTGGGATTTTGTCACAACCGAACGACCTGGTTCCAGGTCCAACATGAGGAGATTGAGGGTTTCAATAGATTGCTCAATCTCTTGCTGGGAGGCGCTGTGGCGATGAGGGAACTGTGGCAGGCTGTGGTGACTGGGCAACACTGCTACAGCAGGTGGTGGACTGAATGTTAGGCCTTCAGTTACCGGCTCCTCAGGTACACCGAATCGCTGCCAGACATTGAGACCACGCTGGACAGCATCTCTGCTACTAGTGGTGCGGGTGGGGGCTGGTGGCATAGACTTTGGCTCTGCACCAAACGACTGAGAGCGGTACAGACTGCCATTCTGGGTTGCCATGCAATTACCCGAGGATGGGATTAAATCACTTTGGATCAAAGTGACAGGTTTGTCAGATATGCCAAAGTGTGGTTGGATGGTTTCCAGCGGCTTTTCTGGGACACTGCGCTCCAGATATGGCACATGGTCCTGGCCATTGATGTGTGACTCAGACTGGTAGTAAAGATCCGCCGGTGTAGCACGACCATCTGTGGAGGAGAATGTCCCAAGACTGTCCACACTGTTGCCCTCTTGACTTGTAGGCAGCTCATCATCTAAAATGTCAGTTTCTCGGTCAATGGCACTGTGCCCATTAACATGGACCTGCGCAGGCACAAGGTGAAGCATCCCTCCAACAGCAGATGTTGGGGTGGAAAGGTAGGCCTGTCGGTGCATGGGCCCCTCCAAGCCACTCAGCAGCTGCTCTAGCTCCTTTTTCTCTTGGGGACTGATGGGTTGTTGGGCAGGTGGGGCGTGGTGATGGACTGAGGGTAACTCCTCCCCCACAGGAATGTGTGTTTGGCTCACCGTGGAAGCCTGAGGAGCTGTTGTCGCTTCATCAGTTCGATCAGTTTTGATGGAGGCAGTAGAATTTCCTGAGTCGCTGCTCACTGACAAGGCATGGTCAACTGCAGGTAGAGCGTGTTCGACAGCAGTGGGCGGAAGGCCGTTTGATGTGACTGTTCCGTCAACAGAATCCTTTTTGCGAACTTTGGCGTAAAGGCTGCCGTCCAAGGGCCCCTGGGTATGGATGACTTCTAAAACAAAAAAGGATGACAATGTCTCATTACAATCAGATTAAACCAAATAGGACAATCAACAATCCCTCAGTTTCCCACAGTCCTTTAACTTTCAATTGCCCAAGTATTTTTAGAGCCACCATTACTTGGCCATTTCAGAGACAAATGAGCAATCTTCTAAATATAAGCACATGTGATTCATCAAGACATTAGGGAGTGTGAGGAATTATCAGAGAGAGAAGTATGGGCATAGCCAAGGCAGCTGCAGTTAAATTAAACACTGGCTCATTTCCACTTATTCTACCAGCTTCAGGAAATGAGCAGGGTCTGTGGCATGCACTGTGGAAAAAACGATGAAGTCACAGGAGCCTGCCTTACACTTTCTTAAGCCAGTTGCATTAATCGGTGCCACCTGAGAAATGCTGGCATATCAGCAGGCAAATCTGTTGTTGATTTTATTTGCTTATGATCCCCACAACTGTGAACAGAATAAGCTGTTGGAATGGATTAATGGACATCAATGATGCAATTTGCCAAGTTGTTCACTCATAAGCTTAGATGGAATACTGCACTGTAGAGGAACACAAATGCACATGCACATATTGTACTGTACATTCTCACACAGCCACAACCAAGTCCAGTGAGGAGGAAATAGGGTGCCCCAATCAGAAGAATTTAGTCATCACTGGAAAAACTACCTCACTGAGCAAGGAAGGCCTGGAGGCTTTTCCTGGCTTATGAAACCCAAAGCAAAGCAAAACATACAGAGTCGCACTGAAAAGTCTGAAACACACGTGTATTCACACAAGCTAACGTGCACCTTTGTCCTCTTACCCAGTCAATTAATATTTTCATATGGTCAATGTCTATGAAAACGTGAGTCCATTCTCCAAGAATGTAATGTCAGTGTTAAACATCACATCTGCTAGCAACACTTTGTGTTGTTATATATACTTCAGGAATCTAAAAAGAAAAACAATACCTTGTTAGACAATTCTCCTCCCACTGTTCATTAAAGTTCCCAAGAAACCTCATAACCCATGATGAGACAAGTCCTGATGACCAAATCAGATTCTACAGCTGGGAAAGGAGCTGCACAAAGAAGCTGTCTGTGTCTCTGTAACTTATAGATATCTCCATCTCAGCTGTAGTGAATACAGGGCTCTGTAATGGAGCTTGGTGGGCGTACACAAGCTGGGTACTGCAAGGTCCCCCTGGCTGGCCCGAGGCAACTTGCCAAGGGAATGGCGCACTGTAGCCGCTGCACTGTCAGGCTGCTGGTGGAAACAAATTGGGTGGCTCTTGGTCACAGAAAATGACAGCATGTCTTTATCTTTACTACTAATCTGTTAGTGAGTTAACTTAAGTACACCGATGGACCACATGCAGTGAACAAGAGGTAACGGTCGTTTCTAAAGGATCTAGGTTGATAAAGGTATGTTGCAGTATTACATGCCATTTACACAGTATCTTTGTTGTAAACTTCATGTTTGGTCAGCACGCTGACTGATCAACACTCAATATAGTTTTTAAAAATTACCTGAGTCAACGTGGGATAAACACAATGCAAATGTTAAGATTATTTTTAGTTTGATTTGTGAATACTCATATAGTCAGTGTTGTCTACCCTGAAAAGTTAGTTGGTGATACAGGAGGCTCCAAGTCAAGTCATCATTACACTCATAAAACCGCTTAAGTATCAAGTGAGTATCAAGCCCACTGACATGAACACACACACACACACACACACACACACACACACACACACACACAGACACCCCTTTAATGCCTCAGTCATGTCGATAAACATAGACATAAGTCGTGAAAGATAAGCCCTCCTCACTTTCTCCATTTCAGTACCTTTATAATCACCTGCCCTGAAGCCAAATGTGACTCCCACAGTTAGGATGATCAGTCACCCAACAAAGCTGCTTTCACATCCTCACCGCCTGAACTACAACAGTTCTACAAGCTACCTCAATGTAAGTCACAGCCTCGTCAAAGGAAATAGCAGAAACACCTCCACAGGAGGAGGCTCCCCTACCTGTGTGAGCAGTGGACGATAGTACAGTTCCAAACTAAGCTGGGAAAACCCTGCAGAGGAGCCCCCAGGGTGGGACATGAAGGATTACAGCAGGAATTGGGGGAGTTGGTTTTGGCTACTCTTCCTTCTCCTCCTCCCTCTCCTGAATAGCTTGCTGTCTGGCCGGAGAGCTGCTGCTGTTGCTTGCTGTGCTGTGGCTCGCACTAGTCTAAAGGCTGCCCCTGCTATGTGTGCGTATGTGGGAGGTCTATCACAACAGCCTGTTTGATGGTGTATGTGATGGGTGGGGGCAAAGGGCCACTCAATTTCACAGTATAGAGTTTGAAAGAATGACATCAGTCCCTTTAGGTCTGACTCTATCACACACCTACTTCCTTGATGTAAAGCTTGCTACGAGTCATGAGTATGTTATACTAAAATGACCGCTTTTTCCGTAATTATTCCACGTGTTCACCCATTTATGCTAGAAGGGGTTACTTCTATGAAAGAATAAACATTCATACACACAGATGCCCGTCCTTTAGTCCACTGGTGTCAAAAACACTCATGTAATGGAAACAGCTAGCTCGTCCAACAACAGTCATTTAACAAGCTTTCTCCAAGCTAGGAAGTAGGGAGAAAACTCCACCCTGCTGCAGGCAAATGGAGAAAACAGAAAGGCTTAGTGAGTAAAATATAGAAGACTACCCTGAGTGACTGCTGGTCGGATTTGTAAAGAGTTTAAAGAAGAAAGAAAAACGGCTTATTTTCTTCAAGTATACACTGAAAATGATTTATAAATGCTAATGTAGATGATTTGCAGTCGCAGCTTGTTGGGATTGTAAGATGGTTTATACATGCAACAAATAAAACACAGCCCGTTTTCCCACCATTTGAAAGCTGTCTTCAGTCTGTTGTGTGGTTCATATCACCTAGCCATCTGTACACATTAGCATGCAGGACAGTCCTTTCACTATTCCACAGCACAATGCACAACAATTGACAACAACCACACACCTCATTCTGACTGATGATAAACATGTGACTTTAGACTCCACTAAACTTTTTTATTTCAGATGCTGATTTTAAAGGAAATAAATGCAGGTCACATGGCTATAGATTTCATACTGGCACAGATTTCTCTCATTTGATTGATAGATCACACTAAGTTCCCTGCTTTTTCCTCAAACTCTTTTTCCTCTTCTTCCTTCCTCCTCCCATATCTTCCCTCTGGCCTCTATCCTTTCAGTGATGATGATGACTGAAGGTTCCAGCTGTGCTATGGTGTCACATCAAATAAAAGTCCAGTGTAGTCAGCGCTCTTTAACTAGCTCATGTCTTCACCTCAGAGACGATGCGACTGATCGGCAGAATCTCCATTTGTACTACAGGAAATCTAATCTGTCACTTTACACTTGTGAGACTGTTTTTAGGGCAGACAGACTATTTATGTTGAGGCTGCTTCTGTGTGGTGCTACGTCTGCTGCTGTTTTCATTTGGCTGAAATGAATCCACATAAGCGTCCACAAATAACCTTAGACAGCGTTCCTTCGTGTGATAAGAAAGGACATGTGCATGTGTGATATTCTACACTGTGTGTGTCCATGTAGGTGTGTTTTTACATGCTCCCTAGGAGGTAAATACTTGCTCTGTGATCCCAAGCACATTACTCAGAGGAGAATGTCTGCAATTCTGACCTCATAGACCTAACTAATTATACAACAGCAGCAGAGAGTGAACCATGTGTGACCAGTCTGGAATGACCAATTGGTCGCGTCGCTACATCATATTCATTAGAAGGGGACAAAAAAATACTTGTAACAAAGTGCTTTAAACAGAAAAAGCTGATAAACAACATTAAAACTATCAAGAGTACGCCAAGCTGTTTTAATCTTTAATAGCGAAACTGGATATGTGCTGCAAACACACTACTGTTCAAAGGTTTGGGGTCACCCAGACAATTTCATGTTTTTCATGAAAATTCACATTTTTATTCAAGTGCTAACATAATTACACAAAGGTTTTCTAATCATCAATTAGCCTTTCAACACCATTAGCTAACACAATGTAGCATTAAAACAAAGGAGCAGGGACGGCTGGTATAAATGGGCTAACAGGGCTAAGCCCTCCCAGGCCAACACAAAAAAGATGAGAAAATTATTTTTCAAATAACTTACAACAGATTGTTTTTAAGTTTAGGTGAAAACAAAGGTAGCAACAGCACCAATCAGTCAAAAGAAAAACATTGAATATCTCTAAACGGGCTTATTTTTTACAGCCCCGGCAGATACAGTCCACTTTCATTCATTTCATTCTTGTAAGTGATTGACAGGTGTCATGTCCTGCCCCCGTGATTTACTGATCATTTGGGCTAACTTCAGGCAGCCCACAGGCCTTTGACGCAGCGAGAAAAGGTTAAGCTATGGCGGGCGTTAGCATGAACGAGGTGGATTATTTGCTTTCATGTCCATTTTCCTCAATGTCTTTAGAGGAGACTGGGCTCACACCGTCGTCGATGTGAGCTTCTTTTCAAATAAGGTAGGCCCATGTTGAACTGTTAAAGGACTGTGACACCTTGTTTTTGCTGAGGTCATCTGTTGTACTGAAGGCGTGTTTTGCACTACATGTCGCCAAACAGTTGTAATAAGACAGTTGCAGCAGGCTATCTGTGGGCAGTGGTTGCAGTTGGAACACGTTTTGTAGTGGTGTGTGTGTGTGTGTGTGTGTGTGTGTGAGTGAGAGAGAGTGTTGATGTAGAGCACTAAAAAAGTATAATGTACCTGTAATTGATGTAACTGTGTGTATCATAGGTGATGTTGCTTTTGCAGCTGTGTTAACCATTTAATCGGTATTATGCATTTGTTAGCCCACCCAACAAATTTCACCACCAGCCGCCACTGCAAAGGAGCGATGGTTGCTGGAAATGTTGCTATGTAGATATTCCATTAAATATCATCCGTTTACAGCTAGAATAGGTATTTACCACATTAACAATGTCTAGGCTGTATTTCTGATTAATTTCAGGTTATCTTCATTGTAAAAAAAAAAGGCCCTTTTTTCAAAAATAAGGACATTAAGTGACCTCAAACCTTTGAACAGTAGTGTATGTGTAATTAATTCTTCCAATTCAAATAGAACATTTCAGATAGTGTCATTCTTCCTCATCACCGCTGTCATTGCAGATCTTCATGCTGTCATCTTTCCTACAACCAAACCCATCACTTTTTAGATTTCTATGTGTGGGGTTCCTAAGCAGCATACAGCGTTATGCACAACAATTTAGAGAGTCATAATGATGCTTGAGACATCTGCAACTATTACATGGTTCTAACAGACCTACAGATATATCTGTTGTCTTATTACTCAGACTGATGTTTTCAGTATCTTGAAAACAATTCAAAAAGATTGTTGATACCTGTAAATGTAATTCTGGACAGACAAACTCAGCTATTATATGGAAAAAATAGCATACCACAAAAAAAAAAAAAAACATCTTGATCAGCAGATACAGCATGAGGCATTCAAAATATCTGCTCCAAATAAAGTTATTGCAATATGAACAATGCAAAAAATGCTAACTCTGCCGAACACCTATTGTTGTAGACAGAAGGTGCTGCCAGATATTTTGAGGTTCTGTGGGCCAGATGGTGCAACTGCGTGACCTTTTCATCTTTAAACTTTGAGCTCTGACCTTTGTGGCACTAGATCCCCTTTTACAGCGGAAATAGCATGTTTCCTCTGTAGCTTACATGTTCAAACGCACACATATGTTGCTCTTGAAAGTAGGTGTATGTGCGTGTGCATGTGTGTACTGCATTCTAAAACAGTCAGGGGGTCTGTGTCTTCTACTCCCAAGTGTGGCATTAATTTAAAGCAGTGATGAAACACTTTCTGAGAAGGTCCCCTGAGGACACGGTGCTACAAACACTAATAGCCAGACAAGAATAAAGTTCTAAGTGTATTTACATTTAAGAAGCTCAAGAGAATGAAGAGTCTCAGTAGCTGTACTTGCTGGTGTAACAGTATGTAAGTATAGCCTGTGCCATACTTGGTAAAAGTTAATAGTTTAAGTATTGATTTGGCAACAATGCATGCCCGTGCAATATGTCAGGGCTCAAGGACAACTATTTAAGTAATACTCTGGCCTCGTAAATGATCTACATAAGAGGTTGCTGCAAGTTCTGAACTGGATTAATTTCACTGAAGAAGACTGATGTAAAAAAAAAAGTCAGCAAAGAGCTAACGAAGCCTACCTGAAGTAAAGCAACATAACACTTGCCATTTTAGCGGCTTCCTTGTGAAACTACTTGGTGCACGAAGGTACAGTAATGCATGTTTAAGTACAGTTTAGCTAATGCCAAACTCATAGTCCCAAAATGCTTCGTCAAATGTGAGTACAGGAACTCGTTCAAGCTTAATGAACACTGGCCCTGCAGCTCATTAAATATACATCAAAGATTGCTGTGAATCAATGCGTGTGAGTGCCCACTCTTTGGGATTGGAGAAACAAAGGACAAGGTAATGGAAGGTGGAACAAGCAGGGAAAGGATATTGATTACTGCTGATCACTTCAAACTGGCCAACACCGCCCTGACTATAGGAAACATTAACTGTATTCTGAAAATATGCTTGAAAGATAAACACAAAATAGAGTCAAATAATATCCATCATATCCAAGTGTATCCAGGTATTCAAACTGCAACTACTCATAACTAGTAACCCTGTGGCAAGTAACATGTATCTGCTATTGATTTTACACTGCAACTATACATAGCAATAATACTAAAAACAACACAAAAGCACAGTCATAACCAACACACACGATGCGCTATAAATCAGCCAGACAGTTCATCCACGCAAAGCATTATGTTTCACTGTGTGCCTCAGGAAAAATCATCAGCCGTCGTTAGCAGCAGGGCTGCAAAGGGAAAAATTATAAGGGCCAAATGAGGAGAGTGTCTGATGAGCTGGCTGTAGCTATCTTATTCTAGAGGTGAAGAGAAGCTTTGATGGTCAAACTCTTACTAGCTATGATTTGGAAAGACTACAAAGCCAGAAGCATGTCACTTTGCCTGAAGCCTTGATAGTTTATGCAGACCCTCCTCAAAGTAACTTTCGTCAGCCTTTGTTTTAACCAAAATCAATAAGAGCTGCATCAATAGGTTTTCACGATGTGCATGAAAGATAGAGAGAGGACACATCACCTAAATAAATAAATAAATAAAAAACTTCATTGCACCATCCTAAGGAAGAAGAGATTCTCTGGCCTTTATTAAGTGGTGTTTCTATATTATGCTACTCACCAAGAAACAGAGGTAAAGAGGGACTACCAGTCCAAATTTGTCAGCAAAGAATGTGCAGTTCAAGGATTGCTTCATCACTTTCCTGCTTTCTCAAAATATTCCCATTTACTTTAGTCCATCTAATTGCCATCTAAATACTCTTTTGTGGCCTATACTTTGTGTCACTGTGTGTTTGCGCCGGCCAAGACAGCAAGAGAGAGCTTATTTCTATCTCTATTCACATCCTACTCCCACCCATGCAAGTGCTCTGAACAACCAGTAAAAGTCTTTAGAGCAGTGACAAGGGCATGAACGCTCACCAGTTCCCTCCCTGTCTGGCTTTGTGTTGGTAGGAACAGATAAATAAACCAGAGGCACCACTATCAGGGACTGAATCTGGGTAGTGATTGTGCCACTATCCATCCCAAGGGAAACCTAAACTAATGATGGTGCTCAGCTTCGGAAAATGAAAGTTCCTGGATGTATTATAGTGTAATAGGTTGATTATGTTGATTTTTGCTGTACGGTTTCTTGTGAAGTGAAGAATACCTTGTTATGACAAAGACTTGGAAACATGAGTGCACAAATAGAGTTCTCTTTAGAAGTAAGATAATAACAAGAGGGGTGAGGCAAGTATTCCCAGTGGAACCAATATGAAAGTGTCTGACTTCATGTACAAACCATAGTCCATTTCTCCTTATAAAGTTCATCTCCTGTGTTTTTCCACCTCTTGGCTCTGAAGGGGTCTATTCAGTAAGTTTAGTGACCCATACAGAAGGATTCTCTGGGCCAGTAGCAATAAATAAGACAGCGGTACCCCATAAAGAAAGGGCAACTCATGGTCTGCTCATGTTGTCCTCCCCACTTTAAGTTGACTCAAAGAGTTGGAAAGACTAATGTATCGCAAGATGGCTAAGAGCCAAATCAAAGCCACATATAACACCTGTGAGAAAGGTTTTGCATTAACATTTAGCATTTGCTGAGAAATGAAGGGAGTCATCTGCTGTCTACTGTCTCTAGATTCAAGCTTTTCAACTGAACTAACCATAGGGCTTTGAAATTCCCTCATATAATATTATTCACAAGGAAAAACAGCTGTAGACTACGATGAAGGTTTTTTTTGTGTGTTCTCCTTCTACAGCACAAAGACATTAACACTGCATAAAATATGGGTAAAAAGAGAGTCTTGTGAGAAGAGCTTGTGGAAAGTGATCATGATTAATTAGGTCTTGGCTCGTCAATGGTACTTTTAGCCAGATCAGCTGTGTAAAGATGGCTGAAAAAGGGGGAGAGAAAAAGTTTGCGTGTCTGGCTAACAGCTGGAGTGAAGCTGTATCTAAAGGAGGTAACAGACCACTCATTTATTCCCACACATCAGGGACAGCAGATAACCAGTACTTATTCTCTCTGGATTGGCCATGCCTTGCAAAGATTTCTATAGTACTCACACTGCAGTACAAAAACTGGAGTATACTCAGATTTTCCGGGTGTGAAATTCAGTTTGCAAGTCCAGTGCAGACATCATAGCTGAGTGTGCTAAGTTATATCCAGAGCCTAATATTCTTTATCTTTCCTAGCGGAAATCCCTCTCCCTGTGCCTCTGTAACCAGGGTCCAAATGAGGACACTCCACAACACAAGGCACTTGTTCTCTCTTTGTGTCCAACGCAGTCTTAACTGGAAGGCCTTTATTTTTCTGTCTTGGCTGTTATGCAATTGGAGCTGTGCAAAGTTTGGAGTCAAAGCAGCCTAATCCGCCCAAAGCCTCAGACCAGACTCAGGAATTGATAGCATGGACGCCTGTTGCCAACACAAAGGGCCAGACATTTCACCTCTGCATCTTCTTGGAGAAACGCCATACCCAGACAATGTCTGTGTTTCAGCGAGATCGCATTCTTATGGAGGAAGTTGGCTTTCCGCATCAGGGGAAGGTTGTCAGAGTGGCTGAGAAGTTCTGGATACAATGTCTGTGTAAGTTCTCATTCATCAAGGTCATGGTTATCCAAAGCTGTTTAAATCAATCCACTGGACTTTAAGAAAGTTCCTTGAAGACGTTTCACCTCTCATCCAAGAGGCTTCTTCAGCTCTGAAGACTGAAGAAGTTCTGAAGACTGAAGAACCCTCTTGGATGAGAGGTGAAACGTCTTCAAGGAACTTTCTTAAAGTCCAGTGGATTGATTTAAACAGCTTTGGATACTGGATACAATAACATTCAGACCAGCTGGTATCAGAAGAAGTGAACAGCTGCTGTCCAGAGCCATTCACATTCAAATTAATTCACAAAGACATGGGCTGTGTCCGAAATCACATACTAACGTACTACTCATACTAAATGTGACGTCAAAATAAGTATGTAGTGCGTTCACATTAGATAGTATGAAAAGACTGAGTACGTGAGAAATACCCGGATGTATACTATATCCGGAAAATTTTTAAGTATGCGCGGTGACCACACTAGTCATACTCAACTGCCCCATAATGCTTTGCGAGCTACCCACCGAAATGCAAGCCTCCGCGGGATATGTGGTCGGACCGGGGCGATTTTTATTTTATTTTATGTGGTTAAGTAGTCATCCTAATCACCCCACAGATTTGAGAAATAGGCGTTTTCTGACCAACGTTTTAAATTTGTCAGACGCCTCACAACGTGCTACTGAATGCTAGCAGCTAGTTGCAGCAGCTCACTTTGCATACAGAACAAGTAGCAGCTACCTCCAGTAGCCTGCAGCTACAATTGAAACGATTCGCATAATCTGGCTAATAACTGCATGAGGAGTACCGGCTTGAAATTGCCACATTAAATATGCGACTGTTTGTTAGCGTAAAATCGACCTGAAGCCGGCATTCAGCCGAGATATTTGATAGCCGTACTTCCGATTTTTGTCGTCGGAGGTTTGAAATGCATTATGAGAAACGGAGTAGTATACTACAGTGTGAACGGTCGGCATTCTAATCATACTTACAGTACGTAGTATACAGTATATACTCATTGAGAATGTAGTATGTAGTACGTTAGTATGCGATTTCGGACACAGCCATGTAGTTGTTAGTCTTATTTTCATTTAATAATGGAGCAGCACATCTGGAACCATCTGGCTACAATAGCAACATCTGAAGAGCAGATTGATAGAGAATCCACTCCACTAGTAGTCTGGGTCACATTGTGACCAAATACCCAACCCTGCTGGACACGATGCTGACTCCTGATTGAGGGTTCTACTATGCAGTTGACCCCAATCACCTACCTAATGATTGATGGGATCAATCAGAAGGAGATTTTACCACCAGATTAATTCTAAAAATCAGATTTATATTACAATTTGAGCATAATTAAATTCAATTACAAAAAGACAAGACATGTCATGGTAGCATCTGAGTCAGTGGGGGGGTTTAAATCTTTACAGATTTCTTGAACATTAAAGAGACTGGATGTGACTGGAACTAGTAGTTCTATTCTCTGATTTATCCTCCAAATGTTTAAAACACTGCATTCATTTTGAATTAGAAAAGGCTATATTTCACTATCTGTGGTAATTTATTGCTCACCTGGCCAATGCACCATTTGAATCTCAGTCATCCTTATAGACCCAAACATAGTCTCAGCAGTGATATCATTCTGTTACATCAACTTGTATCTCCACCAGGATTATATAACTTCCCTTATCCCACCCTGCCTCTGTCTGTGGATCAAAACACAGACTTAATAGGACATGACTCATTTAAACACCTCTCTCTTGCTATAAGAATTTCGCGGCAAATCATCTGTGCCCAGCAGGACAAGAATAGTCAACTCATAACTTCCGTTGGAAAAGTCAAGGGTGGCGAGGCCAGAGCACAGATGTATGTCCCCTTAACTAATGTGCATGAGATTAAGAAGGAAGTGTTAACTTCCTGGAGAGAAACTACACAACAACAGGGAAATGCTTACTGGACCCTGGATAAACAGTAACTTTATAGCATCAGAAAATATGCTAACACAGACAAATCAAGGACACTGGACAAAGTTTGTCTCTACACATCTGCTACAGTTTCCAAAAACTTCAAGTTCAAAACACAAACCACAGCACTCATGTAGTGTTCAATGAGTTCTGCACAGTTTTGGACATTATTCGTATTGTAAAGTATTTGCTGAGATCTGGGAACATTGCTGCTATGAAACTGACCACAGATGAACCAGGAAGCCAGACTGTAAAGTTTGATGGATTTTTAAAACAGACAGTTTGGTTGATATTTTCTTTAGCTTTATATGTCCAATATGTTTGTCTAACCTGGGAGTTTGCTTCAAGCATGCATGACAGTCTGCCTTCTTGTACTAGTAGACTTATTTCTCACAATGTCACCACATTCCAAGATCACAGCAATTAACTTGTTAAACACAATGACATTTTTCCAAGCAGGAATGTTCACTAAACTACATAAATGGAGACAAGCTGCAATACATTTGAGTAGAGTCAACAAAAACAGACAACTTTGTAGGATAAAGGATTAAACCCAAAAATAAATATTAACAAATACCACAATGTGGCCAAGTGTTTGGACAATAGACAACTTGATGTCAATAAGTAATTCAATACATTGCCAGAAGCAGACAAAATCAAGTTTCTGGTTCTACAGTACCAAGCTTGCTACTCACATGTTGTAAAAGATGTCAGCTGCTGAATTTGAACCTTTCTCTCCGACGTTATATAAAGAACACACTGCACATAGGCTCACGGCTGAACTCTTCAGCAGCTACCAAACCTAGAAAAAAGGCATCAGCTGCATTATGCCAAAGGGAAATCGAAGAACTGCTGGGCTCAAATTCACCATGTAACTCTTAGAAACTGTCTGTCTGTGCTGAGCAGCAGCATGCACAAACCCACACTGACATTCTCTGTCACTCCTCCTCCTGTGAATGTGTGCACAAAAGAGCTTCACAGTCGAGTGGAGGAGTCTGCCTTTAACTCCTCCGACTCCTCAGAGGACAGAAAGAGAGGGGGAAAAAAGGTCTCTTAGAAATTGGAGAGAGAGAAAGTGAAATGGCAGTTTGAGACTAAATGGGTTGAAGGTTGGATCAAAATATCCCCAAAAATTGTATTGGAACACTGGAAACGCTCTTTTTATCTATAGTCAAATCCTGTACTGATTAGATTCTGTGCAAAAATACAGCAAATGTTACTTTGAAAGGATACAATTAACTTGATATTGCTATGGGGAATTGGAGAACTCAAAACAGTAATCAACAGTATCACCAATGATACTTTTTGTGTAGGAATTCTTGCAACGACACTATGTTCTCATAGTCTTTATCGCTCTCCTCTGAAATCTGTTTCTCTTTAGTCTCATGCATTTTTTCTCTTTATATATCTCTCATGATTTGCTTGTTTTTATCCCTCTCTCTCTCGCTCTCATCACTCATCTCTTCCCAGTTATTCCAGAAATGCTGTGGGGTTGGCCAGCTGAGTCAATCACTGGGTCTGAATAGTAAACAAAAACACAAGAGGCCTGTCACACCACAAGCGACTATCAATATCCACTGACAATAACATGATCCATTCTTCAGTGTCTGTGCAGAAGCTGAGCATTCACATTGTCCCGTGCATCACACTTTCTTGCAGCAATCAAGACCATTTATAAGAAATGGTTATACAGTTACGAAGCTCAAAGCGAGTCCAAGCCTCAACAAGGCTGGGAAAGCAAATGCCCCTTATTAAACTCATATTTCAGCATTAGTTCCAATACTAACACTACATAAACCCTAAGAGGTATGGGCTGGGGAAACATGCAGTGCTGCTTTGAGCATATCAGCAGAGCAACTATGAAAGGTCTCAGCTTATACTGGATTGGACGTTATTAGTCAGCTGGCGGCCAAACAGCTAATGAATGAGCTAATGAATGATTGTAAAGCTGAATGAAGCCGCTGAAGCCAATCAGCTAAGTGCAACTTCAGTGCTCAACCTCAACTAACACTCTCTGCTCTTTAGTTTAGTTTGGTCTGTATTTTACTCTAGTGTCCAAATAGAAATGAATGTTACGAATCTAGCACAGTGTCTTCTCTTTGGTCCGGTCCTTTACTGAATTGGTCAGTGTCTTATTATTCATGTTTAAATGAAAGAAGTCATTTTGTTGAGTTGTAAGATTCTTTGTTATGGTATTTCACAACAGTGCTTTGTCAACTTGTTGTGTTCTGGTTTTGTCAGATTTGTGAATTGGTTGGTTGATTTAATCTCATTCAACCAAATTCTCATAGGTCAGACAATTATCAGTCACTCTTCCAGGAGGAAAAGTGCTACATTAACAGCCTTCTAGGATTAATCCGTTATTTTGTGGTGGGAGAATCAGACTACCCGTTACCACTCACACATTTTGACTTGGAACTCACCCAATCTAATGAGGATTGCTAGGTAATCAAAAATGTACTCAAAGGTGGCTCCAGACTAACTAACACCATGCTATTGAAGTAATAGGTGTGGTTGCATTTTGTTCAAACAGTTGGCCGAAAAGTGGAGTGCAAACTTTCCAAACATATTGCAGCTCATCTAAAAACAGCAGCTAGCTCATCTGTGATATATTACTCAGGAGATAATGTTCTATGACTCGGTATTTTTGCAAAAATCATATGAATATGGACAGGCATTGCACCTGATGAGCCTTCAAACTGGACTTCTTAGATCATATTTTATTTTCTCGCAAGTTCCTGAACACACGTGGACCCGACAACAAATCTGTGGCAGAAGGCTCTGGATAGGAGATTTTACTTCTAAGACAAAGGTCAATATGTTGTGTTCTGAGATTTTACAAAATGCGTCTACTGAATGAAATGACAGCATATTTTATGATCTTGCCCACATCTTAAATACCCTTTCTCCAAAGACTTAAAGTATGTGTAAAGTGGCTTCTGCACAAGTGAACTGTGTAAGTGTTGCGTTGCTTTGGATATTGGTTGTTGTGTTTACGCAGCGAGCAGGCATGACAAAAATTCCTGGGCTAAAACTGACCCACAGCAGCTGTAGCTGTTTTTATGGAATAAACACAATAAAAGTCAACATCAATCTTTGGAAACTAAAGACCACATAGATGCCACTTACCCAATGCTGAAACCCAACAAAACATTGGCCCTATAATTTAAGCTTCATACAGTGGCTTGATAAGAAAGGAGTTGATGTAAGTAGCCTTGCACTTTCCTTAGCAAACCAACTGTGATCCTGTCTAACTATAAACCAACAACAACTATACTTTTTGTTTCCAACTCACACTTGTGAAGATATACATCCTGTGCCATTTTCCTTCTCAGCTCTAAAGGCCACTCTGTCAAAGGAACTAATTCCCTTTTCAGCACAAACACTTGTGAAGCCAAATAACAGTGGAAAGACTTCAGTTCCCTTGTTCCTGTGAATTTTTTAACAGATTCGTTAAATGCCATTTCCAGGCTGAGGCCATTTCAAATGCAGTGTGCATCAGTCTGAGTGTGCTGGCTGAACAATCGCTGCTCAAAAGGCCATTAAGAGACACGTTTGAAGTGTTATCGACCACTTCAGGTCTCAAGTAGCTAAAAAAAGAGCTTCTGATTGTGGGTGCAATGTTGCTCCTGTGTACTTGCTTACTTTTAGCGCACACATGCCTGTGTGTGTTAAAGTCTAATTCAGATTTGACCACAGTATCATCATCAAATGACAGAAGCCCAGATCAGGCAGCGAACTTGGATCGGACTGGACTCAGATAATTTACACACACACAAGCTCACCTTTGCTGAAACAGAATGAGAGGAGACTTACACCTGTTCTATTTTAGCAGAACCTATTTCAAGCTGCTGCTGGCCGAGGGGGTAAACACTTTATGGGCAGCGATAGAAGGAAACCAATTCACCTCTGACCTTAGTCTATTTGGGAACATAATAAAAACATCAGGGGGGGAACTGAGGACATCAAAAAGCCAGCCTCGTCTATAAAGTGCATGTGTCATTTTCAGAATTGTCCTTTGAGCCACAGCCAGGCGCTCAAAAATACTCTAAACTGCTGTAACCTTGCAAATGTGACTTGCCGAAAAATGATCACTTAGTTCCTGGACAGTCTGAACAGTGTTCCCTGTAGACAGAGGCTGGTTTGTGCATTTTTCCTATTTTCTGTATCATTTGCAAGTCATCATGTGTATCAGTGTTGTTACCAATTTATCAAGTAGAGAACATCACCAAAAGGTAGAATTAACATGTCGCTAAATAATTTACTTGAGTACTGCACTGAAGTGTTACGCTGCATTTAAAAGTAGAATACTGTGCTTTGTATTTCACTACAGTCACTAAGAGCGAGAATTACCACTGGTATTGCAAAAAGGTTTGATGTGCAAACATGACAGAAAACATGCTATTTCGCTACTAAACACCATTAGATATACATAAAAATATCACTACTGCAACCAGCCACAATTATAACATGCTGCTTACAACAAATCAAAAATATGTACCATTCTTTGTAATGACTAATTTTGTTTTGCACATTTAAATGATAATACTTCTGTAAGAAATATCATGAATGCATCACTTTCACTTTTAACAGAACAGCATTTTTCGGCTCCGCAGTGTTGCATTTTACGTCAGTAATGCATCTGAATATTTGTTCCACCATTCCAGTCCGACATAGCTGTATTTCCTGTAAACACTGCGTTGCAGCACTCAGACATGTTGGAATCAAGACAATCAGTGAACACAGAGCTTTGAGGCGCTGGAAAACAATTTAGTGTTTGTCTGACTGGCAAGAAGAACCTCTCTAATGTACACTACCACTGAAAAGTTTGGGGTCTCTTCGAAATGTCCTTATCCTTGAAAGAAAAGCTACTTTTTTCAATGAAGATAACATTAAATTAATCAGAAATACAGTCTAGACATTGTTAATGTGGTAAATGACTATTCTAGCTGGAAATGGCTGATTTTTAATGGATTATCTACATAGGGGTACAGAGGAACATTTCCAGCAACCATCACTCCTGTGTTCTAATGCTACATTGTGCTAGCTAATGGTGTTGAAGGGCAAATTGATAACTAGAAAACCCTTGTGCAATTCTGTTAGTAAATGAGTAAAAGTGTGAGTTTTCATAGAAAACATAAAATTGTCTGGGTGGCCCCAAACTTTTGAATGGCAGTGTAATGTTAGACCATACAGGAAATAAACTGATGACAAACAAATGACATAAATGTGAACATGGGCTCCTGTATGCCTTTACCAGTTCCAAATGCTTTTCATTGTAATGTAAATACTACTATAAATTCTAGATCTGGGCTGCACAGTGGCATGGTGGTCAGGACTTTTGCCTTGCAGTTAGAAGATCTCCAGTTTGCATCCCGACCTTCCTGGGATCTTTCTGCATGGAGTTTGCATGTTCTCCCTGTGTATGCGTGAATTTTCTCCGGGTTCCTCAGCTTCCTCCCACAGTCCAAAAACATGCTCCTCTAATGAGGATTAAGCGGTAGATAGATAATGGATGGATGGACATTAGCTCTTCATCTGCCACAGACAGAATCACACCAAGAAAACCAAGTTGACTCCTTAACAAATGTGGTACTCTGAAGGCAAATTAAACGACTCCCTGCTAGTGTTAAGGGTGTAGCATTGCTTCCTTTTTTGGGTGGTGTAGAAAGCCGCACTTTGGTTACAGAGTGACCACTGCTCCCTCAAAAGGAAGGCTCTGTCCATGCCTGTGGCTGAACCCAGGAATGTCTAGTACTGTACTCTGGAAAGCAATAGAGTCAGGGTCCCATGGGGCCCTTTGGCTTCTCTGTGGTGCTAATTTCACCACAAATGAATTCAGTGGTACCAAAGCTTCTCCTCCCTTTCAAAATACCATTTACATTTAGGATCACTTGAAAGAGTTATTTTGGTTTACAAAAAGTAGTTTTTTTCCTGTGATATGATGCTTTTACTAAACATCTTTGTTCAGCATTAAATAACTAAAAATAAAAGCATCTATACCTGTATGCATAACTATAACCTCCCGTAACTTGCCTCATGAAACATTCCAGCAGCAGTGTGAACATAAATGTGACCTCAGTTTGACTCCATCATGTGGGAGTATTAAAGGGATGAAAGTGTGAAAAAGTCTTTAAACTCCATTAGGAAGAGATCTGAGTCTGTCCTCTGGATCATGCAGAGACACAAAAACAGCCTTGTTGTAGAGGTCACCGTGGTTACAAGCTGTTTGTGTGTGCGTCTTTGTGCGTGTGAGACAGAGTGAAACAGAAAGAAAGAAAAAGAAAGAGACTAAAATAGGATCCTAACTTCCTCTGAACCAGCTTTAAATGCATTTCCACAGTCACATGTACTGTTTGCATAACATTCATGTAAAGTGACCTTTTGACTGGAGGTTCATGAGGAGAGTATGTCCCTAAATCCACTCACGGATCCTGACAGAGGAACAAGCCTTGTGCTGCTGTTGCAACTGGACTCCTACTGGGTTTGCTCACAAGTGACAATTTGTTAAAGCAAAGCAGTGGTTACGGATCATGTTACACTGCATGAAATGGACACGTTTCTTCTTACATGAATGTCATAATTCACTCAATGAAAATAAGCTTGACAATTATTTGTGGGGAAATGATTTCACATTAGCCTCAACAGAATGAAGCCTAAATAAGACCGAGCACAAGGCACGGCTTTAAAGAGCCAGTGGAATTAACACCTTGTTAACATTACAACACACTGTCTAAAACAGCATCTAAACCTGCTGTCCAGTATGTATTTTATGTTTGGACTGCTAGTGGAACTCAGGCAGTGTGTGTGCAGCTCAACCCAGTGAGGAATGCAGGATAATGAAAATACTATTTAGGGTCCTACCATTCTCACCATCTGTGGCATCTTCACAGTTCTGATTGAAGTTTTCGTATGAGTCCCAGCGGATCAGGGGATCCTGTGTATTGTAGTCAACCGAGACACTCGGCCCGTTCTCCAGGTGGTCCATACCTTGACCAGAAGTACAAAAAGGCAGAGCAGAAACGTGAATGTCTTTTCATCTCAAAAAGTAACACCAGTTCGTGGTAATCATGTGAAATTGAATACAAAAGAGCCTATATTCTTTGATAAAAAAGATACACAAGTTTGGAAGAGGGGGCTGGGTGGTTAGCACCACCACCTTGCAGCTATAAGATCCCTGGTTTGTGTCCCATCCTCCAGCTTGCTCCCACCGTCCAAAAACATGCCCAGGTTAATTGGTAACTCTAAGTTGTTCATAGTTGTGAATGTGAGTGTGATTGTTTGTCTCTAAATAGCCCTGTGACAGACTGGTGACCTGTCCAGGGTGTCCCCTGCCTTCGCCCAAAGTCAGCTGGGAAAGACTCCAGCCAACTGTGACTCTGATGAGGATTAAGCAGTGTATAGATAATGAAAGAAAGTTTTAAAGAGCTAAACCCTCTGTACCCCAAAAATGCACCAGTGGGTTTTAAAAAGTTGACAAAGTGACACCACTGATCAGGGCCAGAAATTTTAAAAACATAGAAGTTCGACTGAACTGCAGGCAGTGTTCACACAGAGCCAATAGGGGACAAGTAGGAAAACTAATCAAAAATGTAAGTAGTAAAACATCTATAGCCTGTCGAGTTACTATTGTTTCTCTCCAGTACTGATAAAAGCTGTGGGTACTTGTGCATGCTGTACATATTTTTTTTTAACAGCAAAGTAAATAAACAAATTCAACTTTAAAAAAAAAAGAAAAATTATAACATTATAACTCTGTGCTACTGCAGAGAGGATATTGTTGAGTTCTCTCTACTTCTCGTCACGGTTGTGCTGTTTCCATAGAGGAGCAGGACTTTAGACTGCAGTGAAAAATGAACCCCACAGTGGGTAAAATTGTGACAGGAGGAGAAAAGAAACTGCCTGGGGCCCTGAGGACTAACTTACAGTGAGATAATTATTTTCCTGTTTGTTTTCAGTAAATAAACAAGAAATACTTTTTTTTCACACAAGAAAATGTCTGAATCTAGCTGGAGTGTGTTATTGCATATCATCTTCCTCCCTTCATGTGCTGCCTGCTCCATCTAATTAAAGCAAAAATGCTCTAAAAATAGGTAACATTAAAGCAAAATGTAATATGTGGAAAATGCTGAGCGTAGTCATAAGACTCGTCACATTGATAGTTACCATGTATTTTCTCTGGTCCAAAGGAGAAAATAAACTCAACTTTTCCATATTCTGGAAACCTGTCATCTGCCCAAAGGAAAGAAAGAGACACGCTGAGTTTTCACTTTAGATCAGAAGGTGATAAATATTTTAAGTCATTAATTTTATGTGTTGCCACAGTGGCAAATACATCAAAGTGACATTTAAAGACATGTCCATGGCATGCAGAAGCAACATTTCAGTCCAGGTTTATTAGCTACTTTAGCTAATATTTAAAAAAAGGTGACTTCTTTTCTTACATATTGTAATGCCAGTTGATACATACACAAAACTGTTCCCGCATGTCTTACCTTTGAAAGTCTCATCAAGCTCATCTTTCCCGAAGACGATCCCCAGGTCATGAACAGCACAGGTGTGGAACTGCACCCTGAATATCACATCTCTGCATGGGCTGCGGTAACGTTTGTGGTAGCACTTGAGCTGGAGGGTGAAAACCATCAGACGAGATTCATCAAGAAGGGGCATCAACACTCAACAAGTCAGGTTAACAGGGTTAGATTATAGCTGAAAGGTATATGGTTGGTTGAAAATCAATCAAGCAGCTGCAGCTGATCCAGAACGCTGCTGCCAGAGTCCTATCTAACACCAGGAAACTGGGCCATATTGCACCAATCCTCAAATCACTACACTGGCTTCCTGTTAGTCAAAGGATAGAGTTCAAAATCTTTTTCTTGGTCTTAAAAGCACTGAATGGTCTTGGTGTGACATATATCCTGGGGTTATTAGCTCAATATGAAGCATCCAGAACCCTCAGGTCATCAGGGACAGGTTTACTCTGTGTTCCCAGCATCAGAACCAAAAAAAGTGAAGCAGCATTCACCTATTATGCTCCTTACCTGTGGAACAAACTTCGTGGACATGGTCTGCTCAAACTATTGGCCCTTTTAAATCAGGCCTGAAAACCATATTGTTTACTGCAGCTTTCTCTTAGATGTGTGATCTGTTTTATTGGCTTTAAATTCAATTTTATGTTTTATTTCTATGATTTAAATGTCATAATGTCTACTTTTAAATCATCTTTATAATCAATTTATAACTGCCTCTCCAGACCATCACTGACCCACCACCAAACCGGTCATGCTGAACAATGATACAGGAAGCATAACGTTCTCCACGGCTTCTCCAGAGCCTTTCATGTCCTTCACATGTGCTCAGAGTGAACCTGCTCTCATCTGTGAAAACCTGCCAATTCCTGTGTTTTTTGAGAAATGCCGGCTGAGCTCCACGGTGCCGGGCAGTGAGCATAGGGCCCACTAGAGGACGGCGGGCCCTCAGACCATCCTCATGAAGTCTCTTTCTGATTGTTTGGTCAGAGACATTCACACCAGTGGCCTGCTGGAAGCCATTTTGTAGGGCTCTGGCAGTGCTCATCCTGTTCCTCCTTGCACAAAGGATCAGATACTTGTCCTGCTGATGGGTTGAGGACCTCCTATGGATGTGTTCAGCTCTCCTAGAGTAACTGCCTCTCTCCTGGAATCTCCTGCATGCTCTTTAGACAGTGCTGGGAGAGACAGCAAACCTTCTGGCAATGACACGTATTGATGTGTCATCCTGGATGAGTTGGACTGCCTGTGCAGCCTCTGGAGGGTCCAGGTATCGCCTCATGCTACCACTAATGCACCTGTTGTTAATTTCATTCACACCAAAGCAACTGAAACTAATCAAAAACCATCCCTATTACTTACTTGACCAGATCAGTATCTCAGAAGTTTAACTGACTTGCAATGCAATACTTAGATTAAAAAGTGTTCCTTAAATTTTTTTGAGCAGTGTACATCCCTTGTAACATAAGGCCTCCCCACAAGCACTATACTCCAATCTGGTTCTCCCAGCAGCTTTAACAGCAACGCTAAAACCACACACAGGAAAATGTGTTCTCTCCCTCCTGCTGTTGCCTGATAGGCAGCCTGGATCTGTTTTTTATTTTTACAGGGACCTCACATTTACAGTTACCAGAGAAAGATCGACCTCAACCCAAACAATGTGCAGCTCACAAACTGTGGCTGTAAAGAATACAAAACTGACCAAGTGTAAAACATCCTACCATTACAACAGCAGTGAGCGTTTCCAAGCTTTTTATGGTTTCTTTTGAAATCCTATGCAGTCTCTTCAGAAAGTATTCAAACCACTTCACCTTCTGCACACTACAGCTCTGCAGATTTCACTTCAAATGGATAAAGTAGACTCCTTTTCACATTATTTTACTCTCAACAACCAATAATGACAAAGTGAAAACATCAAATTTTGCCAATGTATCAAAAATCAAGACCTGTAATTTTGCATTATTTAAGTTAGTCAGACCCATTGCTGTGGCTCCAAATTGAATTTAGGTTCACGCTGATTGCTTTATTTTCCTTGAGAGTTGTTTAGAAGATGCCTGGAGTCTAGCTGTGACCAACTGAATGGATTAAACATAGTTTAAAGAGAGGCAGAATAGTGTACATAAAGGTCCCCCATTTCACATTGCATGTCAGTACAAAAATCACGCTATAAAGTCAAAGAAACTCCCTGTAGGCCCCTGTGATAAATATGTGGTGAAGCATAGATCAGAACAAGAGCATAGCATCATCACTAAAGCTTTGAGTGTTTCCAGGAGCACAGTCTGCTCAATAGTTGTGAAAACAAAGACGTTTGAAACCATCATGTCTCTTTCAAGAGTTTAGTCTTGCCAATTTTTGGGCTAGGGAATTGTGAAAGAATCCAGCAGTCCCTTGAACTTCAGAGATCTTCGGCAGAGATGGAAAACCTGCCAAAAGAAAGACCATCTTTGGAGCACAAGTCAAGCTTTTATGGTAGACTGGCTAGGTTGACACTTTAAGAACTCTGAGGAAAATCTATCTCTGGTCAAAAAGTGGAAAAACTCTACTGTTTTGGACAGAACTCCAAACACTATGATGTCTGGCAAGCACCAGGTGCTGTTTATGACCTGCTAAAACCAACAATACAGTGAAACATGGTTGTGGCAGCACATGCTATGGTTGTGTTTGTCAGTGAAAGGAAGAAGGGGACAGGCCAGAAAAGAAGGAAGGATGAATACAGAGAAGTCTTGAAGAACACCAGCTCCACAGTGCAACGACGCGAGACTGGGGTGACAGTTCACCTTTTAGCATAACAATCAGCTGAAGTAAACCAGCAGATTTAAACCTCTGAAAACATCTATGAAGAGGCCGGCAGCGTGCAGAGATGCTTCCCCTTCAATCTGACGAAGCTTGAGAGAATCAGTAGGGTAGAATGGGACATGCTGCCCAAAATCATTTTACCCTTTCTACTCTAATGACTTACTAAAGAAATCTCAAAGCTGCAATGAACAGAATTCTACAGAATACACAATTAAAGGTGTGAATACTTCTTGTAAATAACATTATTCAGAGATTGATTCTCAACACATTTTCAAAATCGCAAAAAACATGTTTTCATTTTGTCAGTACGAATTATTCACTGTAACATGGTGAGAAAATTGCTAAGTTTATTTATTTAAAGTTACATTTACAGCTTTGTAACATGTGAAAAAGTTAAGTGGTTTGAATACTTCATATTGGTGCCAACTATATGAATTTTACCATAATAGAAAAGAAAATAACTGGAAAAAAAATCTGTTAAAAACTAAGGACTTCTGACGTAAAGTGGAACTCACTGATCCTCCTTTCTTTTGTGTAGGACTAAATAACACCAAAACATATAAGATTCCCAAATCCACATAAGCATATAGAGGACTGAGAATAACAAGAAGTAAAAGCTCATGTGGCTTTGTGCAGCTTTTTGGGATACAGTAAACCTCCCACTGAGGGGTCTGATACGCGGGGAGAACAATACTGGCGAAGTTTAAGGACAAAATATAGAAAGAGCAAAACAATCATTTTTGGCTTACATGTTGCCTTTAGAGTCCCGACACATTTTAAATTTCACACAAGCTTTCCAAAACTGTTCTTCCACATTTGTGAACCGGGCATATTTGATGGTAAATGAATGGTTTGACATTTTGGGAAAATCTTTATTTATTTGCTTTCTTGCTCTTGTGTGGCTCTTTGGTTTGTGGACCAATTATGAAACTAGAGCCAAGAGATGGCTAGCTCAGCATATGGTCTGGAAACAAGGACAAAGAGCTAGCTGGGCTCTGTGCAAAGACGAAAAAAACCTCTCTACTATCATCTCCTAATGTCATCATTTATGTTAAACCATATTTACTGTATATAAGATTTGTTTGTGTGTTAAAAAGTCCTGTACACCACTCATAGCAAAGTAGAACATCTCACTGGCACATTGTGTTTATCTGTAGATGAAACTAATGACGTAATGTTAGGTAATTAAAATAAAGTAGACTTTAGCCTTTACCAAAACAATCAACGAATCATAATCCAATCTGATTAGGTTTATTGTGACATTCTTGACAAAGCTTCATGATAAACCAAAAGACAGACTTGAAACCCAACGTTGAATTAAAATAACTGACCAGTGACAGCAGGAATCAGCCAAAACCTAAGGAATTTCAAATATGTTTATAAAGGTTTTTCTCCACAATTACTTTCTTCTTCATCTAACCAATCAGCAATTAGCAATTTAGGCCTTCATGATCCACGACTCTGTGGAACTGCACAAACACACACTATCCATTTGCGGAGCACACTCTGCTGACTAACGTCTCTCCAAATAAGCCATAAAACCACAGTTCACAGTTTCACTGTTATCATGATTAACAACAAGCATTTGCAAGCAACGGCACAGTCAGATGATGCATTCAGCACAATCCATTAGTCTGTCTTAAATAAAGGATGAGATATGAGGGCCAACACATCACGGCCTTGAGCTCACATAAGTGCTCCCTTTGAGATTCCCCGGGATGTTGAAATTACGAGCCCCGAGGACATCTTATGGATAACATTATGGCCTGAATGACAGCAGAAGCAGAAACTTTGCTGATGTGTACTGTTTTTTTTTTACATGTGAATATAAACCAGAGGCTAACACAGGTACTTGACTGAGGATATTTCTTCTGCATTGTAAAGGCAAATGGAAAGAGAATGATTGAATAAAAATCCCCTAAATGTGAAAATATCTCTCATAAAGTATTAAAATCATACATTTGCCATGCAATTTGACTTTGAAATGATTGTCATGTTAAAATGGTACACTGTGTATCCCTAAACGCTGTTGGAAAGGAAGTGAAAGGCTATTTTGACGTCATAGTTTCCAGCAACATATTGTGTGCTAATGAGGGTCTATAAACTGAGGTATAGGACCCAGTCCAACCGTCTTTCCCTGGGATTTTACAGCCCTATTTTTTCTGTGAATGGTCACTATAAACTGTTACAGCACATGCATACATTACATGCAGCCGATGTCAGATTGGAAAAATCAACAGGATTCCCTCATTAGTATTTAACAATAAAAATCCTGCGTCCTGTGTACATTTCAGCAGCTGTTCACACTGGCATTCCTCATTCTCATTTAACATCAGTTTATTTTTCTTTCTTTCTGGCAAAGGCAGAATTTAAGAAAAAAAACTTTCCTATTATTGGCTTCACACTTGAGAGTTCCCCCAGTGACATGAAGAAAAAACTATGCGGAGATTCCAGTTTACTATTTTGCAGTTAAAATTCACAGAAGCCAAATGATTTTAAATGTTTAAGAGCAGCTAGAGACTGTACCGAGTCATTTCTATCTGTATTTATCATGTGGCATTAGCTGCTGTTGCAGTATGTCTGTGCTGTTCTTACCAGGATGTCCCCCTTCAGAAGAAGACCAGGCTCAATGGTTATACAGATGCTTGTCTGGCTGTCACCTTGAACATTGCTGCAAAGAATTGAAAAGACAACACATTAGACAACAGTCCTGCCTTCATAATTACTACTGTGGACAACAACAATGTAAATCCAGCATCATGCCACTGTATCACTGTTTTTGTCTATAAACATGCACACATGACCAACTAATAATCCCTTATTTACATTTCCAGTGTCCTTCACAGAGCATGACTACTGTACAGTGTTGGGCTAATTTTGAATATTAGTGTCTACATGGTTGTCTAAGTCTGACAGAAGGATCAAAGGGAAGAGAGTGCTAATAGGGAGCATGTGAGGGAAACTGGAGAGCAATGTGATTTGGCTCCTTAAGGGCTTGACAGTCTGGAAATGTACATGCACTGTTTTTCTTACATTTAGTTACTGTGTTTTTCGTATTTACAATGTGGACATACACTACCATTTAAAAGGTTGGAGTCGGTTAGAAATGTCCTTATTTTTGAAAGAAAAGCTGCTTTTTTCAATGATGATAACATTAAATTAATCAGAAATACAATTTAGACATTGTTAATGTGGTAAAGGACTATTCTAGCTGGAAACAAATGATTTTTAATGGAATATCTACATAGAGGTACAGAGGAACATTTCCAGCAACCATCACTCCTGTGTTCTACTGCTACATTGTGTTAGCTAATTGTGTTGAAAGGCTAACTGATGACTAGAAAACCTTTGTGCAGTTATGCTAGCACATGAATAAAAGTGTGAGTTTTCATGGAAAACATGAAATTGTATGGGTGACCCCAAACTTTTGAACAGTAGTGTAAACAGTGTAACATCAGCAGGCTTTACTATTTATGTAATGGTGTTAAACAGATGAACAGCAAAACATTACAAAGGCAAAAGGTTTAAAGCTGCACTAAGAAATATTTTTTTCATAACAAAGGATCAAATGAATATGAATAATGCAGAAGGTGTTTCTATGTGCTTTCTTGTGCTCTATGTAGCACTTTAGCATCGTTTTGGTTTTCTATCCAACAAACTCTACTTTCATCAACCCGAGGGATGCTTTCACGGAGCACTGTCACTGAAATAGATGCTTCACTTAAAGAACCAAGCAGGGCTACCTTGATGCCAATTTCAACAGCCACACCGCTGTTAGGAGTTTGTCAGAAGCAGTTACACTCTGATAGCAGAGAAAGCTTCACGAAATAGAAGGCTTATACCTGAAGTCTACATCAAGTGAGTCAATCAAGTCCTGTGTTAAGATGTGTAAAGATGTGTTGAAAAGTCCAACCATTTTAGTTGTAGAAATTGACAGATAATTAAATTATTGAAATTAAATTTGAACAGTAAAAATTTTAAATAAGGTGTAAGTGCAGACTGTATGCCTGCCTCATCCATGCGAGGGCAGTGCAGCTCTCGCCTCCTATCCTCCTCTCTAACCTCCCCTCTTTTCAAAACAACACAAAGCCATACAATCTGTTGCTTCCTGTCTGCTCCTGGAAACCAGCAGAACCCTGAGGCAGGAAAACTCTGCAGGTGTCCACATAGATGCTTGTCTGCCCTTTATATTGGCTCTCCAGTCACAAATAACACTAGACGTGATTAGGGGCTCTAAAGTAGAGAAACCAGAGTCGGCAGCAGGGGAGGCTAGCTAAATAAAATAACGTGAGCCGAGCTGGGACAGCAAACTGGCAAGACGGGTGATGTGTGTATTTTGGGGAGCAGGGGAGTTAGACGAGAAGCTATAAAGGAAAATCAGGGATTTTATTATTGAGTCATTACGAGCTCACTATCCCTGGAATCTTGTAAAAGGATTTGAGCGCGAGTGTGTTTCAAGACTTACTAGATCCCAGATGTGTAGACGGGCTGCATGGCTTGGTAGATTTTGAGAAAAGGACGACAACCTGAAACACAATTATCAAGAAGTTATTGACAAATGTGCGATTTGTGGAAGATGCTTAGTCATGTGTGGTTAGTTGTGTGCGACACTCACCTCCTTTAGACTCGAAGTTGGGTATGCCGTGCATGATGACGTGATGGAGGAACAGGGGTTTGTTGTTGATCTTGATGTGTCCAGAGAGCAAACCGCTGAAGTACTCCACATACCTGAGAGCAGGGGCAAGAGGAGGGAGTCAAAGTATTGCTGTTGTCAAACTCTATTATGATGTCTTCTGTTCCACAACAAAGGGATGAATGTGCACTATAATCCTGTGTTCACCACAACAAAGATACACAATCTTTGACTTTGACCTTTAGCAGCACCAGTGGATGTTTTAAGCTTGTCATCTACGTTAAAGAAGTCAACCTTTAGACCAAAGCACCTTTTCTAATAAAAACTTAAAGCTTTAAATACTTTAAAGCTGCTTTAATATTATTTGTTCTGTCAAGAATGGATTGCAGGACTATGTGTATCGTTAAAGAGGCTGCAAACGCAGAGAAATCCACAGAAATTTTCCATTCAGTTCTTCACTTTAAACCTCCTCTGAATATTTGTCTGTGCTTCTCCAAAAAGAAACCAACTCCACTTTACCAACAATGATTCCATCTACAGCGAAAAAAGTCAGACCAAACAGGCCAAACATAGTGGACTATTTAGTAGATAAAGAGACGATAATTTAGTCTTAAAACTTAAATAAGAACACTGGACTTAAATCCATGCAGTGGCCCTGAAACTTGACTCCAGACGAATGTTAATGTTGGCTGTGGAACGTCTAAATAGGCAGATTTTTCATTAACAAGCTGATACTTTTTAAAGTGATAAAATGTTACCGTTGTGTTTACAGTTACGACCCCCAGGAGCCCATAAAAATCAATTAATGCAGCTTTAAAATGTTCTGCTTTGTAAAAAGACATATTTCTCTGTGACAGAGTTCACCACGGGGTCAAACTATAAAAAAAAGAAGTGAGGCAAAACTGACCTTTTCTGAGATGGCTGGCCCACAGGAAGCACTTTATCTTCATAGAAGCGCTTCATGGCAAACCTGTCCAGAGCCTGGTCAGCACTGCATTCCAGCAATAGAATAGAATAGAATAGAACAGAATAGATTTATCATCATCATCATCATACATGGGGCCATGACGAAAATATAAATAGCTGCCACTGGACGGTGCATTGATAACAAGCTAAATGAAATAACAACAACAATAATAAAATCAAATGTGCATATAAAACAAGACTGTATTAAAAATTAAAATATATGCAACTATGCAAATATATATACAATACAGCTTGGTAGGTAAATGAAATCGAATAAAAACCAATAAAATAGAATAAATATGGGCAGGAAATTGTACGTCAACGGTATTTGAAGCATTAAAAGTGACCACTGTGCATTATTGTTTTGAGCTCAGCAGTCTGATGGACCATGGGAAAAAGCTGAGTTTTGTAAGAACACATCTGAATGACATACTTGTAACATTGTCTCCACATTCTACTAAGTGCAATATGCTGTACAAATACGGTATTTTAGGTGCATAGTGTTTTCATTGTTCTGCAGGGTAATATTCAGAGGAAAAAAGGAAAAGTAGAACCAGTAAGTTTGGTCACACCGTGTTTGACATCTCAAAAGTCTGTGGGCTGGAGCTTCTAGATATCATTTTTAATACATGTTTGTTTCATGCTAACTTGTCCCTAAGTGTGCTTACTGTCAGACATCACACTGCCACAAAAATAAGCACAGCATTAATGTTACGGCCACCAGTATTGGTGTGCCGTTTGTTCTTGAGGTGGTGCTTTGTTGGGCCTTCTGTTTGGGAGAAGTTTGTGTGTGGGTGCAGCTGTGGCTTGTTGCAGAGTCTTTTGGAGCCCCAGCTGCCAGCCGTTTCAGCTGACGACCGAGCTGATGACGACCTGCACTCTCGTCTGGTTCTCCCCGCCCTCCGGCCGTCCTCATTGGACCACCCTCCAGCTCCTCCTCCTTCAATCAACCAGAGGCAGCCAGGCACCACACCTGCCGACTATAAAGACCCACCGTACCATCAGTCTTGGTGGCTGGTGTTTAGACCAGTCCACCCTGGTGCTCGCTGTTCCGTGGTTCTGTGTACCTTTATGTGGTCTTTTGGTCTGGAAGCACTTGTGGTTGTGCTCCAGACAACTCCGACCTTTTGTTAGCAGCTTTTGTTTAGTGTGGAGACTGAGGCTCCACTTGTGTAGTTGCTAACTTGGTATAGAAACCACTATGTATGCTGAGCTTTTATAAACTATGCACATTGTTCCAGAGGCACCAGTTTTGTTTAGTTTGTTGGTACACTTTTTGTATTAGTTTTTGTTTCCGGTGGTGGGTGTTGCTTCTGTAGTTCTGTTTGGCTAAGGAGTTTAGTTGTTTTCTTTGTGTTTAGCTTAGTTGTAAACTCTGTTAGCCGTTATGTTTTATTCTGTTCTTTGTTTTAGCAACACCCACCAGTCTTGTGTTTCGTTGTCACCTTTTTCGTTCCCTTCTACTACTAAGCAATAAATCCCTTCACCTAAACCAATAACATCTGGTTATTTTGTTGCATCCAGCCAGCCCCTAGAGGTTGGATCGTAACAATTAACCAGACAAGATGCACCCAGCACAAATAAGAGCGTATCAGATGAACACATGAGAAGAATGTATTGTCAGTTTAAATCATGGCATTTATATCATGGCATTGTTAGCCCTGTCTGACCAACATGTATGTAAACAGAGCCAATTCTGCATAACCTGAAAACAGTGCAGCATCGTCACATTTGCATTCACACATGGCAGAGTGCAACATCACAGTTGGTCTGTGTTCAGGTATTGCTGCGCATGTTTTCAAAGCAACTTGATCACAGCTTTAAGTTGCCTTATGGGACAATGAGATTACAGGGAAATCTAATAGTGAAGGAAGCCAGACTGTTTTTGTGTGTCAAAGTGTTTTCCTTGGCCAATCAGTGCTGCTTTAAAAACAACAGTGAGTCATGCGCTCTTCCGATAGTTTTCTATTAAAGAATGCCATTCTTGTTTGCTCTTTTAGAAAAACAAATCCAGTAAAAAAAAAAAAAAGAAAAAAAAATTCATTTCATAACTTGAGTCTTATGGCGCACCAACTATTAAAGCTAACTCATTGCTTTCAGCTCATAATTATGATATCAAGCTTTTTTTATTTGAGTTTTTCCAAAGAGTACAGTCTCATGTTCCACCCCTCCTCCTTCAGTTCATCACAACGTCGACTGTTTTTCGTCAGTCTTGTGACAAACAATGCTGGCTTATCTAATTTTTCCTCTCATGCCTGCTCCTCTACTGCTTTCTGGTCATATTTTTATGCTTCCAGAAAAGTACAGATACCATCTTCATGCCTCTTCTCTGTGGCTGCGATAAGCAACTTCTCCACCTGCTGTGGAGCTTGTAGACCTACCTGGCAGATATGTTGCTGTAATGCATGTAGGCCGCCACCACCACGCCAGTTCTGCCACGGTTGCCCTGAAAAGACATCAGTCATTAGGAGTAAGTCGAGCGTTTTATCTTCCACCCATGATGGTCAAGCACGCAAACAATAGACTTATTTAAGATTTTTTTTTTTGTGATGAAGCTGTGAAAACACTGACATGATAGGGATGTGGACATAAACCACAGTGTTGCCTCATCACAAAATGTAATAACAGAATGACAGTTGTGTTCTATTGCAGTGATTTAGTAACATAAGGTAAAAAAAAACAAACAAGAAATACAACTTTATAAACAGTGAAGGAAGGGCAATCCTGACTTTTACATGCAGAAAAAAACAAAATAGTAAACATTGCTTGCAACATGTCTGCAACTTACACTTCATTCAAAAGTTTGGGGTCATTCAGAAATGTCCTTATTTTTGAAGGAAAAGCAGTTTTTTTTTTTTTAGTTAAAATAACACCAAATTAATCAGAAATACAGTTCAGACATTGTTAATGTGGTAAATGACTATTCTAGCTGGAAACAACAGATTTTTAATGGAAATAGGAGTATAGAGGAACATTTCCAGCAACCATCACTCCTGTGTTCTAATGCTGCATTGTGTTAGCTAATCGTTTTGAAAGACTAACTGATCAGGAAACCCTTGTGCAGTTATGTTAGCACATGAATAAAAGTGTGAGTTTTCATGGAAACCATGAAATTGTGTGGGTGGCTCCAAACTTTTAAATAACAAAGTATATTTTTGCATTTGTCATTTATTGTTTAAAAATTGACAGGGTTGAGCTTAAGTTGAAGCACGTTAATACAGAAACACACCCATGTCAGACTGCATTGTTTTTACACATCTATCCTTTAAAACAAGAATCCTTGTGGAAAATAAGTGAGTTCCGCATTATAAATATTGCAGTCATTTTAACAGCAGGGAGTCCGGTGGAAATGATTTGTTGATATGTGGAAACCCAACACGGGCTGCTTCCTTAGTGACCACCACAACTGCCAAGCCCACACGCTCATCACCAGCGTTACTCAACTCACAGAAAAAAAAAAAAAACACCAGTTGTTATAGCAGCCAACTTATTTGCAGCCTCCCTGTGGGAACGTCTTGGAATGAGGCATGAAGCTTTAGGATCCCATGGTTAATTCATATGTTGCAAAATACGATCAGGAACACCGTGGGGTTAATGTGAAAATGATTAGGTATTACATTTGGGACATCAGCCCAGTAGTTGTATTTGGATATACTTTTTATGGTTTGTGTCAGCATACTTAGGGGCCAGATGAGTGTGGCTTGCCACAAGAGTATAATGTGACGTGAGTAAGTTTAGGCAACAACAGGAAAATATTGGTCAATTCAGCTTTTATGGTATTGTTAGGAGTAAAAGGCTAAACAAACCTAAGTAGTCATGATGACCGGCATGCCTTGCCACCCTAATTTGTGTTTTCATAACCGTCATCCAGCACAACCCAACCCAAACAAGCTTACAAAGAGATGCAATCTCACACACAAACACTCCGCCCTAAATGTCAGTGTTTCACTGAGGAAGAACATCATTACAGGCACACAGGCACAGAAACAGCTGAGGCCTCCAGGAAGAACAGGGGGTCCTGAGAAGAGCCTGAGAGCACCATCTGCTGTCTGCTACATTCTCACAGCAGCCTCTCATCTCTCAGCCTCACCTTGTTGTGTATCACCACCACGTTGTGGCTGTCCGCACTCAGCCACGTGTCCATGGCCTTGCAGATGCTGCAGATTTTGTCCAGAGCTGGAGCGTGGTGGTCAGGCCAGCCAAAGTCCAACACCTGAGAGAGAATCACAGAGAATGCTGTTGGACTGATGGTCAGAAAATACATAGGACAGGAGATGTTGAACAGTCACGTTTACCTTTGGATTAAGTTGGCTGATGTCATATCGTTTCTCACTGAGGTTGAAGAGCTGAAGAAAAGGAGATAAAAACAAACCATGTACATTATTTAAGAACATTCTTTAGGGTTATCCTCTGCAGGCTTTGGAGGACATGCCTGAGAACTGATTCCAGAGCTATTTATTTTGACACTAGCGCACAGCACACGTGCAGTTTAAAATAAAAAGCTTGGTAGATTTACAACTCAAAATTTACGTTCCATTTTTCAAACAATGGATCCTTAACTTAACACAACTGAAGCAGTTTCTGTCTGGTGTGGAGGTGCCTTGATTAGTCCATGCTTTCCATCAACAGTGGACAAACACAGTAGGAAGTTCTAAATTGTCCAGAAACACTGCGCTGTGTCTGTCAACTGTGATCAGCACATTTCAGGAATAATCCCATTAACACGGTGCTGCAGCCCAATCTGAAACCATGTGTGTTTTCTCCACAAAGGCATGTTTCGCAATAGTGTTCAAGCCAACCAACTGTCTGTAACAGAGTAGAATCAAGTCTTACAGTCACACTACCATTCAAAAGTTTGTATTTCTGATTAATTCAGTGTTATCTTGATTGAAAAAAAAAATGCTTTCTTTCAAAAATAAGGACATTTCTGAGTGACCCTATACTTTTGAATGGTAGTGGACATTGTTACATCTTACTGGCTCAGCTGTAATTACCTGGTGATCCATATGGAGGGCAGTGAAACAAACAAACTGTTCATGTTGCTCATGTTCTTGGTTAGTTTTATGGTGTATTGTTTTATATTTTCCAAAAGTATAATTATTTACTTTTGCTTGAGAATAGTATGATAAGTTTCATAGTTTTAAGTCATCTGGCATCAGTTTAAGACCCATTATCCAAACTCTTACACAGCTGTCAGCATCTGGCACTAGTGTATTAGTTGCCACATGCTGGAGGAGTAAATCCTTAACAAAGCTTTTATGTCACCTGCACCTCAATATTGCAACATGAGGAAGGCTGGAGCTGTGCAGTCACTGCAGACTGCAATAAGCAACAGCATCAAATGTTTATAGATGAGTGTAGATGTTACATAAGCATTCTGTTGTGCGAATCTGTGGCTGGAACTGAGGGAGGTCAGCTGATGATGGGCTGATCCGGGAAGCTGAAATTTTCTTTTTCTCTACTTTACTGAAAACTGTTATTTGGAAACTGTACCAGGTAGTTGTGGCCGTGTTTGGAGCGCAGCATGGAGGCGACCTCCCTCAGGTTGGCAGCGTAGCTCTGCTCCTCCACACTGCTGGGAAAGGAGACTGAGATGATCCTCTCTGTGATGTAGATCAGGTCCAGCTCATAGTTCTCCTCCAGGGCCTGCAGCAGACTCACACTCCTGGACACAAACAGAGAAGAATTGATGATTCAGGTTAGATAGGGCGATTCTGAATGTCAGTTTCCATACTATTGAACCGCAAAAGAGAGATGTTAGAAGGCGTTTAATACCCAGAAGTAATGCAGCACATGTGATTTATGCACATGTGCTTGTGTTCATCAAGTTAGCTGACTTATGATCCCTTTAACTATTGGAACCAACAAGACTGCCAAAAGGCCTCAGGTTTGTGAGTTTATGTGGACATCTTTCGTTCTAGACATTTCTGTCTGTCAGTTCCTCTACAGAGAGAAGATAGTTTAACTCGTACTTTACACCTTCATTCTGATGACCAAAGTTAGGGATTTGATCTTTCAATTTTTGATTTTTGAAAGTTTATTTTGAACATTTTAAAGTGGAAAAAAACGAAGAAAACAACAACAAAAGACAATAAGTTGCTCAAAAAGGAGTGTGAAGAAGTCAAAACTTATCTAATCCCAACCCATATCATTACACAAATGATTGTAAATCTATTCTTCCTGCTTCTTCAAAATACTACCATTTATAAACACTAATATTAATAATGAACATGATTTATAATATCTATACACACCAATATGTCCATCCATTCATACAAAAGAACAGACAAAGGGATCTTACAATAGCAAAAGAAAACAAAGAAAAATCCCAACTACTAATACACATAATACATAAATATGCTCTTGTTGGTATAAATCACTGTTTTTAGGCAGTGATTTAGGCAATCAGCTGACTGTACTTTGGATTACAATTTTTTCTATTGCTGCTTCAAAAGTACACAGTAGGCGTCTCTAGAATTATCCCAAGGAAATGTAGTTTTTGATAAATCTACATGGTATAATTTCCACATGATGCATCCTCGTGAGTTAATACTAAAACAACTATTTCTTTCACAGATATCACAAGACGCATCATGTCAGGACAGATTTTCACATTCGTCTGTACTTTGACCCGGATCATTCTACATCCAAAGACTCTCTCGTATGGAGCCAAAGCCTAAAAATATGTAGCTGCTTACTTCATCTGCAAACATTGTTCTGAATGTCCTCAGTGATGCAAGCTGCTTTTCAGATTTAGTTGAACACAGCATTCTTTTATCAAGTCAACAAGGAACAAATATCCTAATATGGAGAGAGCGATGCACCATAAATACCACATCCACAATGACATCATTAAATCCCAGCAGAGCTCATAGTTTTCTCCATCATGTAAGCTCTCCCACTGCATTAAGCACATGTCATGTTGTTCGACTTGAAACCGTCTAAGAACCGTCTAAGAAGAGAATATGGCAGCACAGATTACAGAATGTGTGCACCTCATAATCCCAGAATGTACGATGATAATGAGAACTGTTTTTGGAAAACCAAGGAACTGAGTTTAGCATACAAGTTAAATCATGTTATAAGGAGGACATAAAACAGGCTTGGATGCAAAAGATAAGGGAGAATGAAGTCCAGTCCCAAAAGTTATGTCAGAGTAGATGCTCATCCAAAACAAGCATGGAGTGTCTCAGATGTACCTAAATATGCAACCATTTTTTTTTTATCCTTGGGGGTCATAAGTTCCAAAACGTATCTCATGATCTTTTTTATTTTTATCAACAATACTGCTTTTAGAAGTGTTTTAGATAATATTAAAACTGTAGAAAAGGGGTTGATGGAATGCAGCCGGCAGCCTGTTAAGGCTGATTCTTTATTTCTGCATAACATGTGGTTCTATTACGCTACAATAGGTATGCCTTGATCTCTAAACGGTCACATCACCCCTTACATCAAACACTGGAATACACACAGTGCTTCTCTGAATGTTTCTAACAGGCAATGACTCAGCACTTTTACAGGATGTCGCTGTTAGTTATACACTGAGCTGTAACAACACGGCATGCAGGGGAATGCCTATACAAATTGAAGGACATACCAAGTCCACCAGCAACTATTTAAAGATGAACTGAAAAGATGTGGCTGATGGAGAATCTCCTTGTACAGCCTCTCCTCCATAGACTGTATATAAAGATGAACGTAGCATCTGGCCCCAAAAATGAAGCCAACCCGGAAGTGTCAAAAACTTGCAATATCACGCCATCCGCTAGGGTTGGCTCCAAAAAGCTTTTGCTCCATAGACCCCAATTCATCACCGGAAAAAATAAAATTTGATAGACTGATTTTCTACAGCTCAGGATTTTTTTCCCCGTTAGTTTTCATGGTCAAAATGAGAGATCAGATGGCCGATTTTAAAATAAATCAATACTGAATTTTAAATGAATCGTTAAAGTTGGCGGAGCCAGGGGGCGTGGCTATAGTTGATAGACAGTCTTGTCTGGAATGATTGACAGATCCTTTAGTGTGAAGCTTTCAGCAGGCTTATTCCGTGGAACTTGGCTTTCATCCACATTTAGATTAAGTTGTCCTCTAATTATTGTTATTTTCCACAGGTTTCCAGTTTGTTGACTTGTTATTATTAGTTAATTTATTAATTCCGAAAGCAGCAACAGAAGCCTCTGCGGTAAAATGTGGGCGGGATAAGAGAGTCTTCAGCTCTCAGTCTGGCCCGCACATAGACTGGTCCTGCCCCTAGTTGCTCTCCGGTCCAGCCTGTTTGATGACACTTTTTACGTCACTGGCTCCAAAAAAATCCAAAATGGCGACCAGGAAGTAGCAAAATCCGGGCTTCATTTTCTCGGCGTTGAAACCAACGGGTAGCGTCACAGTTAGTTCACGCCCGCTCTCCTCACAGCAAGCATTCGTATAAAGCACTATTTATTTTTCGGCTTGGTGGTTAGCACTTTTGTTTTGCAGCTAGAAGATCCCTGGTTTGTATCCTGGCCTTCCGTGGATCTTTCTACATGGAGTTTGCATGTTCCCTGGCATGCATGGGTTTTCTCCAGGTACTCCCACAGTCCAAAAACATGCAAAAGTTAATTGTGGATTCTAAATTGTCCGTAGGTGTGAATGTGAATGTGCATGTTTGTCTCTGTGATAGACTGGTGACCTGTCCAGAGTGTCTCCTGCCTTCACCCTAAGTCAGCTGGGATAGACTCCAGCCCAGCGCAACCCTAATGAGGATTAAGCGGTGTATAGATAATGGATGGGTGGACTAGTTATTTTTCTTGTGCAGTCGCTGGGTTTACAGTGAGGACAATCTGCATGGATTAGACTGCACACAGATCTGCAGAGAGGTTCATGTTGACCTTCCTGAACTTGAGCAGATGATGGAATTTACATCACTTGCATCCTTGCAGACACGTCGAACACACAAAGTGGTCTTTAGTTTAGAATAAAGATTGGAAAAATGGAAATAGAGATAACTTAATTGTGTACTTTATGCTTACCAGGCACACATTAGAGTGGTATCTAAGTCTTAGCAGTATCTCTCAAAACACTCAACTCTTGTTTTAAATTCAACAGCTCTCTATAACCGTCCAAGGGTAGGAGTGGATTTTTTCATTTTAATTAGGTTTTTTTCAGGCATATAATTTCTAGAGAACATAAAGAGGTGAAGTCAGTGGAGGGTGAGACGAGGAGCTTAAGTGCGAGATGTCTGGACTCAGACTGGAGCATATTTCCCACATTTGTCAGCTGTGAGTGGCCTCCTGAGGAAATTGCTCATATGTCTGGGAGAGAGGATTGCTCCAGCTTTAACATACAAATAATGTGGTCTGCTCCGTACTGTACATCTGGACCTACTCAGAACATGCTTACTGAAAATTATTCATCATCAGAGATAGAGGAGAAATGGATATGTCACACATGTCTCCAATGCGCTGTGACAGATGTCTTATCTTTTTCTTTTTTAAAGTTATTTTTCACCCTTTTTTAGCCTTTAGAGGACAGTGGAGAGAAGAATATGGGAAGGATCTGCAGCAAACGGCCCTATACCAGACTTGAACCATGTCCACTGCATCGAGGACTATAGCTTCTGTTCATGGGCCCACAAACCATTTGAGCTATTGGGATGCCCGTAGATGTCTTACCTTAAAGGTTGTCTATAAATTGTGTCTTTCTATGTGTTGCAGAAACCTTTGTGATTTTACCGTTTTGTACTTGCATCTCTCCTCAGTCTCTCTCACCATTATCTCCATCTTTCTTTGTAGTTTTTAGTGCTTTTTTTCTACTTCTCTCTCTGCCATATGCTTTCACTTTCCCTCTCTGTCTCTGCATATGTATGTCTTTCACCTCATACTGCAGCCAGAGCCAATATAGACCTGTGGTTTGGTGCTATTCCAGATAGACCAGCATGCGCGGGTCGGCTGAGTGCCAACCTGCTTCTCATCAGCTGAAGAGATGAAGTGATTGCTCCTTTTCTGCATATCGCATTGACGAATGACGCACTATCTCCACACGGTCAATTTTAGCATTGCAGTGATCTCATTTTCTGCACTTGGACAAACACCAACTATGAACCAGGAAGGTTTTATCAGGAAACCTGAGACGTTCGGCTGAAAAAAAAAAGAGAAGAAAAGAAACTTGGCAGAAATTTTATTTTTTGCAATAAAAGTCAACAACCAGAAGTTCAGTCCCTCCTATTTTAAATGCTCAGCGCCCTGTTGACCCAAGTTTGTAATCAGACCTGCCATACTTCCTGATAGGTGAATTTATATATTTTCTCATGACCTGAAGGGTCGATTTTTCCAAACTCAGTACTTGCATTGATTTGCTCATTTTTTATTTGGACATTTTGTCAAGTAAACATATTTTTCACTGCACAAACAACATATATCATTTATGAATTTGGACTTTCTCCCATATCCTGAGGTAATCATATACTGATAATGGGAAAGGGATTCCTTGTAAGAATGAATTAAAAAGTAACTCTTTTAGCTTTTAGCATTGTTTAGCTTGTTTTAGGCTTTCAGCATCTATTAGCTCTCCTTTTAAAAAACAGACACAGTGGTAAATCACCAGTTTTACCTAATAATGTACGTCAACTTCCTATTCAAAGTGCAGTTTAAATCCCATTTTTGATGGTGGGTGGAGGTTTTATCAAGCAGATTAAAAAAAAGCATCTGCTTTTACAGGAGTGTAAAAAAGTCTGTCTGAAACCACCAGTGTAATTGGATACATTAATTTAGCGCAAATATTACATAAGACACAGCTATCATATGACTGAGTTGGATTTTTCAGTTATATGGATGGAAATCAAGCGTAATCCTCACATTAAAATGAACTCACACATACTCTGCATGTGCTGTTTAAAATAGTAATATACCAGATGTTGAAATGTTTTTATTACCTCGTATCAACTCTCTGATTTCCTGTGAAGGAACCAAACTGTCACTCAGGCTTCGTCCAGCACATCCACACAAGCTGTTGTGGTGTCAAGTTTTACACATTAATTACACAACTGACAACATCTGTGACTCCCTGAGGAGCGAGGTGAGAGGGGCTGACACCAAATATCTTTTTGTCCAACAAACAGTGAGAGGTCCAGTTCAACAACAGGGCATGTTGCTTCACAAATTCCCCAGTAAAATCAGCAAATATCACGTTACATCCAGACTTTTCATTGTCAAATTTTACACATGTCAAGCTGGATGTCAATGAAGGTGGAAAAAGGTGAGCTTAATATTTCACCTCCGTAACTACAAATCTGAAATTCTGGAGAAAAGGAGGAAAGAGGAAACAAGAAAAGGGAGGAGAGAAGTTACCTTGATGGTCTGCGTCGTGACTCCATGCTCTTTGACGATTTTGTAGAGCCCTGCAAACGGCAAAGAAAAACATCAGGTCTTTATTGTTGTTCTATGCATGTACCATCTTTCTCTAAATATACTATTTTACAGTGAAACAACCCTGTTTCTCCAAAATAAGGCTCCAGTTCAACTAAACTGAATTCTTAATGATATCTTGAAGGATTTTCTGCCAAATTACATTTGGTACTGATATCACATAAGCATTACCTAACATATCTTAAGCATTTATTCTGTTGCATTACTGTTGTACCTTTTCAGCTAACCAATCATATATTAGATGGCGTGAGACTTAACACCATGGCAACCCAGTAAATTGAAGAGACTTTCAACTTAATTCAACTTTGAATAAGTAATTATCATTGTAAAGTGTTAACCGAAGCATAATATTTTACATAAACCTGACCATATAGCGAATACAAACCAACAGTAAAGAGGCAAAAAGGCAAGAAGGATAATCAGGGACACCTCACAACCCATCAACAAACTGTTTCCCTCCTGCCCTCAGTAGACGGTACCCAGCAAAGAAGTGCAAAACAGGTAGATCCAAGAACAGCTTTTACCCAACAGCCATAACACAGCTTAATACAGTACATTAGAACAGAACTGTGCAATATGATGTAGCATCTTCAGTGCAAAATTCATGACTTACTGTGTATACACAAATAGACTACAGTTCAAAAGTTTGGGGTCACTCAGAAAGGTCCTTATTTTTGAAAGAAAAGCAGTTTTTTTCAGTGAAGATAACATTAAATGAATCAGAAAAACAGTCCAGACATTGTTAATGTGGTAAATGACTATTCTAACTGGAAATGGCTGACTTTTAATGGAATATCTACAGATGTACAGAGGAACATTTCCAGAAACTCCTGTGTTCCAATGGTACATCATGTAAGCTAATGAAATGCTAGCGTTGAAACATGAAATTGTCTGAGTGACCCCAAACTATTGAACAGGAGTGTATATATAATAGATCAATAGTTATCATTATTATTTGTAGACTGATAGTAAATGCAATATACTGCATATCTTGCAGCATTTCCATGCAGGCAATAACCTTTATTTATTGTATATAAATATTGTGCAATATCTTTATTGTGTAGATATTGTTCATAACATCTGCTTCTAGCTGTTAATGGCCTTCATTCCACGCATCCTTTACTCTGTTTCTATTTTGTGCTTTTATCCGTGTAGTGCATAATAGTTTTGTCCTGTGATAGCATCTGTGATGTAAATTACTGAATGGCATGAAAGGAGTCTGAATCTGAAAAATGTAAGTTAAGTTTAAGCACAATAATTCCACATGGAATTTGAATCCTAGTCTCTTGGGTGAAAGTACTGTTCCACTTCTAGAAATCTTTACTATTTACATCACAGGTGAGGAAATTTGTTTCAAAATGAAATTGCATCACTTTGCAAGTGTAAATCTGAACGCAGCTTAGTTGGATTTTTTAACCTGCACAATTTGAATGAAAAAGACAAAAAAAGGAACAAAAAATATATTTGTTTAGCAATAACAGTGTTCCAGTGGTTTGCTGGTTCGTTGAAGCCTCCACATATCATATTCAAAGCAAAAATCCATGTCATCAATGGTTGCACTGACTATATGATGTGACTGATTTGCTGATCTTTCAAATACAGAACCAAACTGATCTCCGATGATACCACAATTCAGTCTTCTTGATGAAAAATCTGAATTTGGCAGATTGATAAATGAGACAGACTTCTGTTTTAGGGTTCGTAGATTCATGAGAAAACTGAGTGTGTGGACAATTTGGACTCAGTGCTGCTGAAATGAACTTGAAGGTAAACTCATGTATGAGTCAGTTTTCTCCAGTCCTGTGTTTTCATAAAATACAATAGGGGGTCGCACATGGTTGGACATTGTTTTCATCCTGTAGAAAATAAACTCTGATCATCATTTTGTTTCATATTGCAAGATTCGTGAGGTCTGTGCCTTACTAAGCTAAGCGCTTTGAGATGGCATATGTCGTCAATCTCCACTATATACGTTGATATACACTACTGTTCAAAACTTTGGTGTCACTCAGAAATGTCCTTATTTTTTAAAGAAAAGCATTTTTTTAATGAAGCTATCATTAAATTAATCAGAAATATAGTCTAGACATTTTTAATGTGGTAAATGACTATTCTAGCTGGAAACGACAGATTTTAATGTTATATCTCCATAGGGGTACAGAGGAACATTTCCAGCAACCATCACTCCTGTGTTCTAATGCTACATTGTGTTAGCTAAAGGTGTTGAAAGTCAAATTGATGACTAGAAAACCCTTGTATAATATATTAGCACATGAATAAAAGTGTGAGTTTTCATGGAAAACATGAAATTGTCTGGATGACCCCAACTTTTAAACGGTAGTGTAAATAAAATTGAATTGCATTGAACAAGCACCTTTACACACAAAATACTGAGTGTGCCTTTCACCTTGGGATGATGGGTGTCTTACATGATGCCGTGTGAGGAAGGTTTCACACGGTAAACTCACAAAGCCCAGCAGAGAGGCCCTAACGGAGGAAGTGCGGCTGAAGGTGATTGACTCTGTTTGGCTCCACTCTGCCTGGCCTGCCTCGCCTCCCCCTCAGACCAGCTCGAGAAGGGGGTCAGAGGGCATGTGGACTTCTTCACTCCCCCGTAGTGTTTGGGTCACATGTGCACAGGAGGGGGCTGCTATCCATCATCATCCATTAGATCAGATTGGCCGTCTAACAGCCAGTGTCAAGTACACACTGATCTCTTTGGATGATTTCTACTCTGCTCAGTTCTGCTCTGCTCTCCTAGCTGACTGTCTGTGAGTAATATCCTTAAACTGTGTTATTTGTGCCCACAATGACAAAACCTGCAGCCACTTTTCTCACACAAATGGGGTAAAAGTTGCAGCCACTTTGTTTTTATTCTGAAATAAGCTGTGAGTGATATCTGAAAGTAAAAATCTGCAACAGTGAAAATGACTTTCTATGGTAGGCTAGCATTAGCCAGCGAGTTACTAAGAAATATTTGTCTTTGAACTGAGCCTATGAGGTCAGAGGTATATTTTACACAATCACGAGTATGCAATGGACTGTGAAAGTCTGTGCTGGCCCCTCCATGGATGTTCACATGCAGCATGGCGATGACAAGTGCAAGTGGAGTAACACGCAGTTAGCAGTAGTGTGCATGTATGGAATATGTACTGTAGATACAGCCTGCTGTGCATGTATGCAACTGAGTCCTCCCTGCAGACCAGATGGACTGCATGGCATTATAATAACAACTACCTGCAGCTGTCCAAGGCTTGGCATTTTAAGAGTTCAGTTTAAGTGTCATATTCTTAAACACTTGTGTTGACTCACAAATATGCACAGAGATAAAAATCAGCAAAAATTACCGCTTTGTGAAAATGTAAGATCACAATCTGTGCTCTGACAGAATTTGTAGATGGGATCGAGGATAAGCAGATTTTTAAAAAAAAAAAAAAAAAAAAAAAAACAGACAAGTGCTCATCCAGACAGCTTGGTGCTGCTCATAACCGGTTCTGGCTCCTCTTAACATGTTTTCTGATGAGGAAACAGCTCATTTTTAACACAATCTGTGCTCTGACAGAATTTGTAGATGGGATCGAGGATAAGCAGATTTAAAAAAAAAAAAAAAAAAAAAAACAGACAAGTGCTCATCCAGACAGCTTGGTGCTGCTCATAACAGGTTCTGGCTCCTCTTAACATGTTTTCTGATGAGGAAACAGCTCATTTTTAACACTGTGTTAGTATACCACTATAATGCACAAATGTTTACATCTCACAATCTCACATGTGAGAAAATGAACTCACTACATGAAAAGTGTAAACTTTCACCATATAAATTGAAGAATGAAGGACACAAATCTCACATAAATAGACAAAAAAAGCACTCAGAGTGCACTTGGCAGAGTGCACAGTACTCTGCCAAGGCTGCTTAGTTGTATCATTTCCGCCAGCTGAAATCTTAAAAAAAAAAAAAATTGTGCCAGAAATCACAGCAGATGTACCCACAAACGAAATGACCTTGTACTGAGCAGAGATGTGTGCTATGCATGTTACGTCATGTATGGATACCGAATTGCAAGACCTAAATATGTAGCGGGCGGTGAGAATTGATGGGACTCGGAAACACCCCCACAATTTAATCAATTGTGTCTTGTATAATTTCCAGTGGATAAGTCCCGACAAGTCTGCAGCGGTCATTTTTAGCAGGATCACAATCATGTGATCGCCAGCAGGCAGCTGACATAGTGTTGACTTGTAGTCATAGTTACAGTGACATCCTGCCGCTATCTCACGATACAGAAATCTGTAACAAATCCATGGATCCAGACTATAAGCGGCATCACTGCTAAAATCTAATGAGTTGGTCCTTGAGTCATTTCTGACCTTTCCTGTAAACTTCATCCAAATCTGTTATTCTGTTTTTGAGTCATGCTGCTAACAGACAGACAAACAGGTGGACAAATGTATGCCGATTGTCACATAACCTCTTTGGCAGAGAAAAAAAACACAAAATTATTCAGCCACATCTCCCAAAAATCATATTCCTATGCAACTAAATTGCATTCACAGTTAAGTCTATAGAGGAACATAATTTCATCAGGATTTTGTTTGTTTGTGTAACCCTCTCAAATACCTTTTAAATCAACACGCTCCTTTTCACACAAGCGATCATGAGGCCGAACTCGTCACCTTGGTAACCCGGAGAATGGAGAAGCAGCTTAAAACACTGATGTGAAAATGCTAGATTTTAACCTGAACTGTCACACCTAAGTAGAGTTTTCACCAAACTATTAGTTAAAATTAAACTTAAAAGAATAATGGTCCAACGTGGGACACAAATCTTAGTCTCCTGGGTCAAAATCCTGATTTCAGCATCCTCCTACTCTACAGCCGTTCTTACTATATAACGAGTAAGAAAATGTTCAAAATGAATGACCATGAGAATGCCGTTTCACTGCATCAGAACATAATGTTGTGGAGATGAATTCACTGATTTGGCTCAGTGAAGAAGAAAGCTTTGACCGCATCAATTGAAGATTGAAGGACATAGAATTATGATCGTCTTAGATGGTGTTTTGGTGTAGCTGCATTGAGGCTATTTAACTGTTGGTGCGACACAGTAGTCCAATCTAGCTTTACTTTAAAACTCACTTTATTTTTTGAAAATAAATCAGACCCACTGTAGCAAGACAGAACTTTGACTGATGACACATTTGGATTTGTTTTGGAATTTAGCTGCATGGCGGAATATGGAAGAAGAGAACATTCTTCCAGTTCGACTGCTGTTTGTAGAAAAAGGCAAAGATTCTACAGAAGTCACAAGATCTCACAAACATCAGTATGAAGTCACATTCATGGGCACAAACACACAAATATCAGATTAGTGTGTCTGCCCTTCTTTCCCAACACAGTTTATTTTGACAAATTCTATGCTCCTACGTCCCCACCGTCCAAACTGAGGTGACACAAAGCAAATCCCCTCTTTTTTGCCCGCACTTTGGCCTAAACGTTTCAGCATGTTGCAAGGAGCTATAAAGTGCAGTGACTCGCCAGAAGAGGACAGAGATGAATGAGCGAGAAACGACCCACTGGAGAGGGCTCAGGGACAGATGCAGAGCATGAGGAGGGTTAAGAGAGCTGATCTTAAGAATGGTGTTACTGGACATATCATGCATCAGTGCCAGGAAAAAGCCTAAACTCCTCTTAAAGGACCACTGTAAGGTGATCAAAACATCCTCGTGTTGTTGAGTGGCAAGAACAATGCCGGTAAGTGGAAGCCAACACATGACACGGTGCCACCAGCGTACAGACAAAGACGTCTTAATTAGAGACTGAGAGAGTTCTGAGGAGTTTGCACTGTGCTGCAAAACTGGCACTTCATTCATAGTTTTGCGTCTAATTAGCCTGAATTGGTGAGCAGTGCGTTTTATGAGCCACAAGATTTAGGTTTAAGTGCAACCATGTGGGTAAATAAAAGCATCACAATGAAGCCACGGTCAGTAATACGAAAATCACTTTCACTGTGGTCACATTGATGTTTCTGTCACTGAAAAACCAAGTACCAGGATTCTGTGACCGTTTGTGCTTGCAATCTACAGCAGCAAACTACAGGACGCTTGAGCCATGCGTTGCTTCATGCTAGAATTTGAAATATGTTAATAAAACAGATGCAAATAAGCAGAACAGAAGTTGGAAATTCATGCATTTCTTGTGCTTCTATTAGTTTCCCGCCAAAATTAGGAGCAAAATTACAGTCATGAGCTCCTAAACACCACATAGTCATCCTGAGAGCGTTTCTCCAGTTTGAGAACTTGCACTGGGAAAGACGAAGGTGGGGTGGGGTGGGCAAGGTAGTGGGTGAGGAGGAGGAGGAGACGGGAACTGGAGTGGGGGGTCCTGCAGGCCCTGTTTCCAGATGAAAACCATCTGGGGAGGTTGATTTTACAAGCAGGCCATACAAATTAACCATCTGAGAAAAGGCATGGGAGCAAAAGAGGGCGGGAGGGAGGGCAAAAGACATTGGGGGCTGGTAGAAGTCTGAGGAGGAGAGGAGAGAAACTTTTCTATAACAAAGAGGAAAAAAACTAAAGGAGTAGATAAGAAAAGGAGAGGCAACAGCAGCCACGTTTGACTAAATCCATCCATCCATCCGAGCCTTCATGGCATCCTACCTTCCTGAAAAGGTAGCCGGTACTCCACCGCCAGGCCCCCCTCAGAGAGGAGAGCCGCCTTCTTAAAGACCCTCCTCGGTTCATCTCTGGAGAGCTCCCTCTGCCTCTCACCACTTTGTGTCCAGCAGTGAAGTTGCCTCAGAGAAACCTCTCCCTTTTCTCCGACAGCGGAGGAGTAGAACAAGAAGAAAAAAAAAAAAAGCAAAACACGGGCTCTATTTTGAGCGGTTGCCTACACTGGGCCACTGCATGCTCCGCTCAGACCAGACTCCTCCATAGCTCCTTGTCTCGTCCTTCTGTCCGCTCTGGGTTCTCCCTTCCCTCTCTTTCTCTCTCTCGCCTTCTTTCCCTCTCTGCTGCCCACCCTCCCCCCTCCCATTCTGCCTCCCACCATGTTATCTCTCTCCCTCATATTCAACTTTTCCCTCCCTCCCTCATTCCCATGTCTCTGTCTCATCTGTGTACAGATCTAAATTGCTAAGCCTTTCCGTTTCTTTAGACAAACATGTGGGAACTGATGCATGTTTGCGCACATAAACACACAAGTCAGCTGACTGGAAGTTCTTACCACTGCATATACAGTCAGATGTGGCACATGTGCATGTTACTGTGTGTGCTGTGTCTTCTGCATAGGCGAGTTCATCAAAAACAGAAAAAAAAACATTATTTGCTGTTGTTTTCTAATCAGTGAGTGAATTTAAATCTAAGAACGTGGTAAGATGTGCTGCTCCTTAACCAAACAGACCTCTGATGACACAAAACAGCCCAGATTTTTATTTCAACATATTAAAAACAACCAATAAGAGCAAAGGAACAGCAGCAGACCAAAGTAGCCAAAGCAGAACCTGGAGCAGTGAAGTGAGAGAAGCTCATGTAGTCATAAGACACATCTTCTGGATGCTCCGAGGTGTTAAGGCGTGGCTAAACATCTGCCAGCGTCACACAGCAAATGCCCAAGACCAGACAACAGCAGCTGCACTCACACATACTCTGATACATGCATACTGTGTCGACATGTGGTCATACAGTACACGTGAAACAAATGAATTTAATCTTGATGGCCTTAGTCAAAGTGCAGACCAAATTATGAGAGAGAGATACACTACCTTTCAAAAGTTAGGGGTCACCCAGGCAATTTCATGTTTTGCATGAAAACTCACACTTTTATTCATGTGCTAGGATCACTGCACAAGGGTTTTCTAATCACCAATTAGACTTTCAACGTCATCAGCTAATACAACGTAGCATCAGAACACAGGAGTGATGGTTGCTGGAAATGTTCTTCTGTACCCCTGTGGAGATATTCCATTAAAAATCATCTGTTCTCAGCTAGAACAGTCATTTACCATGTTAATGTCTAGACGGTATTCCTGATTAATGTAATGCGATCTTCATAGAAAAAATGCTTTTCTTTCAAAAATAACGACATTTCTAAGTGAGCCCAAACTTTTGAACAGTAGTGCATGTGCCCATATGAACATATTTATGAAAAGAGGCTCTTAAGCTTGTGTTCTTTTGTAAACTAAGCAACTGTACTATAGAAGAAAAGTGAGGGATAACTTAGGAGATGCCAATAAAAGCAGGCACACACATATACAAACACAAAGAGGCACACTGGTGTATTTGTGTTTATTTTTGGTTCCTTGTGGGGAAAGTGGGCACTTGGCTTTGGGTGGTAACTCTAAATTGGTTACTTGATCCTTCCTTTCTCAGACAAAATACAACTCACAGGAAGTTGTGTCACAGACAAACAGTGACTAGAGTCCAAAGCAAACACATATACTGTAATTGTTGTGCGTGCTATCCTAACATGCACATACGGAGGAGAAAGTGAATATTCATAGCAACACGAGTAGTTTTGGCTTAACTTTAGGATTATAGAACTAGTTTACAGTCCATCTGCAGTCGTTGATTTAACTTAAAAGTTCCTCTCTGTGTGCCAGAGCTACATATTTATAAGTACTTCCATAAAAATAATCTCTTCCTGCCCTCGAATGGCTTAGATGTAACTTAACACCATCCTTCTCTCAAGAATTTGACTTCATAGAAGTATAGGTGCTTTTCTCCCCATGAACCCCTTTGGAGTCAAGTACAATAATACATCTTTCTGTTGAGTAGTGGAGATTAGTTGTAGAGTAATCCAGTCATATATGTTCAAATTGGAAACCGATTCTAAAGAAGAAGAATGACACAGAGGCCCAGTCCTGCAAGCATGTGGGGTTGATTCCATAAATTTGTCACATAAGAAACTCTAAAATTCCAAATCTATGCTTTTTAAACTATCATTGGTACACTGCAGTTTCAAGGTGGAAATCCTCGCTACCATTTTGACTCCTTATTTTGGTTAATATTTTCCAGCATATAAGAACACCATATGGATAAGTTAGCAGAGTAAAAAAATGATTTTTATATACATGTATGTGTTATTACCCAACACTGTCTGCAGAGGCTGGGCTGAAAATCATTACGTCAGTCTAATCCGTCCTTGGATGCATCCATTTCAAGAATTTATAAACTACATTTATACACCAGTGGATTACTCTTTGTATTAAGGTGAATGTCTTGCAGTAAATTGTGTAAAATGCTCCCTCACACTTGCAAATGTCTGAATTTTCAATGCTAACAACAATCAGGTCCAGATGACTTCAGAAGTCATCCATATCTGTTGCTGCATTCATAGCAGCATCATTCAGCCTAATATTACAGAAATTCTGACTTTTAGACAAGTTCCTTCTCAAAACCTGTGTCCAGAGCCCATATTTAGTCCCAGTGCAGGAATAGTGTGTCTTGCAGCTTTTACAGTGAAATATAAGCAACGATAATAATGACAAACACTTTGTGCATTATCACAGACAACACCTCAGAGTGCAATAACCTGCTAGGTGCAATAACATGACCATATTCTTAAAATTGTGTACTGTTTTTTTCTGTCTTTGCTGCCATAACACTGCAAATTCCCCCATCTGCAGAGGTTAGGAAGGCCATGCAGGACACCAGAATTCACTTCTCATGGATGTTTGTCTTTTTTTAATTAAATACAGTCTTTAACTACGTTTGGCTTCGTCACCAAATCTTATTCATTTACCATACTTTATAACTGGGCCTATGTTGTCATGGGCAGATTACTGTAGAAAATTACTGAACTAACAGATTATCAGTCTTCACAGCTGGTTTGGACTCAGTACGTGTCGACTATCTTAAACACACAAGAAGGTACAAATAATAAATTTTAAATCCGATTGCATTGCACTGACATAACTTTCTGTTCACATCATATTTTTAGTGTGGCCAACATCAGATTCCAGTATACACTGGTCATGGTCCTGAACTGACCCATATGCATAGAAGTAAATACAGAATCCACTGAGACCAGCTTTTACAGTTTCCATTTTAAGTTGATGTGCAACTAGCTAAAATATCTTCCATGTTTGATTTTAGGAAAGACTCCCACCAGTGCAGAATTTTGACAAATGTCATTCTAGAGTGACAGAAAATGTGTGTGTTATGATATAACTGTTATAAATGCATTGCAATACATCATCAGATTCAGGACCACATATACAGATCCATGTCAAAAATGAGCAAAAAAAAAAAAAAGAAGAAGAAATCTGACTTGGGAGACTTTTGTCTGCAGTCTGAATGTAGACAGAATGATGCTTACAGAAATATATCTAATAGAAGGGAATCGGCAGTTTGGTAAAGCTAATTGGCTCAATTCCAAATTTAAAAAAAAACCTCCAGGTTTGTTACATTTCACTGTGTGTTCAGGTAAGCTCATTGGATAAGTCAATCATCGTCTGGTATAGAAAGGTGTCACATGTCCCCACTGGATGTAGGATGTTTTTGGAAAATGCTTAAATCTGACTCCTAACAGTTACTCAAAGTTGTGTGTGAACAGTAAACTACACGCATACTTAAGGAGGACAAAAAGAGTATGATGTATGAAGTATTCAACTTGATGTGGTTCTAGGAAGCATTTTATTGATGAAAAGTTCCATCTGTTTGTGAGTGTATTTACTATAAAGGCTGTCTTTCATGCCACCTGGGACGTCTCCATCCACTCATAATTACCTTCCCTACAGCAAACACATCTGATCTGTCCGCCAGTGTTACTGCAGCAGATTAATGACTCCTTCACTTCACTAATCTAAGCAAACGAGATGACTGGACTGGAGAAAAAACAGTGAGCAATGTTTGGGGAAAAAAAAGAAGTTGGTTGAAACTCACCATGGTGTCTACATGTTTGAGAGGGAGGTCACTGCTCGGCGCCTGTTCACAAACGACAAGAACAGGCAGAAAGAAAGATCAATGCACTCATCTCACACCTCAAAAACTCATCACCGCATTTTACTATGTTATGTCGTGCCATGTCACATCATCTTATGTTAAAGCTACACTCAGCACCATTCTTTGCCCTAATGTGGCCTGGAGCGGAGCAGGACTCCACCTTGAAAGCGTGGGACCATCTATAATCCCTCTGTGCAAATATTTACACAAAGAGACAAGTCTGCTTCCATTAGCCAAAAGCAGAGATTCCAGCCGTGGAACTCTCTTTTTCAGCACCATATACAGCTATGGACAGAGAGGGAGGCAGGCACAGAGGGCGGGAGAGGAAAAAGGGACATGGAGTCACACCAAGAGGGAATGAGGATGGAGGAGGATGGACATTCAAGACTCTTTGAAAGAAAAAGACCGAGAACAAGCAGACAAATGAACAGGCAGGCTTGGATGTATAAAGAGGAAAAGATGGTTAAGAGGGAGTATCACAGCCGAGGGCAGGGGAAGAAAACATCAGAGCAATCTGTGATGTCATGAGCTTCTGTGGGTTTGGTTTGTAACCTCAGACTACACGCATGCAGATGATACTTAATGATTAAAACATTGATATACAGTGCCTTGTGAAAGTATTCGGCCCCCTTGAACTTTTCAACCTTTCGCCACATTTCAGGCTTCAAACATAAAGATATAAAATTTTAATTTTTTGTCAAGAATCAACAACAAGTGGGACACAATCGTGAAGTGGAACGAAATTTATTGGATATTTTATACTTTTTTAACAAATAAAAACCTGAAAAGTGGGGCGTGCAATATTATTCGGCTCCCTTGCATTAATACTTTGTAGCGCCACCTTTTGCTGCAATTACAGCTGCAAGTCGCTTGGGGTATGTCTCTATCAGTTTTGCACATCGAGAGACTGAAATTCTTGCCCATTCTTCCTTGCAAAACAGCTCAAGCTCAGTGAAGTTGGATGGAGAGCGTTTGTGAACAGCAGTCTTCAGCTCTGCCCACAGATTCTCCATTGGATTCAGGTCTGGACTTTGACTTGGCCATTCTAACACCTGGATACGTTTATTTGTGAACCATTCCATTGTAGATTTGGCTTTATGTTTTGGATCATTGTCCTGTTGGAAGATAAATCTCCGTCCCAGTCTCAGGTCTTTTGCAGACTCCAACAGGTTTTCTTCCAGAATGCTCCTGTATTTGGCTCCATTCATCTTCCCATCAATTTTAACCATCTTCCCTGTCCCTGCTGAAGAAAAGCAGGCCCAAACCATGAGGCTGCCACCACCATGTTTGACAGTGGGGATGGTGTGTTCAGGGTGATGAGCTGTGTTGCTTTTACACCAAACATATCGTTTTGCATTGTGGCCAAAAAGTTGGATTTTGGTTTCATCTGACCAGAGCACCTTCTTCCACATGTTTGGTGTGTCTCCCAGGTGGCTTGTGGCAAACTTCAAATGAGACTTTTTATGGATATCTTTGAGAAATGGCTTTCTTCTTGCCACTCTTCCATAAAGGCCAGATTTGTGCAGTGTACGACTGATTGTTGTCCTATGGACAGACTCTCCCACCTCAGCTGTAGATCTCTGCAGTTCATCCAGAGTGATCATGGGCTCTTGGCTGCATCTCTGATCAGTCTTCTCCTTGTTGGAGGTGAAAGTTTAGAGGGACGGCCGGGTCTTGGTAGATTTGCAGTGGTCTGATACTCCTTCCATTTCAATATGATTGCTTGCACAGTGCTCCTTAAGATGTTTAAAGCTTGGGAAATCTTTTTGTATCCAAATCCGGCTTTAAACTTCTCCACAACAGTATCTCGGACCTGCCTGGTGTGTTCCTTGGTCTTCATGATGCTCTCTGCACTTTAAACAGAACCCTGAGACTATCACAGAGCAGGTGCATTTATACGGAGACTTGATTACACACAGGTGGATTCTATTTATCATCATCAGTCATTTAGGACAACATTGGATCATTCAGAGATCCTCACTGAACTTCTGGAGTGAGTTTGCTGCACTGAAAGTAAAGGGGCCGAATAATATTGCACGCCCCACTTTTCAATTTTTTATTTGTTAAAAAAGTTTAAAATATCCAATAAATTTCATTCCACTTCACGATTGTGTCCCAGTTGTTGATTCTTGACAAAAAATTAAAATTTTATATCTTTATGTTTGAAGCCTGAAATGTGGTGAAAGGTTGAAAAGTTCAAGGGGGCCGAATACTTTCGCAAGGCACTGTATATATATACACTGTACAGAGCAAAGAGAAAAGTAAATGACCAATGGCATTTCCTGCATCAAAACACTACTATAGTTGGGATAACAAATGATCCATCCAGACTGACCAAATGGAGAGCTGAGAGTATCTCTAAAACTTCATGTTGCAGAGGTGTAAATTTTCATTTTCTTTGCAATAAACCTCATTATGCATACACTAATGTTCAAACATTTGGGGTCACCAAGACAATTTCATGCTTTCCATGAAAACTCACACTTTTATTCACGTGCTAACATAACTGCACAAGAGATTTCTAATCATCAATTAGCCTTTCAACACCATTAGCTAACACAATGTAGCATTAGAACACAGGAGTGATGGTTGCTGGAAATGTTCCTCTGCACCCCTATGGAGATTTTCCATTAAAAATCAGCCATTTCCAGCTAGAATAGTCATTTACACATTAACAATGTCTAGACTGTATTTCTGATTCATTTAATGTTATCTTCACTGGAAAAAAACTGCTTTTCTTTCAAAAATAAGGACATTTCTGAGTGACCCCCAAACTTTTAAACACTGTTGCAGACCAAGTACACCCCTCAGAGCAACAGTACTCGCACACACCATTGAAACTGGTCAGTAATGTCTTGAGGAACATGGCAAACAGCCCAACCTGTTTCCATGGTCTGCAAACTCCCCAGAATCCATTCTGACTGAACATCAGGATGCACCAGAACAAGCCCCATCCACTAAAGGGTCCTGTGAGTTCCACCCCAGAACTCACAGGACCCCAAGGAACTGCCTGTAGTGCTACAGGATACCAAGGTCCTGTGTAAATGCTTGAATGGATCCAAGCTGTGTTGGTGGCAAGAAGAGGCTAGTGGTTTTAATCTTGTCATGGAATGGTGTTAAGAAGTGATTCAAAATGCATGAAATGGTCACAATTAATACAACTGTCCATCTCAAAGTATTTTGTGACTTTGCTACCCTACCTAATTTCCTCAGATCTCATTTGTTTTTACTGCAGATTGTTGAAAATGTGGGACAACTACATGACATTATTTTTAAATGTGCCTAAACAAAATGGACTAAAAGAGGCAGACACTGTAGTTTGTAGCAAACGTTAATCAAACACGAAGAGATGATGCATTTTCTTGGAGGCTATTTTCAGAAGGGAAATAATAGAACGGTGGAGGGAAATCTCTCTATTGCTGGGTTAGTTCTGTGGAAAGTCATTGTTATCCAGAGCGCTGTACAAGAGCAGGTCTTTTGAAATGTAACATGCAAAAAAGTTATTTTTTTCACTGCACTGGTGTTGGGTAAACTTTTTTGACATCAAAGTGCAGTCAAACACTTGACCTATTTGAACATGAACTCCAAATGAACTCTAGTATGTGTAATCTGCGCTACACTGCAGCCTCACACTTGAGTTTTGTCTTTTGTTGTTCCATCAACTTACTGTTAGTCACCAAAGCTATGATAAAAATTGATTTCTCACATTTGTGAATTGATTTTGAATCACAGAAGATTAATATGTGACTCTCGTGTGGATCAGTTCTTTTAGCAACCAGGGTGTCCAGTGCAACAGTGAGGCTCACTGAGGCGTTTTATTTTTTTTTTATATAGTTTTCTGACAACAATGGAGCTTTATGGTACAGGATAATGAGATATATCAGACTATAGTTACGTGGTCACATCCTCAGTAGAATCAGTTCAATGTTGGCAAAAGTGATAAGAAAAAAACCGAACACCGTCACCGTATGTTGTAAATAGTTGTTGGATTAGGTCGTATCGTATTGTAAATAGTTATCAAACAGAATGGTCGAGAGTTCTGCTGTCTAATTCTAAATTCTGATCAGTAGAGCACTTCATAGTGGAATCCTGCTTGGTAGTGATAACTGGTCAACCCCACACAGAGATCTGGGCTGTGATACTGAAGATGCTATGCTTTTCTAGAAAGCTTCATTGAAATACAAACAGTAAACGCAAAGGGTAAATTATAGTCTGACTGTGCAGGCCCCAGAATACAGACTCCAAACGCCCAGACTAAACCACCAACAAGGGAGAGCTCAAGAGGCCTCAGAATCAACCCAACTCTCATCCAAACAGCTGCTTCACCAGCAACATAAAACCTACAGCGTTGAAGAACAACTGAAAGCTACGAGAGAAGAGATTAAATTACGATTAGCTGACATTTAATGCCATTGTGTCTCACACAAAGATCTTCATTCATGTAGTTGTAAATCAGACACATGGTCGACACAGTTGCCTCTAGGAATGAAGGAAAAGGAAGCAGCAGACTGTGGCTCTAAATGCAGACTGTGGATTTGCTCTGAGGCCAAAGTTTGCAGCCGCAGGCATTTTCACACAAATAGAGCCTATTGTGTGTATCCCTAGAAAAACACACAGAGACACAAACAAATCTCACAATGATATATTCTAACATGTGCACTTCCGCTTTGTACAATTGCAGCCAGATGGCTGGTGTGTGTCCATGTGTGTGTGTGTCACTGGGACATGCAACTAACCCTGAGAGCATGCAAGAGCCTGGAGATGGTGTATCAGCAAAATGGCCCACAGTCAAAGCAGTCATTGAAGTGAAACTTTGACATCATTACAAACATTACCATTTTATAAAACTCAAAACAGTTCTTTTAAGGGAAACTTTCAAGGAATTTTCTTTATGAAGATTTTGCACATTTTTATAAATTTGGGGATTTTTTTGCTGAATTTTTGGACACGTATCCTGTCTGTCTCTCCACTGTCCGACACATAATAAAGACCAAAAAAACTTTAACATAATTACAACAGATGTGAAGGCATAGAGGCAAAAAAAGTCATTGAACTGCAGCCAGGAGTCCTGCAGCACCTGCAAAGGCAGCGACAACACAGACTTCACCAACATGTGCATGTCTGATCGTGCTTTATATGAAGGAAACTTGTGCAACTATTGGTTGGGCAGCAGTTCTATCAAGTCAACAAACATTCATTGTGGATTCTCAGATTTTCTAACTCCTTGGCACATCCCATGCCCAGAGCCACACCATCATCTTGAGCAAAGTCAGCTGAGCATCATGTTAGATTTGTTCTCATGAGACAAACTAAATGCAGACTGCTGATACCTCAATGTTGCAGCAAAATAGTAACAACAGTAATAATAGACACACAGTGTGACAAGATGTTTGCTCAAAAGGAAAACAAGTTGAGCGTTCATTGTTTCATAGCTCAGGGGGAAAAAATCTGGGAAGGTTTTTGCTGATCTATACTAAAGATAAGGATTAGTTCGAACAGATGCTGACAGCTGCATTCAGGAATAAAAATTACTGACCTACTTTTCTCCACTGGGAAAACTTTGTGCCAGTGTTTTACTGATTACATGATGTGCTGTTGATCATACATTAGTTTAAGAGACACTAATGCACATCATTAAAGCTTTGGTCATCACTTGTATCAGTCATGCTGACACTAAATGCACCAGATTAGTTGCTGAGACTCAGGGGACATTGCTACTATGATGTCACATAAACAAAATAAAACACTGTAGCTTAAAGTCTGTCATGTGTTTGAATATTCCAACACTGACATTAGACCTAATACATCTCCTTTCTCTTTCAAAGAGACTATTTCTCCTTGACATGTTAGCTAGTGACAGTAGTTATAATGAGAAGGTAACAGTGCAGTCAATCCTGTGAACGCTAACTAGAAACTGACAGACTTATGATTTAACTTAGTTCAAACAAAGTGTTCAGTTGTTACAAGAAGAGAGAAAAGTTTGCTGCAACACAAAGACTAAGAAATTAAGTGTACAGTTATTTATTCTGATGGTTTTTTTCAAATCATATACTTCTTTCAACAAGTGCAATAGGTTAAAGTTGACGTACAAATTCAGTCTGTACAGAAGTGAACTGAAACAAGAGCCTGAAGCTAGGTATTTCACTCTACTGATATAAACAACGGCTTATCAAACTGTCTACATAACTAAAAGCCTAATTTATTACTCCGCCAAGGAACGCGGTGGAGTTATGTGACAATCGGTGTTGATTTGTCTGTCTGTCAGCAACATTACTAAATAGATTTGGATGTCATTTTCAGGGAAAGTCAGAAAGGACACAAGGACCGAATGATTAGATTTTGGTAGTGATGCGGCTTATAGTCTGGATCAACAGATTAGCTGAAGATTTCTGTATCATTAGGAGATAGTGGCACAGCGTCACTGTAACTATGACTTCAAGTGAACACTACATCAGCTGCCTGCTGACGATCACATGATTGCGATCCTACGGACGTATTGGGACTAATCCGTCAGAAATCATACAACAACTGGGCAGCCTTGGCGGAGTACTGAGCTCTGTGAGTACTTTTCTTGTAATTAAAATCCTAAACTGAAAATTCTGTCCATGTTGGATGACAATCTAACCACGATATAACCAAATTTAAAAAAAAAAAAAAAAAAAAAAAAACTATCCTGACAGCTCTGATGGAGCTCAGCACTTAATGAATGAAGTTACTGTTGCTGTTGTTCTGTTGCAGACCTTTCTTTTCCTGTAGTTCCTGCTACTGTCTGATGAAGGTATTTAACAAAATCAGGGGAAAGACTCCTACAAACATATGGTAGCAACAAACTGAACACCAGCTCTAAATGTTTGGTCAAAAGTCTCAGTGATTGGACGAGACTGTAACAAAGTTTTACTGTTATTGTCGTTTCAGCTGTAGCAGATGAGAAATTGTAAATTAAAGCGAATGACAAAGACGTTCTCTAATTTTTGCATGCGAACTGTGCCCGTTATGTTTTTGGACCGACATTGGTGCTGAATTGGGGAAAAGCTGTCCTTGAATTGCTTCATACAACGTGAGTAGGATGTGTGTGTCTTTCCGCTGATGTGACAGCATGCAGTTCAGTGTTCTGTTGTGTTGAAAGTGATACAGAAATCTTTCTGGGTCAGATCTTGTAAGATTGACATCATGGCTTTTATGGAAAAGTGAAGGTGTTCATTCAGACACATTCAGAAGCTGGCAGATAAACAGAAAGAAATGCATTTCTGAAAGGACCCAAAATGTTATCGCGAGAGAATGTAGACTGTTGCTATGTGCGTCACTAAGAGATGTGATGATGTCATTTTTGGCACGGGGACACTGTGGTGAAAGTTAGAATCATGCCTGACTCTGGGAGGTCCATCAACTTAATTCAGCTTGCTGTATAATCGTTGGTCTGTTCTGTTCATGGAAGACCAAAACAACCCTCAGGCCACTGGGAAATGTCCCAGTGCTCCCAACAGACTGTCTGCATTTGAGTCTGTACACTGTGATTATTGTTTAAAATGGACAGCTTGGATCAGGTATATGACCGTTTGCAACATTTGGGTGCGTGGATAAGTTTGGCTAACACTGGGTTTGCTTAAAGTATGTCTGATAAGTTGTGTTATGCTGCCAGTGTTCTCAGTTCAAAAAGTTTATCGGTAAGAACAATGTTAATACTGTCAACAGGAATGACAGTCAGTGTTCTCTCGTGTTATACATCACTTCACAATACAATAAACAGCTTATTCACAGACAAGCGCTAATTAGCGGCAGTATGTCTGAGTTTAGGAGTTCATCTGTCCTCCTACAAACTGTCACGCACAAGCACACAGATGATGAGAGGCCTTGGATACGGCCACGTGTCCGTCTCCGATGACTGCAGTACATCAGAGCGTAACTCTCACCCACAGCTCTTTATCTCCACCACCGCCGTGCCATGTGCTTTCTTTCACATGAGCACAGTGGCTCCTTTGACCAATTTACCAAATTATAGCTCACTCCTTTAAGGAGAGCAGAGGTAGGGAGCAGGCTGGGAGTTTCTTCCCTGGAGCAGTGGGGTTAAACGTAGCCAACGAGTGAGAGCCTCTCGGGGAAATGACCCAGGGCTAAATATACAGCTGTGCATCTTTAGAGCTCGAGACACAGCCCATTTAACCCGGCCCTTCGCAGTGTGGACAGAAGAGTGGTTAAAATCACTGCTTTGGGTGTGTGAGTGTGGGCGTGAGACAAGGAGAGAGACAGAGTAGTGTTCTCTGAAAGCAAACAGACAACACTGAGCACTGTGAGTGTTGGAATGATTCACTGTTTGCGTTCGGTTAGTGAGCTGAGCATAGAAGACACTCACAAACAGAAGCTAGAATACTACTATTAATAATTAGAAGAATATATACATGATTCTGTGTGTGTTTTTGTACATAGATTTCCCCTGCTGCCCTTTTGGGATCGAGCCATTGATCTCACATGTTTTTTGAGTTTATCCATGTGTGTGTATAAGTCACATAGAGGGTGTGTGTCGAGTGCCCCTCACCCTTTCCACTCCACCCCCAGACCTCACCCCTCTCCTCTCCAACTGGACGGCCTTTTTTTTTTTTTTTTTTTTTTTTTAAGACACTTGCTTTCTTTGGAAACTTTGAAAAAGACTCGCCATCTGCACCGGCTACAGAGCAGCTATGCGCTAACTGTGCTCCTCTGTTTACACTGCATTTTGGACAACGGCCCACACAGCTTAACTGCCTTAGATATGCTTGTGTTTCTACTAAGCTGCTGAAAGCCAGGAATGATACAAAAACTCTCATTTCGCCTTGATGAGAAGTTATGCAGCGTTCCTTGGCAGGAAGATGAAAAGTGAAATATGTGATCTCAGTGATGATAAAGAACTCTATGATAAAGTTCTGTCAAAGAGTCTAATTTGCAGAGAATGAAACATCCTAAAACAAGAAGAGCACTATACTTGATGGCAGGTTTTCTTCTGATTTATCAAATAGAATGCAATAAACTGCTAAACAGGGAATGTTGGGTACCTCTGACATGCCACTTAAAAAATGAAACTAATTCAGCTTCTCCTTTTGATTTTATAAATGTTTTAGCACTGTGGGTAACATTATCCTCCACTGAGGGTGACGCAGTCTGACAGATAGGGCACTTGACACCTTTGAGGGTTCCTGGCTGTCATGTCCTATAGTGCCTTCTAGTGGGAATAAGCACAAACTGCAGGCCTGGATGTTAGATGGAACAACAATGGCTCACATGAAGACAATGTGATTAAACAACTCTCAGCTGCTGGAAACAGCAACAATTATTATGTCAGTATGAGAATCACAATGTGGTAAAGTCTAAATGAGGCGCATGTCGTCAGTGACAGAGCCGATTGAGTTTATAGTCACAGTCTGTACCTACCTATAAAACCAGGTGCAAACTGTGACTGTGCTTGGTTCAAAGCAAAAGCACAGCTGTTTGGCAAAGAGCCCTAAATGTTTTTCCTGCTTAATGGCTGCCTAAAAAGGGAATCCTGCTTCACTCGTGCATGTAACCTCAGAACCACTTCATGTTTGTGTGGGATGACGGTTTACTGATATTCATTAGAAAACAGTCGCAATAACCTCAGCATGTTTCTGGACTGTGGGAGCAAGCTGGAGAAAATCTAAGCATGTACAGGGAGAATATGCAAACTCCATGCAGAACGGTCCAGGGAAGACGGGGATGTGAACCAGGTATCTTCTAGCTGCAAGGCAAAAGTGTTAACCACCAAGCCACTATGCAGCCCCTATTAGATTTTTAGTGCAGAATAATGTAAAAACAAAGAAAAAAGAAAAGAAAATAGGAATATGATGCATAATACTGCATTCACCACTTGTTTCTGATGCTCCAAAGCAGCCAAAACATCAGTTACAGAGGACTTTACACAATTTGGCACGACAGAAAGTTAAAAAAAAAAAAAAAATCAGTGATATGAATTTATGGTCCAGCCCTGCTTCTTCATCAGTCTCACTAACACACACAAACACACACACAGCTGTTCCTCTCTCATGCTCTGTGCTCCCTCATCTGCAGCTTTCACATAGCCACGTCCCAGAAATGTAAACACAGCGCCGAGGAGGGAGGGGCTGTGAATGCCTGTGTACATCCAGGGTTAGGGTTGAAGTGTGTATGCTTATTCTCCGTTCCAGCCCCGGGGGGTTATGGGGCTCCTAACGTGCCAAGGATCCCTGAGGACCAGAGGGAGAGGAGAGTGACCGGCACTCGCTGTGGGAAAAACCCTTGAGCCGCCCGTGACCCTGAACCGCCCCTGACATCGCCGTGTTTCTCACCCCGCCTGTCCTTGCTCCCTCTGATATGGACCCGGCCGCTCGCCCCGTTATGTAACCAAAAGCCTTTTCCAACATGTGAGAGAGGAGGGAGTCTCAGTGTAAAGGCATCTGCCAAGTATTTTTACTCCTTGAGGGGGTGTGTGTGTGTGTGTGTGTGTGTGTGTGTGTGTGTGTGTGTGTGTGTGTGTGTGTGTGTGTGTGTGTGTGTGTGTGTGTGTGTGTGTGTGTGTGTGTGTGATGAGAGCATCTAATCATTTACACTCTATGCACGCGAACAAAAACACACCTCTTACAAAAGTTGCTTCAGCTCTTCACATTTTACATTCCCATATGTCCCATTATGGTAAGAGCATGAAGTGTTACCAAATATTACTGTTTGACTGCTGCGTTGACGTGGGAGTCTTATCTAGAATATAGCATTTTTGACCTCTTAAGAGCTAAGAAATATGAAGTGTTCTGTACATTATATGATCAGTTTGTAACAAAGAAGTGTGTTTGAATATCCTCTACAACCCAAATGACAGGATAGGTTGTCTGTCAGTGCCTTCCAAAATACCATTACAATGACAACTGTCTGCTAGTTAATGCAGGAGATAAGTTAAAACGTACCAAATGACAAAAACATGAAAACAATGTAAAAATGTGAAAGGGGTCTCCCAAGCCTGCAGAGAATTATCAGCTGAAGCTGCAGTCCCCCTCAGATGTACGGAGCTTTATAGCTACTCTCAGCTCATTGTTCAGCAGTCTGGTCTGTAAATGTACTGTTTTGGTTCATTCTCTTCGCTCTCATAATGTCATTTTCTGCTGAATCAGGCAGCTGCATTCAGCAAAAAAAAGAAAAAGAAAAAAAAGCTCAGACAAACCCGCCGAACACTGCCTTCAAAGCAGAAAATGTTTCCCAGCTGCTAGCTGGGGAACATAGTGGAGAATTTAGGAGCTAAAAAGCCTGATATTTCCCTCAGGAGTTGGTAGACGACACAGTGAAGACCAAAACCAGGGCTGGAGGAAGGTGAATGCTAGATTCATCAGGATCGTCGGTCGCTTTCTTTGCTTGTTGCAGATTGTGCATCAACATGAGATATTTGTCTCCATAAAGTTCAATCACCAGCAGATGAGTCAAGAGAAAAAAAAAAAAGGTGAAGTCCAGTCCAGGACATTGTCTAGCCAGCGTTTTGTTTGTTGACCTTTGTTCCTCTTTACTGGCTAGCTTTCCTTGGAGGTATATCTTCCCTACACCATGGGTTGATCGTTTGATATGACCATACAGTTGAAGTGCTCTTGATTGAATAACTGATGTGATAAGCCTTAGTTCGGTAATGTTGACAAGAGAATGGTCACTGAGGCATTTGTTAGTCATCAGTCTCATGATGTGGTTCAGAAAGTGAGATTTTGGAGCGATTTTGTTGTCCAGTTAACACAATCAAGACCATATAACATAACTGGCACAATGTAAGTGTCAAAGATCTTGGATTTCAGATAATAAGGAAATCCTTTCGAGGTTAGGACTTTTCATTTTTGTTGAAAGCTGCCCAACCTAAAGCCATGCAATGTTCAAAAGTGACCATACCATTGTTGTTTGATGACAGTTTGTAACCAAGATATACAAATTTGGTGATTTCTTTGAATGATTTGCTATTTTTATATTGTGAATTGGAGATTGGCATTGGTTTTTTCAGTTGCCATGCATTTCATTTTGAAGAAGTTGATGTCTAAGCTATTCTCCAGTACATGTTTGGCAAGTACATTCAAAAGGTTTTGTCGATCAGTTCTAGAACTACTGATAATGGTAAGATCATCCGCATAACTAAGGTTTGAAAGAGTGTGATCACCTATTTGGTAGCCAGAGGAGCATTCATCTTCAGTTTGATTAATAAGAGGTGCGAAGATGATACAGAAAATAAGTGCTGATAGTACATCTCCTTGTTTAACTGCCTTCAAGATGTTAACACAACAGATAGTTCCAAGATCTGTTTTGATATATGCTGTTGAGGTTGTGCAAGTTTCTTTCAGTAGGTCAGTGTAATTCTTGTTGGTTGGAGTTTCACACTATCGAAAGCTGCAAAAGGTCTGTGTCAGACTGGTCTCCTTTAATTCATCTGGGTAGATCAGAAATCACAGTCTGGCTGAAAGTGTGAAAAATGTTAGCCCTGAGCTGTGCTGTTTATTAGGAGAAACAACTGAACCAACCACAGGAAACCACACCAAAACAACACGGTTGATGTGTAAACGGAGGAGGATGTTGGCATCTGATAGCCAGCAGTTACTCAAGTTTTGGAAAGCCTAAATGAGCTGAGGGTGACCACAGTCTGAACTGATGTGTCTTCATACTGTATTTTCAAACACTGGTAAGAACACTGGAGAGACTAAATTATAGCTTAGCGTGCAGACAAGTCCATTATTATAATAGATCAAAGTGAATGGGACTGGAATTATTTTGACTCCCTGAACTGAAACAGCTAACTTGGTAGGATGACTTCATAAAACTGGAGTTTACAAGCCACCGTGTACTTGTAATTCAGCATTCTAAAACCAAAAGGCCAAGTTATTTTTAACCAGAAATTCTATTCACAAATTAAGTGTTTCATTAGGAATTAAAAGTATTTATTTGATGTAAAAAACAAACTTTACTTACAAGACCTTTATTTCAACAGCCCCTTATATAGTAAGCTTTAAAATAGACCTACAGATGCAAAGTGTACCTCCAAAATCATTTGGTCATGAAAAACACACACGTGAATCTTTAGATACTTTTTAAACATATGTACTGGATTCTCTGCATCAGACACCTTTAACAAGTTTAACTGGGGTTTGGTAGTATGGTGATGCTTTTCTTTGCATTTGAATCATAACTTTATCTAACAGGACAAAAACATGAATCAAACTGACTTTCTGGCTATGCTTCAACCATCATCTTTTTGAGACAAATATTTAGGGAAAATCTATTTGACCTTGCACTTCACTAGCTCATGCTTGTTTTCCTCCATCGTAAACTGGAGTGAATGGCTGCAGGGAAACAACGTGCATGACGTGCAGTCCTTCACACAGCATCCTTACGTAATATGTAAACACTTGATAATGCTGGATTATCACATAGTGCACATAGGAAACACTAGCACAGGACGCCTGGCTCTTAGTTCATTATTAAGCATGTATATTTTATGTTCCAGCTCCTACATTCCCAGGCAACTGGGATCATAGTGTAATTCGTAACAGGATCTCTGGTTGGTGCTTGTATACACAGCGTAATACAGGGCACATCAGGGAAATATGTGTGGTTCTAAACAGAGCGCTAATTGGACCACATCTACACCATCTTTGCCCTGCAGTTACTCATTACTCAGCAATGTCCTGGCCCTGTTCCCCCACTACACAAGACCTATAAAAAAAGAAGCTAGATGACGTAGGTGTTGGTGGTTTATGGTTTTCTGAGAGTGTGCATATCTTTGCTTGTGAGAACATGCATTCTTTATGTGTGTTTCTGGGGGGCATGTGATCAGATGTGCAGTCTACCTCACCAGTAAGAACCCCGAACATCTCTCTGTCTGCCTCCATACCCTCAGCTTTGCTTCACGCAAAATCAAAGTTATTCCTGGCAGCGCTGGCTCGGCATGAGGGAACTTCTGAGGAATGCTCCCAGCATGCTTTACAGCACGCCAGCCACCCCCACCCAAGTGGGGTCTGGTTGGGGGGAACAACTTCTGTCATCCTCACTGTTGGATGGGATCTCCCAACCACACATCATCAGTTACATTAAATGGATTGCCAGCTGGCACCATCCTCCTATAGTTCAGCTCAGTCTGTACACTCCAGAGTTAGTAAGTAGTGGATTACTATATTTGAATCACCAGTAAGATGCCACTAATTTCATAATTATACTGATTTACAAGTTGCAGTTTTATACAGTGCTACCATATTTTTTCTCTCTCAACAACCAGTGCTGTGGCTCGCCATCCACAGTTTGACAACATACTAAAATCTCAATAACTACCATGGTAGTGGCTACATCCATTCAGTCCAGTTCAGATGTGTGACTCTTAAAACCCTAGAAAGGCTAATGCACAAGACGTGGCTTTTCACCCAACTGTCAGCCTCAGACAAACGTGTAAATATGCACAGAAGACACTCCTATGCTCACTTTGACTGTAGTGTCAAACAACATCTGATGTACTCTACCAGGCAACATGGCAGTCCTGAAATGTGTCCAACTCAGAGAAGGATTCCTTAAGTTGCTCAGGAGAATGAAGTTTTGAACATCTACAAACCTATAAGAACTTGGAAATCTCAGGCTCCTTTGGGAGATGGTTTGATTTAGTCTAAACAGTTGAAACTAAATGGAGGCTGTGGTGAGACTGTGTTTTTAACTACACTATCTACAGTCTAGAATGAACTTTTATTATCAACTTTTAGGCCAACATTGCATATGTGTATAAATCAAAGCCATAAATAAGATGCATTCAGCTGGATCAGCATCCTTGTCTGCTTTCAAATTACCCTTAAAGCTGCTGTCCGGAGTTTGAATCGCAGCGTCTCCCAAAACACTGGTGGTCCCACCCTCCGTCCCTCTGCTTTCGCCCCTTTATTTGTGCACGCGCGCAGTACATGAGAGGAGTGTCCGGAGTGCTGCAGCATCTCGCCTGTTTTGCTGTTTTCCCCTCTTCTACATTTAGTAAATAATAAAGGAATTACGTTAGAATGCTGTATTGAGTCTAACTTGTCCTAATACCAAAATAACATGAATCTGCTAGGACGAACTAGTAAAGTTTCAATATGTGATTACACTCGTGTATCCCTCTCGATGACGTTGTTTATCAAACTTAGTGTATTTACGCGTGTATATGTGTTACATTGTTTATTTATTTCTATCTAGAGTTCAGAATTGCATGACTCCTCTGACGAAGAGTATGTCCCAGACGCCCCAACATCTTCCTCCAGAGGTCGGGCATCTAAACGAAGCCGTCAGGCGGGCTATGGAGGCCGTGGTCGGGGAGCGACGCGAGCACCCCGAGCCAAAAACGTCCTGCAGTCTCTTGGCCTGACAAGCCGTGGGATTGGTAACTTTCCTGGAAGTTGCTGAGCCCTGATGCTCTCTCTTCCACAAGCAAAACAAATGTGCGCGCGGTTGCGTAGTGCATAGCTCGCCCACCTCTACATGGGCTTGCTTGCTGTGCGCGTAACTGTTGATTGACAGCATGACAAAGTTGAAGCTCGAACTTGATTGGTCGGCAGCGACCGGCGCTTTTTGGAATAACATGGGGGTCTATGAGAGGAAGGTGGAGCTCAGGAATAAATTTTCATATCGCGTTATACTAACTTTATATTATAGTATCGAACTAGACTAACACATTTAAGCTTTGTTAAAAAATGATACATAAATTGAAAACAAACGGAAACTCCGGACAGCAGCTTTAATCATGCCTGTCGAAATGCCTCTGAAGCTGTGTTTTACCAAGTTTGGAAAAAATACTTCTCAAACTAATTAAAACAATAAAATCCTAAAATACTGAAGCAGAGAACAGCTGCATGCAGATATATGATTTTTATTTCAATCAGAAGGCGTACGATCATCTGGTGATGAAGTTGTATTTCGTCCAGTTGCAGCTCGTCCATCTCATTGGAATGCCTTGATTCAGAAACAAAAACGCTCATTTTTTCCCACCATTTTTCTCTGACTGTGTTGTCTGTGTTGTAATCAGTCAGCACCTGAGTGGAGCAGTAAATCACGGTGATCTCTGGCTGTGAGCGAAGGAATTCACCAAACAAGGGGCTGAGTGAGAGCACACCTCAGAACGGAGTGCTGCTGCTGGGAACACTCTCAGGCATACATGCGCACTCGCACATTCACACAAACACTAACAGCTTCCAGTTCCTGTCATACACCAGAAGGGTGACGCATACTGTACTCGCTGTTATGACTTACTCAGCTATGTATTACATACTTCATACACCAAATACAGATAAGCTCACCAAACCTGACTCCTTGCAAAACATCAGCTGCATATCAAGCCAGCTAAATATCAGGTGTCCTGTGTGTATTTACTGCCCGTGTTTCCTATTCCTCCATGCTGTATTTTCAGGCTGCTGAAAACCACGGCCTTCCAAACCATTGCTACACACATTATTAACAGTTTTGTGTTTCTCCTCTCCCCTCCGTGGTACAGTAAAGATACGTCAACAAATGTTTTACACCTCAGCTCGTCTGTGTTTATGAGGCAATCAGCACCTTTAATGCAGGCACAAAGGCCTCCTGGGAGACTCCTTTTGGCAAGCTGGGAGAGGAGAAAGGAGATATAATGCAGAGAGGTGCCCTGCTGTTAAGATTTCCTTCCACTTCCTTCAGCTGGTTTCAGTCAATTAAAAACAGAAGTATGACATATTCTGTGTTTTTCCGGACACGAGCAATACTTTTCCCCCTGTAGTGTTCGATAAATTTGGCCATAAAAATGATTACTTTAGATCTGCCTTTGAAAGTCCTGCACAGTATTATGAATACTAGTGGTAGCTTAAAGTTGATTGACAGCAGAACAAACCGTCAGAGCTGTCAGCAGATAAGTAGCAGCATTAACAGACTTACAGGTTAAGTAAGTGAGCGTTTATGTCACTGAGAGGCCAACAGGTAGCACGAAAAGCAAATTTTGTGGTAAATTCTTGCTCTCTGTGTCCAAAGGTGTTCATTTCAGAAACCAAAGAACCCCAGCGCATGCCTTAGACGATGCCCAGAAAGCTTAGACCGGGCCTCTGCACATCTTAAACAGATGTCTTCACGCTGAAAGCATCCACTGCAAAAGCATCTGTAAGGATAATAACATGTTCTTGCTTAATTACTGCAGCTTTTATGAAAGAAAAACAAGACATTTCGAGAAATATTTTCTCTGTGAGCGCAGAAAAGTGCAGGGGATATTTGCTTTGGTTTGTCATGCACCCAAAACCATTTAAACACACAACATGCGAGGAAGCGAGTGAGCAAATCACATCCAAGTCTAACACAGCTTCTTATGCCAATACCAAATAAGGCAACGCAGCAAGCGTCTCTTTTATTGCCCTTGCAAAATCTCTTCATACTCAGACTACGTCTCACTTTGCTCGACGTTAGATTGAAAACCAAAAGTCGTCATCGTGATAAAGCAAATTCAAGGACACAGCTCTTTATTTACCTCTCTTATCCGCAAGACTTTGACTTTTATGGCAAAAGCTTAACAAAAGCATCAGCTTTTACATTTTATCAGAGAAAACAACTGCCAGACAATGGTTGGGCAAAGTAATGTCAGGTTTATTTATACAGCCCCAAATCACAACTATGTCTCAAGGGGGCTCCAGATAATGGTTCATTATCTGCAGCAGTAACTGCCGTGTGGCTGATGGAGGCTGCTGCTTTCCAACCTTGTTTGCAATAATTCTGCACCAGGAAGAACTCAATAATGCCTGCTAAGCATGGAAGCAATTACTGCAACAAAAAAAAAAATCTGTTACTTACCAGCTCGTAGTTTGTCGCTGGAACACAAGATGAAGACACCTGAAAATAAACAGAGCACAGGTCAGTTATGCTGATATTAATCTGCATTACACTGAACACAGCAACTGATTTTAGCACGCGTGCACCTAAATTTAGTTTACACTTTATGGCTTTATATCTTACAGGTGCACCCAACATGTGTTAAGAGATGTTGTGTATTTTGCACCCACTGCAGATACAAATGTACAACTGGGAAAGGAAGGCTCTCTTCGATGTAAAGCTGCACCAATCAATATTTGTATACAGACAAGCAAAAAAATGGATGATAGTAATGTGAAAGGTTTAGCTGACAGTGACAAATCCACATAGACCTTTAACCCAACTCTGCAGTTTGTCTCAGCTCTCTAGGGTGTTTTGGTTCTGGTTTAACAGCCTGCAACATACTGCTTTAGTTCCCTCAGGAGCAGCTGGGAAACAAAACTCCAACCAGCAGCAAACAGCAGACTAGGTTAGTGATTAGCCAATGAATGCAGCTTCTAAGGCTGTTTAACAGTGAAACTGTGCAGCATTTTAATCAGCAAGGACAACGTTTAGAAGTGGCACTGGTTAAGCTTTCTCCCTACAATAAGTACAACAGAACGCAGCACTACCACCAAGTTTAGAGGACAAAGACATGACAGTGTTACAGCACTGCGGCATTCAGATTAAAAAGCTAAATATCCGTCTTTCCAACAAGAACCCTGCTCCTCACACTGTAAGATCTTGTTCAACTTGACTTAAGTACAAAGCACTGGAGCAATCCCATCACTGGCTCACCAACAGAACTCATGATCTGTCAAGTGCTCAGACTAATCCGATTACTATCCGACAATGTTCATAGTCATCCCGTGAGCTTGGAGCGAGGACTGAAACTGATAAACAGGAAGAGTATAATGATGATGGCCTCGAGAAGAAGATTTAAATAAAGTCCTTCTAGAAAAAGATGGTCGCTTGATGAGGATGAATACAAACAGGATGTCACTGCTGATGTTTCCTTCCTGGCCATGCCTGTACTCTGTCCCTTTGTGTCTGTTTCGCCATCATTCTTCTGATACTGTTCACGGGGGGAGAAAAACCCTACAAACCTAATTTTCACCAGTTAGTCATCGCATCTGTTCAGTAGCTAACTGGCAAACAAGAGCACAGGGCAGCTTCACGATTCTAGTAGGCTTTTAACTTGTTCGTATTCTTTATCCTTCTTTTATTACTACGCTGTGTCTGCTTTAGCTTTGAAAGATTAGGCCTCAAAGCTATCACAACTGTTGACCTCTGGAAGCACCTTTCATCTTTGCTGCTACTCCACCACTCTCCTTATCCCAGACTAATTGTGTCATTGCTTAAACAAAAGGCTTCTGGTCTGTCGAGGTCTGTTCTGTGTTACTGTAGCACATTCCTCGTCTGCCCATAAAAAGAAAAGAAAATTCTGGTCCTCTGTGTCTTTATTTTCGCCTTTTGACAATGTTTTTTGCTCTCATTAGGTTTTCTTACAACTTAAGACAAAGTTATTGAGCAGATATTGGCCAAAGAAATAAACACATGCAGAATGTGCTACAGCTTCTTAGTTCAGAGAGCAGACAGTTTGTCAATGATGCCAGTGCTCATTGTGTTCGACACTGAAACATTCAAACTGTGTGCAGTTTCAATGTCAGTTTTCCATTTCAATTGATGAAATGTTGCCTTTTTTAAAAAAATAAGCCAGACATTATGCAGTAGTGTTTTCCAAATCCTAACTGATACCGGAATGTCTTGCTAGCCTGTATACAGTACATGTTGATATCAATATGCAAATACCACCAGCACATTGGTCCAGCTAAATTATCAGTCAGTCTCCAATTTCAAACCCAGTCATTTCAAACCAACAAGTCCCAAAGCCCTGTGTAAATCTAAGGCCTTATTTAATTGCATAAACAAGTCTTCTTTTGAGCTGTAGTATGTTTGACTAACTACCCGCAGCGGATGCTTCCAAACCTAAGAGGACCACTGGATGATTGCCATTGGGATGTTAGGATAGCTGATTAGATTTACAAAGCTGAGGATATGTGAGTCACCTTGGGTCATTAAAGTCTCTTGGTCTGTTTTATAGCTGTTAGCCCATCTGGAATACTGGAATGCTAACTCTAAACAGGAAAAGACTTTAATCAGATTACATGTTTCAGTCCCGTTTAGCAGTAGAAGCAGCTGATACACTGATATCAAAAGAGATGGTGCCTAAATTTAAGCCAGGTTCCAATACAGTAACTGCTTGTACTTCAATAAAACCCTTACACGCTTGTTAGCAGGACCTCCACGATGATGCAGTTTGGAAATGACTTCACACTGGTGGCGAAAGTGGATTCAGTTGAGGAATCTTTACATATTTCATGGGTACAAAACTTTCCTCGGTGACTGCTGTCTGTCACAGTTTCCCAGCACATTGTCATACGTATCCACAGCCTACTTGAATCATCACAGTGGAATGCATCTCTGTTTTCAGAATTTCATCTGGCCCGGTGGAAGGTGTGGAGTTGACAGGATACAGTATCAATGTCTGCCTTAAATCACCCCCGTTACAAGTTATTCTAACCCTCCCAAGATCCCTCCGCCCAGAGCCCTGCCATGCTCCACCATCCTTATCAGTCATGCACAACGACATGCCGTTCTTCTCTCAGGGGCCCTGCTCCTTCCAGCGTCCTGACTCCTCAGGCCTGCTCAGTGTTTTCAACTGATGCCGCCTCTGCTCTGCTTACAGCTGATAGCCGATCCACCTGCAGTCAGCCAACATTGAGTATGTTTGCGTACACACAACAGATTAAACAAGAAAACTCCGCCAAGGCTGCTCAGTCATTGTATGGTTTCTGATGGACAAAATCTGTAAAAAAAAAAATTGTGGTCGATTTGTAGTAGGATCGCAATCATGCGATCATCAGCAGGCAGCTGATGTAGTGTTCACTTGTAGATACTCCATGCTGCTATCTCGCAATGATACAGAAATTTTTAACAAATCCATGCGATGCATCCAGAGTACAAGCCACATCACTGCCAAAATCTGGTCCTTGAGTCATTTCTGACTTTCCCTGAAAATTTCATCCAAATCCATAATTCCGTTTTTGAGTAATGTTGTGAAAGGACAGACAGACAAACAGAGGGACAAACAAACCAATGGGGATCGTCACATAACTCCGCCGTGTTCCTTGGCAGAGTAATTATGGACTGGTTTTAGAATGTCATTACAGGTTTAAAAATGTAAGCATCCCAGTTTTTTGTTTTATTTTTTACTGTAAAGTGACCTTGGGTGTCAAGAAAGGCGCTTACAAACAACATTTCTTCTTCTTATTATTATTATAAATCTCAAAATGCTCATACCATGATTTTAGGAAGTAAATCCATGCAAACTAGTTAGTCTGAAGGGAAGAAGTATGGTATTGCAGCTTTGGATCCTTTTAAATGATTAAACCCATTATAAGGACAAGGGATATAATGACTAATGTGTTATTTCATGGTCTTTTGTTATTTGTGTTTACATAGTCCACATCTGCGCAGCAACAGGTGTTTTTACTTATTTTGCTCACATCAGGACTCTGTGGATGTGTACTGACAGTGATGGATAGACATTTTACTGATTCTGCTATTAGTTCCAGTGAGCCAGTGGGGTTAAAGTTTAAACCTTCATATTAGTGCATGGTGTTTGGTGACCTCATGTCATTCCCACCAGAGCTCTGCTCAGCTTCAGTCTGGCACAGGTCTTGTAAATCAATGCAATAAGACCTACTAGACATTGCTAGCTGCCTCTAGATATGCTATATTTCTTAACACACTTCAAAGTGACAGCTAGACATTCCTTGGAATTATGAATATGAGCAAATTTGTGAAGCAGACAGCTAAAAAAAACAAGTCCTGTAGGAAGATGTAAAGCAGTATATTGGAGGGATGTGCACATGGACTGCATCATTCCACATTCAGAGCTCATTTTCTGCTTTTTGCTCAGCCAGTGTTCAGGTGCTTAAACATTCTTGCATTTTTTTCTAACAGCCGGCGGGGATTGAATTCTCTGGTATCAAAATGTAGTCAGAGTGCATGAGAAAATGGCCCTTCTTTACCCTTGATCCGTTACTTCAGTAAACATTTTTCCAATGAGTTTACGTTCAAATCAGTACTTTCAAGTCTATTTAAACAGAGCAGGGAGCTACATCCATCCATTATCTATACACCACTTAATCCTCATTAGGATCACAGGGTCACTGGCGTCTATCCCGGCTGACTTAGAGTGAAGGCAGGAGACACTTTGGACAGGTCACCAGTCTATCACAGCGCTACACATAGAGACAAACAATCACACACACATTCACAACTACAGACACTTTAGAGAGCAGGGAGTTTATTTTTTTATATTACTTTCCCAATTAGAGGACCGTAGACAATAAAGTAGGGTGTGTTTTAGAACAGGCTATCTTGTGACAGTTTGCTACTATATGCTTACATGCAACATGTGTAGTGTCCTCAAGTTCTTAACCTTACTCACTATGCATTTCAAAAAAGCCAGATAGCAACAGTCATGGCAGTCAATTAAATATGCGCATCCATACATACCAGACAGAATATCTTACAACTTTACTTCACAGTTCCTAGAGTTATACTATCTCAAAGGATCAGAAATATTTTATAGTCTCTTTGTGTTTCAAATCCTTCAAACTGAGCTCCGATGTAGATCATGGCAATAGCCTTCAAGATAACTTCTGTACAATCAACACTATTTTTCCAGGGCTTTGTTTTCTTCAAAGCTTCAGCCGTCAGATAAGCTGTTAAGTCTGATGCAATGAAGAAATTAATGGAAATGCAATTATTTAATGCTTCATTTTGTTGACCCAACGCCAGCAGACGAAATGCAAAAACACAAAGAGCCGCTTCATGAAATCTCCCCCAGCATCTAAACGGCTATGTTAACTGACATTTAGCTGAATGTCATATCCACTAAAATTCATTGTCTTTATTTATGATTTAATTATGTTTGAGGTCGCATCAGTAACAAGTTAGCCGATGTCGTCAGTGTAATAAAACCTCTGATGTAAAGGTCAGATGGAGAGGGTAGGTAGTCTGCCCACATCTGAATAGCTCACATTCTCCCTCATGCTAAGTAGCTGCTTCCTTTTTTGTGAAACTTTGCACCATTGTAGTCTGGCAAAACAGTCAGGGGCAGAAACCACAATGAATATTTATCTAAAGGCAGCGTGCAGGTGAGCACTTAGCACAGGGCTAGCCACAGGTCAAGCAGCAGGAAACCACTGTGTGAGAAATGCTTCAGAGTAGAGACATATAACATGGAAATGTAGATTCCTGAACTACTCCTCTTTGGTTTATGACTGAGTCTTTCAACTTATGCTACTTAGCATTTAGTAATAATTTTTCAGATGTTAGTAAGTTAAATTTTAGGTCTTTCTAAATCCAGTATGCAATATGTCAGAATATTTTCAAGCTATTACAAGATAAGATCAGAACACTGCACTGGCCTCAGTAAAATACTAACAAACGTCTGTTCCTAGACCTGAATCAAGCATGGAAACAACCCAGAAAACTAAATGCACTGGGTGCAATTTAAGCAATGGCTTCTGAATCATGTTTGAATTTAGATGAAAACCAACACAAAGCCTTTGTCCAGGCTCCGCGGTGCGTGGGGAGGAGGCCTGATGAGAGTGTGTGTTGATGCTATCGGGAGTATTCAAATGAGTGTAATATAATAAAGGATAATTGTGTTGTTGCATTCCATACATGCTTCTGTTAACAGCATTAAACAAGGGTCCATTTCCTGCAGACAAAAGTCCATGTCAGACGACCCTGGCTTGTGGGACAACGTTCACATGCAGTGAGCTTCCTGCAAGCTACTGACACACTCCAGACACAGTCACGTTATGTAACTGATGTCAGCCTCCCAGCTCTGAATATGTTAATAGCCCCACTAATGACATGACCGGTGCAGAGCCATAAATAAATGATGAATAGATTCATTATTACAAATTCTGCTATGCTTAGGTCGATAAATCTCAACCTTAATGCAGGAAAACCAAACAGGGAGAAGGACATTTCAGCTTTACTTCAAGCAGTGAAATGATTACCATGCAGGTTTGGTCATTTCCACCGCGGAAAAGTGCGTGGGGCTGTGCGTTAAACTTTCCCCAGCTCTCTGCGCTGGCATATAAACACACGGCTGCACTGAGTGCTTTTATGTTTATCCAGATCTTTGCATCTGGCACATCCCGGCAGAACTATTCAGTGTGCAAATTCAATTTGTGAGGCGTAACGAGTAACAGAAGGCTTTTCTACGTCTGTGGTGGTGGAGTGTGCCAGGGTGCGGGTCCGTATGGACTTATTGGGATATTATCAAAGCACAAAGGAATGATGGGAGAGCTTCAGTCCAAGTGCCCATGCACAATCATTCTGTTTATCTGTTTTTCTCTCTCTTTATTTATACACACACACACACACACACACACACACACACACACACACACACACACACACACACACACACACACACACACACACACACACACACACACACACACACACACACACACACACACACACACACACACACACACACACACACACACACACAGAGAAATTGCTAATGCATCTATGTGGACTGAGTAGTAAATTCTTCAATCTAAAAGTCCATGATAGTTTGGTTTTCTCCAACATTTTCTTCTTGTTTTCTGTCTGTTTCTGTCTCTGTGAAAGTTATGGCTTCCCTTTTCCCTCCAGGGAAAGTTGTGGAAAATCTCAGATTTACTCAGCAGATTGGTGTTCAGGACATGTACACGACTGAACGACAGTCTCTAAACACAGTTCCTTTTCTCAGCACTGCTGATTAATGCTTCACAGCACAAGAAGCCCTTTAGGAATAAAAAGCCATGTACGTATGTTTTTGTCTGTCTCTCTTTTGTCTGCATCTTTAAGTATGCATATGGTTACTAGTAATACTATACAGTCCTATGTTGTAAACAGCAGTTTCTTCAAGCAAAAACAATTAGCCCAACCCTGTGTGATTCTGTACGTATGTACTGTAAATCAAAGACTTATATAAATGTGTTTATATTTAATAAAGATTAAGATTGGCATCGGTGCAGTACCAAATACCCAAACAGGAATAAATCTGTGACAGAGTCAATAAATATGAAGATAAACAACATCATACAGAACACTCATAGTATGTCATTGTGACTGTAAGAACAAACTGAACCCCAGAGGGATCAGACAGAATCTGTATGTCGCTGCCATGTTTCTTCTCCACGGCTGAGACTCAAAGCAGCTTTCAGACGGCTGCAGCGCCTGTTCATTCTCACCCCGGTCTTTGTTGGACGGCTCTGGCGGTGTGGAGAGGGGAGAAGCTGCAGCTTGTTTCTTTTGTTCCAAAGTTACAGCAGGGGTCACGTTCCCTTCCCAGGCTCTTTCAGCTAAGAGCCGGTATTTACCAGCACGCTGATTTAAACATTTAGCATGGCTCTCACAGTCTGGCACTCGGCCAGGCGGTTGAGGACGAGGAGGGGGAGGGAAGGGTGAGAGAAGGAGGCAGTCATGAAGACTCAAGTTTGAGGGGAGGTTTATGTTGTTTGGTAAATCGCCAAGTTTGCCATCTTCAGAGCTTTTTTTTTTTAAGGGAAGGCAATACAATTTAAGTTTCTAAACACTTTGGCATTTTGGGCAAAGTGCTTGTTTGCAGTCCAAGCCACAGTCTGATGAAAAGATCAATACCAATTTTATCTCTGTGCGTACAGTGCAGATAAATGCCTGCGAGTTATTTTGCCAAGTTTAGTTTACAACTAGCAGAGGGAAACTTCAGTCTCTGTCAAAAAGTGAAAAACAGTCTTTCAGCATCTGCCTATTTTGTATCTTAGTGACACTGTTCACATGAAAACATTTTTCCACATGATGTCATTGGACATCTGCTCACTTGCAGGAGATGTTACTGGAGGAACAAGTTACTGGAGCAAGTCTGACAGCAGAGACTCAGACACAGTCAGATAGAAACAGAGAGGCCAAGGGATAAACAAAAGAAAGTGTTGGAGATGTACAAGTGATGATCACCTCAGGGGAACACAAGTGCTGAAAAAACAGACACATGTCCGAAGACATAACAACGCTTTGGTAGAATAATAATTCAGTATTATTTTATACTCTATTACAGGGTGTCAAACTTACGGCCCGCAATCCAAAAGCGACCCACCAGAGGATCCAATCTGGCCCGTGAGACAACTTTGCAAAGTGTAAAAATTATAGAGAAGGCATTAATTACAAATTGTACGTTTGTAAAACTGTACATTAAAAATGATGTCTAGATCCTGACAAGTTGTTCTAATCACAAAGCAAAATATTATATTGTTCAATTCCAGATACCTCAGACTAAATGTTTTGTGCCTCTGCAGATCCATTGTGATCTGTAAGTTGTCATCTGGAAATGATAAACTAAGGCATACCATTGTTGAAATTGCACTTGTTTTTCTTAAACTTCTGTTTTTTATAATGTTTAGTAAAGAACATTTTCAGAATGTACTTTAATTGTACAATAAAGCACAGGGCAAAATTTGGAGTTGCTGTTGTTTATAGGTTATGGTCTGATTTTACTGGTCCGGCCCACTTGAGATCAAATTGGGCTGTACTATGCGGCCCCTGAACTAAAATGAGTTTAACACCCCTGCTCCATTATTTTGTTAAAATTGGCTGAAATCACATTGATTTGCTCTCCCTCATTGTAAAGTAGTGTGTGTACATCAGAAGCTGCATGTTTCCACATCATTTTAGTGTAAGGTGCATAATGGGCTGTGACAGGGCTACAAAACACTTGTGATATCACAAAATCACACATTTGTTTAGATAAAAAGGTGAGTACAGAGAAGCAGACGTATGTGGAAAACTTAAGCACTTAAAGGGAAGAGTCACTGCAAATCAATGCAAAGTTGTTCTACAAAATTTCCTGTAGTTAAATAATTCTCTAGTGATGGGAGTCTTCTCTTTGATGATGACAAAGCTTCTATCCTTAGGACACAAAGGTTAACTGAATGGTTTAGTAAAAACTATGTGAATAATTTGCTATGGCCTCCAAAGTCACCCGATCTGAATCCCTGTAGGAGACTTTGGAGCAACACTCTCTACCACCATCAAAACACCAAATGAGGGGATATCGTTTGGAAGAATGGTGTTCATTCCTTCAGCAGAGTTTCGCCAAGGTGCACACATGGAGTCCCAACACTTCACTTATTGCACTTCATGTAGGATTTTCCTTTGATTTGTCACCTGTCTGTATTTTGAACGGAATTTGACTTTAAACTACTGTTGTACTGTGGTCACTTCTGAGCTTTCTGGAGCATTGAGATGTTAACATTTTAATTTCTACTATTCTTCCTTAATCTGCTAGTGAAGAACGTGTGATATAAAATCTGCAGAACAGCTACAAAATTGTTTATATTTGTATTTTGCAGAGGAAATGCAACCTCAAGGCTAAACTGAATTTGCATGAGGAGTGCCTAAATCTTGGATTTATTGTCAGTGACGAAAATTGGACAAGCTGAGGCGAGCCTGCTTTATAAGAGTAAACCGGGCTGGCATTTAGCACACAGCAAAAAGGGGAGCTGTTAACTTAGAACTTCGGCAGAAATTCCTGTTAAGGGAGGGAAGTTACAGACTTATATTCATTCAGCTGCCACACTAACTCACCTGCACGCCTACACACTGTGCTTTGTGATGACAGATGACTGTCGGTTTCGGTTTCGCATTTAATCCCACCAAAGTCTCCCCTTGTCTTTCTCGTTGTCTCCATCTCCCTCCTTTGTACTACTTGAACTCCCCCCTTTCTTTTGCACAAAATTGTTTTTCCTCATTCATGCATCAGCCGTTGAAAACAGAATGTTAGGACAGATACTAGGAATTCCATTGGCTACATACAGTTTTGCACTCAACCTTTTTGACATTTGATGGGAATTTAAAAACTGAGAAAATATTGATTATCTCACAGATCTGCATAACCCAACTCCTGCAAACATTAATCACTGCTGTGCTGTTTTTCCAGAGCAAACATTACTGTCATAAATATTAATACTATGTCTAGGAAAGGAAAATCTCCACTGATATTAGCAGGTCGTGAACAAGCTGGGCAAAACTATCCCTGCTATTAAAATGTAATTTCCAACATTTACACAGCAGTTAAAGTCAATCTCAAGATATCTCTAAGACAAATACCCATGTGAATAACAGGGAACACCACAGTGCACTACACTCTAATATAATTAATTTGAGGCATTGTAATTAATTAATCGCGATATCTTGTTTTTGTCAAATAGCAGTATTTGACAAGAAGCAACATTTTTCAATTCAAGCAAATTTTGGTCGACGACTGAATCAATGAACAGAGACTGTTCAAAAGTTTGGGGTCATGTTTTCCATGAAAACTCACACTTTTATTCATGTGCTAACATAATTTCACAAGGGTTTTCTAATCATCAATTAGCCTTTCAACGCCATTGGCTAACACAATGTAGCATTAGAACACAGGAGTGATGGTTGCTGGAAATGGGCCTCTGTCATTTCCAGCTAGAAGAGTCATTTACCACATTAACAATGTCTAGACTGTATTTCTGATTCATTTACTGTTATCCTCATTGAAAAATACTGCTTTTCTTTCAAAAATAAGGACATTTAGTCAAATTACCTCAAACTTTTGAACGGGAGTGTATGCGTGAACTTAAACAACAAAAATATGTTTCACTTGTATTTATCTGCATTTTTCATCTGTCTGCTACATTCACAGATTACTGCAAACTCAATGTGCAATTATAGTGATTATATTCAACATTTTAGGACTTTCTGTAAACTCAAGCACTTTCAATGTCTTCTAAAGTGGTCTATTGTGGGATGGCTACACCATTTGCTGGTACCGGGACTGTCATAGCTAACATTAGCTCTGGTGCTAACAGCAACATGTTTTGCATTGAGGTGATAAGAAAACTCTTTGTTGCACAATTTGCACACAATCACGCTTCTATCCAAGCTGCCATCGAGAAATTTTTTAAAAGAAATTTTCTGTCCAACAAGCTCAATGCGTCTCATCTTCCATCACTGTTCACCAAACTTTCTTGTGCACTGACCATCACTCAGTACATCTTTTTTCACAGCTAATAAACAGACTCCAGGTGCATTACCACCACCTACCGGGCTGGAGTGTTCGTCAGTGTTACCAGTGTGTCAGAAATTAGGGAACTGAGAAAGGTGCGATTAAATGAATTACTTTTTTTAACACACAATTTTTTCTGTAATTAATACAGAACTCCCAGCCCTAGTAGATATATTTATAACTGATGCAAGAAAATAGACATTATGTTTTAAAGAAAGTCAGAAAGTCATATTGCTACTATTCAGAGCTAGACAAACATCCTCAACTTGTAACACACCAGCCTTAAAGTGAGTCTGAGCCACTTGGTGAAATTTAGGAACCTGGCACCGATGTTTCCGGTCTTTATGTTTGAAGTCTCCTTCCTCATCAATCAGCCATGAAAAGCAAACAACAATATGAGACTCTCTGAAAAAAGCAAGGAAACAGGTCTGCTTTCTATAAACATTCCTTACAGAGACATGAAGGCTTGATAAGAGAGGAAAAAAAGAAGAAAACAACCTCTCCACCCTCGTCGATGACTGCTGACACACACACACACACACACACACACACACACACACACACAAGCACAGAGGCACATACTTCACATAGCGTTCACATGGATGCTCAGTCGTATGGAAACAAATTGCAGCTTTAACTGTGTTTAAAATAATTAGACTAGATGTGAATCAAAGCTAAATCACAGAGTGTCCCAAACTGCTTTCACATTTCACGTCACTTTACCATGAACATTTACATTCTTTCCTAATCTGAATGCATTCTGTGTATATAACAACAACGGCAATCACAGAAAACCATCATGCAAAGTTTGTATTCATTTTTTCCGTTTCTTTTTTTTCTGCAAAATTCCTACACAAAAAACATCCACTCTTATCAGTTGTCTGTTTTTCCTGGAACCAGCACGTATGCAGATTTCATCACATCTTATCAGTCTTGTTTGAATGATGGTTAGAAACAGTTAAATACAGCCTGTACCCCATTTTTCACTCTGTTTGAAGCACTAAAGTAGGATAGGAATGCAAGTTCAATAGTCAAAGTCATCAATATTCTTGAATTTAATTGTGAAAAAATGTCGAAACCAGTCAGTCTACATAACACCGACTGTGTCGGCAGTGATGTAATAGGTGACCGGAGGTTCAAAGTGACGGCGTCTTTGTCAAAGGCCGTTACACTTAAATTTAACGAGTAAATCCAAGGCAAGCTTTAGATAAGGAAACAACACCAACTACTGTGGTGCTGGAGGTGAAATCGAAAGATACGATTTCATGAATCTTTGCTTCTCTCACTGAAAGTGAGTTTGCGGTCAGATAAAACCTACCTATATCATACAACTCCATAATTAGGAAAAATCAGGAGGAGATGTTAAATTTAAATTAAAACTGAGAGCAGTGATTTGTAAATTATCTTTATCCATCTTGTTTGAGGGCTGCACGGTATTTGCTGGGTAGTACCGTCGCTTGCAGCTGCGTGGGTTTTCTCCGGTTACTCCCCGTTCCTCCCACCAAAAACATGCTGAGGTTAATTGGTGATTCTAAACTGTCCATAGCTGTGAATGCAAGTATGATTGTTTGTCTCTATATGTAGCCCTGTGATAGACTGGTGCCCCCTGCTTTCACCCCAAGTCAGCTGGGATAGACTCCAGCCATTAGCGACTCTAATGAGGATTAAGCGGTGTATAGATAATGGATGGATGTATAAAGCAAAGGTTCATTTCAACAGCAAAGAATTTACTTAGGGCATTCCTAGATAAGACGTCAGCATGTGTTGCTCAGCAATCATTTCGAATAAAAAAGGACACTCACCCAGCTCCTTACCTTGAGAGAAGACGGCCTCTTTTTGCACAATTCTGATTGTAATTACACATTATATTCCCTGAGTAATCCTGGGCCTCGGCCATTATATAACGTCGGGATAAATGAAGGTTCTTGATGCAGTGCTGTCTTAGTGAAGGGAAATCAAGGGCATTTGGCTTAGTTCTGCATCCTTCACCTTAAGGCACATGCATTTCTTCAAATCCCTTGAATCTTTGAACATCATGCACAGTAGATGGTGACATTTCCAAATTCTTTCCTATCTTTCTTTGATGAACACTGTTTTCAAATATTTCAGTGATATTCTCATGTTCTTAGGAGAGATCTTTATTCCTCTTTGCTCCTGCAGGATTAGGCCTTTCCTGGATGCTGCTTTTGTACCAAATCATAATTACAATCACCTGCTGGCATCAGCTGTTTCAAATCACATCACTATCCAAATTTGTTTACATCATTACTAGTCCTAAATTGCCCCCACAAGAGTTCTCTTTGGAATGTGTTGCAGGTCTGAATGGAAAGACTGGATGTATATTTACAACCAGATAAAATAATAAATAGCTCATCTTTATGTAGTCTGCAATGAAATGAAAAACAAGTCAGACTGTCATAGTATGATACCAGAAGTTTGGATGTTGCAATTCTCTCAAATATTCTGCAGAAACAAAAATAATCATTGATTTGTGGAGGGGCTTGAAGTATGAGGGAGACACTAGCTGTACCTTTAGCAAATCATCCTGACTAACTCTTCTGTAACCCAGTCAAGAGGCAGAATCACCCTGATGAAGTTTAAACACTGAAAATTAGAATAGACTAATAAGCAGAAATAGACTGCCACCGTGACCGTACTGTATATAACTAGAAGGAATAACGAACATAAAGAAACTGTGGAGCTTCCAAAGCAGAGATCGAAATCAATCTCTGAAGCTTCACCACTTCTAAGGCTGCCGAATTCTCACAGACTGATATTAAAAGTAGAGGAGGGCTACACCTAATTCTGCTTCCCCTCAAATGTACAACATCCCAGTCTGTGGATTTGAGGCCAACCTGAGCTATATGTTTTAAATCTCTTTCAGTTGAGTTTCATTGGCAGAGCCACATTCAATAAGCATCATGTTGCTTTGAAGCCAAAGCAGGCTTGTGTTTGAGAACTGGTGCCCTGTAAGGGTCAGATAAGGCCATTGATTGGCGATCTCTACTACAAATATGATATGTGGTATGGAGAGGTTAGGAGTTGGTCTGCCATCCCAGTAAATAAGGTACTATGTCACTGAGATCAAAAAACCTAAAGCTGCCTGTCAAGCTAAAAGCCAAACTCCAAGGCTGGGAAAACGAACGAAAAGAGAGAAGGAGCAGCAGTTTTCTTCTCCCCTCTTTTTCAATACGTTCCTTGATTTTGCAACTGCAAACACCATTCAAGGAAGAGCCATTATACCAGGCCTCAAGCTTGATTGCATGGAGTCATTTAAAAGATTAGCCATCATTAAATGTTTCACTATAATGCTCCTCTTTTTGGGGGCATTATAAGGAGCTCCTCTATTTAAAGAGTATTAGACTGAGGGGCTGCAGAATGTCAAGGGTTGGCTCCGGTTACCGCTGAAGACAGGAAACATGGAAATACTGTGGGCAAGTCCTTGGGAAGAACACCAGAAATCAAACAATTGGATCCAAACAGCTTTCTAGCCAAAAAAAGTCAATAAGAATGTGACAAACTATATTTGATGCACAGTTTTGGTTGGAGTGAAACAGCAATTACAGCTCTAGCACAAAATAACACCCAACAATAAAAGTGAAAACAGGCATGATTTGGTCCAAGTCGGTGGGCTTCTCGTGTCGTCACAGTTGTTAGAGGCTCCAAGCAGTAAATTCTAAAGGGGTCCACTGTTCATTTTTAACTGCAGCATTAGTCTCCGGATGTGTTCTTTCATACACTCTTTAAACACCTTCCTGTGGGCCTATGACAGCAGTTTCTCATACGTGCCAGATGACCTGCTAAGTAACCACCATAAGTGAAACATTATACGACACCCTTGATGAATGTGAAGCTTTTACTGTGCCCTCACTGGATGCTATTAATTATACTAAAAGCTTAACTATAAGGTATGATGCTTTGGCATGTCTATAGATTATTTATGGTGCTAATGCATTGCAGGGTTGCAGTATGTGCCAACATTGAGTCCAGAGGACAAAAGGTATAGATAAATTGCTGTGCACACATTACTGTTCTGCAGAGCATTTTGTGGGCGTGTAAGAAAGAGTACATCAAGTCTATTTTAATACAGAACATGTATTGATTTTAGGCTATGCTGGATATGCAAACTTTGTGCTGTACTTGAGTATAACATTGAGTAAATTTAAAAGTGTCTCTTGGCTTATATCACAATGTACCTTCCTACCCTTGAATAAATGGCCAATGCCAAGTTCTCTCACTGGTCTATCTCTCTATGAAACAACCAGGGCTTTGGCACAACTTCGATCTGTGTCAATGAGATAATAGCATACGAAAGAAACAAAATACTCTATGTATTTAATCCACACTAATGCAGTAGGTTAAGCTGTGTCTGCAAGGACTCACTCACACACACACACACACACACACACACACACACACACACACGCACAAACCACAGAAGGATTACATCAGCAGAGGAGCATGAGAATTCATGCTGGTGTTTTTTTTTTTTTTTTCATGGACCACTGCCTTACCTTAATCCCAGAAACACACATATGCGGAGTTATTCGACACACCTTCCCAGCCCTTCCTGGTTGCCTTTGTGGCTGAGTGTGTAGCTGTAGTAAAGGTTCTATCATGAGTAGTCTGAAAGGTGGGGTGGGAAGGGGTGTTGACTGGAGCACTGCTTCCCTGGCAGACAGTAACGACGAAAAATGCCTCTGCTGGAATCCAGTCTGGCAAGGGCTCCCTGCCAGTAGATGTACACTATTCCCATACAACCAGGAGTCATGGGTAATGCCACTGATCAGGCAGGACAATGCCTTGTTACACTGTGATAAGCAAGGGAATTTTTAGTGGAATGTGTGGGTTACATATCCTACAAGTAATGCAAAATTTGATGTCACAAATTCTACATCAAAGCCTGGAATTTTTGTTTAATTAATAGCTGTGAATTACGACTTGATCAAACAGGGGTAACCTGACAGCTGAGCGGTTTGGGTTAATACCATATGGGCGTAAATGACCTGAGCAGCGACTCCATGGCTGTATGTCACTTCCCTTCACTCTTTAGCCAGATTCACCATGTCTCTCCACTGCCAGTATCCAAATAAGACATAAATATGTCTGCATTCCCCCTCAACACTCAAGCTTCTTTGAGATTATTGTTTAGTTTCTTCATTTCTAGCAACAGAAGTTTTTCCTCAATGAGAAAGCTCCATAAAAACTCACTGTCCATTGTGTAATAAAGTTAAAACTATCTGGAGAACATAGCACAGCTGTGAGCAGCCTGAAAAGAGACATTTCACTGTAGAGTTGGTGGAGACCAAAACAAAGCCAAAAGGAAGGCATATATTGAACTTCCATTTATAAATTGAACAGATAAAATCCAATACTGTCTAATGTTACCAAATCAATGTTTTAGTGTCGTTTATCTAGCTCATTGCATCTACTTTAAATGGCGATCAATTTATTAATCAGTTAACACAGATTTACAACGGAATCGATTGGAAATTCCATTCGCTTTTTCTTGATGCCATCCCTGCTATAAATGTTTACCACTGTAAGATGGTCTGGGTCCTTCTGGTCCCATTTCATAATCTAATTTTAAGACCACAGTTATTTAGTTTACATTGTGCTCACGTGGTGCATGTTTCTAAAATAAGTTTGTTTAAAAACAGTATACAGTAGGAACACTGCTGGGCTTAAGGGGTCTCTGGGGAGATGACAAAGCTCCCCAGTACCATCTACTATGATTTGCTGTAGACAGGATGCTTGGCAGTAAACTTGAAAGTGATTGGATACATATGCAATGTACAGAGGAGGTGAGCGGGGCAAATTTTGGTGATTTGACTGATTGGTCTCAGCGTTCTTGTACAAGTCCTCACTCTACCTTGAACATCACAGTGGTGACACAAAACCAGCAACAGCCAGACATACCATTTGTATGACAGAGATGCTTCATGGAGCTGCAATACATTAAGCTAGGGTGTCAAACAAATGGACCGTGAGCCAAAACCTACGCCATGATTTTACTGGTCCGGTCCACTTGAGAGCAAATTGGGCTGAATGTGACCCCTGAACGAGAATCAGTGGCACTTCTGCATTAATGTATTTATTAGTATCTTTATATCTGAAGAACTAAACAAAAAGTGGCCACTATCTTACAGATACAATTTTGTTCCAGCAACTCTATATCCTCCTGAAAGAATGTAAATCCACTAAGAATCCAGACACCCACACACAAAGAGCAGAGAGGGAAAATCACAGCTGTCAGTGTACAGTGTGACCTTGCAAATCTGTTTCAGAATATGCTCTATGTTTTCACACTGTGCTTTTATTCTTTTTCTTCCTAATTTGAAGCAAACTGGAGGCAACTGTAACTTGCTGTGCGTGCCAAAAACTCCCAAAGTGCTGTTGGCTTTTCTCATGCCTGGGGCGATGATTTCTCTGCAACAACTTTTGCAAGGTCCTATTGTGAAACACTGCCGCTGAGTTCATGGCTGCAGACACACCAACACTGAAACTGGTGGAATATGGCTGGCAAGCACAGACTCTTTCTCTTTCACATACAAAGAACTTATACATGTTTGATAGACGACATATCACTTTCGACCACAAATGCTCATTTCCTTTTCAAACTGAGCTTTGACCTGGTGGGTCAGGAAAAGAGAAGAGAAGAGAAGAGAAGAGAAGAGAAGAGAAGAGAAGAGAAGAGAAGAGAAGAGAAGAGAAGAGAAGAGAAGAGAAGAGAAGAGAAGAGAAGAGAAGAGAAGAGAAGAGAAGAGAAGAGAAGAGAAGAGAAGAGAAGAGAAGAGAAGAGAAGAGAAGAGAAGAGAAGAGAAGAGGAGTCGTCTCTGTCATTCCAGCTATGACCATGGGCCACCAACCACAAACCATGGTAAGCCAAGGAGACCACACACATTCACAAGCGCGACAGAAACAGCAATGCTTTACAATACATTGCATAAACACATACAATGATCACAATAGTACAACAAACTCATTACATGCGCCTTCATACACACTGCTCTCGTCCATAGCAGCTCCAGTGGACACATACGAGAAGCAGCACAATGCTCTCTGCTGTGCAAACATACAGGCAGTAATATTTGACATCTGGAATCACTCTTTCAGACATACACACTGTTCATCCACAGTGAAGGCAGATGTAAAATCTACTGACGTAAGGCACACAGAACCTCCGCTGGGTCACATGCATGACTGAAAACACACATCTGAGAGAACTTAAAGCTTTCTGTCTCGGTACCAATCAGGCACATCCACAATGCAGAGAGCTGGCTGTGAAGCAGAGCACAGCAATAGGCAGCTTGGGATAGCCAGGAGCTCAAATACCAGACAGCCACACATCCACACTCCTTACCTGAAACACTGCGGTGGCCATCCTGTCTCAGTGTGTGTTGTGTGTGTTTTGTGTCGCTCTCTCTTCACTCTTTGCTTTTCTGTGCTGGGCTGTGTTTCAGTGTTGCATCGTCCTTTTGCCTTCCTCCCCGTGTACAGCAGAGAGGTTTTCTCTGTGCTCCAACCAGATGGCTAAAGCTAAATCCACTCACTGTTACCTTGGTGCAGCGCAGAGCTGGAGGAGTGTACAAGTGTGTGTGTCAGAGAGAGAGAGAGAGAGAGAGAGAGAGAGAGAGAGAGTTGGTGTGTGTGTTTCAGGCTAATAGGTCTGGCTAGTCTCTCCCTCTCTCACTCCTCCTCCAGGAAAATGAGCATAAAGATGTCTAAAGAGTCTTAATGTGAGCGCGAGAGTGGGGAGAAGTGCAGCCAAAGGCAAATCCTAACATCCCACAACTGGAGACGGCGCAGTGCAGCACTCGGCACTGAATAAGCAAGGCAAAGTCTGGCTACGGGCTGGAGCAATTTCCCCTCTCTTTCCCTGCCTGGGTTTTCTCCTCCCTCTTGTTCAGACCATTTTCACCCTCCTCCCAAACGGGGAGACACATGAGTAACGAGAACGGAGGAAAAAATATTGAAGTGAATTTCCCAGGGAGATCAGGGGGGGACGGGACATGAGCACGGGAAACAAAGACACGGCTCTTTTCTTTCACTGTCTTTTTCGCGCTCACAGACGCTCACTCCTTCCTCACGAGCTCATTCTCCATTCTCTGCTTGTTATCAGCTTCTCAAGTTACAGGTTAAATATGAGTCCCCCACCACCACCACTGCCACCCTTTCCCTCTCGCTCTGACACACACACACACACACACACACACACACAGTTACTCTACAGCTGCCACGAGAGAGAAAGTACCATGAATGAATCCATTGACTTCAAGGCAGATTCAACTGTGTCAGCAGCAGTGAAGCGCTACATACTTATCAGTCACCGGCACTGTGCGATTTTCAGCTCTAAACACCACCAAATTAAGTCATTTTGGGTAAAACACTGTCTGAATGTGGCAGAAGAATGAGGTATTTTTAAACTGCAGTGTTAATTACAATAGTGTAAGCCATTTAATATTGCTGATTGATAATTGGCGCTTTAATTCCTACGGGAATATATGAATAAATGAAGGAACATATCTCTATTATAGTTTACCTGGCATGTACACTACTGTTAAAAAGTTTGGGGTCACCCAGACATCACTCTGGTGTTCTGTAATTATTTCCAATCTGATTCTGGTCAGTTGATAACAAGCACTACTTGAACTTATACTCAGTCATCAGATTACTTTCAGTAAAAGAAAAAGTTTGGAAACAGAGTTTAAGAAATTTTGAAAAATTCGAAAGAGATTTGGTTCACGTGACACATCTGAGTTGTTATTCTCTTGCCGGTAACTGTTCCTTGGTCACTGTCCAGCACATCAGTCAGCAGCAGCAGCAGCATGGATACGTTTTCTTCCCGGCAGATCTAAAAACTTTATTTCTCTCCCTCTACTAAATACTAGAATATCCAATGATGTGGTACGTGGTTCAAAATGGTGGATGATAATGTAATATGAGCTATTAGTATACAACCCCATCACAACTACTGCAGTTGTGCTGGATTCATGCTTCTCCAAAGATACACAAAAAATGAGTAACTGGAGGCTACAGAAAGTCACAGAGAAGCCAACCAATCGAAGGTAATACAGACACAAACACGTTATATGTCAATATAAAATAAACTCCTTAACCATATTCAAGCTACCTTCATGTGCGTGAAGCACAATTAAGTTGAATTTCAGTACTACTGTTGCTCTGTTGGACAACTATCAGTTATCAGTGCAGCAACATCCCCAACGTTTAGCAGGGTAGCTTTGGAAATTAACCTTATGGAACCTAGGTAATTGGGAAATGCTGCTACTTTTACCTTTAAATTCCTTTTTTTGGCCAAAAGTCCATGATGAAGTCACAGAGACCGATGTCAGCAACTTTGGTTTACTGTCCTCTGTCATGCTTAAGCAAGAAAACACTGTTCAGAGTTCCAAAAAGACGTAATCTGGCAATAACAGATCGTAAATGTGGAAGATATCCTTGATATTTCAAAGACTTAGACTACTAAAATAACAAATTATCTTTCGATAGACTTTGCATTAGTGAAGGACATCTTAATATCCAGGCTGAACCGGTAGAATGATTGAAGGACTCAACAGCTGTTTCATACACATGTATGAACAAGTATTAAAACACACTTTAGAATGTTGAACCTGTATAGATCAGGTAAATGGCACTACCACTAGGTGTTACTGAGGTGTTTACGCTATTCGCTTCAGGCTGTTGCTACTGGTAATGAGCTGTAAAGCTGAATTCAAACAGCAAAACCAAAACTTTTTGCTGAAAGACTCTACAGAGCTCCACACAGCTACAAACAGCTAGCCTAGCCATGCTAGATCCCATGTTTCTGAAGGGTCTAGGGAAGCTCGACAGGGAGGGAGGCGGGCTAAAAGGATGTCTATCAAATCCCTCTGCAGCAATTGGGTAGGTATACAACCAATCAGCGCAACGAATAGGCTGACGTGGTTCCGAGAGCACCGGCGGATTGTGGCTAAGTCCCATTAGCTTCCCAACCAGCGGAGCCGCGGAGCCAACTGGTATATTAAGGATTTACCATATCCCGTCGGCATAAGTCCAAATACGTCTTTCTTCTCAATGAAACACTTAAGTGCCATCCTTTGTTTATCTTTCAAGTTGAATTTTAGCTTCAAATCTTTAAGGGCTGTGGCCAAAGCCGAGTCGAAAGATAACTGTTTATTGTGCGCCGGTTGTTTCTGTCAGAATCGTCACGCCTCTGTCGTCACTTCGTTACGCCCGCCTTCTGACTCTACACTTCATGGTGATTGGTCCGGCCAGTTTTAGGAGAATCCAGCCTCGAGCCTTATGGAGGGTAACTAGACCCTCCCTGGCAGAGAATTAAATTCGTTGCTGTGGGTTGTCTAGCGCGGCTAGGCTAACAAACAGCAGCAGCATCAGAAGATCATCCTTAGTGGGCTTTAAACTACAAGGGACTCCATTCAGATTATTAAATATAGCAACTTTAACCACTGAATACCTGACTTTCATCTCTGATAGCAGCAGCTCTCACAGACTTACAGTAAGTGTGGCTTTTTAATTGGCTTCCACAACCTCCCTGGCTATTATCCAGTAGCAGACATTACCAAAGAATGTTTGGTACAAATTTGTAGCACAATAAGGCTTATGTCTCAACATGGAAAGAATGGCCACCGTCTTTGATGTAGCTCAGAAGTAATTACATGGAAGGTCGATCTAAAAGCAACACCTTTAGCTGAAGTCGTGTTCACCAGATGTCGGCTCAGTAAGCGTTATTTAATTCGCTATTAATGACAAGGGCCAGGAAGGAAGGGAGGGCTGCCAGAGAGGCGACATGTGGTTTATGGTAACAAAACAACATGCTTGTTTATGTGAGAGACACCTTCATTGTAGGGACCAGGCTGATGTGTAGGAGGTGGGAAATCCCTGCTCTTTACCGTCTGTGTTTATCTATGTGGCTATGAGTTACCGTACTGCAAGCTGTGTGTTTCAACACTCACTCCAGTGCTATTATGCAAACTGACAGTTAACATCGCTGTATGTAAGAAAATTGTAAAGCGTGGGAAAAGTTATCTGTCTGTGTTTGAGGCTAATATGTTTCTCTAAGTCTGGTCTATTTCCTGTGTCTTGGCTTTTATTACCTTCAAGATCCTGTGACCGCTGTCTGTGATCATACCAGCACTGCCAGAAACAACTATCAGACAGCCATGCCACAATTTTTCTTAATCTCAGCGGTCATTTTCTAGCATGTAACTTAGACCGCTCAGTCTGTCTTTGAGTCTGACACAAATGCACTCGTCAATGGGCTGGTCTGTTCTTTAGTTTGATATATCAAACTGAGTGATAAGAAAAAGAGAATGGACGGAGAGATCAATAGTCCTTCGCAAGTCTGGCTCAGGAGAAAGAAAGAGATGAGGACTGATGGGGAAAATGGAGAACTGAGAAAAGTGACAAACCAGCAGAGTAGTTAAACTGAAAGATGAGTGAATAAGATAGAAAGGGAGGAACATAAAGAGAGGGTGAGCAGTCTGGGTGAGGTCCGGTTTCACGAGTCTGACTCAGGCTTTCCCAAGAAACGGCTGAGTTTAGGAGATCTCTGTCCCCCAGCGCCCAGTGGAACATTTCACCAACGCCCATGCAGCGTACAGAACAGATTTAACATAGATTTTTCTCCTGGATGGTCATGATTAGGCAGCGGGAGCTCAGACACAGTGGAGGCAGGCATGGGATGGAAAAGCTGTCACTTTGAATTGAAGGACATGCTGGAGATACATGGGTGGGGAACTTGGGTAATAAAAAAAAACAGCATCCAGACTACTTCAGCAGCAGGAGGAGTCCTCCAGCCAGGCTCTACAGCCACAGCTGTTGTAGCGGTCACAGACACCTAAGGACACCGGAAAAGACTGCTCCTAGGTAAAGACTCAGTGAAATTAAATCACATTAAATTCATGCAACTGTATGCTAAACAAAGTGATTCCCTCACGAAGTTCCTCCGTAAGTCTCCTTCATGCACTTGGCTCATTGTTGACATTCTTTCCAACAACACTTGATTACTCCATCATGTTAAAGCCTGGGCGTTCCTGTTTGTTTTCTCTGCTGTATCTACGCACATGTCGCTACCATGCACTTACTAAATACTAAAGACATGGCAATAAGCCACCACTCCTTGTGTAAGCCGTTAACTCATGCACCGGAGAGAGATGACAGATGACTGTTTTTGGTCTTCATGAAGCTCACAGATCAGTGTAAGTATGTTTTGATTTTCGCAGTCCAGTTCTCAGGCTTGAGCAGCAACAGGTTCTTTTGTTTAAAGAGTCAAAGTTAAAGCTGCACAGCTAAATACTATGATGAATGATGGATAAATGACAAAATAGACTGTACTCGACTCTGCTGAGCATTTTTAACAGTTTTCAGTTCACTGATTTGGTTTTACCCTCCACAGTTTTAATGCTTTGGCTCATTCATCACCACTGCAGTGAACCCAGGATATGGAGTCTTCAAATGTCGGCATGTGAAAACCAGGCACATGCACACAGAACAGTATCCATGAGGCGAAAATCATCCTTGCAAGATAGCATGAGGCCGTGAACAACACAAACTGTCCCCATGCCCTCACAACTGCTCCATAAGATACATTTTAAAACTTTGGAGGTGGCAATAGTGGCCATTTTGGCTCTTGAATGATGTTGTTGATGTCAACCCCTTCACAATATCAATAAGCACTAATATTTATTGCAAGTCGTTTCGTCGTTTTGCCACCTTACCTTGCAGGAGGTAGCTTTGTGACACTGTCCAGCTGTGAGGACCCACAATGATCCACCATCTTGGATAAACAGTAACAGAAAACTCCTGATTTGGATGCATCGAATCATTCATCAGGTATGATCAGCGCACATCCCTCCCATACATACACAACCGTTCAAAAATGAGGGGTCACCCAGACATTTTCATGTTTTCCATGAAAATTAAGATAAGATAAGATAAGATAAGATAGACTTTATTAATGTCACAAAGGAGAAATTTAACATTACAGGGCTCTTAGAAACAAAAACAAAAAACAGGAGTGCAAAAGTCACGAAAGTGCAAGAACAAGATAATAAATATTGCACATAATAACAACTACACAGTAGTGTCATACAGTCTGATGGCAGTGGGGATGAAGGACCTGCGGTAGCGTTCCTTCTTGCACTGAGGGTGTCTGAGTCTTGTGCTAAAGGAGCTGCTCAGCTCCACTACAGTCCGGTACAGTGGGTGGGAGCTGTTGTCCATGATGGATGAGAGCTTGGTCAACATCCTCCTCTCACCCACATCCATCACAGAGTCCAGTGGGCAGCCCAGGACAGAGCTGGCCCTCTTGGTCAGCTTGTTCAGTCTCTTCATGTCCCGCTCTGTGCTGCCCGGGGCCCAGCAGACGACAGCATAGAGGAAAGCAGAGGCTACCACAGTGTCGTAGAAAGTCCTTAGTAGAGGTCTGCACACTCCGAAGGACCTCAGCCTCCTCAGAAGGTGGAGGCGACTCTGGCCCTTCTTGTACAGAGCATCGGTGTTGTGGGACCAGTCCAGTTTATTGTTGAGGTGAACACCCAGGTACTTGAAACTGTCCACTGTTTCAATGTCCTGCCCCTGGATGTTCACTGGTGGATGTGGGAGTGTCCTTCTCCTGAAGTCGACCACCATCTCCTTCGTCTTACTGGTGTTGAGGCACAGATAGTTGCGCTCACACCAGTCCACAAAGTCCATGATGACCGACCGATACTCCAGCTCGTTCCCCTCAGACACACGGCCCACAATGGCGGAGTCATCAGAGAACTTCTGGAGATGGCAGCTGTCCGTGTTGTAGGTGAAGTCCGAGGTGTAGATGGTGAAGAGGAAGGGCGAGAGGACGGTGCCCTGGGGTGCCCCCGTGCTGCAGACTACCACCTCTGACTCACAGCCGCGCAGCCGCACGTACTGTGGACGGTCAGTGAGGTAGTCAGTGGTCCAGGCAGCGAGATGTCCATCAACTCCCACGTCCACCAGCTTCCCCCGCAGCAGCGCCGGCCTGATGGTGTTGAAGGCGCTGGAGAAGTCAAAGAACATGACTCTCACAGCGCTGCCGGCGCTCTCCAGGTGAGTGAGCGCTCGCTGCAGCAGGTAGATGACAGCGTCTTCTACCCCCATGTTGGGCCTGTAGGCAAACTGCAGCGGGTCCAGGTCGGAGCTCACCACTGAGCGGAGGTAGTGGAGGAGGAGCCTCTCCATGGTCTTCATGAGGTGGGAGGTGAGGGCGACAGGTCTGTAGTGGGCCAGTTCCTTGGCGTGAGCTGTTTTAGGGACTGGGACCACACAGGAGGTTTTCCACAGGACGGGGACCCGCTCCAGGCTGAGGCTCAGGTTGTAGAGGTGGCAGAGGACCTCACAGAGCTGGTCCGCGCAGGTCCTCAGCAGCCTGGGGCTGATGCCGTCTGGTCCAGCAGATTTCCTCTGCTTCAGTCGCCTCAGCTCTCTCCTCACCTGGTCCGGTGTGAAGGAGAGGGGGGAGTGAGGTGGGCTGCAGGGGGTGGGAGTAGTTCGTGTGGGTGAGTTGGGGGCCGGTGAAGGTGTCGCAGGAAGGGGAGGGTCTGCTAGGCTGGGGATGTGTGAAGAGGGGGGAGCAGGAAAGGGGGCAGAGGGGGTGGGGGGAGAGTCAAATCTGTTAAAGTAACAGTTCAGCTCATCCGCCCTTCGCTGGTCCCCATCAGCTGTCCCTCTGGCACTCTGTCCATGTCCAGAAATGTTCTTAAGTCCTCTCCACACGTCCCGCGCGTTGTTCTGAACCAGCTTCTCCTCCAGCCTCTTCCCATAGTCCTTCTTGGCCCTTCTGATCCGCCACTGGAGCTCACGCTGCACTCTCTTCTGCTCCTCTCTGTCCCCTGAGATGAAAGCCCGTTTCTTCTGGTTCAGGAGGGCTTTGAGCTCAGGGGTGACCCAGGGGTGGTTGTTGGAGAAGCACCGTACCGTCCGAGTTGGCACAGTGCTGTCCACGCAGAAGTTGATGTAATCTGTGATGCAATGCGTGAGGCCATCGATGTCATCTCCATGAGGACTGTAGAGCACGCTCCAGTCAGTGGTCTAGAAACAGTCTCTGAGTCTCTCACTGGCCTCATCTAAAAATTCACACTTTTATTTATGTGCTAACATAATTGCACAAAAGTTTCTAATTTCTCCTGCTAGTGGCTGCTGCCTGTGGCGGCCCACCGTTTCGTCAAGGGGCGGCGGGTTCTTGGTGTGGTGGAGCTGTCGGGGATTACGGGAGCGAACTCTCCGCTGGCCGTCTCTTTTCCTCTTGGGTTTGCTCCCAAGAGGCGGCTCAGTCCCTCGGTGACAGCTTGTTGGAGCTCCCTCAGTTCTTCCTCCATCTGCAGTCGGGCGAGCGCCATCCCACTTCTGACACCAATGTAGCACTGAGCGCGTCCTCTCCCAGAGAGGGGAGGGGGAGTGGGCGCGGACAGATGCGTTAATTTGCATACCTGGAAGCAGGCCCAGAAACAGCTTGTTCTGAGGAGGGCTGGTGAGAGTGAATTTTTCGACCGCTGAAACTCCGAACAAAGGATGATTTTGGGGCGAACAAACTTAAATACTATGTTTTTGGGCTTCTGAGACCTATATGACGTGACAGAAAAATAGCATAATATGGGACCTTTAATAGCTGCAGTAATAAATTAGCAGTACCCGTGTGAGTAAACAAAGAAGCGGAAACATAGGCCATTGCTCCCATCTCCGAAGTTTCAAAAGTCAATGAGTGTTGAGCAGTTGCTAGGGGTGGGGCGAGTATTCATCACAGTCGCTTGCTTGAGAGACTCCATTTGTGTATGAGGAGCAGAAATGCTCCCGTGTGAGTTTGGTTTTCCATTTGCAAATACTGTTCTCTGTGCTTGTATCACATTTATGTGCCTGGTCTTTCTTTGCATAGATTTTGGGATAAGTTCAACACCACACCAGGAGACTTGGCTGCTGAAGAGCCTTGAGCCATTTAAGTAAGGGGTGATAAAAATACCTTAAACTCCCACCTGTCAGTTAGATCTGAGGAGGCCTCTTCAATGACAGGTACAACATCTCCAAGAGTCCAGTTGCCTTCTAATGAAGCACTAAGGATCACTGTGACCGGGATGACTTAGAATCTACACAGTTTTTTTTAACCTCTTTGCAACTCAAAGTTATTATTAAATTATTAGTAATGTCAATGTTGTGTTTACAGCCTCTTCTGCTGCCAACAAGTGATTACATAAATCAGTACAGCTTTAATTGTTTTGGGTTCTCCAGCAACTGCATGACTTGCAGCAGTTAAATGCATTGGATTAGATTTCATTACAAATATTCAGACTCAGAGAAGCATCGTCAACATCATGATATGTTACTAATTGAAACTTGAAATTAAACTACAGCTAGAACATCACTCCTCATTGCAAAAGAGCCTTCAAATTATGGGCCATATGATTTATGTCGTGATTGTGTTGTTGTTGTGTTCTTGCAAACGTTTCTCTCATAAGGAAGAGGGCAGTGTAGTGAGCATGTGTTCTATCCTGTGACTGCTAATTCAATTAGCCTCAGAGCTGCTGGCTGGCTCTGCATTTGATCAGACGAGGAGCTGCTTCATGTACATGCAGATAACATGGCAAATGCACACGGCAGGATTCTGATTTTGATCGCATCCCATCTGTTTTATGTTTTCCCTCAAGATCTTCCACTCATCTGTCATAGCAAATGACTTTGATACAGCTTCTTGTATTGTTTCCTTAACAGAGGTTCACCCCCTCCACTGCTTTCTTCCTACTCTAACTCCCATTTTTCACTCTCTGCAGGACCTCCACCGCATGGAAAAGGAAGGAAGCTGTTAATGTTGTCACTGGGGTTCAATACAATGCCAACAACTTTGAAAGGTCACTTCGCTTTGAGTTATGTAATGGTTCTGAGTTAAAGAACGATGAGTTTTCCTGATGGCAAAGCTGTAGCACTCAAAAGTCTTTCTGAATATTATAAAGGTTTGCTGGTGTTCAGCAGCAGTGGCACAGCTTCCAATTAGCGCCTCTGTGATAAATCAGCCATGTAGCAAAGTGTGCTATCTACAGCAAGTCACTGGAACAGAAGTCAAGGTTAATCATGCCAAATGATCCTGACAGCTGCTGAAGAAGAAAAAGGCTATATGAGACAGAATGGAGTTTGAAAACCCCCAAAACTTCTTGGGTCAGTTCTGTGTACTCATCGCCATCTCATGGAGGAGACAGTCCTCACCTCTATCAAATGCAATAATACAGTTGGACTACAAGAAACATGTGAGACATGCCACCTAATTTTTTATTACAAGTCTATTTTTTCCTCTCCTAGCATAGTGAAGCCAGAGAGAGCTGTTTAAATCCTACAAATCCTACAACAAAGGACTACGGGAAATCGATAGTCCCCTGGCGGGGTCGGCGGCCGCCGATCTTGGTCGCCTGGGGCTCGGCCCTGCTGGGCGCTGGAGGTCCTGGCCGGGTTCTCCCTCTGCCCCCTTCTGGGCCGGTCCGTGGTCGTCCTCGTGGTTTGGTGGCTCGGATCTCTGCTCTGGGATTGCTGCCGGCTCGCCTGGGTCTTGTGGGCTCTCGGGCCCGCTTCTGGCCTTCACGGAGGTCAGAGGTCATAGTTGCATGATCACAGTCACAATTGCACCGTACTCTGCATGTGAACATAGCAACCATGTTGTCTTGGGGGGTGTTAAGTTTGTCCTGGTGCCAAAATATCAAAAGACATGTTTCCTCAGTTTGTGTGTTTCACATAGATGATTTGAATAATTACTAGCTGTGTTTCGTAACAAAACCCGTAGGATGCGTTCCGGTGTGTCTTTGTTAAGGTGTACTAGCTTGTTATCTGTTGTGTCGGTTTCAATTGAAAGATAATTGTATTCTTGCACTTTTCCTTTTCTCTTCACTATCCCCTCTTGTTGTTGTTTTTTTTCTCCTTTTCTCGTTTCTTTCTTCCTGCCTTTCCCCTGTCAGGTCCGGCAAATTAATGTATATTTAACTAATCAACAAGTATTCAATCTAAATAAATTACTGTACAGTATCAAGGGGAGTCTTATACTTACGAACTCCCCTTGGAAAAGCAAACTTGTACGGCACAATGCAGCAGCCAGATCCTCATTCTGCCTGCTCTGTTGCCGGACAGGACACACACACAAAAAAAAAAAAAAAAATCAAACCTACTTGCATAAAAGATGAACGTAGCAGCCGTGATGTCACCTATTGGTTTGGTGGTGGATCTGACAGAGAACTTAATACAGTAGCAACTTGTAAATCAGAAGGTAAATCCTCTCTAAATCAAATCCTGCCTTATTCAGTGACTTGCTGCAACAAAACCATACAGAAAGCTAAAGAGCTCTTTAACATAAACAGTGACAAAGTAAAAGAAAAATGCAACAACCATGATTGGTTGTTTATGATTATATCCACGTGCAGCTATAGCGACAGCTGGGAGATGTTAGAATGAGGCTGTGCATTTACACAGACCTGTATGTACATAGAAACCTCTGTGTTGCTTACAAAAGAGCCTCACCATGCTGTGCTGAAGGAGACTTGAAACAAGCAAATAAGACTATAAACTCATTAGGAAAATGCTTACTGAGGTAACAGATCAAGTTAGAAGTAGGGTCATTTTCTCAGACGTACAATCTGACTTTGCCTGGAAAATCCAGACGGACTTTATTTATGTATTAATATAAATACAAATAAAGGCAGTCTGGCATTGTGATGATAGGAGACGATTTCAAAAAGGAGGGGCTAACGAATGCAATCAGCGTAACACGGATGTGACGCACAAACAAATCGACCTTGAAGTCCATGTAGTCCAAACAACAATGGCATGCAGCCAAGAAAGCGTCGCGGTGAATGATTACTGCCGTTTTGTCACAAAAATCTGCGAATACATGGGGTACTCTCAAGTACAACACTTATTTTTGAAAAGGCTACGCAACGAAAGACTCCTTCCGAATGATTAGCGGTGTTAGGAATAACTTTAAATCGGAGCCAAACCAAGTCGGTGCGTATGTATAAAAGTTGCTTAAATTTACTCACATGTTTGGAACGGGATTTTCCTCTGTACAAACAATGGCAAGAAGCCGAAAATAACGAGCCATCCACGGCCTCCTCATCATCGGAAACGTCAAGTGAAAAGAGGCAATGACTAACGCCATCCAAAACGCCAAGAGACCACAAAAAGATTCGCTTTGGCCCCCCTCCTCCTCCTCTGGCATCATCTTCGAGGCGCTGAAGATGACGCAGCATTAACTCCCGTCTCCCGTGCTATGATTAGTCGTACCAAACTTTCCCAGGAGGGAAACGCGATTCAATTCGCCCAATGCCAAACTGATTCTCCTGTATCTCCTAACATGGAGATAGGAGATTACATGGAGATTCAGTTTGGATTTTCCAAGCTAAATCTGACTAGTTATCTGCCAGAGGAGTCACCCCCTACTGGCAGACAAAGACAACATCCATCTTTTAAACACAGTCTATGCGCCGAACTTAGGTATAGTGCCACTGTGAGCTAAATGCTAATGCCAGCATTCTAACATGCTCACACTGGCATACTGATGGTCAGTATAATATTTGTAATGTTCATGATGTTATTTTAGTGTGTTAGAAGTCCTGCTAGAAGTAGAACGACAGCACCTGGAAATGCCATCATAACTTATCGACTATTGCAGGTCCTTACTCTCAGGCCTCTGCAGATGATCCAGAATGCAGCCGCACATCTAGTTTAAAACCAGTAAGAACATCACATGTCACCCCGCTGTCCAGATCGCTTCACTGGCTTCCAGTTGCTGCCCACATAAAATTCAAAATTCTGACATTCGCATACAAAACTGCAATGAAAACGACTCCCTCCTACCTGGACTCTCTCATTCAGGTCTACACTGCTTCCCACTCTCTACGCTTTGCCAACAAAAGGTACCTGATTAAACCACTACAACAGGGCCGGCCAATAGCTAGACTCTTCTCCTTTGTGGTTGCCTGGTGGTGGAACGAATTATCAAACTCTGTTCTGTCTGCAGAGTCTCTCTCAGTCTTTAAAGAAAGACTAATCACCCAGCTCTTCCCTGAACACCTTTGCACTTAACAGGCTGCAAATATAAATAATTCCAATTACGTCTGCACTGCCTGTAGACATCAAGGTCCTATCGTCACACTTGAAATCGTTTTATGATTCTAATCTAGGTTGTTTTCTCCTGACTAGATCCTTGCTTGTGTTGTATTTACTCTCAGATGTGCTTTGGATAAAAGCGTCTGCTCAGTGAAATTGCAGAAATGTAGAACTCTTCTTCAGTGAATTCAAAAACATCAGGTGAATGTCTGACTGCTGCCACTTTGGCTTTAACTCAAGGTTTAAGTCACCTGCCTTTGTGCATGAAGGTAGCAGAGGTTCAAAGATCAATCGATTCAATGTCAAAATCGAAATTTGAAAGAATTCAATCAGCAAATCGCAAAGGTTGCAATTTAGGACATACACCATACCACGTGTCTGATCCAGGATTTACACTGTCATGTATATCGCCTTACAAATTCATGTTGTCCTCTATGTGTGACAGCCATGCTTCCCTGTCAGGCTGCTGCATACAGATTATTAATGCTGCTCCTGAGCCTTAAGTGATTAAGGTCAAGGTCGGGAGGACCGGAGTCTATCCCAGCTAACTCTGGGTGAAGGGAGCGGACACCCTGGACAGGTCACAAGTCTATCACCGACCTATAGGGCTGGCCCGAATAGTGGTTTCTGGCCTCCGAATATTCGGGCCCTATTAAAGACGAATATCTGGATATTCGTTCCGCCCCGTAACGGCCGACCGGGGGTGGTGCGGGGCGGCGGAGACGGCCCGAATATTCGGATCCATTCGTGTGGTTCGTGCTGCGGCACGGCAGCGGCGGCGGACACGGAGACGGCCCGAACAGTCGGATCCGTTCGTCTGGTCTCCCGGGTCCACATTTTGCCCTCGTTTAGTCTTTAGTTAAACTGAAGAATTCCCAAAAACCGGTCTTCAGCATCTTGTCTTGTGTTTATGCAACGAAGTGAAGCGTGGCTTCAGAGTCGGCAGCCACCTGCCCATTTGGGTGGTGTTTACAAACACGAATGGAGGAGCCGAAATGAGCCGAAGAACACGGCGGGATGAGCCGAAATGGGCCGAAGGCGCAGGGAAGAGACGAGCAATATTTTCGTCTGGTGGGAGGAGGGGGTGATCACATCGACATAGGTGTATATGTTATAGACATATGTGTATATGTTTATGTGATCACAGGACGAGATGAGCCGATGTGGGCCGAAGGCGGAGGGAAGACAGTAACGCTGTATATTTTTTCCGCCCGGTGACGTCCGACGGCGGGAGGGAGGGGAAGGGAGGGGGGGGGGGGGGGAATATTTGGATACCAAAATTAATATCCGGATAGCGCCGTAGTGAACGGATATTCGGATATTCGGGTCCAGCCCTACGACCTACACATAGAGAAACAATCACACTCACATTCACGCCTACAGGCAATTTAGAATTATATTATTGGCAAGATTTTGGACTGTGGGAGGAAGCTGGAGAACCTGGAGAAAACCCATGCAGGAAGAGCATGTTAACTCCATGCAGAAAGATCCTGGGAAGGCCGGGATGCGAACCAGGAATCTTCTAGCTGCAACTCAAAAGTGCTAGCCACCAAGCCACTGTGCAGCCGTAATAAATACATGTCAAAAGCAGTTATCTAATTTAATACAGTTAGGTTCTCATCCTCTTATTAGGATACTGAGCTGTTAATATTTTGATGGTGTCTTGTGAAAATGATCCATTCCATGTTTCAGTGAATACTGAACCAGAGCTGAAAAACTATATCACAAATCACATTTAATCTACAATACTAGTCAGAATTAATGCAGATATTTTGCCAAAATTGTTCAGCTAAAGCAAGCAGTGACCAGACAGCTCCTTCAACCTTCCACAGTTTTAAATCCAGATATTGTTCAGCAAGGTGAGGAGAAGACCAGCTGCAAGCCTGGCAATCACTCCCAAAAATGCAACTCACATATGTGGATACAGGTGTTTGGATGTGTCAAAGGCTTGGAGGCAATAAATAACATAAGAAAGATGATGTGTCTTATTCTTAACGACACCAAAGACTTAATATCTCCAGGTGATCTCTGAGAAATGTTAAAAATGTCAGGAAACAGTAGCCACTGACATGCACTCAGTGCCAGAATGACTTTTAAACTCAGAGATATGTAGTTTCATGCAAAAACTTCTGGAAAGGAACCTTTATGTAAGAGACCTAATCCTGCAATTCAACTAAATACTTTGATTGTGGTTTATTATAATTTCCCTTGATTTGTCTTCTGCAGTGTCTCAGCAGCATGCTTCATGCTTGACAAGCGTGAAAAAAGAATTAAGTGTTCGTAAAAATGTTACCACATTCAACAACACAAAAGGAGCAATTTGCAGCTTTTCACTTAGCAAACATGATGAGCCAAACGAGGACATATCCATCAGCAGGCTGCAAGCAACAAGTCTAACTGAAACATGGTGTGCTCAGTGAAAGGAACTAAAAGGGTCACAAACAACAAATCTGAAATAAAAGCACACAGTGGAAGTGAGCCAGCACAAAGAAACATGAGTTGTCTCCACATTTTCAAAACACGCATTCTGAGAATTTCAGGAGCTGGGAATAATGAAAACAAGTGCTTCATCATTCCGGAGCAAGGACCAAAAAACTAGCGGAGTGAGAGAGTGTGCATGTTCTCCCACTTTGCTTTCTCAGACCTCTTTCCTCATTAACGGTGGAACATGGTGGTTTCCGTTTCAAAACATGCTTGACAGGCAACGAAGGATCACTGAAACCCAATAGGTTCTACTCAGCACCTCAGCTTATTGCTGATTTAAAGCGTTACCGACCCACCGTAGTTCTGAATGGAACTGCACAGTATTGCCGGATGAAAAGGATCGGTTCAGGAAAGGCAAATGCAAAGAATCAAAAGTCTAGCTTTGACATTGTAAGCAACATCAAGAAAAAATAAATCTAAATTTGTTATTTTAAAGCCTAGTAATACTCATTATTTTCTGTTGTTGTTGTCAGTAAGTCCCATGAAAAACTAAAACCCACAAAGAATTGATTCACATAAGTGTCACATCAATCAGCCACAGTTATACTGTGTTTAAACTGCAGATTAGTTCAGTTCTACATTTCCACCTTGCTACTCTAAAAGATAAATCCATGCTAAACGTGTATTAATCCACAACTGAAAATAGTCCCGAAGAAATGCATTTAATATAGTTTGAACAACATTTTCTAAAAATTATTGTACTCGGCTGTTTAAAGAGACTAAAACATAGATTTTGAAATTGTGATGGGATTTCATGATAATAAAAATAACACCAGTTTTATCCTAAAGCCTGAGGTTTATTACTCCATCAGGAAATGCGGTAGAGTTAAGTGATGATCGGCGTACAACTGTCTGTCTCTCTGTTAGCAACATCACTCAAAAACAGACAAGCAGATTTGGATGAAATTTTCAGGGAAGGTCAGAAATGATACAAGGACAAAGTGATTAGAATTTCGAGGACTTATTCGTCGGAAATGATAGAGGGAACAATTGATTAAATTGTGGGGTTGTTTCCAAGTTCCATCAATTTCTGTCGTCTGCTAAATATTTAGGTCACGTGATTCCATATCTGCACATAGCGTCCACTTGCACAAGGTCATTTTGTTTGTGGGTACACGCATATGAAATGGCCACATTCTATGTTGCCATGATTTCTGATCATCAATAAGTAATAAACAAATGCTACCCAAAAAAATGCTGCATTTCAAAAAAAAAAAAAAAAAAAAAACTGCATTCCTAACAATACCATATGGGGGAATGAACATCTTTGTTCATTATCATCGTTTTATCATTATCATTACTATCATTATTACCTTTTTCCATATTGTGGGCAATCCTTCAATAATCTTTCAGCTTATATTCATTTAAGTGATCTGAGATTTCTGTTCCTCCTCTTGGTTCAATTTTCAGGCTTTAGCAAATCAATCAATCAATCAATCAATCAATCAATCAATCAACCCAAACAAGGAGTAAAAACTAAACTTAAGTTTGAGAATAATGGTCACAGGACATAAACCCCAGCCTCCTGGGTGATGGTCCAGTTGCTGACTTATGCCTCCTTCCTCCACTCCTACTTTATGTGGATATTATGTCTCTTTTGCACTGGAAGGCTGCATGGCAGGTCAGACAGAGAAGGGAGATGTTCAATTGTGTCTGCGTTGTGGACATTTTATTTTCTACTGAACCAACTACCATTAAAGAAGTTCTTTTATATTTGTGTCATAATATATATGAGTTATAGCTGATTTGTTGTTTTTCCAGTACAAAGAGATTTTGCTTTGCAGCATAAAAAAAGAGTGTGTCCCTACTATTCTTCTATAATTACCACTGCAATCTATATTTACTAAATTATTGCATGGTGGGAGCTGCTACTGTGGAATACAAGCTACGCCTTCAGAGTGAAATTAGCGTGAGTAGCCCATGAGCTCTTAAGCAGTCTGAGGTTTTACCTTTCCTTAATGCTTTCACAGCAGGATAGAGGGAAAGTTCCAGACATCCTGCCTCTCTACTTTTTGGTCAGGGAGTTCAGTTTGAGTAAAAAAGGGAAGACAAGTGAACAAAAGAAAATTGAAGGGGATAGGTAGTGAATTGTGAGTAGAACAATACAAGAATCTGGATAACGTCACTTTGAAATCCATCTTGCTCATACCTCCAGACTGATCTAGTATTCTGTTTCTGGCTCCTTCCTGTCATCACCCAGAAGTGAAATTTTACTAACAAGATTTAACACATTTTTCACATCCAGTTGTGAGCAAACAGGCATCAGGACACAATTTGTGACCATTTGTTTGCAGTTGCCAGGTTAAACATGAGCCACATATTAGTCTTATTTTATCTCCAGACAGAGATTTATAACAGTAGAGTGTACTTGCTAGAACTGTCCCAGCTTAAGGTTATTATCAAGGCTTTAGATTCCCAGCATGTAAGATCATATATGACTGACAGTAAATAGAGGAGAGCTTCAGCTGGTTTTCAAAATAAGTCATAAAAATGTACCCAGTGGTCTTGCAGGCCTGACTGAGGGCCGATAGAAATCATACTTGACCCCGTAGCAGTCACTCCCTTGTTTTTCATCTCAGGCTTGTTAGCAAATTGCTTCCTGTCAAAGCTATGGCATTTTCAGCTGAAATGTTTAGAAAAGGAAATGCTGCTGTGATTTTTGGAGATGGAAAGTTGCAGATTTGTAAATATAGAAACTGGCAGTTTGTTCTGGGCCTCTGAAACGACTCCACCCACAAATGTGACCTCTGGCTTCCTGAAATTCAAATGTTATCACCAACTATGTACTGTTCCCTTTCATTCATCACACTTTGTTCTTCAATGCAACAACATAAAAACTGAAGTAAGCTGTTGTGAGAACAAAGGAAAAAGAAGAAGCATTCATCATTAATAACACCTATCCAGAAAAATCTTAGTGGGGATCTCATACATAAATAAATTTGACTACTACAAATTTGAGAAAGTTGTTCTTGGTGGGGGGAGGAACAGGTCGCCTGTAAACAACCCATGGTTTTATAACTGGTCCAATCTAATGCAGACTGCTTGGTCTAACTTATTTATTGTGCAACCATAACAAAGGAGTCGTTGGTGTGGCTGCATTTTGTTCAAACAGATGGCCAAAAAATTTTGTGTAAACTTTACAAAGAGCAGTTTGTATATCACAGTATCAACAACCAACATGGATTATTGTCTAAAAACAGCAGGCTAATTCTCCTGTGTTATTACTCTGCCAAGTAACGTGGTGGAGGTATGTTACGATCGGCATACAGTTGTCTCTCTGTTGGTCTGTTAGTCTGTGTGCAACATTACTCAAAAACAGAATTACACATGTGGATTAAATTTTCAGGGAAGGTCAGAAATGACAAAAGCACCAACTGATTAGATTTTGGCAGTGATGCAGCTTATAGTCTGGATCCACGGATTTGTTAAAGATTTCTGTATCATTGGGAGATAGCGACATGGTGTCACTGTAACTATGACAACAAATGAATGCTCCATCAGCTGCCTGCTAACGATCACATGATTGCAATCCTACTACAAATTCACTGCGAACTTATCGGGATTTATCCGTCGGAAATCTTACAACTGAGCAGCCTTAGCAGAGCACTGCTTTCTCTGAGTGCTTTTCTTGTATTTCTCTTGTGTTTTTCTGATGGATTTACCATTTGATATAGTTATTTTTTCCCAGAAATCCTGAAAAAAAAAAAGGGCAGGTGACCAGGGGTCTGCTTCCAGTCTGTCATTTCATCGTTTCAGTAGAAATTACTCAATATGCTGTAAACACTAGCTTTTTATGTTTTATTACATTTCAATAAGTCAAGTAATGTTAGCAAGTGGAATACAGTCCAGATAAACTGGACAACATGTATGTTTTTTTATCCTCCACGACCAAACTCTTGTTTGAAGAGTAGGTATTGTTTAAATTTGGTGACTTCCATCTTGATAGCTGCTACAGTTTGGTCTCATTTAACAGCACCAGCTTAAATCCAAGATTAAATTAGAACCACACAATGAACCTCATGCAAGAAAATTTTCAATAAGAAAATTTCTTATGCTAATTGTCTCTCTCTCTCTTTTTTTTTTTTTTTTTTTAAAAATCGGAGAATGCTCCAAGTCAGATTCACCAAACTCTCTTCACTATATTTTGCCCCCTTCATGTCTGGTAACAAGCCGAACAAACTTTTAGGAACACTTTTAAATGTAATGCAGTCCAATACACCACCAACACTCAACATATTCTCAGTTATAAATATAAAATAGAATTTAGCACCTTTTTTTCCCAACATCAACAAAAACTGAGCAGATGGAAGCTTCATAAAAGTAGAATTTATGGTTGTAATGTTGTATTGTATTGCATTAGTTTTCACAAGTATACCAAAAAAAAGTGGCCTGTGAGTGTATCTGACTGCAGTTTATTGGAAAAACCTGTTTTTTGGTTCTTTTGGTAAATTAAGTCATTGAACTTCTCAATCATATTGGCATTCTCAGGGATAAAAAATACAATATTGCAATGCAAGAAGAAATGAGCGGGTGGCAGTTGAGCTTATCAGTTCAGTCATTTTGCATGATAACTTTCCACTGGGGGCCTGTCCCAGATGGCTGGCCAAAGCCCCCACCTCGTCTTTAGTGTGGCCTGTCTGCCCTGCACCTCTGGCATTTCCTGCGAGTAAAACGGGGAATGGGCAAAGCTGGCAACAAACACCCATTTTAATAATGGATACCAGATGAAGGGTGTGTATGTAGGTGTGCACATGCGGTCTATACTTGTGTGTGCAAATCCTGTAGTAAACCCTTTGTCACAGCTGTATCTCGACACAAATACACAACTTTCTCTTTCTAATAATACTGTAGGAACTTCAGCTTCACCATTTCCCCTCCCACTTTCTTGTACGTGCTCCTTGCCTTTCCACAACAAGATGAATCAAGCAACGACTCCATCCAGAGGTCTTTTATTTTTAGACATGGGGCAATCTCCAAGACGCAAGAGTTCATCCAATGTAAACACATTCTGGTACAAAGAGCACTTGTTTAGACATTCTTAACATTTTTGTAGAGCATAAACTCACCAAACTCTACCTAACTCAACATCTGCATGTGTATGCGCACATATTCTAAAGACTCCACCTAAAACGTTATATTTCCTCCAGATAAGCTCGCATGCATTTTAAAGGGAAAGTTCAGATTTTAAAGAGCCACTCATGTCTTTTCACATGTAAAGCAACACACATCTGATGCATAAATGCATTATTTTTTTGGCCTTTTTTTAGAAGAGGACAGTGGAGAGAGAGACAGGAAATGTGGGAAGAAGAACATGCAGCAAATGGCCGTAGGTCGGACTCGAATCCATCAAGTTGCGTCGGGGACTATAAGCCCTGTTTATGGGTCACCCACTCAACCAGTTGAGCTATCGGGCATCCACATAAATGCATTATATGCAAGTATTTTTTTCCCCTTCCCTTTTCAATCTTTAAGGTGGAACTTTTGAAAATAGTTATGACTCTTACCTTGACTTCACATTTCTTGTGGCAAGCTATGCGGCACACTAGAGGGAAAAGACAAAAACAGAAAATGAAATTAACTTCACAGTTCATAAAAATCTTCGCAGCATCATGGAGAAATCCAGACTACGTGGTGTAGGAATAAGCATGACATTGAGGAGTTGTCAAGGAGGCATGAAAAAGCAAAAAGTTCATTCAAATCCCACAGTTTGTTCTGCGGTCAAAGTCAAATATCATCTGCTGTTCGAAGGCCTGCCCAGTGTCAGCTTTGAGCTCTCGAGACTCTGGCTCCCTATCAAAGGCTTAATTCATTACTGTGAAGGACAAAACACTGTAAGTGATCCAACGTCCACGTGATTGGTTTAATTAACTTATGAACAGTGGAGCACCTGTGCAAACTAATTGTAAAATCAACTGTGGCATGTGGTGGTCTTTCTTTTGAAACATCTTGGATGAATGAAAATTTACACTATCAAACAAAGTTCTGTAGGTTCACAAATGTTCAAGAGATGCTTATCAAGATAGACCTCAAGCGCACATGATAAACAAACCATTGTGTCATCTTAAATTTAGCACACAATGTTTCTCCCAGACTAAACAACTTCCAGTGCGATGAATAATTAAAGATATTTTGCTATTATCTGTCACACACATATACAATGGGTCACCTCCAACTTCTCGTTCCTATTCTGACCATTTCTCTTGAGGCCTAGAGTCAGAATACTACAAGGCAATAAGGAATGAAATAACCAAAATTTTCAAAACAGATAGATTTTCTAACATACAATTTTACTGACTTTTGGATATATTCCATCTCCAAAATAACATAGGGCCCCATTTTAAAACATTTTAACCTTTATTCCCCCTCTTCTTTCTACATTTTGTTTTACAAGACCAATGTAATCATGAATTGTGTTTATATGCATGGCGATATGAGGCTTATCTCAGTTTTGATCATGTTCGAGTCATGGTATTCACACGCACCACAGAGAAATGGGGTTATTCATATACTCAAATACATGATAAATGTTACTACTACATGTTAGTGCTGTGTGAGTGTGCATAGTTTAATGGAATTTAAAGTCAGACCCACCCCTTGCTTGTCACGTCCAGTTTCAGTGGACCGAGATTGGGAATTCCACATTTCAAAATTGAGGCTTAGAAGTGGCAGTCCATTGGGTTAGATCAGTCATTTACAAACAGTCTATACTCTAGACTCATTTCTACTACAGGGGCTAATGTCTCGGGTCTTTGGAAGGCGACAAAGTTATGCTAGGTTTCTGGGAAATCTAATCAAACATGAATAAAGAAGTCATGTAGCAGCAGAATTTAGACATGTATTTTGCAGCTTCCCTTCTTTCCCTCTCTGTGGACTCCCATTGGGTCCACAATAAGGGTCAATAGGGGAGAGCACCTGGACCAGCGGCTCGTAAATTGTCAGATCCTCTCAAAGGACAGAGAACCAAAACACCGCTCAGTGTGCTGAGGCATAGGTTTTCCAAATAAAGGAAAGGGCTGTATGCTTTTACTGGAATGTTCTGCACCTTATGTAATGACTCATTCTGTCTCAAGCCACATTTTTCAAAGCAACTGTAATATCTATTGTGATTAGTTGTTAAGTCATTGATATGAATTTGGAAGGTGGCCAGTCCTGACAGTGTGTGATAGTGGAGATCATGTTTGTGTTACAGTGTGGAATGTCAGCAGCTCAGTGTTTGTCTGAACCTTATTCTTCCTGCAATATTCCTTGTTCATGATTTACAGTGTGCTTCTTAAACACAATCTTCTCTTTGATGTGTGTAAATTAATCATATAGCACAGTCCTCAAACCACATTTGGCATATATTGTGTATTGCAAAAAAATCTGTCATCTCAGTTCAGTGAAGACTAAAGTCTAAGTTAAATCAATGTTCCCTGATGTCTAACAGACAGTGCTGCTAATTTTGAAGACAGTATGATCATGTATAAAGATAAATTTAAATGCTGCATTTAAAAGCTATCACCTTTATTAAAAAATATGATGTACTGCTGCTACAGAGCTACTGTAGGAATTTTACAAATCAGCATCAGAAATGTACAGAGACAAGAGGAAAAAGCAAAGACTGGACAAAGTACACAGACACACACTTCAGCACACACAGTCTGCTGATAGCTAGCTTTTAGCTAACCTGTGTCCCCCAATAACGCTGCAGTCCCCTGTTGGTGAATGTGTAACAATGCTGTGGTTCACTGTTAGCAACTATTCAAATACACTGGCACACTCCAACACACAAAGTCTGCTTATAGCTAATGTATGTACAGTTGGTGAATAAATACAAACACTGCAGCAGCCAAAATCATGCAACTGCTGTCATACAAAAACTCCCTTTGCATTCCATCTGCTCATATATTTCTTTCTCACATTTGTGGCATTTCCCTTCAAAATATCGTCTGTCTAAATTTGTATTTTTCGTAACTTCTTCAGGACCTCAAAAAGCTCTTTGTACTGTTCAGAGTCAGAGGTCAAGTGCTCAGAGCAGTGAGGGGTCAAGCAACCAGCTACATTTATTAGCAACGTATCCTGAGGATTCTCTTTTCGTCTGTAGATTCTCAGTCACCCATGTCATGGTAATAGTAGGAACTTCAGTAGAAATCTACTGGATTTCTCTTGTAGATTCTTAAAGATGTTTCATCTGTCATAAGAGGTGTTCAGTCAGAACTGAAGAAGCCTCTTGGATGAGAGGTGAAATATCTTGAAGAACCTACCAGACTAGTCTTGTTGATTTCTACTGAAACTCCTACAGTTTTTCTCTTTTCCTTCCTTTACTGGAAGCTAGTAGCATCACTTACCATGTGGACCAGACTTGTATTTAGTTAACCCACATGCACCCACGGTTTACTTGGCTGACATGTCACTGGTAGAACTCTTCATTTATTGAAACCATATCAGGAATTAAAAAATGTTCACTGTAAAATGCACACAAGATGAAAAATGTGGAGTAACATCTACCTCAGTTGTGGAAAAAGTGTGCACATACTGAAACTAGAGAAAGTGAGAAGCATCCTTTTTCGAGCCAAATGTGTAATTACATCATGGTGCATTTACTTTCTATTTATGCACTTGCAGGGCTATATTTGCACTTACGGGGGGTAACATTTTAAAGTCATTTTGACTTCTTAATTAGAGGCTTTCAAATGTGGGTGGCACCGTGAAATCCTACCGGGATACACGCAGTCTCAAAAAAGGCTCGAGTTCCCAGAGTCAAACTGAACAGAGCTCTTCTCCAACCTGACCCACATGGTCAGTCATGGGGCACGGTGGACAAAAATAATGAAACGCGTTACTTTATACCGTTGACTCTCACAAAAACTATTCTCTCAACCCAACCCACAGAGGAGTCAGTAAACTTTCATCTAGGGCTGCAATTCATGTTTAATTTTGCTATTGAGAATTATACTATAAGTGATTCATTTTTAGCTGATTTATATTTGCTTTGTTGTTGAACCAGCAACGTAAAAGTCGAGCTAATTCTATAAGAAACAGACAGGTATCTCCCCACACGGTGTGTTTAGGAGAGGCCCTGGTGTTTTCCATTATGAGACATGATCTTGCTGATTTGTCATGAAATTCAAGGTTTCTGAGTAGTTTAAATGACTCTTAGACCTTAATAGCTTTAAAGTTACTATTGAAATAGCTCTCCATCAGTGCAGTTTAGCAGCTAGGTTGGAGTATTTGACCGAATCACATAGAAGTGTCCTTCAGTTTCAACTTTAAAGACAACATATTGCAGATAAGAATCCTTGGTGTTTAAAAAATGTATACATATACATCTACAATCTCAAGACAAATCAAAAGATCTGATTGTTATCAGGCCAATAAATGGTTGCTATCAGTTGTCATCACTGCCATACTTAAGGTTCACATTGGGCAAACTGCATCTACTACTAGGTGAGAAGGTGCAAAGATAAAGTTTAAATAATTAACCAAGATAAAAAATGCTCAAATTACAGTTGAATGGTGTCTAGACTAGTGTCTACTACACGTGAGAATGTCTGTACCCTGAGGCCTGCACAAAGTATTTCTGACATACTGTGACATGGAGTAAGTGGCGTAGAATGTTCCTGTATATGTGAAATTCAAACACAATTTTCTGTTTGCCTGATAAGTGTGAAAGCCATGTGTCTGCGCATCAGGACGAGGTCCAGCATGGCTCTCAGCACGTGAGTCCCCAGTAAACAACGCTCTCCTGGGCCACATGGCAAGAAGCAGGACTTCCATATTGGGTGTGAAAGTGGCGAGCCCAGAGAACGCGGGCTAGGCTTTACCTTGTTAGGAAGTTGGAGCTTTGGAGAATAAACAGAGCAGAAATGTTCCTGGTGGAGGGAGGGGAGGGAGGGAGAGGGGAGGAAAGCAACCCGGTGATGAGGAGGGATGGAGGATGAGGAGAGAAAGGGAGATGCCAGAAGAGAAAAGAGAAGATATTGGAGGAAAGGACATCTGTGGAAAAGACGAAAAATAGAGTGTTGGGGGTGGAATTTAGGGGAAGTGAGAGAACGGCAGGGACGGGGGTTGGTCAGAATGAGGACGTGATGAGGACTGTGGAACACCAGTTGCTATCTGACTCTGAGTCTGCGGTATGCTATGCAACACTGGAGGGAGGGGGGTTATAAAGGGGTAGGGGTGGATGACTGAGGCTGGGTGGTTTCCTTCCCCTGGTCCCTTGAACAGAACGTGGACTCCCTCAGGGCTGGGCTGGACCCCTTACAACACAGAACACAATCAGAGGGCAGGGGCCGGAGAATTTCCTCTTCCTCCCCCTCCTCACTCTCACTCTCTCCATCCCTCTTTATTCCTTTTTTACTTCCTCTCATGCACAGTCGCAAACACGTGAGCACCAGCACGTGTACATACCGTGTACTAACATACACAGTGCGGTAATGTGGACAGACGCATACCAAATATTTAACTAATGACTGAATGATTGATGCCTCTTTTTATATACCGTAGATAGAAGTTACATGTGACTCTGTAGATAGCAATACGAATATCGTGGTAGCTACAAAAAAAATCTGTTTACTTTATATAATTGTGATTATTTTGTTTGAGAGACTTGTTTTTAGCCTTTTTGATAGGACAGCAGTGAGAGAGAGACAGGAAAGTGGGGAGAAGACTGGGGGAAGGACCTACAGCAAAGGGCCCTGAGCTGGATTCGAACTCATGACCGCTGCATCGATAGTCCCCGTTTATGGGTCCCCCGCTCAACCATATCAAAATTCCCAGGTCATAGCATGTGTCATCTAATATTCTACATATTTTACGTCCATTGATCATCAACAGCATTACTTAGAGGTGAAGTGAATAACATTGTTCTGTTGGAAAACACTGGGTCCTGGTATTCATGTGGATTCTACTTTGGCAAGTACCACCCACTTAAACAGTAGTGCAGACCAAGCACACCTCCCTCCATAGCAATGACAAGCAGGACAATGCACCCTGCCACACCGCCAATCTGTGCAGGAACAGCTTGAGAAACAATGATCCCAAGACATTGAAATTGGCCTCCAAGTTAAGCAGAACTAATCCAGATCCAGCATCTGCACAATGTGCAAGAACGAGCCTGATCCATAGAGACCTCACCCTGCAGCACCTCAGGGATCCACTGCCTATGTCCTGGTGCCAGACACCACAGGACACCCCCAGAGGTCCTGTGTCCACGCCCCGATAATCAGACGATGACCTTCATAATATTAGGAAGGTTTTAATGATGTGGCTGATCAGTGAATCATATCATTTTTCTAACCAAAACCCACAATACCTTGATCTTTTAAGTACTGTGTTTTATCTAGAGTCTGGCTTCCATAATAGCCTGACATGTTCCTTTATTATGAGAAAAACAAGCAGTGGCACTAGTTTATTTTGACTTTATTCTCTATAAACAGTCATGCTGCTGTCAATACTCTCGAGTACATCAAGCAGTCATTAATATACGGCTATAAATACCCTGTAAAATAAATTTGGAATCTCATGTGCATATACTACAAATACATATAACTATTCTAGAAAATGATTTCACCTGTCAGGTTCCGGGTTTGGATTAGCTGGTTGGTTAGAATCTTACTGTGAGGAGCTGCCATGTTCTCCCTGTGCTTATGTGGGTTTCCTCTAGGTGCTCCAGTCTGCTTCTACAGTCCAAAGACAAGCATGTTATATGAACTGGTGATTGTAAAATGGACAGGCTTGTGTGCACGGTCGCTTGTATGTTTTGCGTTAGCCTCATCATCGACTGGCAACATATTCAGAGTGTGCCCCGCCCAATGTCAGCTAGGATAGGCTCCAGCATGCTGTGACATTCTGCAGGGGAAAGCAGGTCGAGCTAATTCATGGATGGAGTATTTAATCAACTAACATGTTTTCTGTTGTGGTGTTTGACAGTAAGGAACACCAGCCTCATTCTCTTACCTCCATCTGAAGCTTGTAAACAGCCAGCGTGTGTCTGAATCAGCACCTCTGCGTTACTTTACCTGGAAAAATCTCTACACGGTGATTCAAAGCCACACAAAGTAGTGACCGTGGGTTTTTGAAATCAATCTAAACAATAATGCTGCTGTTGTTGGCTACTGAATGACATCCTGAGTCTGTATGTGCACCAACCTACTTTGGTGTTAAAAAGTGAAATAGCATTTGGACTCATGTAGTAAGAGGACAGACCATTATGTTCGAGCAAGAACAATAAAGTGACTAGACACATGATGGAAGTAAATCTTCTGTCGTTGCAAACACTTGAAAATATGTGGCTGATTTCATCATTTTACAACAACAGATACCTGATCCATGTGTAATGTACTGTAGCAATCTGACAAGCTAACCACATAATCAACAGAGTGAGAATGCTGAGAAAACTTTTTTCAGACTCATGCCGACACAAACACTCCATTCAATACTCCGCGTGGTATGCTCTGCTGTGCACATGCTGCAGTTTCTATGTACAGAAGTATTATTGTTAGTAATTATCAACACTCACTCATCACTATCCATCATTTGACTCACATAGGGGTGTCATCGTTCAGCCCACACGTTTTCCCCATCTAAAATCTGCCTGCATTAGGTTTCTGTGGGCAAAGCTCCACCTTCACCCAGCTGCTGAGGCTTTCTTTCCATGGGAGATCCCCCAAAACACTGCAGGGAAGTAGAATAAACCCTGAGCCAGAGTTCCCATGGAATCGTTTTGTGTACTCAGATCTGTGGCATCTGTTTGCTTCGTCCTGACAAAACATAACTTCTGTTTGTTTACCTTTCTGTCTGGTTTTGTGTGTGTCACCGTGAGTATTAGTCTGACTTTGTTTTGTTGAAACAGCTGTTTCCCCTGATACAACATGCAGCTAGCTACAAAAAACAGAACCTGAGTATGTGAATACAACAAAAAAAAACCTGGCAAATGTGGATTTAACGATTTGCACAAGCTATGGTGTGAGGTTCGGTGCAGAAAATTGGAAAAAAATGTAACTGGAAAGACAGCAACAGATGTGGTCTGCACAGATGGATGAGCATAGGCCAATAGAAACAAATGGCTCTGCTGCCACCTAGTGGTTGTGGATCCTCAATCTGTTACGCATTTTACCAAATGTTATAACTTTTGACTACTGTCTCATGATTCCAAACACAGTTCTGCTACCCAGCAGCATTTAAAATGAATAAATAGGAGTAATAAATTTCAAAATACATCAAAATAAACATGTTAAATAATATGTTCAAAAGCTGAGAATGAACTTAATGAATTAATCTGAACTTTTGAGTCAACATGGATAAAAATTTTGTACAAAGCGCAGAAAAGACATCAATGGCAACAGAACATATTGCATCTGCTGAGAAAACTCATATGGCATGGGTTAGAAGCTCCACGTTGCAGCGGATCTTCTCAATCATGTTTTGTCACAAAAATCATGGCATTGTTTGAAATAACATTCTTAAACGTGAAATTCTGAAAATATCAAGTGACATCGAAGTTGCAACTTTGCTTTTTTTCTATGAGGTTCACTTAAAATGGTGAGCATATATACTATATCTTCTCTTCGTGTGTTGCATGATAATCGACATCACGAAAACACAGTATGTTCTGTATGTGTAAATTTATCATCTCTTTTTGTGTTTGAATGGTTCTTCTTAGCTTTAGTAGCAAAAAGACAACCAGCTAACATACCGGCAATTTTGTTTCCAACTAAATAAGTCAGGTAACACAGACAGATTAGAAGAAATTAAGCAATTAGTAGAGCAGCCTTTTACTATGGAATGTGCATGGATCTTCAGCCAGAGAGACCAGATTCTAAAATTTTACTTCTTTCAGCAGACGGGAGCTGAACACAAGAAGACCTCGTTTCTCACCTTTATCCTTATCTTATTAGCATACAGTGGATATACTGTACATCTTGACTGTCAGAAATATGTGAAATATGTTTCATTTTTCTAAAAAAATAAACAGCATTGAGTATTGCTGCAGGGTTTCTGGTAAATATATAATAGCACAGTGTGAGGAAACTCTAATCTGCATTAAAATGGTCAAATTATGTGATGATAATACAACTTGCGATGAATGAACAAACATTGAAATGTGTATATAAGCTATGCATTTCTTTCTGACTTTATAGATACACTCCAAACTCTTTTAAAGATACAGACAAAAAGTACAGACTAAAGAAATTAAATAAATTACACTACTGTTCAAAAGTTTGGGGTCAGCCTTAGAAATGTCCTCATTTTTGAAAGAACAGCAGTCTTTTCAACAAAGATAACATTAATCTGAAACACAGTCTAGACATTGTTAATGTGGTAAATGACTGTTCTAGCTGAAAACGACTGACTTTTAATCGAATATCTACACAGGGGTTCAGAGGAACATTTCCAGAAACCATCACTCCTGTGTCCTAATGCTACATTGTGCTAGCTAATCATGTTGAAAGGCTAACTGATGATTAGAAAACTCTTATGCAATTCTCCTAGTACATGAAAAAAATAGTGATTATCTATGGAAAACATGAAATTGCTTGGTTGACCCCAAATCTTTGAACAGTTGTGTGTCATCAATGTCCATCCATCCATCCATCATCTATATACCGCTTAATCCTCATTAGGGTCATGTATCGTCAATGTACTTTCATTAAATAAAATACCTAACTAACTAAAAGGAACATTTATTAAAGAAACTGCAACCATAAGAAGTTAAAGTTTGTGGGAGGAAGCTGGAGTACCTGGAGAAAATCCACACATGCACAGGGAAAACGTGAATTCCATGCAGAAAGATGCCGAGAAGGTGAGGACGTAAACCAGGAATCTTCTAGCTGGAAGGCAACAGTGCTAACCACAAATCCACTGTTCAGCACACAGAGACTACAGAATCTGAACAAATCAAATAAATATTAAATAATTTAAAAAATTAAATAAATCTGTCTTGAAGTTACTTATGTGGAGCTGAACGACAGGTTCAGGTGTGAGCTGTACATTTGTAATGTTTGAGCTCATCCAGCAGGTGGCACTGTAGCTGCATCAACAGCTCTGGTGCAGCCATGGTGGAGACTGTGTTCTGTGTCAAACCTTCACTAACTTCTGCACGACACAATGTATGCATGTTATCCAACAGTGAAACTAAACCGTGAAGAGATGTTAAAAGTCAGAAGATGAAACTGAATAAATCTGACAGCACAATGAGACTCTGCACTGCTGACAACATTCAAGAAAAGTCATTGTCCAGTCAGTTTCCTAGAGTGTTTAGTGTAATGATTCTGGATTGAGACAGTCACTATCATTTTCAGGAAACCCACTGTCTTAGTTCATCTGTCTGCTCCTCTTATTAGACTAATGACTTCTGCCAAACCAAGGAGTTACTGTTAGTTCAATATTTGACCATATCTGTCTATCGGTCTAGATCAAATGTCTCTTTGTCAGCTCCAGTTGGCACAAAATGTTGCTGCCCAGCTTCCAACAGGGACAAAGAAAGGGGAGAACATCACTCCAGTTTTAGCCTCATTCCACGGGCTTCCGGTCTACCTCAGAATTCTTTTTAAGATTGTATTGCTTGTTTTTAAGGTGGTAAATGGGTTGGCAAATTCTTATTTATCTGAGCTTTTACAGGTCCATGCTCCAGTTCTATCGCTGAGGTTGGCCAATCAGATGGTCTTTAAAGTCTGCAGATCCAGACTCAGAAACAGAGGCGACTGGGCCTTTTGTGTGGCTGCACTGAGTCTGTGGAATCACTTACCTGTTCAAATCAGAACCGATCGGTCTCTTGATACCTTCAAGTACCAACTGCGGACACATATGTACTCTGGCTTTTCACTATAGGTGAGCGCTGACACCTTGACATATGGCATTGTTTATCTTGCTCTGTGTAGTTCCTCACAGATGAGGTCTTATTTTCTATTTTGAACTGTAAAGCACTTTGGTCATCCTTGGTTGTTTTTTAAACGTGCTATATAAATAAAGTCGACTTGACTTGATATGAACTTGGCTGCCAAATAAGCAATCAAAGTACTTTTACATGCTGTTCTAACACATTTTCACAGCATAAGAATGCCTTTGCATCAGTCTCAATACTGAAGCTCTATATGCAGCCAGTTCTCTGTGCGTGTGTGTTTTTACCCTCATTGGAGTTTGCTGCATACCAGCTGTGTGAGCTAAGCAGTCAAGAACAGAGCTGTGATAACCTTCACTCTCCCTCAGTCACACTCACACACCTGCTATTGTAGTCTGTCTAGCCGCTCTTTGAAGATCTGTGGATCCCCAGAGGCCGGCGGTGTGGTCGGGACAAACCACAGCAAAGCTACAGCCTGCACAGCGAATCTTTGCAGGTTTGTTTAAAGGTGGTTTTTAATGTTTTCTTCAAGCTTTAATGAGCATTGATACAAGGCTAAATGAAGCAGCTGTGAGAGACAGAAGGAAGACTCTAAACTTTTGTAATTACTGTCAATTTAGGGGAGAACTTTCAGACAAAACACTTATAAATAAAAAATAAAGTGACTTCATATCGACTGGTCTCCCGGTTGTACTTTACCTTTAAAGGGCACAGCAGCAGTCTATTGTCCTGCCCCCGCACACAAACTGCTCTACAGTGAAAGAATATAAAAGCCAGTTCCTGCCCTCAGGGCCTATTCTCCAAAAATAACACACACACACACACACACACACACACACACACACACACACACACACACACACACACACACACACACACACACACACACACACACACACACACACACACACACACACACACACACACACACACACACACACACACACACACACACACACACACACACACACACACACACACGGCCTTTTTTGTTTTTTCTATTTTACTGGAAAACAGCAGTCGTGACCTGCGTCAACATGCTATTGTCAAAGTAACTAACACCTTGTATCCTGGCAACCGCTGAAGAGACAGGAAGTCAGCGAGCTCCTGTCATTAGGAGACCATGTGACTGGAGTCTATTAGTAAACAAGAGCAGCAGAGGGAGGAACTGTGGGCCTGACAAGAGTGGATCTGGCACAACTTCACTCTGAACAACCACCTAAAACACCCTCTCTAATAGACTCACTTTCTGGCACAAAGTGAGATGAGAAAGTCAAAACTATCCGTCGGGTGAGTCTTGCAAAAAACAGGAAAAATCTGTCAACCAGCAACTTAAGCTCACAAAACAGCTTGAAAATGTTTGTACAGAGTTTGGCAAACTGTTGAGCAAAGTCAAGCTGGCTGTTCCATCGGTTCTCAGACTTTTTGCAAAGCACATATTACGTACATATTAGCGTACAGAATTGAGTATGGTATTAACCATCTTACCCAACAAGAGAACTCGTAAGCATACTTCCCAAAACATCAATTTTTTGAAGAGCGCAGTACAGAAATTCAGTACTACAGTGCTGTAAAGTTAGAGGACCACTGTTGGACAGATTTGGCACTAAAGTCGGCAGTGTATGTCAAACTCAAAAATGCCACATCCTAGCCCACTGTTTAACCTGATTACCACTGCTTTGTAACGTTGGCCCACTGCAAATATAGCAAGCCAATTACACTAGATATGTATCTGTAGACATCAGTTCTCCTTCATCAAAAACAACCTTTCAGATATTCTTCAGAGGGCAAATCTCACTACTATTACCATTCTTTCTTTCTTTTTCCTTTTTCAGTCCTTATTTAATCAGGTTGGTCCCGTTGAGATACAATGACCTCTTTTTCAAGGGAAGCCTAAGAGACATTAAAATTGCAGCAATTAAAACAGACAACACCAACTCGGATAACAAAATAATAAAATGCATGCTAGATATAAGCAACAGGATTAAGAATTTACATTAAAACAACAGCAGCTATGATAAGTAGCTGCTACAAAACCTCTCATAGGGTTCTTAAAAGTTCCAGCGGTGATGAGTTCCTTTAGATTCAGTGTGTTCTACAGTGAGTTGCAGGAGGCAGGGGCAGAGCACTTAAAACCGTGCTTCATAAATTCAGAATGAACCTTAGGCACGTTTAAGTACAAATCATTGAAACGTAAACAGTAATTGCTGTGGGTTATAGAAATGTAGTCACATAAATATTAGGGGAGTAGACCTAGGATTGCTCATGTGTTTCTCATTACAGATATCTACAGTTCATTCATTCATTCATCGCATGAAAAACAGCATCAGGCAAAACAATTCAGACCAGTCAAAATGACATTTAAGACATCTGCAGCTATTACTTGTGATACAGTCACTAATGGCCGTTTGACAAGAGAGAATGATGTTATGGATATCTGACTCATCACAGTCAAAATGACCATTAGTCAGAATGACATTTTTATAAAAAATGTATATATTTCTGTCTTAAAGATTATAACATCCTCAGTGTTATGTTTTCAGACACTCTTTCAGAGGAACACAAGAGACTGCACAAAAGTCTTCTAAGCCTGCACTCTCAATGTGTACCTTCAGAAACATTCCTTCTAAAATACTGTACAATGCACAATACTGGACTCCACTGCCTTCTACTCCTCCATCTCTTCACCCTTTGACCTTGCACTCCATTTTTGTAGTTGCTTAGAGTTTTAACAAAATAGGAATTTAATGAGTCATAGGACAGGAGGACAGAGTGAGAAAGAGAAAACCAGAGAGTAGTTGACGTCTGCTGTCTGAGCACGAGTCTCCTATTCACGTTGTGTCGTCCTCGTAAATCTGTCCCACCCACACAGACACACACATAGACACACAAAGACACGCAGACACTGCATTTTCCTCGTACACATGACCAAACCCAGATCCAGCTAGAGGAAGAGAATTACACCGAGATAAATTGAATCAAAATACAGTTCAGAGCCGTCTTGTCATGGCGGTTTATTCCTCTTATAAATCAGCTCCTTCAGACGACAGTCCCAGGTGCTGTCCTGTGTCAGTTTATGAGAACACTTAAGTGACTGTGTGCACACACAACTGAGTGCCATTTAGCCTGGACAAATTGATGGCAGCAGCTATTATAATTTGTAGAAACGTTACCAAGGTAGAAATACATTGTCATTCAAAAATGTGGAGTCACAAAGAAGCAGTTTTTTTTAATGAAGATATCATTAAATTAATCAGAAATACAGTTTAGACATTGTTAATGTGGTAAATGACTATTCTAGCTGGAAACATAATTTTTAATGGAATATCTCCATAGGGGTACAGAGGAACATTTCCAGCAACCATCACTCCTGTGTTCTAATGCTACATTGTGTTAATTGATGCTATTTGATGAATAAAAAAAACCTTGTTCAGTTATGATACCACATGAATAAAAGTGTGAGTTTTCATGGAAAACGTGAAATTGCCTGGGTGACCCCAAACTTTTGAACAGTAGTGTGTTTCACAATGTAACAAATCTTTTTCCGGGAAGGAAATGGTCTTTTAATCAACTGCTCCTTACTTTACTGTGCAGTAATTATTTTCCTATTTAGTACGAAAGGGAGTAAGATTTATTTTCATAGCTTGCACAGCCTGTCTTCATAAATGCTGCTTATAGTTCACACTGGTTCATTTGTGTTCTTTCGGCTGCAAGGCACCGGATACAGATTTGCTTCAGCAAAATACGGCATCGTGTGCAGACTGTGAAACTAAAAGGCTAATGTCATGAGTTAATGACGTACTTATCCCAACGTACAACAACAACATCTGGATTCACACCTTAGATCACAGAGTGAAGTGTAGAGTAAATGCAGGTGTTGAGCTGCACTGATTTTATAAGCCTTTCTTTATCCAGAAAAGGTGCACTGTACCAACATCATCTTTTCCTGCTACATCTTGCAGAGTAGACACAGTGACACCTAGTAGAGCAGCTCCACCAGAACATTTTCAGGCTGTCCAAAATGAGCACAGGCTGGTGCACGGCATATCGTGAATCTGTCAGGTTCAGCCTTTAAGGGGCTGAAAAGAAACCAACTTAGAGAAAATGCTGATGTTTTCCTAAGCTACATCAAGCTGTCCTATGTCATGTTTGGGAAGCTACAAGCTAAATATTCCCCCATGGAGTGCCAAACCACACATCCAGTCATTTCCGCATGGTTTCATTTGACGTTATCTGTGTGAAAACAGACATTTCCACTGCAGCATGATGTGCCCAGCTCACCGAGGTCATATATTCTTCAGTTTTGCTTTAACTCAGTCGGAGCACCAGATGGGAAAAGTTTCCAGCATCCGAACTGTTCAGAAAACGGCGACCACATTAAAGTCTAGTATTAAATCTCAGTTACTTTCCTGCAATTGTTTGATGTTTCATATTATACTTCTGTTGCACTCAAGTGGCATCTGTGTAGGCTTAAAACACAATAGAAGCATAAAATCCTGCTCCACACTGGGACCCTGCTGAGGTTACGCACAGTACATTAAATCAAAGTAACAGAGACGTCCTCCTTTAATGTTTTCATCTCTGTTTGATTAAAGAAGATTCCTTTGATCAAACTATGCAAATCACTCAGCAGTCTGTCAACTACACTGACTCTTTAGTAAACACCATTTAGGAAATTGAGAAGCTGTTAACCTTTAGCCTCCCTGGAGCTTCTTCTGCTCTGCTGCCACCTCACTGAGAACCTCGACACAGAGATGACCCCGGCTAACCTCTGGTCTCCTCTCATTTAGACCACTGATGGATGTTGTAACTGATATTGCCTTCATTGTCTCAGCAGTTATTGTAAAACCCTGTTGTAAGTAATCAAGGAGAGCTCTGATTGCAGTTCAACTTGATCTAAATTACACTGCTTGTTCTAGTTTTATGCAGTAACTTTTAACACATAGCCAGTGAGTCAACCAAAGGACTAAAGTCAACTTTCAAACCAATTGAACATGAAAATCAGACTCTGAAAAGTGTCTCTTAACAAAACAGGAAGGATGTGACAAGATCTGACAGTCTTAACTACAAAACACAACTGACTGAGGTGCTACATTTCAATTCTGCAGCTCAAAGAGACAACAGAAGACTTCAGAATAAGAATCTAATGTAGGTTTTTGCACTGACGCATCTGCCAGGGAACATTTACAGACCCTGCATTGCCCATTTTATTATCAGTGCTTTCTGTAATTTAATAACAAAGTTAGAGAAATTGATTAGCTTCATGCAGAGTTTCTTCACAATCAAGACTTTGTGAGCCAATGTAATTGTCAATTAGAGTTTTCAGTGTGGAAGAACTTTTTCACAATCGACAACTAAATGCCTCATGTGACAGTTAAAGTTGTCAGGATTTGTCCTACATGGTGATTGTGGCTAAAAGAATCAGTACATCACAACAGCCCAACTCAAGGTAATAGCATTCTTAAAACCGGTCCAGCTGTGACCAGCTACACTATTCTGGGATATATTGGGTTGTTTTTCTCTGCAAGAACTTGGGGCAGGTATGAGGTGGAGCAAATGTTAACAGGAATGGCCCCCGAATCTTTCCTTTCAGCCTTTGTTTCCTTTGTGGTGTGGGATCTGACAGCTTCAACCACAACCTCAACTCAGAGTGCAACAAAACAGTAACAAATTGTAGTTGCTAGTGTAACTTCCGTAGTATGGGCACACAGGATTAAAACAATGGAGGCTTGTTGTGTTAGCCTGTGTGGTGAATTTTACACTGCTGATGGGGATGAGGAGATTAACGGTAATAACGAGTACATCAAGAAACCTAAAAAAAAAAAAAAGTTCTACTTGTTGCTCCAACTAATCAGTTTGGAGTCTAGACCTGAAGTTTTTCAGTACCTACTTCAAAGTAGATACATTTTTCACCCTCAAAAACAGCCTTGAATGAGGTCCTACAGGGGCAGTACCTGCAGGTGGAGCACACACAGTTTCGACTAGTCTTAAACAGTTTGTAACTTCCAGCAGTGGAAAACGGCTTACAGTGTTTTCATCATTAAGCAAAGAAAGAACAGATCAACAGATTCTATGATCCTGATCTGAACAAGAGGGTGAAAGCAATTTCAGTAGCTAAGAAGTCGCATCACCTTTGAAATGCTCTTTATTCTAAACATCAGTAAGTGAACCCATAACTGCAATGTTGGGACTCAGATGAACTTCAGTTGAGTGCTATGCTCATCTTAGTACAAAACTAGCCTTTATAAGCAACGCACACAGGATTAATAGTTTAGTTCCCTATTATTTACAACACAGATTAGGATGCCAATGTTGTTCTTGTTCAGCACTAAGTTCTAAAACTACTTATTCAGTCCATAATAATCATGACTCATTGTACTCGGCTCACTTTGACTACTGGGTAAATGAAAATGTGTTGGCACATGTTCGAAACACCTCAGGTTTCAAGCTGGTTTCACCTCCGAGGTGGTCAGCAATGCTGTCACTGGATACTCAGGTATGTCAGCAAGTTGAGAAGTCATACCAGTGGAGATCAGCAAAAAACAGATTACTCTGAGATTAAATAAAAATGACTGTGAGTTTGGGACCACCACATTTGCTACAGTGAGTTTCAGGACAGGTGACTGACCTCTGCAGATGAGTCCGTCCTGGATGATGGTCTGCTTACAGACGCTGCAGTGCTTGGTCTTCTTGAAAGTCTTCACCCGAAACGTATGGGAATGAAGAGCCTCCACCTCCTCTGGCTGCAGAGGAAAACAACAACACGAGACAAAAGAGGAGGAATGTTAGTGTTAGAACTCTGTGGACTTCAACGAGTCCAGGTGGCATGAGTCATTTGGTGAGGTGGAATTTCTGAGTGCAGGTGTCCTAAAAGAAATGTCATTCTTCCTAACCAATTCATTTCATAAAATAGGCCATATGCAATATTTGCAAGCAGCATTTGGAAACTTGCATATCATAAACCACACATTTAAATAATTACACTAATGTCAGGAGCAAGCCCTTGCCCTTACATCACATTCAAAAGCCAAATGAAAACAGAGAACACACTAATCTCTGCTGTTTATCTTTCTTTTACCCTCCTTCCCCCTCCCAACTTTTGACCTGTCGTCTCATTTCCCTCCAAGCAGGTGTGTTATGCAACACCCCAGAGTGCCTGCTGTTTATTCTCTACTGTATTCCGTCTACCACCCAGTCTGTTTCCTGTCTGCTTTGTAAACTTAAGCCATGCAGGAGAGCAAACACAAAGTCAGGCTTTGGAAATGTGACTGTTTCCTGCAGTGTCTTTATGAGAAACCTGCATCATGTTTCCACCTCCCCTAATGTCCTTCCATGGGGAAATGTGACATCATTTTGTGGTATATTTGCTCAGCTGGTCTCAGCTTTTGCTCTGAGGTTCAGCTCACTGGGAGGAATGGCCTCATGAATCCCCCTGTAATCCAGGCAGCCTTAACATATTTTTAGATTACAGCGATTATATCATAAATGACTTCATCACAACAGCGTTAGAAATGGTGGAATGGCATTCTACATAACCTATAATTACCAATTAGCAAAACTGGAGCCAAAATTGGCGAAATATAGGACAGAAAAAAAATTGCACAGTAATATATTGCATATACACAAACAACATAGTAATATATAGTAACTGGTCTATGCAAAATGAACTAGAATGTACAATTGAATCTTAATTTCCATATGTTTGTGTGCTTCTACGTGTACATGGCTGTAAGTCTTTGATGTACCTAAATGCTCTGAATCGATACATGTTCTGTTCAAGGATTAAAGAGAGAAAATGGATGTGTTTTCAAGGCAGGAAGTGCCCGTTAACATGACGTCCAGCCATGAGGCTTCCATTAAGTGTGTGTGCAGGCTGGACAGGGCTAAAAGTGGCCATGTGGTTGGCATATTGGGGGGCTTTGCACAAGAATTTTCATATGGGAAGACCATAGATTTATCAGGCTTGGTAAGAGAAGTGAGTGGTTCCCTCTCTGAAGGAATCCCCAGATTGCCGACCGCTGTAACCTTACAACCACTAATGACACCTCATTTTTTTCTTTCAAAGTTTTCGTCACTACTAAAAAGGCGACGCGTTGGAAAAGCAGTTCAGAGGGTGCAATTACAGCAAAGAACTAAATTATAAACCAGACTGAGAATGTGTTGGACTGGGCCTACTTTGTGCCGTCTTTCTTCCCATCAGATTGTCCTCACTGTATTAGCAGAGGGAAGCGACTTACCAGATAGAAAGCACCCTGGTGGTTCTTATGATGTCTTATTTCCAGGCAGTGGAGAATTTAGTCAATGTGTGACCTTTAGATGGTTACTGTCTGACTGAAGTACATTTTATTACAACGGTGACATTAACTGGTCATCTTGTGACAGCAGTCATGATAGGAACACTATTGAAGCTTGGGGACACATCAAATATAACTGAATGCACAGATGCTTTCCAGACAGGGAGATGTTAACAAAACACACGACTGAGTTGCACCATAGGTTTTGGAGCTTGACATGATCTGAATGGATTTCCTACATCATCATCTAACCATCACATGACATACACTCCAACCAGTACACTCTCTTTATAGGGGCACCTCAGCAACTAGCAAGTAATAATGTACTCCCAAAAAGTTTGGTGCTTGCATGAATACAGATACAGAAAAACAATTGTCAAATTTGATGCAGCAGACACACAAATATTCCAACAATTAGTCCCTGATGCAACTCCAAAAACACTGGATCCTTCATTTCAATAATGCAGCACAAAAGTCCTTCATTAGATTACCCTGACTGGTACATTAACAATAGACACATTTTATCTGCAAGCCTTATCTAAAGTAAATGTTCAGAAGATCCCAAACATCTGTAACGGATCTGACACACAATGAAGATGTTTCATTAGAACCACGCTAAGAGTCTAGAACCACTTAGAAAAAGCACGGCTAAAGTCTCATGTCAGGACATTAACATGCTCCCAGTGATCTTTGTTTGATTGGCATAACACAGAGTACAGATGAAGTTGATGGGAATCCTACAGGTTTTTCAGTTATTTGGTAATAAACTGAAGTACTGAAAGAATAAAACGTGAGGTCTCAGTGATTGGACTAGCTGGGCACCATGGATGTCTGTGAATGAATGTCATGGTAATCCATTCAGTGAAAACCTGTCAACCCCAGGGTGACACTAGAGGATATGTCAGCTTCAATAAAAGATTGTTCTGCAAGAAGATGATTTTTACCATCAGTTCATTCTTGTCAAAAGAAATCTTCCCAGAAGCCTTTAAACTGAGACTCTGAAATAGGATGGTGCTGTGAACAACATATAGAGTGTTATTACAGACAACATACTTCCTAAATTAATGGTTTTTAAGATTTAGAAACACACTGATATCCCCTCTGCTGTTTATCAGGCCCTATGTGACAGCTCAGTGTTTGTTTTTTCAGATCCACATGGCAACAGCAGGACAGCCAGCCCTTCATTCCTTCTCCCGGCTATGCCTTACCACTACATAACATGATTAGCTTAATCTATTTAGGCCGAAATAATGACCGTGGCTGTGCAGGACGCGCTATGTTGGCAAGGGGGCTTTTCTGAGGAGGGGTGGAGGTCCCTGCCTGGCATCCATACTTAGTGTTATCCAAGGCCCAGCCATGCCAATAAGCCTGGCACCTGCTGGGTCGGAATCTGGACATGGATTTTGGGGAACTGGAATGGGGTGATAAGTGGGTTTAAGGGTGATCTGTTTCTTCAAAGTGGACTGTTACAGTAATTAAAATATTTCACTATTGTGTCAAAATGACACCAGATTATGTGAAAATTGACGCCTCTGGAATGGGGCAGTGCACAGGCTGCTCTGGTTTCACCTCCAGACCGTTCAGGAATCAGCAGTCAACTTAAAAGGAGTCGACAGTGACGGCAGAAGGAACAGGACCTCGCCGCAGGCAGGTGTTAGAGGAACACCCCTTTAAGAAAAAAAAAAAAATCGCTTTTGTCAAATGTCTACTCTCCAACCACATGATCCAAAACAGTCATTAAGTCCACAGGAAAAGACGTTTTGGGCTACAGTGAAGTCATCTGTTTTGGATGCAATTAGCAAAAAGATATCTGAGAAAGGGTGTGAATGAGCAGCAAGCTCTTAGTAGAATTTTTGTGGCTTGTGATGCAAAAAAAGAGATGACTAAATTATAAAAAGAAATCTGTGTGGTAATTGTTGGTAGACAGGAAAAGATCAAACATATAAAATGTGCTAATAATAGGTAAGAAAAATATGTTTATATATTATAGGACTAAAGGTAGACACTACTACCCACATTCTTTTCTGTACTTGTGTTTTCTGTCTGATGATTTATGCGGGAAACACATTTTCCAGATTCCAAATCAAATTACTTCTGCAACATGGGGTGTAGCATTTTAATCAGCCCATGTTGCCATGGCAATAAGCAATGTTTTTCCACTGTGGATGCATTTTATTCTCTCCAACAATCAAGCCATCCCTGGCAATTCCAGAGGGTTCAAAAAGAGTCCAAAAAGTAAACTGTCATCTATCAAAGCATAAAAATTATATTGAAAAAAAAAAATCAACCCTATTTCTATGTTTGATTGTTTGAATGCAATGCCATCACATTACCAGACAGGTGATGGTTGCAAGGGATAAATGTAGAGACAAAGCATAATTAAAAAAAACATAACTCAAGAAAGGACTTGAAACCGTATTCAGGAAAATCTTGCATGATAAAGGCTCCAACAGCAAATCAAGTTTCAAAATCCTTCCCAAATGCAGCCTGTGACAGCACTTTACCTTCACATCATAACCTTTCCATTGATGTCATTTTAAGACACAAAATCTATAGAGAGATTCAAACTTAAAATAAGCTTTCCCTGCCTCTCTCACACACATCTCCACACTTCTGTGTTAAACAGGCAGAATGTCTCAATCCAACTCTCTATTCAGCGGCCTCTTTGACCACTCCTGAGCCTTCTCACACTCTCCCAGCCTCGACCCATTCACACCACGGCTTAACCAGTCGGACGGCCACTGAGAAAGGGGGGTGGTCGGTTCAGTCATTCACTGGTATGCCACTTGTGTTGTTTACACATTTTTCATTCTTTTACATCTACACTGGGTGAAATGCGGTTCAAGAGGTATGATGCGCATTGGGATACTCAAGCTGAAATTCTTTTTTCTCTAAGGGTTTAATTCCCAGTATCACTAGAGTGGTTAGTAGTCCAACATGTCCGTCTTCATAAAGCCACACAAAAGAAAGATCTCCTCAACATGCACAACTATTTCAGTCCTCTTGCCCTCAGCAGAAATCTGTGTTCCTAGTCATTTAACCTCGAAACACTATGTAAATACGGAGCAAAGCAATATAGCAGGACGCTCCCTTTTGTGAGCCCTTAATTGTTTCCGATCATTAGCAATGCACCCGGGGCTCACAGAGTTTGTTTATTGTTTGGCTGGAGTATATGGGGAGTCGATTGGGGAGACAGGGGTGATGAGGAGGGCTGTGGGGGTGGGGAGCATACAGCTGAAGAATTAAAGGCAGCCCTGCAAGTACGTTCACAGAATATGTAGCCCGCACTGATTATTTTCTATTTTAGCATGTTGCACCATGCAAATGGCCCCTGTCCTTCACATTCGCATCACACTTCGGGCTCTCAAATGGGCCACAAAGGAAGGAAATGGTTTCAGACAGGCAACCGGGACCCCCGAAAGCTGGGGTCAGGGTGTACACATACCCCCCTCTGCTCAGGCCCTGCAGCTCCTGGGAACAGACCGCTGTTCCCTTAGAGACACACGCATAATCTCCTGCCTAGCACTCATTAGCACACATGGGCGAAACAGGCACTCTTGTGCATAAAAATGTCCAATACATACACACACAGATGAGCACACTCCACCATCAGGGTGCACACACACACACACACACATTACTACACACGTCCAACAATCCGTCACACATCCCACACTACTTTTAGACTTTTTTCCCACTGCTTTAAGGCCTAGGAGTAGAAAAAGGTCTCCGACTAGCATCTTCTGCCCTTCCACTACTGATATATGCATTCAATACATCTGCATCTGTACTTGTAACACTGATGGAAACATTGGATCAGTGCATCTGGTTCGGCTCCTTCTGTTGCTGGTTACAGAGTTTCTCCTAATTATCTGGGGCATTTTGGCCAAAGTCCTAATTCACAAGAATTCTAAGAACCTTCGGAGCAGGTGGTTAATTAGCCTGCCTAAGCTTTAGTCCCGGCTTGAAACACTAAAACAAAATTTACGCTCAAATCTTGTCTAAAAAGAAAGGATTTAAGACATGTTTTTGAGTTGCCTGTCTATGCTGTCAGGAGAACAGCTCACGCTGTATACACTTAACTTCGATCCAAAGCATATTTATTAGCGCAATCTTTTTCCAATAAAAAAGATGCACAGGCTTTCGGTTCAGGAAGGTTCAGTCAGACGCGCCCAGCGCTGTCCATGATACACACAAATCCAAATGCTCCAGACCAGAATTTCCATTTCCATAAATCCATTTATTCCATGATCAAAACGACAAAAAAGAGAATCTGCTTACCAGCAGCGGCAATCCAAACTGGCCAAATTACAAAAAGAACAACGCTTACCTACATCAGTGCCAGCGGTCTTAAACTGTGTGGCTGCCTAGACCAAAAAGCTTGCCGGCCCTGTGCGATCACCCACCTATATCCAGGTGCTGCAGTCACCTGGACATAATGAGTGGGCGGGCACATAGCCACACCAACGACAAAAACAACAACACAAATGAAAGCATTCTATAAGATTGATATTACACACGTGGACAAAATTGTTGGTACCCCTCAGATAAAGAAGGAAAAACCCACAATTCTCACTGAAATCACTTGAAACTCACAAAAGTAACAATAAATAAAAATTTATTGAAAATTAAATAATCAAAAACAGCCATTACTTTTGAATTGTTGATTAACATAATTATTTTAAAAAACAAACTAATGAAACAGGCCTGGACAAAAATGATGGTACCTCTATAAAAGATTGAAAACTATTTGACCAGAGTGACATGATTAACTCAGGTGTGTCATTTAATTGACATCACAGGTGTTTCCAAACTCATAATCAGTCAGTCTGCCTATTTAAAGGGAGACAAGTAGTCACCCTGCTGTTTGGTGAAAAGGTGTGTACCACACTGAACATGGACAACAGAAAGCGAAGGAGAGAATTGTCCCAGGACATCCGAAAAAAAATTATAGACAAACATCTTAAAGGTAAAGGCTATAAGACCATCTCTAAACAGCTTGAAGTTCCTGTGACAACAGTGGCTCATATTATTCAGAAGTTCAAGACCCACGGGACAGTAGCCAACCTCCCTGGACGTGGCCGCAAGAGGAAAATTGATGACAAATTGAAGAGACGGATCGTTCGAATTGTATCCAAAGAGCCCAGAGCAACCTCCAAAGAAATTAAAGGTGAACTCCAAGGCCAAGGTACATCAGTGTCAGATCGCACCATTCGTCGTTGTTTGAGCCAAAGTGAACTTCATGGGAGACGACCAAGGAGGACACCACTGCTGAAAAAAACTCATAAAAAAGCCAGACTGGAATTTGCAAAAATGCATGTTGACAAGCCACAAAGCTTCTGGGAGAATGTCCTTTGGACAGATGAGACCAAACTGGAGCTTTTTGGTAAGGCACATCAACTCTATGTTCATAGACTCAAAAACCAAGCATACGAAGAAAAGAACACTGTCCCTACGGTGAAACATGGAGGAGGCTCAGTAATGTTTTGGGGCTGCTTTGCTGCATCTGGCACAGGGTGTCTTGAAAGTGTGCAAGGTATGATGAAATCTGAAGACTATCAAGGCATTCTGGAGAGAAATGTGCTGCCTAGTGTCAGAAAGCTTGGTCTCAGTCGCAGGTCATGGGTCTTCCAACAGGACAACGATCCAAAACACACAGCCAAAAACACCCAAGAATGGCTGAGAGAAAAGCGTTGGACTATTCTAAAGTGGCCTTCTATGAGCCCAGATCTGAATCCCATTGAACATATGTGGAAGGAGCTGAAACATGCCATTTGGAGAAGACACCCATCAAACCTGAGACAACTGGAGCTGTTTGCTCATGAGGAGTGGGCCAAAATACCTGTTGACAGCTGCAGAACGCTCATTGACAAATACAGAAATCGTTTAATTGCAGTGATTGCCTCAAAAGGTTGTGCAACAAAATATTAAGTTATGGGTACCATCATTTTTGTCCAGCCCTATTTCATTAGTTTGTTTTTTTAAATAATTATGTTAATCAACAATTCAAAAGTGATGGCTGATTTTGATTATTTAATTTTCAATAAATTTTTATTTATTGTTACTTTTGTGAGTTTCAAGTGATTTCAGTGAGAATTGTGGGTTTTTCCTTCTTTAACTGAGGGGTACCAACAATTTTGTCCACGTGTGTAACTCAGAATAAAAGTTTTCTACTTAACTTACTACTAAATCAGATTATACACAGATTACCGATTGCACAAATTACATAAATTTTGGCTCCAACAATATTTATGTGGATGACCTAAACTCAACCCTGTTGCTCCACACCTGCTGTTCTCGCACTACGCCATCTATGAAAATGTTATGTTAGGTTTGTAGCGTCGAGGTATCCTAAGTGAGGCTCATTCACAATTCAAAGTTGCAATAACTGATTTTTTGGAGAACCTAGTGAGCAGCAGAACAGGGTTAAAAAAAAACAAAAAAAAAAAAACACAGCACTGATAGGTCACTTTTTAAATATGAAACATGTTGGCAAAAAAAAAAAAAAAAAAAAAAAAAACACGACAGAGCAACATTTGAAAGGTCTGGATTCTGTCTTCTTTTAGCTCCGATTTGTGAACTGTTTCAATGCAAAATGGAGCACTATGTTTTGCGATTTTGTGCTCAGCAGGTAACAGAGTGGCTTTACAAAGGAGCTTGTATATGATGAAAACAGCCACTGTAAAAAATAGAAACAGAAAAGCACTCAGAAAGCACAGTACTCTGCCAAGACTGCTCAGTCATGGTATGACTTCTGACGGATAAGTCGTGATATGTCCGCAACAGTCGATTTGTAGTAGGATCACAATCCTGTGATGGTCAGCAGGTAGCTGATGTAGTGTTCACTTATTGTCATAGTTACAGCGCTGCTATCTCAGTCTGGATCCTCAGATTTGTTAAAAATTTCTGTATCGTAATGATACAGATTTCATTACAATTTCTGTAATGTAATGCAGACTGTATGCCACATCACTGGAAAAAATGTAATCACTTAGTCCTTGTGTCATTTCTGACCTGAGTTTGTACATTTTTGAGTAATGTTGCGAACAAAAGACAAACAGACCAACAGACAGACAAACGTAGGGAGTAATAAGACTCATGAGAGTAAACTGGAAAATCAAAGCAGTTAACTAAATGAAGCTGAAAGGTATTAAAGAATGTTTACATAAAAAAATGTGTTAACCTGCCCCAGTTAAAACAACATGTATTAGCATGGAGTGGAAAACGTGATGTGCATCTGTCTGCATGCTTAAATATCTATGTTTTTGAAGAACACTGATTATCCATCACCCATTTTCAAGTAGACCTGCAAGGCAGCTGGAGGTGAAATGGCTGTCAAATAGTTTAAAATGCTAAACAGAGCCACACATCAGGAATAACATCAGTGAATTTATTGAGGTTTACAGGAACATTGGAGCTGGATATCAGTTTAATCTGCTCAAGCAGTGACAGGCAAGAAAACAACCAGACAAGCATACAGGAAAAAGAGCTAATGTACGACTATTGCAGGATCCCACCAAGAAAAAAAACAGAAACCACCATGGTTGGGATAGCAGCACCTTCTTCTAGAATATTACATAAAAATGAAACTTCAAGTAATAAATCACTCCGTTATTTTCACCATTGTCCAAGGAAACCTTTTCAAAGGGGTTGATAAATGATTTCTCAAACACAGAGCTTCAAGTTTCAGACAGCAGAGTTTATCTTGTACTGGATATAGTGTTTCAGAATCAGATTGTTTACACTGAGCAGCTTCAGCATGTGTTAGGTAATGTTATAGTATGGAGATAAACCCTTCCAGACTCTTGCATGGCGACAGACATTCCAGCTGAATAAGGTAACCGAGAGGCTGTTTTTCTCCTTAAGTTTAGAACTCGAAACTATTCCCTCGACCGCTTCGAACGTGTGACTCATGCAGAGTCCAACGTATTTACACACACTGATTTCACCTCTGATTACGCCAGCATTCACTTTCAGCGCTTCTACATTACCTCATATACACATGGAACCATGTTTGTCTGTGTATGCACACCTCTGACACTTGACCTCCATGGTCAATTCAATTATAAAGCAATGACAAAACAACACAGACACAGAAACAGAGACAAAACAGATCACAAATTCTCATATTCTTGCACAAAAACAGCAGATTTATCAGAATGTTTTAATATTCTTGAATCAAACTTCTCCACACAATATCTGGTATTAAGCTGTCATTTACTGAATTATAGGGCTGCATAATATATTGCTTCAGTGTCGACACTGGGATGTTTGCATTGGGCGCAGTCACACTGCAGGACGTATCATGAGAATTAACGCAAATTAACTCAAATACATCAAGCTACAATTGTTTTGTTGTTGTTTTTTGGTTTCTGTTTATTTGGACACAAAGAAAACTTGCATGGACCTCAATTTCCATGACTAACCTACAAGAAAAGTCTGTCATATATTCTGATTTTAAGATTCTGGGACACACCGACCTTTTTGGGGTTCTTTAAAAACTTTATTTACAAACCACATAGTTCATTGACATGGAGGCTCTCCATGTGCACAGCAAAAACAAGAATTAACAAGAGATATACAGTGAAAACAGACTTTAATTGTAAAATGAAATGCAACATAGGTTGTCTGAAAACATTTCAGCTACAGGAATGATAATATTGATCAAATATCGTGACACTGTTGGCAGTGTACCTATTTTTGAGGCACCACCACTAATTTGTCAGGTTTCTTTAATCAGCACCACAAAGCTCTGTATGAGGAGTGGAAAGTCAGATCTGAAAACTATCCAAAGCAGAGGAAGTATTTCAGATTCTTTTGTCAATGTTACAGTGAAATTCCAAATGGCAGAGAGACATCACTGATGTGACAGTTCCTACCTATTAAGACATCCATCCATCCACTATCTATACACCTCTTAATCCTCATTAGGGTCTCTGGGAGTCTATCCCAGCTGACTTTGGGTGACACCCTGGACAGGTCACCAGTCTATCACAGGGCTACATATACACACAGACAATCCCATTCTCATTTACAATTTAGAGTTTTCAGTTAACCTCAGCATGATTTGGACTGTGGGAGGCAGCCGGAGAACAGAGAGAAAACTCATGCATGATTCCAATTAACACAGTTACCAAAGACGGTTTTAAAAAACATGATTCAGTTACTTTACAAGTGGTACCATCATGTATCTATTCTTAAATTCCAGACCTGTATGAAAAAATGTACATTACAAGTAACAATGGAGCTGTGGAATATTAGTGAGGACTAACAGCTGAAACGATGCTGTTTACAAACCACATTTTTCCTGGATGATCATACAAATGAGAACATCACAGCTGGGATGAGAGAAGCATTTGCTGCTTGGAGCCTCAATGAGAGACGTTAAGTCTGAACAACAGAAGGCTACGGTGCTTTGACCACAGACGGTGATTTCTTGTTGATAAGCTGTACAGTCTATTTGCAATACATGTCACAAAAAACTGAATTTCACGAAGCCCATTGTGTCAATGACGTGCAGCTCTAACTGATGGTCAGATCTTTGATGTGTTACAAGTGTTTCAAAAAGCTGTAGAATACACAATCAAGCGAGCAACAGAAGTCATTAAATGTGTGAGTATCGCACATGCAATAGAAAATGAAGTGAGAGTTCTATGTGATTATTAGAAAACAGAGAGGTAGTGGCAGTTTGTGGCATATCTGATTTAAATGTGTTTAAATCTGACTAAAAAACTCAAATGTTTGGAAATCTTCATCTTGTAAATCCTTAAAAAAAAGGAATCAAAAATATGTACTTTGTAGTATGATGCCTTTAAACTGTCATAAATCCTGACAGAGAAAATACAGTTGAATAAAGTAGAATTTCATTGATTATCTGTTTTGCAAATGAATAACATTATCATAACATATTTTTCCATGTGGTGTTATCACTACTGGGGAAAATGGTGGGTCTACCTACTATAAATATGTGTTATAAATATTTTTAGTATATTTTTTAACCTGTAAGCTAAAAGGATTGATCCCTTAGTTTGTTACATATGAAACACTCCAAGTCTGAATCTGTTTTTGAGACTATTCCTCAGCACAGTCTAGTTTCAAGGGTCAAAATGCTCATCCATGGTGTTGCCTGCTCATTTCACTTTCACTTTAAATTTAAATTTTAAGTCATGGACAAGAAAAAGTGAAGGGGCCAACAACATTATAGGTCAACCTGAGGATTTAACCTCACGCTGGTAACAAATATCCAAGAAAAGCCTGGAAGTTGTCATCAAAGGCTATACTACACTTTTTATTCTTTAATTAGTCCCAGAAAGTGATAAGAACACCACTTGCTAGGAGCATGACTTAACACAGATCATTGAATGAATGAATGAAAAAAATGTCTTTATTTTAACTAAAACTAATCACAGGTTATAAATGGGAGAGAAAGGTGAAAACTGGGACAATTTCAGCTGCAGTGTGAGACAGACAATCTCTGACAGCAAGCAACCACTAATACATGAGACAGACAAGCACAAGCAGCCAGTCCTCCCACTTCTGTGTCACAGTAATTTCCAACAGTCTGGATGAAGTTAGTGAGCAGAATATACACACATATACACAGGACAGCGTCTTATCATCACCCCCCACCAATCAGATGCTATTGTTCTTCCTGCTGGAGCCAGAAGACTAAATGGGACCTCTCCAGTCATCTGGGTTAATCAGCCAGTTAGTGCACCTCCATCTCTCATATGGGACACCATATGCATGGATGGACATTTTAACAAGACGCACTGGGGTGATCACTGCATGTCTCCATCTGTTTATATGTGTGTGTGACATTCACTAACCCAATGAGTGTGCAAGCAAAAGTAAACTCTAAGCTTCAGTGTGAGTTAAAAACTTCACTTCGAGACCTTCTTCCCCCGTTTGTTCCAACCATCTTCCCACAGAGCATGTTCTCTTTCAACAAAGCAGCCATTCTTCATCCTACTCAGCTTCACAGGAGCTAGCAAACGATAGCCGACCTTTAACCCGTCTCCTGCTCCCCGCTGTCTGACCCCTTTCCTCTGCACCCTGCCTTGTTGTTCCTCCACACCCTGCCCCATCCAAGCCTCATCCTCATCTTCTTCTCCTGTGAGTCCACTTCCCAAACCCTCCACTCTCCTTCTCCACCTCAGTCCTCGCTCCATCTCCCCCTGTGTCATCATGTGACTATAAAGAATTCAGGCACTTTTGCCCTTGTGCTTGGTGGGAAAGAAGTAGAGATGCTGTCACTTTGAGGTCAAGGCAAATCGGTTCACTTGATGATGCATAATCTGGTTAGAGAAGCAGCTTTGTCAAAATATCTCTGCTTTATTATATAAGGGATAAGCAGCAGAGATGGGAGAACGGGCGCTTATGACACTTTAATGAACAAGATTCAAAATCAAATTTAAATATGACCAAACTGAGGTATCAGTGCTTTATTGACTTCTACAGTGTTTACTCATAAAGCTGAAATGTTGGATATAATCAGAAAAATATTGTTCTCCTGGAGGCTTTATATTCCTGTTAAATTTGACTCAGAATGTCACTGACGATTTCCCAGCATATGTAAAATGTCAGTCCAATAAATCTTTCTGACTGCAGCATAAGTGGCATTTAAAATGTGCGACAGTCGATCAGAATGAGGTGTTAGTGTAACAGTGGGGGTTAAATAAGGTCACTGGAGGTTTCATTCAAGCTTGATTAACTTGCCGATATCAGGGTTAAATATGAGTAGATCCAGAAAACACAAAAACAGAAAGATAATGTAGCTAGCACTGAAACTTCAGGTGAGAAGTCAGAGCAACAGGTGCTGTGACTGAGAAGTAAATAGGGTCACTCCTCGATGCTAATGCTATCTGTAAACTGATTTTAATGGTACTTGTAAGCTACCCATAAAGAATGCTAATGTTACCTGCAAAATGATGCCATAGTATGCTGTGGCTGCCTGTGAGTTAATGCTACAGGATGCTAATAATATATACTACCGTTGAAAAGCTTAGGGTCACTTAGAAAAGTCCTTTTTTTGAAAGAAAAAGAACTATTGGATGTTAATACTGCTTATAAACAGAAGTCAAATTATGTTAATGCTTCTCAATATCATATCAGATGGTGGAAATTGCAAGTTGCAGCCCTATATTAAGCTGATAATTGCTAATGACAATTCCTAACCTGCCCTACAAGTCTGAATGATTCCATGAAGGCCTAACGAGTTGATTAATCCTGACATATTAGTTTCCCAGACATGGATTAAGCCTAGTCCTAGCCTTAAGAAAAGTGCAATGACGATCACTAAGGAGAAAAGTTTTCAAATTAGGACTCGGCTTAATCAATGTCTGGGAAACTGAGCTTTTAAGAAGACCAAACTTTTGCACATGCAAAAGAATGAAGAGAAAACCTGAATAATTGGTCGCAGAAAGCAAGGAGGTCTGACAGTTTCAGGATGAAAGAAATGCAGAGAACAGACTTGTGAGGTATGCAGGTTCATATTCTCATTCTGTGTGTCCAGCTAATGATTACTGTCATTGTATCATAATCACATAGTTCCACTTAAATAGTCTAATATCCCCTGCAAGAAAGTAATGAAAGACTGTTTTCTGCAGTTCAAAGTCAAGTTTTTAAATGGTTTGTTCTGTCAGTGGCAGTCCCAAGCCCCACATTGGGATGGTGAAGTCCGAGACAGGTCTTTGCAACAAAAAAAATAAAAAATAAAAAAGGTCTAATGAACATAGTAAACTCAACAGACCTTTTTCTCAGCAGACATTTTAACATGTCATGGTAACATACATTCCAATTACAAAATATTCTGCAACTGTGAACACTCTTTAACCCTCATGCATTACTGAGACACAAAGGAACTGAACCACCATTGCGTTATTAATTCCACCTGGGATTTTCCTGTTGTTTAAGCTTTCAATCAGTGACTGTACTGTCAGGGGATTTTCCTATTATCCCTAGGCTTGTAAAACAAAGCATACATGGGAACACTAGAGGAAGACTCACCCCCCCATATCAACTGGCTGGCTGCACCACTATTACACACTGTACAACTGAAGAAAGCATCAACACACCACAGGTATGACATCTGACAATGAACATCACACACCACCATCAGTGAGCAACATGCAAGTCAGTCAGTTTAGTCAGTCAGTTTTCATCATTAACTAGTTTGACTGGAACCAGCAAAACTATTTACTGGTTCCAGCCTCTCAAAAGTAAAAATATCCTTCTTATTGTTGGTTTTTGTCTTTCTGAGCCGAGCACAGTTTGCGCTATGGGATGTGATAATGGCCCTTTTTTCACAACTGATAACAAAATCATTAGTAAAAGCTATAATACATTCAAATACAAACAGGACATCTGTCTGCATCATTGGCCATGCAATAACTTAAAGGCAGTTTGTAAAGAATAAAAAGTCATGAGCGTGAGAAACAAGCTTCCACAACAAAGACAGGACTCAGAGGCTTTTCTTCTTTAGACAAACACAAACACACACACAGCTATTTTCACTCCATCTTCATATTTCTGGCAAGCCCTTGACTTCCTTCACATCAGATATCAATTAGCAATGATGTGTGGAAGTCTAATCACTGTTTGTCTTTTGTTCAACCCCAACAAATGATTGTTATGATTCTCATTCGGCTTCAGTCAGACAGAAAAATACTTATAGTCCGAAGCTGCAAGCATCCCAGAGGTTTCATTTTCTATTACACCAAACAATTTAGTTCATGTCTTAACGGACTGACAATAGATACTTTTAGATTTTCTATAATGTTCAGTAAGCTGCTTCTAGTTTTCTGGTGTATTAATGTCTTGGATATTTATTGGAGTAAAATATTTCCAGACAGCCAATCCATTCAGTTTTGAGGTGACATTTTGATCAACTCTTAAAAAGAAACAGAGAACAAATAAAAGTGACTCAACCAAGAATAAGCCTGGCTCCAATTAACCGACTTGTCCTGAATGGCATGTTAGAATAGGCCTACATTCATCAGGAGAAGGAAGTGTCGGTGAATCCCCTAATTGTGAGCAGTCTACTACAGAACAAGTGCAGTGAGCAACAATTCACAGTTAAATACCAGAAAGAAGAGAGCTTTTTTTCCCCTCCAACCTTTCCTTCCTCCCTTTTCTTCCGCCCTCCGGTTCCCACTAACCAAATGGTCTTACAATGAACAGTCACCTGCTTTTCATTTGGGGGAAAAATGCACCCCAGGCATTCCAGTCTCTTCTCCCTCCCCTCCTGCCTCCCCCCAAACTCCCTCTGACTCCACTTTCTACATGCATTTCATCTCAGTGAGGTGGATCCCAGGGAGGAAATTACTCAGTCATCCAGAAGTGAAGAGGGAAAAATCCCCTCTTTTTCACAGACCATCAGCATTAGAGTAACACACACTGGCCATCACGTCCAAGTTGTCACGATCTGGTACTCATTCAACTTTCTGAGGGAGAGACGGGGGAGGATTTTGTTCTTACTGGGGGCAATGGAGATGGTCAACTCTCCCACCAACACACAAGACAAATGCAATCTGTGAAAAAGATGTTCCTAAAAGCTTAATGCAGATCAAACCAAAGCAGTGTTAAAATATAATCCTGAAACTGCTAAATACTATACAAGCATTCTGGCCTTGCTTGGCACCAATTGGTGATTGCCAGACACGTTTTCTTGAGTAAATTCTAATTTTAGTAAATATATTTTTGCCATGCTGGCATTTTTAAGTGGTAAAACCATGAATTAAAAAGTTGCAGCATATTTGCAGACTGTTTCTGAAATGCCGTTGAAGGTAATTTTTCACTAGACTGTAAGTTAATGTAATTTTAGTCATATAGAGTTTTCTTCGTCATTTTATAATGTCTGAAAAAGACACCGATATCCTCAATGGCCTCATCTTTTCAGTCTACCTTTCCATCTGCTACAGTATGCTACACTACTAGCTTCGATGACTTCTACACAACAACAATAATGCAAATGTTGCTGATGGTGAGCAGCGGTGTTCTCACGACTCATGTTACCACATGAAGTCCAAATATTTTGTGTATATGACTTCTCATGTTGCAATCATGAACTAACAAGCGCCATTCAAAGCCAAGATTAGTCTACAAACACCACATGAAGTTCCTCAATGAATGACAGCTAGCTAGTAGTTACATGTTTTTTATTGTGGCTGCAAATGAATCACATTAAACAATGAATCATTTTATTAGATAGTTTCTGTTATAGTACATTACTTTCGTTACATTGGTGTAGCCTAATTTGCTACCTTTTCCCTGGGAGTAGATTAGTTGAATGTAGCGTTGCTTCCAGCTTAGCTAACCACACTTTCTCAGTAGCTTGGACCACACTGGGTATGTTATGTTTTACAGGCTAATTCTTCACCACTAACTTGTCAAGTCCGTCGCAGAATGCCAGCACACGCAAACACAATGGCCCGACAGTCTTAAATGAAAATATGAAATTACAAAATTATGTAATATGTTCCAGTTTACAAAGATTGGACTATGTGTACACAATAAAATGAATGTATTTTAGAATGTACAAAAGAGCTTTAACTCTTAAAATAATCGAACTAACCCCACAAAACAACAAAGATTGTCGATGTGGGATCACAAGTTGGCTATATTAGTTGAAGCACCCACAGGCAAGAGTGCAAAGTAAGTTAAACAAATGTAACACCAAAACAAACTACATCTTACTTGTAAAAATTCCTCAGTGATTTTGTGATTTGCTTTCTACAACAATGTATCTAGGATTACTTGGCCGCTACATCTCCTCTTCTCTGGAAAACTGTGACACAAAACTCTTGTGTTGCCAAATTCCTGAATGATAAAGACAAAGAACTGGACTCATGGAACAGAAAATGCAGGAAATAACATCCTTAAACATGTACAGCCAGAAACACATTTAGCATTATTCTGTTGATCCAGCTTTGCGTATTCTTAGTGTGTCCTACTTCTTCACTGTTGTACACTGTCTCTTTTTGTTTCCACAACGGTATTTTGACTTGCACAGCCATCATAAAATAAATTCTTCATTACTGTTGTAACACAAGTACATTATCATTTCCTGGCCTGGATTCAGGTATGTGTTTTTAAATCTTCCAATAAATCCATATTGAGCAACTCATAAAACTTCTGTTTCATTTGTTTTCAGAGAAAATCTCAACATCATCTGAGATAAGCTTGCAGTTTAAAGAAAACAAAGCTCTGAACTTTCTCTCACACTATTGTGACATAGCAGCCTAGGAAAACAAATGATACATGTGGAACATAGATGGCTCTGAATATAAAGGAGAGCTCCTGCCAAAAGCTGTGGTTCAGAAAGATAAAACAGGGTTTAATCAAAGACAGCCAAATTCATCAGAAGAGCTAACTACAGAGGGAACTGCATGCTCTATGTCTCGCTCCGGATTGGCAGCGGCACACACACTTGGCCGAGACAGATGAAACTAAAACCATAACCCCTGAATGCTGTCCGGGTCGGATGGGTATGACATGTTTTGGGGAGATTTCATCCTTGTGATTAGATCTTACAATTTCCTGAAGAGTGCCTTTTCTGTTCTTCCCGACTAGGAAGAAATCTGACCTGGATGTTGCCTAAAACACATAAAAAAAGAAAGAACATTCAAATAAATGCAACTAATTACTTGTGGCACAGGCAACACTGTAAACTAAGTTTACTTATGGAGTATAAATTAGGAAAATTAATAAAACTGCAAATCACAATCCCCTTTGGATAAATGCACAGGCAGCACAGCAGGATGCTGTCAGCGCCACTTCCAATGAGCGTTGTTTGGCCTCACACTTGAATGCATATGGAGCCACAGGAGGTCTCAGATCACATCCAGAGTTAGAGGTTATCGTGGCATTAACAAGTTCTCTGGCTCTCTTCGGTGGAGGGCTCTTGACTGATGAACTGGACAAATCGTGCCAAGAAAGATTTCAATCTCCTTAAACCATTCAAAGTGTACTGCAGGCAAAGTGAAGAAATAAATGGCGGTGTTAAGGAGAAAGCTCTGAGCTTTTACCCTAAATCTGTGCAGAGGGCTTCAACATGATGTCAGAACTCTCGCTTTCTCTCACACACATCCATACATACTCAAATTCTGGCATCATATTTAATAAAGTGATATGTTTCCTGGCTGTAATCAGTGTTTGTGCTTTGTTGCTGCGTGAAAACATGTCTTGTAAAAATATATTTTACAGAAGTTTAACTTGGCTGCGAAGTTCTGCTCTGGCATTGAAGACTTTCAAAAATGAGAGTCTACATGAACATGTAAGGACTGTTTTGACTTGTAAAGGCTCTGCTGCACACTTAAGACATGAAGCACATCCATATAAGGTGGCTTTCAGTACTAAATGTGGGTTTGATAAACAAGACACACCTTTAAAGGCTCTTAGGACTTCTCACAATCAGGTTCTTGCTATTTTTTTTACTAAGCTCTCTATCAGCAAGTAATGGACCAGTTTTCAAAACATGCCAAAAAATGACATCTTTCCAAATGTGGTCTAACCGCTGTTGACGCAGAGTACAGTGTGAATACAAGCTGACAACACTGTAATTCATCAATTACTGAGAATATCCAATAAATTTAATAGCAATTATCAATCAGCAGCAAACAGTTGGCTGTCGCAGTGGCTTATATAAGTACAGTGTTTTTTTTAACTAATGGGGTAAGGACTAGTTAAAATAAACCACTCAGTTATAGGAATGCAGCTTCAGGAATACCAAGGGAAGGTGATCATCAGCTGATTAACAGTAGAATGGTGGCAATAAATGACTTCATGTTTCTGCCTGAATTTATGATTAAAGCTACATTTCTATTGCTGTGTCACTGACAAAATTTGGGACAGCATAATACAACTGGCGGGAACAGTTTTGCAGTGTTACAGCCCCAGTGTTGAGGGGGCTCAGGCCCCACAACAAGCTTCCTGTTCACTTTTCAATCTTAATTGTTACCAGGTTCAAACACCTCCTCCGACTCCAGAGCCAAGTCTGCAGCCAGTCCCTACCCTTGTTCCTCTTCTCAAATGTTAACCTTTGACCCTCCTTGTCCTCAAGAGTCTAAGGCATTTCCTTGAGTAAGGTCCCCCGTATTAATTTATTGCCCTGTCTTTGTTCATTTGGCAGTCCATCAAGAACAAATTTAAGCACAGCAGTGATCCCAGAGAGGCTGACCAAAAGTATAGAACATGTAGCTGAACAAGATTTCTTTTTAACAGGTGTGTTCAGTTTAGAATACAAACTCTGAATTTACATTATGTTGCAAGTAACAAAAACTAAGTCTACTTCAACAAGTCAGAAGATAAAATACATAAAACTAGTCAAAGGCTCCAATTCATTTGGTCAAAAGTTATTTTGACCTTAGCATAGCCTCAGAGAAACTGTTGGGATCACCAGATCCATAACAAAGCATTTGCTGGTAAATGTTTAGGTGGGTAGTCATGAAAAAAGCATTAAGGCTAAACAGAACTTTTATAAGAATACATAAAAAAAATAATCATCATAAAAATCAGGATCTATTAGGAATCTTGATGGTTGGCTTGTTGTGGCCCACCTCTGCCATACAGTGTATGATGGACAGGACACAGGGCCCACCCAAAGGACAAGTACTGCATTTTCTGCAAGGTCAAGCAGAATGAATCCCTTCAGATACATTCATTAACAGTGCACTAAAAGACTTAAATGTATGATGTTTGATAATAAAATGATATAAAGAAACTGCAGCAGGTATCTGGTGGGATAAAACTCATGTAAACCATACATTTTATTTGACCACTGGCTACATTTTTAAGCAACATCAGCACATACCATGATTCCACTATATACCCTTTCATTTATTTTACCTGAGCTGAAGTAGGAGTTAAGTGAAACTTATATCACCAATAAAAATGTGGATAAACTGACTTTGCTGTCGTCTACGAGTCAATACCCCTGGATCAGGCAGAGCAACTGTGAAAACTGAATCTCAGTGAAATTTCTGAATTCCAAAACTCCCGTCAGGGAAAACTAGAAGATCATGGGAGGTTTAAGGCCAATGCGCCCAGTGAAGCATGCACAAAGCTGGGGGTCTCTTCAGGAACGAAAGGGGTGGGTGGGGGTATTACACAAAGCTCAACAACTCTCATAAATCAACTGAGCAAGGGTTAAACTTCCCTTTTTGTTGTTCAAGATTTTTCAACTAAGCCACCGTAAAGAGAACACATGCGAAGAGCCACACAAAGATGAAAATAGCGCAAATCTTGCTGTAAAATACCCCAGGATGGCAACAACTGAGTGAGCAACAAACCCAGGAAGCAACTGCATGGCAAATCCATTATGGTGGAAAAGCATTGGGGCGATGTAAACCCAGATGTTACAATTGCAGAAATGTTGCCGTATTTCAAAGGGGCCCAACATGTGGAACGCTTTGCTCAAATCAGAGGTAATCTCAGGAACTGGGATTGAGGGTGAGCGAGAGAGAGAGAGAGAGAGGGAGGAGGGTGGAAACAGAGATGAGTGTGAAGGAACAGAGGCAAAAATAAGGAGATGGCAGGAAGAAATAAGCCATTTATAATCTGAGTTAAGACCTCCTGTTACTTTGACATGCATAGTGCTGTCAGAGGCAGATCAAGTCAGGTTGAAACAGCAACAGGTTTAGGGTTTGTCTTTTTTCCAAGTGAGGACAACTGAAGATCACTGACCTAACATTCCTCAGATGACACCATTTCCCAGAGCGATCCTTTTGAGACCCAACTCTGAACCTAGATGGACTGAAAGTACGTTAATGGATATCGATCATTCCAAGGAGCTCTTTGAACCCTGACAACACTGACTGTTTAGCCAAGGGTCAATATTTGTACTGACACTACTGTGAGGCAGCAAACTGAGGCTGTGTATTCTTAAGCAGCAACTTGTTAGATCAGAGTCATCTGACCACCGCTACCAACACCTCTGTAATGGTCTGGTACTCATCAGTTACATCTATTACGTGGAAAAGCCACAATAAGAATGGACGCTAATAACCTGCTGTTTGGGATGTCAACAGGATTTGCATCACCTTTAAATGCTCTCCAAGCTGTGGGCTGGTAGAGGGCATTTGATTGGTTTTATGGTCCTCTCTGAGAAACCTGATAAAATATCCCTAAAAACCTTTTTTGGCATTCATCAATTATTCATAGTGTCTGGTGGACGGGCAGCACTCTTCTGAAGGTCTACTTTCAAGGCCTCTTGCACCATCCGTTCTTACTTTGTCCTCTCTTTTCGCCCCAGAGCATCTTCTCTTCATTTCCTCTGTCCTTCAAGTTCTTTCTGCCATTTCCGATACTTCACTTTCTTTCTGTGTCCATGCTGGAAAAATATCCCTTTATCCAGGACCATCCTGCTCTGACAAGAGGAAGCCCTCCCTATTTGAGGCCAGGCTTGTCTAGTCCATGAAGATGGTCTGTTTCCTGAATCTGTACTTACTCACTCACTCTCACTTGCTCATTCTCCCTCTCTCTATAGCCCAGACTTTTCATAACAGCTTTTGCAGCTGTACTCACTTTCCCAGCTGCCCAAAGAGTATGTCTAAAATAAGTCCACTATGCAGACCAGCAAAATATCAGACAGAAGAAGTACCGTCAGACCATTAGCCAGTTTTAAAACTTAGTAGTGGTTCTGGCTTGTTTGTATTTCTTTAAATGTATCCATATCATCCTGGGTGGTGCTAAGACCAGGATGAAGCAATGGTGCCCTGGCAAAATGGTATCTGGGAGCAGTTGTTTTGGTGGAACATTTGTATGCAGGGAGATGAGCACCACATTAAAATGGCGAATTCATCTACAAACCAAGTGGGCCTGTTTTATTGCATGATCCAAATCTTTGGCACAACTTGTCATTTCCAGTGTATAGGCTGCTGCTTGGAGGGTGTTGGAGTTTGACAACAGCATGCAGACAGCACAAGGTGATGAGAATGAGTATGACTAGTCTTATCCCTAAGAGATGGACTGTACTTTGTGGTTCATGCCATCTGGTTCAGTATGGAATCTCCTCGGTTCAGTCCTGAGAGTTAAATAATCACTGTCAGTAGTCCATGTCTGTCTACATATTTGCACTCCAGGAATAAAAAGCCAAGTATGTGAGGTGGCGAGTACAGGCAGTGCTCTACTTGTTATCCATCAGATGTAGCATGATAGCAATGCAAGTTTTGGTTTGCCTTCAAAGCTGAGAAGATGCTGTGCCAATATGATCACACATGTATGATACAATAATTCACACTACCTTGGTTGATTACATGAAAAGTACAATATATGGCTGAGTAGCAAATAAATAGAGAACAAAAAGACAGTTAAAATGGTCTATTTCTCATCTTCATGTAGCTTACTATCAGTTTTGGAAAGCTCCATAAATAGCTGGGCACAGACGCCCCTTTACACACGTGGACAAAATTGTTGGTACCCCTCAGTTAAAGAAGGAAAAACCCACAATTCTCACTGAAATCACTTGAAACTCACAAAAGTAACAATAAATAAAAATTTATTGAAAATTAAATAATCAAAAACAGCCATTACTTTTGAATTGTTGATTAACATAATTATTTAAAAAAACAAACTAATGAAACAGGCCTGGACAAAAATGATGGTACCTCTATAAAAGATTGAAAACTATTTGACCAGAGTGACATGATTAACTCAGGTGTGTCATTTAATTGACATCACAGGTGTTTCCAAACTCATAATCAGTCAGTCTGCCTATTTAAAGGGAGACAAGTAGTCACCCTGCTGTTTGGTGAAAAGGTGTGTACCACACTGAACATGGACAACAGAAAGCGAAGGAGAGAATTGTCCCAGGACATCCGAAAAAAAATTATAGACAAACATCTTAAACGTAAAGGCTATAAGACCATCTCTAAACAGCTTGAAGTTCCTGTGACAACAGTGGCTCATATTATTCAGAAGTTCAAGACCCACGGGACAGTAGCCAACCTCCCTGGACGTGGCCGCAAGAGGAAAATTGATGACAAATTGAAGAGACGGATCGTTGGAATTGTATCCAAAGAGCCCAGAGCAACCTCCAAAGAAATTAAAGGTGAACTCCAAGGCCAAGGTACATCAGTGTCAGATCGCACCATTCGTCGTTGTTTGAGCCAAAGTGGACTTCATGGGAGACGACCAAGGAGGACACCACTGCTGAAAAAAACTCATAAAAAAGCCAGACTGGAATTTGCAAAAATGCATGTTGACAAGCCACAAAGCTTCTGGGAGAATGTCCTTTGGACAGATGAGACCAAACTGGAGCTTTTTGGTAAGGCACATCAACTCTATGTTCATAGACTCAAAAACCAAGCATACGAAGAAAAGAACACTGTCCCTACGGTGAAACATGGAGGAGGCTCAGTAATGTTTTGGGGCTGCTTTGCTGCATCTGGCACAGGGTGTCTTGAAAGTGTGCAAGGTACGATGAAATCTGAAGACTATCAAGGCATTCTGGAGAGAAATGTGCTGCCTAGTGTCAGAAAGCTTGGTCTCAGTCGCAGGTCATGGGTCTTCCAACAGGACAACGATCCAAAACACACAGTCAAAAACACCCAAGAATGGCTGAGAGAAAAGCGTTGGACTATTCTAAAGTGGCCTTCTATGAGCCCAGATCTGAATCCCATTGAACATATGTGGAAGGAGCTGAAACATGCCATTTGGAGAAGACACCCATCAAACCTGAGACAACTGGAGCTGTTTGCTCATGAGGAGTGGGCCAAAATACCTGTTGACAGCTGCAGAACGCTCATTGACAAATACAGAAATCGTTTAATTGCAGTGATTGCCTCAAAAGGTTGTGCAACAAAATATTAAGTTATGGGTACCATCATTTTTGTCCAGCCCTATTTCATTAGTTTGTTTTTTTAAATAATTATGTTAATCAACAATTCAAAAGTAATGGCTGATTTTGATTATTTAATTTTCAATAAATTTTTATTTATTGTTACTTTTGTGAGTTTCAAGTGATTTCAGTGAGAATTGTGGGTTTTTCCTTCTTTAACTGAGGGGTACCAACAATTTTGTCCACGTGTGTATATACACACTACCGTTCAAAGTCACACTTTTATTCATGTGCTAACATAACAGCGCAAGAGTTTTCGAATCATCAATTAGCCTTTGGACACAATTAACACAATGTAGCATTAGAACACAGGAGTGATGGTTGCTGGAAATATTCCTCTGTACCCCTATGTAGATATTCCATTAAAAATCATCCGTTTCCACCTAGAATAGTCATTTACTACATTAACAATGTCTAGACTGTATTTCTGATTAATTTAATTTTATATTCATTTCACAAAATAAGGACATTTCCAAGTGACCCCACACTTTGAACGGTAGTGTGTATACAAAGCCTTTATATTGGAAAGGCACAGGATGATGGTGTTTCTGCAGCTATATGAAAACCAGCAGTACATAGGAGAATAAAATCCACCTTATCCTAAACCCAGCAGGATGGATTAAGGTGTGCCCAAATTAAAGCCGTTTTAGCACCAAACAAAGATTTGCTATTAACACAGGGGCTTAGATTGAACCCCGCCCTCTTAAGTGAGCTCACTTTGTCATACAGTGCTCTGACGCAGTCAATCAGTGACCCAGAGCTTAGCTGGGGGGCTTTGAGATTCTTTTACGACCCCCCTTTCACCTCGCCTCCCGCTCCTCAAAAGAAAGAATGGTAATTAACTGATGAAGAGCTCTGTAAGATTATCCAGTCTCTTCGCCAACAACTCCAGCTCTGCCAGTGGTGTGCAGTCATGTCCCAAAGGACCACTGCAGAATGGGGAAGGATGGATCTCAATGGTCTATTCAACTGCTCTCCTCTTTCATCCTCTATTCAGCTGAAAAAGTGGAGAGCAGCATGCAATGTTGTATATTTGAGACAGGAATGTTCTTTCATATCAGCGCAAATTAGGAAAAGCACTCACAGTGTTTTAAGACAAATGTCGAAACCATAGTCACAGCACATTTCGCGTGGACACGCACACACAAACACAGCTCCTCACTGACCACATCACTGCTTAGAGGGCACACAAGTGCACAAACAACCCCTCACTGTGAGCGGGAATGCGCGGCAGATTGAATTATACAAGAGAAAGCAAAAATAGCTGTGTGTCCCAACCACCTAGAGCGAAAGGGAGCAGGACACAAGGGGGAGTGGGTGAGAAAGACTAAAGGGAAGGGAGCAGCAGACGCATTTAATTCAAGTCAGTGTCAGAGCAGAGAAGTTTGTGGTGTGCACATGGATCTGCAGAGAAAATGTAAACCATGTTTGAGGAGAGAGAGAAGACGACGTGCAGTTTTGTCTCATGCTCGCTCACCCTCCCATTCACACTCATGATATCTCCCTCATTCAAATGTGTCGCCGTGCCAAGGCCCCCCACAGCCGGGGTCCCAACCCTCCACCCAACCCCCGACAAGCAGACCACCCAATAGATTCTCTGACCAGCTTGACTTGATCAGCATTTTCAAATGATGTGAGGAATCATCTCGTGAAAAAGCAAGCAGCCTTCCTCCAACAAAATTTGTTGCCTATTGCGTCATCAATCTGTCCGTGTCACCCAACAAACCAGCTTACATAGTCATGATTCTCCTGGGACTAAGAGTGTGCAATTAGGGTCTGTAAGATATTAGATATGCATGGTCAGGTTATGCACAAACTTCTATGTATATTAAACTCTGGCTGAAAAAGTTGTCTCACCCAGAACATGCAGGACAGGCAGACCCAGGTGCGTGCAGGTCCAGCCAGAGCTGTGGGCAGGCTGAGGGAGACGGATGGCATGGTGATGGACACGAGTGATGCTGCTGCTGCTGCTACACACAAGTGGGCTTCTTCAAATCTAATCCAGCCAGGAGAAGAGTTGCCCAACACTGCAAAGCCATGACTATCCTGCACACAAACCCTCTCTGTCACCTCAGGCTTCTGCTTTCTCCCTGTTCCTCAACGTCTGGCTTGCTTGTTCCTCGTCCGTCTCTCCTCTAAATTGGATCCTGACTGCCTCTCCTCTGCGCTCACTCTGCCTCTCTTTCCTCTGCCGGGGAAAGTTTCACAAAGGTTTTTTTTTTTTTTTTTTTTGAATGGGGGAGGGTGACGGTGGGGGGGTTAGGCAGCCCCTACCTCTCCACGGGAGCAAAGGGGGAGGGGGTGGTCCACTTATTATCCATCTCTTTTGCCCCTCCTCTCTCTCTCATCCCGTGTCTCCCTCCCTCCTCAGCCCTCTAAATCTCACCACTTTTAATTTCATTCATTCCTCGATCCCACCCTATCCCCTCCCCGCTCATCCCCCTCAGCATCCATGGCACTTCACCTCCCCCCTCCCTCCCTCGGTTGCACACCCTCCCTGTGTATTTCTGTATTGAGCCCATTTTAATATTTCATAAACTCTGTCTCCGCCTGTATTCACCCTTGAGATGAATGCCCACTGGCATTTCTCCTGACACTGGAAAATGCAATACTCAATCACTTGAGACGTCAACTAAAGACACCTTCTATTTATATTTCCGTCTTTGCACAAAGTGCAATTTTTAAACTTGCATGAAGTCGAGTTTTTTGACATCTAATCTCAACATTTGATGCATATTTCATAAAAATGTTCCATTGTGTCCCTGAAATGACTTGAAATTACTGATCAGTGCAAATAGTAATAAGACCTTGTATACTTCAAGTAAAAAACTTACTAACTCATGAGTATAAAATTCATCACAGTAAAATTTTTCATCTCTGTCAACATCCAGAACTACTGACCATCTTGAAGAAAGTCATTTTTATCAAGAGCAGCAGAAAAAAAACTATTTTGAATTTAGCACACAAATAAAAATAGAGGAATGATTTCACCAGGACACACATTAAATAAAGAACCCCAGATAAACACTGAGAGACATATCAGGGCAAAGGCTTCATTTTTGTATTGAGGTTGCTGAAGAGTCTGTCATCACTGCATACTGGTATTGTTTTATCACCAGGTTTTGACTCATCTCATCTCACAGGACCAGATTGAAAAAAGTGTTCATGTAAATTTTTCTTTTTTACAAGCAGGTGCAAAAAAATATGCAAAAACAGTTGTGTAGTGACCTTAAAAAGAGCCTTCCATCTCCACATTTTGCTAAAGAGAAGAAGAGCAGCTGCTTCATGAAGTTTTCACTGCTCATCAATGGCCATGTTAGCGCCATACATGACGTTATCCCTTTCTGTAGGTTTCTCTCACACACACACACACACACACATTTAAAACCTCCACACTCCTATATACTCATTTGTGGGCCACATGTAACTGTAAACACTCATGGACCCATCATCTTCCAACACACACACACACACACACACACAAAAAAAAATCTGTCAAAATCCAGGCCCACTACTTCCTGGAAACATAAACACACTTGATTTAAACTATCAAATTCACCACATGCATATACACAAACATCCACCAATAACCACCTATGTCTTCCCCACCTTCTCACACACACATATTCACATCTTTCTCACACACTAGGTCAATACACAAACCCACCCACACACAGAAACATACAAACATACTCAGGCAGTGGCACAGAGGATTAATCCTCCGGTATTTCCTGCAGGCCCACCCCTACACAGACACATTTGCCAAAGGAGACAATGTTATAGAGAATACATCTGAACCTAATCCCTCTCCAACCAATACACACAAACACACACACACACACACAAAATCCCTAGACACACACACCAAGATATTTGCATGCGTTTCTCTTTCTTTTTAACTTCAACTGACAATTTTTCAAAATCAACCCACCATGTGTAACCAGATAGAGAAAGTTACATTTTCAGAGTTGCTATTGAGACGTGCCTTCAGCCATAATGCTACTTTTAAATGCTACTAACTAATTATGTCAGCATATCATTTCACCTGCCACTTACTGCAACACTGATCTTTTTGTTCAGGAGCATCACAATGTTACTTTGTTTATTATCACCCATAACATCAGCAAAAAAATAGCTTTGTGTGATTTTAGATTAGTATCAATAAACTGTGCAAATAAGGCATTCATGACAGCAATGAATTAAGAGACAGCTGGATTTAGTTGTCAGTTAAATTAATCTTCTCATCATGACCAAATGTTCAGCAGATATCTTACAAATCTGGACGTGGTATTCTCAAATTTACTATTTTTTACCTTTTGACTGTTCACCTGACTTCTGACCACTGTGGAGGTAGTGGAAACACGCTCCAAATCCAAATGTGATTTGTAATCTTGGCTTGTTATGGCAAACCTGCAAGCAAATTCTTGCGTACATATTCAGCAGATGTGTGTGGTCTTGTAAGCTCTGTTTTAATCTCAACTAACTCCTCAGAAACATATCTGTAGCTGTTATATGATCCATTATGTTCAGCAGATAGTCACTAAATCTGACCAAGAATTATTTTGCTGTAATCAGCAATCACTGCAGAAGCGCCAAAAACTGCAGTTCCTTAATTGTCCACTTGAGTCTGACACAAAAAGTGAGTCAATCATCAGGCCCCAATGGTAAAATGCCCAAGTTTACAGTAGAAATGAAGATGTTTACAGAAACGTTTTTGGTCTTTATAGCTAGTTTCCCCTTTTGGAAAAACTTTGCAGGAGGTGAATTTCTATGTAACTCACCCATTTATATTGTACTGAGGCTGATAGTTAAGGTATGTCTCCACAGGATCAGTCAATTTCACACATCCCATTCATTGTCTATGTGAAACACACTGCGTTGCATGCTGGGTCTATTGCAGTGCGTTTCGAGCCACGATCCGGTGCGTCTCCCTGGAGAAGGGCACAGCTCATTTGCATAAAGTAGACTCAATTTCAACTTCACGCAAATTCAGTGTGGCGAACGGATGTCTGATGCATCATGAAACTTTTGTCAAACATTCAAACTAGTCCTTGAACTAAAATGTGGACAGACTGAGCACCTGCACAGGTTATTTCTCGCTTCAAATGCTTTCAGAAATACTTTTCGCTGACCTGTTTTTGTAATAAAAGAGAAAGTTTGCGACCTAGCCACCATGTTGGTCTGATGCTTCTACTAGACTGAAGCTCAAGCGCTGTCACATGACCACCTAGTGACTCGCACACCAAGCAGCCAACGGATCCTATGGACATGTACCATTAGACGTAATGAAGTGTGTGGCTGCTATAGGTGTAAGGTGGGTGCAACCATACGACAGTCACTGATCTATAGCGGTCTACTTCAGCTCTACTCTTGTTTCCATTCTTTGCCAATTTTTGGATCCATCACATCGCTATTCAGGAAACCTTTGGATGATGTCATGTAGGGTTCGTCCAACTTTATTAGTTAAAGGTGATCGCCTGTTAATGAGAGCTGTGAGAGTGCACTGTAGCAGGAAGTCTGGTTTTGGCTTCTTTGGGCTGCTTCGTTCACAGTGATTTGATTCATTGTTAATGAAAAAGTATTGATTATTTCAGCTTTAGATGTATTCAGATGTAACTACATTCAGTAGTTCACATCTAACTTCACCCACAATGAAATGCGTAACCCTTTGAGGTTATTTTAGGACATAACACTATGCAACTGAATGACACTGAAGTGTTGTCCAGCAGAGATTAGTTGTACTCAAGTGAAAATGTAACCGTGATAGTGTTGCACAGTATGTTCTGCTCTTGCATAAAGCCATCTTCCAATTCCCTGTCAGCACATTCTACTCTACCAGTGCATGATGCATTATTTATTTTTGATAAACAAAGTATCTTCTATATGCAACTACAGCCAACAGAGGCAGTATATCAAGTTAAAAGATTTATTGCTATTACCTCTCTTATAGTAAAGAGCAGACAGAAATGCCATTTTTATAAATCAGGTTTTTTGGTGTTCACATATTCACAGACAAAGTGAACCATCTTTTAGCACAACACCAGTGACAGACTGATATCTTTAACTTTTAGGATCACTCAATTCATACACCAAATGTAACTGCAGCACCCACTGGTGGCCACTGAACGAACTGCATCCTCAGAACATTCAGACGTTTGTAGATGGCACATTCAAAATAGGAGGGACTATAGAGGTGGAGGGTGTGTGTGTGTGTGTGTGGGGGGGGGGGGTTGTAAGGTAGAATAGGGAGGGTGGGCATATTTCCAAGGCTAATCAGATGACTCAAAGGATTTGTTTTACTACCTCTTTAACCTTGACCATTTCTGTCTCCTTTTGTAAAAACAGAGCCTGAGAGTGGACAGTGAGACTCTCATACAATTAAGAAGATTAAGCGCTGTCAGGTCGCCGTCCTTGAACCAAGTAAAAATAGGTAAACAGCAGAGAGCGATCAAAGTTGTACAGCCTGTTACAAATTATTCAGTGCTGAAAAAAAGGCTGAGCAGTTCAAGAAGACACTGAAAGTTTGTCAGAGATGTTAAAGAGGTGGAAAATACACAGAAACTGATAAAACAGGGTCTGTACAAAACAGATTAGCTGATAGATTGCTGGAGATAGTAGATAAGCAGAAAGATAAGGAGAGAGTAAATGTGTAAACAGCAAAGGGGTGTGTTCTGTCATCTTGGCTGACGTCCTAGAACCTGCTAGATGAAGGGGGAGTTCGCTTGTTGACAGACAGAGGAAGAACACACTCCAGCAGCCCCCCTACACACACACAGACACAAACATGCACACACACACCCTTTCCCATCCCTGTGACTCCCATCTGTTGAAAACAATACCGACCCGGAGCCCTCCCTCTGCAGAACACTCACATGTGTGTGCACGTTTTTTCCTCTGTTCTTTCTGCTGTGTAACACAGAGAGGAAGGACCGTCCACCCAGCACCAGAACACACTGACCCATGCAGGCAACAACAATACTGCTGGAGAACATGATGTGAACCATTTTGGGAGGGCAGGCCTCCTCTTTCAAGAACTGCTATTAGAAAACATCAGTTGACCTCCCTTTGTAATCTATATTTTAAACATTTCCCAACATTTTTGGAGAAGTGAGGGATTCCACACTGCACGAAATATCATAATATTTCTTGTTTCTTGGTGACAGAGCTCCTTTAAGTTGTAGTTTGTAGTTAGGCTCAAACTGTACCAAACACTGGCCACTGATCAGAGGCTATAGACAGACTATAGGAACTCTTTGCTGGGATCTGACTCTCTGTCATATAACCTACTGGTTACTGCCTTTTTTCAACCATTATTTGGTCAAACAGCTTTGTGAGAACCACATGAGTAACCAGGTAATTTGTGATCTACAGTATTGTCCAATATAACAAACAAGAAAAACACTCAGAGAGCACAGTCCTCCACCAAGGCTGCTCAGTCATATCATTTCCGATGGCTGAAGTCCAGAAAAAAATTGTGGCAGAAGCCAAGGCAACATAGAATGTGGTCATTTAATACAGATGTACCCACAAAAAATGACCTTGCACTGAGGACAGGCGTGTGTTATGCATGTGTCTGCTTTGAACGGATATTGAATTGTGTGATCTAAATATGTAGGTGGTGGCGAAAATTGATGAGACACAGAAACACCTCCACAATTCAACCAGTTGTTCCTTATATGATTTTAGATGTATAAGTCCCAGTAAGTCCACAGTGGCCGATTTGTAGTAGGAATGCAATCATGTGATCGTCAGCAGGCAGCTGGCGTAGTGTTCACTTGTTATAGTTACAGTGACGTCATGACGCTATCTCGCAATGATGCAGAAATCTTTATCAAGTCCGTGGATCCAGACTATAAGCTGCATCACTGCCAAAATATTAGTTGGTCCTTGAGTCATTTGTGACCTTCATTTGTCTGTTTTTGAGTAATGTTGCTAACAGACAAATCAACAGTGATCGTCACATAAGTTATGAGTAAAAATTTGCTGACTGTCCTCCATCAACCCAACCCACACTGACAAATCCAACATTTTTGCAAACTTACAGAGCGAGCAAACAATTTAAACATTGCCCAAAAAAAATCATTTTGAATTCTTTGATCTGCAATAAGCTGGAAATAAAGACTGAACAGCTGTCAGAAAAAATACATGGCATCAGATGAAGGACACCTCCTCTTAATATACAAACAGGTAGGGATATCATATGCTCTTAAATAATCAGAGTGTAACACACCACATAGAGTTTGATCTAATATTTAAATCCGATTTATGAAGTTTTTATCTCCGGTAATGGCTTACCTGTCATTCAGTCACTGCCTGGTTTTGTGAAACTGGTGCAATGAGAGCGTGCATAACGTGACCCAAATCCAGCAGGCTTCTAATTACACGTTCCAAGTTACTTATTTACCGAGTTAAATTCTCAAGGAGGCAGACTGTCAAGAGTGGTGGTGAAATCCAATTTTTGATTCTTGCAAAAAATACAATCCAGGTGAGTATAATCATAATCAGAAATAGATAACAATGTATGTGTGCATGTGAAAACCCAAAACCAATGTTTGAAAATCTTCAATCAAACTCATGTAGCTGACATCTTGCAAAAAGAAAAGGCAGACATTTTGATTATTATGAGCTATAATTCCAGGTGTTTGCTACTAGAATGACTGCTGTCTAAATTGTCCAAATGTGCTTCATTAAAAGACTTTGTGCAATGCTGAGTTCAATTAGTCTCTGTCTAAAATTCTTCAGTGACATCCTCACTTTTTAGATTTGAGGAAAAAAAATATTGGACTCTATATAAATAACAGAGAGAGCACAATCAGAAATATTCAGCTATATGACGGAAAGGAAAACAGGAATATAAAGGAAATGGCAAAATCAGAATGAATATGAGGTCATAAAATGTGGTCTGGACAGCCTGAAGTCAAAGTCTCATATTATAACAGCTGCTCCACAGTACAGACATATCATAACAAATCATAAAGATATCCAAGATACTTCTGTCAAGATAAACAGTGACCTTGATAATGTTAGAATGGAAAAATGGATAGGATATGAATAAGATATGTTGTATGTCAAGGTACAGCAGAGATCATGAGTCAAGTATCAAAGATAAACAAAAATAAATAAAATATACAGAATGCCACTCAATACATTCATATTAACCAAATAAAAATACATTGAAGACCCTCAGTGCGTCAATGCAGCTATAAATATTTTGTGTTTTAATCAGGAGTGAGTTTGTTGTGTGTGTGCGTGAAGGTGTGTGTGTTCAAAAGTGTGTTAACTAAGACACAGCCATTAAGGATTAATGGCTTCCTTCATCAGAGCAGATCTACCATCAGGAAAAAGCGATGGCAACCTGGCAATTTCCTGGTGTTTGTGTGAGCGTCTCGTGTACGTGCTGATGTGCTTATCTCTCCTGATCGTCATATCTCCTGAGCTCACGTGAGGCAGGTCACTAGCAGAGCGTCTCGCAAATATTGCATTTCTACTTTCGATTTGGTATCTGTAGATGGAAATACTGTGACCTTTGGTGAGGAGTGAAATGTAAAAGACCATAATCGCAACGTATCGTAAATTCTCTGTCAGACGCCGTATTTCATTAGGACACAATGTTCACTGATCACCTTGAATATGTTTTGCAGATTATTTGGAACCAAATCTAAATCTGCGACACATTAGCTGCCCTTTATCCAAGCTAGGACTTGTCCATTAACGGTGTGAGAAATCCAATGATTGAATGAGCGCATTTCAGTGAATGAACAAGCCAATAGCTCGGTACGGCACAGCAGTGCTACGAGTTGCTAAATGCTAAATTTGTGCTCAAATATGCATCGATGCAAAGATATTGATGGTTAGCAGGTAATCACAGATGTTCACCATATTCATCATCATCTTATCAGCTTGATAAAATGCTAACATTTGCTAATTCACACTAAATTGATGAGGATGTCTATTTTTTTTAGACATTCGCTCAAAACAAATGTGAGTATTGATCATTTTTTACATGCTGATGGTGAAAGCAATCATTTATCCTGATGGAAACATGAATGTCTGTATGAATTCATTTGTAATATCTGTACTGCTACAAGACACTGCAGTCAGAGAAAAAGAAGACATGAAGTCAAAGTTTCACCAGAACTATTAAGGTATATCTTCTGAAAACAATGAATGTTGGAACCAGGTTTCAACATAATCAATCCACCACTTGAAGATATTTCAGCTTGCTGATTAACAAATGAAAAAGGATAATCTGGTGCTGTCACTGAAGCTAAATTCAGCATGAAAGAGGGTGAATCTTTAAATAAAAGAAAAAAATGGACCAAGTATCATAAAAAACAACTTTAATTCAAATTAAATCTAAAATGTCAACTGTACCTTCGTATTGCTTTTCCTTGGCTTCCAAAATGGAAAGATGCAGTAGAAGAAGAATTTTGCCCAACTGAAGACTGTGGCGAGACACCAGTCTAGTCTGCCCATTCTCTCCTGAAAACGTCCTCTACTGTTCCACTGTTGTCTGCTCCTTGCTCCACGTCTCCCCTCCCTCTCTAGACTGTCCTTCAAAATCCCAGTCCAGAGGTACAAAGACTCTACGAGCTAGTCCTTGAGACAATCCTGGGACAGCTTTTGATCAGACTTATGGAAAGCTACATTTTCTTTGGCTGTCAGAGACTGAAGACTGCCATAAAGTGCATCCTTCCCTCTGGTGTGTAGCATCCCTACAGCATCCCTCTATCCTCCATCCTGTCCTCTCTTTCTGTGGACGCTGCGGGACCTTCCATTGAAAGCATGAGGAGGAAGAGATTAGGAGATGAGAAGACAGAAGTGGGCGGTGGTGGGATGGGTCGGGCAGAGCCGTCTGGTAAAGAATGAGGCACTTATACTGATGGAAAAAGGAGGGGGGTCTGCAATTTAATGTAGGAAAGGGGGGATGGCTTGAAGGGAGTCGTGGTGCTAAGAAAGAAGAATGAATCTAATATGTGATGAGTAGACTAACAGTATACGGTCAGGAATTAAAATGAAGCTGTTAATATGATGCAGGGCTTTCCAGCGGATGATTAAATGAGCTCTCATCCGGTATCAACGGCTCAGAAGAAAAGATGGGCAAATGGAGGCAAAGTGAGCAAAGAAAGAAAAAGTGAAAAACAGCAGATATATGCACACGTTGGGACGGTATGTGCATTCAGTGGAGTGTGTTGGTGCATTAGTAGCTGCCATGGGGATCCTAATGAAGATTGGCAGTCTCAGACCAATCATAAATGGTCCATGGAGCCTCTGAGCCTGTCACTCTGTGGAGGTAGTCAGTACTGAGACTCAGGACTGCATCAGTGACAGAAATTGAAGTGGGTGTTTAGCTTCCCTTATTAGATAAAGTGGAAGGCAAATAAAATAAATGGCTCCAATGTTATTTTTAACTGGATTAACATTCCAAGACGAGCAAGAAAGACAGAAACTGTGAAATTATAAAAGGTGATCCGAGATGTTGGCGGAAATTTTACCCACTAGCTCTGCAAAAGAACCTGATTGTTGTCATAAGGCAATTTTCATTCTAAAATACTGAACCAGAACATTTGGCTGTATGTTCTGGCAAATCACATTAGCTGAATATCATTACAGAACAATAAAGAGCGTGCGTGCTCCTGCTCCCTCCTTTGTTTCCTTTCAGGGAGATGAGAAAAGGAAGCCCGTGACTTTTTGGTGAAAACACTGCGAGATAGGCCTAATGGTCTGTTTGGGTGTATTCGAAGCTGCTTCCTGTGTTTTGTTGCGGTCAGCCTTTTCCACGGAATGATCCAAATCTAAAAATCCTTGCAGGGTGTTGTAAAATGCAATGCTTATGATCTAGAACTTTATATCTAAGTCTGTTTAAATGTAGAGGTAAATACACCACCTATTTCTCTGAAACTAAACAGCCCAGCAGAAAAAAGCGCTCAGACACAGAAATGGACAATTCTTAGCTAAATTAAAAACGAGAAAAGCACTCAGAGAGCACAGTACTCCACCAAGGCTGTTCATTTCCTCATACGGCATTGTCAGAAATGCAGCATTTTTTTAGTTTTACAACATCTGCTTATTAGTTATTGATAAACAGAAATCATGGCAACATAGGATGTGGCCATTTAATATAGATGTACCCACAAACAAAATGACCTTGCGCTGAGCAAAGGCATGTGTTATGCATGATACTGAATTGCGTGACCTAAATATGTAGCGGGTTGATGGGACTCTGAAACACCCCCACATTTTTATCATTGTTCCTTGCATGATTTCCGATGAGTAAGTCCCGAATAGTCCACAGCGGTCGATTTGTATAAAGATCAAAATCATGTAGCGTTCACTTGTTGTCATTAGTTACAGTGACGCCGTGCCACTATCTCGCAATGATACAGAAATTTTCAACAAATCTATGGATCCATGCTATAAGCTGCATCACTGCCAAAACCTAATCACTTGGTCCTTGTGTCATTTCTGACCTTCCCTGAAAATTTCATCCAAATCCTTATGTCCGTTTTTGAGTCATGTTGCTAACAGACAAACAAACAGACAGACAAACCAACGGTGATCGTCACATAACTTCACCACGCTCCTTGGCCTAGTAATGGGTGCAGTAGATAACCCACTTTACAACCTTATAAGAATGCGCTGAAATATGAACAGTGAAGCTCGCTTTAACGCACTTCTGTTTTGATGGTGGTAGAGATACATGGACGCTCTTTGAGTTTTGCCAGTTGACACTACTGACATCCACGCAAACTCTTTCAGTTTAAAGCACTCAGTTGCAACGAGTTGTTGCAAGACATTATTTACTGAGTTCATTTTGTGTTCTGTCAGGATTTGATACCACAAAATGCAAGCATCATAGGCAGATATTTTTGTAGGTCAGGGTCAAATGCTGCAAACATTGTGTAATACTGTCCTACATGGGCTAATGGATGAATCTGAAATGAAACCCTGTGTCTGTGTTTGACTCAATAGATTTCAGTTCCATCAACATTCAGCCTTGAAACATACTTTGTCTGCAGTGAACCGAGGAAACATCTAACACAGTTGGCCACAGCTGAACCTGACATGAAAGTTCCACCTACATTTCCCTTTCCTTTCTGTTTCTCTGAAACAGCGTTTTTAAACTGAAATGTCCTAATATGAATGGTGACCAGGTCAATAAGCTGCTTTGTTTATTACAGAGAAAACGGTGTGTGCAGCCACATGAAAGGAATGCAGCAGAGGGTGTAGAATACAGTATACACAAACAGCATCAAGCAAAGCAGGGGTCCAGTTGACTCTTGTGTGACGTGCAGTCGGCACACTTGCTTATGAAACCTTCAGCAAATCACATTTACACTACCGTTCAAAATTTTGGCATCACCCAGACAATTTCATGTTTTCCATGAAAATTCACACTTTTATTCATGTGCTAAAATAACAGTACAAGGGTTTTCTAATCATCAGTTAGCCTTTCAACACCATTAGCTAACACAATGTAGCATTAGAACACAGGAGTGATGGTTGCTAGAAATGTTCCTCTGTACTCTTTTGTAGATATTCCATTAAAAATCAGCCATTTCCAGCTAGAATAGTCATTTATCACATTAACAATGTCTACACTGTATTTCTGATTAATGTAATGTTTTCTTTTTTAAACAAAATGCTTTTCTGTCAAAAATAATGACATTTCTAAGTGATCCCAAACTTTGTAACGGTAGTGTATACCACATGAAACCTTGCAAAAATTGAGGACTAGTCTTAAATTACCACACCATTTGTTTAAAAAAAAAAAAAAAAACAGTCCTTCCACATGCTCCTAATAACAACAGTATCAGTCAAAAACAGAGTATATTGTTTCCCACATGGTTATAAGCTACAGAGGATGTAGCAGATATTTCTGCAGACACTGTGAGGGTGAAGCGGTGTACTCGGGTGAAAACACGGTCTCACCATTACACCAACTCCTGTGTTTTACTGTTAAAGAAGATGACACAATACTGGCAAAGGGACTGAAGTTCCAGAGAAGGTCCAGGACAATATTATGCATACTTCCTGCCACTCTGCAGTGCAAACAATGAGCTCAGTCTCAATCTGGTAACGTCAGGTCTGTCATCCGTTCTAGGAAACTAGACAAGGGGTTATGGAGTTTAGGGTCATTGTTCCTGGGAGAATAAGAGGGGAAGTGGTCGGTCAGGGATTTGGGGGGGGGGGGGGGGGGGGTTTGGTCGCAGCTGGTGGCTTCCATTCATCAGTATAATTTAATATTACCTATCAGTAAAATGAAGTCGACTTTTAAGAGCATCAATACAGGCAAGACTGTTTTAACATTCTCTTGGCTATTCTTATAACGTGATCCAGGAATTAGATCATCAATTTTCTTAGAGTATCTCATCTGACAGATCAGAGCAAAACAAATTATGTAAATACAAGTGTGGCAAGTAAAATCAACAATAAAAATGTAGCACAGACTAGATTTAGTATTCCAGTTAGCCACAGCCTTCTCCTCAGACTTATTAAGTGCAGACACTGTGCTACAGTGCAGATCACTGATGAAATGGTGTGCTGTGCTCTCACCTTATTGCATATTTTACATGTATTGCAGCTGTCATAAGCAAAGTGCCAACATTTTAGCTGAGACTAAATGACATCATGCAGCCAGTTATGCGCATGGCTACTGTACGAGATTGTTATTCCCATAATAAGAATTGACATCAAGAAAGTACTTCCAGAGTCTGTTAGTTACCACCGCGGCAGAACACATTTAAAATGAAGTTAACTAATAGCCAATAATAACATTTCCAATGGAGACCCATTAGTTTAAATATTGCATTTCATGTTTCTGCCCCCTACAAAGTGGTTGTGATTAATGCTGCAATTAGCTCCTGCCCCTCCCACTATTGATCCAGGGCGGGGTGTTTGTCTCTTTTGGAGGGATTGAGAGCTTGGCGAACGCACGCACATGGCAGGAAGCCACGGGGAATTAAGTGAAAGCTCATTTCATCTTTTGACATAGCATAAAGACACAGCTCTATCTAAAGTCAGCAGATGGAAATATTTTTGGCAAATTCAAGTGTGGATTGGTGACTAAACTGGAGAGCACAATGAGATGTTCCGTTTAAGGAAAACGACAATCCCAGCTGTTAACCCAAAGCTTCTTTAGGCAGGAGAAGGCGCAAAGAACGACAAAAATCCATTGGCACAGGGTTTAAACCTCTGTAACTGCAAGCAAGTGATACTGCAATCATAACCTGTTATAATCTTCCAATGAGACATGACAAAGAAAAGCAAAACTCATTGCCATGCAGTGTTAAAATCCGGAAAACTGTATGGGATATTTCAAAAAGGTATTACACAGCCCATATGCGCAGATGCAACATTTGAAGAAACTTCCTTGGCCTTGTTAAGTTTGTGAATACAGAAAAATACATAAAAGAGAAAGAGACGCAACTTTCCTTACATTGTTCCAGACCCTTGTAAATACTATCAAAATGTTTGTTACATAAAATTAAGTTAAGCGTATGCAGTCATTAGCCTACTGGGTTTATCTGCTGGCATCCAGTGTACCAAAACTATTCTGCTTCCTGTCATTTCTTTCTATTCCAATACACCAGTTTTCTTTTGTAAGTAATGTCTCTTCTCTTTTCTGGCTCATGTTAAATATTTCATCATTTCAAGTATTGTCTTCTTGTTCTTTCTTGACAAAAACTGATTTATATACAACTTTGTGACCTGTCCAGGGTGTCCCCTGACTTCACCTTAAGTCAGCTGGGATAGACTTCAGCCCCCTGTAACCTTTATGAGGATAAAGCAGTGAAAGGGTAATGGATGAATGGACAACTGATCCAAAAATCTGGGGATTTAGCACATTTGTAGATATAAAAGTAATAAATCAGAGGTTGATTGAAGTTTTTTTGTAAATAACTTCCTGACAACTTCATCCTTTGTGGGGGAGTAAATTACAAATTCCAAAGGGTCAGCTCTTTAACCTTTAATTACCATTTACATAAGCACCCGCCACACACAAAGTACCCACAGTGACCACTTCACCTTTGGCGCTTTAATTATAAATGTGCCTCAAACACCAAAGGTCTCTGAGCAATCATCAGCTGCCTCATAAAAGCCCAGGAAGGGCAGGAATGGACAACATGCAGGCTGAGGTGATGAAAAGCATCCCTGTAGTGCTGCTACGTCTTTCTTCACTTAGTAAAAAAAAAATAGCGATGGAGTGTATGTGTGCACCTTGGCTGTATATTCATTATTTTAACATGATGGCTCCAGTCATTTAGTAGTGAAACCTTCTTAAAAAGAGCCATAATAGGTCAACTGAAGGTTAAATGAAGGTTAAGGAAGCCTGCTGCTCTGTCTTCTGTTTTCCTGTGGACAACCAGCTGACCACTGCATAGGAGTCAATGACAGATGTGGGCCCACCTCCAGAGATGAGCACACAGCCCCTTGTAAAGCAGTCATCAGTGTGAAAGTTATTGCGTTCTGCACGGCCATAAAGTAATTAACCGTCCGGACACCTCCAAGAGTGACACTTCCACATCAGAGGACAGGACAAAAAAGAGACAGAAAAAGAGAACTGTGGGCAAATGGACTTAGCATAGACAGTCTGAGCGAGGTCAAAAAGCAGACAGTCAACTTCACAAGGCAGCGTGTCTGCCATAAAGAAAAAACAGTTTATTGGGTTGAGACACAACAACAATAACAAGGTACTTCATAAAAATGGAGTGAGGTGCATCTCATCTCCACTAAGTGGATCAAAAGGACAAAACATCACTTAATAAAATTAAAAATGTCTAACCCGTGTAATTTACAAAGATCACTCAGTTACCTTGAAGAGATTTAGGCATGGAAAATGTCTTTTTTTTTTTTTATTACAACATCTTGGTAAACTCTGATTTTCACATTATGTATCTTACAATGTCCATGCTTGAAAACGGAACACAACACTGATAAGAAGACTGAAGACAAAACTGTACAACTACTGTGATGGAGGTTCAAACCTCTGCAAAAAGGAATATTCGGATCTGCCGAGCTCCATTTTTTTTAAAAATCTTTTACTAAGAAAGAGAAAAGTACAGCAGCGCATACACTACTGTTTAAAAGATTGAGGTCACCCAGACAATTTCATGTTTTCCATGAAGATTCAGTTTATTCATGTGCTAACATAATTGCACAAGGGTTTTCTAATCATCAGTTAGCCTTTCAACACCATTAGCTAACACAGTGTAGCATTAGAACACAGGAGTGATGGTTGCTGGAAATGTTCCTCTGTATCTCTATGTTGGTATTGTATTAAAAATCAGTCTTTTTTCCAGCTAAAATATTCATTTACCAAATTAACGATGTCTATATTGTATTTCTGATTCATTTAATGTTATCATCATTGAAAAAAAAATGCTTTTCTTTCAAAAATGAGGACATTTCTAATTGCCCCCAAACTTTTAAACAGTGTACATCAGCTATAGCTAATTACGACTACTGCAGTGTTAGCTTTAAAAAACACTTAACTGTTGTCTGGTTAATTTGCTCTGCAAGCTGATGTCTGAAGACCATGAGGAAACAAACACCCTCTAAAAATCACCCCCACACCCCCAAACCACAAAAGCACTGTGTGTTGTTGTTAATTAGCAATTTAGCAAGAGAAATAAAGTGGTGACTCTTTCTCTTGAGAAATTCTGTGTAGTTGATGATCGCATTAAGACAGCGCCAGCATTGTTTTACTGTCAATATGATAAGCTCTTCAGCTCAATAGTCCTCTATTGGATCTTCCAGTTTATTTGAGCAGTTAGCCTAACATTTACTGTCATGTGGCAAAGACATTTTAATCAGAGTTCCACATTTTGTATTGCTCATTCTCAGCTTGCAGCTATGGCTTATCAAAAATAAATATGACCCTCGAGTGTCTCTGCTTTCTCAACCATCTTTGCATTTAAGTGATGTATACATTTAGTTAGTTACAAATTATTGTAGCAAAATCTCTACAATTTAATTTGGATTCCATAAATGGATCCAAAACCGGATTGAGAATGGATAACAACGGTGTCACTGATAAACTACTGCCAAATAGTTTTGTGTTCTCACATAAAAGGAAGACCAGTCAAGTCAATCTAAAAATCTATGCCATCTGTTATGAAATGGTTGAAAGAATGTTAGGCAGACAAAAGTTTCCATCTCAAAACAGGCAAAACCACCAGCTCTAGCATTTGGCGTGCTGTAGCCGGACTGACCTGGAGCCTTGAGCGAATCCCTGACCACCCACAGCTTAAAGTGACATGTTGAAACAGCACTCACCAGCCAGAGGGACATGGCAGAGTTTTCTTTGAAGACACCTGGGGCAGTAATTCCCTTACACAGATCCACAGCTTTCTTGAACACTGAGCTCGCTTTTCTGGGATTAACAAGACTGCGTTATTGTCCCTCAAAGTTGGATGCAGTCACCAAAGAGAGCCTAGCAGTCTGGCCCTTATCCTGACATACTTCCTGAGCTGCATTGTTAGCGAGAGCAGAGGAAACACACACACTATGGAAAGCCAGTGTCAGGAGATCATAACATGGAAAGTGAGACTACCAGAAGCGGTTGTTTGTTCTCTGCAAATTTTTGGGTTCTTGCACTTTTGCCAAAGTCAGAGTTTAGGCAGAGAACAGAATAAAGCTGCTCTCTGATCATCCACTTCTGGCTTTCTGTGAGCACTGCGTCAACAGATAATTCTATATTTCAAATCAAGTCCATTACAGAAATTGAAAATCTCACCACAGACACAGTGTTCCATACCGCATATCGATGCTGTAAAGATGTGATTGAAAATAACATTTCTGAGGTATAACTGCCATTAATATTTTAACTTAAGGATACATACATTTATTTTTTGGACTCTTGTGGGGCAGAAGACCTGAACAACAAGCTGATGGACACACAGCTTAATGAAGACGCTTTGATGAACATGTTAGCAGAAAATCCTGGAGCATACATGGCCCAACATTGGCTTTTATTCTCTTCTTTTATGTGTCCTCTTACGGTCCACATTGGTGTAAATGCTAGATTAAAAGCCTTTCAGCATGAGCTAAAGGATGTGTAACATAGAGCAACACAATATCCAAAGTTTGTCTAGGTACAGACAATGCAACAGTTATAGACTGTAGAAGTATTATATCGACTTTGACCAGATGTTAAGCATATCCTTTTCCGTTTTCTGTAACAAGGCAGGCTTTGTGGAAAATGAACCGACATGAAATAGATATGAAAGGCTCCTTCGAAGAGCACGAAAGCACAATAACTCATAGTTACAGGTGATTGTACACTAATGAGAACATAATTGTAAATATTTAATTCCTTTTCTAATAATAATAATAATAATAATGGATTACATTTATATTGCGCTTTTCTAGGCACTCAAAGCGCTTCACAATGGATCCATTATTCATTCACTCACACATTCTCACTCTGGTGGTGGTAAGCTACATTTGCAGCCACAGCTGCCCTGGGGCAGACTGACGGAACCGTGGCTGCCAATCCGTGCCTACGGCCCCTCCGACCACCACCAATATTCACACGCATTCATACACCAAATAAGCAGACAGCTTTTTCAGACTATGGCTGAAAATTTGACCTTATTGGCCTGTCGAATTAAAAATTTGGGATTGCATCATGTATAATCTAAACATTTGCCCCGTACTTTCTGCTTTTCTGCCTTTGAATTTGCTACATTGCTTTAGCTGCTTGTTAACTTGCTACATGGGTAGCCTCAGTCTATTCTAGAAGCACGCAGTGACATCCATGTTGCAGAGCAGCAGTGTTCTCAGGACATACTACAGATGGTACCACTTGAACACCAAGCATTTCGTGTACACGACTTCTTATGTCGTAATCACAAACTCACAAGTTCCGTTTGAAAGCAGCAACTGTTCCAGGAAAATGAATTAACGATGTGATGTGCTGGCAGTAGAGGTGAAGCGGTCGCCCTTTGCAACTGATCCCTTACTGAGCCAAGTAACTCCCAACTAAATGGGCTTCTCCATTGTTTTTTTAACAAACCCTAAATGGAAACTACATCAGGCCTGACAGATTCATTGCCACTTGTCCGTGAGTGGGTAGGGGACACTGCAGAGCGTGCAGGCAGTGAGCAGAAGGAGTACCATGGAACATTAACATCCCCCAGTTTGCTCTTCTCCTGTCGACATGACTTTTACAAGGTTTTGAAGAATGAAAGGATATTTACTTTGCTGGGGATGAAACACGGCTGTGGTTTCTTTACCTCAGAGGATGGGGCATTGGCAGAAAGCACACACACTAAACGTACGCAGATCCAAGAGGGGTAACTCAAACCTGCCACATTAAACATTATTGAATCAATAACCCCACCCCCCCACCCCACCCCACCCCACCCACCCCACCCCACCCCAGGCATTTTTTCACAGTGAAACCATTTGAAATGATAAATGATGCAATGAAAATGCACTACATTTCACAAGAATAAAGCGTAAACATTCAGAACCAAGAAAGATCCCATTGTTGACCACTCACATCAAGGGATAATGTGTTTCTGTCTGTGCATGTGCAGATGGATAGAGGGATCCTAACTGTGTCTGAACTGTAAACACTGAAGCCCTGAGCTAAAACCATATAGTATTTATTCTTCCTAAAGCCTTTCTAAAACTTCCTCCTCTGGATCAAAGTCTGCGATGTGTACGTAGATTTTAACATAGCGGGGGTTCACTTTCTGGCCGATTGTTACAGCTCCTCAAAGTGCTAAGCCATGAGTGAGGCCTCCATGAACGCTGCTGCCAAGAGGAGTGTCTGAACTGTCTGTGTGTTGTGTGAGTAGTCCTCCCTGTTGTATGTGCTGGGGATAAGGCAGAGGCATGACTTTAAATTGGAAGCGCATGTTGCATGACCTCACACTTGTCATTTCTGATTAAACCACATGGATCCCACAGAAAAGCCAGCTGTTACTTTAATGCTGATAACTCTTGCAGGCTTACTGCTTCAGCAAATTGTGCCCCCTGCTGGTCTCCTTTCACCAAATGTCAGAAGCATTTTCAGAAAAACCCAAGTGTTTGACTTGGTGGTAAAAATCCAACAGGATGCTATCCATGCAAACGCTAGGGAGCCACTTGGTTTGTGGTAAAAGCCACTGGCCAGACTGTAAACACTGTAGTGTTGCTTCAGATGAGCCTATATGGACTGTTTTTCACACAAGGAACCAGTGTGCTCAGAAACACAGTGGCGTCACTGGTGGATTACATTGCCATTTGAGGGTTCAAGGAGTCTAAACCTCCCACATGTGAAAGAAATGATGCAATGCTGTGTGTGTGTAATGGGGCTGGTGGGTGATTAACAATGACTGGCAAAATTACAATTAATAAAGATTTATGTTTTAATGTGGATAATAATCTTTGGATAACATTAACTACATGGCAAATGTATTGTAAATGATCCCAGAAACAATTGCAACTGATTTCCTCTGACCAACAAGCACTTGAACCTAAACAACCAGCTTAGTTGTTTGTCTTACAGTCTGATCGGTCTATGTACCCTCCATTGCATGAACTGCAGGCTTTTGGGGGAGAATCACGATGTCACACGAAAATTTAATATTAGCTAAACCAACAAAACCGAAACCAACAATGTCGAAGAAGGAACCATGTATCAAATTCTAGGGCTGGTCTCAATTATTGGGATCAGGGTTGATCAAGGCATATCTGACTGTACTGGCACAAACTTCGGCCCCACCCAACAGCTGTCACAGAAGTGACGTACAGAGAGAACACAGTTTGTGGGAGAAAGCTAGTGATGCAAATTTAAAATAAGTTTCTCAATAAACGCAGCATCATGAATCTATAATTTTTTTTTTACACAAACTGAGTGCAGCGGGCATTCATCCTGTGCTAATGGTACCATTTTACTCATTGAACATATGAATTTAACTTTGGTGGTGGTACTATTACTGTTGTCTCCATGATCTGCCATGCTATCTGCGTTGCTGATGGTGTTCAAATTCGGCATACAAAACCATTTTTGAATGGCCATGGAACAATATTTGGACAATAGTCAAACACTGGTAGATTGAAGTTGTCTGATCAGAGGCACCAAACCAAAGCTGCACGCTCCTAACAAAACAGAAGATCTCAGCAATTATGACCATTTTATGCCACTTTGCAAACTGGTTAGACTAATCATGCAATGCAGTCACCAAGTGTTCCCAATCACAATTACATATCTACACATTTATTGTTGGGGGCTGCACAGTGTCTCAGTGGTTACTACTTGGGCCTTGCAGCTAGAAGAGCCATGATTTGTGTCCCCACCTTCCGGGGATCTTTCTGCGTGGAGTTTGCATGTTCTCCCTGTGCATGCGTGGGTTTTTTCCAGGTACTCCAGCTTCCTCCCTCAATCCAAAAACATGCTGAGATTAATTTGTAACTCTAAGTAGTCTGTAGGTGTGAATGCAAGTGTGACTCTTGTCTCTATGTGTAGCCCTGTGATAGACAGGTGACCTGTCCAGGGTGTCCTCTGCCTTTACCTCAAGTCAGCTGGGATAGACCCAGCGCGACCCTAATGAGAATTAAGCGGTGTATAGATAACGGATGGATGAATGTTGTCTTGTTGTTATTTACTGTTGACCCTATGCACTATGCACCCCCCCCCCACACACACACAAAAAATGAAACCTAATTTTTTTAACCTTTAGGATGTCCTAAATGAGACTTTAGTGGTAACAGTAAAACAACTCATTCTCACTATAATTTTTTACTTTACCAGGAAATGCAATTTTTTCCACAAATTTTTCGGTTCTTTTTTTACTGAAAATTGACATAGCTATTTTAGCCATTTTACTCATGGCAATCACGTCATGTTATATATAATATAAAAGCTCAGAATTTTGTAGTTTACAAATACCATCATATTGTTCTTATATTTTCATTACAATAAAAATGACATATGATACAATGACAGCATGTCTCAGAGTTAGCTTTTTCACGGAAATTTTTAATATTAGCAACAAAAATTTTGTTTTATATATATATATATATTTTTTTTTTTTTTTTTTTTTAATTTTTTTTTTTATTTATGATTTTTTTTAGATTTATGCCAAAATTACATTTAGGGTAAATCAGCTACATCTAGATAAAGGTGAATAGAGTCAAAGTAAAAATTTATGACAGCTCCAGAGCAAACAGAGCCTTTACAATTGTAGCATGTACCAGTCTGTGTGTGGTGCTGGTGAGGACACCCTCCCCGTCAGCCTCACACAAGATACACCCACTAAACACGGAGCTGCATTTCTTCACAGCACCCACTGTAACCCATGGTGATGGTGAGCCTGCCCAGCAGCCAGGCATTATGCAAATGTAAATCATGCTTGACTGGCCACAAGACTGTGTGTGTGTCCATGGCATGGCTTCACATTTCACCCAAACTTTATTGGTGCCAGTGGCCTTTTGTCCGCTTTAATTGAATTAACTTCACAGGAACAGACCTTGTTGCAGGAGAGCGATGGGACACTGCGCAGCCATCACCTCAGCATGGAGGGGTTTAACAGTGTTTACATTGGAATCTTTCAATGCTTCAGAAGAAAAGAGGTTCTCTTTTACTAAACTTTATAACTTAGTCATGTTTTCTTTTTCAAGAGGTGCATGACACATTTGTCACACACAATAACCGCTGTTAGACTCATTCACTGTCTCTTTTATGTCATGTTTCTACCCCCTGGGAAAATGCTTCAAAAGACAAAAAGTCCAACATCTTAATACCAGCTGTCTTTCCTACTTGTGCCGGTCAATCTGAAAAACTGCGATCATTTCAGTTCATAGCTACAGTTTTCAGAAAAGCCCCTGAAAACCTTTTGCCTCAATGAGCTTGTTAGCACTACTGATGGGATTTTAAGTGAACACACTATTTTCTGCCAAATAATTTATGGGTATTTTATGGGACATAATTGTTTTTGTCTGTGCTCCTCTTACTGTTCTCAAAAGGGTGGGGATCGGTCAGAAAAAATGATGTCATATAGTCCACCAATCAAAGTTGAGCCAGAAAAAGTAAATCAAATCTGATGAAACCACATCCACATAGTCTTGATGAAGCTGATCAGCTCCACAGAGCATTTGTTGCAAACAGTACAGTATGACATTTATATTCCTTCTTCACCATTTTTGTGAGTAAATGTAGGATTAAAAAAGAGTCAATGGCAATGTCCCCATCTGCTGGTTAAAAAACCCAGTATCTTAAAATCATACCAAGACATTTTAGCTTCTGCTTTGAAGTGCCTGCTACATTTTAGAAAACTGCCATCAGATAAAACGCAGCAGTCTGCTCTTGTTTTGACTACAGGGCACTGCTCGAAAGATTTAATGTATTCCCTGTTTACTGGCTGTCTTCCTTTTTCTTTCATTTGTCTGGGAACAAAATGGCAGAGACCCACCCAGACGCCAAGCAAACAGCGTCACAAAGTTTTCTCCACAAGATAAAAGACTTGTGGAAATTCAGATGTTTGGCCAGTGTCTGAGATAATGCAGCGCAAGCACGTTTGTGTCATTGCGATGCGCTAGATTTTTGCAGTTACAGACTTGAATTGGACAATGACAGATCTGTGGTGCTTAGAGTATGGCTGGTGTTTAAGTTAGACGTGCATCAAACAGCAACTGCAAATCACACGGGCTCTGAGCTGAGCCTACATAAAGCATCTAAAGGGTGGGATTTACTGTTGTGAAACATCAGATTTCCCTCACAGAAAGATAGAGTTGACTTTACAAAAAAAAAAGGAAAAAAAAACACATTCATTCTGAGTCAACTGTGCACAGATAAATGGTGGGTATGGCTCTCTAGTGACGGCAAATAATCCTAGTTTTCTTTCTCTGGATCTATTCGTGTCAGTCATACATTTAACTGGGTCGAATTATCCTGGAGCCTGGTGGTTATATAGAAAATTATTTCATACGTATTTACACAGTAGAACACCCCTCCAGCTACATATTTCACTCATTAAAAAACAGCCAAAAAATGCTTTAAAGTCCTGTCTGACCCATGTTCCAATGAGTGTGAAGCTATTGAAGTTGTTGACGTCAGTGTAGGATGGAACACAGCATCTGACTGAACAAGTCTGCTAGCACTAAGCAATTGGAAAGATTCTAACTGCATTTTTTTCTGATAGCTATTGCGATTCAAGCTTAACTTGAATAGCATGGTATTCTGAGATACTATCAAAATAAACTAACAGTCCACATTTTTCAGTCCCCTCTCATCTTGTGCACTTCTCAGAAGACAACTTGACTGAGGCATGTGCAGGAGGAATTACATATCTTTTATTCAGCATTCAGAGTGGTGTTAATGGACGGCATGTTGTTAGTGAGGTAGTGCATTATGGTCTTCGTTACCCCACAGTGCCTTTGTGAGGCCTTTTCATGCACACAGAACACAGAAATGGTCTGTTCACTCGACTTGGCTAGAGAATCATTACCTTCACCATTTGACGATGCATTTGTACATACAAAGATGTCTGTAGTGCTTTTAATAGTGCTGATAGCCTGTGATGTGGTTATTTTTTTTTATTTATTTTACAATAGGCCTTGCACAATACTATCTTAAGTACATGTGTTGTCTCAAACCTGAAATACTCCCATACCACCAAATGTTTATTTTCTTACTGTCCAACACTGATTCTGGTTCAACAGAGGCCATTTATCTGAACCACAAATGTAACGTTTTCTTTGGGTTTCACATGCTTGCTGTTGGCAGGCATAGACATGGATGCATTGGGCCACTACTGACTAGCGAGCATGACTTTGTAAAAGCACCAAAATGACAGTTTAAAGGCTGGGTCAGATGCACTGCATAATGTACACTACCATTCAAAAGTTTGGGGTCACTTGGAAATGCCCTTATTTTTGAAAGAAAAGCATTTCTTTCACAAAAGATAACATTAAACTAATCTGAAATCCAGTCTAGACATTGTCAATGTGGTAAATGACTGTTTTAGCTAGAAACAGCTGATTTTTAATAAATATCTACATAGGGGTACAGAGGAACATTTCCACCAACCATCACTCCTGTGTTCTAATGCTACATTGTGTTAGCTAATGGTGTTGAAAGGCTAACTGATTAGAAAACCCTTGTGCAATTATGTTAGCACATGAATAAAAGTGTGAGTTTTTATAGAAAACATGACATTGTATAGGTGACCCCAAACTTTTGAATGGTACTGTATATCCCAAACTGCAGACTTTGATTGGCTAATTGCACTATTTCAAAATATGACTTCAAATTGAAACAGATCAGCCCTAAACTATACTGCAAAATTTTAATTATTAAGAATACAAACCATTTAGGACTACTAAAAATCATTTCCATTCATCTTGATAAAATGATAAACGTTTCAGTCACTATTTCCATGTTGCGCTCCTCTGTTTCCACCCTCTTCTGTGGTTTAATGGCACCATCTGTTTATCTTGACACACCTAACTTGCAATATTCAATCGACTCTGAGCATCTATTGACATTAACGTCACGGATTGAGCTCCAAGGCCAAACACCACATCGTTGCTGTGGGCTTTTAATCCGGATGAGACAGCAGTGCCCAATAACTTTGAGGAGGCAATCTGATGGATTTGCAGCAAGCAGCTTGCAGTCAGAGGCACTAATACCACTAATCTAAAACTAATATAGGCATAAAATGAACAAAGAAAGACAATTAAGATGTTCATGAAAACTATTTCTTACAGCTCAACTAAAATTTCATGACTGACAGCCTGACGAAATAAACATATTTCCTATGATTGTCTGCGGCACAATTTCAATCCTTTTCTTGAAATCTAACAGCCTTCTCTGGGTGTGAAGGAGTTCCCTGAGCACTCACCTCTGACCCTGACATGCCAAGTACTAATCTCAGGGTCTAAATTTAAGAATGCACACATGTTAAAGGCTTGGCAGCAGTAGAGCTTAGCAGTAATATAAGACAATGGCACAAAATGACAGATGTCGGGAACGTGACACAAAAGTGAAAGTGCAGAGAAAGGAATGCTATCCAGTGCAATAAGGAACAGTGTTGGAGTGGAGGGAGCTGTTCACTGCTAATGCAGCCAATAAAGCAACATGTGCAGCTTCACGTTATACTGTTTAAAAGGCACCTTACCTAACAACAGACTGTGAAATCCATTATTGTCATCTCTGAAAGTGGGAGGCCAACCTTTCAGGAAACATTTGGAATGTGATTTTTAACTTAATAATCCTGACGTAATGTAATATTGCTTCAAATTTTTAATCAAGATAAAATTTGATACTGTAAATGGTGACAATTACAAATCACTCAACATAAAATAAAAATGACAAACTAACAGCAATGTAATGCAAGAGAAGCTGGTGCGACACCTGCCACTTTCAACGGTTCAGACAATTCTGCAGCGACTTTTTATGCAACTATAAGTCAGTGTAGTTATTCCAAGTCAACAAGTACTATGTTACTTGCATAGAAATATAACCCTCCGTCAGAGTTGATACACAGCTCCTAGCACCACAGTACAATAACGTGGAGGTATTCAGGCTATTTTCAGAGTCATACAACAGAGTGCCAAAGCAGATAGGCACTTAGAAGGCAAAGAAGCTGCAGATTATGTTCTCAGAACTCCTGTGACAACAGTCATGCAAAATGAAGTAGGATTAAAGGGTAAAACCCCTCAATTTGGGTAAGCCAATATGTTATTCTTGTTGTCTGGGAAAGTCCACACAGAACCAAAGAAACACTGTCTGCCTTACACCAAACGCTTCTAGGCCTTTATATCCAGTTGCTGCCGTGTAGTTTTCAATCCTAACTGCTGTTGGTCTTTGATGATTGCTTTCAACAAGGATGACACATACAGCTGCTTTTGTCCAATTTCATCTGCTATGCACAAAGAAAGAAAAAACTAAGACAATGTTGGCTTATTGCCAATAATTTAGTATTGGCCAATGTGTACATCAGAAGACAAGCAGCAAGTAATTACATATTTTGTACACCACAAAGCAGTGACAAGTTTATCTTCAATTCTAAACTGTTCCAATACACAGTACTGTTTAAAAGTTTGGGTCACTTACAAATGTCCTTATTTTTGAAAGAAATGCAATTTTTTTTCAATGAATATTAAAGTAATTAGAAATACAGTCTAGACATTATGAACATTGTCAATGATTATTCTAGCAGGAAAGAGCTGATATTTAATGAATATCTCCATAGGGCTACAGAGGAAGATTTCCAGCAACCATCACTCCTGTGTTCTAATGCTACATTGTGTTAGCTAATGGTGTTGAAAGGCTAACTGATGATTAGAAAAACCTTGTGTAGTTATGTTAGCACATGAATAAAAGTGCGATATTTCATGAAAACATAAAACTGGGTGACCCCAATCTTTTAAAAAGTAGTGTACATTTATGCTAAACAAGTAGAGACTCAATTCCATCTATAAAAGCAGCCTGCTCCATGGATTTAGATCACTGCCAGGCAACCAGATCCATTACAGGAACAGCCTCTATAAAAAGATATAGCAAATCTGTAGACAATTCCAGTCTGATGTTTATATATATATATATATATCTCAATGTATCACCCTATACATGAGAAACAAGATAGAATGGGGACATTATCAGCTTTAGTGTGAACACAGCATTGGAGGTGCCGTAAATACACTCCCAGACTGTATATATGAGACAAATGTGTGGCACGCTGGTGTCGCTTGTGTAGGATTTCAGGCGCGTGCAACACATGTGTAGCAATGGGTCCAAGAGTGATTTAATTAAAGATCCCTTCGCCCGGTGCATACAGTGAGACACACCCGCTGTCATTGACAGGGATCAGCACGGGAACGCTGAACATGTGCCCTCTTTTTAAATGGAAGGATATTGAATTTCTACTCTCGTTCTATTAATAATTACGGCACGACAAGCTTTTACTACAGAACAATCAACAGCCCGTGTGTTTCCCTGTGTTGCATTTTGACCCCTGGAGACACTGAAAACCAACACATAACGAGGAGAGCTGCTTTGGTCCAAAAACATGGAAAAAGAAGCACACTGATGTTCAAATAAATGACACAGTGAGCCATTTATACGTGATTGGAAACGTGCACAGTTCTGTTGCCTAAAGAGTACCAAGCTGTACAATTTTCTATACAGCTCTGCATGTGACAGTGAGTACTCTATATGTTAGACCCTAGAATGACCATTACGTCTCCCACACAGTCCACTGAGAAACGACATTCCAGTGCAAATACCTATGAAATTCTTGCACAGTGGAATGTCTAAGTGTGCAAACCTATCCTTTTAAAAAGCAGTGAGGGCGAACTAGCATCAATGATCTGCCTCAGCTTGTTACAAGCATTGGTGCAAAATGTGGAGAGAAAAAAAATCTGGGGTCTTTCTTCCTGTGTGTATTCAGAGTAAATGCAGCATGTCAAAGGGGGGGATTTATTACGTTCTCAAAGAAAAACATTCTCCCGATGATGAAAACATGATTGGGCGACCTGGGTAGCCCAGCCTAACTTCTGCCCCTCTGTCACAGTAATTACCCTTGGAGCCCTGTGGCATCCGACCTAGGTGAAAAAGACCCCAGGAAAAGAGAAGAGCCACAAATATCAACAAAAGACACATTTTGAGGCGAAAAGGATGCGACCTAGGAGAGCACAGCTCCCTGTCCATCACTCGGAAGTGTTGTGAATGGCTACAAAAGCCCCCAGAGTGAGACTTTGTGGGATTTCAACGTTGCCAAGGGCGAATGCCACATTGCCTTGCCAAGTATTAGGGAGAAGACAAGAAAATCCCCCCCACACGTAGAGAAATATCAACAAAATTGGAGCATAAAGGCCACATTCACAGTTACACAAAGCTATAAAAGCTGGATGGTATAGGGGTAGAGGGAGTTTATTATGTAGCACTGATGCCACAAGGTCTGAGGCTGAAGTGGAAGTAAGCTCTGTGCTTTACATTCCAAGAAAAGGGGCACACAAGTGCAACTCTGGAGGGAAAATACACTTGCCCTGTGCCTTAATCTATCATTCCGACTGTCATTCTATCCACTGTGCATTGCCAAGTGAATTAAAAACACTTTAAGAAGCTCAATGAGCGCCTTTTGTGTCCCTTTATCTTCTTGTTCCAGAGCCTTTGTGGGCAACGTTACGCATCACTGCATAAGTAATGTCTTGAAAGGCTATTTGGAAAAGAAATATCCGCTCATCGGATTCACATATCCTCTGACCGTGAGGCATTCAAAGTAAAAGGCTGTTTGACTCCCGAACAAACAGAAAACTTAAAATCAGTCAATGCCATGCTTGCTGTTGAAGAATTTATTCTCGGAGACTAAATAAACTCACAACTGTTTTGCTAGTACAGCCGTGTTCTTCATGTCTGCTGCTTTATGTCAGAATAAACTCTAATAACCAGGGCTTCTCAGAGCCTGGACCTTCGTTTGAGTTCAGCCCTCAGTCCAAATGTGAATCAAACAACAAGTCAATCCATACCAAGCCCACACCTCTCCGGTTATGAATGCAGTACATAAAGTGAACATTTGAAGCCTTGATTATACTCCCTTGCAGAAGCACACACTTAACAGCTGCAGACACCACAGACATGTAATTGTTGCTACTGCCTCCACTGGAGTCCGTTTGGAAGACTTCGTTCCATACGTGTGCAGTCGTACCTACATATTCCACACATGCAAACTACTGCCAAGCATGTATACTACTGCTCTTGTTGTGTAGAGGTCACACAGACCCAAATTCAAGGCTACACACAGTTGTTTCTAGAGGGGTCCATATGGACTCCCACAGAACTTGGAAGATGATGAAATTTATGTCACATGGAGCCAAGCGGACCCTTGCATACTCTCAGACATGGAACATGTAACACTAGCTGAAGTCATAAAGAAATATGGACTGTCTAAGCCATGTCTGCCTCAGTTTCATGCTGGTCCAATCACAAGAGATGTCTTGTTCATGGTATAATTATATATCAGAGATCAGGATCACACTGCATCTGATTGCTGGCAAACAGCACCATGTCTCCTAGGAGGCTCAAAACTATTTTAATTATCCTCACGGTCTTGAACAGATCCGTCGTAAAATTCATCAATTTGATAAATGTTATTTCCTTATCATTCTGGGCCTCTAATCTTGAACAAAAATCTGCTGTGAACCTTTCAGTAATAAGTTTGAGAACTCCGACAGCAACATATTCAAGCATGCATGAGTCAGTCATATTAGCCACGGGGACGGTGTTTTGAAGGATGAGAAAGGCATTAGAGACGAAGCTTACCACATCAAGACAGACAAATGCAAGTGATATTACAATCAGGTACTGATGCAGATTAACCAAATGCAATGTCTTATTATCATCGGAATCCTTACAGCATATCGTCTTTATTTAAACACAGTGGATTACTCTGTCATGTGAAGAGCAGCTGTCTGAAAAAGCTTTCAACTCTGAAATAAATTAAATGCCCACAAAAGGTTAAATTCCTGTGTGCACGGGCATTAAAAGGTAAAATGACAGGGGTTAACTCTGCTGAGACATCACAGCCCTCCGCTGGGTCAAGCACACACTGGGCAGCTCTCCACAGAGGAACACACAGAGAGGGTCTTGTTCTGTGGCTCATGTGCAGGTCAGCGCCGGCAGGTAGGAGTGAAATGATAGGCCTCCCCAGAGACGCAGCACAGAGGACACACTGTTTCGCACAGCTAAAGCATCCACTGGAATGCAATATGGGGCGGCAGGTAACTTTCAGTTCACCGCATACCTTTATCAAAAATCTTCAAATCCCAGGAAAGCCCCTGCCCGCCGCTTTGGTGGGAATTCAGAAACAGGGGAGATATAGAGCTGGACTTGACAGACTTGACATAACATCGAAATGAAATGAGAATTAATTTTGTAAGAAGGGATAGCAAGCCGTTACTGATGTCAAAAGTTTCGTCTGAACATCAGCTGAAATACATTAAAGGGCGGCCAAACAAACACCTGTCCTAGACCAGATTCAATATTGTTAAAAAGGCTGTTCTACAATACTAATTAAATTACTTTGGCGTAGCTATCATGAAGGAGATAAAAAAATAATAATTTAAAATAATTTAAAAATGTCCTTCGTATATTTTACATGTTAATTTCCTTCATGAAACACTATCAGTCAAGTCATATCTCACATAATTGTTGCCAATTGGCACTAAAAAGTACACTACCAGTCAAAAGCTTGGACACACCTTCTCATTTAATGCTTTTTATTTATTTGTATTATTTTCTACTAGTTGGAGAAACAGTAAGACAGAATTGTGGGTAATTTTTTATTTTTATTCTATTTTCACACAGGTCAGAACTAGGCAAATAACACAAATACTAAAAATTAAAAAGAAAGCAATGACTGCTCAGCCAACTAGGTCAAATCTCACACCAGTCATTGACCTAACCCCTAAAACTCTTTACCCACTCAGACCTTCCCACTCACTGCAGCTAAAGCACACCAGCTCACCCACAACTCTGCTCAAACACTAACAACACTGTGTACTACACAATGGCAACTTGTAATATTGTAACAATTTAGGGATGCATGTTTGAAAAAGACAATGAATGCAAAAAGTCCCATGCTGCAAGTCTAAAGGATTGGTACTGTATGCATAAGAAATCCTGGAGGTCTAAATCTGTGTTTTGGAGACTGCCCTCAGTACATTGTGCTTTTCAAATGGAAAAACCCAGTCGTATCAACAACTGACATGTCTTCCAGCATATAGAAAGAAAGGCCATATTGACATGTTAAGGAGGTTTAAAAAATAAAAAAAATTAAAAAAGGATATTTACCAAAGTGATCTGGAATCAGCATACCTTAAAAGTAGTCTCTGCAAATAAAACTATCAGACACTTCAGGGAAAAATATGTAGCAAGGGTACAAATTAACAGTCAACACTTAAATTTTAATAAAAGGAGTAAAGAAAAAAACAACTCAGTGATTAGAAACTGAAAGCAGAGACCAACCCTGGCCAAATACAGACTCCAAAGGTGAAAATTTTGCTTCAGTAAATGTAATCTAAATACATCTCCAACATCTACTATTACCTACTTAAGCCATCGTTTTTTTACATATTATGAACTACTCATAGCAGAGCACTCAACAATAATTCAAGTCACATGGTCAGCTGATTTCACTTTGAGCCAAACATCTAAACTAGTGCAGCTTTGTGTAGAACCATGAGGGCGAGCTGCTCCCAGCACAGGAGCTACGTACAACAAGCTAACTGTTCACTACCTGCCCAGTGTGAAATGGCAGGCAGCCAAAGTATGCAAGCAATAGCTCAGAAAGTCAACTGAACAATTACCAAGCCAAAGAGAGTTCAGATATTTCCAGGATGTTGGTAGAATGAATAAAGGTTAGGCATTATTGGATCCTAGACTTTCACAAAACAGATCACCAAGGTGTGAACTCTAAAAGCATGTTCACGTTCTTATCAATCAGGCATATGTACACTATCATTCAAAAGTTTGGGGTCACCCAGACAATGTCATGTTTTCCATGAAAACTCACACTTTTAGTCATGTGCTAACGCAATCGCACAAGAGTTTTCTAAACATCAATTAGCCTTCTAACACCATTAGCTAACACAATGTACCATTAGAACACAGCAGTGATGGTTGCTGGAAATGGGACTCTGTACAGCTCCATAGATATTTCATTAAAAATCAGCTGTTTCCAGCTAGAAGAGTCATTTACCACATTAACAATGTCTGGACTGTATTTCTAATACTTTAATCTTATCTTCAGTGCTTTTCTTTCAAAATAAGAACATTTCTAAATGACCCTAAACTTCTAAACAACAGCATGTGTACATAAACTTGGAAGTTTTTTTTCCTCATTTCTATGTTTAAAGGCTTAGATGTATCTGCATTATTTCTACTTTTAACATATGCAGATCTATGAAGTCCCTGCCTATCTCTCTCTCCATCCAGCCTTTAGTGACTCACTGCAGCTCAGCACACCAGCTCACCTCATCTGCTCAAACATTGTAAAACTAGTCTATAATACACAATGGCAAGTTGTAACATTAGAGCTATTCAGTCATAGCCTAGCCGCGCTAGACAACCCACGGCAACGAATTTAATTCTCTGCCAGGGTGGGTCTAGTTACCCTCCATAAGGCTCGAGGCTGGATTCTCCTAAAACTGGCCGGACCAATCACCATGAAGTGTAGAGTCAGAAGGCGGGCGTAACGAAGTGACGACAGAGGCGTGACGATTCTGACAGAAACAACCAGCGCACAATAAACAGTTATCTTTCGACTTGGCTTTGGCCACAGCCCTTAAAGATTTGAAGCTAAAATTCAACTTGAAAGATAAACAAAGGACGGCACTTAAGTGTTTCATTGAGAAGAAAGACGTATTTGGACTTATGCCAACGGGATATGGCAAATCCTTAATATACCAGTTGGCTCCGCGGCTCCGCTGGTTGGGAAGCTAATGGGACTTAGCCACAATCCGCCGGTGCTCTCGGAACTACGTCAGCCTATTCGTTGCGTTGATTGGTTGTATACCTACCCAATTGCTGCAGAGGGATTTGATAGACAACCTTTTAGCCCGCCTCCCTCCCTGTCGAGCTTCCCTAGACCCTTGTGCCGTCAGAAACATGGGTGTAGCATGGCTAGGCTAATTCAGTCACAAATACAAATCAGAAACCAATTCTGAAGAATAATGATACAAAAAGTCCTCCCTGCAGGATCGGTTCCTTAGGAAATCTTGACCGCCTGAATCTACATTTTTTAGACCATTAGGACGCTGCCGCCTTATGCTCATCTATGGTACTGACTTATTTCACACATCATGTATATATTAAAAAAAAAAAAAAAAACTACATGGACTTGTTAATAAAGTGAAGTATAAGAATGCCATTGTACCATAACACCAGACACAAAATGCACAGCACACATTCCTCCTGAATCCTATTCAAGAGCCCCTCATCTAGTTCAAAGTCTAGCTTGTGTGATTTTACATGAGGGTTTTACTTTCTGTCCGATTCTTATCGCTCCTCAAAGTGTCTGCACCACAAGCCTCCCTGAGTGCCACTGACAGGAGGATAAAACTTTTCTTCGTATGGGACACAAACCACAAGCAGCACACATGAAGTAGTCTCCCTGCACCTGCACTCACCTTCAATGCAAACATAGGCATGAAAAACAAAACAAATCCTATGCAAAAACAAAGGTACATAAACCCTGAAGAAGCAAAGGTGTTCAACAACCAAGTACAAAAGTTTAAATCCAGCATAAAGCTTTAAACTTATTTCTTCAAATTGTTGTGGGGCTTGTCAACCTATATTTAATGGGACACTGAAGAGAAACAGGAAACTGGTACAGAGTAGTGGAAGGATATTCAACCAGGGATCTGGTGCTCAAGACATGCCAACACCAGCCACTTGGATATCCGGTCACCCTAAAGCTTTAAACCCTCACAATACTTGTTCTCACAAATTTCATCTTTAAATCTGGACTAAATTGAGTCACATTCAGTCATAATGAATGGCAATTCTCCGATCCATAGTTTAATCAAAAATGTTCCTCTCATGGGCTGCACAGTGGTGTGGTGGTTAGCACCTTCGCCTTGCAGCTAGATGATCTCCAGTTTGTGTCCCGGTCTTCCAGGGATCTTTCTGCATGGAGTTTGCGTGTTCTCCCTGTGCATGTGTGGCCTTTCACTGGGTACTCTGGCTTCCTCTCACAGTCCAAAAACATGTTGAGGTTAACTGGTGATTCTAAATAGTCCATAGGTGTGAATGCGAGTGTGCTTGTTTGTCTGTATATGAAGCCCTATGGTAGACTTTCTTTCCTCCATCCTAAGTCAGCTGGGATAGACTCCAGCCCCCTCGTGATCCTTATGAGGATTAAGCAGTGTATAGATAATGGATGGATGGGTGTTCCTTTAAATCATAAGCGACTGCTGACTGTTCCTACCCAGCATGACTGACTTGGCCTCTTCACTTGAGTGACTATTTTCAACACTTTAGCACCACTTCATTATTTCAACCACAGTTCTGCTGGCAGAGCCGGGGCATTCATTTCCCACAGCTCTCCATGTGCCCACAGGCCTACACGCCTCAGTGCCAGCTGTTTGGCTTTGCCACCACACAGCTCAGTATAAACAGGGAAAGCCATCTGAGATGCACTAAAAGTATCTCTGCAGTGTTACTTCCCACAGCAAAGGAAGCATATTAATATATACACACTAAACATCCATGGTAGGCAATAATATTTGTGCATTATTTCACTGATGAAAGGATTTTCCATCCACTGTAGTGTTATACAACAGGTCTTCCACAGTAGGAACTCTGGGAATGCACAAAGAGGTGTGAATATTTACAGGAACAAGCTTCTAATTGGCCCATTCAGTCTCATTCCATTGTGGCGTAGAATCCAACAGCATGGACTGAGACATTTACTCAGAGTACACCAAAACAACATCAAATAGTAGTTACTGGTAGCTTCTAACTCCCGTTCGATGAGCATGTATGACAGCGAACAATGGACAGTTTGTTATGTCAGCCTATGTTTAATCTTATGTTGCTGGTGATGATGCCATTCCAAGAGGACATCGAGGGGGGGAAATGCCGTTCATTGTTCTTTTCCAGCTGTACGAGTCAGCTTGAAGCACCACACAGTACAATTTCACTACTGCTCAGGAGCACCTACAGGGGAGTAGGTAATTGTTTCTCCCATTGAAGCAGCCCTGAAAGAGGTCCTACAGGACTGGTTCCTGCAGTCAGAACACACACAAAGGTTCAGTCCTGCAAGTGGGAACAGCAAAGAGTGTCATCTGGAAATTCCCAACCAGCGGTGCAAGTACATCAGCTGTACAGTCACCATGGGGTGAAACTGTTTTAATTAAAATAGACAGAATTGAAGATGATGTTTTGATAAAACGACATTTTCACATTTATTTGTAGCACATTTATAGTCACAGTAGCCATGAAACTACCAGCCATACTAGGTCAAATGCAGAGAACCCACCTCCCACTAGCCTCAGTCAGCTGTAAAACCTTTACAGCTCGAAGTGCAGGCAAACTTGTTTGCAAGTAAGCAGAGATAAATGCTTCTCCCAGGTTCTATTTGTATAAATACTAACTTTCTTTAAAAAACAACAACCAATGTTTCCATTTTCTGGTGATTAACAGTGTTAAATAACTTCCATTTTAAAAGCAATAACACATTTGGAACAAGATGGGTGGTTAATAACAAGGTACCTGAGCTCATCTGTAGAGGAGTGTAACACTGAAAAGGTTATGAAACCTTGACCACAGCAAATATGCCTAAAAATGCACATAAAACTTGCAAAAAAATGACAGAGATGTTGTTGTACCTAGCAGCTCTGTAAAGATAGCATTAAATTGAGCTAATTTTAAAACTAAATTCAGTAAATCATCTGTGCAGAGTCAGATGTCTGATCAAATCAACTCTGTAATAGTCCAGTTATTTTGTAAGCAGTGAATCTAATGCACCCCAGTGAATGGTAAAAATAATCTACAATACTTGGTGTTCACCTCCAAATAACACCAAACAAACTCTCCCACCAGAGGCTCATTACAGCCACAACTTGGTCTCATAACTGATGTTGGGGATCAAACTGAGCCCACAACACAGTGATGCTGTTGATCTCTCTGCCTGTGAGGTGCTGATAGGAGGGTTATTCATCTGCACACAGAGCTTGGAGGATTTGTCCAAACACATGTAGAGGTTTGGATTGTCATCAGGGAATATTGATTCATATAAACAGGTCACTGAGCACGTTCCATAACACAGAAATCAGAGCGCCTCCATCTGCAAAGCACCTTTACCTTCAGTAACTTGTGCAGCTCTACCTAAGCAGCAAAGCAAAGTATCAGGGGAGAAGAGGGAGAAACTGGGGATTATTTCCATGACATCACCAAAGGTAGATCTTTTGATGCATGTTTTTGTCAAGCATGACTGAACTTGGACTTTCCAGAGCTGCTTTTGGCATCCATTATGGTGAATGGTTTACCTCATTCCTTAACAGAAGCACCGTTTGAAAGCCTAATGCCAGACACACAGTAGCATGCACACTTAAGCCCAAAATGATTCACACCCGTCAAATACAAGAAATTTCTCAGTTTTTTTCAGTTGCATATTAGTATATCACCTCAGATTTTAAATAAATAGGACACATAAGAAAGTCTGAAGCCATAGCCGATTTATTTATGATGAAAAATGTAAATAAACATCTTTAACAGGGTGAAAACAAAAAATCAAAAGTCAGAAAATTGGTTTAAAAAAAAATCAGAAATATTGAAAACAATATTAACACTTCAGACCCTTACAGACTATGGTTTGTTTCAACATCTTATGGGGTATATCCAAATAATTTTGGATATGGTGACTTTTTGTCACAGTTAAATGTAACAATTATGGTTCCAGACTTGTCCACATGTCCTATTTATGTCAAATCTCAGGTGAAATACGGATGTGTAACTGAAATTATTCAGAAATTCCTTGTATTTGACAGAGGTGTGAACATTTTTGGTCTTAAGTGTATGTGATGGCTGTGTTTGTGCTTTATTTACCTACCAGTGGCTGAATTCAGCTCTGTGTTTACTGACTGACCTACTGCTGGATGTGGGGAGGTTCCTTCAACTTGCAAGTGGAGGCAAAGGTCGAAAATCCTTATCTGACGTCCAACATTCTTACAGCCAGTTAAATCATAAATATATACGCAACTAAACACGTCCGATCTGCACTGAAAACGAGCTGAACAGACGCTCAGCTCTGTCTGCACCAACTCTTCAGTCACTTTTGACGCCCACTCGTGTCTGTGCGCATTTCCCACCCGAGCGTTTCTTCTCCTGCAAACTTCCCTTACCTTTTCCACGCTCCCTTTCTTCGTCTCCTCCTCATGTTGGTGAACAGGCATTTGCAGAAAGTCCTCTTCACAGCAGATGAAGCTCACCGTGCATCCCATCCGAGCAGACGTCCAGACCCATTCAGAGCCTCAGCGCCGGTTCTTGTGCTGCAGGTTTTCTGGTTATGACTTCATTCCTCTGCAGCACAGCCTGCCTGCCATCCCTGCGCTGTCACAGTAAGAAATGTGCAGGAGTTTGGGGGAGTTCCTCGCTCTAGTTTTGGGCCACCATGTGCTGCCTGGTGCCACACTGGCTCTTCCCACAGCAGACCCACTGTGGAGCTCCAACAGGTAGTCTGCCGCCTTTAACTCACTGCTGTCCGCCTGTCTATTGACTCTATGTTTAGGTTATCATACGGCTTTATGATTGGTGATTCAGGCTGTCATTCAACGCTGATTGCTTGATACCCTCCACGTGTGCAAAGAACTGTAACAGCAACTGATAATAAGCAGCTAAAAAAAATGTCCCGTACACTGTAAAACAAAACAATACATTTCTTAGGTATTTTCACATCAGCTTGTGTGTCCAGTACGGACTCAGTCGAGATGTTTCCTCACTGATGACCTCCAGTTCCAGCAGCTTCTCCAGACCCTGGACTGACAGTGGTGCAGAGTGCAGGAATCCCCTTGGAGCGTTTCCATTCAAAGGCATTTGTGCAGTTATGCCTCCCTCTGCTGGGGGAATTAGTCATCAGACAAAGTTTTCTACAAGATTATTTCATTTTAGTAGGACATTTTATCAAAGCCTCTTTTTTGATAGAGACTTTAGAGACACGGCTCTATCTAAAGTCAGCAGATGGAAACACTTCTGGCAAACTGACTAAACTTGAGAGCACAATGAGATGTTCTGTTTAGAGAAAACTACAGTCCCAACTGTTAACCCAAAGCTTCTTTAGACAGGAGAAGGCACAAAGAATGACAAAAATCCATTGGCACAGGTTTAAATCTGTGTAACTGCAAGCAAGTGATATTGGAATCATAACTTGTTATAATCTTCAATGAAAGAAAAGTAAAACTTGTTGCCATGCAGTGGTAAAATCAGGAAAACTATACCAGATTTTTCAAAAAAGTATTACAGGGTCTATATGTGCAGATGCAACACTTGAAAAAACTTCCTTGGCGTTCCTTCTTTAAGTTTGTGGATACAGAAAAACACATAAAACCAAGAGAATGAGACGCAACTTTTCTTACATTGGGGGAGACCTTTGTAAATACCATCAACATGTTTGTTACATAAAATTAAACAATTTACAATTGATCCATGGCTATACAGTGGCTTGGTGGTTAGTACTTTCACTTTGCAGACAGAAGATCCCTGGTTTGCGTCCAGCCCTGGGATCTTTCTGCATGGAGTCTGCGTGCTCTCCCTGTGCATGTGTGGGTTTTCCCTGGCACTCCGGCTTCCTCCCACAGTCCAAAAACATTCTGAGGTTCATGGGTGATTCTAAATTGTCTATAGGTGTGAATGTGAGTGTGATTGTTTGCCTCTAGGTGCAGCCCTGTGATAGACTGGTGTCCCCTGCCTTCACCTTAAGTCAGCTGGGATGGACCCCAGCCCCTGCCGTCCCTAATGATAACCAAGCAGCAGACAGATAATGGATGGGTGGATTATTAAGTAATTTCAGCACAACATTGCAGGCTATGCTATACTGTTTCCCTTTCCCTTTCTAACATAGCTGCCAGTGTTAAGCCTAGATTATTCCCCAGTGTGGACATGCAGGTAATGACTCCTGTCCATTCAGGTCTACACTCCTTCCTGCTCAGTATGCTCGGGCAACAAAAGGCAGCTGATCCAACCACCACAACAGGGCCAGTTGATAGTTAGACTCTTCTCTTCTGTGGTTCCCCGGAGGTGAAACGAGTTACCAAACCTGCAGAGTCGCTCTCAGACATTAAGAAAAGACTACAAACCAGCTCTTCACTTAACACCTTTGCACTTGACAGATATTTAGCAAAAGCGTCTGCTAAATGAAATTGTAGAATTGTAGAATGACATCCATGGAGGTGAAGTTATATTGCTTTCTACTCTGCAGGAAACTCACTTACTTGGATAGATGATACAATTTTTAAATGCAGACTTGTAGCAGCAGAAATTCTGCCAGTCTTATGGTATTGTCTACAGAATCCCCTAGTTTAGTAACTCTTATTCTCAGTCTGTGTAGGCACCCAGGCAGTGCCTTTCAGTTGAATTTAGTTGATTTTGAATATAACTGAATGTTTCCAAAAACAATCCTCCCTGTTGGTCAGGTTGGAAATGAGCCTCTGTATCTCTACGTGGATATTCCATTAAAAATCAGCTGTTTCCAGCTAGAATAGTCATTTACCACATTAACAACGTCTAGACTGGATTTGTGTTTAATTTAATGTTATCTTCTTTGGAAAAGAAATGCTTTTTTTTTTTCAAAAATAGGGACATTTCTAAGGGACCCCAAACTTTTGAATGGTAGTGTACCTGTACAGTATCTACCTTCTCTGTGCACACTGTTGCGCTGACACTAATTTTAGGTTGCAGATGTGTGCAGAGAGACTCCAACCACCAAACAATGGAAACTGGACTTTTGCAAACACATCTAAGATCAGAAAGGTTCCTCACTTGTGTTTATTCCCTCAGCACCATTTCATTATCTCTATTGAATGTCGTAGTCTGAAGTTTTTAATTATCTTAGGCTTGTATTCATTTCCGTTACATGTACCTGTTGTTCTTTGAGGCTCTTACCAAAAGCCATATTTTTTTTTTCTATTACTTCCAGTTTTGGGCCAAAGTTAATTCTTGCAGCTTTCTTGGCCAAACAGTCCTTACAGAGCTGGATGGTGTGTTGCTGCAGGATGTAGTGGTAGTCATGTTGGTTAAGTGTTGCCTTGATTTCTGAGTAAAGGTCCAACAGTGTCTCTAGATTCAGCAGTGTACATATGTTTTTGCAGCTGCTGTGCTGTACTGTACTGCAAGACTGCAGTTTGTCTTTATTTAGTAAAGTGGTTCTTGACATAATATAGATGACTAGAGCAGTGAATAGGACTGTTTGCTGTATATCAACACTAGCTTGACACAACACAACTGACGGTCTCAGATGCATTGAAAAGGCAAGAAATTCTCTCAGTTAACTTTTCACGAGAGTCACCTGTTAACTTGAAACCAGTTGATGCTATGAAGCAGTGGCAGCTTTGAGGGAACTGAAGTATGAAACAAACACTGCTTTGGCACTTTTTGTTTACTGCAAAATGATTCCATGTGGTCTTTCACCATTCAAGTGAAAATAAAAAGGCAAAACACTGACAGCACTGACCTGTGCTGTAGTTTCTTCTTAATGCAGGTTTTCAGTAATTAATATATTTTACACCCCAGGCCAAGGCCTAGCTGTGAGGCAACAGTACTAACCACCTCCCTTATTTTATTTATATAACAGTGTCATTATAGAGAAGGATTTATTCTTATTATGCATGCAATTATTGACTTATTCAGCATTTATTTCAATGTAGCAGTTGTGATTTTAGCATTGAATGCAAAAGATACACGGTTTTATTGTAATATAGAAAGTCATATAATGTGGTTATACTTCTGACGGTGAATTTGCTACAAGAAGAACAGAAATTAGGCTTAAGTTGTCAGTTCACACATGATCACAGAAAAAACACACAGTTTAAATACTGCTGCTCTTTAAATTGATTTTCAAATTTAAAAAAAATGCAAATCATTATCCCAAGATGGAATGCAATGCCAACTTTGATTTTAAATGGAGTGAGCACATGGGGAAAAACAGCAAAATAGTGTTCACAAAAATATCTTTTTACTAGTTTTAGAAACATAAAACATATGTAAGCCCAGATGACACTTGATTCACCTTATTAATCTACAGACACAGTTTTATGCTGTCATTATTGGTAATGATGCAAATATATGCCATGTGCACTTAAGATTATGTGACCATTACTAATGGTAAAAATAGAAAAGCATGTGAAACTGCGAGCAGTCCTTTGATAATGACATTTTGGCATTTTGATAACAAAAATGCTGTGCAAGTTCAAACGTGTATTTTATAATTTCACCTGCATTTATTTACAGAAAAGGTTTCAAAACTGCTCCTCCTGCCTGATTCACTTAATACATCAGCAATTATTACAGACATACAGACAGTTTGTTCTTTAACATTTCTTTCAAAACAATCTGCAAAACCAAATCAGAATGCATTTTTACAATGTCTGTCCACAAAGTGCAGGTTTAGTTGATTGTCTGGTATCAGAACGGTGCGGTTGATGGACTTCAGTTCACCCATTGAGGAGTCTGGTTTGATTTCAAACTGCCGGATTAGCTGGGGGAATAAAAAGTAATGTTGCTGAAGTTACATGATAATAGATCTGACGGGGTGAAACAAAGCCAAAAGACTGACCTCCAAATTTCTGCATCAATTACACCAAAACTACTACTTAAATAAATCATGATGTCATAATGTTTGTTAGCAATGACTACAAATTGCTGTGTGGAATGTGAAGAAGGACCAGTATAACCTCAAATTGTCCGTTATCTTTGTAGAGGTTTTTAGCGTCTTTTATCTTACTGTTGTGTTTTTAACTGCACACGGACGGAGCTCCTATTAACTGAATTTCTGTTGTGGAAGTTCAGCGATGTGGAGAGAGGATGCAGAGGCAGACACAGGGAGACACATTGGAGACTCAGATGACTTAGGTTGCAACAGAAATGACACCAGTGGAGCAGCAGCACACACAAGCAACGTGAGCGTCAGTTCTGAAGATTCTCTGATCTTTGGGTATATATTGTGGTTGGGAGAAGGTCAGATTTAGACTACAGACCAATACGGAGACAACTAGTCTGTTTAGTCACGTCAGAATAGACAATATCTAACTTCGATCAGGGCAGAGAGTCCTGGCATATCTTCCTCCCACAGCATCTACTCGTCTGAAGATCATTTAGGATGATAGCTTGTGATCAGTCTTTTGCATCGTCATGGAGGAATTTTGACTCACTTTTTTCTATAGAAGAGTTTTGTTTTATTTTTGTTTTGAATACTTTTGTGACCTCCTGGCTCAATGTGTTCTTGGAGAAATCTTGGTCATTTGGCCACTCCTGGGAAGGTTCACCACTGTTCCATGTTTCTCCATTTGTGGATCATGTCTATGGTTCTCTGGAGTCTCAGAGCCTGAGCAATGACTTTGTTCTGAATAGGTTCTTGAATCTCTTTAGACTGTGGAATCAAATCCTGCTTTTTAAAACCCTTTAGCTGCTTCACAATGCCACAGAGGTTCCACTTAGTGATGTTTAGATTCAATAAGCCTGACAGTAATCATATGTGAGTGTGGCTGTGAAACTGAACCCAACTGACAAATGAATTTTGTCATCTGGTAGACTGGTACTTATTGGCAGCCCAACAAATCAGACAGGTCCTAATATAAACGTTCTAATACTGAAATAATCTTTCATCTTTGATTTTCAATCCCCATAAACATTTCCCTAATACCCATGGTTTGAAAGTTATGTTTCCCTGGAATTTGATAGCACCAGGGCTTAAATCAAATCTTGTGTATTCTATAGGTGTTGCAAAAGGTTTTTCTACACTTGTCACTTACCTGAAATAGAAGCAAATACATCTCAAGCTCAGCAATCCGGCGACCCACACAGCCTCTCACTCCAAAACCAAACGGGATGGAGCCAAAGGGGTTTGGCCTCTCTCGGCCGTCACGGAGCCATCTCTCTGGTTTAAATGTGAATGCCTCTGGAAACGTGTCCTCATCATGACTGATGGCATAATGACAAAACAAGAAAGGGGTCTGGAGAAACAACAATTAAAAGATGAATTATTGAAAGTCTTTAGAATTTCCTGTACATTTCTCTTGAAGCTGTAACACATGCTCAGATAAAAAACTAGTCTCTAAATGGCTAAACAAACAGACTTACCTTCTTTGGAAACTGATATCCACCAATAGTAACACTTTTTTCTGTTAAGATCCTTGCATTCAGAGGAACCACAGGATACATCCTGTAAAACAAGAATTTATATTTTCATATCATTTATTGTATTCTGGTAGCTGACTGATGCAGAAGAAATCATATTAACAGATAGTATGTGGGATTGTATGACATGTAATTAAGTGAATAAATCTAGATCACCTTGCCTGTAGATGTTTTCGAATCAATATTGGCTTCAGTAGCAGCTGAAATCCAGTCATGGAACATGACAACCTGTCCAACCAGTCTCACCTGAGTGTTTCCTTGATAACAGCCTTTAAGTATAACATGCCAGTGACCTCTGCTGCTGTGGGATCCCGGTCTGCTGGTACTGATGTGGACACTTCTTCATAGAGTCTGTCCTGGATTAGAGGGTTCTTGGACAGCAGGTACAGAGCCCACGTAAGGGTGTTGGAGGTCTTGGCAGTAAACAAATGTCAAAAAGTAAACAGACAGAAAGACACATAGACACAGTAAATATATTACATGAGTATGCAGAAGAAAAATTTGAAATTTGAGTAGCAGACCTGCTTATGTTTTAACATTGATGCTTCTTGTTTTACAGAATGTCTTTAAATACATCAAGAAAAGTATGAGGCATGTTTAGAATTTATCATAGCACAGGTAGACAATGCAGGCAAGGTTTTTGGAAGAACCATTGATGAAAGCCTTATGATAATGTCATAGCCAATGGAGCGGTGTGCTGGTGATCCATATCTGTAGAAGACTTTGGCATAAAACGTTGGTTTGGCTATAGATGGGGCTCAGAAAAAGTTCCTATTACAGCGACTGGTTGAGTACTTCATTTACCGTGTCCACTCCAGCTAAGAGAAGCTCGGCGATGCTGCCATACACATCTTTAGTGCTCATCTGAGTTTTTGAGAGGAGGTATGTCAGGTATTCGCCCTCCACATCCTGGTTGTTTTCGATTCGTTGCTGGATGGCTCCCATCTTCTTGTCAATCAACTCTTTCGCTAGAATAAGGGCAAAAATGGAAGTGTTTCATTTATGCCGACACAAAATATTGAAAATGAACGTGTCATAATTTGGGATTGTTTGCAGTAAACGAAATGCAGTGTTGCTCACTTTGGTCAAAGCGTTTTAAAGCAGCGTTTCAAAGCAACTAGCATCTGTCTGTTGTTCTGTTATAGCCTACATAATAACGTACACTACATTCACTTTTATAATGTGACAATGATGCACAGATAAATGGCTGTAAGGTTAAAGCAACTCACCAAAGTTGAAGATGCCTTCCCAGCCAGCCATATAGTGCTTCCAGTGAGGCAGGAGGTTACGGCCCCACTTAGGAATCAACATGACCACCGTACTGTTGGAGAACATCTGGGCTATAGAGTTGATGAATTCTTGTGTACCACCAGGAATTTCCCTTTCCAGACACCCAAGTCTGGTCTCAAACAATATGGAGGCAATACCTGAGTCCAGGTTGAGGATGAAAAAAAACAAAAAGAATATTTAAATAAACACACTCAGTGCACTTGATGCCACACTCCACACCAGCAGTGTGTGCAGTTTTATAGTCCTTCCTTTATAATTGATTGAACCCCAAACAAATCATTTGTTTCTATTGATGTAATATAATTTGGAGTTTTTCTAGGAAAATAATCCCTTGCTGTCTTAAAATGAGCAGATGTAACTGCACTGCCTATCTCGACTTGCTGTAGCTCGAGCACTCCAGCTCACTTGGTTGATGAGTCTGATCAGACACAGTACTCTACGTTAGACAATGGCATATTGGAGTAATTTGGCCATATATATTTGAACCTGAAGCTGATTCTGAAGAAAAATGTTGATAAAGAAAGCCCTACCTTGTAAATTAACAGGATTGGCTGCTTACATTTGTTACATAAGTTACCCCAAAAATCAAATGTATTTTTTTAATACTCAGCAGTGAGGTTGATTTTAGCATATAAGATACTCCTCTATGTATACAGTAATCAAGTGAAATACAGGAGTTTCACTGTAGGGTGATCCATAAATGTTTTGGGGTTTGTTTGTTTTTTCAGATTTGTTGCATACTCTCTAGTGAGAACAGGTAAAACTCATTGGCCACGTTGGTCACAAAATCGCCTGTCGGGCTGCGTTGGCGCAGATAGCAGATCTTCTTGGTGAAGTCTTTAACCACGTCATTGATAATCCCACCATACTGGGCAGAGTCCTTCGGGTGCAGCATGCGCTTATTCAGCACCACCCTCAGGTGGTACCAGTCCTCCCCCTCCCTAAAGAGAAAAAGGTCACAATGAGGAAACTGCTCTAGGTTTCCAAACAAGTGTGATGGAAATACAGAAGTGACTATTCAACACAGAGTCCAGAGATGGTTTAAATGTAAAAGTATGGCATCACCACTAGCCTCAGTGCAGGTAGGATTATTAGACTGGTTAAAGTTTCTCTTTAAAATACAAGATGTGGCAGCTTTACATGAACTGTTGTTTCAGCTAATAAAATGTTTGACGTTAAGAGATTTTGAAAGACATCCTCAAGGATGATGATGCAGACACACAACATTCACTACACCTGGCAGACGTTTTAATAGCAGAAAAGCACAGGCGGCAAACACTGAATTAATGTGTGTCTGTAAGTCATGACAGGGTGACAGTGAGTCACTATGAAAAGTATCACGAATCCTGAAACTATTTGCACAAAACTAAAAATGTTCTCCTTAAATGTCGCGCTTAATTTCTATTTGGGGTGTTGCACAGAATGTCTTAACAATCAATCATTACTGCACTGAAAATAATCTGTTATGAAATCTGTTATCATCTCAAAAAGTTGTCCTATAGATTGTTTTGTAAAATAGCAGCAGAGATGAAGACCAGAGAACCAAAGAGGTCAAAAGATAAAAGATGATACGACTTGAGGAATGTCATCTTTTAAGGGATTCCAGCAGTGTAAGACCAAAATAAGGAGGAAAACTTAGTTACTTAAGTGAGCATTTAAAGAAAGCATTAAGGAAAAGTCTTCTACAACTGGCTTCAAATAGTGATGCAACTAAATGGAATTCGGTCATCATTAGTATTATTATTTATTAATGTGCTTTTCCTATGTTAAACTGTCTGATGTGATCAAGGTTTGTTATACAGGTGCATCGTATAGAGCAGAAATCAGCTAATTAACGCAGAACACATGCAAACAGCCTTTAAATTATCAATCTGGTTGAGCACACACAACTACAATCATGGGGAAGCCTGCTGGCTTGACAGCTGTCCAGAAGACAATCATTTTTTGATTTTTTTGATTCAAATGTTCTATTTGCTGCTGTACAATGTAAATTTCCCCGCTGTGGGATTAATAAAGGTTTAATCTATCTATCTATCTATCTATCTATCTATCTATCTATCTATCTATCTATCCATCCATCCATCCATTAACAGCCTCCACAAGAATGGTGAGACTCAAAAGTATACTGCTGAAAGGACTGGTTGTTTACAGAGTGATATGTAAAGTTAACTGAAAGGAAAAGTGTGGTAGGAAAAAGGGCAAAAAAATAAACAAAAGGGATGATTATAGACTTGAGAAAGGAAAAGCAAATTCAAGACTGTGCACTGAGGCTGGAGGCAGAGCATCCAGAGGCATCACTGATGCGTCCAGGAAATGGGCTACAACTGTCGAATTCCTGTTGTGAAATCATTGCAAAGTAGTCCAAAGTTCTCTTTTCAGATGAGAGTTACATTTCTTTTGGAAACCAAGGTCCTAGTCTGGAGGAAGAGTGGAGAGCAACAGGATCAAAGTTTGTTGAAGTCCAGTGCTGTAGGCTGTTATTCTAATAGTTACAACAAATAACGGCTTGCCATTCTTCAGTTATTATGTATTTATATGTAATGTGCGAGTCTAGAAGATAGATATATTTTTTCGATTCTAGCATTGTCTGATGAAAAAATTGAATTTTTTCCACCATAATTCTAATTATATGAGATGCACCTATATATAAGGCCGTAAATTCTATGTGGCAATGAACGGTAATAAACTGCCTTTTCTAAAGAGCTTAAAACCAGTTCCAGCTACAGTGACCATGTTCAGAAAGCAGTGAGAATGTAGAAGGGCATGCAGGGTAACTAATACAAATACCAGATTAATCCTGCAAATCCCACGGTCTGTTACTTAACTACGGTAGTTACATAACTCAAATCACTTAGTTAAGAGCTCCAATGTATGATACATCAGAGTTGGACAACTGTATATCTGTGTGCGATAGTGCTGCACTATGTAATTCAAAACCACATCACCTAAAGCAGCTTCCTCAAAAGCTAGTGGGGTCGAATCAACACTCTGACCCCGAAATCTAATATAATTATTGGTGATCATTCATGCTTTGTCAGTCTGGAAAAAAAGTGTTCAATCTTTGAGAACATAAGTTTTGAACTGCCTTTTAGGCCAGTGGTTAGATTTGGCTGGGAAATCAAAATGGAAATAGAGAAACAGCAAAATTTACTCTTGAGGTTTAAATTAAAACATCTAGTAGTGCTAAAGCAAGCAAATAATGTGATTTTAATGGAAAAGTTACCAGAGATAGATACAGACAAGTTGAGTTGCAAACAGAATGGGACACGTATCCGATCAGATTATTTTGGTTTATTTTAACCCGGTGTGTTATCCATTGATGTGGCTTTATGGGTCATGTTAACTTTGCATTCGCCACCTCTGTTGTTCATGTTTCTTTTTTAGGAAAATAATGACAGAAATTAGTCATATGCTTTTGCTAACTGCATTTCTGATCTCTGTATGCGGGCACCTCCCATCTGACCTCATCACCCTGTACAATAATCTGGGCAGACTGGTTTAGAGGAGGTTGTGTGTGCAACGTTATGACCCACAGAAGCACAACAATCACACGAATGGGAACTAAGCCAGGTTTGGATAAACTTGAATTATCCTTTATAATGGTTTGTGTCAAAGCAAGCCATTATAGTTGCTTCTGTAGCACACACAACCGAATGAAAACTAACATAATATAAATGGCTCACCATTTTACAGCAGCTGTGTCTGAATCCATTCTGTATTTACTATATAGTGCATTACATTTGCTGTCATCATTTTATTTGAATGTCCCAAATCTAAAGTCTGAAAGCATCGATGCTCACATGTCACTAAAATACCACAGTGGAACAAAGACAGTAGGCCAGTGGGATGTCCAAATAATCTCATAATAATATAAAATATCACTTTTTAAATATCAACCTAACAACTTGTGTCCATGATTTTCAGAATATCTAAGTATCTGTTGACCCCACTTTTGTTTTATTGACTGCAAAATTTAATTTGCATGAATTCCACAAGTTTATGTAATCTCACTGATACCAAGAGGTCAGAATCATTCCAATCATCAACCATTCATATGTCAGAACTTTTTCAATAACCAAAGCTTCTAAGTGTTACAAGTTTTACAAGGATTAAGGATTTTTTCAATGTGAGGTAGCAGCTGCAAGGAAATGAAAATTAGTGCATGTCACACAGAATGTGGTGGTCTTACTCTGTGAAAGGCCCATAGCCATATCCTTTCATATCACGATACTCTTTCCACAGGGACATGTCTCCTCGACAAGGAAACTTCTCATCCTGTCGCAAGACCTCCTCCAGCAGCTTTGGGGTGTTCACTGACACCGACTTAAGTCCGTCTCTGTATATAGGCCCATAGAGCTGCTTCTCATAGATCTGGTAGTAGACAATGTGAATGTGAGACACATGACTCAACAGAGAAACCTGTGTGTAAGCAGTCTCATAATGTATGAGGTCAGAAGACGAACTTTAAATGCTGCCCCATTGATAAGCTGTCTTGCCAATCAAATGCAACGTGGTATGTAATTGTAAAATAATAATACTGGACATTTGATAAGCAGATATCACTGGTCTGAGCTTGTGAGAAAGGGACTGAATGCTGTGACTGTGCTGACCTCACAAAAAGTCACCCTGCAACGAGAATAAACAACAATCCCTCTGTGAGAGTCAGCTGACACTTGCTGTTGTTATCTGGAGGTTACTATAGAAACAAAGGTAATGCAACCAGCCTGGCATTTTACCCCAACACAATAAGTCCTCAGATAAATAGTGAAACTGGCCAGCATGTCAATTGAGTTATTCAGGATTTCATGAATGCATCATATAGGAAACAAGCACCACATTTTGCATATAGGCCAGCAGTGCAGTGCAGCCTGGCATACCTGCAGCTCATGCATACGGTTGTGGAATCCCTGAAATATCAGTCTGTAAAGCAGCTCCAGGAAGCTGACATGTGGGAGGTCCTCCACTGTCCGAGGCTTGTCCTGGAAAGCAGAGAGGGCTCCTGGAGCAGACGAGGATCTTCTCACACCCCTGGAGCAGACTGGAGACACAGTGACAGGGCAGCGCAGAGTCCAGCTGCCCCTCCTAAGCAACACTCTGCAGGACAGCAGTGCAGCCATGATGAGGGCAGAATGGCAAAAACACATTGCTCCTGTTACAACCAGTAGAGGAACTGAGCAGGGAGGGGCCACATCTCAAAGAAAATTTAACCCTTACAGCCCTATAGTTGATGTGATAAGGAAAGCAAGTAGGGAACTTTGTAATATATCACACATGTATAAAATACATATAAAAGTTACCACAAAACCACTAAATAACAAAGTTCCTGATGAGAACCTAAGTAATCAGAGAGTTTAGAACTGTACACTGATCTGAACCACATAGACTCACATATCACATAATGTCACAGATAAGCCACAAGGTCAGACTCAGCTACACATTAAGTTGATCAGTATAGAATAATAGAACAATAATGGACTCCTGATTCTCAAATAGAATCATTTTAATTAATAGGAAACGTGAAAACGTGTTTTTAGCCAAAACTGGCTAGATATCTTTTACAGGTCTGACTGGTAGACAGTCAAGAATGCAAGTAGTAGGTTTAGGAGCCAAGACCAGCTTGAGTAATATCTTAAGGCATAGTCTCAAATTTCTTTAAGTCAAAGGATATTAAGGAATTAACTTATTGTAACACTGAACTGGTTCTGCAAAAATAGCTGGGGACGAGTGATTAATTTTATGAGATACCTAAATTATAGTGATCATTAAGACAAGATGGCTGCATTTGAGTCCATTTGACAAAGGCGTCATGGATTGTGCTCGTTATACTGACTGATTAAGACAAATATAATGCTCTGACAGCAAACAAAGGACACCTGTAATCGAACAGGTTTGTGCAACGACGTGTGGAAACCCAGTTTTGATTTGCATTCCAACCTCCTACATGTCTGCTTAGGAACAGGTTTTTTGTTTTTTTGTTTGTTTGTTTTTTTTAATCTGTAAATCAGGGAGAAGACCTTATGATTGTCTAGTTTTGGTCAGAGCACATGCAACTGAATAAAGAAGACTGAACAGCTGTGTGTAAGTCACTAGTACTATAGTTCACAAGGCCTGTACATGCAGTGAAAGATGACGGGTCTGCAGCACCAGTGTAGACTGTCCAGTAGGTCATGCTGTCATGGCATTCACACCAGTGTGGTCAGGTTAAACTTCAAGTTAATGAAGAAAATGATGCGACATAGCAGGTGTATTAAATCAGAGACCTTTCACACCATGAAAAGCTACACACGTGGACAAAATTGTTGGTACCCCTCAGTTAAAGAAGGAAAAACCCACAATTCTCACTGAAATCACTTGAAACTCACAAAAGTAACAATAAATAAAAATTTATTGAAAATTAAATAATCAAAAACAGCCATTACTTTTGAATTGTTGATTAACATAATTATTTAAAAAAACAAACTAATGAAACAGGCCTGGACAAAAATGATGGTACCTCTATAAAAGATTGAAAACTATTTGACCAGAGTGACATGATTAGCTCAGGTGTGTCATTTAATTGACATCACAGGTGTTTCCAAACTCATAATCAGTCAGTCTGCCTATTTAAAGGGAGACAAGTAGTCACCCTGCTGTTTGGTGAAAAGGTGTGTACCACACTGAACATGGACAACAGAAAGCGAAGGAGAGAATTGTCCCAGGACATCCGAAAAAAAATTATAGACAAACATCTTAAAGGTAAAGGCTATAAGACCATCTCTAAACAGCTTGAAGTTCCTGTGACAACAGTGGCTCATATTATTCAGAAGTTCAAGACCCACGGGACAGTAGCCAACCTCCCTGGACGTGGCCGCAAGAGGAAAATTGATGACAAATTGAAGAGACGGATCGTTGGAATTGTATCCAAAGAGCCCAGAGCAACCTCCAAAGAAATTAAAGGTGAACTCCAAGGCCAAGGTACATCAGTGTCAGATTGCACCATTCGTCGTTGTTTGAGCCAAAGTGGACTTCATGGGAGACGACCAAGGAGGACACCACTGCTGAAAAAAACTCATAAAAAAGCCAGACTGGAATTTGCAAAAATGCATGTTGACAAGCCACAAAGCTTCTGGGAGAATGTCCTTTGGACAGATGAGACCAAACTGGAGCTTTTTGGTAAGGCACATCAACTCTATGTTCATAGACTCAAAAACCAAGCATACGGAGAAAAGAACACTGTCCCTACGGTGAAACATGGAGGAGGCTCAGTAATGTTTTGGGGCTGCTTTGCTGCATCTGGCACAGGGTGTCTTGAAAGTGTGCAAGGTACGATGAAATCTGAAGACTATCAAGGCATTCTGGAGAGAAATGTGCTGCCTAGTGTCAGAAAGCTTGGTCTCAGTCGCAGGTCATGGGTCTTCCAACAGGACAACGATCCAAAACACACAGCCAAAAACACCCAAGAATGGCTGAGAGAAAAGCGTTGGACTATTCTAAAGTGGCCTTCTATGAGCCCAGATCTGAATCGCATTGAACATATGTGGAAGGAGCTGAAACATGCCATTTGGAGAAGACACCCATCAAACCTGAGACAACTGGAGCTGTTTGCTCATGAGGAGTGGGCCAAAATACCTGTTGACAGCTGCAGAACGCTCATTGACAAATACAGAAATCGTTTAATTGCAGTGATTGCCTCAAAAGGTTGTGCAACAAAATATTAAGTTATGGGTACCATCATTTTTGTCCAGCCCTATTTCATTAGTTTGTTTTTTTAAATAATTATGTTAATCAACAATTCAAAAGTGATGGCTGATTTTGATTATTTAATTTTCAATACATTTTTATTTATTGTTACTTTTGTGAGTTTCAAGTGATTTCAGTGAGAATTGTGGGTTTTTCCTTCTTTAACTGAGGGGTACCAACAATTTTGTCCACGTGTGTACTTGATATCAGCCTGCATGTACAGTCTACCATCATGGTGGAGTATAACTAAATCCTTTACAAAAGTAATTTTGAGAAAAATTACTTCTTTTATTTTTTGCGAGTGGGAGCATAAAGTAGCACATAGATAATATAGATGTTTTATCTTATCTCATCTTTATGCTTTCCATTCAACGACATTTCAGAGAGATGTAGTACTTTCTACTCGACTACATTACGCCAGTGAACAATACAGTTCAACATATTATTAAAACCAGTTTAAACCAATGGGTTCCAACCTTTTTAGCTTCTTCCAAAAAGCAGTGTGTAGTCAGGCACATTTAAGATGTCTGTAAGCTAACAGCTCCACCAAATACTAACTTTTCTTTCTAAAATTCTCACATGGTTTCATCATTAAAAAAAACAACAATTCACCAAAAATCTCAGATACAGCGAAAGGTCTTGAAACTCCAAAAAGATTTGTTTCAGAACTTTATTTTTTCTTCTTTCTGCTCCTATTAATCATGTTTGAAACCCTCAGACTTATTTGCCATCCATGTATATAAAACTAGATAAAACAAAGTAGTTCAAATCAGTTCCATTTGCAGCAGCTAAGAAGGTAACAGGCTGCTGTCACACTGATGCTTCACTATTATTATCATAATAGCATACAATACTGCTCGTAAAAATGAAAGGAACAGTTTTTAATTGAATCAAGTCAGTTACAGTTCTTGGATACTGATCTGGTCCAGTAAGTAACAGAGACGGTTTTTAATTACTTTCAGCTGCTTTGAGGTTAATTAAATTAACAACAGGTGCACTAGAGGGGTAACAATGAGACAACCCCCTAAACAGGAATGTTTTTTACAGGTGAAGGCCACTCACATATTTTCCCTTCTCATGTCTTCTGTTTTTCACTAGTTTTGCATTTGGCTATGGTCAGTGTCACGTCTGGTAGCATGAGGCGATACCTGGACCGTATAGAGGTTGCACAGACAGTCCAACTCCTCCAGGATGACACATCAATACGTGCCATTGCCAAAAGATTTGCTGTGTCTCCCAGAACAGTCTCAAGAGCATGGAGGAGCAGGCAGTTACTCTAGGAGAGCTGGACACGGCAACATTACTCAAAACGGACAAACAAATTTGGATGAACTTTTCAGGGAAGCTCAGAAATGACACAAGGATCAAGTGATTAGATTTTGGCAGTGATGCCGCTTATAGTCTGGATCCACGGATTTGGTAAAGATTTCTGTTTCATTGCGAGATAGCGGCACAGCGTCACTGTAACTATGACAAGCGAACGCTACGTCAGCTGCCTGCTGATGATCACATGATTGTGATCCTACTACAAATCAAGCGCTACGAACCAGCAATTTTTGAAAGATTTCATCCATTGGAAATCATACCATGACTGAGCACCCTCAGCGGAGTACCTTGCTCTCTGAAGGTTTTTCTTGTTACTTAAGTAAAGGATCCAAATAGCTCTTCCCCCTCTGGTTTATGGTAGGGCTGGCCCGAATAGTGGTTTCTGGCCTCCGAATATTCGGGCCATATTAAAGACGAATATCCGGATATTCGTTCCGCCCCGTAGCATCTGACCGGGGGCGCGGCAGCGGCGGTGGAGACGGCCCGAATAGTCGGATCCATTCGTCTGGTCTCCCGGGTCCACATTTTGCCCTCGTTTAGTCTTTAGTTAAACTGAAGAATTCCCAAACACCGGTCTTCAGCATCTTGTCTTGTGTTTATGCAACGAAGTGAAGCGTGGCTTCAGAGTCGGCAGCCACCCAGCCATTCGGGTGGTGTTTACAAACATGAATGGAGGAGCCGAAATGAGCCGAAGAACACGGCGGGATGAGTCAAAATGGGCCGAAGGTGCAGGGAAGAGACGAGCTCCGAATATTTTCATCTGGGGGGAGGAGGGGGTGATCACATCGACATATGTGTATATGTTATAGACATATGTGTATATGTTTATGTGATCACAGGACGAGATGAGCCGATGTAGGCGGAAGGCGGAGGGAAGACAGTAACGCTGCATATTCTTTCCGCCCGGTGACATCTGACGGCGGGAAGGGGGGGCGAATATTCGGATACCAAAATTAAATATCCGGATAGTGCCGTAGCAAACGAATATTCGGATATTCGGGTCCAGCCCTAGTTTATGGTGTCAAAGCATATCTAACTTACTAATAAAATAACCTCAAGTGGAAAAGTGACAACAATTTACTCATGTTTCTCTTTTCTTTTTATTTTATATTCAGTAATCAGTCTCAAAATCCCTTCCCGACCTTTCATCCTTTAATTTGGGCAACATTGTCTATAGATCCTACAGGGTCCATTTTGTGCAGCAGAAAGTGTCCCTGCACCTGAGCAGCGCTTATCTCAGAATGTGTGGCTAAGGCACGCTCTGCAAACCGCTCTCCTTCAGAGGCAGGTTCGTCAGGGTAGAACCGCCGGAACATCTGGGTGAGCTGCCAGTCGGTACAGTGTCCGATGTACTGCTTCAGATCAACACGGCCGGGTCGGATGAGTGCTGCGTCTAACCTGTGAGCAGAGATTACAGACTGGCAGTTAATATGGTTGAAAATACTCCTCAATGCACGTAAAAGCATGCATTTAGCTAGCCATGATAAATTAGTTAGTAATGTCCATTTATAAAGATATCACTGTAATCAGATAGTTACAGTTTAGCATAGTTCAATATAATGGTAAATTCTGTCTCTAATGTCCAATTTGTTCAAACATTTTAAAGCAATATTACTCTGGCCACTTAAAGATAGTAGAGCATAATGCAAACAAACCATATAACTTCATGAAGCCAAAACCTAATGCAGGATTATTACATTAGACTGTGTTAGTTTTGTTTGGTGTCCCCAGTTGACTGTGAACTAGATGTAGATTAGCAACAGTGAATGTAAACACACCTTTCATAAGAATAAAAACAGAACTTATTTGCTGTTTCATTACATGTTTGCTCCACTTTTTAAAAAATCTTGGTTGAAGTTGTATTAATTCGTGGAGCTGTACTATATACTGTGATTATGAATTTCCTTCCAACAGTACCTGTCTATGAAGTTGGTGGTCATAAAAACTATTCTGGCCTCAGATGAAGCAACTCCATCGAGAGAGTTGAGCAGTCCACTGAAGGTCAGTCTTCCCATTCCCTGGTAGGCCATAGGGTCTGAGAGGCAAAGAAAACACAAGTCAGTGATTTGAAAGTCATCCTCAAACGAGAACAAAACACAAAGTCTGTCTGAGAAACAAAACTTTTACAGATTACCTCAACATTGAATTTCAGCGTCTTTTACACCCTAAAATGTGAGCAAATAAAACTCCCTGCTACTCACTCTCAGTGGGAAGCAGGTCTCTGCTGACAAAGGCTGCATCTACGTCCTCCAGCAGAATGATGCTTTGCTGAGGCGCCACACTCAGAAGGTGGTTCAGACGGTCATCTGAGAGCGTTCGGTCGCTCAGACTCATCAGACAGATACTGTAGCCCAGCTCACCTGCCAGCGCCGTGCTGCAATACAGTGAGTTATGAGCATATTAGCTGATTTGAACTCAAATATCTGACAAGTTTCAATCACCCAAGATGCAAAACAGAAAGAGGGAGAAATCCAAATTAATAGCATACTCACATAAAGCTGCTCTTTCCACATCCTGGGGGACCGTACAGCAGATATCCTCTCCTGTAGGGAATGCCTGCATAGACAGTGGATCACAGTCAATCAGATGGCCATCACAGATAAACTGGAAATTGTTCCACAAAGCAGGCAATTTAACAAAAATGATCATTTAAAAAAATGAAAGGACGAATCTCCTTGTTTATCCTATTTTAACCAGAGAGCTAGAGGTCATACATATTACATCACTGTGAACATTTTCAAAAAATACTGCAATTTCCTGTATTCCATACACTCATTGCTTTGTCCTCTACAGTATGACAATCAACTAACAGGTTTAAAAATCAGCTGATTTTAAAGGCATGATATTGATCACTTATGGGTTAGCATGTTTAAGGGGAAAATTTACATCATGATCATCATGATACCAAGAATGAATCATAAAACTGGATGATATGGAAATGAAACACAACATCCATATGCAGTGAATGAGTATGGTTGAGCCCAGAGATACTTTACCCCTATCTGTGTACCACTTTGGGTTTCCAATAAAGTCCTTCACGTCATCTACGATCCTTTCAGCCACACCGGCCTCCAGTACCACCGAGCTGAGGGGTCTGCGTCGCCGTGGAAACCCAAAGGGCCTCCACTCTGCGCCCATAGCTGTGTACATTACTGTCCTTCCTTCTTCCTGCTTCAGGGCCAACTCTCTGGCTGCAAAACAGAATTGACAGCTGCATTAAATGACCAGCTGAGTAAAGCAGCGCTGTCACATGGAAAGACTGGGGGAAGTGTTTTGGAAGGGTGTAAACTGTCAACCTGTACCTTCTTGTAAGATATTAAAGAAGATCTGTCTGTCTCTGCCCAAAGCGGTGAAAGTGACAGACTCCCAGGGGGTTCCAGTGTGCAGGTCCACCATCTGCTTCTCTCTCGTCCTTTCCACCCTGATCCACTTCCTTCCATACCTGCAGACCACAATGGATGACAGTGTCACAAGTTGTGCAGTTGGCCAAGAGAACCATCAATAAGATGAACATATTTAGGTATCATGATGTAAAGTTTTGAAGCTGAGTTTGTGTATATAATGCAAAAACAATGAATTGATTTCAAATTTAGATCACAATGACACCATTCCAAAAAAAAAAATCACAACAGCAGTGATTTAGGATGAAAAAAAGCAAAAACTAACTCATGCTGTCCTCCTTATGTGACAGTCACACTTTTGCTGGTGTCTCATGTGGTAATCCTCCATCACATGCTCTAAATCCACGAGGAATATTCATCTGATTTTTAACTTGACAAAAATATATCACAAATGAAATTGCATTACTTGCCAGAAAAATCACAATGAGATGTTTTCATCCAGCTTTAATATAAAATGTACTGATACTATGATAAACTAGACTTAAATACATCTGGAGGATTCTTCTGACCAGATGATGTGGTTCCCAGGACTCGGGTGGAAGTCAAACTGCGTGTGAATCCGTCCACTCTCGTGTGCCAGGTAGGAGGTCTCCACGCTGAGGTGCTGAGTGTGCCTGGCATGCTTGGTGATCCAGCTCAGCAGCCAGTGGTAGCTCTTGTCCCTGCTGGGGACCTCCAGAGTGATCATGTAGTGCCTGCGGAAGAAGATCATCCCCACCTGGGCACCTTTTCTGGCCACTGCCAACGCTGTCCCAACCCCAACCAGTCCAAATCCAGCCCCGAAGTAGGGGTTGTCCTTCAGGCCGTCCAGAAAGTCTGACAGGGGCATGACGATGGCTTCAGCACTCTTCAAGAGGAATCAGCCTTCATACAGTTGTTGTGAAGCTTTGTAGGAGCACAGACCTACACACGGAATCCCAACTCATTTGCAGATCTGCGTGACAGTCCAGTCTGTTTCTAAGTGATGGATTCTGGTCTGCTGGCTAACTGGTGATCATACAATCTGATAGCAGATGGTACCAGCAAACATGATGCAGGCGTTGATGTTAAATAATAAATATCCTGCTGACTTGCTTTATCTGTCCTCACGGCTCTCTTGGAGTGCTTCGCCGATTTCCGTGTACAAACAGTCTTTGAATATAGCACTTTAATTATCTAAATCACCCATGTGCAAAACGTATGGCTGTAATGCTGTGATAGTTGTAGGACAGCGACCTCTGCTACACTTCCTGTGTTTGATGAATATCGTTCCGACTGTTCGCCAGAGCTCGCGAATATTAGTTCCTCTTCCTTAGCGGTGTTTATTTTCTTAGCAGGCTAAGATAATAATTATTCCAGATTAATGTTTTTGGTACACTCAATATACTACGTGCAATTAAGTGTACAAAGTTCGATCCGCAACCGCGATATTTTTGGGTTAAAGGAACTGAGCCCTGAACAGTTTACCGTGAAAATCACAAGGAGCTAACTTGCGTTAGCTGAGCTAGCGCTAACAGTGATATTATTAGCGGACTGTTGCCACTTAAAGTTATCATTAAGAGTGAGTGAAACTCCAGCGACTATCACTTAATGTGAAATATGGAGGTAGTCAAAGTAACAAGCAGTGATGGCATATTTAGGTGCTGACCAAGACAGCCGTACGGTTAAACAAATATTTTTTGATATTTTGTTTTTCAGGTAGAAAGGACCGCGGAAACCCAGGCAGTAGGTCTGACTCGAAATTCTGTTTCTGTTGTAAGTAAACTTGTAATGTATTATTTTTCTCTGTGTTGGGTATGCGTGTTTTAATGTAAATCAATATTACACTGCTTGACTACATCTCTAGTCCTCACTGAACACTTGTGCTCTTCTTAAACATATTTAATAATTGTTTAAAATTGGAGAAATATCCATCAAGCCACGAACAGCTAAAACCTACTCTGTACAGCAGAAGTGAGTACTTGTCTGTGCAGTATTGCTCAAATGTCAAATGATTAAAAAAAATGTATCGTCTTTGCATTAGTTCCATCTCCGTGCTTCACTTCTCGGACTATGCAGTCACTGTGGTGATCCTGGATAGGTGGTTCATGCCAAAGATGCTGGACTTCCCTTGACCTGAACTAATCATTGGTTATTCCTGAATTGGAGGACATTTAGGCTTCAAATGTTTTTGAAAAATTAACCTTCTCTTTTACAATTCTCTGCTCCATTTTTATCAATGACAGGTAATAAATTATTAAAAACTTGATTGGCTAAACTTATACATCAGTAGTACCATTTTTATTCCATGTTTTATTTGTTGTTTGCTAACCCTACTCTAATCACAATAACAGGGTTACTAATCCATGCTAATGTTAACTTTTTCTCAGGAGTAGAAGCTAGATATTTAGCTAGTTGTTACTGCTGACCAAGAGGACAAACTTACTGATGGAAAAAGTAAAAAGAATTTGTCTTATCCTCATAATATGAGAGTTAGACATTCATCGAAGGCTGTCAATGCAATAAAAATATGAAAAACAGAAGAGAGAACATAGATTTGCTCTACCCATTCTTTTGGAAAACTGTTTGATGATGTTAATTGCAGCATATCGTGTGATTCACTGTTTTCTTCTTCTACCTGCTAAAAAGGTTATGCTAACAGGGTGGTTGTGGGACACACGTTCCGTGCATAATAATTATTATTTATAATATTATGTTTATTTTTAAAAACAACAATTCCCACAAATAGAAGCGGGGTGCACTCACTTCTGTTGTATACTGTATATGATAATAGTTTAATGTATAATGTAAAGTATGCACATGTGCGCTAAATGAATACAAAACATAAGCATAAGTTGTGAATGCTCAAGAAATGTCCTTTTCAGTGTATCATACTGTAGCTAAACACTTTTTCTGTTTTTAGACACCATGGAAGCAGTGGAACATCGAAGTGACAAAAATCTCCCAGACAGTGACATGTCTGTCTCTCACTTCTGTTCAAAAAGGAAAACCGCTCCATCCTGTAAAGGACAGCTGGACAATTACAAGTGTTCTCAGTGCAGTGAGATCTTTTCAAAGCCAGGTGCTCTGAAACACCATTTTAAAAACAGCCACAGTGAGAAGGACCTGAAACGTCCGTTCTCCTGCTCAGAGCCAGACTGCCAGTTCAGCAGCACAGATCGTCAGGAATATCAGGCCCACTTGACGGCCATGCACGCTCTGACTCTAATCCCCTGCACCTACCGCTCCTGTAGACTGTCATTTCTGACACGGGGTGACATGGAAAGTCATTGGAAGGGCCACATGCCCTTTGGCTGCTTTCACTGCCAGTTTGTTGCTCAAAATGTGAAAGACCTCAGCGACCACGTCTTGGAGAGCAATCACCTGCCAAATTACGCTGAAGGTAAGTAGACACTACAAGGAATTCATGCTATATAAAGGCAGAACTGTCATTTCTTTTTCCTTTCAATCTGTAAAAGTTCAGAGGTATGATTTGTGTGGCTATTTTACATTTTTCAGGGAACAATCCTGAGCCCACAACGGCACACACTGATGGAAACCACCTGCCTGAAGTCTCTGTCAGGCCAAAAAGAAAGCAGAGATCCGACCCCATTTGTGTGTCGTCATCATCACAAGATGGGTGTGTCGAAGATGTCGAGAGTCAAAGGGACGATATGAAACGAGCAAGACAAGAAGTAGATAACATCACACCTTCAGCAGTGGATGCTACACCACTGCCATCCAAAGGTATGCACACTTATTCAGAGATTATAGTGACCATTTGTCAGTTGTATACAAAAAAATAGTTAACGTCTCTCACATCAAATGGTAAATGGACTTGCTCTTATATAGCGCTTTTCTACTCATCAGAGTACTCAAAAGCGCTTTTACAACAATTGCTCCCATTCATGTGCAGGTTGCTAATCAACCTGCAACATCAGTCAGTATACATTCATACAATAGGTAGGCAATTCGGGGTTCAGAATCTTGCCCAAGGAAACTTTAGCATGCAGCACATGACTAGGCGAGAGCGGGAATCGAACCGCCGACCCTTTGATCATTGGACGACCCGCTCTACCACCTGACCCACAGCCGCCTCGAATGGTTTACCATGTAAGACAAGAAAACACTGGTAGCTATAAATAAGTTGAAAGCATTTTAACTTAAATTCTTTACCAAAATAAATCATTAACAATTGTGTAAATAAGTATCAAAAGCACCAAAATAGTCTACTGCATTGAACCCAAAGTCAGAGATTTTATTGTCACAATCATGGATCTCCTTTAACCTGGCTAAATCAACATGGTGATTTATACTTGAAAGGAGGTTAGTTTCAGAGCTTTGAGTTTACTGTGAGCTGCATTCTTTCATCAGTTTTTATCTGTCGTTCTCAAAACAGATTCTCAGTTGAGGAAATTTGATATATCTGCAAAGTTATAGAGTTGCATTTTGTTGGTGATGCTGATTTTATGCTGTTGATATTGCAGCTTTTGGTATTTATCACCGAAAATATTCAGTCAATCACATTATTTTAATTTTGATTTGGACAAAAGCCAAAGTGATTTCCGTGTATCCTTAATTATGGGACAATGGGTCACACCTAAATGCGCTTCTTGATGTTGAAAATGTTAAAATGCATGAAATTTACAGTTTAAGAGCTGTGATGTGTGGCTGTCACAGCAGCAACCAGCTGTACTGAAGGTGCAGAGAGCAGTGAAATAAACAGAATTTATTAACATCCCCATTTCTCGCTTGCATCATTTAAAGGAACAGAGCTGTTTGATGTCATGCATTTCTTATAGTTTTCCATTATTATGAAGTAGGCCATTACTTTATATGGGCGCGTGCAAAGTGCTTGATGACGAAAACCATGTTTAAGAAAAGTGCTAAATGCCATCATGATACCCATTATTCCTGATTGGAGTTTTAGGTTTTAGTTAAGCCAGCTGCTGGGGGAAAAAAGCCTGGCTATGTCAAACTTGTTTCAAGGCTGTGCTTTTAAAAATCTAAACCGACAAAGAGAAAATGTAGCAAAGTCAGAATTAGTTTTATTCTTGCTTTAAATATTTCTAACATGTGAAGGACTTACTTTTGTACGTTTGTGACTGTTGTTCTTAGAATATCTTGCGGAGGGATCAGAGCATATTTATCGCACCCACACCTGCCCAAAGTGTCGCCGCTGCTTCAAGATGCGCTCTCACCTGCAGGAGCACCTCCGTCTGCATTACCCCGACCCCAGCCTCCAGTGTCCCACCTGTAAGCGATACTTCACCAGCAAAAGCAAACTTCGCATACATCGGTTGCGTGAGGCGGGTGAGAAGGTCCATCACTGCCACCTGTGCGAGTATTCTGCTGTGGAGAGGAACGCAATCCGCCGCCACCTCGTCAGCATGCACGCTGATGAGACGGAGGACGGCAAGAGCAGTCACAGCTACCTGTGTCCCACGTGTGGTCAAAGCTTTCACCAGAGCAGGACGCTCAAAGCTCACATTAAGACGCACCACATCCCATCAGACAGCCAGTCGCTGGCCTGCTTTCAAGAGGGTTGCTCTTTCCAGAGTTCTGTGCGCAAAGACTTTATTAGACACACTGCTGAAGTGCATGGGGTCACCGCAGTAGAATGTCGCCACCACGCCTGCGGAGCCGTCTTTCAAAGCGACATGGACATGGAGGCTCATTATCGAACGCACCTGGCCTACCACTGCTCAGAGTGTGACTTCTCTTGCTCCAATAAGACTGCCTTCCTCCAGCACCAGCGGCTCGGCCACCCAGGGGACGAAAAGCTTTGCTGTGACTTTTGCTCCTTTGGCACGTTTAACCCTGTGGAGTTTGAGCAGCACATTGGACATCTGCACGCCAACGAGAAGATCCATCGCTGCTCTCAGTGCAGCTACGTGACTTCGCATAAACGTGGTTTGAAGCGACACATGCTGATGCATAGTGGTGAGGATGGAATCAGCGTTGTTCTGATGGTTTTCTGTCATGACTATCACCTTAACGTATTCATGATCTTAACATTTGCTGTTTAGGGAGTTCTTGTGAGAGCCACTGCTTTTTGCATAATATCTCTTAATCTCTGTAAGGTGAGAAGCCCCACAAGTGCAGCCTGTGTGACTTCAGGTGCCGAGATGAGTCCTACCTCTCGAAACATATGCTCACTCACTCAGATGACAAGAACTTCATGTGTGCTGAATGTGGATACGTCACTAAATGGAAGCACTATCTTAATGTCCATATGAGGAAACACGCTGGAGACCTCAGGTACATATTTATTTAAGTTTCTCATAGAGCTTTGCACTTATATTTTTTTAATCTTCGATTTGTTGTGGGGCTGCTAGATAAAACCAAATATCAGTGGGTGTCCCTGTAGCTCAACAGGTTAGCTGGCGACCCACAATAAAGGGGCGATAGTTCCTGACACGGTGGTTATGGGTTTGAGTCCAACCTATGGGTATTGACTACACATCTTCCCCCACTCTTCCCCCACATTTCCTCTCTCTCTCTCTGCTATGCACTGTAATAAAGGCAAAAAAAACTTTAAAAAACTAAAAATATCGGGCAAGTAAATTCCAACAAAAATCACAGATTTATTTGAATTCTAATTTTCAAGTACATTTTTTTCAACTTTCAATATTGGCTGAGTGATAGATTAAAACTAGATGGAGTGTTAACACATAGATACCATCAAAAATTGTCACACAAGGAGGTAAGAAATAATGGGGAAATCCATAGATTTGATTCATAGATTGTTCTAACTAATCCTCCTGTCTCCTCTCCTAGGTATTCTTGTGATCAGTGTCCATATCGTTGTCACCGCATGGACCAGCTAAACAGCCACAAGTTACGACATCAGGCCAAATCGCTCATGTGTGAGATCTGTGCGTACGCCTGCAAGCGTAAATATGAGCTCCGCAATCATATGTTGGCCAAGCATTCTGGGGCGGAGAAACAGCCAGCTGTGTACAAGTGCAAATACTGCACATACACCACCTGCTATCGCCAAGCACTTCAAAACCATGAGAACTGCAAACACACCAAGCTGAAGGAGTTTCGCTGTGCTCTCTGCCTTTACTCCTCCTTCAGCAGCATCAGTCTCTTCCTTCACAAGAGGAAAGCTCATGGGTATGTGCCTGGGGACAAAGCATGGCTGGAGAACTACGCTGCAAAGGAGAAGGAAAGGAACTCAACAGAGTTCTTAAAAGATTTTTACATCAAGCCCTCAGTCAGCCATGAGCAGCCAGAACAGTCCTCTTGTGAAAGACTTCCACCATCTGCGGCTCCCGACACTCAGAGAGAACAGTCTTTTCTGACTGGATCAGCAGATCACGATGCCAGCAAAGAAGCTGCTGCTAGTTCACAACCCTCAGAGTCTGTAAATATTTTTGATGTTGTTTCTCAAGAGGTTGTCAAGGAAGCTGCTTCTGATAGCCCTCCACCTGTTAACAGCCCAGAGGAGTACTGTACACTGGTTTTAACTACGCTATCAAGCACTGACTATCAGACCCCTTCTTTTCAAAACGAGGAAGAAGACTGTGTAGGTACAGCCACTTTAAATTGCAATGGGCCCGACACATCACAAGAGAAGGAAGATTTTTCTACAAGTTCATCAGAGGAGGAGGATGTAGCAGTACCAGATGGAGAGTGTGAACAAAGCGACTTTGACGACAGCTGTGAGCCGCTGAAGAATACAAGTCAGCCTGAGTCTGGGAATTGTCAGACGTCTGAGGTTGAAAATACAGGTGAAAGAATTCATTCCACTTGTCAACTGGAGCAAAATCAGACATTAGAATCTGAGATACGTCTGAAAGCTATGAAGAAGCATGACAAGGACCAAGCAGAAGCCATGGTCTTAGAGGGACGAGTGCAGATGCTCGTGGTGCCAACTGAAGATGTTTATCGCTGTGACAAATGCTCTTATGCAACCTATAAGGAGACTGCTTTGAAGCATCACTGCCAAGCTTTGTGCCATGGCAGGATAAAGGGACACCAGTGTCAGGATTGTGGCATACAGTTCAAACAGAGACGTGGCCTTGATAGCCACCGTAAGAGGAAGTGCCCAGCGCTGCCACGAAAAACTAGGACATGTGTAGGCATTCCAAAAGCAGGTCTGACTCCAGAAGAAAGATCCAAGCAACTGAATGGAGGAACAAATTCAGATCAGGCAGAGTTTCTATCACAAAATACGACTTCCGCAGATTTATCAAGTCCTGAATTTCATCGGCAAGAAGAAGTTTGTGCGTCTCAATTAACAAACTGTAAAGAAGTTGTCAGTGAAAGCCCCACATGCAACCAGCTTGTGAAAACAACATTAGCTTCAAAAGACAAACTCAGAAATGTTCCTCTGCAGAAAAAGTCCCTTTTTACTAAACAAGATGGCAAATTCAAATGCAAACTGTGCAGTTTTTCGTCAGTCAAGCTTCCAACAGTTGAACGGCACCTCTCAACCTGCAAAACAATCCTGAGGAGAAAAGTCAAGCAGTTTGTATCAGAGGTGAATGATGGTGATGGTAGCGGAGACAAAGTAAAAGAACACCTGGCTGACCGAGGCCCTGTTGAAGTTTCTAAAAAACATCAAATCTTCGGTTGTCCAAGCTGTGCATTTAAGTGCAATCAGAAGAGAGCATTAGACAGCCATGAAAAGAAAGGCTGCATGAAGCCAGGTCAAGTCCAATGTACCAAGTGTTCATTTGTAGCCAAAACTGAAGTGTCATTGACTCGTCACATTCTCTATGTTCACAGCAAGGAGAAGTTTAATGTTGTGAAAAGTAAACGTTTGTATTGCAAGCACTGCACTTTTAACTGTAAACAACAACGATGCATGGCTCAACACATTGCACTTAAACACAAAGGTACACGACCTCACTGTTGCAGCTACTGTCCTTTTAGCACCACAAGGCGCTATCGCTTGGAAGAGCACGAGTCTCTTCACACAGGAGTCGGTCGTCACAGCTGTGACATGTGTGACAAGACCTTCGGGGCCGTGACCAAACTGCGTCAGCACAAGTTGCGCATCCATGACAAACAGCCTACGCATTTCTGCTCATTGTGCGACTTCAGTGGCTACACACTCGACGATGTAAGACGACACAACCTCAGATGCCACACAGGAGAGTTGCAGCACGTCTGCACTCATTGTGATGCTCATTTTAGTTCTGAGATTGCTTTAAGAAACCACTGTAAGCGTGTACACCAGCTTCAGGTCTGTTTCTCATGCAAACAGTGTGACTACACATGTAGCAGTGATGTCGCTCTGAAGACCCACCAACAGAACAAGCACTCCCAAGGGAAGTGCACAACCTGCCAGGAGTCCTTTGAGGCAAAGGAAACCCTTGAGGTCCATCAGACCACTCACCTGGCCCATCAATGCCAGCTGTGCCCTTTTGCTGCCAAAACAAGACAGCTGTTGGCTCAACACCTTCTCAGTGAACACGAGGAAGGATCTCCAGAGGACAAGCCTCTCAAGTGCAGCACTTGTCAGTTTGCTTGTCGACATCAGCTGGTGCTGGAGCAGCACCTCCGCTCACATGGAAGCAAACGCTTATACAAGTGCACAGACTGCCAGTATTCAACCCGGAACAAGCAGAAGATCACGTGGCACATTCGCATACACACTGGAGAGAAGCCGTACAGCTGTGAGCAGTGCAGTTACACCTGCACCGATCCGTCTAGGTTGAAGGTACGTTCAAAGTTTATAGGATGGACCTTATTTGTAAGACAAAACCTCAAACAAACTTGGCTAAAGGATCTGCATTAGATGGATTTTGATACAAGTTGTTCCATTTTGTATGTGATCCCATTTCGCATGTTGATTTCACCCTTAAAAACTCATCTCTCTGTGTCTGAGCTGCTTATCTATTGTGAAAATCATCTTGTTCTGCCTAAAAGTGGCTTAGATATAACTCTGCAGTGTTGCTTCCACTAGAAGGTGTGGTTCTCTGACGTTCCCCACTGCAAAAACTCAAAATCTTACTCAGTCTATTTGTCTTATTTTTAGTCAAAATGTCTCATCCCACTTGATTTAAGATAAATTCACTTAACAAATGCCATTTCAGCAAGATGGAGGGACTTGTTTTAAGACAATGCATCTTAATTATCTTAAGTCAAACAATCTTGAAATTATCTTGTTTTGAGTTGAATTTTACAAGAAAACTTGAAATAAACCTCATGTTGTCCTGCGGGTGAAATTTACCAGTTTTAAAGTTTGAAAATGTGGAGGGGTGGAAATTATTTTCACAGTGAAACTTCTAATGTCCACATTTTCAATATTTTTGGGAAATCTCTAACATTTCTTGGTGGAAAAAAAAGAAATGTTAATGTTTCTTAAGAACTTTCAGAAAAAAAATCAACCAAAATCCAGCGAAATTCACTGGATTTTGTTTGATTTTTTTTTCTGAATGTTCTTAAGAAAATACTAGAAGTTTTACTGATATCTATGTAATCACTTTGATTTTTAGAATTTTTTGGAAGATTTTTTGCTAATTTTTGGAAAATATTTACAAGAATTTTCTCGCCAAATTTGGGGGATTTTTTTTAAATAAAACTTTCAAGGGACACTTTTAAGGAATTATTGGAATTTTCTCCCTGACGTTTTTGCAAATTTTCAGAAATTTGGGACATTTTTATGCAGATTTTTTTCAGACAAGAAAACAATATTTTTTGGTGCCCGTAAATGAGGACAACAGGAGTGTTATTATAGCTCAAATTAGGAGGTTACATGAAAGCAAAAGTATTTTTGAGTGAAAACCTGCTTTTTTTTAATCATATCTGGGGATTTTTTCCAGTGCTGTCTCTCTTTTCACCAGCCCTTTCCAACTTGCTGCACTTTAACACAGCAGCTTACCCGCTGCTCAAACACTGTAAAACTACTCTGAACTACACAATGGCAAACCGTAAACTGACTCCGAAGAAGAATAATCATGCAGAAAACCCCACACTGTAAGCTGACAGGATTAGTTCATCGTGTTTGTTATGTGTGAAACCCTGGAAGCCTGAATCTGTGTTTTTGAGACTGTCAACAGAACACTTCAGTTTCAGGGTGGAAATACTCAGCCGTGTTGCTGACTGCCAAGTTCACTCATGATGTGTCTTCCTGCATATTCCAAACACAATAGTGACATGTTAATGTGGTTACAAAAATGTTGTTTTTTTACTGGAGGGTCGGTTTAGTTAACAGTTAAGGACATCTTAGTTGATTTAAATCCCAAGAATGAATTCACTGCGGTGTTTGGTCTCTAAGCGGTGTAGAAATAATGGATGGATGGTTAGCTGTAGATGAACAGAAAGAACCTGTTTTTCTTTTATTGTTATTGTATATGACATTGACTGTATTTCGATAATGAGAAAAACAAACGATCCTATATTTTCTGTGTTTTCTTATAGCTCCATATGAGGGTTCACCAAGAAGAGAAAAAGTATCTTTGTCCAGAGTGCGGCTACAAATGCAAGTGGGCGACTCAGCTGAAGTACCACATGACCAAGCACACAGGTACCCGCAAGGCATAGAAGTTCATGATTATAGTACTTACGCATGTTTGTCTTCAAGAACCAAAAAGAAATGCCCAGTTGGTTTAACTGAAGCTCCGTGATCTGGATGACTGAGAATATACACAGGCATAAGGATTTGGTTATAGTTCAATTTCGAATAAAAACAAAACATTTATATCGTGCAGGAGAGAAGCCATACACCTGCGATGAATGCGACTACCGAACCAACAGAGCAGATGCCCTCCGTGCACACCGGGACACGCAGCACTGTGATATGCGCCCTTATGTCTGTGAGAAATGCGGCAAAGCCTTCAAGACAAGCTTCATACTGAAGACCCACCAGCGGCAGCACAGCGATGACCGGCCGTACACCTGTGGGTTGTGCCAAAAGGCCTTCCGGTGGCCAGCAGGCCTCAGACATCACTACCTGTCCCACACCAAGCAGCAGCCTTTCTGCTGCCGACACTGCTCCTACAGAGCCAAGCAGAGGTTCCAGGTGGTCAAGCACCTGCAGAGGCACCATCCAGAGATGTCAGTAGAGCAGGGTGTGGTGAGAGACTCTGAAGCCGGTGGCCTCACTCTCAAGGAGGCTCTGCAGGGCACTCTGGATGAGAGAGCAGCAGAAAGAACACCAAAGGAGCTGCTGTCTGTAGCCAGTGAGGAGGCAGGCGAGGAGGTGGTGGCAGCGAGACGCAACACTGAAGAGACCCAATAGAGATGCAGTGCTGACATATCTGTCATTGCTGATACTAGATTTGGTATTTTTGTTCTGCAAAAGCCTAATAAAACACATCAGGGCAAATGAAGTGAGAGAATTTAAGCGTAAATATGAAATGTTTGCGGTTAAAAAAAAGAAAAAGAAAACCATGTGTTTCATTTCTTTGAATGATTGCCTGTGATAAAGAATTAGATGATCCACAGCGAATAAATGAATGAGCCAGAAATGTTTGGGAATGTGGTATTTATTTGCTCAGAAAATGTATTGCATCTATTTACAGGCTTATATACACACATACTTCTACATGATACACCACATAACCTTTTAAAATGTAAACATTCATAAATAGAACTTAGTCAAGCAGGTATTTGGCAGCTGAACAGCAAATTAACCAGCATGATGCAAAGCTCTGAGTACACTGTGGTTGTAGATTACAGTGTACTAAATTAATACTGATTTTTGGCAAGTGTTTCACATCATTACATTTTAAAACTATGGAAGATGGACTTTCAACACTGTTACCTATATTTAGACATTCTGAACATGCAGCAGTCCTTCAGGTTCTCTCACATTCCCCGGCTTAAAATATTTAAAAGCGTTTTTTTAAGTGTCATAAATGTAGAATTGCACACATTTGACATAAAAACAAATAAATACAGGCAGACATCTTACTTTTTTCATACTAAGTAAGTTAGTTGTCTTACTTCTTGGTCATAAAGGAAATCAACCCTGTCATGTCACAGCCAGTTAAAACCAGGGTAGGCAGTGTTTTTTGTCTTTGTTTCTTCTCAAAGAGAATCCATATTGGTATCATTGGGCAAAAAATTCATACTAACCTTTCAGCATGTTGGTAACTAAACTCTCCTGCCAATCACAGATCTTTTACCTGATCAGGTGAGAGAGGAAAAGTTGACTGATAGCCTGGCTTTCTTTTCTGCAGTTGAAGCACATGCCTGAGGATCTTAAAAGAGAAAGGGGACAGCATATACTATATAAAAGGACAGATGATTTACAAACTGTGTATCACACAGTTTTAAAGAGACTTTAAGCCAGCAACTGAGATCATAAACCTATTAGGAGAACATTTGCTAAAGTTTCCCTTTCCAACCTGGAGGCTACATCTATCTTTTGTTAATGTCCACTTAAAGCTGCTGTCCGGAGTTTGAATCGCAGCGTCTCCCAAAACACTGGTGGTCCCACCGTCCCTCCCTCTGATTTCGCCCCTTTATTTGTGCACGCGCGCAGTACATGAGAGAAGTGCCCGGAGTGCTGCAGCATCTCGCCTGTTTTGCTGTTTTCCCCTCTTCTACATTTAGTACATTTAGTAAATAATAAAGGAATTACGTTAGAATTCTGTATTGAGTCTAACTTGTCCTAATACCAAAATAACATGAATCTGCTAGGACGAACGAGTAAAGTTTCAATATGTGATTACACTCGTGTATCCCTCTCAATGACGTTGTTTATCAAACTTAGTGCATTTACGCGTGTATATGTGTTTCATTGTTTATTTATTTCTATCTAGAGTTCAGAATTGCATGACTCCTCTGACGAAGAGTATGTCCCAGACGCCCCAACATCTTCCTCCAGAGGTCGGGCATCTAAATGAAGCCGTCAGGCGGGCTATGGAGGGCCGTGGTCGGGGAGCGACGCGAGCACCCCGAGCCAAAAAACGTCCTGCAGTCTCTTGGCCTGACAAGCCGTGGGATTGGTAACTTTTCTGGAAGTTGCTGAGCCCTGATGCTCTCTCCTCCACAAGCAAAACAAATGTGCGCGCGGTTGCGTAGTGCGTAGCTCGCTCACCTCTGCATGGGCTTGCTTGCTGTGCGCGTAACCGTTGATTGACAGCATGACAAAGCTGAAGCTCGAACTTGATTGGTCGGCAGCGACCGGCGCTTTTTGGAATAACATGGGGGTCTATGAGAGGAAGGCGGAGCTCAGGAATAAATTTTCATATCGCGTTATTCTAACTTTATATTATAGTATCGAACTAGACTAACACATTTCAGCTTTGTTAAAAAATGATACATAAATTGAAAACAAACGGAAACTCTGGACAGCAGCTTTAATCTTTCTACAGTCTCTGGAGGACAGTGAAGAGCTTCAAGGAGAGGGCTGTATATTTTTCAATTTTGGTGTTTTTATTTGTTCCCTTTTCCAGATTCCTGTGTACTTCAGCTTTATTGATTTTATATAGTTGATTAAATCAATTTGCATAGACCACTCCTATTTCATTAATGCTGAAAATCACCCAGAAGTCTAATTTCTGGCATGTTACTTGTTTGACTCTCTGGAGTTTAAGTACGATACGCGACTTCAGTTTGGCTGATATTTCAAACTCATATTAAAGTACTGGTCCTTGCTGTTCACAGCCTCGTCAGGTTTATGGAAACACTGGATTTGCGAGCACCACTGACTTCACACGCTTACATTTAACTTCCTGATGTCAGCTCTGAAATGCTGATGTTAACAAAGAGCGAAGAGGGAGGGATAATCGTTCCATCTTTAGAGAGTAGATGTATGTGACGGTAACCTGGAGAGAAAAAGAAAATTTAGATTTGAATTAGTTTATAAACACAGTTGTGCTGAGTTTACAGGCAGGTAGCATTAGACACAATTTAACACTTTACCTACACTACCGTTCAAAAGTTTGGGGTCACCCAGACAATTTCACAGGTTCCATGAAAACTCAGTCTGATTCATGTGCTAACATACAGTAATTGCACAAGGGTTCTGTATGCTCTTCTCTACTTGTACATAATACATAATACATATGACAGGGTAGAGACTGCGATTTGGTAGAATTGGAGTTTCTACCAGTAGAAACTCCAATTCTACCAGTAGAGATTTGTCAGGGCTAAGGTTAGACTTTTAAGGTTAGGGTCAGGGGTCAGGGCAGGGGTCAGATTTAAAGGTCAGGGTTAGTTAAGGTTAGGGTCAGGGGTCAGGGCAGGGGTCAGATTTAAAGTTCCATCTCTACTGGTAGAGATTACAATCGCAATCTCTGCCGGTAGAGACTCCAATCGCAATCTCTACTGGTAGAAACTCCAATTCTACCAAATCGCAGTCTCTACCCTGACATATATAAATGACCATGTAAGTTGTTTACTCAGAGATGTCTGTAATTTGAGTCCAACTACACTCTGCTTTTTGTAAGAAGCTAAAAAGTTGTAACTATGAGTTGTATTTTAATAACTTGTTACATTATTAAAATCTTCATCTTGAAAATGACTCAACCTGTGAGGTAAATTAAATAGATTAGGAAGTACAATATTTCCCTCTGAACTGTGGTGGACTGAAAATATAAAGTAGCATAAAATGGAAACACTCAAGTCAAGTAAAAATACCTCAAAGGTGTACCTAAGCACAGTACTTAAGTAAAAGTACTGTAAAAGTACTTTTCACCAGTGCTCAGCTCACCTGCTTGGATGCATGTAAAGGGAAGAGTGAACTGTCCGATGAAGTCATTCCTGGAGGCCTTGTCATAGTCCTCCACCAGAAAGCGAACCAGCGCCAGCTCAGGAGCGTGGATGACGAAATTTAGAGTTTCATTCCACACTGGGTTAAAACCTGCAGGTAGAGGGCAGCAAAAGACTGAAAATAACCAACTGGGCTGTAACTTTTTACATCCAAATTCCTTTTTTAAAATTTTCTCATTAATGGTCGTCCTACACTACTGCTGAAAAGTTTGGGGTCACTCAGACAATTTCATGTTTTCCATGAAAACTCACACTGATTCATGTGCTAACATAATTGCACAGGGGTTTTCTAATCATCAATTAGCCTTTTAATACCATGAGCTAGAACAATGTAGCATTAGAACACAGGAGTGATGGTTGCTGGAAATGTTCCTCTGTACCCCTATGTAGATAATCCATTAAAAAAATCAGCCATTTCCAGCTGGAATAGTCATTTACCACATTAGCAATGTCTAGACTGTATTTCTGATTAATTTAATGTTATCTTCATCGAGCAAAAACTGCTTTTCTTTCAAACATCAGGACATTTCTAAGTGACCCCAAACCTTTGAACAGTATGTATCTTCTAAGCATCTCTGTTAAAGAAATACTGAAAATTCTCTCACCATTGTTGTTAATGTGACTGGTCTCTTCCTTGGCCTGGTCCTGTGGTACTCCATAGATCTCCACTCTGACCAGTGGGTCCACAATAGAGCCCTCTTTCTGATTCACCTTCGGCAGCTGCTGCCCACTTATCACCTGATACACACCAACAAATTTGCATGTTTATAAAGAACATAAAGAACAAACTTTTGCTACAGTTTTTTGAAAGAAACTCAGCCTCAAATTTAGACACTTCACATACACACAGCAGCAGCTATCCACTGCAATCACAAACCACCTTGGCTCCCATGTAGTTTCATACCTGTATGGATAAACGCAGGGGTTTGTAGCCTTGGTGCCCCTCAGGTTTCTCTGGACTGAACTGAGAGGTGGCGTCTCTCATGAACTCAGGCTTGAGGACGAAACCGCAGCAGCCGTTCTGCCTGAACAGCCCGTCATTCAGATCCATTTCCAGGCCAGCTGTCTGGAAGTTCAGAGCCACTTTGGGAGGGAAATAATGAAATTTTACTGTGGCTGACTGTATCACGTTATTTCCCAGACTCAATCTGCTTATCTATAAATATTAAATTGAAGAAGACTTTAATTCGGAGCAGAGTCCACGTGACGGGATGCATCTGACCTGTCAGACTCTATCAGCTACATGGCTGACGTTCTGCAGACGGGGGTGGAAGTAGCACAAGGGCAGTTAGTTCACACAGGTGACAGAAATGTGTTTGCATTTAATGGGTTTGTGTGAGAAATTGTTCATTCTAGCTGATGGGATTTCCAGACTCAAATTGCTACATCTGAGGTATAGCTGCAATAATTAATTAATCAATTTTTAGATTAGTTCTTAACTTTTAAATGACTTACTTTGATTATTGAATTTAAGTTTTTCAGCTTCTTAAATCAGAACTTTTCCTGTTTTTTTAACTCCTCGATGTCATGTATGCATATCTTTGGATTGGGGACAAAACAGAGCATTTTAGGATGTCACCTTGGGTTTGGGAAATACTGATCAACATTTTACACCAATTTCTAACAGAAACTACTAACTGATTGACAGAGAAAACAACTGACAGTGTGGCTGTGGACATCATCATACAGGACACTTGTGATTTTAAATGAAATGCTTTGTTTATCCAGCAGAGGGCGACACTCTGCTCACCTATCTGACAGCCCACATTCCACATATCCTGCGGGTTGTAGTTGGAAGAGTCAGTCCTGAGGCCGCTGGGGTAGATCCTGCTCATCTGCTGTGTGTTATACTGAACAAAATCTGTCCCTGGAGAAAGATTTGAACAATGCAATGTACTTCAGTAGCACGAACACGGACAAATCTACCTGCTCGTTCCCTTGGAACTCAGATACAGCTACAATTCGTATACGAACACATTATAAGCACTTACACTGTAGTACACATGTATAAGCGTTACAGTCATTACCAACAAACTCTGTTCAATCATGTTCCTTCTACCTGCTTCCTTAGCAAGCTTCTTGGCCTTGGATTCAGAGAATGAAGACATCTCGTAGCATTTAGCATGAGACCGAGCATGCTCAAAGCCGTGAAAGTGCACGCTTTTACAGTAAACCACCAAGTCTGACAGCTCCCTGGACAATTTGGACTTCTACAGAGGAGGAAAACAAAACACAGCATTAGTTAACAAATAAAACCTATTATCATCACCAAACCACTGGTACTTCGTTTGCAACTAAAATTAAATGAAAAGATTAAAAATTAACAACACAATCAAAACCAAATGTACCAATGTCTGAAGTTGTCCCAGAAGAAAAAAAAATGCAACTGCTGACTACCAGCTATAGTCAATAGATGCTTGTTGTATTTATGTTATACTGGGGAGCAACTGAAGTAAATTATCATTAATGTATTTATTTATTAGTAAGACATGCATGCTATATTAAATGTTATCTGCTTAATATATGTATTGTCATTTTTGCAACTGTCTCTGGATCTATAATAATCGGGACTCACTTCATTTAATGTCCACTTACAGAGAGAGACTCATTTGATGACTTTCAATGTGAGTGTCTGTGTTGTGAGCAGATTGATATTCTGTGATGTTTTGCTATAGTTGTTATGAAGCATTCTATTTATTCATCAAGGCTTTTTTTTCACAGCTTATATAAATGTATCTCAGCAGGTTCATCTATAGAAGCAACCTGCAAAACTTTGGAGATGTTTTTGGGGAGTGAGCATGGTCTGTCTTTATAGCAAATTATTTCCCTGATGAAGTTACACAGTGTCCAGAAGCCTGTTCTCAACTTTTGGTCTTTCATTGAAATAAAATAGCAAATAAATACTTAAATGAAATAAAAAGAAGTTGGATATTTTTCTTGAAAAATAACTGCCAAAGCATTCATGACTCTGGCATTTGGTGTTGAATATATAATGAGTTGTTAAATTACTGTTTATATTATATGAAAAAGTAAAGCTAATATGTGAATATGTCAGTGTTAGTGAGAAAATACAGTCAAACTTGGGCTCTCACAATAGATAATGGATTATTGCTAAAAGAATTCACAATAAAGATAATATTGTAACCAAGTCTGTAACCATAACAGTACTGTATGTTGTTCTTGTGTCAGCTAGATGGTTATGGATTATTTGCATCGCCTTGACAAAGTTATGGCTTCTTTATTGTCTTCAGTATTTAATTAATTGCCAACCATTTACAGTATAATACTGCTTAATTAAAAATCACTAAGAATACATGGTACATGTCTAGGATTTCCTTAATTTCTCTCTCTGTGTCTCATCAACTCTAATCCGATCATTAAAACAACAAAAGCTTCCGGTTCATCTCTCATCACCCTGCAGGGAAATGCTGGAGCTGCGTGGGACAATCCACTTTAAGTGTGAGGTGAACGCTCCATAAGCACTACTTTGAAGAAAATGTCTCATTGGTTAACTTGTCCACTTCAATACAAACTGAATAATTAGATATCTTCACACTTGGCTGAGAAGAACATTGGATGCTGTTTCTCACTTCAGTATCTTTCTCATGTATCTGTCTTCTAAATATCTGTGTCCTGTTTCTGTCCACTATCTCCCGTCTTTAAGTCTAGAGTCGCCTCTCTGTCTCTCCTGTCCCAGCCCAGTTTCCTGTCTCTGCTGTGCTATCAAGAACCATTCACTCCTGTCCTGTTTCACTATCTCCTCACATATCATTTGCCGTCTCTGCTTCCTATCTTTCTTCACTCCTCCTCTGAGATAAGCTGAACCAGTCTAACAATGCTGAAATGAACGATATATACCTTGTGTTTCTTGTTCGCAGCAGGTGGATCTTCTGTACAGGGGCTCTCAGGATCACCATCGGCCATCTCCTCATCATCACTAACTTCATCTGTCAGGGTTTCATCAAGGCACTGTTCTAGACCACCAATCTTCTTGGCTTTCAGCAAAATCTTTCCCTTTAATTCCTGTAATGAGCCCCAAAGAGATCATGAGAGCAATAAGTCTACATGTGCCCACTTGTTTGTTCATCTCTAGAAGTTTTCTCTTCATTTGTAAGTCAGATGAGGATGTGTGATCTGTTTCATTCAATCCAAAAACATAGAAAAATCACACATTATTCCAAATGCCAGTAGAAATTGCTAAGTTTTGGGATGTGGGATGGATGAGCAGAACGAATTGAATGAAAACTGAGATGTCTTCAATACATAGACTGCTCATGAAGATATTCCATCTTCTTGCACTGTGTTGCCTCCTAACTAAATGCAGCACTGTAACTCTATTTAATTGGTTCAATCCTCAGTGGAAAACCTCACAGCATTTATCTGCCATTACAATAAGTTATCATTGATTGTTCTAAGAGCTCTAATGGAGAAGAGTTCAGAACTTATACTAGTGCTTTTAGGATCAGTGTATGATGGATAACGACAACCTGACCATCGATCTTTCAAATGCATCCAAAGTTTCTCTCAGATAAGTCAGAGTATTGTCTGAAAACGTCTTTTCCTCAACACCGAATGGAAAACAATTATGAACAGCGCAATAGTGTGGGTGACAAATGAACATGGCTGCAACAGAGGTTTTGTATGCAAACTGAGAGCTGCTCTCTTACAATGAAGCACAGCAGCCCCGCCAGTGGTTCAGTGAGGCTGTGCTTTGAGCTAAATGCTAATATCAGCTGGGCTCATGTTAACATGCTGATGTTTAGTGATAAAGTGTTTACCATGTTCGTCATCTGTCGAGTATGTTAGCTTGTGTTACATTAGCAATACTACAGCTTGCCATTGTGAAGTGCAGAGTAGCTTTATTGTGCTTGAGCAAAGCTTTAAGTGAGCTGGTGTGCTCAAGCTGCAGCAAATGTGGAGGGGTGGGTGGGGAGAGAGGCAAGGACTTCATAGATCTGCGCTTTCTGGAGGAAACAGCAGTGTAATGTTACAACTAAACCATTTTAAGGCAAGAAGGGATTCTGTTCATGGGGAGGAACGTCTACATATGTAACTTTGAGGCACAGAGATGAGCAAACATTCCCATTTTAAAGAAAAATGATCAATAAATTCATACATTTATGGTATTTGTGTTACTTCGTCAGTCCCATGGTGCCTCCTGCTGCACATCTTACTAAAAATAAGTGAACTCAGATGGATTCTAACCTGTGGAGAAGGCAGCTGTTGAGGGACCTGTCCATCCAGCAGGGTGGTCAGCAGCGTGTCACCCAGGATTTGGCTGAGGTGTTGGGCCATGACCGTCTGCTGCTCCACACCGCAGTGATTCTCCAGGGACAGGATGACAGGGAAGTCTGATGTCTAACAAGCAAGACACAATGCTCTTAAAAAGAACAAGTAGCTGTTATGCGTGTTTTTGTCTTATATGTACTGAAATTCTTGCAAACTCTGTTGTATAAGTCATTGCAAGTAGTTTGCCACTTAGTATTGCTCTGAGTTTCCATTAACTACAAGTTTCCAGAATCCTCCAAAACATTTTCTTCATCAGATCTTCCTAAAGCAGACGAGGAAAGTTTGAGTCGGATAAAACAGAGAAGTGGAGACACATGAGAAGTTCCTGGTTGTCTTCCATCTGGGTCAGTCAGCAGGGGTACATGTGATTCCAGAGGCAGGGAAGGTCACCAACAGACAGCGCTGTGCACGTAAATTACATCTGCACTTAAAGGTTTGTTTGCTCTGTGCCAAAACCACATTGTTTTAGTGAATGTCAGTGGTGTGTAACCATGCATACTGTTTGTGTTTCCATGGTTTAAGTTGTTAGGTATCTGTGTCAGAGATATGTGAGGCTACTCCAACACATTAGAGGTTAATGGAATTTCATTACTGCTCTGTGGTTTATCCGATTAACACTGTGCCCATTGTTCTGCATAAACAGCAGCCTATTTCTTCTGTTTCAGGGCAAACAGTGCAGAAGTGATGTGCACAGATTACTCAAAGTGACTGGAAAATTGATTCTGGCGAGACTTAAGCAGACTGCATGGCTGGATACCAGTGGAGGTGAAAGATGAAATATGTGTACTGGAGTGAGCCAGGGGCTTATAATGTAATGTAGTTCCACATGTTGCCCACCTTGAAGGCATATTCTTTGACCGTTGAAACAACATCTTTGAAGAGGATTTTTGAAGTCAGAGTGTGGCCATGGTATACAACGGGCTCCCCATCACTGCCATCCCAGCAGTCCACCTCTACACAACGGCAGCCTCTCTTCAGGGCTCTACACACACAGACACACACTTATTTGTTTCATTTAACACATAAAAAGGAACTTCCATCAATGAATTTTCAGAAAAAGAAAAAAAAAACTTGATCTATCACATTGTCTATAGCAAGTATATTGGGGGAAAAATATGAAAACTCTGACTGTATATCTCTTCATAATGAAAAAAATCAAAGCTGTTGTTTCCAGCATAGCACTCATTTCTCCATCAACTCAGTTTTTATCTGTCAGGGCTCCCTCCTCACCCCCATCCTTCCCACCTGACATCCCCAAAATATCCCTTTTCCCATATGCTTTTCTCCCCCCTCTCCTGTTTCCTCTGCCCTGCCTGTCCCTCATCCGCTCCTCTGCCCCACCTGTCTCATCTGTTCCTCTGCCCTGCCTGGCCTGTCTATTTTCATCTGCTCCCCTGTCCTGTCTTTCCCCTGCAGCTCGGTGCCTGAGTGGAGTCTAGCTTCTCCAGCTGACTCCACTCAGGCAATCAACTCTCTCCACGTCTCCCGGGCAGCTGACAACCATCTCATTAACGACTCACCACTGCAATAAAGACTGGCTCAGCTTTCCACTCCCTGCCAGAGTATTGAACAAGAAACCATGCAGTTCGGTTTGGTCTCTAGCCGCTTTCAACAGTTTCTGTTTAAGTTCTGCCGTGTTTTTTGACGTTGTTTTTTCTCCTGCTTCCGTTCAGTTCGGCTGCCCGGGAACCCCCACTCCTGCCTGGAACCCCCACTTCTGCCTGGACCCCCACTCCTGCCTGGAACCCTCACTCCCGCCTGGAACCCCCACTCCCGCCTGGAACCCCCACTCCCGCCTGGAACCCCCACTCCCGCCTGGAACCCCCACTCCCGCCTGGAACCCCCACTCCCGCCTGGAGCCTCCACTCCCGCCTGGAGCCTCCACTCCCGCCTGGAGCCTCCACTCCCGCCTGGAGCCTCCACTCCCGCCTGGATCCCCCACTCCTGCCCGGAGCTTCCCGCTCCTACGCCCTGGGTTTCCCCCACCTAGCCACCATCTTCACCCCACACAATAAACCATTTGCACTCAGCCAGCCCTGGTAGTGTGGTTCTCTGCTCTGGTCCCCCCAGCCCAGTTCCGTGGCAGAATACTCTGGCCACAAACGGACCCAGAGAGCCCACTACCGGGGTTGGACCCATCCTCTCCCCTTCACAACCCTCGCTGTCCCCGTAGGTGGAATCCCTCTGCTCTGCTCCTCGTCTGGTCACCGTCAGTCCTTTCCCAGCCACCATGTCAATGAATGACTCCAGCCCTCCGTTTCCAGTCCACACGGGAGCCATCTTCCTGACCCCTGCTCCCCAGAACCCGACCCCGACCTCTGCTCCCCAGAACCCGACCCCGACCTCTGCTCCCCAGAACCCGACCCCGACCTCTGCTCCCCAGAACCGGACCCCGACCCCGATCCAGTCCTCGGTACCCCTGAGCCAGGTGCCGGCCCAGGATGAAGGTTCGTGCTATGTTTTTTTCTTTTCCTGCAAGGAAAACAGCATTTTCTTTTATGCTGTAAGCGACCTTTGGAGGGAGTGGAAGGAGAGCACTGTAGTCTTAGCGCGCAGGTTAGCAGCCCAGAGGCCCGAGCTAACTTGCCGCTTACCCAATCACATACTGGACTTCCTGTACAGCTCCATCTCACTTCCCCATGGTGGGCCCCCGCCTCCAGTTCCCGCGGTGGTCGACGCGCCGCCCCCAGTTCCCGCGGTGGTCGACGCGCCGCCCCCAGTTCCCGCGGTGGTCGACGCGCCGCCCCTCTGCCCTGTCCGGCCCCCGGGCCGTCCGCCGGAGCGGCCCCTCTGCCCTGTCCGGCCCCCGGAGCCGTCCGCCGGAGCGGCCCCTCTGCCCTGTCCGGCCCCCGGAGCCGTCCGCCGGAGCGGCCCCTCTGCCCTGTCCGGCCCCCGGGCCGTCCGCCGGAGCGGCCCCGCCTGTCTGTCCGGCCCCTACCTGCCCAGTCCCTGGGCCGTCCGCCGGAGCGGCCCCGCATGTCTGTCTGGGCCCCAGGCCGTCCTCAGAGGAGGACCCTCCGGCGAGTCCAGCTTCGGCCGGCCCCGCCTCCAGGCCTCCCTCCGAAGCGGTCCCTCCGGCCCGTCCATCCACGGCCAGCCCGACCCCCGGGCCGCCCACCGGAACGGACCCTCTGGCTTGCCCAGCCTCGACCGGGCCGCCCACCGGAACGGACACTCCGTCCTGCCCATCCACGGCCAGCCGGACCCCCGGGCCGCCCACCGGAACGGACCCTCCGCCCTATCCATCCTCGGCCAGTTGAGCCTTCGGGCCGACCCCCAGAGCTACTGCCCTGCTAGTTCTGTCCGACCCTTCCCTTCACTCAGTCCAGTCCGGCCTTTCCCTTCCCTTCACCCAGTCCAGTCCGGCCCTTCCCTTCACCCAGTCCAGTCCGGCCCTTCCCTTCACCCAGTCCACTCTGCCCTGTCCGGCCCCGTCCGCCGGTGCGGCCGACCCCCAGAGCTACTGCCCTGCTAGTTCTGTCCGACCCTTCCCTTCACTCAGTCCAGTCCGGCCTTTCCCTTCCCTTCACTCAGTCCAGTCCGGCCTTTCCCTTCCCTTCACCCAGTCCAGTCCGGCCCTTCCCTTCACCCAGTCCAGTCCGGCCCTTCCCTTCACCCAGTCCCCTCTGCCCTGTCCGGCCCCGGAGCCGTCCGCCGGTCCCCTCACTCAGTCCAGTCCGGCCCTTTCCCTCAGCTCCGCTCAGTTCAGTCCTGCCCAGTCCCAATCCTGCCCCAGTCCAGTTTCCCCTGTGGGCCCTTCCAGTTTCCCCTGTGGGCCCTTCCAGTTTCCCCTGTGGGCCCTTCCAGTTTCCCCTGTGGGCCCTTCCAGTTTCCCCTGTGGGCCCTTCCAGTTTCCCCTGTGGGCCCTTCCAGTTTCCCCTGTGGGGGCTCCTGGCTGCCCTTGGTGGCCGTGGGTTCTCGCCCCGGCTGGTTCCGTAGGGCGCCAGGAGGCGCCCATTGAGGGGGGGGGGTGCTGTCAGGGCTCCCTCCTCACCCCCATCCTTCCCACCTGACATCCCCAAAATATCCCTTTTCCCATATGCTTTTCTCCCCCCTCTCCTGTTTCCTCTGCCCTGCCTGTCCCTCATCCGCTCCTCTGCCCTGCCTGTCCCTCATCCGCTCCTCTGCCCCACCTGTCTCATCCGCTCCTCTGCCCCACCTGTCTCATCTGTTCCTCTGCCCTGCCTGTCTCATCTGTTCCTCTGCCCTGCCTGGCCTGTCTATTTTCATCTGCTCCCTTGTCCTGTCTTTCCCCTGCAGCTCGGTGCCTGAGTGGAGTCTAGCTTCTCCAGCTGACTCCACTCAGGCAATCAACTCTCTCCACGTCTCCCGGGCAGCTGACAACCATCTCATTAACAACTCACCACTGCAATAAAGACTGGCTCAGCTTTCCACTCCCTGCCAGAGTATTGAACAAGAAACCATGCAGTTCGGTTTGGTCTCTAGCCGCTTTCAACAGTTTCTGTTTAAGTTCTGCCGTGTTTTTTGACGTTGTTTTTTCTCCTGCTTCCGTTCAGTTCGGCTGCCCGGGAACCCCCACTCCTGCCTGGAGCCTCCACTCCTGCCTGGAGCCTCCACTCCTGCCTGGATCCCCCACTCCTGCCCGGAGCTTCCCGCTCCTACGCCCTGGGTTTCCCCCACCTAGCCACCATCTTCACCCCACACAATAAACCATTTGCACTCAGCCAGCCCTGGTAGTGTGGTTCTCTGCTCTGGTCCCCCCAGCCCAGTTCCGTGGCATTATCTATCACTATACAGATTTTTGATGTCATTTAGTGGTATTGTCTAATCTCTCTAGCTGTTGTTTTATTGTTCTACAATCCAATTCCATACACTACCAGCCAAAAGCTTGGGGTCACTTAGAAATGTCCTTAATTTTGAAAGAAAAGTCATTTTTTTAATAAAGAAAACATTAAATTAATCAGAATTTCAATCTAGACATTGTTAATTTGGTAAATGACTATTCTAGCTAGGAAACTGATTTCTAATAGAAAATCTACAGAGAGGCACAGAGGAGCATTTCCAGCAACCATCACTCCTGTGTTCTAATGCTACATTGTGTTAGCTAATGGTGTTGAAAGGCTAACTGATGATTAGAAAACCCTTGTGCAATTATGCTATAACATAAATAGAAGTGTGAGTTTTCATGGAAAACATGAAATTGTCTGGGTGACAGAAACCTTGGAGCGGTACTGTATGAGTCATTTACAAAGTCTCTCTCCTGTTTTTGCCCTGTGTGTGGTTTATTCAGGCGGCCCTCACTGGATGTAAGCCTCCAAGCTGCTCTGTCCTCGCAGCTGGTCCTCCAGGAGGTACGTGTTGTGTGAGGAGGAGATGAAGTAGTGGCTGAGAGGCTGGCTCATGTCCTGGTAAAGATTCTGATGCTCTGGATTAAATATGGAGCCCTCCTGCGAGCACAGGTACATCTGGAAGCCATCTAAGGACATGGCGCCCTGCTTCACGGCTGCAGAGGGAGACATACAAATGGAGGTTACCATACAGAGGCTGTTTTCATCAGACTGCTAAAGGCATCACTATTACTCCTCGTAAAATTTAAATAAATAAATAAATAAAAAGAAGAAACTGAATAATAATACAAAAAGAATATTTTACTTTTTTTTATTTGAGCAGTTCATAGGACGTTACAACAGAATTGCTTTCTCTTTTGTTGGCATTTATTAGTGAAATTTAATAAGAATACATTGATTTTATATGCAGTCACTGCTACAGTTTCTGTTGCATTTTAGTACTGACAGCTAAAGACAAGTATCATTATCAATATCGTGCATCACTAGTTCATACATTTATGGTTCCCAGAAGATGCAGCCTGCTGAGTTTGATGATTAATTAAATTTTACTCTAGTGCCACCAGCAGATCGATCACTGGCTTTGACTGCAATATCTTAGCAGTTACTGGGTGGATGAGTAGAATTCTACAGATACTTAAAAAAAAATCCCTCAAGGATGGAGTCTGATGACTTTGATCCTCTTAGCAAACAAATATTATTCTGATCATCTGATTGCCACTCACTATTAGTATAAGGTATATTAGTATATTAGTATAGTGACTGCAGACTATTTGCCTTGTTAGTGTACAAGTCCAAAAATAAAATGCAAAAGCTAATACAATAGGAAAAGTTTTTCTCATTTAAAAAGTCTTTTCAACTCTGAGTACAACTGCACAAATTTCAGAGTGGAGAATATTACATAAATCATATGTGGCTGTATTATATGGCAGTTGTGCAACACCTCTTGAGGTTCTGTCTGTCCTCTAAATCTGTGCATGACTGAAGATGTAAATGAGGATGCTCCATTGTCACCATGGTTACCTGTCTCAGATGGTTCATAGCGGTCGATCAGCTCCTTGGCATGCTGGCCGCTCTGCTCTCCCTCATGTTGTTCAATCCTCAGGAAGTTCTCCAGCTCCTCCAACATCAGCTTCTCTCCATCCCCAGAGTAGTCCTGGAACACCTTCCACACTTCATCCCTCTGAGTCAGCATCTTATAGAAGTAGACAAACTGCTCGATTTCCAAAGAGTCACTCTCTGACTTGTCGGCCATCTGTGGAAATACAGGAAAGATTATGCTTGTTGCATTTTTTTTAAAACATATAATGTGTAAATGTGTTATTTTTATTTGTCAAATTTTGGTCTTAAAATATGCTGTGGTCAGAAAAACCTTGAAAAAACAACACTAAATCAAAGCTGACCACAAGAAAACCTGTTTCCCAGAGACTGTCAATAAAGCCTGCACCAGAGCCTTGTCATGTCCAAGAAAGCTGGAGCAAAGCTCTGAACCCTTAATGGATCACTCTTGATGGGAACTTAATCAGTGCTTAAAAAACAACAGTATTGACAGTCCTTTAAATTTGTCCCAGTTTAATCAGTAATTCTGCTTACCCTCACATTTGTATCCTCAGGTCAAAATCCTACCGTGAACAGATGGAGAGCATGTTCTTCATTCATGTCAACATTCATCATCTTCAGCAGCTTCTTCACTTCTTTAAAATTCATCTTCCCATCTTTGTTCTTGTCAGCTTTCTGAAACCAGTCCCAGACCCACCTGAGAGGACGCTAAGGGAAACTCCAGAAAAGAAACTCAAACTGAAAGACTGTTATTTTTCTATTCAGAACTTCAGAAGTACTAATACTCCCTCTAATGTAAAAGGAAAGAATGGTTGCCCCTTTGTAAGCAGACTGCTTAGAGCTTTGTTTAGAGAAGAAAAGGGATGAGTCAGTATCTGATGGCAGCCAACACCAGAAGAAACACTTCTGTTTTTCATAAAATTCCTAACTCAGTTAGTGGCTGTGGTCAAGGATACTGGTCTAACCTCTCCTTCTCATCCATCGTCTGAGCTTTGTGGATCAGCTTGCGCACTCCCCGAATCCAGGCCTGGGCCTCCTCTGGGGAGTCGGCCACGAGGTCCAGGTTGCCTTGGCGACCGTGAAACACCAAGGTAAAGCAGAGGTCAGCAGGGAACTCCTCAGCGATGCTCAGCAGGACCTCCGACTGATGGCCTTCACGCACTGCCTCCACCTCGGTCACTGAGACTGAGATATGATCAGAGTGTGGTCACGATAAAGAAATAGTTCAGTGTGAGGAGTTTATGCTAATTTAACTCTTTGATGCATTTCAAGTGCTTCTGTAGGGAGTTTGAAGGTATGTAGTGGGAAATGTAGCCAAAATAAACCCAATTCCAGGAACTTTGTGGCATCAAATATTAACTCCTCTCTGAAGTGGAGGAAGATTTACCAGTCAGAGGTTTAGATACTTTGCATTTGTTATCATTGTGTTCATTTAAGAAATACGTCATCATTAATAATAGTTTGTATTTGTATTCTTTTTGTAATAACTACATTGATTCTGCGTGGTCCCCAGCAGAAATGCTTTCCTTGTGCTGTGAGATAGATAAGACTGAGATGTCTGTATAGATTCTCAGTAATCGACATCATGGTAATTCTGGTGTTTCAAGAAAAATCAATTGGACTGGACTTTTATTTTCACTCCTAACATACATGGCCCGCTAATGGCCCAAGGCTCACATGGCTCAATGTTTTAATGGTGGTGAAACTGCTAAAGAGGGAACTTAGGACGCCATTAGATGTACCTGATAAGTGGTGTTGTAGACCTCGGTTTAATGTAGATGGCCTTCTTAGCTTCTTCCTCAAACCATCTGTCCAAAATGTGAGCATCACTGTCCTAAAAGGAGTGTCTCTTGTGCTTTATATGAAGGTGTACAGGAGCTGGCTCCTTTGTGTTGAGCCATTCACTTGTGCAGTCTTTCCTTCCCTGGCAGTTTCACAACCACCATGAGTCATGCAAGTCTTGGGTCATTAAGTGTAAGCCATGTGATTTGGGAATGAGGATAAATACCTAGCTCTCCCCAACAGTCAGTTATAACTGAGGAAGCCTCTTGGATGAGAGGTGAAACATTCTGCAGATCCAAACTAAAAGTCCATTTGCTTTCTGCTGAAGCACTTAGAATAAGACTGGGCTAGGAACCACTGTGCTTGTTGGCCTTCAAGGCACATTGCTTTTAGGCTGCACAATGGATATTTGAACTTCTACTGAGGCCAGGGGTAAGATTTGCTACCATAATCACTGATTATGAAGTGAGCCTTGGGATTTGGATACTTTTTTTTAATGGCTGAGGTCCCAGGGGCAGCAGCCTGTTTTACCCAGTTGGTAATTTTAACCTTGGCAATCAGTTTATAAGGGACTCCATTGTACTCAGATGAACATCTCAAAGCAACTGTTAAACTCATCACATCTATGTGCTTTCTTGTTAAGAGGTAGATGACCAGACTCATATCATCTTTTTGTACGTGACTGAAGTATGCATAAACTGCCCAGCAGCAGTTCACAGCCATGAAATAGCCTTGGACATATTGTTTGAATATGATATAATAGAAAGAGGATATTTGTGTAGCCATAGAGGAAATGTAGCATGTGTTGAAGTTCGCCTTTTAAAGGATTTTTTTTTTTTTTTTTTTTTGGGGGGGGGGGGGGGGGGGGCATTTTGCATTCATTGAACAGATTATAGTTGAAGATTAGACAGGAAGTGACTGGGAGAAAGAGGATTTAATATGCATCAAAGGACCTCTACTGGAAATGTTGGTTGAACATGGGATGCACCTTGACCTTTAGACTGCTAGGACACCCCTATACCAATAACACTAATTCATTAGAATGCAACATTTGACTATGAAACAACCTTGAGTCCTGGCATTCATATGGATGTTACTTTGATACATTGTTTTTGCAGACCAAACACCTCTGTCAATGGCAACATCTCTTCCTAACACCAATGGCCCCCACTAGCAGGACATCACACTCTAGCACATCACAAAAACTGCTCAGGAACCATTGAGGAACACAGCAAAGCACTCCAGACATTGACCCAGCATCCAAACCTTGTAGATCCCAATCAGATCAACAACCACAAGATACACCAGAACAAGCCTGATGAATGAGTTCCTCATCCCACAACCCACAGAACCCAAAGACCCAAAACCTGACTTTTCAGAGCCGTTTTGGCAGCATGAGAGGAGCGTTTACAATATTAAGAAACTTTCTTCAATGTTGCAGCTGACCTGTAGTAAAATGGCTTGTTTATTCAGAAATTGCCAGGGCAGATCATGTGAATAAACAGATGGCTAATATGTTCATACATTCATCTAAGCAAAGATAAATACATTCTTCCATACTCACAAGTGGAGTGGCCTCTCCCCGCCCATCTTGACTTGTACCAGATTGTCAGGCCGTCCTCCAGAAGCCGGAAATGCCGCTGTTTCTTCCAGGAACGAGACTTCACTTTCCTCAGAGTTGATCCTGCCATCATCACCTTCACATCTGGATCATCTTGGATACCTGTGGAAAGGTCATGTACAAATCATACCATAGACACGACACCGTCAGAGGAATTAATGTTTCTCCTGCTACAAATCCAGTTAGCGCATTTCAGTTCAACAGTAACTCAACTTTCATTAGCTGTTAAAACCATAAACAAATCATAAATCATATTTTATTGCATCTTTGGTCTGAGTGAATAACATTTACTCACGTGCACCTTCAGGATCCATTTCTATCCTTGACACATGCCAGTGGAAATATGCTGCTAAAAAGAAGCAGATGTGAGTGAATTCATTGTTCCAGAAACTTATCTCTCTGAATCCAAACTAAATACATTTTGCAAAACCTCTATGTGAACTTGACTACTTCATAAACTATCTAAATATTAATCATCAGAGGACAATATTTATCTTCACATGTACCCAGAGGGCTTAGTGTGGAGCTGATTCATAAAGATACACAAACTCAGTTCGGCTCTTTCTTGTTCAGCTCTGAGCTGGTTTGTTGGAACAGTTGGTTCAGTATATCGTGAAGGGAATCTTGAAAGATGTTATTAAGGAAGGACTTTACTGCTTCACTTTGCCCATGCAGGATTTCCCTGCTGATCCAGGAATGTGAAATGTCCAGGCAGCACATAAAATAACCACAGCCACTCTGCTGTGTTGTGGTCTAAACAGCTGGGCAGCAGGATAGTGAGAGGAGGATCTTTATTGTTAGTTTTAACTGAAGGATTTTACTTGAGTTTGGCTGACGTTTGCTCAGCTCAAGTGTACTTGCGCAAAATACTGCATCCAGCAGCACTGCCATACTGTAGCTATGCAGCAGATTTGATCTAACTGCCTCAGTATGTTGAGAAACACGAGCCAGCATGTAAATCTTGACACAGTCACGGCATTAATCTTTACTCTTTCATTAGCTGGAAGAGCCGAAGCGAGTGGTGCCTGTGTGCTGACTAAGAGAACTCACACATGCTCAGCAGACTGTATGTGCTCAGCCTGGCCAGACAGAAACCAGAAGTATTTTGATTGCTATGAATGTTGAAACTGCAAAAACATACCAATAAAATAGCAAATCTTCATATTTTGGAATTAACAGTTCAAGTTATATCACTAGCAGTAAGGCTACAGGGATTCACTTTGGTTCCACCGTTTGAATGGATTGCCATTGAAACAGGCACAGACGTTCATGGTGCTCTGAGGATACACCCTACTGACTCTGGTTATCCTCTGACTGTTCATCCTATGCCACCAGCAGGTCTGTTGTGATGTTTGCACTTTGGACTAATCATTTGATTAGATTAAAATGCTCGCCCAGTGTTTCAGGCATTGGTGGGATATTTTTGGTTAAAATGGGGAAGATTTTGAAGATGCAGCTTTGACTGGACCCAGTGTCTTTCCTCTCAAACCTTCTCAGTGGTCATATGCATAGCAGAAATTGCCCAGGATTTTCTGGGTAGCATGAATGAATCATGAAATACATTACTTTGGATCTCTTAACAAGCGTGCTTCATAACTTCAATGCAACACAACCACAACTCCTCCTCCCACAAGATCCCAGCCATCACCACACCTGATATAAATCCTCAACCAAACTCTCAGTCAGGGCGGCTTGTATTTTATGTGAACAGTTCACTCTAGTGCTGCTCATGTCTTGTGTTTTGTGTGCGAGGACTGTTTTCTGCAGCCACTGAAGGGTGGGGATTTATGTCTTCATTGTCTTTTCCTGTCATATGTGTTTTGAGGCACTTGTATTAAGTTAGCTAATTCTGCGCACTCTGCATTCATTTGCATTAGTTTGTGTTGTTTGGTGTGGGTGTTGCTATTGTGTTGAGGTTTGGCCAAGGAGTTAGGTTGCTTCTTTTGTTTTTCTCTAGTGGTTGAGAATTCTATTAGCCATTGTTTGGTTTTATTTGGCTCTTTGATTTAACAACATCTACCAGCCCTGTTTTCCTTTGTTTGACCATTTTTAGGTGAATTTCATCACCGAGCAATAAATGACTTCACCCTGACCAATGACATCTGATTCTTTTTGTTGCATCCAGCTGACCCTAGCGGCTGGGTTGCAACAATCTGCAAAAGACCGTTTCCATCCTTAGACCTTTAGTGATCCTCAGCTGGACTCAGTGTGCCATTAAAAGCAGAGAAACAGACACAGATTCAGACAAGTACACTACAGACCTGCTGCTTGTCAGTAAAAGCTGATAGTTTCCTGCTATCGCTGCTGTTCGCTGATAAATGTGGATCAAACACTTCCGGAGAGGAAAGGTTTTCTAGAGTCTGCATAGCTGTATTCCTCTGTGACGGTTATCTTATCCTTTCATTGTTCTCTGAAACAACAATGATCAAATCATGTGTTGTCCTTATTTTACACCCTCTTGCGCCACCCCTACCTTCCTCTCTCTTCCCTCCTCCCCATCAAGTTTATGAGAGTTCTCACCACAGACTGACGTGATGCAAGGCAGGAGTTTGAGCTTCACAATTCAATATCACATTCCTACCAAGGGAACAGACTGGCCGTGAAGGCCATGCTTGTTTTCCACAGCCATTTGCTCAATGAACTAATGAGTGCTTTCATGTTTTGAACCACGTCAAAGACACTGTTATTTTCCATCCAAGTTTTTCAGCCTCTGCACTTAAAGGGCGAGCACGCCCTCCTTCAGATTCCAGACATTTAAGCTGCAGTTAGGTCACATTATAGTGTTTTATTTTTGGGGTCATGAGTCACACACTGCCACTCTGTCAGGGAGGCTACTGACCACGAACACAGACACACAAACATGACTCAGGGGTATGCTTGACAGGATTCAAATTGAGAATAAACAACTCTGTCTGAAAATCAACAGCTTTTAACTTTTATCTTATGTGAGTGCTTCTAGTTTATAATTTTTAAATGTTTTATGCAGGAATGTTCCATGCTCCCCAGTGTGGTTGGATTTGTGCCCTAATATTTACTCAGTGCAGCCTTTTTCCTGCACACAGCTATGGGAAGAATCCAACAAGCAAAAGCAGTTTCAGTGCCAGTCCAATAAAACACATACAGAAGTCTAAACTGCAGCGGGGGAGGGAGGATTGTGTGCAGTAAATTAGAACCAGAGGCAGAAATATGAGACCGAAGAGCATCGTTTCTGCAAAGTCTGCAAGCAACTGTTTCTAAAGAAAGAAAGAAAGAATAACTCAGACAGACTGCAATTCAGTTTGACATGGAAAAAGAGTGAAACTTACCTTAAGTACAGATCTCCCCAGTGATATTCTAAGTCAGACTTTCAGAGGCGGGTAATCTTCAGGAGACACTCTCCCCTGGGAGGAGAAGAGACAGAGGCTCTAGGGAAGTGTGCAGACACGCTGGTCCTGCTGAGGAGAGTCCAGAGACTGCTGGCTGAGCTCAGAGCCTTAAAACACTGGGAGTGTCTGAAGGGAAATCAGGCTCAGCCCCTCTCCTTCCCTCTCTATAGTCAAACTGCTGGGAAATCGGATTCCTGTCACGGCCACGCTCCGCTCCCACAACCACTCCTCGTCCTCATCCTCTACACACCCCTCCCCACCGGCCTTCCTTCCTTTCCTGCCACTCCCTCAGTCCGCCATCCGCAGACCTCTCACTGTATCTGGTCAGAGTCTCTCCCCTCAGTCTGCTTCACTTCATGCGACTGGCTGCTCTCTCATCTTCCTGCTGACTGTGGATGCTCTGCAGGGCTCAATTCCACCCTCAGGTTTCTGTGTCAGCACTGATAACGCTAACACAATTGTGGGAACAGGTCAGATTTGGACAGAGACCAAATCATAAAACAATGAGAAATGCATATTTTGCGTGTCGATCATCTTCTGCAGAAACAGAGCTTTTATTTTTTGAGAATGTGTCTGTTTTCCTGATAAAATCGGTGATTTTAACTAAAACTGATGAGACTGAGCAAAGACTAATAAAGAACTCTGCTATATAATTTGGCAGTATGCCACATATTGTAACTTGGCAGGCAGCTTAGCTGCAATTCCTATTATAGCCCAGTCTCTGTACAGTATGTTTCTCCAGTAGACAGTTCAGTGGACCTGGGAATCACAAATAGAACCATAAAAATGGAAAGCAATACTTTCCCCATCCTCAGCCCAGTGTGGCTAATGTATCCTACTCTTCCATTTCCAAGGCTCCCTGGTCCAGACCTATAATGACTTTAGCTACAGTAGCTTTTTTCCTCCGTAAACAGACAAAAACACATAGTGCATACTTAGGACCATCTCCCAAAGGGATCGAATTTGCTCACAAATGGATCGCTTGAGGCAGGTGTTTCCATGATACATGATGCCCATCTCAGCCACTGATGATAATGGAACCTATGAGGGCAACAATCTGTTAATGTACCGGTAAAAGGAAATGAAGGCTCATTAGTGAACTCGGTGGGGCTGTTAGATGGAGCACTCAGCAAGCACAGGTGAGCCCCTTTTTCAACTAACTGATGAAGATTGAATTTAGAGCTTAAAAATAATGTTGTCTGCAATGTTCCTTTGTTAAAAGTTCCTTTCAAAAAATATGGACGATCACATGGCATCAGTGCAGAAGTTTTTGAAAACTGATGAACAACAATTCTGATGGATCATTGTAGTTACCTTACCAAACAAAACTGACAAACATTTGTTGGTTTCTGTTAAGGATTTTCATCTTTTAATCGTTATATATAATTCTAAATTGATTATCTTTGGTTAAAGGACTCTTGGTCGGACTAAACTAATTTAATTTAAAGTCACTATCTAAGCGTTTCATAACTTTGGATGGCAGATATTTTGTTATTTGTTGTAATTAGCTATCTAGTAAGATTTCTGGTACAAGCAGAATGCAGTTGACAAGGTACACTGCCATCAGAATTGGATATATGTCTGAAAAAGGCTCCACGAGATTGGGCCAAGTAACATTTCCTTAACACTTTCAACATGGCACAAGTCTGAACTGAAATGCTGCATTAACAGATAGGCAACCATCTCTAGGGAATGACATTTACCACATTTCAGCACCAATATTCATTCAGAGCAAAGGACAGTTTGCCAAGCTAGCAAAACACCTTTCTCACTCACGTTGCTCTACAAATTCAAATCTATCAGGTTGCGACATGAAATGTCTCTAAAAATGAAACTTTACTGCAATGAAAACAGACAGTAACAGGTTTAAATGATGCTCACCAATAATGAATGTTGTCCAACTTATTCTCCCCCCACAAAACATTAACAGGAGCTGAAGTTTGTTCCTTCTAGCTGTTTAGAACTATTCCCTCTGAGTTTTAGAAACATCTGCAGCGTTAGACAACAGTGGGATCCATATGTGCATCTCCAAAGAAAGGGAAGTATGCACAGTTGCACACGGAAGAACAGCATCGCAAACTTCCTTAAATTCTTTGAATTATAAATCAAACCCAGAGAGCATTGAGAGACCAGTCCAGGTCAATATCTAAGAGCAGGTCACAAAGAGAAGGTCTACATGTCTTCACATCACACAGGTGAGCTACCACACAGAGAATGGCAGTTTAGTTTCCAGGTGTTTATGACTATTTCTTCTTAGTTTATTACAAACCTGCAGCATCAGACAGCAGTAGGATCTATGAGTGTCTCCAAAGAGATACAGTTGTGCACATTTACGCAGAGAGCTACAGCAGTATGTTTGTTAATTAGTTTTAATTATGAATTTATCCTGACATAGAGACAGGATTGATCAGGATCCAACATCAGGTCACACTGTGTATGTTCCTTCACCTCAGACAGGTGAACTGTCACAGAGAATCAGTTTATTAGCTGGAGTTTAATATTTAGTCACAAAGCCGTCCTCAGGTCAAGTCTTGAATTTTCACATTCACTGTTTAAGAACTTAGAAATAAACAGGACTTAATAATGTGGACAGTTTGACAAGCCAAGGAGGTGGAGCCTAGGCGGAGGTATATGATGACTGGCATTGGTTTGTCTGTCCGTCTGTCTGCTTGTTAGCAACATTACTCAGAAACAGACCAACAGATTTGGATGAAATCTTCAGGGAAGGTCAAAAATGACACAAGGACTGAGTGATTAGATTTTGGCAGTGATGGCTTATAGTCTGGATCCACGGATTTGTTAAAAGATTTCTGGATTACTGCGAGATAGCAACACATCGTCACTGTAACTATGCAAACAAGTGAACACTATGTCAGCTGCCTGCTGACGATCACGATTGAGATCCTACTACAAATCCACCGCTATCGGACTTATCCATTGGAAATGCTAGAAGGAGCAATTGAGTAAATTGTGGGGGTGTTTCTGAGTCCCATCAATTCACACTGCCTGCTACATATTTAGGTCACATGATTAGGTATCTACGTAATGTACACATGCATAACACACGCCTGTGCTCAGCGCAAGGTCATTTTGTTTGTGGGTGCACCAATACCACATTGCCAGATTCTTTAGTGCCGTGATTACCGTCACAAATTTTTTCAAGATTTCAGCTGTCGGAAATGATACGACTGAACAGACTTGGTGAAGTACTGCGCTCTCTGAGTGCTTTTCTTGTTGATAGTCTATTATTGCATTAACAGGGCTTAAAGTGAGAAAAAATCCTGAGCCTGAACTTCAAAGATCCAATTTATAGTGTCAATAAATGTATTTAAATGTGTTTTAAAACTCACTAAAACACAATATATATGAGATTCTATTAATTCAGAGCAAATATGAGGTCATCTGGTGGAAATAATGCCCATTATGATCCCACTATTTTATTGTTGCTCAAATGTAAAACCTTAGGCCAAAACTCAAGGCATTTTAGAAAGTGCCCCAAGTCAGATTTTTTTTGTGTTGATGTTTCAATACCACATCAGTATAACTGCAAAGATTTATTTTAGTGTAAGGGGGGAAAAAATCATGAAAATCAAGTACATGTATTATTAATAACTTTTAATCATTTTTATCTCTTCAGTAGATTTAACAAGAACTCAAAACAACACCAACCACAACAAAACTGCTGCTTTCCTTCATATGGCACAACTTTTACTTACAACATTATCTCAAGTGTCAGTCTCAAGAGAATATTAAGTGCTTGGAGAATACTGTTAGAAAAATTCATTTCTTTTTTCTTTTTTGCTTTGTTTGTGAATTTTCTGAACATTTTCTTTTTAACATGTTCAAAATGTTGTTTGTTGAAATAAACTGCAAAACAGACAACAGAATTAACTTGTTTAATATTCTCTGGAACACTACAAGAGAATAAACTGTCATATGTCACTTGCTATACCAACTTTGTATTTAAGCAGGTACACACGTGGACAAAATTGTTGGTACCCCTCAGTTAAAGAAAGAAAAACCCACAATTCTCACTGAAATCACTTGAAACTCACAAAAGTAACAATAAATAAAAATTTATTGAAAATTAAATAATCAAAAACAGCCATTACTTTTGAATTGTTGATTAACACAATTATTTAAAAAAACAAACTAATGAAACAGGCCTGGACAAAAATGATGGTACCTCTATTAAAGATTGAAAACTATTTGACCAGAGTGACATGATTAACTCAGGTGTGTCATTTAATTGACATCACAGGTGTTTCCAAACTCATAATCAGTCAGTCTGCCTATTTAAAGGGAGACAAGTAGTCACCCTGCTGTTTGGTGAAAAGGTGTGTACCACACTGAACATGGACAACAGAAAGCGAAGGAGAGAATTGTCCCAGGACATCCGAAAAAAAATTATAGACAAACATCTTAAAGGTAAAGGCTATAAGACCATCTCTAAACAGCTTGAAGTTCCTGTGACAACAGTGGCTCATATTATTCAGAAGTTCAAGACCCACGGGACAGTAGCCAACCTCCCTGGACGTGGCCGCAAGAGGAAAATTGATGACAAATTGAAGAGACGGATCGTTGGAATTGTATCCAAAGAGCCCAGAGCAACCTCCAAAGAAATTAAAGGTGAACTCCAAGGCCAAGGTACATCAGTGTCAGATCGCACCATTCGTCGTTGTTTGAGCCAAAGTGGACTTCATGGGAGACGACCAAGGAGGACACCACTGCTGAAAAAAACTCATAAAAAAGCGAGACTGGAATTTGCAAAAATGCATGTTGACAAGCCACAAAGCTTCTGGGAGAATGTCCTTTGGACAGATGAGACCAAACTGGAGCTTTTTGGTAAGGCACATCAACTCTATGTTCATAGACTCAAAAACCAAGCATACGAAGAAAAGAACACTGTCCCTACGGTGAAACATGGAGGAGGCTCAGTCATGTTTTGGGGCTGCTTTGCTGCATCTGGCACAGGGTGTCTTGAAAGTGTGCAAGGTACGATGAAATCTGAAGACTATCAAGGCATTCTGGAGAGAAATGTGCTGCCTAGTGTCAGAAAGCTTGGTCTCAGTCGCAGGTCATGGGTCTTCCAACAGGACAACGATCCAAAACACACAGCCAAAAACACCCAAGAATGGCTGAGATATGAGCCCAGATCTGAATCCCATTGAACATATGTGGAAGGAGCTGAAACATGCCATTTGGAGAAGACACCCATCAAACCTGAGACAACTGGAGCTGTTTGCTCATGAGGAGTGGGCCAAAATACCTGTTGACAGCTGCAGAACGCTCATTGACAAATACAGAAATCGTTTAATTGCAGTGATTGCCTCAAAAGGTTGTGCAACAAAATATTAAGTTATGGGTACCATCATTTTTGTCCAGCCCTATTTCATTAGTTTGTTTTTTTTAAATAATTATGTTAATCAACAATTCAAAAGTAATGGCTGATTTTGATTATTTAATTTTCAATAAATTTTTATTTATTGTTACTTTTGTGAGTTTCAAGTGATTTCAGTGAGAATTGTGGGTTTTTCCTTCTTTAACTGAGGGGTACCAACAATTTTGTCCACGTGTGTAATAAAAGTACTAGTATTAATTCTTAAATGCAATTTTAGTTACTGCCTCACAATATAAGATTCCTCTGAATAAGTTGATCATGATGCTGACTCTCTCAAACTCTGTAACTAGCAAAGAAATTCGGGCCTTGCTGATCTGGTTTATCTGGGTCCTGGTGGCAATGGACTGCTCATGCCGAAAAACTTCTACTCTGGCCTTTTCCTCTGGAGTCAGCCCATTTCTCACACAGATGTGATTAAGAAGCCCTCTGTAGTACATAACCACACATACACATGTTAGTAACTGCTCATTTGATACACCTCAATAATCTGTGTGATTAGTTTAAATCATTTGATTTTCAATTTGAACTGACACACATTTTGTTTGTTTTTGGTAAGGGAAAAAAATTTATTCACTGTATAATTTGTTCAGTTGGCTTTCAATTTAAATGTTTCTATTTTTATCTATATTTTGGGAAGAAAAACGGTGAAAAGCAGGCTAAGAACATTCTTATTTAACTATCTATCCATTATTCACTTCACACAACCCATACGTTCGTTCTGTTCTTAATAATATTTCCTTAAGATTGGAGATTTTTTGTTTGTGGCTAGACATCATTCAGATGCATAAGGTCACAAAATCTGCTGAGAGCTATTTAACTCATTATTACAAACATCCTATATGTCCTCAAATAAAAAAGGTTCATATCACCTATAAGCTACATTCAGTTTGTGCATATTTAACTAAACAGATGTTCTGAGGAGAATAATGGGACAAATCCCTATGGCTTGATCTTTGATTTTTTTTCCCTTTCAAAATAAAATCCAGCAAACTAAATAGCTGTTTCCTTTTTTCCTTTTGCCATTGTAAAACACATAGAAAATGTTCAAAGATTAAGAAATCAAACAAAATCAACAACTTCTGTTTTTGTTACTTTTTTTTAATTCAATACCTAAGCCCGTTTGTTTTTATTTTGTGGCGAAACTATGGGGACTGTGGGGCTTGTATTCCTGCAGTTCTCCACTGACGCACTCACGCCAATGGGGCGAGTCAACACACCGCGGCTCAGGGATCAGCAGCGGCTGCTCTCTTTGTTAATCAGCAGAGACACATCCTCTCTCCTCTGTCACACAAAGTCTGAGCAAACTTTAGTATCTGCGTCTTTGGGCTAAACACAAGCTCCACCGCTATTGACCAGTGATCAGCTGCTCGATTCTTCACCGCACCACTCACAGATTGGAGCTCCGTGCGCTCTGGAGAGACCAGGCAGCCACAGGGCTGGGACACATGTGGAATGGGTATACAGTCCAAGCAGAAATAAAATAAATAATATGCAATATATATCAATGTGTTTCCAGTAATTCCCTTTAAATATAATTACAAAAAACACCAACAAATATTGGAAATTTGGATTTGGTTTGTGGGATACTGTTATTTCTTATCAGTGGCTCAGCAGCACTGACGATGCCGAACCAAGAGGGCGCAGCATATCGTGCGCCCAGCAGTCGATGCGCACTGGCAGTTAGAAAACTGTAATTGGATAAAAGTTCTATCAGAAAGTCGCATGCCTGGACAGAAGGTGTATATTTTTTTAATGTAGGATTTGGAGTTTGATTAAAGCGGAGCAACTGAATGCACAATGACGCACATGCTTGGAGCCTTCAGGACGGAGATGGATGAAATTTTTTAAATGGTACACTTCCATGCGCCGGAAAACTTTAAGCCCTGCATTAATGTAAATTATACATAATTTTGTGTATGGCCTAATCTTGTGTGAATGACAAATATCACATGTATACTGTGGTTCTGTCCGGCACTGAGGAACACTGATAGAAAATGACCCATGTCGAAATGACTTGAACACCATCACTTTAACACACTGAAGCAACATTCCATAACTTACACACGTGGACAAAATTATTGGTACCCCTCAGTTAAAGAAGGAAAAACCCACAATTCTCACTGAAATCACTTGAAACTCACAAAAGTAACAATAAATAAAAATTTATTGAAAATTAAATAATCAAAAACAGCCATTACTTTTGAATTGTTGATTAACATAATTATTTAAAAAAACAAACTAATGAAACAGGCCTGGACAAAAATGATGGTACCTCTATAAAAGATTGAAAACTATTTGACCAGAGTGACATGATTAACTCAGGTGTGTCATTTAATTGACATCACAGGTGTTTCCAAACTCATAATCAGTCAGTCTGCCTATTTAAAGGGAGACAAGTAGTCACCCTGCTGTTTGGTGAAAAGGTGTGTACCACACTGAACATGGACAACAGAAAGCGAAGGAGAGAATTGTCCCAGGACATCCGAAAAAAAATTATAGACAAACATCTTAAAGGTAAAGGCTATAAGACCATCTCTAAACAGCTTGAAGTTCCTGTGACAACAGTGGCTCATATTATTCAGAAGTTCAAGACCCACGGGACAGTAGCCAACCTCCCTGGACGTGGCCGCAAGAGGAAAATTGATGACAAATTGAAGAGACGGATCGTTGGAATTGTATCCAAAGAGCCCAGAGCAACCTCCAAAGAAATTAAAGGTGAACTCCAAGGCCAAGGTACATCAGTGTCAGATCGCACCATTCGTCGTTGTTTGAGCCAAAGTGGACTTCATGGGAGACGACCAAGGAGGACACCACTGCTGAAAAAACTCATAAAAAAGCCAGACTGGAATTTGCAAAAATGCATGTTGACAAGCCACAAAGCTTCTGGGAGAATGTCCTTTGGACAGATGAGACCAAACTGGAGCTTTTTGGTAAGGCACATCAACTCTATGTTCATAGACTCAAAAACCAAGCATACGAAGAAAAGAACACTGTCCCTACGGTGAAACATGGAGGAGGCTCAGTCATGTTTTGGGGCTGCTTTGCTGCATCTGGCACAGGGTGTCTTGAAAGTGTGCAAGGTACGATGAAATCTGAAGACTATCAAGGCATTCTGGAGAGAAATGTGCTGCCTAGTGTCAGAAAGCTTGGTCTCAGTCGCAGGTCATGGGTCTTCCAACAGGACAACGATCCAAAACACACAGCCAAAAACACCCAAGAATGGCTGAGAGAAAAGCGTTGGACTATTCTAAAGTGGCCTTCTATGAGCCCAGATCTGAATCCCATTGAACATATGTGGAAGGAGCTGAAACATGCCATTTGGAGAAGACACCCATCAAACCTGAGACAACTGGAGCTGTTTGCTCATGAGGAGTGGGCCAAAATACCTGTTGACAGCTGCAGAACGCTCATTGACAAATACAGAAATCGTTTAATTGCAGTGATTGCCTCAAAAGGTTGTGCAACAAAATATTAAGTTATGGGTACCATCATTTTTGTCCAGCCCTATTTCATTAGTTTGTTTTTTAAAATAATTATGTTAATCAACAATTCAAAAGTGATGGCTGATTTTGATTATTTAATTTTCAATAAATTTTTATTTATTGTTACTTTTGTGACTTTCAAGTGATTTCAGTGAGAATTGTGGGTTTTTCCTTCTTTAACTGAGGGGTACCAACAATTTTGTCCACGTGTGTAATAGTGTAAACCACTGGAACATTTCACTTTGAAAAATCTTGTAAAATCCCAGTTTTTACATCCAAAAAACAGGGCTTGCAGAAAACTTGAAATGATACACTGTTTAACAATCCCTGCAGCGAGTCTCACAAGATAATAGGAAAAATGGCATTCAAAATCAGTTACACTAGTTTTCCAGTGAATGTAACTGAAAGCTGTTCCTCTTCCCACCAAGCCCAGCTGAGTTTAAAGTCACAAAACCCTGGATAAATTTGTTGTCTTACTAAACTGTTGCATATCGTATCAGTAAACAGATTTCAAAACAAAAAACAGACACAAGCAGTCATATAGAAGATCCAAGTGTTATTTGAAATGTAAAATGCAAGAAATAACTGTTCCTATTTGACGTGGAATGTTACAGAAACTTACAGTGATAAACGGGAAGAGAGGAGCATCGGCTGATATTTTGAAAGGGTTGATATTAACAACTGTTTGACCGATCTGGCCTATTCTATTTCATAAGTGACCTACGCTGACATTCAGATAGAAATTGCTTTGTGACTACGGCAACAATAATTATTTCATAGGCTGCATTTTAATGTACATTTGGCCATTGTTTCTTATCGCAAGTTTAATGCATACTTCTCTACTTATAGCTGTTACTTTGATATGAAGCTTGCTGTTCAAAAAATACTATTGTTTTGATAGTTAAGGTCTATTGGTCAACCAAAAAAAATGTCAAAACTAAACATCTTCTTTATCAATCAGGTTTCTCGTCAAAAAAGTTGATGTCAAAAGCAAATATCAGCCAATACATCATTATTGGATTTAAAATTATTCTCAAACATCAGTGTCAGCTTTTAAGATCTACTATCTGTGGCCTCTTAAGAAAATGTCTTCAGTTGTGAAGGTGGCCTCATGACCAGAAAGTGGAAATTGAGAAAAGCAAAAATATTTTTCTCTTTTATGTCCTTTACTCTGCAAACAGTCTTAGCACCGCATTTGGCAAAAAAAGACAACAACAAAAAAAATCAAATTCTCGACAGTGAGTCCATTCGTGCCCACTTAAATTCACAGCCCATCACTGGGGAGCCAGTGGAATGCCTCTAGCATCGGTGACTTGGCCCTCCTGCAGGTTCTTCACCAGCTGTGCCAGCCAGCGCTTGGTGGTGGTGTCGTCCTTCAGTACCTGTGCAAAGGTGCTGTCCTTCAGCTGGTCTGGGAGACACTGACGCAGCGCCTCTCTGGCTCTGAGGAAGGAATGCTACATGTCACAAACCAGTGTACGATAATGACATTTTGCAAAGAAATACAAAATTTTTTATGGTCTGGCTCTGTACTTTGTATATCAGGTTACATACATACACAGGGTCAACTGTGACAGCAAAGAGGGTATTCTTTCCATCAAGGCTGTTATTTAGGGAGGGTTATTTATGAAGGTATTTCAGGTGCAAAATGTTTGAGCACCTGTAACACTGAATTTGTAGTTGTGTACATTGAATTGGTATGTGTATCAGCAAATCTGATTTCCCACACTCTATGAGTTGTGTACTTGTAAAATAATTTCTTGTATGTGTCGATTTTTTTCTTCCCACAAATACAACACAAAAATACACATTCACAAAATCGTAATTACAGGTGCACAAATCACATTTACAGGTGCACAAATCAAGTAAAGCGACCTCAGACGGAATAAAAACCTCTGATTGGCTGGGCGGGCAAAGCGTCTCCCTGACTGGTCGAAAAGTCTGTCAATCTCAGAGCATAGAATTTATACACAGATCGGATCATTTTGTAGTTTTGCACCAAATATCTCAGCGGGACCGGAAGTACGATTTCTGATTTGCACCTGTACATTTCGGATTTGCACCTGTAGAAAACAGAGAATGTGTGACTCGTGGGAAGGATTTGAGTGGTTGTAAGTAGCAATTTGTGTTTGTGTGTTAGAGGACACAGCTATTTTCATGGTAAATTATTTCACATACTTATTGCACAAGTTCACATTCAGATTTGCACATATTCAAATTCTCACCTCAACTTCACTTCTTACAATACAGGTGCACAAGTATGTTTTGCACTTAGTGTGCTGCAACAATAGGTGCAAAATGTGAGCGTGTCAGTGTTGAAATATGTGACTTGTAAAGAAGGATTTGTGCACCTGTAAATGTGATTTGTGCACCTGTAAATGTGATTTGTGCACCTGTAAATGTGATTTGTGCACCTGTAATTACGATTTTGTGAATGTGTATTTTTGTGTTGTATTTGTGGGAAGAAAAAAATCGACACATACAAGAAATTATTTTACAAGTACACAACTCATAGAGTGTGGGAAATCAGATTTGCTGATACACATACCAATTCAATGTACACAACTACAAATTCAGTGTTACAGGTGCTCAAACATTTTGCACCTGAAATACCTTCATAGTTATTCAATCTTCACTTCAGACACAAACTCTCTTCTGCTACATGCATCATTTATATGCTGTCTTTAATGTATCTAATGTCTTAAGTATCAGGTTGATAAACTACTTTGGTAAGTGTCAATAAAAAGTAAATTTCCGGCTGGAAAGTGTTTAGCAAATGCTCGTGCTCCGAGTACCACGACAGATTTCATCACAACACATCTCTGAGGAGCAGTCAAAGGGGCAGGGCTGAAAGAATTTATTTTTTCTGGCCCTACAATGAGATGCTCTGATGAACCAAAAGCAAATGTACGAGGCGATTGAAAAATCGATGTCAACTGCTGAGGTGACATTTCCCCCTGAAGGCTTATGTTTGATTTCACAGAAATGTTCTAATATCTTTTTTATTCTGTAATTTTCCCTGACTTTGCCCATCTTAAGTCACCAGGGCTTCAACCAGTACTTTAAAGCTGCTTTCTCAGTTCTAAAAGCAGGCAAAAGGGGGAAATAGCTCTTGATTTAGAGACTGAAAATAAATCTACTCTAACATCTGTTAACTACCAAATATTTAGAGCTCCACTGGGAAGGCATAAGTAAAATGGGCTAAATTCATCTTCTGATTGTTTTAATTAGGAAGCATTCATTATGTTCTCACCACAAGCTGACAAGTCATTAAACTGAACTGTATTTATGTCATGGCTCCTCCTACTGGCAGAAGCTGAGGATCAAATTCTACAGGGAGTTGAGCCTTTAACTGTCCAAAAAACAGTCATTTTGGAATTTCTGGTTTCAAGTTAGTTGTTTTGTTTGTCGTCATTTCAGAAATGTTTGAATTTATAATTATTAAAACTAATTGGAAGCACAATAAATAAGATGTGAAGAAAGGTAAATGTACACCTTCAAAAACAGATGTTTGGCTTAAAATCTAATGCTGTTTTAGAATGTTCATTTGATGTAATGTGAAACAAGTCACACATGTGGGATTGTGGGTCAGATGCAATACGGCTGCAGCAGAAAATGCCAACATTGCCAGAGAGGAAAAGACATGGCTTAAAAACCTCACTATTCTGCATAGTCTGAGAGGCGAACACGGTAACTGTGCCTTACACATTTATTCGGTTTCATATTTGCTGCCATCATTTGTTGAAGTGCGTTGTATGGATGCTGTAATACAGTGTTGTCACAAGCTGGCATGTGGGACCCATCTAACAACAGATAACTAGCTTGAAAGCTTGAAAGACTTTTTAGATCTCGTCTAACTAGAGACTTGTTTGTGAAATTTTGAGTGTTTCTGAAATGCTTGTATGTCATTTATTTTCATAGTTTTCATGGTGTCGGCTGACTGAAGAGCAAACAAATGTTAAAAGACACGTGTTTGATGCGTGGCCTTTATTGTATCAGACCGGAATGGTTCTAGAGCCACTGAATCAAGAGTTAAAATGTGACCACCTAATAGAGCAGAAAGCGATTGATCGATTAGGTTTGAACCAATTAATTCATTGTCAATTATTCTGACAACTGATTAACTTGCGTAAGTATGTTTCAAAGGAAAGAAAAAGTAATGTGTGAATCTTCTGATTTCATTCCTCCTCTATGACAGTAAACAGATATCTTTGTTGTGGACAAAACAAGAGTAATAAGGTCGTCATCTTAGGCTTTGGCAAACACTGACTAACAGTTTTCATCATTTTCTGACAAATTGCAGATCAAAACTGATTATTAAAAAAAAAAAAACAGCAACAACAACATATTAAAAAGTATTTGTTAGTTCCAGTTGTACCACACACAGACTACTGTAGCTGCAGAACACGACTGTACCTGAGATTATCGGAGAGGCGAAGGTAGCAGCGGACAACGTGCTTCAGCAGACGAGCTGATGGTTCTTTGGAAAGCTGCAGCACCATTTTGCCCTGCAAAAAGAATGACAAAACTATTGAAGCGTCACGGTGACGAGAAGCATGCTAATCATATTCAGCCATTTCTTAACAAGCACTTACAAGAATCATGGCCACATGAGAGAAACGTTCATAAGTCTGACATATATAGGCCAGTCCTGTGTCATCCAGCAGTATCTTCTGCAGTATGAAAGTAGCAACCTGACAATAAAATGAAAGGGAGAATGGTGAGACATACATACCTTCAATTATTTTTCCAATAAAGAGTAAAGAAAAAGATACAGTTTAACATGCAATACACAACCAAATATGCTCATGAATCTCAAATACGCATGTCAGAAGAAGTCAGTGATATGGGACCTGATCTTTCGAAAGGAAATGTTAGAGAGATTTTTTTTGCAGGTATATTTTCAGCTATTTAAACATCAGTAAGTATTTTACATCAGGGGTCTATTTGACAGCCTAAAAAGAAAATGCAGCAGTTAAGTACCGTCTTGGAGAGTTCACTCCCCGATTCCATAATGCGGAGACACAGCGGGATAATTTCAGTGGTCAGAAGGAAATTAATCACTTCTTGTTCATCTGTTTTGACCAAAGCACCTACAATAAAAACAAGAGATTCCAATACCTGCATGTCAATTTCCAAGGATGAAGACACTCTGCAGAAAAAATTAAGAGAAGGAAAGTTTACCTATGACTCCAAGGCTGGTAAGTCGCAGGTACTCAAACGGTCTTGTTTTGCTCACAGTGTGTAGGAAAGGATAAAGGAAAAGAGGGATGTGAGCTGCAAGAAAAGCCGACCTGGTGGGGAGTGAAGAATTAAAAGCGCTTTAATCAATGTGATCAAACTTACATAACATAGTAAATATCAAACATATGAACCAACATTATCTTCATGCCTTCATGATTTTAAAAACAACAATTAAAGTTTAAAACCCTGAGTTGAAGCTGCGGTAGACTGTCATCACTTACTGTAAAAAAAAAAAGTCAGTTGCTGAAAACCTTTGCAGTTTTCATTCATAGTGGACATCACATTACCGTGTCTCTGGGTGTGAGGCAACACACTGTAGAAGTGCAAGGGCATTGCACACTCTGTTAGACTGGTGAGCTGTGAGCGTAGGTGGGTTTATAGATGGATAGATGTTGACAATTTCCTAAAAAGACAAACACACATTGATGAAAGAAATCAGATAAAGTTATAAATAATTAACTTAATCATTCAACTCAAACAGACAACAAAAAAGGCATGCTATGTGCTACAGATAGAAGTAAACCATGCAGTTCATACCTGCAACAGAGCCGCAATAGTGCCACAGGAATGCCAGAGCATTGGTGCCAGGTCTGGCACAGATTCACGTTTCTTGCTAAGCTCCAACAAGGCATTTTCTCTGGTCTCTGGGCTGGATAACTCATTGATCCATTGGTAGATCTTCTCCCGGTCTACCTGGGCCAGGGCTGTCACGTTAGTTACAGCCTGATGAAGTAAAGGAAAATAACAATGAATTCACTAACAGCATCCCAACGCATCTCGCATACCGAATATGATGGTAGGCAAATAAGACCCTTGTTTTCTGTAACAGTGAAGCTTATCATCGTATGAGGTCACTACTAAACATAACCAAAGTCTGGCCTCACATGCAGCAATTAACATTAAAGAATTACATCAGTGTCAAATCCATTTCTTGAGAGAAGTTCTTCAGTGTAAATTGTGTGGTGGAGATCCTGAAAATTCGAATAAAGCCATACACCTCAGGCTTAATTTAGGGGGGAATGATTAAAGTGACGTATCTATATGCCATGTAGCTAGAATATTTCGATTCGATTGAATGGTGTTTCATGAAAAGCATAGTTTTAAAGAAAATATTACTGAATGAGTATGATTCTGTGCGGCAATGTTGGATGTATGTTAAACAAAAGCTACTTAAGAGGGGAAATCCAAAGTACAGACTGTTGTTAACGGCAGCATACAGTCCGCTGATGTTAGATACTCACCGCTCCCGTCGCCAGCATTCTCCGTAGCTCTCGGTGATGCCGAAGTGTTGTTATAAACTAATTGTATCAACTGAAGTGTGCTGAAATATCTACAATAATATGGCTGTAATACTACTACCTTAACGTAACCACAGCACGGTGCTGAAAGCTAGCACTAGCTAGCTGCGAATTGTATCGACAAATGTAAACCAGAACACGTGTGCACCAACATAACTTCAAGCAAGATACACAATACGTCGTTAAGATAGCAGAATTATAGAACGTTAATAGTTGCAGGTGTCAAAACTGAACGCTATTCAGGAGATAACAAAATCTTGTAGCTCGTTTTTGTTGAGCAAACGAGGCTACCTACATACAAATTAGTACATATCGCGAGAGGAGGAAGGGGCGTACTCTCGGGTATCATTTCCGTTGTAAATTTTCACATTCCCGCCATCATCGCGCAGCGTTGCGAGGCGTCGTGTGCGGGTCTACTGTCAACAACGTACACACCAGAGAGCAGGTGAATGCCGGCAAAACAAACTTTCTGCCCTCGGAGGATCTACAAAAACGATACTGTGTTTTAGAAGTTTGAGGACGAGCCCATATCATCGACAGGTAAAGAGCTGCCCGCTGTAGTCAAAGGATGACACTGTTTTCATCACCAAATTACAATCAGGCAAATTAGCCAGTTAGCTAGCTCCCGCTAGCCTGCTAGCCGAATTGCTAATGTCGGCCTCCTCCATCCATTCAGCGTCTGTAAATGAGGAGACGACATTACCTGCATCACAGACATTCGGCTTGCCTGATGTTATCATGGCTAGCTCTTCCCCTAACTTTCATATTTTTATTTTTGTGACTGTCTTGTCAAAATGACTTTACTTCTGCTGGAAGCCACAAAACGCTGGTTGCTATGTGTTTGTGCACCTTCGCTCATCTTTGCTGTCGCGATTCAGTTTGGCAATTGGGCTCGTGTGATGGCCAGTGCAAACACAGGCTACAATGGCTGTTACTGGAACTGCTAGCCACCTAATATACGCGGTGTGAGTTACTCCACCTCGTAAAACACCTAGTCATGTTTGTCAAATTTGTTCTGCGACGACATTGTATGTATTATAATGAGCCGTTAACCTGTTGTTAGCTGTGGTGCTAACCAATGGTAGGTTGGTTTTGCTTGACCTGAAGTTTGTTGTGACTTTTGGGACCTTGTAAATCTTTTGTGAACGTAGGCTCTCTAGTTGTGCTATTGGGTTTCATGAGCTGAGAAACGTAAACTTTTAAATTGTATGCGGTAGCCCTGTTACAGCTTTTATGCCAAAAAGTGATCCACGGGATCCATCCCCGGGTGTAATTATCCTTCAGCTGTCTTATCTGCGCTCCAGATTACAACCCATTCAGTGATTTTTCGAGAGTTGGATTTTAAATATCTTAAAGCCCATAATTACAGAATATATCATATTCAGTGTTTTATATCATGAAATGGTGATTTGTAAATCATGATAATTACAGTCTAAATATTGATGTTTGACATGCCAAACAAACATATCCTAAACATCAGAAACAATACTATGATGTTGGCTATAATCACCCTAAATGCCACACATGATGATACCGTAACCAGTAAATGCTTAGTAGGTCACAATTATTCAGAGAAAGAAACAAAGTCTCACAAATATTTTTGCTAAGACCAAGGACATGAAACTGTGTGTGTTTGCACATTTTGATCCAGATGGAGGCAGCTCTATACCTGTACAGCCAGAGTAATCCAGCTTTAACAAATAAAACACAGTCATTTTTCCAAATAACCACTTTTTGGGATGTCATTAGCAAGTTACAATCTTTCTGTGTTTTGATAAACAGCAATATTCTAGCTAGCCTTTTCACAGAACTTTGTCATTGAACTCTTTAACCTACTTAAATGTTAATTGTTTTGAAATGACACTTATCACAATTCATACATGACCTTCTCACAATGTGGTATTTGATGATTTTAGGTTGTGCACAATGTTTTCGGGCATAATGATATAGTTAATGAATACTGCTTTCACTCTGTGGGAACTTAACATTGCTACAGTGACACTGATGTGGTTGATTTAATTTCTCATATTCAGGATTTGGTCACAAATCCCAGCTTCTCAAGTGCACCAGCAGGATAGTAAGCCATGGCAACCATAGTGCCCAAACTCTCCAGTGGTGGCGCTGTTAAGATCCGCTTCAACAGCATAGAGCTGGGCACCACCAGATGGAAGGAGGGAACTTTTGAAATTTTGGAGAAGGACAATAAAGTCAGCCTCTGTCTAAGATTCAACTGTGGTGGACCTTCCAGAACTTTCCAGGTATTTTTACCATTTTTTTTTATTTGGAAATAATCAATAATAGGTGTGACAAAGATATTACTTGTTGATTTACTACAGTTTAATCTGAGTCAGCTGGCTCCAGAGTAAGAGAGTTTTGCCTATTAATCATGGGATTGGTTACTCAGCCAACATGTAGAAGTGTCCTTAGGTGAAACATTATTATTGGTTTCCTCCTGATGGTCAGGTCAGCACCTTGCTCAGTAACACTGGTGTGTGTATATAGGAGATGCCAGTTTTAAATTTAAGTTAGGAGTGTGCCAGAAAGATTAGATACTTTGCACTTAAAAATTTCACCCAATGAAGGTTTATGGACTGAAATGCCATTAAGAAATAATGAGTTGAAATGATTCAAAATGTTCAAATTTTCAATTCTTTCACTGTCCTGACAGTCAGAGAGGAGTACTAATTATAAACTGAGTTACAAACAGAGGACAGCACACTGAACGTCTAATGGTCTTAGTCAAACTGTCTTGCTAGGCAACTCTCAGGATCTTCCAAACACCTTGTGCAACACTGTAGTAAAACAAACAAACACAACAGTGACATGCATTAAAATTGTTTACCTGCAAAGAGAAGCCATGTAAGTGGTTGTAAAGTGTCACATTGGTATAGAACCAATTGACTGGAACACATACTGGAATTTCTACATGAGGAGGTTGATGAAATGCCCTATTACATTGTGATAACAGCTGTTGTCTCTGCAGTCTTGCAAATTTGTTGCATGTCATGCAGTGAAATGGAGCAACAAAATTTTGAGACATGTCACATTGTAGTTTTGTACAGTCTGACCTTTCTCCTCTCTACTGTTCAACAGTGAAGAATGGTGTGGTTGCATGCATCTTCATTCTGCTATAGAAGAAAAAACACTCTTGTTTTGCGTTTCTTTAAGCTAATCAAAATCATCTTGGGTGATGCTAAGCCCCAGGGTGCTGCAAAAGTGCCCAGAAGGGTGCTGTCGGGATGTTGTTGTTTCCGATAGAAAAGTGTATTTTTATAACGGTAATATGAAGATACCGGAAAGGAAGGTGAATGCCAGGTTAAATATGCAGCCACAGGTTCACACCCACAGTCTGTGTCCAGTGAGACAGACTGGGCACATTGTGTGATCAGTGAGCTCTGGATTTGCACTGAAACCATGAATGTATTAGATTAGAAATTATATTCACTCATGGCACACCGCAAGCTTTGCTCTGCATCCAGGTCAAGTGTTTTTCTGCCTCTTTCCCATAAATGATTTAATGACAAAAATTAACTATGTTTAATATACAAATGAGAATGACTAGTAGTGATTGATAAGAATCATTCAGCACAGCACAGTCTATTTGTCTCTTGGCTGTCAGCAGTCAAGTCAGTCATCCATCCAGATTCCGTCCTATTGTGCTGCACACATTGTAAATATTGTTTATACTGTAATTGTCATGTGTGTTCCCTCCATTATTTTACAGCGGTGCTCCTTTTCAAAAGAATCAAACACGCCTGCTGACTTGAAAACTGACTTTCAGAGAAGTACTTCATTATATTATTCAAGATATTTTGTAAATCTAATATTGTAATTAAGCAGTCACACTTACTAAACTTTTCTTTTTGTTAGTAATGGCCTAATATAACCAGTAATTCTAAATCTAGCCCTAAAAACGTGTTTTCCATCACTTGCACACATGGATAGGTGCTTGTATTTGTCAGTACATGACATGCAAACAAAAAAAATATCACTCACTCACTCATCCACTACGAAGATGCAAGTCCTGTAAGTTAAACAGACAGCTGCTTCAAGTGTGATCACCAAACTTTAGTAGAAATTCTAATATAGCTAAACCCATATAGAAGTACTCTAAGGGTTTTAACAAGTTGATTATTTTTGACATATTGGCAATAATAAAAGCTTCAGTGTCATACTGAGTCAGTGAATGGACAGTGGGGAGGTAGATTATTTTTCTCTGGTAGTGGTTTCTTGTGTTTCTGTGGGCATTCTGACAACAGCCAAACAAAAATTGAAGGGGTCTCAATACTTTTGAATCCACTGTATGAAGGTGTGAAGTAAATTTAAAAAAAAAAATGCAATCACAAAATTAACAGATTACCTTGTAATATTTTCTTCCTTTAGCTGAACCAGAACGTGAAGCATGTTACTCAGAATCTGAATCGGATCATACTGACTTTGAAGGACGGCAGCATCATCACCTTGGATAAGATGCCCACATCTTTGGTTCAGAAGACTAAAGATTACCTGGAAAGGCTGAAGCAGGGAAAGCCGGGTAACTACATGAAGGCTCATTTTTGTAAATTACAAAGCTTTTTCTTTTGGGTACTTCACAGCATGATAAATGTAAAAAATTCAAAGCCAAACACTATTTTTTTTCTGATAATCATTAATTGGGTTGTACACTGGTTGTCTTAAGTATATTCACAATTTTTTAGTCGCAGCTTGAGAGTCATTTCTCAAGTTATACAAAATTTCGGCACATGTATGATATATATATTTTTTTACCATTTGAGGACAGAAATCATCAGAGCATATATACACCCCCTGCCAAACGCTTTCTCATTCAAATGAATGAGAAAGCATCCTAAAACTTTTGACAGGGGGTGTATATATGAGCTTTATGTTTGAAGAAGATGCCACAGATGACAGCAGGACAGACAGCACTTTTCAGCCACTGCCACATGTTTTGATGTTTGACCCTTGTTGTGATTTTCTGTTCCATTCGAATACAAAATGTTTGTGGATTTTGCTTGAAGAATAACCCGATTAAAATGTGTTACGAGAAATTTTCATCATGCTGCATTCAATTCAATTTTATTATTTCTCATTACATACTGTCCTCTGTTGAAATGGCTACGGCATTTCAAGAGGCTCTTGGGACAAATCTTTGTTAGTCCTGTGTAGTCAGGGACTTTTTCTTCTAATTAAAAGTAACGGCATGAGGATTTTTTTAAAAGCATTTTTCTACACATCATGTGTTAGTCATTGCTCAGTGCAGCAATGTTGTACTGGAAAAAAATAATAATATAATGGTTTACATTCTTGTTTTTGTTTTGACAAATGCTACAATTAACTAGCGTTTGCACTGAAAGGAGAAGAACATTTGCCAGTAGTTGCAAGCTGTGCTAGCTAAAGGAATACCACACGGATATAGTTTTTGAGTCAGGCATTTAACGCCCTGACTGTGTTGTTCAAATAATAATGCCATTCACATTCCTTTTTCTCTCCTTTATTCATTCTTCATTTTGCAGTTTTAAAATCATCCCATGGAAGTGCAAATTTCAGCGTTCTTACTAACCGCTCTGCGAAAAATGAAGCAAACCCCTCCGGTGAAAGACAGGTGAGCAACAATATAAAACAACAATTTTTTGCTTGAAAATATATAGTGATATGCTTACATATGCTTACATCTGACTTAAATTTTGACACTTCTAACATGTTTCAGACAACACCACGACGGCAGAGTGCAGAGGGCCGAGAGGACACAACGCCACGGAAGCCTCTGGGCAGCCCGAGTAGAGCAGCTTCCACTCCCACCCGCACCGGACTGTCTGAAAACCGGTACGATAGAAATTTGGATAGCTTTTTACTATGTTAGGTACATACAATACATTTGAACTTGGAATGGTTACTTCAGCCATGTTTAGCTTGTGAATTATTCTGTGTTTCTGTTCTTTTAGGAGTGAGAAAAGAAAGAGGCTCCTTAATTCTGAAAGTGACCTCACTGAGGACTACCCCAAGGAAAATGACTCCTCAAGGTAAAGCATTGCTCCTCACTGTCCAGACTGAACTATAGTGTTTTTTTTAGTACACAGAGACTGACCTGAATTCTGCAGGCTTTTGTCAAACTATTGATTTGGTTTTTGGTATGTTTTTCTGCTGATCTTGTTGCAAGATTGAAAATACAGAAGAATAACTGCTGTCGTTTACATGTTTAACTGCTGTTTCTGAAAAAATGGAAAACTAGATTGTGGAGCATGTGCACACTAAGAGTTTATCTTGTTTGTTGTGTCTTGTTATTTCAGCAACAACAAGGCCACTTCAGATCCATCCAGGAAGTTTCTACTGAGCTGCAAAGACAAGCTGAAGCAGGCAGAGGAGAACAGGAGCTCAGGTATACTTATTTGTTTCCAACTTAATAAGAAAGCCCCCTCTGTAAAATACTGCTGAGTGTGGCTTTCATTTCTTGTGTTAAATGTGTCTCCTTAATCTCTGGGGTTTTAGAGCGTTATCTTTAACTATGTGACCTGAAGCTTGTTTCTTATACTTCATCACACTTTTGTCCCTTTCCCTGTAGCTCCACTGGGTTCAGCTCCCCTTCAGCCATCATCATTCTATGGAAGCCGATCCATGACTAAAGACTACAGCCAGAGCCACTCTTTTCTGGACAGGTGAGTTTCTGTGGAGGTCCACTAAAATGAAAAAATTCAAACTAAAACTTCAGGGAAGATAAAGTGATGAGCAAATTGTTGGTCAGCCAGTGATTCACACCTGTATGATCTTTTTAATCCCCTCAGGCCATCCAGTACTGTGCAGACCACAGCAGCCAAGAGAAGCCTCATGCTCCCCAACCACTCCACTCCCTTCAAGAAGGTACGACCCTCTCTGGATTATGGTGGCTGGAACAAGCAGAGGCCCTCTACCCTGTCACAGCCTCAGCCTCCACTCCAAGGGTAAGACTAAGCAGGATTAGGCCCACTAACTGTGATGAGATAATGGATTGGACTGAAAACCTTATGTCATTTATTTTTTCAATATTTCAGATTTTCCAATTTGGGCAACACTTGCTACATGAATGCCATCCTGCAGTCCCTCTTCAGCCTCCCCTCCTTCTCCAGTGACATGCTGAGGCAGAGCATCCCTTGGAAGAAAGTGCCCATCAACGCATTGCTCAGGTACTCCATTAAGCTCATTTATTTAGCTTATGTGAATAGAGGCAGACTGAAGGGACACATGATTCTGGTAAATAGATTCAGATAATGTGAAATGACACAGACTGATCCTTCATAGACTGATCCTGATGTTTTTTTAAAACACATACTCAGCAGTGCATGTAGCAATATTGGGATACTTATTGGTAAGAGGAGATTTTAAACTTTTAAAGTTTTTTTTGAAAAGTTTTATTCTGTTTGTATCTTCACCCTGTGCAGGCGTTTTGCTCATCTTATGGTCAAGAAGGATGTGGGCTGTCCAGAGACAAAAAAGGACCTCTTGAGGAAAGTGAAGAGTGCCATCTCCTCCACGGCTGAACGTTTCTCAGGAAACATGCAGAATGTAAGATCTCTATGTCAAATCAACAGTTCAAAGTAGTTGTGGGAAGCGGAGACTTAAGAAAATTACGTTCACGAGCAACAAAATTTATTTTTAATGTCTTGAATTTAACTCTAAGGTTGGTGCCCTCTGTTGCAGGGCTTCTTATTGTTCCTGAATTTAGTTTGTTTTGACTGTGGATGTGTATTTAGGGTCAGTGTTGAGCTGCAAAATAAATTTGGGACAGATCAGGTGCTTCCAAGAGATTTTATACAGAAACGAGTCTAAACATCTTAAGTGTGAATTTTTTACAAATATTTTATTGTATTTCTGGAGGTTTACCTTAGTAGAGCATTTATTGTCACTCATGGGCAGAAAAAAAAGTGTTTCAAATCAAAATCATTTTTCAATCAATAGTTATTTTCTTAGTCATTATTCTGTATGTTTCTCCAAGTTAATACATGTTGCTTTTTTCATCAGGATGCTCATGAATTTTTGAGTCAGTGTTTGGACCAGCTGAAGGACGATGTAGAAAAAATGAACAAGAGCTGGACAAACGATGCTGCTGCCTCCTCATCGTCTTCTGTGGTGAGTGATAACGGTCAGGACACAACAACCATGTCATCGGCAGTCAAGACAGAGCCTGGAGAAGATGTGGACACCTCCCGCATCTACACCTGTCCTGTAGCAGTTAACATGGAATTTGAGGTGCAACACACCATCACCTGCAAAGGGTGAGGCCTGTCTCCAGCTTGATTATCTGAATTTATTTTTGCAACGTGTCCTTGTAATATTTATGTCCAACCTGCTGGTGGCTCTGGAGAAGACCAAATGTCTGTGATGCCTTTGTATTGTGTTGCAGCTGTGGGGAGGTGGTGACCAAGCGAGAGCAGTTTAATGACTTGTCCATCGACTTACCACGCAGAAAGAAAACCCTCCCACTTCGCTCGATCCAGGATTCTCTGGATCTCTTCTTTAGGGTGAGTCTTTCCCATTGCTGTTATTTTTAGTTTAAATCTGATGAACATCTATGGGGAATTTATCTTGGATTGGTAAAATATTATCCCTGCATGAAACGAGGAAATCAGACATCTGCTGGATGTATTTGAATATGTAATTAGTTGAGTTTTTCTTTTGCAGATGGAGGAGATTGAGTACTCGTGTGAAAAGTGCAATGGCAAAGCAGCAACAGTTACGCATAAATTCAGCAAACTACCCAGGTATCGACACACAGACTATTAACATGAACTACATGCACAACAGCACTAATACTTACACTAGATGTTCAACAGATTTAAGTTAAGCAAAACCAAAATGCATTTTACATTTCATTTCATATGCAGCTTAGCCGTTTGAATCGTAGCCAATCCCTGTAAACATTTAGTAACAACTAGTAAAATGAAAAATTAAAGAAATTAATCCATTTTTATTTGTGGTCTATCTTTTCTTCTCAGAGTGCTCATCCTGCACCTGAAACGCTACAGCTTTAACGCCCAGCTGTCCCTGAACAGCAAGCTGGGCCAGCAGGTGGTGATCCCTCGATACCTGACCCTGCTGTCCCACTGTACTGAATCTACAAGACCCCCCATCAGTCTTGGCTGGAGTTCCCAAGCCTCTGTGTAAGACATCAACAATTTGTCTTTTGAATATTTGTGAAAGATAGCTTTAAGCATTTCTCTTTGTGTAACTTCCTCTGCTCCATTGGGTTATTCCTTAGGCTTTAGGTAAAGCTTTGCAAATGACCTGAAAGTACAGCTCAGCTGATGGAGAGATTGTGAATGAATTAGCAGCAAATAACTGGTGTTCTAAAGGTTTTCGTTGTCTTTCTTAAAGATCCAGAGCACTTAAAACGTCACAGTCAGTCAACTCCTCCTCAGCTCCTCTCCGGTGAGTCCTGCTCGCTCTACAAGAATTTCAAATAATGTCAAATGAAGAAAGCAAACCCTATATTTAATTTACATTAGGCAAATCTGAGGTTTTCTAAAGTGAACTTTGAAGTTGCTGCTGTTTGTTCTTGATTCACCCTCTTTGATTAAAAAAAAAAAGTTCATAGGCTTTCTACTTTTGACTTGTAAATTGAATCACTGAACATGTGACTGTGTGTAGAAGGATGGGAGGCAAAGTAGCCAACTCCAGCTGTGCCTCGATCCTCGTGGACTCGGACTGTGAGGAGGAGCCTAACAGAAAGGTGAACGCAAGTCGTAAGCGTCGCCTCAGCACCTGTCTGCCTGAAGACGATGACCGCCCGGAAGAGGTATTTACTTCTAAACCTTTCATTCATGATTCGGCCTCCTTCTTTGTTGCTGTTGTAACACAGTTATGTTTTCAGAGGGGAGCCACGATAGATTCAGCAGACTTTGGTGGCATAAATGATGATGAAATGCTGGCTGCTGTGCTGGAGATGAGTCGTCAAGAGGCTGGGCTCTCAGCACCATCTTCCCTGGAAGACGAGCCAACCAGCAGTCCCGACACAGGATTTGGGGACACAGATGCCCGTGACCTTGCCTATCACTCAGATCTGCTTGAAACGGATGGCAAACAGTCTGCAGGTATTTCAGCATCATGAGGTTAAGACATTTCATAGATGGGGTTTCTGCAGGGGGTCGGGATTGAATGAGCATAGCATGAAAAAAATTGAAGGACCTGTTCTGCATCAGTGAGTGTCTTGCAAGTATTTATTACTTAAAATCAACATAACTTTCTACATTTGGGTATTTAAAATATCAATAGTCTTAACCCAGTTAAAATTCAAGTAATATCAAATATACGTCCAATGGAAGTTTAGATGATGGACATAATGTCATGAGAATATTATATTAACAAAGTTACTAGTGTCAACTCAGTGATGTACCTGAAACTTGTTTTTGTCACAGTCTTTTGAACAAATGCGGCACTTGTTTGACAGCAGTCAGCACATTAAGCTGCATATGCTGTTTAGAGATCAACAGAGGATGAGCATGGAAAAGTTTGAAAAATAGTTTTAGTGAATGTTCCTAATGGCTTTGAACGTTGTGCTTGAATACAGTCACCAGACTGCAGTTTATGACTAAGGAAAAGGTGACTCCATAATGTATGTTTTTGCCATTTGGACCTTTTAAGTTAACTTGAAGATTTACATTTCAAAATGATAACATCCATTATTTTTGTCAGTCTGACGTGGTAAGAGGCTTGTTCATTTTTGATTAATTCTTTGTGTTTTGTGGCCCTCCCTTCCCTCTGATCTCCTCCTAAACCCCACCATATTTCAGGCAGACATTTTCTTTACTTAACGCACTGCCAACCTATGTGGTGATTTTGTGTAGATGTGCTGGACTCCCTGGACTTGACCATGGATGAAAACAAGGAGAACCAGACTCCAGAGGGTGTGCAGCAGCAAGGAGAGCTGGACTGGGTCCAGCAGTACAGTCTGGATCAGGAGAGGGAAGAACAGGAGCTACAGCAGGCTCTCGCCCAGAGTCTCCAAGAGCATGTAAATAATCTGCTTTAACAATGAAACAATTCTCTATGTCAACCATGCATAGTGAAAAATCTGATTAAAATTGTACTTTTTCTCTATTCTAATGAAGACTGTAAAGCATTCAGTCTGAGCTCTGTATAATGTTCAAAATGTCATCGACCTCACTGAAGCATTTAGTTCCAAAAAAGCATTCAGTACCCCACAGAGCTCAGTGAAATGCTGTGTTTTTTCTTAAACTAAATCTTAATGATGCAATCCCTTTTCCTTACCTCAGGAGGCCCAAGAGATGAGAGAAGATGATGATCTGAAGAGGGCAACTGAGCTCAGCTTGCAAGGTATAAAATGAGAATCTTTGTATGTTGAGCAGCTGGTGAAGTGTAACTTGAGGGGGCCCCTGACACTTAAAGGAAATAAATGTTTGAGCAATTTGTTCTGCAGCATGTTGGACACAACTGGTATTGGATAATGAAAGTGAGGGCATTTTAAATGGTTGGGGAGGCAGTTAGTGAGGATAAAATCAGTATATTTAGAGATGTCTTCTCACAAAGTTGCTGCAGGTTTGTGTCATTATAATTATAGTTTTTCTTTTTACACAAAAAAAAGACAATAGACGAGACTTCAGTTTTTTTATCATAAATGTCTGTGTTTAGAGCACATAGTGAGACGGCTTAATCAGACACTCTGCTGTGAAAGTGCAGTATCGATAAGCCTTCTCACCCAACAGAGTTTAACAGCTCCCTGCCTGAGCTGCTGTGTTCTGACGACGATTCTGGCAATGAGGATGTGCTTGACATGGAGTACACTGAAGCAGAGACTGAAAATCTCAAGAGAAACGCTGAGGTACTCAACATCCTACTGCCACACAATATGTGCCTTGTGATTTAAACATTAGTCACATAAGCTGCTAATGAATTATTTTATTTGTTTGATGATTAAAATACTAGTTACTTACATTCAAGTGAAGTACTGAAGTGAAAATACTTAATATATCTAAACAAGAAGTATTCTGACTCAAAATTTCAATTTTTTATGACGGTACTAATGTACAGTATTCTTGACATTTTCAAAAGTGACAAAAAAAAATGAATTTGAACAATTGACAGTGACTGTTTCTGCTGCTCAGGCAACATCAGCAGCCACTGTGGAGGTAGTTGCAGCAACTTCCATTGTCTGATAATATGCTCTTGACTCATTATATTTTATTGGATGAATTATTAACATTCCAGCAGATATATAGCACTTTTTTGACAAGGAATAAGTCTATGTACGAAGACATTTGTAGGTAGCTTGGCTACACTAAGTTGCTTTCACTTGCTGTTACCTGCTAATATCCTCTCTAATCCACAGAGCGGAGACTTGGCCAACTCTTTTAGACTCATCAGTGTTGTCAGTCACATCGGGAGCAGCTCCTCTTCTGGTGAGCATTCTGTCCTAATGTACATGAACTGTCCTGTGAAGTACTGCATAGGAGTTGTTTCACTGTAACCGATGTTTTTTTTAAAACCATTACAAAATTAAGTGATTTGCTCACTGTTCCGAAGTGGACATTTGCCTGCAAACAAGAATGTCAGTATAGCTAAAGTCACAGCACAGATTCTGTCAAATAACCTGTATTTTGGGTAATTTTTGTCAGAAGGATGTAATGATCATAAAAAAAACCAACGATCTTATCTGTAGCTTAGTAATGACTTTGGAACAAGGCAGTGTTTATGAACTGTGATGAAAATGCAACACTGATCTGTTACTACAAACATTAGAAACTAATTTAGCTGTTTATGTGTTAAGATTAAGTCAAATGAAAATTCATTTTAAGTGAGTTGTGTGTCTATTGTTTCAGAAGTGAATTTGAGATGAGCTGATTCAGCCAAATTAGAGCCAGTGTGTAAAGAGAGCTGGCTGGAGAAAAGACCTGGAGTCACACACACCAGCTAGAATGGCAGCAGAACGTGATGCAAGCTAGTGCTGTGGACATTAGTACATGGAGCTTCTGAGTACACACATGGAGAATGGATATGTGCGGTTTTGTTTCACTGCATGGTGCATTTCAGACCGTCTGGCAGATGGAAAAAGGATCCCAAACAGGCTGATTTAAATTATGGAGGAGTCACTTTTGTTGACTTAGAGTGATCATGGTTGCTCGATGTTGTTGTTCGACTGTCCACACATAAACTTTGTTGTCCTACCCCAGGCCATTATATCAGTGACGTGTACGACATGAAGAAACAGTCCTGGCTGACCTACAATGACCTGGACGTTTCACGCACACAGGAAGCGGCCGTGCAGCGAGACCGTGACCGCAGTGGATACATCTTCTTCTACATGCACAAGTGAGTTAGCAGGAGAATCACATGAAACACTAGCTGTTTCAATCGCATTGAAACAGCTAGCGTCTCTCCTCTGTGTAGCCTACATTGTGTATTTGGGCTGCACAGTATTTGAAAGAAAAGTGGTGTAGATCTGTTTTAAACACAAATAATACAGGAATTTTTAACAGGTGACTGAAATAATTAAGTGATTTCGTGTGAGAGTGTAAGTGCATAATTTTTCAAAATCTGAAGTATTATATTATACTATGAAGACCTTTGTTTTGTTTTTTTTGTTTTTTACCTTTTAAGTAAAATTAGTGTAGTGGCAACAAGTGTAAGACACTGCTAGCAGGGTAGCTAGAGCTGCATGATTATGGCCACAATGTTAGTCATCATCATTTTGATCAGTCGTGAGATCATAATACACGTATTTATCAGAATTATTCATCAGTTTTGGAGACAAAACGTTTTTAGTTCATTTTCACAGTTAAACACACCAATCACTGGTAATATACAAATCTACATCAAAGTACAATCTAAAATGAGGTTCCTCTTCACCTCCAGCAATTAAGCTTAGTACTAAAAAAGTACTCAGAGTGCTAGGCAGACTGTCAACGCTGCCTAGTCAGTCATTTCCGGACAAGTCCCGTTAAGTCCACAGCGGTCAGTTTGTAGCAGGATGGAAATCATGTGATCGTCAGCAGGCAGCTGAGGTAGTGTTCACTTGCAATCATGCTGCTATCTCGCAATACCCACATCTTTAACAAATCTGTGGATCCAGACCATAAGTTGCATCACTGCAAAAATCTAATCACTTGGTCCTTGTGTCATTTCTGACTTTCCCTGAAAATTTCATCCAAATCCGTTTTTGTCTAATGTTCCATAATGTTTTAGGAACACTTTTTCTCTGCTGCATTCCTTGGTGGAGTAATAAGTGTTCCTGAAACACATCACTTGTTGAATATCTTATCAATAGACACTATAATTTACTGATGCTGCTGAAAGGCGTCACCTGCAGGCTACAGGAGAAGCTACATGGACAGCTGCTCACAGAGAAGCCTGTATTCTCCACTCAGTTACCACAGTGCAGCAGCTCAGACAGGTGTGAGACCAAAACTACTTTGAAAAGACTGAAATAAGATGTTCTAATATCAGACCAAGTGTTGTTTTTTTCTATATGGGCTGTTTTTTAATGGCAGAATAACAAAATGTCAATATTGATTATCAACCTAAAAGTGAAAGTTTTTTTTTTTTTACATTTGTCTTGGATCATAAGAATTGTTTTTCTTTTTGTATCAAACAGCAGAAAAAGTTGTGGCATGATCTGAGCTTATTTGCCTCATGCATTGTGACTATTTGACATGCGTGCATTGTAATGTCGATGCTGAAACGGTACATTATGCAGCTCCAGTATGTACGCATAATGAAACTGCTGGATTCTATTTGCCATTTTCAACTACCTGAAAGAAGTGAGCACTTAAACAATGCAAAAGTAATGTGTCATTTGGTGACTCACAACTTTTGAACAACAAACATTGCATAATTGACTAAGTTTCGTTCTCATTGTGTGTACTCTTGATAAAGACCACAACCTGAACTGGCTGTAAGACACCCTTTGATGCATTCTTTTCCTGTGTGTCCTCAGAGATGTGTTTGAGCAGTCGTCTGAGATGGAGAGATCTGGAGCCAGCAGCACTGCCGAGGCAGGGAGGAATGTCCTGCAGCCCCTCTGAGCTCTACATGTGCGGACAGCCTTGCACAGTCTTCATCCACAGCTGATCCCTGGCAGATGAAGCTGTCCTGTGAACAACCTTCAGTACTACTGATTGCCGTCCTTTTCGGTCTTCAGGCACTTCTTTTCCTCTACAAATCGCTAAATGCCAGGCTAAATTAACATCTGTTAATGCCAATACAGGAAGTAAACTGTCAAGACTCTTTAAGATACCAGAAATGCAGTTAAAATGTTCAGTGGATCAAATTTTGCCTCAATGTTTTTGAGGCTGGAGTTTTTCTTTGTTATGATTTTATCGACTTTTTTGTAAAGTTTTTTTTCTTTGTTTTTACACTCTTCGTTAAAAAGACTTTCACTTAAAAACTATCAAACACCAGATGCCACTGGTGCTTTATGGATTGTATGACTGCAGACCCTTTATTTCCCATATAAATGAGACATATTCTATGTTGGACTATAAGCTATTATAGAGTTAGAGGGTTGTTGTATTTAGCGGGTACATTTGGTGCAATATTTATGTTATAGCACAGACTGGCCAATTCAAATCCGCTTTCTGTCAGAGTGTGGAAGTTTTCCTGGTTGCTTTTTTTGCTTGACTTGCAACTTAATTTGTGTGTGTGTGGTTTTCTCCATATTTTAGAGGCGTGAAAGAAAAAATCCGTTACTGAGCTTTTTTTAGTGGAACCCACTTTATTCTTTTGAAGTTCTGACCTTGTGCCTCCCAATAAAACTTTTATAAATATGTATACAAGCTTTACTTTGACAGTCGCACAACCTTGTTGTTTCTGAATGTTTGTCAAACATAAACAATGTGTAAGTCAGATTTTCCTATATAAAAGCCAACAGATTTTTCTATTTATTGCAGCATTGGGTTGATCTATCTTAATGAGCCACAGCGAGTAGAATTCATTACTACTACATCACCAGGGAAGCTAGCTATAGTATAATGTCTTTTATTTCGCCATCTTTTGGGCCAGTATACAGTATTTAACACCTTAGACCTCTCCTAACCCAGTTCAGCTAGTTCTTGTCAGGCATGTTTGCTTATTGAATGGAATCTGTGGGAGTATACTGTTATTCCTGTACTAGTTTCATTTATTTCACTGGTTGCATAACTTTTTTTTTGGTAACCACTGTAAAAATGAAATCACACTTTGGTGACACGTGCAGCATTAACATGTGATGTCAAATTATTTTGTTAAACTTGCTTAATATAGGATTAAATAAAAATAGTTATATCAGTGTAGACCAAATATGACCTATGAGCCAGGCCTGTATAGTTTGGTTTTTAGCAAGTGTGCACTGTTATTAGCTGACCTGGAAGTACAGTATACTGTTGCACCGTGGCCTGTCAGTTATGGCAGACAAACGTTACTTACAAATTTGTTCTTCATCTTCATGTCCGCGTCTAATTTACATTTCTGGAACGCTGCGCTTTCCTCTACATCCTGTCCCAAATGCAGTGTAAAGAGGGTGAAATGTATTTGAAGTGAGAATGAACAGCTTTTTCTACCCTTCATACACAACCGACTCTTCCTAAAGCAGATTTTAATAAAATATTGCAATGAAAGTAAACAGTATTTTTATTTATTTATTTTTTTAATTTGACGTGTCAAACCTTCAACAGCACTCACTTCCAGTGTTTCAGACCATTATCCACAGTCAAAGTGCTGTACGTTTGCTGCCAGGTCACTGAAGTCCTGAAAAACCGTGGCAGCAAATGCTGATTGTGAAGACAGCAGTTAGTGTCCTTATATTCAGGAATCATGATAGTGAGAAAAACAGTTGTCCACTGGGACGGTGTACAGGCAACATCAAGCTTTTAGAACACTGAAGTAGTCAGCAGGTGGCAGTCAGTATCACCTGTCTTGACTGCATCTCTTCATCAGTGGCTCCAGATGTCGACCTGTAAGTCTGTTGTACTCGCTTAGAATGTAGCTTTCTCTCTGCAGCATCTGGAAGAAAATTACACTTGTCAGATTTTAATATTTACATGCATTTATTCAGATGCTTATACATTTGTAGTTCGTAAGTAAGATGAAAATATTCTGTTCAAGTAGAAATGGCATCAATGTATCCAGATCTAAAGCATTCTTTAGCAAAGTTTTAAACTTAAAGGCGCAGTATGTGTTGTCATTTCCATACAAGGAAGCTGGAACCTGCCCAAACAAGACATACTCAAGATAAAAACTGCAGCCCTTTTTCAGTTAAAGGGACAATTTGGCCAAATTTCAATAATATTTTAAGAATTACAGTCATTTAAATTTTTCTACATATGATGGAATTCTGTTTTAGCAGTATCAGCTTTAAGAAATTACATAACTATTTTGTGTCATTTTCCCAAAATTAATTCAGATCACTCTGGATGACTTACTAACATGCTACAAACATTTTTTTTTTTCAACTATTGCTACTTACTATAATATGGGGGAAAAAAAATAAAAACTGTCCTGTCAGTACTAATGAATAGGGTGTGAATTCAGTGCAAACTAACAAACAAAAACAATCTTTTCAATCTTCAGAGAAAAACAAAAAAATCCTGTATTTTGACTGTACAAGAGTGAAGGCAGATATCACAAACAAATACACTTGTTCACCAAAATATATCATCTATACCGGTTGATGTTAAGTCAGATAACACGATAATTTGTAATTTCACATATCAGGATTCGTTCTCTATGTAACTTCCATACACACCTCAGTCCATTCTTCCTCTGTCTCATGTCTGTAGCCCAACAGGTGACAGATGCCGTGTGCTGTGACAACCTGAAATAAGAAGGAAAAAGTCGAGTCATGTCCAGCTAATGACATTACTGTATTCATTTAGAAGCAGTGACAGGTTACTCCTCAGTTAAACATTAAGTACTGTTACATGCTATACATGTACACACCGCTGTACAATTCCTCAAATACTCACAGTAAGAGCACCATGTAGATCTAGGGATTCTTCACGACACTGGTTCATTACAAACTCGACCCCAAGGAAAATGTCCCCCAGGTTCAGCTCATCTCTGTGAAGGGGGCAAGGCAGCTTACCAGGTCTCAGGTCCTGAAAATACAAAGTCTGAGAGTCAAACACTTCATTTCTTGCATTCTGGGTAAATTTTAGGCACTAAATGTTCCTTTTCTGCATCAATGCATGGTAGAAATCCATTTAGTAGAACAGTAAGGGTTAGGGATTCTTTCATATTGCTTTCATATTTATTCACCTATAGAACAACTTTTCTTATGTAATACTGTCCCTGCTGAGTCAACTCACATATACAGTCATAACATACTTCTCTGTACTATTTTGTGCATTTGTTAGGGAACGTCATCTCTTGAATAGTTTATGAAACGCCGGAAATTTTAACATCTCGGACGTGTTTCAGCAAGATTTCAGTTCATGTCCCAAACCTACTGCACATTCAGACCATAGATATCTGTTTGATATGTTGAGAAGTTTGTGCAAGTCAATGTACACGTTATAAAAGAAGATCAAAGTCTATTGATTTATCGGTTTATTATCACATTTTGGCATGCATTCCTATTTACCTCGTAGAATGGAAATGAGAGGACATCCGTCGGGAGATTTTTCTTTCTGTAAATGCTATTAATTTGCTGGATCCTCTGGTTGTCCACGCAGATGACGCCCAAGTCAAATTTCTGGATGCCTAGTATGTGTCTCAGAGTGTCCACATCTTTACGCAGCCTGGCGCGGCGAAGGGGCACCACCTTCTGGAGGTTGCGCAGTATTACTCCCATATTAAAAGTCGACGTTAAAAGAAAAGACGGCTGTCGAAAAATGTCCAGACATAAGGAAACGTCAACGTGAAGTTACTGGCGACGACGGACAGTTACAAGGATCCTGAGGCATCAGTTTGCGATTGGTCCGTTCAGCCGCGAACGACGTTCAGTCATTCAGGGCCATCTGTGTTCAGGGCAGGCAGAATTCAAGGTGACACGTATCCACATGTAGTTCCGACAATGTACACCTTTTTTAAAAAAAATCGTTAAGATATAGTAATACAGTTGATAGAAAATGTACATATTTTGTTATTTAAAGAAAATTCTCGCTTGCCTGTTCAAAACCTCCTTTAACAACGGTGACACGCGCGGAACTGATTTTATCTCTGAACGGGGACCGAGAAATGCATCGGACCGGATCCGGATGTAGGAAAATGTGTTTGAACGGAACGAGAAGAATCAACAAAAACAAGTTTTGAAAGGTGAGAGTTTTTTCTAGCTTCAGCGGTGCAGTTTTTTTCCTTATATCCTGGACATACCTTTTTTCTACTAGCAGAACAACTTCAAGAGCTATGAAACAAACTTTGCTGAGCAAGTTAGCTGTTAGCTAATGCTAGCAGTCGATCTATGCCTCTTTGGGCGTTGCTGTCCACGTTTTAACCAAAAACTTGAGACACTGGAACAATGTTACTGATTTGTGCTGTTTGAGTGATTAGATAACGGTTGCTTAAACTAAAGAAGCCATCGCAATCAAATATTCGCACCATGAACCCATCTAATCCGTTTGGCAGTCCGCAAGGAGGAGCTTTCCAAGCTCCAAGTAGCACCATGAAGGCTGGTTTGTTCCAGTCGTTTGGACAGCAGAGTTCTAGCAGCCAGCCCCAAAGTATGGGCTTTTTTCAGCCATCTGCATTTGGACAGCCATCTGTCTTGAATCAATCCTCAACCCATGGGAGTACTATCTTTGGACAAGCCCCTGCCTTTGGACAGTCATCTGCACAGACCTCTTCGTTGCCTACAATAAGCCAGACTCCAGCGTTTGGACAGCAGACATTAGTAATGAGCAGCTCGGGCTTTGGTAGTGGGACACCACCAGCTTTTGGACAGGCTAGTGGACCCAATCAGACTTCTGTCTTTGGGCAAACACCAGCATTCGGGCAACCTTCTGCATTTGGACAGGCTCCAGGATTTGGCCAGCAGCCCCCAGCATATAGCAAACAGCCACCAGCTTTTGGCCAACAATCTTCTGGGTTTGGAAACTCCCAGATGGCTACTGGCTCCACCACTGCCTTAGGACAGCCTCAGCCACTTGGTTTTGGACAGCCTGCGTTCGGACAGCCATCATCTACCACTGTCACCACGAATGTATTTGGTGCAGCTCAGAGCGTGACCCAGAGCAGAAGCTTTGGATCATCTGAATTCAGCTTCAAGCCAGCCAATGAGGCACTTTTCAAGCCCATCTTTAGTGCCAGCCCAGAGCCTGCTAATCCCCAAACTACTACAATGTCAAGCTCACCTTATGGCAGCAGTGGATCCCAGACAAGCTCAGGCACCATGAGTACCAGCAGCGCCACCACTGGCTTCTCTTCATTGACTGGCGCCAAGTCTGGCTCTCTGGGCTTCAGCTTCTCACAACCAGCTGCAGCCCCCTCTATATCTGCTCAAAACAATCCTTTAACAACTGGCAATAACAGTGGGCCTACCAACACCCTTCAGTTCACATTTTCCCAGCCAGCTGCCCCCTCCAGCTCCAGCACTAAGACCTCCACCACAGAGCCCACCACCCCGTCATCTTTTAGCTTTTCAACCCAAACCCTCCAAACACAGCCAGCACCCCTTTTTGGGGGAACCAGTTTTGGTCAGCCCTCAGCTTTTAGTGACACCAAAGCTAAAGCAGAGATCAGCGCTGATGATAAAGGGAGCAGCGCTGCAGGCCTAGGAGACACAAATGTATTTGCGCGATTGAGCAAAGGCACCAAGCGCAAGGATGATCCAGTAGTGTCCAGTTTAGAGAAGCCTGCTGCAGAGGAGGATGTTCCACCTGAAGCAGAATCCCCAAGACATCCCCCAAAGAGGCCGCTAATGAGGTCCCGCGGTCCTATAGGAAGCTTATTTGGGAGAGCACTGAGTAGTATTCGTCGGGAAGGCACTAGCTCAGTGAGGCGAGAGCCCCCAAAGGAGACTAAGCAGCAGGCACCAACATGGGAGACGGAGAGGGAAGAGGTTCAAGCTCAGGTTGATGACGTGTCTGTCGCACCGCCTGTGGTACAAACACTGAGCAGGGACGTGGTGGAAAAAGCTGAAGAGTCAGGTGAGTCCTACAAATATACACATTGCACATTATTTGCCTTTTACATCGAAGTGTATTGAGATCCTGAAAAGAAAAGGCAACGTCTTTTTTTTTCTATTAATAACTTGTGACCAGTCTACTTGACATTGCCTGGATGCATTTGTCAAATTTACTTTAAATTAACCAGTTCATGAATGATATTTTCTTTATATCATTAAGCTTTTTAACGGGCCACTGTCATGTCTAGAATGACTCCTCACTGTTAAATTGGCGAAGATAGCTGCACAGCCTCCTCGTCTAACACCAAATCTTATCATCATTCATAGAAATTACTTAAGTAAATAGTTGAAAGAAATAGTTTGAGTAATGGTTAATGGTTAACATCTCTTTTTCTGCCAGAAAAAACAGAAATGTTTGTGATGTTGAACCAGACATACTCCGATATATTTAAATTTATTAAAAGAACAGCTTGCATGATGAGAAAATACTTATGCTGTCATCTGCTCATTACCTGTTTTCTTGTCTTGCCTCAGCAACAGCCCCAGATCAAACACCTCAAACTGTGACCCCTGTGAGACGTGGCGTACGCAGCGAGAGCTTGGAGAGTTTGAGCGGGATGTCTCCCACTGACTGCACTACCATCCTGTGCAGGAATGTTCCTCCAGCACTGAACAAAAAGGACACAATCGAGAAGCACTTTGCTCGTTTTGGCAAAGTCCGTAAGGTTTTCTGCCGACCTGGAAAGAGCCAGGCCATAGTGCACTTTGATGACCACGTGAGTTAACACTATGTGACAGACACCCATCAAAGCAAGTTCATGTCATGATATGGTGTCCTCCAACTGGGCAGTTCATTAAATAATGCTATCTAGTTCTTTACCTGCCAGACTGGAGCACTGGTTTTTACTGCTAGTTGTTTGGCTTGTTTGTATGTTTTTACGCATTCTAAGTATAGTCTGTGGTTTCTCTTCCTGTGTCATCTTGGCATAGATTAACATCAGAAGTGACTCATAAATTGATTTACCTAATCATCCAATACTGCATTGTGTGACATGCCAAGGACAACAAGACTTTTTTCTGAAGAAATTTTCACATACTTTTCTTTTCATCAATGTGAAATGTCGTCTCTTACAGGCATCAGCAGCAAGAGCAAAGAAAAAAGGCAAAATCCTGCATAGACAAGAGCTCCTTCTTCTGTGGCAGAGAAAGAAGCAAAGTAAATGCAACCTATTTTTTAGAAGCTCGGCTAATATGAAAACTACAGCTAGTAAACAACAGGGTACCAACGAGAAGAACATTGCAGTGAGTCACTTAATCATTTCTGATAAATATTTTTTGTGGATTAGGTCCTGGAGACAAAAAGAGCCAACCTGCAGAAGGAAAGGAGGAAGCAGAGCGAGAAAGTCAAGAGGACACAGAGTCCAAGGCTGCTTCCTCTCCACTCAGAAGACCTCAACTCAGACCTCCTGCGCTCGGCAGCATAGCAACCTTTAACCGCAGGTAAAACGGCACCTCTGTGTCTTCGTCAGCATTTTGCAGTGCCATTCACTCAGGAGGGGGTCTGGCCCAACCTCCTGAGTTAATAAAATGCAAAAATCCCCTTTGAAAGATCATACCTGAAAGCACCACTTTGAGTCCTCCTTCCCTGGAGTCATCCATCCCACAATTCCCTAGAACTAGTTGATAAAGTTGACGTTTGACTGTGTCTTCCTGTGTTATTTCATGTGTCAGCTCTCCAGTAAAGAAGTCGTCCCTGGCCAAGACCCTGCAGTTTGACACTGAACCTCAGAAAGAGAGCAGCACTGACACCCAAAGCTTGGAGCGCCCCGTCCCCTCCTCACTGCTCCCCTCATTGGCCAAGTGGCTGAGACCGCTGAGGAAAAGTACCGCCTCCTGGAGCAGAGAGACAAGCTCCTGCGTCAAGGTGAAGCTGCTTCTCACATCCGTTTACTGCAGCCATGAACATGGCTAATACATAAAAGATCTCATAAATGTGCTCCTATGTTGACGCAGGTCGTCCCAAGCGTACAGACCTGGACCTGTCTAAGGTGTTTGTGGGGACGTGTCCTGACATGTGTCCAGAGAAGGAGAGGTACATGAGGGAAACACGAAATCAGCTCAGCATATTTGAGGTCATCCCAAGCACAGAGATGGTAACGTCCTTAATGAAATTTTTTCATGTTTATGCTTAAGTGTATTAGCCTTTTTAAATGTTCGATCATGTCAGCGGTACTTACAGTCTTCTATCAGACATTCTTAAATTTGGTGGTATGTCAAAGTGAAGACGCACCAAAATATTTTTCTTAATAATATTATATTTACCTGGTACATGTGCATATATTTTGTCTATATTCTATATGTGTGGAATACAATTCCATTGTATTGTTATTCAGGCATAATGAAGTTGAAATTTACTTCGTAATTTAAAGGATAGGAAAAGCAATGATGCTGCAAGTAGAAACTTCCTGGTAAATTGAAGGGAGGAAGAATATTGTGGACAAACTGTCACCTCCTCTCCCCAACTAGGTGGATCACACAGCCGCCATCAAGGAGTACAGTCGCTCATCAGCCGATCAAGAGGAGCCCCTGCCCCACGAGTTGCGCCCCCTTCCTGTGCTCAGCATGACTATGGATTATCTGGTGACCCAGATCATGGACCAGGTTCACGACAACTACCGAGACTGGTATGACTTTGTGTGGAACAGGACCCGCGGCATCCGCAAGGTAAGCCCTTTTCTACATAAGCAGCTCTCTTTTAATATCTGTGGCTGTAATTATGCTGATTTCATATTACTGAAATGAGTAGAAAAATATGATTTAGATGCGCAAAGTTATGTCCATGTTGTTGTGCTGCATCTCTAGAACAATGTGCTTGCAGAAATACTATGTTGTGTTTGACATGTGTCATATCTCCTATACACATATTAAACACTTTGTAAGGCCACAGACAAACTTGCACATCAAAAACAAAGCCTTTAACTCTATGTTGCGCCACAGAGATTGCATGAATATAAAGCTGCGCTATCAGACACATGTTGGACAGAGGTGGGCTCGTTTTTCATTGCACCTGGTCACATATGAAGCTTAGTACTTTTTGGCACGACTTTAGTGACATTATGACAACATTTTCTGGATTTGCAATTGCAATTATTCTGTATTTTGAGTATGTTTTGTTAAATTGGAAAATTTGACAACTGAAATATTCAACAACAAAAAAGCACAAACTTTTCCCACAATATGAAAACAATAGATTTAAAATTCTACTCCACATATTTTGGGGTGCTGTCATTATTTTGAAGAATGCCAGACTTGACAAGGTAATCCACATGCATGAGAAGCTGATTCTTCCCTCTGTCGTACCTGCAGGACATCACCCAGCAGCGCCTGTGCTGCCCACACACTGTATCTCTGATTGAGAAGTGCACACGCTTCCATGTGCACTGTGCCCACCACCTCTGCGAAGAGCATATGTCGTCTTTCGACGCCAAAATCAACAACGAGAATATGACAAAGTGTTTGCAGAGTCTCAAAGAAATGTACCAGGACCTGGCTGCACGTCAAATCTTTTGCCCCCATGAGGCTGAGTTCCGCCAGTACAACGTGCTGCTGAAACTCAATGACGGGGACATCCTACGGTCAGTCATGGAAACGAGCATGAAGTAGTATCACAGTATATTTAGTAAATGTTTGGGATTTGTCAGTGCAGTAGTTGTACAAGGGCTGTTTTTTTTTTTCTGCCAGAAATTTACTTTGAAAATGAGCTATTAATGTTTGGATGTGGCTTTCTTGTACTCATTGTGTTTTGTGTCTCAGTCTGTGGATATAAAAGTTGCTTCTTCACACTTTGTCTACACAGTGAAGTGCAGCAGTTCCGTGATGATGTACGCAACTCCTCTCAGGTGAAGTTTGCAGTGCAGGCGTTTGCAGCAGTCAACAGCAACAACTTTGTGCGATTCTTCAAGCTGGTAAAAGGAGCTTCGTACCTCGCCAGCTGCCTCCTACACAGATACTTCAATCAGGTCAGAGACTGCTTGGATGAAATAGTCACTGACATCGATATTGATTAGATGCAAAAGGCCATATAAGTTTTCTTTGTTAATTAGATACAGAGAAGGTGATACGAGTTAAAGAGTTTTAAAAAGTTAGTAGCTACTTTTATTATCATTGTTGCTTCATCAGAAGATCATATTCTCCGTAATTCACTTAGTCTATAAAATTTCAGAAAATTTGGAATATATCCATCTCAGTTTCTCTACAGTGATGGCTTTAATTAAGAGTTTAGCTCAAAAGCATTGTCCAAAAACAAAGATACTTCCTGTTGGCAGCTGTAGAAAACTAAGTAACTAGCAAATATTCGGATTTGTGAGCCTGGAACATCAGAAAACTTCTTTCTGAAAGTGCTGAAATGTCTCAAAAGTAGTGATTAATTTTTGAAAAAAAGTTACAGATTATTTTTCTGTCAATCAAGTAATCAGGAAGGTAAAGATTTTCAGGTTTAAGACAACTGAAAGCTAGTTTCTTTAACAATAATCTGCTATAAATGTAATTCTTTATTTAAAGGCAATTTTTTTTTTAATCTGCAGGTTCGAGCTAAGGCACTGAAGACCCTGAACATAGCCCACACTGTGGGTCCACGATCTACTGCGTTCCCACTTGACGATATTGTTCGGATGTTAATGTTCCGCAGTGCTGCAGAAGCAACTGACTTCATCCAGCAATACGGCCTCAATGTCAACGATAAGTAAGTGCAGCTTTTTTTTAAATTAAACATACAAATCGAACCACATTAGCAAGCAAACCTTCAATTCCTTGTTTTGATAAAATTAGACTCTATGCACCTGACAGACTATATGTTCACAGTATGGTCGAACTGAGTCGAATGACCTATCAGGAGCCAGAGCTGCCGCTGTCCCAGAAGAAGTCAGAGGTCATCCTTGCAAAGAAAACTGTGCTGCTTGGACAGGTGGTGAACGGAAGCTCCCTCCCCAACCCTCCCCAGCACACCCCCGTCTGCAGCTTTGACTCCCACAACAAGTACCGTGGAGAAGGACCTCTGACTGAGCCTGCTTCAAGCCAGTTTAAAGGTACAGGATCTGTTTACTCATCTTAACTCTCATAAATACTATGTCTACAGCAAAGAACAGCAACAGAATTGCACCCGTTACAACAGCATCGTTGTTATGCAGATCTGGAAAATAAGAGATAAAAGATTTTTCTCCTGCTTTTTTATCTCAGTGAAAGCTGAACTTTTTACTCAAACCAGGTGAACTGTTTCGTCTTTGTTTCAGTCACTCCTGACAGGGTGGAGATTAAAGCGCCACCCAGCATGGAACTGCTGTCTCAGGTGGTGCCAGTCAAGGCTCCAGATGCGCCTCCTGCATTTGGTCTGCCCACAGCTGTTGCAGTTGAGAGTGGGGAACCCAGTGAACCGTATCAGTCTGTGGTCCACCCAGCAGAGCCTGAGCAGCTGTTCCAGCCCATCTCTCAACCTCAGCCGGTCAAACCTCCATCACCTCCACCCAAACCTCAGCCAGTGTACAGTGATGAGGTAGAGAAACTCACTACAGATCTCATTTATTCTTGACGTTTGCCGATTACACTTGGACCCCACTACATTTCAGATGGAAATATTGCACTTTCTACTGCACAATATTTTTTGAAAAGCCTTACAGATTAAGATTTTACTCAACTACCCTAAAAACACCCAGGATAAAAATATACTTTTTTGTTTGCGAAATGACAAACTAACAAAAGTTACATTTACATCTAGTCTTACCTTAAAAGATTGTGTGTATCATTGAGGTTTAATGTGATTGATGCATTTCCTTCATTGTACAACACTTGCAAAGCTGATTTTTCTTAAAAATTGGGATCCTGCAATGTCAACATCAGTGTCTACGACCCATCAGTTGCAGCCCTAAATATACCGTAACACTAGCCTAGCCGCGCTAGACAACCCACGGCAACGAATTTAATTCTCTGCCAGGGTGAGTCTAGTTATCCTCCATAAGGCTCGAGGCTGGATTCTCCTAAAACTGGCCGGACGAATCACCATGAAGTGTAGAGTCAGAAGGCGGGCGTAACTAAGTGACGACAGAGGTGTGACGATTCTGACAGAAACAACCGGCGCACAATAAACAGTTATCTTTCGACTCGGCTTTAGCCACAGCCCTTAAAGATTTGAAGCTAAAATTCAACTTGAAAGATAAACAAAGGACGGCACTGAAGTGTTTCATTGAGAAGAAAGACGTATTTGGACTTATGCCGACGGGATATGGCAAATCCTTAATACACCAGTTGACTCCGCTGGTTGGGAAGCTAATGGGACTTAGCCACAATCTGCCAGCGCTCTAGGAACTACGTCAGCCTATTCGTTGCACTGATTGGTTGTATACCTACCCAATTGCTGCAGAGTGATTTGATAGACAACCTTTTAGCCCGCCTCCCTCCCTGTCGAGCAGCCCTAGACCCTTGTGCCTTCACAACATGGGTCTAGCGCGGCTAGGCTACCGTAACACTGCAGTTAGCCAAAAAGATTTTTTTTAAAAAACGTCAGTCTGTCTTAATTACAGCTCATTAAAGCCACACTCAGCTTACCGTTCTTTTGTTTGCAGTGTTCATGTTTGTAATGTTTTTGTTCCTCTCTATAGGACATTATGGCCGAGCTTGACTGTGTGATAGAAGAAGTGGTTGATGCAGCAGTGAGGGAGGTAGCTGATGCTGGTGCCAGCTACGCCACAGCAGCTCTCATGTAAGTTCATCCGTGCATTATAATGGTAAATCGCACGTTACCTCTATTTGCAGTTTCTCCAACTATCATGCACTTATTTCATTCTAGTGAATAGGAGACAGTGGAGATCTGACACCACACACTTTTTGATTAAGCTTACTTACCTGTTGTGTTTTCTTCTTCAGAGAGAGCAGTGAGCAGGTGGAGTCACTGGTGGGTGAGGTGTTGGGACAAATGCTTAAGGATGTGTCCTCCACTGAGATCAAGCTGGAACGAGAGCGTGTTGCAGAAGAGCAGCGCAAGCTTGAAGAAGCCCGGTTAGTCTGTGACAGCCTGTTTATGACGCATTGTATTTAAAACTAGCCTCAGCTTAGTTACAAAAGGGGGGAAAGTATCTGCTACCCTGACACAAAACTCAGGACAGGCAGTATAGTTTTGATTTGCTGTCAGTCATTATGATTTCAGCATCTTGGATACTATTTATGGCTTTTTTTTTTTTTTTTTTTGCAACAACTAACCACATTTCCTTTTCCATTCCCTGTCTGTACCAGGAGGAAGCAGGAGCATGAGGCTTTCCTGGCTCAGTTCAGCTTCTCTCTGTGCACAGAGATCATCAATGAAGTGTTGGATGAAACCATACAGGAGACTGCCACCTCTGAGATGCAGTAAGAAATTCTGATAGCATCTAATGTAAAATGCAATAGCCTTTCTTAAATGCCATGAATACATTATTAATATTTGTGTTTTCTGTGAAAATACTAATATTGCTATAAAAGAGGAATATCATTGTGTTAAATGTCTTTGAGTGGCAACGTATTTCGCCCTGAATGTAAATTGAGCTTTGTCTCCTTTTACAGGGAGGCAGTGAATGAGAAAGCAGAACGTGTAGCTAAATGCACAGAGCAGGTGTGCTCCAGTCTAGTGGAGGAGACTTTGAATGCAGACATTGCTGTGTTGGTTGAAGCCATCCTTGAAGCTGAGCTGCAACGCATCCACAAGTACATCAAGAGGTGAAACAGCGTAAAAAATGCAGAATTTTAACAACAAATGAGACACTCATGTCACACCAAACAGCATATTAACGTCCAAAGTTTCTATTTCTGCTCAATATACAATACAGCAATATGCAGCAGTTGAACAAACAGCAGTATTATCATTTTGCCACTGTTGTTTTTTCTCTCATCTGTATGACCAGGTGGCGTGACGTGGTGGCCGTTCGACGTCAGCTGAAGAGACAAATGAGAGGGTTTCCTGCAGCCCCTTGTTGTGTTGACCCTCGTTTCAAACTGAAGGCTCTGGCTCCCAGCGCTCCTGCTCAGCCCTCAATAGCAGAACTGGCCCACGGTCTGGTCAACCTGGGAAACGCCGGCACATTAGCCGTGTCTAGCACCCGGTATGTCTAACTCCAGTCTGTGTTGTTCTCCAGGTGTTTCTTTTGACTGTATGAGGACAGATTAAATTATCTGTGCAGCATAATTGAAATAACGTTGACATAAATGTGACTTTACTGCTTCAGCAATAACAAAATCATTTCTGTCTTGTTAAGATTGTTGAAAATGAGACAAGGAGCGATCCATCAGATGAGAGTCCACTACTACTATCAGAGGCTGCTCGAGTAAGTCTTCAGTGAGTTTATCCACTTAGTGGTTCAATTCACTGAGTATCATCTTGACAAGTTTCTGGTGTTGCCCTCAGGGAGACTGTGTGGGCTCCACTCGACCTGCCAACACTGGTGACCGAAAATATCCCCAACCGAAGTGACAGAATCTTCTGGAAAGCTGTTCTCCTCTTACCCAGTGACCACGAGAGTGTAGCCAGCGTGGCTGACAGGTGAGCAGCAGTTGTGACAGTTTGATATTTTATTAAATGTCCTCTCATGAAGGCACCTAGTTTTCACAAAACTGAAAAAATAAAAATAAAAAAAAAATAAAAACGTGTCATGTTTTTAGGATCCTGTCAGATTGGCTGGAGGTGAAACTTGGTGGTGACAAGGCCTCAGAAGTCAGAGAGGAGCAGCCAGATGGCATCCTGCAGACCCTCTGTGTCACCAACACACTACAGGAGAACAAACAACACACGCATAAAGTCCACATCAGCGTCAAGGTTAGACTGCAGCTTGTATGAGTGACTTTGGTTGCAGGTGACAGAAATCAGAATATTTTGTGGAATTGGTGTATAGTCAACAAGCCACTGCTAGGTTTATAATAAACAGTTGATAAAAGTGAATGAGTTTCAGATTATATACATTACCAGTCAAAAGTTAGGACACACCTTCTCATTTAATGTTTTTTCTTTATTTTCATGACTGTTTACACTATAGATTCTCACTGAAGGCATCAATACTATGAATGAACACATATGGAAGTATGTAGTAAAACTATGTGTGAAATAAGTCAAAACATGTTTGATATTTTAGATTCTTCAAAATAGCCACCCTTTGCTTTGATTACTGCTTTGCACACTCTTGGAATTCTCTGGATGAGCTTCATGAGGTAGAACCTGAAATGATTCTCACTTCACAGGTGTGCCTTGTCAAGGTTGATTTGTGGAATTTCTTGCCCCCTTAACAGGGTTGGGACCTTCAGTTGTGTTGTGCAGAAGTCAGGTTGGGCCGCAGTTGACAGCCCTGTTTGACAACTGTTAGAATCCATATTATGACAAGAACCAATCAGCTCAGTAAAGAGAAAGGACAGTCCATCGTTCCTTTAAGAAGTGAAGGCCAGTCAGTCGGGAAAATTGCAAAAGCTTTGAATGTATCCCCAAGTGCAGTCACAAAAACCATCAAGCATTACGATGAAACTGGCTCACATGAAGACCAAGAGTCACCTCTGCTTAATGCCCAGAGTGTGCAAAGGGTGGCTATTTAGAAGAATCTAAAGTATTTTATGACTTATGTCACACTTTTTTTCTTGGCTACATAATTCCATATGTGTTCATTCACAGTTTTGATACTTTCAGTGAGAATCTACAGTGTAAATAGTCACCAAAAATAGAAAAGCCATTGAACGACTCACTGGTGATTTATTGCATGACTATTCTGTATAAGTGAATTCTTGCAGAGTTTTCATTTAACTATGTTTAGGTTGTCTCTGAGAAGTTTTAGTTTTAATATCAGGTGGTGCTTCAGCAATGTTGCAGTAGCTATTCATTTTCCATACTGTTATTTCCCCATTACTGAGGTGGTACGACTATTATTTGCTGATCCTTGACATGGTGCAAACTAGGTCCAATGAGCAGTCTTTCTTGCTGGTGTCTCCCAGGCGTCCCGAGGGCCGCTGAATGATGACAGTCTGTCTAAAGTGGAGGAGTGCAGTGAGCTCCAGGGGACAGATGCCCTCGTCATGTTGCTCCCTGCCCTGCCCATCATCGAGGCCAGCCACGACGACGAGGACGTGCCTTTGCTGTCAGCGTTACTTCAGCTCAAACAGCTACAGCAAGCCAGCACCTGGCACTGCCCGCTGCCTCTGGTCATTCTGGTGCCAGGGCCAGACGGTGGCACTGCTCAAGCACAGAAACTCGAGGAAGGTAATTGAAATGATTAATAACAGTTAATGCTGGCATTAGTGGGTTTCTAGTCAGTTGGCTCTAAGATGAAATTAAGAGGCGTTAGTCTAAACACAATCTGAGACATTTAGAACAGCATTAAAAAAACACAGGTTACAAAGGTATTCATTGAAAGTAGTTAATGTTTGGCAAAATGTGTTAAACCTGAACTGTTTTTTTGATGGTCCCTTGCCTCTTAGCCCTGATGCTGGACACACTGATGACGGAGGGCCTGATATCAGAGTACACGTTCTTCTTCATACCAGAGACCACCAGTGATCTACAGGGATCCAAACAGGTACTACAAGTGCACATATATGTGTATAAAACATTTCCTAGTGAGTTTTAGCTCCTTGTTTAGCTGGTTTGATATGTGAGTACTTTGTTCACACTGCCTCAAGGGGCTGTGAAAAATGCTATTATTGCAGGTTTAACACGAAATTCGACTCCTTTTTTTTAAAAAAAATCTAAATAAGAAATGAAGAAATATACAACTGTGAGAACCAAAGCTTAAGGGGCAAGTGATATCAAATGTGCAAAATTCTTCATGCCTGTATGGCCTTGCTGAAAAGTCCAAGCATTAAACTTGTATTTCCCAGCTGAAAGGTGAAGTAAGCCTCTAGACTTTAAATTCACTAATAATTGTAAAAAAGTGTCACTCTAACATGTAATTGTTTTTATGAACCAATGCACCCAGAATAATCCAACACAGAAATAAGACAAACATGCAAATTCCTAACAGAATGGTTGGATGGATCTCTCCTCCTTCCTCTGCTGTATCTTTTTCTCATCCTCCTCCCTGTCTGTCTTCTCTGCTTTCTCCTTTTTCTTGTTTTCTTCCTTTTTTATCTAGTGTTCTTTTCCTCTCTTTCTTTTTCTCTCTTCTTTTGCCTCTACCTTTTCTGTCTCTTTCCTTCCTTCTTTTGTATCTTTGTTGTTTGACCATCTCCATCGTCTCTCCCACTTGTCCTGTTGTGTCTCTAGCTAAGCCAGGCGATGTGTTGGCTGCTGGCTCGTATTCCGCCGCCCTTCCCCCTCTCCTTCCAGACCCTGGTGCAGCTAATTGAGTCCAGTTTGAGTCGTGAGTTCAGTCCTCGAGTTCTCGCCATCCGCCAGGAACGCGCTGCTGCTAATCTTCCCTACCAGGATCCAGCTCCTGTCATCCACTTGTACAACGCAGTTCTGGCTCATGTTGCTGACAAAGTGTCATCCCAGGATCTCGGCCGACTCTCGTGGCCGCCGGTTGAATTCTGCCTGCCGGACACTCGTGACTTTGTCCCTCATCTGGCCTGGAACTCTGCCCAGCACCTGGACTGGCTACGCAAAGTCATCCTCAGCTTGCAGCTACCACAGTGGGAGCAGCTCTCTGCAACGGGTCAGTGACTCAAGAACATTTTTATGGTGTACTTTGTGTGAAGGTGTACTGCTGAGTTTGGATTATTGGTTCTACTGCTGTACACAAAAGAAATTGTGAGATGTTAACAAGTCAGTAATCCCTACTTTTTTTTATTCTTCTCTCTGTCCTCTGTGCTTAGACTCGTGGTCTGAGCTCTGCTCTTCCATATTTTACTACGCTGCTCAGATCCCAGTTTCACGTCTCAGTCAACCCCTCCTAATGTCACGGCTGGAAAACCTTCTAGAAAGGGTCAGACTAAAGGGCCAGCACACCCAAACCCCTGGATTCAAGGTAACCAAGGGAAAGGGAGGTGAAGGAGTGGGAAGTGTGCCTGTGGCCTTTAGTCGGATTCCATGGGATGATGTGGTGGTGATTTGCATCGACCACAAGCTGAAGGATTGGAAGATACCTGGTCCACCAGTCTGTGAAGGTGAGGACTTTCTTCTGGAACATCAACAAACAATGCACATTTATCACCCTACACCGATCAGCCACAACATTCTGACCACTGACAGGTGAAGTGAATAACATCCATCATCATGTTATAATTCGACGTTCTGCTGGGAAACCTTGAGTCCTGATATTCATGTGGGTGTTTGACATGTACCACCCACCTACACATTTCAGCAACCCCCCACTCCCCCATGGCAACAGCATTCCTTGATGCCAGTTGCCGCCCTCAGCAGGACAGTGCACCTCAGCACAACACAAAAACTGCTCAGGAGTGGCACAGATAACAAGACAGAGCTAATTTGTTCCATACTTCCCAGATCTAGATCTTAATGAGCATCTGGGAGGAAAAGCCTGATCTAGGTAGGTCCCCCCCCCCCAACCCACAGGACCCACAGAATTCACTGCCACCATCCCGGTGCCACAGGACATCCCCAGAGGTCCTTTGTCCATGCCCCACTGGGTCAGAGGAGTTTTAGCAGCATAATGGGGACCAAAACAATATTATTTGCAGGTGGTCATAATGTTATGTCTGATCAGTGATTATCTGCTAGTAATTTTGACCTTTTGTTACAACATACTAATACTTGTTGTTTCTGTTCTGAAAGACACTGTGACAGAGGATGGGGAGATCCTGATTTACTTCGCCACAGACTCACTCAAAGGCTTCGAGCCACCTGAAGAGTGGACGCAGGCCGTCAGACAGACACACCAGGAGAAGCAGAAAGAGAAGGATGGGTAAGAAGAGCCAGGAAGTCCCCAAGCAGCATCGTAAAACTTGTGTTTGCAACACCTCACTGCAACATCTTTGAAGTTTCTGCTGCAGCTGTCATCATTTTGATAAGACTTGTTTCTTCTAAGTGAACTGATATCTGTTATGTCACTGTGTGATGGAGTTTCAAACAAAGAATGCAAAGAGGAGAAAGAATGCAGCTAAAACACAATGGTATTAGAATGTTGTCATTTGCAGTTTTTAGAGAGCAGTGGCTTGCTACGTGTTACACCTGGTGTTTGCTCAAGTCTGACAACAATTCAACAAATCGGAGGAAATTATTTAAGTTTGTTCTTCCCTTTGCCTATTTTTCTTCTTTCTCAGGGCAAGTGCTGCTGCCTTCACCACATCCAGCAGTCTGTCCCTCAGACAGAGGTTGTTCCACAGTGTGATGGAGCCTGTCGAAGCACCAAAAACCTCACTGGACATCACACACACTCCCACAGCGCAGGAGTCGCTGGCCCACAAAGTCCTCCTGAGCTTGGAGGAGGAGAAGGCTGAAAGCAAGAGGTACAGCTGCATAACCACTGGTTTATAAACTACATAATTTTTAACTACAAAGATTGGTAAACAAAATGTATTTGACGTTTCCGTTGCACTTGCCTTCCGAAAATGACCTACCATATATTTGTGTCATGTATAACTCTCCCTTTCTGCAGGTGCATGGAGCAGCTTCAGCACTGGCTGGATGGTGATCCCTTGGACCACTTGTCCACGCCGCTCTTCATTCCTTCTTCCACCTTGCTGTACATGCCCACAACCATAATGCAACCCCCCACAGCCAGAACTCAAGAGGCCACTTCCACACAGGTATGACACGACCAAGTTATGTGCTTTTTCAAACAATCATTCTGGAAAATGGAAATACTGAAAGCAGCAGGTTTGGTCCAACTTTGCTGAGGCTCAAACACATGGTCCACAACTAGTCCAGTAGGTCAGAGTTTTGTTATTACGGAACTAAAAACTAAGGATTTTTGCACTACAGGTGCCTGCAAATAAGAGATAAAAGTTTCGTTCTCTAAATCCTGCTGTTATAAAATATAGCCATAATGCATTTTCATTATCTTGACTTTCCAGGAGGCAGATGCTGAAGAGCAGTCGGAGAAAGCAGCCCAGCCTAAGAGCCCTCCTGTATCTCTGACATGGCGAATGAAGGAACTCGAACGCCAGATTTTGGCGAGCCAAGAGGAAGAACTGGCCTGCAGACTGAAGCTGAGTGGTCTGCTGAGCATTGTAGACGACTGACGACCTGACGCTCTAAAATGGTTTTCCAAATGACCCTGCAGCTATACATGCTTTTAGAACATGAAGGTATTTACTGAGCTCATGGCGGTCTGTTGCATGTTGACCTCATTCAGTTGTAAATTTCTCATTTTTTTATTATTGTGATCTAGTTTACCGATTCCCAGTGTGTGTGTTATAATTAAGATCTAGGTTTGTATAATAGGAGAGGGAAATCGAATTTTTTGCACTTGGTTTAATTTTATAAAGCTAGCTTTGAATTTGTAACTTTTTAGAATGTGTGTGCAGATACCGTGTGTGACACTTTGTTGTGTTGAAATACTCAGATTGTATTTGTAAAATCTACAGTATGCCTCCACTTTTACATTTGTGTTTGCCCCATCTTTGTACTGGTGAATTATAAAATTGTCAAACAGCCAAATTATTAAATAAAAATGATATTTTTCATGTAAGTTTCCTATTTGTGTTATCAGAAGCTCAGTTATTGGTCAAGCCGTGAGCACATGTGTAGTGTTTCTCCCAGGACCTCTCTGATTGGCCCGCTGTACGGCGGATCCGCCCATTTCTCCGCCTGCTCGGTTTGTGATTGGACAGCAGTGTCTCTGCTCATGTCGCTCCATGTAGACAAACTCGTCGGACGGCACCGCAAGGCCCGCTGGGAAATGTAGTGTTAATTGTGTTGAATAAAGCACGGGGCTCGATTCTTAGCACTACATCTCCCATAAAAAGAGCCGAAGGGGCAGAGCTTCAGAGCACCTGAAAAGAAGTTCATTCATACGGTTCAGAGGAGGGTTCAACTCTGTAAGATTCGCTGCTATGACTGAGGGGACGTGAGTATATTTCTTTTTTTAATTTAACGGGAAATGTCGACTAAAGTAATATCCTACAGTGGTGACCAAGCTAAGTAAAGATATGGCAACGACTATAGGCTCATTTCTGTATAATTTTTTTACTTTAACCTGAACTAAGCTGCCAAAGTTGTGCTAAAATTTGTTTTTTTTAGGGAGACTGATTTTCCTTTATTACCATTTATGTAACAGCTGATACTGTCGTACTAGTTCAAACAACAGAGATTAGAGCACTTTAAATAGTTGACCCTGAACAAGCTGCACTTTTAAATAGCTGTTAAAATGGTAATGCATCTACATTATATAGAAAACTGACACAGAATCAGCAAAGTCTATTTTTAATTGTTCTGTTAAGATTATACCCTGTAAATGTGCTTACCAATGAGACATTTATCTTCAGTCACTTTTTAAAAACACAAACACACTGGAGCCACCCTTTCAGCCCCTGATGCTCCTGTTGCCACTGGGCCCACTGTGGACTTGACCTGCCACATCTGTTCCAGTTGTTCCCTGTTTGTCCCTGGTACTTCTTAGTTTTCTCATGCTCCTTCCTCCTGATGGTACTTACAGCTGGGTTTTCCACATCTATCGTATTCAAGATGTTTAACGCTTTTTGTTTGTCACATGCTCATGCAGTCTGTGCAGTGAAATGCAAAGTGACTATTCCTCAGGGTTGTGCAAAAACAAGAAGACATGATAAAAAAGACCACTCTTTTAAAACAGATACATGGAAAAAAGTTACAATGTCATAAAGGGTGCAGTTGTTTGTGTGTGTTGTTATGTTATGCAATGGTGGCATGTGTGTTTTCAAGTATGTTCCCTACATGTTTAGTTCAGGTTAGTTTTATTTCTTATTTCATTAATTGACAGAAGAAGAAAAAAGCAATTCAATAAAATACAAAAAGCAAAAGTTTCCAGAGGTCTAAATGAAAGAAGAATACAATTATGTAATCTGCCCCTTTATAACAAACAATCAGTTTCTAATGAGCATTAAAAAGAAACAAACAAAATGGCTATTAAGTCTAAGAGGCCTACACAGCCACTCTCACTCATATCAGAGTTTTCTCTCAAAACAAACACCATGATATTCTTCCTTCATTTCTTCGTATTTTAATAACATGATGGTCTTAATTACGTTTTTAAATCTTGTATGTGATTTAGATTCTTTTGATTCCTCATCTAGATTGTTCCATAAATTGACCCCTTTCTCAGAAATGCAAAATTCCATTAATTTGGTCCTAAATCTGGGTTTTATGAAGGTCTCTCTTCCTTTGAAGTTCTACTTACTTCCTCTTTTTGTATATCTGTTCTGGACATTTCACTGGTGAAATTTCCTTATGAGCTTTGTACATATTTTGCAGAGTACTACAATATCTTTATATACTGTGAAATTTCAACAATTTTAACTGCAGGAATAATGGTTTTGTTGGATCTCTAAGCTTTTTTTTGACTGATTATTCTTATGGCTGTTTTCTGTAAAAGGAAAATTGACTGGATGTTTGTCTTACAGGCATTTCCCCAAACTTTAACACAGTAGGTCAGATATGGAACAATCAGAGAATTATAGAACATGTGCAATGCTTTGTTATCCATCAGATCCTTTACTTTGTATAATACAGCAATTGTTTTTGATATTTTTACTTTTACATGATTTATATGTGATATTTCCATTGATCCAGTGTGTTGTAGCGGACAGAATCTTATCTCTGCTGGTTTATTTAGTGTTTTGATAGCAATGGTATCCCCCTTTTTGCTTGGTTGGGCCAACCAAATAAATAAAAATACATCACATCCATTCATGACTGAATTATTGGTTTTACTGTTAAACAGCTGAGTAAATGCTATTTCTTTGTGAAACCGTCCAGGAGCCCACCTTTACTGCAAAATATATAAGTGAAAGAGCCCATAGGTATTTTTGAATCATCATTAAAGTGCTTTGTGTCTCTGGCAGGCACCTGCGTAGGCGAGGAGGGCCGTACAGGACAGAGGCAGCCACAGATCTGAGCCGCTGGAGGCTGACTAACGTTGAGGGCAGGCAGACGTGGAGCTATGTGGAAGATGAGGATACCCCAGACAGAGAGCAGACCATGCTGGAGGCACATTCACTGGGTTTGGACACGGTGGGCTTTTTTAAATCATTTCTGTTTTTTTATATAAGTGAAATGAGGGTCTTCTGTGTTTTAAAAGTGAAAAACACTCTTGACTATTTTTTTACCATGTGCTACTAGTTATTTGGCGTTGGCTATGTGATTCTCAGTAGACAGTTTCCAGAACAGCGTGACAGATTTAGGCTGAACAGTGGAGTATAGAGAACGTATGAATTCAGTAGGCAACTGAAAGACCTATTAGAACAATGCAGTAAAGTTTAGGATAAAATAGTGTAAAATCGGCTAAAAATGAAACTCGGATCTGGAGGATTTCTTATTACTAATTCTCTCCGCAGAGCAAGTTTGTGCATGGCTCCCCTGCTGCCCACACTGCTGTGGACGCTGCTCTTAAAGGTATGCACTTCTACAGTCACCTCCAGGCAGAGGACGGCCACTGGGCAGGGGACTACGGTGGACCTCTTTTCCTGCTCCCAGGTAAATCAAGTCATTCTCCTTCGCTGCTGACATCCGCTATGAATTCAGTCTACTGATCTTTTCAAAGCAGTTTGGTGTCTGGATGTTTTGATTCCCAGCTGGGGACAGTTGATTGTATGTCATTGCCTAAAAATGTAATCTAAAGAGAAAAGGCACCATAGCAGATAGAAATGCATGCTACCTTTAATTATATGAGATGACATAATCATGAAAATTGCTAAAGACATAGAAGAAATCAGGGGTTGTTCTCAAGTAGAGCTTTCAGTTCAGCTCCAGTGTTGTTGTTGATGCTTTTCTTAGCTTACTTTGCCTGTAATTGACTAAAGTGACAGTTTCTATTGTTATATGATAACTGAGGATTTCAAGGCATTTTTCTGGAGATGTCCTTCTGTATCTATACTTATACCTCCCAGGTCTTTTGATCACATGCCATGTGGCTAAGATCCCTCTGGCTGAGGCCTGGAGGAAGGAGATGGTGAGGTACCTGCGCTCAGTTCAGCTGCCGGATGGAGGCTGGGGTCTGTAAGTCAACAGCAACCATGTTTTGTCTTTTGACATCCATTCCTGCTATGTCATTTTTGGTTTCTAGCAGCTCTGTGGGCCCTTGTAACACAAATAGTAGACATAAGGTGTCATTCAAAAGTAGAAATATGTCTTTATTTGCAACATCTGCATGCAGCCTTTTGGTAGAAAATGACAATTCTTGGGTCAGAAACATCTGCATCTATCTGTTAATAAGCTACCTCAGAATAACTGGTGTAGTAATCACTTAAAGTTTCTGTTTAATCCACCCTGCTACAAAATTCTAACAATAGAAAATGTCTGAAAAGCACACCCTCTGTGCATTATTGATTGTGGCAGCAGTTTGAGTGTGTACTATTTTTCTGCAGACATATTGAGGATAAGTCTACCGTCTTTGGCACAGCGCTTAGCTACACCTCACTCAGGATTCTGGGAGTGGATCCTGATGACCCTGATATGGTTCGTGCCAGAAACAACCTGCACAGCAAAGGTTAGAATAAATTAAAAACACAGATCAAATGCCTCAAATAGTCACACACAGTTAGCAGTGTCCTACAACACACAGGTGTAGAAACTTACTGCCGTCCCATAATTTCCAAATGTGTGAAGCAGATTTTTAAAAATGAGAAATATGTTACTGCTTTGTGTTTAGCAAAGGTGCATTTCCTGCAACTTTAATGTGATCTTGTAACCATGTTAGGGTCATACAACAGTACACCAAAGCTCACTGTGTTTTTTGATTACAGGTGGTGCAGCTGGGATTCCCTCATGGGGTAAATTCTGGTTGGCTATTTTAAATGTCTACAGCTGGGACGGAATGAACACACTCCTGCCAGAGATGTGGTAAGTTCATCGTGTTCTCCTTTAGTCATTGGTCATGTCTTAATGATACAGGATTTCAGCTGATGCCAGGAAAACACAGTTCCATTGCATTGTTGTAAAAATGCAGTTCCTTTTTCGGATATTTAATGCTGCATTACTGTCTGGTGCACAAAGAATGCACATCAGATGTTGAAATCAGGGATATTTTCAGGTGTAGTCGCTGTTCACTCTTAACACAGAGCTATGTGAACATTTCTCCTTCTGTATATATTCAGTAGAACAGATGTATTTTTGTCTGCTGCAGGTTGTTCCCGACCTGGATGCCCGCCCACCCCTCTACTCTGTGGTGTCACTGTCGCCAGGTCTACCTCCCAATGAGCTACTGTTACGCTGTCAGATTGACTGCAGATGAAGACTCACTGGTCCTCAGCCTCAGACAGGTGCTGAAGCCACAGAGTCCCACAAGGGGGCGCAATGCTCACAGCCTGAAGTCAATGATTAACGTAGAGCGTTTGGCTGGAGTCCATCCCAGCTGACAGTGGGTCAGAAGCAGGGTGCATTCTGTTATTCACGGGGCTGACACAAAGAAACAGACAACCATGCACGCTCAGTCAAACCTACAGCCAGCGTAGACTCACCTGCAGTGTGAAGGGCACCCAGAGAAAACCCACACAGGCACAGGAAGAACATGCAAACTCTAACAGAAAGGCCTCAGCTGAGCAGCAGGTTAGAACCCAGAACCTTCCTGCTGCCTGTTTGCACTGCAGTGTAAAATTACAGAATTATTCACAACAGAAAAATGAAATGTATCATTTTGAACTTCACGCTCTGATGCTGATAAACCAACCGCTACAAGCTCCTTTGACAGTTTAGTTGCTTCTTGTCAGTTTCTACTAATCTACAAATCTCCATTGAATATACAGCTCTAGCTCGAAAATCACTTGCACTGTTACTGGGGAAAATTTCATTTGTTGTATTTCTTCATGTATTGACTTAATTATGGCTTACTTCTCAACATGTCTTTCTTTTTCTCATCAGTGTAGTAGCATCTAGTGGTGGAATTGTTCTTTATGTCTGATCCACCTTTAAACTCTGCTAGTATTGCAGCACAGTGCAGTTTCAGTTTTTTTCGTCTTCAGAGACTAACGAAATATGCTACACAAAGACACGCAGATGAACTTGTTTATCACATAGCTTTTATTGTCCAGAAAACAGAGTTCAGAGTACGAGTGCAGAATCTGGATTCACATTGCAGAGCAGTGATCTTTTTCCCAGCATACATATATTTAAAAACCTCTTCCTTCATGCTCTTCCTACAGGGATAGGATATTACCAATTGGTCAGTACTGCATTAGTTGTTGATCCTTCATTTCCTTGCCACTTTACTGTATTCGTTTCTTTAGGAATCTGAAAATCAAGACCATCACCTTCTCTTTTCTGCGACTCTGTGCACAATATGTAAACATGGAGTTCCATATCCAAACGAGTTCTGATTATATGATTAATGAGATAAATATATCATTGATGTTTGTTTATTGATTGAGGAAAATTATCCAATATTACACATCTATGGGAGGTACAATTCTGGTAACCTTTAGGATCAGCAGTTAATTTAAAGGTAGGTGCCCTGTTTCATTTAAGAAACGGTCATCTATCAAAGAGTGATCTTCACAAGATGTGGAAGTGTACCATGGCACAAATCAAGATTTCTTAGGACTTCAGGCAAAGACTAGTTTATACTCATCAGGCTGGAAACAAATTCAACATTTTTTTAAATTTAATTTTAAGTGTCTTGAATTGCAGAACAGATTATACATTTTTTTGTTCAATATGTGAAACCTGTAACTTCCTCTTTGTTCTCCAGGAGCTTTATGTTCAGGACTATGCCTCCATTAACTGGCCAGCTCAGAGGAACAATGTGGCAGCATGTGACATGTACACACCTCACAGCACACTGCTGTCTGTCGCCTACAGTAAGTGTCCTCAACATACTTTAAACAATAAACCCCCACCTACAGCTGTTTGATGATTTAAGATTATCAAACAACTGTAAATATCAGATAAAGATAACACAAGTAAACACATAATGCAGTTTTTAAATGATGATTTTAATTATTAAGGACAAAAAGACAATTCAAAGCTATGTGGCCCTCTGTGAAAAAGTAATTGCCCCTAAACCTAATAACTGGTTGGGCCACCTTCAGCAGCAACAGAAATCAAGCATTTTCTATACCTGGAAGTGAGTCTTTCACATCACTGTGGAGATATTTTGGTCAACTCTTCTTTAAAGGATTGTTTTAATTCAGCAACACTGGAGAGTTATCAAGCATGAACGGCCTTTTTAAGGTCATGCCTCAGCAGTTCAGTCAGACTCAAGTCCAGACTTTGACTAGGTCACTCCAAAACCTTCATTCATTCGTTCATTTGTGTTTTTTAAAGCCATTCAGAAGTTGCCTTGCTGGTGTGTTTTGGATCATTGTAGTGCTGCAGAACCCAAGTGCGCTTCAGCTTGAAATCACGAACTGATGGATTCTCTGGTAGAGAGCAGAATTCATGCTTCCATCAATCACAGCAATTCGTCCAGGTCCTGAAGCAGCAAAGCAGCCCCAGACCATCACACTACCACCACCATGTTTGACTGTTGCTATGATGCTTTTTCTGAAATGCTGTGTTACTTTTATGCAAGATGTAACGGGACACACACCTTCCAAAAAGTTTAACTTTCATCTCATCAGTCCGAATAATTCTCCCAAAAGTCTTAGGGGTCATTCAGATGTTTGTTTGCAAAAGTAAGATGTGCTTTTTTGTTCTTTTTGGTCGTCAATGGTTTTTTGCCTTGGAACTCTGCCATGGATCCATCCTGGGTTCCTTTGTGACCTCCTGGATGAGTCGTTGCTGTGTTCTTGGGGTAATTATGGTCAGCCGGCCACTCCTGGGAAGGTTCACCACTGTTCCGTGTGTTCTCCATTTGTGGATGATGGCTCTTAGAGTGGTTCGCTGGAGTCCTAAAGCTTTAGAAATGGCGTTGTGAGCCTTTCCCGACTGATAGATGTCAGTTACTGTATTTGTCATCTATTCTTGACCTTCTTTGGATTGTGGCATTTTGTTGCAGCTTTTTGAGATCTTACTTCATTTTGTCAGGCAGATATTGAAGTGATTTGATTGAACAGGTCTGGAGATAATCAGGCTTGGGGGTGGTCAGTGAAATTGAATTCGCTTTCCAATAAATGTGATTAGCCACATTTAATTCATGATTTAACAAGGCCGCAATTACTTTTTCGCATAGGGACAGGTAGATTTGGATAGCTTTATCCCCTTAAAGCATTAAAACATTATTGTTTTAATTTCATTTCATTTTAAAATTCATTTAAAATTGCATTTTGTGTTTACTTTGGTTATCTTTGTCTAATATTTAAATTTATTTGATGCTCTTCAACATTTAAGTGGAGGAAATATTAAAAAAAATAATTCAAGAAGAATGCTTTCTCACGGCGCTGTATCAAGCAGCAAGTAATGATGACTATCAAGAAATGTTTTATGTAGTTCTACTTTTTTATGTATTTCTAAATTTGTCTTCCAAGTTCTGTAAGTGACCATAAAAATGATGAAACCAGTGTTTTGCGCATGTGTTGCACAATAACAGACACACAACATACGTCAAATGGAAACACAACTTGAGGCAGATGTGGCGGATGTTTTTTGCAATTAAAAGAAGAAGTGCTTTTCTTCGGGATTCCCCTACAAGCTGCCCCCTGAATTACCCCACTCACCATGTGATTCTGTTCCTGTTGCCCCACAGTGGTGCTAAATGTGTACGAAGCCCACCACAGCACTGTCCTGAGAGGAAGAGCTGTCAAAGAGCTTTATGAGCACATCCAGGCCGATGACCGCTTCACTAAATGTATCAGCATTGGACCGGTAATAAATATACACAAATCAAAACCAGCAAGCACAGAATGGAGTATGAGCTATGTGTGCGTAAACCAAAACACAGAAACAAAGAAAACAATACATGAAATTAAAGAGTTAATGTAGTTTTAATGAAACTACAACCAAACTTATTTCCATGGGTTTTCAAATCATCCTGTTTAAACTGCCCCTGTTAAAGAAACACAGTGTGTGAACAAAGTATTGGGCGTTCTCCGCAGATCTCCAAGACCATCAACATGCTGGTTCGCTGGTATGTAGACGGTCCCTCCTCTCCAGCCTTTCAGGAGCACGTGTCCAGGATCCCCGACTACCTCTGGTCAGTCAGCCGCTCTCTTATTAACAAAACAAACTAAGCTTTTGGTCTGTCTCTAATCAGAATTAGGTGGTCAAGGTAAACCCTTGTGAAGCACTTGTGTTGGCTATTCCAGTTTTATAGTAAAAGAACTTATACAACTGACACGAAGTTCTCTGTGTTCCAGGTTGGGACTGGATGGGATGAAAATGCAGGTGAGAATTTATTCTCTGCTCCTTTAAGACTCTTGTTTAGGAGCTCAGTGTAAAGAATAAAAACTACTTTTTGAAATTGGAAGGAGTTTGACAAGGCACAGATAAATGGTAGAAAATAGACGGTTTTACTGAACACTACTCTGAAGACCCCTGTTTGTCCTTTTTTAACATGTCCAAATGGTAGTTTTTATATGCTGGAAGAAATCATTAATGATATAAGCAGACAACACCATGGCTGAGCATTTCATCGCTGACACTGCTTTGTCTTATCAACACTGATTCACACAGTCAGGATTTCATGCGTAACAAGAAAAGCACTCAGAGATCCTTGTGTTATTTCTGACCTTCTCTGGAAATTTCATCCAAATCCGTTAATCTGTTTTTGAGTAATATTCCGAACCGAGAGACAGACACCAATCGTCACATAACTCCACCACGTTCCTTAGCTGAGTAACAAATGGTGGGACTTTCTCTATGCATGGCGGAATTCCTCCAACATTACAATTTGCCATTAAGTACTGTAGAGCAGTTTTCTAATGTTTGAACAGAGTCGTGGGGGAGCTGGTGTGCTCAAGCTGCATCAAGTGTTTAAGGGATGTGTGGAGAAAAAAACAGGGACTTCATGAATCTACACATTCTAAAAAAGCAACATTGTAGAGATACTTCAAAGCCATTTACGTTATTTAAAGGATTATGTTCATGGGAAAAGAAAAGCTTTAAATTTGTTACTTTTATGCACAGACCTGAGTTTAGGTGTTAATCAATGACTGGAGAGGAACACTACTTAACTTTTACCTTCCAGGGACATCCTTCTAGTCTGCTTTCTGGTCTCATACTTTGTATTATCATAGAGGTTTCAGGGCAGCCACTGATTTCAGTTTTATCTCACTGAGTGATTGAACACTTTGTCCTTTTTCTTTCACACAGGGGACAAATGGATCTCAGCTCTGGGACACTTGCTTTGCTGTACAGGCTTTTCTTGAGGTAACACAAAATTTCTTAGTGTTGTAATGTGAGCAAGCAGGTACCTGTTATAAAGATCTGAAAATGACTGTAGTGCAGAGACTCAGTGAGAACATACGGTGTTTTTTTTTATCACAGCGTTTAAGCACCAGTGACAGAGCTGTTTACATTTGTGAAGTGCTCACCTAATAATAGAACAGCGTTAAGGTCTCCACAAGCGTAACTGTGTGTCTGTGTTTGTGTACACTGGGAAAAATGCCCCTCTCAAAACAAGAAAAAAACTTGTTTCAAGGACCTTTTACCTTGAAATCAGTTTTCTTGAAATAAGATATGATATTTAGAATACTGAGATGTTAAAATTAGCTGGGAGAACTTATTTTCAGCTATATTTTACCAGGATTGTTGAGCTTAGGTGTCTTAAAATAAATCAGATATGCTAAAAAAAAAACATAAGTTTTTCATTCAAAAATAGATTTTCACTTTCATGTAACCTCCTAGTTTGAGATATATTAACCCTCTTGTTGCCTTCATTCATGGGCACCAAAAAATATTGCTTCCTTGTCTGAAATTTTTTTTTTTAAATTTGCAAAAAATCCCCAAATGTCAGAAAATTTGCAAAACCTTCAGGAAGAAAATTCCAATAATTCCTTAAAAGTTTCCCTAGAAAGTTTTATTTTTAAAAAAAATACCTCAAATTTGACAAGAAAATTCTTGTAAATATTTCCAAAAAATGAGTAAGTCTTCCAAAAAAAATCCTAAAATATCTAAAGTGATTACATCTATATCAGTAAAACTTCTGATATTTTCTTTAAGCACATTCACATAAAAAAGAAAAAAAATATGTGAATGTTCTTAAAGAAACATTTTTAGCACTTCCTTTTTTCTCCAAAAAATGTTCAGAGTTTTCCCCAAAAAATTGAAAATGTGGACATCAGAAGTTTCACTGTGAAAATATACATTTTTTCCATATTTTCAAACTTTAAAACTGGTCAATTTGACCCACAGGACAACATGAAGGTTAAACTTATTTTAAGTTTTCTTGTAAAATTCAATTCAAAACAAGATAATTTCAAGATTGTTTGACTTAACAAGATATTTAAAATTGATTGTCTTTAAACAAGTCAGTATCTTGCTGAAATGTCACTTGTGAATTTATCTTAAATCAAGTGGGATGAGACATTTTGACTAAAGATAAGAGAAATAGACTTGGTAAGATTTTGAGTTTTTGCAGTGTAGCTACAGTTGCGTTGCACTGATGTGGCTTTAAGGCAGCATATACAGCCTAACCCTCACTGCGCTTATAGAGTCCCAAGGAAGCCCATGTATGATATCGCATGTCTAAATGCAAAAGAGATGTTTTTAGTACTGTGGTCGACATCAAATCCAGATTGAGATGTGTCATATAAACAGTTGTTATAAATGTGTGTGTTGGGGTCTTTCAGGCAGGAGCTCAGGATGACCCCAGACTAGCTGAGTGTCTTCGTCACGCCCATCAGTTTCTCACCATCACACAGGTAAACATGTAAACACTAACCAGTGAAAAAAACAGTAGCTTCTAAAGTTCTCATGGTCTAATACAACATTTATCTCTCAGTCAGTTTGACTGAGCTGCACAGTGAATCACCTGCAAAAGTCTGAACTTGCTCAAAAGTAAATAAACGTGTCGGTGAACACGTTTGCGATATCAGTCAGGGAATGACAAGTCCTTGTGTATTAATCCTCCATGATGTCAGTATAATTGTACTTAGTATTTATTCTCTCATGTGACCTATGACTCAGGTTTGGATGACTGAAAGTACACAAGGCTGTGATTCTTCTGTGTATCTTTATCAATTTCAACAGTCAAAAGTTCCACATTACTGAGTGCAGTGATTGACTGCAAGAGATTAAACTGCCACATTACTGAGTGCAGTGATTGACTGCAAGAGATTAAACTGTTTGTTCAGTAATTTGTTGACAGAGCGTATCATTGTGCTGCAGAAAACACTGTTTTATAGCACTTCACAGCTCAAAGGCTGGATAAGAGATTCCAAAAGATTCTTACTGTGCTGCATTGCCAGAGACGATCATTTCTGTGATGCTGATCACAATCTGTGGCCTGACAGATGACAGCATTCTGTCTCAGGGCTGTTTCCAATGTTTACATCTTTAGTTATGTCTTTTGTGCTCCCTAAGGTTTTCATCGTGTTTTATTGTGTTTTTTAAAAATAATTTATCTTGATCTTATTTATTCATTATTTATTTTATCTTCGCTTTTTCCTCATCCTTGCTGCTATATTGGTGAATGGCGGAACACTCAGTACTTTTTTGTCTTGTCACTTGATCAAGTACCTGCCTGTCAGGTTCAGTGTGTGTTTTGTAATGGGATGCCAAATGCAATCATTTTTTTTCCGCAAAATAAATCTATCCACGGACATAAATAAAGCAATCTTGAATCTTGACCCTTGCATGTCAAGACACATTTAAGTAAATCTAATCCAAATGTGTAGGAAATGACCTATAATTGGGGAATTTAACTGTTAAGCAAATAATTAATCTAATATATTTTGATCATCATCACATAAGCAGTTGATAATGTAGGAAACCACAGACAGTTGTGTATGTTAATTTGCATGAATGAGCCAAAACATTTACAATTAGTGCAAAAGAAAGAGAAATTGCTTTTAAAATAAATAGAGGGGACTGAACGATGTGGAGATTGGACAGGTAGTTTGGAAAATTTCTGTTCTGTTTGTGGCACTAGTAAAGGCATTCAGGTGTGCCAAAGATCAAAATTATGTAAAATTATTTTACTGTACTTTCATACAAGTGAGTTCTGATGCATACCTAGTTTGGCTGCTCTTCCAGATACCTGAGAATCCTCCTGAATACCAGAAGTACTACAGACAGATGAACAAGGTAACACTAATATCACACAACATTTTACTTGCTATTTTTGATTTAAAAAGACTGTTATACTTTCTAAGTAAAATAAGACCCCTGAGAAGATGCCTTTTATGCCTGTTTGTGTGTATAGCACGTGCTCTCCATATCTCTGTGTGTATCTTTGTCAGGGCGGCTTCCCCTTCAGCACTCGTGACTGTGGTTGGATCGTGGCTGACTGCACAGCTGAGGGCCTGAAGTCGGTGATGCTGCTGCAGGAGCTCTGCCCCTCCATCAGCCAGCTTGTCTCCTCTGAGCGTCTGTATGATGCTGTCAACGTAGTGAGTTTGGAGAGTCTTATTTTTTAATGTAGCGTATATTTAAGTAGGTTGGTCCCACTGAGATCAGAGATCTCCTTTACAAAGGAGTCTGGCCAAAAGGACAGCAGCATAGTCACATTAAAACAATAAACAGCAGATAAAATCAATACCATTAAAACCTGCTCACATATGACACTTGCACACAGACAAAGTAGACTGTAATGATTTCACCAGAGCTTTAAACTCATTCAGTGTAACAAGGGATTGAAGCTGAAATTGTAATTTATTCCAGGCATTAGGTGCAGAAAATCTAAATGCTTTCTTGCCCAGTTCTGATCTTACTTTGGGGACGACAAATTGCAGAGTATTCATAGACTGGAAATTGTGACTTCCATGTTTCCTTGCTTAAAGACAAGACAAATAGGAAGGAATAACACCAAGAATGGTTCTGTAAATAAACACATACCAATGACTGAGATGTTGGGCATTCAAGATGTCCAGTTAGTATGAACTCTAGTGTTTTCAGTGTTTGGTAATGCAAGTTCAGAAATGCATCTCATTGTTTCACCTTCAGATCTGGGATGTGACAGTTTGATCCCATTGCTGGTTGTAGTCTGTAGAGAAAGAGATTTATTGAGTGAGATTGTCACAAACACAGATTATACCTAGTACAGTGAAAAGTGTGAATATCTGAAAATGTGCCGCTTTATTAGAAGCTAACTACGAGGCCTTGCAACACTGCCACATTCAAGACTGCAGTCCAAACTGAAACTTTAGTCCGTCTTGTACACAGTTTGGCTTTCTCACCATCCGTCTGTCCTCCTTTTGTAGCTGCTCAGCATGAGAAACACAGACGGTGGATTCGCCACATATGAAACTAAGAGAGGAGGGAAACTCCTGGAGCTGCTTAATCCCTCTGAGGTGTTTGGTAAGTCTGTTGCCAACACTATGCTCATTACCCATTTCATGCTCTTTACTGTAAGATATGTTCAGGCCTAAAACAATAATTCATCATTTTTATTGCACAAATTGTTGGAGATAAAAATCAAAAGGTTGTGGTATATAAAGGCTCTGCATTGATTTCTTGGTATCACAAATGTTTATTTCAAACATTCCCGAGTTCCAAACAGAAGAACTCGGGTCAGTGCTGAGCAGCACTAAAGCTGCCCGGACTGTCTCAGTGACTCAGTCTGCAAATATGTGGACATGAAACAAGGAAACAAAGGACCAAATATAATCATGACATTTCCGTCTCGGTTCAACATGTACAGACTGGACAACCTTGTTCCATTGGGCTCAGTGTATGTGGCAATATTACGATATTAAAGGACAAAAAGTCAACACTGTTGTGTCGCTGTGGGAAAGAGGATGTAGGATGTGTTTTGAAATGCATGTTTTTGGTATTGCTGCATTATTTCTCTGTTTTGTTTCCTTCGTTACACACTCACACACAAACAGGTGACATCATGATAGATTATACCTACGTGGAGTGTACTTCAGCAGTAATGCAGGCTCTGAGGCACTTCCAGAAGGCCTACCCCGATCACCGACCTGAGGAGATGAGGTATACTGCATGGCACATGCATTTGTTTGGAGGTGTTTTACCTGAAGTGATTGAATCGCACAGATACGCCTGACAAATGTGAAGGAAGTACTGATACTTGTGCCAGCCCTGATAAAACTAAAAATGGCTGCATGTAGTAAAAATCTTTGAGCACACATTTCTGTATTTATGAAAACAATTTCTCAGTTCTTGTTGAAGTTTAGGAGGAAACTCTGGAGGGAAAAAGACAATGGCTGTAAACCAGTTCACTGTTCCTTCTGCAGGTCAGTTCTGAGAGAAGGACTGGAGTACTGCAGGAGGGTGCAGAGGCCTGACGGATCCTGGGAAGGGTGAGCCTTTGCTTTTAATGCCTGATAAACTGTGTGAGCCACAGGTCATGCTCAGTGTTGTCCTGCCTTTGCCTCAGATCCTGGGGAGTGTGCTTCACATACGGAATATGGTTTGGCCTTGAAGCCTTTGCCTGCATGGGTCACGTCTACAAGAATGAGTAAGAGTTCCAGACACTGAGCACAAACTACCGTTCACTGAAATTTTATACATGGCTGAACAAAGACCAACTTTAACCCTTAGGTGCATGAGTGATTGGACTCTACACTCGTCCCCCGTATAATGACCCGTATGAAAATCAGTGTGTTTTTATTTTATTTTGAATAATCATTTCTATTATTGTTTGTATCATATTTTTATCCACACAAGAATGATTTCATGTTTGAAATATGTTTGTTTTTCACTTTATAACACATTTTGAAAATTGAAAAAGAAGAATATTATACAGAAAAGCAAAAGAAGAATATAAACATTTGTTTTCTTCACATTTTTCCACTCTTTTCCTCCAGCTGTTGCTACTCCATCCTTCCAAGTTTGTGCACTGCTTCACTTCTTGTGTGATATTATCAGTGATAAAGAGCTTAATTCAAATATTACACTTTATTTAGAAGTATACAAGGCAACTTTAAAATTTAAATGGAATGATATCAAAAACATGTTCTTTGAGGAATAGCTGGAAAATGAAATCATAAAGATATTGACCGCACCGGGTCATGTTTGACCCACTTATGCATCTAAGGGTTAACAACATTGCGTGTAGATCTGGTGCTCCTGAGCAACATAGGATGTTTGTGAACTCTTAACCTACATACCAAAAAGCAACGTTTTGTTCTTTGTGAGCAGAGCTGTGTGTGAAGAGGTGCAGAAAGCCTGTCAGTTCCTGCTGGACCGGCAGATGTCAGATGGAGGGTGGGGAGAGGACTTTGAGTCTTGTGAGCAGCGGTGCTACATCCAAAGCAGCACAGCTCAGATCCACAACACCTCCTGGGCTTTGCTTGGGCTCATGGCTGCCAGGTGAGGCATCACTCAGTTTGTTATGACGTGCATTCAGACATCTCTGGAGGAAATTGTGTTGTGATTTTCTGTTGGGTGTGTTTTGGTTTCACTCAGAATGAAGATTCCCAATGATTCTAGCATTGGCTTCACTTATTTATTCATTTAATATACACTACTGTTCAAAAGTTTGGTGTCACTTAGAACTGTCCTTATGGAAGAAAAGCATTTTTTTCAATGAAGATAGCATTAAATTAGTCATAAATACAGTCCAGACATTGTTAATGAGGTAAATGACTATTATAGCTGGAAATGACTGATTTTTAATGGAATATCTCCATAGGGGTACAGAGGAACATTTCCAACAACCATCACTCCTGTGTTCTAATGCTACATTGTGTTAACTAATGGTGTTGAAAGGCTAATTGATGATTCGAAAACCCTTGTGCAATTATGTTGGCACATGAATAAAAGTGTGAGTTTTGAAGGAAAATATGAAATTGTCTGGGTGACTCCAAACTTTTGAATGATAGTGTTTGCATTTTTATTTTGTTAATTTGCTGCTGGCTTTGATTGCATCCATGCTGTGTTGTATAGTGCCTCTGTACAGTTCATTCACTGATAGAACTATCAGGAAATGATAATGAAATTGAATCTATTCAAAATGACTCTGCCTAATACAAACAAAATTCATTTATTCCATTCCAACCAAATGTTCTATGAATAACCAGGCATCCCGACAAACGGTCAATTGAAAGAGGAGTACAGCTGCTGATTGAGAAGCAGCTGCCCAATGGAGACTGGCCACAGGTATATCTCTCTGCTTTGCATGTATTTTAATATTCACTTATCATACACTCAGATTATACCATACTCTGTCATAAATATAGCTGATACAATATTACCAGGTTTAGGTTGATCCAATGATGATATGAAGTGCAATGGGAGCTTGAATGTGTGATTTTCTGCCTTTCCAGGAGAATATTTCAGGTGTGTTTAACAAGAGCTGTGCTATCAGCTACACCTCCTACAGAAATGTCTTCCCAGTCTGGACCCTTGGCCGCTTCTCAACTCTCTACCCCAGCAGTTCACTGGCTGGAAAGGTCAAACTGTGAAAATGACGACAGAAAACAGAAATTCAGTGGAAAGTGTATTCTTGTATGGGCTGCATCTGAACTGACATAGTAATGATTTCAGCTGTGTTTCCAGCTTTGAATCTATCAGATAAAGTAGCACGTTTCATTCCTTGAATTACTTTCTGTGTTGACATTCCAGCACAGCCCATCATCCAGAGCTGTTGCTTAAACATATCTGATAATCTGCTGCTCAGTGCGCTCTGGTTTTTAAAATGTTCAAACAGTGTCATGTCCATGTTGCCTTCTATCCTTGTAATTTCATTTCAGAATAAATACTTTTCTATGGTGTTATTTAACCCGAGTGAATCTCAAGTTAATTTACTTTCTGTCCTATTTCATTTTTTCTGCTTAGGTAAAAAAAAAATCTTAAATAAAGACTACATTTGTAAGTAAAATAATTCTATGTAGAAAAGGATTTCCTCATCAGACATAATACTGATCAATCAGTTCTTAACAATGTGAAATGGGAACATGCAGCCTGACCATCAGAGCTGACACTGACTGTGTGGATTATCTCTGAAGCACCCACTACATGGAGAGTGATGGCTCATGATATTTTAACCTTTATGTGCAGTGAGAATGTTGGCGAAGCAGATTGCACGTTCTTCAGCAACGCCCTGCACCATCTGATAAAGTACATAGCAACAGTTTTTGGTAATAATTCAACCGTTAACTTCAACATTGCTTTAGGCTTCAGGCCAGCAGCTGCAAGAGGAGAAGAAGTACAGCATTCAAACATGCAGTCTTTCAGCCACGACTCAGTTTCTGTAACTCTACAGTGAATTTGTACAGTGCTTATAAAAAGTCTTCACCCCCTTAGGTGAGTGATTAATGTTCAACTTAATTAGGCTTTTTGATGTCAAGGTGAAAACAGATTTCTGTATATTGAAGACCAGCCCCACCATGACTCATTAGGGTCATGGGGGAGCTGGAGTCTATCCCAGCTAACTTGGGGTGAAGGCAGGAGACACCCTGGACAGATCACCAGTCTATCACAGGGCTACATATACAGACAAACAATCGCACTCACATTCACACCTACGGACAATTTAGAGTCATCAGTTAACCTCAGCATATTTTTGGACTGTGGGAAGAAGCCAGAGTACCCAGAGAAAACCCACACATGCACAGGGAGAACATGCAAACTCCATGCAGAAAGATCCAGGGAAGGCTGGGACACCAACTGGGGATCTTGTAGCTTCAAGGCAAAAGTTCTAACCACTGTGCAGCCCGCTTTGCAATCATTGTAATTTGCAATTTTGACATGAATGAAAGCATGTTGTAAGAATTTACAAAAAAAAAGTAAATTAATGTCAAAACAGCCAAATGAAGTTGATTATGGTTCACTGTTAAAAAGCAATAAAAAGAGAAAAAGCTTCCAAAGGAGGAATGTTTTTAATATGCACAGCACTCGGTGACCTCTGTCTTTTCAGATTAATTATCGTAATTAGTCACACTGTAAACACCTATGATATGCTAAACTTGGCACAGTACATGAGGCCGGGCTCTCTGTCGTTCATTAAGTCCAGGTGTTTTCAAAACTTCATGACACGCCTGATTTTTTTTTTTTTTTTAATTTTACAGAAAGGTGTGGTCTTCTGGAATGTTTTGTCAGATAAAATGTGTGTGGGTCTGTATGACAACGCTCCACAAATAAGGTAACTGAAGAGCAGCAGCATGCTTTGGGTCTTTTTGGTCACAGCAGTGATAAAAGACTGTGATTGAGTACAAACATAAAAGTCAATGCTATGCAACTGGTTTAACCTGTGCTTTCTATTGTGTGCTGTTTGTTCCAAATCTGAAGCATGACAAGATGCTGATAAGAAAGCTGCTCCCTCATCTCTGTGTAACCTACTGTTAACAGAGTGACACCCAAACTCTCTGCATGGAAAGAATTACAGATTCTCTCCTGCCATTGTAAGGCTGGAATTTGGAGGTACACACGTTTCTGCACAACACTTTATCAGCTTAATATATCATTCAGTACTTTGACAAATAATACTCAAAGTTTGTTTAATTTATCAGTCTCATAAAAAAATCTTAATATCAGGTGCGACTGCTCTTTAAACAGCATCTGAAAAATGGACTTTTTATAGGTACTGTGTGTATATATTTATATATGTGTGTGTCTGTGCGTGTATGTGTGAGTGTTTAATGCCAAACATATCATAAATAACTGTAAGAATGCAGAATTGTTCATTAACAATATGGAAATATAAGCCTTATTGGCATTTCCAAGCACTGTGAAGAATTTACCAGTGCTTTAAAACTCTGCCTGCACATTTAGGCATGTTATTGCATAGGAGACTAAATCTGGGACCGATCACATCGTCACATACTGTGGTGTAATTGCGAAATGGATAAGAATCTGAAGTGAAAACAACTTTTCTAGAGTATACAGTGTATACACCTGTCAGCTGCAACAATAAAGCTGGGAAGTTTTATTGTTGCAGGAAGTGACTGGGAAGTGACCAACATTTATCATCTTGTTACAGTGCAATGTTTTGCTGGCAAACTCGGTGTCCCCATATTTATATAGATTTTACTTTTACAGGTGCAACACCTAAACATTGGTACAGACAAAAGGACACAACCCACACCAACAGTACATCCTCACAGCAGCGGCCTCCCCCAGCAATACCATGTGGCATATGACAAAGAGCCCAAGTTGTTGACCTAGCTTTCAAACTCTCTTGTTCCCAATCCAACTAAGCATCTAAAGGATGCAGTGGAACACACCTTTTGCTTTTTGGACTATTTCTTTGCACAAACCAGTCCAGGTTGCTTGATTTACAAACACAGGTCCAAACTGAATGGAAAAGAGAGTTGAGGGTGCTCAAACTAAAAGTCTGTCTTCGATGTTCAGAAGACAAAATACAGGTATTGTTTCCTGATAGCATCACACTGGTTGCCTGTGTGGAAAATATGTCAACAAACAGGTATGCTGTGCAGAGGACTGAAAGACTAACTCATCAAACCTTAGCTTATATGATATGTGTGTTCATGTCATTATTATGAGTTTTAAAAACAACATGCAATGCATGATGCATTGGAATGCAGTGTTATCAGTGTGTAGATGGTGTCTGATAGACATTATGCACACTGGTGGTGCATAGACTCTCTGATGACACTTGAAGCTCAGCCCCCGATGATGTGGAGAGGACAGCTTCGGTTGAGGTGTGGCTGTTTATAAAGAGAGCAGCAGTTGAAAACGGCATCTGTGGATCAGCTCACCGCCACACAGTAAGTTCAACTCCAAAACTTTCCTGCAAGTTCCAGGTAACTTTCAAATATAGAAAACAAGATGCAGAAGCTGATTGTAATTTTTGTGCAGTTTTGATATGTTGTACATTTTCAATATGTCTTACAGATGCATGTCTGATTTTTCTGCACTCACAGGGGATCTGTGTGGATTCTTAAATCTCAGGGTTTAAATTTTTAAAATGGATCAATGCGGTAAATAACTCTGTTGCTTTAATTTACTGTTTCCAAATTTATTTAATTGTTAGACATTTCAATCTCCTGAATAATAATTGATGTCTGCTTCCATCAGGAGGAGGACATGGCCATGGCCACGGCCACGGCCATCATGGTCACGGTCATGGCCATCACGGTCATGGTCATCATGGTCACGGTCATGGCCATCACGGTCACGGTCATGGCCATCACGGTCACGGTCATGGCCATCACGGTCACGGTCATGGACATGGTGGTTGCCATAGTCATGGACAGGGATACGGAAATGGACATGGTGGTTGCTGTGGACAGGGGGAGAGGTGGAGACGCAGACACAAGCGTGGGCACAAGCATCGCAAATGTCACAAGAAGGGGAAGGACTGTCACGGGGTGAGGGTCAACAGTGCAGTGGTTCAATGTTCAGCTCACTCAGCAGAATGTAGATTTTGCCCAGAAATAAGTGAAGCTTACTTATAAATAATAACCACAACATTATGTGACTGCTGATTTTGAAGGTTATTAAATAAAGGAGCAGGTCACACACATTCAGCGGTTGTGGGTTCATTGCCTTGTTGAAAGGTGTGTGTGTGTGTGTGTTTTTTTTTGTTGTTTTTTTACAACTGTCATAAAGGAGAAGCAAACGCTAACTGTCATGCTGCTAAAATAACTGTTTAGACACAAAATCATTTCAACCACCAAGCCAAAATTGAAGAATAAATCAAAACCCCAAAGAGACATCTGTTTATCGCTCTGGGGTCTACTTTAAATTTAGGAGTGTAAAAATAGATTTGGTAGTGATGAAGTTGTCTCCTGAGTATTCCAGTGATCAGATAACATCTGTCTCTTGTGTCCATCCCTCCTACAGTCCTCCAGCAGCTCCTGCAGCAGTAGTGACTCTGATTAGATGGAGATTTCTGGATGAAGCAAGGAACTACCTGGAAACCCTCCTCATATTGCTCTATACAATAATCTGTTGGTTTTGCAATCCATTGTTTGGTTATATACTGCTTTTTAAGTAGACTGCATCTGTATTGGCCTTAGAAATGTAAACAAGCTTTTGTTAAAACATTTTGACACATGAGCTTCCACTGGTTGTGTAGCCTTGTTTTGCATTCTGATGTAATAAATTCTGACATTAAAACTAAAATGGATGGATTCTGTTTATTTTCTCAGTTCTGCTTTTTTGCTTTTCATAACTTCTGTTTATAATTATTATGTGATTATGGTAGCTTTCAAATTTTTCTCCTGGAGGTTTTGTCTTTTTTTCATCCAGTGGAAAATCGCAGCTGAGTGAAGGGCTGTTGCACTGCTGTCCGTATAGTGCCAATCTCAAGAAAGCCACTGAATGGCGCCAGAGTTTCGAGTCCTTCAAACAGTGGTTTTCGAAGTGGATGTAACTAAAACAGCATATGATGCCCTTGATCGTGTTTTTCAAGTGTTATTTTTAACAGTTATAAAACTGGAAATGTAAGATTTGCAATATGAGTTAGCTGGTTTTCTTGTCAGTGTTGCTTATCTGGTGCCTTGTGGAGACACTTCACAAAAACTGTTGGGAGATCAGGTCCGGCCCCTGATGGCGAGTGTTGGATTTCAAGCTCTAGGTGTGGCTTCATATAAAGGCAGAGCCAGCTGCCTGCTGCATCTGTAGATCTACTCTTCAAAACACAGTAAGTTTATGAGCAGCTATCTAGGAATGATTACCAGAAAGTATGTGCATACATGCATGTCTGTGAGTGTGAGTGTGTGTGTGTGTGTGTGTGTGCTTGTAAAATAGTGCTATGGTGACATAGAACTGCTTACACAGCAACATGGTGTGGACTCATCTTCCTTTTAGGGACTAAACACAACATGTATGACATTTAGGTAGTGAGAAATAGCAGTTTTTTCTTTACAGTCATATGAGACTTGACTTTGTAATATCACAAACTGTGTGCTGCAGTACCTCCAATCTGCACTGCAAAATGTTACTTAAAGTAACATTTATTGATTGGTGCTGCTTTCTGTCTCACTGTATAGTATTGTAACTGTGACAGAATACAATTTACTTTCTCGTGTTAAGAGTTACTTTGTGTTCATTAGGCTCTTTCACATTCAGGGTTTGGATCTAAAATTTTGAAATGTCTGGCCCAGGCAGAGGTAAGTGAATCATTTGCTCTAACTGTCTTTTGCTCTGTCACATGTCTACTTGGGCCTTATCGTTTCTGTCAAACTTTCATCTTTGAAATTTAAGCAGTGAAATCTGACATTTACCTTATATAAGTTAAATGTAGAAGTAATGACCACACCTGTTTTGTTTGGTCAGATTACCAGTGGTCCCCAGGCTGTCCTCCTCCGCCGGGCCCAGGACCACGTCCCCCATCACCTGGTCCACCATGTCAGCCCTACCCTCCTCCATGTGGTCCACCAAGACCACGTCCCTCATCACCTGGTCCACCATGTCAGCCCTACCCTCCTCCATGTGGTCCGCCAGGGCCACGTCCCCCACCACCTGGACCAGGGCCATGTCCCCCACCACCTGGACCACCATGGCAGCCTCCATGTGGTCCACCAGGGCCAGGACCACGTCCTCCACCACCTGGCCCAGGACCACGTCCCCCACCACCTGGACCACCATGGCAGCCTCCATGTGGTCCACCAGGACCAGGACCACGTCCTCCACCACCTGGACCACCATGTCAGCCCTACCCTCCTCCATGTGGTCCACCAGGACCAGGTCCACGTCCTCCATCCCCTGGCCCAGGACCACGTCCCCCACCACCTGGACCACCATGTCAGCCCTACCCTCCTCCATGTGGTCCACCAGGACCAGGTCCACGTCCTCCATCCCCTGGCCCAGGACCACGTCCCCCACCACCTGGACCACCATGTCAGCCCTACCCTCCTCCATGTGGTCCACCAGGACCAGGTCCACGTCCTCCATCCCCTGGCCCACCAGGCCAACCCTACCCTCCTCCATGTGGTCCACCTATATGCCCTCCTGTATACCCACCTTATGAAGAACCAGGGCCAGTAGTACGTCCTCCATCCCCTGGCCCACCCTGCCAACCCTGTCCTCCTCCAAGTGGTCCACCTGTATGTCCTCCCGTAAACCCACCTTATGGAGGACCAGGGCCAGTAGTACGTCCTCCATCCCCTGGTCATGGGCATCATGGACATGGACACGGTCATGGGCATCATGGTCATGGGCACGGGCATCATGGACACGGTCATGGGCATCATGGTCATGGACACGGGCATCATGCACACGGTCATGGGCATCATGGTCATGGACACGGGCATCATGGACACGGTCATGGCCATGGTCATGGGGTAAGATCCAGTTGTTTTGTTTAATAACAAAGAGTAGAAACTACGAAGTCACTATTTTGTAAATTTTCTTCGTAACAAATCTGCCATGTAATGTGAAGGGATTTCTCATAGTTAACTCAGCAGCTCCCCTCAGCTCTACAGAGCATTTTAATGTCTTTTAGCTCATTGTTTTGGTTTCCCCACCTGCTGCTTTACTGTTTTTTTTCAGCCCCATAACTGCTGTTTATTACATGCTTATTTTAAGTGAAAAAAAATCTCTAAAGAAACTGCTTTGCATCCTGTAAAGTTAAAAGCAAGCCAGCCCCCTGAAGGTGGTGGTGACCAAAAAGTGAACTAAAAGACAGAAAATATTTGACTTAGATTCCTCAGCTAATTAGAAATATGAATCAAAATAATGTTACTCCATATTTGCTAGATGTGTGATTTAAATTTGTTTGAGGCATGTTTCCAAAAGATAATCTGTATATATTTCAACAATGAATTCACATAATAACTTTTTGTAATTGACTGGCATCAAGACTTCATGGCATGACGATATTTGTCTTTGCTGCAGTCTTCCAGCAGCTCCTGCAGCAGCGACTCGGACTAGATGAAGATTTCTGGATGTGAAGAGACAAGTTGCCACCTGGAAACCTTTTTCCTCGTAGTTACAAAAGTAGTGACAGTTACTTCAGCCATCTGTGCTTTAAAACAGGAGTGCTTCTTGTTTCGCACTATCAGGATTTAAATCAAAAACTTTTTTTTTTTTTTTTACAAAGTATTAAAGCAACAAAGTTTAATGCAGCAATAGATCTACATGTACCGTTTATCATTTATGCAATTGTAGTTGCTTTTGCTTTTTAAGAAATGACTTTACCAGCAGTTGCATGGTGTATGCAAGTTATAGGCTTGTTGTTAACTGTGACTGCATTAGATGATAAGCATAACTTCTCTGTTACTTCATAAAAATGCTAACTGTTCATGATTAAATGAATATCCACAATTTTGCTTCTTTATTCTCTGTCTCATTTGACCTCTGTTGTTTCTTATTGCTTTGCCTGCCTTATCTACCATAGTTAGATTATCATTATTTGCACAGGGAAGGTTGAATTAAGACCTTTGTTCAACAGTGTTTCCACTAAAAGTAACACACCCTGCAGCAACAGCCATTTACTTGAATCCACTTTTTTATCACCTGCACATGTTTATTTATGACATTTGTCATAATGCCATTACATTGTTGCTCTATCTGTTATAGATACAGACATGTTTTCACCTCTACACTAATCCCAGCATATGGTATTGGTGCATCTGATTTCCAGAGGCTTTGATGCAGTGTACAGTACAGTGCAGTCAATGTGATGTATGTCCTGCTTAGACTTGCAAATATTTAGTTTTCTTCATTAAGTCATTCTGTTAATGGGGGATGTCCTGCATGAAAAAATCCTACTTAAGTAAAAGTAACATAAGTATTAGCAATTGGAAAGTATTACAGTAAAAGTACTGGTTTGGTCTCTCTAATTGATATGTTATTATATCTGACATCATCAGTGTGTCAGCAGCATGTTACTGTTGTAGCTGCTCCAGGCTGAACTACTTCACATCCAGTTTTATGTTTTATGTTTTATGTACAGGCACGGCAGACGGATCTGGCTGGGCTTCACACACAAGTAATGATCCACAAATCAGTTTTCACCTTTTGGACTTTTTCATTTTGATCTTTGGATAGGTGGAATGAAATCTTTCGTGAAGTTACACAATGTGTCGCAGCTGTTAACTACTTATAGACATATGAAATGTGAGTTCAGCTACACATTGCTTTTTGTAAGAAGCCAGAAACACTGTAAATCACTGGTTTAATCCGCAATCATGTGTTGCATTTTAAAAGCCTTTACCTTTTAATCTTCAGCTTAACAGTAACTAGTTACCAAAGCAGTCAGAGAAATGTAGTGGAGTAGAAAATACAATATTCATCTCTAAACTGTCTTCAAATTAGTAGGTAAAATTCCTCTCTGGTTATTGCTTAAAGCCTTAAAAACTATTTTCCTGTGTGTCAAAGTTAGATATTTAGAAGGTTTTATTTGTTTGAAGCTCCACCTCCCTGTACATCCATTCCTCCCCACTTATTGCAGTGCCAGGACACCAGCTCACCTGATAATCTGTTCCAACACTGTAAAACTACTCAACAGTAGCTCAGCCATACATGTTTAAAGTGGAAGCTGATTCTGAAAAAGATAGAGAAAGCTTCACTCTGTAAGTTAACAGGTTTAGCTTCTTTATTTGCTTTGTTTAAAAGCCTGGAAGTCTGAATCTGTGTTTTTGAGACTGTCATCAGTACCCAGCAGTTTCAAGGTGGAAATACTCAGCTATGGTGTTCCCTGTCACTTTCATTCATGATATGTTTGTCTTCCAGCACACAAAAATACCCTATGAAAATGTTAGGAAGATAAACACTCTGAAAGTACAAGTAAAGGGGTCTTAAAGTACACTACTTGAGTAAATTGACTTACTTGCCGTCCATGCAGCTGGTCGACTCTCCCAGCAGTGACTAAAGACCCCAGCTATTCAAGTGTTTCAATAACTATGAAGCTGCAAATCTTTAAGGCCTAAGTGCAAGTAGAAAAGGGAGTGTAGGTAATGTTTATCAGTCTTATCACATAGCGTTCTCTAGAGGAATGGAAAAACTCTATAAAATACTGGTAACAGTAAGTAAATACAGCAATTTCTCAAAGTTGGCAAGTGGGTGGGTGTATCCATGTAAACACTGAGTATGGTCCACACTGGCCCTATGTTAATGATTAGAGACACACACGCCCGATTTGGTCATAAAGCAAAAATGTGCTGATGGGAGTTCAGGCACTGCCCCTTCTTCAGGTCTGAGGTGCTGCTGCATATAAAAAGCACCAGCAGGTGACGGCTGCGTCTGCAGGTCTGATCTCCAGCAGGCAGAGAGTTCAGAATGTACGGACACAACCAAGGTAAATACAGCGTCCATTGCACAATCTACATTCTAGAGCTGATCATCACTTTTATGAGTATTAACTTATGTCTGATTCCTCTCTTCTCCTTTTATTTAGGAAACCCGTATCCCCCTGGTTACCCCAACCATCCTCAGGAGATGCCGGGAGGATATCCTAACTGTCCTCCAGGCGCTGTCCCACCACCTCACGGCCCTCCTCACGGCCCTCCTCACGGCCCTCCTCATGGCCCTCCTCATGGCCCTCCTCATCCCCATGGCCCACATGGAGGCTATCCTGGGCATGGACCCGGACCTGGTTATGGACCTGGACCTGGTTATGGACCTGGACCTGGTTATGGACCTGAACCTGGACCTGGTTTTGGACCTGGGCCTGGTTATGGGCCTGGACCTGGTTATGGTCAAGGCCACGGACATGACCATGGACATGGACATGGACATGGACACGGACACGAACATGGACACGAACACGGACATGGGCACAAGGACAAGCACAAGCACAAGCATGGTCACAAGCATGACAAATCTCACAAGAAAGGAAACAAGAGCCATGGGGTAAGACTATTTTCACAGAATGCCAGATTTCCTGCAAATCTAAACTGTGTCATATATAACATGGAAAAGTTCTACTCCACAACCAAACCTGACTTACAAATTACAGAAAATCAAAGAAATGCTGTATTTTTCATCCAATGCTAGCAAAACTTTCATGCAACCCTGAAAAGGCCTCAATTTTATTTCTTTAGATTAAGTGTAGATAAATCATTTTAATTTAAGCTTTACATCAGGTTTGTAGACAGCTAAAGTGATTAATTGATTTGTTTTGTCTGTTGCATTTGTCCTTGTTGCAGTCCTCCAGCAGCTCCAGCAGCGACTCTGATTAGATGAAAGTTCTTGGAAGTGAGAGAGAGCTGAAACCTAGAAATCTTCATCCTCCTATCATATCGTCACCCCCCTGCCGACAGCTTCTTCATGTATAAGCTTAAAAATACATTGTGTCAATCTAAACCAACCTAACAAAAACCATCTGGATTTATCTTTTAAAAATGTTGATTGTAGAAATGTGTATTTAGCTTTAATATTTTAATTTTGTCATCTGAATCTATAGTTATTGTTAAATGAACAACATTTTGAATATCATTGATGGTCACTGTGACTTTCTAATGTGCAACATGCATAAACTTTGGTCTGAGACACATTACAGACATTGCATTCATGACTGTGTTTGTAACAAAAAAATAAAAGATTTCTTAGTACAATGACAACACAGTGACTTTCTTTTGTATTTTCTTTTGTATTTCTATTTCCTGATGCACATGTTTGTTATATGACCAGAACATGCTTTTTATTACCTGGGCAGGATACACTAAGCACATTTGCTCAGCCACACCCTGGTCACACTGTTGGTCACACCCATGATTGCCTTTGCTGTCATGGTAATGTCATTTAGATAGGCTGTGCAGTAAATCACTGATATCCAGTGATATCCAGCTTTTCACATAACACTGGTCTTTGGGGAACACCATGTCTTGTTTTTGTATTTACAAAATTAATTAAAACTTGCATAGTGTAATATTTGTAGTCAGTAGTCAAGATATATTCGGATCTTTTACTTGAGTAAAAGCACAGAAATGTTGGTACAATTAAAAACATGAGCCTCGCTAGTGCCAGTGCTTGCTACGCTGTGACAGTAGGGGACAGTGTGGCACAAACACACCGCGGAGCGACTCTCACTCTACGGTCAGTACGCCCATCAGTACGTCATCATCACCCACCAATCAGCGTCGGCTTTCCATCTCTTCCAGGAAGTAACCGTGCAAAGTTTAGAGGAGAGACAGAGACAAGCAGGCTGTAGCTCAGAGTTCAGATACTCTAGGGTATACACGGTACCAGTCAGAAATAATAATGTCCTTAACAGTTCTGACCTCCGCTTACAGGTATGTGGCCACGTTTATATCCCAAAATATGCACTGTAGCTCCGTGTGTTTCTCCTGACATCACTGGTAAATCAAGGTAGAAGTGAGGCTTGCTCATGTCAGACACGCTGTGTTCGAGTTGTAGACGTTTGTACATCTTTACCTGACACAGCAGATAAAGTATAGCTGAAGTGAAATTAGCGTTTGGTGACTCGGCGCCATTAAAAATCAATATGAACAGAATAAAATCAGCTCAGCCAAATGCAGGTGTCTGTGATTCTAATGAATTAATGATACCTGAGTTTTCCTGCTGACAGGTGAACATGTCTGCTGGTTTAAAAATAAAAAAAGTCTCTTACAACTGTTAATGCCACAGCAGAAAAACAGAAACGGTTCAGTTTCTATAACTTGAAAAGCTTATTGATAAAACAAGATATTGCTACATTATTGCCTAAAAACATAACTTTATAACAAGAAATGTTTCTTTCAGGAAATGTTTCTTGTGATTACCGTAGACCATTTATCATGCTGTGTTGATATGATCGACCATGTTGTAAGAATGAGAATGGATATTTCATTCACCGTTTGATTAATCTCTGCTTCATGATTGTGTTGAGACATGGTGAGATTCTACTGTCAGGCATTAAGGATGGTATTATGATAAGTCATTATTATTATTATTAGGTAAACTGGTGATTCTAAATTGTATGTGTGACTCTAAGTCAGCTGGGATAGGCTCCCACAGCCTCTCCACAACCCTACAGAGGATAAAGCATGTATAAAAGATGGATGGATGCATTCAGTGAGCATTATGCGCCCCTCCAGCTGATCGGTGAGAAATGATTCTACTTCCAGAAGGTTGGATTAAATGTTCCTTCACTACAACCCAATGCATTTTAAAATATTCCATCGAGTACATGTACTTGTTACAAAATCAACTATCATTTTCAATAACACCAGAATTATAGCATGTCTCAACCTCAGCATATAGTAGAACCTAATAAATTGTGAAAGTAAGTCATATTCCTCAGTTTGTTAGTTCTCCATGCAACATTTCTACATTCAAACACATATTTCATGCCATAGTAGTTTAATTTACAATCTTAAAACTTTAAAAACTTTGCATTTCATAATAAAAATAATGCCAATCCTGGCATGAATATATCTAGTTCTAATGTGAAAATATGTTGTTATGAACATGAAAATATCTTATCATGTGAAAAGTACCGTGTTATAACCCAATACATTAAAATGTCTTGTTATGACATGAAAAGAGCTTGTTGTGAAGTAAAATGAACACCTAGTTATTAGAATAAACACTTTTGGGAAGAAAAACTAATCTCCGTAATATAAGTCACTACATTTTAGGAGGAAGACGTGGTTTAAGGTTAGTGTAAGGTTGTGTGTCTGTGGCCACTTCCCCAGCTTCTTTGTGTTTATTAGAGTTTGAACTTGACAGAATACATGAGTCATCCATCCTGGAGTCTATGCCAGCTAACTTAGGGTGAAGGCAGGTCTCCAGTCTATCACAGGGCTACACATAGAGACAAACAATCACACTCACATGCACACCTAAGGACAATTTAGAATCACCATTTATTTAACCTCAGCATGTTTTTGGACTGTGGGAGGAAGCCAGAGAACCTAGAGGAAAACCATGCATGCACAGGGAGAACACGTAAACTCCATGCAGAAAGATCCCAGGAAGGCCGGGATGCAAACCAGGAATCTTCTGGCTGCAAGGCGACGGTGCTAACCACCAACCCTCTGTGTAGTCTGTGCATGAGTTAATTGTTAATCGACTCTGACTCTGTTAAATCACAGTTTTTCAGATGTATCCAGCTGGTAAAGTTATTTATTCTTGCCACCACTCTTTCCCTGTTGTCTCTTCCAGACTAAGGTCCGTCTTCAGACTGCAGCGAATCCAGAGTCACATGGTAAGAAAATGTAGCAGCATGTTGTGTTGTCTCTGCACCACATTGTTCATGGATAGGGAAGATTGTCCTCGTCTCCAGAAGTACAGTGAACAGGAGTTTTTTTTTTTTATGCTGAAATTAGTGTTCAGTATTTTCTCATTCATTTCACAACTAATATTTGTAGAGTGGAATAGAGTCAATAATGTTGCAGTACCTGTACGTATTCAATGATTAATTCTGCAGGGTTATCTAACAGTAAGTGTTTTAGTTTTAATGTTTACTGAGCTGAAATATTGTGAATAAAGTGTATTGAATTATGCTACGTGTGGCTGGCTGCTGCCTCTCTCCTTGCTCTCTCTGATCTCCCTCCTCCCTTTACCTGTGCAACTGCAGCACACCTGAGTGCTGTTAGCACTTAGGGAGGAGGAGGGTATTTAGGGAGGCAGGCAGAGCAGAGGCATGAGCACCACAAAGCCACACATCCTCCCCAGACAAATGCGTGAGGGTTTTTTTTTTTTTTGTGTGTGTGTTTGTGCAAACTTTCTTAACAATTAGCAATGAGTTCTTCTCTTTTCAGGCATTTGATTCTTTCTTCCCCCATGCATGTTTAGGTTGCTGGGTTTTGTTGTTTTAGTTTGGTTGTAGTTGCTGGTAGTGCTCTTTCCTTTCGTAGCAGTTATTTTTGGTTAGGCAGTTTAGTTAGGGGTGGTGACTGGTCCGAGGGCTCATTGCTGGGTTAGCCCCTCTTTTGTTTCTTTTGGCCAGCAGCTACAGCCCTTTTCCTTTCACCGTTATTTCTACCCTGATTAGTTGGATTATTCATAAATAAAGCTGTTTTTTTTTATTCCTTCACCAACTCACTCGCCGTGTCTGTGTCCAGTTTATATGTTGCCGGTCTCTTTGTTTGAGCCTAATTTGTTAATTTTTAAAGAGGCCGTACCAAATTACAAGACATGGATTCCACCTGACAGTTACTGAATCGGTTTTGTTTGTTTAACTGGCTTAAAATGTTGTGTGCTGATAGTGGTTTTATTTTTGCAGTAAGACTAACCATACTTTCAAAAAGTATAGAAAGTTCTGTTCTAATTTAATTTCTAATTTAGTTCGAATTTAATAGATTTTTCAGTTCATTTAGTGTAGTTGTTCTCTAGTTTGTGTATTGCTCGATATGACTTTGACAGTTAAAGTGGTGACACTTTGTTCACTTTATTACTTATATCTGTTATAATTCTACAGCTTATTTTGAGTTATTGTCGGATGTGTTGTACATATTTATACAGAAGTGTCTCGTTGTTTGCTTCACATCAGATGTCGAGTCATGCAGATCCAGAGGTTCTCCTGGAGAAAGTGGGCAGAGCTGGTGTGATCACCTTGAACAGACCCAAAGTCCTAAATGCCCTCAACTTCACCATGATCCGACAAATCTATCCCCAGCTCAAGGTGTGTAAAAAGCCTTGTAAGTGCAATCTGTAGTAAGGATAGAAAATGGCCAATTCATGATTTCCACGTCCATGTGCACAGGTCCACAAATGGACTGTCAACACGCATGCAACTACTTTCATTCTACATTAATACCACAGTGTTCTGCTATGTGGATGTTTGCATTCCCCCTCATCTTGAACCCTGTAGCGCTGTGTCAGTGATTATTCCTGACGTGTTCAGCACAATGTCTGAACTTAGGATTTCAGAAGAAATGTGGACTTTGTGCTGTGTCTGGGCTCTGTCAGTGGAAAGCAAATATAAATGAAGGCTTCTTTAAAGTCCAGCGACTACTTCAATTACAACTCTTTTAATGGTTAGTTCTAAACATGTGAATGACAGATGACCTTCACATAAACTACTGTTCAATAGTTAGATGCCACTTAGAAATGTCCTTATTTTTGAACGAAAAGCATTTTATTTTCAATGAAGACATTAAATGAATCAGAACTCCAGTCTTGACATTGTTAATGTGGTAAATGACTATTGTAGCTGGAAACGGCTGATTTTTAATGGAATACCTCCATAGGGGTACAGAGGAACATTTCCAGCAACCATCACTCCTGTGTTCTAATGCTACATTGTGTTAGCTAATGGTGTTGAAAGGCTAATTGATTATTAGAAAACCCTTGTGCAATGATGTTGGCATATGAATAAAAGTGAGTTATGGAAAACTTAAAATTCCTCGATGACCCCAAACGTTTGAACGGTAGTGTATGTTCCCTCCACACACTAAACATTCATTTTAAGCACCACTTGTTTTTCTGGCACATGTGCAGTCTCTACAGTCACAAATTTTGGGCTGCACACAGATGGACCACTTGGGCCCTCAGGGCCTTGAGTGGATGATTACATTTACACAAGTTTATGTAATTTTACGTATGTGCCCTTGCAGATGAGGAAAGCATGAATCGGCCTTTAGTTTGACTTTGTCAAAGTCTTGATGATGTTTAGAGTAAAACATATTTGCTCATGAACCTGTTCAAGACCTAAGAGTTTGTGAAAAAGAAGTTTTTATGTAATTGAAAAAAAATAACTTGCAAATTTGCTATGAATTATCTGCTGTTTTTCCTTTTTTGGGTGTTTTAGGAATGGGAAAAGGACAATGAAACTGACATTGTGATTATTAAAGGAGCGGGTGGAAAAGCTTTTTGTGCCGGTGGGGACATCAGAGGTAAGTGCTAGGTTCAATCACTGGGGTCTGGAGAAGTTTTATTGGCGTGATTGTAAAAGGAATATGTTAGCTCATTATGGTTTTGTTATCCATTTCTCCCTTTAAGCGGTCACAGAAGCAGGGAAGGCCGGTGACTCTTTTGCACAGGACTTCTTTCGTGAGGAATACATTCTAAACAACACTATCGGTATGCTTTATAATTACAATCATTCTAACAATTATTTGTGTCCTCTATTGGTATTCATTTACTCATAGTCCTACATTAGATAATTCCAAACACCCAGGCCTCTTCTACACCAATTTTCATGGTTTTATTTAGTATTCCTTTGTGTTCTTAAACATTTTATTTCATTTTTCAAGGAGCATACAGGAAGCCCTATATTGCCCTTATTCACGGTATAACAATGGGAGGGGTGAGTATGATTTCTCATCTTGTTTTATAAGGTTTTAGGTCACAGTTAGCATATTGTGAGGCATGATTAGTAGTGTTCTTTCAGTCTGATGTGATATTAAGTTTTGGCAGTAGGTGTCAGTAGAAAACTATCTGCCACTGTTACCTGCTGCCGGTGGCAAGGTGGCCTCTGATTGGATGGAATGTGAAGTGACAAAGCATTGTTGCTGCCACTGGTTTTTCCCTCCAGGTGTCAGATATGGTTGGAGTTTGAACTGTTCCCTTTCCCCCACAAGTGTGATAACGTGCGAGTTATACAAATGCGTTTTTTTTTTTTTTTTTTTTTTTTGTCACAGAATGAACCTGCTCTGTGATTTTATTTTTTTTTTTTTATATTGTTTTAGTGAACTGGTAAGACAAGATGTCTGGCTTTTTGGATGAGTTGTTTTTTTTTAATCTTCTCTGTTGTGACCTTGGCCATGATTTTCCTGAGGTGTGACCAAGATCACTCACAGCCACCAGTGTCTGCTGGCTCATTACTCATCGTGTGTGTGTGTGTGTGTGTGTGTGTGTGTGTGTGTGTGTGTGTGTGTGTGTGTGTGTGTGTGTGTGTGTGTGTGTGTGTGTGTGTGTGTGTGTGTGTGTGTGTGTGTGTGTGTGTGTGTGTGTGTGTGTGTGTGTGTGTGTGTGTGTGTGTGCTTGCTTTTGCACAACAAAAACCCTAATAAATATTCTGGTTTTAATATGGTAAATCTGTTAATTTTTATATCGAAATGACAGCAAATATTCTGCCATTCAACTTGGAAGTAATCTAATTACTGCAAGGTGATGCTATTTGAAATCATTTAATTTTTAATTGACATTGCACAGGGTTTTTTTCACTACTTTGTACATTATGTGAGAGACACTACCGTTCAAAAGTTTGGGGTCACCGAGGCAATTTCATGTTTTCCATGAAAACTGACACATGCATTCATGTGCTAACATAATTGCATAAGAGTTTTCTAATCATCAAGTGGCCTTTCAACACCATTAGCTAGCACAATGTAGCATTAGAACACAGGAGTGATGGTTGCTGGAAATGTTCCTCTGTACCCCTATGGAGATATTCCATTAAAAATCAGCCGTTTAAAGCTAAAATAGTCATTTACCACATTAACAAAGTTTAGACTGGATTTCTGATTCATTTAATGTTCATTGGAAAAAAAGTGGGATTTTTTTTCAACAATAAGGACATGTCTTAGTGACTCCAAACTTTTGAACGATAGTGTAAATATTTGATCTCTTGGCTGTGTTAGCATTTATTGACTTAATTATGTTTGTTGTTGTTTGTTAGGAGAAGGTACTGTATTAAAATGAGACTCTAACTCATGGCTAGCTGTGACGTGCCTGTTCTTGTGGTTTCAAACAAAGTTAGTTTTTGTTTTATACTCTGGTTAGACTGCTGCTTTTTATGCTTCATGCTCATTTTTTTTATTTATTGTGCATATATACATTATTTACAGTGGGATATATTTACACATACATAGACTTCATTTCGTTTTAACATTACCAATAAGGAAACAAGAAAAAAAACCATAAACTCAAACGGGAAAAAGAAAGGGGGGGGGGGGGGGGGGGGGGGGGGATACTAATAAAAATAAATAAATCAGAAGACAAATATGACAATGGTAAACAAACAGGAGAATACAAACAGATTTACATAATTTCTTCAAAAATATTACACGTCAGTGGATCTTTTGTTTATACATTTCAGTGAGTCAAAGTAATTTGTCAGTCAAAAAATGCAGTAAATATTGGTTTTGAGTTTGAAAACTTTGCTTTATGAATGTGATATTTTCCATGTAATATAAACGCATTTACTATTTTAGAAATCTTTCTATTTTTGTGGTGAAAATAAGTTAAAATGTGTTTAAAGGTAATATTTATTGATTTTGCGAATTTAAGTGATAAGATTCAATATTTCGCCATAATTTAGCTGTATTAGTACAATTAAAAAAGAGGTGGATGATATTTTCTATGGCTAACAAGCAAAAACAACAGTTTGAGTCAATGTCAGTGAACTTTGATATCATTTCATTTGTTGGGTAATATCTATGTATAATTTTAAAATGAATTTCTCTAATTTTGTTGTTTATGCAGTAATTGAATGGCATCATCCATGTTTTTTTCCAGTTAATATCTGGAAACTGTGAATTCCATCTGGCTTTGCATTTAGGTTGGGTTCGTTTATGCTTCATGCTCATGTTTGTTGTTTTTGATGGGCTTTTAAGTCATTGACGCTTAACCCTGATCAAAGCTCATACTTGCATAGTGTTGGTATTAGGGCTGTTTTAACAAATCTGTCATTTTCTAGTAATCCATGTACATTCTGATTGCATGCTGTCTGTGTACATATTGGGCCAATGATTTATTTAATGCATGGTTTTCTCCTACCTTGACATAAGTTATTTAAAGTTCGTGCAATCTGTACAATATGTTTTGTCTGAAGAAATAAATTGACAGCAGTCAGCATGGTACTGTCGGATGGCAGATGATGTAATAGAGGACAAAGAAGAACAAAACATATAGGAAAGGTCGAGGCTGTAGTAAAAGGGTGGACGATGTTTTTGAAGACCATGGCTCAGTTGTGTTATATCTACACTTGATGTGTGGCGTGCTGTAGTTGAACACTGCTTCTCTTCATCAAGGATAAAAGCTGGACAAAAGAAGGCTGGCCACATGATTAGGTCTAAATTTATGAATGAATTATTTGATACCTATGGGAGGAGTTTAGAATGTTAATTTGTGCACCATTAGTTATCCTCACAACAAAATTCTAATTCAAATAATGACATTCGGCACACTTTCAGTGTTTGTTTACTCACTGTAAATTTGATTTGCATATTATTGAATAAAGATTGAAGGTGGCAAAAATCTATTAATAATTTTACAGTTCTGTGAAAAACAAATTCTTAGTTTTTTAAAAATATTTTCCCCACTTTAATGATCATCAAACAAATGTAAATATCAGACAAAGATAGCCAAAGGAAACACAAAATGCAGTTTTTAAATGATTTTATTTATCAAGGGGAAAAAAAAAATATTCAAAGCAGTTCTGGTATGCTGCGGCTGAAGACCCCGCAAAGCCCAACCTAGAGGCTGCTTTACGTTGTTTGCCTCAAATAACATGAGTGCATGTCTAATGTGATAAAAAATATTTATCATACACAATTTAAATCTTTAGTTTGCCTCAAAATCGTTGCTTCTGTTCACCAATACTTGCAAGTTAATTAGTAAAAGAAAACTCTAGTTTAATCTGCTAAATGTATATCTTTGCACTGACTTACACACTTTTATTGTCCCTAATCTTTCAACAAATGTCACCGTTTTGATTCCTGTATGTAAGCAGATAAAGAATAACCTGACCAGGTACATGAAAACATTGCCCTCTCCTGGACTTCTGTTGTCATTTAGGTGTTCCAACAGGTTATTTTGCAGAACACAGTCAGATGTGAGTTCCACAAGTGTTACTCATAAAACATAAAATAGGCTGAATTTAATATATCAGCAAAATAATTAGAATAGAAAATTAAAATGTATTTTCTTAAAAATATATGCCTTTCTACTTAAAAGAAAAAATAATGTTACATTTATCTTAGAATGATTGAACTGCTCTCTCTCTCTTGCATTAATACTTTGTAGCGCCACCTTTTGCTGCAATTACAGCTGCAAGTCGCTTGGGGTATGTCTCTATCAGTTTTGCACATCGAGAGACTGAAATTCTTGCCCATTCTTCCTTGCAAAACAGCTCGAGCTCAGTGAGGTTGGATGGAGAGCGTTTGTGAACAGCAGTCTTCAGCTCTGCCCACAGATTCTCGATTGGATTCAGGTCTGGACTTTGACTTGGCCATTCTAACACCTGGATACGTTTATTTGTGAACCATTCCATTGTAGATTTGGCTTTATGTTTTGGATCATTGTCCTGTTGGAAGATAAATCTCCGTCCCAGTCTCAGGTCTTTTGCAGACTCCAACAGGTTTTCTTCCAGAATGGTCCTGTATTTGGCTCCATTCATCTTCCCATCAATTTTAACCATCTTCCCTGTCCCTGCTGAAGAAAAGCAGGCCCAAACCATGAGGCTGCCACCACCATGTTTGACAGTGGGGATGGTGTGTTCAGGGTGATGAGCTGTGCTGCTTTTACGCCAAACATATCGTTTTGCATTGTGGCCAAAAAGTTCGATTTTGGTTTCTTCTGACCAGAGCACCTTCTTCCACATGTTTGGTGTGTCTCCCAGGTGGCTTGTGGCAAACTTTAAACGAGACTTTTTATGGATATCTTTGAGAAATGGCTTTCTTCTTGCCACTCTTCCATAAAGGCCAGATTGGTTGTGACCTAACAACCTAAACAAAACCCTGACGTATTTTCTACGTCTGTCAACACAGACACTGCACGTCAGTCACTTTAATGTTAGCGGACTCTGTTGAATGGCTAAGTTACATAACCACAAACAAATTTCACAATATCACAGTAAATCGAGTTTGTGGGTTTTTTAAATTCATGCCGAATTAAAGAGCTGCTTCTCGCCATTCATGAGTATTTGTTTCATATTCGACATCCTTAACTTTATCTTGTAAATTAGCGTCCGAAATTAAATGGGAACATTTGCAATGGAGTTCGTCAGCCGCTTCCACCACTGAACGCGGTAAACTAATTAATAGGAACTGGACTTCAAACAATTTAGACACGGCGTCTAAAAGCGTAAAAACTGCAATGTCTAAAGTGTGAGAGGAGACGGTGTATTTTTGGTTAAATTATACAATGTTCGCCGTCAAAGTCATTCATATAAACTGCCTGTAATGTGCAGCAAATAGTAGTTAACCGGCGCCAGCTCTTCAGTGACCTTAACGGGTCCGTACCTCTAGTACAGATGCTACGGGTACGGTCCGTACCTGTAGCATCAACCTTAATAATAACACAAACCGATAAATAGCATTAAAACATGAATATATTCTAATACATGAGCTGCACCGCCTTGATGCTTGTAACAGCTGGAAACAAGTCAACTGCACCAGGAAGCATTTCTGGGAGAAATTCTTCACCAAAAGTTCTTATGTCTCATGCTGTACAAACTGATTTTATTATAATGAAGAAACCAATATTGATTTTAATAATAAGACCTCAGATATGTGCATCAACTGTAAAATGAAATCAAAAACTCCAGGCTCTATTCTTCCTGGGACTGTTTGAACCTTAAAAAGCTATGACTCGACTGGGAACAATGTTTAACTGCTTTACATCGTTCTTTATCTCTTTCACCTTTATCTTCTGCAAGAAGGTCCTGAAACCAGATGAGGTATGCACTGGCAGAGATGATTTTCTTTTTTGAAATTAAAAAGCTTTGTGAGCAATTACACCTGCCCAAGATTTGAGGGTCACAATAGGATACTTTTTTGCCTTTTTAAAATTGTTGCATATATATATATATATATATATATATATATACAGTGCCTTGTGAAAGTATTCGGCCCCCTTGAACTTTTCAACCTTTCGTCACATTTCAGGCTTCAAACAAAGATATAAAATTTTAATTTTTTGTCAAGAATCAACAACAAGTGGGACACAATCATGAAGTGGAACAAAATTTATTGGATATTTTAAACTTTTTTTAATAAATAAAAAACTGAAAAGTGGGGTGTGCAATATTATTCGGCCCCTTTACTTTCAGTGCAGCAAACTCACTCCAGAAGTTCAGTGAGGATCTCTGAATGATCCAATGTTGTCCTAAATGACTGATGATGATAAATAGAATCCACCTGTGTGTAATCAAGTCTCCGTATAAATGCACCTGCTCTGTGATAGTCTCAGGGTTCTGTTTAAAGTGCAGAGAGCATCATGAAGACCAAGGAACACACCAGGCAGGTCCGAGATACTGTTGTGGAGAAGTTTAAAGCCAGATTTGGATACAAAAAGATTTTCCAAGCTTTAAACATCTCAAGGAGTACTGTACAAGCAATCATATTGAAATGGAAGGAGTATCAGACCACTGCAGATACCAAGACCCGGCCGTCCCTCTAAACTTTCACCTCGAACAAGGAGAAGACTGATCAGAGATGCAGCCAAGAGGCCCATGATCACTCTGGATGAACTGCAGAGATCTACAGCTGAGGTGGGAGAGTCTGTCCATAGGACAACAATCAGTCGTACACTGCACAAATCTGGCCTTTATGGAAGAGTGGCAAGAAGAAAGCCATTTCTCAAAGATATCCATAAAAAGTCTCGTTTGAAGTTTGCCACAAACCACCTGGGAGACACACCAAACATGTGGGAGAAGGTGCTCTGGTCAGAAGAAACCAAAATCGAACTTTTTGGCCACAATGTAAAACGATATGTTTGGCGTAAAAGCAACACAGCTCATCACCCTGAACACACCATCCCCACTGTCAAACATGGTGGTGGCAGCCTCATGGTTTGGGCCTGCTTTTCTTCAGCAGGGACAGGGAAGATGGTTAAAATTGATGGGAAGATGAATGGAGCCAAATACAGGAGCATTCTGGAAGAAAACCTGTTGGAGTCTGCAAAAGACCTGAGACTGGGACGGAGATTTATCTTCCAACAGGACAATGATCCAAAACATAAAGCCAAATCTACAATGGAATGGTTCACAAATAAACGTATCCAGGTGTTAGAATGGCCAAGTCAAAGTCCAGACCTGAATCCAATCGAGAATCTGTGGGCAGAGCTGAAGACTGCTGTTCACAAACGCTCTCCATCCAACCTCACTGAGCTCGAGCTGTTTTGCAAGGAAGAATGGGCAAGAATTTCAGTCTCTCGATGTGCAAAACTGATAGAGACATACCCCAAGTGACTTGCAGCTGTAATTGCAGCAAAAGGTGGCGCTACAAAGTATTAATGCAAGGGGGCCGAATAATATTGCACGCCCCACTTTTCAGGTTTTTATTTGCTAAAAAAGTATAAAATATCCAATAAATTTTGTTCCACTTCACAATTGTGTCCCACTTGTTGATTCTTGACAAAAAATTAAAATTTTATATCTTTATGTTTGAAGCCTGAAATGTGGTGAAAGGTTGAAAAGTTCAAGGGGGCCGAATACTTTCACAAGGCACTGTATATAAGCTTTGGAACCCACAGCAGATTCAAATTTGGAACGGTTGCTAAAAGGGCTTTTTTTGCTCAGTAGACCCACCTAAAAGTACAGTAACTCCTAAAATGCTTCCATATTCTACAATGGATAAATACGTGTACAAACACATTAACAATTATATAGTAACAAATTCATTACCTCTTTTGTTGTTTATTTACTTTACATATTATTTACCTTTGACTGAATCTGAGTATTTTGCATTGTATTGGTGTTGGGCATGTAGTGCACTGTCAGTTGAAATCAGTCAAGCCAGTTTTCATTTAGAAAGACAAGTAATATGTTAAATAGTTCAACTTTGGACTTCACTGGCAGCAGAGGGACTGTTTTCTGCCATTCTTAGGTAGACTTTTCTTCAAAAAAATAGATTAGCTAGTTCTGTATTCTATTGTAATGGAGTCTAAATACTGAAATTTTTAAAAAAAGAATGTTTTGTTCATATTTTCAATGTAGTAAACAGTCCACAGATGGAAACTCACAGGGAGATGAATCCTCAAAGCTGGGAACCAAAAAAATCATCTTGTTTGCTTGTTTTTCCTGTTTTGACAGCCGTGATCATAATGATATCCCCAGTCACCATTTTCTTTTCCAAGAGATACAGAAGCTAATCTTAAGAACAAAACTGAAAAATTAGTATGAAATTAAAATGCTGGAAAAGATTCAAAGGATGCAGCTGAGTGCATTGGTCTGACGTACACCGCACCTTATGGTTTTGGAAGTCAGTTCTTTCCCAGTACAGGACACATACAACCTGTGATGTTTGTCGAATCATTTACACTGCTCATTGCACTTATTTTATAGTATTTTCTGTTCTTTTTATCCATGGACCTGTGGCTCTGGGAATAAAGTGATTTGAAGTGTACCTCTTCTGTCTGTCATGTCAGTACAGAGAGGGCACCAATGTTCATCCTCGGGGCGATCGCTGTTAATGTGCATACTGGGTGGGAACAGGCCAGTTCTATATATGGAAAAGTTCAAGAGGCACTGGAATCCCTCTTCCCAGATCTGAGCTCAGTGCAGGACTCCCACATAGAACGACTCTTCTTACATTAGTGATAACAAACCACCAGGGAGTAGAGGCATGTCATTAACAAGTCAAACACACACACAGTCTTCAAAAGGACGTCATGCACGTCATTCATGGCTCTGCAAGTGTAAAATCCCTCGAATTAATGTCTATGAATGCTTGAGTGTTTTTAATCTGTGCGTCTCAGTTTGTGCTCAAGCTCTCAAATGTTTACATTGTCAGAAAACCCATTCACAACACACTGTTTTTAAGTGGTTGCTGCTCTTTTTAAGGATATTTATCCAGATAAAATATGTCTAAGCAGAGTTCTTTTCTGCTGATGTCCACATTGTTGGATGAGAAGACAGTGGTGCATGCCAAAAGGACAGCAGGACACACTTTGATGCCTGCATTTTGTTTTTCATCTTCCAGTGTGTGTGCAGTGCTTGTTTTGAAAGGGAATACTTTGTGCAAGAGTGATGTGGAAAGTAATGCAACTGTTGGGCATTTTCAAACAGACATCAATTTCTTTTGAAGTGTGTATAACTGTTATGTGTCACTTGGATTCTTTACACCAACTGTAAGCTTCTGCACAATTCACACGAGGCTTTCCAGATATGAACTTTTGATTATGCAAAGTTTTATTGCTCTGCAAATGCTAAAGCAATATTAGGGAGAGGTACCAAGTAACACAGCTACTCTACCGAGAAAACGGCTTTTAATGGGTTTGGTCCCACCTCTTCTGTCAATATTTGATATATTAAATACAGCATGAGAGCCGTGTGAATACCTCCACATTATTTGGCAGTGTAAACTTTCCCAGCCACGTTGTAAATTATGCAGCCTATTCTGTTTGTAAGTGTGAGTCATAAACATTCTAGTCTGCACACTTTTGCAAATTTCCACTGTTTACAGCAGGATCTGGAGACGTGCTCTTATATGGTGCTTGTTGGTACTACACCACCACTTAACTATATTCCACTACTTTTATAGCGAATCTTGAGTAATGTGAGATTAAACGCTCCCTCATTCCATTGGGGGCATTCAGTTGTCTGATTTTAAAGAGTTTTCCACTGTTATTTTCAGGGTGTTATTTCTGCAGTTGGCCGAAAGTGGCTGCTACGATTTAGAAGGTTCATGTATCTTATATTTCAAGGGCACTCCATTCGCCATGACTCATTCTGTCTAATAATAGATGCAGGCAAGAACACCTGATATTTTGTTAAAATGCAATCTGTGAAATCATTTAATACCTTATTAAAACTCAGTTCATTTGTATATTCTGTGATGTCTCCCTATTTTCATCTGAAGTTCATAATTTTATTTTTACCAAATTATATTTTTTTTCCAACAATATCTTTGTCAGATTTTTGTAAATTAACTACAGAGCACATATATGCAAACACTATCGTAACTCATTATATATTGGTCAAGAATTTCTTAGCATAACAAAAATAAGAGAGAAAATAATGAAATAAATAAATAAAATCAGTTAATAAAAATTAGCAAGTAAATAACAGTTAAGTAAACAAATGTAGAAATGAAGAATTTTAAGTCAGGTAAGTAAATAATTGGAATCATAATCTCAAAATGGAGCAGATAAAATACAAGTCAATAAAAAGAAATGTAACCAAATACAGTGCCAGAAACACAAATACATTTTTTGAAGAAAGTCTCATGTTCCCCTCTCAACATTATTTAGTTAATTAATGTAGTTATTAACCCCTTGATGCCTGAATTTATTTACAATTATATGAAACAAAGTCATTATTTGTGATTTTTGCTTTCAAGTTGATACTAAATTCAGTAGAGATTATTCATTTGTCTATAGCACATAAAATGGATATCAAATAATAACAGATACATAAAAACATAGGTCCCACGCCGACTGGTCCTATGAGATCCCAGTGCTTGCAAAAGGTTCCTAGATACATATTGAATATGCACAAACCAACATTGGAGGAATGTGTATGCTGTCTTGGCTGCAGTCTAAATGCAAGCAGTATGATGTCATTTGCAGTGATCAGCGTTAAAGGGTTAAAATAATTAAAATAATTAGGGAAGACCTTACAGTGCCTTAAACTTAAATTGTTTGTGATAGCCACCAGAGGGCGACTGCTCTGGTTGCAAACAGCGGGGAGATTGCATAGAAGTCCATGAAAAAAATAGTTTTTCCTTACTTGATTAGTTACCTTAAAAAAAACATTGTGCTAAAGGGTTTATGGTCTCAATAGTTTTAAGCCTCTTTCAGTACAGCATGAGGTTTATTTTGTAAATTATGGTCCCATTTGCAGTAAAATACTCAATAAAACGGGATATGTTTAGGGTGGGGCTACCTGGTGACTGACAAGTTGCTGCCTTGAGGGCATTCATGTTGTCCTGGGTTTTTCATTTAGATTCACACCTTGCTCATCATCAGGTCCACTCTTTTGTCCTGATATTGTCACTTGATTAGAAGACCAAGATGCTGATGGCCATGTTTTTTTTTTTTTGTGTGCTGTTTTTGAATGAAAGCTTAAACAAAACATTGTTTTGCTTGACCACCATGGTTCGATTAACCTTCTGAGGGGCCCTAGAGCAGAGATCAGTTATTTTGCCCATATGGACTTGTACTACAAATACAGAGATACCCAGAAACCAACCAGGATTCTAAAATTAAATGATTAATTCAATGAATTACTCAGTTTCTGATTAATAGATTTTAATTTTTAAGCAAAATGCTCAAAGTTTTCATATTAAAACAGTGCACAAGTCAACAAACCAATAGGTAAAATAACAGTAGCTATGTTTGTAATTAGCCTCTACATTTCATACATGGAACATGCAAGGAAACAGACTGTGTAAAAAATACAATTAGGTTCTTGCTCAAAAGCATGTAGCTTAATTAACACAAGCCATTATGCCATTCGTGTAGATTTAATTAATGCTGAGTGTATATCTTCCATCGGAGACGGGTGAGACAGACAACTATAAAACATATCTGAATAGCCTTTTAGCTAGACCCTCTGTAATGCTTACTCCTAGACCACTCTGCTGGATTTGGCACTGTGAACCAGATCCTCTTCACCGTTATAGGACTAGGTATCTCAGATCCTGCACTCTGGTCTGTTTCCATTCTACTTGATAGGTTGCTCCTTCCAGGTGACATGGAGCCTGTTGGGAAAGTTAGCACCATCACTATTTTGGCCACATCCATCATTGCACAAATTTGTAGGGCTGGCCCGAATAGCAGTTTCTGGGCTCCGGATATTTGGCCCCGATTAATGCCGAATATCCAAATATTCGGACAGTTCGTAACGTCTGACGGTGGGGAGATGAGCGAAGAACCGAGCTAAATATTCGGATTGGCTCGTTGAGGCTACTGGTGGATAGGGCATTTAGAGACTGCAAGTACCTTACATTTTTGGCTTTTTTTGTATTTTAAGTCAAAATGTGTCTGTGCTGCCACTAGCACAATGAGATGTCAGTACTTTTGCAGTCCTTTTTGCTAAATTTTACAAAGTGCGGTACAGATACCGCCATCAGTGATTAAACAAAACAATTGAAATTCATAAGCATCAAACAATTGAATTTCAGTGTTTTTTGTATAAAAATAGAAAACAAAGGAAAGAGTGAATGATTTCAGACAGAAATTACCAAAAAAATGTCCGTATGAATCGAATACAGACTTTTAAAGAAGGTCTGTGTCCCTCTTGTTTTTTTTTTTAGTACTGGGATCTGGTTCTTTCAGAGGACAACTTGGCAGAGGTCTGTTTAGTCTCCAGTGATCAGATATTTTTAATCCTCTGTAGTCATTTGTCTCACAGCCCAAAGGCAAAGCCAGCAGCACTGCTCTCTGACTCCACTCGTCTCTTGGTGTTCACTAAGAGCAAGGTGAAGACAGCTTGTCGACTTTAATCAGTCATTAATGGTTGTTTGCCTATGATTCATCGCTCAGCAGGTGATATCCTTTGTGTAACTTCACAGTGCACCATATAAAATGATTTGTCATGTGGATAAATTGAGCTCAAAGTAATTTAATGATTAGGTAAAAGAAAATTCATCCAAAATTTTAGTAACTAATTATATCTAGGTAAAAGATGCGAAAATGTTTTGATGTTTTGAGCTTCAAAATGTGGAGATTTGCTGCTTTTCTTCTGTGTTATAGCATTGTTATTTGAATATTTTGACATTTTGAACTGCTGTCCAAAGACAAAGGAGGTTATTGATTGATTAGGTTATTGATCCTCAACCTTTTTTCAGTTACTACCCCCACTGTACTATTTTTCATTCAAGTACCCCCCAACCAAGACAACGCATTTTTGGCTAACAAAAAGAGACAAACATAAAATACAGCACTATGTCATCAGTTTCTGGTATATTAAATTTTATATCGATGTAAAAAAAAATGCTAATTTGTAGTGGTCTTTTTTTCAACTACTTGGAGAAAAAGAACTAAAAACTTGTTGAAAAATAACTAATTGATTTAACTGTAAATAAAGATTTCTACACAGAAATAATCATAAACATAAAGTGTCCTCTTACACACATAGACCAAATTATTGGTACCCCTCGGTTAATGAAAGAAAACCCCACAATGGTCACAGAAATAATTTGACTCTGACAAAAGTTTAAAAAAAATTCTATGAAAATTAACCAGTGAAAATCAGACATTGCTTTTGAACCGTGGTTCAGCAGAATTTTAAAAAATGTATTCTTTCGTCTAAACTCTTCCATAAACTGGGTTTATGGTAATAAAATAGAATGGTCTACTTGATATGAAATTCAGTTTATGAACTTTCATTCGTATTTTGTTGAAGAATTATTGAATAAATATATTTTAGAAAGGATTTTTGAATTGTTGCTAGTTTTTAATTTTTAATTTTTTTTAATTTCATGTACCCCCTGGCATACCTTCAAGTACCCCCAGGGGTACTCATACCCCCATTTGAGAACTGCTGGATTAGATTGGTCATTATTTCAACAGAAAAATGAAGATTTCCTAATGACCATTAGAAGCAGCCCTATTCCTACAGAAACTTGCAAAGCTTTACCCTGTCTCATTCACTGCTACCCAGTTGCACTTCTGAGTGTCATGATTGCTTGTTTTTGTCCTTAAACATATTTTTGAACACATCGTACATAGCGGAGTTTCACTTCTTTTCTACTGCATCTTCCTCTTTCATGGCTCACCCACTCAGCCAGCAGCCTTGAAAACATTTTAAGATAAACTTCTATGGAACATTTTTTCCCTGTGATGTTGTTTTGTTTTGTCTTACCTTGATAATGCTGTTGCAGCTGATACTGAAACTTATTTCCCCATAAGAAGATCAATACAGGTTCAGCCTGGCTTGTTAGCTGCAGTGAAGGTGGTTTTGTTTTACAGCCCCACAGCACAAAATGAATGTCATACTCTGCATCCATTTGTTTTGGTTGTTATTCAATACCAGTGATTCGGTGCTAACACACTAACTGATGCTGTAGCTAGTCAGTCTTTACCTTTAAGCAAAGCTTCCCTTCTATAGATTTGAAGACAGATCCATTGTGACAGGTGCCTGTTTGTTTATATCCTTTCCTTAATGCTGCTGCACTCCACAGCTCCCACAGGGTGACTTCATTTTTAAGGGCCAGTGGGCAGGGATTGGCCTCTAAGTGCTCTTTTATATCATATTACTGCAGCAAGATGAAAACCTAAACCAGTGGCGGCAGGCAAAACCTCGTTTTTCAGCCGTTTTTAAGTTACTGTTTCAGATTAGAGAAGTGGGACCATGAAGGCTATTTAAGTCTTCAGATGGAACGACAAGTTCATTTAGCCATAATGGATTTGATGTAACTTCTCTTCTTTTTAAGCCTTATGTATATCAGATTTTTTTTTAAATCTATAATTGTTCATTTCCTGATGTGTGAACTTTTTTTTTAGGGAATTTTTCTTGTAGCGAACTAGAGCTAGCAACTAAATTCTTGCAGAACTTTGTCAAGCAGGTAGAATGGATGTACTGTATATAGGTTTACCTGAAACAATAGTTCGTCATCCCTAATTGTAGACAAAGCTAATGCTGGCACTATTTGAGTAGATCTGTTTGCTGTTTTTAGATGAAAATTTAGTTGGACTTAAAGATCGCAGAAATTGTATTTAGTGTGTAATTTTGACTCTTCTATCTTTACCTGGATTAAATGAACATAATTTGAAGAGTTAATTGTTGAACTTTGTAACCTTCGGCACAGCCAGGCTATCTGTCGCCTTTCCCCAGTCGTTATGCTAAGCTTAGCTAGGACTACGTGAAAAATGTAACACAAAAAACGATTCATTTAAGTCAGTGTTGATATTTATTAATTCATTTAAAGACCTATTTTTAATAAGGACAGGGAGAATTTAACGACTCTAAATTGAACGTTTTTGACCAAATAAAATACCCTGCAGCATTCCATTTTCCAGTTGTTTTGTCACGCATGTTGTATGTTGTTCATATATCAACCTGGTTTACTTTTTTCACTCGGTTCATTTTTGATCTCAAACTGCAGCTCTCTGTAGAAGTGACAGTTATTAATGTTTTCTCCATGACCCTGTTTCCCCCTCTGTATATTCTCTTTGCCTGGACTGGACCTCTGTTTCCTGCTCACCTCATCTAAAGATTGATGGATTCTGTTTTTCTTTTTGTAACCCTTGTTCTCCTCCACCTGCAGGGTGTAGGTCTCTCAGTTCACGGGCAGTTTCGAGTGGCCACTGAGAAGACGCTGTTTGCCATGCCAGAGACTGCCATCGGTAAGACTGTCCAGCTGCACTGTCTCCTGTCTCTGTTGGAGGAGGGAGGGTTGGGTGGCAGAGACACTGGTTGGCCCACATCAGTGTGAGCTGGTATCTAGACCATTAATTATGTAGGAGCAATGATTTCAGTTGCAGACCCAGCTGGACCCAGTTCACATGCACTAAGCGACAGAAGGTCTGTCAGCATGGGAAGCTGGGGAAAATTCACAAGGGTTAGCTGACTTGTATTCAGTGCAGTGCTAGATAGAGTGGATAATTTTGTCCTCATAAAAGTGATGTTGGAAATTAACTGTTGAACTATTAAGTGTTAAAAAACAATAGTGTTAATAGTGTGGCATCATTAGACAGAACATGACGTGTTTAAAAATGCTGATAGAAAACACAAAAGCTAAATGGGAGGTGATACAGTGGTGTGGAAACGATCAGTAACTGATGCTTCTTGAGATGACATTTGTGAGAATAGGAATCCACTCTCTCAACATGTGAGTCTTCGTGATTCCTTCCTCCTTTGCATCTTCTGGCACCTTCAGTGGGACAAACTAAGATGCAGGAAACATCTCCTCAGCATTTGTTCTCTTGTTGTTGTACTTGGAGCAGGGATGTCAAACATGCGGCCCGTGGGCCTAAACCGGCCCTCCAGAGGGTCCAGTCCGGCCCACAGGACGACTTTGTAAAGTGTAAAAATGACAGAAGACATTAATTACAAATTTCAGATTTGTACAACTATAAATTTAAAATGATTTCTAAACCACGACAAGTTGTTTTGGTCATAAAGTAAAATATTTGATTGTTTATTGTTGTTTTGTGGCTGATTTTTGTAATAGTTTGTCTTGTTTTGTTTCTCATTTTTGTTGTTTCAAATTGGGCTGAATGTGGCCACTGGACTTTGACACTCCTGACTGAGACCGATTTTTATGAAGGAAACGTATTTGTAGCACATTAATGTGGTTACAGTAACACACTTCTGTTGAGGAGGTGTAATGTTCACACTTAAAGGATAATGTGCTAAGATTCACTAATTAGAATTAAACACTGTATAGCTGAGTAGAACATGAATGTCTCAAATGTCACAGTGATCCCTCCAGTAGCTGTTGTAGAGATATTTGACTCAAAACCAAAAATGTCACCTTGTTGGTGGCGCAAGTAGAAAAACCGCTCACCCTTTTAGGTTCGTCCTCTAAGGACATTGAATGTTTGCATCAAATGTCACAGCAGTCACAGCTTTTAAAACATTCCACTCAGAAACGGAGTGGGTGACAGACATTACCAGTTTATAGCCCAAATGTGTACTGCCCACCTACATTTGCTCCTTAATTGCACAGAAAAGTTCTGATCTTTGCTCTCTTCATTTACAAGATCATTTGTTGCTTTCTGTTCCATATGTCCGTACTGAATGGGGGGAAAAAAGCTTTTCTTTGTGCACCTTCTGCATGGAATATGGTGCAGAAAGACTTGAAATTGACTGAATTAATCTCCTTGAGTGCTTTTAAATCCAAACTGCGAGCTCTTGAAGCCACAATGTGCACTTGTTTCATAACTTTTGTACATTTAATCTTTTATTTGTTTTAGTTTTTTTTGCTCGTGTCATGATTGTGTTTTAACTATGTAATTTTATGACTGTGATTTGTATTTGCTGCTTCCTATCTTGACCAGGACTCCCTTGTAAAAGAGGTTGTTAATCTCAATGGGATTTCTCCTGGTTAAATAAAAGTTAATAATAATAATAGCCATGCCAGTTGTGTGGCATAAAATACCAAGCGGGCATGTGGGTTGAATGGTCCTGGCCCCTTAAGCAGAAAACTTGCTGTGACACTACTACAGGCACTGCTTTAATTGAGCTAGACTGTTCCTGATATAATCATATTGTGTTGTTGTTTTATAGAACAGTACAGCACTGTCTAAATGAAGGTTTATTGAACGCATTGAAATTTCTAATTGAACAAAAGTCAATTAAAACACAGACAAAGCAGTCGTTCTGCATATCACATTTATCTCCTACATCTAAAATGACAATATAAATGCTAATAAAGCCATGACTACAGGACAAACGGTGATAAATACGATGGAAAAGCAGGCCTCTCTAAATCTCTTATGCCGCAGCTTTCGTCCAGACACACTTACTTATCTGAGGCTCCAGGAGGATAACGAATAAGAAAAAATGCATTGCATCATCCAGGAGGGAGAGATGGAATTTTCAAAGAAATCACAGTGCAGAACAAGGCCAGCGTTAGTAGGTTTATTGTAGTCAGTAGTTTATTTTCCTGAATCCGTTAACTAGAAAAAACACACTACCCACGTTTCACCTGCTCCAAAATGTTATGACTAGACTTCAGCCAGGATGTGGAAAGTGTGAATGATGTCTTTTTCTGGTGTTACTCTGAAAATACACTACTGTTCAAAAGTTTGGAGTCAATCAGACAATTTCATGTTATCCATGAAGTCACACTTTTAGTCATGTGCTAACACAACTGTGCAAGGGTTTCTAATCTTCAAGTATCCTTTCAACATGATTAGCTAACACTATGTAGCATTAGAACACAAGAACACTGGAGTGATGGTTGCTGGAAATGCGTCTCTGTACCCCTATGTAGATATTCCATTAAAAATCAGATGTTTCCAGCTAGAATAGTCATTTCTCACATTAACAATGTCTAAACCGTATTTCTGATTCGTTTAATGTTATCTTCATTGAAAAAATGAAGATAATGCTTTTCTTTCAAAAATAAGGCCATTTCTATAGAAATAACAGAAATGTAGAATACAATATGGAAAACTTGTGTTGGAAAAACAGTACTCACTATATAGGCATAGCCCCTAAAGAAAAATCTAGACAAATGAGGACCCCACTGCCATGCTGAAGGTATGGCAGAGAAATGGTGAACCACGCCCATATATTCTAGTCTTATCTTGCTGTTTTGGGATCAAGTGTCCAAAACAATCTCCAAAGCACTCGGCTTTGAGGTTAATATGTCCTTCCCGACACTATACCTCGGACTTCCCGCAGGGGATCTAAACAAGACTGACACACATTTATTACAGATCTTTATGGCAGCCAGCAAGAAAGCTGTCACAAGATGCTGGCTTCAAAAACACGGCGCGTCTGTGGACACCTTTAGAAATATTGTGAATCGGTTACATCATATGGAGCAGATCACTTATCTGAGGCTATAAAAGGACGTAGGGGAAGGATATTGGGAGAAATGGAGCCATTTCTTAGCTTTATGTATTTGATACATGACACATTTCCGACAGCATCAGTGTTTGAATGATCGGCGCCTGGTACAATCATCAGGAATTTGTCTTCGTTTTATTGTCTGAGCCAGTTCCTCCACTGTGAATGGCCATTGCCAAGGCACTAAGCTGTAGTTTGCTCTTTAGCTAATTGACTTTTGTAGACAGATGGCCTTCTCCTGAGGAGATGAGGAGATTAGTAACAAATCTCTAACAACTAACAAATTACAGCGGATGTTATGGCACAAATTAGCCTGTCGTTACTTAAATCCAGACGGTTTCTCACAGTTGCATTGATGCATATGGGTGTAAGTGTACATAATTTACATGCAGAGTGCTGTTATAGCGAAGCATTTATCACAGTGGGTTTGTGGCAGGAGTGAGGCTGTGAACTGACAAGACAGTTAATGTTCTCAGTGTCTTCTCAGCCACTGTAATCACTTTAGAAGGACAGATAATGAATTCTGAGCATATTTGAAGTTCAGTTTAAAGGCTCTTAACTGCACAGATTTTATTACATCTGTCCCAGAATCAGTTGACGAGTAGGAAATGCTTTGTTCTGCAGGCACTGCTAGGTAGATGTTTTTTCTCCTGCAGCTTTAATGTGAATCTGTCTGTGCTCAGATAAATGGACTGTGTAGTCACTCCCTCACACTCGCAAACTTCCAAGGACACTCAAGTCATCCTTCATTGACAAACACACACACACACACACACACACACACACACACACACACACACACACACACACACACACACACACACACTGAGCTTAATGTGATGCATTCTGGGCTCTGACATTAGATAAATGTTCGACTGATGTGTGGTGATGTGCAGTGGAATCAGATGCCGCTGTCTTTTGTGTCTGGAGCACTGCAAGGATGTAGATTATGTTGTCAGCAGACAGGGAATGAGTGGAGGAGAAGGAAGAGAGCTGAGGTTCTTGTTGTGGTCTGACAGTTGTGTAGGATTCATTCTCAAAGGCGAGGCCACAATGAAGAGTGAGAGGAAATAGGAGAGTAATTCAATTGAGCAGGCTGAGGATTGGTTATATTACAGGATAGATATACTGCACACCATGTTTGTCTATTAGGGTGTGTCTGCAAGAGTTAGCACTTATGTCTGTGTCCTTCTTTCATTGAATCCAGCAGCCTGATGTTGTACAGTACTTGCTGGTAAATGAGCCCATTGCAATACTTGAATTTGGTCCAATTATTAATGATCACAAAAAAGCTGGAGTCTCCTGCTTTCTTTCAAACTCTCCAGTCAGTGGTGAGAAGGAGGAGGAAATCTTGGCTAATCCCCCTCCCAGCTGCTGTGGTCACAACATTGTCACGATTGTTTGTACTAAAGGCACTTAACTTTCAGGCCAGTGCTACACCATTATCAGCACATCCCCTCTGCAATCTGAAACTTGGAATTCACACCGCACCATTTCCATTAGAGAGGAACATTTCTTGCCTTTCCACAGAAACACAGCTGCCGTACATACCCTACATGCTTATTTTAGCCCTCATTCTGGCCTTGAATCCTCTCAAGAGTCTCTCTGATATGCTGGGTTTACAGTATTACAGTCACACTGTGGAATCTTGCTTTTTCCACTGCAGTATGCCAATATGATCCAGGTTTTAAGTGCTTACAAAGTCTTGAAATATGTGAAATGAATTAGAATTAATTTTGAAATGGACTGAGATACAGTTTAAACTTTGTCTTCCTGATGCATGATGACCTTAATTTAACTAACAGGATGTCAGTGAGTTTGTGACGACTCATTAACATCTGTCATTCCTATAATTTTGCAGTTCAGCATGGATCGGATTTTTAATTACTGTTGGAGTGGATAAAATATGACGTCGAGGGCCAGTTTGCAGAGGATATAGTCTGTATGAGTTTGATGTGTGCAGGTGTGACTTAATTACTCCAATTAAACATTACTTTAAAAGTCATAAACCAACATCTTTCATGCTTACATTATTCATGTTACAGAAGTGGGACTAGAGTTTCATGTGCTATCTTCAGACTACGATGATTTTCCATCATCTTCAGGCCACTAACCTTAGAGCAGTGAACATTTTTACAGCACTCCCTACTAACAAGCAGACCTGTAAAGCATCATGAACTGCTACAGAACACACTGTGGTTGTTCATCCTTACATGTAACATCTGTTTTGTGCAGCTGTTTACTTTGTACAGTCAGCCCAAACATCAACTACAGTGTCATCTGGGCTTTTTCTCAAACCGATACCCATTCACTTTGTCTGGCAGGTGATTCTATCGGAAGGTTCTCACTTAAGTTCCACAAATTTTGCTGTTGTAGCAGGTTGAGCTGCTTTTAACTGCTGAATATGGTTCCCAAACTAGGGGCTGGTAGTCTTCATAGAGTCACAAGATAAACCTCAGTGGACTGAGGTGATTAAAGGTGTATGGAAGAGGTGAGAAAACTACATGTGCCTCACAAATTAGTATTCATTTTGGGCATTTTTGTAGTCTAGTGGAAGATTTGATCTCTTTGGGCATGGAGCAGTTATTGAAGTAAAACCACCTGAGAAATTTACCTGGTAGCATTTCTTTGGTGAAACTTCTTCCATAGATATCTGAACTCACAGACACTTCTTTGTTCTCATACCAGAATTGTTTGATTTAAGGTTTTGTGTCGTATAGGCTTATCAGTTTTTAAAATGTAGAATCTTAAAATTAACCTTAACCTACAGCTGTTATATAAATATAATGGAGCAGAAACTACAGTGTTTGCTGCTGGAATTTCATGGGCTAAAAATAGCAGAAAATGCAAATTTTCAAGTAAAACACAGGTGCCTCTAATTTGCTGTAAGTGTAGCAGTTGAGTAAATGAAGTCGATATGTCAGACACAAAGCCTGACAAACATCTATGCAAATTAGCATCCAGGAGTGCCGAGCCTACGAAGTACAACTATGAAAAACTGTGAATTGTGTCATGGCTTCCTTGCTCTTTAGGGGCCTCTCTTGATTTATTAACTACTAGCATTGCTATTGCTCCACTCCTCCACAAAGGTCAGACCAAAGAAGCAGCTCCAACTGTGCCTACAGAGAGGAGCCCAAATGTTCAGGATAATTAGGTTTCACCACTTGAGCTGTGATGCAGTAAAAGTTATTTACTGCAGTAAAACTTATCTTGTTACTATTAGCAAATATCATGAAAAGACCAAAACCAGCAGTGAATGCATCTATTTAACAGTACTCTGTGAGCTCCACTGTTGTCTAAAAGCTATTCAAAAAACATCAGTTCCTTCATCACCATGAACAAAAACACTCACAGTGCATTTTCTCCGAATCCTTCATCCTCCAGCAGGAAATACCGTCTAGGACACCAAATCTGTAATAATCAGTGACTGAAAATAGTTCCAACAATTTCTTTCTGTTTAAGTAATGTTTCTAAAAGTCGTACAGCTATTTTACCTTTTGACGGAAATACTGTTACGCCATCATAATAACTCACATATTACTGTGTAACAGGATATTGTAAACATCACAAATTAACAATATGTTTTAAAGTTTATAATACTCACTCACCTCTTACCTGTATACTCCTTCATCTTTCACTCACACAAAAGCCCACTCCTACCCCTCTGTCACACGTTAACCCCTTCTGTGGCGGGATTATCAGATTTAACCTAGCCCCGCTAGCATTCTGAACTGCAGCCATAATCTGCCACATTTATGATATTACATTTTCAGCCGTGAATCAGGTCAGCTCATCTAATCCCTCTCTCTGCCCCTTCACTTCCCCCTCTCGCCACGCTGCCAGAGCTGTCAGAAAACCAACTGTAACCAATGGGATCTCAATTCCGGTCAGACATATTGAAATCAAATGAAAAACATTATTGAAAAGACAAAATGGACTGAGTACAGATTAAGGCTGTGGATTGTGATTAAATTAATCAGAAATGCTCGTAAGCCGCATGTTTTAGCTTTGTGTTGCGTGCCAACAGTGCAGTCGCTTGCTTTGTTAATGCTTTTACCTAGTCACACCATACATGTTTCCCATTTTTATTACAGAATGATTAATTGATGAAGAAAATACCTGACAGAATGATTTAAAAAAAAGATAATCTATTGCTCTACCCAATATTCTGTTCCTAGTTGGTCAATGAGCAAAAGTGATAGTGATGCAGACCTAAGTTTAATTGTTGCTAAGTAGTAGATGCTGAGTATCATCAGTTAAATGTCTTGGTGTTATTTGTGAGGTAATGAATGATTTCAAAAATCAGTTGCTTTTTGTTATTAAACGCACCAGTGGGGTTTTTGACAGGCTGAATAGTGACAGACGCTCATGTTGCTTCATGAAGTGCATTTGTATTACAGCTGTCACTGTTATTTCGACAGGGCTTTTCCCTGACGTGGGAGGTGGCTATTTTCTGCCAAGGCTCCAAGGGAAGTTGGGACTGTTTCTTGCCTTGACAGGCTTCCGACTCAAAGGACGTGACGTACAGAGAGCTGGACTTGCCACTCACTTTGTGGAATCAAAGAAGGTACCGTAACTCAAATAAATACAGGCACAATGCACTCAGGAAAAAAAAAAAGCAGCTTTAAATTCCAAAGTACTTAATGGCCCTTGCACAGGTCAAGTTTGAGCATTATTGGTGCTGCAGGGATGAACAAACATGGGTGGGGGTGTGGGGTCAAGGTTAAAGCTACATTGGAAAAGCAGATGCTGCGTCACTCTTGTTTATAGATGCCAACATTCACCGCCTGGTCCAGAGACCTGTTGGTTTTACCTCGCTGTTGGCGTAAAGTCAGAACAGTGGGTGGCAGAGTTTGTTTAACACTGTAACCTTGGGTTTAAGGACACACAAGCAGTTGTGTGGAAAAAAATTCCACCAGACTTTGACCAGGAACAAGATTAAAAACGCATCAGAGCTCAATGGAAATCAGGGAGAAGCTATCATTGGCAGGCATTAGATAAACTACACTTTGGTCAGGAATAACAATCTCAACAATTCGGTTTGCTGAAGATAAAGCTATTTGGTGAGCACACTGTCTGCTACTGTCCTGACAGGACAGACTTCTGGACTCCTACACAGCAAAGCCATTATCTGTCATTTTCATTGTGAATCAAAAGACAAAAGACAGAATCAACAGTCGACTGCAGACACCCCTAACAAGAATCTGTTTGGTGTTTACATCAATAGATCCAAGACCTGGAGGAGGAGCTCGTGGACATGAAGTCTCCTTCTGCTGAAGACGTTGCAAGAGTGTTAGACTCCTACCAAGAGCAGGTCCGTAGTTCCTCTGTGGGCTCCAGCAATGTCCCGCCCACAGCACTATCTGATTGCTCACACATCATGAGTAATAGCCTGTCATCACTGAAGGTTAAATGTTTTTAAAAGCACTGGCATCAAGGACTGTTGTTGCCATGGGAGGGTTAAGGGTTTGAGGGGTTGCTTGACCTGCAATGTTTAGGTGGGTGGAACATGCCAAACATCCACATGAATGTCAGGACTCAAGGTTGCCCAGCAGAACGTTGCATTATAATACGATGATCGATGGTATTCACTTCACCTACCAGTGGTCATAATGTGGTGACTGATCAGTGCGTATCAGTTATATATAGGTCTCTTTGATTACAAATAGTTGGTTTTGGTATCGGCCCTAAAAAAAACATCAATCAGCCAAATCCTACCTACATTACACAAAAAAATTCATATGTTCAAAACACCTTCATTAGAGAATTTGTTCCCTTCAGACGTGTTCTTGTGTGCCCTCCTGAGAGTTTCGCTTGTCTGTGCTCCTCCACAGAGCAGTCTGGACTCTGAAAAGCCTTTCGTCTTGGACAAGCACATGTCTGATATTAACAGGTAGACCTTGAATTTATGTATTCCCAAAGTTGAACGCAATCTGAATAGTCAACAGTTGTTTGCTTACGCCATGACATTGAAGGATAAAGGTGGATATTCTATATTTGGTTACTGACAATAAATGCCATGAGAAATGACAATAATAATAAAAATAACAGTATGGTAGTTCATGTCTCATCCTGTGGCCGTCTGCCCTGAGGTCATTCATTTTAAGTCAGATCAGAACTTTCTTTAAAAATGTTGGTTTGATTTGTTGACATAAGTAAAATGTCTCCGTTGCCATGTCTATCTTGGACCCAACTTGAATTACAACAGTTTTTTTAAAAGAATATCTACCTTTTCTTTTGTTTACCGTGTTTTCCTTTCTCCTCCCATCAGGCTGTTCAGCTCCAGCAGTGTGGAGGGCATCATGCAGAACCTGAAGGCAGACGGCTCAGAGTTTGCTAAGAAACAGGCTGAGGTGTGTCCTCGATCTGCAGCTGAATCAAATCACTGATGTAATTCATTTATCCTCCATGCTCACTGTTTCTGTTTCTACCATCAGCTGTTCTGCAGCCCTGTTGCCCCACCATCAGATAAATCCCACAAACAGTGCTGGAATGAAGCCAGGGAGTCATCTGACTATCACAGAATATGTTGGTCATTAGTAGTTACCTCAGTCTAAGAACTTAATGGGGTTAGTCTTAGTCCGGTAACCACAATCTCTACTGTGGGATTTCAGAGCTCTTAGAAATCCACCATAGATTAATGTAACTAGTTTCCCTTAATGATTCTAAACAGGAATCTGAAAGAAGCGACTCCTTTTTCAACTAATGCGTATATGAGATTGAACCTGGAAAAGAATCCGTATATTCTTGTGAAACGGTGTAAATGCCTTTGCCTACCCCTCCCTCATTATTCTTGTCCTGATCGCTCAGGTCCAGGATTACTGACATATTACTGTTATCAGGAGCCTCCACTGACTGATAATTATCTGTTTGTGATTTTCAGCTTTTTCAGCAGACATGTAATCATTTCCATTATCCTTTTAAGCCATGAGCATTTGAATTAGAGCCATTGGGGGCCTGTTCAGCCATCAAATATTTATAAAAATCCACTTCCTCAGTCGCTAAACACCACTGACTCACTACCCTGCCTTGAACATCAGAGATGTCCTCATTTGCACATTGCTGAGCTTGTTTTTAACCTCAATTTACCTCTTCTGATATTTTGCAGCAAAACCTTTCTAAAAGCAAATGAAGCTGTCCGTGACATACCTTCTGTTTGGAGTCTCTTTAACACAAATATTATCACTATCACTTCCTGCAGACCCTGTCCAAAATGTCTCCCATGTCCATGAAGATCACCTACAAGCAGCTGAAGGCAGGTGCAACGCTGAGCCTGCAGGAGGTGTTGGTGATGGAGTATCGACTGAGCCAGGCCTGCATGGTAAAAACCAACAGGTTTACACCAAGTGGAGTTTTAGGACGTACATAATCAGCCTTAATAAGTTAAGTTAGTCATTAATAAGTGCACAGTTTGGTTGGAATTTGTTCAGGATAATGAAACCCCTTTTAGACATGCGCTATTTTCTAGACATGCAGCATCTAAACGTGTCAGCTTCATTTCTGAATGAGCATCCTCCTTAGATCTGACCAAGCAACATTTCTGTATTCCTTTCAACATGCCACAAGTCTAAACTGCATGCTGTCACATTAGCAGACAGGTACGCAGTAGTGACAGCACTTAAGAGTTGAGAGAACTGATTTGATGAAAGGTTTTTGTCATCACATCACAGAGAGAGCGAAAGATGTGGTTTACTGCCAAAATCGCAAAACACTTTTCTCACTCAGTTTGCCCTAAAATGTCATCTCTTTTACAACCTGAAGTGTCTATGAAACGGAGTCTGAAACAGCTCAGTCACAGCTGGCAGGATATCTTTATTTCATTAATGGTAAAGTAGCAGTTAGATTACCATCACACATGGACAGAATTGTCAGTAATTAGAAACTAACTATAGGCTATTTGGACAATTGGATAAGCTTCTATTAGTTTAGATGTAGTCTTTTGTTTATTAGTGCACTGTTGTGTATCATACATCACTTGATGTACGGTCCCGTCTTCTGTGATAAATATGGCGTGCGTGCCGTGACTCTGCATCAGTGTGAGCATGTCTGAATGAAGCCATTCTGTATTCACCTCTAACATTATAATGTGACTGTTGGTCTTCTTTGTCTGTTACAGCAGTTTTAGTTGAGTTCTGATTTGATATGTGTGTTGTCCTACAGAGAGGCTGCGACTTCTACGAGGGTGTACGAGCTCGTAAGTTACTGCAGTACACGGGCAACAGAAGGAGATGGGTGGAATTTTACTAGTTTAGCATATCTTTCTATGAATTTCACAGAGTTATAAAGTATGAAAAACAATAAAAACCAAAGTGGCACTGATTGTTTTTATTCATAAAGCATCTGCAAATAATATTTAATAATTATTCTTCCTTTTACTGCAAATAAACAATAATGGACAATATTAGCTTCCACTCTAAAGGATTATGACTCAGCAGTCATGTTGTCAGAGATTGTTCACATGCACCACTGTTCATTCTACATGACTAGATGATAGGATAACAAAGATTATAGATGGGTTATTGGCCTTCTTAGCTGATGCTTGACACTGACACATCTTCCCTGCCTGTCAGTCTGGTCATCTAATCCTGACTTTCACTGTTTCCAGTGCTGGTTGACAAAGATCACAATCCAAAGTGGAACCCATCCACCCTGGAGGAGGTGTCTGACCACAGCGTGGACCAGTGCTTTTCCTCTCTGGGAGAGAAGGACCTGACTTTCTGATGTCTCGTCAGCCAGCAGCTGCTTCCCGCCTTCAACCAGACACCACTAAGCCTTTTCTGAGCGGCTGCTTCCTGCCCACACATCCTTTTATGGTCAGTCATTTAAGAGGACTGTACTGCAGAGTGGGGATGGAAGTCAGTGTATTATTTTATGACAAACACATCGGTAGGTCAGATGCTAACATGGTTTGATTCTGTAGTATTACTGCAGAATATCACATTCTTCTGGTGACTTTTTACAGAAAACTCTCTGTTCCTCTGCAGCTGAGGAAAAATAGGTCTGATTCATGTTCACAGGCAGAAATCAAAAATAGTAACAGAAGAGGCAGCTAACAAACACCCTGTGTGTCACAGGTAAAATGTTTAGTGTAAACTAGCTCTGCAGTGGAAGTGGAGTCTTGTTACATAGGCTGTTCAGCCGTGCTGCAGATTCAAGGAGCTCGACTATAGCATCACGTCAGCATGAGGACAAGAGAGGGAAGAAGGATCTCAGCATTGAGTGCTTTATTACATTTCCTGTGGGTGTTTGTTGATGTGACACGGATCAGTATCATCTGTTTCTGCAGTATGCTCACTGGTTCTGGCACACCATGTGTATTATTTCTGTTTTCTTATAAATGCAATCTGTAGTGATTTTAAGCTTAACATGAATAAAAAAAAACTGTGTCCAAGCAGCACTCCCAGAACAAACGGCAGATATTAGTGGCAAAATCAGAATGTGTTCTGAATGCATTTGCTTGATTGATACGTTGTAGTTTATAGAACAAATATGATTTCAATAATCTGTAAGGTGTGATATTGTGTGTTTTTTATATTTTCATTTTTCTGATGGACACCATTTGTCTAGAGGGAATTGAATCACTTCCCTAATCATTCGTTCTCCAAAGCTGCATTATTTATGAGTCAGATTAAGCATCAGTGCTGGAACAGATGGCAATAAAGAGAGTAACAAAATCTAAAGTCTTGTGTGTTCTTGGTGAGGATACAAACTCCCCGGACATATGGTGCTGAAAAGAACTCGTGGTTAAGGGCAGTATTTTTTATGACCCGATTATAAATTGTTCTTGTAAAACACTGACAACTTTACAAAGTCCCTTTGTTATCAGCATGAAAGCACTGAGCAGCTGTTCAGCTATAAAGTCGGTAAAGTAAGCACATTTGTTTTATTTGCAAGTGGCCTATTTTATCTACAGTATTGTCGGGAAGTTTTGCATATTTTGATATCACAGACTGGTACCAGTGAATGATAAAGCTTTCTCTCTGAAGAGGTTCTGTCAACTTGCACAGACTCAGAAGCAATATCTATCCATCAGCTATGCTGCTTCATTCTTTAGAGGGCTGTGAGGGTGAGAGGCAGGATGACCATGGGCAGGTCACCATTCCTTCACGGCTGACACAGAGAAGAACAACCATGAACACGCAGACTCATCTAGAGCTGCTTTAGAATCCTTATTTAACCTCACTCAGAGCATCATTAGGAGGAAACCCACAGAGACAGAGGACGAACATGCAAACAAAGACCAACTAGCTGACCAGCAGTAACCACAGCACCACCATTTCACCCACAGACAAGAAATTTGTAGCAGATTTCAGATTTATTTTTGAACCCGGGACTGTCTATCTCATGTCTATTAATCTTCTCTGACCCCATGCTGCTATTTTTTTAAAGTTGGCTTTGTCAGAATTCAGCACCACAGTGCAGTCTGATGCTCTTTCCTCCAGAGCACCTCATTGACTTTACTCTTTGACCTCACTATACCGTCTACAATAAACTGCTATAAACTCTGACAATACAGTCAGAGTGCTTTGTCACAGATAAGCCCTCTTGGTTTATGGCTACCATTTGATCTTCAAACAATGCAGTCATTCCTTCCTCTTTCCGTTTGTCCTCCATGCAGCTGAGCTCCTTTGTCTTCACTGTCTAACATACTTGTCTTGTTCGATAAGTAAGGAAAACAAATGCTGTTGAGTCCCTATTTATATGGTCAAACATGTACTTTGACCACGCAACTGTAAAACCCAACAAATTCTTCTGAAGTAGTAACACAGAAAGTCATGGTGACACATTTCAATAAAAGAAGGCATAAATCTGATTTATTGGCATCAGCAGTTTTTACACGTACTGTATGTACAGTTTGCAAGTTTGATGAGTATTATACCAGAGGAATATGCAAAAAGTCACTCATTTTAAGTTATTTTATAATGAAATCTTCATTGGCTGACATATAACATCTTAGAATTGCTTCCTGGAGGTTATTTCTCTCATTTGGCAGCAGACAAACCCTGGACAGTGCAGGTGGTTTCTGTCCTCTTTTATCAGGCAACTTGTGTTTCGCTATCAAGTCAGCTCAGCTTTTTTCTGCTTCTGCTCAGTCTCTCTCATGCTGATTCTGTGACTATTGTAGAGCCCTGGTACGTTAGTGAAAATGTGGAAACCGGAGTAAAAACCCTTGTACCAATGATATCACACTGACTTAGCTTTGACTTAAAGGCGGTGCGTTATTGGATCAGCTTACGTGGTTCGAAGGTGGTTCATGTGCCATCACAATTTGAAACCACTTCAATGGAAAGCTAGGCAAATATAGTTTGTGGATTTATGGCTGGAAAGCTGCAAACTAGGAGCTACAACTATGAATTAGTCCATCAGCAGATGATTAAGCTGCAGTTGGTTCCAGCTTCACCGGACATGATGCTTTCTTGAGCCATGAATTAAACTGAGCACATTTGGGTTTTAGACTAAAGTTGAAACATAACACTGAGCTGAACAAATAAGCATTTCTGACACTTGATAGGCAAAACCATGACTGATCAGTAATTGATACAATCTAGTCATAATGGAAATTATAGTTGCAGCAAAAACTTAAACCGGACCAAGGGCCACTACAATAGACTCTGCACCTGCTGCAATGTCTCCGTGTCGTGACGAATAACTCCTAGAAAACAGCATGTGGGATGAGCTGGGTCAGTACAGCCACCATCTCCACCTCTGTTCAGACCTGCTGGTATCAGGTAACTTAAAATGGGTAACCTTTAAAACTGCAAGTCACATCTCCCAAAGGAAGCGTCAGCTGGAAGACACAGATGTTTGAATGAAGACCGGTGTTCACACTGAATGTGATGATTAACCCTCCTGTTGTCCTCATTTACAGGCACCAAATAATATTGTTTCCTTGTCTGAAAAAAATTCAGCAAAAAAAAAAAAAAAATCCCCAAATTTCTGAAAATTTGCAAAATCTTCAGGGAGAAAATTCCAATCATTTCTTTAAAAATTTATCTAAAAAAAATACCCCAAATTTGGCAAGGAAATTCTTGTAAATATTTTCAAAAAATGAGTAGAAATCTTCCAAAAAATCCTAAAAATATCTAAAGTGATTACATATATATCAGTAAAACCTCTAATATTTTCTTGAACAATCCCAAAGAAAATCATCCAAAATCCAGCAAATTTATTTGGATTTTGGTTGAATTTTTTTTTTGTTGTGAATGTTCCTAAGAAACATTTTTAGCATGTCTTTTTTCCACCAAAAAAATGTGGACATCAGAAGTTTCACTGTGAAAATATGCTTTGTTTTCTCCACATTTTAAACTTTAAAATGGGTCAATTTTGACCCACAGGACAACACAAGGGTTAATTTTGAGGTCCCTTCTGACTGTTTAAAGAAGAAAAATCCAAATCATTGCTTTCCTTTTGGACAACCACAGAACTAGTGATTGTCAGAGTTGGAAACAAAAAACCGTTGTCTTAACACAGATGATACCACAGTTTGTAAAAAAAATAAAAAGTCAAAATCTCAGTGGTGGTATCACACTGGAAATGCAACATTTTCAACAGCCAAGTCTGACATCAGCACTATGGCAACATCATTGATGTACAGCCTCAGAAACAGATTGCCATCACCCAGTGAGGAGTCAGTAGTTTATACCATCCTTTCCCAAAATGGTGTTTGTTACCCTTATAGGGTTGTAAGAGAATTTCCAGGAATCAAATAAAATTGAAAAATGGTATACAAAATAGCATATTTAGCCATAATTGTTACAAAATCTAAAACGGTAGTAAAATTTAACCACCCCTGTGGATGGGAGGGCCATAAGTCTTTTTTTATAGAATCAGGGCTGAAAAGTTTGGGAAGACCTGCTCTAAACTACATTAAAACCAGTATGTAAAATAAACTGCCTCAGCCTCCAGCACAGAACTCTAAAATAAATATTAATCTTTAGTTGCATTAGTTGACCAAACTCAGGCTATCACATTCTTTTCACACTGCTACCAGGTCTTTGTGTGTTCCTGATATCAGCCTTTTGGTGTACACTCAAACGTTCACTGAAGAAAGCTCTCAGCACAACAGTGAGATTAGCCTATCTCGTTTTATCTGACGCAAAACAAATGGCATCCGATTAAGAATTACAAGTATGGCATTTAGAGAACAGCGTGATCTCTAATCTTTATTTTGTTCACAACATGTTTGGAAAGACCACAAGAGATTAACCCGTCCACACAGGTCAGCGCAAATGTTGTTTTATGGGTTCATTTTTTGAGTTGATGGGGTTTGGCATGTTCTCGTTATGTTTCCTCTGAGAAACCTGAAGTCGTTTGATCAATCATCACTCAGCTCACAGAAACAATACAAACTGTGGCTTTGACACACTGTTAACTTTGTGATTTTTTTTTAAATAATGCTGCTTTTTTTTAATGACCACATTAAGACTGCACTCAAATAGCATCGATATTTTCTTATTTTCCCCATTACACATGTATTCCATTGGTAGTGGCCTCTTTTAAATCAATACAGAAACATTGTTACTGCTACTAGAGACCCGTTGAGAAGGCAAGAGGTGACAAAACCCTGCCACGTACTTTTATGGCTTATCAGCTGATAGTTATATTTCATCTTTACAAGTATTTCATTACAATGTTGTTGTTTTTTGTCAAAACTGTTAACGCTGCAAATAGTTGTCTGGCAGTTTAAGTGTCCTCATCAATGCTCTAAACAGTTTAAGTATCAGTGGCTTTCATTTTTGGGTAAATCCCACTGACAGTAAGAGTACCTGTGCACAATTTGACATGAATTCTTGCCCCTGCCCCGACCTTTAGCCACACTATCTCTCTGTACAGGTACAGTCCTGTATCGCGCCCCCCCTTCACAAAAAACAAACACAGTGAAAAACAGCTCACTGGAGCGTCTCAACCTGGAACATAACACAGTAACATTCATTACAGACTTTGGCAGTACTGAACCCCTGGTATGCATCAGCGCCTTCTGCTATAGAACAGCACCAAACTACCTTAAGAAGTCATGTATTTATATGGGACTGAATTATCATGGTTTCTGAGGTTTGCATATCTATGTTGTTCTCTATATGGCAGATGGCAGTTTTTCTCATTTAGGCATTATGCAGTGACACAATGTGGACAAAAAATTAGGCCTTCAACATTTTAGCCAAAGCCCAGTGTTTTTGCTTTGTTATTTTAAACTCTAGTTCTGTTGATAAGCCAAATCCTTTTTAGAAGTGTGTCAATCCTTTCTCCTCCCCTGATTTCTTTGTTGTAGAGAGACTAGTGGGCCCACAATGATCCAAGTCCTGGTGAAGTTCCCCAACTGTGCACAGAGAGTATCCTGGTGGGTAGGAAATGAAGCTTTTGTGAACATAATTTCCTGGACCCATTTCGAAGAGCTTGCCTGTTGGATGGAGGACTGCGGTCAACGCTGCCTAATGGCAGTGGGATAAGCAGAGCTGGGGATGATGCTCTTTATTTCTCTGCCACAGCATCTCCAGGGAGGCTGTTTAGAGAGAACTTCAGCCCACAGACGCTTTTGTCAGACCAAAAGGAGTCAGACAGCTGGTTGTGTTTGTGACCGGTGATACCAGTAAGAGTTTTCAAGTGAGAGCCTTCACCAAATGAAGGCATCTATTAATACCCTTCTTCGTAAGAGGAAGAAATCTTGGCCCTGGGACAACATCAGTGGGCAGGATAGACTTTCACTGGCGAGCAGGAGCATCATGGTTCCAGGCAATTTCTGACAGGATTTCTTGCTTTGCAATATGAGTCCAGCACCTACTGCGAAAGAAGAGACAAACAAGAACAGAGAAAGATGATATCCAGCTGAAGACACTTTGCTTCAGCAAGGGCTCCATCTTTGATACAAATAATCACAGCAACGTAGATGGGTTCAGAGTGGTTTGGTCACTTTGAAGGAGGGTATTTAGGCTCAATCTGAGTACAATCCAATCCACAAGTAGGTCAACAATGAATTACAGACAGCTCATTCACACTCCTTTTCACAGCAGGTAGATGCTTGAGTGATTCATTCTGAATGACAGTGTTTGAGACTCTTGGCCTTGTTTCACACGTAGAACCTCAGGTATCAAGCAGTCTCAGCCCAGTCTTAACCACCATAATACGGTCCCATGTCACGGCACATCACATTCAATGTAGGGGATGTCACTGTAGCGGCGGTCCACCTCCACCCACTGCTGCACAGCCCGAGCCACGATCTCCTCGGAGAGCTTCTGGGCATACTCCAGCAGCACTGGGTTGACCTGAGGGGAGTTCTCCACTGAGTCCATGTCTGAGTGAACCAAATAGGCTTTCTCGCCTCTCGTCCCCTTGCCTTTGCCTTCCACCTTGTCTGTGGAGTTTGCATTTTGGCCAGCAGAGTTGCTCCTCTTGGATTTGACACACCCCATACTCTGGAGGATGTAGCATTGATTCACTTCAGAGTGGGAGATGTGTGGCGGCAGTAAGGTGCCAGACTCTTTGGTTAGATTTGTGACTCACATTAACATTTCATCATCTCGACTGTAGGTGAGCACTCAGTACTTCCCATAAGCGACTCCGTGCTTCCCCTCGACTTCTTTCTGCTGCAGTCACTTTGGTGCTACTGTCATCCACTTCCACTCTCATCCATGTCTGGGTGCCAACACCTGTGATAATCAGGGGTTATTAGGCAGCAGAGGGTGGTGATGTAGAAAGTGGTGGGGGGTGACCAGCTAGGAGGCCCATCCCTGTGTGAGTATGGCTGCGCTGAAACAGACAGTCCTGCTCCTTTGTTGTCCAGAACTCATGCCTTTCTGAACTGCAAAGAGAAGAAAAGTGGAAAGAGATGGGGAGAGGAAGGATTTCAGTGATTTATTTTCCAGCAGAGACAGCCTAAAAATACCAGATGGCGTGGAACGACGAAAGGATTGTGAACGATTTTCACAGTGGCTGTGGCAACTACATGACCCAGCTCCAGTGGCTGGCTGGAGGTCAAGGTCTTGGCCGCTCCCCTCACCTCGACTGAATCATCTTTAAACACACTCTGCTCCTCTGCACATCCACTGTGTTACTCATTCACCTCCCCCTCCTCTACTTCAGAGTGTTTTATGACTCAAGCCCTCGCCCTATTTTGTAGAGCATGACACAGGGACGTCTGTCTCTGGCTGGAGTGCGCTGATGCTGTGCTGTTGTAAGCCTGTCTCCCATCTGTTCCACTAACCGAGCCTTGCAGCCTGATTCACAGTGACAGATCCTTTTCTGGGACTACGGGCCTTGTGGTGCCCGGCAGACATGTGCTTCATTCAGAAAGCCTCATGCTGTAGTCTACACAGGCCCTGAATGATTTATGCAGAGTGGGGAGTATCCCTGTGAGTACAACAACATTTGGAGGTGCAGACACAAACACAGGAATCTGTCACAAAACGCTCTGCCACAGCTGATATGATCTTTAATGAGCTTGAATGGTTGTAAATATGTCTTAACGTAAATGTGTGCCACACTGGGAAAGCATCCGTCAGATGTGGGACAGACATATGGGATTTGGATTAAACCTGATAACTGACTTATTTAAACAACAGCGTGGCGCTTGTGCAAACCTGCTCTGAACCTCAGTGGAAATATCTGTGTAAAGATGAAAATGTTGACAGAATGTGCTGTGATCCAGTCGAGCTGTACATACTTTTTACAGAGTGTGGCAAAGACGTCAGTTTTTTCTCCATTCCACCCCAAAATAATCCGGCGGCAGAAGAAATAACCCAAGGTCGTTCAAGTAAACAGTAATCCGGACATCATCTGGTGTCGCGTCGGATCCTCTGCTCTTTCCACTGCTCTTCACACTGCATCCGAGCGATCTGGGCTGTAGCCTTATCGGCTGTATGTAACGTGTAAAGAAACAAAATTATCTCCCAAGTTGCAGCCGCTGCTGCGGGTTTGGTTATTTAGCAGGAAGCGCTCCGTGCCAGATTTCAGAATGATCTCTGAAAGGAAAAAAAAACAACATCCCAGGCTGGTGGAGCAGGCGGCAGCCGGTTTCCCTGTTGCCTTCACGTCGGTCAACGCAGAGTGGAGCTCCACAGCAGAAGGAGAATAATCGCAGGTCTGGACTGACTTGAGCGCAGCGACGCTCCACAGCAGTAACCCGCTGCAGCGGTGCTCCGGAGGAGAGCGAGTCCAGGCGCAGAGCACCGACCGACGCGGCTCTGCAGGGACACGGTGCGGCCCTGACACCTGGTGGTCACTGTCAGAAACTAAGCTCAAAATAGCACCTGCCCCACGGATCTCAGTTCATCACACGTGGAAAAATAGTCACATAAGTTGGCAAGAACCATAGAGATACGGATTTAGGCCACTGACAAAATGTAGCCTACTTCTGCATTTTCTCTTTTTTTTTCGTTCAAATTCAGATCACTCAGAATTGTAAGATTAAAGTCGAAATTCTGAGAAAATGCCAGAATTCTAAGTTTAAAAAGGCCTGACTTGTGAGATTTCATTCAGACTTCTGAGATTCAAGTCAGACTTCAAAGATTTAAGTCGGGATTCAGAGATTCAAGTCAAGATTCTGACTTTTAAGTCAGACTTGTAAGATTTAAGTCAGATTTGAGATATTTAAGTCAGACTTTTATGATTTAAATCAGGATTCAGAGATTTAAGTCAAGATTCTGAATTGTAAGTCAGACTCCTAAGATTTAAGTCAGACTTTTAAGATTTCAGTCATTACTTGGAGATTTAAATCAGGATTCTGAGGTTTAAGACAGACTTCTAAGATCACATTTCTAAGACTTAAATCAGGATTCAGAGATTCAAGTCAAGATTCTGACTTTTAAGTCAGACATGTAAGATTTAAGTCAGATTTGAGATATTTAAGTCAGACTTTTACGATTTAAATCAGGATTCAGAGATTTAAGTCAAGATTCTGAATTGTAAGTCAGATGCCTAAGATTTTAGTCAGACTTTTAAGATTTCAGTCATTATTTGGAGATTTAAATCAGGATTCTGAGGTTTAAGACAGACTTCTAAGATCACATTTCTAAGACTTAAATCAGGATTCAGAGATTTAAGTCAAGATTCTGAGTTTTAAGTCAGATTTTTAAGACATAAGCCACACTTGGAAGATTAAGTCAGACTTCTAAGATTTAAGTCCGTATTCAGAGATTTAAGTCAAGATTTGGAGTCTTAAGTCAAATTTCTAACACTTAAGTCAGATTTGAGAGATTTAAGTCAGGATTCTGAGCCTTAAGCCAGACTTCCAAGATTTAAGTTGGCTAAGTCAGACTTCTGATATTTAAGTCAGTATGTGGAGATTCAAATTAGACTTGGATTAGATATGGATTCTGAGGCTAAAATCCTAAGTCAAAATTATGGGATTTAAGTCAGAATTCTCAGAATGTATTGTGAAAGCTGAGGTTGAAATTTAAAATCCCCCCAAAATACAACCCTTTGCCCCCCTTGGTCTCATTGACCATCCCGTGTGTCCCCCCCCCCCAAAAAAAAGTTTTCGTTGGCAATTTACATTACTGTAGCCTAGCCGCGCTAGACAACCCACGGCAATGAATTTATTTCTCTGCCAGGGTGGGTCTAGTTACAATCCATAAGGCTCGAGGCTGGATTCTCCTAAAACTGGCCGGACCAATCACCATGAAGTGTAGAGTCAGAAGGCGGGCGTAATGAAGTGACGACAGAGGCGTGACGATTCTGACAGAAACAACCAGTACACAATAAACAGTTATCTTTCGACTCGACTTTGGCCACAGCCCTTAAAGATTTGAAGCTAAAATTCAACTTGAAAGATAAACAAAGGACGGCACTTAAGTGTTTCATTGAGAAGAAAGACGTATTTGGACTTATGCCGACGGGATATGGCAAATCCTTAATACACCAGTTGGCTCCGCGGCTCCGCTGGTTGGGAAGCTAATGGGACTTAGCCACAATCCGCCGGTGCTCTCGGAACTACGTCAGCCTATTCGTTGCGTTGATTGGTTTTATACCTACCCAATTGTTGCAGAGGGATTTGATAGACAACCTTTTAGCCCGCCTCCCTCCCTGTCGAGCTTCCCTAGACCCTTGTGCCGTCAGAAACATGGGTCTAGCATGGCTAGGCTAACATTACTGATAATCTGATTTCCGACGCTCCTGAACGCAACTTCTTTGTCCGACTGCACCTGAATGCACCAATGACGTAAGTTTGATCTTTGATTTGAAGAAACTTTGAAGACGTTTGCTGGATGCCAGAGGAGAAGACGGGCAGCTTCGTACCTTTGCGGTAAGAAGACTATGGCCGTTTCTCAGTACGTAACTGTCCATACTTGGTTCTCACGTACTCATGAAACGTCATCATCGAGACTGCGTCTGACCAGACTAGTGAGCATAGATATGAATCAGTCGATAGATATATATCTGTGGTATCTATGGTATAAGGTCAGAGATTGCAGCATGTGAGCTCCTCTTCAAAAGAAGACGTAGTTGATGAAGGCGTTCTGGAACAGGGCCAGAAAGACCACGACCAAGCAGCCTTGAGATCTTAGGCAGCGTCTCCCTCAGGTGGGTGTCAACGGTGTTCACAGTCAGGTCTGTGGTAATCCCATCAACAAACAAAACAGAAAAAAATACAGATTATCAATCACCATGTAACCAAAGCACTCTGTGTATAATGCCATAGTATAGGATGTAGTTCAGAAAATGTCAAAGTACAGTATACTTTTCAAGAATAACATGGTATGGCCTGTAGTTCATAGTATAGCATGTCTGCAAAAAAACATAGATTATTATGTAGTTCAAAAAGCACAAAATGATAGGATGTTACCTAAAATTGTCATGTATATGTGGTTCAAAAAATGTCAGCGCAGTATATTGTCAAAATAGTGTGTTATTCAAGAAAACATCAGAGCATAATATGTGGTCTAAAAAATGCCATGGAATAATAGTTCATTGCACAAGTAAAAGTATAGTAATTTTTAGAACTGTTCAAATTCTTCTATGTTGCTAAAAAAACAAACAAAAAAATTTAAAACAAAAAAAACTAAAACAAAAAACGTCATTGTAATATGCCAATTAAAAAAGCCTATAGTATAGCATGTTGCCCAACAAACGTCATAGTTTAGCCTTTGATCCAAAAAGCATTGTTCTGTCCGGGCTGTCTGAAGTAGGTAAAGAGCAACACAAAAACAGTCCAAATGCTGGTTTCCAGAGGGTTAGATGAGTATTTATTTGAAAGAGTAAGTTTACAACAACACAACATGTGAGGGGGTTAAAAGCAAATGGTTGTTAGTAAAATAAAAATAAATATACGGAACTAAAAGTGAACTTCACGTTGACATTGATGGGCATTCCAACAGGAACAAAGTAGAAGATCGTCAATGTGAAAAAAAACTCTTCCTGTTCACCTCTTTAAACCCTAAAACACACCACAGTAGCACCCTAAACTAAAACTACCAATGGGTTCTCTGTTTCCCTTTCTGAACAATTCAAAGGTCTCTCTCTATCTCCCCACACATCCACCAACCACTGGAACACATCTGGCTTATTCCATCCCAAAACACCAAATATTCAGGAAGGTGGTACAGCACCATCTTCAATTTTACTATGGGTGCTGGTGGTGGAAGATGATGATAAAAAAAAAGCTTTGTGTGTAAAATTACAGGCTTATACTCCCAAAAATTTTTGAGCTAGGCCAAAATGCCCTCCCCCCAATCCTCGCCTGGAATTTTTAGGTTTTAAAATGCTTTTATCTCTGCTTCTAGATATCACAGAGACATGAACTTTTTTCTCCAAGCTCTCTACATGTTGGTGATGTCCTAGAAACAACACACACACTCAGGAGAAGTCCCTACAGAGCAGGGGGGCTTGCCCAAAATGTATAAATTATTTGTAAAAACCACTCGCGAGTAGGGTTAAGGGTGTTAAAAATACTAGAAATCTTACAGATTAATGTCTTAGCACCATTTAGTATTGCTCTAGACCAGACTGGCTTGTGACTTATACAGGGGGAGCCCTCTAAGCACATTATTTAGAGAGATATGGCCTGCTGAACATTGCCCCCCATGAAAAGTGCCTAATTTTCAAGGACCCTGAAGTCAATGTAGCACAGATGGTAAAGATCTGCAAATTTGCACAGAAACTCATCTATCCTCTTACTATAGCCATGCAAAGTCCCAACTTCTAGCCATCACTGCATCATGCTCAATTTTACCCCCAAACTAGGCCATTACTGGCTACTGGCGAATCTTAATCTACGCTATAGGGCACTATGTACAATATGTACAGTATGTTGGATGTGTATATGATGCCAAATGGTGGCTTGGCATCATTGAAGAGAAGTCTGAAGTGGATGGGGATGCAAGGATCCTGTTCATGCACCCAAATGGACCAGCAGTCTCCTTGAAATGGCCAGAGAGAGAAGACAGATGCTGGGTCCCATTTGAGCATGTTCTCTGTACCATACCAGCACCCAGTACAAACGGGCGGGCATGCCAGTACAAACTGAATGCTGCAACAAGAACGAAGATCAGCAAAGCATTTGCAGACTACACTGCCAGCCACACATAAGTTACTTGAAAGTGATCTTCAGTTCATTTGTATACATACATCCTTTTATGTACATGATATAGCTATGTAGTGATATTATCCTTCTGATAATATCTTTAATTCATCCTGTGCTCTATAAAAAGTTGATTGCAGGTATTTTAAATATAATTATACTTGCCTATGTAGTGACATAGGGCTTGAAAGAGTTTTGTTCTTCAAGATAAGGTATGTCCAGGAAATTTTCGAGGTGAAATCATTTGTTCTGTAATTTCTTGAATGAAAGCAGGTATGTTTATTCTATTAAATTCAGAAGTTTAGTGGCACAATTCAGCCCTTGCAAGTTATCTAAAAAATGTGGAAGTTATTTTTCCAACTCCAGTTGTACACACCAGCATAAATATGCACACTATATATGCATAACAGGTAATGTTCAGATTCGTGACTACCAAAAATGGCATAGTTTGAGGGTATAATTTATTATTTGGTTTTTAAGAGACTAATCAAGAACTAAAATAACTTTCTCCACTAAAACTAATAAACGATATAAAATAGAAGGAACAGTTTTAAATCCTGCAGTCCCACGACAGCAAGAATGAAGTTTCTCAACAAAAACTAAATCTGCTGCTGGATTCCATTAAAGTCCTAATAAATGATCATAAAGTGTGATATTGAAGGTTTGTGGTGATAAAAATCTCAAAGTAAAGATCTCAAGTTGAACATCTGGATGGAGGCTGATAAAAGCTGACCTCCCTTCATTTCTTTGGAGCCGACTCCACGGATTTTATGGATGCTGGTTAAAGACCTGCTCTTCTAGTCGTCTTCCTTCTAGTCACTGTAAAAATTCACTCCATCCTCGCAGACTTCAACACCTCTTCATGACAACTTGTTCTGCCTCCGACCTCATGGAAACTCGGATTTTCGGAAACTCTCGTCGGGCGGGGGAAGGTGTGGTGGGTGGTGGGGGAGTAAAGGGGGGAGGCCGCCACCCACCTCCCCACCTAATCTCCGCCCTGACTCCACCTAGATTCCACCTTGGCTCCACCCATGTGGTCACTTTATCAGGAACAGAAACTACAATGTCAAAGAGACAACGAAATTATTTTCGTATATCTGATCTGTAGCTCAGTGAGTTAAGGGTTTGCCTATGCAGCTGCAGATTGCTGGTTCAAGATTAGACCCTTCTTAAGTTTTCTGAAAAACTTAGACAAAGAAAGGAAAATGCCAGTGGTGGGTCTTGAACCTACTACCTTCCACTTGGTAGTCTCTCTTCTCACCCCCTAAGCTGCTGGCTTAGATAATAATTCTTCTTTTTTTGTGCATTTATCATCTATTTTTTGCCATTTTTGAGTTTTTTTTTTTTTACTTGAGTCTCGTCTCGACCGTTTTTCTCAGGAGGTTGGACTTCAGCTTTTGTGCTGGAGGGTTGAACCCTCAGTTCCAAGACTTTCCAAAGCCTCCAGACCTCCCGAGTCCTCAGGACATGAGCTTTCACAGTCTGAGGGCTGAAATTTTCTAAGTCCCACAGCAGTTCTCTGTTAGATTTAACTTTCAGGCAGTCCAAGGACTGATATCTTCGACATTCCTGAGTATTTCTGTTTTAGTTTGAACCTTCAGACAGTCTGGTGACTGAAGTTTTAAAGTTTCTCAGTACGTCTCTGTTAAGTTGAACTTTGTGGTTAACAGAAGTCTTAAAACTTGTGACCATGAGTCTTGATTTCACATTTAGACCATCCATCTGAGTTCTTCTTAGAACTTCACCTTTGGGTTCTTTAGAAATCCTGAACAAACTTTGATTCTCTTCACTGAACAGTAAAGTCTGTGGAGATCAGAAGGTAACATTAGTTTGATCGATGCCTTCAGCTACTAGTAGACTTTATCTGGAAAGCAGTTTTCTGAAATGAGCTCTTAGTAAATCTGTCTACAATCAAACCAAGAACACAAAGAGGAAATTTTTGAAGAAACAACTTGATGTTTTCATTTCAGACTAGAAAACGCTTTAAAACCTTTATCTGTTTTTGCTGTATTTGATCATTTTCTTGTCTCTTCTGTTTAATTTGATCTTCTAAAGTCTAACTGGTGTCTTTTCAAATGTTTTGCCTTTACTTTGATTCTTGTTACATGTTTAATTTTGCTCTTTTCTCACCTTTTATTCTTTTCTGATTTGATTTTGAAATGTTTTGTCTTTTTAATGTTTGTTTTTTCAAATGTTTTATCGGCTTGTTTGAAAATTTTCATTTTCTTTCCCAATGTTTATTTTTTCGATTAAATATTTAAGGTCTTTCTTTTTAAAATTTTCACCACCTTTTAATGTTTAATTTTCTTTTTAAATGCTTCATTGTATTTTCTGTTTAATTCCTATTTATAGTTATATTCTCTTTCAGATTTATTTTTCTAATTAAACATTTATTTTTTTAATTAAATATTTTATCTTTTTAAAGGTTTAATAATCTAATTTAATTTTTTGTATTTTTTTCAATGTTTAATATTCTTGTTTAATTATATTTTTTTAAATGTTTATTGATCTAAAATATTTCATTGTTTCATATTTTTGTTGAAAAAATGTTTCATTTCATAATTACATGTTTTGTATCTTCTGTTTAATTAATTAAATATTTTGTCTGTTTAATATAATTTAATTGTATCTAATGTTTCATTTTCTTTTTAAAAGTTCTGTTGTATTAAATGTTTTTTTCCTTTGATTTAATTGCTTTTTTAGTACAATTTATTTCTTTAGTCTTTCTTCTGTCAAGATTTTAACCCCAACCTCAAAAATGAAACAAACCCTTAAATCAGAATAATATTTCTGTTGTCACAAATAATGAGTTAGTTAGTTATTTAGTTTATCAATTCAACTTTATTTGTTTAGCACCTTTCACACAGATGACAAAACTACACAAGCAAAGAAAAAACTATGCTAAAACTATTAACTCAAAAACATAATTAAAATAAAGATTTAACATGGTCATAAAATATATTGTGTCCAGGGGATGGAGGGAGTTTATTGAAATCTTCTTGCGCTCACATGATAAATCATTTAAAATCGAAACTTGATATTCAGTCTAAGGAAACTGCAGAGCGACAGAAGAACCAACAATATCTCCCGTTTTCTCCTTTAATGAGTCGACTCTTCTGGTGCTTTCAGACCAAAGAACTACAGACTCTTCACAACCTGCTGCTCAAACTCTTGGTACAGGACCTCACCACACAGGTCAAGAAGGTTTCCTTCTCATTTCTACTCTGAAGCTCACGTTCTGCTGTTCAAACTGCTGACAAATGTTTCTGCTGCTCTAAAGTCTGGTCTCCAGAACTTCCTAAAAACCCTCAAAGTCTCTTCTGCTGCAGGTTGCTTTGTAGAACTGTTACAGAAAACCTCACTAAACCACATTTAGTTTTAATTTGAAGCAGAAAGTTAACAAAGAACATTTCAGGTTATTTTACCACAAATCAAGGGTACAGATTGTTGTTGTTCACTGTGTATTGGGCAGTACTCATTTTGATTTAGACTGATTAGCATATAGAACCCTATGATATTTCTGGTTTACAGCTAAGGACTAGTTGTTAAAAGTACAGAATATTATTTCTTATTTTAGGTGTGATAATTATCAGTAAACATTCTAAGAAGTGGAAATTAACAGGGTTGTATATAGTGCTGTTCTTGCAAAATATTTGTCACTTAATTGCCTTACGTGAATATATAATTGGGGGCCTTTGTACCCCTAAGTAGATTTTCCATTAAAAATCACCTGTTTCCAGCTAGAATAGTCATTGACCACTTTAACAATGGCTTGACTGGGTTTCTGATTCACTTAATGTTCATCGACTTCCGCAGGAGGAGGACACCTCAGTCTGCACCGGTGAACATCCAGGGTTTGGACATTGAGATGGTGGACTCTTACAAATACCTGGGTGTTTACCTCAACAATAAACTGGACTGGACACACAGCATAGAGGTCCTGTACAAGAAGGGCCAAAGTCATCTCCACCTGCTGAGGAGATTGAGGTCCTTTGGAGTGTGCAGGACTCTGCTCCGGACATTCTATGACTGTGGTAGCGTCTGCTGTTTTCTATGCAGTGGTCTGCTGGGGAGCGGGGAGCACTGAAAGGGACAGAAAGAGACTGAACAGAACGGTCAGGAGGGCCGGTTCTGTCCTGGACTGCTCCCTGGACTCCATAGAGGAGGTGGGTGAGAGGAGGATGTTGGCAAAACTCACATCCATCATGGACAATCCCTCTCACCCACTGCATGACACTGTGGGGTCTTAAAGCAGCTCCTTCAGCAGCAGACTGAGACACTCACCCTGCAAGAAGGAGCGCTATCGCAGGTCCTTCATCCCATCTGCTGTTAGACTTTATAACATTAGCATCACTGACTGCTGTTAACATAAACTGGACTCATATCATATAACCTCATACCATAATAATTTGCACAGACATTCTTTCACTGCTACATATTTTGCACTTTTTAAACTCATTTTTTCAAGCCACTTTATATTGTATTGTATTGCAGTGTCAATACTGTAGTGTTTTCATCCTAAATATTATTACTACAATTTTATTTTATTATTATTTTATTTCGATTCTCCATTTATTGCTGCTGTACCAATGTGAATTTCCCCTGGAATGGGGAGAAATAAAGGACTTTTCTTATCTTATCTTCTTTGGAAAAAAATGCTTTTCTTTCAAAAATAGTGCCATTTCTAAATGACCCCAAACTTTTGAACGGTCGTGTATATACACATAGTGTGAAATAGTACAACTAACTCACATACATTAGACAACACTGATCACAGACCTAAATAGGTAGTTTGTTTAAAATTCAGCTGCTAGCAATTAACAGTGAACAATCATCAAAATACACTGGATGCACAGAACTTTACATATTTCCTCCAGTTTGATAACACTCCCACATAAGGTCACTCACTGTACAAATTTCAGCACTATAAAGACAAACGTGCATCTGGTTAATTGATCTGTTATTGTTGGGGTGGTTGAGATCATCCAGTCTTCTGTAATTTTGTTAATTACTGCCATTAAATTACCGTATGATCACTATGAATATCACAACAACTGTTTGGAAACCTGCTGTCACGTACTCTTTTTTTCCCCTTATAAGGCACCGACTGTCCTGCCACTTCTAATGTACGCCTGTTTTTGTATTTATATCTGTATTTTCATCATCATGTTCTTTTTCAGTTTTTCCATGAACTCCAGAACTGACGTTTCTAGCTGTAATAACTTGCCACACGATGGCACCATACTCTCATGAACTCCAGCCAGGTTTCATCAGCAATGATTTGACAAGTCTTGGACTAAAGACTCTCTATGTCTCCCTTGATTTTATTTTATTTTTAAATTCCCGCCCTAGAAACAATGCATTTCCTCTTTTAAATTGTACCAGCTGTAATCAAGTTATCAAGGAAAGTTGTTCTTAACCAGCTACATAAATGGTTTGATTAACATTAGATAAGATTCCATCCCTATTTTTCCGTAAGGGTGAAATTTATTCCCTCATCACGACAGAAACAGTTGCATCCACACACATTATAAGACTCCCATCAGCGCAAAGAGGAAAGCACGTACGACAGACCAGTTATGTTTTTCAGGGAAACGGGCACTTTAACCACGAAAATCAAGCTGTGAGTGAAATTTTATCACCTCGTTTTTCTTCAAAAATGTATCAGATCATTTTTGTTTTGTAAATTGAGGTGATGTGAATTATGGGCCGGTCAGACCCTCTGTGTGCTGATTGCACAATCACCACAAGAAGTGACTTTATCCCTCTGTGGACATGCTCAGCACATGCCCACAGTCTCCATCCCTTTATGGTTTGACAGCGAAAAAAAAGTTTTCATGTCAGTCGGTTAAAATTCATTGTTGCCTGTCCAGCCAATCATAGTTTTTGACGACACAAAAGAGGCTAAAGTTGGAGTATAAAAAGGTGCGCGCTAATAAAGTATGATGCCTATCAGTGTGGGACATTAATCCAGCCCCAGTTCAGGCGCGCATCAAGTCGAGTACACAGCAAGGGATCTTTTTTCTTCTTCAAACAAACAAACAAACGAAATAACCTACACACCTTGAGACAATGAATCTGTCTCACATTGCGCTGTATGTTTGCCTGCTGATTGCTTTGGGTCCAGTTGTTCTGAGTGACCAAGAAACGCACCAGCAGCCGTCCGCCACCAGCCCAGGAGACACGGAGCAGTGCGCTACTTGCGAGGTCCGGCAGCAGATTAAAACCATGCGATTAAACGCAATTAAATCTCAGATTCTTAGCAAACTGCGAATGAAGGAGGCTCCCAATATTAGCAGAGATATAGTGAAGCAGCTCCTGCCCAAAGCGCCGCCGCTGCAGCAGCTTCTCGACCAGTACGACGTGCTGGGAGATGACAACAAGGATGCGGTTATGGAGGAGGACGATGAGCACGCTACCACGGAGACAATAATGATGATGGCCACTGAACGTAAGTGCTAAGTTTTTTCTTTGCTTGTGTTTTTTGTAAGGTACTAAGTACGCGCATATGTCTCCAAAATAGACTTTTACGCACCGGGCAGGACGCACAGGAGACCATATCAAGAGGCGCTATTTTGACATCACGTAGCTTGATTTTCATTTATTTATTTATTTATTGCCAGGTTTTCATTTGGAAATACGATTTTGCAAATATTAGCAAGATTTAAAACAGTAGAAGAGACACTGCATTTTGGCACGGTCATTACGCACGCCTCCTGCAATTTATTCCCCAACCCATGTTTACTTCCATCTGCAAATGTCGATCCTGCATGATCATTGAACATATTAATATTTTCTTTCCCCATCTGTTTGCAGCCGAGTCCATCGTTCAGGCGAACGGGGAACCAAAATGCTGCTTTTTCTCTCTCACTCAAAAGTTTCAAGTCAATCGCATCGTTCGAGCGCAGCTCTGGGTGCATCTGCGCCCGGCGGACGAGGCGACCACGGTGTTCCTGCAGATCTCCCGCCTGATGCCGGTCACAGACGGGAACAGGCACATACGAATCCGCTCCCTGAAGATCGATGTTAATGCCGGGGTCAGCTCTTGGCAAAGTATAGACGTTAAACAAGTGTTGAGTGTGTGGCTGCGGCAGCCGGAGACCAACTGGGGCATCGAGATTAACGCCTTCGATTCAAGGGGAATTGACTTAGCCGTGACCTCCGCAGAGCCAGGAGAGGACGGACTGGTGAGCCCAGCTTATATTTTACATTTGACCTGAGCTTAGATTTTTGCCTTAATTTAAAAAATAGCATTTTAATTGAACAATTAACGCACACTGTTGCGTATTTTGGTGCAGAGCTGATTCATTATACCGTCGGGTTGGTTCAGTTTTTGGGGCTCAAGTCACAATCAGTGCTTTAATGTATTATCAGTCAATTCTTTATAGCAGCGCAATAACTTCTAAAGACCTGTTTCCAGCTGCTTAAAACTGTGTAAAACTCTCTGTTGTACTGTACAAAGGGTTCGATTCTAATTCTGGACTTCCATTGCTTTAGTGTACAGAGAGGCTTTACAGAATCAGCAGGTGGTTAAACATTCCTGCATTTCACTGCTGGACGAAGGAATCAAGATATAAAAGACTTTTGAAAGCTGTTAATCAACACAGACTCCATGTAGGCGCACACCTGCATTTGGACACATGCCCAGTCCACAATAACTTCAAATCTTATTGCTTGATTACATAAAAGTTCACCTGCTCCACATTCCTTAAAGTATTCAGTGTGACTGTGCAAATCAGAGTAATTGCCTGCACACACACACACACACACACACACACACACACACACACACACACACACACACACACACACACACACACACACACACACACTGCTACTATCAATAACAAACACACATCACAAGGCCAAAATGCTGGCACCAGGCTCTGGGGTGATTAGAACACCTTGACAGCAGAGGGTAACCAACCATCAGATGATTTAATTTCTCTATAACTCAAAGTTTCATAATATTATCGTGCCATGTTTGAAAACTAACTGCCCAAGGGCATCGGATTAAAAAGTGAAAAGCTGACTGCTGCAATCTGCCTCCTTTTGAAAACCAGCATTTTTCAAAAAGTTCATTAACGCTCTGTCTTTTCAGCAACCATTCATGGAGGTGAAGATCTCAGAGGGCCCCAAACGTGCCAGGAGAGATGCTGGCCTGGACTGTGATGAGAACTCTCCAGAGTCCCGGTGCTGCCGCTATCCACTCACAGTGGACTTTGAAGACTTTGGCTGGGACTGGATTATTGCTCCAAAGCGCTACAAGGCCAACTATTGCTCCGGGGAGTGTGAGTACATGCACCTGCAGAAGTACCCACACACCCATCTGGTGAACAAGGCTAACCCCAGAGGGACTGCAGGTCCCTGCTGTACCCCCACCAAGATGTCACCCATCAACATGCTCTACTTTAACCGCAAAGAGCAAATTATCTATGGCAAGATCCCCTCCATGGTGGTGGACCGTTGTGGATGCTCTTGAGTTGGAACAGTGGCCCCGGCAAGAGAGAGGGGAGGACGGAGGGGCTGAGGCTCAGTCCGGCCCCCAACTTCAGACTATTTGACACAACCAATTCACCAGTTCCAATGCTTTCCTGCAGAACACAGTGCAATAGAACCAGAGTAGAGGCCACAAACAGCCCGACCTCCCCACAGGGCAGTGCTTTCACTACCGGCATAGCTGTTACTTTTCTTTCCTCCAGTGAAATTAGCCATAGAGGCTTGAAGCCAGATGGATGCAGGAGCAGAAATACGTGCGCACACACACATGCTGGACCTTTGAGTGAATGTAGACAAAAACAATCAAAATTATCCAAAAACTCTTGTTTTTTCTCTCAGTGCTCTGCACATCTAGACAAACATGCTGCCTGATTATACTCGTACACCATCTACTCCACTACACTCCACTCATAGCCAACATACAAGCTATTACACCTTTTTTGCTAAGCTCTGTGTTTGTGATAATCATTTTTGAGTTGTTTTTTTCAGAGTGAAACCAGGAATCCTCAAGGACTTTTTGAAAGGGCTTGGAAAAACACAGCTGGAGACTCTTTAGAGTGATATCTCACACTGGTAGAACACGTTTTAGAACATAAATGTTTGTAGGAGTCAATAAAAAAGATGAAAACTGGCAATATGGCAAACCCTTACTCATCCCTAACACTTTACTGCCATTTTTAAAACCCAGTCACAACTGAAACATTTTCGGTTTTAATGTTTTTTTTTTAATAATGCTAAATAGTTTGGAGTAACATCCTAAGTGCAGGAGGTGATGTGGTGAGTGATCACTCTTGAGATCCTGTCAGCACAGGAATGTTCCACCAGGGTGAAGTACCACATAAGGTCTGGACAGATCTTCATGTACTCTGCCATACATACACGCAGCAACATAACCGACTGACGAGCGTCCTTGCTCAGTCATAATCATCACTATCCTTCAAAACAGCCTGACCTGCCCGATACACTTGAATTATTCTGATTGTAAATTCACATTACTGGACAGAAGGACTTGAACTGAAGGCACAATGAATGCAGCCTACAAATGAAATGTGTTTAAGACAGAAAAGGAATTGTCGAGATGTATGAATGTTGACATCATGCTCAAACTCTGTCTTACAAACAACACAGTTTGCACTATGGCACACCAATAGAAAGAATTGGTTGCTACAAAAGTTGTAAAAACTGATTTTGATATGTTTGCTAATTTGTATTGTATACATATGCCATTGTTTCCATTAGGAGTTGCCTTTCTAAACCACTGTTGGTAAATGTATATAACCACAATCTAGCAAGATAAAAGATGTAATACAGCAACTCTATATACTTGTTTTAACAAATAAAGTTTCTAGCTTATTTGTTGGGTTCTGTTTCTTTGAGTAGCTTGTTTGTACGTCACAGTATGTTGTAACAGTTGCACCTCACAAAAATCCACACTTTAGATTTTTAAATTCTAAATCTTGTCAACTGCAAAACACAAGACATTGTGTCCTGGGATAAATGCAACCAGAAAGCCTCGAACTAGACATCCTTGTGTTTCTGGACAAATCTCAGTGTTTCTGCTGACTCACAGATCATATCCAAACCTGATGTTTCAGTATCACAACACAACAACCTGAACTTTAACATCACAGCCCCATTTCACTCTTCAGCAGCTGAGAATCTTTATGTCTTCAGCACATGGTGTAAACTGATAAGTTACACAGGCAACGTGTGACTGTGTGTGTACTGTGCGCATGAGTGTGTGTGTGTGTGTGTGCAGAAAATGAATGCCAACACACTCTCACTCTACCTGACTACACCTGCACAATCCCATCACCATAAGCCTGTTTTATCACAAGTATAAGTCAGTCCAATTTCCCTGACTTTGCTTTTTTCCTGTGAAGGGATGTTGAAAGTATTGCAGTCTAATGAGAGGATGTGAACTCTGGTGCGCTTTGACAGCATGACCTATTCCTCTGACGGCCTCATTGAGGCCTGACTTCCGCCCAGTAGAGGGCGAATTGAGCACTGCCCGTGAGAGCCACTTCCTTTCCTGCTGAGAACTGGAAAACTGCCATGAAGATCGGCCACAGCGCGGAGCAGACCCTGGGCAGAGTGGATCCACAGAACTTCTTCTCCCTGGGAGAAGGATTATAAATTCTGCACTTCTTGAAAGGATTAGAGATTCAAACTTCTCTGTTTGCTGGTGGCTGAGAAAAAAGAAATGGAAAGACTTCTAAACCAATAACACTTGTGGGGAGCATGATAGCTAAACTCAAAATAAGCCCAATTAATTCCTGAAGAGCAGAGCAGTAAAAGACAAAGCCTATTTTCTATCTGTACCATTAAACATCAAGATATGTGTTCTTATAGCAGTGCTGCTTCCATCTGCAGTTGACTTGAACATGAACTTTTTACGAGTCTAATAGTCTCCAACAGTTTCCAACTCTTGAATTTCACAATATTACTAATGATATTTGCTTTAAAAATTAGCAGCTCAACTACTTTAAAACATCATTGCCCATAGGTTACATTTCTAAACACTACTTATGCTGTTTTCACAGTTCTCCAGAACCAACGTTTCAGTTTTATAGTTGTGTCTTACAAGCATTTAAATTTGGTTTGAGGCAATTCTGCTTCTTCAGATAAAATAAAAAATAAAAGATGATGAAAATCAGCATTGTTGTTTTAATTTCTACTAAAGAAATGTGTATTTTAATGACCTGCAACTGAATGAACTGTTCTCACTCAGTAATGTTTTGCCTGCCTTGGAGCATCTTTTCATTCGGTTCGGTCCTGCAGTAACTGCTGCTGTCTGTTGTATCTGAAGAAGAGCTGGGAAACATTTTGACTGAGCATCGTTACATCTGTCAAGAGATCAGACCCTGGAGGACTGTATCCGCCAGCGACATTCCACCTCTGACAGGTGAGGAAGTGAGAGTGAGAGAACGGGAAGAAGGATGTTAGGGGGTAAAGGAGTAGTCCAAGGCAGCTGGAGACCCCGTTATTGGACAGGATTCCTGATGTGTAAAATTAATAGAAATGGAATAGTACATGTATTCCCCATTAAGTACTCATTAATAAATAGTCAGCAGTGATGCACGACATAACTGTTTAACAATGTTTTATAATGTAAAAATGGATTCAGATTTGTGGAAGTGATGTGCTGCAGCTTTACAACATCCGAAGTGGAGTCTGGTTGTTGTTTTGCCTTAATATTTTCAATATTTTAGATTTGCGGTGCTCAAAGCATAAAAAATATGATTTATAAAACTCAACAGCAGCATTCCTTACCAGAAAAACAAGTAAAATGCAAAGCTCACTTGTGAGATCTTGCCCTAAGACATATTTGCTACCAAAAGTGCAGATCAACAGTGAGTAATTCAGTATTCCAGAGCACCCAGGACATTGTTTCTGTAAAGACACACTGCTGTCAAGCTGATGACAGGTTATCTGTTGGCCATCTGTGAGCAATACACCAAATAAGACACTATAGTCCCTCTATCAAACTGAAATTAAGAATATCGGTGCTTTAAGTAAAATGCCTGTCAGCATGATAACATGTTAATATTTAGCATAATATCGTGTTCCCTGTTGTCACCATTTTAGTGCAGCATGTAACCGTGTTATTTTGTATTAATTAGTACTAAATAGACCCTTTAATGACCCACGTCACTAATGACGTCACAGCTTTAGCTGGAGGCAAAAGAGGAAGCCCGCGGCCGGACAGAAAGGCGAAAGACTGAGGGACTAGGCTCTATTAACTTTTCTAAAATGTCGTCCTGCTGTGTTTTTGGATGCTAGAATAGGAGGAATGACATTGGCGAACGCAAATTAAAGTTTTATAGGATTCCACCGAACACTCGTGCTCAGAGGGAACGAAGACAGTTGTGGTTAAATGCACTGAGGCGAAAAGACTGGACAGAGACGATCAGCTGCAGTCAATTCCAGCCATTTTCAGTACAAAAACATCGCTAATATTCTATTTGTAAATAAAAAATATTCAATTCAATTCAATTCAATTCAGCTTTATTCCAGACACTGGGTCCAAATACACACACCATAAGAACAAGGACACAACAAGACACAGAAAAAAATACAATCAAAAACAATAACCCGTTAAATATGACGAGAAATACAGGGCATATTGGACGCGCATCGTGAGGTGCATTTCCTTGAAAACGACCGATTCGTGGATTATATACAGACTTCAAGACATGTTTTGGACAAAATAGTTTACTGGCTTGTGTCGTCTGGATGACCAAGGTTAGATTATGGCCGTTTTTTGTGGAATATTTTCATCTGTGTGTAATAATGAACCCGGAAATGTGAGTCGCGCTGTGTACGTTAAAGCCGTGTACAGAGAAAGGATGTTGTTTGTCGGACAAATGTGTTTATATTACCCGCTGTGGTAATCACATCTGAAAGTGGTTTATACCGGCGGATTCATGAGAATCTAAGCTTTCCATCGGCGTATAATGTTTATATAATCGCGTTTGCAGCCTTCGGACATTCTTTAAATTCCTTTGCAAATTAGTAAGTGTACCGCCGGTGGTACACTGAAGTTTAACGGGTTAAAAATGCTCGAGTTTGCAGCGCAAACTAAATACTCCCAGTCCTGCTTGACTTCTCCCTCCGCTTTTGCCTCCAGCATAAGCCCCGCCCACAAAAAAACGTCACAATGTTTGTAAACAAATAAAGGGTCTATACCAGAGCCTTAGAGACAGTAAGAGTTGCGACACTCATGCTCTGGCAGCGGGGCGGTCACGTGGTTCATGTAAGCCTGAGTAGTTCCAAACAGGCAGTGCTGTCATTTCCTTCTATGGGACTGAGAGCGGCGATTTCACGGTAAAAATGGAATAAAAATCACACCCCCAAGTACTTGTTTGATTATTAATTCATTGGAGTATGTATGTAAATGTCAGTTTTACATTTTGAGCCGTAAGGTGACATATTAAAGACACTTTTGGGGTTTTGGAGGGAATGTTTTACATTCGTGTTAGCATGGAAAATCAACTTTTACACAGAAATGTAAGATGATTGAAGATGTTAATTTTTGCCCAGTTGGATTATTGTATTTCCAGACAATGTCTATATTTCTCTGATTCACTTACCTGTAGTCTGGGAGTTATTGAAAAGCAGAGTAACAACAGTCCATTCAGCAGATAGTGTCCAGCCACTTCTGATGAGGCAGGAGTTGACTCACTATAACCATTTTAAGACATGCACAAAATATATATTCAAGAATAACAACTCATTATGCTTTGATGAATGAAATAGTATGTTTTATTGACAATGGGAGAAACAATGAGGGTCTTTGTGTCTTCAGTGAGGGCTCTCGGGATACTGGCAGATAGATAGATACTACAGATATTAATAAATATATTTGTTAAATACTTACAAGTATAAGTTTATGCATTATAAAGGGTCTCATATAAAGGACGTAGTCTTGACAATTAAAAAGAGGTAGCGATGTAGCTAGGTAGCTTTCAAAGAAGAGCTAACAAGCACAAGGCAATGCCTGAAAGTCGGTCATCGGCCAATATTCACAAACACAGATAAATGCATGCACCACAAAGGGCTTCTGATATAATATAAAGACGTCAAAATTAAAAAGAGGTAGCGACTCATCAACAATTAATCCGTCAACTTCACAGCTAACAGCAGAGTCGAGCTAAAAAAAAAGTAGCAGAAATTCGGTCGTCTACCAAGATAAATATATATAATTACGCTGCGCAAATACAAATAAAGCTCAACATATGCATCATAAAGAGCCTCTGATAAAATAGAGGCAGTTGACAATTCAAAAGAGGTAGGCATTTCATCAACTTACCTCCACATATACTCAACAACCTGCAGTGCAAATGAACGGTGGCTATCACTGTCGAAGCGGTGCTTGGAACTAAACAAGCCTCCACAACCCGGAAGTAGACCGAAAGAAAGCGTCGGCACCCTATGGGAGTGTCACAACTCTTACTATCTCTAGGGCTCTGGTCTATACAAAGTCCAGCTGAGGCTAGTTGGAATCCTAAAGCAGAGTCTAATGTGTGCTTTAAAATCAGATGAAGTCTACAAACATGGACTATTGTAAAATGTAAATCCTTTTTCTCACATATAAAAGCTTTTAATGACCAAGCTCCACCTTATCTTAGAGACCGTATTGCACTATATTGTCTCAAAAGATCCCTTCGCTTTCAGAGTACAGGTTTGCTAGTGGTTTGTTTCAAAAACAGAATAGGAGGCAGATCTTTCAGATGTCAGACTGCTCCTCTTCGGAATCAGCCAGTTTGGGTTCTTGAGACAGAGACCTTTTCTACTTTTAAAGGGGAACTTCGTTTTTTTTCAACCTGGGGTCTGTTTCCATATGTAATTTCATACATGTGACTGATGGAGAAATGAATTTTCGACATAGTAGTATTTAGCCAGGCAGGCAGCTTAGCAGCTCAGCTAGCAGCTCGGCTAGCGAAAAGTATGGGGCAGCTGGCCCCCCCGCATCAAAGTCCGCCCTAACGTGCTTTTTGCCCCACACTGACCGGCTCAGATAGTCTCAATGAGTGTCCCACAACATACTAGAGATGAGAAGTGAACGAAAACCTCCACATTACCTGGCGATTGCTCTTTGTTGTATCCAAATCTCAGGATGCTAGAAAGCAAATCTCATTCCGAAATCGTGTGATAGTTCACGCCAAAACACTAGTTTTGGCGTGAACTATCACACGATTTCATGTATGAAATACATGTGAGTACATGTATGAAATTACATATGGAAACAGACCCTAGGTTGAAAAAAACTGAAGTTTCCCTTTAAGATTACACTTAAAACTTTCCTGTTTGAATGACCATGCTCAGTTGACCCTGAATTTCACTATGTGGAGTGTTCTGAGATTATTTATCTTGTGAATTGGCACTGTATGAAAAAATGTGAATTGAAGTGAAGTTGAACTGAGTTAATGTTTAGCAAGTACTATACAGTGTTGGGGAAAGAACCCAAACCTTTACTTCAGCAAAAGCAGCAGTACTACCTGGTGAGAATACTCTGTTAGAAGCAAAAGTTCTGCATTCAGAATCCTACTTGAGTAAAAATGGAGTCAGCTGGAGCCTATCCCAGCTGAATTAGGGTCAAGGCAAGGAACATCTGGACAGGCCACCAGTCTATCACATGGCTACACATAGAGACAAACAAGCACACTCACATTTACACCTACAGACAATTTAGAGTTACTCTCAGCATGTTTTTGGACCTTGGGAGGAAGCTGGAGTACCCTGAGAAAACCCACACATGCACAGGGAGAATATGCAAACTCCATGCAGAAAGATACCAGGCCCAAGCCGGGATGCAAACCAGAGATCTTCTAGCTGCAAGGTGAAAGTGCTAACCACCAATCCACTGTGCAGCCCAAAATATGATTACCTGTACCAAATTCAGAAGTGATCCATGCAGTAGTTTTGGAGACTTCATGGTGGTGGTAAAAGAAAAATTAACTAAACTGTACAGTTACTGGGATACATCCTTTGGGAACCATGAATGTCTACAAACTTTCCAAGCAATCTATATAGTAGGTGGCGTGGAAGTTGGCAACGCAGTGCATGAATGAAAATAGAAAGAGACTGAATAAACTGATCAGGAAAGCCAGTTCTGTCTTGGACTGTCCTCTGGACTCCATTTAGGAGGTGGGTGAGAGGTAGATGTTAGCCAAACTGACATCCATCAAGGACATCACCTTTCACTCCCTGCATGACACTGTGGGGACATTAAGCTGCTCCTTCAGCAAGAGGTTGCTATATCCACAATGGAAGAAGGAACGTTACCACAGGTCCTTTGGTCCTTCTGCAGTCAAAATGTTTAACACGCTTCTGACATGACATTTCTACTCAAGTGCAACTATTCACTTTTTAACTTTTTCAAGTGCAGTTACACATCGCAACACTGTTTTATCTTTTCAGACCTTTAGATACAACAATTTTCATCATGTAGCACTGTTTTTCTTTTTATATCTCTTGCAACAACATCTCTTAACACTGTATAAAAGTACAATTCTATAGGCCGTGTGTGTCCTTTATCTTCCATCATGCCATATCTATATACACTAACTTCCAAAAGTTTGGGGTCACCCAGACAATTTCATGTTTTCCATGAAAACTCACACTTTCATTCATGTGCTAACGTAATTTCACAAAGGTTTTCTAATCATCAAGTAGCCTTTTAACGTGATTAGCTAACACAGTGTAGCATTAGAATGCAGGAGTGATGGTTGCTGGAAATGTTCCTCTGTACCCCTACGTAGATATTCCATTAAAAATCAGCCGGTTCCAGCTAGAATAGTCATTTACCACATTAACAATGTCTCGATTGTATTTCTCTTCCTTTAATGGTATCTTCAGCGAAAAAAACTGCTTTTCTTTAAAAAATAAAGACATTTCTAAGTGACTCCAAACTTCTGAAAGGTAGTGTATGTTGCTATATAAATTCATCATTCTCATCTGTACATGTGTACACGTACAGAACTGCTGTAACATGTACATTTCGAGATATTTCAATACAGACCAAAGGTGTGGATCAACTTACTGACTGACAGCCATACAGCCAGCCAGGAAAAAAGGCATAAAAACAATAAAAGGATGATGAGGTGGAAATGAAAGGTGTATACAATAGTATTGGACTGAATGGATATCTTTGCCACATTTTATGATAATCAACCCAGTAGTTGGAGAGATATTTCAGTCAGTGCCATTGATGCCCCTTTCATGGAGGCACTATACTACTAGAGTAAAGTTCAAGAGAAGAATGACAATTTATCCAATGGGCATCATAAATGTCAGTTAATGTACACTTTCAATGAGGAAGCAGAAAACACAAGAGAACCAAAACCCTGCTTCATTTTAGGAAAGTCTAATCAGTCTCTTAGAAAGGCAAGACATCTGATGGATGACAGCTGCCATTCAAGAGAAGAGTGACCTCTAGGGACCTTTCAAGGAATCCTAAATGCATGATTGGAGTCAGACCTAAATTTAGAGGCTATGATAAAGCTGTAAGGTTCAAGCAGAAAATCATTCTCATCTGGGATGTTAAAATGGGAAAAATGTCTAAACTGATACAGTGTACTTATGATTGGCCTTATCAACTAAATGGTTGAGTCTGTTGTGGTGTGGCTTAATACACAAAGTTCAGTACAATATGTGAAGGTTTGACAATGGTTAGCATCTTGAATTTATAAAATTCTATTCTCTTTCACCTCCCACGGCAACCCTTTAAGGGTTTCTCTGTCATCTATAAAACGGAGAGTGATGCTCTGTCCTGGGCATGGCACTGATCCATGGGGGTGGGGAGAGAAAAGGGGCTTGTCAGGTGCTTCCCAAAACATCTGTATCCTTCAATAGATGTGCAAGCTAAACAAACCAGAGAGATAGTTGTGTAGCAAAAAGTGTTTCCTGACAACAACAAGGTTCAAGAGGGGTTACAGTCCACAAAGACTGGCAAAATCATGAAATAACTGTGAACAATGTTTAACGCAACAACGCTTTTTTTCCATTGATACCTGGACACATTTCTGAGGCAAAAGATAACGGACATTTCTTTCAGGGTTGTTGTTGATGTTCTGCTAAATACAAAAAGATTTACCTGACTGAAAGGGATAATAACTGTCTCTACTAATTTGGTAAGGGTTCAAATGTGTTCATTTATGTGTGAAAATTCTGTACTCCATATCCATCTGCCCCAGCTACCATTCTATGGGAACTTAAAATGATTGTGGTGGGGTAAATATGTCACCAGCTATTGACTTATTTAAGATTAACTAATTTAAGAAAATTGCGGAAATTTTATATCAACTTAAACCTTTCATTTTCCTTTTGTCTTGGTTTTGCTGAAAATTTGAAGTGATATGACATCCTCTGTGTCTGTCTCTCATATGTTACCAAGGGAGGTTAACATATTATGGCAACCTCTGACACTGAAGAATGAAGCCAAAAACTGTAGTACCATGAATGTCCACTTGCGACCAACTCCAGAACTGAGTTGATCTATAGACTTCATGTTAAAATGTCCAACTTCACAGCAGAAAAATACATGTTTACAGCATGGTATAAAAGACTTTTATGGTCTGGATAGCTAAATTCCCTGTTCGTAAAGGTATACAGGGGGAGAATTTTTATAGAACTCACTAGTTTAAATAGTATAAAGGGTTAAAGTTAAGCATGATAATGTGATTGGCCACTTTTAGTAGCACAGGTACACTTGTATGGCCAGCCTCAGCTCCACTCACATGCCACCTCTTTGCTTGTTTTTGGATTAGCCAGGAGTTAAGTTGAGTCACGTACTGTTCAGATGGCAATGGCCGTAGCCACCACACTGAGCTTTAAAACTGCTGTTCAGGAAACCTCTGTGAGACGTCACACAGGGTTTATCCATCTTTATTTGCATTCAATGTTAAAAATTAAGGAAAAACTCTACAGTTTAGTTGTCCATATTTGACCAATAACATGAGCTCAAACAATACAATGCGTAACTGAAATTGTGCTATAGTTAACGTATGTCTTATTTAATGTAAAAAGCATTGAACAAGGTAGTAGAACACAGTGTCCAATGTCCAGCTGACTACTGACTTTAACAATGCTCCCCTGGGAAGACACTTTATCTTATGAGGGCGTGATGTTTAAAATCCACGTTGTAATCACTTAAACAACCAGCAGAGGATGATCATTTCAGTCCAGATTGACAGGTTGTTTATGAAAATCCCTCTTGGGCCTACGGAAAGCAATGAAAAGTAATAAAATCAGCCAGTCTGGGGCATGATAAGGGCCAGATGGCCAGCTGCTGAATGCTACCTGTCGTCACTTCTCCAGTGATTTATCCTTTCCGTCTGCAGTCCGCTTGCTTTTTCACTTAGGGATGAGGAATCACTATTCCTACCCCAAAACTGACAGTCACCTCTGGGAAGCTATCATATGATTAATGGCTTTGTAAAGCTACTGGAAGTTTGGAGAGAGGACAGATTTGGTGTTCACTCCAGATATGTTTACAAAATTCCTCACTGTCAGTGTTTGTTTGCGAGGAGGGGTTAGGTGACGAGCAAAAAATGTGGCCCCGAGTTCCAAGGAAGCTAAGCATTGTTTCTCTGGGGACAGAGAGCTGACAGTGATGAAGAATAGATGTTCCTCTAAGGAGACTGAAGGAGGGCAGATTATGGAAACCTCCTGTCTCCCAATGAAATGGCCGTGCTCTTAACACAGACGGATGTAGAGTAGTATCAGGTATGTGTCAAAGAGGGCTGGATAGGTTTTGACATCTCAGAAATAACATTTATGGTACATTTTTACAGATTACTGCGCACAATTAATTTTACGGAAAGCTAAGCTGAGAGACATTCATGCAGCAAGCAGGACTTAAGAATTAAGACCTCGGTGGATAAATCCAGGAGACTGTCTGAACACAGGCTTGACATTTATTGATACGTTTGGGTATGTTTGTGGCAGATTTATCTGAAAAATAAACAGTGTTGTTTTCTTGGTTTGCTTCCATCAAAACCTGAAAACATCACATGATCTACAGGCATGCATACAGATATTCCTTCGAAAGCTGAAATTCCTCCTTTCTTTAATTACCTAAAACATATTTCTCCAAGTAGCATGTCTTAAAACATAGCTTCTATTCGTGCTGTAGGAATTGATGACAAGTGATTAAAATTTAGAAAGAGTAGACTTGATGGCCCCACTGTGGATGCCCTTGACCCATGAAATTGAATGTGGTGTGACTGTAAACTCTCCTACAGTTGAGAACCCGTGGCTTTTTAACGCCCATCACATTAGTGTGTTCCTGCTGCCCATAAAAAGAACTAAGTGGCCCTTCAGTGGTAGCAGAAAAGTGCACAGTCACAGCAAGGCTCCACAACCAATTACCAGCTGAAAAACAAAAAGCAGATGCAGCAAAGATTTTATAGTTAGTCCCATATGGCCCATGGTATGGTTAACAGCTTTGATTAAGTCGTTCTGGGACTTGGTGGTGATGACTGTTGAGGTTTGGTGACAGATTTAAAGACCAGTTGGTTGTATCTGATTAAAAGGTTCTTTAATGTGCCTTTTGTTTCAAAGAAACAATTAGATGTTTTGAGGTTACGTTAGTGAATGTTTTTCTATCCACAATGAGTTAAATGTCCAGAAGAGGAAGTATTGGCATCATTTATATCAGTAAAATAACTAATACTGGACTGTTAAAGTATGGTTACATGTTAAATTCCTAACCCTAACTACAGAGTGTCCCTAAAGTCTGAATATACAGGGAATCTCATTAACTCTAATTTTTTTTGCCTCCATGGATTAAATATGGCTTTGTCTGAAGATGGAGCAGTTGAAGTGGAACTTCTCAGTGGACGTGAAGGATACCCATATCCTTAGGTTTAGTGTTAGGGCAGTGATTTTTGGGGCTAGCATGAATTTTAGCCATGACCAATTCTTTAGTTTCAGCTGATACTTTTGGTCGTCCTGAACAGGGGTTGTCCATGAGACTGCCCGTTTATTTAAACTTTTCAACCACCATCACCAAAGTGGAAAAGCTAAGTGGAATTCTCCTTGGATGGCATGCATTAAATTAATCTGCTGTCTTTCGATATGTCCATTTTTCACATCCACTCAGAAGTACCAGTTCAACTGTTTCTTCTTTTGACAAAGCCATATTTAATGTGTGGAGGCAAAATAATCATGACATTTCCTACATGTCTAGACTTTAGTACCCTGTAGTACTTAAAGCAGAGATATGAAAGTATTATCACAAAAATGTACTTAAAAAATTAAAGTATAAAATGCCGAAAAATGTAACTGTTATACTATTATGTCACAGTCCACAACAGAAGTGAGCCCATCACATTTCTTTTAAACATTTTTTTATTGCTATGTTGACAAGTAATTTATTTCCTCTTACAGACACTCAAAAACAGATACCTCAGAGAAACTATGCTAAAAATACAGGCCCCAAAATAGAAACTCAGTGGATTAAAAGTGGAAACACCTGGGATCACTGACATACAAGTTAGAAAACCTGTGATCACTAAAACAAAATTGAGTACAGCTTTGACTTCCAGTGAGCCTAATCACATGATCATGGTTCTAAAATGACATGTGAATACAAGCACTTTCTAAGTTTTTGACCTGTGATCTGTGTCTAGCTGCATGTTTGCATCAGGGTTCCACATAGAAAAGCAGCAGTAATCATGAGGTACAGAGTGATCCATAGTACTACTCATCAGTCCGCAGTAGTTGTCCTTCGGAAATGATTGCCTCAGACAATGCACTACTTGCACAATCTAGAGTAAGTGTTTCAGACTTGGCACAGGGTTTATCCTTGGAAAACAGGGTTTTGTTGGAAGCTCAGACAGTGTGAAAAATACTTCATTATGTCAGTTCTTTACTCTTCGACATAGAAGAAGATAAAATTTCGCTACACAACATATAAAGAAGCCAGATAAATACTGGGAGCACATAGCTTGGTTAGATAAGACCACGATTGATTTGTTCAGCTCAGATGAACATGTTTGGCATGAACCTAGCAACCACAGTGAATGCATTGTCCTGACAGTGAAGCAAAGACGTGGGAGTGTGATGATCTGGGGCGGAATGAGTAAAATGGTGTTGGCAGGATGACACGTAGAGATGACACTACGAATACCTGTGGAAATACTAAAATACTGGCTAATAGCTCTCAGTGTGCAGAAGTTTGGTAAAAAAAAAAAAAGAAAAAAAGTTTGAGCATGACAATCAGGTATTTCAGTGACTATACACTAATGATATTCCATGTCCACTAAAAGGTTAATGAGGAAATGAGGAAACAATCAAATAAATTTTGAACAATGCCTACAAGCTGGTGGGTGTGCTCAGTTTGTTTGGCAGGTGGAAACCTGTGTTGGTGAATGAATTCTAACAGCTCTGAGGCTCCCAAAGCTGTTCCCTTAGAGCCGACTGGTTTGTGGCAAAGTACTTGCATGACTAAAGAGTTCAGTTGTGCTGTACATTTTGTGCCAATTAGAAAAGGTTAATATACAAATGCGCAAAGCACCACTGCAGCGTCTACAGCAATGCTAACAAGCTGTGAGCATAGCTGTTATTATTACTACTAATAATAATAAGCAGACAGATAGACAGACAGACAGATAGATATTATATGACAAGAAAGTATATAATTATTATTACTACTACTAATAATGATAATAATAATAAACAGTATAAATAAACAGTAGCTGCTAGCTGCTGGGATTTTCTCACCCATGCTAAGTGCTTGCTCAGCATAATACCACTCAGACATTTTGACAGTTCAGTGGTTCACTTATGAAATATTTACACTGGATCTAGAACAACATCTGAGCTCTTGCTACTGTAAAAAACAAACTGTTATTTATTTTTATTTAGCCGCTTTGCAGAGGTACTGTATTGAAGACAGTACATATGCAGGTGGATACAGTACAACTGAAGTACGTTGTAAGTAAAGTTTCATACGCATATATGTGTGTTATACAGGTTTCTTTCCACAAAGTGAAGAGATATGTCAATTACAACGTGTACAAAGTGTCCAAAAATAGCAACTGGTGTAACTGGTCTCAAATGTGGTGCAGATGTTCTGGTATATGTTCATGAGAAAAAGGTAATTCAGAATATGCAGCACATAACTGTGGACAGGTGGACAATCTCAGCATAGCTAAAGATCTAAGGTTACAGTATATAACCGTTACCTTGCTTTTCAGGAGAGCAGCCTTCAAGAGACAGGAGCTTAAACGGAGTGTTTTGGGCAGGAGGTGCTTACGTAATGTACAGTATGAGAAAAAGCATATGTTATTCTAAGAACCCCTAAGAGCTACAGTATGTTATTCCAAAAAATTATCAAGGATTTCAAACAGCACAAATAATGCACTCAGCAACAAACAGCCAACTTCCTGTAAATATTCAGAATTTGTTTTTTTTTTTGTTTTTTTTACAAAGATGGGGGTTATTTAATGGAGGAAGGATTTAAAATTTAAACATGGAAGATTTTGCGTAACATTAAGGTCATTTTGTCCTTCTATACGTGGAGAGAGGTTATAGAATGGATTGGAGGTGGGACTCAAGCAATGTCCAAGCACAACCCAGTTTAAAAAGCAGTACAAAAATATAAAAATATGGTCTTCACGAGGTACGAGGAGGAGGGGTTTTGACACAGGTATATCACTAATTATTTAATAATTGTTTTTTATGTTATTTATTTCCCATTTTGTTTGTTAATATGGACATAAATAACTATGGGAGTAGGGTACTGAGTGACTGATGGCTTAGATGGAGAAGGGGTAGGAGTAAATACGTTTATGCTTCGGCCTACTACTTTTCAGATATGTTGGGTTATTATTTGTTGCTTTGTTTTGAATATTTTGATTTGTTTTTGAGTAAAGGTTGATTTATTGACTGATTGGTTTCTTTATTTTCATGTCATGCACATAAGTGTGTCCAACCCTCATGGACTTACAAGACATCAATATGCTAGCGTTGCAGCAATAGAACAAAGATGGTGGAGTATGCTTGAAATGAGCTAGTTTGCATCAAGCATCTTCCAACCATGCTTAAAGTGTTCCTACTGTGGTGGTTCTGTATATAGGGTAAACAGCTGGCCGTCTCAGAAGGTGGCAAGACAGTCAACCAGAGCACACTTTAGGACAAATAAAAAAGGGATATAAACAGCTGACTTGAGAGAGAAGTTCCCTGCCTTCAACCCCTCACACCTGGTCAATCCCAACAGGACTGAGTTTATCAAATTGCTCTTTTTGGGAAATTACAGTTGTCAAATGCAGCTCAAATGTGGAGAAAAGGGAAATTCAGATGGAGGCTGCCACTTCAGTTAAAGTATTTTGTCTTTAGTCGCTTTGGTGGCCATTTAAGCAATACAGTAAAGGAAAAATGCAACAGTTATTAATAACTTTGATTATGCTCTAAACATGAGATCATGTTTTTGTGCTATTTTCTCAAGTCATTACTACATTTAAGGGTGATGCAGTTAACTTTATATGTTCAGGCATCCCTCAGGGTATATAAAAATACTGTCTTTCTCTCCACCTAGTTCTATATTCCTAAACAGAAACAGGTGGTGCTCATACCCAGTACCAGGCAAAGTATTCTATGTAAAAACCTCTCATAACAGTTCCAAAAATAGAGAAGGAAAGGGGTTAAATATAGTTCATGTCATTTTATTTTGGATTTGATGACTCTGTTAAAGTCTACGGTTACCTCTGGGTTGTTAAAGTGGTGTACAGTTGCCCTAGCTGCTGAATACGACCTGAGAAGAAGTAGCTCTGCACATTAAGGCGGTAATAAGAGAGCAGAAAACTATCTAGATGACGCTGTATGTGAAATGAATAAGTGAAACATTTTGCGCGCATTCCAAAACTGCTCCTTTTTTCCGCTCCTCCCGCCGGGTTAATCATTAGCAAATACCTGAATTTGATTGCAGAAAATGTCAAAAACAGTGCAACAGGTGGTTTAAAAGACAGCTGGCAAAATGAACCATTGCTGACCTTTTAAACAGTGTGGTCACATGGTCAAAAGATGATCATCAGTTAATCCTCCCCAATTACTCGGATATGCCCCTGGGTGCCGAAGGCAGCGTGTGCAAAGTAGATTCTGCTGCTGTCCGCATTTCTGGACATAAGCAACTGAGGAGCACGCATCCAACAGTGAGAAGTTTCAAACATGAGTCCATGTGGGAGTGAGGAGCTGAGGGGAGAGAGGTGAAAGGAGGGGCATGGGTCCTCACTGGCATTTATCCCTTTCCCAGAGGCACTTTGCAGAGTGTTGGCCCTGCAGCAATGCTGAAGCCATCTGTGAGTTCTGTCAGCAGAGGCCACGTAAAACAAGACGTGTGCTGTGGTCTGACCTTTCATAGTCCTAACTATAATATTATCATAAGTTTAGAGATCAGATTGCACATTTCCCTGTGGTGGGATTCAGTGTCCATATGAAAAGGCGATGACTGAAAACCTTGTGTGGCTATATGTATTCTTGTTCCCCAAATGTGGTCAAATCAGACTGTACTTCTATACTGACATTTTTGAGATACCACCACTCATCATTGCATCAGGTACAAAAAATTATGAGGAAATTATGTGAATGATGAAGAAAATTACAAGCTTTTCTTTCTTCTACCCTCATCCGGCTTCTTTTTTTTTCCCTAGTTCAATTTAATTCCCCACAGAAAACCTCAAGCAACACCAAACACCAGAATGGTGGCATAATGGACTAATGTCTTTAGGAAGTGGCACTACTACAAGTTAGCACAGTGTCAAGGATTTGTTAAACTTTGTGGTTGAAATTACAGTGCAAATCTCTGAAGCATTTAATGCAGCCAGGGATAATATACAACTATCTGTCAATACTAAAGGCCGAGCAGCTGACACTAATTGAGGGAAAAGAATTATGGGTAGTAGCTGGCACAGTGCACATCTCTGACTTGGAGCTTGCCAATACTCATTCCGAAGGTGCCACAATGAGGCTTCGGGAGATACTCTGGCTTTTGGACAGAAATCAAGTTAGAGAGTCAGGTGTCATTGCAGTTTGGAGACTGTTGTTAAGCCAAGAAAATGCAATGTATGCAAGAAACATGCCTCAAAACCAAAATATGAAGCATATTGCAGAAAATAAAACACCTCCAAAGTGCAGATCTAAACATAAACCAAACTGAAACTGATGTTGTAAAGCTGCACTAATTTTGCATGCTAATGCTAATAATAATTACACATTGATTATTTGGTCTTGTAGGCTCATTTTTATTAAATGACTGAATTGAGATTGAAATCTGAGTAATTCATCGGTGTGAGGACACTGTGGTTAAACCATAAAACTTGAATGAGACCAAAGCGTTGCAGTTTTACCACTTACTGAACTTCAGTCCAAATTAAAATGCCTACAACTCCCAGTCCTGAGAAAACTTTATCAGTTCCTAGCAAACATCTATGAATAGGTTTGGCTTTTAAAAAGCCTCACACTCACTTAGATGCAGCAACCAGCAGTTCTTTCATTCTTAAATAATTACCCATTATTGTCTCACAATCTATTTGTTGGGTGGTCTGTAAAATGTCAGGTTATGGTGAAAAATGTTGACCAATGTTTCCAAAAGTCTTGTTCTGTTGACAACTCAAGATATTCCAGAAAACCAGCAAAAGGCAGATTCAAGATGCTGGAATCAACATATCCAACTTAAACTGAGTTCAACACATCCATGTTTTGAGTAAATCAAACTTTTGGCTTGTCTACATTATAAAGTCTAATTATTTTTCTTATTATAGAACAACTATATTAGTCAGCCTTAAGCAGTTCTGTGTGCAATAAAACTTAATGGAAAATACGGTTATGAACCCTAATTCAAAAATAATTGGCTGCTTTTAAATCAGCCAGTTGTCTACTGTTATAGGTCCAAAGGCCGCAGCAGAGCCTTTGCTTGCTGGTCTGTAGAGGGGATGTCAGATAAATGTTGGAGAAAAGGTCGTCCATGGATGCAGGTTCGGTTGGTCTCACCCAGCTGCTGCTCCATCCGCAGAAGGGTTTCCTCCACATCTTCCCTTGATAAGGTTGTGGGCAGCTGACGGGCAAGACGAACAGCTTCCCCCTGAGGGACGAGTCGCAATTTGAAAAATGTAATGAAACAAAACAATATGCCAAAATGGTGCCATTCCAAATTCACAGAATCTCTCACTTGTAGGTAATTTGTGACTTTAAGTGGCCGGCACTCTTGCACAGTCCTGGCCTTCTTGTGAAGAACGGCAGTCAGAATCTCCCTGAGGTCCTCCACACCGAGGAAAGGCACGCAGTCTGACATCGCTGTCACTTCCAGATGTCTCTCGGCTGACGTGAGGCCTGGCCAAAGCAAGCAGAAAACAAGGATTAATATACTCCAGACGCTACTACTATCTCCAGGAAAGAATAATAAATAAATATTGTGGTTTACGGCCGGACTGATGACCAAGTCAAACAAACGAAGGGCCAAATGGAGTGTTAAATGACTAATAGAAGCCCCAGCAGACAGGAAGGAAGTTGTCTTGTAGGGTTGAAGAATGATGGCTTCTCATTTCGTGAGGAAATACTGCAAATCATGCACAGTTTATATTGCTAACACATAACTTTAGATGGTGAGGAAAAACCTGGAGATGCAGTGACAGAATCCGTCTGTGCTGGTTGTGCTGCCAGCAAAGGAATGCAAAGTTGAAAACATTTCCTATTAAAGATGTATGAAGACAACAACTGGCAATAGCAAATATCCTGATTGTAAGAGCTGGGGAACATGGCGGACAGTATCTGCAGAAACACAGTGTCCACAAGTTTTGCACAAGTTAAATAATACATTTTCAACAATACCAACAACGGCCAAAGATATTCAGCAGATTTTGTGCAGTGAAACCATCTTATATTATGCCACTAACTTCAGTCCCATGCACACCCACAGAGGCTGGCAGTGCCAAATGAAAATTCCTTGAATTTCTTAAAGGGCAACCATTCTCATCACCTGCACACTGGGGTACAAACCTACTGTGAGACCACGTTGTTGGGCAGACAGCCAATGTCAACTGAGGTGAACCATTCCAGCAACAAAAACAACCAACATTCACAGGACACTGTACAGCCTTTGCAAGCAAGCATAGTAGAAGTCCAAATAATGATGAATAAACTGGCAAAAACAAGTTCAACTGAGAGAGTTATTCTGCTTTATTCTTACATTATTTTACATGTTTCTGTCATCTGAACCTATTAGCATTAGAACAAAGTGTCGTTGTTTGTTCCTACATCAGTCATAATTCATATTTATTATTTACTACTGTGGACAATTTAGTGAAGGATTTGAGAATTTTTCATCTCATCCACAACTAATTCGACAGAGGGCCACTGTCAAAAATAATAGCCTATAATCCAGTTACAGACACTGTACTTGACATTTCTGAATGGTGAACTATGACATTAATCTGCAAACAACTCAAGAATGTGTTAAATAAAATATAAAAAAAGAATGACACTTTTGAACAACCTGACTTGAAAAATAGGAAAGACTTATGTTCTGATTTATTGAGTTGGGCATAAACTTCAGTGTTGTACTACACTACTACTATACTATTGTTAAGGATCTATTTTGTTGTCAGATTAAGGGCATGTAACATGTCATTAGGAGATAAATGTGTAATCAGTATCACTCATTTTTATTCAAACATTCTTTTCACTGTACCTGGAGTGAGTTTGATTGTAAAGCCATTAGCCACAAGCCTTGGATCAGAAAACAGGGCCCCTCCGTTCAGTTCAGGGCTGTGTTTCTCCATGTTGCACAAAGTCTCAGCATACTCAGCCCCCCTAGATTTCTATAAAATAGAGACAAGGAGATATTTAACATACAGCAGCACTGTATTCTTGTACATCAAGTCAGAATTAATGGTCAGGATTTGTTTGTCTTAACAACAGTCAAGAATATGTATATATAAAGAAATTGAACATTGAGGTGTGTTTTCCATAAGGAAAACAACTGTTGGGGTTGGCATTTTGCTGGTGAGAAGTGAGTGATACATTACCCATCTGTTAACTGTATAGGGTTCTGCAGGCTCACTGCTGGAAGTATATTATTCTCGAGAAGTCTTTTAAACAGCAAGGCTTCCTCCACTCGAAATGGGTTTAACAACATGAGCCTCTGACCACATAAAATGACCCAGGCGCTCTGAGAGGCCAGCCGGTTTACAAGACGGAGGCCCCGTGGTGCTGTGCTGCTCTGGGATGAGAGGCGCTGAAGCTGGAGCCGAAGGGCAACCATGCTGCAGGGGAGGGGCTGTGAGAGTTTAGGCGCAGGGTTTTGCATCTTTTTTTGGGGCTGTGCAGAGAAGAGTTCGTCCAGCAGCTGCTGGTTGGATGATGGGGCCTTGCGTTTCTGACCCTGCATGTGGCTGCTAGAGGTGCTCACACTGAGCTCCCTGCGGCCTTCAGCTGAAGCTAACCTGGTCCTCTTGTCGTGCTGTTCTAGGTGCTTTTTTGCTTGCTCTTCATACCTGCAGGGTAAAAGCTTTAAAAGTTAGAACAGTCGTGTCAAGTGCCATTATAAATAAATCTATTCCAGGTTAGCATCCCAGCATGAACTGATTTGTGAAACAAAATATCCCAAATGTCTGGATTAAAGCTGACCTAAACATGCTTGAGAAGCACCAATCTTTCATTTCTGATTTTATGTATCAACGAATTAGCGCTGTTCAGTCTGGGAAAACAACTTACTAATGTCTTCTGGGGTTCTGAACAGAGATTTCCTTCGGAGGGAGTTTAAGGGGAAAAGACCATGTAGTCATCAGGGTTATCTTGGACCGGACTTGACAACAGCCTCTCATTCAGCATCATTGTTCACTGTGACTATTCGTTATTTCAGTTCAGTTCAGTTCTTGTCAGTCCCCCTACTCTATGGAAGTACAATCCTAAATCCCTTAAGGCTTAAGTTATGTATGGCTGCTGTTGCAAAAGCACTTAAATAACCACATTTTAAATCAATTTGGAAACCTGCTTCACATTCAAATTCGTCATTAAAATGATGTTTAAACAGCAGTAATATTCAGTTTTGACATCTACATACACGTAGTTGTATTAGAGTCCCTCTCTAGTCACTGAAATAAAAACATAGAAACACATCTCTCTGTATCAAAGCTAGCAATTTATAAGGTTTGTCCGTGAAAAAATATTCCTAATAGCCTTAAAAAAAATTACTTGGATGTAATTCTGCACCTTTGCTTCCTCTAGTATGTAAATTTATGACGTCCTTGCTTCTACTATTACCCATCCCTGCCCACTCACTGCAACTCAAGCACACCAGCTCACCTGCAACTCTGCTGAAACATTCTAAACTACTAAATGCTAGTACTATTTGAAGTAATGTTTATGTCCAACATGTTCAAACAAGACACTAATTCTTAAGAAGAATATTAATGCAGAAAGTCCCACCCTGCAAGCAGGGCCGGCCCTAGGACTTTGGTGGCCCTAAGCAAGATTTTTTTTGTGGCCCCAAAACATGCACGGGGCAACTACCAAATCACGTGCACAGCTTGTAATTGGGTTAAAACACACATGCACATGATTAACAGCATTAACAGATTTATGCTTTATTGGAATAAAGACAGGGACAACATGCGAATCACACACTTATTGTGGTGTGGCCCCCTCTAGTTGATGTGGCTATAAACAACGGCATAGAGTGTTTATGCCAGCGGCCGGCCCTGCCTGCAAGTTAACAGGATTGGTTGCTTTGGTTTGTTACCTATGAAACCCTGGAAGTCTGAATCTGTGCTTCTGAAACTGTCATTGGTACACTGCAGTTTTTAGGTGGAAATGTTCAACAATGATGGTGGCAATTTTGCTTATGATGCATCTTCCAGCATATAAAAAACACCACATGGACACATTAACAAGGTTAAAGAAAAAAAACCCAAAAAACAGGAACTTGATTTTCACCATAAGGGTTCTTTAATCAGTAAATAAGTCTGACAGGTTTAGCAGATCTTGTTTTAGTGGTGAGCTTATTGATAATTTAAGCTGGGATTACACTTCTCTAATTGCATACAGGCAAATGTGAATGGGAAGTTGCTCAGTTGTATTTACATGGCAGCTTCTTGGAATCTTGTATGTAGCATGCTAACAGTTTTTCCATGTCCATTTTAAACCAGTATTTTGACAGGTGTCAAATCAAACAGCTTGCTAGAGACCCAGGTCCATGCAACATGCTGAGATATGGCAGGCCCACTCCTCTGTGACCTACAGTGACTCTTAACAACCTTCTCTGCATAGGTTCAGCCGCATAATTCCATCAACACTTGTACGTGTTGGTAATTTCGTCTGTAGCACAGCTGCTAAGCTTCCATCTGTTGTCTACTCGGAACATATTACACTGTTTTAAAATAGGAATTTACATAGTCGAGACCTTTTACTCAGAGTACTGGCAGATAATTTGATACAGGGGTACACAGGGTACTTTCCCACAACAAAAAGTTATTTGCCAACTCATGTCTCCATATATCTTCATATGTAAGCATTAGGTCTTACACTTCAGCACCCCATCATTCAAATAACTTGTTTCATGAACTTGTGTACGTGTAATTCCTAGAAGTGATGTGTCACTTAACAGTGGCAGCGAAAGGAACCAAGTCCTTTCCACATCCTATTTCATGTTTAAGACAGCAGTACAGCAAGGCAGGATTCTAAACAGATGTCTTTTTCCATACACTCCTCCATACCTTATATAAGGCCTCGAGTACTGCTGATACACATTTTCCAACCTTGCAGTTACTTTAAATTGGTACGCAGTAATCTAACATAATTGGGTTGAAATGCTTTCAGCACAGTCTAATGGTGTTATTCCATGATGCTAACTGAGCAGCTCAGCAGATAGAGATCTGAAGGTGGCACAGCTTGCACTTTCTATCACTGACACGTCCATCTGGACCATTTTAGAAGTTACTAATGACTGCTGGATGAGAATTATTTTGATGTAACCAAATAACAAAAAACATTAAGTGTTGCACATGGCTTGTGTATTGTCCTGTGCTTTAGGAATTGTCAAAAGTGCCATTTTCTAAGTGTTTGGTGTGCTCACCAGATCTCAGAGTTAAGTCAGAGGCAAACGCACGTCTTGAGCCAAGACAAAAATACTGTTTTTCGACCAAAACTGTGCACATTCATCTGATTACTGTGTTTTTATTTTCTGTTTTCTTGTTTATACTTTATACAAATTCCATCCTTGTCTAATCTTCATGTAAATTCTTTATCACTATGGGGAGGCAGGGTCAAACAGAAATGCTCATTACCTTCATCTGTTCTGTGCCAAGGCAGTTCTTGACAAGCCAACTATGTGCCAATTTCTCATACCACTTAAATAGTGCAAGTGTAGGTGAGTTTTTGAAAGGGACAAAGATTCCTGTGTGAACCTGGAAACCTACAGTTAGATAATAAGGTGCCTAAACAGAATGAATGAATACTAGTTCATATCAGTTAAAATGTAGAAAATGAGCAGTGACTTAGTGCCACTACTAATGCCCATGTTTGCAGACTGCTTCAAATATAGGAAATAAAAAAGACTAAATACACGATGAACCTGCCACAACAGAGAAAATCAGATGTGAATTCTCTGGATAGATCGCATGCTTACAAAATTCAATATGAGTGACATTTCATCAGTAGTAATACCTGTTGCACTGTGGAAATGTATTCTAGCTAACCCTGTATTAGGCACAGCCATTTGGAAATTAGAAACACAGCTCAAATCGATAAAATTTCCAGAGCAGACTTTTCACATGCAAATGACAGGTCAGACTTTCCCTCTCTCTGCCTTGCAAATAAGAAATGGAAACAACTGCTTGGAAAGGTGAAGGTCTGGAAACTCACTTCTTACGGTTATCCTCCCCCAGGTTTTTCCACCTCTCGTGGACAGCGATGCTGATATCCTGCAGACTGGCTGTGGGCTTTGCTCTTAGGACCTCAGCTCTGGCCTCCTTCTCAAACAGGGCAGCAGGAGACAGCGGTGCCCTCATGGCACGGCTACTAATCAGATCGTAGGCTGTCAGAGCAGCCCGCTTCTCTGTTATAACATTGAACTTTTTGCTCGAGCTGCTCTGACTCTTGACCTCATCCAAGTCAGAGTGCTTATGTGTGGAGGGTTGATGCATTGTCACGGGCTGCAGAGGTTCTCCTGACATGGGATCTGTCAGAGCTGTACCCCGGCTCCAGTCCTCAGCTAGTATTTGGTCTTTGCTTTTGTCTGCAGCTGACACTACATTGTCTGTAATTCTCTCTGGGGATTTGCTTGCTGAACCCATTTCTGTTGTCTCAGTGCAGTTCTGTGCCACTTCATCATCACAAAGAGAAAAGCTGGAGACAATCTCAACTGGGATCTGGCTGACAATCCAGTCGTCTGCTACAGAGGATGAAGAGCTGCAGTTTGAGGTCTGGTTGTGCAGTGAAGCATCTGTGCTTGCTGTTGACGAAGCTGCATCACCATGTTGAAGTGCATCTTTGGGGCAGTTATCACTGTGGTTGGTGAGACTGTTATCCCTCTCTGCACTTGGCTCACTGTCCAGTAGTGAATCATGAGGCTGCAAAGGATTAGATGGTGAGGCAAATGTCTTGTGGCTGAGCTGCTTCTCAGCTGGGAGATCAGTGTTAGGTCGAAAGCCATAGAGAGAGACCAGCAATGCCTCCACTGCAGTCAACACAGCCTCCTAAAAATATCAGACCAATGATAGATGGTGAACAAAAGGCATGAAGATACACAGAGAATATTATTCAATGATATCCTCTAGGCTATGCTTTCCATTTACTACAAGCTGTATTCAACTCATCATGAAAGCTTGAATTTCACGGCTACCTTGTTGTGAAGAAGAACCTGGGTCTTGTCTGGTGTCAGATTAACATCCACTGAGGAAGGTGGAACTGTGATTTTAAGCATGAGCATTGGATAACGATTCCGTGCTGGGTCATCCGGATATTGAGCACTGTAGTGTTGGCGCAGCAGCTGATGATCCATCACGCAATCACACCATACACGCATCAAGTTTGCAGGAAAATTAAAGAAAAGAATGTTGTTAAATACAATAAATAAATAAGCAAATGGATCAATCATTGTAATTTATACAAAATTGCTATACCTTCATTATTTCCTTTAGCTGAACAGGTCGGTTGTTGACAAATAGAAATGTTTTGTCAGGACTAGATGAGCTTGTAGTGGAATAATCAGCTCCAGGTTTGGGAAAAAATCCCTCTAAAACAATCTGAGTAAAACAGAACAAAAATGTATTCTTAATAATCCAGAGCAGAGAATAAATGTCATGCATCAGCTGCTAAGAAACTAGCCAACTGCTGTGTTTCACTACTAAGCAAAAAACAAAGGTAAGGAAACCATACGCTATGTTACATATACCGATTCCAAAAAAGGGATAAATGTGCCTAGAAGGTTTGTTCAAAATCTAATTTTCAGTTAGGATGGCATATTTGATCCATTCCACAGACAGCACGGCTGCATAGCTGGAAAATCACCTATTAACTCCTGTGTGCATCAAATAGGCCCAGCATCAGTAGGTACTGTAAATATACCTAATATTGTAGGTAAACTGTCAAGGGCAGTAAGGCTACACGTCTGAAGACAGTGACTTTAATAGACTTGCTTACAAATGTGATGCTTAAATATCAAACTATCTAAGCACTGAAAAGAGCAGCGAGAGAGACAGGGAATGCAACACCAGACTTTGTTGTGTCCTCTTACATATATCTATATGAAGGCTTCACTATGAACATGTTCAACCAGCTGGTGCTGAACATGTTTCTATTCAAACCTGCATCATACATGATGACCTTTCACCTAGAATCATGCCAGAGGGAGTTCTCATGAGCTGAAATTGATGACTCAACATAAAACTGTACAACTGTACTTAAAATGCTATTATGAATGTAAGCTAGTAAGAAATTATGGAAAGCTATTAATGTTCTACAGATTGCAAGCGGTAAATAGCTGTCCTTTTTTTTCCACATGGCCTCAGGCTCATTATTAGCAGCAACGCACGCCAATGAAGTTAATAAATGAACTGCTGTTTCAGGTCAGGGCACATATGCTTCTCTCTATTTCTGCTCATTAGGGTCACTTTATGAGAGTACGAATGGCACCTCTGGCCCCAAAGGGCCTCGGCTATGTGTAGTTAAGCTGCCAAAAACGAGTGTCACATTTTGTTCTGCAGTGGAATAGCTCTACAGCTCTCCCCAAGAGAGGCTGGTGAAATTGTCAACCTGGTTCCCTTGATCACTAAGCTTTGTTCTTGGGGACAAGGAGGAGAAAAGTTCTCTTTCATTGCTACAGGGAGTAAGAGGAAAAGGTGAAAGGTTGTTCTCATAACTGGGCACCAAGCAGCAAAATAACAACAACAAAGGGGAAAATGAGAGAGAAACAGGGTGAAAAGGGCTGCTCCATATCTGTCAGACTAGATTAGCTGGGAGCCTGACAGCAGGTAGGAGCCACATGACACCTACCGTGACCAAGCAGAAAGTTACAGCTCGACAGTAATTCAATTACGATCAGCACAGCAAAGCTTAGCTAACAAAAATCACTCACTCCTCATCAGGAAAGAACTCGAGAGAAAAGGGCAAAGGAATAGTTGGCCAGCCACCAACTGACCACATTTGCTGGCCGGAGACCAGGCGTTCATGATGAGGTTATTAGCTCACAGTCCAGTATAACGTGCATGCTCTCATTTGCGCTGCAAAAATGATCCATCTTACACAGGCCTTAATGCAATCTAGACATTTAAAATGAGACCTCTCCAAAACAAGGGAAACAAGTGAATCATCATCATTGATTATTAGTGCAAATCAGCAGATTTTTTCAAATTAATATTTTTGCCTTGTGTCACATAATTTCGATGATACTGAGTTTTAGAAGATTTTGGAAGCATGTAACACTGAGCTTTTACAGTGAACAAGGGGCAAGTATGTGCCTTTTGAAGATGAACTGCCATCATTGCCCCATAATGAAGGGCAACGAGTCATGAGAGCCAACGAGTGTGAGGTGAGCATGCAGCTCTTTGCCTTCTAGTGACACCCATCCATCCAGGTCCATGCAGTCCTGCTGCCTCTTCACATTCAGTGTCACGCTACGATGTTGAATTGTGACTTTGTCCAGCTGAGCAATAGTCCATGCAAAACAACCTACATAACACTTGACATGAAAACCTAAAACATGTAAACATAAGTCCTATATTACGTGTGAAACAAGAGGGTTAATGACTTTAACATACACATTTCTTAATTGGACTTCTGCAAATTGTGAAATGTTTTACTACACAACTTGCTCTCCTGCTAGGAAAGAACAAAAAAAGTGGGCAACTTGAAAGAATTCCTCCATTTTCTCTCATTTCTGCAGTTTCTCCTTAACTAACCTCTGGTTGCTCTTGGTGATGGTGGCAAGGGAGCAAGTTGGCAACAGCACTGGACCCCAACGTAGCAAGGAGGGCACTTCTGCTATCGGCCACCTTGGCCTTCTGCCAAACCACCACCTGGAACAATATGACACCAGTCAACTTCTATTAGTCCACATCAGGTGAATCACACCGTATAAACACCTGTCAAGATAGTAACTGGGCCACCATGTTGCCAACATATCAAGGGTTCATATAGTTTGGTTGTCAAGAGATCCAGCAAGAGATGAACAAAAACTGCAGCGTGGCAACATTAGCTTATGTCAAACTTTAGGGCTGAAAACATCAATGATATGAAGGAGTAGTAGGAAATACAATTTGTTATTTAAAACATTATCAAATACCAAATCAACATAAAAAAGTGATTCGAAATACATTTCTAATGCATGACCAAGATTCTATATTGCAACTAATAACAGCCTTATTGCTGTGAAAGTAATGGAGTCAGGAATTACTGCTTTGCAGTTGTATGCCTCAACCAGGCTTTCTAACTGCAGTTTGTTTCCATTTCAGCCCACACTCATATAAAATATGTAAAAGACTTCGAAGAAATTCAGTAAGTAAGCATGCGTCACCAAATCAGTATACTCTATGAACAAAAAGCTCAGTTATTGTGTTGAATAATGTCCAGACGAGTTTCTGCAGAACAGTATGATGTCACTCTAAAGCTGGCATTTGACCTGCTGAATTTAAAATATTATGACCTTATCATTTTATCCCATTAGACATCAATTTTGTCATAATTAGCATATGACTTATGGCCAAAAATCCTGTTTAGTGAAGTCACAATGATCCTTGAGCATCAGATTTCAATCAGTTCACCCTCGATTTTAAGTGAATGTTTGAGGCAAACTTTCAAAAAAGAAACTTCGCGTTCACATGAGCAGAACAGGCAAATGTTAAAACACCCAAAAACATGAGGCCTCCAGCTATGGTTGTTGCCTGCACCGAAGCAAAAGAGAGACACTTTGCATTTTTGACAGAAAAGATCAGCACAGAGAACATTTTGCATACGAAATATGTTAACACCCAGTTTGTGTCTACCAGTAAATATATCTCCGGGGTGTTGATTTCTAAAAGCACACACTCTGTTGCAGGACATGTCTCAGATATTAAATATACAATTTGGCACATGTAAATGCATAACTCCTGTAAACGGTTCTTGAAGAAGCTATGAAACATGACACAAGCCAAATGGCAGAGTTGGAGATAAAGGATAGGGGCAACTGAGTGCTGATTGTACAAAATGGGTTCACTACCCTCCCCTGACAACCTTGAAATTGATTTCTATGAAAGTCATACGGTGGTCGTGTGCCCCCTTCCTGGCCTGCACCACCTATACACTCATGTGTACAAAGTGGCTGCAGCCTGAAACCAAATCTGGGGTCAAGTCCACAGCGATCAGAGTTCAGAGTCAGCCATATTTGTGTTTGTGCTACGCTTAGCTGTGGTGGGACAGTGGAGAAGGGATGGAAATGTCTCATGGATAAATAATTCTACAGGTGGTTAATTTCAATTTATGTCATGGAACAGCCCAAATCAAGTGGCCTTTCTATTGTGAACACCAAATGCATGCGATCGTGCACAAGTGTGGAGGTGACAAACGGCCAAACACAACTGGTTTAAAAACTTAGAACTTAAACTATGCATTTTGCTATTCATACTTAAAACATGTAACCTGAATATAATTCTTGTGGTGATTAATGACTGAATCCAAAGATATCTGCTGATTAATCTTTTCAAATTTAACTTGACATTGTGGAACAGAATTTATTGCTTTGACATGTGTATCGAATATGTTTAGTTTAGCCCCTATTGTCAACTGCCTCAGTATTTGTTTCCATTTGCAGAAAGACTTCAACAAACTTAAAGGGAAACACATTTTAGAAATTTACACGGCTCACATTAGACCCTGCTTTTACATTTCAAATACAATCTGGGAATCAGTGCAAAGTTGGTTACAGCAAACAAGCTATTTCCAGTGGCATTATGCACAGGAAAACACATAAATATCATAATATACATTCTATATATACAAAAAATAGCAATAGATCTATAGCTTTTGCTCTGGATCGCATCAATTTGAGTACTATCTTTGGAGGGGGTTTAGAGTTAGAGGGATTTTTTTTTTAAAAACATGTGAATATCAGTACAGTACATGCCAATAATCCTCTCACATAAGTCATTGTTCTCAAGGTTGGCATACTTTAACTGTAAGCGTCAACTATTCTCTGGTTCCAGCTTCTCAGACACAAGGATTTCCTGTTTTGTGTTTTGTTTACCTTTATCTCAGTGTATCTTCTGACAATTTCTGACCCTATGTCCAGCACAGAAGCGTCCCTACATCAGCTTAGTCAGTCTATTCTTCCTTTTGCTTAACAAAAGCTTTGGTCTATGTATTACTAAAGTGCTTCTACAAGCCAAATGAATATTTTCCGTCACACGTAACAATTTCACAGTTCAGTGACTCACATTAGCACTGACAACGAAACAGCAGGCGGCTGGGGACAATTTCTGTCTTCAACAAGGCCTTTGATTAATAATTTACTGGGAAAGCTTCTCAATATTCTTTTGCAAGTTTCTGTTTGCAGAGAATCTTCAGAATGGCACAAACAGCAAATCTACTGCTAAAATAGGCCTTGTAAACATTACAACTGTGAGCTGAGAAGAATGTTATTATTTTGCGATTATGCAATTTTTCACAAACAAAATGAAGCCAAGGAAACTGGATGGAACTGTGTGACAAGAGTAGATGATCCATGCTCTGCATATTTTTGCCTGTTCCTTTTTATCATTTATTGATTTAATGTCAGTATATACAAGCTATCCTCTGGATTAAAATGCCTGTTAAATCGAGTCATCTGTTAGGGGAAATCAACTACACATTATCTTGTGAAATCTAGGGTTTTTCACACTAAAGTCTAAATGAAGTTCATATCTCCATGCATTATTTTGATACAGTACGTGATCTTACCGGGGTTTTCAGTGCTTTGGCACATGTCAGTGTTATGCTGTTACTACATGGCATGTTAACAAAAACTGTAGGGGATTCTGAGCCAGTCATGTTGACATGGTCATCTGAAGACCAATGTGGACATCTAGTGGTTGCAAGATGCAGAAGACTTCAAACAGCATGAACACAGATTTAAATCAGGACAGTTTATATAATCATCAAAAGTTTCCTTTGTTGTGTTAGCCATGGTTTGAATTCATTTGCAGAGACAGTACAACTTAACACCAGATTCCAGAGTCTTACTCTCATGTTATGCACTAGAACGGTGACTATTAAAAGTTTCATTTTGCTTCAAGAACAGCAGCTTTACCCGTGATTTAATCAGCCTGAATGATATCTGTTATAATGGTTTACAATGGTGACAGGTTTTTACTAAGGACAAGAAACACTGCAGTGTCCTCTGAATTCTCACACTTCTCCGAAAGCTTCATCCACTGCTTTGCAAGCTACCTCTATGCCCAGCAAGTTCTAAACTGTAGCAACTTTCAGAGTTAACTTCCTTTCACCTGATGGCGTTTCATGTCTGAATCAAGAACCCTGGTCAGTTTTACTGTAACATTAATGGATAGACAAGCACATCACAAGATACTTGGAGTTGTGTGAAGCAATTTGGAGAGGGCTTTATCAACATTTCAGCATGAATAGTGGTACAAAACAAGACAAAAGTAAAACACACAAAAACAATATAACACCTCTTAAAAAATATATATACACACTGCCATTCAAAAGTTTGGGGTCACTTAGAAATGTCTTTATTTTTGAAAGGAACACTTATTTATTAAAGAAAAACTTGCTAATGTGGTAAATGACTATTCTAGCTGGAAACGGGTGATTTTTAATGGAATATCTCCATAGGGGTACAGAGGAACATTTCCAGCAACCATCACTCCTGTGTTCCAATGCTACATTGTGTTAGCTAATGGTGTTGAAAGGCTAACTGATGATTAGAAAACCCTTGTACAATTATGTTAGCACATGAATAAAAGTGTGAGTCTTGTGGATAACATGAAATTGTCTAGGTGACCCCAAACTTTAACGGTAGTGTATATATCTAAAATAATAATAATGATAACAAGAAAAGCTCTCAGAGAGTAACCTGGCAATAGCCAGATTAATAATTGTGTAGTACTTGATAGTACTCCACAATATATATATATATATATATATATATATATATATATAGTTTCTTGAGAGATTTGTGAACTCACAAATATCGCGAGAAATCAACTTGCTGGCAAGGTTACTCAGAGAGGGCAGTACTCCGTCAAGGCTGTTTATTCCTCCATATGGCACTGTCAGAAATGCAGCATTTCTTTGTTACTTATTGATGACCAAAATCACGGCAAAATAGAATGTGGCCATTTAATATAGATGTACCCACAAACAAAATGACCTTGCGCTGAGCACAGGCATGTCCTAAGCATGTGTACGTTATGTACAGATACTGAATCGCGTGACCTAAATATGCAGCGGGTGGCAAGAATTTATGGGACTCAGAAACACCCCGACAATTTAATCAATTGTTCCTTTATCATTTCTGATGAATAAATCCCAATAAGTCTGTAATGGTCGATTTGTAGAAAGATCGCAATCATGTGATCATCAGCAGGTAGCTGACGTAGTGTTCACTTGTAGTCATAGATACAGTGATATCTCACAATTATATAGAAATCTTTAACAAATCCCTGGCTCCAGACTATAAACAGCATCACTGCCAAAATCTAATCAGTTGGTCCTTGTGTCATTTCTGACTTTCCCTGAAAGTTTCATCTAAATCTGTCAGTTCGTTTTTCAGCAATGTTGCAAACAGACAGACAAATAGATGGGCAGACAAACCATCTGACAAACTCCACCGTGCTCCTTGGTGGAGTAATAAATTCCACCCTAATCGATATGAAAACAAGTCATTCTCTGCTGCCAGTCTTAATGACATAACAATCTAAATATATTTTACTGCCACCTTACAAGACAGGAGGTTAGTGTTTGATGAACAGACACTTTTGCGTTGTGCACCCCCTGTCAAAAGTTTCTCATTCATTTGAATGAGAACCTTTTGACAGGGGGTGTACATCACCTTCAAAGAAAAATTGTTTGTTGCAGTTTCAGTTTGTTGTCTGCATGGTGGAAACATGAAATACTTTCCTTCTCTGTATATTTTTATTCACATTTTCTCCTTGGTTAATTCTGAACAGTGGGATAAGTTACTAACCTTATTGTGAACAAGTACGAGTCTCAATTCAGGCTTGACAATGGCGTAGGCCATCAGCAGGTCCTGCACTTTCTTTAGTTCCTCTTTGCACTTTTTTGTGGAGGAAAAGCACTGCCTCCTCACTGGAAGATTCCTGAAAAGTTTCATTACACTCACTGTTGTACCTGGAAAAAGCACAGAGCAGAGGTGTACCACAGCTTTTGACATAAAATGTACCTTTCCTGCAACACACACAGATTCAATGTATCTGGACAATACCAGAAATATTTACCATGGTTGGCATTATTCCTCTTTTTCCTTCGTGAAAGCAATTTTTCATGTTTTTATTTGTTCTTTAGGATTACAACAAATCACATGACACCTTCATGTAACACTGAAACAATAGTTCAAAATATAATGTGTGTGCTGGTAACCATTCATCTAAATCTCTCTGTGGCCCTGTAACAGTACATTTCTCCTTTGTGAGATCAATAAAGTCTATCTTATCTTATCTTATCTTTAGCAGGAGTAAAAACATTTCTGCAATCACAGCATTTACAATGTCTCCATCCGACAGCTTTAGCTTCCTTCATTTTCACAATAAGACATATTTAACTCATTTCCATACCTTGACCTAAGTGAGACGGCTTCTGAGAAACAATGTTCCCTTTAAAGTCAAGCATGTACTGGGTGCTGACATCGTCCTCCTCTGTCTTTGTGGTAACAGCCACCTGAAGGGAAACAGCACATTTTATCAGGTTTATCCACATTAGGTTGGAAGCCTTGTGTATTTAAGTCCAAATATTTACAGAAAAATGTATGAGTTGTGTCATATGAAAGTTACAAATACTTAAATAAATGCATGAGTGATGTGAACATGTTCGCTTTTAACTTAATTGTGTTAACAATAAGTACAACATCTATTCATTCTTTTTTCTTCAATATGACCATCATTTAATAACTACAACTGTTGAATACTTCTCACCTCAGCCACTGCACAGATGGAGCCCAGTGCTTCTCCCCTGAAGCCATATGTTTCCAGATGCTCCAGGTCTTCGTGGCTGCAGATCTTTGAAGTGAAATGTCTAACAGCCATCACAGGAGTATCCACAGCTTTGATGCCATGGCCGTTGTCACGTACTTCTATCCGGTCCAAGCCGTAGTTTTCCTGAAATGTGCAATTCAATACATACAGTGGACAGTCAATGCAAAATGAAGGAAAGCCCAAGTCAGTACTGTGAGCTGGAGGATGTGAATAAGGGCAACAACACACTTTTAGCTGCAGGAGAAATATGGCTTCCCTACCACAACATCTTTCCAGCAATGTGTTGCATCATACCATGCTTTATTTGGATATTCTACAAATTGCATTTTCCAATTCAACAATCATTGCTCAAAAAGGAGGAAAACAGCAGCTGACAGGGGTGGTTGTACTCTCTGCTCCCAAAGCAAATCTGAATAGTGGTAGGATCTATTTCCATCGATCGAACAGACACAGATGATGACATATTTTTCAAAAATAAATATAGTGCCTTTAAAAAGTATTCACCTCCTTGGAAGTTTTCTCCTTTTATTACATTTCAGCATTGACTTATGGTCAATTTACTTTTAGTTTCTTAACAAAAAAAAAGACACTTTAATGTCCAAGTCAAATTAGATTTCCACAAAGTAATGCCAGTTAATTGAAAACATAACATGTAAAACAAGTGACTGTACAAGTATTCCCCTCCTCCCTTGTCAGTATGTAGTAGGTGCATCTGAGGCCACAATTATAGCATCGATCATGTGTAGAGCCTTGTATATCTGGATGCCGCAATTTTACCCCCTTCTTCTTTGCAAAACTTCTCAAGCTCAGTCAGGTTGCACAGGGATCTTAAAAAGCCCTCTTCAAGTCCAGCTACAAATTTTCAGTTGGATATAGGTCAGAGCTCTGCATAACTTTGGCTCATTATCTTGCTGGAAAACAAACCTTCTCACAAGTGGCAGACTGCATTAGGTTATCTTTTAAGATTTGCTGCATTCATTTTACCCTCTGCCTTCACAAGCCTTCCGGGGCCTGCTGCTAAGAAGCATATCATGATGCTGCCACCACCATGCTTCATGGCGATGGTGTGTTTGTGATAATGTGCAGTTCTTCGTATCCACCAAACATGGTGTCTAGTCTGATGACCAAAAAGTTAAATTTTGGTCTCATCCGACCTTCTTCCAATTGACTTCAATCTCCCACATGCCTTCTGGTGAACTAGTCATGAGATTCTATATGAGCTTTTTTCAACAGTTCCCCTGACTTATAATTTTATATTACAATCGCGTAAGACACATTCACTGCACTCACATGATCTTTATTTCACTAGATGTGTCTTTTAACATCAACTGGCAGCAACAGTGTTACATTAAGTGAGTCACTTTAAAGGGGACGAACATTTACATAATCATTAAAAAAATATATATTCTATATTTCTTATTAGTTGGCATTACCTTGTACAGATCTGTTTTCAATTTGACATTCTGGTCAAAAAAGCCAAACTACATTGACCACAATTCAATAATGAAAAGTAATAACAGGGAAAACTTCCAAGAGGAGTGAATACTTTTTCATAGGCACTGTACACTTCTTTGTGTTCCAGAAACTGTAATTTAGGCTTAACGTACCAGTTTAACGTCAATGTTTGAAGCCCCAGCATCCAGAGAATTTTCCATCAGTTCCTTGACCACATTCAGCACAGAAGTGATGACCTGTGAGCTGGACAGCAGCCGCACAGTGTCGACCGGAAGCTGCTTCATGATTCCAGGTACCTGCTGAGGAAAAGTCTTGTTTTAATTTAGTACTTCTGCAACCCCTGGCAAAAATTATGGAATCGCCAGTCTCGGAGGATGTTCATTCAGTTTTTTAATTTTGTAGAAAAAAAAGCAGATCACACACAGATCAAATCTGCTCATTAGTCTGCAGTCAAAAATGAGTCTCACACCTTGGAAAGCTGTTGCACCAAGTGGATTGACATGAATCATGGCTCCAACAGGAGAGATGTCAATTGAAACAAAAGGGAGGATTAGCAGACTTTTTAAAGAAGGTAAATCATCATGGAACTTTGCAAAAGATGTTGGCTGTTCACAATCAGATGCATCTAAAATCTGGACCAAGTACAAACGACATGGGAAAGTTGTAAAAGGCAAGCATACTGGTAGACCAAGGAACACATCAAAGGGTGAAGACAGAAAACTTAAAGCAATATGTCTTGAGAACTGAAAATGCAGCAAAACAAATGAGGAACAAATGGTCGGAAACTGGAGTCAATGTCTGTGACCAAACTGTAAAAAAAAACCCTAAAGGAAATGGGATTTACATACAGAAAAGCTAAACGAAAGCCATCATTAACAACTAAACTGAAAGAAACAATGTTACAATGGGCTAAGGAAAAGCAAACATGGACTGTGGATGACTGGATAAAAGTCATATTCAGTGATGAAGAGTGAATCTGCATTGATGATGCTGGAACTTTTTGTTTGGTGTCGTTCCAGTGAGATTTATGAAGACGACTGCCGGAAGACAACATGCAAATGTCCCCGGTCATTGATGATATGGTGCTGCATGTCAGGTAAAGGCACTGGGGAGATGGCTATCATTAAATCTTCAATAAATGTACAAGTTTACGTTGACATTTTGGACACTTTTCTTATTCCATCAATTGAAAGGATGTTCGGGGATGATGACAGCATTTTTCAAGATAATAATACATCTTGCCATTGAGCAAAAACTGTGAAAACTTTCCTTGAAGAAAGACACATATGGTCAATGTCATGGCCTGCAAACAGCCTGGATTTGAATTCAACTAAAAATCTGTGGTGGAAATTGATGAAAATGGTCCGTGACAAGGCTCAAACCTGCAAAGCTGATCTGGCAACAGCAATCAGAGAAACTTGAAGCCAGGTTGATGAAGAGTGCTGTTTGTCACTCAAGTCCTCAGAGACTGCTAGCTGCTAAAAAAGCCAGAGGTGGTACAACAAAGCACTAGTAGTGTGTTGTAGTGTTTTTTTGTTAGTTAGTTTTTCCATGATTCCATAGTTTTTCCCTCTGCTTGATCTAAAAAAGCAATTGTTATTGACTACCACAATTTTTTTCTTGATTTCTTTTAGTGTTTCTTAAAGCAGGAAGTTGCCCTTTTAAATTACTTCAGTTTTGTGGCATGCCTGTGATTTGCTTTTTTCTACAAAATCAAACAACTGAATGAACATCCTCCCAGACTGGTGATTTCATCATTTTTGCCAGGGGTTGTATGTGTGGTTGAGAATAACAAGGTGACATGAAGTGGATCAAACCTTGATTTTGCCAATGAGAATTTGAACGCAGTAATAAAAGTTCTTGTATAAGGGAATTTTTGGCAGCTCCAAAAGAAAGCTTAACTAGCACCAAAGGAAAATCACATGTGTGAAAAAATAAGAGTTGAGAACAAAATTTGCATTTTTTTTAACTACTTTTGCTGAATGGAATTTCATTTAGTCAAGCATATTAGAAATTTCTGCATAGAAATGTCAGGACAATACATAATTTCTATCAATTAACGTAATGCAGACTCATTACCTTTAGTGTATGCAGACTAAATTAAGTTTACTGTCAAGCAAAATCACCCCCCCAGCAGCTTATTCTAAGTACTGGAAATGCTAAAACTCTTTCACTTGACTCTCCTATTATTGTAGACAGTTTCCCACTTGGAATGACTTCTCATTGAGACATATAAAGTTATTGGAATGTATGAATTAGATTACTGATCACCAATTTTAAACTGTAGTCAGAACTACAGGCAGCATGCTGACCATGCCCTAAAAGAAACACTTGCTCTATGGAGGTTATATTAAGTTTGAAGTAAGAAAGGTACAGGCAGTCAAAGAATAATAAAGTTGATTTAAAAGGTAACTGTTAGGGCACATTTAACACTAGAATTAAGTAGCTTACACAGATCTTACAGTGCGTTAACTTAACGACAGCTAACTGCTCTACTGGACCAGCTTGGTGTCGTCACATCTCAAATAAAACTTGAGTTTAAACAAACTTACCTGGAGAGATTACAGTCCCATGTTCAAATAGTTCTTAACGTGCAAAACTATCAGAATAATGCATTTATATAGAGACTTTCACTCCCACTTCTCCCTGAAGTCCTTCTTCAATCCTTCATAACAGAACACACACGAGCTACACGCCGGAAACGTCCTGCTTCCCGCCCCCTCCACTGCACGGTGATTGGTTGGAAGAGACGCGAGGGGCGGAGCCAGACGAACAATCGCGATCATTCTGCCCCGAGTTTAAGCTGACAGGTGCAATATTGCTGTTATACTTAGTTGGCAGCCTTCGAGAGGATTTTCACAATTCACCTGAACACAGTCTGGTTCTAGCTAAAGCTTACTCGTACAATCCAGTCTTTGACATAACCAACTGCTCCATGAGACTTGTTGTGGGCGGGACACCGCCTGGGAAGTCAAATGAAAGCACCAAATATCCCCACTTGAAACCACGTCTACTTCCGCTCAGGTCAGTTACGTCGTGCTGTCTGCGCCTGCGGGGGACTGAGCACAACAAGGGATAAACCATTTCTGTGTACAGCAGTTAGTCTGTAGAAATACCTCCACTGCTCGCTCCTACTCGTAAGTTTGCAATACTGCGTTTGTGGGTGTTTTATTTTGCACTTTTAAGTAACTTAGCGTTTCTTATTTGTGTAAAGACTAACTTGGTTTATGGATGGTAGTGGGCTGGGTCGGGCTATGTGCTGGAAACGAAAAAATGTCCAAGGGACGTCTCATGTTTACACATCTATTTATCGAGACAAAGTTAAAGGATCGTTAATACTGGTTTACATTAGATCAATACGAATTTCAAACCATATGATTTCATATAATGGTTTATTTAGTCAGATCAATGGTTGAATTTTGCTGTAGTCACGATAATTAATCAGCAAATAGACGAAGCCAGTGTCAGTAGCTTGACCACCAAATCGCCTATTATTTCTTTGTAACTTAAGTTAAATTGAGTTTTCAGACTGTCTTCTCACAGGTCAGTGGTCTTGTTATAAGATAAGTTGTCAGACCTAATGCATCTGTTACACACTGTATCAACTTCGAATGTGTCTGTGCAACAGTAACCTACATGTAACAAATACACAGCTTCATGTTACACTGACTAGACTAGAAATTATTTACACTTATATGGATATTTGCAAAAGCTCAGCTGCTTTTAGATGGAATCAGAGCGTGTGTTCAGCAATATCCTCATGCACATTTTATGTTTCAATAATTACATAATTATCAAGTACAATGACACATAAAGTTTAAATGACTGGGGCTGTGGTATTTAGGTTATAATTGCTTTTAATGACTGTAACTTGAGCTGTTTTTATTCTTTAGTACAGCCTGGCAACTAAAAGTGTGCCAGAGGGCAAAGTTCAGCGAGATTGCACAAGGTGTTTATCTGTTATCACATTTGGACTCAGGCAGGGCAAAGTGCTCCTGTGACACTTCAGTAGGACAATTTGATTCTTTAACTGAAGCGATACCATATAAGCAATCATAAATGTTGCATAATTTTAGTTGAGATCAAAGATATTCCAGAAGTTTGTAGATACTTTGCATACAGCACAGTGCAGTAGACTTCAGAGCTTGTTTAACAGCAATTGGCACAATCATTGATCTGACATTTTAAAGTGTTGGAGTACATGCAGTGCACCGATAATCTAAAAAAAATGAATGTTTAATCTCCAGATGTAATGAATCAAAACAGATTTACTTTAGTAGGGGAAGAAAAACTACAAATGAGATGCATTGAAGTGAAATATTGTTGTGTGGATGTTTTTCTGTCTGCAGACCAGAATGAATGTGGGTGTGGCACACAGTGAGGTGAATCCAAACACTCGGGTGATGAACAGCCGAGGGATCTGGCTGACCTATGCACTTGGTGTAGGAATACTTCACATTGTGCTCCTGAGCATACCCTTCTTCAGCGTGCCAGTGGTGTGGACTCTAACAAATGTCATACACAATTTTGTAAGTTAAATTCCCCCACTGTCACAGTGCTGCTCCCTGCACCAAACCCACAAACTAGGCTATTCACTATGCAGTCGGATCACATACCAAAGCAATGAAGCATTTTGATCTCACAGGGATTCAGATAACATTTTGAATACCACACAGTTGGCTGTTAGCATCTCATGCTAGTTGAAGGTTGCATGCATGTTTATCTCAACAGCCAGGCGTCTGTTGTCCTGTGCCGTGCCTGTGCTTGTGTGAGCTTGTTAAGAAATGCTCTATTTTGGGGAGGCTGTTCTTGTGACAGCCAGATGCGTGACCTATTATAATGATTTCTCCACACCACATAAGGTCTGTAGACAAAACTGACCTTTCATTGTTACACGGCTGGCCTCAAATAAAGAAACAAAGTGAACATGTGTGATATCATTGAATAGTGCAAGCTCCAAGTGCTTAACAAAGATTGTGTATAGCAGCCAATACGGGAGGCTATTAACAGTAACGGCTAAGGTTAACTATAGCCTATTGTTTCCCACCACAATACAACAGTAGTGTGCTGATTATGCCTTGGCTGTACCTCAGCATTTTAGTTTATTACTTTTTCCTCTGTAATGAAGGTTTTCCATCTAAAGCTGAATTCCAGTGTTCTGACACAGAGGCATGTAATTAGAAGTTAGTGTCATTCCCAAGATAGCTAACTTAGTTTGCAGTAAGAGGACGTCATTCTATGCCAGTTTTCTTTTTTTGTCCCTTAAATGTGTGTTTATCAAGGCCCTAAGCAGCACAAGCACCCGGCTTGAGCTGTTTTGCTTCTGTTGGGACAGATAGACAGACTCATACAGCAGCTCAAAGTTGGTGGTTTTTATTCTATAGTTTGTCAGACAGAAGTAAACACCAGAAGACTTAACACACTGTGTTTGCATTCCTGAACCAAATGATCTTTGATAAGTGTTAGAACAGGTCGTTACATCACTGTTTCTGTATTTTTCAAAACACTCGAAAATCAGATGTTTTCTGACATTTCATGATGTTACAACAGAGCTCCTCTATTTATTCAGTCTGTACAGTCTTGTTCTTTACACGCTCTAATTACTGTACTTCGCTGTGTTTTTTGTCTCTACAGGGAATGTATGTCTTTATGCATGCCGTGAAAGGCACACCTTTTGAGACCCCTGACCAAGGAAAAGCCAGACTTCTTACTCACTGGGAACAGCTCGACTACGGCGTACAGTTCACCTCATCTAGAAAATTCTTCACAATCTCCCCAATCATTCTGTATGTATTAGATCCTATGATTATGTCTCAAGATAGATGCATATTTTAGGAAAGTAACATTTTACCAAGTCCTTGATCTTTCACTCTGAACACCAGGAAGTTAATTCATCCTCAGCTTTACAACTTTTGATGATAGCTACAGTTTTCATTTTCATAGAATAGTCATGGAAACTGAAATGCTACAATTTACAGACTCTCTGCAACAACTCATGCACGTCACAGTTAATATCTTGCAGACAGCTTCTTGGATTAGAACTATTTTTTGATGAATTTTTCAAGTAAAGCGTCTGTTCTTTTCCACAGATACTTCCTCGCAAGTTTCTACACAAAATATGACACAACACACTTTGTCATCAACACCGCTTCACTATTAAGCGTCCTGATCCCGAAGCTGCCACAACTACACGGAGTGAGAATTTTTGGTATCAACAAGTATTAAGTTATTGTAAATGCTGTGCCTCTCAGCAACAGAAGCTAATTCCTGTGTAGTGTGTACCGCCGATGTGTGTACTAAGTCATACAGTTTGTGTAAAGGCCCCTGTTGTCATTGAGATATATCGGGTTTAAGACGAAATGTTTTTAAAAAAAGATAAACAGGAGACATTTGTAGATGACAGGATGCCATATGCATTACTAACTTATGTGAATATTTAATGATGTATTTTTGGCCTGCACAGACCTGGGCTGGCCCAGGCATCAGTGAGGCTTTTGGTTGAGTTTAATTTTTCTTTCCTTTCTTTACCCTCAATTCACACAGTGACACAAATTGTGAGTATGAGTCTGTTTCTAGTCACAGAGATGTTCCAAATGTATTTTTCAAAGATGTTTACTTTGTAAGGAGAGGAGCCTGTGGCTCACCGTTTATTGGTACTCTCATTTTGTAATGGATGTCAAACATATTCATGCTGAGCGAAGAAAAGAATTGTTCTCTTTATTAGCATGATTTTCTTGGTATGTAAATCATTGCTCATTTGTAGCTCAATCAAAACAGAGCAGACTTTTTTCATTGTACAGTTTATTTTTTGTGAATGTTATGTCCTGTATGTTAAAGAAAAAATCTTGTCTGTAGAAATGAGACAAATTATTGTTGTCGGGTTTAAAGTGTTTACTGAGGGAGAACTACAATGTCTTTGTGATAAACTTACACTCATGTAGCTGCTGTCCTCAGATTAGGACTTTTTGCTATAATCAAGGCAGCTAGTCCTGCTTTGTTTGGCCATCGCTCATAGTACTTGATATTTGTTGTTCTTAATCTTATTAAAAGTTTGTGCCCTCCAGCTGCTGCATCTCATGACTATTCATTGCATGGTTCCCATTCATTGTGGACTCTCCGGATAGTGATGAAACTTTCTGGTACTTTGCACAAAGGAAAAGTCAAGTCATTCGAGGATTCTTTCAGAATTATCGGGGAACTCGGGGTGATTGGATGCCTGAGTGGCGAGGCTATTTAACACATAAGAAATGCATTTTCAGTTATTTCTGCTGCTCTCCTTCCCAGCATTCCCAACTCTCTCTACTGTAGCTATCAAAAAAAGGCAAACACACACAAAAAAGCATTATCAAAGAATTTTACGAGTATGCAAAGAACATGTTTGAAAACCTGTTCTGAAACTCATGTTTTAGATAAGACTTATTTTATACATTTCAGACAATACAGAATACTCCATAACTTTTGACCTGCAGTAATAGTGCTAAATCAAGGCCTGTCAGAAGAGGCATCAACACCCATCAAGCCACTGTTGATGCCTCCTGCCTAACCCTAACCCTCCACTTTTTGCTGCTCCATCTACCTGACATGAAGCCACAGTTGTATCCTGTAGCGCTGTCTCTGTTGCTATGGCTGTGCTCCTCTTCAACTCAGTTATAAACTCCAGTGTACTGGGAAATACAGACATTCACTTGTTGCTCTTAGAATCCATCATCACTTTGTGAGTTTGTCTGGCAAGGGCTTGAATAAAACGTCCAATTACATGCAAAAGCCCAGTAGTCTAGCTTTAAGTTATAAACAAATCATACTGCAGTAGTTACACATAACCTGCAGGTGGCGTATGTGTCAAACTGTTAGCTGCCATTACTTTATTTGCCAGTAGAAGGAAACCGCTACATCTCCAAACCATAGGCTGTTTAAGAAAGAACCTGCAGTTTGAAACCTCTTACATTATTGTTTTTCTATTACCGTAGGTAAGTGACATAGTATGGTAGGTAGAAGTAATGTGAAGAGTTCCACATCTGCACCCAAAGGCAAAAAATGAAGAGTTAAAACTTTGCATCTCTTTAAAAAAGTACAAAAACAATGCCCTCATTTAGACGTTTGCACTGAGAAGCTCTGCTTCCTGATTCTTGCAGTAGCTGTTACAATACTTCACAAAATGGCAATATTACTCCTGAGTTAGGCTTCAGTGTCACTGATTATCTTTGCATTTCTTCTAAATAGGGTTGCAGCTAAAGATTATTTTCATTGTTGATTATTTTCTTGATTCAGTCTATAATTCAGAAACTTAGAAATGCCGATCAGTGTTTGCTTGAGCCCAAGATGACGTCCTCAAATGTTTTGTCCACAACCAAAAGCTATTCTGTTTGCTGTCACAGAAGAAAGAAACCAGAAAATGTTTACTATTTACTTTATTCCTTAAAAAAAATTAGCCACACTAGTAAATTCATTGTCAAAACAGTTGACAACTGACTGACGAACTCTTGCCACTCTACGTCCACCGAGCCTGTGGGTAACCTTATGAAAAGTCAGCACCAACATAGTACTCAGCTGCAAGAATCATATGATTAAAACTTTATTTTAAATAAATGTTGATGTAAAATATTTATTTCGCACTTCTTGAGATCTTCAGAATTTCTAGTGAATTACCAATGACAAAACAGATACTTCAAGTTATTGTACGCTGTCCTTTTTGTTGTGGTCATCTGAACTGCTAAGATCTTCACACGCCTTGCTCAACACTCCTTTGTACACTTCAAAGCGATGGTTGAGATCTTTCTGTGAATGGATTTTGTACTTCGTCCCTAACGCCCCATCTAAAGAGGCTGTCCCATAGAAAACCCGCCCAATCCGGGAGTGCACCAGCGCCATGGCACACATAACACAAGGTTCTCTGGTCACATACAGGTCATACCCAGTGCATATGTACGGCTGAGAACCTGCATCTGAATCAGGTACATTTTGAGATGGATTCGATGCAGCTGGGGTAAATCGGCAAGCGGAATAACGGTCAAAACAAAAACATCCGCCGCCCTGACTCCGAGCCACAAGGTCGATGCAGACCATGACTGCGTGGTGCAGAGGGTGGTCACCTCTGCAGTCGTGGCCCACTGCAACGATTCTTTCCGTCTTTGGGTCGACCACGACGGCCCCGACTGCTTCCATCCCCAACTCCTTTCCAGTTTTGGCAGCAGTCAAAGCCGACATCATGTACAAGTGCATCGTGGCTTTCTGAGTAGGGGTGAAGCGCTCTCCTCTCAGGGCCACTGTCACCAGTTTGTCCTCATGGAAGGATGTTGGCCAGTGTTGGCTTGCTAGTTCAAACTGGGGCCGGGTCAGGGGGGGACGTGCAGGAACCTTCACCACAAACAGCTCACCGAGTCCGTCAGGTTTAACTCCATCTGAGGGCAGCAGAGAGTCGATGCTGACCTCTTTCATGTCTGGTGCATCACTGATAAGGCATATAAGCACCTCCAGCGGGTGAAGGCTGCCCTTCGCCTTGCACGCCCGCACCCTCTTTATGTGCGGAAGGCTGTTCAGCGGGTAGAGGCTGTTCAGCTCCCTGACAAGTCGAGACGTCTCTTTCTTGTTGACAATGGGTGCAGCAAACGCCTCTGTCAGCTCGACGTCTTGTGACTGCTCATCTGACAGTACAGGATAAGCAACCCAGGAGTCGGCATCGCACACTGACCCTTTCCAGCGTTTCATCTGTGGCTCCATTGTGTTGGTGTCCTCCTGTCAGCACATTTGCAGGACAGAGCACATGATGAGAAAACCTTTCAGTTGTCTTGAACACAAATCAGGACTGGTCTATAATACAACAGCTTTTGGCCAGAAGACATTTATCCAATTCTTTAACATCGCAAAAAACACGAACAAGCCAGTTCATCTTTCAAAGGTAACGGTGAACTTGTAACAAATCCAAGTTGATTAAGTACACAGTTTTGGTGGTAAATTATTCAGCCAGGTCGATATGAAGCCATTAAAGGTGCACTCCATCAGAGTAGTGTGCTCTTATAAGGCCAGTGTTATACTTTCCATGCCTGCAAGACATAAATTTCATCATCTCGCAAAGTTTGCAAGAGTCCGCAAAGCAACCCAGAACTTGTATTTGTACAGAATATGGTACAGGGGTAATAATGCACATGCTCTGTAGTAGTGAGAGTAAGCTGATATTACCTACAGTGCATTCAAGGAATGTGTCTTAAAGGGAGTATAGTTAAGACTTAGATTGATGGACTGCACTAAAGGTGTATTATGTTGGATTTAGTGTCATCTAGTGGTGAGGTTGCAGAATGCAGCCAAATGAACACCCTGCACCTCACCTTCTCTCCAACCACGTAGGACAATGTGCAGTGGCTGCTAAAAACACAAGAAATGTTAGAGAACCAGTGTCCATTTGGTTCTTTCTGACCTATGAAATATTTTGACTTGTAATCACTTGCATGAGTCAAACTCCAAAGGCACTTAAACATTTTTTTTCCTATAACGCACATCAACCACTATCACGAGCCACAAAACGCTAAAGAATTGTTTACACAGGTTGTGCAGCACTCATATTTCAATATTTATCCCCCACAATAAAAACAAAGGCTTTTACTTTTTCAAAAAAAAAAAAATATTTGTGTTGACTCAGCAGTGATAATATTAAATGAGAAAAGTTGATGTGGAGAATAAATATTTTAAAATAGAGAAAGCCTAAGAGCCTTATCGCATTATTTTCCATTATATTATGAATTGACCTTTCCAGCATAACAGCACTTCTGAAAAAAGGCATAAACCAGTGCCTAAGAATCCACCAGAATGCAGAAAATGAAGTAACTTATGCTGAAATGCCCTGAAGGAAGACACCAACCCATACATCCCCCCGATTATGTAACTTCAATAAGGATAGAATGCATAAATAAATTACAGCGTCAGATTTATTTCATGTATGTATTAGCAAAACAACAATGTATGAAGTCAACAAAAATCTTATTTCAGTTCTTAAACTTGAATAATAATTACAACTGATATGTACAAAATAAATGTTTGTCCTTTGTGTGATTACAGCTTCACAGATGCAAACTAAAATCAAAATAAATCTTTCTTGGCTGATGATCAGAGTAAGACGTTTAAAGGAGCCATTCTGAGCTCTGGTAATTATTTGTGGACTAGTGTTGGTATTTATTACATAGATATATTCTATATTGGTCTTAGTAACCCTTAAAATATTAAAGCAATATATCCACAATTGAAATGATTTCTAGTTACAATCCCAGATGCATTGTCATCCACAGATATTTAGTAAACTGATTCAGCATGGACGCGTCATTAGTCTGTAGGTTACTCTCATGTATATCAGGTGTTGCAGTGTCAGCGTTCATTTTCTTCCTAGCATAAGCTTCGTCTTCATAACTTTGGGCACATGTCGTATGGTCAGTGACACTCTGGTGCTTCGGGTCAGCGTGTCCCCTGGCATGGCCCCGGCAGCAGACAGGTTCACCACCTTGTCCGTCAGCGTGTCCTGCTCGCATCCCTGAATGCCATGAAGGAGTCGCTGGTACATTTCATCCTGCAGGATAAGAAGACTGCGTGGCTTCACCAGCAGGGAGAACAGATAGCGGTTCTCCTCTGTCTGTGGTGTCTCGTCCTCCAGGCTGCTGATCGGCGAGTAGAAGTTGAGCAGCGTGTGAGAGCCCAGGCTTATAGTGGTGACAGTAGGGTGGTACAGCGGGCCGTCCTCATGGGGCATAATCCCTTCTCCTGGATTATACTCATTCACCAACACATGATTGGCTGTTTTCCCACTGAATGCACCGAGAGAGGAAATTTTCTCACAGTACACGTGGAGCCAGTCAGGGATCTTCTCTGCCAGCATGCCTTTGGGATGTGGTAACCCTCCCCAATTCTGAAGCCTTCTACCTGACAACTGTGTCCATTTAGTTTTAGGAGAGTTATAGACCTGTCGTAGCAGGTAGGACTCCTCATCTTCAGATATGAAATCTGGGATGTAATACACTGTTGGTGGGGCATCACTTACGACAAACTGCTTCAAGTCCACCGAAATGCAAGCAGGGTGTTCCATGCTTCCTTTGGAAAAGTTAACATGAAATACTTATTAAAACCCAAGTCAAGAAAAGCTAATTCTGTCACATTTGGCAGTGGCTAACAGCAGGAAGTATGTGTACCTCAGCTTGCGTTAACAACCAATAAAATGTCTAAGATACGTATTAAAATGTCCAGACTATCCAAACTAATAATTGAATGTACTGTACGTGCAGCAGGACATCCTCGTCACACCTCTTCCCAGGCATTTCCCTGCATGTGCAACAACACTGAAGTCAGCTTCAGTTTCAACATCCAAGGAAAAAGTTAAATAAAATGAAAACTCTTTTAGATGTGTAAGATGCATCCTTAATGCCATCTGAAACCCATTTTCAAATTTATAAAACCTTTATTATATTTGTAAAAATGCAAAAAGAAAATTGGGGTTTCACTGCTTTTTTGTGCATAGACCATATTAGCCTTGGTTCAGATCAAAAACTACTACATACAGACTGGTTAAATCTACCTTGGATTATGCCAGAGAGGCCCAAGAGTCTTTAAAACACAGTTTCTGATTTGTGAGACCTTTCCTCGCTTAGTGACTTTGTAAAAAGAAAGGTTGTATATATTGTGGAAATAGATCTGGATCTGGTCTGATGTGGTCTGCACACAACAAAAGCAGTAAAATCTTCCCTTTTTTCACATTTTCAATACGAGAACTAAAGTTTCACAAACAAAAGATCATAGTATAAAGAGTCTTTAGTCTCTTTAACATAGTGCACATTTGGTAAGTCCAGGCATAGTGGTTTTTGGACCTGATATCCAGTGTTCCATGCACAAAAGACGGGTTATTTCTCTGCATTTTCTGAAATAGATAATAAATGCTTGATAAATCAGAGACTGGAGTTTAAAGAATATATCCTTTCTTGCATAACCCTGCCCAGATTTGATCAGTCTATTCTAGCTGTTTGTGGAGTGGATCTTAGGAAATGATTAGGGATTTACCTAAAATGTATAACACTGTTTTACATCATTATCCAATGTGAACAAAGTTTAGTTCTCACTGACTTTTCCCTTAACTACGAATCTGAAGCTGACTTCACCGCCGCAATGTTGCATGGTCCGTTGATAGCATTAGCAACTTTTAGCTTATTTATACCTTTGCATACATTCTGTGCCTACAACACACCCAATACAGTACATACAGAGCCTCACATAGATTTTGTGATGTGTTACAAGTTCACTGACACCTTTAAAGACGATACAGGTTTGATTTTTGCAGTTAAAAACAGAAAAAAAATCCATACGTACGCGTTCAATTGAACGTAATGGTGCTGCGGCTTACTAGTGTTGTGTCTTTACATGAAACCCTTAAAGTAACCACACCGTGACGTACAGCACACGTTAGTATTGTCTTATTTCAGCAATGCCAAATGTATATGTTGGCTTTATATACACAACACCGTCTGCTTCAGCAAATGTGTAGGCAACTCCGAGGAATCTGTCAACAACACAGTACTCTATTCCAGAGTTATTGTGCGCTTTTATTATTAGTATGACATTTATTGGCAAACCTGAAGGCAGCACGACTTACTACACGGAAGAAGACTAAATAACTATCGAAGCGCCACTTGGACAGGGCCGCTACCAATAAAGACTTACATTTTCTTAGATTATAACCAAGAACAGACATCAACAAAATCAGATTTACCTCATTCGACATCAATATTTTGAAGTAAACACCGTTTTGTCAAGAAGCACTGTCGCACGACTCCAAGCATATATACATGTACAGCTGACTAAAACGTCCGTAAAAAACAAAACCTCGACTTTTTTGACCCATGCTTTATTTTCTAAAGGAATATTCAAATAGTGGCTCCGTTCAAGTGTCCGTGTGGAAGTTCTAATGGAAAATTGTTAGTCCACCTTTTTGTTAATGTCTTTACGTTGACTTTCTGCACTTAATGAAAGGGAACCAAGTTGGCCGTGGACGGAATTATTTACATGTGACGCAGTCAGACCTCGTTGGAGCCCATGGAGCCAGTCTATGGTTGGAGCAAGAAAGAAAGAAAGTCAAGTGATTTCCTTCATAGCCTTAGGTGCTTCCAATGTTTTCTGTTACTGGTTCATTGCTCTGACGGCTAATGGCATCGATTTAATCATGTCTGTGTTTTTATTACATGTTGTTTGTTTAAAATTCAAATGGAACTGAGGTGAGGTCACCCTGAGTTACTGAAAGGTAGAACTTAAGATTCGTGGCCATGTTCCTTGTAAATGCAAAAATTGCGCGCCGGCTCCTGCGCTGTAGACGCACACTGTGTTTCAGTCCTCCGTCTGGAAAAGCCTCCTCCTCCAGACTGGTTTTAGGTATTGAGACAAGCTGTGATGACACTGGAGCTGCTGTGCTGGATGAGAAGGGTGCAATACTGGGAGAGTCTCTGCATTCACAGAAAGAAGTTCATCTGAGGTAGGTGTCACATAGTAAGGTCATTGGTGCTGTTTGGAGTTTTAATTTGACGTATTACTTCTGTCCTGAATGCTGTAGGACTGGTGGCATCATCCCCACAGTGGCTCAACAGCTCCACAGAGAAAACATAGAGCGTGTGGTCCAGGAGGCTTTGGAGAGGAGCAGTGTGACCCCAGGGCAGCTCTCAGCTGTAGCCACCACTGTGAAGCCGGGCTTGGCCCTGAGCTTGGGCATTGGTCTTGAGTTCAGCCTGAGGTTTGTGAGGCAGCACAACAAGCCGTTCATCCCCATCCACCACATGGAAGCCCACGCTCTGACTGTCAGGATGCTTCAACCTGTTGCCTTCCCCTTTCTGGTGCTGCTCATTTCCGGTGGTCACTCCCTCCTCGCTGTGGCTCGTGGTGTTGATGACTTTCTGCTTTTGGGTCACACGCTGGATGAAGCTCCAGGGGACACACTGGATAAAGTAATGCTAACATTAAGCTTTTGTTGAAGGTGCTGATGTTTAAACTGTGATCATAAACAAAACTTAAATATTTTTTTGTGGCTTACAGGTGGCCAGACGTTTATCCCTCATAAAACACCCACAGTGCTCCACACTGAGTGGAGGACAAGCTATAGAGCTGCTAGCAAAAGATGGTGACAGGACAAGGTTCCCTTTGACAACACCTATGGGACAAACTTATGACTGCTGCTTTTCTTTTGCTGGACTGCGGAATCAAATTACAATGACGATAATGAAACAAGAGGCTGAGGAAGGTATGAAAACACACAAAGATAATTGTGAGTGACAGCCATGTGTCACATTTACCAGTGATGCACAGCCATCAATAAATTTGTTGTCCCTTGTACGTCCTTCTGCAGGTGTAAAACAGGGGACACTGTTGACATGTGTGAATGACATTGCAGCTGCCACACAGCACACCATTGCCACTCATCTAGCAAAGCGAACGCATCGAGCCATCTTGTTTTGTAAGGCTAAAGGTCTGCTGCAATCAAACAGTCCCACATTGGTGAGTGCTTTTCTTCACTTGGTGTTTTTTTAAAGAGTGAAGCTAAGATTGCTACAGTGTTTCTGCTGATTCTTAACAACTACATATTGCAACAGGAGCCTAGAAATGATTTCAGAGTGCTTGTGTGTAAATGGCTGTAAATGGAACCCTTGTAGCAACCATCCATCCTTCCGTTCATTATCTATACACCACTTAATCCTCACTGGGATCCCAGCTGACTTAGGGTGAAGGCAGGTGACACCCTGGACAGGTCACCAGTCTATCACAGGGCTACATATAGAGGCAATATAAATATATATATATATATATATATATATATATATCACTTTGACATCAAAAGAATAGTAATAACCCTTTATCAGTGGGTGGAACAAGCATGTGTGACTGTTTACATTTGTCAGGTACCATGCAGTGTGTATGTAGGTGTTATAAATGCTTACGTGAACCCCCTTCAAAAGAAGAGTTACTTTAAGTTATTTAATTGGATTGTGGTGGATTTCATGAGGCAGTGTTCTGGTGGAAATCTGTGGTATAGAGAGTGCAGAAGAGGGTATGGGGAACAGTTATCTGAGTCCAGTGCTGCTTAGAAGCTTATCTGGAATTCAGGATCCTTATTACATGGTGGTCTAACAAGCAGGTAATCCATCACCCACAATGTCCCAGGCCAGGAGACCGTTGCATGTCTCTGAGTTTCTGCTCAAGTCTACATGTGGCTGTAGCTCTTTCATTCCAAGCCAGTGTTTATAAAATTTGTATTGTACTTAAACACAAAATGTAGATCTCTTGAACTTTTTTACACCAAGCTTTAGCACCACAAATATAAATCAATTGTAGATCAACTTTTTAAATAAGCCTGTCAGAAGTTTCTCTCATTGTGAACAATAATTAGTCTCTGAATATTCACTAGTATACCAAATATATTGATCCACAGCTGAAAATAGTCCTTAACAGATGCACTGCTCTTGTGAGGAAAAACTACAGTACCCAGCTGTTTTAGAATGCTATTTAACCTTGTTTTATGATGCTGCAAGAGAAGACACACCGACACATCGCTGCCTTTAGTCTTTTCATGGAATGTGTTGACAGTAAGAACAACACAGGATAACATCTGTTTCATACATCTGAACATAGTGGATATACATTTAGATTTAAAGAATTCCTCAGTAACTCTTCTTTTCTAGGTGGTGTCTGGAGGAGTTGCAAGCAATCAGTACATCCGGAAGGCTTTGACGCTTATCACTGAGATGACAGGACTACACCTGCTCTGTCCTCCAGCCAAATTCTGCACCGACAACGGAGTGATGATTGCATGGTATGTATACAGTAATGTCAGTGAATCAGCTCTCATTTAATAAACACTGCCTGTCCAAAAAAAAGTCACACATTCTAATATTTGTATTTTTCACACATTCACCGTGGCATTATTTCAGTTAGCCTCTGCAGTGTCACAGCATTAATTTCTGTCCAGAGTTGCATAACTTGACTAATCCTAGATCATAACCCTAACCCCCACAAGCTTGTAGGCAGTAGGTATGATGAGTGCATCACTTCTTCTGCCTCTCTCATTACTCTGATGCGCCCATGACTTTGGAACAGGGTAAATCTGGACTCATCAGACCACATGATCTTCTGTCATTGCTCCAGAGTCCTGTCTTTATGTTCCCTAGCAAACTGAAGCTTTTTTTTCCTGATTAGCGTCACTGATCAGTGGTTTTCTAAGGGTACACAGCTGTTTAGTCCCAATCCCTTGAGTTTGCTCTTTAACTATTAAACATAGCAGTAAGTTCTACTACTGATTTCCTATGATCTTCTAAAAGTTTGTTCTGACCACATTTATTCCTCAAAGATGATGGTTCACCTCTATCTTTGAGGTTTTAATAATGCATTGGATGGTTCTTAATCTAATTTTGGTAGTTTCAGCAATCTTGTTAGTTGTTTTCTTTGCTTAAAGCAGCCCAATAATTTGATCTGTCTGAAACAGATTAACATCCTTTCTAAGATCACGGGATATGTCTTCCGACATTTATTGTTTAAGAAATGAGAAGCTCCTCAGTGCTTCATATAGGGTTAAATAAATTGTTGCCAGCATCACTGCAGTAATTGTCCAATGGAAGGCTCTTACTTATTTGCTTAGTTTGTTTTTTGGACAGGCAGTGTATGATAATTGCTCATTTGAGACAAACTTGTTTTTTAAACCAGGAACGGTGTAGAACGTCTGAGAGAAGGGAAAGGGATACTGCCTCCAAATGTGGATGTCTGCTACGAGCCAAAGTAAGTCAACGCTGAGTAAAATAACATAACACAGTAAAACTATTTTCACTTACTGTTGAGATACAAAACAAAAACATTCTGGCCTTTTGAGCTGTACTGTTGATTAAAAGCCATATTTGTTGCATTGCAGGGCACCCTTAGGTGTTGACATCTCAGCGGAGGTGAAAGCTGCAGCGATCAGGTTGCCATCAGTCAGGATGAAGATCCCCAACTGACAGACTGCTGCTTATGTTCTGTAAAACAGTGTTTTGTCTTTGATAGTTTTTGTACAACATGTAAAAAGCTTCATGCACATATTTATTAATAAATATTTGTAAATCTCTGAAGCATTTTAGATGTTTAATCAAGAATTTTTCTCACTGCACAGAATGAGTTCAGTTTATTATAAGTCAAACAATATGCTCCTGATCACAAATTACCTGAGCTGTAAGAAATATTCAGTTTGTTTACTTAAGTACTAATACCAAACTATGAAAAATATTCTAATGAAAGTAAAAGTTTTACCTTCAAAAATTCAAGTAAAAGTATTTAAGTATGTGCACTAATCATGGTGTCTAATCAGCATCTTGATATGGCACACCTGTGAGGTGGGATGGATTATCTCAGCAAAGGAGAAGTGCTCACTATCACAGATTTAGACAGATTTGTGAACAGTATTTGAGAGAAATGGTGATATTGTGTATGTGGAAAAAGTTTTAGATCTTTGAGTTTATCTCATAAAAAATGGGAGCAAAAACAAAAGTGTTGCGTTTATATTTTTGTCGAGTGTATATACAGCACGGCTTTCAGGTTTGTGATATTTTCCAGCTAATTCAAGATTGGTCCAACTTTTTAATTTTAACCAGGTTCTACAAAGCACTTTTACAATGTGTTCCTCTTTCACCTAATCACACGCACCAATGGCACTGTCCATCCATCCATTATCTATCCAACGCTTAATCCTCGCAGTGGGGCTGAAGTCTGTCTCAGCAGGCCACCAGTCTATCACAGGGCTACACATAGAGACAAACAGGCACACTCACAGACAATTTAGAATCACCATTTAAACTCAATATCTTTCATTTTGGATAGTGGGAAGAAGCCAGAGTATCTGGAGAAAACCCACACATGCACAGAGAGAACATGCAAACTCCACGTAGCAAGATCCCAGGCCCAGGCCAGGAGGCGAGCCGGGAATCTTCTGACTGTGAGGCAAAAGTGCAAACCACCAAGCTATTGTGCATGGGCCAAAAACTTGGTTCTCACTGGAAAATTTTGCCATCTCCTTTAACTGAAGAGAACTACATTTAATGTGCTGCCTAATTGGAATAAAAGAGAAGTCTAGACCACTGTAAGGCTGGGTGAGCAGATGATTTAATAACAACTGTTTAAGTGTTTTCTGTATTGCATCTATTTGAGTCTTGGTGGTTAGTGTCCCAGCCTGGTCCTGGGATCTTTCTGCATGGAGTTTGCATGTTCTCCCTGTCCATGCGTAGGTTTTCTCCAGGTACTCTGGCTTCCTCCTACAGTCCAAAAACATGCTGAGGTTAATAGGTGATTCTAAATTGTCCATAGGTGTGAATGTAAGCGTGCGTGGTTGTCTCTAAGGCTACAACCCTGTCATAAACTGGTGACCCCTGCCTTCACTCCAAATCAGCTGGGATAGACTCCAGCCCCACATGACCCTAATCAGTATTAAGCGGTGTATAGATAATGGATGGATGGATCTATTTGAGTGTTTCCTGCAGGCAGGGGGCAGACATGAGTCCATGGCACATACTTCTGTCCAACCTCTGTCTAGCAGCTGTGATTTGAATCTCAATAAGCCACATACTTGTCTCCGTCTCATTGTGAGTTAATGCATGTGCACCAAAACAAACAAAAGAACCAGAATAATTGACCTGATGATGAAAAAACAAAATGCATTTATCACAGAATAAAGAAAACACCAACATATGACAAGTAAATTGTCATTTTGTAATTTCTGGTCAGAAAGTCACGCAGTTCTGCAAAATGTGATGTTTTTATTCAGGTCTGTCCTTACAGCACCGAAGCTAGAGGTTGAATGCAAATACAAAATCTCTCTCATTTATTCTCTTGCCGCAAAATCAAACACAGTGTAGTAAATTCTTGACTTAGTTACTAAATGAAAAAATGCTTCACCAGAGTACAATAGTAATCAGAGTTTTGACCATATAAAGACATAAAACGTGTGTGTGCATTTACTGTCAATTAATGATGTCTCACATTTCATTTCCTTTACATTTTCTTTTCATTAAACATCCTGTTTGGGAATTCTTATATGATTAGTTCTAAAAATATACGCCAGTCTCTTTTTCAAAGTTTCCACTGTTATCTGTGGAGCTGTACATCAATGCTATATTGCAGATTGTTGGACTAAATATTCAAAAGGGGTAGGGAAAGTCAGAGTTGTTCATTCTTGTGTCTTGTTAAACCACATTCTCACATGACAGTCACGTTAAAGTTTCAAGAGCCAATGATTCAACAACATTGTGCAATCTTGAGGTTTTGTGTTTGTGCCGCAAATGTATATGTTAACCAAGAACAAATGTTTTTAGATTATCAAATTTAGTGGTATTTGCAGAAAAGTACGCATTTTCACAGGTTCCGCAGACGTTCTTTGCTGGATTGGAAATAGTGACTATCTCACTTATTCCTTGTCTGCTCTTAAAAGAAAAAAATAATGCATCCACAAAACGCTCATCCTCCAGTATTTTGATTATCAAATAATCACTGCTACAGTTTTTTTCATAGCAAAACATTTTAAAACATAAAAAACAGTCACACAAAGAGCCAAGAATCCTCTTTGTATTAATGCCACTGAGCTGATGCCAAAAATGAAGAAAAAGACAACCACAGAAGAGGAAGAGATACTTTTCTGTAAATCCACAGCAGCTTCTGCACGCCTGAAAACAAGTAGGGATTTTCAAAAGGCACTTTAGGAAAAGCAATAACCTACTAGCTGAAGTAGAAGTGGTGAGACATGTTGACATAAAGAGGTGTAGACTGAAAAAAAAACTAAATATACTGTATATCTAACAGTGCAAGAACATCTGTTGATGGACATTTCCTGTATTTCATGAACGAATCTTGTTTTCTTTCTAAATACTCAAAGTACAAACCATAACTAAACAAAACAACAGAATCAACCACCTCAGACATTAGAGCTCATCATGCTCATAAATATTATACTCCTTCGTACTGATCAGTCCGTCTCGGTCATGGTCAATCTTGCGGAATATATCAGCCATAATCTTCTCATAGAAAGGCTCATCACGAGGCTTCCCATTTTTTTCATACCCCAGCTTCAAATATTCTTTAACCTGAAAATAAAGGAAGAGTTTAACATTCCCACTTCAGAAAAACAACAACTATATTGCACTTGAATCACACTGCTCTTACACAACAAGCTACTGTTGTGCCCCTACTAGCCATATATCATATCTCACTGTACATAATACTGAAAGCAGGGCAGATACCTTCTCTATCTTCTTTAGATGTGCTATCAATAATAAAGATAACATTGGGACTTTAAGTTGATAATAAATTGACTGACAGCCTAATAACTTTATTGTACAATCAATGAATGTTTCTTATGTGTGGTATTAAGATTATCAACATGTCTAGCCTTCATTATTTATGAGGGAAATCGATAAGGTTACCCAAGGCTGTTTGGAAAGATGTGCTAATATAAAGATGTAAGATTGGTAAGAATAGGTCAGCATATTTAAACAAAGGCACACCATGATGGAAAACACATTTTTCCCAAGGTTATTTTTTTTCAAATGCCCCAGGGCCTTTAAAACTACAGTTACATCAGCTGGTTTATGCCGATTTAATTGAACTTTTATATACTTTCTGCCCAACAACAATGATACACATCCCATGTGTGCTTGTATGAGGCTAGAGCAAGAAGACCTTTTCAGACATGGATATACAACCCGGCTGCTTCTCCGGTGTGTTAGTGTCGGCTTAAAGGTCACGTCAACATTCATGTTCCTCACAGCTTCATGCAGACATACCGTCCACATTGACATGAGCTGGTACTCACGTAATATTTGCCATTCATATGAGGGCAGCCAGCACATCAAGTGACGTAGTGCCTGATAACACGCTCATAAACAAAACTCTGTTGTGTAACAAATAATTTATCTGCAGATTAGAAACTGTGTGACAGCTCATCTCCACGTTGTCAGAAAAAAAGGAACACAGTGAGACTTTCTGTTAGATCCTTATTGATCCAGTCTCCAATATTTGGAACAATATTGGCACTGAAATGTGGGAAACATCTCTCATATGACTCAAAGTTCTACAGCAAGCAGCTGAAAGTGATATGAAAATGTGACTTAGTCCTCTACTGCTTGCTGTTGTGACAGTTACAGAAAAGTGAACACACATTTACATTAGGTGATGTAACTCTGTCTTGGTAAACTAATTACCTCCTGCCTTTATTGCCACACCTTATACCCAGACATTAGAGTGGGAATGTTGTCTGTCTTGTGAAAAAGAGGAAATACGCATATTTTCCATAATTTTGGATCCTGTTTTGATGCCTAATCATGTACCCCTCCTGAACACAATGTTTGGGAGGTGTATTATTCTTGTGTTAAACAACTGTACTTAGTGCACACACAGAGTAAGAGTGGTTAATAGAGGCCTAGCTGCTCATTTCTGCCCCAGTGGCCCCCTATGTGTTCATCTGACCATAGTTATTACCATAATAACAAGCTGGCAAATTTTTATAAATCACACCGAGTCTTTATAGGGGTTTCTTGTGGATCAAAGTATAGACGTTAACATTTTAGTTGGTTTATAAAACACAGAATACTAACTAAATGCTGCTCCATTTTTAACCATCCAGACCTCTCAGATGTTGTGAGACAAATCTGCTTAAAGTCCACAGAGTCAAAACTGATACAGAGGCAGCATTCACTTTTTATGCAGAACAAATCTGTATCAAGCTCACATTTCCATTTCCTATTAATAAATTTGATTTTTGAAACAACAGAATCAACAACCTCAGACAATACATAACTCGCATTGCAATGTAACTTTAATTCTTGTGGATTTTTACCCAATTTATTTGACTTCAACTTTTTTTTACTCTACATTATTTTCAGAGACCTAGTCAAATATGTCTGTTCTAATTGAGGTGCTCCTGTGATGGTTACCGGCTTGTACAAATAAATTACCTCCGTCTTTGTGAGACTTTTGTCTTTATCAATGTCCATCTTTCCAAATGCCTCCATGCTGCGTGGGCCCCTGGACACAGAGAACACCTCCACCTCAAAGACCACAGTAGCATTGGGTGGCACTGGACCTTTTATTAGGAGGGGAAAAAAGCAGAACATCACAATTTTGAAAGACCATGTAACACAAAAGTAATCATTGATTACTAAACATTAGTATAATACGTCAATTTAAAGGCTGGAATTGTTGGATCGTTGCATGTCGAGGAGAAACATTTTTTACTAAGTTCATTGGTGTTTAAGGTACATTTCCAGACTTTTTGTTGAATTGAATTTGAAGAGCTGCAAACAACAGAGAAACACAAATCACTCAATCACATAGTTTTGGCTTCAAGAGCAAAATTATCCAAATTTGTAAAGTCCTGAAAATGATTCGACACATCATCCAGCAAGAAGAGAGAATAGAAAGCAACATGCAAGAAAGATTATTACTCCGCCAAGGAACGCAGCAGAGTTATGTGACAATCGGTGACTGTCCCTGATGAAATTTTCAGGGAAGGTCAGAAACTGATTAGATCTTAGCAGTGATGCTGCTTATAGTCTGGATCCACAGATTTGTCAAAGATTTCTGTACCACTGCGAGATAACGGCACGGCGTCACTCTATCTATGACTACATGCGAACCCAAATATCTGAATATTCAGTTGTTGTGGTGGCATCGGAAAATTAATTTTTCCAGCCAGTTGGCTGACTGTATCATGAGGACCTACCAACTGTGACATCACGCTTCACTTTGCCAGTGTTTGTAAACAGAAGACAAAATACCAGAGATTGAGATATCCATTCTAACGCTGTCGGACTCTGACGATGAACACCAATCAATGCATTTTTTTTAAAAAATGTTGCATTTCTGACAATGCCATATGGGAGAATGAACAGCCTTGGTGGAGTACTGCACTCTCTGAGTGCTTGTCTAGTTTTTAATTGTGAAGGAAATTGAGAGAAAGAAGAAGAGGGCTACATTAAAGCCATTAAATAGTCTTGCATAGGTTTATATGTACTGTCCTGCAGTACATATAAACTATGTCGCAAACTGATGCAGTGGCAACAACATGCACACTCAGCAAAACCATTTCTTCTATAAAGACAGAAATGAAGTGTTCAGACTAAAATACAGCAGCTCTGCAACACCAACGTCAGACAATACCATGTATAAACTAGAAAAGCACTCAGAGAGTGCAGACCTCCGCCAAGGATAGAGAGGAAAACAGGAAACCCATGCAGTAAAGGATCATGAGCTGGAATCAAACCTGCATCTCTGACACAGTTCTGTTTACGAATCACCTTCTTAACCAGTTGAGCTACCTAGACACCTCGCTCCAATTTGTTGGACGACATACTAACCTATGATGTTTTTTTTGTCATATTTTGGACCACATACTAAAACATACTAAAAAATTCAAAGTGATCCAGAATCCAGGATTCTTTCCGGATTGCCACCAAAATTAAATCAGCTCTTCCTCTTACCATAGTCTACATCCCCTCAAAATTTCATCTGAATCTGCCCAGGCGTTTTTGAGTTATCTTGCTAACAGACAGACAGATAGACACACAAACGCCGGGTGTCACATAAACACCAAAGAGGTTTGTAGGAAAAAGTAATCAAAGGTTAAAAAAATCCAATCAGCTGTTAGTTCGCACAGTGTGCTTAAATACATGCAAGGAAGAGGAGAAGCAGAGACCTTTAACCTGTGTGCATGCTTACAGTACATGCCATGTGGAGATGAATGCCAAACATTGTGAAGCTTGTGACGCTAAACTGCTGCAAAAGAAGACAAAACAGTATGAAGGCAGCTCTTGTACCACTGAACCAAAATAGCACAATGCAGTCCCAGCTACTAGTTGATAACTCTGGAAATGCTCTGAATATGTGACTCATAAACCACTCTTAAACCAAAATGGCAGGTATTAATGTCACAAAAATACGATAACCAAATAGCATAGACATTTTATATAATTTGTATTACCTTTTCTCTACTTTTTTAACTCATTAACTATGATCGCACACACAGGTACATACATGTGTTTCATCAGGTCTCAATGTGTTAAAATTGCTCCACATTCGTCTGTCTATTTGACATGATCATTTCTTCTCAGTATGGTAAATGTGTTCTGTGGCTCCTTCTATTGTCTGAGAAAATTACTCTGTTGGTGTCATAGAGGGGTCATCAGCATTGGTTTGGGAGTAGAAATTATACCTCAAAGCCTGTATGACTAACGGAGAATGAGGACTTTTTAAAGACGTGGAGTTTTAAGGGAACAGTTTATGCAAAGATGCTTGAGCTGTGAAAAATGTAGGATGGATTGTTCTTGACAGTAACCCAAACTAGGAATTAGAAGTTGTTCAGGGCCTGGAGCATGATTTTTGAACATTCTTGTGTCTTTAAGTGGGTTTCTTGCAAATTCTCCAACTGAGTGAAGTGTAATACTAAACAATTCAAGTGTATCTTCATGATCTTTCTCACAGCAAACTTTTTGACATGTTTTAGCAGGAAAAGGACAAGTGTATCTGCATTAATTTGGTGCCGTTTCAGTGCATGGGGGCTCACTCACTGTCATGGTTTACTGGAACACTTAATGGAAGTGCACCACCATTAACTCAACGTAGGCTTTCCCTGCACTGACAAGTCAAAATGCCTCTCGTAAAATGTGTGGACATAGTTTATTTTCTTGGTAATTCGTCAGTACCTTTGCCTTGTTCACCAAATGCCAACACAGATGGAACTGTTATCTTTCGCTTTTCTCCAGGACACATATCCATCATCCCAATGTCAAGGCCTTTGATAACTTGTCCGACACCCAGCACAAACCACTGAGGGTGCCCATCTTTGTCTGATCGACTGAAGCAGAAGCGATACAGAAACAAACAACATCTAATCAACCAGGGCACATAAGAGTCTGAATAAATGTGAACACAACAGGACTTCAGTGTGGATCCAGATGAGGACTGTTGAAATAGGGATTAAGGACAGATCTAAACATTTTGCATCTGTACCCATAACAATAGTTTTATATATCAAATTAAAATAAAGGGTTTCTGAATTCTATGAGACACATAAAGGAAAACTTAACATTCAGCATGATTCTGCAAATTGATTTCAGATTAATCATTACTCACCCCAGGCAATAGGAAACTTAATATTAATTATAGTCCTAAAGTTGTAGATGATATTTTTTTCGATGAAGATGTTTTTCTTATCCCACAAACCTGCAGTAAAACTGGGAACCATCTTTGGCGAGGTACCCATCGTAGTGAGCGTTGACCAGATCTCCTCTCTTGCTCCTCTGAGTGCACTCCTCGGGCTTAAATAAAACCTCAGTCTTCACCTCTCCCTCCAGCTCCTCAGCTGAAGCCCAAACGGACCACAAGCTCAGCTGTGAGGACACAAAGAGGCAAAATGTGCAGCTCACCAACTTCCACATCATGAAGCTCTGCTTTCGTGGCAACTTCTGAAAGTGACGTTTGAATGCAGCGAAGGGAGAGGTCGGAGGAGCTGTAGTACTGGAATTTATTATGTCCTGAGTTTAGACTGTCAGGGTTAAGACTCCCACAAAGCCCACCTCTTTCGGTGCAAGAGGCTCAAACTGTGGACTCTGCAAGAAAACTGAAGGTGCTGCTGGCTCTCACTGTCTACACGTCGCTGTCTGGACTGAAGAAACTTGCTGGGGGCAGTCATGGACTTAGGGGCGGCACACAGTCTTGTTGTAACACTCTTCCTGACAGACCCAACTAAGGGCAATAACAACCCACTTCCTAAACAGCAATTATACTAAGTTTTAAAAATGATGAAATAATGTCAGAATATGAAAAACACAGCTCACGAGTATAAAGTCTCCAACACATGTGGAACATTAATGTTGCATCTTATTATGTAAAATTAAGAGGAGCTGCAGGTCCAGAGCTTCCAGCCCAAATTGTGTCTTACCACAGAGCTTTATTTAGATTTTTACAAAGTTTCACCAGTTCATTATGACAAGATAGTAATATAGGAACATTAAAAATAAACACAAAGTAAGTTTGCATGTGCCTGATCTAAGTCAACACCCATTTTAAAAAGCCCAAAGTAGAAAATGCTGCACTTGAGTATAGCCATCGTCCATTATCTGTACACCGCTTAATCCTCTGTAGGGTCGAAGGAGGCTGGAGTCTATCCAGCTGACCTAGAGTGAAGCCAGGGGACACCCTGGACAGGTCACCAGTCTGTCACAGGGCCACTTTAGTATAGCTATTACATATTTTTAAAAATGTATTTAGACTCTGTTAATCAGCATGAAGCAATGTGTGGTAGCAATATACGGACTTTTTAAAATGTATTATTAGGAAACCTAAAAACGTTATGTATGTATGTATGTATGTATGTATGTATGTATGTATGAATAAAAAAATGTAAAAATACATTTAAAAAATACAGCCGATTAAAGACGTTCGTACAGGCGTTGATGCAGAACTCATTATAATAAATGCTATTATTTCTATACTGAAAGCATACTGCACAGCCACAGTCATTAATAACCCATATCCATAACGCTTTTCAACGGTAGCAAGAAAGGTCAGTGCTAATCGGGCCAATAATCTTCCGGTCCAAATTTGATAGACGTTAGAATGGGCCAATAGTTAACTTTGGAGCGTCATAAATTATCGTTAAACACCTACGTCACCTCATTTCGTCCAATAGAAATCTCGGGGGTGGGGCCTACTCATTTATATATATTGTTGGACGCCGGCGTCTGTGACTCATCGCCTCACACAGCAACGCAAGTGGAGTAAATCCTTAATAAAGCTGCAGTCTATACCGGATATATTTGGAACCACAAATTTTTTCTCTCATTGCCTGACAGGATTGAGATGTTACATTTTAGGTTCTCGACAGTGCTGAAGGAGTTGTTTGAAGCCACCCTCAAGCGTCCCTCTATCGGCTCCAGACAGACCTGGTTACCGACACGCCACTGCTGCTTCGGCGCCTCGTCCATTGATGCCCGAGCTGTGTCTCCGCAACTGAAGGTTCTCCATGCCGCTGTTCACCGCCCTTCGGTCCGCACCGCGCCCTTCGCCGCCCCGTTCCGCTCGTACTGCACGAAAACTGAAGGTGCTGCTGTGGAGCTGGACGACCAGCTGAAGAAGGATGGTGCCAGCGACAAGTAGGTGTCAAGTAGTTTCTTGAGGAATGAACCGTCTGACTCCATGAAATGACGCAGAGAGGCGGATGCAACGTTCATAGAGCGCCACAAACGCGGTTATCAGACAGCGGGCATTAATTTGCGAACTTAACATCCTCTTCTCATATTACACAAGTGTAATACATGTATTATAGTCAAAAAGCCTTAACCCAAACACTTGTAAGTAATATGTAAGAATATGCAAGCTAACTATGATGGCTGTCTCCGCTATCACACCATGTGTGACTTGCTCATACCGGCAGCCTCCCGTGGCTTTATGCCAAATACCGATATAAATATCCTGTCATCAAATACCAAGTTAACCTACAGTTAATTGGAATTTAGGTTAGCCAGACCGGCTTGTACGTATTGTTAGGTTAGCTATCTGTTTCTGTGTAGATAAGACGCCGCATGGGGCAACAGTTCTGAAAGTGAAACAGTAGCGGGCCTGCTATAAGGTCAGACATAAGCAGAGCCAGCAGGGTTTACCCATAGACTGTACCCACTCAGGACAGAAAAAGTACCACAAAGTCGTCGGTATAAGAAAACTACGAGAGTTCATATTTGATACTCTTTTCACTGTGTTGCTTATAGTAATAATTGCTGTCTTACAGGAGGGCGGGCTGTGTGTACTGGTTTATGAAGCTTCTAGTCATTTCTGCAGTGACCTCCCACTCTCTCCCAGAAGTGACTGTAGGTCACAGCTGGTGGGCTGCTCCACACTACTGACAGCGTCTGCTTTCTGTCCCATGATAGAAAATCTGTGGGGGAAAACCAATTGAATCCTGAGTGTGGCTTCAACTGTACACGTGACAGTAATGACACCATTAGAATAATAATAATAAAAAGTTTTTACCTTGATGTTTTATATCTTATTTGTAATAACTAAGTAACACATCAATACTAGGTTCCACATGAACACATTTTGCTACCAGCAATTAATAATGAAAATGCAATGAAAGCTATTGTTGGGGTACCATATATTAACATAATATGCATTTTACAAAATTTAATAACTTAGTTTATCCCCAGATTTACAGTTTCAAGATGAAAGTAAATGCTGATGAGACAGAGTAAGTCACCGTGTCAGATTTATTTATATTCACTTCAAGTTTTTTCTAAAGAATTGTGGTTATACTTTCAGAACTGCAGTTTGAAGTAAATAATTGTAACTACAAAGCCCTGTAGTGATTTTGAAGTCCATATTGTTCATATAGAAATGTAAAATCAATGCCATTATGACAGATTGTTGTATTGTAAATTTCAGATTTCACGTTGCATTAACAGCTGCTAGCTGGCAATCTGTATAACAACTGAAGTCCATGCAAGGGAGTTTTTACTTGTCAGCTTAATGCAGGCCGAATTGCTGGGATTTTTCCTGACCCAGAAATGAAGATGCACATGGACAGGGTGGCGTCATCCCTAAGATATGGAATAGGGCGTTGGCTTTGCCCTGCTAATGTGGGTGCTACTTTACAAGACTGTGAAATGTAGCCACCCTTCGTCAGTGGATTTCCTGTCTGTAATAATCATTTTCCACTGTCCCTCACATCTTATTTTTTTCCATGCTTTGGGGATAAATTCCTGGAACTAAATTTTCACACTTCTGTGTTACCTAATGTAAGTTCAAGGTAACTTCAGGGGTTGTCTGCAGTAGCGTATATTGTGATTGGTCTAACAGACCTGTTGTCACATTACAGAAGCGCCAACTGTAACAGTCTGTGTCTGTATTGACCAGGACAGTTACAGTTTTAAAAATGAAGAGCTACGGAGGGCTCATGTTAAACAACGTGATATCATCAGTCTGTGAAGGGAGGAGGCCTTTTAGAGGGAGCTGAATTCCACAAGAACAAACACAAGAATGAAACTACCAACGAAGACTCGACATTCAGGTTATTTTATTACTTTGATGCTGTAGAGAATGACAAATAGAAATGTTGCTGTAGTCAATGTCATGCAAATGTCTTTGCATTGAGATGGTGGCGTTTTGAACGCAAACAGCTTTTAGCTTGAGGGATAAAACAGGTGTCTTCATCAGAGTCTCAGACAAGATAAGACAAGATAACTCCATCCATGTGAGTGTACAGTTCTCAGTACTGTGATTCATAGCTAACAGGTCAAAAATGCTAACGTGCATAATGAGGATGTTGTATTTGTCAAGTTACCGATAATTATTCACAACTTAAACCACCAAAGGAAATGTGGTAAATCACTTCCATCTCATTCTGTGCATTGGGAAACGGTCTCTAAATTAGGCAAGGTATAACGGTGGAATCTCAACTCTGATTCCATTATTTCAAAAATATGATTGTACACTGCAAAGCTTAGCTCTAAAGCTGTAAGCCAGCTGTGACTTAAAGAAAAAAACTCTTTGGAGATATTACCTGGTAACACATGGAAAATGCAGCACTACATTGCAATATTATTACTGAGGCGTCACAGACATGTCGTAGTAATAACTTAGTTGGCTCAGTGCCATCTACCTTGAGCAATCTGTGAGATAAGTTGCAGCTTAAGTGGGTGATAATGAATAGGATTAAGATATCAAAAACAGACAAATGACTGTTGAGATACACATGACAGAAACAGAAAGTGAGTGATACACTTGATGTTAAGCTCTATGCCACTGCTCAGTGTTAAGTCAGTAAGGATATTCCCTCACTCTGAGGCCAAATAATTGAATTCTACAGTAAGCTGTGAGCAGCCTCTAATCTGCATCTAAACCTTGGATCCACATTGTCTCCCTTTCAAATCTTTTAATCCATGGTCATTTTAGGAGTCCTTGTGTCCTAAAGTACTTATGGTTGTACAGCTATTAAAGGTCATGTGTCCCAAAGTATGATTTCTGAGCACTTTTCAAAACTAGAAAAACAACCAAGTGAGCTGCCACTGATACTGTCCTCTACTTTCTATGAACTGTCACTCCTTCATAGCAAAGAAAGATTGTTAAAACAAAGCCTTGTCTTTACTTTGTATCCAGGAAACTGAGAGTGTTCCGCATACACCAATGAGCAGTCATTGAATGTCAAATGGACAGAGCCATCTGCCCATGAGGATTTTAAATGGTCAAATACAGATAAACAAGTTGTTTAAGACAGTCTTCACATGTGATATGTTTGCAGTTAAAACAGACCCTGGTGCATTTGCTCATTTAGTTCAGTTCACGTTGGCTGGAGACAGCCAAGAATATCAGTCACACAAATGACAGGATTTTGTGAACAGAACATGTAGCACATTTTATTTGTGCCATCTGTGGGGCAGTGGAAGGATGTGTACAGGACTTGACGCTGCTGCTACTTTTCCTGCTGTGGTTAGCATTGACAATACAGCAATGGTCTCTTAAATATTTGGTGTCTCTGGAATGGTTCTGCCTTCATGGACTTCCTAGTAGATATGCATGTTAAATTACAACACTTACAGTTTCTATATTTGTACTGTCCAGTCCCAAACATGGATTATCTTGGCAACATTAGATTTCATCAGACTCCTCCAGAGCCACAGGAGGTGTTACACAATGTTTTTTAAAGGCTAAGTAGGACTACATATAATACATCCAGATTTGTGTTTTTCGCAGTCACTGCACAAAATATCTGCCATGTGGCCCTTGCACGTCTTAGAGCAGAAAGTGCTCTTAAGAAATGCAAACACACCTCCCCCACTAGAGAGCATGTTTGGTGGTTAATGAGTTTTCACAAACAGGAATAATTTCTCAGTCCCACTTGCAGTAGCAAAAACACTTTAGGTGTTTCTGAACAGATTTTGTATAAGTTTGTCAGTTTTGTTGGGTACCTTTTTACTTTTCACCATAGTTCATCTGTCTGTACACACAGGCACACTTTACCTGGAGACCAGTTTGGTTGTGATTGTGTGGTGCACCTTTTTATTATGCTGTTTGAAAGGGCTGTTGTAGGGACAGATGTCAGGTCAATAACTCTCCCTTTTGATTATGCATGCATGACAGACAGCACTTCCACGGATCGTGGTTTGTTTGCACACGTTCAGTCGCTGTTACCTTGGCTGTATCTAGAGTGTTTACTCTGTGGAGAACAGAAAATGTGCCAAACGGAGAAGATATGATAGCAAGGCGTAGTTGTGGACTGAATCCTGAAATTTGAAATGCTGATGTGGCCATTGTGCAGTGCAGCTAGTCTCACTGAGTTAAATCAGAAACATTAAATCTGTGTAGTGTGAATACAGCTTTGAAGGGATTTGTGTAGACATTTACTTTAGTATTAAAACCTGTGAAGAATTACTGCCAGGTGTTTGCAGACGGTGATTTTGATTTTCCTTATTTTTTGTGGGCAGTCTTGGTTACGTGGCCAAGTGAGGTCATCCCTTAAAGTGCACAGTTTTCCACAAAACTGCAGCTTTGGTAGAACTTGTGTCACAAGGGTGTCAAGCTCCAACTTTTCTTGAAAACCTAAATTTGATGTTCTTTGTACTGAGGTGGGTTTGCTCCACTGCAGACTACGCTGCTGTGTCATGACCAGCGTGTGAACAGACCAGGATGTTGGCTTTATTAATCCAAGCACCACAGAGGACCAGCCAGGACTAAAGACAAGAGAATTTCTGGAATTTAGGCCGAGTCTAACACTGCTTCAGACACTATCACCAAACATGTACGTGAGTTGACACACATTGGGCAGGCAATGTGTTCAATCAAAATAATACCATATATTCGACATGCTGTACTACTAACCAGTCACCAGACTGTGTTAAGTCACTGGTATCTAACCAACTATTGTCTCTCTCCTGAAAGCAAGTGTCAAAGTTAGTTGATGTTGTTTTCAGTGTAAATCTCATTCCTGTCCTTTTTATTTTTTGCTCCTTGACTTTTTGGTTGCAAAAGCTGTCAGAACTGCATAGGACTGTTTCAGTTTGCACATGTGTAGCTCTATCACAGTAGAAGACATACATTAGATTAATACTTTATACATGCTCTAATTAATACTGCATAACTTACATCAGAATCAGGAGCTATCTACTTGTTAGTTTGGCCAATACTTCTTTTTCACAGCAGACATTTTGTTAGCAGAAGACACAAGGGAAATTCATAACTGAGGTTTTTCTGTGTGGAGTTTGCATGTTCTTCCTTTCCCTGCTTGGGTTTTCTCCGGGTTCTCCAGCTTCCTCCCACAGTCCAACACATACTGAGGTCAACTGGTGGTTTTAGATTGTCTGTAGGTGTGAATGTCAGTGTGCTTGTTTGTCTCTATGTGACAATGTGATAGTTGAAAGAGCCTTGTGTTGTGCAGTCTTGTTCGCTGTCATAAGACACCTATTGGAATTTTGCCACTGCTCATGAAATTTGCCTCAGCTATGACAAGTCAAAATCTCAGCGGTGAAAAATCTCTATTATTCCCATTTTTGTGCCAGTGCTGCTTTAACTTCCTCATTGTCCTTCGATGAACCCATGAAAGGTACTCATCATGTAGCACTGCCAACCTTAGATATGAATTAATGTTGTTCTTTATCCAAACTGAAGTCTTAGATCGCTACATGGTACAAATACACATACCTTTGTGGCTAATGCTTTCGCTTGCATTTCCTGTATCTTGTATGTGTCTCTAAAATCCTTCACTAATGTGATAAGTCTGTGACAGCTATAGATAAGCTTTGTGTTTACAATGGCATGACAGGTGGGAGTAGGAGTTATTGTGGCACATGCTAAAGGGCAATCACGCTGCATATCAACTAGGTCGCTGGACTGTAGTTACTTTTGTTTTTATAAGAACAGCCATTTATTTTATCCTGCTTCTCTGCTTCACTCCAGAATCAACTCTAAAAATACCTAAGACTTCACAATATAAAAGCATAATCTACTTTTCTTCGATATTTATTTACAGTTTCTCGCATTAAATACATTTTAGAAGTGGTTACTTCTTCAAATGCTCTTACATTACAAGGTTATACATATGTCTCTCTATCCCTTTGTAATCTAGGAGAAGAAATGCCGGAATTCTTCCCAGTTTGGAGGATTTGCTCTTCTACACAGTCGCAGAAGGTCAAGAGACGATGCCTGCTCACAAGTTCCTCACAGTAAGTTCTTTCAGTTCAGTTCAGCTTGGCGCCGGTTTGCAACAGTACCAAGAAGTACACTAACGCCTATAGTAGTGGTCACACACCTCATGGTGAGAACCACACTAGCATGAAATGACACCAAGGTGTGTCCAAACTTTAGTTTTTTGCTCATACATAGTTCCAGTTCAGAGTTTTTACTAAATGTTTCTTGAGCTAATTTGTAACAATATCCACAGTTATATTTGTTGTTGTCATTCTGTTATTCCAGGCACTTAAAGCCACTGGGCTTCGCAGTGGAGATCCCCGACTGAAGGAATGCATGGAAACCCTCAAAGAAACTCTAAAGAACACTTCAGATGGCGTCACTCTGGACAGGCACCTATTCAAGAAGTAGGGCTTATTGTGACTTGTTTGCATGTTTCATCTCCACCCACATTAGTGGTAATTTATAACCATATTTTTCAAGAACCTACACTCACTCTGGTCTCAAAAAAGTATCCATACATTGTGATAGTCGTATGTTTTTTAATGAGCAAATTTACACTGTGATTTTTATTTTTGCGAAAAACAAAATAAAGTCAAACATTTCAGGATCCTTCTGATGTCACTATTCCTAGTTGAAGGAAGAGTGAAATCACCTTAATCAGCCGTAATGTATAATTAGGCAGTATTTTAGTGAGGTTCTCGATGTATTTATTGTGGCATCCAAATTAGTTGAGTGTAAATGAAATATTTATGCCACAAATATTTCTGTGTGTTAGACACCAGACTTCTAAGGACTGCAGTGACTTGTTTGTCATACGCAGACCAGTATACCCTCAACATCCCCAAAGACAGATTTTGTAATAGCTTCTAGATACTTTCTGATAGAACACTCTGGATTGTGTTTGGGAAACCCCCAGTTTCCTTCCTTCCTTTCTTCTAAAAACACGTAGAAGTCAGGAAGTTGATCTCTATCAGTTTAGTTTCTCTTTTTGTAGCGTGTGTTTTGGTGGAAATCTTAAAAAATAAGAAAAAAAAGAAGTGACTGGGGGATTTTGGGGTTTGTTTGTGTGACTGACACTGGTGTCCGAGCCAGCCATAGTCTGTCATGACGGTTGACGCTCATCTGTCCGTACAAGCTCCTTCTACTTGGTACAGTTCATTTGGCTGTAGTGACCAAAAATGTGAGCATCAGCATCTGTGAAATCCTATATAATGATGTTTACGGTTTTCTACAGTTTGTGAAAACTATCATTCATCGCTATATGGATTCATGTTGGATCGAGCCACATGAATAAAATAAGTAGCTGATCAAAATGTGATGATGAAGCTTCTTCATCAAACACTTCTATTAACATTCACAGAAGTTTGTCAGACTTCAGGGTTGCAAACTTGGTTGACAAACTTTACCTTCAGTTGCATGCAGTCACAGTGTTTTAGCATGCTATTTGTGGTTTATTCATCAGGTGTGTCCAGAGCAACATTGTCCTGCTCACTCAGGCCTTCCGCAAGAAGTTCGTCATCCCAGACTTCCAGTCCTTCTCCTCCCATATTGATGAGCTGTATGAGAGTGCCAAAAATCTCTCTGGAGGACAGGTGTGTCCTTACATCCACAACATTTTTTTTCTCCCAGTGCATCATAATTTTTATTTATTGCATACAGGTTCCTTACCATCAGTCAGTTTGGACAGTCTGGTTTCAGTCAGCATTCAGATGTTATCAAAGGTGTAGATGAGTCTTTGATCACGTATCTAGAATGGAAGCCAGTGGCATGCTGATCCATTATAAATCACTGCATTAGCAAACCGTCATCTTGCTCTTGGAGGAAAAATCCACCTTTAAACACGTTAAAAGTATCATTGTGGTGTTCTCGGCAACAGTCAGCAAGCTGCTGCTTTTACACATTAGTGTAGGATTCTCTTTGGCTGCACTTTTGTTTGTTGAGTCATCTCTTTGGTCCTAGCTGAAAAAAGATGTTCAGACATTTAGAATGAGAGCAACAAAATCATAAATATAGCAGAATAAATGGCAGTGATTCTCAGATTATATAACTCTGTCACAATAAAACTCCTGCTTTGAGCTGAAAAGCATGTGGTAAGTAGTGGTATAATGGAGGCAGTACATGGTAGTTTATGCCTTCCTGACGCCAAAAGTAGAGGTTGTAGTCACGAAAGGGCTGGTTGGATCCTTTTCAGTTCAGACATTTGAAATCAGAAAAAGCAGAACATCATTAACGCTGCAGGGACAAATAATGCAATGGAGCGATTGGTCTTTTTTTTTCTACATCTGTGCCTTTCCTGCTTTAACAAGTCAAATGTTTGCTTTGAAAATGGTGCAGTGGCATGTATGTATACAGCCACACTAAGCCTACCGGTTTAGAGAACACAATTTCAGTGTTTTCAGGTTGTTTTCCCAAATATTTTCATCCAAACTGACGTGACAAAACAAGAGCAAAACTGATTGATTTCTCCATCATAGTTCTTGTTCAACAATGCTACCTGTTAAGCAAGAAAACGGTTATTCCATTGCATTTCTGTACTATGAAGTTGTTTCTATTTTGTTTGCCACTTTGTTGCATGGCTAACATTTTAAGACTTATGCACGACCAAAGCCATTAAAACAAAATCTGTTTTCAGATGTCAAAAGCAACTGCTTAATGTAGACAGAAGGCAAAAATGGAGAGAAAAATCTGTTTTCAAGTAAGGCTGCCATTAGCCTTAAAGATGAAAATGCAAGAAATTACTTTTTCTGAAATAGTCTTGGTTAGAAACCAAAGCAAAGAAATAGGATGTCCTAATTTAACCATGTTTCAAATGAGTGTCCGAGGGTGGATTTTTCCTTACCTATCTGCAGATGAGGATTTGACCTCAGTCAGCGTTGTCATTGTGCTTTGTCAGTGGTGTGTGGCTTTCCATTGAAGCCTGAGCCTCAGCAGACGTCAGCGGTGTAACGCGACCCGCTGCAGTGCTGACAGTCTTTCAACTGCCTTATCTCTCTTTCAGGTTGCAGACTACATTCCTCAACTTGCCAGATTCAGCCCTGACCTGTGGGCAGTCTCTCTGTGCACAGTTGATGGACAGAGGTGAGAGGAAGTCATAATCAGGACATAAGAATTAAAAGATTCAATTTTGCTTCTGATTTGTTGCCGTTTTTTTTTTTTAATTTGCTTGACGTGTCTCAGTTAGCATTATAACAGCAGCTTTTCTGCTGAGCAATCCTGCAGTCATCCAGTGTTTTCAGTGAGGAATGCTAACAGGCCAGGTTTACTTTCAATGAAGCAACTGAAGACATTGTGAGTATTTTAGCAAACATTAAATTTAAAATAGTTTATTTTAGCAGTCTGTAGATGGTTAAATGTGGCTAATCTGATGTTTCATAAGATGAAAGTGGACAGAATAAAAGGAAGCTCTGCAAAGCTTAAACTGTTCAAAGTGTTTTTAGAGAATACGATTGATTTAACTTCATTTATTGTAAGGCACTGGAGTATTACATACAAGTGTTGGGTTTAATGTATGAAGCCACTTGTATTTTCCAGAAAGTACAAACTAGTACAAAGAAAGTCATCCAACGTGTAGTGGAATGATGTCAGCAGGTGTTTTGATCAGCCTGTCCACTGATAGGCACTTGTAAAATTCCACATAGGTGTACTTGTGGAACGGCGGAAGTCGTAAAGATAAGAAAGTTATGTTTTTATGCTGCAATGTTGGTGTAACTTCAGTTTATGGCTTCCTGGAATACTGAGACATTTTTCATGAATTAGTGTATCCTTATTAATTATTAGAAATTGCTAATAATTGTTATTAATTATTATGTTTTCTAATTTGTTTGAATTGTAGTTTCTTATTCTGAATTTCTGTCTACCACTTAAATAGCAACTGTTTCAATAACGCGTGATGTTTTTGCTGTTGCAGACACACAGTCGGAGACACCAAGGTCCCCTTCTGTTTGCAGTCTTGTGTCAAGCCTCTCAAGTACGCCGTTGCTGTTCATGACCATGGAACAGAATATGTGCACAGTTTCATTGGGAAGGAGCCAAGTGGCCTCCGCTTTAATAAGCTCTTCCTGAATGAAGATGGTGAGATTTAAGAGTTTTCTTTGTTTCTCACTCTTTACATTAATGGCGTCTGCTTTTGTGAGGAGCTCAACAACCCATATGCACGATTTTTCCTCCTCACGATAATGCAGTGGAGACCTGATGTGGGCTTGATGATGTGTGGTGTCAGCAGAGGCCCTCTGCTCTCTTCAGGCAGCTGATGTTTCCCGTTGTGCAGAATAGCATTGTTGGTGTTTAAATCATTCAGTTAATATTGTAAATGCATCCTTCTGTGCAAACCGCCAGTGACACTAACTGCAACTGTTTTAATGCTTATTTGTTGGTATGAGTTCAAGGGTGTGAGATTATTAAATGGAAATCATGGAAAAGGTGTAGACACATTATTAAACAGGCATGCTTCCCATGCTTTTCTCCCACTGCATAATTTTCATTTCTCCCAGAGTGCTTCTGCTACATTTCCCCCTGACCCCAGTGATTCTTGGTAAAGCAGTCTGCCACTACCTCCCTGGTGAATTACTCATCAGCTCTGATCGACTGTCTAGCTCGAGCATCAGGGAGAGAAAGAATGAGCGCTGTGACCGAGCTGCCAAGTACATGAGTCAGACGCTGGCATTAGGACTTGTGCACAGTTTTTCCTTTTTTTTTTGCTTTAGCAGGATTGTGAAAGTACACATTGTTGGGTCAAACTAATGGGAATGGCTCCCAACCTCACGAGGGAGCATGAATAATTATCAAAGTAGCGACTGGGCTGTCAGAGGAAATGCCATAACCCCATGGCTGAAGCTTAACTTGCTGACATCTTATCGTCATGTCCTGTGTGGGAGTTTTGTCCGTCTTCAGCCAGGATAGCCTCGTGGTTGTACTGTTGTGTAAGAGGATCACACACCAGCAAGGAAATGTAGGTGATGTAAGTGTGAACTCTTTTAGAAGTCTGAGGGAGGAGAGCTTCTTCCTTCATCATGGATTTCACACGGCATTGCTACAATTAATGGGAACATGAAGTGAGCTCACTTCAGAGAAGAATGGCAGCTACTGTCTGCTGTTTCTCTTGTTGGGGGTAGAAGAGGGTGTATGTCAGGAGGCATATGAGGTCATCAGCTTGAAAATGATTTAGGAGAATACAGTGCTTAACTTTAGTATTTCTGTTTTTCTTTAACTAAAAATGACAGTGTATTTGGTACGCCAGCTCTGGATTATTTTTGACTCTTGGTGAATACAGATAACCATCCTCCCCCACACTTCCACACACTGGAAGCACTCCTGCCTGGCCAGAGAGGGACAGTAATACATATACATACACATAATACTGTACAGGCACGTTTTGCTCACCAGGACTCAGTATGTAGAAAGTGTTATAGGAGTCAGTGGTGCAGGTACAAAGCTCAGTTTAGACCAAGACATACCAGAGACAGAAGAAGTGGGACACAGACTTTATCATGTTCCAGAATTAACAGCCATATGAACACAAATACTTGATCACTTGTCATCCAACCTTCCAATGCAAATATGCATTTATTTCATTATGCTGCTGTTGTGTTTATACTTTAATAAAGGCAGAACTCACCCTCTGTAATATTCTATCTGTCATATTTTGAGTCAGTGTGTGCTCTACTTATACCTAATTGTCAGTGTTTGATCTGTCTATATACAGAGCTCTCAGACTGAGCGTTTGCACTTTGATTCCTCTGTAGTATGCTAACTGGGTTGTTGTTGTTTTACAGATAAGCCCCATAACCCCATGGTGAATGCTGGCGCTATTGTTTGTACTTCACTGATAAAGGTAAAAGCAGTCACACTTTTTTTCCCTTCATATGTTTTTACTTTGTCATTTCCTTTGAAACCTTAGCGAGAAAATTTCTTGTGTGTTTGGTATCACTGAACTGCCTTATCTAGTAGATAAAATGAAGGTTAAGGTAAATATTGGTAGCAGATAAGACTAACTGTTAGCAGTGGCCCAATAAGCCCTTTATGTTTGTTTGAATGCAACAGAACCCACTGAAGAACACTCACAATGATATAACTATAATAACAACAATAATAATGATTTAACACCCTCTCCTCACTTGTTAAACCATTTTCTGAAACTCTTTAATTTTGCTGAATTGTTTCAGTTGACTATAGAATTTGCTTGTGTTCAGATATTTATGACTCTTGACTCAAAGTATTTCTAGGTCACTACCTCAGTCCCCTGCCATGTGTCTTGCTGTGGTGATTAAGACTTGTGCTAATCCTTCCTAAAGGGCACTTAGTTGGCCCGGCACACATGCTGTTACTGTCCCAGCTGAAAATAACCTGTACAGGGCGCCAGTCAAATGCAGGTGCACACACACCAGCAGCAGTCTGTTAAAGCCAGATCATAGAAGACACCAGAGTTTGGTGTTTGAACTTCTCCGAGGTAACTCACGGTGAGGACAGACTGACGGTTGTTTTTTTTCTAGTGAGAGAAATGAATCACCCGTCATTCGGCTGCAGCTTATAGTTCTGCCCATAACAGCTTTATAGCTGGTATTCATCATTCTAAGTTAATTTTTAATTCTTTAACCCTACCAATCTCTTTGCTCTGTTAGTGCATTTAGTGAATAATTAGCACACATGCATACTCACATAAGACCTGTATATAACACCTTTACTGTGTGCACGCTGTAACACAGTATTGCTGTTATTTTTATTTTGATACATTTAAATGAGCTCCTTTCACTTCAATGAATTGTGGGGTTTCTTTACGCCTTATGTTTATTGCTGCATAATTCTAAACTATAAGGATTGGTATTTGTAGCTTTTTCTGGAGGTGACCTTTGTTATGCCCAGTTTTTGTCCCAGCTACTGAGACTTTGAACTGAACTGTATGACTAATGAAGTGCTTCATCATTGCTACATTAACACTGTTGCTCCAAGAAACAGTTTATTATCAAAGCTTTGAGTTGTGATAAGTATTTTCTATTTGACTCGAGAGTAAGCAAGATAGAGAGGGAAGATTGCCAGAGTAATTTAATGATGCCATAATCCTCTATCCTTCATGTATGTAGAGGCATGCTGAAGCATGTGGCCTGTTTGATCTTGATTCGGTGTTGAACCACTTAGAATTATAAGCAACAGAGCACCTCAGGTCTGTGTGTTTTCAGTGTCCACATGTTGAAATTCCATTCCTTTTTTTTTAAGTTCTCCTTTTTCACGTGTGCCTCTTGTTCATTGTCACTACTCAGATGTAGGAATATTTTAAATAAATATACTTGCCTCATATTCTTACTAAGATGTTTCATTGGACAGGGAGATCATTCAGGCGCATTGGCATTTATCTGAAAAACGTTCCCTCATTGGATGTTAGGTTGTGCTTTTGTGTCATGCCAGCTTGGCCTATACACCCTTTATACTGCACAAGTTAGGCAATAGTAATCGATTTACAGAATACAGCCAGTTGCTGCATCTATTTAAATAGTACAAGAGCCCAAATTAGGGCTGAAAGAGTTGGAGAAAATATGTAATTGCTACTTTTCTGATAGATATTGCAATTTGATTTGCAATAGACAATTTATAGTATTCCTGCCTAAGTTCTATATTTGTTATGTACAACAAAGTACAACATTTGATTCCATCAGAAGCGTTTAAACCCCGGGTCAGGTGCACTGCATAATGTATGTTCTAAATTGCAGCCATTGTGCATTTAAAATGAAGATGGCACAACTGATGAAGGTGACCAGTTGTCACATCAAACCAAGTCATAGTGGCGTGTTTATAACTTACTTCATCAGATATACTTTTGTGCACATTGTGTACATTCACCACAGTGCTACAAATGACCTGTCTACTGTGCTGCTAAACAGGATCGACAGACAGAACTGTCTGAAGTCACAATATACTAAGTCCAAGATTGGTTGGTAGTAGAAGGAATTGTGTACTAGCAAAACACGTTTGTGATCACAAACAGGTGGCCTATTTAAAGAAGAAATAGTTCAACATTTTAGAGATCACTCATTTGCTTTCTCTAACAAAGAATGATGACGACATTCATAGAAATGTCATGTCAGAGTGTCAAAGCTGTTAAAACGCAATTGAAACTCTAATCAATATTTTTACATCCACAAAAGAAAGAATCCCTGTGTGTAACAGAAGTGTCATATCACAGTGACAAGTCTACAAAGAAGAACAAATTAATAGCTCAGTTAGCTTCCTTCAGGCATATTCATGTCGTAATGAGTTGATGCTGCTTCATGCTGAGCTGGATTCTAGATGTTTGGCCAGTTTAGCTCTAAACAACCAGAAGCAGGGGGAAACATCCAATCACTATAAAAATGATGATTTGAGGTTGTAGGGGGGAGTTATATTTTGGAGCTGAACAAGACACAATTTTGTTTTTACATCGTCAGTTTCAGCACAAGTTGAACAATGTTGTTGCTGACTAAAGCTTAGGATTTGGATCTGATGATGCTAAAGCTGGCAGACTTCCTGTTTCAACAAGACTCTGATCAGTCTACTAAATTGTTATTTGGCAAGAAATAGCTCCAACAGGTAACTCCTTCTCACATCACTAGTATTTTTACCAATGTTCCTGTACAGATTTATTGTGTTAAATAGTGAGCCTTAGTGTTGATGTGCATGTTATTTTAACTTAGGATAGAGCCACATAGGCAAGTTTCCCCCTGCTTGAAATCTTGCTAAACTGCAAAGCATGTCTCCAACTATGTTTGGGCAAACACATTATTATTATTACCATTGATCTTTTTACGTTACTCTTAGAATGTAAACACTTTTCCTAAAATCTTGAACTATTGCTTAAACACCGATTGGGGTTAGTGTGAGCTCATCTATCCTGGACCAAAACCAACCAGAAGGACATGTACTCTATTTTTAAGTCATTTGTATCACAAGATTTACTTTTTCCATTGTCCTAGATGCCACGTAATGTAACGAAGGCTCCCCTACATACTCCGGAGCCTTATAATAGCTGTACTCCTGTGCAGAAGCCAAGGCAGGTTACTCAGCAGTTTTCTTCTTGATTTATGTTGCAGACCGAGATAGTTATTTTGACAGGACACTCTTTCATCATGCTGAAAACAAACCCAGAAATGATTCAGACTTCACCTCTCATTTGCTAAGAAGATAATGTGTGTCTGTGTTCATATCAGCTCACCATTGTCATCAGTGTCTTAAATGTGTTGCCTTTAAAAAGTTTTTATTTTTTTAATTAAAGCACAAATGAAAAGCCGTTGGTCAGATTGCTCAGTTAGCTTTTAACCTCGGTGGGAAATGAGATGGCTGCCCTGGCAGTATGCCCCAAACTGTTATTACATGGTGCTTGAAGGCTACATGTTGTTGCTGTTCTTGTATGTTGCATATTTTCCAGACTTAGGAACTGTGGGAAATAATGACTGCTGCTGCAGGTCAAATGACGTTGGTAATTTTTTCTTCCTTTTCCATATCTATCTCCTCACTCTCTCCCAATCCCCCGATTCCCTCGTCTTTTCTCTCTTTCTCCTCCAATCAGCTCTGTAGAAACCCCATTTAGTGACTCTTTAACACCTCCATCAGTGTCACTTTTCTTCTGCAGAGTTTACTGTACAGCTTAAAATGTACACACATGACTCGACATTTGTAAAGTTAAAAACTCATCCAACTCATAAGTTCTTCAGTATCTTAAACATAAAATAAAATACTTAGCACTTAAGTGTGCATGTGTCCATTTCTCTTTTACTGTGTTTCTTTCTGGGACTAGGCAGTGACAATGACCTTGTGATATGATAAATGTACACTGAACTACAAGCTGTGAATTTTATTCTCACAAAAGCCATTCCTTCCTTTTTTCCCTCCTTCTTTTCCCTCTGTTTTGGCTGACAGCCTTTTTGCACAAGTGACACCTTTTGACCTACAGTAGATGCACATCTTCAAACACATACACATCCACTCCTGCATTATGGTAACCCATAATACAAACTTTCCTGTATACGCCCACATCTCTGTGCATGTCATACTTTAAGTAGAAACATGCACACAGTCAGGACTGTTAGATATTTTTATTACAAGTGTATGTTAGTTTTGCAATTTAGGCTTGACATAATACTGAATACCAATTTGCAAACGATGAGATGCCATAGTGAGATGTAATGGTGAAAAATAAGCTCTGGCAATGCACACGTCTACTAAATCTCCCCTTAACTCCAATAAGACTTCCCACTTTGTAACTCATTCGCCAGCCAATCGTATTAATATTTTGTATTTGTACTCGTGTAACTCCTGTATAATCTCACTTGTGTGATTATTTACATTTTATTTGTGATAAAACCTTTTCATATCTGCTAATTCAGCATTTTTTTTGTCAGCAGTATCATTTATCATTTTAGTCTTAATTTTAATGATGCTGTGTGCTTGTCCTCTGCAGTGCCTCTTGGTGAATGAACAGTACTAACTGCTTCCTCTTCTTTTTCTCTCCACAGCAAGGTGCAGGCAATGCAGAAAAATTTGACTATGTAAGTATTAGTCAGAACTGAACCAAACTTTGGAGCCAAAAGTATCAATGAAGTGGTAATATTTGTGAACTGAACCTATGAACTAGCTAGTTAACTTGGTGTGGTTAGACTACAAAAGTGGCACAAAGTACAAAAACATCCTTGACATTTGGCTGTGCTATTGATGTACACTGTTGCTGCTGTTGTCAGTTTTGTGCTGCTCTTCACAAGAGATGCTGGACCAGCTAAGTGCTTCTTCATAAGAATGTATGCCGTCTAAATCATTATATTACATATGATTGGCAGTTTGGAGTTGGCACATAGCTACTCTAAATATGGAAAGTAACAGCAGACAGGCCACAGAGCATTCAGAGTATTTAACCTCTTTCATGAACTACTGTTGATCATTGTGTCACTCTTAAATCTTCTGCTGTGTTCCCTCCAGGTCATGAACTTTCTGAAAAAGATGGCGGGAAATGAATATGTGGGTTTCAGCAATGCCACGTAAGTCCCACTCTGATGATTTCTGTTTACAGGGTTTCTAGGTCACTTCTTGTACTTACCAGAAGAAAACATATGTTGACAAACTGACTCAGTGCTAGTTTAAAAGAAATTTTCCAAACCTGTTTACAGCTTTTACTAGACAAAAAAAAATTATCTTACATGACTTGTCAAGGTTGAATCTCGTACCAAGTTTTATTTTCACTGCCAATGAAACTAAAGTAAAATAACAGACCATAAACGCTGTAATTAAAATTATGTGATGTCACTAACCTCATGTAACGGTTAGAATATAGTATAGGTGTTAGTTGTCTCTGTTGATTTTAACAGATTGGTCAAAAAGTAAATGTTAGACCCAATGACCCACATTTGATTTGTAATGAACATTCTTTTAGGGTAAAGACTGGAATTTGCATCTGAGGGTCACTTGCATGATTTATGACAGCATTACATGCTGGCAGGAAGAGATCCAGAGCTCATGTTGCAATATCACCACGTGATAACATGAGAGCTCTGGTTGTACTGTACACATGACGGGTGGGGCAGTGGAATTCCAACACAAAAGGGCACGCACACACACACACACACACACACAGTCAATATTTTCTTCCTCTTTCTAATGGGAGTGCTTTGCTGTTTGTGTGACAGATTCCAGTCGGAGCGTGAGTCAGGAGATAGGAACTTTGCCATCGGCTACTACCTGAAAGAAAAAAAGGTCTGACCTTGGATGAGTCATACGTTGTACTGCTAACTGTGTTTTCTGCTATCTAAATTTATTGTGCTTTAATGACCTAACAACCTGGAGAGCCATACATAATGAAACAGAAAATTGAAAGTCTCTCAGGGAGGTGTACATATTCAATTTTAATCTTTTTTTTAAATGAAGCATTTATATCTGTCCACATGTTTCTGCTATTGAACTGTTTTCAACTCCAGAGTTTAAAAGTTTCTCAGAGTAGTTTATTGCCTGAAGGCCAATCAGTAATGCTCTTCGCCAAAGAATATAGACATACTCACATATATAATTGAGAATGTTTAATTTGAAACAAAATATCAACATGTGGTTGCCTCTGCTGATTATAATTGTCAAGTTTACATTTGCCTTTTGCTGGAAGAAGCTTGACTCAAGGAAACTTTAATTACAACAATTTGTCTTTCACCAAGTTGTTTAACTGTAAGAAAACTTGACGATGTCTTCCTTATCTAGAGGTGCAAGAGTTTCGTTATCTACAGGTTTCAGCACAATAACATGTGCCGTTTTAGTAATTGATAACGTTGCCTTCACCCTTGATATACATACAATTGTGTGCTAACCCCTCACGTACTTCTCAGAAGCGTTTGATACTGTTGCTCAAGTCCTACCTTATAAGCAGAGCTGAGACTGTTTAACTCATGTTGTTAATGCTCAGTCAAGCAACAGCTTCAGTCTTTTTCCTACTCTGTTTGTGTCCTTTTTTGCAGCTAATATCATTTTCTCAATAAATACAACATTGTCAGTTAACAGTACATTTATTTATAATACACATCAGCACACTGGATACAGATCCTACACTGATGTTGCTGTACCAGGCCAAACATCCACATGTTACAGGCCACTGAGTCCCCAGTGGGACACAGGGATGCCGTTTTTGTTGACTGCAGCTTGCTTTAACATGTGGTACTGACCAGAGGTCATTAAGCGTCACAGAAGACTTTGCCATGAGGCCACTGAAGGAGCAAACCCCCCCAATGCTCTTTGCTTGCCGAGTCACAACTGCCCACCTCCTCTGGTTGCTACAGTATTTAACAGTGAGATGTTTACAGCTAGTCTGCAATGTGTGCAGTGTGTATTGTATAGGACAATTGTATCTCATATCGACAGATACTAAATTGGATTGAATCAGGGACATAAAAGCCTTATCCCAGTACAAGCAAGAAAAGCACTCAGAGAATGCAGTACTCAGTCAAAGCTGCTCAGTCGTTGTAGGATTTCTGACAGATAAGTCCCAATAAGTCTACAGCGGTTGATTTGTAGTAGGATCACAATTGTGATCGTCAGCAGGCAGCTGACATAGTGTTAACTTGTAGTCATAGTAACGCTGTGCTGCTATCTCGCAATGATACAGAAATCTTTAACAAATTAGTGCATTCAGGCTATAAGCTGCATCACTGCCAAAATCTGGTCACTTGGTCGTTGTGACTTTTCTGACCTTCCCTGAAAATTTCATCCAAATCCGTTATTCCGTTTTTGAGTAATGTCGTGCACCAACAGACAGACAGATTAACGGACAAACATACGCTGATTGTCATAACTCTGCCACGTTCCATGATGAAGTAAATGTTACTTCTTAATAACTGACTGGTACATGGTTAAATCAGCCTCCATCTGTGACAATGGCATTTCATCTTTATATGGTCCCCACTTTTATCCTGCACAGTCTCAGTTGTTCAAGATTAATGTTCAGTATCTAACTCAAAAATCGAACTTTTAATTAGGCCTCGTATTAAATTGAGGGGCACCTGCATTTTTCAAACCATAAAACTCCCTTTCAGTTAATTTTAATGTGTGTATATTACGGTAGTATTTGGTTCTGCCTTGCTTCCACATCATTTCTTACAGTAAATCCTTTTTATTGTATGGTCATCCCTGTTCTTCCTGTTATAAGGTTGAATTGGTGTTCTTAAAACGAGGTTATGCTCTCTTACAGACAGGCACACGGACACCATGGATGCTTATACTACTTTGTAAGCCGCTTGTAGAATATGTTCTATACATGTGCAGTAGATCAGGATCTTTGTATTCTGCGCAGGCACAATACTGTCCTTGCAGTGTTATGGCTTCATGTGGACATCATATGGACTCTAGCAGACCCTCATGTACTCGCTGATACTGAAAGCATAAAAGTGGCATTACAGGAGTGGAGGAAATGGTTATCCCACAATAGTCTACTGTTAAAACTGCGAGGCAGCTAAACTGTCTTGCACCTTTGTTCATACAGTATTTGATTTATTAACTGCAGTACACAGTCCAGTAACTGCCTGACCACAGATACCCTTAGATCCTCAATCACCTTGGCAGAACTCATCTCAGGTGTTGAGTCTTGACATGAAGTGAACTGGATTCTTTTAGCGAGAACTTTAAAGCTTTGTTATGCAAGTTTTTTATGACATGTCATAAACACAGTGTTTTGTTTGGCTCTGATTATAAATGTTACATGTTCTTATGGGTGTCTTGAAAATGAGTTCTCAGTCTTCTACAGACTGCTTGTTACTTGTTTTAAAGTCTGTTGTTTCTCTGCAGTGTTTCCCTGAGGGGACAGACATGACCTCCGTACTGGACTTCTACTTTCAAGTACGAGTAATTTCTATTTGTGTTTTCCATCTATCCATCCATTCTCTATACACCGCTTTATCCTTACTCAAGTGTGTTTTTGGATTTTTAATTACAGAATGTTTTTCTGCTTCATGGCAGCTCTTACTATGTTGTGGAATGTGTACTTGAACTTCAGACCCTGGCTAGATCTTCTTCTCTATCAATTTCAGCCACATACAGTTTTTTTTTCCTCAAACCAGGGCGTTTTCCATTATGTTGATTTCACTGTGTACTAATTATAGCTTCTTCATACTATACAGATGATACTTACAGGCTGAACGTCTGTAGTCACTGAAATATCATGCAGTTGAGATACCAGTATATTTTCAATTCAGACAAGGAAAAAAGGCTGAATTCTTCAAAAAATATTCTTTGATAAGTTGCCCCAAAACCAGGCATACTGTAGGTGTTCAGTTTGATTTACATGTGGTGACTGAAGGCATATAATTCACATCATTTTCATCAAGCCAACCCAACCTTTATATTTCTTCTTCCACAAATTATTCTTTATGTGCTCCTACAGCTGTGTTCCATTGAGGTGACCTGTGAGAGCGCCAGTGTCATGGCGGCCACCCTGGCCAACGGCGGTATCTGCCCAATCACTGGTGAGCGTGTGCTGAGCCCCGAGGCTGTGAGGAACACACTGAGTCTGATGCACTCCTGCGGGATGTACGACTTCTCAGGACAGTTTGCTTTCCATGTAAGTACAATGCACGTTTTACAAGAATGCAAGTATGAACCTGTCAGTTACTGAAGGGAAACACCTTTAGGAGCAAAGACTCAAAGCTACACAGACAAGACTGGACACTGATATCCCCATAGTATCTGAATTATGAATTAAAATTTTAGTATTCTGAATGATTAAAGATTATACAATATTCTCATGCATGTTGCAGTCAAAGCACACACAATACCCGTGCTTGTATGGTGTCAAGCTAGCATCCAGCCTTAAAGTAGCATTAGCAAATTATTTTGGAGGACACAGGAACTTTTTTGTTATCGTTTTTAGGTGAAGCTTCTTAATGTGTGGTGGTATGAAGCAACTACTGTGATGACATAGTTTATTGCTTTATGATCTGTTTTTGCCATAAATGTTGCCTAATAAAGCCTTTAGTTGCACATTAACCCTTTACTTAGGACAAAAACATTCCCAACATTTCAATAGTACTAAATGAATGTGTGCAGTAGAGCATTAGAAGGACTTATATGTACAAGTGTAGTCATGGATGGTGCTATCTGATAGCAGGCTGCTATTATTTGCATTTGGCTTACAGCTTGGATAACCTCAGACCAAAGTGTAATGGGGAGTTTTCACTGAGAATTACCCAGTCGTAGACAGCATTGTCAGCCTCTGGGATGAATAGAGCGAGTCCCACTCAGAAGTATTTATCATAATGGCTTGATTTGTCACACTGATCAAGTGCTAAATAATTTAAAGCACTGCTGACACACTGTATTTACTGTGGAGTATACATGCTTGTATCAAGAGACACAACATTGGCCAAGGTGTTGTTGTAGGCTGGCACATTTAAATGACACACATGCTGATGGCAGAGAAATGTAGAGAAAATAAGCAATGCGTGGGAATATCTGAAGGGTGTAAATTCTCATGGTAAGCTGCAGTTGATAGGATGAGATTTGTTGTAGATGGTTTGGAGAAGCTGTTAGAAGGACCTGCAGGAAAGTCATGCACTACTATGGTAAAGATCAGCAGCAAAATACATTTTTTCACCTAAAAAAAGGCACAGCTAAAAGCAGTCTATGCTATATTTAGATTGTTAGCACTTTACCTTACTTTCAGAGACACCTTTCTAACAAGGAGACAAAGCTTTTTTATTGTTCTCTTCAAAGTCCAGAGATTACTGTTAGTGAAAACAGTAATTTTATCTCGCAAGACAGAGGAGATGCTGGTCTGCTGCTGTGTGACTTTAGTGCTTTAAAGGGCTGTCTGACTGCAAAGTAAACGGTGAAAATAATCTAAATATAATGCAATCTTATCTGATATATATATATATATATATATTACCTTTTTTAAGCTGTTTTTTATCCATTTGCTGCTGAAATTGTCTGCTGCAGCACATTGTATGTTGGTCCTTCTGTCTGCTTCTAGTAGACGGACTATTGAAGTATCTCATCTAAATTGTCCGTTTGATCAATGGAAACAAAAGGACTGGCCATAATGTTAACCTCTTATCTATCCGTATGTCTTACTTTAAAGTGAGCAATCAAATGTGTGCTCAGTGAAAGAAAATTACAAATTTTTTAGTTACATTTTGTAAAGAATCTTCAGTTTTTTGCAAAATAGTGCTGGTAAGAATCAGGTTCCTGTATCTGCTAAATTATTGAAGCTGTGTCCACTTTCTTTGCTGATTTTCCACTTTCAGTTTTGTGTTGATGCTGTGCTGCTACTGTTGATGAACACAGTTGATTTTCCCTTATGTAACTGTTATTTCTGTTGTCCCTGTTGTAGGTCGGTCTGCCAGCCAAGTCTGGAGTATCAGGGGGGATCCTGCTGGTTGTGCCCAACGTGATGGGTATTATGTGCTGGTCGCCTCCGCTAGACAAACTGGGCAACTCTGTTAGAGGAATACAGTTCTGCACGGTAGGCAGCGTCCGGAAACAGAGGAGTGTATCAGTGCAGTTTGCATTTACAAAGAATAAATACACAGTCAGTGCAAGAAATTACTACACTAGGGTTTTCATCTGTGTACATTATAACATTACTGCAGTATTGTTTGTATTCATCTTGAGCAGAGATGTCAAGTATCCTTACATGGTATGAATGACTTGGTTTACTTTATACCTTTTTTCAATTTTGATGCACTTTTTTATATGGCTTGAAGTAATAAGTAATAATTGTTTGTACAAAAAATGGAAAAAAAAAGTGTTATTAATGATCACAAATTGTTCAACAGTGGCTGTTCTGTCCCGACTTCTCTGTCACAGCGTCAGCGTGACTGACCCTGTTTAATAAGTAACTTGATGCTTGATTAATAATTACTCTGAGGCCAGGTCTAGCTACAGATCTTAGTAAACAAGGTACCAGAATCTGCATGTCACATATGTAATCAGATTACTTTCCCCCTTTATAAAGGAAACCTTATACACTTTGTAATACTACTAGATTCATTGGCTTTTTAAGGGTGAAACATAATAGATGAATATATTTACCTTTCTAAATCATCTGTGTCTGTTTGCATTTCAGGACCTGGTGGAGCTTTTTAACTTCCACAACTATGACAATCTGAGACACTTTGCCAAGAAGCATGATCCTCGTAGAGAAGGAGGGGACCAGCGGGTAAGGACACACAACGGCTTATTGTGAGGGGAAAATACACCAAATCTTTTATCCATTTCGTTCATCAGACGCATAAAGCAACACATCTTCTCTCAAGCAATCTGGGAGGATACTGTAGTTAGAAGCTGTTTGCATTCTGCATTAATTGCCCTCCATAACTGTGTGTATAGTATTCCTAAACTGAAAAAACACAAATTCACATAAAGAGCAAAAGAGGAAAACATATTCCTCCTTTCTCTCTGGGGTGTGTTGTCACCCCTTTGGAATTCTTGTTGCAGAAACTGCATTTGTTTTCTAGCATAGTTAACATACTTTGTCACCTTTTAAAGTAGGTAGATTTTGTTCAGTTTGCTGCAGATTATGTGTATATGGTGTAACAGTCTTAGGGAAGTGTATAAATTTGTTATAACAAAAGCAGGAAACTGGTACTTAACACCTCTGTGGTCATCACTAGTTTTTACAAATATGACAAAATCACGTGAAGGCCGAAGCTGACGAAAAACTAGACTCAAGTTTAAAAAAAAGCACAGTTCAGAATTTGCCATACTGAAACTTGCATAATAAATAATAACATGTATTGATTTTGGGACTAGTTTTCCAAAAATGTTGCAGCAAACCACAAAGCACACAAGCATAAAAACATGGAGGGAGTGATACTAATTTGTTATCCGTATCGATTGAAACAGCAACACTCCTTCGGACCCATGGATTATGAGAGCCTCCAACAAGAGCTAGCTCTGAAAGCGCCTCTTTGGAAAAAGGTGTCTCCCACTGAGTCGCATCAGGACAGCTCCACCACTGTAGTCTATAGGATGGACAATGCCAGCAAATGAAACTTTAAAAACAGTAAAAGGAGAGGCCGCACCCCCACTTCGCCTGATCTCTCTCCCCACCTCTTGCAACGACAGCACTATCTTTCCTCACCCTCATATATTTATATATAAATTCTATAGAGGATTATTTATTGCTTGTGAAGCGGTTACTGAGTGAATTGACTGGGAAATTTGTTCTTTTTATTTGTGCTGGAAAAGTGGGATGAGCTACTGTTTATTTTGCTCTGAATTTCAAATGAGCCTCCACCTCCTTGTTGCCTTAGCGGTTCTAGCATCTGATGTACAGTGTACACGTTGTGCTCTTTTTTCCATCTTAAGCCCTTTATTGCTATATAGTTGTTTTTTCCCCTATTTTGACAGTGTTCTTTAAAAGGGTTGCTTTTTGAAATTAAATTTGAACTTTAAAAAGCAATGCAAACGTGTGTGGTTGCATGTGTGGAGCCAGCCTTCAGACCAGCAGTCTTTAAACAGTCAGACTACTTCACATGAATGGTTGCTCACTGCAGCTCACACTGAGGCCTAAGATTCAAGTAATATTAGCACATAAGTACAAATGAGTAGTGCACGATTAGAATGCCTCTAAAGACGCATGCAGTTTCTGACTGTTGTTGGAAATTGTTTGGTCAAAGTAGAACATTATGAACTTATTATTTAGCTGTGAACGCATGGGCCAGAGTGCAAAAATGTTTGGCTAAGTTTCTCATTTTTCAAAAATGAGCGTAAAATTCTAAAGGGATTTTATTAATGCAGGTCTTTTCGCTGTTTGAGTCTTACATCCTGTACCGTGAAGGAAAATTTAACCGCTCACGCAAAAGCTTATTAGAGTCACTGTGACTATAATGCAACATTTTCTAGCCTTCTGACAGACATTATCTGTGAATTGTGTTGGAACTCCACCAGTATCATTTCCTCGTCTGCAAAAGATATCCAGAACTTATTCTGCACATTTGTATGTGCTGGAATAGTTTTTCATCGTAAACATTCAAATGAATAACTAATTTGTGCCACCATGCATATCTTTAATGTTAGGAATAGAATACAAAAGAGACATTACTGAACAACTGTCAACAAGCCAGAGTGATGTGAGCTTTGGCATTTGAAACACAAACAGTCATGAGAAACCTGCTGTTTGACAGAGATGGTATGTTGAAAAAGATATATTGCCATAAAATAGGATTTTATCTTGAACTGAATCAGTCAGTGTTTGTGCCTGGGCCGCATTTGGGATAGATTTTTTTGATAGGAAAAGTGTACTCAGCCAAACAGCATAGGAGAAAGCTGAGGTAGCTAAAGCATCAGACTTTTAATAAGGCTTCTCGTGGCAACTTGACTCAGTTGTCCTCTCTCATCTGACCGCTCTCAGGAGCAGCTGCTCAGAGGACTGCTGCAGCTTTTTGCTATTCTGTTGAGTACAGATGAAGAAAAAAGGTCCAATGTATGCATGTGTGGCTGTTTCTTTTGTGTTTGTGTTCTTTACCGAGTATCCTCAGTATGACGTTAGTGGCGGTGGTGGTGTGTGTTTTCTGCTGCTGCGACCTCCAGTTAAAGCCCCTGATAGCTACCATAGGTCTGAACAGTCCTGATCCAACCTTTAACTTCTCTGCTGTGAGTAGGTGAAGACCGTGTTTTTCTGGGCTGCATTCCAAAACTATTACTGCATGTTTGCACAGTGCACAAAAACAGGCATATGTTCAAACATGATGGCTTCTCTAGAACATTAACCTACTTTCTACATGAAGGCTGCGCAACGATTGATCAGACTGATAGTTTAAAGGGTCTAAGAATTACTTATTTGTCCTGTTACTGAAATACTATTGAGATTATTGGAAATTCAGAACACACACAGCAGCAGATGATGCTCGGTGTTTATGTGCCTGAAATGTATTTTGGCAAAGAATAATGGGCCATGCCAAAGGTAGGCATCAAAGAATCTAGTGAGATTTGTGACCTTTTCTTTGTATTACGATATTAGATTTGTATCAAAATTGAGGAGAAGGGCAGTTCAGGAGATTAGAAGCAGAGTGGTCTAACCCACAAAAAATAAATTGAGTTTTATATAATTTCTGTAATATTTATGGTCTAGATTTTAATGGCCAAGTGGTCCAACCCTCAACCCAAATATAGTGTCACAGTGGCACTTTGAATGTTAGACCATTCTTGAAAACACAAAACTTTGATCCCATTTTTCTCAAAAACTACAGAAAGTCGGTTAGACCGCTTCCAAACCTTTCTGTTAGTTCCTCATGTAATCCTACATTTAGGACGTGCAGTAAACAAAACAAGAAAAGCACTCAGAGCTGGGTACTCTGCCAAGGCTGCTCAATCGCTTTATCATTTACAACGGATAAGTCCTGATAAGTCCACAGCAGTGGATTTTTGTAGGGTTGTGGTGTTCCCTTGTAGTAATAGTTTCAGGGATCTCTCAGTACAGAAATCTTCAACAAATCTGTGGATCCAGACTATAAGCCGCTTCACTGCCAAAATCTAATCACTTGGTCCTTGTGTCATTTCTGACCATCCCTGAATATTTCATCCAAATCCGTTTTAAGTAATGTTGCAGACAGACAGACAAACATACGCCGATCGTCACATAAGTCTGTTCCTTGGCAGAGTATTGATGAAGCAGAAGATGGAGACTGTGTGACACTGTCATAAGCTCCCAAAAGTAAACAAAACTTTGCTTCCCGAATGGTCAAGATTTGGGAACTTTAATCTAGTGTGTACACTTCAACAATAATATTAGCATTTCAAAAAATATATCTTCTACTGCCGAAGAGCTGACAACCATGCAAAAAAAATGAGATTGGAATTATTCTATAACAGATACCACAATTACAGTACGAGTCAAAATTTTGGCAGGATTTATTTCTCAATGAAACAAACGAAAAAAGTAGCATTTTTTGTCTTATGCTACTGTAAATTAAATACTTTTGACCCACTTGGACTACAGAGGCCACGTGGGAATGACTCAGTGATGTTTTGAGTAATCTTTTTTCAACACTTTGATTTAAATAATTTCTCGTACCGTTGTTGATGACGGCAACTATCAATAGTTCAGTGAGTGACAGACAATATTTTCTAATTTGTGCAGATCAAATTGACACTTAATAAACTGTTAGAGGGTCAACCTAGTGGTACTACAGCACTTTTTCTGACAGACTGCACCTTCCCCACCTTCTGCAATATTGGTTAATGCATTTTAAGCAAATAAACAACTATAAATGAATAGTCAATCATTAGGCATCACTAAGCATGACGGTAATTGATACACTAATGAATCAATCGATGCAACTCTTATTTTATTACCACATGGAAGAACAAGTTGTGGAGAAAGGCCTTCATTGTTCCAAATTGGCTCTAGTTTTTGCTAATGTAGGAGATTCTCACTAAAAGGAAGAATCTGCTTGGGAAAACAGGTTCTCAAGACCTTTAAATCAACGTTTTCTGTGGCATAGACTTTAATGGCGATAAATCTACTGGCAAGGCAGAGTAAGGTGGATTCATCCTTCTTGCAGCAGCATGTCTTTAGAGGGGGGGAAAAACTTGAACCTACAATATCAGATAGCTGAGTTTGATGAGAGAACTACTCAAAGTGTGGTGTGACTATCTGTATGCAAACGTAAAATACAATCAGTATTGTTTGAGATGTCTCAAAGTGTTATTCCTTTAGTATGGCTGCAAATCGTGACAGCTTCTTTCCATATACATATTTTACTGTACCTCTGAATGTACATAGCAGCAGGTGTATATAGCTTTCAGGTGTGTCTGTATACAGAGTGATGACGATCCTCAGCAGCAGAGTGAGTTTGATTATACATACACTTAAAACGTTCCAACGTGGTGACATTATCTCCTCCAGGAAATAGAAATATTTGCACATGAATGTCATGTCAGCAGATGCCTTAGCTTAGATGTCGCTTTACTGTGACTGTACTGGGAGGGGAGTTTTATCTGTTTGTTATTCAGTCATTGTTGAAAATGTACAACTGCTGTGTGGTGTGTGCTGGTGGGTTTGACCTGAGCTCTACGCGATGGCTGCTGGAGCCAGGAAGACCTTGTTATTAATCTGTCATGTTGAGAAGTCGTTTAATTTCTGTTGTATTTTATTTTTCAACTCATAGACTTCTGTTAGTGTTTTTCTTTGTGTTATTAAGTTTCTGCTCATCATTGTGTCGAGGTAAAAAGTATTCAAAAGCCTCTGTCGTCATTCATTCTCTTTGGAATCGATGGACCGCGTCAGGGTGGATTCACCGCTGTTTTAACTGGTTTTCTGTTAAAGGTTTCATGGTGGACCATTAAGGAAGGTATTAAAATTAGCATTTGGAAAAACTGATACAACGCTTAACCCTCGTGTTGTCCTGCGTGTCAAAATTGACCCGGTTTCAAGTTTGAAAATGTGGACAAAAATGTTTTTTTTTCACAGTGATGTCCACATTTTCGGGAAAACTTTGAACTTTTGTTGGAGGAAAAAAGAAATGTTAAAAATGTTTAAGAACATTCACAAAAAAATCAACCAAAATTCACAGGATTTTGGTTGACTTTTTTGTGTGAATGTTCTTAAAGAAAATAGAAGTTTTACTGATATATATGCAATAACTTTAGATATTTATAGGTTTTTTTGGAAGATTTTTAGTAATTTTTTGAAAATATTTACAAGAATTCTTTCCAAATTTGTTTTTTTTTTTAACTTAAAGAATTATTGAAATTTTGTTGATGAAGGTTTTGCAAATTTTCAGTTTTTTTCGCTGAATTTTTGGATTTTTTTTCAGACAAGGAAATAATATTTTTTGGTACCTGTAAAGTTTGTAAACAAGGACAACAGGAGGGTAAATATCAGATTTAGTTTTGTTGCGTTCCAACCTCATTAGCTGCATTTGATCTTACAACAATCAAATGTTGTCTACAGTATACACATTAGTTAACTCTGTAGTAGTTTGCATTGTTATGCGTTTTCCATGTTTTCCCACACATTTTGCAGAGATTTCATGTCAGTACAACTATAACTGCAGAGGTTATCTAGGATATAAAATAAGTTCTGATTATATTTCATATTTGCCAAACAATAGCAACTGTCTAAAAGTTGACATATCAGGCATTATTTGGGATCTGGGACTTGTGGTTTAAACACATTCTTGGTGCAACAATGAGTAACCATGTGTCAACACATCAACTTATATTAGAATCTGAAGGAGCATTACCTTACATGTAAATCTGGAACAATCAGTGACTCAACAGAAAATTCATTTGCAACTATTTCGCTACCGTGGGATCACCACCATTTTCCGTCGCATTCGAGTGTAACTCCAGTTTCAGTGTGTCAGGTCCCCAGCCTGACTCTGATTTTTGACCAGTCTCAGTCATGTGGGTCGCCTCTCTTGAATGTCAGTGAAAGGAGTCCGTCTCCCATTTCTGACTGATCTTTATTTCTTTGCTGCTACACGATCATGTTTCTCTCCATCTGCAAAAATTCTGAAATCCATCACTTGAAAATGTCCACGAGACTGAACCAGACCAGCTCTGACAGGACACTGATTTAACCTCATTCCAACCCATCAGCATTGATTACCTCAGCTTTTTCCTCTTTGCTTTCCAAATCAGAATGGCAGATAAACTCATATTACTTTTCATGGGGGGTGGGCAGCATCGCAGCGACCCTTCTCTCATTCCTCACTGTTTGATTATTACAAAGAAATTCATGACGGCAGGGCTTTTGAATGCAGTTACTCGCATTTCCATGGAAATCCTGACATCGTTTGGCTCATGTCATGTATGGGTTGATATTTCTTTGAATTCTCAGTTTCCATCTTGCATGCATGTTGTTGTATATGAGAAATGTTTTTTTTTTAATCCTGTCTTCATATGGTTCACTTGATTTCCTTTCATGTCTTTTATTTATGTTGACTTATGTCCTGATCATAAATTTTTATCCTCTGTGAAATTGCATATACATTTATAATGATCACTACCATTACAGTTTGACCTTGGAATTGTAAGGTTCTTGGGTGTTTTGGTCAGATATCAGATATTTATGTATATGTTATCGTACAAGCAAGTCTCTTGGCCAAAGATTTAATTGAACTTTGTCGAAATGCAAAAAAATTACGGAATGGTTACATTAGAATCCTAAAAGCTGAATGCATAAAAGAAAACTCAAACCTTCAGTAGATGAAACCATACAGTTCCAAGCTCCTGACTGTCAAACCTTTCTGTTTGTGATTCTGTATGTAAAGTCTCCATAAGCTCCTGAACTGTCCTGTCTGCTTGGAGGAGACACAGAGACGTGAGCTTCACAATTCTGACCAAGTTCTTCAGCTCCTTTAGCTGTGATGGACGAGCAGACATGACAGTAAAAGTGGTGTTACCGTTTTTTTTTTTTTTTTTTGGTTGCCTTTGTGTTCCCTGTATGAAACGAAATAAAGCACTGTTATTCATCATCCCTGTCTGTGCGCTCACAGCTGTTCTTTTATCAACAAACACATGTTCCTTGATTTTAGATTCTTCTGCCACCACCCTTCACTCCAGTAGCTGTATACAAAATGCAAAGTCGCAAATACTTAGGAGTTTAGAACACTTTTTTTTTAGTTTGCTTAAAGCCTCAAAGTATTTTCTGATGTTAAATGTCAAACTGGAACAGCATCTCCAGTTGTTGCAATTAGAATTTTTGTGACAGTTGATTTGCAATTTGTTGTATAAACATTCGTGTTTGCATAGATTAAATGTTATTTCTCTGAACCCCAAAATGTGCGAGCAGGTTTAATTTATCAGCATGCTTTTTAAGATGACATTTATGAGCCAGAAACTGTATCAACAGAACAAGTCATCAGAATGTTGAACATCCAAATACTCTCCCTAATTACAGTAAGCACATATGATGGTTCTGTCAGGAAACTATGCCAAATCTAACCTTAAAACTGATATATCAAAATCGCTTTCTTCTATGAGCTTCCATTTAAACATCAGTGCAGCTGAGAAGCCACGACTGACTCACGTCATTAAATCAGAGAGTTTTTGGCTGAATCGCAGCCTGTGTTCACATGAAGCAGAGAGGAGACAAGAAGGAAGAAGGAAAGAAATGAGAGCCTTGGAGGGAAATGAGTCTAGTTATCCAGGATATGTTGAAGGTTGAACTAGCTTGTTGTTGACAATAATGCTGCTTTGTTCTTTTTGTCAGGTTGCATAACAGCCACCGATTACGGTCTGTATTCCTGTTTTGCAGCATTTTACAGATCCAGCAGAGAAATAGATTTAAGGTTTACGTCTAGGTCTGTTTTTCTAACATAAATATGTTAAGAAATATTGATTATTTTATTAATGCTGAAAGGAGCTTCATATTTAGAGCATGACCTAGCTGTAAAACTTGTATTTAGATGTTTGTTTTTTATTAAAATCACCTGGCCATTCATTTAAAGCCTAAAAACCCCATCTCTGGGGATTGAAGTTACATATTTTAAAGTTCTGTTTTAAATTAAAATAATCTCTTCCTGCCTTAAGATGGCTTAAATGTAGTCCCCTCCACTGCTCAAGCACAACCGCTCACCTACAGCTCAGCTCAGACACTGTTGAACTACACAATGGCAAATTGTAACATTGGAAAATTTAAGCACACGTTTGAGCCAGAGGGCTGCACAGTGGTCACACCATATGGACATGTTTACAAAGGAAAAAATAGATTTTCACAAGTGGGTGCTTTAAAGAAAAATTTAAAGCTACAATGTTTAAAAGGTGAAAATGTCTTTAAAAATACCAGTTCCCCTTTTTGTTTTCACTGTAGCCTTTTACATTTAATAATCCCATCGATGTGTTGTAACTATGGTAACTGAGCTACAAACCAGAGGATTCACTGCTCTTCAGTGAGCATAAATTAAGACCTTGCAATCAAATTTTTTTTCCTTGGTAAAATAAAGCAACAGTGGCATCAGTAGCACACTGGCAGTGGAAAAACAAACTGTACACTGTGATGCGGTGCAGTTCAGGAGTTTAGCTCTAAACACTGCACATCATCGCTGTTTACTGAACACACTGACCCACAGTGTCAGTTTAGATACAGGTAGAGGCTGTTATAAGAGAGAGGTCAAATCTGACCAGGAATTTTAATAGAACACATTTATAAATAAAAGCTGTTCTTGCTTGATACTGACAGAAAAATGCAGATTTAGGTACTGGGAGCAGGATGAAACTACTGTGACGTGACGGACTGCTACACAGAGTTAGAAGGATGAGCAAAACAAGTGTTGCTCCTGGTCTTGCTTTTGCTTTTAAAGGCTTGTGTGGCTCTAGGTGTTGTAATAAGTTGAAGGCCTGTTTGAGCGCTGAACTGATGCCCTGTAATGTTTCGTTCTTGGCTCCATTGCTGTCCTCTGTGGCTTCTTTAATGGTATCTTTCCCTCAGGCTGAACAGCTGTGTTTCTCAGCATCAGACATCTGCATAAAGTGCAGCCACAGCTGGCAGAGATGTCACAGGGTCCTATAGTAAATCTTTACCTGAGTGCAGCAAAGTGAAGTCAGCAAAACAAGATTACCCGAGTGTTAGGTTACTCTAGAAACTTTACCGCTCGTTGCGAGATGTTTGTCTCGGTTGCTTCACAGATTCTTTCAGTGTGTGCTTTCATTTCAGTTTCATGAGTTGCAACAGTTGAATTAGCAATATTTTCAATAGCACTACTTTAATGTAATTGTATTTGTTTGTCATTAATGTAATGTTGAACTTTCTACACATTTTTACAAACACTATTATTCAAAAGTTTGGGATCACTTAGAAATATCCTTATTTTTGAAAGAAAATCTTTTTTTCCCAATGAAGGCAGCATTAAATTAATTAGAAATCCAGTCTAGACATTGTTAATGTGGTAAATGACTATTGTAACTGGAAACGGCTGATTTTTAATGGAATAGCTACAGTTATAGAGCACAATTCCCAACAACCATCACTCCTATGTTCTAATGCTACATTGTGTTAGCTAATCATGTTGAAAGACTTATGATTATTAGAAAACCCTTGTGTAATTATGTTAGCACATGAATAAAAGTGTGAGTTTTCATGGAAAACATGAAATTGTCTGGGTAACCCTAAACTTTTGAATGGTAGTGTACCTGTAAACAAAGGTGGAAGAAGTATTTAGATCCTTTACCAAAGTAAAAGTACCAATAATACAGTTTAATAAAAGTGAACATCAGGAGCGTGTCACAGTTGTTGCAGTTGGGGCTGCTTTGTAATACTTTATATCTAGTTTCATACAGAGACAGCAGTTAAATCTGAGGGGTACAAGCATGGTTAATGGGAGAGGGAAGGAAAAAAAGTTCTGGTACATAAATCTGGTTTTAGTTTTTGGATGTTGACATGCATCATTTGGACATTTATTGAAATGGAACCATGTGAGAAGATTAAATCACTATTTGGTCTAGCTGGTAATGACTCAGACATCCTAAATGTGAGTCCAACTACACACTGCTTTCTGTAAGAAGTCAAACAGGTTACAAACCTCTGATGTAATCTGTAACTGTATTAAATTTTAAAAGTTTGTCACTTAACCGTTAAGTAAAATCTTCATCTTAAAAAAGTACAATGTTTTACACTTAGACTTGGTAGAGTGGGATACAAATTAGCATAAAATGTAAGTCCTAAAATAAAGTACCTCAAAAGTGTACTTGAGTAAATCTGTACTCCATTACTTTCCACCAATGCTTGGAACTTGTGCTAAGTTTTGTTCGTTCCTTTCATCCTGCAATCATTCATCAGAAAATAAATGTAGAGATTAAAAGAAGCTGAAGTTAAACTGCAAAAAGTGTAACATTCTCTGAGATACTGCCCTGATTCTCATAATGTGACATTTCCGATATTTCTTTGCATGACCTCTTCAAGTTTTGCTTGTAGGAAATGATTCTTTCCTGTCTGATGGTAAGTCTTGATCAAAGCAGGGATCTCTGTTCCTGATATTCAGTCATGTTGAAGAGTATGTGTAGCAGTTAGTTACATGTTCAAGTATGAATGGATATTTTGTCATAATGAACTAAATTAGAATGTGACTGAATAATAATGAGAAGGAAATTCCTTCAGTGCTACTAAGACATGAACTGTATAGCGTTGGCTGTATATGTGTTGTGCTTTATCCCTGCTAGTCCTTTGTAGGAATGGTAGTTAAATTAGCTGATGTTTCTTCTAGCTGCTGGTGCCCTGATGACAGTAGTGTGACTCAGAGGTCCTCCTGCAAATGCCATGTCTCTGTCTCTGCTCACAGGTCAAGTCAGTCATCAACCTGCTGTTTGCTGCCTACACAGGAGACGCATCTGCCCTGAGGAGGTGAAGCTCACACTCACACAGCCTTTAACATTGCTCAGGGATTCATTCAGGCTTGTTGCATGTGTGTCAAACAGTGGAGCTGATTCCTAACATAAAACTTGAGACCAGCTTCTCCAAGGTGGGTTATAACTTTGAGGAGTCTTTGTTCATTTTCCTCCAAAGTTTTGCCAAATACAATCAGATTGTCCGGATAAACGATGACTTCAAGCATATGCATGTCACCAACTGTCTTTTCCATAAGTTGTTGGAATGTAGCAGGAGCTCCTGTGATCGCCTTTGGCATCTGTTCAAACTGGAAGAATCCCAGAGGACATATGAAGGCAGTTTTCTATTTGTCCTCTTCAGCCATAGGGATTTGATAATAGCCACTGCGCAGACCCAACACTGAAAACCACTTGCTGCCAGACAGACAATCGAGGGCGCCATTGACACGTGGCACAATGTACTGACCAAAAGAAACCACCTGGCGTCTGATGAGCAGAGTGATGCCACCTGGTCTAGTCTGAAAGGGCCTGATGAGTGCAGTGATGCCACCTGCTTGGGGCGGCTGCTCCTCCGGGTCAAAATACCCACCCAGACACACTCACAACCAATCAAACCAATCAAACAACAGCATGCAGCCAGAGTAAAAGAAGGCACGATTACCTATAATAATAATCCCATTGTGACCTGGCTGCAAAAAGATAGACAGGGGCTGCACAGTTGCTCAGTGGGTAGCACCATCACCTTGCAGCTAGAAGACTAGAAGATCCCAGTTCACGTCCTTGCCTGGGATCTTTCTGCTTGGAGTGTGCATGCTCTCTCTGTGCATGTGTGGGTTTTCTTCGGATACTCTGTCTTCCTCCCACAGTCCAAAAACATCCATCCATCCATTCTCTCTACACTGCTTTATCCTCACTAGGGTCGCGGGGGGCCTGGAGCCTATCCCAGCTGACTCGGGCGAAGGCAGGGGACACCCTGGACAGGTCGCCAGTCTGTCGCAGGGCTGCATATACAGACAAACAATCACACTCCCATTCACACCTAAGGGCAATTTAGAGGTATTAATTAACCTCAGCATATTTTTGGACTGTGGGAGGAAGCCGGAGTGCCCGGAGAAAACCCACGCATGCACAGGGAGAACATGCAAACTCCATGCAGAAAGATCCCAGGCCTACCCTGGGATTTGAACCAGTGATCTTCTTGCTGCAAGGCAAAAGTGCTAACCACTACTCCACTGTGCAGCCCTGTCCAAAAACATGCTGAGGTCAATTGGTCAGGCATGTTATTTGGTCGCGGATCCGCAAAAATTCGCGTATCGAGGTATCAATGTTGAGACCCAACGTGAATCGCCCAAATTCGATGAGAAAAAAATATGGGATGTAAGGGGTATAGGGTTGGATCGCACGTAGTTGTCAGCAGTGCGCTGGCTTGCAATGTTTACTTTCACGTACATCGTGTTCAAATTCAGTAACGCGAAAACTACCATTTTACGAGAGTGGAAGGCAGTTTGTGTGGTCGCGCGAAGAAGGAGGACAGGGAGAAAGAGGAATAAGGCTAGAATTATGGACAGGAAAGAGGAGAATAGAGCAAGGAAAGTGGACGATGGGTGTCGCGTCAAGTGGAATTGGGAGTGGTTGGTGAAATCCATGAAGCTTACGCACCAAAAGCACGAGTTGGAAACGATTGGAGAGCATTATCGAAAGTTAGATGTAGCTGGGAAAGCGAGGTGCATGGTGTGCAACGGTGAGACAAAATACAGCGACAGAGGATGCCAAGTGCTGATAGACCACATGAAAACGAAAAATCATGCCAGGAAATTTTACGAAAAGCGCTCTAACCACCAAATGCCCAGCAATTTTTTCACCCGGCGGAGGGAAGAGACGCGACAACAGGACCAAACATACGGTAGGGTGACCATATTCTGTTTCTCTGAAAAGAGGACACACTTCCAGCTCGCGCGCGAAAAATTTTCAGTTCAAAAACCCGGACATTTGAAGGACTTTATAAACGCCGGCCAGACAGGCCGGACAGCCTCTCAGTGTGTACGTGCAACAACCCAGTGGCATTGCCCCACAAGACACCCCCCCCCCCCCCCCCCCCCATCATCCCTGTCCCGAAGAAGCCAAGACCCACTGGGCTTAATGATTACAGACCTGTCGCTCTGACCTCTGTGCTGATGAAGTCTTTTGAGCGCCTTGTGCTTCCTCACCTAAAAGCCATCACAGTACCTCTTCTGGACCCCCTGCAGTTCACCTACAGAGCCAACAGGTCGGTAGACGACGCCGTCAACCTGGCTCTCCACTTCATTCTGCGGCACCTGCACTCAGCAGGAACCTACGCCAGGATCCTGTTTGTAGATTTCAGTTCTGCTTTTAGCACAGTCATCCCTGCCCTGCTCCAGGACAAGCTCCTCTAGTTGAGTGTGCCTGCCTCCACCTGCAGATGGATCTGTCTGACAGGAAGCAGCATGTGAAGTTGCGGAAGCAAGTCTCCGAGACCAGGACCATCAGTACTGGCTCCCCCCAAGGCTGTGTTCTTTCCCCACTGCTGTTCTCCCTGTACACCAACAGCTGTACCTCCAGACACCAGTCCGTCAAACTCCTGAAGTTTGCAGATGACACCACCCTCATTGGACTCATGTCTGATGGGGATGAGTCTGCTTACAGGCTGGAGGTAGACAACTTGGTGACCTGGTGCAGCAGGAACGACCTGGAGCTCAACGCCCAGAAGACAGTGGAGATGGTGGTGGACTTCAGGAGGAACACAGCCCCCCCTGCTCCCATCAAGCTCTCTGACTCCACAGTGCTCACCGTGGAGTCTTTCCGCTTTTGGGATCCATCATCTCCCAGGACCTGAAGTGGGAGATGAACATCACCTCCATAACCAAAAAGGCACAGCAGAGGATGTAGTTCCTGAGGCAGCTGAAGAAGTTCAACCTGCCAAATACTATGATGGTGCACTTCTACACGGCCATCATAGAGTCCATCCTCTCCTCCTCCATCACCGTCTGGTACCCTGCAGCCACCGCTTGGGACAAGAGCAGGCTGCAGCGCATCATCCGCTCTGCTGAGAAGGTGATCGGATGTAACCTGCCATCTCTCCAGGGTCTGTATACCTCTAGGCTTTTAAGGCGTGCAACCAAGATCTTGGCCGACCCCTCTCACCCTGGACACAAACTTTTTGAACCCCTCCCCTTAGGCAGGAGGCTGCAGTCCGTCAGGACTAAAACCTCTTGCCACAAGAACAGCTTCTTCCCCTCTGCTGCATCGCTGATAAACACTAGCCGTGCCACTGCAAATCAGCTCTGTTGACTATAATCATTACTACTGCGTAGTAACTGTACATACCTTGTCTATTTTATCCATATTTCTTACATCTCTTTACTTACATTTACTGACATTTACTCCGAGTGTCCCTGGTCCCAGAGCTGGATGCTTCAGATCTGCGGTTGATGTTCCACCAGCTGGTCCAGTCTCCATCATGTCCACTGTGGGATGCTGCTGCTGACCTTCCTCCAGCCCTCTGCTTCCAACTCCCCTTTTCCACCAGTCAACTCTGCATCGCCTTCACTATACTTGTTATGCTAACTTACATACTGTTTGAATTTTACTGCTAGCTATATATGGAGTATGCTTAATGTCAGAGCCGTACATCATAAGAGTAAACTATGAGTCAGTTTTCAATGTTAGCTTATACTTTGTCTGTGTCACATATCCTGTCATGCATGTATCCAAATGTGTGTTGTGTTTTCCTTGCTTTCCCACCCCTCCCTCTTCTCCCATCCCTCCCCCTTGCCCTCCTCTGTCCCTCTCAACCCGCCCGGCCAGCAGGCAGATGGGTCCCCCCTATATAGAGCCGGGTTCTCCTCGAGGTTTCTTCCCTGTTAAAAGGGTGTTTTCCTTGCCACTGTCACCTTTGGGCTTGCTCTGTGGGTCAGGCATATGGGTTCTGTAAAGCGTCTTGAGACGATTTGACTGTAATTGACGCTATATAAATAAAATTGAATTGAATTGAATTGACCTTACTATCTTATTTTATTTTATCTGTACTTGCACCAAGAGCACCAGAGAAAATTCCTTGTAAGTGTAAAAACCTACTTGGCAATAAACCGCATTCTGATTGTGATTCTGACAAGTGGGAAAACTGTGTGAGTCAGCCTTACACTTTGCTGACCTCAAGTGGCAGCAAAAGGAACCTTTAGGAAATATTTCTCCCACCCCTTCTGTGGAATTTCCACCCTTTTGGCATACCCAAATGGAAAAGCTTATACCAGAAAAACCTGTAAAGCCAAAGTGCATGTGTGAAGCTTCATTTGAAAGGTAGCCTCTTGCAGTTCCTGAAATATGTTGTTCAGTATGTAACTAAAACACAGCCGAAACTATGAGCTCAGGAAAGTTATTTCTGTTTTCTTTGAACAACAATGACTAGGACAAGCTTTAAATCACCTCATACCTTCTACATCTTGGCAGACACAGCTGTATGGAACTGCTGAGCTCTTGGCGTGACCTTATGTGGGCAGAGGTCTTTGTACAAAATGAACTGAATTGTGGAGACAACCTTCTTTTGTTTGGCCAAAGTTTAAACATTTCCGTCTTCATGCGCAATGCGGAGCCACTCTGAACTAGTCTCAACAGGTCCTAGCAACCCAGTGGCTGCTCAGAGATGTCCTATGAGCTTAGCATTTACTGCTACCCACCACAACTCCTTGCGTGTATCATTGAAGTTATGCACGTACTTCCTTCCTCTTAAAACATTAGCATTGCTCATTTTTAAGATATCTGAAAGTAAATTACCATTGTCATCCATGTTTACAGTCTTCTTCCTACTAATCTTTGCTCTGTCATGCTTCTTATCACCACATGTAAGTACTTGTTCATGGTTTAGGCATCTCAGGGTAATGTGAATTTTCTTCATCTGTTGGTTTTTCACATTAAAAACTACTCTTCTGTCTTTTAAACTTAAACTGCCTTTGTTGGCAGATTGACATGTACACTACAGTTCAGAAATTTGGGGTCATATAGAAATATCCTTATTTTTGAAAGAAAAGCAGTTTTTTCAACGAAGATAAAATGAAATGAATCAGAAACACAATCTACACATTGTCGATGCAGTAAATGACTATTCTAGCTGCAAATGGCTGAGTTTTAATGGACTATCTACATAGGGGTGCAGAGGAACATTTTCAGCAACCATCACTCCTGTGTTCTAATGCTACATTGTGCTAGCTAGTGGTTTTGAAAGGCTAACTGATGATTAGAAAAACCTTGTGCAATTATGTTAGGACATGAATAAAAGTGTGAGTTTTCATGGAAAATTGTCTGGCTGACCCCAGATCTTTGAATGGTAGTGTAATTTTTGTAAAGAATGCAACAATCGATGGAAAGTTAGTCACACAACCTTTTTGTGTGTGTAGGTTTGCGCTGTCATCCATGGACATGGAGCAGAGAGACTATGACTCCAGAACAGCGCTCCATGTGGCAGCAGCCGAAGGTAGGTCTGAAAAGCTGTATTTTATGAATCTGTTTATCATTCTATATGCTAGGAGCCTTGTTTCCAAATGACAGAAATCTTCATCCTACGGCATGGATGCATTATAAGATATTTGTACATTTCAAACAGTAGGGAGCACCCAAGATGGGCTGGAAGGTAGCCAGTGATTTGGTACAACAAATAGACATAGTTGTAGAAACACAGAAACTCAGAATCAAACAAGTCGTCACATCTGTGCAGTCAAGGATGCACCTTGCAGATGTGCTAGGAAACATCATCAGTGATGTAGCCATGAGGGAAGTGGGTGCTTAAGGTCTTTTAACATGAGACACCCTTGCAAAGACACCACGGCCAGATGTGATCAGACTCCAGTTTGTGTCCACAGATCTTTCCTCTTAACCCAAAACCACCTAGTAGCTTCCTCCACAGCATCAGTAGCAGATCTGTTGGCCTTCCTCTTGTCCTGCCTGGTGGTATACTGAGCCATGAAGCATGTTCCATGAGGGAACTTCACTTACTTATCCAGGTCAGTTTGCAGTTGCCAGTCAATAACAGTGACGAGGAGGCCAGACTTTGCTCCAGGTTGTAGGTGGGGCTTCTCTCTGGCTTTGAAGGACTTGATCGTGTTTGCCTTGTGGCGGTGTTGATTGGTGGAGCTACACTCTCAGCAACTGTCTTAAACATTGGATCACTGTAGCAACAGTCGCATTTGTCTCTAAGAGCTTCAGTACAGCTGCTAAGGAGATGTTCCAAGGATCATCTTCCAGAACAATAAGAGCAGGAGGGGTTTACCCCAGACATGAAGGTTTATCAGGCTGTGTAGGACATAGTGAATGGATTGTACCAAGAACTTACGATGAAAGTCTGCTTGCCACATTTTGGAGAAGGGGATCTTTCTTGCAGCACCCATCTGGTCCAGCTGCTTCTCTTCCACATCTGCCTGTACTTCTTTTATAAAGAGATGTTACTGCTTTTACCCAAGGTCTTGACAAAAGGGAAGAAAATATGAATATACACAATGATTAGCAACAACAAAATAAAACCACAGACAGGTGACAGGACAATGTGCCTCACCATGTGGCAAAAAACTATTCATGGGGAGCAAAAAAATGAGGAGCCCATAGCATTGACCCAGCCTCCAAACTCCCCAGACACAATCTCATTGAGCATCTCCAGGCTGCCACCAGTACCACAAAGAATTCACTACCAGACACCGTAGGTCCCCTTATTGACACCATGTTCGTGGAGGAGGGGGGATCTACCCCATATTTAATCCTGTGGCTTGTCAATGTATAACTGCTTTGTCTGAATTCTGTACTTACCTGAGAAGATTTAGCCACAATCCAGCCAACCAGATTAAGCATGCATCCACATATGCAGATGTATTTCTAACTTGTGGTCTACATTTAGGACACACAGAGGTGGTACGCTTCTTGCTGGAGGCTTGCAAGGTGAACCCAGTACCCAGAGACAGGTGAGTCCAGAGCGCCTTTCTTAACACTGTATCCCTGCAATCAACAGTTCTCCTAGTGTAGCAGAATTTTTAAATTATGTCCGTGTGTCCAACTCAAGGTTCTCTTTTCAGCTTAAGTGAGAAGCTGCAGTGTGCCTTATTTCAAGCAGCAGGCACCTTGTCTATGTATTGGGACAGATTTTGTCCTCCATGTTGAGCTTCAGAGGTGCTTATTTTCTTTTTGCATTGTCGTCATTGTCCAGATGGGGCAACACACCGATGGATGAAGCGGTGCAGTTCGGCCACCACGACGTCGTCACCATCCTGCAGGAGTACCAAGACAAATACAGCCCCCACGCTGCCGCTGACGACAAGGAGAGCGCCGAGAAGAGCCTGGACAGTCTGCTGTAGAGCTGCTGCACACATCTGTACAGTGAACCTTTGTGCTTTTCTGGGATAACTTTGTACATCTGCGCTCAGGCTTTGCTGAAATGTCTGAATTAGTTCCTGTGTCCAGTCCGGTGTGCTCTGCTTTCTGGCTGTACATTGCTGTTGTGCTTCCTATCTCTTCTTCACCTCTATCATATTAATGTGTATGTGTGTGTGAGCTCATTACCAGTACTGTTTAAACAAAGATACAGTATCTGAATATCAGTAATGTGGTGTTTACAGTATATTACACATACAGTGGTTGGTACTGTAAGTCACACTTTTAGGATATAGATTGTATCATAGTGCATTAGTTTAGTTACTGTGTTATTCTCTACCTGATAATGTTTGAGTAATACTCTCACCGTAGTAGTGTTGTGAGATCGTGAGATGTGTGGAAATTATGCTATAAATTACATGTTGTGTCTCTGCCGCTATTGCTCGGTTAATCTCCATGTACCTGTTGTCAGATCCTGACTGGTGCGTGGTCATCAGCAGGTTTTATGCAGCTCCACATGACCTCTGAAGTCAATGAAAGATTGTATTCCGAATGTATTTTTCAGTATCGACACTTGGCAATAGAAATAGTATATATTTATTTCACAGAAATGTTTTGAAGTAAGAAATTAATCTAACAGACATAAGAATGTGTAATTTGTTGGATTTGGGTTAAAGGCAAGTTGGTTTCTTTATTTTTGGCTATATATTTACAATTGTGTGTTTGTATTGTGAGTTATTACAAAGAATATATATAATATAATGTTGATAATGTTCAGAAGCAGGCACAACTTCATGAAAATGCTGACAATCGAATCTGGTTTCTTGCAGTTATTGTCAAACATTACAGACCTCCAGAAGTTAAATCTGAATGTTGTATTTTTTTTCACATATGCAATCAGGGTCTATGAATGGTGGGAGTTTTCTTTTGTTTTTTGACATTTTCTCCAGTGTAATTTGATTTTCAAATGTATCAACATGAACATCACATTCAATGCATTCAATTATTGTGATCTCAATTGAACAAAATGTGTTTACACACACACTTAAATATAGACTTTAACATTCCATGGGGCTGTTTATCATTTATTATTTTAACAAAATAATGAGCGGTAGTAGAAATAAATACATATATGAGGTGCAGTTATTAAACAATGACACTAATGCTGTAGTTCAATTCCATTTATTTCAATTTTATTGATTTCAAATGTATTTAATTCAAACTTTCCACTGGCCAGTGTACACCATGGGCTTCACAATTGTGTGCTGTGATTTGCCTTGCAAAGCCCAGAATCGTTACTTAATATTCACATTTTGTTTTCATATGTTATTTCTATCAAAATTTGCTCGATAGCTTTTATTTCACTATCGTGATTGTTGGTGTTTGATCTTGAAAAAAATAAAAGCACTGATCCACTGGTAGGAAAACATTCTATGAAGGCTCAGAAGTGGCAACTGTTAATAACAGACTACTACTGATGAGTCAAATGTTAAAATTATTGTGTACACATTCATATATTAGGTGATTAAACACATTGCTGCTTTACATCTATTTTAAGTGATCCACATTTAACTTAATCTAGCTCATTGGATGTAGATTTCAGGTATAAGCCAGCAATTTCTGCCATGCATTGAATACATGTTTCTCCTCCATTTCTGCCGTTTCTTACCATTTCTAAAATCTCCTTCACTACAGGAAACAACCTCCAAGCAGCGGCCTCCACACTTCTAGCTGAATGATAATATGATAATGAGGTGCAGTCACACCATTCTCCAGTGTTGACACAGTGCTGTGGAGACAAGTCTAGCTTTGTGAAAATATGTTTACAGTTTTGATCAACAATGGAAGGACACATAGTTGGTATCATATAGCGCATTAACTACATTTAATGTAATGTGCTAAATTAAAATTAGGTAAAGGGCCTATTCTTGTTTGGGTTGATAAATGCACTCTGGATAGATAAACAAATAGTTTTGTCAGTATGCAGCCAGGATAGTAGCAAAATGACACTAATGATGTCTAAAATGTTCGCTTGGGTAATTGTAAAGACAAAAAATTCCCTCATGGTGGCCCTACTGGTAAAGCCAGCATCACCAAAGCCACTGCACTTGCTTTATCAATGTCTGTACTTCTATTGTTGAGATATTTCAGTCTGAAATTCTTCCAACTCTACAACCACCCTGGTAGCACGGAGAAAAGCACACGAGAAATTACAAGTGAGGAGGAAAAGAAGCTTTAAAAAGCCCAATCTGTTTATTTTTTTTCAGAGAACTCGGTACAGTACATTCACATTCATAATTTTACACAGCAAATATGCATTTTGTGTTTTTCTTTTCATACATTTAGATGAGACAACAGAATAGTTTCACTCCTGCAACCTTGTAAAACTGTAGTTGTGTAAATCGTGTCATGAACTAACAAGTGTTGTGAAATCTGATTTGGTTCAGCTGTTTACTGGTTGAGGAAAATTTAAAAGGTTTGCGGGTGTAGTCAGTTGTACATTCAAGTCATCATGTAATCAGTAACACTTGTTGCTAATGGGAGTCCACTTTTTTAAGTACTGAAAATATGGACAAAGGATACAATATTACAAAAAGCTGTTAATGTTATTCTGTGTAAACTGATGTGCAGCTCCTAGTTTTTCAAATATTTTTCTTTATATTGAGCTGCTGTTGAACTGAAAGGGTATTTTTTTTGGTACTGCCAATGATTGAAATGCTGATGCTTGGATCAGGGGGTGTAATGCCAGGACAGATTCTTCAGAGGAGGTGAGACCAGAGAGCACTAAATGTGTCTGTCCTTTTCTCTGTAGAAATAATGTTATTATGCTGTAGGTTCAGGCCTGAACAATGCAGGAGGTATTTCACTGGGCTGGAATGTATTAAAATGTGTTTATTTTAATAAACAAAAGGACCCATACAGTATGGCATTGTCTTTTCAAAGATCAATAAAAACATTTAAAAACGAAAAAATAAAACAATACATCAACAAAGCACCACATATTTCATTACTCATTCATACATCCCTTATTTGTTCATTATTTTATCCAGCGGACTTAGAGCAAATGACAGAGTCCATCACAAACTGTATCAGAAACTTATAGCTGAGATTATTTACATTGTGCATGTGCAACGGAACAGAAATCCAGTGTAAATAACTTTGCAATCAGTATAATACTCATTTAAACAATAATGCAATGTAAATCTTACATTAAGAGATCTTGTTCTTTTTATAATTGCATTCTATTCCTATATCTGTGCCAAAACACCTACCTTGTGCTTGATACATTTCTCATTCTGATAACTCTCTGATTCAGAGACATTCAAAGGAGTCCAAAGGTGAATGTGGATGGAGGTGAGCTGAGCACATCTTCTCCAGGTGAGTTCAATAAATCAGGGAAGAGGTCCTCCATCAGTTGTCGATAGTCTGTCTAAGGTGAAACAAAGATTCAGTAAAGAATAACTTCAGTGTGTTTTTTTGTTTGTTTGTTTTTTTTAAATCGGCATCAAGCCATATCTTAAAACCTGGAATTATTCAAATCATGAGATGATTAAAGGGCTGCACAGTGGCATAGTGGTTAGCACTTTTGCCTTGCAGTAAGATCCCCGGTTCAAATCCCGGGGTGGGCCTGGGATCTTTCTGCATGGAGTTTGCATGTTCTCCCTGTGCATGCGTGGGTTTTCTCCGGGTACTCCGGCTTCCTCCCACAGTCCAAAAATATGCTGAGGTTAATTGATGACTCTAAATTGCCCGTCAGTGTGAATGTGAGAGTGATTGTTTGTCTGTATATGTAGCCCTGTGACAGACTGGCGACCTGTCCAGGGTGTCCCTTGCCTTCGCACGAGTCAGCTGGGATAGGCTCCAGCACCCCCGCAACCCTAGTGAGGATAAAGTGGTGTATAGAGAATGGATGGATGGATGAGATGATTAAAGCAGCACAAACTCAAATTTCCATATGAACTAAAGAACAAATGTGCTGGGTGTAATGTGAAAGGTGCCATTCAGAGATAATACTGACTCTGAAGTTCTACTGTGCTCTATGAAGCATTTTGACATCATACAGCTCATTGTTTTGGTTTTACGCCTTAAGGCAAAAGAACGAATGCTGCTTAAAAGTCCCTCTCAGTCATTGATTAAACAACTAAAAAAATCATCTCTGTGTATCAAAGCTACATATTTTGAAGTTTATTCTATTAAAATAATCCCTCCCTGCCTGATATTGGATCGGATGTAACCCAACACCTTTCTTACTCAGGAATGTGCGGATCTAATAAGTTCCCACCTTTCTCTCCACCCACACCTCCCTGTTCACTGCAGATGGAGCACACCAGCTCATCTACAGCTCTGCTCAACACTGTAAAACTACTCTTCAGTCTGTGCTTTCTCTGTGGGGATGAATAAACTATCCATCCATTCATCTATCCATCCATGCTACACAGTGGAAAGTTGCAATTTTGGAGTAATTCAGCTATACATGTTTCAACAGAAAATGCCTGGTTTGCGTCCCGGCCTTCCCGGGATCTTTCTGCATGGAGTTTGCATGTTCTCCCTACGCATGCGCGGGACCAGGTTCGTCAGGCTTCCTCCCACAGCCCAAAAACGTGCTGAGGTTAACTGATAATTCTAAATTGTCCATAGGTGTGAATGCAGGTATGATTGTTTGTCTGTATATGGAGAAGTGTGACAGACTGGTGACCTGTCCAGGATGTCTCCTGCCTTCACCCTAAGTTAGCTGGGATAGGCTCCAGCCCCACTGCAACCCTAATGAGGATTAAGCAGTGTATAGATAATGGATGGTTGGATGGTTGGATGGATGGATGGATGGATGTTCAAACAGGAAAATGGTTCTGAAGAATAATGATACAGAAAGCTCCATCCTTCGGTTTGTTATGTTTAAAACCCTGGAAGTCTGAATCTGTCTTTTTGATGCTGTAGTGACACTGAACAGACTGTTGGCAGATCAGATGTCCATCCATCCATCGCTTCATCCTCACTAGGGTCGCAGGGGGTGCTGAAGCCTATCCCAGCCTACTCGGGCGAAGGCAGGGGACACCCCAGACAGGTCGCCAGTCCGTCGCAGGGCCACATACACAGACACACAATCACACCTACAGGCAATTTAGAGTACTCAATTAACCTCAGCATATTTTTGGACTGTGGGAGGAAGCCGGAGTACCCGGAGAAAACCCACGCATGCTCAGGGAGAACGTGCAAACTCCATGCAGAAAGACCCCAGGCCCACCCTGGGATTCGAACCAGAGATCTTCTTGCTGCAAGGCAAAAGTGCTAACCACTACTCCACTGAGCAGCCCCAGATCAGATGTGCCAAAAATAAAAATAAAAATAAAAACAGAAGAAGCATCTTTTTAGTGGCTACACCTTCAGCACAAGTATGGTGTAGGGTTGTGGCAAAACCAGATGGTGAACTTTTGTTTTGGATTTGTGTGCCTTTCCTTTCCGGACCCAGCACAGTGCTGTGAAACCTCAAGATTTTCAATGAGTACGCGCAGGTAAGTAAACATCTATCGACAACAGGATACTCTGTAAGGGATAAAGTCACTATGCAATCATTGGCTGGTAATGGCAAAACAAATGTAGATGAAATGATTAAGACTCTGAACTGAAAGCCTTGCTTGATACTTGGTATTTTGCTATAGACTGATAAAAGACATTTTATGAATAATTTCTGTACAAAACGACTGTATGCATTTTACCCTGAAAGTATAAATGGAGGAATGGTCTATTTTTTCGTTTGCAGCATGGATGCTGTGGTGCATACACACCTCTACACAAGCAGTCCGCATATGATAACTGCTCCTCGGTAGACTCCAGTTTTGTTGTGGAAATTCAACAATGTCGAGAGTATGAGGAGGCAGACATAGAGACACACTGGAGACTCAGATGACTGAAATTGCGAGTAAGATTTACTGATATCAGGAGAAGTGACACTAACAAAGCAGCGGTACATGCAAGCAGTGGCAGCACCAGTTTGGAGGATTCTCTCTGATCTTTGGGTATATATCATATTTAGGGGAAAGTCAGATTTAGATTACAGCTCAATATGGAGACAACTCATCTGCTCAGTCACATCAGAGTAGTCAATATCTAATCTCTTGCAGCATCTGCCTGTCTGAAGGCTATTATGACCTTAGAAAGGGGAAAGAGGAATTTTTCCTTCACAAGTTTCAAAGTGAAAACGCTTTACTTCAAGATGTTTTCCATCATATAAAATAAATGTTTTATATACTACATGTTCATGCTGTATATAAAATAAACCACATGAAGACATTAATAAGCTTGATGATTTTGATTAGAGTCTTTAAAGGACGGCAGAAAACTGGCAGTAAAAGTTCAAACTCACATCCATGGGCTCTGTGGGTGGAGAGGGAGGTGGTGTAGGAATGCTGCACAAAAAAACACACAAAATTAAGGCAAATTTGTTCTGTTACAGCACAGAACAACACAGACAATGGTCAAACATCTGCGATGTGCAGCATTTTTGTACATTAGCATCTTACACAGATACAGAAGTAATTTTTCTTTCGACGTATCCATCAGGCCTCACACTAGGTATCGGCGCTTCTGCATGAGCAAAGGATAGTACAGTCACTACACACAGCATTAAATAGTGACGCAGAGCAAACAGGACAAATTTAGCATCATTTGCAAAAACAGCAACATGAGGAATCCATTAACAAGTTAGAAAGGAGCTCCATTGTCTGTAACTGTTGCATTGAAGTCAAATCAGCACAGTAATTTTTCAATTTTTTTTAGTTTTTTTTAAAAATGTTTAAGTCCTTTTGATGAAAATATAAGCAAAGTAAAGTGAAACTGAAATTAAATAAGAGAATTTAATTCTCAGGGAAGAAAATTATGCAAGGTACAATACCCAAAGCTTGACATACCATAGCGTCTGAAGGCGGTGTCTATGTGGATGTCAGGGTAAAGATAGAGCAAAGGATTCTTGGTCTCTCCCTGGTGAGTCAGGATGTAGTGGTAAATAAGGTCTGACAGAGACATTGACAACAGCTCCTTCTTTATGTAGGGCCGCACTGCATGCACATGAGGCTCTACAGGGGAAACACATACATAAAATCAGTCAACACAGGAAGACAAACGAATGACTGACATGTCAAAGTAGCTTAATTCAAGTCAGGAAAAACGAACCACCGGAGGCTGTCTGCTACAATATAGGAAAAGAAATTATCATGTGTATAGGATATATTTTTAGCTTAGGTTGGTTAGATTAGCCTCTTTAATGTCTGCTTCCTTTGCCAGGCTTTCCATTTTTCCAAGCACACAAACATGTAGAGAAAGTTACCGCCATTAGTGTGGTCAACCCAGCTGAAGCTGATGGCTCCGTCTTTGTTGGTCTCACTAAAGCGGAGCACAAAGGTCCCGGGCCTTTTTGGCTTCAGTAGAAACTCGGTTCTCTCCCTGCTCACAAAACCCATGATGTATCTGAAACCCACACACAGAAAAGCACAGCTAACTGGAAGGATGTTGATTTAATCTCATTTCCACATTCCAAAAATATAATACTCAGAAGCCAGGTATATTGTTGCAGCAGTCATATGTGCAGGTTTGCCTCATTACCATTGTGATAATTATTAGGACTATAATACAATTAGCTAAACAGTAAAACATTGCTGAGATGATTTAGGATGTCTTACCCATCTCGCCAAAGATCCACCAAGTGTTTCTTGATTAAATCCAGGATTCCATCAATCCAAATCCAGGGACTTTCATTCTGACACAGAGGAACAAAAGAGCCAAATTGTTTAGAACACACACACTGAAATCCCACATGTAGACAATGTGTCAACCACTGTATGACAACAACAGTGTTTCCACTAAATGACGACCTTCACCTTTACTGCTACAAGTCCATACTGTGGGAAACACAGAAGAATCTGTCTCCAACACTCACCTTGGAGGAGAACTTGCTCCAGTGCACAACACCATCAGGATCTGTGAGGAATCCAACAGAGAAATTTACGTATCATTCTTCATATCTGGTGTGATGAGTGCAATTCAAAAAGTATATTTCAGTACACTAAAAATTTAGTCATTGATGTTCTCATTTATCTTAATTAATAATTATAGAAACACTTTCTGTCTTGTATGGTCTAAGCTGATACTAATGCTGTTTGAAAGAAACAGACATTTTGAAAGTACTTTTGTCCCAAAGTTAGAGGACAGGATTGACAGCATTCTCATGTTTGTGAAGTAAATGTGAAATTACCGCCACTAGCTGGATAGCTTAGCCTAGCAAAGACAGTTGAAATGTTGAAACCACTAGCCTGGTAGGCTCAACAAAGGAAACGAAATTCCCTGCTGTTACTCTTTATGCGAGCACCTTTTCACAAATCACCACAAGAAATCAACCAACGTAAAGCCTATGAACAATTCAGCCAAATACTCACCCGCAATTTTGTCTCTTAGCATGGAGAGCTGGTCTTCATCAAGCTCTCGTTCGCCAACAGACAAAAACTGCCAGCTCAGAACCTGTGCCAGCTGTTCCCAGATGAGTGGAGGAGGGTCGACAAACAGCGACAGGTTCTGCACAGCAAAGTCAGAGAGCTCTAATACAGTCTGTTCTACGGGAAAACTGTTGCAATTTGGAGCCGAATTAATACACGAGGACAATGTTGTGCTGCAGAGGCTTCACCTTTGATCCACTGATGCTGCACCACATGATGGAGGCCCAGGCACTGGCGACCTGATTGGTGCTGGAGACGACAATCAAAGGCAGGGAGCTGGCCTGAACCGACACCAGAGAATGAGACCACTTAATGAACAGCCTTCTTGTGTGACTTCAACTATTATTTGATGTTCAGCAGCAGAGAACCATTGAAGTTGGAAATGAAAAGCGTCATGGTCTCTCACCTCGATGTCACACTTCAGTCCAGCATACTCCAACTCTGTCACAAACTTGATGATGTGGAGTTCTTCAGTGACTCCCAGACGAATCTGAACGAATAAAGCAAAAAAACCATATATAATGATACAAACACTTAGGTAGTAATGTAGAGGAAAAAAATGATGAAGCGGTAGTGGAGGTATCACTTAGGTAAACATGTGGCGTACCTTTGCAGCAGCTGAGGCAGGGACACCAGGAGCTCCAGCAGGACAAGCAGAGCCCTGAAGAGAAGAAAACCCAGTCTGTTAGTTGAACTGGAAATGAGTGACACATCCAGGTGTGGAGGGCTGGACACTACTGTCATAATGCAGAGAGGTATGTGTGGAGAAGGTGCTTCCTGGATACAGTGAACAATGCATTACGAGCACAAAACAGAAAGACAAATGTACAATCAGCAAACTGATACAAAAGTAGAATAAATAAGGTGGGACTCAAAAAGGATAATTAAATCATAATTATTAAAATAACTACTTTTCACAGAAAGCTACATGTGTATAGTACTCCTCTGTGTCATGACTCGCTTCGTTACACTTGTGTAAAACATTCTCATCACACTGTGCCAAATTGTGAATTTAATTAAAATGAATTGTAAAACCTCTTGTAAGTTGTCATGAATTATGTTTTGTTTATGTGGAAAAAAATAAATCACCGGATACTGCCGTAGGTTTTAAAAAACAAAACAGTGGAGAAATGTTTCAGCGACACCGCGTATCTCTTCCTCAGCTCCTCCACGACCTCTGGTGGGAGGGACTAGCACACGAGGAAAGGAGTCGAGGATGTATAAATTGAAAAATGAGATGAGCGACCAGTAAGTAAGTGACAACCGAAACACATGGTGGAGTATCAAGTGTTTGCTTTTTTTTATGCCTACAAATATCAATTGAAGATAAATAAATGTCTTCTCTTACCTCACATGATGCTTTAGTTTTCTCTCTTCTTTCCTTGAGAGACTGAAAAAGAAATTACATGTCTGTAAGAAAATGTAGTCGTGAGAGGCTGTACCGAATTTGTTTGGGTCGAGCAACGCATGCATGTACTGTTCACAAAATACAAAGCTGTATGTTCATCACACATCATTCTCAGTCCTTTAATTGCTGCTTGTTTTTGTAAAGTTTCATACCATGTTCCTAAATTCTGCTATCAAAGCACCGGGTGGTTCTACATCCAACACCTTCTTGTCATCCCTTCCAAATTCAAAGTGACGGAATCTACAACAAGAAGTTTGTGTTAATTTATGCTGATTGAAACAATTAATCAGTTTACACTTCAGATTGCCATTCGCCTACCCAGTGACCGTCTTGGCTTCTTCAACATCCCTGGTTATGGGGGAAAATGACAACAAAAAGAGGATGAGAAAACAAAAAAATAATAATAATAAAGTTTTTTTTTTTTTTTAAATAAAACACAGATTCAGACAGTTATTATGACTCACTTGTCAAAAACAGGTTTGACAGGTCTGAGGCGGTGCTTGAATTCAGGATGGTTTGCTAAGTACCTAGGGACAAAATTATATAAAAATACAAAAACAAACAGACCTTCAGTAAAGCTTGCTAGCATATTAGAGTTTCAGTCACTAGTTAGTAAAACTAATGTCCCTTTCCCCAGTCCAGCCAAGGATTTTTGTGGTATGTCAAGACTAAAGTTGCAAATTTTAAACAACTTTGTTAATCAATAGCTTTATCAATCAATAACTGATTATTGATAACACAAATCGAGTGCAGTGGACATTATTTAACATGCTAATTTAGCCATATTTGTTAGCAGATGCATTATGACTGACTGCACCAGGGGTTCAGTTACCTTTGCTATACGGCTGGAGGAATGCTGACTTCATACATCCCAGCATGTGTTAGTGGATGAGCGCTGACCGAATTAAACCAAATAAACATACAGACAAAAAACTTCCGAATTACGCTGTAGAAGTGGTTTTAGAAGTTTCTGTTTGTTTTTAGGTGTCGATTTTTTGTTTGATGTGAGACCAGTGGAATCAGCAGTTACTTCTGTGAGATCAAAACTGCAGTTGCTGGAATCCATAAAAAGGCAAAACATCAAATGAGGGAATATCTTCTGGAAGAATGGTGTTCCTCCAGTAGAGTTCCAGAGACTTGGAGAATCAGTACCAAGGCACGTTGAAGCTGCTCTGGCAGAACATAGTGACCGAACACCTTAGTATTAATTTTTACATTTCTCCTTATTTGTCACCTGTTTGTGTAGAGTACATTTAAAACTACAGCAGATGAAACAAAGTCATATTTCTTGTAAAGTGTGTAAGCTGATATTACAGTTCTTTGATCAGAACTAAACAGAAATGATTTATTAGTTCATTTCATGAACTCTGTTTTAAGTGATGCCTTACCTTACTTTTGCTTTGAATCCCACACCAGTCTTAAGTATTAAAGGTCGTTGTGAAAAATTCTGCATGACAGGCTGCTTCTCAACCACCAGAGCACTGCAGTGCAAGACCACAACAAGACAAGTCAACATCAGGACAGTTTGCAAACCAGTCTGTGTGTATGTGGTATGTACAACAATGTCTTCATTCCATATCTCACTTTGTGAGAAGCTTTGTCAACAAGGACAGTGCAAACTTCTGAATTTCCACCATGTTAGCAGCAAGGCTGGAAGCATCAGTGCAGTTGTATTTGTTGTTTTGCTCTTGCAGTTTCAGCAGCTGTTCACGTATTCCAACTATCACTTCAGCAGCAACTGTAAACCTGCAAAAAGAACATAAGCACACATAGACAAGAGTACTACAGTGTTTACAAGTATTCAGTGTAAAAGCTGGGAGAGAAATACTAATTTTCTTCAATACACAAAATTCCTCCCTCAGAATGAAACATGAGAAGCTAAGGTAGCACTAATAGATTGTTACCACTTCTGGAGGTGGTCCAAAGAGGTGTCAACTGGACTTCCAATGCAGGCCATCTGCTGCCTGTGCTTCCATTTTGGAAGCTCCACATCAGTGAGAGTTGCCACAACCTGGGATGTGTGGTTTAAAATGCCACATAACTGCTGCAGCACAATCTGTCAGACAAAAAAGAAAAACGAAAAATCACACAGCGGAGAGGGAAATTTTTACCTAACTGACAAAGGAAAACTGCCTTGGCTTTTAAAACCAGTTCATTTAGCAGACAAAATTTTACTTTCTATTGCTCAAAACATTAACTGCTCTATGGATGTTTTTTTCCAGTTTGCACTGCACTCAAACCCACATTTACAGTACCTGCTTTGTTTGTGTGATGAAACTTTCCCGCTCAAGACAATCTTCTTCCACAGCAGCACGAGACTGGTTCATTTCATTACACTGTTGAACTGGTGATGACAAATAAAGTCAAACACAAGTGAAGTATGAGTGTAAATCTATCAAATGTGGTTGCATGTCTCCTGACATACCTCTGCTTGGCCAGGTCTTCTGTATCAGGTCAAGCTGTTCATATAGATCCTCCAGTGTCTTAATTTCCCTCTTTACCTCCTGCGTTAGAGTTAAAATTCATACATTTAGAAACAATAAGCTGACTATTCTCTTCAGGATGGCTATAAAGTTACAGTCCAAATGACTTTACCAAAGTCTGCTGTTTCAGGCCATTGACCTTGTTGTCCAACTCTGTAGAGTTTTGTTCCATGCTTGGATTGTTGCAACCCTAACAAAAACAAAGAGAAAAGAAAATGTATTCTGTTCAAATGTAATTTTTCATCACAGATGATGATATCAGCTTTGAATAATGTGAATGAGTCTTAGAATATCTTGGACAGTCTTTGTCTGAAATTGCCCACATTTTGTACGTTTGTTCAAACCCAATACACTATGTTATCCCAGCATGTTGTGACAATGTTCCACAGAACATCTTGTCACATCAAAAAACATTTGTGGAGAGCTTGAAGATGTTCATGTAATGTTTAGTGGAGCTGGAGTCAGGAGACCATGGAAGACAGTCTGTGGTATTATGAAGTTCTTGATCTTCTCTGGTTTTTAAGTATTCCTTTAAAGTTCGGAGATGTATTTGAGCTCAGTTTACATTAAATATGACAGATTTTCAATGTGGTGTCACATTTTTGGATCTCACTATACAAAGCCGGTACAAAGAATATTGTCACTCATCTCACCTGCGTCTTGGAAGCCAAAGCCAGAATTTTCTTTTCCTCCTTCAGGCAGTGTGAGAGAATTCTGGCCAGGTTCTGCGGCTCATTTTGAAACTGATTCTTCAGGAACATAAATAAATAAATCAGGCAGGTATAAAGTCACTAGAATATGTAATTATTCCGCTTTGAGAAAAGTAATCAAAACACATTAATTTTCTCTCCACATAACATCATGGCTGGCTTACCACCAAGGAGTCTTTCATGTTTAAAAAGTTCGGTCCCTGCAAAATCCTGTTCTCCAGGACAGAACGCTTCCACAGTTCTTCAAGATAATCCTGGAAAGCATGGAAACAGCTGATGGCTGTGTTTACATCCACAGTTGCCAAATCCCTAAAACAGAGAAACAGAACATTTATATTTATTGTCAAACATTGTAAAAAAAAAAAAAAATTAAAGCTGCAAGCAGCGATGGACGGGTCCTCGCATCCACGCTGGTCGGCGAATCCATGCACGTTCACCAGGTGGCACTGTGACTGAGAGTGTGTGTCGGCCTCTGAATCACATCTGGACCAGAGTTTAATCACACGTAAAATTTCAGCCAGATTGGAGCATGTTCAGACTAGTTATACAGCATTTCCTGCCCATCCACCACCAGGTGGCGCTGTAACTCAGAGTGTATTTCAAACAGTGGATGTGATGAGGGCTGGACTCTGATCACTCATGAAAAGTTTCAGGCTGATTTGATCATGTAGAGGCCAGTTATACAGCATTTATTGTCCCTCCAACAGGTGGCGCTGCAACTGAGAGTGTCTGTTGGCCTGTAGATGTGATCAGGATTGGATTGTGATCACACATGGAAAGTTTGAGGCAGATTGGAGCATGCAGAGGAGAGTTATACAGCAGTTGTTGTTTCATGGCGAAGCATCAAAACTCTAATGGTCGCCATGGCCACGCCATTTGGCTTCTGGTTAAACTTTTGATAACTTTTCCAAACCAAGTCCTGCTGTGTGGACTGACAAAATTTCAGGTCTCCTGGAATTATCCCCTAGGAGGTATTAACTCTCAAAAATGAGAAAAATCATCAAAAATCTCACAATTAATCCAAGATGGCCGACTTCCTGTTGGGTTTAGGACATGGCTCCAAGAGGCTTTTTTGTGCGTCCTGATGTGCTCTATAAGCCTCCCAAATTTCATGGATGTAGGTGAAACGTGCTGGGGGGGCTGTTTGTTAAAAATACTGTAGGGGGCGCTATAGCATGTGCAGTGCCGAGATGCATACAGTGTTGTTCCTTGGGTCAATGGTGATGTGTGTGGTAATTTTTGTGAGCATTGGAGTATTCCTAACCTGTCAGAAAGGGCTTTGTTTTTCATGGCGATATTTGGTTGCTACGGCAACAGCGTTGCATGAAATGTCACACCCTTCACAGTGTGTGATTGTCAAGAGGTGAAGACTCGACTGACCAATTTCCAGCATGATATCACCAAGTTTGGGGCCATTGTACCTGAAAATATAAGGCCTTAAACTTACTATTACCAACAGGTGGCGCTATGACTTTTTCAAAATTTATGAGTGTGGATGTGTTCAGACTGGACCTGGTATCCAGCATGTGAAGTCTGAGGCAGATAGGATGTTGTTCAGCTGAGATATGAATCGTTAAATTTTCATGGCGAAACATCGAAATTGGTTTGGCCGCCACAGACACGCCCTTTGATGACAAGTCACCATTTTCACTGGGATGCATCATCAATGTGTTTAGGCTGTTGTCACTGCATTTGAAGTGAATATGATCAACCGGGTAACAATAGGGCATGAAAGTGTAAAAGATGTCTATTTCCTGAAACCACAAGGTGGCGCTATGACTGTCAATGAATATCCCTATGTGGATGACATCAGGACAGGACTGTCATCATACATGTAAAGTTTCAGGCAGATTGGAGCATGTTGAGAAGAATTAGACACCAATTCCTGTTTCATGGCGAAGGATCAGTTGTTTGAGGCTCCGCCATGGCCACACCTTTTGGCTTCTGGTTGAGTTTTTGATAACTTTTCATCAGAAAGGTCTGGTGAATGTACTGGCCAAATTTCAGTTCTCTCAGACTTATCCACTAGGAGCTATAAATTTTGACAAATGTACAGCAAATTCAAGATGGCCGACTTCCTGTTGGGTTTAGGGTGTGGCTGTGATTGACTTTTTGGTGTGTCCTGATGTGGTGCATATGCCCACCAAATATTGTAGCTGTAAATAAAACATTGTGGAAGTTGGCCTAATGACCACTTTTTCAATTTTGCAGGTGGCGCTATAGAGCCATTTTTCCACACATATGCGCAACTCCCATAAAATATCAAATTTTTCGCCAGTCCTGACGTGCATGCCAAATTTCACGCGTTTTGGTTCATGATAAGGCCGCCAAAAAGGCAAGTCATTTCCCGAGGAGCGATTAAGTTTGAAAAATTTACAGCAAATTGAAGATGGCCGACTTCCTGTTGGGTTTAGGGCGTGGCTGTAATTGACTTTTTGGTGTGTCCAGATGTTCTGCATATGCCCACCAAATATTGTAGCTGTACATGAAACATTGTGGCAGTTGGCCTAATGACTACTTTTTCAAGTTTGCAGGTGGCGCTATAGAGCCATTTTGCCACGCACATGCGCAACTCCCATAAAATATCAAATTTTTCGCCAGTCCTGATGTGCATGCCAAATTTCACGCGTTTTGGAGTATGATAAGGCCGCCAAAAAGCCAATTTACTTTACGGGAGAAAAAAAAAAAAAAAAATAATAATAATAATAATAATTAAAGCTGCAAGCAGCGATGGACGGGTCCTCGCATCCACGCTGGTCGGCGAATCCATGCACGTCCACCAGGTGGCACTGTGACTGAGAGTGTGTGCTGGCCTCTGAATCACATCTGGACCAGAGTTTAATCACACGTAAAATTTCAGCCAGATTGGAGCATGTTCAGACTAGTTATACAGAATTTCCTGCCCATCCACCACCAGGTGGCGCTGTAACTCAGAGTGTATTTCAAACAGTGGATGTGATGAGGGCTGGACTCTGATCAATCATGAAAAGTTTCAGGCTGATTTGATCATGTAGAGGCCAGTTATACAGCATTTATTGTCCCTCCAACAGGTGGCGCTGCAACTGAGAGTGTCTGTTGGCCTGTAGATGTGATCAGGATTGGATTGTGATCACACATGGAAAGTTTGAGGCAGATTGGAGCATGCAGAGGAGAGTTATACAGCAGTTGTTGTTTCATGGCGAAGCATCAAAACTCTAATGGTCGCCATGGCCACGCCATTTGGCTTCTGGTTAAACTTTTGATAACTTTTCCAAACCAAGTCCTGCTGTGTGGACTGACAAAATTTCAGGTCTCCTGGAATTATCCCCTTGGAGGTATTAACTCTCAAAAATGAGAAAAATCATCAAAAATCTCACAATTAATCCAAGATGGCCGACTTCCTGTTGGGTTTAGGACATGGCTCCAAGAGGCTTTTTTGTGCGTCCTGATGTGCTCTATAAGCCTCCCAAATTTCATGGATGTAGGTGAAACGTGCTGGGGGGGCTGTTTGTTAAAAATACTGTAGGGGGCGCTATAGCATGTGCAGTGCCGAGATGCATACAGTGTTGTTCCTTGGGTCAATGGTGATGTGTGTGGTAATTTTTGTGAGCATTGGAGTATTCCTAACCTGTCAGAAAGGGCTTTGTTTTTCATGGCGATATTTGGTTGCTACGGCAACAGCGTTGCATGAAATGTCACACCCTTCACAGTGTGTGATTGTCAAGAGGTGAAGACTCGACTGACCAATTTCCAGCATGATATCACCAAGTTTGGGGCCATTGTACCTGAAAATATAAGGCCTTAAACTTACTATTACCAACAGGTGGCGCTATGACTTTTCCAAAATTTATGAGTGTGGATGTGTTCAGACTGGACCTGGTATCCAGCATGTGAAGTCTGAGGCAGATAGGATGTTGTTCAGCTGAGATATGAATCGTTAAATTTTCATGGCGAAACATCGAAATTGGTTTGGCCGCCACAGACACGCCCTTTGATGACAAGTCACCATTTTCACTGGGATGCATCATCAATGTGTTTAGGCTGTTGTCACTGCATTTGAAGTGAATATGATCAACCGGGTAACAATAGGGCATGAAAGTGTAAAAGATGTCTATTTCCTGAAACCACAAGGTGGCGCTATGACTGTCAATGAATATCCCTATGTGGATGACATCAGGACAGGACTGTCATCATACATGTAAAGTTTCAGGCAGATTGGAGCATGTTGAGAAGAATTAGACACCACTTCCTGTTTCATGGCGAAGGATCAGTTGTTTGAGGCTCCGCCATGGCCACACCTTTTGGCTTCTGGTTGAGTTTTTGATAACTTTTCATCAGAAAGGTCTGGTGCATGTACTGGCCAAATTTCAGTTCTCTCAGACTTATCCACTAGGAGCTATAAATTTTGACAAATGTACAGCAAATTCAAGATGGCCGACTTCCTGTTGGGTTTAGGGTGTGGCTGTGATTGACTTTTTGGTGTGTCCTGATGTGGTGCATATGCCCACCAAATATTGTAGCTGTAAATAAAACATTGTGGAAGTTGGCCTAATGACCACTTTTTCAATTTTGCAGGTGGCGCTATAGAGCCATTTTTCCACACATATGCGCAACTCCCATAAAATATCAAATTTTTCGCCAGTCTTGATGTGCACGCCAAATTTCACGCGTTTTGGTTCATGATAAGGCCGCCAAAAAGGCAAGTCATTTCCCGAGGAGCGATTAAGTTTGAAAAATTTACAGCAAATTGAAGATGGCCGACTTCCTGTTGGGTTTAGGGCGTGGCTGTAATTGACTTTTTGGTGTGTCCAGATGTTCTGCATATGCCCACCAAATATTGTAGCTGTACATGAAACATTGTGGCAGTTGGCCTAATGACTACTTTTTCAACTTTGCAGGTGGCGCTATAGAGCCATTTTGCCACGCACATGCGCAACTCCCATAAAATATCAAATTTTTCGCCAGTCCTGATGTACATGCCAAATTTCACGCGTTTTGGAGTATGATAAGGCCGCCAAAAAGCCAATTTACTTTACGGGAGAAAAAAAATAATAATAATAATAATAATAATAATAATAATAAACCCTAGGGTTTCAATAGGGTCCTTGGCACCGCTGGTGCCTTGGACAGTCGGTGCCCTGGCACCGCCTGTCCTTCGCACCCTCGGTGCTCGGACCCTAATAATAATAATAATAATAAACCCTAGGGTTTCAATAGGGTCCTTGGCACCGCTGGTGCCTTGGACAGTCGGTGCCCTGGCACCGCCTGTCCTTCGCACCCTCGGTGCTCGGACCCTAAAAAACTAAATAAATAAATCATACACATTAAAATAATACCATTAGAGCCAAACAATATCAAATACGAAAAAGCTGATTTTTTTTTTTGAAGAAGAAGAACAAAGGCAGTGTGGTTGACACAGCAGATACACAACACTGTGGCAGAGAAACAAAGAACAATTTAATTTTCAAATGATTGCTGTCACATTACTGTCTGTCTTCAGCAACCCTCACGATGTCACCCTTAGTTTTATTTTGTCAGAAAATACTAGAACATGACACAGGCTGTAACAGCAGCTCACTGTGAGTGTTGTTATGGAGGACCATTAGTGTCAGACTAGTTGTGACCATTATATATTTAAAATGCAGGTCTGTCAAAGATGACATGTTTTGAGTTTGATAAAAGCCTCTCTGGTTTGTATTTAGGTTCATAGGAGTCCTGACTTCATGGCAAAGAAAACAATGGAGGAGCCAAAGTATTGTAAAACAGTAAAATGCTCTTCCTTTAATTCATATCTTTGTTGTTGTGCGTGTTAAGGGACCAAAAATAAAGCTATTTTAGTCTTTTTTTTTTTAAAGTAATTGCTCGATTATCTGTATTTTATTTTGCCAAATATCAGAATCAGCATCTGCCACAAAAAATCCATATCAGTCGGGCCCTAGTTAAAATGCGGCTTTAAAGGTTTATTCCAGTCAAAATATTACTTTCTTTCCATTTTTTTCTAGTCTTTGAGGACTATTCCACCCAAATAGCACTGTCTAGTGAACCTCCAAAAAACAGCTGATGAAAACAAAAGTCTTAGTCATGCAGTGCCTCCTCTGCTGCTGCTGCCTCAGACAGCATGTGTCAGACTTCCTCTGCATCTTACCAGTCCTGCTTCTCGATCCAGTGGCACGCATAGTGGCGGATCTCTCTTGAGAAGGTTCTCTCATACAGCTGGCTCACCTGCCTCTGGAGGCCTGAATCCAGCTGCAGTAGGGCCTGCCACTGGGCCATCTGCAGGTACAACACACACACACACACACACACACAGGCTGAATAACACAAAGCCGCTGACGCCTCTAATGCAATGTAATGCGAGGTTTATGAAACACAATCACGTAAGAGCCAAGCTTTTTGGATTAACTTACATTTTTGAATTACTTTTTTTTTTACATTTATCTGACAAACCTAAACAACTCTCGATAATTAGCAACTTCTAAATAGCTTCAAAAAGTAATTTTTAATAGAGCTTTAAAAAGTACGACACTCAGGAGCAGCCAGCTTTAAACACGACGAACATCTGGAGGAAGCAAAGACACCGATAGCAGCTGTATCGCAACTAGCGCCTGGATCTCCTGAGTAGTTCTATAACAAACAAAAACACGTCCGTTTCTGTTCTGTGTCTCCGTTCAAACAATGAAACCACTTACCTCCGCTGTCAGTGCTCGTCGTTGCGGTGTATTAATCCAAAGCCTTTTAGCTTCTCCAGACACCCAGCGTTTTGTTTGCTTTGGCGTTAAAGTAGGACTGTCGGACAAGTGTAGCCAGAAGACACTGTAGTGTTAATGGCAGCCGAGAGGAGCTGTATTTATAGACTGCGGACACTCCCACTGACCCTGTGATTCCCGAGAAATGTCTCCATCGAGGAAAGACACTGTCAAGTTCACCAGTAGTTTCACAGTCACTATTTCCGCTTTCAAAATATTCTGTGGCTCAGGCAGAGCCTGCCATTTTGCCTGCCTGCACACAGCTGGTGTAAAAAAGATAAAAATAAAAAGATGAGACACTTTAAACACGCTGAAGCAGAAGTAGCACAGCTGTAATTAATATTAATCATCATAGCTACATTGTAGCTCATGTCTCCAAGTCCTGCTAATTCTAATGTTGAATCACATGGAACATGGAACACGCTACTCACATTAAGGTAGAGATATTGTGAGGTCCTCGGTGGATTTCATACAAAAGGTGTTTGTTTCACTTCAGGGATTTTAGGGATAGGGAGGCAATTGTATTAGGGTGCTAGACACACCTCATTTTGTGTTTTCCACGTAATGGTCTCACTGTGTACAGAGTGCCGTACATACTATTGGGGCCAATACCAAAAAGTACAAAAAGACAACCCTTTTCAATGTGGCATCAATTTCAGCATTCTGGGGCTATAAAAAGCTGGTATTGTCAGTAAGTCATTCCCAGTTCATTATTTAAGCTAACATGAACACACAACAGAAAAGCGGCGTCACCTGGCCATAGCGCGCCTTCAGGTCAGTAGCAGGCAGTCAGATGTTGCTCGTGAATTTGGTGTGTCTCAAAGTGTCACCAGCAGACTAGCAGCAACACACAGAACTACTGGCAGTGTTGGTGACAGACCCAGAAGTGACGGACCGCAATGATGGTACCTAAGGACCTATGAACTCAGACACCATTATGCAACTGCTACACAGCTGGAGGCCTGTTTACGAGAAATGATGGGTACCAGGGTTTCCAGACAAACCATTCACAACCAACTCCACCGCTTTGGCTTGAATGCCAGATGACTGTTGCAGGTGACTCCACTGACATCAAGACACTGCCGTGACCGTTTGCAGTGGGCACAAGACCATGTGACCTGGACAATGCAGCAGTGGTCTACCGTCCTGTTCACTGATGTGTGTCGGGTCACCTTGCACAGAAATGGTGGTCGTCTGAGTTTCTGGAGAAGGCAAGGTGAGCAATACACCGAGGTCAACATGATCCCCAGGGTTGGCTTTGGTGGAGGAGGTGCAACAGTCTGGGCAGGCATCACCAGTCAGCGCAAAACAGATTTGGTGATTGTAGATGGCTCAGTCACTGCACGTTCTTACCTCAGAGACATCATAAAACCCATCATCATCCCCCAATTCCACCGGCATGCCCCCAACTTTCTGTTCATAAATGATAATGCTCCACCACATGGTGCCAGAATTGTCACAGCTCAACTTCAGGAAGTCAGAGTGCCTCATATGGTATGGCCAGCAATGTCCTCTGACCTGAACCCCATGGAGCACGTCTGGGACCAGCTGAAGCAGCGACTGGATGGCCGAAACCCACCCCCATGTGACCTGGCAGAAGTGCATGTAGCATTTACAGAGGAGTGGAACGCATTGCCTCAGAACAACATCATGAGGCTAGTTAGGAGCATGAGACATCACTGTCAAGCTGTCATTGCCGCAAATGATGGAAACACCCACTACTGACTTTTTCGACTTTGGTTATTTGAGGCTGTCTTTGTAATAGTCCAAATTGTTCGGGCAATAAATATTGCACTAATGAAAATGCTGCTTCTTCTCATTCATTAATAGTAATATCAAAGGGAACTATTACTTATTTCATTCAAATTCAGACCAAACATGAAAAACACTTATGTGAATAACAATATCCATAACTTATGGTGAGTAGTGTACATAATGTGAAAAGCTCTGTAGCTCTACAGTTGTTGTTTCTTTGTTTTGCTGTCACCTCTTCGAGCTCATTGCTGCTTCATCTCAGCTCTCATTAATGGTGTTTTTCTCTGCAGAAGACAAATTATCCCCTAGCTGATAAAAGGAGAGCTAACAGTAATAATGACAGGGGCCAGACTGTGGTCAGAAACATACAGAGACGCATAAAGTTAACAGCAGGATTTTTTTGGAGGACTATCTTTGCATTCCCCCACATGAGTTTTGTGTTCCTTCACTATATTTTTGCGTTCCCTTGCTATGCTTTGTCCTTACACAAGATCTGGCAAGACAACACAAACTACTGCTGGAGAACTGAATATGCACTACCATTCAAAAGTTTGGGGTCACTTACAAATGTCCTTTTTTTAAAAAGAAGTGTTTTTCAGTGAAGATGACAATCAGAAATCCAGTCTAGACATTGTTAATGTGGTAAATGACTATTCTAGCTGGAAATGACTGATTTTTAATGGAATATCTCCATAGGGGTACAGAGGAACATTTCCAGCAACCATCACTCCTGTGTTCTAATGCTACATCGTGTTAGCTAATGGGATTGAATTCTAATTGATTAGAAAACCCTTGTGCAATTATGTTAGCACATGAATAAAAGTGTGAATTTTCATAGAAAACATAAAATTGTCTGGGTAACCCCAAACTTTTGAACAGTAGTGTATATTTCACCTTCTTTGTCAAGAACTGGAACAAATAATATCACATTCAGGTCTGCAATCTGCTTTGCTACAACATTGACCCGTATTCAAGAATATCCCCCTGTATCTTCCTGCATGTCTAAAAGAGTATGTGTGTGTATGTGTGTGTGTGTGTGTGTGTGTGTTTGTAATATGCAATATTAAGGTTGTTACAGATTATCACTCCATTAGTATTACTAGTCAGCAGTAAATGATCTACAACATGCTTCTGAAGCTGTGTGCTTGGCTCGTACTACATGAATGTTTTATCTCCTGTACCTGAATGGGAAGTCTTAAATGTGTTGAGGAGACTTCTTCCACCACACTGTGGACTTTCCCACTCAACAACAGTGAGTTGAACACAGGACGCCCACGCGTGAGTCACCGAGAAACACGTGATTCTCGACAAATGCTCAGGTCTTTTGCATCAAGTTGTAGTTAAATTCAGGCATTTTACTTCAGGATTCTTCCAAAATAAAAGCACTAACCTCTGCCGAATTGTCTGTACACACTGATGGCCAGTAGGTGGCAGATGAGCTAGCTTTGAATTCTGACTGATAAGTAGTTATGCAAATACGTAAGAGTGTACAGTTTGTATCATGTTGGATCAGAAGATTGTGTAACAATGCAATTTCAGTTGTTTCCAGTTCAGTAAAAGATACAGTGGTACAACTGGTGTAGACATAAAGTATCTAACTACAATCAATATGGTGGATTACAATCAAAGTTTGTCTTATTTACAGTCTTGACCTTAGAGGGAAAATCAGTCAATAGCTAAACTACAAAATGATTCAAAATAAGGTCATCACAGATTAACAGACTGACAATTGAAACATCTCTTTCAAGCACACTTGTGAATATATAAAAAAACATAAAACAACAGTACGGTGAATGAATCCCCTGTATTACCAAGTAAACACACTTGACTCTGATTTATGATAATCATGATATTAACATTGAATGGAGCCTGCATGAAGTCAGGTCTGTGGGAGGACACTGTCAGAGAAATTCTGATCAAAATGTTGGGCGTTTCATCTCACTTCACTCTGATTATGGAGAGTTCATCTGTAAAACAAAAAGGAAAACGACATAAGAAGTGTAGCCACCAAAAAAGACCCCCAAAACATTCTGGCTATTGACAATAAAGCCCATGAAAAGCCAATAAACATTAAAGGGGAACTTCGTTTTTTTTCAACCTGGGGTCTGTTTTCATATGTCATTTCATACATGTGAGTGATGGAGAAATGAATTTTCGACATAGCTCCAGTATTTAGCCAGGCAGGCAGCTTAGCAGCTCAGCTAGCAGCTCAGCTAGCGAAAAGTATGGGGCAACACTCGTTGAGACTATCCGAGCCGGTCAGTGTGGGGAAAAAAGCATGTTAGGGGGGACTTTGACGCGGGGCTGCAAGTTGCCCCATACTTTTCGCTAGCTGAGCTGCTAGCTGAGCTGCTAAGCTGCCTGCCTGGCTAAATACTGGAGCTATGTCGAAAATGCATTTCTCCATCACTCACATGTATGAAAAGACATATGAAAACAGACCCCAGGTTAAAAAAAAAAACGAAGTTCCCCTTTAATATATAACTGTCTCTCAGTAGTTAAGATTTATAGCAGTTTAGATTGTTTGAAAAAAAAAACATTACTCAAGCTGGAGTTCATGGTTTATTTGTCAGATATATACCAACCTCTAGATACACATTAAATGTTTGTTAGTACGATCAAGTCATTGTTTTCGGCTGTTCAGTGGATTCATTCACAATAATAAAAATACAGAATATTTGAGAATATTTGAGGGTCCATCACCCTCATGCAAACTTACATCACCAAGGTCGAAGCACAGCATGTCAAACTCTCCAGGAGTCATTGGAGGCTGAGGAGACTGACAAGAAGGTGGTGTGGTGCTGGCATTTGGGCTGAAATAGTTGATGAAAGATAATAAAATATCAATAACAAGCCATTGAAATCATTTTTAAATATCATGTAAGATTTTCCAATGTATTTAAATTCCCTCTTGTTGTACTCAAACATCACAAGCAATGAGTCTTGTTTACATTTATTATCTAGATTTGATGCAATAATTTAATGTCAAGATAAAATACATAATTAATATTTTATAAATAAGATTTATGTTCGTATGGAGTAGGCTAAATAAGAGAAGCAGTATGAAGAACTCACCGCAGTTCTGAGATGGGGATCAAGGTAGATGATATGTATGGATAAACTGGAAGATTAACAGACATATGAGATAGATTAGTGCTGTTGTCTACATTCTAGTCACCCACTAAAAAAGTATAAACACTAAATAAATAAACAGATTTGTTCTCTTGCATTTGCTGGGCTGACTGTTGTAAAGCCGTCCGAAGGCCTCGTCTTTGGGGATGTTGGGGTAGAGGAATTTGAGTGGGTTTTCTGGTATGACCCCGTCTGAGATGACTTTGTAGTCTCGTATGATGTCTGCAAACGGCAAAGCGCTGAGCCGGTTCTTGGTGTACGGCTCCACAGAGTTGAACTTCGCATCACCTGTTGTAAAAAGTCTTTGTTAGCGAAGCAACAGATCACATTCAGAAACCCACTGAGAATACTTAAATGGAGCAAATTGTAGGTAAAAATACACCTTTTGAGGCAAAAATACGCTGTTTTTCATAAAATTTCACTACTAAGTGGCTACAAGATGAACAAGAAAAATACTCAGAGAGCACTGTACTCTGCCAAGGTTGTTCATTCCCCCATATGGCATTGTCAGAAATGCAGCTTTTTGTAAAAAAAAAAATAAAAATTATGCAGCATTTGTTTATTATTTACTGAGGATAAGAAATCACAGCAACATAGAATGTGGCTATTTAATATAGATGTACCCACAAACAAAAGGACCTTGCACTGAGTACAGGTCTGTGTTATGCATGTGTGCATTATGTACGGATACTGAATCACGTGACCTAAATATGTAGCGGGCAATGGGAATTGATGGGACTTGGAAACACCCAAACAATTTAATCAATCGCTCAGTCCGCAGCAGTCAATTTTGTAGTAGGATCACAATCATGTGATCGTTAGCAGACATAGTGTTCACTTGTTGCCATGGTTACAATGACCCTGTGCCACTATCTCGCAATGATACAGAAATATTTAACAAATCTGTGGATCCAGACTAGAAACAGCATCACTGCCAAAATCTAATCAGTTGGTCCTTGTGTCATTTCTGACCTTCTCTGAAAATTTCATCCAAATCCGTTAATCCGTTTTGAGTAATGTTGTTAACAGACGGACAGACAAACCAACGTCGATAGTCATACAACTCAACCATGTTCTTTGGCGGAGCAACAAATCAATTCAATCAATTGTCTGGTAGAAATGGCATATTTGAAAGAGGCCTCACCATTTTCACTGTACTCCACCCAGGTGAAGGTGATTCCTCCGAGGTGGCTCTCACTGAAGCGTAAGAGGAAGGTGCCTGCCTCTCTGTCCTTGAGCAAGGCACGCTCCATCTCTTTGCTCACAAAACCCATGATATAGCTGCATGGATGGTGGTGGTGAAAGAGGGAGGAAGAGAAAAGAAGATGAAATTTTTATTCTATGGATGTCTTTTTCCTGATTCTATTTACATTTTATCAGCAACATCTCTTGTCTAATTTGTTTTTAGGCTGTGTTGCTTGGTTTTTGCCTTTTCCTTAACAATCCTGTATAACAAAAAAAAAAAAAAACAATGCAGGAAAAATAATAGAAATTACTGGAAGGTGCAACTTCAAATCAGCATTTCAACAGCTGTACTAGATTTTTCGGGGAAAGGTGGCTTTAACTTCACACTACAACGATTTAAACATCTGATCCAAGCCTTGCTCAGGTACATAAGTGTTATTCAATTGCCACAAAACAGAATACATTTATCCAGTGATTTCTTAGTAACATCCTAAAAGTCGCAGTTTTACTGCAAAGCAGAGATTTATTGGGACAGTTAAGGGTGGAGGAGGTGATGGAGGTGAGACATAACAAATGAGTGGCCTACTTCTCATTCCACACTGGCAGCAAGTGCTTTTTGATGAGCTCCAGGATTGAATCCAGCCACATCCAGAAACTGAAAGGCTTCCCTGGAATGTTCTCCTTGAAAATGTTAAATGACATACAATGAATTGGTTTTATATTTAACTCTGATATGAAGAGCAGTAAAAATATGAATATATGATCAGGATCAAGAGCACAGCAAGAGGTACAGAATACGATGATCAGAAGAGAGTCAATGGTGCATTTTTTAAAAAAGTGTCAGTATTTTATTTGAAGACACTGAATAAGCTTTGATATTTTCACCACATTTCATCAGGACTCAAACTGTTGAAGTTCCTCTCTTCTAATGTGCACATTGGTGGCCACTAGATGGCTGAATCACACTGACTGTCATACCACATGGTGCAGCGTGTGGCCATAGTAACTCTTACCTTAGAAAACTTGGACCAGGACACTTGATAGTCGCTGCAGGAGGCATGCTGACCTACAGAAACATACAGAAAGTCAGAGCTGCTAGAAGTTAAAGTGCTTTGAACTCATCATAAATCAGTATGTACCTATGTGGTCCGAACAACAAGTTCATGTCCAGGTTAAAGAAGCACTTTAAAGCTACACCAGAAAAGTCTTTATCATCCTACGCATCCTTTATTTTAAAATCTGATTCCACTGCGCAGTTCTAAAAGAAAGTGAGAAACACACCAAAAAGCTTTTCTCCCAGCATTGTGAGCTGCTCTTTGTTGAGACCTCGACCAGCAAAAGTGGAGAACTGCCAGCTGAGGACTTCAGAGAGCTGGCTCCAGTTGGCCCGAGGTGGGTTCCCAAAGAACGCCAAGTTCTATGAAAGAATAATGGAAGTTATGTAACATGGAAAATGAACATAACGTTGAATAAACGATTCTCAGTTTTGAAAAACTGTAAAGCACAGCCTTCATAAGGCTCAAGTTAACTACCATTTTATAAGACTGTATTCACATTGTTGAAAAGTCGTTTAAAGGACGACTACAGTCATCTATTCCAAGACATTCAGAACAGGTTCAAAAGAGACAGCTCTTCACTTTTAAAAGATTTTATTTGAAGACCTTGATTGAACATTAATGTTTTGCAAGTTGCAATTTGAAAATTTCTGTCCTCTACTTTTCTATCCTATGATTTTGGACAAGTGCCCTTGCACTAATCAAAATCATCTCTCTTTCAACCTACAACTGATCTCACATAGCCAACCTATCTCTAAAGCACCTCTTGACAAATTTGCTCTAGAGGAGAAAATGTTCTGGTGGTTTTTGTATTTACACAAATCACATTTGTCTTGGGCGATGCTACACTCAGGGTGCCCCTGAAAAAATCATCAGAGTAGTTGTTTTAATGGAACATTTGCATGCAGGGAGGTCATATCTGTCATTAAAATGGATGATTCACCAAAAAAGTTGTGTATAATGCAAGTCTTTAGCAAAACTTGTGATTGTCATTGTGTGGTTTCTGCTCTGAGTTTGTTGTTTCCTCTTTTGGAGAGAATTTGTAAAATGGTGACATGAAGTTATTGCAGGGTTTGGAGAAAGCTGTGTAAAACGTGTCTAAAAGGGCAGGCTTCTACAAAAGTCTACATCCAGAGAGTCAGGCTGACCCACAACTGACCGAATTATCAAAACTCTTAAACAAATTCATGCTCTGTACCTCACTGATGGTGTAGCTTTGCTTTAGATGACTGAAATCTTAGACATTCACACCACATATATGCTCATGGGGATCGTTTTGGCCAGTCATACCAATCAAACTGTAAATGAGGGTATGTGGCATTTAAAATTTTAACAGCATTTTTTAAATGCTTCTTGTCTAGGTGTGATGCTCACCCTTGGTTCATCAGTCAGGAGGTTGTACCACATGACGGAGGCCCATCCTCCAGGCAGCTGGCTCACATTAGAGATCACCACTAGTGGCAGGGAGCATGTCTGGAAAAAAGTCACACAAGCTGTAAGTGAACAGCAGCAACAGAGACATTCAAAGAGTGGATGAATAAAACCTGCACTGCTGACCTCCAGATCGATGGTGAGGCCCTGCACCGTGAAGCACGCCTCAAAACTGAGAGAGTGAAGTTCTTCTGTCACAGAGAGCAGGCCCTGACAAATACACACAACACCATAAACACCAGACAGTTTCAGAGCTCATCTTCTGTTTGTGCCGAGTTATTAACATTACTATGATGTTCAGATAATAATTGCAATGACACAGACAATCTTTTTAAAATGATGCACAAATGAGCATTACAGTAGTGTAGAGATTCAGCACTAAGAAAGCTCTTTGCTGCTACATTAACAGTCCTCTACATTTCTTACCTCACTCCCCTTTGTGCCGTTGATATATTTCTTCTCTTTCAGCTGCTGTAAGACACAAAGTCACTGTCAGTTTTGTTTAAACATAAGAACCAAACAGCTGGTTCAGATTTCATAACATAACTAAAAAAAAGGCAGTTAACGTTAACTAGTTAATATTTTTAAGAGAAAATGAAAGCAGACAGTGAATGTTGTCTTACCAGGTGTCTGAACTCCACTGAGAGGCAGCCATTAGAGTAGTCCTCAATATCCATGACTTTAGTGTTGTTGGTCAGGATGAAAAACTGACGACTTCTGAGGAAAAAACCCCAAAAAAGCAAGTTTAATCGAACATTTCCTTATAATCCGCTGTCATTTTGAAAGAAAATCATTAGGTGATGTTGCACATTGTTGGCAAAACTGTGTGCAGCATTAAAAGTAAAAAACATCTCTGTAACCTGGCGCAGTTTACTGTTCTTTTTCAAAATTAAATAGCAGTGAAACATTCTGTACTGAGGTTGTTTGTACTCACACTCTGCCAGGAGGGAGGTCCCTGTAGAGACACACAGAAACACACTTATTATAGGAATGTCACTGCTCAGACAGTGTTGCAAACAGATAGTGTAATAAATAGATTTATTTCTGAAAGAATAAAGATTATACTTGTCAAAAGTTGTCTTCACTTTCAGCTGATAATCCACTTCTGGAAGTTTAACCAAGAGTCTGTGAGAAATCAGAAAGAGATAAACTATGTAATTTGTAATGACTGCTACTATTTTTATTTTTTTTGCTACAAATCAGGAAATAATATCATATGACATGATGCTACCTGACTTTGGTTGTGAACTGCACTCCAGTCTTGATGATGAGGGGTTTCTGAGGATGAGTGGGCATGCATGGCTGCTTCTCCACCACAAATGAACTGAGAACAAACCACACCTCATATAATTTGCATGTTAATTTCGCTTGACAGCTCTTGCCTGTGAGGGAACACTCAAAATCACAGCTGGTCATGTTCATTGCATATTTTTCACTTTTCTGTATTGTGTAACGTGTGAACGGTACTGCAGGTAGTGAGGAAGTCGATCGTCATTACTCGTTAACACGTGTCAAATGTCTGCATATCCTTATAGACAGGATAAAAGCTCGTGCTGCATAGATTCAAAACTATAAAATAAAACTTGAAAACGGATTATTTAACCCTCCTGTTGTCCTGCGGGTCAAAATGGGCCTTTTAAAGTTTGAAACATTTTTTAGTGGAAAAAAAGAAATGTTAAATATGTTAAAGAACATTCACATAAAAATCAACCAAAATCCAGCAAAATTCGCTGGATTTTGGTAGATTTTTACAAGAATATTCTTAAAGAAAGTATTAGAAGTTTTACTGATATATATGTAATCACATTAGATATTTTTAGGATTTTTTTTGGAAGATTTTTACTCATTTTTCGGAAATATTTATGAGAATTTTCTTGCCAAATTTGAGGAACTTTTTTTTTTAAATACATTTTTTAAGGAATCACTGGAATTTTCTTCCTGAAGGTTTTGCAAATTTTTAGAAATTTGGGGAATTTTTTTCCTGAATTTTTGGATTTTTTTTCAGACAAGAAACCAATATTTTTTGGTACCTGTAAATGAAGCCATCAGGAGGGTTAATAAAAACTCTTTCCAATTCCCAGAAAATGACTTCTTAGAAACAGAAAACACCTGAGAAGTCATAATCCTGCACAGTGACAGTAATGCAGTGTGTGTCGTTGTATAATTACTGTGCTACATTGCACTGTGTGGTGTTGGTTGTGTTAGTACCTCTTGATGAGGTGGTAGATGAGGAATTTAACTCGTTCTTCCATCTGAGGTTTCTGCAGCGGTATTGGGTCGCTCTCATAGGTGACCTTTACTACCAGCTCCCCCAGTTTGTCCAGTTGACGCTTGATCTGGAAGAGACTCTGTGCTGTCAGAGTGAACCTGAGGAGAGGGGTGAGACGAAGGGAACAGAGACTTTATGCTCATTTCAAGTAAACGGTCTTCAGATAATTTGATATTTACATAGGTGATGTCAGGAAGAATCCACACTGGAAATGACTGGATGTAACGACAACAGGAGCACAGCTTGAAACAGCTCTGAAGGAAAATATGTTTGGAAATGAGGCTGATGTACTTGAGTTGTTGGATTGAAAAATGTTTTTTTTTGTTTGTGTTCCCCATTAGTGAAAACTGTTCTAACATGCACAATACCGATTCCAGTGGCAGGTGAACAGACAGACTTCATGAATGCAAACATTTTAATTGAAGTAACAATATAGAGTAAAACATGATGGGATTCTTCTAGTGGAATATACTTACAAATATATAATTTTGACACACAGATGAGTTTTTAGGGGTTAAATGATCGACTGCAGAAGGACTTTAAGGCAACATTCATTCATATTTCTGCCCATGTCGTGTCATAAAAGCAACAAAATGAGCTAAAAGATGCTAAAATCATGGAGCAGAGGTGAACTGCAGAATCAGTATTGTTTGTGAGTGTGTCACAATGACTGGCATATTTCATATTACACCTGATACATTTGAACTATTCTAAAAATAGAAATCTGAACTACTGGAGCTTAGACAACTTCACAGTGTGAGTAACTAACTGTTTAAATATCCAAGTGGGAATTTAATATTTGTATTTTCTGCATATACTGTACCTGTATGTGCGCATGTTCCCTGTGTATGGTGTGTTTGTGAAATAAACGGGTGTCAAAGTAATTATTTCAAACTTTTGTTGAAGCTCATTACCAGCTCTGCAGCTGGTCCAGGCCAGTAAGCAGAGGGCCACCAATGGCAGCGATCTGCTGCCTGCGCTTCCAGTCCTGCAGCTCCGGGTTGAGCTGAGAAGTCACCAGATCATCGATCTCTTTGATGACAACATCCATCTTTGACAGAATCTCCTGTTACAAGAATGAAAGACAGTTAATAAATCATGGTTTGTGACATTCATTTCGTACAGTTCAATAACTGCGACATGTATAGCCACAAGGTATTGGCATTTTTGCCAGTTTTGTATCTCAACACAATGTTGTAAGACTCAGAGCTTTGTATGTTGATAGAAACGCATACCTTCCTTTTAAAGTCAAGCCTGTTCAGCATTTCCTGTAGTTTCGTTACTTCTTGTTTCATGGTTTCAGAGTTCCTATCTGATGATTCTGACAGACAGACAGAGAAAACCATAATTACATATGTTGGACTATGTTGTGTGTTGCAGGCTGTGCACTTCCTTTTCATGCTAGTACAAAATGACACTTATAAACTAGGAAATCATTTTTTACAGCTCGTGAGCACAATTTATACCAGCAATCACCTCGAGACTGCAGTGTCTTGTAGCGGAAATCAAAGTCGTCCTGCATGTCCTCAATGTATTTCACGGCCTGGTCCATCAACTTCAAACATTTAAAAATAATAATAAAAATAGTTATAAAGTGCAGTGCTGTCTTTGTTTGGATCTAACCTAAAACACGAGTGTTTTATTTACCTGCACACTGCCCCTGATGATCCCAACCCTGTTGTCCATGTTCTTCTGCCTCTCAAAGGCCACAGAATTCTGCAGCGATTTCTCCAGCGGACCCTTTGACAAATGTTTAGTCAGTTTTTGGTCTCATTATCTATTTTCTGAAAGATAACTGCTGTTTAAATCTGCAATCTAGGCTTTAAGATGGAATGTTCAGCACTTCTGATCTAACAAAGGACTTACATTACTAACAAACAAACTTAATGACATGCCAAGGAGCTTCAGCCTAGATGTACAACAAGAACATGTAAAATGTTAACTCCATCAGTGGGATCATTCTGGCTGGACGGACTGCCTCCGTTTTTCCTCCAAAAAACATAAACTTAGACTAGGTTTAAAGATACAATCACAGATATTTAAGCCACTTTGTGGCAGCAGAAGTTGTAAAACAACACTGATATATGAAACCAAGGAAAGCAAGTATTGTGCAGTTCCTTGTCTTTTTTGGTAGTTTTCAACCTTTTTGGGGGTCCAATAAAGTCTTAGATATTTTAATAATCAAGGATGTATATGATCATTATGGACAATAAACCCCTGTGATAAAATTCTAATAAAAACATCAGTGCTAAAGGGCTGTCATGCAGATTCTGTTGAGAAAACTATAGATGGTCTACATGGGCAATAGACGGGCTGACTCTCAGAAGGATACTATCCTTTAGGTTGATATAACAAACTTTTACATGGCTGTCACTTGGCAAATGTCTTCCTTTGTTCTTTACTATCTCCTAGAGAACATATCTGTCTCTTTAGCTGCTTATCTTCAGTACTTTGCTGCTAACCGTGTCTGTCTACTGTTTAGTGCTGGCCAAGTAATGTACCATGGCTTTATGGCTCTGTATTTGTTTGAAGTTGCTGTCTGAAAGTGAGATTGAAGAATAACATTGAGACTGAAGTAAAACATCAAAGTTAAAGGGTGGTTAAAGAAGAACTGAAAGTGTTTGGCAGTCCAACTTGGATTCTCGGGAATGAAGTGAAATGGTAATGGGAAGTGTACATTATGCAGTGCTGTCTTCCTGGTAGTGGCCCTGATTTACCAGCAGCACCTTTATTTCAGGAAGCACAGGGACTTTCCCATCAACACAGACAATGTGACAAACCTGTTCCTCCGTGCAGGCGCTGGAGAGAATACGACGCTCTTCCCTGAGGCAAGTGGAGATAACTCTGGCCATGATGGCAGGGTTGGTTGTGTATTTCAGCTGAGGAGGGTCATAGATTGAATAAATACATAAAGAAAATAGAGATACTTTCTCACTGATAGTATTCAAATGTTTGCATTTAAATGTGGAGCATAAACACAACCACACAGCAGGGTTAAGTTCTTTAGCTTCCATAGTTTATGTTGATCTTGGCAGTCAGTAAAGACAGGTACCTGTTAACAAAGAAACGGTATTCATAGAGAACTGGCACTATCTGCCTTCTCAGAGACATACGCTTACTGGAAATGTTTAATTCAGCCACAATGGAATGAGGTTTAACCGGACTCCAAAGTACAAGGACTGATAACATCACCAGATCCTTGAAGGACAGCCAGTTCTCTCAACGACATAGCCTGTAACCATAACGTTTATTTGAATCTTGGAGAAATCTCAAAGGCGTGATCCGCATTTATAACCAAAGTAGCTGCATAAACAATATAATGATTAGGTAAATTACAGCTTCTCGTAAATAAGCTAATTCAAGGGAGATTCCTTTTAAAAGTAACAGTCTATTCACTGCTCAGCCACAGCATTAAAACCACAAACAGGTGAAGTGAGGAACTGATCATCTTGTTACAATGTGATGTTATGGCAGCGACACTCTCCCAGTTTGTCCTGACACACCGCAAAAACTGCTCAGAAACAGCTCGACGAATATACAATTGAGCTCAGAACTTTACATAACTAGGCAGGATATGTAAAATCTGCAACATTCTTTAAAACATACAGTGCACTTTAACGATTGATACCTTTGGAGCATCACCTTTGCTCATGGATAATGACAATTTTCCATCAATAAAATGTAAAAAAATAATAATTCAGATTGTTTTAAGTGTAGTGGATTGTGTTAAAGGGATACACCAGCCATTTATTAAGACAATTCCACTCTTGTAAGATAGATAGAAGCACTACTGAATCGTGAAGCTTAACCCTTAGCATGAGTCAAATTCTAAAAAAATACCGAATCTTCCATTTCCCATTAAGCAACCACAGCATCTCTTCTTTAGACCTTCTCTTCCTGTCAAATGCCTAAGTCTGTGTAACTCATTTTTATTATGTAGAAGGCTTTGGGTTATTAAAATCTGAATAATTTTGCATTGCATACTAATAAATAATGGCATTTTAACCCTTCAGTGCACTGTAATTCAAGCAAAAATTAGACGTCTGCATCTCCTCTTGAGTCCGTTTCAGACTTCTTCTAACCTGTAACAGGTGATTTCAGGCAATCACAGGACTACTGACACGGAGCAGCTGAGAGAGCGTAAGGCTAATGTTACACTTTTCATGTTTAAGGTCTGCGAGAGAAATTTTTTATGAAGTGGCATAACCACTAATATGTGGTGGAGGATATTGAAGGCTTAAAGAGCAACAAAGTCCACAGTGAGAGCAGGATGTGAAGCCACGAACTTTCCCTCAGCCCCACTTCTGCCTCCACATCACCGCTCGATTCTCTGAAAGAAGGTTGCGCTGTTCAGTTCAGCAGCCCATTCAAAAGCCCACATCGAAAAGTACACAAAATGTTGCAGTGGGAAAAGGGAGTTTTTGTTTTCTGTCGCCTTCCGCTGTGACTAAGTTTTCGTCAGCATCATCGCCAGACTAATGTCTGAAGATGCACAAACACACCTACACTCGCTTTCATGACAGCAACAATGATGAATTTGCACGCATTAGAATGTCTGGTTTAGTGTTTCGAGCATTTGCGAATCACAAGTTCACTTCTCTTTTTAGTTGGGCCCCAATATTCGGCAGAAATGTTTTCTGGAAACATCACTGATGCTTATCTCATACTGTGGAGGTGTTTAAACGCATCACTGTTCACCACTATCAAACCAACACTGTGCTGACATCGTCTTAAATTTCTCACTGAGATCAGTGAAGGTCAAAGCTCTAGAAGGGGTTTCCCCAAGAAAGATTATACTGGACTGTGACTCTCAGAGAGGTTTTAAATCCTTCTTGTGTTTTATGAACCGATGAGACAAATTTCACCCGCACATAACAACACAGCAACAACAACAAGCCACTAACACCTCTGACTGCTGCACGGGAGTAGCTGCTTCCTCTGAGAAGTGTTGACTTTGACACAGAACATGCACATTCGTACACACAGGAAACAGCGGTGTGAGCCTTGTATGTTATTTCTGCAAAGGTACATGTCTTTTCCAGAATAAAAGATGTGTCGAGGCTTATGACGCGAGGCTGCTCTGACCTCAACCAAACATCCTGTAGAGCTCCTCAGAATTCTACATCCACCCAAGATGACCTCAATAAATAGTTTTTAAGAGTATTGATAACCAATTAATGCATACATTTGAGAAAGAATAGACAGATTTCTTGCACATGAAACTCTAAAAGATTATACTTGCTTACTCACTTCAATTGATATCTGAGACAGAATAGTAAAAAACTGCTCTCAGTGACCACAGGCAGACAACACAACTACACATTTAATGCGATTCTTAGTTTGAGAGCATCATATTTACTTCCCTCTCACCTCCTGTACACATGCACAGTCACACACACACACACACAACACAGACTTCACAACGTTACTTCTCCTTATTGTGGACACATCTGTCATACATGGTGACACTATGGTTGATCTTTGGTTGAATTTTTTTGATACTATGAAGCCCATAGCTTTCCTTTTTGATCCGTTTTGTTCTGCAGGGAGCACTTGGCTGCAAGTGCACAGGAAGTGTACAACAATTTATGCAACAGAAGTATAATAATATGCTTTCTATTCTTTATGATGCTAACATGCTGTAACGCACTATCACAGATTTAAATAGAAAGAATTACATCTTTGCATGTCTTTGGGCATTAACACAGGTTTATCTGTGTTGCTGTTGGGCTTTTGTTTGCTTCATCAGAGTATTACAAACACTTGGAGTCTCCACTGTAAAACCAAAATTTAAAGCTTATATTTACTTTTAATTCACTGTGCTGTCAGGACTTTGTGCAGCAACAGTTGTTGTGTTTTTAACCAAAGCCTTATTCCTTGGTGTATAATCATGTAATAGATCTGGAGTTTAAAAAAACATGCCTGCACCTTGTCCCTTCCCATTCATATCTCTGACTGAAACGTCACCTTTCCTTTGCAATGATATGTAAACACCATGTGCAGTACAGCATGTTTCAACACTTCATTTGTTTACTCTTTGCTGACGTTCTTTCTAGATAAACTTCTTTTTCCTTTTTTTACAGTTAAAATTGTTTGTGCCATTTGATGAGTACTGGATGAGTGTATGAAATAATAAGATGAACAATCAGCTTTTAGTGCTGTTGGGCTAAGAGTATCTGATTTCCCCAAGTGGCACAGTAAGACTACAGAATGCTGTAGAAACTAGGAAGTGAAGAAAAGAGAGTTTCAAAGGCAGGTCTGCAGCTTTGTGTGAGCTTGAAACAACAAGAAACAAAGAGGGAGTTCTTAATATGATATAAGTAGGACATGAAGGGACACTAACCTGCAGCTGCTGCTGTATAATTTTCATATTGTGTCTTTGTAGGAAGTTCTGCTCCTGCGATCGCACCCTGTCCAGTTGGGACAGCAGGTTGGTGAACATCACTGCAGCCATCGACTCATCATTAACCGCTGTGTCCCTGAAACACACAGCAGTCCAGTGTTAAGGAGATTCCCAGCATGAAGAAGGTGGCTGATATATAGCTTGTTTAAAAAAGACCCTGAAGTAGTACTTCTGCACAATCTAGTAAATCCTAACAGCTGAACTGATGAAAAAGTATTCTGTATAGTGGAGTTCAAAACACTGGCATACTAGCTACTTTTTCCAAAAATTACTTATTTATTCTCTTTAGAAAGTATTAAGTTACTCTATTCACTACATTTTGCATAACACTGCCCGAGATACGTTGCCACATGCTGTAATTAACAATTACCAATCTAACACTAAACTTTATATGATCTCACACATCCCAAAGTACAGACCTGATTCACAGATTCAATGTGACATTGACAGTGGGATTCACTGCCTCAAAATTAAAGTAGTTACTGTGGCTGATCAGTAACCAGGGATCATTTACGTAATTATCGATCTGGCCAATTATTAGATCCAATATTCAGCATTTCCATATATGGTATCTTTATTTTTTAAAACTGATTAGAGATCAGATAAACCATAGAATTATGTTAGTTTGACTAATGCCATGACCTTTATCTGTCTATAGTCACTCTGTCCTCTTGAGTAATGCCCTGCCCATAGCACTGTCTGATTGGTTACACGTCACAAGTAACAGCCAAATAAAAAGTTCTCATTTAATTAAATACTACCAGTCAAAAGTTTGGAGTCACTTAGAAATGTCCTTATTTTGAAAGAAAAGCAGCTTGTTTCAATGATGATAACATTAATAAATGAGAAATACAGTCTAGACATTGTTAATGTGGTTAAACATTATTCTAGTTGTAAATGGCTGATTGTTAATGGAATATCTCCATAGGGGTACAGAGGAACATTTCCAACAACCATCACTCCTGTGTTCTAATGCTACATTGTATTAGCTAATGGTGTCGAAAGGCTAATTGATGATTAGAAAATCCTCGTGCAATTATGTTAGCGCATGAATAAAAGTGTGAGTTTTCATGGAAAACATGACATTGTCTGGGTGACCCCAATTTTTTGAATGATAGTGTGTATAAACATAAGTGAACAAAAACATTTCAACAAAGTGTGGGTTGGAGTTTCTGTTATTCAAAATTTTCATTTTTGCAACAAATGCACATTTGTTTCAAATATCGGTCTGACTGATTAATAGTAATCTGCAGCCCTGAAAAGAAAATATCAGTCACACTCTATTAGTATTTATAATTATTTCATCTAGGAAATATAATGCGTTACTTTGCTGCATTTTGGACAAATGAAGTGTTTGGAGAAATACACCCCTTTGTAATGTGGTGCTGGCAACACAGTCAAAGACAATATTTCATTAATTAAACTGGAAAGTACAGGAAAAATATTGAAATATTTAAAGCAGCACACTGAGTTTTTGAACGCGTGGTGGCAGTAAAACACACTCCAAACCAAACAGCATAATGTCACCTTGTATAGCAGCAAAATTCCTGCTTTCACATCCAGCAGACACAGAGCAGCAATAGGATACATTTTTCAGTCCCATTTTGTCTCCATTTCACTGAACATGTCTGGCTGAGCTGCCAGACATTTTTAAAATAAAATAAAAGCCTGCATTAAAGTGGTCCATGACAATGATGTGTTGGCAGTAAAGCCAAAACTGTGAGCTAATAAACACCAATTTACCATGTAGAAGAACTTCCTATGAAGGCAGTATCATGGTTTTGATCCACTGTGAATGACTACTGTAGCTTCAAATTAAACCCTAGCACCGGCCTGGTGATACAATTCTAAATAAAACCCAGGTGAATGGTGAAGTTTGTGTGCTTTAGGTCTTTGACTTGTAGTTTGGGGAGCTCTTGCAGAAGTTTTCTTGCCAACAAATGGTTTTCCACACATGTATTTAGGCACAAAACAATGTCCTTTAAGTGATTTGCTACATCTACCCACTTGGCATGCCACTGCAAAAAAACATTCACATAGCTTTGCTGAAGAGTGTTTGAGACTCAAGACGTGTTTTTTTTATATTTTATTTTGGAACTTAAAGGGTCTGTTCACGAAAATTATGACAAACATTTTTTCTTCACATCTAGTTCCTGTCAACGCAGACAGTTCTAAATGTACTCATTTTTTCCATTCTTTGACATGTCTCTTTCTCTCTAAAATGTCTGCCTACACACCAAATCCACTAACAGCATGTGAGAAAATATGCTTTTTCTTTCTATTATTTAGATGAAATGATCTTATAACCTGAAAAAACAGCTGTCTTTAATGTGATGAAGATTTATTATTTTCCTTTTTTTAAGTTTAATTTTCTTAAACTCTTCTTTTCAGTTTTGGATGTTTGGACTCACCAATCCTGAGACTCGATCCAGCTGGCTAGCCCCTGTCGGATGTCCATAGGGAAGTTGTCATCATACAGATAGTCCACATGCTCCAGGAGTCTGATCTCCAGCTGCTGAATCTGTTTCCACTGGCTCATGCTGCAGTGTACAGATGCCACAGGACACACAGCTGTTGTCACCAAAGAGTGCTTCAAATGGGGGAAAATAGGACAAGGCAGCATTTATTTACCATCTATAATTACTCATACTTATTATAAACCTCATCTCATTTCTTCAAGCGGTAGATGCTCTTTAAATTCATCTTTATTACCTTAGATGTTGCTGCGCTGCTTTCCCGTCAGTCTGACTCGACATGTGCGCTTGTTTCCCTCTTTGATTTTCGTTTTCAAGTCGATGTCTCTGTTCAGGAAGCGACCTCATTTACCCTGCGGGGCTGAGCTCAGGTATTCAGGAAGTCCCTCCCCTCCATCCAGCTACCACACACATTTCAACTGGGTTTGACACACATAACACTGACTGACTGGTAAAAAAATGTAGCAAGAAATGTTGGACAGTTGCGAGATACTAGAGAAATTACCAGATCCCCTGAATATATCCTTACTGTCTTATTTCTCTTTGGCAGAAATAAAACTTCAAAATGACTTATCAAAAATATAAAGAAATTGTGACATCATGAAGTATCCGATTGAAGTCCCTTTCTGGTTGTTGATTTAACTCCTAAAATATCTGATCTCTATGTATTGAAGTTGCATAATTAGAAGCCATTTCCATGTAAATAATTCTTCTCTGTCTTAAAGTGTCTTTGATGTAATTCTACATTCTTTCTTTGTTCCTCTCTCTCCGCTCATCCCTCCACACTTGCTGCAGCTCATCTGCTCAAATGCTGTAAAACTAATCCAAACTACACAACTGTAAATTCTCAAATTTGAGTAATCCAGTCACACATGTTTAAATTAGAGGATAATTCAATTTTGAAGGAGATAAACGGTACAGAAAGCCCACTCTTTAGTCCTCAGACCTTAAAGCTGCTGTCCGGAGTTTCCGTTTGTTTTCAATTTATGTATCATTTTTTAACAAAGCTTAAATGTGTTAGTCTAGTTCGATACTATAATATAAAGTTAGTATAACGCGATATGAAAATTTATTCCTGAGCTCCGCCTTCCTCTCATAGACCCCCATGTTATTCCAAAAAGCGCCGGTTGCTGCCGACCAATCAAGTTCGAGCTTCAGCTTTGTCATGCTGTCAATCAACGGTTACGCGCACAGCAAGCAACCCCATGCAGAGGTGGGCGAGCTACGCACTACGCAACCGCGCGCACATTTGTTTTGCTTGTGGAGGAGAGAGCATCAGGGCTCAGCAACTTCCAGAAAAGTTACCAATCCCACGGCTTGTCAGGCCAAGAGACTGCAGGACGTTTTTTGGCTCGGGGTGCTCGCGTCGCTCCCCGACCACGGCCTCCATAGCCCGGCTGACGGCTTCGTTTAGATGCCGTGGTCGGGGTGCTCGCCTCGCTCCCCGACCACGGCCTCCATAGCCCGGCTGACGGCTTCGTTTAGATGCCGTGGTCGGGGTGCTCGCCTCGCTCCCCGACCACGGCCTCCATAGCCCGCCTGACGGCTTCGTTTAGATGCCGTGGTCGGGGTGCTCGCCTCGCTCCCCGACCACGGCCTCCATAGCCCGGCTGACGGCTTCGTTTAGATGCCGTGGTCGGGGTGCTCGCCTCACTCCCCGACCACGGCCTCCATAGCCCGCCTGACGGCTTCGTTTAGATGCCGTGGTCGGGGTGCTCGCCTCGCTCCCCGACCACGGCCTCCATAGCCCACCTGACGGCTTCGTTTAGATGCCCGACCTCTGGAGGAAGATGTTGGGGCGTCTGGGACATACTCTTCGTCAGAGGAGTCATGCAATTCTGAACTCTAGATAGAAATAAATAAACAATGTAACACATATACACGTGTAAATGCACTAAGTTTGATAAACGTCATTGAGAGGGATACACGAGTGTAATCACATATTGAAACTTTACTAGTTCGTCCTAGCAGATTCATGTTATTTTGGTATTAGGACAAGTTAGACTCAATACAGCATTCTAACGTAATTCCTTTATTATTTACTAAATGTACTAAATGTAGAAGAGGGGAAAACAGCAAAACAGGCGAGATGCTGCAGCACTCCGGGCACTTCTCTCATGTACTGCGCGCATGCACAAATAAAGGGGCGAAATCAGAGGGAGGGAGGGTGGGACCACCAGTGTTTTGGGAGACGCTGCGATTCAAACTCCGGACAGCAGCTTTAAGTTTGACAAATATGAAACACCAGAAGGTCTATCCATGGGTTAGAGAATGTTGTTAGTACACAGCAATTTCTAGGTGAAATGTTCAGGTGTTGTGTTGTGCTTATTTTGCTTTCAATGCGTCTTTTAGCATCCAAAAAAACACCATATGGACAAGGTAACATGGAAAAAAAATTATTAGACTAGAAAAGAAGACTAAGGAACCACTCATATTGTAAACATGTGTCGACTGAACTTAATTTCTTATAACTTAAGATAGCAATTGTAATTTAATTTCAAATGATTACTAAATCTACATTTACAACATGCTTCATTTGGGTGTAACTAATTATAAACAGCAAATGAAAGTTGAAGTGAAGATGTTTTACTGCAAAGATTGACAATAGATTATATATAAATAAAATGATCTTTTATATACAGTCTGTGGGTTTTACAAATACTAGCCTATACGTCACATTGGAGGAATGGCTTGAAGAAGCAGAAATAAATAAATCCAATAAAACTGCTTTAGTTGCATGTGATTACCAGCAAATGAAAACTTACAAGACCACATATTTCTTAAACAAAATAAACAGGCAGGAATTTCACATTATGACAAACTTCATTTGGTGGAATGAGGGTTATGTGAAACTGGTGGTGTCAGAAAAAAAAGAGAGTTTAGGCGATATAACTTAAACACAGAGCACCTGTCCATTAAGAAAACAATAGAAGTTCATAACCTAAAACCCACAAATATGTAGACAGAGAGTCAACAAAGAAAATACTCTACTGTCGCCTCAGTTTTAGATTTAAAACCTGAATATTTAAATTAACTATCTGAATGTACAGATTAATAAACAAACAGAATACGATTTGGACAGACATCATGAAAGATAAAAAACATAAATTCCTTACGAGAAGCTGTTCATTATGTGTTGCAGTCACACTCCCGTCCAGCAGGTGGCGGTAAATCTTCTGTATGAGCGCAGGAAGCAGCGGTCAGAGGTGAGAGTTGACGCCAGTGAAAACATGGTTGAACACGGGGATATCCGCGTGGTTCACCGAGGTGGCAGTAAAATAGACTTCAGACAGCCTGTCATCACAAATGATTCAAGGTTAGTACGTGCGTTCAGTCCGAAAACATTTACTTTAAGTTGGGAGAGATTCTCATTGTTTATGCAGTTTTTATTGACCAGAGAGCTAAAGCTAATGCTAGCCGTTAGCTTAAGCAATATAAACTGTTAGCTAGCTGTTGATATTTCTCCTGCTGTTTACGAAATAATGTCACCAGTTTCTTTTGATTCTGCGATACTCTCTTTTCTGTGACCAAATATACATAATTACAGACGAATACATGACGGTCTTTTGGTATTTAAACGTGTAAATCCTTTACAAAATACACGGCTTATGCCAGAGGTGGTGTTACAATCTTGAAAAACTGATGCTAACCCAAATCCTGCAGGCTTTAGATTTAACCTGATAGTCTCTAGCTTTATTATTAAAAGCGACACTGCGTTATTGTTTTGAGTTCTGAAGTCTGATGGACTATAGGTAAGAACCGTTTCTCGGCCTGTTTGTCCTGCATTTTAAGGACCTGAGTCTCCTCCCTGATGGCAGCAGGCTGAATAGCTGCTGGCCAGGGTGCTTTCTGTCCAGACCTTTTATTCTTTGCTGATGCAGCGGGAGTATGCATAAAATGTAGAAAACTTGGGTTTTTGATCAGACAATGTCATCTAATTTCAGACGGGTTTAAAGCATGAGTGAAATGTTAGATAGAGCTGGGGCTCTTTATAAAACTTTCAGGCTCTCGCTTCAGACGGTTAGGGCTAATGATGCCTCTGGTTTATGTTGCTGTAGGTTCCTGCTGTGCACCTCAGGAGACTGTGTGAAGGTTTTCAGCACCTCCACAGAGGAGTGTATCCACGACCTGCAGGGACACACTGACCTGGTGACAGGTGTGCTGCTCAGACCCTCCAACCATCTGCAGGTACTGTGTTTTTCTGTATTTATTCAGAAAATTAATGCAACATGCTGTAAAAAGGACTTTTCAGGCTGTTGAAGTACAACCACAGAATTAGTTAACTTAAAGATTGAACCTTTTCCTAATCATTGCCCAAAACCTATATACAGTTTCCAGTATCCTACACTTACACGTGTGTTACGATCCACCAAGAGTGTCTACAGACCGAAGTGGTCTGTGGTACCCACCAACCCAACCACACATACCTACAGACCAAAACACATCAAAGTACGAACAAATGATCACACACTGAGAGGCACCAGGGTGGACTGGTCACAAATACCAGCTGCCCCAACTAACAGCATAGTTGCAGGTATACAGCCTGCAGGTGTGGCAGTGGCCGTGTCTGGTTGGTCAGAGGTGGAGGGGAGCTGGAGGGTGGCCCAATCAGGAAGGTCGGGAGGCAGGGAGAACAGGGCTGCAGTGTAGGTCGTCAACTCCGGAGTCGTCAGTGGGAATGGCTGGCAGCTGGTGTGCTGCAGAGACTCAAACAGCCGCTGCTGAATCCACACATGCAATCTCCCTAGAAAAAGGCCCAACAGAAAACCACCCAAAACCAGACAGCACATCAATACTGGCCATAACAGCGTGATGAAAAACTTAACATGTAATTGTAACTAGTAACTACTAACTAACAAATTGCAGGGATTCCTCTGTGCCTAAATTCAACTTAGCAGCACTCATACTGTAAATTTGAGGTGATTTGATGATGTTTTGGGAAAATTTAAGTCCCTCAAATTTTAAGTTTTATTAAATACAGCCCAATATTTATTGTCAATGTACGCCGTTTCATTTAATGTTTTTCCTACCAGTTCACTATATGCACATAGAAAGAAAGCACTTTTTTATTGTTATCATTATTATTATTATTATTATTTTTATATCCCTTATTAATCCCACGAGGGGAAATTCTGATTTTTTTCGCATATCCCCCCATCTGGGGGGGTCAGAGCGCAGGGTCAGCCACGGTACAGCGCCCCTGGAGCACACACATTCACACACTGATGGCGGGAGCTGCCATGCAAGGCGCTAACCACGCCCCATCAGGTTAGGTGTCTTGCTCAGGGACACCTTGACATGATCGAACCGCAACCCTCCGGTTGCGAGACGGCCACTCTACCCACTGAGCTATGCCGCCCCATAGTGATGAGTAACAGTGTTGTAATAGATGAGAGAAAACATTTCAGTTGTAAGTTCTGAGTATTAGAAGTAAAATAGCTTTAAGATAATTTTGTTGGGATATGCTACATATTTCTAGTTGTCACATATTTCTTTTCGTGTGGTACTCTTACTGTGTTGCAGGTCTACTCCTGCTCAATAGATGGCACTGTCAGACTTTGGGACTTCACAGACGGCATTCTCATCAAGGTGAGAGCTGATTCCTGCTGTTTGTCTTCAGTCTTTGCAGTTATTGTTTATCATCCCACTCCAGCTTCCACATACTTGCCTTGTCCACTTTACCTCAGTTTGTATGTTCCATGGAGAGTTTTCCATATTAACACTTACCACTTAGCCTGATCTGGAAGTGGATGATGAGAGCTAGTCTGCAAACAGGTTGATTTTTCTACTATCAGCTGTGTATGGCCGGATAATGGAGGAAATTTACATGTTATACATCTTTCAACTTCATAAACAATGTTTTAGGAACATACACCAAACTATCACCATGCTTTCCTGTTGCTGTCTTTAAATGGGAAGTTTACAACCTAGTGTGTGGAGTAATTTATACTGTGTTTACTATTTACTACTATCTAATATTGTAAAATACCTACATTGTGTCTGTTAATTTAACAGAACTGCACTTGTGTCACAGTTCACCTGTATTATTTAATTTGGAGATCCATGCACAGTTTTGTGTGTGACATGCGCGTAAAGAACAAGATGAATGCATTTTGGGTACAAATTCCCAATCCTCCTTCTTGGTAGAATTGCTTGCGAAGCACTTATTGCCACAAGATGTGATGACGATGATGTGTCCGCGAAAAGCTAGTCTTGAATTTCCTTGAGATTTAATCATATATTCAACCTCCATATAGCTCTGTGTCCATCTCCACACCCATTACACTTGTTCATGAAATTTGCCATTACATAACTAAACAATAGTAATAATGTCTATGGAATGAAAATGTATGCCTGGTTTGTCACCTACTGCACATGAAAACTTCACTAAATAAAACAATGACGTTTATTTTAGTTAAGCACGATCCATCTATTTCTCCAGATTACAAAGTCATAGTTTCCTGCCATCAAAGGATAGTCTCTCCTATACAATTATGAAAAGATGTATCTACTGTCTGCATTTTACATGTAGAAACTAGATCATATTACAAAATGTTTATTCCTTCCTATAAAGACTAATTTGAGAACTCTGCAAGCATTGTCAAATAATTGACGATCTTGATAGCGTAGACTGTTTTTGGAGGGGAAAAAAAGAAGATATGACGAGCAGTTTTAATGGCCAAGATGACAAGCTGGTAGTGAGGCTCGTAAAATCACTCTACAAATAGCTCATAGGGTTCAGAGAGAGCCCGTGTTGTGTTTTCTCAGATGTGTGTGTGACAGCTCGATCTCTTCCAGACTTATGTCATCGGATGTCCTATTTACTCCATCTACGCATCTGCAAACCATGAAGGAGTCATCTTTATCGTTGTCCCCATGCTTAGTGACAAAAGATCTGGTAGGTGTGACATCTGATCTCACAGTTTTCACTGGTTTTATGCCTAAGCTTTAGATACACTGTGGTCTTCAGTAAAACAAATGTAATGTGGATATTTTTATGTGTTTAGTCTGAACCCAAAACCAGGATAACTGGCATGCTCGATGTCTTCAGAAAACTTTCCACCACTACTTCCTGTAGCTTATTATTCAAATGGTTTTGCATTGGTTTTCTGGATTTTTGTTGAAATAAGTGATAAAATTAGAATAAATGTCACTGACATATCCAGACTGAGACCATTAGATGTGTTCATGCTGGTGTTAAATGTTTATGTGACATTTTGGGAAGTAATTTTAATGAGACATTCATGGTGAAATTAAGTACTGTCCATCTGTTGATTTGAGCCTGTTTATTGTTGTGCCTCCAAGACAGAAGTGTAGTTTTGATACTGCAACTAGCAGTCTCTATATACACACAATGTCAGTACACAAACTGGGTTAGAGGTCTCTGAGTATGAATGTGCAACAGGCTGAGTTTGTGTGTGCATGTGTATGTGCAGAGTTGTTCCAGCTGGTTGCGGTGCATCTGCCTCAGAGTGGAGATCAGCTGGTGGAGTCCCGAGAACTTTCTGCTGTGCTCAGCAGTGTCAGCTCCAACCCTGCAGACATCGCCTTCGGTAGAGGGGTATGCAGACCGCCAAATGTCCACGAGACAATATTTTCTGCTGAGTGCTGCCTATAGCTTTAGTTCCTAATGCAACTGTGGGAAAAGGGAACATGAATTGAGTGACTGTACCTTATTCAATGAATACACTATATGACAGATATAAGCTTTTGATGACTATAGTGCCATTGGTTTGGTAAATGCTGCTCTTCAGATTGGCACCAGCATTTTTCCTGTGTTGATCTTAACTCACTGTCATTGTCTTCACAGGGGGAATATATTGCTTCAGCTAAAGGTTTCCAGTTGAAAGTCTTCTTCTTCAAGAAGCAGAAGTCATATGAGTAAGCCAGTTTTTCACTTACGAAGTGTGCAGATGGAACTTAAAGATGGTATCAACAATTGTTGTTCAGATAGTTAGTGTGTCCCAGGTTTACCGTTACTGTTGCTCACATTTTCAGTCTCCTATTAACTGTCCTCCTCACCTTCTTCTGTGCACAAGCTTTAATATACACTGGACACACTGAAATAGTGTTGTGTGAATCAGTTTCTTTGTTTGTTTACAATTTACAGACTTTATCCAATCACCAGAATGTTTTCAGTGCGCACACAATTTGACCAAAAGTGATGTGGATTACACTTGTTGACTCGACCTTTCAGATTGTACATTTATTTTAGACTTCAAACCAAGACTCTTCATTGCTTTCAGTTTTAAATCTAAAGAAAACATAACTTGTTTTGTAACATTTGTGCCTATTTGGCCACAGAGTAAGAGAGCAGTTGTACCCTAAAATCCCTAATTTTCCACATTTTCACAAAAACGAAAATTAGGGATGGCTCGATACCACTTTTTCACATCCGATACCGATATCGATACTGCAGCCTTGAGGATCGGGCAATACCGATCCGATACCGATATGATTCTTTTTGTCATTCTAAAAGTTGTTAATAATACATGGATGTAATTTGCTTGATACTGACATCTAAAAACACCACGTTCATTGTACAGCACCTGTTCTGGTCCCCTAAAGAAAGAAGGAAAACATGTGACAACAAGTTATGTGTAACTGCTGTGGCTTTATTACAACTTAAAGCTCATATCGCTTTTAACAGCGTTTGTAAACACAACAGACCCAGCTGCACCATTCAAATGTTTGAAATAAAACTGCAACTTGGTGCACATATTTAAATTAAACTAAATAATCCCAGTGTATAAACAGAAAAGTCACATTACACCTCAATGGCATTGCAAGACTCCAATAATAATTATATGAATTAACATAAAATAATAGCATCTCCACTAGAACAATGTAGATAGTATTCAGTAAGTTGCACATGGCTTCTCAAGACACACAATCAAAACAATAAAAATCTAGGCTATACACCTGATTTGCTGCACCAAAACAAAAACAGAAAAACAAGGGTAAACAGTGCAATCTAGTGTCTTTCTTCTTTTGCATACAGCCACTGATGTTGTACTGTATGTAAAATACAGTGAACAATTATATTATTATTTATTGACACGTGTACAACACTAATGGAATATAAATAATATCTGGCGATTAAACCTTGTCCTAACGTTCTCATGCGAGTGAAGCTGAGAGCAGCGTAGGATCTCCCCTGATGCCATTTAGACACCGGTGGGATGGACAGGAGGAGAGACCTGTCACCTAATCATATTTAACACGAAAACATGTCCTCAGTTCACTACTTAATCACATTTAACCCGAAAAACAGTAGAAAACAACAACAAAAAAAAGTAAACGTACAACAGAAAAGCCATCAGGTGGCCACAGAGTGAAACGTAAGGCGCACACGTTCACGCGAAAATACTACAACAATCCACATTTTCCACCACACAAGGTGGTTGGTCATCCAGAAAAATGAACTCGACAATTTCCTCTGTTATATGTTGGCGTTGGAGCGAGTTTTGTACTCTTCTGTAGTGCTTCCTGCAACGATGGTTGCCGCGGGTCACTTTCTGTTTTGCACTCGCCTGTAAAAAGTCTCCGTACTGCTTTCCATGACGCTTCTGCAGGTGCTTTATTAAGTTCGTTGTGTTAAAATGTCCTGCTTTGCTGCCACCCCTTGAGACACTCATTTTGCAAACGTTGCACTCAGCTATTTTACTTTTCTCCTCCGTTCGCATATAGTAATTCCACACGGCAGACATGACCAGCTCTGCAGCCTGCTTCTGTTCACTCTCTCCTCACGTGACGAAAACACGGGCACATGGCAACCATGGCAACAGCTCGTCTGTGTTACGGCATGTCGTGAAAAATGAAGATGAGGATATGAGATAGATTGGGCTTATGGATCGGATCGAACGAGTTGTAATATAAAACTCCGATGCTTGATCCCGTCATTTTGGCCTGGATCGAACTCGATATCGATCCAGCGGATCGGATCGAACCATCCCTAACGAAAATGTTCAATAACCCCAAACATCTGTCCCTGTGTGGGTTGTTAGGTTTTCCCTTAAAGAGGACAACAAGAAGGGAGGCCTGAATACGTTCACGTGCGTAGCCTGTCACCCGAAAGATGACTGCATTGCCACGGGGCATGCGGATGGCAAGATTCGCCTGTGGTGAGTGACCTTTGAGCGTACACTCTCACACACAGCATGGTGATAGTTTTGTACAGTTGTTTAGTCTGCTGCTCACTTGTTTTGAATGTCTTGTTCTGATAAGTGCAGCAGTGAACTCCACTCCCCTAGCATGATGTGAAAGAAACTTACCGTTTTATTACTTCATGGCCCAGTTTAATGTTGTTCTTTTAGGCTATTTGATATGATTTTACCTGGGATTATTTTTGTTTTAATATCTCTAACAATACATTCCTGTTTCTCTAACATTGTTGTCTATCCACTCAGGAGAAACTTTAACCATAAGAAGGAGTACACATATTCCACCCTGCACTGGCACCACAACGCTGTGAGCTCACTGTGCTTCACTCCAGAAGGTATTTGTGTATTAATTACATGTATTCATTTTTCCTAATAGTTTAGTACTAGCTTGAAATCAAATCTGTTTCCCACAGTGTGCTGAATGTTTTCTCACTTTGTCAAGACTAGTTTTTATTGGTCGTTCACCAGAACAAAGACTAAAAGCATCCCTGCCTCTGTATCTCCATCTGTTTTTGTTTCTTCAGGCACCAACCTGCTGAGTGGAGGTGTGGAGTCGGTGCTGGTCCAGTGGCGTTACAACCAAGAGAGTCAGCGGGACTTCCTGCCCCGCTTGGGTGCTGCCATCACACACATTGCTGTCTCACCTGATGGAGCGCTGTTCTGTACCTCACACAGTGACAACAGTAAGAAGCTGTAAACTGTATCACACACAATGATTCTAGTTATGGTAATAGTGTAAACAGCTGTGTATATAATCTTTTTTGGAGCCAGAATGTAGAATGTATGTCATTTTGTTGAAAGGAGCTCACTTGTCATTGAGTGACAGAGCTAACATTTATTGCGGTAATGACTGAAGCTGTGACATGTGTATGTAGGTTTTCTTTAGTCATTTCTTGGTAATGGAAGACTGCAATAACTGACCTCTGTGTCTTCTCCTTTAGAGATCACAATCATCCAGAGCTGTGTTAAAGTGTCAGCTGTCATTCAGGGCCTGGTCAAAGGTGAGTACAGACTGTAGGTGGCAACAGCACATACAGTGATCATAAACAAGCTGTATGGGTGCATAAATAACATAGATTACAGTTGTAGGAGAACAATCGTCCTTACAAGAGTGAAGGATCGTGACCAACCAGTGCTTTCAGCCTCATTTATAAACCAGTCACCTCAGTTGTAATATTGCTGATGTGAAGCTGTAGAAAATAAAAAATATTTTGGTTGCAATGAAGTAAATTTGAATTTCCATCGTCACAGTGCTGTGTTTAATCACCAGAACAAAAGAAAGTAATGAAACAACCCCCTGGTGGTTCCTTTTATGCCAGATATAACTCAGTCAATCAAGTGCCATGCCACTCAGCGTAGGCGGTCATTTCTCTCCGTCTGATCTGATCTTTTGCTTTCTGAATTGAGACCATTGCCCATTCCATGTGTAGTCATGATGTCAGTCCATCTATCTTTTTCATTCTCTATCTGCCTCGGCTTCTCTTTCCATCATTTTTTCCAGTTGTTATGATATATTCCAGGGTCTCTTTCCTTATGATGTGTCCAAAAAATGTTGCTTGCTGTTTCCTGCTTTTGTTCAATAGCATATAATTTGTGTTTAGTCATTTTAAAACATCTTCATTGCTTTTTCTGGCTGTATAATATGTACATCTGTAAAACCACATCTCTGCTGCAGTGATTTTGTTTGACATTTTTTATTTATGTTCCAAGATTCACATTTGTACATCAGAGCTGGTAGGATGTAACAACTCAGAGTCCTTATACAGATGCTAACTGCTGTTTTCTTCTAATTGCTATTTTAGATTTAGCTGCTGTATCAAAAAATCGCCATGTACGAAGCGTGACAAATTCACTCAGACAGAAAGGACTTACCACTGTTAACTTTATTGTATTGTCAGAATGACCTCTTTAGCAAGTCTTTTATGCCATACTTAGAAAAAATACGTTGTTTTGTGTTACGTCTTGTAGTTTTATTGTCTCAGCAGATTGACCCAGGAGAAAAGAATGTAAAATTTGTAGGTGTATAATTTATTCTTACTTGGATGACAAACAGAAGAAGGTTGAACCTGTTGAATTATCTGCTTGTGTTCTCTTTCTGTCGGGGTGCAGGAGAAAATGTCCAGACAGACTTGATTGTGGACCCACGCAGCAAAGCTTTGGTGCTGAATGGGAAACCAGGACACCTACAGTTCTACTCCCTTCAACGAGACAAACTGCTTTACAATGTAAGTACTCTGCTTTTGAAGCTGAGCTGAAAGGTGTCACACATAATGTCCCATTTATTGACATATGCTTTTCTTACCCCTGAGTTCAACCCTGTCTAAAGAATGAGCCAGCTTGATAGATAAGCTCTGATTTGTCACCTTTGTGTTCCCCACAGCTGGACATAGTGCAGCAGGAGTACATTCATGAACTGGGCCTGGAGCAGTTTGAGGTTGTCAAAGCAGCATTCGATGCCTCCGGCACCTGGCTAGCAACCGTAGAAGAACGAAAGCAAAAATCTGCTGAGCTAGAGGTTAACTTGAAACTGTGGGCATTTGATGAACAAACGCAGAGGTGCGGACATGTCAGTTATAACTGCTTTCCTCTTAGACTGTTTTTCTGTGTGTTCAAGTGAAGAGGCAGACTGGAAACATAGCCCAAGGGATGGGGATCTAACATGCAACACAGGCCCTGGTTGGAATCAGGCTTGGGTTATGTGGCATGTGCTGTAACTATTTGGCTACTCAGTCAGTCAGTCCTGTCAAGCAGGGTTTTATTTTTTTAATAGAAGGAATTAGTTATTTCTTTCTTTGTCTCTAACCGAAATTGTGTTACATGCAGTTTTGTGCTGAACACGACCATCTCAGCGCCCCACGAGGCCAGGATTACAGCCATGTGCTTTCGCCAAGCCACTGACAGCCAGACCACCATGCTGGTCTCCACCAGCAAGGACGGACATTTCAAAGCCTGGCAGCTGGCCACACCAGCCCACACAGAGGGTGAGTAGCTCAGCGTCTGATGTTGTAGTCAACCAAGAGGCTGAGCAGTGAAAGTCTGATGATACTGTGTTCTTTTGTTGTGGCCTTCTGTATCCACCTGTGGCCAATTTCCTGTTCAAGAATTATATGTTGTCCTGTAAATGCATAGATGTGTGAGCTCCCTTCATTATAGCTGTAACTGTTTTTACTCTATGAACCCCATGCAGTTTCCAGGTGTTTTTGCTGCTGTCACATAAAGTTCTGCTAACTTATGAAACGTAATGTACTTTGCCCAGTATAACAAAGTAATGCCATAAATCATAAAAAGAAATGAAACTAGTATTTCTTAGATTATTTATTTTCCAAGTGCCCACAGCTGTTACCATTACTGGAAAAAGTGGTGGCTCTACATACTAGAGGTAATTTATTACTTGTGTTTTTTTCCATGCTCCTCTGCTTTCTATAAGCACAGTCTGCAGTTCAGCCCAGTTCATCTGAAAAGTCCCTAAATATTTGTTGTGTCATTGTCGGTCACAGTTGAGTGAATCATGGATTTTTGGTTGTCCCAAAGAGCATAACATGTTTTGGCTTTTATCGAATTTGGTTTGTGCAAATGGTTACCTTTTCAGATGTGAAAAATGAAGTGATTTTGATGGCATGTAACAATATTTAGCTTAGGTTAGTTGCACTTTTCCTGCAGAGCAGTGCATGAGGCATTAGTTCAAGTAATTCAACTATTCTTTCAGTGTTTTCCATTTTCTTGCTTTGATAAATTATCTAATTTTGGGCGATTTTATTAATTTGTTTCTTTCTTTCTTATTTCGAACATTGCATGCCTTTCAAACCCATTCGTGGATCTTGGGGTTAAGCAAGTTAAAACAAATGTTTCAGCAAGGAACTGTAATATAGCTTTAGTTCTTTTTATTATATGTAGCCATTAGACAAAACAAACTAAATGACTTTTTGGCATTTGAGAATGTATCATATTTTCATTTAGAATTTCTCCTAGAACATATTTATTGCATATCATAATGTTATGTAATTATTGCAATGTGTGATTTTACACATTTGCAGTCCAAGGAAACATTAATAAGAAGCAAGCAATTTGTTGGTGCCAAGCTTTACCCTTTTAGCTTTTCGACACATCAGACAGATGATAGGTTTTAGCCAAATCAGGCAGTATTTCTCAGTAATCCCCTTCTCCTTTTGTCTGTCTCCCACTCTCTTTCTTGTTGAATTGGTTGGCAGATGAAGGTCCCTCCTGGTCGTGTGATTTCGTCGGAACCTATCACGGCCTGGTGCCTGAATGCTGCTGTTTCTCAGCCGACAGCTCTCTGTTGGCCGTCAGCTTTCAGGAGGTGGTGACTGTGTGGAGCTCTACCTCCTGGGAGCTTCTGACTACTCTGTCCCAGCCGCCAGGAGCCATCAGGTCAGACTTGGACACAAATGCCTGCACAGTCAGTAGAGCTGATGTCGAACCACAGTACTGTTCATGCTGACCTGGTTATGTTTGCAGCATTGTTAGGTATTAGTAATGAGCACTGAATGCTTGGTCAGATGGTTTATACTGAATTTTAATTATCCATAGTTCTGCATCCAAACATCTGTAGACTTAAATGCACAGAAAAAATATATATACAAAACCAAAGAAACTGTCTAGATATACAACTAGCTATTGTAGTAACTAACTGCACAAACTTACAGACTTAATATGGAAGCATCACAGCTTCACCTTGTGGTAAAAACAATCTGCTATGGATAGAATAACTGATTATTCATATTTTGATGCTACTGTGCTGTTCTATTGTGTTTTCTCTTTTTGTAAGCAGAGGCTATACTCATAACTTTGACATCACGACTCGCATTCAGAACAAAAAAACTTATAAGTGACAGTAGTTAAAGTACACAGACTCACTATGTTTGCCTGTTTTAGAGTTTAGTTTATTGTAGCTAAGATACATCACTGATGGATCTCTTCGACCCTTTCAGGCAAAAGTCCAGAGAGTTTTTCCTCACAGCAGACAGGGCAGCTTGAGCTAAAGAAGAGCTGCCTATCAGCCAGCTAAACAGTTGGACAGGCTACAGTTTCGCAATGTTGCTGGAGTCTCAGAAATGTTGGCGGAAGTCCTCTCTGCTCCCAGTGGGGCCCTCAGGTCACTGAGGACACGAAACTACTGTTGCTAGTTTCTGTACCACTTTTCTAAAAACATGGAATCAGCTTTTAGCATATTTTCAAGAAAAACAATAACATGATGACTTGCATATTATCTTCAAATATAGGAACCAGATCAGGTGAACATTTCATTGTTGAGAAACTCTAAAGGGGAGGTAGTTAACATGACTAGAAATATCTCCTGCTCATTACTTGAAATGCACATTTATTTGTGTTGCATCTTACATAAATGTAAGCTTGTCTGGACTAACACTGTGTAACCAATGAGCTGCTCTGCTCCAATCTTACTCAGAGAGCCTTTTTAAAAGTGCTCTTTTTTGGAAAGGCTGAATTGGAATTTGTAAGTAGTACGACTTCAAAGTTGAAGGGGGGAAACGGTAAGACATTAATTGTTAGCTGTTTTGACAGCTGCCTGGTGCCACTTACATAACTACCATCTATAGATGTGGAGAACTGGGTCAGTTATTTGACCTTCACCTCACTATCTCCTAACACTTTGCATGTATCCTCAGAAATTAGTAATGTGAAGGCTGATAGAACAGATACAGAACTTCTGACAAGATTAAGCCATGCAAGTCTAAGTACACACGGCCGGTACAGTGAAACTGCGAATGGCTCATTAAATCAGTTACTGATTAAATCAGTTACTGATTTAATCAGTAACTGATTTAATCAGTTACTGATTTAATGAGCCATTTAATGGCTTAATCTTTGAGACAAGCATATGCTACTGGCAGGATAAACCAGATAGCCCAGACGGGACATTTTTTCATTGAAATGTAAGAGTTGTATGTAAGTTGATATTTAGGAGTATAAATTGTTGCCCTTCATTGATTTTTACAAATTTTCTGGGTGTTTGGTTCTTGGTGGGTGTTCAGCTCTTGTTTGCTTTTGACTATGTGAAGCCCCCAAAGCAGAAAAGTCCACAAAAGATAATCCTATGAAATATGTGTGGTGTGAGTAGATGCCTGGTTGGGGGGTTACACTTGAGATTCTTTACAGTCACAGGAAAATCAAAGGAACTTTTTTTTCCTCCATCAGGGATCTTTGTTTTGGCCGACTAAGCTGTTCTAAGTATCTGCTGGGAACCACCACCAAAAATCTGCTTTGCTGTTGGAACCTTCTCACCTGCTCCTGTAAGAAAACTTCTGTACATTTCAAATGTATATCAGCTGCTGCATTAGTATTTGGACAGTGGGACAGTTTTCGTAATTTTGCCTCTGTACACCAACACTGTGGATTTAAAATGAAGAAATCAACTTTTGAATGAAGTGTGGACTTTATAGTTTTTCTTTACCTACTGTGGTCCCTCAGTTTTACAGGCCCAGTAGTAGTTGGAAGGTTGACTGATATGCAGTCTCGTGTGTAGGTGTGACCTGTTTCTTTGCTATTTATGACAACCTAATGAGATAAGAGGTGAGGGTTTTATTCCAAATAGTAAATTTGCATTTTATGTTCATGGGAACTTGCAAGATGTGGTCCAAATAGATATCGATGAAAGTGAAGGATGCTGAAAAAGCAGAACAGACCAAAGTCTACAGTCAGTCAAGATACGTCTTCATGAGTGTTAATACAGACAGTTTCCCTCAAGATGCAAACCACTGGTGTCACTCAAGAACAGCAAAGACAGAATAGAAAAAATACTGCACAGGTCTGGAGCAAGAGTTTTCAGACAGATGAAACCTAGATGAACTTTTTGTGTATGATGAAGGAAAAGAGTCTGGAGAAGAAAAGAAAGCAGACCACATCATCTGTCCGACATGTTGGAGGAAGTGTTTCCGCATGGTAGCCAATGGAACTGGGTCACTGCTGTTTATTAACTGCTGGTTAAAGTAACAGGATCAATTCTGAAATGTATACAGCTCTACTTTCTGCCCAGATCCAGTCAGCTGCTGCAAAAGTGACAGGAAGGCCCTATTCAATACAGAGGGCTAATGACCCAAAACATAATGTGAAGGCAACTCAAGAGCTTCTGAAGTCTCAGAAATGGAATGTTCTTAAATGGCAGTCACTTGACCTCAAATACTGAGTTACTTTATACTTGCTGAAGACAAAACTGAGGGAGGACAGATCCACAAACAGCAGTTTAAAGTAGAACGTCTCAAGGGAAGAAACTCAACATTTGGTGATGTTCATGGGGCCCAGAGGTCCTGCAGTCACTGACTGCACTGGATTTGCTTCTAGGTTTTAAAAATAATCTTTATGTTTATGAATGTTAGTTTGTCTAATTACTGTTGAGCCTGTGAAAATGGAGAAACTATGTAAAAGTGTTTGTAATTCCTAAATTGTGAATAAACGTTTTTTGTCGAAGCGCTTCATTCAAGTTGAACAAGTACACTTAAGTCACTAAGTGATTGCATCATTTCTAATCCTCTGTGATGTACAGAAGCAAAATTAGAATTAGTTACTGTCCAAATAATCAGCTGAAGTTGCATTTCAAGAAGTTCCTACGTATAACATTAGTTTTCTCTTGTCCTCTCTCGTCTCCTGTGCTGTCTGGCAGTGGAGTGGAGCACCTCCATGGACATCAGCCTGCTGCTAGCTGACCCCCTCTCTGAGAACATGGCAGCCTTCTGCTGTCAAGCTGGATGCACCGACTGTAAGCTTTAAACTGGGTGCCCAAATCTTTATTCACAATCTCACCTAAAACCACAATTTAAAAATTTTAAATCAGTTTGTTAAAGTATGACCTGACTGGCCTGTCAGAAACTCATCCAGTGCTAAAGGTCAGACTTGTGATAGAAAACTAGGTTACTGTGACTCTGTACATTGTTTTTGCTGCAGTGTGTTACTGGTGGCCTCATAAATGCATGGCTGTAACTATAAGACACACCAACAGTCATGCTCATGGCTCAGCTTCAGCACTAAATTGAGCTAAATGGTCACATCAACATGCAAACGAATGTGCTCACAGTAAGTAAGTAGGTTCTACATATAGCGTCATTCTTTAATGTTTTAGCATGCTGAAAGTTGCTAATTTGCAAAGATGGAAATGTCATTAGCTATAAGGGTCATGAATCAAACTATTGGGGAAAAAAATAATTTTTTGACCTGATGGTGAATCTAGATGAAACATCAAGCAGTCGCCAAAGCTGTTCAAGTTTATTCTGCAGGATAAGACATTACTGACAAGACTGAGGTTGTGGACTACCACTGCTATCCATAGAACTAAAAATACTACTGTTTGTACCAAGTACTGACCACCTTCAAACTGCTTTTTGCGCTGCTTGTTGACAAAATTGGTCAAAGTTGTTCTGTATAAATTATCAGTAAACAGAAACAAGCTGCTTGCAGTGGATTAAATGTAGCATGATTACACTTGTTAAATTGTGACCTTTTTTTGTTTTCTGTTACTATGCCAGAACTCATTTTTGTGTGTCTAATAGTGATTTTTTGCTGATTTTCTATCCTCTCTGCTTTCAGTGTTTGTGTTCAAGCCCAGTGAGCCTCGGCCCCTGTTTTCCCATAAGGCCGTGTGCTCAGGCACCGTAACTCGTGCTGTCTTTGCCCCGAGAGAGAAGATGCTGGATAGCTGTGAAGAGAACGGCCAATGGCTCAACCGCTCTCAGCTTCACTTTCTTACACAGTACATGGTAAACAAAAAACTCCCTTAGTTAAATATATCTTATGTTTCATTAAGATCAAAGAACAGTACAATTCTTAGTAAGATGTCGGGTCATTATCTGCCACCAGAACAGCTTCAGTGTACCTATGCATTGATTCCACAAGTCTGTGAAAGCCTTCTGGAGAGATGAACTAAATTCCTCCCAAATAGAGCAACCAGAGCACCTCACTGTGGGTGTCAAGCATTCATGCTTGTACTGTACCATACCACTTTTCTGCATCACTGTAGACCAGTACACCATTTCAGACCCTAGTTTCTGATGGTTTTCCCTTGGATCACAATGCAAATGTCACTTTTAATCCCTGTTTCTATGAAACACCAGACAGCTGAGTAGTCTATGGGACTAAAGCTCCTGCCATCTGTGCCCCAACAGTGAGCCCTCGTTCAACATCACTTACTTGTGATCTAGTCGAAAGGAAGTTCCCTGGAAATTGTTTTCCCCTCTAAAATGTTAAGTATTTATGCAGAGAAAGACATCCAGTGGGAATTTGAGAGGGTGATCTGCATTTAGGATGTCTTCTTGAATATTTTGTTAAGGTCATGGATGTATTAAGACAGTTGGCACAGTGTTGACACTAAGCCTTCCTGTTAATTTTCCCAGTGGACACTCTGGGTTTTGGAATGCAAAAAAATCCCTGCCACCAAACAAACCATTTTCTCCATAGATCGATATTATCAAAGAGATGGATGAAATTTTCCCACAAGGTTGGGTTTAACTAATGTGAATATTTAATCCATGAAGGATTCACGTTGTAAAGCCCAAAACCTTCTGTAAAGTCAGAGTGTCAAATGGGAACAATGCAACGCAGAAGCAAATGTGGAAGCTAGAAAAGCTTTTGGGCTCATGCACCAGGCATTTGTCAAAGTCAGTAGCCACCATCTTTGACTCTCATATCTGAGTCTCCTCAAAACAACAATTGTCATAATTTTTTGTTCACTTTTTGAAACATCAACTGACTGTTTTTCTCAAATCTTCCAAGGGACTGCCGTGAAAAAGCAAGTAACAGAACCTGAAAGAAACCTTGAGGTCCTTGGAATATTTACAGACAATAAGTTCCAGGGGCTTTCTGTGGAAACATGTCAATTTTTAAAATATATTTATAGTTATTTTTGTTCAGATTTTGTCTTTTACATATTCTATTAGATCACTGTGCTCCAGCAATTTAAGAAATGCAGTGAGTGGTCTGAACAACGCGCTACACTTCGAGGTTTTTATATTGTGCCATGTTTGTTACTGATTGGCCAAGGGATAATGACTGTGTAATTTCTTAAGAGATAAGATATTTGTTGTTTTTTGCCCCTTGTTGTAGATGACCTCTAAGCTAGCTACTCAATGAAATCATTTGTCTGCAGGGAAGTGATAAAACCAAAGTTTGAGTTTCAGTCCCGTGTTTTCTCAAAAAATCCTTGATAAACCTTGGACTGCTGTTGTGATAGAATATATAGGGCTGCTACTGAATACTTTGGCACATGCTCTGTGTGTTTGTGCTGTTGCTGATGTGGACTTTCCTCTGCAGGACCTCATGACATTCACCACCAAAGCAGAGGATGACAGGCTCATGGCTTCCAGCAAACAGGTGAGGTTCACTAGTCCATCAAACACTTCTCGCCATGAGAGGGTTGCAGACAATTGGGCTGCTGCTTAAATCCTCAGAATCTTTCATACCAAGCATGCTAACAGGGATATTTCAAGCTCTGGAGCCACTGGAGCTGATATGGGATAGCTAACAGTGAAGGACAACATATCAGAACTAACAAAATGAAAGCTGTTAGCTGTGTTCAGTTGTTGCTTCATATGTTTTCTTCTTGAAAGAATTTATAGAAACCAGTCTATTATTTCTGTCTGAGGTGGTACTATACCTGTCCAAAAAACAAATCTTCTGTAGATTCATGAAGCTTTTCAAATATCCAAATATGTGTTTGTCTCTCCCTCATCTTCACAATCAATATCTGTTGAAGATTTACCTCTGGCTTATCTCTATTGATATTTTTTCATATATATATATATATACATGATTTTTTTTTCCCCTCTCCAAGCTTGTGATTGATGACAGTGTAGCCATGACACCATTCTACTTGTTGCTGGGGAAACACCGGCATCAGCAACAGCAAAATGAAGATCCAGTGAGCAGCCTGTCAGCTGAGAGAACAGCTTTACCACAGAGCTCTGTGGCTATCAAAGAGGTCGGTAGTTTGCCATGCATGGATCATTTCTACTTGTACATAAGCATCAGCATTAAAAATTTTCAACTAAAAGACATTAGTAGTCTTTGACCAATCGTTTTGATGTGATTTGTCTTCTAACAGCTTCTGCAGACTCCAGCCCACGTCCTTCCCTCTACTTCGTTCCTCTGCTCCATGTTTGTGCAGTCTCTGCTCATCTCTGTCACAGACCCCAGGTCAGTGGTCTACCAGTCTGAAAGCCTTTTTTTAAACCTTCAGAAATTCTTCAGAATTTCTGAATCAATGTTCAACTAGTGATGACTGCAATAGCAGTAAAACAAAAAAAAAACATGAACAGACACAATGTTTCAGATCATCAAACAGATATTTAATGGAAGACAAAGGCATCCCAAGAAACCACAAAATGCAGATTTTAGATGACGATTTTATTTTTTGACGAAATAATGCTGTGTAACCCATCTTGCACTACGTGAAAAAGTAATTACCCCCTTAGCTAACAATCTGCCAAATGACCAAATTCATTTGTTAGTTGGATTCAATTTCACCAGCCACATTCCTATCAGATTACTGCCAGGCTTGTTAAATCTAAACATCATTAAATAGATCCTGCCTGGGATTGTGAAGTCGCTAAAGGTCTCAAAAAGCAGCACATGATGCCACATTCTGAAGAGATTCAAGAACAGATGTGAAACAAAGTCATTGACATTTATCAGTCTGTAAAAGGTTACAAAGCCATTGCTAAGACTGAAGAGAACCACAGCGAGAGACCTCATCCACAAATGGAGAAAACATGGAACAGTGGCAACCAACATTTCTACAAGAGAGCAGCATCTCTTCCAGGAGAACCCAGACAAACATCAAACGATCTGCAGACCGCACTTGCCTCAGTTAAGGTCCATCTACATGATTCTACAATAAAGAAGACACTGGGAGAAAATGGCACCCACTGGAGAGCTGCAAGATGCAAACCACTACTGACCAAAAAGAACATAGAAGTTGGCCTGACATTGGCAAAAAATGTCTTGATGAGCCCCAGGACATCTGGGATAACATTTTAAGGACTGATGAGTCAAAGGTGGAACTTTCTGGAAGACATGGGTCTGCTACTTCTGATGTAAAGTTAATACTGCATTCAACAAGAAGAGCATGATACCAACAGTGAAACATGGTGATGGTAGTAGGATGGTTGGTGCTGCTTTACTTCTACAAGACCTGGGTGACTTGTCATCATTGATAGAGCCATGAATTCTGCTCTGTATCAGAAAAACCTCCTGAAGAATATCCATCATCAGTTCATGACCTAAAGCTCAACACTAATGGTTTATGCAGCAAGACAATGAGGCAAAACACACAAGCAAGTAAACCTGTGAGTGACTCAAAAAGAAATAAATTAAGGTTTTGGAGTGGCCAAGTCAAAGTCCAAAAACGTAACCCTAACCTGAATGAAAACTATTTTGCAGAGAATAATGGGCCAGAATTCCTCCATAATGATGTAAAAGACTAATCAGAAGATATCACAAATGTTTAACTGCAGTTGTTGCTGCCAAGGAACCAGTCAGATATTAGGTTTTGGGGGTAAAATGCTTTTTCACAGTGGTGATATATCAGTAAATCTTTAATAAATTATCATTTAAACTGTGTTTTGTGGGTTGTCTCTGTCTAATATTCAATCTGTATAAATATTAGTGTGATGATCTGGAACATTTAAGTGTCAAAAATATACAAAAATGGAAGATTTCTACAGGGGGGCAAATACTTTTTGATGGCACTGTATAAAATCTATATGTATGACACCTCAGCAACTTCATCACTGCAGGCCTGATACTGTTAGCATGATCTGACTATAAAACACTGGAGGAACTGAGGCACTGCATGATTCAGCAGCTTGAGATCCCGGCTAAACCAGTGCACATAGGAACATGTGGGCTTTGTTGTATGTCTGAAAATATACAGAGTCATTGACCTTTTTTTCCTCCCATTTGTGTTCTAATGGTCTCAGGGAAAACAACAAAAAGGCAGAGGAGGAAGTGGAAAGTGAGAAAGAGGAAGAGGATTCAGAGGAGGAAATGGAATCGGGGATCGTGAGGCCGGACCAGGCGGCAGTGAGTGTCCAGGCAGCAGAATCTGCTGCCCCCACCCCCACCCTAACGAAAGCCCAGGTTAGAGAGCTGAGGAGGCTGAAGAAACTTGACCACAGCTGGCTAGCAGGCCTCCTGGACTCCTGAACACGACCATGTGCAGCAACAGACTCTCACACAGACAGTCCCTATAGAGGGTTTTCACCAGCCACTGGGAAGTTTTCTTTATGTTATTGCTTTATGAATTATCACAAAGTGGATTGCTTCTGGAAAGAAAAACACAGTGCCCAGGCTGTGTGTAAAGACAAGATAAATATTTGATTGTATAAGTATCTGCTGCTTTGGCAGCTGTTGGTCATTGTGGACATATCTGTTGGTTTTACCCTCCTGAAGGATAGAAGTTTCTGCTACGTTTCTTGTGTTTAAAACTGCTGGTTCTCTGTTGTAGAGAAATTGTGTTACAGAAGCAGTTTTTTTGGGGGGGGCTAAATTCTGGGCTGTGTTAGGGTATGAGGACTCAACTACACCAGAATATGACCCTTTCTAAGTCTTTTGTTGCATTTCATTGATCACAAGTGATCACATGCAAACATGAGCTCTGTTGCAAATTTAACCACAGAAGTTTTAGTCTTTGTGAGATATGACCTTGCCACTCTTTACAATCCGTGCATTTGCAGTCTCTCATATTGGTTTTGTCAAATGGGAGCCTTCTGCGTGCTGTAGTGTTCCCTACAGTTCTTGGGAAATGCAGTATTTTATTTTTTTTGGCATAGTTTGACCATACTTACCTTTCAGCATATTGTATCTCAAGTGATTTAAGAGGAAACTAGACTTCTGCACCACCTCTGGACTGCGTTTTTAGGCTTTGGAAATCTGGCTTGTGACAGGAGTGTTAACCATTCATTCAACAACCACATGGTCAGAACCCCAAGTCTTCACCAGGACGCTCTTAGAGTTGTTAAATTGAATGCCTGTTTGATCAACACTGTCTAACAAAATGCAGCGCCACAGGTGGTTTTGAGATGCCATAATAAAGGCAGTAAATGCATCATTTGTTTTGATCAGATTTGTTGATCTTTCTTGTATACTGAAGTATTTTTGTGTCCAATTACATCCACGAGTCGGTTACAACATAAAGTCCAATGGCAGGATAAAAATCTTTCATACAAACTTGTTTTTTTTATTTGAAGTTTAATAAAAAATGTAAGTCTTTCTTCATGCTTCCAGCTTCAAAGACTTTGCCTCTTCTCTGACCTTTGTATACATCAGTGTGAGTTCCAGAGTCCAAACACGCAGCCTTTTCCCATTGTTCCTATGTGATGCAATTGATTATTGTGTTGACTGAAGGTTATATATGTAAGTGATATTTCACACATTGTTGTATAAGCTGCTGAAGTGTGACCTACATCTAAAGGATAAGAATTCAGGCATTAACAAAATATGTCATGCTGACATCTTTGGTGGTACAATTACTCCCTGCATTTTCTGAAATCAAACTGCACTTCCTTTATTTTAATGTGTAACTGGAAAACTGCACATTATAGGTGCTGTAAAGTCAGGTACTGCAGATTCTTGAGGAACAAATGCTGAAGTCCTGAGTAAGGGTTTTCCGTAGGAGAGGATCACATTTTGTTCTCACGGCTGGGTAAGACTGTATACTTTAATCTCAGCATTTTTCAGTTCCTTTCTCAGTGAGGTGCTGTTGTTCGCCCGGGGGCCTCCCTCTGCTGAAGAATCATCTCATGTGCTCTGTCATGATCTGTGTTTGACAGATGTTAGTGGTTTAATTGCTGCTGATAAAACTGAGCCATCCTTTATGTTACCTCATCCTAAGCTGTATCCGGTACTTTTATTGACTTGATGTGATCTAGGGCTTGTAAAACTGATCCTGGAACTGTAAAAGGTCATGTTTAACTACCTTCTCTAAAACGCCCCTTACAGCCAAACAGAAAGGAGTGGAACATACTGCAATTCATTGTGGGCATGTGTATTATCTATGGACCTTTCAGAGTCCACTTTACCTTGACCTAATCAACAGACTTGGACAATCCCCTTACAGAAAATGTGACAAGAGACGAATCCTCCAGAAAGTCGAAATCATCTGTGCAAGCCATTGTTTGCAAGTATTAAGTGCATGGTACAGCTGTGTTACTGCTATGATCAGGGAGAAAACACAAACCATCACCTGCTGCTGAAGGACAGTTGGCCAGGATGGTCAAGAGTCAACCAAGAATCAAAGAAAAGGGCTTCTGAAGGAAAGTCCTGTGAGCAGTTTGGATAAAAATATGTATTCTAAAAATGAATAGTAATTTAGAAAATCCCACCCTGTAAGATGACAGAACTGTTTCTTGAGATTTGTTACACATGGAATCATGGCGGTCTATGTGCTTGAGAGCTTCACCACTACACTGCCGCTTAAAGGTGGAAATGCTCAGTGCTGACTGCTTATTTCCTTTGTAACGTGTCTTTCAGCTTGTAGAAATACTATATGGACGTGTGTATTTTTGGACCCAAGGGTGTCATTAGTGGAGTTGTAGGTCACTGTAGGACAGGAGTGTCAAACTCATTTTAGTTCAAGGGCCACATTCAGCTCAATTTGATGTCAAGTGGGCCGGACCAGTAAAATCATAACATAACTGCTAACTAATGACAACTCCAAATTTTTTGACTTTGTTTAAGTGCAAAATAACACATTCTAACAATGTTCACATGTAAAGAACTATCTTTTTACAAAACATTATGAACAACCTGAAATTTCTTAAGCAAAATAAGATCATTTGTGTATCACAAGTTTCAGATCACAGTGTATCTACAAGGGCACTAACATTCAGTATTTGGAACTGAACAATACACTATTTTGCAACTTGTCAAGACCAAAAAATAATTTAAATTCCCATTCATTTCCACATCTGTGTAGTAAACCTGACACACCACACAAAGTAAAGTGGGAACTATTAAGGAAGAAGGTTAAGTTGTCTCCCTGCCTTGTAAATGTAGAAGATGCATCAACAATAGGGTTCAACCAAACACATCTCTGTCATACTGAAGCTGCTGACTCACATTATATTGCACAGTGTTCAGTGTCTTGAAATGTTTTCAAGGGAAGTATTCATTTTCACCTCTGTAATTTGTACTCTTTGCAAAGTCGTACCGCGGGCCGGATTGGACCCTCTGGTGGGCCTTAAGTTTGCCACCCCTGTAGGAGATGAGCACATTTGCTTTCTTTCTGAGTGTAGTCTGGCTCTGTCCTCTGACAATCTTGTTGTCGTTTGGCTCCACACTTGCTGATGACCACTTCCGGTCTCAGAAAATGAAAAAAAAAAAAAAAACGGACCTTTTTCGTTTTTGTCTCTTCTTGATTTTATTTTTGTTACTCTAAATATAAAATGAAAATCAGAGCATTTTTAAAATTTCGTATATCGCTTTTTGATCATGAAAAGGAAAAACGCCTTGTATTTCAATTTTATTTTTTGTATTTTAAAATAAAAATCAAATAACCACTCGTTTTTTGTTTTTCAATACCCGTTTCAGAACGGAAAATCCAAAACATACACGGACCAAAACACTACTCCTGTCCACACAAAACCAGAAAACCATTTTGTGTTGGATAATGTGCCAGACTAGTTCTTGGATCGGTGTAATGACTTCCATTCGGAAGTGATGTCACATTACCTGCCATCAAAACTGTTTATAGACTTAAGACATAATGTATTGATTTGTAATATTTCTGTACTTGTGTTGAGTGTCAGTCAGCTTTAAAGATGTGCAACTTCTCATCTCACTCTAACAAGCAGATTTCCCAAAATATGACAGAATTCCTTAAGCATCTGAGGAACGTTATACAGCTTGTGGCAAACTAGCCTAACCAACAGTTTATAATGAAGGAGATCCAGGGTATACTGCTGTAACTACTATATACTGGAAAATACTGTACATGCTGTATAGCATATCTGACTAATGACTGACTTGTGAACTTGAGCAATGTATGGACTTCTAACACCTGGCTTTCCTTATCAGCTGTGGTATTGGTTAAATATTATTACTGAAGTTTCCTGGAAAATTACAGTAAAAGTTTTCTTTTCTTTACTTGTAACTACAGCTTCATTAAAATAAGTGTACATCAGACTTCAATAGGAGATGCTGGTCAAACAGGTGACCTTATTTTTGAAACAGTCTGTTTCTCTGAATGCTCACTATTTTTAGGAGATACTGGAAATCTTACACATAAAAAAGATGATATCTCAACCGTGGGCACTTATCTGGAGTCCCAGATCCTGTCTGTAGACATTGGACTTTTGACACGGGGGCGGCATGGCTCAGTGGGTAGAGTGGCCGTCTCGTAACTGGAAGGTTGCTGGTTCGATCCTCGGCCCGTTGAGCTCATGTCGAGGTGTCCCTGAGCAAGACACCTAATCCCTAATTGCTCCTGATGGTTTGTGGTTAGCACCTTGCATGGCAGCTCCCACCATCAGTGTGTGAATGGGTAAATGTGACATATCATCTTGTAAAGCGCTTTGGATAAAAGCGCTATATAAATACAACCATTTGACACACTCAGCGGCATTTTTCCTCACAAACATACAGTTCGTCAGGTATAAAAGGTCTGACTCACAGCTCTGAACCTTTTTTTCTTTTTGCTTGACTTTGACTAGAATGCCACTGTTTTGTCATTTCGTTTCTCGTTTTTGCCATTTGTGGTCTCGTTTGTGTCATTTGTGTAATTTTTTTCTCTCATTTTTGCCGTTTGTCCATGTTTTCGTCGCTTTGTAACTTTTCTGTCTAATTCTTTGTCTCTTTGTTTTGTTTTGTGCCATTTGTCTCATTTTTTGTCTTTTTGTCTCGTTTTTGTCATTTGCGTCTCATTTTTGTAATATTTTGTCTTGTTTTTGTTATTTTTTGTCTTTTTTTTGACGGACGTTTGTCGTTTTGATCATAGAGTAAAATAGTATATCATTCATTTTCAGATGACTTTGCTTCAACATCATAATGATTCCTGACGTCTGAGGACTCTTAATTAGTAGATGGCATTCTCCTTTACACAAACATCACACTTGTTGCATGCAGCTGAGGTATATTCATCCTTGCAGTTCTTACAGCGAACTCTTTTGTTACCGTTTTCACTCCCTAATAGTGTACATTTTGAATTAAGCAAAATGCCTGATAAAATATGAGTTTTTGTCTGTGATGTTCCTTTCTGCAGCTTTATAAGTACAAACTGCCTGCAGACACTGTAAAATGCACAGGTGTACTGATTAGCCGCCTCAGCGAATGGCAGTGAATTGGTATTTGGTGTTATATAAATCCCTTTGATCGGTCCTAACTTGGTTGCAGGTAGATTAAATGCAGGCAGTCATGACTTATGCAAGTACTTTAAATACTAAAGTGACCATAAATGCCGAGTCACTATCAGGTCTGAGGTCGAACCCCTTCCTTCCTGCTCGTGCTGTGCAAACCAAGGTCACTGTCTTTGCAGCAGCCCTTCAACTACAGGCCATCCAGCTCAGCTTAAAGTCAGTCAGTTTAACACTAGCTGCCTAAAGAGAAGAGATTCCTGGGAGGAAACTAGCTGCTAACTCTGCTGTGGTATGTGACCTCACACAGCAGCAGCCAAGACCAAGACTGAGACCGAGAAAGCCTGCGAACGTAATACAAACACACCCACGAAAGACTTTCCAGACAAGCAATTTCAAAGATTTTCTTTATTTAAGAGACCTCATGCAATACAAGCAGTACCAGTGTCCTCATATTCAGTGGAGTGTGATTATTACACATAAAAATCAATTCGATTTCTTTACGATTTCACGTTTTTGTCTATCAAACTACAATAACACTGATATGCTGCATGTATATATGTGTAGAGAGAGTCAGACTGAAGCATTATGATACAGAAGTATTCAAAGGAAATGCAGTAAGCACTTTAAAAACAAATTTCAAAAAATCACAATCAACACTAAGTATATAAAAACGTGTAATAAAAAAGTTTCCAGACAAACAGCATAACAACAGTATACACAATGTGTGTGTGTTTTTTTTTTAACATTTTCCAATTGTACATTACGTTTATATCGACTCACAGATAATGTTATTTACATTAAAAATATAGAGTTTATGGCCTTGTGTGATCTTCCTGAATCAGCAGACCGGCTGTTTTAAGAGCTGGTCGTGTACTTGTGCCCAGACTGAATCTGAGGTTTTGTGGGTGGAACATGAAATTTTGAAGCTCTGTTCCCGGCAAGCCTGCGCCACGAGGCACACCTGCAGACATCCATTTTCTCGACAAGGTTTCACAGGAATGCACCACTAAAAAGCGGCCCTCTGTTCTCTTACATCTGGTGTGGCTAGCTGTTTCCAAGCTAAATATTTTCCCTCCAGCGCGACTCAAATCTTGGCTGGACTGGCTAGCTTTTTCAGTTGAAGTCCAGCTATTAACTGTCTTAAAGTAGCCATGAATGTGCGTTAAACAGCTGTCAAGGCTATTTTCCAATAAGGCGTCTGCAATTACTAAGGGTCAGATGTGGGGAAAAAGTACACACAGCTACAATAGGTATTTCGGGCAGATATTTACAGTGAGATTTCATAGTTTCTGCGTGGTGAAATTAATTATCTCTTACAAATAAAAGGTTTAAATTAACAGGGAATAACCTTTGGGCTTAACTGCTGCAGTCCTTCTTGGTCTGTATGTTACCAAGCTTTACTCATAGTAGACACTGATATTCAGCTAATTTTATGACTTCAGCATTTGTAAATATCCTGTATAACTTGACACTTTTTTTTTCCAAAGACAATGATTAATGTCTAAAATGACTTCACGGGAAAAGTAGTACGCAAAAAAGGCTTTTGTGAGGTACTATTTCATTACTAGACTGGACCCGTGAAGCCAAAGGCTGTCAGCATAAGTGGCAGAACTTTGACTTGAGTGAAACGCTGCCCCTGTACAAGCTTACAGCGATCACAGCAAAAGGTTTGTTGGCAGTCTGAAGCAGCAAAATGATATCAGATACGGTCTGCTGGATAAGTTCTTTTTTGTTTGTTTTCTTTTGAGGGGTGGGGGTGGGGTGGGGGGTTGAGGTAAACTGGGGGGCGGTTCACAGGAGCCAGTATAATTTTTCCTCATGAACATGTGGCGCTGCGAGTTGGAATATGTGCCTTTAAAAAACAAAACAAACAAAAAAAAACGCATCCCCTCCAATTGTCTCAACAGCCTGTCATGGCTGGTTATAAGATTGTGCAGTGGGTGGGTGGGGGAGTCTCGGGGGAGTCAGGATTTCAACCTTGTGCAAAAATAATATTAAACTAATGCCTGATCACGCATTAGGTGTACTGACAGATGTCAATCACTTTAAAGTGCCTGAGTAATGACAATCACGATTGAAAAATCACTCTAAAGAACTTGAACATGAAAATCAAAAAGGTGACAAAAAGACACTGTTAACGTAAACTACCTGAAGAACTAAATTGAAGTACAATCTCCGAGTGGGTTCAGATATATTAAGGTTGCACTGCTTTCACCGGATGTAAAAATATATATTTGGAATGCAGAGATAACTGGTTTCCCTCACTTCCTTTTATGCCCTGTGGACTTCAACTTTGGTAACTGAGTTCTATTGATAAGGGTGCATAGGGTTTCTCTGTTTTATATGGCACGACTGCAAGAAACACAATACTGATGATAACAATTATTACAAAAACCACCATCGGCATTTCCTGAATAAATACAGTTAAATGCGTAACCCTTATAAAGACGTAATAAAGACACTAGATCCCAGTCCCAGTTTTGTGTTTTGGTTAAATAAGTGTCCTCCTCCCCCCAGGAGGAAGACATCCACAACCTGCTCATCATACATGTATCTACATATGTAAGCTGAAACAACCACATGCAGGCTTTCAGAGAACAGCGAGCGGACACAGCTACAGCACCAATCAACTCACTGAGAGGCAAACAATATAAAGGTCGTGCTGTCTTTTAAAATCGCAGACAGCTGCTACCTTTAATTCAAGCCTCAGTGCCTGCTTCCCTGCAACATTTCTCCCTCGTTTTGCCCTTTTGTTAGCTGAAGCACCTTGCAAAAATCTTTACAGCTAGATCCAGGCTATCTGAAGGAGAACATTTTACAGTGCCGTATCCCCTGATTTCTTTAACAGGACCCACAGTAGAGCCTATTAAGGATGGATCCTTATTTGACACATGCATGTGTTGAGGAGCATGGATCCACAGATGAAGGCTGAGGCTCTCATCTGACTGAAAATGTTACAGAAATCCTGCCTTCTCTAAAGTCTCACTACAGATTAGTTTTCTTTGACTGTAAGCTTTCTTCTAATCTCCTTCTGTTAATGATTAATGCTTTATGAATGGTTACGCATAGCATGTTAGGTTACCATACTCTGGTTTAAGTTAGCATTAGCGTTCAGCCAGCTACAACAGTGATGTTAGTTGGATAAATAAGACGCAGGGGGACGGGTAAGGCTTGAGCAGTATGTACCCAGGACAGAGTCTCTTTGAAGGGGTTAGACAGTGGTAGGAAGTGAGGGGCTGTCATCCGTCTCGACCTTCTGCTCCGGTGAGCAGCAGAGGAAGAGGCGGCTGCCCAGGCTCTTGAAGGCAAACCGAAAGTACATGATGTGACCCATGGCCACAAAAGAGACGGAGATGATGACCAGCAGGCCAAAAGCCTCTTGGTTCGGAGCCAGAATCACCATGATGAAGTGCAGAAGGTCTAAGAGGTAGTTCATGGAGTTCTGGACACCGTTGATCACACCTCGCTCTGACTCAATCACATTCTCCTGGATGAGTTGGGTTACTGTCAGGTCAAAAGACCACAGACCTGCGGGGCAGAGGCAGAGGCAGAGGTCAGCTCTAATAGCATTTTTAAGGCCACATAAAAACAACTTCAGAATTCAACAGTAGCTGTAAAGGGAACTATCAGGCAATAATACGGGCATCAAAGGTTGCAAATATTGCTCTGGCATCCGTGGTAGACAGGAGATTATGCATAGTCCATCCTGTAAACCTGCTTAAGAAGCCATAATTTGCAAAATTGTATAACCCTATCAAAGGAAGTGAACATGCCAATACAGCAGTGGCATGCTCATTTCCTTTACAATATATTAATAAAGATAAACCTAGTCAATCTTCAAAGATCACTTACACTTTAGAGCTTCTACTTGGGTTTTAATGGTGTATCTTTCCACTACGCCCAATTAAATAAAACGAGTGTTTAGATATCTATCCTGTGATCTGGAAGGAAAACAACTCACCAACTCTAGCAGCGATGACGCCTGCAAACAGCAGACTGACAGACATGTAGGACTGCAGAGGTGGCAGCTCTTCAGCCGGTGCATCAGTAGTGGCGTTAAAAATGGTGAGAGCGGTGTGTTCAGGCAGAGTATTCTCTCCTATCAGGTGGGAGTAAATGTCCTGGAAGGGTGAGACGCTGAGGTCGAAGGGGCTTCCGGGAGCGAAGACAGAGACAACGCACAGCATGAGGCAGGAGAGCTGGGCCACGCCTGAGATGAAGCCTGTGCGGATCAGGCCACACTTCTTGCGAACCCAAGTGAAGGCGACAGTGCCACAGATCCCCGAGACGGCCGAGGCCCCCATCAGCAGGCTGAGCACGGAGCCGTTGAGGCCCTGTGTGTAGGCATAGCCCGTGGTGATGCAGTCGAAGCCCAGCACCGTCATGTAGAGGAAGGCCAGAGACATGCCAGCAAAGAAAATGTTTTGGTTGTAGTAGGCCGCCCAGCCGGATTTGAAGGTGCGCAGGGGTTCAGACACCTGGTAGCAACAGCCGGTCTGCTTGGGAGAATCAGGATTGGCCACTAATGAGGTTTCATTCATCAAAGGCTGAGACGACTCTTCAGGACTCTGGCCGTTCTCCAAATCTGTGAAACAGCAGAATCATAGAAGTTTAGTTACAGTTAATCAGTTGCTACCTGAAAAAAATACAGAATTCTAACAAGGTTTTTAATTCAAAAGCTAGAAACACAAGATTCTTGCGGTTACCTCTTGTGGGGCTCAGCTGTTTGAGCTCCTGCTGCTGCTCCTTCTGTCCGGCTTTCACAGCCAACGCCGGTGTCTTTTGGTAGACCTTCCACAGCAGGGCGTACTCCACACACATGGAGCACAGGTTCCAGCCAGAGATGAAGCCACAGCCAATGTAATGGGAGCCAAAGGCCATGATCTGCCCCACTAACATCGGAGCCAAGATGTTGGTCAGCTGGTCAATAATCCGCACTGTGGCATTCATGTCTGTATGACACAACAATGGAAGGAGATGTATTAACAGTTTCTTTACAACTCATTTAGTGCCAGTTAAAACCAGAGGAAATGTGTTAAAACAGTGGACAATTATTGCTTTCATATTTGGGCGGTTTTTACACTAGAACGATGGCACCAGCACAGCACACTGATGAGGGTCAACAAGTTTAAAGTGCTGAGAGTGTTTGGCACCATGTGAGCAAATCTTTTAAATAGCTTATAACAATCAGAAAAAAATGCAAGGGCATAAAAGGTAAAAAATGAGAGTGTGTCAGCATCCGGGGTTCAAAGTCTGAACAGATCTGATAGCAGATCATGTGAGGCCTACATCCGATGATAAGCCAGCAGAGGCTAAGGAGCACTGACCTGCCAACCTGCTGCTGTCCTGACCTGCCACAACCACCACCCAGTCCCTCTGGATGGTGATGGATGTGGCCGTGCTGGCGAGGTTTGCGATGTTGGCAATGGTGATGACCAGAATATAGCAGGTTGTCTGAAAAACAAAATAAGCGCAGTTTTACATTTGCACATTACTGAGCACAGTATTGATTTTGTCATAAAATGACACCTGTCACTAAATCACATGGCTAGACCAAAAGCAGCAAGTGTATCCTACCAACAAATGTCATGTGTGTGATCAACAACCTGATTTAGAACAGAGCTGTATTGTTGTCCAGAAACTCTTTAAAAGGCACCAGTGAAGCGCACTGTTACAAAGGGTGACATGCTCCTTCATTATGATGACACACACTGTGGTTTATTTGGATTCAGTCCTACATACACTGTCCTGCTGCCAAAGACACTAAATAGAGCTCCAAATGTGTATTAATCTGCAGCTAAGAAGAGCCCATGACAAATGCACCATTTTCTCCTGTTTAAATAATGTTTGTTAAAATGTTTTTTTAATATAAAGAGTATATTTGTGCTACACTTTAAAAGTATCACATATTCAGTAGGTGGAAACAGGCATTGAAGTGAGTGAAACAGACAGGTGAGAAATGTTGCAAAGTGCTGGAAGTCAAACTAAACAAAAGCACATTGTTGGGTTTGGCCTTTTTTAGAGGCTTTGCTGGAGGTAAAATAACACCAGCATTATCCCTGTAAGGTAGATATAGAAAAGGACTCACTGAGAAATAAATACATTTGTGCAAATTGGGAATATGGGTTTTAAAAATCAAAATCAAAATCCAATTGTAAAATGATGAGTTTGAAAGGACAGATTGATCTAATACTGACGCCAAAAAACTTCAATAACTGGGAGCAAAGCCGGAGTGCATCTGACACATGTCATGTCATGTGTAAACTAAAAAAAATCAATAACTTTTAGTAAAAAAAATTTTAAACATTCTGTGAAAAAAAATTCAGTGTTAGAGAAAAAGCAGTTTGACAGGGTAATTATAAAACAAATGCTTCACTTGACCTGTGTGTACACTGCAATGCAGTTGCTCTGGCCAGAATAGCAACTGAAATGCTTCAACAGGCCTGGCCACATTTCTCTCCCTCTCTTGACTTCTCCGTCATGTGACAGGCCTTGAAGAACCTGCTGACTACACAGCGTTCAACACTTAATCTCCTGTTTCACCAACCTCTCTCCACCTCCACAAGCGCTCCCAACGGCCATCCCTCTAAATTCTCTCACAGGGTGAAAATCGCCCTCTTTCTCTGAAGACGTCCCTTAAATGCAAAGGGCAATGTTGGAGGCATTTACCCAACAGACGGGCTTTTGTGTCTCCGCCAGACACCCCAGTCAGTCTGCGGCGACAAATGCAAACTCATGTATTTTGCAATTCTGCATCCCGGGCTTGGTCACTTACAAACTCAGGTCCAACTCTTTACAGTGGGGGAGCTCTTGTTAACTCACATAGCTCAACAAGTGTAAACAAGCCTTTTGCAAAACACAAGGCAACTAACTCTCTTTTCCATAGCAGGCTGTTGAGAGCATGTATGGTACTCTCGTGCTTTTTTCCTTTTGACAAGCAAATGTAATTATTTATAACTGTAACACAGCAAGCTTTGTTTTCTTGTGATTTCAAAATAGTTCATCAAAATTAGATTATTTTTTTTGTTTTGCAAAATAATCTTGTGAAAACCAAAACAAATCAACTCACTCTCAAGTCCTAGATCATATTGGCATGGAAGCTCATATCAGTAAACGCCGGCAAGTTTCATTCATAGAGTCAGAGTGCTAAAGGTGAAGGAAGGGGCTGAAAACGCTTTCAGTGAAAATCCCCATCACAGCACATTGCAACAGCCAGTGTGTAAGAGACAGCACAGGGGGGGGATCTTACCAGAATCCATCCATTGTAAAGCTCCACAAGCTGTTCTTTGAACTGGAAAACAACCATCAGGAGGATCCCACATGCGATGACACAACTGTTCTGGACAAGCAGCGAAGTCTGGGCCACTGGGGAAACACCACAACCAGCATTAGGGACAGAAATGTGACCAAAGGCAACAGATTTCCGTCTGATTCACGAGTTCATTAAGAGTGCCTCCACACGATGGCTGGATGCATTCTCCACTCCTTGATTTAATCTAATAGTGCCAAATTCCTCTGGATAGGCATTCCACGAGAGGTGCATTTAACAATTAAAGTTGGGCAGAAAAACAGTATATTTGGACACTGTATACAACGCTCAAACCAGTTCCATGGACAGTCCTCCACACTACATTTCAGGATCTAGTCTACAAAGTTTCAGTATTTAACTCACAAAAAAACTGTGTTCACAATTCATCTATCAGAAATAGCCATAGCTTGCTTTGTTTTCATGCTGCCTTACCTTTGAGTCTGGGGTTTCTGTCCACCCAGTCCCCAATGATGGCCCCCAGCAGGAGCACGGAGCCGGCCACCACCAGCCCGTACACAGCCGTCAGCAGCAGGCTGTTCCCATACAGCTCCACCAGGAAAACAGCCACAGCAAAGTTCCACATTCGGTCACCCTGGGGATTCAAATTCTGATTATTTATAGGCCTGGTTGATAGTTGATTCAAGGCATCCAGATGGGGGGGTGATAGGAAATATGGTTTGTGTGCTGCATAAATAATGGGAAAATAATAGGAACTGTTTCTGCTCTCATAGATTCTTCTGCTTGATTTGTCCTTTAGCCATGACAGTTACATGTAAAGACCAGTATTGTGTGGTGAGCTACACATGGAAAACATGTGATTTTGTATTGTAATGACAGCTATAATAACATGTAAGGTAACAATAACACATTAACGTTGTTTTACATTTAGCTGGACACTGGGCAGCCACATTATCAGCCTGCTGTCGTGATGAACATGCACAGATTTACTGTAATATGGTGTCATTTAAATAGACAATAATGTGATCACTAATAGCAATAGTTTTAATGCTTAACTTACCCATGTTGACAGTGCATGTCCCATGTAAATAAGAAATTTAGCCGAAGTGAAGAAATCTTGAATGGATTCTGCAGAGAAATTATTTAATGGTCAGAATAATTTCATGACATTTTCCTTTATTCATCTTTTTCCCTTGATATTAAGACTTCTCCTGGGAAATAATTAGCAATGAGTAAAGTAACTCACCCCAGCATGTCTTTTTAGGTCCAGAGTTGTCCATTTTAAAGCCGTCCAAATAGCACAACTACGTAGGTGAATTTTTTTATTTTTTATTTTTTGCTTTATGCTAGCCCCTCTATTGTAATGGAAAGGAGGTCAACCAAGGCTACCGTCACATCAAATTGTCGACAACGACTCAAAAACGAAAAAGGCACGGCGTTTCTCCCTTTTTCTCCTTTCCAAACTTAGCTATCACTGTAGCTGAAGTTGGAAAGAAATAGCCGAATAGCCTAAACGGCCGTTTAGTCGCAGAAGCACGAAGCCAGGAGCAGCTTTGTGCGTCGCTCCGGTGGACGGTTTGCTGAGCTCTGCTGCTCTGTTTACGTCCCGCCTCGAATATACCCCGCGGTCACGTGACCCGCCATTATTTACATTGTGTCAAAAACAAACGCGGCCCTCCTCCCTCAGAAACACACCGGAGCAGGCTGCATGAAAAGATGTCATTGTCACAATATCACAGATAAACCTTTTAGCCCTTCTCACACAACGGTTGGTGAGTTGTTGTGTGAATCCTGTTTACCTCCCAGCAGCTCTTGTCAGCACATGTTGGTTTCCTTCTGCAGAAATGACCAACAGCTCCAGGTACACAGCTCATCAAAGATGTCTGCTACCAACACAGATATTTCAGCATAAATCAGTGTGTCCTTCTACTACTAAAAAAATCCGACAAGCCTTTTTCACATCAGTGTGTACCCTTTACTCCATAATGTAGAAATACTCTTCTACAAGTCACGCATTCAAGATGTTACTTAAGCTGAAATGTTGGTGAAAAAATTAGATGAAAATCTCACATATAGAAGAAAATTTGCACCTATTTCTTTACTATGACTGCTGCTTCGTTGTTTCAGTAGCACTTTGCCACTGTGGAGGTAACATTAACTATTTTATTATTAATCAAGATCATTCACTGTTGGAACAGCACATCAAGTGTTATTTCCATAAGATAATACTACTGGTGTTACAAACTAAACTAACAAATTAAAAATATTAAGATTAAGATCCCACAATGTTATCTATGATAGTAGTTTACCTGGGAATTTTAAATATTGAAGATTTAAGCCTACAAAACTGACAGTAAATTCAGCTTTACCTGTAGCATAATAAAGTTAAGACCCTACAGTATCACTAATTGTGGAGGTGAATAATTTAGAACTAAAGTTATGACCTCACAAAAATATACATGAAACACCAACAAATCCAAGGATTCCCCAGATTCCTTATGAGCAAGTTTTGTTTTTATTTTTCAATGTGTTATTTATTCATTATTATTTATTACAACATTAAACTATTACTAAAGTACTGGTGCTTCAAAAAGCTACTTTTTGAAAGAAAATATAGTATGTATGTATGTATTGCTTTACTTATTTACTCACTCTATAAAGTAATTTGTTACACTAATCATTACATTATTTTTGCATTATTAAACAATGTCACGCGAGATGCAGTATCATGTAATTGTTAGCTAACAATTAAGCTTTTAATAAACTCTTAACAAAGCCAGCAATGTGACTACACTGAATAACTGTACTGTATACGCTGTTGGGTAGTTTAATGTTTTATACATAACGTCTTAATCTGTGATAGTAACTGAAGTCAATAAGCACACCCAAAAAGTTCAATTTTTTAATCTGAAATGTTGTGGAATGGCATTTTGATGCAGTATTTTTTTCATTTATGATATGATTGTACTTGATTACTGTTTTACTTACGCTATTACTTACTAATACTTTTCATCCCTGATTTTCCACTTCTGAATGTAGGACAATATAGGTTATAAATGTCACCAGTTGCAGTTATATGGCTCCTCTCAGTCAATGTGTGGCTGATTGTTTTAGGCCAGATACCATGTTAGTAATTCATTTATGGCCAATATCAGTAGGGATTCATTTGACCTAGACACAGAAGAAATGTTTTATGTGATTTTGTAACTTCACTTTTGTCAAATCCAGTAGCATAATTTGAGATATTTTTGTAACTGCATGCTTTAAAAAAAAAAAGAAAGTGAATCTGAGAAATTTTTAAGTGGTAAAAAAAGAATCAGTCGCAGAAAAGAGTATGGAGATTACACAAGTCAAAGATTAACTGAACTCTCTTGTGCATGTGAAACTACGCAGCACAAATAAAACATTTTGGAAACCATCGTTGCCTTGACCTGGTGAAACTGTTTACCAAGAAGCCTCCTAGAGTCAAGTTTGGTAGTAAACAGAGAAAAAAAAGTGTACATGGCACACATTTGGATGACTTGCATTTATCCAGCTATGTCAACAGAACAGAATCACAACTGTAATTACTGCCAGGCTCCATGGATGAGAGCTGCTTGGCACACATCCATAAAAAGTAATAAACACTCAGTAAACACGTGGATATAAGCTTCTTTTAACTGCACACTGTATCTGGATCAGCAGTGGACTACAGAGAGCTCCTCTCAGCTGAGTGGGACCCCTGCTGTCCTGCGTCATCACTGAAACCTCATTTATGTTCTCAAGAGATTTTCATTGAACCGTGATGAATAATGCCCACACCTACAGCACAGTATTGTGCTCCATCCTGTGGCAGCTGGTTCTATGTGGCTTTCATATAATGCCACTATTTTCAGCTCAGTGCTTTGGTACATCCATTATACATATATAATGTGTAAAACTGTTTGGTTCTCCTGCCATAGTAGGATGTCCAGATGAAAGGTTTTACCTCAGAAGGATTAGATGCACATTTGGACCTGCTGTTTTTACTCTCTACTGACCATTCCAGTTTTTACCACTCATTCTTGTGGTGTTGGGGAAGCTTAAGTATGACAACAAAAATGCACTCCATCATGTTTCTAATCTCCCTCGAGCACAAAGACGTTCACAAAGAAACTAAATCCATCAATATGACGTGTACCAAAGCAGAGCCTCTTGATTATTTGTGAGATTTCTTTTGCAGTCTTGGTGATCCAGTGATCTATTATTATATCCAGCGCTGTTGCAGCATACTCTGAAACGTGGCACCAAGCTTCAGGTGTTTTAAGGGCTGATCGTGGAAAGTTTTGCAGCTTTTTGATGCATTCAAATTCAAGTACGTGAACAATTTTAACCACGGTATATGCATAAAAATAGCTTTCCATCTTCCTTTTTCTTCCTAGTATATGATGATCAGTCATTTAATTTGAAACTGGACATGAAATGTGAATGCATCATTCTTAATGCAGGTCTGTGTTTTGTGTAGGGTATTTATTCAAGGTTGGGTTCCCACCTGCACAGAATAAGCAACTACCCAGTCTCAGACCTGCTTCTGTTAGAGGGTTACAAAGTTAATCTGGCAGCACCTTTGAAGCTCACAGTTAACACAATATATCCTGTTTAATATGTGCAAAAAAAGTAAATATAAAAATGACAACTGGTTATAGAACATGTCTTCAAAGTGAAGTTGATAGCAGCAACCTCCAGGGCTGAAAAATGAAGCCAACGGTACCACCAACTGCAGTTCCTCAAATGTCCACTTGATGCTCGTTCCAGTAGAGAGTCAGTTCACTTAGAACCTCATGTTGAAAATGATCAGCTTTATAGCAGAAATACACATGTTCACAGCCTGGTACAAAAACAGTTTTGGTCTTAATAGCTAATTGTCTCATTCATGACAACTGTATGGGGAGTGAGTTTTTAAACAACTGATCAGTTGAAACTGTATCAAGGCTTAAAGAGCTGCTTAATTAAGGCCTACTTTGAGTGACAGAGTAGTCCTGTTACATGAGAGTCAACACCCCCCTTTCTTATTCAGTATATATTGTGTTTACAGTGTGCATTTTACAAAATAAGTGTTAGCTTCGTCATTTCCTACAAACTAAACATTACCCACAAACTAATGCATCCACAGTTCACAAATAAAATGGGAGATTACTTCACATTTTATCTCTGCCTGGGCCTCTCTGCTGAGTTAATCCAACTATATATTCAGCTTTTAATAAGCAGCACTTTGGCTGGTGGTGTAATAAAGTTATTGTCCACATATAATTGCTACACTTTAAGATGCAGTACTGTGCAACCATGTGAAAAATGCAGTGGAGATGTAAAAAATGTCCACAGAAGTAATTTCTTTGTGCCCCACAGCAGCACATAGGCCTGCCCTGTGCTGTCTCATTGCATGAGGGAGCAAAACTGACAGCACCAAGCGACATAAGCACATATTTTGAGCCAAGTGATGACAATGGGCACTTGTATCCCTTTGTGATCTATTCAAGGATCACAGGGAGCTCTCAGCCATTGAAAATCTGCTCACATTGAGCTGGTACAAACAGATTACCAGCCGCACTATTAGTGGGTCGGTGTGTCAGCCAGGCTCAGGTAGCTGTCATCAGCGGTCAGACGGCTGCTCTGTCATTTTGTGGCCACGTGACCTGCAGGTATGTCTGCCCCTGACGGAATCCCTTTTCGGCCCAGCTGTGAAACAACAAGCTGTGTTTACATCGGCTAAATTTGTACTTGCAGGATAAAAATATGAGAGTGACTTGCCTCCTGTGGCCTTAAGTTGTCTGACATCCACAAGCCACAGGTAAAGGAGGGATAGAGGTGGAGAATGTGAAGTCTCACCTGAACGCTCTACATGAGGCCAGATCAGATTATTATTTAGCTGTTCTTCATCCAGGGCTTCTGTTCTTTGTTGCAATAGAGCTAAAGAGCATTAAAGAGCACCTCCCTTGGCACACGTATTCAGTAATACTGAGTTGAAACAACTGACACTGGGCTCTTGAGGTCTCCAAAAACTCATATCAGCTGATGTAGTAAGATGACTAGCCGTCTGACTGACCAAAGATCACCAGAAACAATGATTATAATTACCTTTACCCATTTTTGGAACATAACAGCGCTGCGGTCTTATTGTTTCTGTGGATATCTACCACTGCCTGATGCCTAAGACTTTGATGCGTGTCTGAAAACTCTACCAGAGAACAATAAACATCAAAGGTCACTGTCTGGTGGTGACAACCTGGCCACCTTTCCAAAAATGACAGCCTTGTTTCCAGGGAATGAAACAGCAAACATTCAACATCTGTTTCGGATCAATATAACATCACAGCTCAGTGGGCAGAATACCAGCGTGAGACCTCAGACAGGTGTGTTTGCCTGTCACACTGCGAGTTCAAAAGGTGCTTGACCGAGTGCTGGAGCAAAGTCAACATTTGCATCATCCAGGCTAATTCCTCTTTGCTGTTTGTTGACTGCTGCCAGACTGGTGAATCTCAGATGCTCAAAAATATCTCTGTAATGTTATTGCACTACATGTGAGCTCATAAAGTGAAGACCAAATGGGATTTTTGACTGGAGTGATGCTGGTTTGAATCCCTGTCAAATCTCTCCTCCCACCTACCGGCTCTGTCATGACGATGTCGGTCGACTTTGGTTCAAAGTTTATAACTCACTGTGTAACTGTCTCAACAACTGTTTGACGGACTGCTGTGAATTCTTTTATTGTCTCGATATTTGTGTTTCCCAGGCAGTCAATGCTAACGTTTTTTTTGGACTGCTGACATTTTATCATGTTATCACTTCTAGCAGGTTGATATTTATGGTTTTCAGTGAAAATATTGGCTGGATTGATGTTAAATATGATGCAGACATTTGTGACCCTCTTAGGATGTGTAGTAATAACTGTGTCTATCCACTGTCACGGTAAATACTTTGGTTTATGACTTTTGGTTTATTCCAACTAACGGCGTCTCTACAACAGAATGGACATCATAAAGCAACAAAGTAGGCACTGTATTGAAAATAATAAGGTGCAGATCAAAATTGGACTAAAGATCAGAAATCACCAGTTAATAATGAGTGTGTTCACTGTTTTCAGTGTTTTAGACACGTCAATCGAGAGCTGTCAGTTTCTTAGGCTACAAACAGTAGAGTTGTGAGCATTCATGTGCTTGGTGACAGCTCTACCTAACATGGCAACACTCACTTTCACTTGCCATCTGAGCGTCATGTCACTTTTTTAAATCTCAGTCAGAAAAGAAGACCCTTTAGACACTGTGTTTATGTTTTTGTTCAGTGCTGTTTCCTTCTCTGTAATAAATAAATAATTAAAGACGGGAGAAAACTGGAGGAGAAGCTGGAGAGGAACAAGACCAAGGATGTCTGGAGTGGTGTGAGGGAGATCACTGGCTTCCAGAGGAAAGGTGGGGGAGGAGGAGCAGCTGAGGGAACAGAGGGCCAGTGAGTTGAACCAGTTCTTCAACAGATCTGACTCCAGCTAACCCTCCCCCACCGGCCCTTACACTACACCTTTGAACGTCCTCCCTCACCCTCCACAGTCGCACACCAACCCCCATCATAGACACTTCACTGCTCCATCACAGCCAGCCCCCACCCCCACCTGCCAGGATGGATTACACATCACAGTCTGACAGGTGAGGAGAGAGGGGAAAGCTGCTGGACCGGACGGCATCAGCCCTGGAGTGCTGAGGGTGTGTTCCAGCCATCTGAGCAGAGTACTCCAGCACCTCCTCAACCTGAGCCTGCTCCATCAGAGAGTCCCAGTGCTGTGGAAAACATCCTGCCTGGTCCCTGTGCCCAAGATGCATTGTCCCACTGCACTGAATGACTACAGGCCCATAGCACTGACCTCTCACATTATGAAGATCATGGAAAGACCGCTACTGGCTCATCTCAGACCACTCGGGTGCCCGCTGCAGTTTATGTATCAGCCCAATGTGTGGATGACACCATCATCTGTCTACTGCAGAGGAAACACTGTGATTTATTGAATATCCATGCTGCTGTAACAATTGACTTTCCCTCTGGGGATTAATAAAATTTAAGTCTGAGGAAGTAAAAACAGTGTATATATATATATATTTTACAGACATCCTTGGCTTGACTAGACTCGAACCATATCTTTATACTACTTCAAACCAATTTGGCTTTAAGAAAGAACATGGCACTGACATGTGCATTTATGCTCTGAAAGAAGTAATAGATAAATACAATACCGCAGGATCCACAATATTTACATGCTTTTTGGATGCCTCCAAAGCATTTGACAGGATCAATCACAATAAGCTGTTTATGAAACTTGTACAAAGAGGGGTTCCTGGATATTTGATTAGAATACAAATTTTCTGGTATTCTACCAGACTATGAGGGTAAAATGGGGGGATTCCATCTCCAACTCATTTAAAGTCAGTAATGGTGTTCGTCAGGGAGGTATTCTGTCCCCGCTTTTGTCTAATGTCTATATGGATGATCTGTCTGTGCAGTTAAATGGTTGTAAAACTGGTTGTGTTGTTGGTAATATCTTGTGTAACCATCTGATGTATGCTGATGACTTAGTCCTGATCAGCCCTTATAGTGTGAGTATGCAGAAGCTCTTAAATATATGGTCTTCATATGGGGCTGAGTATGACATCAAGTATAATGCTTTAAAACGTCAAATGATGATTGTAAGAACAAAACATGATAAACATATGTCTTTTCCTGACTTCTACCTCAGTGGTAATGCACTTCATACAACTGACGAGGTAAAATACCTTGGACATTACATCAAAAGTGACCTATCAGATGATCGTGACATCCACAGGCAGAGATGTAAGCTTTATGGCCAGGCAAATGTTCTGGCCCGAAGGTTTTATATGTGCTCTCCACATGTTAAATGTACGCTTTTTCGATCTTTCTGCGCTCCTCTGTACACTGCACAGCTTTGGTGCAGATACGAGAAAAAGAGTCTGCAGTCATTACAAGTGGCATATAATGACTCCTTACGATTGTTGCTGAAAATCCCAAGACTCAGCAGTGCTAGTGAGATGTTTGCCTATTGCAATGTCAGATCTTGTGCAGCTAATGTGAGACATTGTACATTTTCATTTATGTGTCGTCTTCTGGGTCATCAAAACTGCATTGTTCAATCCTTGGCTTGTCCCAGGGTAAGTTCAGCTAGATTCGCATCAAAAATGTGGCAGCAGTGACGCCTTTGTCTGTATGCGGTTTAAAAGCGTGGTAGCTTTATCTTTATCCCATCTTATTTCTTGTTCTCGTTTTGTTTGCCTGTATATATTTCACATCTCATGTTTTGTTTTGTTTTAATCTATGGACCATTGTGTCCTTAATAAAGTTGAATGAATGAATATGAATATTACCTCCTCCAGGCCTCCAGGAGGCAGGAGAGTCATAGTTGGTCAAACTTCTTCAGCCGGAATAGCAGCTAACCACAGTGTTTGAGCATGTGTTTACACTGAGGCTAGCTGCTTCAACTACTGTCAGAAAAACTGTGGAGTGTCCTTGTATATATTTCTGTTGACCAACATGTCTTCGAAAGGCAACGAAAACGGTGATAATTTGGAAGAAGTGTCTGCAATTAAGGAGGAACTGAACAAGAAGGTAGCGTGAACCGAAACATGCTTCTGGTAGCTAATGTTAGCTAATGTGGCTAATGCAGGCTAATAGCCACAGATAGTAAAAAAGAAAACCTGAATACAACTCTATTCAGACTCTTTTCTTAGCTATGTTCCTATTTGCAACTTTAAACTTTGGATTTTCCCAGTGAAATAACCCGTAATGCTAATTTTCAGATCAAGGAGCAGAAGGTTGTTGTGGACGAGCTCTCCAACCTGAAGAAGAACAGGGTGAGGAGAGTGACTGAAACTCATACTTCTCCAGTCATTAGCTAAATCTTTGAATTCATATCAGTGCATCAAGGTCAACTATTCAGTTTTATTCCATAAAAACAATCCCTTCCTGTCTTAAAATGGCTCACATTTAACACTCTGTAACGTGTCAGGATTGGTTCCTTAGATTTGTTACACCTGCAACCCTAAAATCTGAATGAGTGTGTGTTTTTTAGATGGTTTTTCGGCATTTTCATTTATTTAAGTGAGTAGTTGAAGAGAGACAGGGAGCAGATATGCAGCATATCTTACCATGGCTTATTTGTGTGTGTATTCGAGCATTTAAAGCATGCAGATAAACTTTATCCTATGTTGGAAGAGATGTCTCTTCATAAAATAGGCAAAATAATCCTGTATTGCATCGGATTTCTTTCGGGAACATGTGCATTTTTCTGTCATATTTATGCACATTTTGTATGTTTTTTTTTTTTCCCCTCTCAGAAAGTCTATATCCAGCAGAGGAACAGTAACATATTCTTCCTGGCAGACAGAGCTCAGACACTGGGTTCATGTAAAAGTAAGTTGACACCTGCAAACCTGAGTGATCATCTCAATACATGGACTAACTGTTGTGTGTCTCATTAGTTAATAGCAAAGATTAAATTAAAAAATGTGATCGTATGGCATCATGTCAGTGATGAATATAACAGATGCTGTTTTTTGTCTGCAGAGGAACTGGATAATATGAAAAAGGATCTACAGGAATTGTAAGAAGGACTTTCACCACAACAATGTGTGGCATCTTTTGTCTGCTGAGTCTGTCGTCTGCTCATTCTGAGTGGGATAAAACAGTTTATGAACATCTGAAAAGAAGAGGGCCCTGCTCAAGCCAGGATCTAACAGTTATAGGCACAAACCACTGTTATCAGTGTTTATTCTCTGCTCATGTTCTGCACATGAGAGGTCTTCTTACCCCACAACCAGCTCAAGACAGTGCTGGAAATATCCTGCTGTGGAATGGAGAGATTTTTGGAGGGCTGCCTGTCAGGTCAGAGGAGAATGACACTGCTGTGATCTCCCAGCAGCTGTCGTCCTGCAACAGCCCCTCAGAGATCCTGGCTGTCCTGTCTGCTATACAGGGGCCATGGGGGTTTGTTTACTACCAGAAGGAAGGAGAATACCTCTGGTTTGGAAGAGACTTTTTTGGCAGGCGGAGTTTGCTGTGGAAATTTGATGCAGAGGTCAGTGCTTTGACCCTGACCTCTGTGGCAGCCCATGTTTCTGAACCCGATCAGTGTAATTGGCAAGAAGTCCCAGCGGCCGGTGTGTACAGGATTGACCTGAAAGCTGCTACAGAAGCCGGCTCTCTGTCAGTTGAGATTTATCCTTGGGCTCATGCAGGGAATGATGTCATCTCCTGTTGCAGTGAAAAGATTTTGGAGTCTGTCCCCTGCGGCTGCAACACTCTGATGAACCAAGCAGGCCTTGTTCTCACGTCACCTGTGTGCCCTCTGAATATGTCCATTCCAGAGTCATTAAACAGGACAGAAATTCATTCCACCTCACATTTATCTGTCAAGGACCTGGAGGAGCTGCTGGGAAGCAAGGAGCAAACCGATGAGGTGAACCGTCTTATCGATGTTCTCAGTGAGGCAGTAAGGCGTCGAGTTCAGTCTTTGCCTTCTGGTTTACAAGATTCACCTCTTGCTAATGACCAGGCCAGTGTTGCCATACTGTTTTCAGGAGGTATTGATTCAATGGTGCTGGCTGCTTTGGCTGACCGTCATGTACCTGCTCATCAGCCCATAGACCTTCTTAATGTAGCCTTTAAACTACAGGAACCAAAAAAGCAGAACGAGTGTGCAAAAAAGCCCAAAAAGCCAAAAAACAAACCCACAGAATCCAGGACTGACTGTGCTGATTCCCCAACATTCAGTCCCTTTGATGTTCCTGACAGAATTACTGGAAAAAATGGCCTCAAGGAATTGCAGGATTTGAATCCTGAAAGAAGATGGAATTTTGTTGAAATCAATGTAACGCAGGCGGAGCTTCAAAAAATGCGCATGGAGTGCATTTGTCATTTGGTGCATCCACTGGAGACGGTGCTTGATGATAGTATTGGATGTGCTGTGTGGTTTGCTGCAAGAGGGACAGGGTTCATTATGGAGGACAGCGACCAGAGGCCCTTCACATCATCGGCAAAGGTCAAGTACAAGCATCAGACTTTGCACTTTCCAGGAACATAAGCTTGTGAGCTCGATTTAACCTTTTAACCCGTTTGAGTGATTTGATAAAACTGTCCAGCTAAGTTGTAATTGTAAAGGTAATAACTTAATGGAAAAAACTGCAATTAAGAGATCTTTGTTTGTCCCCAGCAATTACACTGAAGGGTTCTTCTGTTTTGATATGCCATGACTGCAGGTCATTTTGACAGGAATTGGAGCTGATGAGCAGCTAGCAGGCTACTCCAGACACAGAGTCCGCTTCAAGACATCTGGACACGAAGGACTGATTCAGGAGCTAGCCATGGAGCTGGGCAGGATCTCCTCCAGGAATCTAGGCAGAGATGACAGAGTGATCGGTGACCATGGCAAAGAAGCTAGGTAGGTGTGGAAAGTGATGTCTTGAAATTGCATAATTTGTTAGTTTAAAAATTCAAATGGCATCTCATTTTTGACATCACTTTGGTGCCATGTGCCATTTTTTTTCTTCTAATAAATCCAAAATTTAAAGTTAGTCTTTTTTACCACACCATCTTATATATCTTTAATCTCTGACTAATGTGTTGTCTGTGAAGGTTCTCAGTCGTCCAGGTCATCTTAAGGTGAAGGTGAACTAAACCCTTCACCCCTGACTAATGTGTTGAGTGCATTTCCTCTTCCTAAAACAGTTTTAAGAAACTATTTTTATTTGCACACTTCTCAGTCTTTACTAGCATGCACTAATCTTCTTCATTGTTTCTTTTGCCACAACTCTTACTGCCACCTACTGCCAATAAATCAAAAAAGCATAATCAGTGATAGGATTTTGAAGTTAATGCTCATGATATGTTGTGTATTTTTCTCTTTTCTTCAGTGTGTTATGTCCATTCCAATGGATTTTTTTCTCACCATTTGTTTCTTATTAAACATTCAGTTAAATTATCATTCTGCAGTAAATGATTGTACAACCAAATTACAGATGTAGCCTCTTTATGCTGCTCACAAAAATGATAAATTGTGTAAAGAATAAATAGACTAGTATAAAAAACAGAACTTAATGGTGATGCAGAGAATGAACTCTGTTATCTCACATTGTTTGATGTTCTTGTAGTGAAAGAGTTTTAACTGTATTATTTCAGCTACTTGGCATTGTTAAATGTTTTGGGGAGCAAGTAAAGAATATAGAAGAATATTCCTGCAAATCTGAATGCCTTGAACTTCACGAAGTCATGAAGTTCGAGGCTTTAGTCCTCATCTGTCTGTTTTAGGATTTTATCAATATACAAAGGTGAAGAGATCTGAAACTGCACTTCTGCAAACTCTTGCTCTCCTCAGAGACCCTGTCACAGTACTGTCTGTGCAGGGAGTGTTTTCATACGTGTTGATTTGTTATCTTGAACCTACAATGGTGCAGAGCAGCTTAGGTGTTCAGCACAAGTTACCATGGTGATGTACCCTAGTAAGAAGTGAATACAATTGTCTGGGAAACTCACGAGTTTCTGCAGTTCCCTCATGAATCTTAAATCGTGCTTCGTAGTACAGGTCTGTGGTCACGGTATGTTACAAACGTTACCTTTGAAGCAAAGCTAAGCTTCTAAAAGGCCAAAGAATCCACTGTGCTTGAAGCTTGAAAGAAGAGTCGACAAGAAGATAAACTTTACTAGCTGTAAGTAACTGAAATCACATTTTTCATCCCTGTAAGTCAGGTAAGCAGTATTTATTTAAAGGCCGTCCACAGCTGAGGTCCACCCAGGCAGGAGTGTTCACTTACAGCCATGGCCATAAGTTTGGACACAGCATGACTTACTATGTCTGTTTTGATGTCTATTACAGAACATAACTAATATTTTTTGACAGCACCAGTTTAATTAGTCAACAAATCAACAAGGGATATAATATTATCAATAAATTCCAAACAATTGGAACAACTTTGTTCCCAAAACATAATATTAGAAGAAAATAACAAAAAATGCAGTACTGCCACAACCGAATTTGGTAAGAATAACAAAATGACACCAAACTCTTTTGATGTTTTTTTTTAATATGAAACTTAATATAGTTCTCAGGAGTTGTGTACTGTATTGTAAGTGACAATTTTGTGGTATTTTCTAAGATTCACAAGCGTCATGGTACTTGTGTCCAAACTTAAGGCCATGGCTGTAAACCTCCTCTCAGATCTCTGGCTGTTTACACAAGGTGTTAGTCTGGCATCTCTTGCACTTATACCATAACTGAGGCCTAAAAAGCCAGAACAGCTGTCATATCAACATTTAGATTCATTTCAAGCTATTTATTTCTGCTAAAGGAGGTCCCTATATTAGGGGTGTAACGGTACACGTATTCATACCGAACCGTGACTTCCGTACCGAACCGTGATTTTTGTGTACCGTTACACCCCTACCCTATATTGTGACATGTTGTGCTAAAAAAAAATCCAATATTTCAAAGGTTTGAGGTTCAGATGAAATTCCATTCTTCAGTATCTGAAAAGTGTCATGTATCTGCAGGTTTCCCTACTTGGATGAAGAAGTGGTGAGCTACTTGAACTCTTTGCCTGTGTGGGAGAAGGCAGATCTGTCGCTTCCTCGAGGTGTTGGAGAGAAGCTCCTCCTCAGACTGACAGCGAAGCAGCTCGGCCTCAGCCAATCAGCCGTCCTGCCCAAGAGAGCCATGCAGTTTGGCTCCCGCATCGCAAAGATGGAGGACAGCCGCGAAAAGGCCTCAGACAAGTGCACAAGACTCCTCACTGGGTAGATTAAAGAACTGATTTTAATAGAAAAATATCCTTTATAAAATTACATACAGTTAACATTCACACTTACTGACAAAGCAACTTTTACAGACAGATTTACAGACTTCCTAAAATTGGCCAAGATGTCACATTTGATTTCTTTTGTTCTTGGATCATTTTTTTTAACATGGCAAAACAAGTCATTTTTGTATATTCATGTTTGTTCTACACCATGTAAGACTTAACATCTTGAAGTTTTTCTCTGAAGTAAAGGTCACATTCAATATAGGAAGGCAGGTTTCCAACATCAAAACGCCCAGAAATCTCATGAATGTACACTGGTTTCCTGAAAGAAAAAGAAAAAAATTCTACTGACAGAGAAATAAACAAAAAAGCAGTTTTAAAAGTATTTCTCTTATCTGGAGTGTTATTTTGCATGCTTGAAAAATATTACAGCAGAAATCTCATGGAGCCGAATGAAGAAATTACCTTGGAATGAGCCAAGACACAAAGTTTCCTGGAGCATCTTTCTCTTCAATAGGAGTGTCCTGTGGGGAAAAAAGTACTAAAATGAAAAAACGAAACACATTTTACTCTAATCCACACCACATGTGGGACCGCCCATTATTTGATTTACCTTCTTTTCCTCAAGGAAAGTATCCACAAGAGGGAGGCTTTTCTTTGAAAACACATAGAAGCAAGGACACTGAAAAACAAATGGAAATTATTAGCTGGGTGTTGCCTGAAAGTTGGAGCAAACAATATGCTGTGTAAATATACACCCTGTACACATTGGACATGATAAAAAAAAAGAAAAAAACTGTTAAAGGTGGAGGAATCCATTCCTGATTAAAACTGTTGATCTTTGAACCCAACAAACAAACACACCACTCCTATCAGCACTCCTTCAGAAGACTACTCAAAGTCGATGTGCGTTGCCATAGCAGCCACATGAACAACTGGGCTAATGGATCGAAGGGGAAATGTTCCTGCCCTACGTGGTGTGAAAGAGGACACCTCTTTGTCATAGCTGAAGCAAAACCAGCTGTATAAAACATTATCAAATGAACATAAGTGCAGGATGACAGTCTTAGTTTGTGACAGAGAAGCAGAGCCCAGTTGTGCTGAAACTGGCTTCCTGCTCAACATGTTCCCATGGTAGCAAGAAGGAGAAGAGCACCGTCGCTCTGCTCTACAAGCTGGTGCAACTATCCAATACACCAAGTAAGGGAGCACATCCATCCATCCATTATCTATACACCGCTTAATCCTCATGAGGGTTGCAGGGGCATTGGCGTCTATCCCAACTGACTTGGGGTGATAACAGGGGACATCCACACCTACAGACAATTTAGAATCACCAATTAACCTCAGCATGTTTTGGACTGTGAGAGGAAGCCAGAGTACATGGAGAAAACCCATGCATGCATAGGGAGAAGATGCAGTGCATGCAGAAAGACCTCAGGAAGGCCAGAACGTAAACTTGGGGATCTTCTAGCTGCAGGGTGACAGTCCCTGTAAGGGAGAAAAGCATCTCAAAAATCCTCCGAGTTCATCGTGTCCTATGAAAAATGTGTAGGGATTCATAGGGCTGTTCTGTGCACAAGTGGACATGTCCCCTGTTACTGACTGGCTTTAATAGTTTTGCATGGATCCGTCCATGCCACTTTATTTCCCATTTACAGGGTCAAGGCTGTGTATGAACACCGTTTTTTTTTTTTTTTTTTTTGGTGAACACACAGAACAGAGAAATAATGAACTGTAATTAAATAAGCACTTAATCTGTCAGACAATGTGTTGCATTAGAATGGCTTACTCAACCTTGAATATGGAAACTGCTCACGTCTGCTGTGTTTCACTGTGTGCATCTCAGACATGAATGAAGCAAAGAAAAGACACTTGTAGTCAAAATAACATTACTTGAGTTTATACACACGTGGACAAAATTGTTGGTACCCCTCAGTTAAAGAAGGAAAAACCCACAATTCTCACTGAAATCACTTGAAACTCACAAAAGTAACAATAAATAAAAATGTATTGAAAATTAAATAATCAAAATCAGCCATCACTTTTGAATTGTTGATTAACATAATTATTTAAAAAAACAAACTAATGAAATAGGGCTGGACAAAAATGATGGTACCCATAACTTAATATTTTGTTGCACAACCTTTTGAGGCAATCACTGCAATGAAACGATTTCTGTATTTGTCAATGAGCGTTCTGCAGCTGTCAACAGGTATTTTGGCCCACTCCTCATGAGCAAACAGCTCCAGTTGTCTCAGGTTTGATGGGTGTCTTCTCCAAATGGCATGTTTCAGCTCCTTCCACATATGTTCAATGGGATTCAGATCTGGGCTCATAGAAGGCCACTTTAGAATAGTCCAACGCTTTTCTCTCAGCCATTCTTGGGTGTTTTTGGCTGTGTGTTTTGGATCGTTGTCCTGTTGGAAGACCCATGACCTGCAACTGAGACCAAGCTTTCTGACACTAGGCAGCACATTTCTCTCCAGAATGCCTTGATAGTCTTCAGATTTCATCGTACCTTGCACACTTTCAAGACACCCTGTGCCAGATGCAGCAAAGCAGCCCCAAAACATTACTGAGCCTCCTCCATGTTTCACCGTAGGGACAGTGTTCTTTTCTTCGTATGCTTGGTTTTTGAGTCTATGAACATAGAGTTGATGTGCCTTACCAAAAAGCTCCAGTTTGGTCTCATCTGTCCAAAGGACATTCTCCCAGAAGCTTTGTGGCTTGTCAACATGCATTTTTGCAAATTCCAGTCTCGCTTTTTTATAAGTTTTTTCAGCAGTGGTGTCCTCCTTGGTCGTCTCCCATGAAGTCCACTTTGGCTCAAACAACGACGAATGGTGCGATCTGACACTGATGTACCTTGGCCTTGGAGTTCACCTTTAATTTCTTTGGAGGTTGCTCTGGGCTCTTTGGATACAATTCCAACGATCCGTCTCTTCAATTTGTCATCAATTTTCCTCTTGCGGCCACGTCCAGGGAGGTTGGCTACTGTCCCGTGGGTCTTGAACTTCTGAATAATATGAGCCACTGTTGTCACAGGAACTTCAAGCTGTTTAGAGATGGTCTTATAGCCTTTACCTTTAAGATGTTTGTCTATAATTTTTTTTTCGGATATCCTGGGACAATTCTCTCCTTCGCTTTCTGTTGTCCATGTTCAGTGTGGTACACACCTTTTCACCAAACAGCAGGGTGACTACTTGTCTCCCTTTAAATAGGCAGACTGACTGATTATGAGTTTGGAAACACCTGTGATGTCAATTAAATGACACACCTGAGTTAATCATGTCACTCTGGTCAAATAGTTTTCAATCTTTTATAGAGGTACCATCATTTTTGTCCAGGCCTGTTTCATTAGTTTGTTTTTTTAAATAATTATGTTAATCAACAATTCAAAAGTAATGGCTGTTTTTGATGATTTAATTTTCAATAAATTTTTATTTATTGTTACTTTTGTGAGTTTCAAGTGATTTCAGTGAGAATTGTGGGTTTTTCCTTCTTTAACTGAGGGGTACCAACAATTTTGTCCACGTGTGTATCAACTTGTTACAGCCGTTCAATGAATTTTTGTTGGCTCTTGTGTTGTAAATGAGGGAGAGGGAGGTGTGGCCGACATGTCTGTTTTGTTGAAGATGCTGGTGCTCTAATCCAACATTCAGTGGTCATGAATGTCGCATACAGCACCTTTAAATGTGTCCCACAGTGAGTTGCTGTCTAAATACCGTCTGATGCATTTTTGGAACAGAGCATCTGGTTGGCAGCTGTTTTCTGCCCTAAGTCAACTCTCTTAACAATAGTGGAAGGATTTGTTAACTGAAAGTGATGAACTTACTGCTCTCCTTGACTTTGTCTCAGAAGGAAGAGGTTTCTCCTTCATACAGAGGACACGAAGATCATCATCTACTTCCAGTATTCCATATTTCTGGGTTTCTGTATAGGAACAGACAGAAAATACAAGTATACAAATTTTAAGCATGAGAGAAAACCACCAATTGTCATTTAAATGGTAAGACTGTCCCCTTTCTCTAAGAGCTTCTGTAATTTATAGTGCGATTTGTTCAGTGTGGCTGCTTGAAAAACCTCACCTTCATCTTTGCACTGGTATGAGAGCACCAGACAGCTGTCTTCACACTTTGCTTGCACTTCAGAAAACCTCTCTTTGACTTTACTGAGGCTGAAATCTTCTTTAAAGAGGGTGTCACTGTTTAGAATAGAGAGAAGTCTGCATGTCAGAAACAGGGCCTAAATTTATGTTAAAACACACTTGATTCTGCAGATTTAGAAATACAAACGTACCCTCCAATAACTAGAACATGGTCGTCTATCTTGAAATGCTTCACTGCGAGCTGCAGGCAGGCTACAGCACCCAGACGTTCCTGGTGGAGTATTAGAGGTTTAAACAATGAAAACAAAATGCAAATATACAAATAACCAAATCAGTTCTCTAGCATGGCACAAGTTCTGTATTTTCAAGACACTTCAGTAGGGAACGTCCTTGCACTACCTAGACTAATGACTCAGAGGATGGTGTGAGAAGGCCATGTCAAAAGCAGTGATGACAGGGTATACTATGCAATCGCTGAACATATTTACGTCATTGCTTGTCGTCTGATCGCTGAGGACCCTGACATTTGTGAAATGTGCTGCCCATTCTTCAAATGCAGCGTGGTAAAGAGTGTTGGTCTGTGGAGAAGAAAACAGAAAAACTGAATGATCATTCACTGTCAGATCAAGCTTTTGTTTAAAATTAAGTTCATATGTAAAATTTACTTAGAACATCGTAAGAAAAAAGTACTCTGAATGCAAAAAGTATTGTTAATGCGTTAACATGTAAACTAAGTCTGGCTACGAAGTCAGGGAGACAATTTTTGGTATTCTGATTATAACTATAATTAAATAGTAGTAGTAAAAGATGAGTAGAGTTATTGTGACATCACCCATTTGTCTGTGGACTACCATTCTGAAGCCTTGAGTCTGGAATTTGCCCATTGCCATCTATTTAAGATGGCATGTATGGAGTGAGGGGTAAATCTGACTTGACACCACATATGCTGCAACATTTTAATCACAAGGCAGCCCCGCTCTGGGCTGTTTCAAAATGTAAACCAAAGAATTTAGTAGAATTAAAAGCAGTAATTCAAGAAGAATGGGACAAGATGATCCCTCAACAGTGTGAAAGACTCGTGGGGAACATGCCAGCCAGGATTAGAGCCCTACGATGTGCTAATGGCGAGACTACTAATTACACTCAACAAAAATATAAACGCAACACTTTTGTTTTTGCTCCCATTTTTTATGAGATGAAATCAAAGATGTAAAACTTTTTCCACATACACAGTATCACCATTTCTCTCAAACATTGTTCACAAATCTGTCTAAATCTGTGATAGTGAGCACTTCTCCTTTGCTGAGATAATCCATCCCACCTCACAGGTGTGCCATATCAAGATGCTGATTAGACAACATGATTAGTGCACAGGTGTGCCTTAGACTGCCCACAATAAAAGTTTTTCTTGTAATATAATTTGTATTTGTTTGCATCTGTCTAATCCAGCCACGCCTTTTGAAACAGGAAAAAGATTTTTCCACAATTATTTCCTGATAATATTTGAGATTGTGTCAAATTTGAAGGGTGTCCGAAAACGTTTTTCCACCACTGTACTTTTGAATAGTCAGATTTCTTTTTACAACCAGGGGTTGCCTCCTGTTGGCCGTTACAAAGAATGCAGATTTAAGACATTTGTGCTTCAGATCCAGAGGCTCATCCATCTCCTACAGTCAATGAAAAAACTTACATAAACACAATTATGTTGTGTCTGAGTCTGAATTTTGACACAATCAGCGTAATTTTTACTGCAAATGTGTATCAGTTCCAGATATCGGTGAACTGTCTCCTTGATTATTAATCATTAGTGATAGTATCAGCCCAGGAAAAAACTGATCAGTCAGCCTCTGGTATATTCCAACCTGTGTTGCATGTTGGATAATAATCTGCCAAACACTGTCAGATAAATGTAAGGATGAGTAAAAGGTACCAAGGAATATGGTGGAGTAAAATTACTAATACATTGCTTTAGTAAACATAGCTTAGGTTGCTGTCCGCCGGTGTACACTCGTACTTACAACAACATAAACGCCGTCCACAGAGCCGTAGGCGGTCAGAGCGTGGACCCAGTGGGAGATGAGGGGGCAGCGACCCACCGGCAGCAGCGGCTTCGCCACGCCGACGAGGTGGGCGAACTTCCCGCTGCTGTCCGCAATGACATCCCTCTGGAGCCTGGTACCGTACCCGGCGGCGAGAATTACAGCTTTCATTTAAACTCTGGACCAGGAGAAATGTCGTTCAGATGTTAGCTGTATGACCGTAAGGTTAGTGACTATGTAAAGGCTGTGAACTTTGAGACAGAAAGTACAAAGTTGGGAAAATCATTCACGGAAAAGCTCCTAGCAATTCTCGCGAGGTTTGCCGTCCTACCAATACTGGAGAAGACTAACTTCGCGAGACCTCTGTGTTCAGAGGGCTGCTGCTCTTTCCAAATTAAAAGTAGTCTTGCATAACCAGATTTATCTCCACAGCTCAATAAAAAAAAACAATTAAATAAAACCTTTTAACCACATTCAGTTTTGAAATAATCATGAAGAATAAGCCGATCGTATTTCTAATCAATAATATAATTACAACTGACTGGTGCATTGTCAAATCTCCCCATTGTGAAATGTACTAAAAATGCATTTTTACTGTTCAAAAAATGCATAAAAAGGAAAGGAAACTCTTTGGGCTCATTTGTAAATAATGTTTTTTCTACCCTCAAGCTTAATTCCTTATTTTTATCTTAATGACTTTGTTTACTTGCGAATTAATCATAGATCATCTTACTATTGCAACTTGTGGGTCCTGTTTGGTTATTATCCCTCAGTGACTGATTATTGTCCTTCCCTGATGGACAAGTTAAAAACATTTCTGGGATTTTGTCATTTTACTCTTTTCACAATGTATTAAAATAAAGTATCTAAAGAATAAATTAAACTGTGCTGGAGAATTCAAAGTACATTTTAAGTAGCACTTCTGTCAGAGATTTTACAGTAAAATAAGAACTGAACTTTGGTATTGCCTTGATTAAACAAAACGACACTATTATAGAAAACTAGTTCAACTACAAAAATGAAAGGGTTCGGTTTATTCAGATTATTATTTATCCATAACACTTTGCCAATTTTTAAAAAATATTTACCGCTATAGTAAGACTGAAAGAGTTTTTCCTGATCTAAATACAGAACTTCATAGAAATCTAAAATCAGCTACTCTAATACTTTATTATGTGGTATTGGTGGATTTTATCCATCAAGCCAGACACTGTATCCAAAGCCAGTGTTCACCACATAGAACTCTGAAAAACAGTAACCACTGAACAGTTTAAGGAGTCATCTTTTCTCCATTTACCATCATCATTTTCCTTCTGACACAAGTTTATAACACACAGCTATACCAAGAAGCTATCTGGAAGTTGTTGAAATATTGCCACTGCATATCACATCTGACTACATCTGAATGTCTTACAATCAAACACATTCTCAGTCAGCGATGGCATGGAGCCAAAACTGATGTTAAACCAGTGTTTTGTTTTATTTGCCAGCTCATTCGGACATGAAGGCATATGGAATGCTTTCATACACAAATTAGTATTTTTCCTCAATCTGTTTTCTACAAATACAAAAAGAACTGAGATTTTTTTTTTGAAATGCTGAAAATCTGTGTGACATTTGCACAAGAGAGTAATGTCCATTAATTCTGAGTGCATCCTTATTCCACATCTTCATTGCTGCTTCCAGGTTCAGGTCCTGGGACTTCAGCTTCAGCATCTTTTACTGGCTCCTGGTCCTCTGAGGGTTCTTCAGGCTGTGTCTCCTCCATCGGTTCCTCAGCTGGTTCTGGCTGAGGTGACGGTGTGTCAGCCGCTTTTTGAAACTCCACCTGAAGGAAAAGGGGTAGTTCCAGTTTTAAGCCAATATGCCAATTAAACCTTTAAATGCATCTATAATTCTTATTTAATGTGTTAATACTTTGTTTTTGATAGACACGAAACCCGGTCAAAACCCATTTATTTTGAAGCTAGTTTTCATACTCAACTTTAAGTGCTTCATGTTTGTCCACAATACAGTATCCTGCACTAACAAGCACATGACTTTAGAGGCTGAATTGCCACAGGCCATGCACACATAACACTTGTATAGAGACAGTCTTGTAGATTTGTCTTATATGATTCCAAGTAGATTAATTTTACCTGTGAAACACTGTTAACGCTTTCTTCCTGTATCACCGGATCAGCCTCTTCTTGCTCCATTGGCTCTTCCTCGTCTTTAATAATGGCTGGCTCCTGCTGGATTGGTGCGTCTGGCTCTTTCAGGGGCACAGTGGGAGCCTCCTCTACAACTGCAGTATCTGGAGCAACTTCCATCTGGAAGATGAAAGAGAGAATGCGGTTAAAACTTTGTTTATTTAACCCGATGGAAAAAATAAATAAAAATCAATGGATGACTGCCTCATCTTGGTGTCAAAAAATGAACCATTACAAATTTCTGTATGTGTCTGCATGAGTTGGCTGAACACAAATGACCCAGCAGTGATGAAAAGACTAAGTCTAAAAAATAATTAATGCAGACTCATGACACTTGTTGGTGACTGAAAGAAATGAATCACGTGTGCAGCATCTTTTCCAGTTACCTCTTTCTCCACGACAGGCTTCGCAGGTTTAGGCTCTGGTTTTTTATTTGCTTCCAGGACCGACATGATGGAGGCAGGTATGTGAGCTTGCTGTTAAGCAGAAAAAGAGGCAGATGTTTCATGAGGGAATGTCAAGAGAAATATAATGCTAGAACAGAAACCATGAAAAAGCTATAACCTGGTGAGGCGTGAAGGAGTGGACATGCAGTAGAAGAGGCTCTCTCATCTCTGGGCAGCGTTCGAACACGCTTGTCAGCTGTGCGGGCGGCAGCTGTAGGAGCACGCTGTACGACTGAGGCTTCGTCCTCTGGCAGCACTTCACAAATCCCTCCCACACCTTAGGATATTTCCACACCTGCACGACCAAAATAAAAACAACCGTCAGAGAGTAAAACTGGTCATCAGACAGGCACAACTAAGTATTAGTTTCTGTGTTTCTCTGTTGTCTAAACAAATTACCATCTGCTGGATCAGTTAATGGACAGACATGCCATCATACATGTGACAAGCTAAAAGAAAAATTATGAAAATCTACATCAACAACAGTATGAAAATTAGACTGGAGTTTTTATGGCTGACCTGCTTGACGATGAGACGGGACAGGATGTTCATGACAAACCCTCCCAGTCGAGGATACATGGTGAGTGACTGGATGACGGTGCGCATGAGCAGCATGGGGAGAGGACTCTGCTCCATCAGCTGCTGCATCACCACCGCCAAAACCTCGGAAGTGTACACATTCTTCTCCCCAAAGCACAGGTTGGTAGCTGTTGCACAGAAAGGGAAAAAAAAAAAACCTTTACTGTCAGCAGTCATCCACATGCAACAGACTGATGACTCGATGATGTGACCAACTTTCAAACTTTTCTGTTTTAGGGTTTTGGCTTTGAAGGCTTTATGACTGAGCACTGACCTTTTATGATGGACTTCATGTCACATTTGGTTGAGTCAATGTTGTGTAAGGCAATGAGCAAGTCTCCTGGGGTGAGGGGGGACACGGATGAACTTCCCTCACCTGCAAAAACACAAACACACACATAACAGAATACATTATCCTCCATCTTTCTTTAACGCCTCATAGAAACTGACAACCAATTATGTTAGATTAAAGCTAAACTGCGCATGACAGGAGATAAAGAAAAGAAAAAGGCAGAAAAGTGACTAGTTGATGAAAAATATTAGAATACATACAGCTAAAACATTAAGTTCATAATAAGTTAAAATGAAATGTAAATATTGTCTAAGGTGTCGGTGTGTTGACTCTTACTATGCTGAGTTCCCAGGAGTCTGTTGAACACCTCCTTCACAACAATCGGGTTGAGTTTGATGAGCTTGGGGAGAGCCTGAATGACTTCGTTCTACATGAGAAAAACGATCAAAATTCAGAGAAAAATCCAGGAAAAGATGAGAGTCAGATAGCGGAGATGCACTGATGTAATTTGCTGTTTAACTTGAAATGATACTGACAATACTGGAGCATGCCCGTACAGTTCATAAAGTGATAAATGCGATATTATGTAACTTCAATATTCAAAATTTAAATAAACAAGGCTACCTTTTCTAGACCATTTATGACAGGGATCAGGAAACGAACATCTGGCACACGTTTGTGGTAAAGGTCTCGCACCCTCTCCACCAGCTCTGGAGATGGAGGCACTGAAACGGGAAGTAAAACTTATTTCACACAACACTTTTCATTGGACTGTCTTCTACTGTACAGCAGAACTGGCTCATTCATTCACAAGTTTTAGGCAGGATTTACAACACAGAGTATGTGACACAGCTGATTGTATGATGGTTTGGACTCAAGTGATGTCTTAAGACAACTGACTGAGTAGTTTGTGAAATGCTGTGCTGGGAAGTTAAAAACAATGACCCCATCATTTTTCATTTTCAACTAAATTCAGTCGAACTCATAATGCATATTGTCAGAGATATAGATTTCAACATTTTTTTAGCCCTAAAATCGGTATCTGCATCATTCCCCAAGTATCAGTCAGCACTGGTTTAGATGAAAAGGCTCTAGTTTAGATAAAAAGAGATTTGTTCTATTTCTACCTCCTTTTTACCTTTATCGGTCAAAATGTGCAGGCAGCGAGTAACCAGAGTCTCTGCTCCTTTAGGACAGTTTTCCACTAAGAGCAGCAGCTCTGGAGAGTTCATCCCCATTCCACGGATCTACAAAAACGGGTGAAAATATACTTGTCAGTGTCGTTCAAAAACGATACAGCTCAAGAACAAAAAGAAGGTTCAGTAATTGTTTGGGGTACCCTTATTTTCTTCATTTGGAAGAGTGTTTCATTCAACTTTCAAAAGGAAAAATTCTCTTAAATGTTTATATTTCACCAGTAATGACATGCTTTGACTCCAGGTGTGTTTTCTCAGCTTCATTTCTATGAATTGTTGGGTCTAATTTGTTTTCTCATGTGGTGAACCAGTAAAAACAAATGAAGAAATAGTTAAACATTTAGCCCAACAGTCCAGACTTTGCACTCAGATGATTTGGTCATGGCAGGCTTTCCAGGCAAATGCAACTGCTGGCATTCAGATGAAAACATCTCTGCATTAATGCTAACAGGACCTTGTGTTTTGGGGTTAATTTCTGCTTTGTGTTTGCATTTTGGCACAGTCACTTAGTACCAACTGTGTGTAAAGATTCTAGTTTACATCTACAAATGTTTGGAAAGAATTGAAACAGTGCTTCAGTTTTTCCTAGTTGTTCATGTTCACAAACACTAATGAACTAACTGGACTGTACATTAAAATGATTACGTTTAAAAGGACATCTTTAAGAAACGCAGAAATGAAGCATTCTCCAGAGGCAACAAATGGCAGCGAGGAGTGACTTACAGGCTGCTCTATGGCTCGAAGCACGCTACGTTTGATGTCGGCAATAGCCTCGGTGTAGACGGAAGCTAGCTCGTGGACCAGCCGGTGGTTCAGAGGAAGTAAGGACAGATAGAGGAACAGACACTGTCTCACTGTCTCTTCAGTCCAGGGAGCTGCCACCTCTGTCAAAAAATGCACAAACCAGTGGTGTTACAGGAGCACACTTACAACTAGGTGGTTATTGGAAGAGAAAATTTGTGACTGTCAAAGTTACTAAAAACAGTTTTTGCTTCCTTTGTGTCCTATGATTTGTTCCCAAATTAAGTAATTTCATTTAAATAATTGTGTGACAACTCAGTAAGGCAGTGGGACGTCAAGATGGAAATAGCATAAAGAATAATCAGCAGCATTTTGTACATTTACTAAATAATGCTACAAGGCCTGCACAGTTCATAGAATATTAATCGTGATTATGACTTTGGCTTCTTACAAAGAAACGATGGACTGATAACTGAAAATTCTGCCAACAGAAAACAGTCCATGTAGGTAAAATTGCATGGTTTTAGCTCGGGCAATTCTGACACCGGAATACTATGTTACATTTTTACAAATCAATCTTTTTGACTATCTGAATCGTGTGCACTGCAGTAACTGAGTGGAGACTAGAGGCTTCAGCTTAGCTAGCTTCTAGTGCAACCTCTTGCTACATATCGGCTGTGGCTCAGGTGGTAGAGTAATGATCGTCCAATGATCGAAGGGTCGGTCCCGTCTTGTGCTGCCTCCAGTGCTGCTCTCACACTGGTGTATGAATGCGTGTGAATGTTGGTGGTGGTCGTAGGTGCCACGCTTCCGTCAGTCTGCCCCAGGGCAGCTGTGGCTACAAATGTAGCTTACCACCACCAGAGTGAGAATGTGTGAGTGAATGAATAATGGATCCATTGTGAAGCGCTTTGAGTTCCTAGAAAAGCGCTATATAAATCTAATCCATTATTATTATTATTGTTTATATGATTTGACGGATATAAGCTTTCACATCTGCTTTAAGGCAGAGTGCAGCAAACAGTGATACTGTGATAAAAAACATATAGCCTCCTTATGCTTTTCAGTGGTTCCTTTGAATCCAAAACCTGATGCGGACGGCTCTGAAAACACCAACTTTTCCTACATCATGCAACCTCATCTGGCAACACAGTGTAAAATCCATGCACTGATTCATATTCTAGAAGGATTACTTGTAACCTGAATCAGATAGTTTTTCAGCTGTCGCAAAAGAGGTAAATATTTTAACAAAAACACTGCGGGACAATGACTTGTATCCTTAAATACATGATTATTTGAAAGTCTTATTGTTAAAAAATGTGACCTGAGATATCGTACACTATCATTTACTGAAGTTGCTCGGTGTGTTACAATAGATAAATTATGCAAGAGGAAGGTGTATTACTGTGCACTGGAGTGTATGTTCAAGCTAAAATGCAAACCTGTATCTTTGTCAGCCCCAAAGAGCAAAGATGGCGGGTTGGGGTGAACTAGAAGCTGCATGTAGTTCAGGGCAAACTTCTCTATGTAGTCCCTGAGCTGGTCTTTCTCATACATGCGCTTAAGGAAAGCCAAGGCGGTGGTGCGCACCTGAAAATAAGAGCATGTTAAACAAGTAACATTCTGAGGTTTCAGTAATTAGTTCAGCAGTGTGTGGATGTGAGCACCACCTTCTCTTTCTCATGGGAGCTGAGATCCAGTAGCACATGCAGATACTGAAACTGCCTTGAGGGCCGTTTGACGATGAGCTCCTTCAGAGTCGTCATGCCCAAATACACCCGAGACTGAAACAGAGGATCCTGGTTAGCAGACAGTTAGGAGAATGGAATACGCAGCACATCAGAAGTTGAGCTTTTATGCCAACGATTACCTCGTCCTCACAGTAACGCCGTATTACTTCCAACGCTGATTCTGTTATAATGGGAGCCTCTAGTACCAGTTTGGTGAAAAGTCTGGAAGAAACGATATGAAAAGAAAATGTAGTGCGGCTGATAATGGGCTCACTTTTTTGCTTACGTTTGACTCCATTCAGTTTTCAGTCATTACAGGACACGTGAGTCTTTATGCTTAAAGAACTAGAGAAAAAACGCATCAGACATGAGACAATGTTAAGTTTTTGTTCTCACCCATCCCTCTGCTCAGGTTTCTCCTGCAGGCCTGACAGCAGAGTGTAGAGACAGTGGTCGTAGCTGTCCAGCAGGCCAGATGGCAGCTGGCTGAGGTAGGTGTTGTACTCTTGGTAGAGGAGAGAAAACGCCAGATCGCTCCTTGTCCTGATGTCGTCCAGAATGAACTCCAGCACATCTTCTTTCATCATCCCTTCAAATTGTGTCACGAGTCTGGAGAGAAGCTTCACTCTGACCTGCCAGTGGAAATGAATGTGGCCAATCTCTGAAAGTGATTCTTTTCTGCTTAGCAAGACAAGTGCTTGTCAGTCACTATGATGACGAATGTATAAGGATGTGGATCACTTACATGAGACATTCCACTTTGAGCAATCGCCTTCTCTGAATGCAGAATGCGCTTCACTGCTTTGGAGGTTAACTTCTCAATCTGGGTGTCTGATAAAGGCTGGACAACGTCTGACAGACGAAAGACTTTTTTTCTCCCACTTGCCCCGGCTATCCTGAAAAAGAACACAATCATACAGGGTAAAAAGTGGTGTGCAGTACTTCTCCTGCAGTCTGTTATCCTGGTGCTTCTGAGCTGACTGCTGCCGTTAATTACGTGGAACATAGTTTATTTTTACTGTGTCTTAAAGAGTGGGTAGGCATCAAAGCTGCTGTCCTCAGTTGGTTCTGGTCACAGGACAGGAGCATCTCAGTTCACTAAAGTGAATATTGTTGGACAGTTCCACTTACTTGTACAGTCCCTCAGGGCTTTGTTTTACTGTTTTTCTACAAAAAATAAAAAGCAGAGCCCAGTGCAGCCACCGCTTGATTGCTTATAAGACAGTAAAAAGTATATGTGGAACAAAACTTTCTCAAACTCAATGAAAATAAGACAGAGATTGTTATATTTGGTCGACTAGAGTTTCTGGATGACCCTGATGGAACCCTTGACTCTTTGACTCATTATGGCTCTTATTCAAGAAAAAACTTAGAGTGATCTTTGGCAGCTCCTTTGACAAACTGGCTTAGCTCTTAAAACTAACTTTGTAAATCCGACTTCTGGTCAAAGTAAAGCCACATTTCTGTCCTGAAGACTTTAGGAGAGTTATTCATGATTATATCACCACACAGTTTGACTACTGTAACTCTTTGCATGTGTGTGTAGAGCAGTGGTCTTTTCAGCATCTGCAGTTGGTACAAAATACAGCAGATCTTCTGTTAACAGGTAAAAGAAGGCACGATCACATAACTCCAGTACTGTCCCCTCTGTCTTTCTGTCCATGTTTAAAAGTTCAGCACTTTGGTTCAATTGCTGTGTTTTAAATGTGCTTTTGAAACAAATTTGATGTTTACTTTTCCATCTTTTAATGATGCCTGAACTCACTTGGTTTGTGCAGAGGGAAGGATGGGCTCAGGAAGCCTCTTGACAGTGGCAGGAGCTTCTGTGGTCTTTTCTGTGTAACCTCCTACCACAGAGATTGCTTGGCCAACCAACACGCCTGGAACTTTGCGCTTGATGAGAAGGTCTCTAGCGTTAGAGTCTTCCTCATTGTCTTCGTCTTTGCCTAAGTCATCCTCTCTGGCTTTGCACTGCTCAAGTCCTACGATGTAAAGTAAGAAACAATGTTTTAATTTGAGCTGGTCAATGCACCCATGTTAACATTAAAAACATATATCCTGCAAGACTTCCTTTAATGTATATGTCGTGACAAAGATACTGGTACTGAAGAAGGGTATCGCATTAGTTTTACAAGCCAAACAGATACTTTTTACCTCTAAATTTTTAATCATAAATAATTACTACATATACGAATGCAGGAAATACTTACAATTAATAAAAAGGTATATGCATAAAAGCTCAAGTTTTAATTTTTTTTCTTACTGACCTGGACCGATTCCAGCTGCAGTCATCTGTGTGGCCATCAGCCTGGCTAAATGCTTAATTTGGGCATCAGTGCCTGCCGACTCAACAGGCGTGTATGTGGCTTGGAAGGATGCTGGCATGACATCAGGTAGATACACCATGCTAATGAGCACCTAAACAGTGAGACAGAGAAATGAAGAGAGTGAAATAAAAGTATAAGGAAACAAACGGGGGTAAAAAAAAAAAAAAAAAAAAAAAAAGACGATCGCTTCTCACCAGGTTGGCTACATTCTCAGAGGAAAGCAGTGGACGCAGGAACTCAGCTGTGAGGTCAATTGCAGATTGCGTGACTGGAACAACAGCTGGCTTAGGGGCCGAGGTAGGAGCCGGCTCCTCTTTGTCCTCGTCATCTTCAATCAGGGCTGGCTCTGGAAGTAAGGGAACAACTGTAAGAAATACTGGGTTAAATTTTCTCCACAAGACTTACATTTGGATTCATCAATTTTGATGTTGACTGATTTACAGTGAGTCAGCCTAATAAATGCTATAAAAAACATTCTACACATAAACTGTAATTCAATGTGAAAATGAGTTAAATGGTAAGCATCTATAAACAAAGAAATACATAGCTGTACACATACACATAATAGAAGTTCAAATACCTTGAAAACCATTATATATTTCCCAATAATTTCTCTGCTTCTCACCAGCAGTGCAGAAAACCTTCTGACAACTCCATTAAATCAGAATATCTATGTCTCTGGGTTCGCTACTCACCCATTTTGACCTTTTTCCCCTCTGTGTATTGTTCGTGGCGAGGCCTTTTGCGCTGCTCACGTGGTGCAGGTGTTGAGCGGGTGATTTCACTCTGAGGCATTCCCAGGTCTAGCAGCAAAGTGCTGATTTGACCCTGGAACTCCAGGCTGCAGGGGTGTTTGAGCACCGCCACAAGGTGCAGCTTCAGATTCTTACGCACACTGCTGACCTGAGACTTGGCCAGAGTCGGGGGTAGGTTTGCTAAAGAAGTTCAAGCGTACAGAAAACATATCGTAGTTTAATTAATTACAACGTGTGATATTAACCAGAGAGACTCACTATAATAAACACAGACAAAATGTGCTTTGTGACAATATCAAAAAGACACGTTTGAATGTTCAGTTAATTTATAGATTTTCATAAAGCTTTGTCGTAAAATAAAACTAAACAAACGGAGGACATGATTGGCTGAAAAGCACTCACCATGCAGTGTCTCATATGCCTGCACCACCTCTGACATGAACATTGGTCTCTGACGGGCTATAGTGGCCAGAGAACCCAGTGCTGTGGTGAGGTTGATGCTGGAAATAGCTGGGTGGACCATAAACTTCAGCAGTTTCTCCAATGCGGTCTTTCCCTCTTCACACAAAACGTCTGTCGAATAGACAATATAGAACATATCCGCTTTATAAAGTGAGCTTTAATATAAGGCACTAAGAAACACAGAGTCCCTATGTCATCACAACATAGTCCTAACATCTATACCGTAGCGAATGTACGAATGATCTTTGGGAACTTTGTCCAGGCTGATGTCACCCTCCTGACGTTTGGGGACGTCGGACTCAGACGTCCGCGGTGACAGAGAGATGATTAATGATTCTGTGAACTTGATGGCATGAGTGCGAACGCCGTCATTCTCAGAGTCCAGCGAGGCCAAAACATCGCCTTTCATTTGCGTGACCAAGTCCCAGCACGCCTCCTGCATCTCTGATACGGCTTTGGAGCGCACCAACCACTGATGTGGAGGAGACAGAAGAGTAAAGGACGTGATGAGAAAACAGGTATCAGAATGAAATACTCATGTAGGCTCCCATGAAAAAGCAGGCATATGCACAGTACTGTGTATACCTGTAGAGTAACTTTGTACAGCTGTGTCAGTGTGAGGATGGCTTTCTTCACTACATTCACACTTTCATCCTTCAGCAGCATGTTCAAGTTAGCAATCAGTCGGAGAAGAAGCTCATTGTCCCTTTTACTGATCAAAGTATAAGAAAGAAAAATAACATTTCAACAGCATATTCTTTTGACAAACACAGAGTTTACACCTTTAAAACAAGCAGAATTTGATGTCTAATAACTCACCAGGCTTCCTCTATGAAGCCAATGACAAACTTCCTCACTTCAATAGACTTGTCAGTCTGAAAAGCGATCATCTCCTGTAGGATGGAAAGACCAGCAGCAGGAAAATTAGGAATTTTACTAGGTTGAAATGGGATGACAATCTACAATTAGCTGTGAAAGCTGCATCCATTTATACTTACATCCAAAAAATTGTCAAGAAGAGATGGATCTTTGTTGATGATAAGCTCCTGGACCTGAAGATTAAAAATGAATTGATCGGATTCTATTTCTGCTTACTCCTTTATGAAGTCCTGGGTAAGTAGATTATATATTGGCATACATAGTGGCAGTAAACAGGAGAATACACAGAACAAAATAAAGTACAGCGAAATATAATTTGGTCAAGCAATAGCGGAAAATGAAAGCATTACTGAATACTGTGTAATTAGCAAAAATGCCACAGAGGTATGAAATTAAGCATTTACATTAGCTTTAGATGATTAAAACAAGATTTTTGGACTTCATAGCAGTAAAAAATTTGATTTAAAAAAAGATTAGAACACAAACCTGTTTGAGCACAGCAAGCTTTTCATCTGTAGGTATCAAAGCGGCCTGATTCAGAAGCTCCACAACCTGAACAGGGAAAGCAGATTAAACAAATCTGATTATCAAATAACACATAACACAGTGACTATTACAACTTATACATAAAGTGTAACAAGTTATAAGTTTTCGAGGCTAAGCTTTTGGTTTTTGTGGCTGATCTAGCCACTCAACACAAAAATCAACCTTTTGCATTTGTAGAAATTCCCCAGAAATAATAAGACACTGTTGTGACTTCTCACTTAATTTACAAACTAAATGTTTCCACGCTGTTTCATCGGTGGTTTTGTGCAACACAGCTACAAGAGAAGGACAAGGATTCCAAACATGAAGAGAAATTCATTTTTATGTCCAGAGCAAAGTGAGTTTTTGCAATTGAGATGCTATTGGTCAAACTCAGAGCAGACATACTGCAGGTAAACATATGAGTAGGCCTGCATGATTCTTATAAAGGTGTATTTCATAATGCTGTCTTTTCTTTTTTCAACACTTACATGTCCACCTTTATTTTTAATGACAGACTTAATCCTCCACGGCATGGAGGAAACCAGTGTCGCACACATTTCTGGAGAGTTTTCTGATACATCTACAGTCATCTATACATGTCATCTCCCCAACACCTTTGCATTCATGCAGGCCCATATCATCACACTCTCAGTCCATGCTTTCCAATCTACCACAGTAAATGCATAGCTCTGATCAGGTTCACACCAAACATGCTTGACACCATCTGAGCTGAACAAATTGATCTTGGTCTCACTTAACGAAAGATAGTGTTCCTAATATTCATCAGGCTATTTTTCATGCTCTTTAGCACAAGCTCTTACAGTTTTCTGGGCAGGAGCAAGCAAAAGTATTTTCTCTGAATGCCTCTTTAGAAAGTGACACCACGTAATATCCTTCACACTACCTAAGCTGTCACAAACACTCATCTCCACTGATAACCCTTGTGTTAATGGAAAATCACAGAAGTTTAGTTTCAGTGATTGCAGGTTTTCTAACTTGTGTGTCAGTGACCCTACGTGTTTTGACTTTTGTTGCCTTTCTATTTTGGAGCCTGTATTTTCAATGTAGTCTTTCTAAATATTTACTTTTGATTGTCCGTAAAGATTAATAATGTAGAACGTTCAACTTAGAAGTAACACAAGGAACGTGGCAGAGCTATGTGACGATCAGCGTTGATTTGTCTGTTAGCAACATTACTCAAAAACGAACAAACGGATTTGGATGAAATTTTCAGTCAGACATAATATAAGGACCAAGCCATTATATTTTGGCGGTGACGTAGCTTATAGTCTGGATCCACAGAACTGTTAAAGATTTCTGTTTCATTGCAAGATAGCGGCACGGTGTTACTGTAACTACACACGTGGACAAAATTGTTGGTACCCCTCAGTTAAAGAAGGAAAAACCCACAATTCTCACTGAAATCACTTGAAACTCACAAAAGTAACAATAAATAAAAATTTATTGAAAATTAAATAATCAAAATCAGCCATCACTTTTGAATTGTTGATTAACATAATTATTTAAAAAAACAAACTAATGAAATAGGGCTGGACAAAAATGATGGTACCCATAACTTAATATTTTGTTGCACAACCTTTTGAGGCAATCACTGCAATTAAACGATTTCTGTATTTGTCAATGAGCGTTCTGCAGCTGTCAACAGGTATTTTGGCCCACTCCTCATGAGCAAACAGCTCCAGTTGTCTCAGGTTTGATGGGTGTCTTCTCCAAATGGCATGTTTCAGCTCCTTCCACATATGTTCAATGGGATTCAGATCTGGGCTCATAGAAGGCCACTTTAGAATAGTCCAACGCTTTTCTCTCAGCCATTCTTGGGTGTTTTTGGCTGTGTGTTTTGGATCGTTGTCCTGTTGGAAGACCCATGACCTGCGACTGAGACCAAGCTTTCTGACACTAGGCAGCACATTTCTCTCCAGAATGCCTTGATAGTCTTCAGATTTCATCGTACCTTGCACACTTTCAAGACACCCTGTGCCAGATGCAGCAAAGCAGCCCCAAAACATTACTGAGCCTCCTCCATGTTTCACCGTAGGGACAGTGTTTTTTTCTTCATATGCTTGGTTTTTGAGTCTATGAACATAGAGTTGATGTGCCTTACCAAAAAGCTCCAGTTTGGTCTCATCTGTCCAAAGGACATTCTCCCAGAAGCTTTGTGGCTTGTCAACATGCATTTTTGCAAATTCCAGTCTGGCTTTTTTATGAGTTTTTTTCAGCAGTGGTGTCCTCCTTGGTCGTCTCCCATGAAGTCCACTTTGGCTCAAACAACGACGAATGGTGCGATCTGACACTGATGTACCTTGGCCTTAGAGTTCACCTTTAATTTCTTTGGAGGTTGCTCTGGGCTCTTTGGATACAATTCGAACGATCCGTCTCTTCAATTTGTCATCAATTTTCCTCTTGCGGCCACGTCCAGGGAGGTTGGCTACTGTCCCGTGGGTCTTGAACTTCTGAATAATATGAGGCACTGTTGTCACAGGAACTTCAAGCTGTTTAGAGATGGTCTTATAGCCTTTACCTTTAAGATGTTTGTCTATAATTTTTTTTCGGATGTCCTGGGACAATTCTCTCCTTCGCTTTCTGTTGTCCATGTTCAGTGTGGTACACACCTTTTCACCAAACAGCAGGGTGACTACTTGTCTCCCTTTAAATAGGCAGACTGACTGATTATGAGTTTGGAAACACCTGTGATGTCAATTAAATGACACACCTGAGTTAATCATGTCACTCTGGTCAAATAGTTTTCAATCTTTTATAGAGGTACCATCATTTTTGTCCAGGCCTGTTTCATTAGTTTGTTTTTTTAAATAATTATGTTAATCAACAATTCAAAAGTAATGGCTGTTTTTGATTATTTAATTTTCAATAAATTTTTATTTATTGTTACTTTTGTGAGTTTCAAGTGATTTCAGTGAGAATTGTGGGTTTTTCCTTCTTTAACTGAGGGGTACCAACAATTTTGTCCACGTGTGTATGACTACAAGTGAACACTGCATCAGCTGCCTGCTGATGATCACGTGATTGCCATCCTATTACAAATCAATCACTGTCAACCACAAAAAAGATTTCACCCATCAGAAATCATACAATGACTGAGCAGCCTTGGCAGAGTACTGAGCTCTCTGAGTTCTTTTCTTGTCGATATTGTATTCACATCTGCTGTGTACCATATAACTAATTAGTATTTTGTACAAAATTAGAAGAAAAACTGCATAACTTTTTACATTTTAAAGTTTTTTCCCCCAAATGAACAAGGCTTTTTCGTTGCATTACCAATGTTACAGTACAACTCGTAAAAAGATCACCAATATAACAGCTCTGTGTACTGGTGCCAATGTCACCATTATACCACGGTATATAGTCTTATTACCACATACTTGTGATTTATCTGTGTAAAGCTCATATCTACTGATCCATATCATACAGTCAAGATGTAACAAACATACCTTCTCACTGGTGGTCATGTCGATGACACTGGGGATCTGAGTCTCCCCCTTCTCTGAAGAAAGCTCCATGGTGCAGCTCTGAGTACTTCACTGCGCGGATGACATGGCCTTTAGAAACCCTAAAAACTCAGGAACCCCTGTTAACATATAACATTACAGTACATTAAGATGTTAATAATGGTGGAACCTGTTGACAGTTTTTGCAATGCCGTTCAGAGTTGTCAGCAAATGTGAGGTTAACTTTCGGCTAACGTGCTACACATCGGTAATAAAACAAATAGATTTTGCTACTGAATTCTATTGTATTTAATAAAAAAATATTAGTAATAAAAAACAAGACTTTAATGAATTACAATCAGCACCACTTTGGTCTCAGCTAGTTAGCGCGGTAGTACCATGCTAACTGTAATGCTAACCCTGCAGTTATTCTAATTTTCTAATTACAGACATGTAATAGCTACTCACCGCCAAACTGACTCTTTACTTTGTTGCTTCAACAGCACTTAACTATGCCCAGTGTCACAAACTTACTAATGCAGAAGCTGTTACCTTTTGAAGTACGTGCCTTAACTCTACTAGCCCACAAAGGAAGCGGCCATGTTTAATGATGCTTCTTCTTCTACGGATGCCTCATAGCGTTTGGAAAGCTTAATGTTGCATTACTGCCTCCTTCTGTATGGAGTGTAAAGCTCAGGCTCGATCATAGACTTTTCATCAGTCTATGAGCTCAATAGGTCTTATGACATTATATTCTTTTGTTGCATTTAACCCAAAATGTAAATATAGTTCTGTACTCTACATGCCTAAGTCCAAACAAACAAAAAATGTTGTATCTAAGTGCAGCTGAAGTATAGATTTCTGGTTAAGTGTAAGAAATTTAGAAATTACCTTTAAAAGATGTTTTTAAGTAACAGTGATCACCATGACTCAGTCCATTTCTTATAGGAAGCTTCCAGTAAATTTTGATGTATTTAAGTGCTGCTAAAGGGGAGATTTCTGTCTTAGAGTAGGAGAAAAAAAAATAATTTTTGAGAAAAGGCCTTTTAAAGATATGCATTACAAAATTCCATACGTTTTTAGTGAGTAACTGTTTCTATGGATTAAAGTTGAACTAGTCACCAGGAAGCTTCTCCAGCTAATTTCTTAAATCAAAACAATTATTTCTTGGTATTAAAAATTTCCTGAAATTGAATGCTTGAATGTGCAAATGAGGTACAATCATTATAAGTATGCAGTAGTTTGCATAAATGTCTAATAACCGGAGTGTAGTGAAATAAACACATAAATGTGTATTTTAGAAGTTATTCATACTAGTCTGACAGAAGACATGAGAACGCAAAACAGTCCAAATTTCAAAATTGACGGGTGCATGAAAAAAGACGACATTTTTGTCTGTAATGTCTTTAAATTTGCGCTATACCCCACTTAAAGACTTCATATCCCAGGAGTCTGTGCGCCGTAAGTGATGTCACCTGACAATGAAGAAGGGAGGGTGTGCTAATGTTTACAACCATTGGTCTGGTAACAATTTTCTCGCAAAAACTGTCATTTTTCCAATATTTCTGCAGCATATGCAATGACTGCTAAATAATGGTGCAAACTACATGACTTCGTCTCGCCTTCAGGTAAAAATATTACTTTTATGAAGCATTTTGGTCACTAGATTAATGAAGCTTGTTAGCGCTTAGCTTGTAAACGTTAATAGATAAACAAACAGCTACACGTAGCACAGTGATGCCATTTACAGACAGACCAACTGGACCTGAACCCGAGCTCCTGTCAGTGAACTACACTTAACTTTACATTCAGATATATCCTACAGCATTAGGGGACTTTTTGCACCTCGCACTGTAGCAATTTAATAGCTACTAAAATAGCTAGCTTGTAAGCTGTATCGCTAGCTTTCAGCAGATGAGGAAGCAGGGCTCATTTTACCACTGGAACTTTAAAGGGTTTCACACATAACTGCAAAATTAGAAATGGAGAATAAACTGTTAATGCAGCCAACTCTCAGAGTGTGTTTCAACGTACAGGACAGCTCTATTTCACACTAGTTCACTGTTAACCCTGCAATGCTTCTAGCCACAGCTGACACTTAGCTAGCTCGCTGGAACTTAACCCACTGCCATAGTCGCATTTAAAGTCCACGTGAGTCAAGATGTAAGTATGTGGTGGTTTAATTGTTTTACACTGTCAATAATTAAACCGGTTGTTTTTCTGTTAGTACTTGCTGCGACATAGTTGCTTTTATAATCAATCAATCAATCAATCAATCAATCAATCAATCAATCAAACAAACCATACAGTATAAGCTGTTTTGCTTCCTTTTTGTTGTGCCAGGTTTTTTGCCATCTGTGAGTCCCTGGTTGGTGTTGACTTACACTGGCTTACACAGTGAATCTAAGCTTACAGCTGGGAAGACCAGGGATAACATTTCTGAGTCTCCATTTTGTTGGAAATCAGGTGTGTATTTCAGTGCAAAACTTCTAACCATATGTTACCTATGCATCTAATATACTGTCATTTACCTTCCATTTACTTTAAATTTGGCTTTAAGATTCTTCACCTAAAGCAAACAGCCTGACAGGTTTGCTCTAGCTAATGTTGTCGTGTTTATTTGCAGATTAGAGCGACCTTGATGATGTCACTGAATGTAAAAGCTGCAGCAGATTTTTATAGTTGATCAAACCTGCAATCATTTGTCTTTTGTCAAATGTTACTTTACACTATACTGTGTAAGAAAAATATTTGAAAAGTCTCACTTGTCCCCCCAGAATGTATCTTTCAAATTCTCAGCTCAAAGTACTGCAAAGATTATTCATTTCTCTATGACTAGATAACATCTATTTTTGGCTCTGATCTAAATATGTTGTTTTGGTATCTGTAGAGTAAAATGTGGCTGGGCTGATGCTGTCTATGTTTAGATAAGAGGAAGACTCTCTCTATGTCTGTGATTGCTTGAAGCAAATTGGTTGATCGCATGGCTGCTGACAAAGATATGAATGAGTGTGTAAGACCAGGACTTTCTACTGCTTCCGACTTTTCACGCTGACCGATCATTTTATGTGGAATTAGTCCTGGTTTATTGGTTTCAAATTGCTCTTAAAGTGTCCAACAATCTCTGAAAGTCTGTCAGAGTTAAAATTTCCACAGAGCTTGTCCTGTGGAAGTACAATCAAAGCAAATGATAGCATTTGCTGTACAGGGATATTGCTATCAAAGCTAAAAGTAATCCTCTGGAACTTACGTTTTTCAGATGCTAGGAGTACACAAAGACTTTTAGCAGAACATTTGATGTCCTTTACTTTGACATTTTAGAGTAAGCAGAACAACCTTAGCCAGTAAATAAACCAGACCATGATGCATCTGCTAATTTTAAGTGGTTCACATGGCAGCAGTGGGCAATGAGGGGTTCGGATTATCCAGTGTTTAAACCATTGATTTCTCTGTTCCTACTTGCCAACTGAACAAAATTATGTCTGTCTTGTAAAGCTGAGAGGCCATCTAGTTAAGGGAAGGACTCAGGAATGACAGTAGAAAGTGTTTTCATATTCTCACAGCTTTTATTTTATACCTTGAACTTGCCAAGATATAAGAAACACAATAAAAAGGGATTTTCATAAAATTTTACTCTATGAGACCTTTAAAAACTTGGAGGTGTAAAGTAATAATTTGTTGCACGCTGTCATTCACAGATGCAGAGAGTGTCTTCTTCTTGAAGGTGGCAGCTATAAAGCTTCAGACACTGACACATCCCATAGAGAACAGGGGTTATACAGTCAGGGTAGAATGAATCATCTTCACTTTATTTTCAAATGAAAAATTGAAAGACACATTTTAAGGATATGCAAGACTTTATTTCATGAGCTGAGAAGAGCCACAATATGAGCCCTTAAAATATAATGAGTTATGCAAATATTTGCATGACTTCTAGATTTTCGTAAGGTGTTGATAGAGAATTTACCGGCTATAAAATTGCTGTAATTATTCCATCAGGAGATCCAGTTTCAAAATTTCTCCTCCTGTTCTCCTCTTCATGTTCATGTTTGAACGTCTTATCAGTAGTCCGATGGAGTGGGTGTTCATCATGAACCGGATGAGCTCTCAGAGTAGCTCTGCAGCCCAGCGGAGGCGAATGGCGCTGGGGGTGGTGATACTTCTGCTGGTGGATGTCATCTGGGTAGCATCCTCTGAGCTAACCTCAGTAAGGCCTTTGTCACTGTGACTTACCTCTCTGTCTGTTTGTGACACAAGTTTGATTCTGATTAAATGGTTGATAAAGTACTCAAAAGCAAAGCTAGTTTACATTAACACTGTTACACCATTAAATATGAAAACACAAATACCAGATTTTCACTTAACACTCTTAGAAGTACCATGTAGTTAATGTGGCAGCTCATGGATTGCATAATTGATGGGTTAATGTCTGAGTTTTTTAACACTGTAGTTCCTATAGCCGCTTTGTGCTGCTGAATAGATAAAACAAGAGGCAGTTTCGGTGTTAGAGCTCAAATATCTTATGCTGATGTCCGCTTATATCTTATTATAATGGAATCGTTACTGTTTAGCAGAATTACAGTAGTAATGAGAAATAAAGCAAAGAAAACCAGCAAACATACAGCCTCTGGTCATCAAATATTGCAGAGAAAAATGAGCATAGATCCACCAGTTACAGCAGCCATCAGATAGTTACATTGTAGTGAATAATACAGTGACTCCTTTTGAAGATATGATAAAGTGAAAATGTCAAGTTTTGCATTGTACTGAGTTAATATATTTTGACGCTGTCCTTCTCTGCTCTTAGGAAAAAAAATAACTTGAAAACTAGAAACACTTAAGATTATAAATAGAAGTTAATGTGAGTGAAAACTGTTAAAACATATTTGAATTGAGTGTGGAGACCTGTGAAATCAAATTTTGTCACTTAAACATGTGAAAGTTTCAACCTTTCAACAACATATGGTAGCTAACCTGTAGAATGGCTATCCTTTATTGCTACATAAGCTGCTGTAACGATATGAATTTCCCCTGGCGTGGGGAGAAATGATCTTATCTTATCCTAACAGTGTCTTTCTCTGGATTCTTCCTGTAGTACATTTTCAAGCGGCAGGAGTACAACAAACCCTTCTTCAGCACATTCACTAAGACTTCTATGTTTGTGCTGTATTTGTTGGGTTTCCTGCTGTGGCGGCCCTGGAGGCAGCAGTGCACTGGCACTCTGAAACGCCGGCACTCTGCATTTGTAAGTAGTCACACCACACTTTCCCCACATGGGGGTGCTATGTCGTTAAAGAATAGTTTCTCAGCACCAGCCCTAGTAAAACAATCATTCAACACTTCTGTTATAGGAAGTCAAACAAAGAGAATGTAAACATCTGAATTTTTGCTTTTGGTCCATGTGTTCATAGTTTGAGTTGCATTTTTCTGCAGTTTGCTGATGCTGAGGCCTACTTTGCACCTTGCACCACTGACACAACTGTGAACAACTGTTTGGTACGCAGTAAAAAATTCTGACTGTATCTGTGGTAGATGAGAGTGCGACCTGATGACTGAGTGAAACATATTGTATCCTATCCCTACAGAGTGAACCTTTGTATGTGCCAGTGAAGTTCCAGGACATACCAACAGAACACTCAAATGGTTTAATTGGAGACTGTGAATCTAGTGAGTACTAATGTCAAAGGGAATGACATGAAGCATATTTATTATCCTGTGTACATAAAATACCCAAGAGAGGGCAGTGGTTCATTAACAGACAAAATCATTTTAGAATCTGTATGGGCGGTACCTCTGTCTCACCTTTTAGGTCCTTTACTTTTCTCTCTTTTACATTCCAGCATTAGTGGGAACAAAGCTATGATTACATACTCTGTTGTATTTCACAGTTATTGTTTTATTTCTCCCACACTGGACTTCCAGAGTCTAGAGCAACACAATAGAATTTGGAAACATTTTCTTCGTGTCGCTGGTGATTTAATTTGTCGTGCCTATGATTGGCACCTGTATTAATAAAAAATGAAGAGGCTTGAGTTCATCTTAGTCATATAAGCACCTAATGAGGCCAACATTTTATTATCAAATACAATAAAGTGATGAGTTTGCTGCAAATACAAGTGGACGCTCAAAATTGCATTTTATTTTCTGTCATTTACATAACACTTGTTTTCTCTGCCTCTGTCACTTCACTGCTGTCTTCATTTCTACCTCCCAGCTTCCAAAAAGCAGCGGGTGCGTTTTAGTAATATCATGGAGGTGCGCCAGCTGCCCTCTACGCAAGCATTAGAGGCCAAGCTGTCCCGCATGTCCTACCCTGCTGCCAAGGACCACGAGGCCATGTTACGGACGGTGGGAAAGCTAACCATCACTGATGTGGCCAAAATCAGCTTTTTTTTCTGCTTTGTGGTGAGTAGAATTGACTTAACGTGGCTATGCTGCTGCGTAATTCATGAGATTATTGTATCTATTTAACAGACACAACCTCAAAACACTTCTAAATTTGGATTAAGGAGATCCAGTGTTCTTTAACCAGATTGAAAAGTAATTTTCTAAAAAATTATAAATGATTGGAGAGCACACTCAGTATGATTTTCAGCTACTTGAAATAGCCATTTGCCTTGAAGACTCAGTGTTGTCTGAGCCTGGGCTATTTCATTACCTTTAGATTCTGAAGACAAAATTGTAAAGTTAATATTTATTGCAATATTTGTCTGACGAACCATCAAAGGTTTAATGGAAGTATACAAATAGTAATAAAAAGTCCATACCTAAGAAGCAGATTTTTATCCTTAAGCTAAAGTCTTCAGTGTTTCTCATTCACTGTTACACACACACACACACACACACACACACACACACACACACACACACACACACACACACACACCCCTGGGGTAACAGACGAACATGTACTGCTCTTCAGAGTGAGGTCTAGAAAGTGTTTTTTCCGCATTATGGGAGAGACTCGTTGTGGACTATTAGTTGAGCACTTTAAAAAAGCAAAAATATTTCGAAAATATTCAAATGCATCTGCTAGAAAACAAAGAACTGTTTTGTGTTTTTTTACGTTTAAATTTGTATTAGTCAGTTATTCAGTTTACTGTAATCAAGTAGTAGTGAGAATGAAACAGAATATATATAAACAAGCAAGATTATATTATTATTATTATTATTAACAAAATTCCATCCGTAGAAAGTCCTTGAAAAGAAACACATAACACATCCAACATGTAGAAAAGTGACACCATTAAGATACCAGTGAAACCATATGGTGAAATAACAAATTGTGTTATGGAAACACCATAAACTGTATTAATTTCTACCACAAATCACTAACACATAAAGTTGTTATGGCTTGTATATTATATACAAGTTGTATATTAGCATTCAGTTACCTTCTTTCACTCACAGTAGATAGAGAGCAACTATTTGCTCTGTAAACACACTGCAACAATGCCCTGCGGTGTTCTTATCCTCTGTTTTTACCGGTGCATTGCTTCCTTGTTCTACTCCTGACCACCATCTGCTGCTGTTGCCACAACTAGGCTCACAGTGTTCATGTTTATACACGTTTTAGTAGAACCAAATCCAAGCAATACAATCCTACTCATCAATAAATAGTTTGTGTCCTCTCTCTTGTTTTTCCGTCTCGCTGCAGTCACTTCTTATGACGCAAAACTGACGGCACATACACTTTATTCTTGTTATTTTCTAGTCAGCCACAACTGTTTCATTGGTACTTTTGTGCCTATAAACAAAACATGCTTCTAGCGTGTAATAATTTTGTGAGTGAGCAGAGAGTAATGGTTTGTGACTGCACACCGTTAGTCATGTGGCCTTTCACATGATGAGCTGCTTTTAATTTGTGGCTCTCTTGGAAATTTTACAGCCGAAAGTTTGACATCCTTAAATTTGACCACCTCAAAGTGAAGGATTATACTCTGAAGCTGAAGATTAAACACACATTATGTTCAGCTTTTTTATGTTTTCAAGCAGACGTTGTCCATCCCCTAATCGTTATGCAGTGTTTAGGACTGATATAGTACAATTCTGGCCTCATTTACTAAGCCCTCCTTTTTAATATCATTGTTACCATTTTAGGGGGACAGTTTATGCCTTCATTAGATAGAGACGATGAAAAGAGAGTGTAGGAAAGAGAGATGTAACAAAGGCCTCCAGGCTTGATCTGCCACAAGGCAGCCATTTTGCTATTGTTTATCCAGTACAAGTTAAGACTGAAAGACACTTTATGGGATGCTTGCTGAATCACAGAACTGACAAGGACTTTAAAGACTGAATTTAAACTTCAGACAGTCTGTAAATCCTGGCTTTGTCATGTAAGTTAAATAGTATTTACCACAGCACAGAGTAATTCTATTGTAAGAAGTTTATCATTCTGTTCACTCTTGACAAGTGCTCTGTTTGTCCTCTAGTGGTTCCTGGCTAACCTGTCCTACCAGGAAGCTCTGTCAGACACACAGGTGGCCATTGTCAACATTCTGTCATCCACTTCAGGTGACTCCCTCGCTCTGTGTGTGTGTCTGCAGAATCCATTGCAGTAGGTAGATTGTACACACAAGACTGGCATACCTACGACTGGTCTAAAGGAAGAGTGTCCTGATTAGGTCATGTTATCCATCATATACAAAGCATGATGAAAAAGTCTAGAGATCCAAAACTATACCTGATTTACATGTCAACACCCTCATCAACACGGTCTCGCTGAGCAACACAACTACACTTGTAGGGCTTTTGCAGGACTTGTAGTTCTCCCTGGTATTCTCATTATTTAAACATGTAAAGCAAATCCGCAATGAATGCTGAATCTCCTCTTCCAGTCTGAAAACTATTGTTTCTTGTCTCTGTGGTGGCCGTAGGTCCATTTCTTGTCGGCTGCGATTATTCTTACTACGAAGACTGGCTCATGTGGTAGAACAGACTGACACAAACGTGATGTGTACTGTTCTGTTCCAGTTTTAGCTCCATGGAGAAATTGCTAATGTGCACCTTCCAGTGATCACAAAATGTGTGTAACACAGATTCTGATGTTTATATCATGATGCCACATGTCTTGACTTGTGAAAGTCACTGCTAGCACAGTTTGCATGTTACTGTGATGCACTCAATGTAGGCACACCAAAAACACTCTCAGAACTTTTAGATCCCATTTCATATTTATTAAACATAGTCTTCAGCTTTGATCCTTAGCTTTCTGAGTAAACTGCATCACCTTTTCCTCCTCAGGCCTGTTCACGCTCATCTTAGCAGGCATATTTCCCAGTAACAGCAGCGACCGCTTTACCCTGTCCAAACTGTTGGCTGTGGCTCTGAGGTAAGAGTGAGCAGTCGTGTTCACGTTTAATATTAGAAGGGCATGCTGATAGGTTTCAGCTCGGTGTATATTAACAACTGTGTTTTTGTTACATGTGGTCAGCGGTATATTTAAAGTCATCATAGTGATCGGAGCCTGATCCCATCATATTCGTTTTCTCAAAGTTGATGTCTCTCAAAGTGACCCTTTCTAAGCACTGGTCACCAAGCAATTACTCTAATTTATGACTGAATGAATTCACTTCAAAACAATGTAATGCTTCTCTATGGTAGGAATTGCATCTCTTTATCTTTGCCCCACTTGTGTCTTGCACAGACCACAAATCTTGTCACATACTGGATCAAAAATGTGAGATAGAGAATTCGTGATCACTGCTGGATTACCACTTTGTTTTGGTGTCGTAAAATGTATAATTTGAACACATGTTCAAACTATACATGCTATATACATGCACACTTAAAAAGAAACCTTTTCCACAGGGCCCTAATATTTTTCTTCAAGTGTTGATATAGGTTGGTAATTAGTCGGTTGCTTAGGTGTGCAGAAAAACTGGATACATGGGGAAATAAGCTAGTGTGACTGTCTTAAAGTACAGAAAATTGCCTACAGTCCTCTAAAGGTCATTATTTAATGTCATATCTCTTTTTGTTTGTAGTGTTTATGTACTGAAATTCCTAGTTGGTTACCTTGCAGCTTCTTAATTGGAGGGAACTTGAGGCGTCTAAAGACAGATTTTATTAGCCTTGGACTGAGCCAGACAAACTGTTTTTTTATGAATGGCTCATCCAACTTTCAGCCTAATGCTGTCCAAGTTGTTGTGAATGGTGAACATATCCCTCATTATGTCATCGTAAGGAAAGTCAGCCATATTGTCTAAGACAAGCTATGCTTTATTTCTGTGTCTCTGTGTTTTATTCTCTGTTGAAGAATATATGAATGTTGTAGCAGTTTTATACTTTTTATTGTTCTTTTTCCTCTTTTGAATTTGAAATGAATTAGTTCAATTCTTGAAGAAGAAGCCTTACTGTGAGTTTCACGTAGTTTCTCTCTTGTTTAGTATGGGAGGTGTTGCCCTCGTGAGTCTCTCCAGCATGGACAGCCCTGATGAGAAAGGTGTCATAGGTAACCACGGAGACAGCGATGAGTTGTCTCTTTTCACATTGCTGTTGTGAAGTGAAGATGCACGTTATTTTCTAGCCTAATAGTGTAGAATTAGTTTAGTTTGAAACCTTTCTGAATGTAATTGACTTAAATCTTTACCAAGGTTCTCTGTGGTCACTGGCTGGGGCGGTGCTGTACGCTATCTACATTGTAATGATTAAGAGGCGGGTGGATCGGGAGGATAAGCTTGACATTCCAATGTTCTTTGGTAAGCAAATACTCAAATAAGGACAAGGCCTTGTCATGTCTGCACTATGTCTGTGTGCTAAAAATCTCACTGACCACAAAGCCACATGTGCACATTTAATTTTATTCAGAATTCTCTAAGCTGAACCTGCTGTGTTTTAGGGTTTGTGGGTCTGTTTAACCTGCTGCTGCTGTGGCCAGGCTTCCTCTTGCTCCACTACACAGGCTTTGAGGCCTTTGAGCTTCCCAGCCAACTCGTGTGGACGTATATCCTCATAAATGGCCTAATCGGAACTGTTCTCTCAGAGTTTCTCTGGCTCTGGTGAGCATCCGACACATCCTTTATTATCATCACAATTCTGAGACCAAATCGATGCAATTTATAGCATCATAAGTACTTTTGCTAATTGTTCTTGAGCAGTGTCTACACTGAAATTCCCCTGTGGTGAGCAGAATTTGTTTCAATAATGCATATTAGTTCAAAAATGCTTCCGTCTGTTCTCAGGGGCTGTTTCCTCACATCATCTCTTATCGGGACGCTGGCATTGAGCCTCACCATTCCTCTCTCTATTATGGCAGATATTTGCATGCAGAAGGTAAGTTTCTGAAAGCAGCTACTTTACAGTAAAAAAAAATTGAAATACAATTAAAGATAGTATTGATAAGATTGAAGAAATTATTAACTTAAAGAGGAAAAAAAACATGTTCAGTAATTTGTAAATTTTTTTTAAAAAAGCACGAAAAAACAACAGCAACAACAACAAATGTTTCCAAAAAATTATTCTGAAGACACAAGTTTTGACCAGTTGCTTTCTGCTGTGTGTGTGTGTTGACAGGTACGTTTCTCTTGGTTATTTTTTGCCGGGGCAATCCCCGTCTTCCTCTCCTTCTTCATTGCCACGCTCTTATGCCACTACAACAACTGGGACCCAGTCCTGGTGGGGCTGAGGAGAGTTTACGCCTTCATCTGTAGGAAACATCGCATTCAAAGGTACACTGTTTGATTACACAGCACCATGTGGCAGTCACGTTCATGGTCTTCAACTCAGAAACAAGCTAAGCAACCGAATGGCTAATTTGTGGATATGCTAACGTATTCACAACCCGTAGTTACAAACCCACATGTACTTTACTGTAATCTTCATCCCCACAGTTTTCAGATTGCTTTCCACTCTTTGAAGTATTGGGTATTTTTCCATTTGGTTCAGTTTTTAAAATGCCACTGAGATTGTCACGTTTTGTTTGAGGTTTCTGTTTGACTCGTGCCCGCAAAATCCCCCATAGAATATTTTGTTCCACTTACTCACAGGATCTCTGATGCATCTTGAATATTTCTTCAAAGGATGGCTTCAAAGGATGTCTTAATGTAATCATCCAGCACTGAAATACTTAAGACAACACAATTAAAACTTGGCAAAAAACTTCTTGCCATGCTCCCTTGACAGCTTTCCATATCGACAGAAATGAAAATGACTGCACATGTGCACCTTCTCTAACAGTTACCATTTTCAAACTCTACTAATGCAGAATAGCACCATAAGTATCATAAGACAGTCAGTTCATTAGAGGGAGAAAACAGAAAGGAACCAGAGAAATGGACACAGAGGTAGTTTTCCTGCTACTAATTTAAACTATTTAGGAAATAGCGATAGAGGACACTGTGCAGTGGTACAACAATTAAAGTGAGTAAAACACAGGCACAAATCTGAGCCTGATAAAGAGCAGACTGCTTGAAGACGCTCCGCTTTTTAAAGACTTGCAGTTAAAACTTTAGCTGTAATACAGATGTAACAAGGCCATGGTCCAGAACAGCCCTAGCTTTAACTTTTCATGGATCACATTCACACAGTTCCACTCTGGGAGTGTAACTCGGAGGGTTCAGGGAATTTTCAGTGTCCAATGATTGAACTAGTGACCTTTGGATTACAAGCTTGCTGCTACAGCATTTTGGCCACCAGTACACATCCCATTAAACTCTTACTAATTAATCTAAGAAGCTACAGTTTCCTAAAAGAGAAAATGATCAGGGACAAGGGAATAAAAATAGAAGAATAGCTGTCCAATGTCTTTCTTAAAAAGGAAAATCTGACATGTTTAAATCAATCTATACACCATGAAAAGTGCGATGAAGTGCATTGTCTGCAAAATTGTCATGATTGAAATTGAAGTCTCAGTTGCTGTTTAATTTTGTAAACTCCCAATGACCTGATATGATATCAAGGTATAAAATTAAGCTTGATTTCAGTCACATAAGGCATGCGTAAGCAGAAGGACAAAACCAATCTGTTTGTGCTGCTTTCCAGGATGGAGACACGAAAATGTTAATTACTGTAGGACTGCAGGCAAGTCATATTGGGCTAATGTATCTTGCATCTACTCTCAGTTGTACGTCACTTTAGATAAAAGCGTCTGTTAAATGTAATTAGTAGAATTGTAGGCTGATAACGGGCATTTATCTGCACATGTAACTTCCTTATTAGTCACACCATTATTTGTGTGCAGTCATGTTCCAATGGACGGCTTGTGTAGCATCGAATGAGGTTGCCATGGAATTTATGACGCAATTGCAACAAGACTGGAAACAGACACACATGCTTAATGGGTGAAAATGCTGCTTCCGCTGTTTAAGAAAGGCAAATGGAAGTTGTTTCTCTCACACAAACACACACCAAGCACCAGTCTAAGTTAATGTACACTGACGTCTGTGCAGGAGATGAGCTGTTGGCAAAATGTGAATATTTTCCCAAATGGTTTCCGTCTTGGTCTTTTAAAAAGTTAAAGCTTTTAAGTTTTTAAAAGAAAGTGATTTGTTGTTTTATTGTACTGTGCTACGTGGCCTATTAGAAATGAGATGACCTTAACTCTGACACATACTTACAGTCTATTCTTCTCTGACATTCTTCCAAGGATAATGGACTCCGTTTGTAGCTCACAGCCTTGCTAAGTTAAGTCTGTAATCAGATGTACATGCTTGACTGACTAACCTCTCTGCGGCAGTTATGCGCTCCATTCTTCTGTGAATACTTGCCGAGGGATGATTATAATAATGATGGTTGTCAAAGTGATGACTGTGATGATGATCGACACTCCGTTGTCCTCCTGCCCACAGACTGCCAGAAGACAGCGAGCAGTGTGAAAGCCTTATTCCCCTCCACACCGTCTCCCCCAGTGAAGGAAGCTTCTGTTCGTGATCCAGCAGTCCAACAAAATGTAAATGATAATTCTGCCCTCAGCTTGTGTGTTGCTGACTTGTGTGTTTAAAAATGTTCATGATATTCTGTTTGTGAACATAAAGACGCGTGAATCTGGGTTGATTGAAACATAAGAGGGAACGAAAAGAAGGAATCCTTCATATACTTACACTCTGTTCAGTAGTTGAAGAGTTGCTGTGTCCTTTATGCTTTTGAATAATTTAAATTTGCACTGATTAGAAATGTTTATGTTAACAATGAATCAAATTACTGTGGCTAATGTGAAAGAGGTCACTCGGCAGGGACAAACCCACTGAGAATTATCATCCAACTCTACAGAGCTTTTGAGCCTGTTATTAGTTCACTGTTTTGGTTTTCCAGCCCAATGTTTCCACTGTTATCAGTCTTTTTACAGCAGAAGCAGGCAGCTGTTTTCAGCAAAAACAAAAAACAAAATTCCAAATCAATTTTGCTTCATGTCTGCTGAATTTGTGAATGGCCAGCTTGCTCACACATTCATCACTGCATTATTAGCCAGTGGTGCATTCAGCTTGGTGGCCAAAAAACTGCAGCTTAAATGATAAAATTGTAAAAGATCAGTGTCCAAACAGTACGATTTTCCAGAGTTAGTTGTTTGCCTTGAGCGTCTGTGAAGTATTTGTCTGATGCCCTCAGTGTTTAGACATGCAGTTGAGTAAGAGGGACAGAGGAGGAACAGGACAGGATGATTAACACGGAAATATTTCAGACTGAAGCTTATCCTCCCACTCCACAAAGTCTGCATCTCAGTGAAGTCACCCGTCTCTTCACTATTCACAGTTTAGTCAAACTATCTGCCTCCCAAACCCACAAAGTAATTGCAGCAGGACAGAGAGATATTTTGAACTCAGCATGTGGTCTAATAGAGGCGTTTATGGAGAATGAAAACAGTCCGATTTAGGACGAGTTAAGCTTGTCTGTTGGGCATGTAGCGTCTAATGGAGGAGACAGTGCATATCTACACACGTGGACAAAATTGTTGGTACCCCTCAGATAAAGAAGGAAAAACCCACAATTCTCACTGAAATCACTTGAAACTCACAAAAGTAACAATAAATAAAAATTTATTGAAAATTAAATAATCAAAATCAGCCATCACTTTTGAATTGTTGATTAACATAATTATTTAAAAAAACAAACTAATGAAATAGGGCTGGACAAAAATGATGGTACCCATAACTTAATATTTTGTTGCACAACCTTTTGAGGCAATCACTGCAATTAAACGATTTCTGTATTTGTCAATGAGCGTTCTGCAGCTGTCAACAGGTATTTTGACCCACTCCTCATGAGCAAACAGCTCCAGTTGTCTCAGGTTTGATGGGTGTCTTCTCCAAATGGCATGTTTCAGCTCCTTCCACATATGTTCAATGGGATTCAGATCTGGGCTCATAGAAGGCCACTTTAGAATAGTCCAACGCTTTTCTCTCAGCCATTCTTGGGTGTTTTTGGCTGTGTGTTTTGGATGGTTGTCCTGTTGGAAGACCCATGACCTGCGACTGAGACCAAGCTTTCTGACACGAGGCAGCACATTTCTCTCCAGAATGCCTTGATAGTCTTCAGATTTCATCGTACCTTGCACACTTTCAAGACACCCTGTGCCAGATGCAGCAAAGCAGCCCCAAAACATGACTGAGCCTCCTCCATGTTTCACCGTAGGGACAGTGTTCTTTTCTTCGTATGCTTGGTTTTTGAGTCTATGAACATAGAGTTGATGTGCCTTACCAAAAAGCTCCAGTTTGGTCTCATCTGTCCAAAGGACATTCTCCCAGAAGCTTTGTGGCTTGTCAACATGCATTTTTGCAAATTCCAGTCTGGCTTTTTTATGAGTTTTTTTCAGCAGTGGTGTCCTCCTTGGTCGTCTCCCATGAAGTCCACTTTGGCTCAAACAACGACGAATGGTGCGATCTGACACTGATGTACCTTGGCCTTGGAGTTCACCTTTAATTTCTTTGGAGGTTGCTCTGGGCTCTTTGGATACAATTCCAACGATCCGTCTCTTCAATTTGTCATCAATTTTCCTCTTGTGGCCACGTCCAGGGAGGTTGGCTACTGTCCCGTGGGTCTTGAACTTCTGAATAATATGAGCCACTGTTGTCACAGGAACTTCAAGCTGTTTAGAGATGGTCTTATAGCCTTTACCTTTAAGATGTTTGTCTATAATTTGTTTTCGGATGTCCTGGGACAATTCTCTCCTTCGCTTTCTGTTGTCCATGTTCAGTGTGGTACACACCTTTTCACCAAACAGCAGGGTGACTACTTGTCTCCCTTTAAATAGGCAGACTGACTGATTATGAGTTTGGAAACACCTGTGATGTCAATTAAATGACACACCTGAGTTAATCATGTCACTCTGGTCAAATAGTTTTCAATCTTTTATAGAGGTACCATCATTTTTGTCCAGGCCTGTTTCATTAGTTTGTTTTTTTAAATAATTATGTTAATCAACAATTCAAAAGTAATGGCTGTTTTTGATTATTTAATTTTCAATAAATTTTTATTTATTGTTACTTTTGTGAGTTTCAAGTGATTTCAGTGAGAATTGTGGGTTTTTCCTTCTTTAACTGAGGGGTACCAACAATTTTGTCCACGTGTGTATGTGTCCAACACTGCAACTAATCTTTATTAACTGATGATTATTTCATCATAAATCTCCCTTCCTTATCAGTTATTTGCTTATTGTTTCCACCACCAAATATACTAATAATAGCCATCACAAGGCATTCATTTTTTTTTTGGTATGTAGTATTTTGTCATGCTACTGGCTGAAATGCTGTAAAAACTGCTGTCAGAACCAATACTTCAGACATCAGAGTTTGCGTACAGGTTCTGAGAAGTGCAGCTATGTACAGTTAAACCATGAATTTAGCACTCATCCTAATACTTTGCAGTCTTGGAGTCCACATGGAGGTTGCATCATATACGTGCACATTTATGTATTCTGTACATGCTCACTGCAAATCAGATCAGAATGGTTTTCCACTACATTAGTGCACCTGTACCAACACTTCCATGCAACAGTCAATGAAATGGTCTCCAGTGGAGTCTGTGTGATGTAAATTTTGTCATAAATTGGGGCATACCATCCTCTCTGTGGACGTCCTCACATACCCAGTTCTTTGTGACTTTGACGTAGCTTAATGGCCGTGCAAATTGTTTCAGAAATTCCATCACACAAACCCTTGCATACTGGCGAATGCACCAAGTGTCTGTTTACAATGAAATGGCAAACTGTAGAAAAATGTATTTGGAAATGAGCCTACTTCTCACAGGAGTTGTTCCCTCAGTCACTTAGTTTAGCATCTCAAGGTGACATTAGCAGCTACTGACTAAGTAGCAAAAATGTATTTATATAGCACCCTTCACAGATACAAACTCACAAAGTGTTTTACAACAGTAAAAAGCAAAACATATAAAAAAATAACAATAATAAATAATGCAATGATAAAACAGAGTAGTAACAGTTCAAATCCAGTGAGTCACAAAGTAAAGCGGCTACATGTCGACCAGAAGCCTGTCTGAATAAAAACGTTTTCAGCAGCCTCATAAAAGCTCCACAGGAGTCGACCGATCTCAGCTGTAGAGGAAGAGCGTTCCACAGTTTTGGTGTGAGAGCTGGGAAAGCACAGTCGCCACTGGTTTTATACTTGCTTTCTGGGACAACAAGTAATTTTCGCTGGCCTGATCTAAAAGCTCTATTTGGGGCGTAAGGGAGAAGGAAGTTCACAACGTACCGCTGTGTTTGTCCACGCAAAGCAGTAAAAGTTAGCACCAGAATTTTAAAATGAACACGAGAATTGATCGGGGGCCAGAGAAGAGAGGACAGGACTGGGGTGATGTTAGATCTCTGGTTAGTTCCTGTTCAACGACGAGCAGCTGCATTTTGACCTTCAGACAGGGCGATTTAGAGAGGACTGATTAAAACAGGTTAAAAAAAAAAAAGACATTACAATAGTCTAAATGAGGTGTATTGTCAGATTTTGAGAAGGAAGAAGAAAGCACATAACTTCAAAAGACAATACCTCCTGTTCTGCATTGTTTTAGATCTTTTCTTCAGGCCTTTTTATCACAGATTGTTTTGCAGTGCGGTGGAGTATTTTGTGAGCACTACATAGAAGTGTGTTTGAATAGTGTTTGTCTCCTTTTTCTCACTCCTTTTTATGTGTCTCCCAAGGTGGCCAATGTGGATCTCACTGAGCTGACAATCTGGAAGCTTTCAGAGACGTTGAACTCGCCCCAGTGCCTCCTATTAAATCTATTTATTTTCTACAGTGTTGAGATGACCCATCCATTTCTACAACCTCATTTTTATTTTCACATTTCAGTCAGCATAGACTAAGAGTCTGTTTTACTCTTCTTCTTTTTTTTCTCTCTTTCTGTGTATAAAGAAACATTATGGTACTCAAGGTGCTGGACATTATTAGTGATTACTATAGGGTCATGTGACCAAATGGATCGGTACATGTTGAACTCAGTCCGAACGCTAACAGAGGAGGAGTAGTTGTGTGTTATTTTTAAAGAGCTGAACCAAAAGGGAGGACTTCCACTGTTTTCAGAGGACACTGTGACTGTTGTCCACTGGCCTTCCAAAGCCTTGCTGCTTGTTTGTTAAGTCTGTCAAACGCTTATAGTGCATAAAAAGTTTTGCTTTTGAAAGAGTAGATCTGCTCTTATTCATTTATTATGCCCTGACACATTTCTTATAAGTCAATCTATGTATCTGCAATATTTTTATGAGCAGTAATTGGGCCAAATCAGAAATGTAGTACAGTCATGATTTCATGCTAGCCAGCCTCAGAGAGGGACATCTGTGCGTCTTGTGAAATACTTTGCATTTCTTTTCGAACGCTTTCCTGATAAGATTTGACATTTTAGCATCTCGACTGAAAATCTCTCCCTTTTGTTCCAACTGGGTTTTGTTTTGATTTACTGTTAGCAAGTATGCTGACTTGAAAAATGAAGTAACACTACAGCTAAAGGCAGCAAGAAAGCACCGCATCGTCCATGTCAGCCGCTTTCTTGCTTCCTCCTGCTCCTCTGGTGGTGCTGCATCCTGAAGACAAACTGTGACAGAGACATTAACGTTGTGTTTGAACATGAGCAGGATAGTAAGCCTTCTGCTATAAGCTATAAAATGCCTTGCTGCAATAACGGTCGTCTGCTTGAACGAGCAGTTTCCTCTTCAAAATGGGTGTAAATACTGTACACAGTGAAACATGAACATAGTATTGATGTTTTATTTGTGAAATTGAAGTGACCACTACAGATTTATCTTGAGACTATGTATCAGATAATATTTTATGTATCATTGTAAATGATTACTGCTGGAGGAAGAGTTTGCACCACAGCCAAATTCTCTTTTTCTTGCATTTGAGATTATATTGCACCAACTGGACTGTATGTTTTTCCCTTAAGCAAAGTGATTTTTTTTTTCTTCTGTGCTTGTGATTTCATGTGAAGAAGCCTTTCATTAAGCAGCCTCAGTGTCGGTCGTGTAATCCAGTATGTAAACCCTACAGTCGAAGGTGAAATGTCACTCCACTCATCCTGTTAAGTGTCAGATGTGTATACATTTTTATGGAGTGTTTTTATTGCACTCATCATTGGCAGGGAGTATGAAGTGGAAGAAGTAATAGCCGGCCAGTGAGGGTAAATCAACAAGTTCAGCACTTTAAGTGACAGGTATAAAATTGTTTCGTTTGTGTTCATCGTTGCACTTGCTGTGTCTTTGCCAATCACCTTCTGTCACGATTGCAGGTATGAAAGCTTTTCAAGGATGATTAGTTTGGAAGAGGTAATGTTGTCCATGTTGTGAAAGAACATTCGTCTTTCTCTTCTTTTATCGACGGTGCTTGTGGAATCATTGATATGATTATTTTTCTTTCTCAGGTTCTTTGTCTTGTTTTCATTCACTGAGCATTTCTTTGTCTTTTAAGTGTCATTAATGAAGATGTTATACAATCTACAAGAAGGCCACAAAAGCCTAATAGTGACTTCCCTTTTTCAACCTAATCTCTTGAATAATTCTCTTACTTTGCAAGTCTGTTTTCTTACTTCGGTGCACAATTAAAACATATCTTTTTAAATCTCTGTGTAAATAGTGTATTTTTATTCAAGGTGCACCTGCGATATTCGTTCTCATCTGTGGACTGAAGTCATATTTCGTCTAAAAACAGATTATTGGCAGAGAGAACGGAGTTAATAGCCATGAGTCTGAGTCCTCATGGTGTGCTTTTACATAGCAGTCCTTCCTGCATAAGTTCATGATAAAGTCACCAAAAAATGACTATTTGCCATACGTTGATTTGCCACATAGAAAAAAGTGACATATGAAATTGTGTACTCGTCTCAGCTTTGTCATTCCTGTAAGAACTGGACGCGAATGTCAACATGTTGGCACTAAAACGGGGAGATTAACCAGCAACAAGATAACGGCCATTAACTAGCACAACTGTTTGGCATAACGACACAATTTACATAGTTAACGTTAAGTAACATCTTAACAAGACACTTTTGCTGACTGAACAAGTTTACTATCCTGTAATACACACGTGGACAAAATTGTTGGTACCCCTCAGTTAAAGAAGGAAAAACCCACAATTCTCACTGAAATCACTTGAAACTCACAAAAGTAACAATAAATAAAAATTTATTGAAAATTAAATAATCAAAAACAGCCATTACTTTTGAATTGTTGATTAACATAATTATTTGAAAAAACAAACTAATGAAACAGGCCTGGACAAAAATAATGGTACCTCTATAAAAGATTGAAAACTATTTGACCAGAGTGACATGATTAACTCAGGTGTGTCATTTAATTGACATCACAGGTGTTTCCAAACTCATAATCAGTCAGTCTGCCTATTTAAAGGGAGACAAGTAGTCACCCTGCTGTTTGGTGAAAAGGTGTGTACCACACTGAACATGGACAACAGAAAGCGAAGGAGAGAATTGTCCCAGGACATCCGAAAAAAAAATTATAGACAAACATCTTAAAGGTAAAGGCTATAAGACCATCTCTAAACAGCTTGAAGTTCCTGTGACAACAGTGGCTCATATTATTCAGAAGTTCAAGACCCACGGGACAGTAGCCAACCTCCCTGGACGTGGCCGCAAGAGGAAAATTGATGACAAATTGAAGAGACGGATTGTTGGAATTGTATCCAAAGAGCCCAGAGCAACCTCCAAAGAAATTAAAGGTGAACTCCAAGGCCAAGGTACATCAGTTTCAGATCGCACCATTCGTCGTTGTTTGAGCCAAAGTGGACTTCATGGGAGACGACCAAGGAGGACACCGCTGCTGAAAAAAACTCATAAAAAAGCGAGACTGGAATTTGCAAAAATGCATGTTGACAAGCCACAAAGCTTCTGGGAGAATGTCCTTTGGACAGATGAGACCAAACTGGAGCTTTTTGGTAAGGCACATCAACTCTATGTTCATAGACTCAAAAACCAAGCATACGAAGAAAAGAACACTGTCCCTACGGTGAAACATGGAGGAGGCTCAGTAATGTTTTGGGGCTGCTTTGCTGCATCTGGCACAGGGTGTCTTGAAAGTGTGCAAGGTACGATGAAATCTGAAGACTATCAAGGCATTCTGGAGAGAAATGTGCTGCCGAGTGTCAGAAAGCTTGGTCTCAGTCGCAGGTCATGGGTCTTCCAACAGGACAACGATCCAAAACACACAGCCAAAAACACCCAAGAATGGCTGAGAGAAAAGCGTTGGACTATTCTAAAGTGGCCTTCTATGAGCCCAGATCTGAATCCCATTGAACATATGTGGAAGGAGCTGAAACATGCCATTTGGAGAAGACACCCATCAAACCTGAGACAACTGGAGCTGTTTCCTCATGAGGAGTGGGCCAAAATACCTGTTGACAGCTGCAGAACGCTCATTGACAAATACAGAAATCGTTTAATTGCAGTGATTGCCTCAAAAGGTTGTGCAACAAAATATTAAGTTATGGGTACCATCATTTTTGTCCAGCCCTATTTCATTAGTTTGTTTTTTTTAAAATAATTATGTTAATCAACAATTCAAAAGTGATGGCTGATTTTGATTATTTAATTTTCAATAAATTTTTATTTATTGTTACTTTTGTGAGTTTCAAGTGATTTCAGTGAGAATTGTGGGTTTTTCCTTCTTTAACTGAGGGGTACCAACAATTTTGTCCACGTGTGTATACAGGATAGTAAACTTGTTCAGTCAGCAAAAGTGTCTTGTTAAGATGTTACTTAACGTTAACTATGTAAATTGTGTCGTCAGTCTGCTTAAGTGCTAAAAAAAATGAACGTGGAAGAACTTGTAATGCTAAGCATCTGCAGATTGTACTATACAAATATTCTCCCATGGAAGCAAAAGTATTTACACATATGACTCCTGTGGTTCGTTTTGTGTTTGTACTATGAAAAGGCACCTTCAGTTCTTTTACATATTGACTTTTAAAGATTGCACAATATATTTTGTATCATATGCAAAAGACATTTACATTCCTTTCAGTGTTTAGTGCTGCACAGTGGCTATTAATTCAGATGATTGAGACCATAGAAAGATGAAACTTTATTTCAGTACTTGTCTTGAGAAGCCAGGAAACACTGAGCTTTGCAATATCAGACTTCATATCAGATCTGATCATAAAGGCTAATGACATAATATTGACTTTAACCTACTGTTACATAAAGCAGCAGACATGTTAAGAGATCAGAGGTTACATTTTCTCTGACTCATTTCAAGGGGACTTTGAGTGTCCCATTAAAGGAAACCGATTATTGTCTTTCTAAGGCTCCTTACTGTAAAAGGTCACTCTTTTCTGATCGACAGGCTGTGTGATAGTGTTTGCTTTTGTCTACTGGTCATATAGACTGCATTTAACAGGTGGGTGTAACCTCCGAGTATGAAAATAAAACCAATGCAGAAGTGTCTGAAACCTGCATTATTTCTAACAACCAGCAGGGGGTGACTCCTCTGGTTTGAGACAGAAGTCAGACTGTGTAGATATCTATGATAAAATGACCCTACTTCTCACTTGATTGTTGAGTTTATGGTCTCAGTCATTAGTTCCAAATCTGCTTCAAAACTGCATGATGCTCATTTGATTGATGAGTTCTACTGAAAGTAAAATAGGCAAAAAAGAGAAGGGTGTGCATCGTGTCCTCAAGTTCCAAAAACAGTGAGGCCTTAAAACAGTAGTCCATAAACCAGTGTGTGATGTCTCTGTCAGTCTTTTATACACAGTCTATAAACTGCTACCAATCAGTGCAAAAGATCTGTAACGTTGGTATTGAAATTCCAAAAACAAACGGTACACCTGCTAAGTAAGGAGTGGACAGCATGAGCATCCACAGCAATAAAGAATCAGCAGGATGTCTCTGTCTGGTAAATATTAGACTCATTACCTGCCTGTTGTTTGAAAAATAATGGATCTACTCTGTCAGTCACAAGCTGTATGTAGTTTTTTCTCTGTATGATCCTTTTAACAGGTATGCTTTTGGAAATCTGCTGAATTGCTGACTGAAAACATCTGCTGTCAGGAAATACCAACAGAAATATAGCCAGAAAAATGCTATCTACTGTTGCCAAATGACTGTCTGGTATCTCCTAGCACCATCAGTTATGCTGGATTATATTAAATGCCTGTAGTAACACTAAAATAAACTGTTTTGTAAGAGCATGTGCATACATTTACCACAAAGACTGCAGTTTGAGTTTGTGGGCGTGCAGCGCCTGAAGATGTTACCTTGTCTTGTTTGTGACCTTAGCCACTTTTATTATAAACAGCTGGCACTGTAGCATCATGTCTATGAGAAGATAAGGCAAAGCATAGCATCACATTCAGTGTGAAGTGGAGATTCAAGCAAATAAGACTTTTTGTTGCATCCTTTTGTTTCTTTAGTCATTTTTTGGGATGTAAACTATAACATACTGAGTGAGGAAGTTCAGCTAAATCCTTAAATAAAGCTGGGGGCTCATTTAAAACCTTCAGCTGGGACAAATTTGAGGGCAGGGTTACAGTTAGTAACTGATGTCTGCTTTGTGTGGTCCCACATCACATCCTATTTATCCACATCAGTGTTTATACTGAGTTTGCCATGTCTGCACAGCATCCAGCACATTTACAGTCACTTTGACATAACACAGTCTATAGAAGTATCTAAAAAGTTAGACCAAACATATTTGGTGAGTTTGCATTTTTCTTGAAGGTGTTCACATACCAATAGGGTTGCACCCTCAAATAAATCACACATTTTATCAATCTTTGTCTATGATTGAAAAAAAAAGCCAGTAACCTTAGACTGGAATCAGTTTGGGGGTTAGGTTAGACTTATCCTCTAGTTTCTGTAAAATAAAGCAGCTATTTGCAGTAGTGGAAATTAGAGGATTATTCTTGTAGGGGTTCCTCTGTTGCTCACTGATGTCCTGAAGTGTAAACTTGGGAAATACTTTTGATTATTTTCTATTTTTGCTTGCCCAGACATAGAAGTTTTATAAGGACACATAATCTTTCAGTTAGACATAACCTAATCACACTGTATTACAAGACAAACACTCAGAGAGAGCAGTACTCCGCCAAGGCTGTTCGCACTGAACTGCATGATTTCTGACGGATGAAATCTTCAAAAAAAATTGTGTCCATAGTGGTAGATTTGTAGGAGGATTGCAATCATGTGATCGTCAGCAGGCAGCTGACGTAGTGTTCACTTGTAGTCATAGCTACAGTAACACTGTGCCCCAATCTAGCACCGATACAAAAATCTTTAACAAATTTGTGAATCCAGATTTTAATCCTCATCACTACCAAAATCTAATCACTTGGTCCTTGTGTCATTTCTGACCTTTCTTTTAAATTTCATCCAAATCTGTTTGTCCATTTTTGAGTAATGTTGCGAACAGACAGACAGACAGACAGACCAGTGTCGATCATTACATTACTCTGCCGCATTTTTTGGTGGGGTAATAATCTGTTTGCAAACAATGACATGATGGATAAATGTGGTTTAAACAATGCAGTAAACCATTAAAAGAATTGGTGACTTTATACAGACTTACTGAAATAAAATCTGTACTAATTGTTAATTCAAACAATTGTATGGAGCAATAATATATTCCTACTGAATGAACTTGTAGATATTTTCAAAATCTGAGGGCCAATTCATGAGGGGAAAATGACATAAAAACAAGCAGCTTCTGTTGAGGTCTTGTCATTCCCCGTCAGCTGCAGAGGTCTGCCTTGTGGAGGAGCCGCCATCTTGTCTGCAGCCAGGTACTCTTGTGTTTTTTTAGCCATTTCGTGCTGGTTCATTTCTTTGAACATCTGACAGCTGTGGATGATAACTAGCAGTATGAAACTATTCATGATCTCAAAGTCACAGTAACCATTTCATGTAGTCACTTAAACACAACCACTTCATTACTGACGTATAATACAGGCATTGTCTCATGCCATGTAATTACAAACAGGCACCTGAACACAATAGTAGATAATACAAGCTACAAATTAAGAGACTTTAGTGTCATAATGGACAATCAACCTTGATTTTGCTTTATTCACTTTTGACAGTCGACATCTGGCTGACAGTGTGCTGCCACACGGAGCACAGTGGTTTAATTGAAGGCATCTGACAATAGTCAATCACAGAGAGAGGGTACTCAAAGCTTCTATCTAATCAGGATCATCCTGTCTTCATTATTTCGGTTCTGCACTGTTAAAGAAACTTTAAGTTAGATAAAGTTGAAGAAAATTGTTCTTTTTTTACTCTTAGGATTAATGCAGCAAAGCATTCTACTGTTCAGTTTAATGGAAGAGAACGACCAAAGAGTAATCACTGAATATCTTTAAAACACAGGACAACCAGTCTCTAAGAGAGATTTTCTTTAATATGAACACTGAATTTCCTTGAAGCCTGGTGATGAACTCACTTCACTCTAGTTACGCAGCTTCTCTGTGTCTGGTTTATTTCACTCTGGTTCCTGTTTAGAAAGCTTCCCCACCTGTTTTTTTTAAAGGTCACTTTCAGGATCTCAGTGTGTCCTATCTCTATTTTTATCTTTAACACAATCTCCAAACAAAACTACTAGATTGTAAATCTCATACAATTTGATTTATTTGACCAAAATATATTTTTTTATTTACTGGGTTGCAGATTGAAACAACTTTTTAACTGAGTTTCTAATCTCTACTAAAACTTGAAGTAAAATGTTATGTGATAGAGGCACATTAGTGCTGATGATAAGAAATGAAAGCAGGCTCCATTTCTCATGCTGTCTCTGGTAGTGGTTAATGTTTAACTGCCCTACCCTTGTGGGAGGGAGAAGGGAATTTGTGTGAACTGAATGTTGGCTAACTCTTTGCTCAGACTGAGGTGAAAGCACCGACTCCACTAGGACTTGAGAGGACTCTGGGGGATCCTAGATGATCATCAAGACTGGAAGGAGATGGACCAGGCATAGGGCCACCTGGGACATGTTAAATTGTTAAGATAGTGAGTATTTAGAACATAATAGAAAGAGCATTGCTATCCTAATGTTTTCTACTTTGAGTGCTATACCTGTTGTGATGTGAGTTTCCCACTCAATGGGATACTCTGCTTGAAGAATCAAGAATCATTTCAGACAACGAAGTGTTCAGTATAAGCTGTTATCTTGGAAAACCGCTCGCCTCTGGATCTTGGCTCTAATCACAGGGGCTGCACCCAACAGCACTGATAAGCTAATCAATACCTGGAAAATCTGAACTCACTACTCTGGAACCATGAGCGAGGAAATGGAGATAGCAGATGAAAAAGACTGGAGGGAACTTGAGCCCAACTACCCTGTTAAGATCTTCTTAACGATCTTTTACAGTCTCATCCTGGTGACAGGTATTGTGGGAAATTCAATCACTATCAGAGTGACACAGGTGCTAAAACGTAATGGCTACCTGCAGAAAAATGTGACTGACCACATGGTTAGCCTTGCGTGCTCAGATTTGTTGGTGCTCCTCATCGGCATGCCAGTAGAGCTCTACAGTGCCATCTGGTTCCCCTTCACGTCGGCTACAGGCAACGCTTCCTGCAAAATTTACAATTTCTTGTTTGAGGCTTGCAGCTATGCCACCATCCTCAATGTGGCTACGCTGAGCTTTGAGCGCTATGTTGCTATCTGCCACCCTTTTCGTTTCAAAGTTTTGGGTGGAAGACGCACCTCGGCCCTCATCACCTTTGCCTGGCTGGTGTCTGTACTCGTGGCACTGCCGTTGCTGATTGCCACAGGAACACAGGGACACATCCCCATCCTAGCAGATACACCTGTACAGAACCTGACTTTCTGCACCAATCTGAGGGAGCGCTGGGTGATGTACAGAGCCAGCATCTTTGTTTCTTTCATCATCTATATGATTGTGCTAATCTGCGTTGCCTTCATGTGCCGGGCGATGATCCTGGTCCTGCGGAGACCTTTGGGATCCATAGATGGAGGGATTGACGCCGTTCAAAGAGCACCCAAGCATGAAAGTGCAAAGGTCAAGACAGCCAGGAAGCAGACCATCATTTTTCTGGGTAAGTTGTTGCTTTAATATCTTCAAAGGACACCTTGTTCCACTAACTGTTCAAAGATCTAATTTTAGAGCTCCAGCTTGTATTGTGTTTGTACTGTCTGACCTTTAATACCTTTGGCTTTTAAAGCTCTGAAAAGGTGTTTGTAAGTGATATTGTCTGGGCACTATGTGTGGTGCTATAGCTGTCTGTGCTATTAGCAGCCCAGGATGTGCAGATGAGCCAGACAGCCTCTTCATCTGTTTACAGCAGCAGTGAGAGCATCACTTTGACTCTGTGCCACAAGTAGAAATAATACATACAAGTCAAGGCTGTGTTTTCAATGTTCTGACCATTCAAAAGATTGATTTCATACAAAGACACACACACACACACACACACACACACACACACACACACACACACACACACACACACACACACTAGCTGTGACGCTTGTTTACATTCTGTTTATACAATGAAGACAGCTGTGTCCACAGAAACAAGTTCAGTCCTTCCTTTTCTGTCCAGACAAAATTATGGCAATACAGACTTGAAGTTCAAATTTACAGCGTGTATTTTAAGGTAGTCTCTCTAATAGTACCAACAAGCCACATGGCCATGACTTCCCCTTAATTATACTGACATGAAATCCACACGAGGATAAAAAAAAAAAAAACGAGAGCAAAACCTCACAAATGAGCTCACAGAGAGGGGTTCTTACTCCAGGGCAGTGAGATTTGCCCTGGAAGCCAAACCTGCCAATAGTTGACCAACTCAGATACAACTTTAATAACCGAATTTGCATAATAAACAGATTGGGAGTGCTGGGGTGGACATCCTGTGGACAGGAGCTTCGTCTTGCGCCACTGGATATCAGCTAGTATTAGGCATGAGAAGGCAGAGACTCAGAGATGTTAACGGATGTTGATAAGCTCCACTGCAGACGGGCTGAAATGAAAAAAGATAGGAGATACACCAGTACATACAGCAGACAAACTCCCCAATTCCTCAGTCATACAGCACACTGGTCACACACAGTGACCACATAAACACACAGCACTCTGACAGGAAACACGACACGCATGAACTAAATTCCAGCCACTGGTGAAGGAATATAGTGAAATAAAACTTTTATTCCCTGTAAAAAGCACTTTTAAAAAAATTCTTCAAGACATTTTCCAAGAAGCAGATTAAAGAAGCAATGTCCCCTTTCTTTGTGCAATATGTAAATTGTGTATGTACTGAGCTGCCAAAAATGTGCATGTTTTTTTCTCTACAGTGGGGAAAGCCCTAATCAAGACTAGACCTTTTCAGGTTTATAAAAATATGGCTCCAAGTTAATGATTCTGTTTTTCTCCTGTTTATGGAATTATTTGCTAACACATTCACCTTATCAACTTCCTGCTGCTCCAGAAATCAAGTAACGTAGCTATACTTTATTCTAATTGTCCTGTAAAGGAACCTACTGTACGTGGAAGGAATTACAAAATGTATCAAAAGCTTTGGTAGCCTGACACTTTTTCTAAATATTGTAAACTGTAATTTTAGCATGAGGGAGTAAAAGTCAGAGCTGACACTTTTGGAAGACTGCCTCCACTGCAGATGGCAAACTTTTCTGAAGACAAGGGAGTGTGCTGAAAAAAGACTTTGCTACCTGCAGGTTTGTGATACCTGTCATCTAAATCCCAGCTGCTACCTGCAGCTGATGACTAGCCATCGTTTTTAGAACTGATGGCCACCTGGTAGTGAGTGTAGTGCACAAAGGTCCACTGCATAGGAGGGCACAAGCAGATGTAAGATTGTTCATACACTATCGTTCAAAAGTTTGGGGTCACCCAGACAATTTTTATGTTTTGCACGAAAACTGACATTTTTATTCTTGTGCTAACATAATTGCCCTGCTTTCTAATAATCAGTTAGCCTTTCAACACCATTAGCTAACACAATATAGCATTAGAACACAGGAGTGATGGTTGCTGGAAATGTTCCTCTGTACCCCTATGTAGATATTCCATTAAAAATCAGTTTCTAGCTAGAATAGTCATTTACCACATTAACAATGTCTAAACTGTATTTCTGATTCATTTAACGTTATCTTCATTTGAAAAAAAAATGCATTTCTTTGAAAAATAAGGACATTTCTAAGTGAACCCAAACTGTTGAATGTTGATATACAGTATTTACACATGGATTGTAGAGACATGTATGATGGAGGCAGTATGCAATTCAACAGACTACTGGGATTGTTTATAAAACATACAATCCCAATGTGATTATAATGCAACACCAAATGCAATGTGTCCACTTTGGAAGCATGAATCTGTTGAATCATGTTGAATTGTGTGTATGTCAATATTACACACACAAACCCTTTGTTTAAGTCCAGTCAGGTGATCAGTGAGGGAGTGGAGATAAGTCTCGTAAAATAAAATCCAAATTTTATTTTTAAGTTATCTTTAACTTGAGTTTGTCCAGTGGTTAGAGTTGAACGTGGGTCTAGAAAGAGAGATTGAGACAAAATACTGCATTTCGTGAAAATATTTGGATGCTCGTTATTGTAAAATATCTGTGACACACAGCTAGTAGCAGCAGTTAAGGTACTTTAAAACCTGTGGTGCAAAAATCACACTCTACCCTGAGACATAATGTGGTCAAATATGAATGCAGACATGAAAAACACGATTAGATTCAGTGTGATTTACACGTCAAAAGGCTTACCACTTCTGCAGTGTCCATCATTATCCACAAATGTGCTCAGAATTTACTGAAAAAAGGCGCTCCAGGGCTTACCTGAGAATCATTCTGTTTTAAAGTCGTCTTCAGTATCAAAGTAAATAGTTGTCTGTACATCCTGCAAAGGATCTGTGGCTCCAAAACTTAGTGTGCTAATCTCTGACAGAAGAAGTTGGATAATGATCAAGACAATGAATAATAATAAGAGAAAAAATATGTTAGTATCAATCAGTCATGATTCTCTTTGCCTTCATCTTGTCTGAGATGGTGCGAATGTTGCCTAAATCTGAAACCCCTATTTCAGAGTAACCAAAAGGACTCTGTATACCACTACATACTACATACCACGACAGTTCTGAGAAGACACTGGCCCTTGTATTTCTACACAGTACCAATGCACTGATCTTAAATCTTCTATCCATCCTGCTGCTGAGGTGCTACACAGTGACTGTGAGCTGAAGTCCTCAGGTCAGCCATGTATCAGCCACACGGAGACTCACTGAGACATTCAATCAGCCTCACAGCATCCTGTGGAAGAAAAACTAATGATGGATGCATGCTGACTTCCTGCTAACTCCTTCGCAGTATGTCTTCTACAGTAGTACTGACATGGGAACTAATTGAACTCAACACAAAGTTTCTTCTTCATATATAAAGTAATTAATGAGTCATCATTGTGTTCCATCTACTCACAGACACCTATGTAGTTTTTCACGGTTTCTCTGGGTAAAGGACTGCAGCAGTAAATCTGTGCTCTGATTCAATTACCAGTCAGTCGTACATCCTCATCAGCCTAACTATGTATTAAGTACTGGGCAGAATTACACTGAGTTTCTAAGCACTTTTGACCCCAGATTGATGAGGAAGGAGGAATCAGCTGCATTACAACCAATTCATAAAATGGGATTTTATCCATTAGTCACAATCACTGTGCAGCTTAATTGCCTGATAAGACATGATTTGTTTCTGTGCTCCTGTGTGAATGTGATTTGAACCTGCTTATACATATTCAGACTGGCTGCTATGAAGCGATGTTGAACAGTGACGATGAGCTCGATGAGTGAGACGCAAATGTGGAAGAAGCAGAGTTTTCTGTTGTTCAGAATGGACTTGTAGGGGGCTGCACAGTGGCTTGGTGGTGGCATGGCTCAGTGGGTAGAGTAGCCTGAAGGTTGCCGGGTCGATCCTGGCCTGGAGAGCTCATGTTGAGGTGTCCCTGAGCAAGACACCGAACCCCTAACTGCTCCTGATGGGTCGTGGTTAGCAGCTTCCACCGTCAGTGTGTGTGAATGGCTCAATGTGATGTATAATGTGAACCACTTTGGGTATTGTTTCAGGCATAGTAAGGTGCTATATAAATACAGACCATTTAGAATTTGATAAATAAAATGTCTGCTATGATTGAGCTAACAAAAAGGGTTATATTTTTTCCCCTCACTTCCTACACTCTACAGTTACAATGATAAGGACAATGACAGAAATGTGGTGATGAGCAGGAGAAGTATTGATAGCAAAGATCCTCCTGATTAATCAAAAGATAACAAAGAGTAGTGATTCAGTCCAATCACAAACTAGCAGCAGAAAGTATACAGCTTACTTTGTTCGTTAGCATCCTGAAGTAAAGCTGCTCCTTTCTGGATGTGTATATTAGAAATGCATCACATTACTATGTATGTTGTGAAACAGTTTTCTCCTCACCTTCATGGCAGGTTTTAGCATATTTCAGCCCACTGTTTTGAATTTTCCACTGGCAACTTTAGACTTTTGGCTCAGTCTCTTAGAGCCAGCTATGTCTCTCACATCTCTCTTGTAACAAAGTGAAACATGACTGAACGAATGTCAATATAATATAATATAATATAATATAATATAATATAATATAATATAATATAATATAATATAATATAATATAATTTGGAGGATGGAGCTACTGTGTGCTGTGGGTAAATATGCAAATGTCTGCAAACACATCAGCTGCAACAACTCTACAAAGTGATATGTTGATGTCTTGACGGCTTGTTCTGCTGCCCCCAAGTGACCTGAAAAATTCTATAAATGCTGCTTTAGCAAATTGCAAGAATCTGTATTTGCAGTTTATACAAAATGTAATTTTCTAATCACATTTAATACTTTTTTACACTTTAAAGACCTCTTTCAGTGAAATGATTTATTCTACTTTTTTAATGCCCATATGGTGCATAAGTGGGACCTTTAATGTTAATAGTATTTATTTTTCCTGTAAGGAATATATCAGGCTGGATAAATTGGGAATAATTTACACGAGGACTGTTACGGCCACAGGTATCTGTGTGCCGTCTGGTTTCTGGGTGGCTTTCTGTTAGGCCTTTTTCTAGGGAGATTGCATGTGCGGGTTCAGTTGTGGCTGTTTCTGAGTCTCTGGAACCCCAGCTGTCAGCCATTTCACCTGACGACTCTGGAGTTGACAACCTACACTGTGACCAGTCCACACTGGTGTCTCTGTGAGTGACTTGTTTTGTGTGTATTGTGATGTATTTCGGTCTGTAGGTGCGTGTGGTTGGGTTGGGGGGTACGGCAGACAATTCGGGCTTAGTGAAGAAGCCATTCAGATTTGGATTGTCAGTGTGTGTGAGTGTGAGGCACCAGTTTTGTTTAGTTTGTTTTGGCACTTTGTATTATTTTTTGTTACTCATGGTGGGTGTTGTTTCTGTATTTAAGTTTGGCAGTTCTAAGATTGTTTTAATTACTTTCTGAGGATACCAGCACACTAAAAATGCAGAAGCGTGCATGTGTGGAATATGATAAAGCTGCATACTGTGCATGTATACATCAGAGTTCTCCAATTGAACTACTGCCATGTGTCCTTTGTGTGCATGTCTACAAGGGAGTATGATGAAGGCTTTGTATTGCTATTGTAGTCCGTGGGAGTCTGCTTAGGGAGATGGCGAATCTGTGTGTATTTGTGGGTACAGAGAGTATAACTCTTAACCTGGTAGAAGTTCTGGAAAAGTGATTTTCTCATGGTGGTTCTAAAAAATGCAAGAAAGAAAACTCGGTGTACAGAACCAACATGTAGTGTTTATAAAAAGTGTTCACTTCCTTAGAAGTTTCCCTTTTTTTTTGTTTTTTTTTGCTGCTTTTAGCATTAAATCATGGTCGGTTTGTTTTGACTTCACACTCACTTGAGACATGTACTCACTCAAATGATCTTTATTGCGCTAATTGTTTGTTTGTGTGACTTCTAAGCAGCAACTGGCTGCACTTGTGTTGAATTAGGTGAGTTATTTCAAAAGGAATACATATTTCTGAAATTACTTTTCTATGTTTTATTTTTGAAGTTTTTTTTCTTTTTAATTTTAGAGTCTGTTTTCCATTTGACATGCTGTGTTGTCTTCTCTCAGATGTACATTACTTTGATAAAAGCATCTGATGAAAGAAATTGTAAAAGGGTTAGGAAAAAAGCCACACTGAATTTACCATGATTCACTGTTGAAAGGCAATAAAAGGGTAAAACTTCCAAGGAGTTGAATATTTCAACAGGCACTGTACTACATTGGTCTGCCTAATATAATGTTATTGCAGTCTGTAGGAGAAAATACAATATAATTGAGGGCAGCTTATTTACACTGACATTGCAGAGATATTCCTTATTACGTATTTCACCACAATGTACGATAGTAAACTGGAAAATGGGATGAAGTGTTTTGAAAAATTGTCCCTACATACATAAAATAAAACAAGACCAAACAATGTCTTTCCTAAGGGCACAGCTGTGAAATATGCATGCAAAAGGTTATATTCACGTACTTACTTGAGCTTAATAGCATGTTTTAACTCTTTAAATATTTGCTGCATCACTGTGAACTGCTGTTTTGGAAATTTTAGAATTTTTAAAGACTTTACCAGCCAGCTACTTATTTGCATTCCATTTCAAAAATATTTTAGGGGCACTTTATGCAATTTAGCTAGAGTTGGTAGTAGAGCGATGGCAGGAAATGAAGGTAGAGAGAGATGGACTGACAGAAACACAGGCCTTAAATGCAAACCAGGGAACATGTAATTCACAGTAAAAACCTTGACGTCCCAGTCCACCAGAACACACCTTTTCATTTATTAATGCACAATTTGAAAATCAGTTAGTATACTTTTTAAATGGCCTTTACATCAATTAAGCTACATTATCAGCACAAGCTGTTTTTTTGAAAAGGCAACACTGCAGAAACAAACCACTAAATGTTAATGTCATTCTCAGATAACTGAGATAAAATGAACCAAAGTAAACTCACCAGGCTTGGTTGTGGTTTAAGTGAGATTTCTAAAGCATGTTACTTACTTTGAAAAAAGGAAAAAATGAGTGTCCTTTATTCTTCTGCTCATGTTTCTGCAAGCCTGAAACGAATAGACCACATCTAATGAAATTTCCCAACAACGTAAGGTAAAATCAGTCACTTGCACATGACCAGTTCATGTGTCGTATTCTTTGTCGCATGATGCAGCTTGAGAGCTTGAATGAAAAAGCAGAGAATAACATCAGAACAAAAACGTACATATTTATATAGGGTTTTCTCTGGGTTTTCAGAGGATCTTCAAAGGGCTTAGGCAATGCCAAGGTGCCAGATGGTGGGGCGAGTTAGAGGTTTAACTTCTACTGTTAATGCAGCATCCTCAAAGCTGGAAAAGGTAGCAGCTGGAGAAACATTTTACGTTCAAATCAGAGCACAGTGAAATATGCAACGTTTCTGGTTGTTAATCTGTTTCCAAAAACTAGCCTGAAAAACCAGCTTGAACATCGACTATATGTTATGTTATCAGCTAGAACCTAATTTGTAATACCCAACTTCGTCATGTCATGAATAAAGACAGAGGTTCAGATTTTTGTTCGTCCAGTTCTCCTGTACCAACATGAGCATTGAGTTTGCGCCACTAACAGCATATGTCCCCAGACACATGGTTGACCTGATGTACTCTAAACTGTTTGTTTGTGCAAGCCCAACTCACATTGACTGTAGTGACAATGGTAACAAGAAAAGCACACAGAGAGCTCAGTCCTCCACCAAGGCTGCTCAGTTGTTGTATGATTCCTGGTGGATGAAATCTTTTCAAAATTCAGTGTCCGCAGTGACGATTTGTAGTAGGATCGCAATCATGTGATCATCAGCAGGCAGCTGACATAGTGTTCACTTGTAGGCATAGTTACAGCTATGTCGTGCCGCTATCTCACAATGATACAGAAATCTTTCACAAATCCGTGGATCCAGACCATAAGCCGCATCACTACCAAAATCTAATCAGTTGGTCTTTGTGTCATTTCTGACTGAAAATTTCATCCAAATCTGTTTGTCTGTTTTTGAGTAACGCTGCGAACAAATGGACAAATCAGCGCCGATCATCTCATAACTCTGCCACGTTCTTTGGTGGAGTAACAAAGGATGAATGCTGTTAAGCTGTAAGTCACATTAGATAAGCTTCCCAGTGAGCCTAACTGGGATTTCTTTGTTGATTTCTCATTGAAAATTGGATGATATTTGCTCTGATCTCTGTTTGCCCTCCTTTCAGCCGGTGAAAATGTGTTTACATCAGGATCCAAAGCATACATTTGTTTAATCATTGTGATAATTTTTCAGCTATAGGGTATATAGACATGATAAAAATGTGATCTATACAAACACGTAATTTCAATGCATTTAATTTTCGAAAAAATAAGCTGAAACTCTATAGGCTGTATTCTGCCAACAACAAGCTTTGAGGACATTGTACGTAATAGGAATAGCTGTACACATTAATGTAAAATAGGAAATTGTGTTTTCTGGTGGCTGTTGTGTGGCTACTAGTTGTATCATTTTTCTATCTGCTATTGCTGTTGACAGCTTTACAATGTTTGCTCCCTAACCAAAAAATCTTTGTTGAAGATTACATTATCGATGTCTTGTAATCAGGCGTAAACTAACCGTGACGTCACCCGTTGGTTTCAACGCCAAGAAAATGAAGCCCGGATTTTGCAACTTCCTGGTCGCCGTTTTGGATTTTTTGGAGCCAGTGACGTAAAAAGTGTCATCAAAAGGCTGGACCGGAGAGCAACTAGGGGCAGGATTGGCTGAGGACTCTCTTATCCCACCCACATTTTACTGCAGAGGCTTCTGTTGCTGTCTATCAAGTATAGCCACGCCCCCTGGCTCCACCAACTTTTTCGATTTATTTAAAATTCAGTATTGATTTATTTTAATATCGGCCACCTGATCTCTCATTTTGACCATGAAAACTAACAGGAAAAAAATACTGAGCAGTAGAAAATCAGTCTATCAAATTTTATTTTTTCCAAAAATGAATTGGGGTCTATGGAGAAAAAGCTTTTTGGAGCCAACCCTAGCGGACGGCGTGATATTTCAAGTTTTTGACACTTTCGGGTTGGCTTCAATTCTGGAGCCAGATGCTACGTCCATCTTTATATACAGTCTATGCTTGTAACTCATGGTCCAGAGATTATGAAATCACCTGTCTGATGATCTTGATCACAAACATCAGTCTCACATCAGTAACACTAATGTTCATACGTCTAAGGGCCAGCCAACTCTCCTCTCTCTTGTAGAACTCTCACAGCTTGTTTTTACATTTCTTCTGATATGTCACCCAGATGCCTTTTGGCATTAATATGGCTTAAGAAACTCTACAAAACCACTTCAATGCTGTGCCCAAGGCAGAGTGATGTTAGGGTAGGGAAATAGGGTAAACCCTGATGTGATTCTGTCAGCAAAAGATTTCTCACTTTTTCATCTTTCACCTCTGATTCTATGTAACACACATCAGTGGCGTCTTTGCATATATCATCTGGAAATAAAATTAAATAAGGCTGCTTTCCATTGACAAATCGCATATTCAGAAATCAACAGTGATATTGCAGCATCAGAAGAAAAGTTCTTAAAGAATATTAGTCTTTCTTAGCACATGGAACAGCAAAGTTGCCTCATTGTATCTACTCCTTATTGTGTAAAAGAAAAAGCTTTTGGCTTCATAATCTAAACAAAATCCATATGTATTGAACCTGCTGTTTATGTCAAATTTTGCTTTATTGTTGTTTTTGGTCTGTTTATTGGAATCTTCCACCCTCCAGCGGTCCTACTACCAACACATGTGAGGTGAGGTGGAGTTTTTGTTTGCCCTTGTTAGGCTTAAAGTATCCTATGAAGTGATTGAGAAAATAATAATGTTTTTGTGAAAAGGGAGGAATGGAAGTCTGAGGCTGAAATTCTGTAGCCCTGACTAATTTTTAATCAGGCGCTGTGTAATGACACTCCTCAGTGTGGGATAGTCTTTTGTGCAAACAGTTTGCTTAATGACAGTAGGAATTGTGTGGGATGTTCATAGCACACACTCCATCTCCACACCCTCCTCCACTTATAAGCAACAGAATAGAATATTGATGTCTGTATAAATATTGATGAGGAAAGATGCAGAGTGGACTGTGTCATGCAAGTCATGATTTTTTAATATTTCTACCTTTATTGCACTCAAGTTCAAAATAATTTCGGTGCCACATGATCAAGATGCTTTTGGTCTGAATGGTAATTTCCCAAGAAGCACACGGCCGTGCCCTAATCACTTCACTCACTGTCTTTTCCAACTTTCACTGCTTCAAAATTCATAACAGCTCAGGCCCCAGAAACAACAATTGAAGCAGCAACTCACTGTGAACTGGACTTCATCATCTTCATAATGGAATATTACATTTTACTGAATATTACTTTGAGGGTCATGACACAGTCTGCTAGCATCAACAGTATTTGCACACGTCCTTATTGACTGCTGGCGGACTCTGCTGCTAGAACGATCAGAGTTCGGATTTGAATATGAAATGCATTGTTATTGAGACTGCTGCAGATTGCATTGAGTTCCACTCCGACGCACTCTGGAAAACAGTCGTTCCTGTTGTAAGCACTGATGTCAGTTATCTCTCGAGTGGCCGCATCCCTGTCACCGCTCCACTTTACCCTGAAATAACTTTTAATCCTGGTTGGGCTCTGCGACTTTGGAGAGTAATTAAAAGCAGAGAACATCCTTGTTAAGTTGCCCACACATCACGTCCAGGACAGAAGGTTAATTGCTTTAGATAGTTTTTTCTGTCACTGGGAGCCAGCAATTGTGAAATGAATATTAAATCTGTTTTGCTGCCTTCTGCTATTGGCCTGTTACCTTTGACTTTTGCCGGCCATTTGTGACGGGAGCACTCACAGAGGCTGAATGGATGCAATAAGAAGTGCTACTCAGAGTTAAGAAAGACAAGACACCAGGGAGTGCTGCTGTTTTTCAACACTTTTTATTCAAGACATGCACAGTGATAATCATGTGTTGTCACCTGTGCTATCACTGCTGAGTATAAAACAATGTTTGCAATACAAATCACACAGTTATACACTTAGCAGCCACTTTATTAGGTTGGCCTGTTCAATTGCTTGTTAACACGAATAGCTAATCAGCCAATCACACGGCCACAACTCAGTGCATGTAGACATGTAGGTGTGGTCAAGACAACTTGCTGAAGTTCAAACCAAGCATCAGAATGGGGAAGAAAGGGGATTTTATTTTATTTCTTTTGGTCATTTTTGACTTTATTTAACAAGTTAGTGAAGGGGTAGACAGGAAAGTAGGGAGAAGACTGAGGGTAGACCTGCAAAGGGAAGAAGAAAGGGGATTTAAGGGACTTTGAACTTCATGGTTGATGGGCTGATCTGAGTATTTCAGAAACTGCTGATCTATTGGGATTTTCATGCGCAACCATCTCCAGGGTTTACAGAGAATGGTCCAAAAAAGAGAAACTATCCAGTGAGCAACAGCTGTTTGGATCAAAGTCCCTTCTTGATGTCTGAGGTCAGAGGGAAAAAGGCAGACTGATTAGAGGTGACAGAAAGGCAACAGTAACTCAAATAACCACTCATTACAACCAAGAAATGCAGAATACCATCTCTGAATGCACAGCAGCAGCAGAAGACCATACCAGGTGCCACTCCTGTTAGCTAAGAACAGGAAACTGAGGATACAATTCACATAGGCTCACTGAAATTGGACAATAGAAGATTGGAAAAATGTCAACATGAAAGCATGTCTTGTATCAATGGCTCAGATTGCTGCTGGTGGTGTAATGGTGTGGTGGAAATTTCCTTGGGACACTTTTGGCCCCTTAGTACCAAATGAGCAGTGTTTAAACACCGCCGCCTGCTTGAGTATTGTTGCTAACTGTGTCCATCCCTTTACGACCATAGGGAGATTTACATCATGAACATGCAGCAAACAAATCTGCAGCAACTGTGTGATGCCATCATGTAAATAGGGACCAAAATCTCTGAGCAGTGTTTCCAACATCTTGATGAAAGTATACCATGAAGAATTAAGGCAGTTCTAAAGGCAAAAGCTGGTCCAACCTTTTCCTAGCAAGGTGTACCTAATCAAGTGACCAGTGAGTGCATATGACCTGAACATTTGTAATGCGTGTGTGTGTGTGGATGTGACATTTACCTTCAGGCTAGTATAAAATGCAGAAGAGCAGATCCTGTAAATGAAAGGTCATTTTAATAAGAGAAGTGTTCAGGCAGCAAACCTGTTGAATATATAAATTGTTGTAGCTAAAGAGAGTAAGTCATAAGTGAACACGTACATTTTGTCACATAAAGGATCTGATTAACAGGCCTGCTTATTGCCTTTACAGAGAAGAAGCTATGTTTTTTTTTTCAAGAGAGTTTGCTTGAAAAAAGTTTTTAAAGCAGAAGTAAAGGAGATTGCTGGTAAATAAATATGCTTTCAGTTCTGCCCAAACAGTACATTTAATAGCTGAATGTGTGTACCGAACATCACCTATACAACATTTCACACAGAAAACCTTTTTATATAAAAAAAAAAACAATAGGATGAATCTGCAACACTACTGCCAGAGACTGAAACATCGTTTACACTCCAGTTAATATAAATAGAATATGGGCAGTAGGTCCTTATGCATCTCTAAGTAACAATAAGCATATGAAGCTTATAAATTAAAAAGGAAGGTGAATAGAATTTTAAGCAGTACAGATGTCAACAAAAAAAAACACCAGCTATGTTCTTTATTTCAATAAAGAAATAATATTTCCCATCATATCCCTCATCTAAGTAGGAAAGTTAGTCTTTCCATCTCATAAATCTCTCAAGATGGTTTTCTGTTGCAGGTATAGATCAGCCTGGAATCATTTAATTTATGGGTGCTGTGCTTATTTTTTTTTATTTTTTGGTGATGCAGTGAATATTTTGAAGATATTATCATCCATTTCTCTTTATTCTGTCTGCGTCTCAAGCTAAAGTGGGCTATTTCCATTTAAAGACAGACAAAAGGGAGAAAAGTTACCTGCCTTACAGAAAATATGTTACTGTTTCAGATCAGTTGGAGGCTCAGTGGTATGAAGGTTGTTGGGTGCAAAAAGAGACCAATCCTGATGGGTCACCACATAAAGTTTTCACTGACCCTCTCTTTGTTTTGTTCTGATTCTCTTTCTGTGCCTGCCATTCTGGATGCACATGAGCAGCCCAGCCTCCCAAAAAGAATATGTTCCTATCCAAATAAACTGGCATCTCAATTTCACTTTGAGGGAAACTTATTGTCCATCGGATTTGGTAGCTCAAATCTACATGTCTTGGCCATTTATTTTATTGCTTTACTGAAACTTCTTTTCAGCCAACCAATCATAAATTAGACGAGGTGGGACTCATCATTCTGGTGAGCCACAAAACAGAGGAGAACCTTGAAACACGAGTGAAAGTATCACGTTTTAATCCAAACTGTGATCTTTTCCTTAGCTAAACCAAAGTATTTTGGTGAATAAATCCACAAACTCAGACCCCAGCCTCCTAACGTGGACTTTGGGGCTATTTCAAGCTTGAAGCCTTTCCTACTATGCCACAGTCTTACCTTTGCAAAAAAAACCAAACATTTCTTTAAAAACAAAATTACGTTTCTTTCAAATCATAAATGAGAATACAGTTTAGTTGTAGAAACTTTGTTTTTGAGAGACAGGGTTTGGGTGAGAGCATTCTGCATGTCTGCTCATATTCAAATCGCCTCAGTTCAGTTTTATTCATCTGGTGCCAGATCACAAGATAAGTCATTTCAGAACAGTGTACATAGTAAAGTCATGACCTTGCAATATGTAATCAATCCTGCACTGACCTGACAGAAGCACCCAACCCATCCACACCCAGACCGGTTGCAGGGCTGAATTTTGTTCCCAGCACACCCCTATGAACAGCTGAAGAATAGCATTCAGGACTGATTAGCTTGATCACAGGCAAAATCTTCACTAAGTTTATCAGTCAGTTTGGATGATTATTGTATGTGGTGGGAATCAGACCTAATGTTAGTGATATTTTTTGTGCTCATGCCAGGACAAATTGTTAAGAAACATCTTCACGGCTCAGAAGTTTTTACCGATTGTTTGTTGAATTTAGGGAAAAAAACTTCAGCAGGTTTCAAGACACTCGGAAACCAATGAAGTTTCATTCCTTTTCAGAGACAGCCCTGTTTATGCTGTGTGAATGCATCACACCAAAGACATGTGGGGGAGTTTGGGGATTACAAAGCCCTCTTGTAATTCTAATCAGGTGCAGACGGGGCTCAGTGCTCATCAGTCACGCAGGAAAACATCTCTGGTAAAAAAAAAATCACTGATACCAATGTCATTTTTTCATTTCACTGAGATATCTAAAATTGGTTTACAAGAAGTTGAATTTATTAACAGCAAAAATGAAATCCTGAATGGAATAAAACATAATGAAATGATGCCATCTATCAGAGGGAGACAATGTAAGACTCTGTTTTTCCTCTACAAAGATTCACAGCTTTGTTGGCCTTGCATTGTCTTGCCTGTTCCAATCAGCCACTCTCCACCACTCTGCCACAACAAGGCCATAGCTCATGAAGTGCAGCGACAGCCCAATTGCCACCCATGAACCTCTCTTCTTCCGATCGATAGGGCTTATTTATTGCATTGGACTAGAGATCCTGACTCCCCGTCTGCCTGTTTATGCTACTTGGGTGGCTTCTTTCAAACCCTTTTACCATCAAATATAAAATAAACCTCAGGGAGGACTGGTTGAGGTTCTCTGGGTCGGTCGATGAATGTGCCTCACCATTCCTCCTCCAGAAACTTTCCTCATCCGTTCTGCAGTGAGTGACAGCTGCATAGTGGAGTAATAAGTTGTAGATCCTTCTGGCCCCTTGGCAGCCGATACAGCTAAAGGCAAGCCTTCCTGCAAATGACAGCACCACACTGAGCGAGCCGCCTGGGAGACAATCAGATGGCTGAGAGGGCAACATAGTGTGTCAGTGCTCAGAGGGGAATACACAGATTTTACTGCACGGGTTTGGTTACTTATCTGCTTTACAACACCAGGTTTTACAGCGACACACACTGATACTGTAGCTTGCCAGGACTTGGCACTGACTGCTGGGTTGAAAAAATATTTGGATGATGTGACATGATCTTTACTTTCCAACATTTTGATTCAACATGATTTTTTTGACATTTGAAAAAGTTAATTTTGGTTTTGAAAAATGAAAAAAAAAAATGCTGGAAATGTTGTAAAAAGGAAGGAAAGAAGCTTTGTCTTTGACCCCTAAACTGTACAACAGAAGTTATCTTGCATAGAATTAGTTCGATATAGATACAAAACTGACACGAAAACATACATAAAGACAAACAAACAAAGACTTCACCTATAAGTTTTCTGAGCAGCTCAGTGTGGTGGCTTCATCTGCCATGTTGGCAGTACATGACTCCTCATGGTTTCTCCAAAAATAATTGGGAGGTGAAGTGATTGGAGCGGAGGTGGGTCATGGACTGTCCTGTGACAGCGTCCACCTGTCACTCAACTACACCTGTTATTATGCATTACTTAATGCAATGTTTAGGTTTTTTCTGCTGTAAAGTTGAGCATTTAAACATGGCAATTTATGCTTGTGTGGATTAACTCACTTTCACTATTTATCAGAACAAATATCATCAATACATGTTTTGTTGGGGCTGCACAGTGCCTCGGTGGTTAGCACAGCTAGAAGATCCCCAGTTCACGTCCTGGGCTGGGCCTGGGATCGTTCTGTGTGGAGTTTACATGTTCTCCCTGTGCATACGTAGGTTTTCACCGAGTTCTCTGGCTTCCTCCCACAGTCCAAAAGCATGCTGAGGTTAATTGGTGATTCTAAATTGTCCGTAGGTATAAATGCGTGTGATTTTTCGTCTCTATGTGTAGCCCTGCCCAGAGGAAAAGAAAATTCAAAAAGAGATCTCAAAAATGTTTCATTTACTTCTCCTAGACAACTTTGAGATCTGTGTGACACCAAACTGAGACTAAGGCTTATTTCTCCTGTGTCTCATTTTTTTCTCCTGAGCAATAAGATGCACTAAATCTCAGTTTAGTCTCCTTTAAAGTTTCAGAAGAGATCTCAACAAGCTCTCATATAATTCTCAGAGTTTCTCAACTTTTGTGTCTCTTTGTGATCTCAGGCAGAGAAATCAGAGAGCTCTCTCTAAGAACTCAATCTGTTCTCATCCCAGCTTCAGTTCATGCATCTCATACTAAGCTCAGAGAGAACAAATGAAGAGATCTCCACAAGCGCTCATTGAATTCTCAGACTCAGATCAACGTTTTGGTTGTTTTTAAATCATCTAGCATGTTGACTTTATTGTAATCCACATGATATTTTTTTAAATTAATTAATAAAGATTCAGATTACTTTATTCATCCCGAAAGGGAAATTCATTTGTCTGTCAGCTCATCTACTATTTGCTATAGAATTATAAAGCCTGATCGCTGTGGGTACAAAGATCTTCTATATCTCTCCATCCTGCAGTCCAGAGAGAGGCCCATCACGATATTATGAGTGGATGATCCGTGTTGTTTAGAATGATAAATCCAGGCAAGTGGGAGGAGAGGGTGACATGATTGAAGTCACCATATATTATTATAAGTGCCTCAAGATGTTTAGGCTATATCCTGGCAACTTCTTATTTGTTGCAGCATTTGTAAGGTGTGTGTGTGCAGATTAATATATGCATAGGGTGGCATAGCTCAGTGGGTAGAGTGGCTGTCTCACACCCAGAAGGTTGTGGTTCAATTCCGAGTCTGTTGTGCTCATGTGGAGGTGTGAGCGAGTCTCACATATTGCTCCGTAGGAGCTCCACTATTGTTCATTTTCTTTTCCAGAGGAGAAATAAAGGAGCCATTAAAAACACTGTATTGAGATTAGCAGGGTATCTCCCACAAGTCTCAAGTATGACTCCCTCTAATTATCCTGTCTCACCTATTTCTCCTCGTGAATTTTAGGAGAAACGTATGAGAAACATTTAGACAAAATAGAAACTAAAATGAGGCTGACATGAGAATCTCAAATTTGTCTCCTGAGCTGTAGAAGAGCAAGCTTTAAGCAGTAAAATTTTCCTCTGGGTGTGATAGACTGGTGACCTGTCCAGGGTGTCTTCTGCCTTCACTCTAAGTCAACTGGGATAGACTTCAGTCCCCCACTACCCTAATGAGAATTAAACACTGTATAGATAATGGATGGATGTATGTTTTGCTGTTGGAGTTTGACTTGGTGAGATGTACACTACCAGGTGTGGACACACCTTCTCATTCAGTGCTTCTTGTTGATCTGCACTATTTTCTACATTGTAGATTAATACTGAAGATTAACACCTTTTTGTTTCCAACATAATTCCATCTGTATTCTCTTATAGTTTTAATGTCTTCAGTATCAATCTATAATGTGCAAAATAATTAAATAGAAACCATTGAAAGAGAATATTTGGACTTGGTGAGATGTGCTTTCACAGACATCTGGGGTAGACAGCAACACTACAACCTTGGGAGGAGATTAGATTGGTGACTTACTGGACTCACTCACAGCACATAACTCACACTGTGTAGAATTTATCAGACTTTCTTGTAAGTACAGTGATTAGCATTTCACGGATGACTTTCTTGGCTTTGGCAATGAATTGAGGATGTCCTAAGCTAAGGCAGCCATTCCGGACTAATATCAAACCTTAGGTCAAGAATAATGGAGGCAAGTGCCGATTAAAAGTAATCACTAACAACAAATTCAATCAATTGATAATGAACTTTTTAGATCAGGTAACATTATATACAGTAAGTTCCAATGAGTATGAGAACAATGCTGGTGTATTTCAGCACTTTATAAACTTGAACTGAAATCTCAGAACACAACACTGTATATTTTATACAGTTTTCTTTTTCTTTGACAGCTTCTGGTCAGAATCACATTGTATTTACTTTCAGTCTAAGAGATCTACACAAAAGGGCAAAGAGTAAAGACTGGGGACAGGACAAAATGACTCATAGTGGATTCAAAAAGCATTCAGAGCCCTTTAATTCTGTGCACTTAAATGTGCTGTAGATTAGATTTTTTAATGGATTGAACTGCCTTTCACTCTACACTCAATTACTCATAATGACACTGACCTTTTGCTGTGGTACAGTCCAACTTTTGGTCTTGTGTACCTAAATTATCCTTCAGAAGTGTCTACAATTTGATTGGAACATAATCCAGAACGACAATTAACTCAGCACCACTCCATCTATCAGTTCCTTATATCAGAACGGTCATACAAAAGTAACAATTAAGTAAAGGACACATAGCATTCGCGATGGAACAAAACAGTCTTTGGGCAGAACTCTGAGCAATGTGTGATAAGCACCAAACACTGCTCATTACCTGACTAATACCATCCCAATGGTGGAGAATGGTGGGGCAGCATCATGCTATGGGGGTGCTTCTCAGTGGCAGGGACAAGGAGACTGAACAGAAATTAGAGAAGCATAAATGCACCAAATATGTTTGAAGAAAACCTGCTCCAAAGTGCAGTGGCTTGAGACTGACATAACAACGACACAAAGCACAGAGCCAGAAAACAAACCAACATTAGAGTGTCTTCAGGACAAGTCTTTAACTGTCCACTAGAGAGCTAGCCGAAGACCAGACTTGAACCTCAGAAAACATCTGTGACTGCCATTTAATCTGATGAAACTTGACCGGATCTGTCAGGAAGGATGAGATAAAACAGCCCAGAATCTGATGTGTGTAATTTGTGAGACTTAACTGCTGCTAAATAGACTTCTACAAAGTACTGAATTCAGGACCTGATCACATTTGTAAACTAGAAAAGCACTCAGAGAGTGCAGACCTCCACCAAGGATAGAGACAGGGCCGGACTTGGAAAGAAATTCAGGCCGGGAGATTTCCAATCACTCAGGCCACTTCCGCCACCGCAAGGGTTGTGTCACGTGGGATAATGCACCAAAATTTTGGTTTTTTTTTCCTTCCAAAAATATGCCTTTTACAGTTATGTTATAGCAATTACAACACTACTAAAAAGACAGTAAGTCTATTAAACACAACCATAACGACAGCTCCATACAGTCCAGTACTTTTCTCTTCTGTAATCTCTTCACTACCCTCACCAATTTTTCCAATGTTTTCCTTTTCCTATTATTTATATAACATGTGGAATTAAAAGATATATATTATTTTGTCAGCAAATCATTTAGATGTCAGCTGGTCATTGCTAATAGTATGTGCAAACACCAATGTTCATTTATAACTGAAAATTGTAAGTCAACTGCCTATCCTACCTGAAGAGGGGGTCTCAAACGTTTTCAGGCTTCCTGCAACCCACCTGATACCTGTGGAGCTTATTTGGGCCAGACATTTTTTAATTATATTTTGGCCTTTGAAGTCTGATGATGCATTTGTGAAAAGAACCGACCGTTTGTAAACTTACTTGAAGTAAGGGTGCTCCATAATCTTGGCTCCTTCCACTCTCTCATATCACTGCTCTGCACTGCATGCTTCCCTGTTGTCGCGTCTATGGTTGTCGCTATGAAGGGGCGGGCCATAAAGCAACTAACCAATCATGGCACGTTTCTTCTAAAAAAATGTCACTTTGACCAATCCCTATCCTTCTGATTTAGAGCTCAGAGCACTTGCTTTGTGTGAGTGACAGGAGGGTGGGCGTGTACTCTGTAAGGCTTCTAGCGCTGCTGTCTCTCTCTTTTTTTTTAAATTGAAACAAAGCAGCATCAACAGTCGTACAAGAGGTACGAAGAGTAACAAAAAAGACGTACAAGATAGAAAGAAAAAAAGAGTAAAAAAAAACAAAAAAAGTAACAAAATAAAAGGAGTCTGTCCATGAATGTTCGATGGGCTAGGGCAGGGGTCAGCAACCTTTAACACTCAAAGAGCCATTTCGATCCGTTTCCCACAGAAAAGAAAACACCGGGAGCCGCAAAATCCTTTTGGCATTTAAAATGAAGACAACACTGCATATATAGCTTTTTTTTTTTTTTTTACTTCTATGCCCTTGTTAATCAGTCGTGATTAATTAATTACAAAGCCTCTAATTAGATTAATTTTTTAAATTGTGTCCTACCACTAATATTTATCTTACCTGGTTAATGTCATTTTTGCTCCTGGACCTCATATGTTACGTAATGTTAGCTGGAAATCAATATTTTCCGAATGTCTATTTAACTTGTAAAATCTATTTATCTTGAGCTACTAACTTTTCTCCGGTAAGTCGCTGCCCTATTTTCCAAGACGACACTCCTCTGACTCTCTGACCTGCTGCCGTGTTCTTGCGAGTAATGTGTATTACCCTATCACGAGTACTTTTGACTCAAAGACAAGACGTGTCTTTCTTGGAGTGGAGCTTTAATATACAGGCTTGCCATTCTTGAGTACAAAACGATGTGAAACTACAGGTGTTGCTTCTCCATCTCCTCTGCATCAACCTTGCGTTCTCATGTCCCAGCCAGGGGAAAACCCCAGCAGCACATCCGGTGGAGTGACACGTCAAAATAAGAGCGGTAATTTCACAATAAAACTCTATATTAAAATGCATTGAAACGCGCCTGAAAGGCAGAACAATTTATTTTCCAAAGTTACAGGGAGCCACAACAGAGGGCCGAAAGAGCCGCATGCGGCTCCGGAGCCGCGGGTTGCCGACCCCTGGGCTAGGGGTTGTCCATGAGTTCGACATCCTCAACCATACCAAAAAGCTTCACAGCAGTCCGCCCTTTCATATTCTTCAGTGATGAGAAGAATAGAGACGTCCCTTTATGAAACACACCAAAAATGGGTCTACATTTCAGAAATCTACATTTGTGTAAGAAACATTTCCCTAATATTACAATGACATTCCCTAACATGTCTAGCAAAAAGTTATTAATTACAAATCCATACAAAATATTTTCACATTCAAAAGCAGGAATTGGTATATAGTTAGATAACCAGTGATGTACATCATCCCAAAAAGCTTTAGAATACATACATTCATAGAATAAGTGATCTGTAGTTTCAGTGTGCTCATTACAAAAGGAGCAGTTACTATTCTCAAAACCAAATCGTTTGCTTAAAAAAATCAGCTGAGGGATAAATTCTATTCATAATTTTGAAATGATTTTCTTTCATTTTGGGGGCAATAGGAAATTTGAAGAATTTAGATCTTAAAATTTGAGCATCGTTTTTGGAGAAAAAATTTAGAATTGAGTTTCTCGATGATGGGTTTGGGAAAATTACTTTATTGAATATATTTCTAAGAACAAAGTTGGTAAGTTTGGAATCATTCAGCCTATAACCATTCAGCATGAGCGATGGGAGACTTGCCTGAATTTTGTTTTTATGCAAGTCTGATGCCATTAACAAGACTGCCTGAGGTATTGCTTTAATTACTTGGTTATATTGGCGTTTGTCAGGTATATTAAATTTGGTACTGAAATTTTCAAAAGTTAGCATTTTTCCAGAGCAGTCCAGTAAATGCATCACAGACTAGATTCCTTTATCAAGCGCTGCTGTCCCTGGCCTGTCTGCCAAAAAGCCGATCAACTTTTTTTCATTGGCCTGCCAGTCCATGGCTGGCCTGTCCAGGCAGGCCAATAAGGAGGCAGGCCACCGGGAAAAGTCCCGCCTCTCCCGATTGCCAGTCCGGGCCTGGATAGAGAGGAAAACAGGAAACCCATGCAGTAAAGGATCATGAGATGGAATCAAACCTGTGTCTCTGACACAGTTCTGTTTACAGAGCACCTTCTTAACCAGTCGAGCTATCGGGACACCTTGCTCCAATTTGTTGGACGACATCGTCACCTATGATGTTTTTGTCATATTTTGGACCACATACTAAAACATACTAAAAAATTCAAAATGATCCCGAATCCAGGATCCTTTCCGGATTGCCACCAAAATTAAATCAGCTCTTCCTCTTACCATAGTCTACATCCCCTCAAAGTTTCATGTGAATCTGCCCAGATGTTTTTGAGTTATCTTGCTAACAGACAGACAGACAGACACACAAACACCAGGTGTCACATAACCTCCTTGGCGGAGGTAATGAGATTTCTCCATTTAAGATAAAAACTTAATTGATGGAAAATGGAAGTGTTAACAATTTTTAAAAACAACACAAAAAATGTGTAAAAATAATAACAGCAAAGCTTTCAGGGCATTTATGTTTGCTGGTTTCACTTTGCAGAACTTGAGCACAAACAGTGACGAGATAAAACTATCCAAAAACCCAATCTAAAAGCTGTAGAACCAGAGCGTGATGACATGAAACTGACTTTGTGTTTTACCTTGCACTGAATACTGTCAGTTTCTGCAGGCTAAACAGCAGCTGGTTAATGGACAAACTGCAACTCAATGCGCCACTGATGAAATATTCATTTTGTGACAACAAAGAGTGAAACTTCTAATTGAGAAACAAAGTTTCAAGTTTTTAAATCTAGACCATATCTGACTGCTGAGCTCCCTCTGTTCAGGAATCTATCACTGTGCAGCCCAAGTTGAAAAATTGCTTTCTACCCTAATGAGAGGCGTTTGTCATGTAGGATCTAGCTGAGGGTGACGCTGCAGGCACAAGAGTGAGGAGGTGGGGCTGGAGAAGCTTTTTAATGTCCTGTGGGATGCAGTACTTCAAGGAGCTTTGCCTCAATCAAAACAACGTGGCATGTTTTATCACATTCACTGTTTAAAGGCAATTAAAAAGCAGGAGATGAGAGCGGTGGACGTGCCCCACAGGCTGACTGATGAGTCACACCAACACGACACTTTTGCTAAAGGACAAATTTTCTCCATTTCCCTCTTGAGTTGCATTAATGTCTGCAAGATGAATTGTGATGCTGTTCGCTGAAAACATACTGCAGAGTATACTGAATTCATCCGTATAGTGTATTTGATATTAATGGCCAAGCCACAGTTATATCAAACTTCATTGACTCAAATTAAGATAAGATTAGGTAAGATACTATAACATGAAATAGCAAGACTTTATTGGGGGTTGCTCCGACTGACAAAACTCACATAAAACCATCGACACCTAAGTTTTATACAAAAGGAATGAGTACACACCAAAAGATGATTTTAAAATCATGTTTACGCAATTTGGCTAACTGGAAAATCACAGGTGTACTCAGTTTTGTTTCAGTGAACGCAGGTTTTCTAGCTTGTATTCAAAGCTTCAATCTTAAGGTCTGTGTTACCTACAGTTTAAAGAATGTGTTTATTCTGTATCTGCTGTAGAGACACCTGTAGTGTCCTGATGTGTGATGCCCTGACACAGAAAAGGCTGAGTATTATTATATAATATGCTGTTAGACCTAATTTTTTCTTTTACATTTCCCACAAATATCATTTGACTGAATCTTTTTCCTCTTATTCTGTCATGACATTAGTTGTGCTGCAATAACGGTATTAATTTATGCCTTAATTACATTTATTAAACTGTAGCTTTAAGGAATGTCTGACCCACCAGCTGCTTGTTCAGATTATGTCTACTTCTTTAGTTTCAACAAAAACTCTCAGAGGGAAGAAAAAAAAGTCCTTCACAAGAGGTTAGAAGGCACCATAACATTATCAGTGGACAGAGGTAACAGATGGCCGACTGCACTGATGCAAGAAAAAGCCAGACCGTGGTAAAACTCTAATGTGATCCATCATTAAACAGACCTGGGGGTAAACAGCACTTGAGGTTGTCCTTAGCATGTTAATTTGTGGCCGAGAATTATAATAATGAATTCATTCAGTGGAGCTGATCACACTGACAGGGGCACTGTCCACTTAGCCAGGACTGTGAGTTCCACTTTTAATTGAGACCAAATTTAAAATTTGCAGTTTCTTTATTCGTGTGTCTCTGCTTACTATTTACTGGCTTTGTTTCCTTGTTGGTGTGGAAATCAAAGTCATAAACTCTGCACTTTCTTTAGAATTAGGTTCCATTTTGCCCTGAGACTTTCAGATGAGGCATCTTACATTCAGAATAAAGGTGGAGACATTTTTAAGTGGCATAATAGAATTCAATCCAAGCACAAACTAACAAAATGCGCTGGACATAGGGACAAATTACTATTGCACAGATTGATGTCAGATGTTCTTTGGTCATCTTGACTCATTCAGATGTTCTTCGTATTAGCTGAGTTACATTCTGTGCACAAGTTGCCAAGCTGAGTATATGGTTTGTTAATCTGTGTGCTTGGCTCATTAGTGGGCTCTCGCACTTCCACAAGCTGACAGATTTAAATAGAAACAGTCAAAAGCAGCAGAGATTCTGATAATTTAATGAAAAGGGAGAAGCACACACATCTATGAAGTCAGCCTATTGTTGACAAGCTTGTTTTTCCTACTGAAAGGTGGAAAATGAAAAGGAAGAAGTTGCATTTAATTTCACAGTGAAATTATGTGTTCAGGTTGGTCTTTGTTCTTCTGCCTAATCAATTAGTGTGATACATCCATGCAATCAGGATGAAACCAACATCTGCTTCAGCAAATTCTCTCCAGCATTAGTGTGGTGGATGCAGGCTGAGATGTGGTGATTGGGTGTTATAAGCACACTTGAGATGGAATTTTCAGAAAACCGTCAAATTAAACGACATGTCTGAGCTGAAGTGCTTCCTGCTGGTGTTGGTTTTGAATCCAGTCTCAACACTTCTCTGACGTCTTGGATTTGTCTTGGTTTGCTGCTGTATTATGACTCTGGAGTAGCGTGTTGGTGCATTGTTAAAAACATTTTAAGAGCTATTGGAAATCTGGTTGATCCATTTCAAGGTGGGTACATCACGGACTGTATGAAAGAAGCAGAAGTTGAATCAAAATTCATGCATAACCGATGGCTCTTTGAACCTACGTCCTTCCAATGTACAAATATGATTTGGATTCTGGCTGAAGGTAGCTTTGGTCGTGATTTTAACAGGACAAATCAATCATTGTATATGCTTTGTCAAATCACATATATGATAAGCAGCTACTCTGATCTGTGATCTACGTCTTGACACATAACCTCAAGTTTCTGTAGATTTATACCTGAACACCAGAGGTGTACAGCCTTCAGAGGCAGACAGTAAATCTTTCCATCACTGCAGCACATGCTAGAAGTGTGTAACCTTTAGAATTTCATTTACAGCATTGATAATAACTATTCAGTCACCCAAGAATAATATATTCGACCTCACTGCTTAACTTCAAGAGTGTGTCTATTCAAGTAGAACTCCGGCGATACAAATCCACCACTCTTTACATCTGATTATCCTTTCATTCCACTGTTCAGCATTAAATCTTGTGTCAAAGGCAGAATGATGCCAGAAGCTCAAACTGAATAGCTGTAGTAAATCGGTTTTACAAGCACAAAACACAGCCACATCATCCACACGTGTAAGAAGATTAATTATGAATTAACAATAGCATCACCCACAGCTGCTTAACCGGGCTTTCACTGCCACAAGAAGTGAAACAAGACAGGTTCACTTTAACCCTCAGATGCATACGTGGGTCAAAAATAGTCTCATGGTTTGATAGCATTCTATTAAAAATTTTGAATTATCTTTTATACTTTTAAAGAAATTGTAAAATTTGCATTACTGCCCCAAGCTCTTTATCACTGATATTATCATACAATAAGTGATGCAGTGCACAAACTTGGAGGGACGGAGAGCAGCAACAGCTGTAGGAAAAGAGTGGAAAAACATCAACAAAATGGATGTTTACATTCATCTCTTAATATTTTGTGACATATTCTTCTTTTCCAATCATCAAAATGTTCCAAATCTGTTAAAAACTGACAAAAAGAACAAATTTATTTCAAACATGAAATCATTTTTGTGTCTTGTAAAATAAATATAATACAAGCAACAATACAAATTATTATTCTTCACCAAAACGACATAAAACGGTATAAAAACACATCGATTCTAAAATAGGTCATTTCTGACTCACTTCTGGAAGAGTGTAGGGTCCAATCACTCTAAGGATTAATGGTGGTGTAAATGAGACCTCTAAACTGCGTGGCCTAAAAGTTAAACGAAAGCTAGTTAAATTTAAACAGATAATCGTCATCCTGCATTATTGTTATTGAAAAACTTGTACATGACTGACAGACACCATGTGGTGGGATTATGGGCAATGACTTGTTATATCTAGAATAGAATAGAATAGAATAGCCACTTTATTGTCAACCAGAACGTACACTATTTGGTGCACATTATGACATGTTTTTAAAGTCAAACTGCACCCTAATTTGGAGAGAAATTCTAACTTGCCCATTTAAAATACTCTCACTCATAGAATCACATCGAGCTTCACTTGATTTTTACTCGATGACTGTAATGAAAATCTGAACTTCAACCTTACCCATAGACCAGAAAACTGTTCCATGAAAAGAGGCTGTGAAATCAGTGGGAGTGCACTAATGCAGACAACCTGAAAGGGATTGTGGTCCACCTAAAAAAAAAACAAAAAACCCAACAGCAGTAGCATTATTCTTCAGATTCAGATTCAGAAAACTTTATTTGTCCCCAGGGGGCAATTAAAAAGGCACGTAGAGCAGTCAGTGCAACAATGACATAATGAAGAAATAGGGATAAATATATATACAAATCTAGAGCAAGTAATAAGAATGAAAGTATAAACTGAAGAGAGAAATAAGACATTCTTGTAGGAATATCCCTGCCTTCCTCTGCTTTTAAACTATGAGCTACATCCCTGCATAGATGAGTTAGATATTTAATTAGACACATCTACACAGCCTCTACCGTTTTTGGGGTTCGTTTGGCACTTGTTGAAGTTGTGGGCTAAGGAGTGTTACACTGCAGCTCCTCTAGTCATTTTTGAATGTAAGGACATTTGACCTAAATCAAACTGATTGACTGAAGTTGTCCAACTGTGGGCAGAGGTATCCAAGTCCAGCTGCAGAGACATTTTTCAATTGTTGTTTTACAGACTCCGTAGTGTGTTGGTGCGCTCAGCAAGAGTTTCCACTCACTACTAAAATATGGCACATTTATTATTCAAATTTCAGCTGAGGGAGGAACCAGATCTCAAAACTAAATTGTTGTAATGCCGTTACAGCCCATTAATGCATTGTAACTTTGCGATTTTATGCAAACATGTTAAATTTCTTGGTGACACACAATGAAACCAGATCTGCATGCTACTAAAATGTTCAGTAAGTTTAAGATTTGACATATGCGAAAAAAATTGATTTGTATTAGCTCCACTTAGGCACATCTGGTAAACTTTCTGTTTTCTTTTTTTTCCAAGATACCCAACAGAAACCTCCACAGCAGGATTATCTATCAACAGGCTCCCATGTCTTAGTGAGAAAATCTTCTCTAAGATGATTAGATTAGTTCCATTATGAATAATATTCTTCTGTGATATCATCCATTTATTCAAGTAGTTTCATGACTGAGGATATCCTGTTAGCCTTCAAATTATTTCCTTCGCAGTCTTCTTGCATTTCAGACCAGCATCACTAACAGTCACTTCTTTCTCTATTTACGTTGTGAGCGGAAATCCCTTCATTTGTGCCTGGCAGACTCATAAACGACTTTAGATTTTTGCAGTCGGGGAGGCTTTTCATGGATAAGATGTAATGCATGAAATGTTGATGTAAGAGAGCAGAAAGAAATGTTCGTTGATCTTCTGTCAAAAACTATTTGCAATAACTCTTCTTGGCTTATTTTAACCTTCTACATCTCACAAGAGTGTTTGCTGTGAAGGACAAAAAAGTTAAGAACTTTTGAGCAATTTAAATATTTATGATTGATGATGGGTTTATTTGTTATTTTTTTCTTTATGACTGACGTCTGTCTAGCCCTCTCTGGGTTGGTGTGTTAGCTAAACCCACCCATCTGGCAAACCAAAACCTCATTATATTGCAATTGATATGCCAGAATTTGAATCCACAAAAAGCTCTTTTATGCTCTCTGTGGGTGTGAATCATCCACAGTGCTTGTGTCTACTCCAGTCTGATAGTGTGTGGGTTCAAGGGATATTTGTACTCGCTGTCACAGGCTTTGATAATGTTTGCCGTCATGCTTATTATCCACAGGACAGTTTGTGGTAAAACTTTATCCAGTGTCTGAAGAGAAAAATCTGACCAGATGAATAAGACGGCTGCCAAGTTATTTATCCAACTCAGTGCTCGGCATGACACCGAGTCTCCTTTATTTTCATTTCCTTCAACAGTAGTGAAGTGGTTTGTGGCTACACATTAATGAACTCAGTCTGATGTCAAGGGACAAATGTAAGCAGTTTATCATGTAGTATTATGTGCAAGCCACAGATATGAGTGACATTAAAAAGATGAAATAAGAAGAAATACAAAGCTTCTCCTTAAATCTCAAATATGTTGGTTAAAAACAGACAATTTTCTTGTGCTATTAAAATTGGCTGCTAAAACTAATGTAAAACCCAGTATATGCTACTCTTCTTTTTATCTTTTAATGGTTCATGCTATCTTTTAACTGTTGGCTATTCCCATTTTTGAGAACCTTGACACGTACTCAGTCATTTATCTAGGACACTACATTTTCCCCTACTTAGAATCTTGCATTATCCTCATCACACGTCTAGTTTTACTAATGCGTATGATGATTAGCTGTTGTGTTTTGCCTCAGTCTTGCTTCTAATTTCTCCCAGTAATCACTGGCAGCACTGTAACAAAATATCTCCTACAGCCTAAAAAACATTTTCCCTATAGACCATAGATATCCAGGAGACATCTGTAAAACTATTTGCAGGACACTTCCAAATGCAAACACTACATACCCTTTGGATTATTCATATTTTATATTTGTGAAATATTTTTATATCTAATTTTTGTGTGTGTGAAGCCCCAGAGCTGTTTCTCTGTGTGCTGAATGTGTGGTTCTAAGCTGCATTCATGCAATATTGGCATTCATTTTAATGTAAAGGCTGCGGTGCATTTGCAGGTATTCTACCACCAGTGTGTCGATAACCTTTTCACCAAGTAGGAGATATTGTTGCTGTCAGAAGTTCCCAATGTCTCTGAGTTTGAGAAGGCTGATGTGAATGTTTTTTGCACTCAGCTACTTATGTATCTCTGTCACATGTCAAGTATTTTCAGATAACAAACGACACAGTCCTCTCATTGCTGAGTGAATGATTAGTATGAAACAACTGAAAAAGGCTGCTGTGAAAGCCTGGAAAAACATCACAACAGAAGGACGCAAAGGTTTGGTGATGCCAGTGGGTCACAGGCTTGATGCAGTTATAGCACAGAAAGGATTTGCAACTAAATATTAAGCCCTATTTCCTTTCATCTATTTTAAGTCCATCTGTTCCAGTACTTTCGCTTACCTAAAAATGTGGTGTCCCATCACAAATCATACTATCTTCTAAGTTTTGTATCAGTTCCAGATGTAAATATCTGGAAATAAAAGCTGAAATGTTGATCTCTTTTTCATATTCTTCGCTTGATGTCAAACCCAAATATTTTCAGTCTACAGCAACAATAAAGGAACTGGCCTCACTGTTTCAATACTTTTGGAGGAAAGTGTGTATCTGAATATGTATATATGATAGTGTTATTTATTGCTGTATTACAGTTATATTTCTTAACTTGCCCGATAACTTTTTATAAACATTTCATTATTTAATTTCAGACTCTGTAGTTTATGGATCCATTTAGGCTAGTCACAGAAATATAAATCACAGATTATCACAGCAATTCAAGGTAATAGCTTCCATTCAGTGATTGAAATACATACGTCTGTCAGCCACAACATTAAAACCACCTGCATAATACTGTGTACATCCCCATCATGCCACCAAAACAGCTCTGACCTGTCAAGGTCTTGGCTCCACAGGTACATTTTCCCCACGACTTGTGTGGTCACTACAAAATGCATGACAGTTTTGAGCTTGAAAATATCCAATCAACTGTCGTTGTTTCTCTCTCTGGTGTCCATGAATCTGATGATAATCTGATGATACTCTCAAAACAAAGTGATTTCTAATAAGACATTATGGAGTGTTAGTTGTTTTGCAAGATACTGGTGGGTGCTTTTTATCTTCCCAGGACACCATCTGGGAGATTGCATAGAAAGTGGCTGTCTGGAGTTCACTGCAGCCAAATGGACTTGAATGTTTGAATATGGACCCACGTTTTTTTTTAAAAAAAATAAATTACCTATAAAACGAGACATCTGATGTCTTTTTCTGCCTAAAGCTCTTCACTGCTTCAAGCTAAAGGACAAAAAACAAGTTCAGGAACATTCTTTCCTGAAGTGTCATTCTTTGGTGTCGGATGCTAAAACTTGGGCTGGTAAAGAGCCACGCGTCCGCTGAGGCAGCCCGAGGCCAGCTGGCAGTGCGTTGGGGAGAACTTGGTGGTGAGAACCACATCGCTGTGCGAGTAGAAGGAGCGGACCTCCTTGAGGCAGCTGGTCTGGACGGGCATGCAGTTGGCCAGACGTTAGCAGCAGTTTCTTGGTTGAACAGACGCTGGATCAGAGATCTAGGGAATTAGGATGCTGAGTCAACACTATGAACTCTTTGAGATGTTTCTCAAACCATTCCTGAACAATGTTTGCAGCATGGCGGCTAGAATAGCATCCACATAACTACCAGGACTGAAAGTTTTTCCAGCAGAACATTTTTCAAAGCATCCCTATGCCGGCTTTCTTTCTTTCCAAAGTGCAGCCTGTTGCCATTTCTTCCCCCAAGTAAGTTGTGGGCACGAACCAGGCCATGGTGAAGGTAGAAACTTTTAGCGGTGGACAAGCATCAGTTAAGGCTTTCTGTTAGGTCTGTGACTACTCAGCCCCATGAGTAGCTGTGATGCTGTTAAAACATTTCTATCATAGCTAGCATTGAGGTTTTCAGAAACTTGTGGGACAGCAGACCTGCATCCGTGAGCTTTTGCACCCACGACTCTGTCACTGTTCACTTGCCACCTAATACATCCCACCAGTTGACAGGTGCCTCTGTAATGAGATAAACAATGTTTTTAACTTCATCTGCCAGTGATTTTAAGGTTGTGGCTGATGTGTGTATTTTGTTTGCCTGTTTGGAGAAGCAATCAGCACGTTTCTGTGGTTCATTACACTAAATCCCATGCTTAGCAGATGGGCATAAACAGCTCCTGAAGGTGAAATCAGCAACATAATCATACAGCAAGCGAGTGAAGAAACCAATTCCTTCACTTCCACCTCATCATGCAAATCTGGATAATTTCATCACACACTTATCTGCTCCTTCATTAACACTTTTCATTTTGGTAACTGTATAGATTTGACATGTGCTTTAATTCAAAATGCAATCAACAATCTCATAGAGCCGTTGCAGCTACCAGTGAGGTTCAGTCCTCAGTCGGGTGGTGTCCTTGAATACTGGAGGAAATATTTCACTTCTCTTGATTATTCAGTTCTAGTTCACGGAGCCGTTTTCAATCATGGAAATGAAGGGCATAAATGATGTGGTGATGCCCTCTATTTGAAAAAGTTCCTCTCTGAGTTATGAAAGAAATTTAGTATTGATAAAAGGCCTGCTGAACATTCGTGTGCAGGTTTATGCAGCCTATAGTGATGCAGGTGTGGGGTGTTTCTGGAGCACACAGTCTGCTTCCAAAAGAGTCAAGTCAAAGAGTCAAATCAGCCGTAGAGTTTGCAAAGTGATCACTGCGAGTCTCTCATGTGCTGCTGAATATTCATTTGATCACAGGGCATAGTGAGGCTTCGACCCAGACTCATCAGTGGCAGACATTTACCTGATGTGTGTCTTTGACATGTTTTGGTAGTCTGTCTCTTCAGTCTGAAAGATAATCTGTTGGTGGTTTTAACATCAGCTTGTAGAGATGTCATCAACTGATGTTAATTACTTCCATGTTGATTTGTCAGTTTTATCATCTGTTTTTCCTGGCAAATCAGGGGTAAACAAGGAATTGCTCTCATGTAGTCTGTATATTTGCTATGTGATTGTCAGTCATTTTGCTCGCACGGACAGAAAAACTGGTACATTTGTTCTTAGCTGGAAGGGACCAGAAATTGGCCCTGCTGCTCTGACCTAGACCTGTCAAAGACAACTGATTACATACCGCCTTTCTTTGCACTCCCCAGAATATGTATACCAGCCGTACCACTACCTAAAAACACTGAACCTGTGTAATGAATAGGAAGGAATCGATAAGGATTAAGAAAAAAGAAAAATGATAAATACCATCAAAAGTGTGATTGCGAGTTTGTGTGTTCTACTGGGACTAATGCTAAAACAAGCAATGGCATCCTGTGTGTGTGTGTGTGTGTGTGTGTGTGTGTGTGTGTGTGTGTGTGTGTGTGTGTGTGTGTGTGTGTGTGTGTGTGTGTGTGTGTGTGTGTGTGTGTGTGTGTGTGTGTGTGTGTGTGTGTGTGTGTGTGTGAGGAAGAGGGAAGATGTAGAAATAAATGACTGATCCGATAATTCTAGACAAAGCAGTGTTGACCACACTGTAAAGTCACTCTGTCAAACGGATGTCTGTGAACTCATTGGATGAATCACCCAAAAGAACAAGTGATCTTGTATGTGTGAGAGAAAGAGACAGAAGATGTAAGAAATGATTAAACAGATGATCAGTGCCCTCCAGATAGAACACACTGATGGCAGTTGCATAAACTGTAAAGCGATGCTAAGACTGGATTCTCACCCTCTAAAAAACCTCTTCCCTTCCCTTCCATGCTGTCTCCCTGTTGAAATTTAAAGACATATGAAGCTTTTTTTTTGCCTTACCAAACATTTTATGTACACAACTCTCACCTGGTCTCTCTATCTCTATCTGAAATGACAAAATAATAGTTTCAAAAATGCCTAGTTTGTTCGCCAATAATACTTTTTTGCTCAGTGGACTTCAGAGGAGCCTAATGCTAATCATCCTCGTCCCTCATAATATGTTGTTGAGCCCAGCACTCAGTCCATTGTTAGTTTCTGTTCTTACCACAGGTTCTACATTCCCTTTTCTCTCCCTCTCATCACTTCTCTTCATCCTCACTGTGCTGTCACCATCATCATCAACCACGGCTGCTGAAGAAAGTCCTGCAGCAAACATGTCTGGGATTTTTTCAAATTTGGCTGCATCTGCCCGAAGGGCATGTCTTTTTTTGGCATGCAATTTCTCTGTGCATCTCGTGCATTCTGCCTTATCCATGTTGACAAAAATTTGTGTTGGTCCTGAAGGCATGTCGGCCCTCTGGGAAATTGTCGAGAAGACCAGTCCAGACCTGTGATTTGCTTCAAAATACAGTTTGAAGGGTTTACAGGATCTATTAGCAGAAGCAAAATATAGCACTCATAATCATGTTTTCATTCTTGTGTAATCGCCTGAAAATACACATTTTTGTGTGTTAGTTACTTCAGAATGAGCCACTTAAATCTACAGACTACCTGCTGTCATTTGTAGGGTGTCAAAAACTCAAATATGTACAAGGTGTCATTTGGATTTGGTGCCAGCTGTGTAAATATTCAACTTTGATCACATGTAGGATTGTTTCAGTTTAAAATATGAGAAGTGGTGGTGATGTAAGTCACTGTGCTCTGAGCTTGGAGACTGAGACTTTTGTCCTGTGTTGGTTCATTGTTTTGTCACTTAGTTGAGTTGAGTCTAGCTCTCGACCCCTCTGCCTCTTCTGTCCCTCTCTCGGCCAACAGGCAGATGGGTCCACCCACATAAAGAGCCGGGTTCTGCTCAAGGTTTCGTCCCTGTTAAAAGGGTGTTTTCCTTGCCACTGTCACCTTAGGGCTTGCTCTTGGGGTTCAGGTATATGGGTTCTGTAAAGCATCTAGAGACAATTTGACCTGTAATTGGCGCTATATAAATGAAATTGAATTGAAATTGAATTGAATTGTTTTGTGTTTTCAGTGTTGTTTTTACTCACGGTTTATTTTACTGTTTGGTCAAAGTTCAGGCATAAAAGCTGGTTATGGTTAGACAAAGATCATGGTTTGCGTTATAACACACCCTTTGACGACATTAACCGCATGAGGCAACAGACATATTTTATGGAGCGGTCTGCTGGGGCAGCAGCATCTCAGCTGCTGACAAAAGGAAACTTGATTGGGGGATCAAAAAGAACAGCTCTGTCTTGGAGAGCCTCCTGGACCCAGTGCAGGTGGCTGGACAGGGTCTCTCATCCCATGTATATCATTCTGAGGGCACTGGACAGCTCCTTCAGTGGCAGACTGCATCACCCCAGGCGTGTGAAGGAGTGTTACCACAGGTCCTTCCTTCCTGCTGGTATCAGACTCTATAATCAGCACTGCTCCCAACAGACCACACACATTAATGACAGTTAGCCACCTGTCATATGCAAATAAACCAAAGTGCAATTCATTCTTTTAAATATTCTTAAATTTGTGTTGCTAGTATCCTTTTGTTCTTCTGTTTTTCTTATTTATATCTTTAATTTAATGTTGTGTGAAGCAACAGTTAGTGACATCAGCAGAGAACGTTTGGCTACAGACTCATACCTTCTAGTTCTGACATTCAGGGAAAGCCATAGGTTCTACTCACCAAAAATGGATGCTAATGGGCATCCTGTTTGTTCAAATAAGATGCCAAAGTGTCATGAAGAAGGTGCAGAAAGACTAGTTGGTAGAGACCAGGCTCCTACAGAGGAAGTGGGTTCTTATCAGCTGAGCCGTCCATGTTGTTCCACCATGTTTGTACAGTAGCTCAGAATGACTAAACCTTACACTGACTGAAGGAGAACCTGTTGTGTTTATAAAGTCCCCCGTAGGCTCAAATACATTTCAAAGAAGGAGGCCATGGTAAGAGGTTTTTAATTGGTTGAAAACTGCAACCTCATTGCTTGATGCCACTTAATTTTACACACTGAACCTTCAAGGAGCATATTTCAAGTGGAGAAGAGGGAGAGTATTTGTTTGCAGTGTAAATTTGAGCTGGGCTGGATTTTAAAATCCTATTTACTGTAAATGGACAGTTAAACTCCTTCAGTCCTTTTTGATTTGCCAACAGCCTCACTGCTTGGTGATAAGGGAGAGCATTGAGTAAGTATGTCAGACTTTTGGGGGCAGCAAACACTCCATGAGCAGCTACTGTTTCATCCATTCAAAGTGCAGCCAACAAACACACAATGCATTTATAAATAAGTGAGTGAAAAGTAATTGCAATGGGATTTCATGCTGGTACTTTTCCACTGAGCAGCATGAAATGATAAAGCTCATTACCTTGCTAAGGAGTCGGGGATGTGTTGACTGTAGTTTTTCATCTAACAGCTCACTGTGATTTCTTTTTTCATTTTGCCCTGAAACTTTTCAAAAATAATTCAGTGCCAGGAACTACTCGAAATGAACAAATTGTTGATTTATAGATTTTCAATGAATGATCATGATCACCACTAACCTTAATGACATTTTCACTGGGTTTCCTGGAACTGCTTTTTAATGAAAGACACCCGTGTTTTGATATGTGAACATTTTTAATGTTGATGCAACAGCAACAGGAAAATGTTGGATTTGCTTCAGCAGTAGCTTCATACAGCTCTGATAAAAAAGACACCATGGTGTCAGTGAGCTTAGATTGACAGGAGTACTGGATTACATGCATTACATGTGTACAGTGGTGGAAGTACATCTACATGAGTATTGTACTTAAACCTTGTCTGCTTTATTGAGCATGAATTTGATGACCCTATCTTCTACTCTATTACATTTCAGAGACTTATTTTGCTCCACTATGACTGTCTGACTGCTTGAGATATTTTAAATTTTAGAATTTTTTTTTACAAGAAAACATATGGAGAACTTATAAAATATGTTGCATTTCTACTTCACCAAGGAGGTAGAGCCTCGCCAGAGTTATGTGACGATCGGTGTTGGTTTGTCTGTCTGTCTGTCTGTTAACAACATTACTCAAAAGCAGGATGAAATTTTCAGGGAAGGTCAGAAATGACACATAGACCAAGTGATTAGAATTTAGCAGTGAAGCAGCTCATAGCCTGGATCTACAAATTTGTTAAAGATTTCTGTATCGTTGTGAGATACCAGCACGGCTTGTGGGGCGTTTCCAAGTCCTGTCAATTCCAATACATATTTAGGTCACACGATTCAGTATCTGTACATAATGTACACATGCATAACACATGCCTGTGCTCAGTGCAAGGTCATTTTTTTCACAAATTTTTTCAAGATTTCATCCATCGGAAATGACACATCGACCGAGCAACTTTTGTGCTTTTCTCGTTATACACACGTGGACAAAATTGTTGGTACCCCTCAGTTAAAGAAGGAAAAACCCACAATTCTCACTGAAATCACTTGAAACTCACAAAAGTAACAATAAATAAAAATTTATTGAAAATTAAATAATCAAAAACAGCCATTACTTTTGAATTGTTGATTAACATAATTATTTAAAAAAACAAACTAATGAAACAGGCCTGGACAAAAATGATGGTACCTCTATAAAAGATTGAAAACTATTTGACCAGAGTGACATGATTAACTCAGGTGTGTCATTTAATTGACATCACAGGTGTTTCCAAACTCATAATCAGTCAGTCTGCCTATTTAAAGGGAGACAAGTAGTCACCCTGCTGTTTGGTGAAAAGGTGTGTACCACACTGAACATGGACAACAGAAAGCGAAGGAGAGAATTGTCCCAGGACATCCGAAAAAAAATGATAGACAAACATCTTAAAGGTAAAGGCTATAAGACCATCTCTAAACAGCTTGAAGTTCCTGTGACAACAGTGGCTCATATTATTCAGAAGTTCAAGACCCACGGGACAGTAGCCAACCTCCCTGGACGTGGCCGCAAGAGGAAAATTGATGACAAATTGAAGAGACGGATCGTTGGAATTGTATCCAAAGAGCCCAGAGCAACCTCCAAAGAAATTAAAGGTGAACTCCAAGGCCAAGGTACATCAGTGTCAGATCGCACCATTCGTCGTTGTTTGAGCCAAAGTGGACTTCATGGGAGACGACCAAGGAGGACACCACTGCTGAAAAAAAGTCATAAAAAAGCCAGACTGGAATTTGCAAAAATGCATGTTGACAAGCCACAAAGCTTCTGGGAGAATGTCCTTTGGACAGATGAGACCAAACTGGAGCTTTTTGGTAAGGCACATCAACTCTATGTTCATAGACTCAAAAACCAAGCATACGAAGAAAAGAACACTGTCCCTACGGTGAAACATGGAGGAGGCTCAGTAATGTTTTGGGGCTGCTTTGCTGCATCTGGCACAGGGTGTCTTGAAAGTGTGCAAGGTACGATGAAATCTGAAGACTATCAAGGCATTCTGGAGAGAAATGTGCTGCCTAGTGTCAGAAAGCTTGGTCTCAGTTGCAGGTCATGGGTCTTCCAACAGGACAACGATCCAAAACACACAGCCAAAAACACCCAAGAATGGCTGAGAGAAAAGCGTTGGACTATTCTAAAGTGGCCTTCTATGAGCCCAGATCTGAATCCCATTGAACATATGTGGAAGGAGCTGAAACATGCCATTTGGAGAAGACACCCATCAAACCTGAGACAACTGGAGCTGTTTGCTCATGAGGAGTGGGCCAAAATACCTGTTGACAGCTGCAGAACGCTCATTGACAAATACAGAAATCGTTTAATTGCAGTGATTGCCTCAAAAGGTTGTGCAACAAAATATTAAGTTATGGGTACCATCATTTTTGTCCAGCCCTATTTCATTAGTTTGTTTTTTAAAATAATTATGTTAATCAACAATTCAAAAGTGATGGCTGATTTTGATTATTTAATTTTCAATAAATTTTTATTTATTGTTACTTTTGTGAGTTTCAAGTGATTTCAGTGAGAATTGTGGGTTTTTCCTTCTTTAACTGAGGGGTACCAACAATTTTGTCCACGTGTGTACATTCAACTGTCCAACAGTAAATGCAAGTAAGGATAAAACAATGCTCATTGCGTAAATATTTCATAGTTTATTTTAAAGTTTGGACTGTTGGTTGAACAAAACAAGCATGTGAAGGTTAATCTAGAAAATAATCAGTGTATCAATTCAGTAATGACTCCGCTCACCCTGTTCGCTCCCACTGTGTACTGAAGCAGGGAACTGAGAAGCTCAATCAAACACACTCCAATTAGAGCAAAGACAGGCAATTAATTGTTCCAGTAATCTTGTTAATTGCTTTCTAATTACCAGACAGTTATATTTTGTCCATGACAACGAGACAGTGGGTCCGTATGTTTTGTGTTTGAGTATGTGTGTGGAGGCATCAATGCTGAGGCCGTCAGCTTAGATTGCAGTTTTGATGAAGGCACATTCAGCGCGACAAGACTGGTGTAATAATGATAATAATAGAGATTTATCAACAACATGTGAGTGCTTGAACACGCATGAATGAACCCGCAGAGCTTCACAATTTCACCTGCACACAAACTTCTCTGAGGGGACATTACTGATGTGTGCTGACTCAGTGGCAATTTTCCAGATGATCGCCTAGACTGTGATCAACGAGCCGACGTGACAGGTAAAACCAAAGAAAGAAAAAGTCATCTTAAAGAAAGATCCTGCCTTTTAATATATGATGTGCTGTCTTGACTGGGGGAATGACCACCAAGTGAGCCTTGTTGGATAATAAGTTACAAGCTGCATCATTCCTCTACGTGACATTTTTAGCAGCATATTAACATTGGGAATTTGTTTCATTTTTAAACTCCAGAACAAACTGCCACAATGCATCATCCCTCCAAGGTTTACTGAAGCTGAATCAGTGGAGTGTGTACTATTGATAATACCTTCATTTGGACAGTTAGTATCATTTATTAGGATGGCAGGATAAAGGATGGCAAGTGTTTACCAAGTGGCCTTAAAGTCCCACTCTGGTCATTGATTAAAATCCCCAAAAAGTTTTCTTTGTTCATCAAAATGACATGTTTAGAAGATTTTTCCATGAAAATAACCCCTTTCTACCTTAAAATAAAAAATAAAATAGAACTCTGCATTCTACACTCCATGCCTCTTTGTGCACACGCCCTTCTGCTGCTTGCAGATTTTCTATTTGCAGTTTGGTTGGAGACAACTCCTTAATGTCAATAATGAAAGTATGGATAAGACATTCTGACACACACTACCAGTCAAAAGTTTAGACACACCTTTTCATTCAATGCTTTTTATTTATTTGTATGATTTTCTACATTAATTATGATTAATACTGAAGACTTACATTTTTTCGTTTACAACATAATTCCATATGTATTCTTTTATAGTTCTGATGTCTTCAGTATTAATCTACAATGTAGAAAACAATTAAATAAAAACCACTGAATGAGAATGTGTGTCCAAATTTTTGCCTGGTAGTGTACTTGCACCTCTCCAGAAAGGTAACCCCACTCACTGGTTCACTTGGTATAAACACAGCAAATGGATTTGTGCAAAATAATGTTTCAGAGAAATTAAATGTGACATAATATAACGCATGTAATAGGCAGTAATTGTTTCTGGCGTGCTCATAAAACAAATGCAGTATCCAGCATTCTGTCTACAAGTGTCCTCTCAAACTGTTCCTGAACAGTTATTAGCTCCAGTAGTGACATGACCTATTCTGTTTCAGTCACAATTAGTTGACGTACAGGAAGAGATTCAAAGAAACGTTGGTGGTGTAGTTGCAGAGCAAAACAGACATACGCTCACTATTGTGTGGCCAACATGTGTCGGCTAAAGCATTGGCTCTGCTTAGATTCAACACAGAGCATAACTCAAGCTATAGAATATCAGGACAATCCAATCAGAGGCAGAGTGGAGCACATCATATCTTTCATGAAGAAGAATGATATGGAAAAGTCTAACTTGCAATCTTACAGGACTGATTCCTCAGGTTTGTTTCACACTGCACTTTCAAGTTGGAAAGATTCCACTATAGTGTTGACTAATTATTTCACTCATATTATGTCTCCTAGCATTTAAAAACACACCCTATGGACATATTAAGTAGGTAAAAAATAGATGGATATAAAGATTTTCATTGGAGAGGTCTTGAGTTCCATTGTTCCACCATTAGGGATAAGGAGTGGTACCACTAGATAGGGATACATATTACCAGTTAGCTGAAACAACTGGTCAAGCAATGTGCGGAAGATTGATCTGCAACATTGTTGATAGTCCTATTCATTTTTAAACCAAAAACAAACCTTTTCAGGCATCTAATCTAAGGATTTATCTATTTTCTCTGTTACATCGTTGTAAATCCAATTTTGTGGGGTCTTACAGTAATAAAACAAAACATAACTAGCAAAAGCCAGGCTTGACATATCGGAGATTTAAAGTCAAATTGCTACAAACCAATTGCTACACAATGAACCTGGGGCCTTTACAACCTCAGGTTGTGAGCCTAGTGCAAATGAATGGTGTATGACGTAATGTAAACTGAGCTTCTGCAAAACAATGATGTGACTAATTTCGCTTTAGCTGTTTCTAACAATCTATGGTATCATCAACCTGGATTTGTGATGATTATCTGAAATAATAACACAGTTATTAAACAAAGATTTTTATCAGCCTGGGAAGAGATAATATGTAGTGTGTGGTGGCGATGATTATATCCCTGTTTCATTCTTGTTAACTTGTCAGACAATGTAGAAAGAAAAATAGTTAAAGAGCATTAACTGTATTGTGATTTTGACTGCATTAAAACACTATATACACTGCTGTTCAAAAGATTAGGGTCACTTATTTGTCCTTTTTGTGAAAGAAAATTATAGAAATACTGTCTAGACATTGTTAATGTGGTAAATGACGGTGCTGAAAGGCTAATTGATGATTAGAAAACACTTGTGCAGTCATGTTAGTACATGAATAAAAGTGTGAATTTCTTTGGAAAACATGAAAATGCCTCAGTGACCCCAAACTTTTGAACGGTAGTGTAAGTGACCAAAGAGAGCACTGAACAGAGGTACACACTGCACAGTGACTGTTAAGCTTCATGTAGCTGGTATCCTTCACCTCTACCCACACTGAATTTGGCACAGAAATTGCAACCATGAATTCACAAAATTAGGCAGCTTTCCACTGCAAGACCTCGGGGCAAGCACAATGTGGGGTGCATGTTTACAAGAACTGCCCTGTGATCCACCATTTCAGGCCAGCCCGATCTCACGAGGATTCGTGAAACTGTCACGTAAATTTTTGTTTCGGCTTCGTGCGCACCAACACGATTTCGTCATGTTTTTCGTGCCGCTCACCACGAAATGCACACCAATGTATTTTAAACGGCGGACTTTTCGTGCCACTCAGAACGTATTTCAAAAGAATGTGTATATTATATTTTTAATGTAAAACCGCGGCGAATCCAACGCTATATTTTGCATGACATCGTCCCTAAACATAACCCTAACCATAATCCTAACCATAACCTAACCATAACCTAACCATAAGCCGGTGGTACACTTACCAATTTGCATAGGAATTTCAAGAATGTCCGGCGGCCGGCGGCCGCAAACGCGATCACACAAGCAGTATACGCCGATGGACAGCTTAGATCGTCATGAATCCGCCGGTATAAACCACTTTCAGATGTGATTACCACAGCGAAAAACATTTCGTGGTGAGCGGCACGAAAAACATGACGAAATCGTGTTGGTGCGCACGAAACCGAAACTAAAACTTACGTGACAGTTTCACGAATCCCCGTGAGACCGGGTTGTTCAGGCTCGCTTTCTCTGTTACAGTGCAGCTTTGACCACTGTGTTAACTCAGAATGCATCAAAACAACAAGAAGCAGAGTAACTGGATTTTACTCCAGTGCTGTGAGCATGCTGGCAACAGAACATTGGACGGCTTTTGTGTCAGTCTATATAGTGAATTTCTGTTGTCAAAGAAGTCAAAGAATGCTCCTATTCTTCAGTAGGTACTTTTTCTCCTGTGAAAATGATCATCCGAGAGGTTCCACAGTAGTGGTTCTTGGAGTCGGAACACACACAACTAGTACTACTCTATGTTTTATAACGGCAAGTTGTAATATTGGGTTTTTCAGCCATACATGTCTGGAGCTGATTCTAAAGAGAATACAGAAAGCTCCACCCTGCATGTTGTCAGCCTTGGTTTCTTTGATTTGGTACGTATGAAACCCTGGAACTCTGATTCTGATTTTAAGAATGTCATCAGTGCACTAGAGATTTACATTGAAAAGGCTTAGTCATGCTGTTGACTACTTATTTCACTCATCGTGTGTCTTCTATCATGTTAGCAAGGTAAAAAAAAAAAAATCAAGGAAGTCTTTGAAATAGCCATGTGACGTGGTTTGTTATCTGCCAACAAAAAACACAAAGAAGAAAAACAAATTTAGCTGTTTTTATTAGGTTTGGTCATTTCACACAGCAGCAACAGCGATTTGGTTTCTCTGATTTTCTCTGAATTTGTTTGCTGTAAATTGCTGCCTACAGTTAAATGAAGTGACTGATGAGAGGCAGACTCAACATTACAATCTGTACTTAGAATGAAGAACCAGAACTCCTGAGTTGGGTGCTGATTTAGAGTGGATGTAACAGTAGGAGCCTCCAGTTTTACATCAGAGAGTTGTGTTAATATCAAAGGTTTAAAAATAAAAGATAACATGAATTTAAATTCAGGCCTCAGCCTTTCATTATGGTGCCTTCTTTGGGTGGACTTAGAGTAAGGTGGCAAAATGCATCATCCTCCCACATTGTGTCAGAACAGTAGCAGCATCTGTGACATATTGTTCAAATTCTAAAGCCTTCAATTATAGCTTCCTCCTTTGTACAATCACTAACATTTTAACATGTTGGAAGGCAGTGTACTGATGTGTCATTATTCCAAGTTTTGTCGGTGCTGTCAGAAGGCTGATTTGATGACAGCGTGTGTGGACAGCTGTTGAGGTTATGAATGATTATTAGTTAAATCTAAGACATGATGACTTCATCAGCACAGGGTTTGACATTTTCAGAACATGCTCAATAATCATTGTGATGGATGGAGGAGGTTCCTCCAAGCCCTGGTGCTGCAGAAAATCATCAGGCAGGATTGCTCACACCTGGAAGAAAGTGGGTGTGGCCACTGGGCTGGGTGTGCAAAGTGCTGTTCAGGGCAGTCAGTCTGTCTCTGGCTTCCAACCTAGCTGGATCTCCCACTCCTGGTGTTAGTTTGGGCTTTTTTCTTTTGTTTAGAGGAATATGTTTGGTTTTTCTTTTAGTGGACTATGTTTGATCAATTCTTAATTCTTTGATTTGTTATATTCATTTATTTGGTTTACTTTATATTCTATTCAGCATAGTCTCCACATGTTGTTGTGTTCTTTGCCACAGAACGTAACAATCATCAACAATAATTCAATGTGGACTCCTTACAGCCCTGACTCCAACTCTAGCTCTAAATGTCTGTGAAAGAATGGAGCACATTTAACGGAAACTGTAGGAGCCATATTTCATTTTTGTTTTTGTAATTTCTCACCTAAAACCCCAGAGGGCTGTGTTTCTTTACCTGAGGCTGATGGCCTGGGCGGAATGAAGGCACTTAAGTGACTGTGTGATTTGGTTCAGGTGTTGTTGGACAGAAAGAGAGGCATGCAGTTTTCGACTGTGCTCGACTTGTTGCGTTTTATTATTTTGTTTATGAACAAGTTTTAGTTACGGGTAAGATGGACAATAAAAAATTGGGATTATTCTGACTCTTCAGAAACCGTTTATTTAAAATTGAGTGCACGTCGAAACTCTTGACCAGCTATCCACAACCAGCAGGGCTAAGTAGAGGACATAGCCACTGTAGAAACAGTCATGTATTCTGGTCTCAACATTAGAGTGTTCAGAAGAACAGACAAGAAGACTGTGGTGCTTGGCAGGGAGTTTTCACTGGGAGAACATTATGTCAAATCACAGTTGGGATGTGTTGCCTCCATATTTCAAGATAATAGTGGAGTTGTCGCTTATTAAATAAATTGCTTCTGGAGCCATAAACTTGGCCTGGCTGACCAATAAGTTTTGGTTCTTGTAAAGGTCATGCGGAGAATACATTTACAGACATTTTAATACATGCAGACCTGTTCAATTACTGTAGAACCTTTAATTATCTGTCAAACCTTCAGGGAAAAATGAGTCATGGCAAGATTCTCTGAAATTGTTTTTATCTTAAACACAGTCTGGACTAGTTTGCTCATTCCTTTAAACTCCCTTTCTCTCCAGTCGAACACTGCATTAATATTTCAGCGTTGTTTCCATTCTCTTTTCCTCCTCACGACTTGTTTATATCTCAATTTTCATTTTTTTTCTGCTTTTGTTCTTATACTCTGAATACCTCCCTCTTTATTGTCCTCAGAAACTTTGATTTGAATCAGCCTTTAACATTGATAAATGTTCATGTGCTCTGAACTGGAGGTGTCATCAGTGACATTTTATAGCACTGACTTTGAATCAGCATGGTACAATTAGAGCTAATGAACTATACGTCAAAGTGCTGTGTGCTTTCTTTTTGTACCTTTCATCTTAAACGATTTAAAGAACTTTAGTTTTTCAAAGGTACATATGAGTGTGTGATGTATATGACTGCAGACCAGTGGCGTGTATGTGTTGTCTTTTCTTTCAACTTTCTTTGACTGTATTAAGACAGAACAAGTGTGGTTTTTAACTGCACTTGCATACAATATATTGGCCCCATTTAACTGAGTTTAGCTGTTAGTGTGAAAACACAGAAGGTGTTGAAATAAGTGCATCCAGACAGAAAACATGATGTCTGCCTAAAAGTAAATGTGAGTTAGAGTGCTGCTTTTCCATCACTTATTTTCTTTACCTTTAGTTTGCGCTGCTTAAAAGCCATTCAGCAAAAAACAACCCCGTGACGATGAGGCCAGTGACCCTGCTAGGCAACAGCATGCATTGCTCTGTAGTTGATCTGTCCTAACAGCGAGTAGGCTCGAGTCACATCAGCAGGCAGATGGACTCGCCTCTGGCCCCGCAGCGATGCTGTGTTTGCACATGTTGAGACCTGTCATGTGGCTGCAGAACGCTGTGAAAAATGAGCTCTCAAGCAAGCAGTGGAGCCTGTGCAGAGAAAACAAGACACATGTGAGTTAGACAGACAAAAAAAGAAAAAAATCTTAACACAATAGGTAGCAGAGCAGCACATTAACAAAGCAGCATCAGTTCTTCACCACAACAAATAATCCCTGCATACTCACATATAATAAGTTGTTCTAAAACATCTCAGGTGACAATCCATAAGTCTACACCCATTCTAGTGACTATGCTAACAGAGTTTTAAACAGCTTGTTACAATTCAACCTGACAGAGGCACAAACATGTATATGTACAGTTTTTCACAATCCATCCAATAATTGTAAAGACATTTTGCTTAAAATCTGAAAATGTCAGTCTAATGGTGCTGTAGTCGGTGGGATTGATCAATGAATGTCTGTACACAACTTTGTGGCAATCTATCCCTGGTTGTTAGTTTTGTATAAAGGTCTTGGACTGACTGATGGTGAAATCCATAATGGAACAATAAAAAATAACTCTGCCAGGACTACTTGTCTACAACTACCCGTCTATCCATCCATTTTCACATGTTGAAGGCAAGTTACATCCTGGACAGGTTGCCAGTACATTACAGGGAAGATCTACATACCGTTTAAAATTTTTTTTGAAGTAAAGCTCGTTTAGTTTCTTTTTAGTAAAGCAAAAATAGCTGATATTGATGCCTCGTTAGTATTTAAATGAAGATAGCGCTTTCATCCAAAGCACTTTAAATGATACATCACATTCACACACTGATGGTAGGAGCTGCCATGCTAACCACGACCCATCAGGAGCAATTAGGGCTTAGGTGTCTTGCTCAGGGACACCTCAACATGAGCACGACGGGCCGGGGGATTGAACCGCAAGCCTCCGGTTGCAAGACAGCCACTCTACCCACTGAGCTATGCCGCCACATATTTGATGCTCTTTTGGAACATAAATTAGAGCATACATAATGTAGTGTTGAAAACAGTGATAAAGAGGTCATTAAAGATGCTAAGATTTTTAATATATGTACAGTGCTTAGCAAATGTATTTGACCACCTGTCATGAAAACAAGAAAACACAAATATTTTAGAAATCTGTCAAAAACTTGTTTCAAACTAAAAATGTATTGTTATTTATCAGGTAAATAATAAACTGGGAAAACTAAAAATCTGAATATTTTGTATGACCTCCTTTGACCCTGATTAGCTTGCATTCTGGCTTCCATTGTTGTTATGGACTTTTCCACAGTCTCTTTTGTTATGGAGTTACAAATAATTTCTAGCTGTTCCCAGAGGTTTGCTTTGGATGAAACTTCTGTGCCACTTATTTTTGAATTCAATAAATCCCACATCTGGTCAAAAAGGGCATTACACTTTTTGAAGGTAGTCACCTTTAACAACTAACATTTCAAAAAGAACAAAACATACATAATACTACCATTGGAATGACTACTAATACTTGTATCCCAATTTAAAGTACTGAAAAGCAAAAAAATTTAATGCCCTTTTTGTGTCACAAGGTCTAGTTTAGAGCCATACCTGTAGATATCATGACATGATGACACCCATTTGCAATGCATACATGTAATTATAACATACACATACAAATTACATGTACCAACTTGAATTCAGGGAGCTCTGTAGTAGTTCATCGTTGATTAATTTAAAAATAACAACAATAATGTTGAATTTTACAGTATCAGTGCAGTAGGATTAAACATGTTAAATTTAATTGTACAATGCTATGTTACAAGTAAAAGAACCTATACCAAAGTTATAACTTAGGTATACCTAAGTTATACCATTACACTTTTTGAAGGTAGTCACCTTCAACAACTAACATTTCAAAAAGAACAAAACATACATAATACTACCACTGGAATGACTACTAATACTTGTATCTCAATTTAAAGTACTGAAAAGCAAAAAACGATTTTGACATCACCCATGCCATTTTGAGTAAGAATATCTCAGTAACTAAAAATATAACCCTGCTGCTTTTTTGTACAGTGATAGAAGACAGATGGAACTGTCTTGTAGAAAAATTTGGGGTCTCTGGTACCTGTCCCACACTGAGATTTTTGCCACCAAAAATAGCCAATTAAAAATCTTGTCCAACTTTGGGAGCTCATATTTTCCAAACTGAGGTACCTAGAAAGCCCCAGTTTGCTAAGTTATCACACAAGTTTGTGTAGAATGGAACCCAGGGGTGTTAGAACACTTCTGTGCAGTATTTCTAGTACTTTTAAGGTCCCAAACCCCACTCGTGAGTAGGTGTCTCTTAATTTTTCGCATTTTTAGCAAGCCCCTTATGGCCTGCAGAGTGTAGGGAAACACCTGGGGATGTTTGTGGGGCACTAGCTACATGCAGAGGCCTTGTATACCAACTCACAGCTCTCTGGTATGTCTAGAGGCTGAGAAATAACCACTTAAAGATGCAAAAAACGCTGGCGAGGCTTTAATAGCCCAAATTCTGAAAATTTCAGACCCCCACAACTCAGAAACTATTTGAGCTACAGGCCTACAATTTTGGATAGAAAGTACTTTTGTGACTATCTAATGGCATGCAAATTTAGGACTAATTTGAAAATGGTGCAGCAACACTCCCAAGGAATATCTGGTCATTTCACCTGGAATGACCCTTCTTCCAGTCATCTGGAGTCCAGTGTTTGTGCTCCCTGGCAAATTTTAGGTGTTTCTGGATGTTTTCAGGCCTCAATAATGGGTTCTTAGCAGCTATTCTTCCCTTTAAGCCTTGTTCCTTCAATTGTCTGCTTATGGTCATTCTGGAGACTTTCTCAGATTCAGATCGAGGAGAATTAATCTCTGCCTGAAGTTCAGCAGCTCCTTCTGTCTTCAGTACTTCAAATCAGGAGGTGCCTGACATCTGCTTCAGTTAGCTTTGGTTTTCGGGCTTTTCCTTGGCGCCTTTTGTAAGTACCAGTCTCTGCACTGGAGTCCAAAGCATACTTGAGCACGCTGTGAGAACACTTTATGTCTTGCCCTATTTGTCTCAAAGAACATCCTGCATCATAAAGTGCTTGAATTCGGACTCTGTCTTTCTCAGTGGTTCTCTATACTTCACTATTTTCATCAGGAATAAGAAATTTCCAACTGAACTCATATTTTTCTGCTCAAATTTGTGCCAGCCTATTAGAATTCTCTGAGAAATCAAAAATTAATCAAGGACAACATACACCCACTAAAACTTTTCTGTTCAGGAATGCAAGCAACGAAGTGTAATTTGCTATCTTAATGGGCTTTAATATTTTTTATTCTATTTTTGTAAAACAGTAAATTTGAAAATGCATGGATAACAGCATTAACTATTATATTATAGTATTTAAGACATCACTTTGATTAAAGAGCTTACACATACTGTTAGATTAACCATTACAGAAACATTTAAAAAATATTTTGGTAACTGAAATATATAAAGATGTAATGTAGTATTAAAATCACACTCTTTCTATGTGTATGTTGTAATCAAAGCTTCGATGTTCTATGCTTTGGTTGCTGGTCCGACCTGCATGTTTGTCAGTGCATATTAGTGCAGGTTGAAGCATGTAAGTCCCTCCCTTTGAAATTGCTGGCCAAGAGTTACCTTCCACACTGCAAGTGCAGTCTGAGCATTTAACCAATGCCCTGAAAACCAAAAAAATTAAGAAGTGTATGTTAATAATGCTTTTTGTTGAATTTAGGCACACTGTCTCTGGCACCTTTGGAAAAAAGATAGACAGATGTGAATGATGAAAGCCTGCCTGCATTTGACATTAGCACCGAGGGCTTCCAGCAGCACCTAGAACAAATTGCTAGCTTGTGTGCCCATCACTTAAACTAGTAGGTACAATATGCTTATATGTAAGCAAACATGACAAGAGATTTATGTGTTTGTCTCTCTATGAAAACAGCTTTTTGCTTTTGTTTTTTCTCCCTCTGTTTTCTCTTTTTTTGCTTCTCTTAAATGACATTGGGATAAACAATTCCCTCAGCAGTCCACATGGTATTAGAAATGAATGTGTTTATACTTGTGGTCCATGGCAGGAAGCGTTGTCTCTAGACAGATAATTTTGTGAATGTTGAAAGGCTGTTTGGTTGCAGCATTAGTCCCATTAAAAACACTGCAGGGAAACATATAAACAGCAGATTAGAGAATGAGGATGTGTCCTTCTAAGGAGTAAGCACATGACTTAGGCAAGGCAGCCAGCTGGTTTAATAGCAGTGGTGTTTTTCAAAACCTATCCTTAAGTAAAAGCACTAATACCACACTGTAGAAATACTCAATTACAAGAGAAGGTCCGGCATTGACTTAAGTGTAAGTATGTAAGCATAGTCAGAGAAATCTACTGACATATTCAAAGCAGACGAACCAGTGCAGAAAAATGTAACATCGCATTACAATACATTACTGAGACATGAGTGTGTAGCTTACATCTTACTGTTGTCAAGGTGGAGCTGTGTGAATAGTTTTGAGTGTCTACCTGTAGGTCTCTTCTCTTTTGCTGGATGTGTTCTGAGGTGTCTGCTGCTGTTGGCTCCTCAAACATCCAGCTGTTTAAAATGTTTAAAATGCCCGGGTTTACCAGAACTCCTGTGACAAGAATCTGACAGTTCAGTTCTGTTTTTGGCCTTCAACCCATTTTGTAGTTTGCTCCTTCCCTGTGAAACTTGACAATTCGTTATTCCCACTGCTGTTGTGGTTTTAACAAGTAATTTGGTGTAAATAGATTAATTCACTTTCACTAAATCACTAATTCACAACACCTATCATGTTTTATATCACCAATCCTGTGCAGCAAATAATCAGTTTCAAAAGCTGTCAGATAAACTTTGTGGAGTATAAACTACAGTGTTTTCCTCTGAAATGTGGAGGGCAAACACAATGCTTGAGTAAATTTACATAGCACATTCCACCAGTGTTTAACAGACAGAGAGACTATCATGTGGTCTGGAGGTCAATGCACTCATTTTCATTTTGGTGAATCTGTGGTAAAATGACATCCAACAGTGCAGGGGGCTGACACTGCGGGTCATTTTTTGATTTTGGACTTTTTTTATGGTGAGAATTTGCAGTACATCTGAAAAACAGGATAAGACTGGGAGGAATAAAACATCAGCCAGTGTGATTTCAATCGTGTCCCACTCAATCAGGCTTTTTTCTCCTATAGGAAAACAATGCTGCTGCCTTTGTCATGGGCCTCTGACATTTTGGTGATAGAATGTAGATGTTAATTTTAATAAATAGTCTACGAGGATAGCATACTTTTGTCAACTGGTGTCCATTGTAGCAAGTCATAGTTTAGTGGTACCAAGCAAAGAGCCAAACAGGCCTTGGTCGTCAAATTACAGTTTCGGATATGTGTAGATAATATGGCAAGACCATACCACTCAAAAACTTGGGGTCACTTAGAAATGTCCTTATTTTTGAAAGAAAAGCATTTTTTCAATGAAGAAGACAATAAATTAATCATAAATACAGTTTAGACATTGTTAATGTGGTAAGTGACTATTCTAGCTGGAAACGGCTGATTTTTAATGGAATATCTCCATAGGGGTACAGAGGAACATTTCCAGCAAGCATCACTCCTGTGTTCTAATGCTACATTGTGTTAGCTAATGCTGTTGAAAGGCTGATTGATGATTAGAAAACCCTTGTACAGTTATGTTAGCACATGAATAAAAGTGTCAGTTTTCATGGAAACCGTGAAATTGTCTGGGTGACGCCAAACTTTGAACAGTTGTGTATATTTACTATGAGCTGACATCATGTCACAAATACCACACACATGACTGTATACAGAGCTCAGTGTTGTTATCATGAATCTGTTTGAGTGTTTGGAGACAAGCTGCAGCATAAATGCAACTCACTAATACTTCTCTCTTCAATAGAATTTGTCAAGAAGGTTAGTCCTCTCATATGTGTGAGTTAAACATAACACCTGGCAGAGTGTTAGCTTAGCATAAAAACTGGAAACAGGAAGACACAGCTAGTCAGGCTCTGTTGAATGTTAAAAAGTAATATGACTACCTGCAACTCTAAAGCTCACTAATTAACATTTTACACGTTAACATGAAATTAGATGATTTAGAGAGATGACAAGTTGTTTGACAACGAGACAAATTCTGTTTCAAAGTAAAGTCTTTGATGCTTAAATGATGACCTCTTGATGTCAACAAGGCTCCAAGTCACTGCTACTGTTTAGGAAATTGTTCTTTACATTGTCATCCTTGTTGTGTTTGCACAGATGAACCTTCTGAACCGTAGACAGTTTCTTGGTATTTTTTGCTCTTGTCACATTTTCCTCACTCATTTTTTTTTTTTTTTTACTGTAATATAAAGTCCTGCAGGGCTGCTCAGCGGCGTAGTGGTTAGCACTTTCGCCTTGCAGCAAGAAGATCCCTGGTTTGAATCCCGGGGTGGGCCTGGGATCTTTCTGCATGGAGTTTGCATGTTCTCCCTGAGCATGCGTGGGTTTTCTCCGGGTACTCCGGCTTCCTCCCACAGTCCAAAAATATGCTGAGGTTAATTGAGTTCCCTAAATTGCCCGTAGGTGTGATTGTTTGTCTGTATATGTAGCCCTGCGACAGACTGGTGACCTGTCCAGGGTGCCCCCTGCCTTCACCTGAGTTAGCTGGGATAGGCTCCAGCACCCCCTGTGACCCTAATGAGGATAAAGCGGTGCATAGAGGATGGATGGATAAAGTCCTGCATCATTATGGGAACAGTACAACCATGGCTGGATAAAAAAAGAAGTAAAATGTCTTTATGCAGCATAATGAAGTTATAATGTCATACATCTAAAAAACAAACAATATAAAAAAATTATTTAATTAGCAAAAATTAAAAGTAAAGCAGGCATCAGTATGAACAACACATGTGGCCACAGTTATTACCAATACTGGGGAAAATGCCAGTGTACTATATTTTACTGTTTGCTTTTAACAGCCTCTACAAACTTAATGTTTTTCACACTACTCTGCATGTCAACTCTAGAATGTTTTACAATACTCTATAGATCTTTCAACAGCTTGCTGTATACTGTTTGTGAACTATGCTGTAATTATTTTATTGCTCAAGTATGTTTTATTTTGCTCTCAGTCTCTCTTATGTGTTTTATCTCCTCTCTGCTTTGTCTAAGCACAGCTTGTCGTTCATCCAAATAGTATCTGAATTTTTCTTACATAACTACAAATGTGACAGTCGAGACTTCTCAGTTGCAGCACAGAATTTTTTTTGTCCTTTTCCAAGATTTGGAAAGAGTTACTCTTGGTGAAAATGTTGATCAAAGGGCTTGTCAACAAGGCAAAAAAAAAACCAATTATACTTTGTTATTCCTTTCTATATGTTCTGGTGATGATAAATATTGCAATCTTGACTTTTTAAAATTGTATTTAATATGCATTTCAAACCACATATCATGTATTTCCTCCTGTTTCCGTACTATATTATATTGTATGTTATCATATTTTTAGCAAACTGACATATTAATCTTCTCTTAGCAAGAAAGCTGTTCCTTGAAACTGTCCTTTTGCTTTCATATTCTTCATGTTTTTTTCTGTCAGTGTTCCCTTTTTCTTTTCATCTTCTGTATTTGTGACTTTTCCCCAGGCCTCATCGTAGGATCGTTGATGGTGTGCTGGCTTCCCAACCAGATTCGACGTCTGATGATGGCCGCCCTGCCCAAGTCCCGCTGGACTACTTCCTACTTCCGGAGCTACGTCACCCTCCATCCAGTGGCCGACAGCTTCTTCTACCTCAGCTCCGTCATCAATCCGTTCCTCTACAACCTGTCCTCCAGGCAGTTCAGGGAGGTGTTTGTTCAGGTGCTGCGGTGCAAACTCACCATTGAACACATCAACAAACGCACACTGCAGTACTCCAATGCTGCCTCTGGGCGCTCCCTCCAACCTCTGCTGCTAAAGTCACTGCGTCGCAACAAGACGAGCCGTTCCACCGTAGCAGAGGACAAAACTCCACCCACTTTCACAACTTTTCAGACTCAAAGTGACTCAGGAGTGGGATCAGATACTCAGACATCATTGGGCATGACTGAACAGCCAGATTCATATCGCAAAGCAAAGATAGATGTTCCATCAGAGGATGAAATATAATGTGCTGTACAATTTAATGCAACACAGTCAAAATAAACATAGCATAAACTGCTTTTTCCATGAACGCTTTTGCTGTGGCATCAGAAACAAATATACAGATATTTCTTACACAAAGCAAACACAGTATAAGTTCAGACAGATCTTACAATATGACGCAACAAATAGGACATCTGGAAAAGACATTTAATCTAAAATTGTGAAATTGTTATCAAATCATAAAATGATTACACTAAAGCTCAGCCATTTAGTTAAGCATGAAACCCCACAGCTTCAGTTAAAGTTAAAGATACCAAGTGGACCACTAGTGGTTGGTTGTGCACTAATGAGTGGTTCCCTGTTGTGTTTGCAACTCATGTTCCAGCAGGCACATGAGGACAGCGGCCACAGCTGAAATAGCAGGTTGCACAATGATCTACAAGCTTTTAAAAAGAAACCACCGTAAAACAGTCTTTCAGAGATATATCAGTAAACAATAAATATGACCATTTCTGTATTTGTTGATATGAAAACTCCACAGGGTACCTTTAGGTTTCTGGCCACCTCCAAAGAAAAGGGAAACTTGATATTATGTGCTGCGACCTGCAATAGAGACACTTTTTATGTTAACCCCACTTTTGAAAAAGCAATGAAATATTGTATGTGGGGCACTTTAAAGTAGTTACCTTGTGCAGTAAAACACTGGCCCCAGTGCTCCTGCCACATTTAGAACACTCCCCTGAAGTCTCTTCTACTGTGCCAAATGCTGACCAATCAAGTTGAATGTCATTTTGGAGAAGAGGAAAAACATACAGCAAGCCAAATCTGGCGAGGTAGGAGCTACAGTTCTGCTGGTGCTGCCAAACAATATGTGTATTTTTTTCATATGCTGTTAGTGAGTGATGACATGTACCATATTCAGGTTATTTGGCCCAGATGTTCTCCCTCTTTAGAACATCACAGTGGAACTCAATGATGACAACTAGACTCCGAGGGACAAATTCATTGTGCACCGCAGCTTGAATGCAGAACAAAAGAGGGCATGCTCTTAGTTGTGCCGTTGACCTGATGTTCCTTCTTCAGTCTTTAGGACCTGTTGGGTCTCTAGGTTGTAGACCTAACTCGTCACCAGTGTTGATCTCCAACATGAAGGTCAGGTCACTTTGACACCGAATGTGATATTTGCTCTTTGCACAAATTTGAGGTCCACGGTGAAATCCCAACAACTGTTCAGAACTGGGGGCTGCACAGTGGCTTGGTGGTTAGCATTTTGGCCTTGCAGCTAGAAGATCCCAGGTTCGCGTCCTGGCCTTCCCGAGATCTTTCTGCATGGAGTTTGCATGCTCTTCTTTGTTTTTTCTGGTTACTCCGGCTTCCTCTCACAGTCCAAAACATGCTGAGGTTCATTCTGAATTGTCCGTAGGTGTGAAAGTGACTGTGATTGTTTGTCTCTATTTGTAGCCCTGTGATAGACTGGTGACCTGTCCAGGGTGTCCCCTCCTTTGCCCTTCGTCAGCTGGGATAGCCTCCAGCCTCCCCCCGTGACCCTAATGAGGATTAAGTGTTGTATAGATGATGGATGGATGGATGTTCAGAATTGGACTTCCAGAGAGTGCTCCAAACATGGCAGGAGCAGTAGGAGTGGTGTATCACTGCACAAGTTAAAATCAGATAGGATTTTGCTCGTAATTGAACGATCTCTACCAACTTTTTGCAGGTTTTGCTCATTCCTTACCTTGCTATATTATTTATAATCATATGTTCCCATATGCATTATCCCTTTCTCACTCTGAATCCTTTGTTTGTACTTGTGGAATGTCATCAGTTGTGCCCTAAGAACTGTTCTATTTCAGTTCCTACTCTGGCCTTTTCATTGAAGACACTTTGGAAGCTGATTTGTAGAGGACTGCTGAGTACCTTTCTGTTATTTCTGTACTTCTCCAGTCATCGCAACAGTTAGCAGCTCAGTCTCTGAGATAAACGGCCAACAATGTGAGCTTTCCTTTTGCCAAGGACTACAGTCTTATCTAAGCAAACCATGGCTCCGGCGTATTTGTATCGTTTTTATATATAACATAACATCTTTTGGAAAAATTTTGGCTGCAGAAGTAAATAAAAAATTAAAATATTTATTGTTGCCACATTATTTGCCTGAAGGTAAAATTATTACAACAGTGCTTTCTGACTCCGTGGAATTTGAAGTCATTTTATGTAGCCAGCAGACATTGCTGCATTTAAATAAATGTCAATGAATAGAGACAGTGCTGTCTAAATTAAAATAGATTTATTTTATAATTGAATGACAGGCTTTTAGCTGTATGTCACAGTCAAATAGATATTTAAAGTGATGATGGAGCAGGACAGGGACATACAGCTGTGTTGAAGTAAAATCACCAGAACCAAGTTGAGCTACTGTTATTAGCAAGGATGCTGCTGTCCCAATTGCAAAATGATTGTACTACATCCTCCCATCTTCAGGAGTTTGGATTCCACATTGAATTCAGACTTACTCTGTACTGCTAGAAGCGTCATGTTCAGTCATGTTTATCTAAGAAACTTTTGTAACTTCTTTGATCAAGTCTCATTGAAGAGACCTGATAGAAAAATGCCAAAAAGTCGACATGGTCCATCATCTTGGGGAGTCCCAGATTGCACAGCCCTACTTCATACCATATTTCAGTCAGCAGAGGGTGCTGTGATAAGTAGTTGAAAAAAGCCCCATATCAACATGAAGTTGTAGTTCTATCTACAACATCTGTGAACAAACTGTAAAGGCTGCTAAAGAATGAATGGAGGAAAGTTGTTGTCTACATCAAACCAACTATCTAACCTGCAGTTTTCTATCCACAATCATTGAGTGATATCATGGTGTCATTGATCGTATATTGTCTTTTTAAGTTTGTAGCATTGCAAAATTAGTGATTGTTCCAGGTAATTTTGCTCAGACAGCAAAAGCCATGGATTTACTCTGGAGATCTTCTCCTAAAAGAATCTACTCTTAGTTTCTTGCCAGTAATATGTCTTACTGGACTTCTAAATAATGACAAATGAGGGTGAACCACCTGTTGTCCAACGTAACTGCTAGAAGCTGTCCATGGCACTATCCTTACCCAGCTTCCCCTGAAGCCGCAACATGATCATCTTTAAGACATGACGCATGATTATGACATGTTCCAGTGTATGCAGTTTTTGCTTTTGAACTTTAGAGGCAAGCTGCAACAGAACGCCAGTAACTCACCAGAAGAAACACTCGATAAAGCTCGCTCACATATAAACATTTCAGTGTATTCATGTCTCAGCTTATATAGTTCCAGCTCCTGTGGTCTCTACTGTCAGCAGTAGAACATTTTTAACACACATCTCAGTGTACAAAGGTCTGTCAGCACAGGGTGGAGGACAGCAGGAGGACAATGTGGAGGAGAAACACTGGGAGCTGTGGCATGTTCAGGGCGATGGCAGCGGAGGGCTGGGGTCGTTTCCTCTGCCGTGGTCCATTACACAGTGGCGTGTTGCAGCAGGTGATACACACTGAGTTGAGCTTGCCGGTGCAGAACTGCTGGTAGCCAGAAGAAGCGATAAGACAGGCTCCTGATGAGGCACAGGACTTGCGATAGTGTATCCCTGAAAGAAGGACAGAAATGGATGTATTAGGATAATAATGAGAGGATTACAGTGTGTGTGTGTGTGTGTGTGTGTCGGAAAGTGAACAAGGACGGATACAGTGAGATGGGTGCATGTAATTGGGGATAAATAGGATCTATTCTTTCATCTAAGGGATCCCATCTTTGAGGGAAACATGAAATCAGGTCTTTATAGCTGCTAATGCGACTAAATCATTACACTAAACTGTCTTCTGTAGCTGTGGAACTCTGTGATTCTGACATCTTTTTTTCACTTGGAGTCACTGACAACAACCAGTGAGTCGCACAGTGGACTGTAAAACAGAGAATTGTGAACCATGCTGAAAAACCAGTGGTCCAGCAGAAACATGCATTAGCGAGTGACTCTTACAAGGCAGATGATGCAGTGGAACTGTGAGGTAGCAGCAACAAATACAAGCCATCAGTCAATCTATGGCAACGCTGGCAGGGCTGATAAAGACTGATTTACCCTGCAGCAAGACAAGCTGTTAGGATTATGGCCTAGTTTCCTTTTCCTTTTGACATTGAAAAAATGACAAGACATAACTCCATCATTTCCAAGTTCTTTTTCATTAAACAGTGAATTACATCTACTTGTTCTACTTTTGTAAGACATTAGGACACTAATAAGAAGTGAAAAGACAGCTGAGACAAATTACACTGACAATGTCTCAGTTACACTTTTTTTAAAAGACAGATGATGATTGAATTAAGCAGTTATATAAGTGAAATAAACTTTTAGTTATAGCTAGCTCAGGTGACCCTGAACACCTTAGTTATGCTGCTATCTGCACAGGCTGCTGGGAGACTTCCCATGGTGCACTGAGCATCTGTCCTCAACTCTTCTCTCTTTCATTCCCCGTACATTTATACGCCACCATTGCATGATATTGACCTTGTGTCTTCTCTGCCCTGTTGTTTGTGATTTCTCCTGATTGTCCTCTCTCCAGGAACACCCAAATCAAACGGGATCATCATTAGTTACACTAGCAATAACCCAAGCTTTGTCACACTGACACCCAGTTTGTTGCTTGGCTAATTTTTTACCTATAAATAGACATGTTGTGGCACACAGCCTGGTGTAAAGTCAACAGCACATTCATGTGACCTCACAACACACATCTACTGCAAATGTAACAATATATATGCATTTAAAATCAGACACATACTGCTATGATTTACTATTGTTAAAATAAATAATCAGGCACAAACACAAAACATTTTTGTTTTATTCATATCATTTAAATACTTGTCAGATATTTGATTGAAAATGTGCAAAAAATACTTCCTGTGAATGTCAATAAGGTTTAATTAAGGATTAATGAGGAGCACCTGAATTTGTGTCAACCACAGCTGCAGATACAGGTCCAAATCATTTCAATATTCATCCAGACATGCCTTTTTGGGTAATTTACACAGATGTTTTTCACTCATAGTCTGATTAAACTCACTCTCAGGACCATGTAATGTTACACACATCATAACTGACTGACATCTGCATTTAGAAACTTAAAAGCACATTTTGACTTGTCACAGTAGGAGAGCACGAGTGTAATTAAAAGCATTAAGCACACTTCGTTTCACTTTTGGCGAGCCAGTTTCAGCGTCCTGTTATTGTGCTGCCTCACTGAACTACACCACTGGTACAACTGATGAAAATTGCCCACCATTAACATCATTCATTACAGCTCCTACTGCGACTCTTCACGCGTGGTTTGAGGAGATCCTTCACAGCAGAGCTCCAGCTAATGCAGAATAATCTAAAACACTGCAGAAATACCAGTACGCCAGAAATTCTCCATAGCTCGGTCCCAAGGTTTAAATGATGTGAAGTGAACTCAGCATTAAATTACACCAAACTGAATTAACTCTTTAAGCCCAGTGCTTCTTTTTTTTATTTATTTCCAGTTGAAAAAAATTAAACATCTGCAAAACTGCGAAGGAACCTTGGGCTCTATGGATCGGAGACACTTGAGAGAATACTGAAATATAATTGTTATCCTAATCACCAGATCTTAGGCAGATTTGGAAAACTCCAGCAAGAGTTGACATTTTTACTTCCACAACCTTTGCAGGAAGGAGACAATTAACACTGATGTCACTGAGCCTGCTCTAAGAATTCTTCGTAGTAGCAGATGGTGGTGAATGTGCCAAACTTAGCAAATGTTGAAACGTGGTATTGGTTGTGACATTGCCTGGTCCTGGTACAGTTGTCTCCAGGGTGGAAACTCTACCATTTCAGTCCATTTCCACTTGTCACAGGGTGGAAATCTACTAAAATGGTATTTCCTTCACAATGTCAGACCTAAAACAAAATGACTTTCATTATTTAACCTCCATATATGGCCAGGCCACAATGCACATAGAGTATGTAAGCACTGTACACAGCACAGCAGACTCCTGACAATTGCATTGCCATTCTGAAGACATTTATATTTTACATTACCTTCTATTTAGGGTTATTCATCAACTACATAAATGTTCATTAATTGTCATTTAGTTTGTGATTTGTTCCATTTCAGTCATTTGTGAACTCTGTGATGAGATCATTTATTGTGCACCCATAAAGATTCAAGATTCAAGAGCCATCATCAAGAATCAAGATCAAGATCGAGAACTCAATCCAATCCTGCAGAGTTTCTGTAAAACGAAATGTTATTATTGAAACTTTCCCACCTTGATATTAACAAAGCTCTGTCAGTTCACTTTAAGTCTGTGCAGAAAGGAGCGTGAGGGTTCTGTGTAATTTGGTGAAAGAAAAATCCATCTCCCAAATGCTACACTTTAGGAGTCATTACAAGTGGCTGCATTCAATTTTTAAAGCTTGTCTGAAAAGCATCTGACAAAAGTTGATCTTCTCCACTAGTTGTAATCCACACCACAATGAAGTCTGAGAGGACAACCTCAGCTATGAGCAGTCCATTTGGCAGGATCATTTCCTCTCATATTTTGCACTATATACATGAAACGCTTCTTGGAACATGTCGACATTGTGAGATTACTGGAGGGGTGCTTTAGCATTTGGCTGACATTTCATTTCAAAGAAAGGCAGACGTGAGTACATGAACTTCCAGCAACCCCTGTAATACTTCACCCCCCTCTCTCCACCCAAGTGCAACAGATGCAGGCGAAGTAACACCCGCAGAACTGCATGTTCATTTAAATTGTGCATCCTGCCATGTCTTATATACTGCAAATATCAGCCGAGGTCCCAGAAGGTGCTGAGTAATCCAGTGGAAACAGTGTGAAATGTTGCAGAGCTCTGGAGGGAAAACTCTCTGTCTACTCACAGAGCTTGGAGATTAAAACCTGACTCACACTCTGTTTGTATCTCCGTTTTTTTCAGACTGTCGGATATGTGGCAGACACTTTTGAAGATCTCTTTTTTTATTTCCTACTCAAACCTTAAAATGGCAGTTAATAAAAATAACTCCCCGAAAAGAAGCATGTGAAACAAATACAGTCAATTATACTCACATAAAAAGAATGTAAAAATTATTGTCTTCTTTTAGATAACCAACACTTGAACCATCACCTATAGATCAAGATGGTATACTTGAACAGTACTACAAATCATATTAGTTTTTTAATCATGTATTCAACAAAAATATCAACAGATGTAATACTGTTCTGAGGAAAAACTAAGTTCTTCAGAAGCTTCAGAAGCTGGCATTATCCACTACAGCAGAACTTCAACCAGTGTCCAAGACCAGCTTTATCTACAAGCAAAATCTGTTCCTTTGAAAGATGTTTGAGGTATTCTTGCATATCTTGTCCCATTCACTTAAAATGGAATCAAATTTTGACTTTATCTAGACCATCCCATAACTCTTTATTTCATCTTTTTTTCAGTCACTGGTAAATTTGCTGCGTGCTTCGGATCATTATTCTGTTGAAAAGGGCACTTTAGGTTCAACCTCAACTGTTGGGATTCATAGCTGAACCTTTCTTCTCTTGGAGAAGACCAAACATGTAGACTGTTACTATGGCCAAACAACTTTATCTTTGATCCGTCTGTCAGAGGCAGATTATTTCAAAAGGTCGGCTCTTTGCTGTATGCTCACTACACGAGCGAATGTAATATTCTTCTGTGGACAATGTAAGTTTGGCCTCCTTCAGCAGAAACAACTTGTTCTTTAGCATGATTGTCCAGTCAGTCTTTGGCCCTGACTTGCTGAAATGTTTAAAAATTCTTCAAGGCAAAAGTCTTTCAGTTTTAAAATGTGTGATTTTCTTGCTTGTGCTGCCCATTCCACATCAATGGGATTCAAATCTGGCCTTAGGCGAAGTCATGCTAGGACCCTCTTTCTTCTCTTCGAGCCACTCCTTGGTGAATTGTCTCAGTGTGTTTAGGATCAACATCTTGCTGAAACTTTCATTTCTGGTTCAATTTCAACTTTTAGATGGATGGTCTTAAGTTATGTTCAAGCACTCATAAATGAATATCTAATATGAAGCAGAATTTGAAATTGAATCAATGAGTGCAAACTACCCAGTCTCTGAGGCCGTGAAGTAATCCAAAAGCAAACATTTCCACCACAGTGTTGCATATTTGGTCAGAGGTTCTTCTTCAAATACTCGGAAAATCTGTCTTCGGTTCAAACATGTCAGCTGTTACTGAGTTCATCTTTGATTCATTTGTCCAGAGCACTTTATTCCAAAAGGCCTGCTGGTTGTTGTATGTTTACAACAAAGAGCAAACTGCATGCACTGTTTTGCGCTAATGTTCGTTTTGGACACTCAAGGCTTTTTCCTGACATTTTGGCACAAACAGCTGCAGAGTTGCCTTCATATCCTGTGATGAAATCTTGGGCTTCATGGAAACTTGTTTTTGTGCCTTGGATAAAGTAGAAATTATTTGAAATCTGCTTCACTTGTAGATGATTTTCCTCAAAGTGGAAACATGTAGTTCACATACTTTGGAGATCTTCAAAAATAATTATGAGCCTAGCAAAGCCATCCTTTTACTGAAGGTCCCGGCGAACTCTTTACATCATGGCATGATGGCATCATCCATCTCAATAGCAAAGAGAACAACACACCCAGATGTGGGAGGTTTAATTTAGGACAAGCTCCACCTGACGTTCATTAAGGAGGTTCTAATCTTTGTCACATAGTCCAATTCTAAGCCAACAGATCTCCATGTGTGATGAAAGTATTTCTTCTAATTTAAATTATGAAACTTTATTAAAATAAGCTCAAATGTTTCTTTGTCCAACTTTGGTGAAAAATTCAACAGTTTTCACATGCTTCTTTCTCACATCACTGGATGTGAAATAACTCAGAATAAAAAAATCCTGCGGTCGTAAATGGCTATATAATCTGTTGGTTTTTATCTTCAGCAGTAACTGGAAAAAAGCAAGAGCCAATAATACGGGCAGTCAGTGGAAAATGAGCTGCAATAAAAGTGGGAAGTGTCACTGGCTGAGAATACAGATTTCATGGCTTTTCTCATCTCTCAAACAATCACGCAGGCTATTTACTGATGTGCTGGCTGTCAGTGATGCTCACTAACTGCTCTTTAGTCTCGTCATACTCATTCATACATTTACCTGGAGGGTCATCACCCTTCGTGCTTGATCACTTTGATTCAGCGTTTTCAAACCTCAGCCACAGTGTTTAGTAATCAGACTTCAGTTTTTTGTTATTTGCCCTAATTGCATCATGTATAGTTCTCTCTCTTCAGCTTTCTGACACTGTTTACAAGGCAGGTATTTCAGCTGTCTCTCTTGCATTTAAACTGACCATTTAAGTGCTTTTATCTCTTTGTTGTCAACTGAGAACTCAGCTGCTTTCAGTGCTTACGCTTTGATTGACGTTTCAACTGCATTCAGCCCCTAAACATCAACTGAAACAATTTTTATTCTTCAGCTGACAGCTCAAAATGACATTTTAACAGCTGACATTTTCACCTCTTACTCTTTAAAACGACAGGTCAGCGGCTTTCATTGCTCCCTCTTCACATGGTAGTTCTACTCTGCTGCTTTAGTGCTGGTGAAAAGCTGACAGGATGCAGTCTGACTGCCGTTTGAGAAGTTCGTCAGTCTTTCGTAGCTTTCAGAATTGATCAGTTGGAGCTGGGAAATCTTAAGCAAACACAGAAATACAGGAAAGACTGCAAAGACTTCATGATCAGAAGTCTATTACTTTCCATTTAGAACACCTGTCAGGAAACTAAAAGGAATAGTAAATAACTAAGCCGAGAACAAAAAGGGTTTGAATCAACACATCTTCTACACAATCCTCAAATGACAGATTAATCTACAGCACTCCCACAGTCCCAGAAGGTGATGTTGTTTTATCTTGTGCTCACGAGATAATCATCTTGTGCAAATTATGCTATGTGCACAAGAGATACTAATGAGAATGATAATGGAGTAATTTGGTGCAGGTGCAACAATGACACACACACACACACACACACACACACACACACACACACACACACACACACACACACACACACACACACACACACACACAAAGACAAAGTCCCGAGAATAGATTTAATCAACCGAAATTATTCAAATCACCTGTTTGTGTTCCATGAAAACCTTAGTCAATGGTTTAATTAAAAGTTTAAAAAAGGAAAAAAAAAGAAATTCTGCAACAAACTCAAGAGTTGGGCTGCACAGACTGATGTCTCTGTTTAAACAGGAGCTGCACAACACACATTAAAACAAGCGAATGGATGTCCAAGTCTGCCCATTCCCGTTCTCTCCCCTCACCTCTGTAATACAGTGTTTCAAACAATGGGGGTTGGAAGAATCGAAAAAGTTCCAAAACAATTAGAAATTGCAGATTTAACCCATAATTGTTACAAAATCTAAAAATAGCGGGTACATCTAAAATAAAACCATGCAAATGAACGTGACCCCTGAGGTGATTACAGCAGATTAGCAACAGCATCAGCTGCAGCAGCTCAGTTTAAACACTGATCACGATGATCTCTGAGTGGCCGTCCACAAAATTAAACCCAGAACAGACTAGATGTGCTCACAGCAGTGTCGACTCATCATATTAGGGGAGGTAACTTTGAAATTTAATGGGCAAAAACACTTCCACATGAAGTAACAATGAAGGAGTCTGCTGCTCATTACGCACATGTATGTTTACTACTCTTTACACGTGGAGATGACTTTGACTGATTTATTGTGCTACTAGCTCATATTACATCACTATAAAATAATGTTATAGTTGTTCGGATGTTGTGTTTCTTTAATTGTTGTGGGTAATTCCAGAATTGGAGGACATTTTATGCCCCCCCCCCTCCCCCCTCCAAATTTCAAATAATTCGTGTACAAAATACTAAAACATGCAGTTGTTGTGTAAATGTCATGTGACTAAAAAAAAAAACTAGGAGAAAAGAATGCTTGAAAATATTTTTTAAAATATTAAATTAGTCTGGAGTTCCCCCTAAAATGCCATTTTTCTCTTGTCCCACCCCAACAATGACCGAACTGAATCTCAAATAAATTGAAATCTCCTTTTTTTGAATTTTTTTTTTTTCACTGATGTCTTTTGTAATTGTGGGAAAAATAATTTAATCAGCATGCTATTTTAAATAATTATTATGCATGGAGCGTGTGTTAGCATAACCTTTTTAGCTGGTAGAAGAAGAAGAAAACAGTGAATCACATGATACGCTGGGATTAACATCATCCAACAGTTTACCAAAAGAATCTGTAGAGCAAAAGTGTGTATTTCAATCCAGTCTGTTTCATTTAACACCTTCAAACAATCACTCATGTACATATTTCTGTGCTATATAGTTATTCCAGACAGTGAATTTACTTGGATACTAGGATTGCTTTTAGACTTGTCAGAAGTGGCAGGTTTTCTGCTGCCTGAAGGCAAACATGTCTAGCAATGGAAACTGCAATGAAAAGAGATGATATACTACCCATTACACAGATCATTAAAAGCAGAATAATAAAAACTGTCTTTTGAGATAGTTGTGTTAAATGTGGCTCCTTTTCATACAATTAAGGCTAGAAAGTTTCTTATTTTTCCTTTCAGATGAGTTGACAAAGTTTTGGAGAAACTATCCATCAAAACTTTGTCACGCCATTTTAAGGACTATTTCCATTTATTACTTATTTCTCTCTTTTTGCGGTTGTTGGTTTTGTTTTGTATAGAACTGGTCACCACTATACTAAAAGCTTGTAGCAGACTGTTAATTCACTTTCAAGTCACTGTGTAGAAGTGTAATCAACGTGTAGAGATGTGAGGTGAGTCTTCATCGAGGCCTAATCAGTCTCAGCTCGGCTGCTCTCTGAGCACGTGAATTTGATTCACGTCGAATCACTTTGTCTCTACAGCGCCGCTCTCAACAGATTCCTCTGAATCTACCATGCTAGGAAGCAGGGCTTAACAAAAGGAACAAAGTGGTTCTAGGTCATTTAATTATCTGAGATAATCAGCACCCTGTAGTCCATTAATGTAACAGTAGTTCAGTACAGCTCCAAACTGCAGCGATGATACACCACATAAGACTCACTCTCACGCTGCTGCCCAACATAGGCCTTTGATCTTACAACATTAAGTATTATGTCATATATTCAGTCAGCATAAAGACACCAAGACTATGAACATTTTTACCAAACAACGAAGCACATAACTGATAATATTGATGGTGCTCCATAACTCGATATTTTCATACAAGTGACAGTGTGGATTTGATACACACACACACACACACACACACACACACACACACACACACACACACACACACACACACACACACACACACACACACACACACATATATATAAAACATATACACTACTGTTCAAAAGTGTGGGGTCACCCTTACAGTTTCATGTTTTCCATGAACACTCACACTTTATTCATGTGCTAACATAATTGCACAAGGGTTTTCTAATCATCAATTAGCCTTCCAACACCATCAGCTAACACAGTGTAGCATTAGAACACAGGAGTTATTATGGTGGGTTTCTCTCTTTGCTTTCAGTTAGACTGTACAAATACAATGTAGAATATTTTCATTGTATTCCAACTTGTTTGCATACAAAAAAAGCGAGTGGAGTTACAACAAGCTTTTCTGTTACCCTAAGAGCGCAAATGTAGCTTCCACCTACCTTCACCTACCACAATTTCCAGCTTTCCGACCTTCTTCTACTGCTAAAGAGGAGGGCAGCTGCCTGATCTGCAACAAGCAAGTCCTGTCTGTATGTAAAGAAAACCTGACTCATGTTACACATTCAGATGTTAGTGTCTACCTTCCTGCATCTGCAGTCAGAGGCTTCTCCATACTCATCTAGATGATGTACAGATATCAGTAAAAGCAACATGAAAGGAAGAAACATATACACTATATTTAGTAAAAGTACACTAAACAGAAAACTGACATTTTACAGTGAAGTCTGAGCATTTTTTTCTGGTTTTGAAATCTCTTGGTCAGGTCATCTGAAGGTTCTGCACATCATCTTAGCTCTTCAGGACAAAGACCTCAGATGAATTTGAGATGAACATTTGAAATGAACATTATTAAATATTTAATGGATATTTTTTTATTTAATTTATTTTTCTACTTGAGAGTAGATAGTCTTTCCTTGTTGACAATATGCAGCTATTGGTTAATGCCTTTCAAATATTTGTCATTTCTGATAATATAGAAAGGGAAAAAATGCTTGTTTGTTACTGTTTTCTTTGCTTTACAAAAAACATACTAAACCATGACTCAGGCTGTATATGTGTTGTCCTGTAATTGCATTTGAAAACTAACTGTATGCTTCATCATGACATGGGGAGATTTTTTTCATGTCTGATTGATCATCAATACCTTACACCTGATTTTAAAAATCAGGCACTTACTATGAATTTATCTATTGACCGCTTAAGAGTCAGAGGTAGGTGATAATTTAATTGACTGCTTCCCTTCTACTTCAGAACTCATCCAGAGGAAATAACAAAGTCCCATCAAAATAATCATTACTTTCACTGCCCGTCCACAAAAAGGCTGGAGGGGCGGCTGCAGATAAATGTGCTGAGACAGTGCAGGACTTTAAGTATGATACTAAAACGTAGTGATACTAAAACAGTGAGGCTGAGGTTGCCTCAGCTTCACTGTTGTTAAACTGACTGCTTTGACACACCTGCACAAAGTATTTATTTACTTTGTTCATTGCTGTTTTTTTTTTCCTGACATTCTAACAGAGACCTGGAGGACATGCAGCAAAAGTCTGTTACAGATTAGAGGTTTCTTTTTACACCGTAAATTTCCACCTAAGCTATAGTTAGATTTATTTCAGGTATTACTTTGAGAATATATGTTGCCAGGAGGCTCTAATTCAAAAGATGTGTCTCATTTGTTTAGCAACTAACAGCATAGTGAAATTCACACAGCAGCACAGTGGGACACTACAAGGTTTGAGGAGGGATTTCATTTAATCTGCGTGGGTTGGATCTTAAAATTCAGCCTTCAATCTAAATTACGTTGCTGAGTTAATTAATGAGGAAAAGGGTGAAAATTCTTAACAACTTTGGATGCTGAGAGAACTAACAGGTTCTCGTTTAATGAGAATCGGCATGGTTGGCTGCACACGGAGGACTAAAAAGACCAATATGTCCAAGTGTCTCGAGGTCCTTGTTTTGCTCCTCTAATCCCTTTTTAACCATACAAATTAAGCAATTCCTGGCACTGCTTGTACTTGTGTCGTTTTGACAGAAGCAAGGTACTGTTCTGCCTGTTGAAGCATATAGATCAGCTGGATCCCAAGCCGGGACGCAAACCAGAGATCTTCTATCTCTGATGCGACGGTGCTACAAACTGAGCCAGTCAAAGAAACACAGCTTATCTAAATGTAGAACTTTATTTTTGCATTATTTGTGACAATGACCGGACTGTCCTTGACATGTGGAAAATGTCTACTTACTGATGGAATGGTACATTACCCTCGGTGTGGTAGGCATGCATGAATCTGCTCTTTGGGGTTTATTATCCATCTAAATTAAACTAGACTTTGCAGTGAAATTAGACGACAGTTGCTATATGAGCTGCCATAAAGATGTCACCAAGATAAATGGTCAGTAGGGATAATAAATTGATAGCAGGTATTTTTTGGTGATGAAAGTCAGATTTTCATCAAGAAATCAAAGTAATTAAATTCAGCACTTTTATGATCTTTATCAAAGGCAGCTCTATCCCAAAACAGCAGCAGAATGATGTAGATGTGTACACAAGTTCAACTGGGGAGAGACGAGCCTAAAGAAGCGGAGGAAGTCTCAAAATGTTTTATTTATACAATATAACGCATTAAACACAAGCTGTCAAATTCAGAAATTTTCATATTATAACCAGTATTTGCAGAAAATTTCAAAACTCATGATGACCATCACACCAAAGAGCTGAACCAGTTGCTGTAGATCTAACCACCAACATATTATCCAGCAGTGAATATGCTAAAGCTAGTCAACTACACCTCGCAAACAGAACTAAAGGTTCACGCAGTTATTTACATAGTTATTAGACTCACTTGTACCATCACATTCTGTTCGGTAACTAACCTTTTTTGTAGTGCTGTAACTGTACTAGTTAGCCATAGCCTCCTCTATAACGGACTCATGGGTTATACAGTGCCTTGTGAAAGCATTCAGAATACTTTCACAAGGCACTGTACAACTAAACTGCCTTACATTTTTAGGGGAATGTATTTTTAATGGAAGCTTCTCCACTATCAAGGAGCTACAAAGTCAACATTAGAAGGATAGAGAGGTGGTGAAGGTTTTAGTCTGATGCAGAATTTGCACATATATTACCAGTCATAGGTTTGGACACACCTTGTCAGTCAAAACATGTTTTATGTTTTAGATTCTTCAAATTAGGCGCCCTTTGCTTTGATTACTGCTTTGCACACTCTTGGCATTCTCTAGATGAGCTTCATGAGGTAGTCACCTGAAATGGTTTTCACTTCACAGGTGTGCCTTGTCAAGGTTGATTTGTGGAATTTCTTGCCTTCTTAATGGGGTTGGAACCATCAGTTGTGTTGTGCAGAAGTTGGTACACAGTTGACAGCCCTATTTGACACCTGTTAGAATCCATATTATGGCAAGAACCAATCAGCTGACGAAAGACAAGCAACAGTCCATCATTACTTTAAGAAGGAAGGTCAGTCAGTCTAGAAAACTGCAAAAACTTTGACTGTATCCCCAAGTGCAGTCACAAAAACCATCAAGTGCTACGACGAAACTGGCTCACATGAAGACCGCACCAGGAAAGGAAGACAAGAGTCACTTCTGCTGCTGAGGATAAGTTCATCCGAGTCACCAGTCTCAGAAATGGCAAGTTAACAGCACCTCAGAGTAGAGCCCAGATAAATGCCACACAGAGTTCTCGTAGCAGACACATCTCTACATCAACTGTTCAGAGGAGACTGCACCAATCAGGCCTTTATGGTCAAATAGCTGCTAAGAAACCACTACTAAGGAAAAGCAACTACCAGAGAGTTTGTTTGGGCCAAGAAACACAAGGAATGTACATTAGATCAGTGGAAATCTGTGCTTAGCCCCGATGAGTCCACATTTGAGATCATTGGTTCAACGGGCCATGTCTTTGTGTGATACAGTTGCATTAGAAACAGCAGCTGTTGTGATTTGCATCATGTGTATGAGGCTATGTCAGCAGTATCAGTGCATGACCAACAGAAGATACACTGGGCTTATATTTCCAATTAAACTATTATTGGCTTGTATTGCTGACTCCTGTGTGACAGTGAAAAACCTCTGAGGCACAAAAGACCAAGTGAATTCCTGTTATTATTAATTCTATTATTATTGGCAATGTCCCCAAAACAACAGAAAAATCATTAGTGTTAGCAGGTAATGTTGCTAACGTTACCATTAGCTTTGATCGTATGCCCACAGGTCAGAGCTCTGTGGTAACTGTAATGCTGATCGGGCTTTCTGAGATGATGGAAACATTAAGACCGATTAAAATCCAATAAAAAAGGACTGGGTGGGTTAATGTGTTTTCATGACAGCTGTGCATCAGTGCAACCTAAACTCAATCACTGTTTACATCTGTTTCCTTTATCTCTGCTCTCAGGGCTCACAGATAATATGTCTTAATACAGCTGAATTCCCAGTAAAACTGTTCTCATTTAAATATTTTTCTGTTTTTGTTGTCAGACAACAGAACAAGTATGAAATAGTGTCTGAAGCACAGCCTGTCAGAAACAAAGCATTATATATTTCAGATATAGTTCAGTTTTAATGCAACTTCGAACAAAACATATTTCTTTACTCATTACCAAATTATACTGTAGCAACTTTTGTATCAAGGATTTAGTTCCTTTCCTCTGTCATCAACTGCTTGCTCATAGGGAATCCAAAGTCAACTCTGGATTGTTGTGGTCTTTGCTCTTTGTTTAAAATATGTGAAGTGCTATGAGATGACATATTCTACAATTCTACAATTTCACAAAAGCTGACACTTTTATCCAAAGTCATGTATGTCTGAGAGTAGATACAGCACAATCAAGGATCTGGTCTGGAGAAAACAACCTGGATAAGTGCCATAAAACAAGTTCAACAAGTGTGATAATAGGAGAGTGGCATTTACAGGCGGTGCAGACCTAGTAGGATTTTGTATTTTTTTTGTTTTGTTTTGCAGTCTGTCAAGTGCAAAAATATGCCTAACTTGCCAAACATTGTCAGCAAAGCCAAGTGAAATTTTTGGTGGTTACTACAATCACAGTGAACATCTGCTGCAACAAATGTCACGTCACATGGAGTTTGTGGCCACAACAACATCACTGTTGCACTCCACCTGGCACTAGATTTGGCTCCCTGTGACTTCTTCCTCTTACCCAAAATGAAATTGACGTTGAAGGGTTGCAGTTTTAACACAGTTAAATGGATTTCGTGCTTATCCCTGATAAGTTACAAGCATTGCAGAGGCGCTGGAAATGGTTTATCACTGAAAAAGAAGAGTATCTCATTGAGGATGATGGTCGAATTTCAATCATGGAGAAGATTCAAATTGTTGTCTCAGTCTCTCAACTGTCTGATTGCAGCTCATACGTGTTGTAATTTGGTCTACTGTACTGTTGTGCTGTATTAACAGTTGAATCTGTCACGAAACAGCTAACCCTCAGATACCCAAATGATTGGACCCTACACTCTTCCATAAATGGGTCAAAAATGACCCGTATAAGAGTCAATGGGTTTTTATGCCATTTTTGTCATTTTGATTAAGAGCAGTATTTTGCATTATTGTTTCTATTCTATTTTTGTCCACACAAGAATGATTTCATACTTGAAATATGTTGATTTTTCACATTAAAACAAATTTTGGACATTTTGACAATTGAAAAAGAAGACAATTACACAGAGCAGTAATAGAAGAATGTCAACATGCATTTTGTTGACATTTTCTACTCTTTTCCTGCAGCTGTTGCGGTTTCTGTCCAAGTTTGTGCGCTGCATCACCTCTTGTACGATATTATCAGTGACAAAGAGGTGGGGTAGTAATGCCAAATATTACAATTTCTTTAAAAGTATAAAAGGTAATTTAAAAATTTAAATGGGATGATTTCAAAAACATGTTTTTTAATGAATACCTGGAATATGGAATGTAAAAATTTCAAAGATATTGCAAGAAAACAATCTCACCAGGTCATTTTAGACCCACTTATGCATCTACAGAATAAAGCACCAGACTCCCTCCGGTGTTCAGACACCTCAGAATCAGCGCTCTCCTGGTTATTTCTCAGCCAGTTCCAACCTATTATTCAAATAACGCACTTTAAATACATATGTGGAGGTTTTACTTTGGCAAAATGTGATTTTGAAAACTTTGTGCGTCCACAGTCCATTAAATGCTTTTTTGTACAAACATAACATTACCAACCACACACACTAACAAACTTCAGTTGCACAGTTCTTCTATTTAGCCAAATGAATGTAAACTACTGTGACTAACCACATTCTCATTTCCTTTCTCCTGATATAGAAAATTAACTTTTGTGAAATGCAAAAGCTAATTTAGATAAGCCATGAAATCAGGGAGACAGAGATGTGGATTGGCTGCTGTCTCCATCCTGCTCTGTGTTGCTTTGCGGTGTCTTTGTGGGGAAGTGCAGTGACTGGACGAGGTCAGCACTGGCCCAGAGACTCTGCATTAGTCTTGTATTGCTATGTTCAAAATATGCTGTCTGAACTGAATTGGATTCCGGGAGATTCTGAAGAGCAACCGTCAAGACGCTGGTTTTGGTTTAGAGGTCACTTAATGTTGCCAGCTAGATGAATTCACATCACGGACTGGGTCATTATAAGGCCCAATCATATTTCAATAGGAAAAGATTCTAATGCCCCCATTTAAGCTGCTCTGCTGAGACTCCTCATGTCAGTAATCATGATTGTAGATACTGAACCAGTGCCCTTGAAATAGCAAACATGCCTCAACATCCTATTTATGAGGTGAGAAGCAGCAGTGTCAGGTTGTGAAATTAAGCTTTGACACTGTCTCATATCTGTATGAAAAGAAAAGGTTTCTCAACATCAACAACAACAACAACAACATCATTTTCTGCTCAGCCAGTAAGGTGCTACTCATCCACTTTCATCAGCATCAGCAGCATAACGTGCTGTGCTGTGACACATCGACCACTGTGGTTTGATTTTCAGAGGAATCCAAGGGGAATCATTATGCTTATTCGTCTTGTCATCAGTGCTCCACTTAGCGTGCTGCCTCTGTGGAGACATCACATCGTCAGCGAGAAGACAAACTGTGGGTGAGACTACTGCAGTGATAGATGGCAATTGTGACATTTTCATCTGTGTCATTAAACATTTAAGGCAGTCTGTTTGAAAGCACTTTATAAAGGTATCAGTCAGCATTACTATTGCAGCTAAAGAAAGCCTAACGGAACCATACATTTTTATTTGCTTTGTTAGCATAAAATGGTGCTGTTTTCAGAAAAACCTTGAACAGAACGTTGTTTTGCTTGGCAGCCATGGTTAGATTAACCTCCTGGGGGACCCTAGAGCAAAGATCAGTTGTTTTGCTCATATGGACTTCTACTACACATACACAGATAGGCAGAAACACCCAGGATTTTAAAAGTGAAGCAATGATTAATTAAATGAAATAATCACTTTTGTTTTTTGAATAATTTATTTTTGCTTTTAAGCAAAATATTCAAAATGTATGTTAAAAGTGAATATTTAGCAGTTTTCTCAGTATTTTTGACAGTCAGCTCAGCATCTCTGAGTTGCTGATTGTCAGACAGACAAAGAAGACTATTTGAATATTATTTATACAGTAAAATGTTGTTTATCTCTATTTTCTGACATTTCATACACTGAACAATTAGTCGATAATTAAAGAATATTTTTGTCAGATTTACTGAAAATGGAAACAAAAATAATTAACAACAGCAGTTGGTTGCAGTCCGAGATAAGTGTTATACTTTGTGCATCGACAAATACATGAGGGTTTGCATGACACAAATTTTGTCAAATCTGCTGTGCTCTGTCAGAACTGGAGAATGGTCCAACTGAACCTCATCATCATTCTTCTACAGGTTCCAAATACGCCCTGGACTGTTTGTGTTTGTTTACATCAATCACAGTCATCTTAGATGATGCTCAGCACAAAACATAGGAAGGATACATGGGGGGAAAAGACACCCTGGACAAGTTACCAGTATACATATAGAGAAACAATCACACTCACCTTCAGATATACAGACAATTTAGAGTCACCAATTAACCCCAGCATATCTTTGGACTGTGGGAGGAAGAAGCTGGAGAAGAGAGTGTATATGTGTATGTATATATATATATATATATATATATATATATATACACACACACACGTGGACAAAATTGTTGGTACCCCTCAGTTAAAGAAGGAAAAACCCACAATTCTCACTGAAATCACTTGAAACTCACAAAAGTAACAATAAATAAAAATTTATTGAAAGTTAAATAATCAAAATCAGCCATCACTTTTGAATTGTTGATTAACATAATTATTTAAAAAAAACAAACTAATGAAACAGGCCTGGACAAAAATGATGGTAGCCATAACTTAATATTTTGTTGCACAACCTTTTGAGGCAATCACTGCAATTAAACGATTTCTGTATTTGTCAATGAGCGTTCTGCAGCTGTCAACAGGTATTTTGGCCCACTCCTCATGAGCAAACAGCTCCAGTTGTCTCAGGTTTGATGGGTGTCTTCTCCAAATGGCATGTTTCAGCTCCTTCCACATATGTTCAATGGGATTCAGATCTGGGCTCATAGAAGGCCACTTTAGAATAGTCCAACGCTTTTCTCTCAGCCATTCTTGGGTGTTTTTGGCTGTGTGTTTTGGATCGTTGTCCTGTTGGAAGACCCATGACCTGCGACTGAGACCAAGCTTTCTGACACTAGGCAGCACATTTCTCTCCAGAATGCCTTGATAGTCTTCAGATTTCATCGTACCTTGCACACTTTCAAGACACCCTGTGCCAGATGCAGCAAAGCAGCCCCAAAACATTACTGAGCCTCCTCCATGTTTCACCGTAGGGACAGTGTTCTTTTCTTCGTATGCTTGCTTTTTGAGTCTATGAACATAGAGTTGATGTGCCTTACCAAAAAGCTCCAGTTTGGTCTCATCTGTCCAAAGGACATTCTCCCAGAAGCTTTGTGGCTTGTCAACATGCATTTTTGCAAATTCCAGTCTGGCTTTTTTATGAGTTTTTTTCAGCAGTGGTGTCCTCCTTGGTCGTCTCCCATGAAGTCCACTTTGGCTCAAACAACGACGAATGGTGCGATCTGACACTGATGTACCTTGGCCTTGGAGTTCACCTTTAATTTCTTTGGAGGTTGCTCTGGGCTCTTTGGATACAATTCCAACGATCCGTCTCTTCAATTTGTCATCAATTTTCCTCTTGCGGCCACGTCCAGGGAGGTTGGCTACTGTCCCGTGGGTCTTGAACTTCTGAATAATATGAGCCACTGTTGTCACAGGAACTTCAAGCTGTTTAGAGATGGTCTTATAGCCTTTACCTTTAAGATGTTTGTCTATAATTTTTTTTTCGGATGTCCTGGGACAATTCTCTCCTTCGCTTTCTGTTGTCCATGTTCAGTGTGGTACACACCTTTTCACCAAACAGCAGGGTGACTACTTGTCTCCCTTTAAATAGACAGACTGACTGATTATGAGTTTGGAAACACCTGTGATGTCAATTAAATGACACACCTGAGTTAATCATGTCACTCTGGTCAAATAGTTTTCAATCTTTTATAGAGGTACCATAATTTTTATCCAGCCCTATTTCATTAGTTTGTTTTTTTAAATAATTATGTTAATCAACAATTCAAAAGTAATGGCTGTTTTTGATTATTTAATTTTCAATAAATTTTTATTTATTGTTACTTTTGTGAGTTTCAAGTGATTTCAGTGAGAATTGTGGGTTTTTCCTTCTTTAACTGAGGGGTACCAACAATTTTGTCCACGTGTGTATATACATATAGATAGATAGCAGTGTAAGTTGTTTGCAGACACAGACTTCAAAGAGACAAATGTTGCATTGTGCTACCTTGCGTGTCATTCCCAGAAAAGTGTGTCCAAATGCTGCTACGTTTCCTTTGACTCTGGCTCATTTTAAGTATTTTTTTTTTGTCTCTGTCTAATATCTCCTCCTCTCTGATAAAGCTTTAAATGTGACTCTGCTCCAGTCTCCTGTTGCTCACACTCCTCTAAGTTAGCTGCATATATATGTAGCTGCGTTCAAGTGAATGGAGCTCCTGTGGACAGCTCAAACTCGCTGATGTCATTAGTCGTTAGTGTGAGGAAAGCGTGGGAAATTTGCATATACGAACGTCTCACAACTGCAAACCGGTTCTCATCGTTCACATAAAAGAATCATTCAAACGAATGACTCAGTTGCGAACTTCACATCTCTACTACCACACTGAAGATTAAATTGAAACTGAAGGTTTTGCTCATGCAGTCAGACAGTCTACCTGCTTTTTACCTTGGATTTTTCATTGTAGTGACAGTGCTCATCTCCCTCTGTGCAATATTTACATCACAAGAATTCTACACAAAAGCCACTTCCTTCACTTAGTCCCACCCACAACTGTTGTGATTGGTTTTAAGAAACACAAACAAATCTGAGCATTTTTCCCCCTTCAGCAGACCATTTTGTTCTACAGAAGGGGCTGCCTAAGCAGAACTACGGACAACAGCTGAGAGGAAGTGCAGAACGAGGTTAAAATGAGTCACACATCATCATTTGATCTATCGGTAACATATAATCCAATACATTATATTACAATATTGATTAGTGCAGCTTTAGCATATTCTGGCACCAAAAAAAACCCCTAAGTGTTATGTCTTTGTAGCCCACATCAGTTATTATTAGCTGCAAAATTAATCTAGACAATCCCATAGTGTTTTTGTGTCATTATATTAATCCATCTACCATCCCTGAGAGTGAACTGAAGGGTGATCTGTTTCACATCTCATCATAGGTTAGGGTTCTTGTTGGTCTGTAGGAGAATGGCCGTCACATCTGCCTTTAAATACACACAGGTAGAAACAGTTCTCTCTGAGGTAAAAAAAAACTTAAAATTAACAAAAAAAAATTTTTGGTGACACAATCTGAGGTGAATGATTATAGTAAAAGCAGAAATGAAGCCAGGCTTTCTCTCATGCTGCCCAGCAGAAAAAAGCCATCATCTAAAAGGAATGTGTGTCTGTCTGCTGGTGGTGGTTTAAACAAAGACTGTTCACTCTTGAGCGATACCTCCAAGTTCTGCCAGCCAGCCTCTTTCTAAACTGGAGAGCTTTAGCGATTACTGAATGCAGAAGGATTGTATAACACTCTCCAGACAGAGAAGGACTGAATTCCGAGTCAGGAAATAGAAAACAGCCCAGTTAACGGCATATTTCTGCAATTGTACATCTCCTACATTTACGTTGTCGAGCTAAACACGTGTCACAGGCTTGTAGAGGCAATCACAGGACAGGCGTACTTTGTAAGGAATATAAAGCCTGACTGACTTTTATTCTTATCACTTCAGTACACTGCACTGAAGCAGCACAGCAATTGTGAATGTATCTGTTGCATTTGAAACAGCGATAAGGTGCGGTCAGTTTAATTTCTGCACCCTCCTTTTCATGCAGAGCAGTAATAATGATAACACTGGACGATAAAGGCTGGGATGCACTTGAGCATTCATGCAGAAATTTTCTTATTAAAGAACTGTCTACACTATAGTGCAGTGCACCTGCCCTTTGAATTGGGATCCACAGTTCCAAAGACAGGAGCTTATTGAGTTTGCTCATCAGCAGTAGAGAGAGGCAACGAAAAACACCCGTCCAATTTGTGCTCGGTGTGAAAATAAAAGAGACCTCAGGCAGGGAGAGTGACCTTTAGTGGCTGGGGTTTAACCAGCCAGAGCAAACAGGATCACAAACACAGCAGAGACATGTTTCTTATTAAAAAAAGCAGAAGTACACTTCAAAAACCATGAAAACAGGCAAAAAAAAAACAAAAAACTGTATTAAAATGTGTGCAGACATCATCAAAGTAGAATTTCAGATTCAATGTCATGCAAAAGTTTGAGCAGTATTGTTTAAAATTAAGTGGATGATCTGATTAAAAAAACATGAAGTTGAAGAGGAAACATTCTTCTCAGTGTTTTAAGCCGGAATGGTGCCTTATTGTTGTCTTTGTAACATTTTAGAGTGAAAAAATAAGGAGTACAATGCAGAAATTTGGGCACAACAAAACACTTGAGCTCTCAGACAACTTTACTAAGGTCTCTGACCTTACAGGATTGTTACGGTTATAGCTTAGTCATTACTAGGAACAGCCAGTGATTCAAATTTCCAAGCTTTTTAAATACACCAACTCCTATAACCTTGTCACAGCAATCAGCAGCCACAAGTGCCTTTTTACAGCTGCTGAGCTCTTTCAACATTAAAATAATCTTTGCCCACAGAGCAACAGAAGGTTATAAGAACAGTAAAGTGTTTACAAGTTGTTGTTTCTTCACTTTCTAATCCACTTAAAGCTGGAGTAGACAGTATTTTTTGGGAAATCTTTGAGAAGAGAGGAAACTAGACTTCTTATCTAGATGGAGGGGGTAGGTCAGAGAGTAGTGGAGGGGGTAAATTCTCAAAATGTGGTAAATCTCCCTGTCTTTTCCAGATTTCTGCCTACCCCAGCTTTAACTAAAGAACCTGGACACTTCCTTCACCAAGGACTTTCTGGCTATTCAGCAACTAAACAGTTAGTTGATTACAAATTGAAATCAGGATTTGAAACAATATACTAAGCAAATTGCAAAGGTTAAAATTCAGGACATGTTATGCAGAGCATCTTACTCGAGGTTTAAACGGTCATATCAGTGGCTTTACTTATTCATGCTGCTATTCCTGTGCCATGGTCACTCTTCTGATGATGTCTAATGTGGCATTGCTCCATGACATATATTGGATCCATTACACAGGGATTAAAGAACTGAAGTGTGATGTTGAAAAGTGATACTGAAAATCAAATCACATATCTGTCACTTAGCTATTCTCAAATAGTTCAGCTCTAATGTTCACCAACTAGTCACTGAGTTTGACTGTCTGTTTGGTGCTGGTCTGTTGTGTATGATGGGTTTCTCAGAGCTCCTTTCATGAGAGCAACTGCCAGCTGTGTTTGAAACTTTATGAAACTGAAGCAGACAGTCGAGTTGTGGGCGGTAAAAACCAAAGCAATGTTTTCAAAGACACTCAAATGCTACAAGAAAAAATGTAGAGCTGAGGGAACTGCATAATGAGGGTTTATCATTAATAGCCTCTCCTTTCATATTACACATAACCATGGAATCCAGTGGAAATGAAAGAATATAGCTTTAGGCAGCTGTCAAGCACATTGATGTGAACATACTGGAGTCTGCCTGGAACGTAACTGCATTAAATTGGTGCTTAACTGTAGCATTAGCACTGGAGTTTGCTAAAATTCACAAAAAAAATTCTGGTAATGGTGAGCCAACCCAAGTTTCCAAGACAAACTACTGAAAATCTCCAAAAGCTTTAAAGCACTAAGAAGAATTAAAGCTCCAGCGAAACCTCAAGCAAACAAACATGTGTCGGAAATTGCATTTTGTTTGTGTCGTGCATTCATTTGAGGAAGGATCCAGTCTCCTCACCATTGAAGTTACACATACACCATGGGTTATTTGTGAAATTGGTTTCTGTTGCAGTTAGTTGTTGGTAGCTGTTGTTTTATTTTGGCAGTGTATCAACAGTTGCACCTCAGCCAAAGGTAAAGACCTTTTTTTTTATTCTTAGAGGCTTATGGCCAACACACTGATGTGATTTCCAGGATATAAGGCTTTGAAAACGTATGATCTCACACAAAGGACACAGCTGTCAGTGTATCCACACCAGGAGGTGAAACATTTTCCCCTCAGATAAAAATGGAATAGCTGATATCCATCCCAAATGCTGACCTACAGCTAAGACTTTCATCTTCTAATGATAGTTATACTCCACTAAAGGGCCCGTCCCTGCTGACCTCAGCTCAGTTTGATTTCTGCTCAAGGCTGAGAGTCTGGGTTCAGGCTGAGAGTGCTGCAGAGCCTTCTTTCTTTGAGCTGACTTTGTATTAAAGGAGCCTAAAATCATGCCAGCAATACAAACTGTGTTCGGCAGTGTTTCAAAACATCCATTTGTTGACCAGACTTCCACTGATTGAGAAAATTCAAGTGCACAACACAAACAAACTAATCCTGCTTATGAGCAACTGCATGCTGGTTGGAAAGGGCTACTCTGAACAGTTTCCCACCTACAGGCACCACTTCCATCATTTCAGTTTTAAACTGTATGGATTTCAAATCAGAAATAAACAAAGAGTTGGATTCTGAGTGAACCTCCTCAACAAAAAAGAAAAAAATCCCAGCTCCATCAAACCACAGGAATCCAATCTTTAGTCCTCAGTTTAAGGCTAATACGGCCTGACTGTGCTCTGAAACCAGTTCTTACTCTGAGATCAAAACATGCAGTATTTATGAAGGGTAGAGAGGTAGCATAAGCTGCACTGCAGAGACGAGACTTACCATCATCCTTTACCAGCACCTCCTTCTGGCACATGTCCTGCACATTCACGGTGCAGTTGACGATGAACTCTGGCGTGGAGCAGTCGTGTGTCATCTCCTCACACTGGTAGCACTGAATCTGCAGAGCCAGCCCTGCAACACGCACACAATGTCAACACAATTACTCACTCTGCTCCCGTTATATCATTGTCACCAGGTTAAATTGCCTCCTCCACCAGTAGGAGTAGCCCTTGACCATTTTTGATTGACGTGCTCAATTTATTTCCTCTGGAATCAAAAATCAAAAATTTGCTGCAGATGCCCGAAGAGAAATTGAGTTTAATTGTGGTGAATGTTCAAACTTTTGGTTTCTTCTGCTCCGACCATTTCAAATTGATGTGACAGATATGTTCAGTTATTTAGCTGTGTTTGTGTTGCTGCTGGTGCCTTTATCTGAGCAGAACGTTGTTGCAACATTTCACCATGTCTTGCTTTGATAGTTCATATTTGTCTGTCTCTTCTGTGAAACTGACTTGTTTATGGCGAACTCACTTGACTGAATGTCCTTCAGGGTACTCATTTATTTGAGAGGAAGGGTAGACAGCTTTCCATGAACCACTAGATATTCACTCGTCCTGCATACATTCAGTGTTGACTTTCAGTGTAGAGCTCTGTTTAGATATAAGGGTCTCTGAATCGGAGCATCCACAGTAATCTATACAGCAGAGTCACTATTCTGTGTGTTCATAATTGTCTTGTTTGAACATCTTTTAGTAATTTCATTGATGATGAAAACATCTTTAATGGAAAGGACTTCTAAGATGATAAGGTAAAAAGAGTCACACACTGAAAATGAGACTGGATGTGAATGACAGTGAGATTTGAGGTATCAAATCAACACACATCATACTGCACTTTTGATCAGAAGTCAAACTTTTCATGTCATTGTTGCTCAAATTTGCAATGATCATATGTTTAAAAGCAGCCTACTTACACAGAACACACAGTTTCGGTTTACAAACTTGTATAATTTGAGATATCTACAGTTGTGCGATACCAAAGTTACATTCTAGAGATAGATATTATTCTTTTACTTTACTATTTGCATCTAAGAACCAAAATCCAGATGTTGTAGCAGCACAGACAGATTAAAAGGTAAGAAAATCACATTTGGACAAGATGAAATAAACAAAGCAAGTAAAGTTCAACAAAATAAAACATGAATGAAAATATAGAGATGACATTAAAAATCTGTGTACAATATGAGCACGACGGCACCTCTGATTTTCTTTGTTATTTGTACAGAAGAGTGCAGCAGTGCCTCTGGTAGCCACGGTAGGCAACACAAATCCCAATATGCAAAGCACAACTATGCATGTATATAGTGTAAAATATGTATATTGTGTATGATAATGTAAGCACACAGTACAGCAGTAATACAGTACTGAGACACAAATAAAGTAGCAATCAAAGTGGATGATGGTATAAAATATAATGACACATTAACATTATAAAATCTGATGCATTTTCATCATTCAACCTCCAAACTGAATCACTAGCAGTTAAAATGTTACTGAAAACAATCTAATATAAGCATCCCAATATGACACCTCGAGAACGGAATATTTGTATTTTTTTGTCACTCTTTCAGTTCATCAAAATAACTATTTGAATGGAGGACTTTGATGAGCAATACTACAAACATTTTTTTGGTGAAATGTTGCTCCGATTCGAGGATCATAATTCTTCTATCACTGCCTAGACAAATCCCATCAGCAGACTTGACAGACAATGTGCTGCTGCGGAACATTATAGGACCGAAACAGGCTTATTTGACTCGGTAAAGTGGAGTCAGATTGGACTCTACGTTGCTGATCATCTCTATCAGTCTCTATCAAAACTTACCTGGATCGTTCGAGGCGCACAGGAGCGCAGCGCCACAGTCAGCTTTTAGAGACTACAATCTCTGACAATAAGAATAAAGAAGGTGTCTACCTACTTTAATCTATCCCGATTTTAATATCCCATCATTTCAATGACGAGACATAACCAGAAATATGCACAACTTCAAAGAATGACTCGCTGGATCGGCGCGTATCTCTCCAAGCTGTGCGCTCTGCGTCTCCCGCGTTACCAAAAATCAACACCTGCTCCTTCGGCGGTTTGTGCGCGTCTTCTCCACAAACCAGCAGCTTTGGAAGTTTGGATGTCAAACCACAGGTTAATAAATCCAATGAAGTGATGGGAATGAAATGCTTTGAATCCATACCTGAGCCGGAGAAGAACAGGAGCAAAGTTGAGACAGTGAACAGCAGCATTGTCCGTTTAGTGTGACTCCGAGCAGGAACATGAGAGGCGGGTGTGCGGCGGCTCACAGAGCAGCTGGCAGCCTGGCATGGTGAGCTGACACCTCCTGCGCTGCGCCTGCAACTCTCTTATCCGCCGCTGACGCACGTACACACGCGTGTGCACGACTATATTGTGTACCACGTGAGACACGATGCTGCGAAAACTGTTGCCTGGTTTTTCAAATGCTGTCAATGTTATTTTAATGTTTAGTATTGCATTGATATTTCATGTTCTATTTGTTCATGTCCTCTTACAATTCTTAAAGTATCTGTAAGTATCAAAAGGCTCCTAACAGACAGGGTCCAAAAGCTGTCCTTCACTCTCCGAACCACCTATTAAATCCTTCTTCTTGAGCCAAATCATTCTAGAGTCTTTATTCTCTTTATTGATAGCTCATTATTTAACAGAATTACACTATAAAGTGAACCTACAGATTTAGTGTTTTGACCTCCAAAGTCCCTGATCAGAGTTTTATCTCTTTCCAGCCTTAAAGTCATCGTTTATTACCATCTCTATTTCCCACTTTGACCTCAAAGAAAGACTCAATGAAAGATAAAAGGCATCCATTTTTTGATTATAAAATCATGTTCTTTCATTACAAAAAGAAATGAACAAACAGTGGGTTGTAGGTCAGAGGCCACAGACAGGCATCACTGTCAGGACATTTAAATTCAAATCTTGAAACCGTACCTTGACAGCAGTAATGAAGGTCAAATGTTGAAGTTAAGATCATAATGTATGCATTTTCTTAGGACATGAGAAACATACCAATCAGCCACAAGATTGAAACCACTGACAAAAATGAAAAATTATCTTGTTACAATGCAAATTTCTACAGAAAAATACTGGATCCTGACATTCATGTGGATGCTACTTTGACATATACAAGCCAACAAAACAAAATATGGTACAAATGATTTTAATGTTTTGGTTTTCAGTGTAAGTCAATGTGACCATAGTAGATGCAAATAGCTCCATCTGATGAATAATGAGTCTAATCAGCTTCAGCTCCACTGAAACTATAATTATCATTCATCTGTATTCTAGAAAGGAGCAAGCCATACTAGAATACAGGGACAATGGACTCCCCACATCTATGCATCTTTTAAGGTGTGGGGCTCATTGTCCTGCTGGGGGGATGCTGCTGCTATCAGGGGCCACGGCTTTGTGTAGCAGTAAATCTGACACTTAAGAGACAGCAGAGAAAGAAACAGTTTTAAAGCTGACAGTAGTGAAGTGATTGGCTCACAGATAGGGGCTAAAGTAAAATCTAATTGGTTAAAGTGAACAAGGGGCACTGCCAGTCCGTTATCCTCGAAGAACTTTAGAGGTTTGAAGCTGGGAATGATGTCACACCCAATTCGATTATGTTCTTGTTCACAAGTTGGTCTTGCTTTGTGTGCAGCTCATTAAATAGGACAAAAATAAGCAAAAGTGCTCATGAACAGAGTTTTACTCTTACTGTGCTGTGCTGAACAGCCATCTCAGATTTAGAGGTCAGTGAGAACGTTCTGAGTGAGAAATCTCACGACGGGGTGTCCAGTTAAAATGTCAGGCTGAGAACTTCCCAGTTCAAATGGGCTGCACCATTAGGAACAGAAAGAGCAAGAGAAGGTAAATAAACAGAATAACCATTAGATAGGGTTCATTAAACCACCAGTCGCCCGGCCTTGTGTTCTCCTTTCCTTACCTTGTAGCTGTATCTACACAGGCAGTGTTTTAGCCAGAGTTTTCAGCTCTCTGTCTTCTGGACCACAGATGGAATTCATTCATTTTTCATCAATCCAGCTGTCTACACTGGCTGTATAATGACTTTCCTCACTCTGTATGCCTGTAAACATGACCTGAAGCGTACTTTATACACGCAGCGACAGTGACTGTACTGGTTTCCAGCCCACAGGTCTACAAGTGAATATTGTGCCTGAACACACACTGTGTGGACACACATGGAGCAGTGGAGCTGCTGCTTTGCTAACATGCTGCTCATAGTACATGTACTGTGTAGACATGGTGTTGTCTGTGCTGTATAATGTCATCTGTGCTGTCTTTATTGGTGTTGTTGGTCCTCTGACTACTTTTACTGAAAAGCCCTGCCAGGGACGGGAGTTGAAAATTAGCTTAATGCTATACACTCTATATGTAATACATCAGATGTGTTCTATGTTAACTGCATGGTCCCTGATCAAATAAATGAATAAATAAAATAAATAAACCATAACATGAACTACAATATAGCCATTTTTGTCTTTCCCTAATGTTAGTCATACAGGTGCAGGTACTGTCAGATTGACAATGCTGTAATGTTACTGAGGAGTACAACCTGCACAGGTAACTACAGAGGACTAACACAAAGAGACAGACAACCATGTGCGCTCACACTGGAAGCACGTCCAGTGAAGTGATGTCTATGCAGCACTGACTACTTTGTTTTAGAAGAGTTGTGCATGAGCTGGTGTGCTCAAGCTGCAGGGTGAGACGAGAGGTGATAGAAGCAGGAAAAAACTTCTAAATATGCAAATTTGGAACACAGATCAGTTTTAGGGGTTAAATCAGCAGCTGGATAGGGACTTTTAATGGAGGGAAAAATTTTGCTGGCAATAGAAGCCATCAGGTGATCCAGGTTCATTGTATTATTAACTGTTGATCAGATAATGACACTATAGAGAAAAACATGATAACAAATGACAGCTGCTGTTTGTGAGGTATGTGTTAAGGTATTCACTCCATCTGATGTTGGTACGTAAGTCTGATGTTGTTGTTTGCACCAGCATCCCACCAGTGGGTCCTCTGGGTTGCAGAGTGGGACCTATCGAGATCAGGTTTATCCTGGCACATCCCACAGATGCTCAATAAGATTTAGATCTGGGGAGTGTGGAACCTGGGTGAGCACCTTATCTCTGTCGTGTTCCACTTCTTAGTAGCTCTTGTGGTGTCGAGGCGAATTGTCCTGCTGAGGGAGGCAACTGGCATCAAGGACTGCTGTTGCTGTTGGGAGGGTTGAGGGGTTGCTTAACCTGCAATGTTTGGGTGGGTGGTACATGTCAAACATGCACATGAATATCAGGACTCAAGGTCTCCCAGCAGAACGTTGCATTATAACAAGATGATCGATGTTATTCACTCCACCTGTCAGTGGTCATGATGTTGTGGCTGATCAGTGTATAACACTTGTGCTTCACACACACACACCAATGGAATACAACAATGGCAGCAATGCAGCTATGTACTGGGAGCAACTTCAAGGTCAGTCTCTTACCCAAGGGCACACAAAAGGCAGGGCATTGAACCACTAGTGTTGCAGTAAATAGACAAACTTTTACTGAGGTTCTGAACTGTGGAAGGGAGTTGGAGCACTGAGAGAAAACACACAGAAACCTAATTTGTACTTTCAAACCCAGAATCTTCTAACTCTGAAGTGATAGTGTTCACCACTGAACCACGAGGGAAATCAAAGACAATCAAGGGGCAGATATTTATTTTTACAGGCAGCTATTATCTATAATTTTAAAAAGCTGTCAAAAAGTTGGATTCTTTAAAACTACTGTTGTTTGTTTACGTGTCATAAGTTCCAATGTCCTGTGCTCCTAATGGAAAAAAAGCATAGGATTATTTAACCTGGTCTAAGTTTTATCATGGGACTTCTAACACCCCACCTTTTGTGAGCAGATCATAAAACAACATGTGCCTGAGGAAAATACAGGCGGGCAGTGAATGCATCATAAGTTCAAGGTAAACAGAAGCACACAGCTCTCTGGTTCAGCATGTGGCAGCAAAAAGCTTCCACAAAAGGCTTGGTGATAAGGCTGTTGTGAAGTGAAGCTGTTTTCAAAGGCTTTTCAAAAAACAAATAACGCTGCCTGCAACACTTGGGAGGGGGGGTAAAAAGCTGCTGGACACTCTTTCACAAATTCAAAAGATGGATTAGTCACTTCAGTGCTGCACAATGTGGGCTAATAATTCATATACGGCCGAAACGTGGCTGAACAATTGCTGCTCAGCTGCTTCACAACTGTGGTCCTCAGTGCTGACGGCACATCAACCTTTTCTTTCTGGACTTGAAACTCATTTGGAGTTTGTATGCCTCACTACACTGCTGCATGAGGAGAAAGAGGATTTCAGTGCAGAACAACCGGGATGAGGGCAAACTGCTGATCTGCAGCAAAGAAAGGTCATGTCATACTTGGTCATTGTTTACTGGTCTCAGGGGAGGCAGGTTTTAGGCTGTTTCAATCCTCCGTCTAAACTCCAGCAGTATCACAGAGACTCGGCATGATCAACCTGTTTTAATTAGTGGATGAAACATTATGTCTGCGCTGCATCAAGGGGCTGTGGAGAACTTGTTTGTGATTTACTGTGCTAATCAGCTTAATTGGAACTCGGATAATTACACATTAAGATACAATTAAATGTTATGAATCCCTGCTTTGATCGAACTTTAAATTAGCCAACGGTCATTTGCATTACATTTTAAGAATTTGAGAAGATTTACAAGGAGCTTTTAACTCTCAAATGAGATGTCCAGGAAGATAATTAAAGTGAAACCTCACTGGTGTGAGAATAAAAGGCATAATGGGCAACGATTGAAAGTGTCAGATGATTAAAGAATGGTTCCATACTTTAGGGGAAGAATAGTCAAACTGGATGGTTAAAATTCATCCATTTCAAATAAAAGTTGCACTTTATTTTATGTTTTTTCTTCACTTTGAGTCCAGCAACAGCAGTGAGTTTAGCTTCTCTCTTTGGCAGATTCTGAGCATCACAACATGACTGATGGCACACTGGGAGGCATTATGCAAAGAGCCCTTTAAAACAGCACTAATCAAGGATGACTGACCATCCGATCAGAAAGGATCAAATGTGGCCAGAATCTTAAAAGCAAGGGTAAACAAAATGTTCCAAATGAACTCAATCTGTAAGTGAAATATGAGACTTTTTTGTCTTTGGGAAATGTTATTAAAGTTATAACTATACATCAAAAGGAACTCATTATGTCAAAAAGAGCGAGATTTCAGTACATTTACTGTGACAGCACAAACTGCACAAGGTTACAGGAACCTTAATGCTGCCTCCGAGAATGTTTTCTCACCTGATCCATGCTTAAATCCAATATTTCTCTGTTGCTATCTTGCTTGATGATTTCCAATCCTTTTACTTCTATACAGGCCTCTTTAATTTGGACCAAATAGACTGACCTTGATAGATGTGACAGTGTGGCCTAGATATGAAAGACTGACTTCGGTTCTCCTTCAGTAAGAGTAAAAAGACTCATGGACACTCATCTAAAAGTTATGTCTTGTCTTAAATGTAACGTAAATGTTGCTGTAACCAACTGCAATGTAACTATGAGTTTCACAGCTAATGTTCTCACACAGACATCTTTAAGCCAGTTAACCCTGCAGTCACAAAGACAGGATTTGAAATCTGATCTGTTTTGTTGTTTCAACTTGTGGCTCCAACACAGCGTGTTCATCACATGAGAATCAACTGTGTTCATACACACTCCCTAGAAAACTACTTTCGTGCTTTTATCATACAATGAAATTAATTAATAAATTCAAATTTGCAAAAACAATGCAGAAATGGAGGTTACATATACATTTCAAATAGTTTGGCGTTGCTCCAAAACTATTCACATTCTGCAGCCCTGTCTCTTCCAAATTATATGCGTACATCTAATTTCCAGCAGCAAAAAACACATTTTAATCAATATAATGAGAAAATGTTTTGACCTAAATATGTTAATTGTGAATGCACTGTAGTAATATGCCTGCAAATGCAGATCACAAATGTGGTGCTGAGTTAAGTCAAAAAACATTTCTTGAGAATTTAGGGTCTACACAGCCATTCAAAAGTTTGGAGTCACTTAGAAATGCCCTTATTTTTGACAGAAAAACATTTTTTTTCAATGAAGATAACATTAAATCAATCAGAAATACAGTCCAGACATTGTTAATGTGGTAAATGACTATTCTAGCTGGAAACTGCTGATTTTTAATGGAATATCTACATAGGGGTACAGAGGAACATTTCCAGCAACCATCCCTCCTGTGTTCTAATGCTACATTGTGTTAGCTAATGGTGTTGAAAGGCTAATTGATGATTAGAAAACCCTTGTACAATTATGTTAGCACATGAATACAAGTGTGAATTTTCGTGGAAAACATGAAATTGTCTGGGTGACCCCAAACTTTTGAACAGTACTGTATTTACTAGACTTTGAACATGACAATAGTATTTTTGGGCAACAACTAACTAGTCACATTCTGTGTTTGTGTTCTAAACAGAGCTTCATTGTTCTTTGTTTTGGCAGCTGATCCGTTCATGTGTACAATTTAGTGCATGTTAGCACATGTGAGTCCCTCCAACTGAAACTGTTGGCCCTCATAACTGAGAATTTTATTTGTGTTATTAACATAACTTATGCGCTCTCAATTTACTCAAGTGGCTGGATTATTTTGATTTTGTTGGATCTCATGTGCATAACCTGTAAAGAGTGGCTATTGCTTCGCTCAGTAGCAGCGTAGGTTGTCCACTAATTGCAGGTTTAGAAGTTTAACTCTCTGTCCCTCTAAGTGTCGAAGCACCTTGTCCAAGACATTGACCCTCAAGTTGCGACCGAAGGCAAGGGAGTTGTTTACATAGCAGCTCTGCCACCTTCGGTGTGTGAATGAATGTAAGTGGGTAATATATTCTTGAATGTCAAATGCTTTGTTGAACCTGGCTAAGGTGAAAAGGTGCTATGTAAAAGCACTGCCATTTAACCTGTCCGACTATATATGAAGCACAAAGTTCAATAAGCATAGTCAAAGGAATGACAGGTCCTCAAAGGACAGTCCACAGAGATTTTTGTATGGCACAGCTCCACCTCTTTGCTCATTTTTGGATTAGTTGGGAGTTATGAGGAGTCACTGCCACTGAGCTCAGTCAGAGGTTTTAGTCAGAGTTGTTGGTGATCTAGCAACATCCAGTGGTTCTAAGTGTCAATCCAGCACTTTTAATCCCTCCAGCGATAACACAAGGTAAGATGGCCTAATGGCCAAATGTGATAACATTTGATTGAATACATTTAAGCGGATTCCTCTGGATCAAGAAGAGTCATGGAAAATATATGTGTGTTTGAGTGTAAAAAGGGGGATTTAAAAAAGCAATAAAACAATCAATACATGACACATCCATTCCATGAAACAAAGATAAGTGGAAAAACCTGGCTTTTCTGCTAATTTGTGATATTGTACAGTCTGTGTGTTACTATGTACAGCAAATATCACCTTGGCAATTTGTCAAGGGAAGATCTGTACATTTATACAGTAACTGTCCATCATATCTATGAGCAAGATACTTATCTGCTCACCTGTTGCAAGTCACTCAGGGAAAATAAAAAGACTGCCTAAAAGACGGCAGTGTCTGTTCACACGTCATCTAAATCCAGCTGTTGCAGGACTGTACTGTAGATGCTGGATTTGTTGTAACCAGAGTTCAAGGGGATTCAAGGAGGTATGGAGTCCAGAGAGTACAACAGACCAGATGGCCTGAGAGCAAATGTTTCCCACAGCCAGAGCAGGAGAAAAATGCTCTTTTGACTGCATTTGTTCAGATTTATTCAAGCCTGTTTCCTATGTTTTTCATAGCTACATTATTTCATACCAATCGTATGCATATTATTGGTATTATTAAAATGCAGATGCTTTGCTCCATCAAAATACAGTTTCAGTAGAATTTATATTCAACAAATAACCAAAAGCTCTTAACTTAGTTAAAGAAATAATGAACATTTGGAGACATGTGCTCACCAATGCCCAATGGTACATGGACAAGAGAAAAAGTCTAGAGAGACAAAACCTCTTGCACAAATGAATTTTAATGCCAGACCAATGCCTTTTGACCACTGACTGTTTATAAATATGGATGGGCCCTCCATGACATTACTTTCCTTAACAGTGGTTTTAAAGCTCACTGTGGTCGCTATGCCCATCACCATATTGGTAGGCCTGGATTCCTCCTAAATCCCAGTTATTCAAAAATGCCCAGTGAGGGGGAGTGTGAGTGGAGCTGAGGTGGGTCTTTCAAAGGACACTATATGAACGATACTGTGATGGCACCATCCTGCCATTCAGAGCAGCCATACCTTAATACGCATTTTGCTAGGAGAGTTGTATGAAATTCACTCCATATGGATTGACTCAGTTATGGAGCCCACGTCAAGTGGAAATTTGGGAAACTGCATTATTTTTTCAACCCCAGAGTTTGCTGCTTGGTTTCACCTTGTGGCTATCACCAGGATCATCTGAGAACAATTTAAATAGATAGACACATATACGACAAAAACATTCAAAATGCCAGAAGGTATTTCACATCGACCATGTATACATAAACATATATATCAGCTGACAGGGCAACCCAAAGTCCAATGGAAAATATACAGTCAATACAGCAGAAGGACTTTAAAAATATATATTTATCTTTTTTTTTTTTTAACCTTCAAATCATAGAAAAACATTGATTCTTTCAGATTTTCATACATAAAAGGAAGTAATAAGTTTTGTCAGTTGCAGGATGGGGCTTTTTGTGTCAATGTTTTTCTTCAGAGTTGATTCTTTCCTAGTTAAAACATGTACAACAGAATTTCCCCAATATTACAACTTGCCTTTTTGTAGTGTAGAGTAATTTCCCAGTGTTTCAGCAGAATTTTGGGTGAGCTGCTGTGCTCGAGCTGTATAGTGAGGAGGGGTAGATGGAGAGAAAAGGCAGCGACTTCATGGTTCTGCACATTCTACATGCAGCAACGGTGCAGGGGTCCATCTGAGCTATTTGATGTCAGGAAGAGATTATTCTCATGAAAACTAACTTTAATACAGAAAGATTTAATTTTAGGGATTCAATCAAATGACAATGTGGGAGTTTATAATGTGCTATGTGGAGTGTTGTTTAATAGTTTAGGCATTAACAGTAAAATGATTGTGCTTTTAAAAACAATGCTATGGTCATATTTATCAGCTACATACAGAGTGCAGTAAGCTGAAAAACATAAACTGAATCATTCAGAGATAACTGACATTACCATGCTTCATTCTATTTAAATTACTTAAATGACAGTGTCACATAATTGAAGTAACCTGGCAATAGCCAGATTAATAATTGTGTAGTACTTGATAGTACTCCACAATATCAATCTGGGACCGCTCCATGTAAATCCGTTCGGAGGAAAGAGGCACGGATTGGACAATGCAACAGTATGTCCCGCCTCTGACAGGTTTGTTTTTAGCCAATTGTGGGATCTTCACAACGAGCGGAGCCAATTGGTAGATTAAACTCTTACCAAAACCCGTAGGTAAAAAAGCACAAACATCTTTACCGTCCAGAAATGCGCAAAGCGCCTCTCGTTGTTCTTCCTTCAAAGAAGCGATAGGAGATTCAGCTAAAACTGACTTAATAGCAGCATCTACACGATCGTTGTCCTCCGTTGCCATGTTTGTTTTGATCTACTGGCGCTTGGTGTCATCTTCACACCCGGATATCCCGCCCCACACACGAATACTGCTGCGTGATTGGCCCGTGCCAACTTGGCTCTGTACGAACAGTGAATGCGGGAGCGGAGCAAGATGGTTTCTTGAGAGATTTGTGAACTCACAAATATCGCGAGAAATCAACTTGCTGGCAAGGTTATAATTGAAGACCATTAGTGCAAAACCAGGTCTTGTATGGATTAAACACATGTAAAGCTCACAGTGAGATTTATACATACATTTAGGGATTGTTTTAAACCTTCAGACCAAGCCTTGTTTCTTCTAGTCTTTTTGCTCCGTTAACCATCTCTTGCCTGTTGCTTCATGTTTAATTTCAATCTTCATCCATCCATCCATTTTTTGCATACCGCTTAATCCTCATGAGGATCCCAGCTGATTCAGGATGAAGGTTACACCCTGGACAGGTCACCGGTCTATCACAGGGCTGCATATAGAGACAAACAATCACACTCACATTTACACCTAAGGACAATTTAGAATCACCAATTAACCAGAGCATGTTTCTGGACTGTGGGAGGAAGTGGAGAAAACCCATCTATGAACAGGGAGAACATGCAAACTCCATGCAGAAAGATCCCAGGAAGGCGGAGATGTGAACTGGGTATCTTCTAGCTGCAAATCGACAGTTTTAACCACCAAGGGACCTTGTATATTTTGGTAATTGGATTTTCCATTCTGAAACGGGCATTGGAAAACAAAAAAGGAGTAGTTATTTGATTTTCCTTTTTATAATACAAAAATTAAAATTGAAATACAAGTTTTTCCTTTTCATGACCAAAAGGGATATAAGAAATTTTAAAAATGCTTTGATTTTCATTTTATATTTACAACAACAAGAAAATAAAATCAGTAAGAGACAGAAACGAAAGGTCAGGTTTTTCATTTCCTGAGACCAGAAGTGGATCATCATCAAGTGTGGAGCACGATGCATAGACTATATATAATTTTTTTTCGTTAGTTTTCATGGTCATAATGAGAGATCAGGTGGCCGATCCTAAAATAAATCAATATTGAATTTATTTAGGGCTGCACAGTGTCGTAGTGATTAGCACTTTCGCCTTGCAGCAAGAAGATCCCCGGTTCAAATCCCGGGGTGGGCCTGGGATCTTTCTGCATGGAGTTTGCATGTTCTCCCTGTGCATGCGTGGGTTTTCTCCGGGCTCTCCGGCTTCCTCCCACAGTCCAAAAATATGCTGAGGTTAATTGATGACTCTAAATTGCCCGTAGGTGTGAATGTGAGTGTGATTGTTTGTCTGTATATGTAGCCCTGTGACAGACTGGCGACCTGTCCAGGGTGTCCCCTGCCTTCGCCCGAGTCAGCTGAGATAGGCTCCAGCACCCCCCGCGACCCTAGTGAGGATAAAGCGGTGTAGAGAGAATGGATGGATGCATTACTATTACGTTTTAAGAGTGACATGCTATACTATGACGTTTGTTGGGTGACATGCTGTACTATAGGCTTTTTTAATTGACATATTACTATGACTATTTTTGTTTTATTTTTTTGTTTTTTAGCAACATATTGTAAGAAATTGAACAGTTCTAAAAATTACTATACTTTTATTTGTACAATGAAATATTATTCGATAGCATTTTTTAGACATCATATTATACTGTCATGTTTTCTTGAATAACATACTATTTTGACAATATGCTGCACTCTGACATTTTTTGAACCACATCATACATTACAATTTTAGGCAACATCCTATGATTTTGTGCTTTTTGAACCACATAATAATCTATGTTTTTTTTTGCGGACATGCTATACTATGAACTACAGGCCATACTGTGTTATTCTTGAAAAGTATACTGTACTTTGACATTTTCTGAACTCCATCCTATACTATGGCGATATACACAGAGTGCTTTGGTTACATGTTTATTTATAATCTCGATTTTTTTCTGTTTTGTTTTTTGATGGGATTACCACAGACCTGACCGTGAACACCGTTGACACCCACCTAAGGGAGGCGCTGCCAAAGATTTCCAGGCTACTTGGTTGTGGTTTTTCTGGTCCTGCTCCAGAACATCTTCATCAACTACGTCTTCTTTTGAAGAGACCCTGAGCTGCTGCCATCTCTGACCTTAAGGAGGAACTGCTACTTTCACTCTGTAACGAGACCCAGCTCCTGGCAGCTTTGAGTGGGAATTTAACATCTATCGAAACGGAACTACAGACAGTTAAATCTGAGCTGTCAGTCAGTATTTCAAACATCAAGTCCGACCCAACCGCTCTAAAGCATGCTGTGGGTGAAACAGAAACTTCACTCTCCACATCACCGCCAACATTGTCACACTCCAAAGCAGAGCACCTGTCTGCTGAACAGAGAGCAATAAACTGCTGAAACAGTTGGTCTGTCCTTCTGTAAGTGAAAGCTAAACACAAAGTGGTTCACTGATGATGTCGTCCATTCAGTCTCCTTCTTCACAACCAGATGAGGTTTTCCTTCTGTTGGTTTCACTCAGAAGATCCTCACAGTGAACATGAGACACCTGAGATGAAGACAGATGTCACAGCATCAGCATCAACAGCAGAGGTTCATTTTAAAGTATCCCTGGAGAGATTTCCTCTGTCATATATATTTTCCAGGCACTGAAAGACAGAAGGCCTGTAGTCACTTTTGCTTTAGGAGAGAGAATTTTATTATCCAGCTCATCTGTGGTGCAATTTAAATGTAATAACTGTAGTGTTCATCATTACTTTGGACATATTCTGGGAAGTTATTTTTCTAATCTGCACTAAGATGTACTACAACGTGAATCAGTCATTAAACAATGTTAACCACTAGAGTAGATTTACTCTTTTCTCCATTTTAACTCCAGAGACTCAATCTAAACTCATATAAAGTGCATTAAAAGCGGCACCGATATGAAAATAAACACTTAAGGAACTATCAGAGTCCTTTCAGTGTCTGCTGGTAGAATCAGTCGAAGACAGAAAACTGGTTAAAACAAGCCAACAGGCAGAAAAACTGTTTGTGGAAAATGTTCTGCTGCACCACCAATAAATAAACCAACAGTGATTGTATCAGAGTTAATCCAAGACCTGTCAATTATTCCAGACCAGACTGTCAGTAAAGTAGCCCCACCCCCTGACCTCGCAAAACTTTAAAGCTCTACAAAAAAATATCAATATTGATTTATTTGAAGATTGGCCACCTGATCTCTCATTTTGACTAGAAAACTAACGAAAAAAAAAATACAGTCTATGCATCGTACTCTGTTTAGCTCCACACTTACTGATGATCCACTTCCGGTCTCAGGAAATGAAAAACTGGACCTTTTTTTTTGCTTCTGTCTCTTACTGATTTTATTTTCTTGTTGTTGTAAATATAAAATAAAAATCAAAGCATTTTAAAATTTCGTATAGCCTATCCCTTTTGAACATGAAAAGGAAAAACGCCTTGTATTTCAATTTTAATTTTTGTATTATAAAACGAAAATCAAATAGCCATTCCTTTTTTGTTTTTCAATACCCATTTCAGAACGGAAAATCCAATTACCAAAGTATACACGGACCGTGCAGCCCCCATTTCAATCTTTCAGTCTTCATATGTTGATCTCCACAAGGAAACAAATCAGCATTTCTTTCAGAATTCCAAAGCATTTCTTTGTAGTTGGAGAGAGATCGTGGTTACGAGACAGATCCTATAAATGTGAACAGTGCATGGAACTTGTGACCCAGGCTCGTGGAAGATTCTCATACTCGATCTTCACTTCAGCTTATCATTACTTTTTGTTACTCTTTATTTATCTCACACCAATTGCACTTAGTGGCACCGGGCATACAGTAAGTCCCTGATGTAAAATCACTGCATATAAATAGAATTTGTGTGTGACTGTTGCTCATAAGTTATCTACAGAATCTTGACCACACTCAAAGATTACTATTCATGCGTGCTTCATTAGCCTCACTGCATGATTTCAGAATACATGAATGCCAATTTAAGATTTACCATTCTTCATTCAAGTTTGTTTTTTTCAGTTGAGTTTTCATCACTGTTTGGCTACTCAGCAGGAGTTTGCTTCCAATTGGAGAAGCCTTGGTCCGGTGCCCATGACGTGTTGGTTTGTATTCAACAACAAACTGTTTACTTTGAATTGATTTTTTTTTCTTTTTTTTAAAGGATGTTGTTGTCAGAGTGAGAAAAGTAAGTTGGACTCAGCTGGTCGTGCAGAGATGCCTCTGTAGTGCTTCCATCTTTCATACTGGCAGAGCAGGGAGTGGGCATTCAAACTGGGGGATACCGTCTCCATTGTTAGCTTAAAATCACACCTGGCCCTCTGTGACTCACTTAAACAGCCAAAGCAATTTAGTCAAACAGACACAGCACAAGACACCCTCCTTAATGTAGTATAAGTACTGAAATAGTTTATTTTTCCTTTCTTCTTTGACATAAAACAAAGAATATCAGTAATATACAATTCTCAGTTTGTACTGCTAAGGTGACTGTCACACAAGAACATCACTGTTATTATTAGGTTCCGAAAAAAAAGACATTTCGAAGGAGAATTACTGTAATAGTGAGTGACAATATGTGCAATAAATGGTAAATTACACTCATTAGTGCTGAGTACAAATATGGGGTATTAGAGTAAATGTTAGAAAAATACAACACTCTTGTATGAGTGGTGCTCTTTATTATGTGAGCCATTTTAAAAACACAGACACCATGCTCCATCTACCCGTATCAGTACAGCCAATCTGTTCCCTGATCCATGAACACATCGTCTCACCCGTGTACGCTACATATTTCATTTATTACATGTGTTGCTACCAGCACAAATATTACCTTCAACATATACATGTAGCAAGTGAGTAATTGAAAGTAGAGGTAAATACAGTTAGATGACATGTCTAATGTTGTTGTGCAATGTTACGGTGCTTCATCGTTGTACATCATGTGAAACTGTAAACTGTCTGTAGTGTTTCAAAGGAATATGGCTATAGTCACCATGACAAGTCTGATATGTAGATTTAGTTGCATTCATTTTCTGTATGTGCGATTAGCTCAGAGCAGTGGATGGCAATGTGTGTTTGGGCAAATATCTACACATGAAAAGCAGGAAGTGGACAAAGGTGTGACAAAGCAGCTAAAACTGTCAAATATGTCGGGATGCATTCATAACACCAAAACAGTAATATAAAGGACACAGCATACATAATAGCAAGAGACTGAGTAACCATGGCGAGAAATCTTACACCTAAATGTACAGACAAGAACTGACAGGAGGAAAACATCAAGTGCAGGTACCTTTAACTTAAACCATTCCAGTGAAATCTGCTCTGTTCACTGGTTTGCACATCATAAAATTGAGGTTTACATATTAAATCCACAGCTTCTATCAGAGACAATAAATGGTATTTTCCCTGAGCTAGCACAAAAATGTCCACTATGCGCCTACTTGGTGCTTTATAACTAATGGTACATGCAAAACTCACTGCTTTGTCTTGATGTCATAGCTGTGGAAATATGTATAAAATGCAGTTCACTTGTGAGGAGTTTCATTTCAAAATGAGATATGCGCTGTTTAATGCGACACGTACAAAGCAGAGGCAGATTATGTGTAGTTATTCATAAATATTTACCAGTGCATATCCAAATTCACACATCAGTATTTCTAGTTACTCCTTGTAATAAAACTCTTCACATGGTGGGTATCAGATTCATACGACACATTAATGTGATTAGAATAAGCCAGAGGGCGGTTGCATGCAAGTGGATATTAACACTATGACAGGAAAGAAAAAAAAAGTTTCCAACTAGTTAGTGCACACTTCGAAGAATCACATTACTCAGTCAGGTGCAGAGCTCATAAATGGCAATCTCTAGTTAGTGCTGTACATAAGATATAATCAGGATGGAAATCAGAAATTGCCATCTTGAGATTATAAGGTTCCATCTGATGTTTTGCTCAAAAATATATCGCTGACATGTATTCTAGCTCAGATCTTCATTACATCTAAAGCACAATTAGACCTTTGCATAAACATTTTTTTAAATGTTCACACATGCTGGAAAATGCAAATGAATGTGGCTACATCACGTTTGTTCTTCAGGATTTCAGAGAAGGTCTTGCGTTTGCATCACTGAACTCCAGTAGTGACCACAGCTGGTGCCATTGTGAAGGTCTGGTGCTGAACTGGTTGTACATGTGAATACTTTTCCAAATATTTAAATCTGCATAATGTGTGTATATAATGTTGAGACGAAAGTGGAATTAAATGATCGTAATATGAACTTTTTCTTTTGCCTGTGTTTTGGTGAAGAGAATCCCACCAATTACCAAATGACAGATCCTGTCATATTGTCATTAGGCTGCTACATGTAGTTGAACAGCTACCATGCTAAAAAACCTCAAATTCATATTAAGAGATGGTGGAGAACAAAAATGAGGTAAAAGAACAGCAAATATTTGTAGTAGAATTGTAAACTGGCCAGTGACAACTCAAATGTTGTTTGATCTGGATGTGAAAGCAAGCAAAAGTCAATTACTGCAGCTTTAACCACCAAGCTACAGATATGTAGTGCGTCCTTGTCTGAAGGTCACATTAGGCAAAAGTAGACCAAATTCACAACAGCCTCCACCACATGTTGACAGACCCACTTATACTTTAACTCATTTGCATTCTGTAAGAGTTTACTCTCATTTTGAAATGGATTTTAACAAGACAGGCATCATCCAGAAGTACAAATTTCAACATTTACATCCAATGCAGGCAACATAGTCATGTTTTCCTGATCTAGCAAAAAGTCATTGTTGATTTCTATCTAACTGTTGATCTCAAACTTGTCTATTTAACTAACAAAGACCTCCTGCAACCATTGTTTTCAGGATTTTCCAAAGACTGGCATGTTTCCCTGGTCCTAACTGAGTGCTTTGATTTGCCTGTTCATAATCTTTAAAACCCAATGTTACGTTTTGGTTGTCAGGGAAGGTCATTGTAGGAAAATGTTCATGTGTTTAGCATAAATACAGTAAAGCTGATTTTTGTTGAAGTGTCCTTTAGTTCTTTTAAAATTTGTATTCATTTTGAAACAGTGAATTGTGTTTTTCTCGGTCTTCTTTGACTTGTCTGTTTAATCTTGCTATCCTTGTAAAGCACTTTGTAACTTTTATTTTGAGAGTGCTCCTGAAATAAAGGCTATTAGAATTGCAACATTACTGTACAAATCACTGATTGTTCTATTTATCTGAGCTGTGTAAAATTCATTTTGTGATTGCAGTTCTGACCTTGTCTTGCTCTGTTCTTGTAGCTTACCTTAACAAGTAGAGCTTGATATGATAACTATGTGGAAATGAAATTGCTGGTCACTAACAGGACCCACTGTGTTTGCTTATGTGTGAATCAGATGTGTACAACTATTGGTTTGCCCAGGCAAATAATTCACAGAAAAATGAACCACAGCAGAATTGTAGACTCTGAAATTCAATCAACAGCTCGTGGCTGATGCCAACGAGGCGCAGACCTCCAAAATGGCTGCCAGAAGGTTTGTTGCTACACCTAAAAGGTTTCTCAGTATCTTAACACAACAGTGAGCACAGGTGGAAGCCCACACTGCCAAGCTCACTTGTTGTCCAGTTCTGAGTGTTTCATCCTGATACAAAGACACAGTGTCCAAGCTGTGGGATTTAGGGATCCTCCATGTGTGGTAGAGCGATAATTCCATCTGATTGCTCGATTCCTTGCTTCAGCTTGACTCATTCAGCTTTGGAAACTCTGAAACAGAAGAAAAGAGTGAGATCCTGCAGCACTGTGCCACATAAACAATACCCACAATGAGACATCAGTTAAAGAAAAGTAGGACATAATGTTATAAATGGGTGTTTGTAATGCAATGTTTAAAAAGTGGCTTTGAGGGTAATGGACTACTTTACAGACTGGGCTTTCTCTAGTTAAGCAATGCTGAACAGTTACTGTGCCTATTTTATCTTTTGCACATACTGCACGTACAGAAACTGTTTTATTCAAAAGGAGGTCAGCAGCTCTTTCCATTGATTAAGGACCCTATACTATGGTAAAGTATGTGTCAGTTCAGTGGGAGGAATGGTGGTTTAAATGCAAATAGGAGAACAATTTGAGGTCTGATTGCATCAGGAGGGGATATTACAGCAACAACCTTTGCTGCATGTTGATGTGACAATAAATCATTTTCCCCTTTAAGTCAACTGTCTAAGTTCAACTGACATTGATTCATACAACATACACAACCGTTCAAAAGTTTGGAGTCACTTAGAAATGTCCTTATTTTTGAAAGAAAGGCAGTTCTTTAAATGAAGATAACATTAAATGAATCAGAAATACAGTCTAGACTCTAGACATTGTTAATGTGGTAAATGACTATTCAAGCTGGAAACGGCTGATTTTTAATGGAATATCTCCATAGAGGTATAGAAGAACATTTCCAGCATTCATCACTCCTGTGTTCTAATGCTACATTATGCTCACTAATCGCGTCCAAAGGCTAATTGATGATTAGAAAACCCCCGTGCAGTTATGTTAGCACATGAATAAAAGTGTGAGTTTTTGTGGAAAATATGAAATTGTATGGGTGACCCCAAACTTTTGAACGGTAGCGTATGCAATCACTGCAAGAAGACAGGGAATAGGCTATAAAAAGTGTTAAACATTAGATGGATTCTGACTAAATAAAAAGGTATTTGTGAATGTCTAAGTCCATTTTTTGTGTGCTGATGGCTCATAACCTGTCGCTATCTCTTTAACTCACAAGCGCATCTTATGGCACACACACCCGCACACACACACACACACACACACACACACACACACACACACACACACACACACACACACACACACACACACACACACACACACACACACACACACACACGTTGCCAATGCCAGCGTTAATGTACTGTAGTAAGATGCAAATGATGTTTGGGAAACTTGTTAGTCATGTGTGTAGTGGCTACCATTAAATTTGCTTTCTGCTCAGTGGGGACAGAAATGGGTTTTAAAGTAAATTGCTGTTTTAAGACAAAGTATAACATTTTTTAACAACATGAAAATTATTGCAGCATCTATATAGCTGCTAGCTACGGAGATACTTTTGAAAGGCAGAGTTTAAACGTGTCTGACAAAACTCCTAGAAATAGCCTGCCTGTAAATAACGTCCAACTGTTTTAGTTAATTTTGTAAATATAACTCTTTGGCTTACAAAAAAAGCAGCAGTCGTTTTGAACACGTCACCTTGATTTTAGCTCATAAAAATCCTTGTAAGATCTCAAGCTGTCATGAATTTGAACACAGTATCATTTAAAAATATGCAGTTTGCTTCCTGTAAAAACATCTGAATGACTCAGCAAGACTTTTGCAAATTAATTCAGTTGGGTGTTTAGGTAAGCTGACTTTCTGAGTGGCTTTAAAATAATTTCTGCGGATTTTTAGTTCTCTGGTGAGAAGAATTTCTCTGTGTTAGCCAAAATAATAGTTGGCCCATGAAATTATGAATACTGCAAAAACAAACTGTTTAGCAAAAAGTGGGCATCGAACATAACTTGATTTTTGGCCTAAAGTTTTCCCAATTGTGTCTGTCACTTAGATTAATCTGTTCCATGGTGTCTTACAGTTGGCAAGCTGAAGTCTCGTCTGTTCTTTCTGTTGGCTCGGAGTGGCTCGTGTTTTCGATTTGATATAGGTCAACTTCTTTGGTTCCATTCCACCTGGAAAAAGTACAAAATGAAACTCATTTCTGAGGTTTTCTCTGCAGTCAGACTTCTCTCTGCTGTCAAGAGGACTCAAATGTGAAGTTGGGAAAACTGCATGACACTGACAGGCTGACATTTGACGTCTTCAAAGAGAGCCACATTATCACTCTGAATTCAGAGTGGCAGCAGATCGAAGTGACACTAAAAGAGCCCAAGTTGACATCTTGAAAGATGACACATTTATGGTTCTGACAACTACCTCACCAGTGAAATACTGTGCAAATGAAGACAGGTTTTAGTTCTTCAGATAAGAAGTGACAGTTTAGGCTTCTTAAATAAAACTGACAAAAGGACAGCATTGACTGTTTGTGATATCCCTCGAAGACAAATATTTAACTATGCATTTCACCAAAGACACAGTCAGTTTCACATAAGGCTGAACAAGCTATGGTGGTCCACAGTGCAAAATGTATTAGTTTCACAATAAAAGTTGTAAAATTTGAGCTTTGGATCTTTGTGGTTAGAATTTAGCCTAAATCATGAACAGTGGCCAAAGTGACTGAAAGCAATGACTAAAAACATGTGGAAACAGCAAGTGAAAATGAATAAAAACATTGACTGGGCGCCCCGGTAGCTCAACAGGTTGAGTGGGCAACCCATAAGCAGGGGCTATAGAGTTTGAATCCAACTCATAGCTCTTTGCTGCAGGTCCTTCCCCCATTCTTCTCCCCACTTTCCTGTTTCTCTTTCACTGTTGGCCAATCAATAAAGCTGAAAAAGGCCAGAAAAATATATTTTAAAAAAACAGTGACTGAAGTAACAACAAAGCATAAAAATAATAACAAAAAAAGAATGGTCTCACATCGAACTCAAACTCCAGTCAGACTGAATGTCGAGTGATTTATGCCACCTCCATCCCTCCAGCATCAGTCTCAATGTACAAGACAAAATAAGCTTGCAAATCATGTGAACTGGACGCAGACCAGTAGAAAAGAACAGACCAAAAAAATTACAATTTTACAGCCATCACCGAGAAGCTAGTATTTTTTGTGCTGTGGACCATTGTAGCTATTACACATTTTAATGTGATACTACGTTGCAACGCGACACTATAAATGTCTCCCTGGAGAGACTGTCTGAAAATGTATGTGGTTTTTAAATGATACTGTGTCTCCCCTCTCCTTCACCATGTCTGGAACAGCAGGACTTCCACTGTTTTCACTGGTCAGACAGCATGAGCTAAGAAATCCTGCTGAGAGACCATAACTTGGCTCCTCATCCTGTAAGTTTGTTGTCTGGAAATGAAAAAAAGTTACTTCATATCTAGAAATAAGAACAAAAAAGCATAAATCTCAACTGTGTTTGCTCGTTCAAGTTTCTTCTGTTACTCATAGCGCTGTCATTAACATTAGCTTAAACATATAGTTAGCTAGCTGCATCTGATAGTTCTGAAAGTCCACCAGCAACAGCTGTTGTTCCTGCAGTCAAAATCAACAGCCTGCTTTAGTCTGTCTGCCTTAAATAGAGAACCTCAGTACGTGAGTCATGTCCTTGCTGTGTGATTAGCATAATGAGCAAGACATGTCTGCAATGTGTCTTCCTACATGCAAGCAAGTAGTGGAGTGATAAAAGCTCAGACTGACGTGATGACACATTGTGATTCCTTCTGCTTTCAGTAGTCTATTATTGCTATTCATATACTAAGTTATGTATTGAATGTAGTGTCTTCAATTTCACCGCGGAGAACATGTGAATAAACGAGAGGGGGTCTTCAGGGATTCCTGTTATGAGGGGATGCGGAGTAGTCCTTCCAATAGATAAATGAATAATGAATTGCTCCAGCAACTATTACATTGTCTTCTGTAAAGGAAATGAGTCATAAATGTTAAGAATGAAGCCTAATTTTTATTTCAACTGAGAGATCTTTTTCATCATAAGGCCTACTTCTATGCAAAATTAAATTTGAAAAGTAGGACATAAACCACTTGCCTTTGATTAAAGAAAGCAAAAATAATGTCACTGCATTTATCCATTCATGATACTTACTTTTTGTTTTACAAACCTTTAACCCCTTGACACCTGAATTTATTTACAATTATATAAAAAAATACATTGTGTTTTTACTTTCCAGCTGATGCCAAATTAAGTGGCGATTGTTAATTTGTCTATTACACATAGGGCAAATTTATTATAATAATAATAATAATAACAGAATGATTTAGGTCTCACTCCAATTGGTCCTATTAGAAACCAGTGTTTGCAAAGGTATGTATTGAATATGCACAAACTGACAATTGGGGAATGCATACGCTGCTCAGCTGCAGCCTGAATAGAAGTGATAAGACGGGAATTCGCAACGATCGGCGTCAAGGGGTTAAGATAAGGTAAAGAGTTTAAAGAGTTTAATGAATCCACCTTGGAAAATACCAGCAAACCTCCACAAAGAGCAACAAAGATTCAGTGTCGCAAGTGTTTCTGCTTGAGACCACACAACTAAGGAGAAAAACCCTACTAGCATTATGTTTACTGCAGCACTCCAAAGGTCAGAGCAGGAACTTTTGTCACTTTACTGTACCTGGTGGTGGTCTGGGCAGCCTGCTCTGCGTATCACACACACTGGCAGAGGTCATAATGGGTTCAGACGGGGGTTGGATGGGCTGGAGGAAGGCCACAGTGGGGAAAGGCACTGATTGGATATGGGTCATGGAGGAGTCGGACAGGGAGTTTGGCACCCCTGCATGGCTGCTGTCCTTAAAGCTGGAGGGGATTCTCCACCGGGGTAACGGGGAAGGAGACACATCCTCGCTGGAGGAGCCGGGAACACTGGGAGGACTGAGGGACTGCTCTGGGGTTGATGAGGATTTGGGGAGGAAGTGCAGGATAGAGGAGAAGAAGGAACAGGATTCAGGAAGGGGGATGGTCCCGATCCCACTGTCCAACGTTCGCATCTTGCAGCCGGAGCCTGCGGCACAAGGAGAACAGCTGAAGTGGCTCAGGGCAGCGGGAAAGAAAGGGAGTACAATAGGAATGACACAACAGGGCAATGATGGTTGAAGTGGCGCTAAAGTTCCCTTTGAAATATTTATACTTTACATACACGCAATTACTGACTGGCTCTATGTTCATCATTTATCCTGCACTGTAACTAACTGTGCCTTCAAAGAAAATGTGAGTAAAACTGTGTTACTGGGAGAAGGAAGTCTTTCTCGTTTAGTCCGAGAAAGGATAACTGATGCTGTGAATCAGTAAAGGAGCCTTCAGTAGCCACTGAGGTCAGCTTTATCGATCAATATTAATGGATCTTCTCAGCAGCATCACATAATTGTTTCCCTCATGTCTCCTTGTTATTCCTGCCACATTATCCTGACTGTTTGTTTGAGCTCTAAGCTGCTCATCCTGGTGTTTTGGTCATTTAAAAGCAGACGTGCAACAGATGGTTAGTCTGTTCTTTTCCATTCAATCTTTCTCTATCTTATTTGGCGATGGCTTTCTGTTAAGAGCCAAGTCGAAAAACGGTACTTCAGTACAATCCAATTATATATAGGCTGGGGGACGATTTCTTTGCTAATTACACCATAGCGCTTCTACAGAGAATGACTCGGCCAATGCAGATCAAGCCCACTTGAACCACTGCTTCATATTACAGATGTTGGTAAATGGGTGAGCGACTGCTTGCATGCATTGGTCACATAGTGGATATGAAATGCACATAATGGCATATGACATGAAGCCCAAATACACCGCAAATGTGTGTATTTTATTTGCAATATCTCAAACATAACTGTCAAACACGCACAGTTATGTTGTTTGTCTTGTTTCCTAAATGTAAGATTAAAGACGCAGAATGTGCAGTCTGGCATCGTGCCTTCAGAATTATGCATTAGATCAGAGTAGCTTCGTACATTTTAAATATGTAGGGTTTGGATCATTTGCATGAATGTTCAGCCACATTCCCATCACAGAATCATTACTGTTTCAGAACAAATCTTCCAGTAGATCGTAGGAACCCAAAAAAACAAAATATATCACATTAGACATCCATTCCACAAAATGAGAAAAGATTTCCTCAAGCTGTTGTCATGCAGGCTCTTCTTTTTATTATGTAGCCTTTAGGAGGAACCTGTAGGCAGTCACACACTGGAACTTAGGCAACAGCTGCTCCCCCTTTATTAATTAAGACTCTGCATCTCTCGACTGGGGTTTTACATGTTCATTTTTCCTCTTCTGATTTTAATAGAGTGCTTAGATTAACTGAGCTTCTCAAATGGTCAAATTACAAGACATGCTATGCCAAAAACAGTCAACTGTATACTGGGTGAAGTTAAAAATACTACAAATACATATGACGCTATTTGTTCTCATTGAAACACACTCTGATACACAAATATGCAATATTACAGTACATTATTACTCCGCCAAGGATAGCAGTGGAGTAATAATGTAATGTAATATAGTACTTTAGTTGGAACTGACTTTAGCTGGAAGTTAACAAGAAGTGCTGCTACACAGTTCTCCCTGGAAAGACAGAATCACAGAGGAGAAGAAGTGATTGGTTTCAGCAAGCCTTTAACATGGACGGTGAGGTTGTTGTCCTCCTCACACAAACTTGTTGCATAGTTGATTGTCTTCAGGGCATAAATTTAACAATTCATGTTCACATATTAATAGGTCACAATACTGGGATGAATATGTGCACAAAGAGCACCTTGTTTGTGAATCTCAGCTTGCATTTAAAAACAAAGGAAACGTCTTAATTGTCAGCCAAGAGTACAAAAGGTGACCAAGTCAGAGACATGTTTCTACACAATGGCTTGACACCAAGAAAAATATCTATTTAGTTCAGTAGAAATGCACAAACAAAGCCTAGAGGGGAGAATATCTCTCAAGTGAAGCTGTCATCAGAGTTCTGTAATGAGGAAACATCAGTCCATCTGAAATTACAAACATACAATTCTGTATAAACAAATGTGGATATTCAAATGAATTGTTATCTTTATCAAAGGGCAGAAAAAAAGATCTGCAAGAGACACTACAGAAAAGTTCTTTTTTCTTTTAGGCAAGTTTATGTGAGCACTACAAACCCATCATAAACAACCTCTACTAGAGAATATTAGTATGCTTCAAATCTATTTTCTCGAGCCTTGTGCATAACTACAATGACTGTGTACTGGACTGTGTGGACAGATGACCTACAACTCAGCACTGTGCCTAAAAACATGATGCTATGCAGATTTGCACATGAAGGCAGTAAAAAGTTTGTGGAAAAAATCTAGCTGTGACTTTTAACAGATATTGTGATTTAATTTCCAATATAATTATTCTAATTTAGGATTCATTTTAAGCTTTACTGTATTTCAAACGTGATGGAGCATTAACACACGAGACACCATCAAATGTGTGACTGTCACACAAGGAGGATTAATTGGTATAATCATGGACACAGCAGTTTAAACCCAGTACAAGGTGGACTAAATAATGAGTCTGGGTTACATCTGTCAGTCTGCATGCATGTCTGAATCACACAGCATTAAGCAGTGGTTACACACAATTCCTATAAGTTTCTGTTTGTTCCATCCATCCATTATCTATACAACGCTTAATCCTCTCTATGGTCTGGAGTCTATCCCAGCTGACTTGAGGTGAAGGTAGAGGACACCCTGGACAGGCCACCAGTCTATCACAGGGCTACACATAGAAACAAACAATCACACTCACATTCACACCTATGGACAATTTAGAGGCACCATTTAACCTCGGCATGTTTTTGGACTGTGGGAGGAAGACGTAGTACCAACAAAAAACCCATGCATGCACAGGGAGAACATGGAAACTCCGTGCAGAAAGATCCTGGGAAGGCTGGGACGTGGAACTGGGATCTTCTAGCTGTGAGGCAAAGGTTCTAACCACCAAACCACAGTTTGCTCCAACTGAATAAAATTTAACTCCATCAATAGTCTCATTAATTAATTAATAGTGACATCTTGCATATCCTAAATGGTGACTTGTGAATTGTATTGTTTCAAATTGCAATCTCAATTTGAAATGGAATGAATTCCTCTGCCTTAGAAGACACTGAAGTTGGTGTCAGTGTTCTGCTATCCCACAAGACAAATCAACAGCGTTTGCTTGCAGTGGTGACATCATTTGGTGGGATATATGTAACAAAGTGGAGGACTTTCACATATAAATCAACGCTTGGTATATTGAAGCCCTTTCAAAATGAGTTCACACATTGCTGATTAAGCCTCTCAGCGCAGGGTAAATTTCTCTGTATTATGCATAAATCTGGTGTCCGTGACGATGCCAGCACACCGGTAGTGATGTGTTATATATCAGCCAATGATTGGTTTGCCAGAGCAGAAGACATTAAAATTCAGTGGACAAATTACAGTCTGAAAAAGAAAGTGATTGATGGCAAGGAATTGGTCACATGCACACGTTTGTGTAACAAGTGTCGCTGCCAGAGGGAGGGGGAGGGGGGGGGACACAAAAATTCCACATTGTAGGTTTAACTTTCTTTTAGCTTCACAACTTTTTCTGCTCTCAAAGCAAAAGCAAAAAGCTAAAAAGGAGGATATCTTGCAAAAGTTACATGAACATGAAGTTCTGTTTCAGTTGAACTTTACTAAAAGACATCTAATTTGATAGGAAACAACTAATAAAACAGACTTTAAGACTGATGACTTAAAATGCACAGCACAAAGATAGTTCTGGATACATATAGAAGTTTCCCCGGACTGTGTAGACCTGCTAACCAGTTTTTAATTTTGTTTGTGCCGTGCATATTTTTGTTTATCTCGCCTCATTTTAATGCATCAAGTTGAAAACTGCAATTCTACATCAGACCCAACAAGTTTGTGCCAAGCCTGGATGGTGTAATTCACCTCACAGCTGAAGGCAAAGTTAATTCACTCAGTAGTGGCCTGAAAGATCGTGCTTAGCTGGTGCTGTGCTGAAATTTTAATGAGGTGATTAACCCCTGAGGGCAGGCGTCCGTCCGTATCAAACACGCTTGATATTTGCAGCGGCTTGCCAATGGTGTCAGTGTGGCCAGTGAAGTTTCAGCAGGGTCTGTCACCAGTCGTCTACCTGGGTGATGTGAAAAGTTTAATAAGCGGCTATTTCTAATTTAGGGAGAGATCACTATGAAGTACCAACTAAGTTTTATTTCTCATCCATTTTCATCTTTCCTACTCTCTGTTTCTGTCATTCCCTTTATTTAAAAAAAAAAAATCTGATTGCCATCTCTAGTTTCAGCTCAATAGTCAGTGTCGAGCCAGAATTTAGATGGTGCTTCAAAATGCTAATGTGTCTGGCTTGGTGTAAGTGAGAGATTATATCTGCACCAAAATGCCACTGAGTGAGAAGCCCAACCAACCAAAGCCAGTGGGACTACAGCATTTTGGCGTATCCTCAACAGCCTGTACTCCAAAAATGTAGCTAAACTCCAAAACAGACAAGTGGAAATACGCAAAAAAACCCACCTCATTTTATAATTAAAACTGGACAGATAGTAATGATGTGAAAACACTTAAAGAGTAACAGTGGTCAAGAATTGGTTGCTTTTTTTGACAGTAATATTTGTTAGTTGTTTTTTCCCCCTATCTTTAGCTGGTATGTTTACCATGTTTACCATCTTATTTTAACATGCTACCATGGTAATTTTTGTTTCCTGATACAGTACAACTACAGCTGATGGAAAGGTAGTTTTGTAAATGTATGAGTTAAAAACAAATGATTGAACAACTTAAAATTTTCATCTGATGCTAAATAAAAGATCAAGGACACAAAGTTACAACACATGATTATAGTGGACGCATCAATGTTTCACAGCAATCCATCAAATAGCTGCTTTAAAAATAAAAAAGTCAACCTGCAGGGGTTCCCTAGAATCCTTTCAAAATATCATCTGGACACTATTAATGACTGGAAAAACTTTTATGCCAATAAGTTGTTTTCCACTGCAGATAATAAGAAAAGGCCGTTTTAGGGAAGAACCAGGAAAAGTACGCATGTGGAAACTCTTTCTGGAGTGTTTATGGGGGGAAAAGTTGGACAAGAAAAAATGCTGATTTAGTACATTTAGAAAGGACGATAAGCTATAGGAGTGGAACGCGACCTGCTGGTGGCACTCAGGGTAAAATCTGGGATCACCGAAGTCAGTAGGATTCATCATCTGTGCATCACAAAAAAGTTGTACTAAATTTAATGGCAAGCCATGCAATAATTCTTCTGATATTCCAGTCGAGACCAAAGTGGTGGCCTTCTCATCTGACGAACCAGTCAACATTGCATCTCCAGAACCATGCCAGTAGGAAGGCTAAAAATGCTTGACAAATATAATTAGCCAAGCAGCAAAAACAGCAGTGTTTGGCCACTTGAATTTTCAGGCCCATGCAGGTCTCTGAAGAGGACAATTCTGTCCTAACTTCATCTTCACTTTGTAAGAAGAAAGCTGTCTTAGGTTCCAGAGGTTGTGGTGGCCACAGAAAAGAACTTAAGTAACATCAATACGAGTCCACTACTTCTACTAGATCAGGTCTTCAGGAATCTTGGGTCCCCAGATGGGTGAATAGGCTTAGTCTACTTGGATGAGTCTGTGCATGCAAATTTTCAGTGCATGAATCTGTGAAGATGAGTGGTCAAGCCCACACACAATATCCACATTAAAGAGCAAAGTCTGCATGATAGAGAACTGTGGTGAAATGGTTCCTATTCGCCCCATTTCAAATTGCCACCCAAAATGAAAAGAAATGCAGAAGTAAAACAAATAAAGTGAACATAAATATGGTGGAGAAAAACAAAAACTGACAATATTTGTCAATTTGCATGTTTGTTTGACTGCGCATAGCATATTCATCATGTTCATGACTTACACATATCTTTCATATTTGGTCTTCACTTCTGTCTGCAAACTGTAAAATGGCAAGCACAGATAAAACCTTAATGCTATCATGCTTACAAGGACACAGCTGGCATTGCTACTACGACAGCGCATATAAGTTTACAGGTTTAAGAGGGGTCTATTACTACTGACTGGGACACAACGGAAAATAGAAAAGTCTGACCTATTACTGCGTCTTGGGTGGGGCTCTTCACTGTGGATCCATTTTCACTGTCAGCTCTTCGGTTCATCATCTGCATCTTTGTATTTTTTTGGAGAAGGACAAAGAAGAAGTTACTAACTTACTGACACATTTGGACATTATACATCTGTAGCGTCGTTGTCTGGTTCTTGCTTTACCACACAGTAGGTACTAATTCCTTCACAATGAGAATGAAAATGTAACAAATGCATGAATGTTTTGCCTCTAAGCTTATTTTCCTCCTATATTCTCTCTATTGACATCATGCTCTTAACAGGCATTCTTGTGAATGCTGCATGGCACTGGGACATACTTGACATGTGCTGGAAATTTGAGAGGTAGGACGATGAGTGCCAGGTCTTTGCGGTACAATAAGTCCTCTATAGAGACATTTATACTGATCAGCTATAACATTAAAACAACAAGCAAATGAACATGATTGTTTATTTCATGTTAATTTTCATATCTTCTGCTGTGAAATCTTGGGTCCTGGCATTCATATGAAGATTATTTTGACATGTACCACCCACCTAGATATTGTTGCAGACCTAAATACATCCAGGGCAAAGCCATTACCTAGTGACAGTGACATTTCCCAGCAGGACAATGTGCCCTGTCACATGAAAAAAAACTGCTGAAGAATAGCGTGAGGAACATGAGAAATAGCCTAATTTGTTGGAATAGCCTGACACCAGCCAGATTTCAATCCAAGTGATCACTCGTGAGATGCATAGGAACAAGCTATGGAGGCCTCAACCAGCAACCCACTAAACCCAAAGGATCTACTGCCAATATCCCAGTGCCAGCCACACCAGGACAACCTCAGACACCCTGCATCCAGGCCCAGACAGATCATAACTGTTGTGTTGGCACAAGGAGGACAATATTTGGAAAGTAGTTTTAATGTTGTAGCTGTGTATGTACACTATTTCAAAGGGTTTGAAGTCTAAACAATAATTAAATAAACTACAGTCTACATGCAGTTTACCTGACTGTTAAAAAGTACACTTTCACTAGATTCTGGCTAGTTTTAAAGACTTGATGTATTCACTGTATACTTTGGACTTAAATAGTAAGAATATGGACACAAATAAATTTAAAGTCTTTAAATAATCGTTATTAATGAAAGACAAAATGATGAAACTGTGTGTAAGAGAGTTTGATGCACAGTTGGTAGAATTAGCTGAAAGTACATTTCACTTTTTATAGCTCTTCATAAACACTATGTTATGCAGCGTCATCCAGGAAGACTCTGCAACAGCCAGTCACACAATGCAAACACACATTCCTGGTGGATTTACTTCACAACATTAATGCTGTATCATTACTGTGCTGTAAAATCAAAAACAATTGACAGCTGTTTTCTGTCGTTCCATTTTTTATTTATTTTTTGTTTGTTTACATTTAATAGGTGTTTTCCTGGTGTAGCTGTAGGTGTAGTAAAGATTAGAAGGAAAGCTGACCTCACATAAATAAAATACCTGCCTGTTTGTATTGGTTAATGATGTATTTACCTTTGGGTCCCCGATGATGTCAGTATGTCCTTGTATCTCACTCAGGGACATTCCTGGGCAGGGCATTGAAATGCATGCCCGCACCGCATCATGAGACTCTCTTCTCCCCACAGAGCTGAAAGAAAACAGTTTGTCAAGAAGCACTACATACCGAGATCCTCTGATACTGACTCAAAATGCCCAAGGTGGTTCGACTGATAAATTACCCTCCTATCTATTGAAACCTGGCTGTAATTCTCTGTACGAAATGTGTCTGAACAGGTCTCAGGGCTCAATAGACTGATAAATGTGTCTAAGACAATTTACTAAAAAATTAACCATGTCATCTAAGACTGGAAAACTCGATAAATCCACTGCGTCAAGCTGGAGCAGCGAGTGGCAGTAAAGACCTCAAAACTACAGTTATTGTGTTAAATGCAACAGAGTTAAAAGATGGCATTCATGACTGATTTACTGAATTTCTTACCTGTCTTTTCCATCACTTTTTCTTCTGTCTCTCTTTTTGTCAGACTTGGTCTGCTTTCCACTCAGCAGTGATGTAATCTTTTGCTCCCTCTTGTCTTCCTTTACTTTTGGTGGATCAGTCTTCTTGCTGCTTGGGGCAGGAAGCTTACTCTTCCGAAAACCAAACCAATTTGCTAAACTTGAGCCAGATTTTTGCTTCACTTCAATGCTTCTCTCCTGTTCCTGAGACTTATGCAAGTTTTCCTCTATGCCAAGCATCACTTTCTCTTCAATTGTAGTTATAGTACTTTGTCTCTCAGGCTCTTCAGAAACTGGTTCCCCGAAGGCGCTTGAAAACTGCTGCTCAATCTGAAGACGTCTAGCCTGCTCTCTCTGGTGTTTAAGACTTTGAAGTCTTTCACTGGAGGATCCCAAATGGGAGGGAACTGTCAGTCCCTCTTCAATCAAGAAGTTGTTCAAAAGGGATCGATTCATTGGACAGTGGTAGCTATTGGAGCAGCTCATACTTCCTGGAAGGACATCACCGAGAGAGTTCAAGGAGCTCCCTGAGTGTGTTTTGATCTGAGTGCGGACCTTTCCAGATCTGTTGAAGCTGGGTCTGTCCATGTAGCGTGCACCAAAGCTCTGACTACGAGCTTTGGCCCCATTCATGCCCAGGACTGGTTTAAGAGGAGGTCTGGTAGACACAGACACAGACCGTTTAAACAACCAACCTTCCTCATCAAATCCCCAGTCTAACATTACGCCGCTGTCTGATGCAACAGGTTGAACAGAGGGCTCAGAATCCAGTGAGTTACATCGAGTCTCAATCTTTCTGCGACCACAGTCATGTATCATCTGTGGATCACATGTAAAAGTCTGAAAGGTTTGGACACTTTTTGCAGTGTCATCTTTGTTTTGTCTTCCAAAAATGAGGAATGTATTTGTTTCTTGTCCAGAGATTGCCTCATGAGATTTAGCATTCACAGGAAGACTTCTTTTTACAGCTCTTGACGTGGAAGACTGGGGATTATTGGCAATCCCATGGTAGTAAACATTAGAATATGCTGGAGGCAAAACTTCTGAAAGTTTTGGCTCACTAATGCTCTGTTGGGATCTTTGCAAGATGCTCTGATTTGGCAACATAGAAGGAGCACCATTTTCATTATAGCATATGGCAACTGGTCTGTCTGCAGATAATTGAACTGACTCTGAAGCTTGTGATTCTTGAACTGGGACAGGCGGTATTTTAGATGAGTGGGTATGGTAGATTTTGGCTGGAACATCTTTCAGTGATTTGCCTTCAGTGCCCATTTGAGAGGTTGTATGTTGATTGTCTTTTGTTGTGTTGGATTGTTGAGGCTGTAAAACAGAAGAACGCTGATTTGATTGCGTCTTGGTGGAGCTTGATGTTGTCTTTCCAGTAGTAGAGCTTTGAGCCTGACCTGCTGATTTTTGATCTTTTGGTAAACTGTCACAACCAGATCTAAGGAGGAGAGAAGCACTCCGACCTGGGGGTAGTGGTGGGGATGGAGATCTGTGCTCTGAATGGGAAACATCACAGTGCTGGTCTTGGCGCCGTTGTTTTCGTGGAGAACAGGGTAAGTTGTCATAGATGCTCTCTTCAACTGAGTCACTGGCTGACTGAATTTTAGTGACAGGCAAAGATGATTTCGTTGGACTCTTTAAGCATTCATTGATCCCTGTTGACTTAAATGTCTTTGAATGTTTTACAGGGGAAGCAAGGGGAGAGCGCTGTGGCACACTCTCAAGAGACTTGGAACTTGTTGGTACTTCAGTATCTGCATCTGCTTCAGCCTTGCTTGAACCATGCAGTTTATTGGGATTTGTCCTTTTACTTGGAACACTGTGGCCTGTAGGATTGGGGTTTGACTGCCCCTTTGACCTGTGACCTTTAATAAGCTTTTGGTGTAGAGGAGAATGAGTATGCTTAGGTTGTTCTGGTCCTCCATCTGCGCTCTTGCTCCGTAGGATGAAAGCTTTCCTCGCTGAGTCACAAAGTTGAGACTTTGGCTTCCTCTGTCGGGAATCTGAAATGGCATAATCCTGACTTTCACCACCAGCTTGAATCGCCTGGTCTCTGCAATGAGGAACCTCCATTGAGGAGCTGCGCTGTCTGGCTTCATTCACACAACTGAGAGCTCTTGTTGCACTATGCTGAAGAGATGAGCTCACATCGCCCGTCCCTGCTTCCATTTGCTTAATGGGAAGTCTGCCTTGTTGTCTTTTGACATGATCAAGTCTGGACTTGCGGTCAGTAGACCTTTCTTGGTTATTGTTTCTGTCACTGAACTTTATGCCTTTGTGTTTTTCTAATGAGTCTTTGTTTATTTCCTCTAGCTGTGTAAGGCTATCAGTTGGGCTTACACCAGGTTTTACTGTGGGGCCCTCCAAAAACAAGAAGTTGTCTGTAACAGGTGAGGGGAAAAGACCAGCATTCCCTGAAAGCTTCACAGGGTCTTCTTGAAAAATTTTGTCAACATCTCCAGAGACATCGAGTTTGTCCATGAACAGGAGTTCTTTTGTTGGCTTATCACTGGATTCCCTGTTTGGTAATTTAGGTGATTCATCGTCTGCATCATCAGAATCTAGGGTTGCAATCCCTGCTTCAGCCTTGAAAGGTTTACTTGCTGGAGCTACCTGCTTGGCTGTAGATCCTTGTTGGCCACACTTGACACCAAGAGAATATAGAGAATATATGCCCTCATTTGAGGTCATACAATCTTTGCAGTGGGGTACAGATGCAAGAGAGGACGCCTCTTTGGAGTTGCACATTTGAAGACGCTTTAGGCCTTTCAAGATGTGGCCTTCCTTCCATCCCAGTTCTGTTTGATCAGAGGGTGCTGAATGATTGCTGGATACTGAACCTGTACTCATCCTTTTGTCCCGGCTTGTGGCACACTGCATTACAAGACATATTTACAATTAATGAAAGTGCATGTATACTTTGCATTGGCAAGAAAAGAAAGCAGATGAAACCTACCTGCTTGGAGAATCCCCGTCCCTCTGCCCAGGTGTGGGAGCCACTAGAGTATTCACTACAAGCACTGGATAGTGACAGCTCACTGCCACTACCGCTACCACTACTGCGTGGACAAGTGAGGCTCAGTAAGCTGGGCCATCTTCCTGCAGGAATACCGGCTTTTCCATTTCTTTGAACCTCCTGGAAAAGAACAAATGAAACCATCAATCAACAGGAATTAAGTAAACACTATAAAGAGATGGATACTTTGGTAAAGCCACAGACTATACTGTAACTGTCCAGGGGACAGTAATTTAATTGTGGTCTCAATTTATTGTTTGTTATTGTTTTTTATAAATAATACGTAAAATTATTAAAATTGATTTGAAGGTAAAATAAATAAGGTTCATATGTTCAATGTTAAAAATGCGACACTATTTTTTTAAATGTTTATTTGATAGACATAAATAAGTCACATGACCACGGTTTAGGACAGGGTTCAACGTGAAGGCTTGTGGGGAATGCAACATGGCTGCAGAGTAATACGCCATTACAATGTGCTACAGAGAAGAAGACAAACTAACAAGCGAACTATTCCGATGGTCTGAGAGGCGCACACGGTAACTGTGACTTATTTATTTCATGTTATTCATATTTGTTTCATATTATTTGTAAAAGTCCTTTGTGTAAACAGTTTTTATAAGCAAGTGTATGTGATGAGAGATACTTTTCATTTAAGTTTGTGTAATTTAAAGGTTTCTGTGTCTTTCATTTTGTAGTTTTCACGGTGTCTGCTGACTGGAGAGAGATAATAAAACGTTAAAAGACATCTGTATGATTCGTGGCCTTCATAACATCAGACCTGAGCAGTTATATATACAATAACTGAGAAAATGTGGCACTAAATGACGAAACCCATCATTAGTCTGTCACTGACAGCACTGACATGAGGAGACATTTACATATTTTACAATTAATTTATCTTAGAGTGACAAATATTGTAATTATCATTCACATTGACACCATTGAACTCAATGTTCCCAACATTGACATTCCTCAATGTTCCTGACATTATGTTCCATGGATTCTCTCTGCAGTCTGAATTATATACACAGCTTATGAGAATGCCCCATGGCTCTCCATTTGTCTCTGTCACAGATCTCAGAGAATCGATATGCTGGATACATGGCTGTCTCTTTCCATCCAAAGGCTAATTGAGGAGTGGAATGACATTTTCCACTCCACCAGTTAGATGGCTCCTGTTTTAAAACACAGCATGTTTTCATCTTTCCCAGGTCTTACAGGTACACCATGAGCTGGGGGAGCTGGCAAGTGAGGCATTTGAAAACAATGCCTCTGTTCTGACATGAAGGGAGGCTATTAACTGAGCTGGGAGCCTCTCAGTGTGTCTGCTGTTCATTTATATTTCAAATGGAACTGCACAATGAATAATAAGGGTTAGGCGATGATGCGCTTGTGCTGGTCAGAAACTATAAAATGAACCAAAATCAACATTCTCATCATGTTTCTCTGACTCAAATCATTCTTTATGACATTGTTAACTGTCCGGAGTCCTTTAGTTAGATTTTCTACTGCCCACACGATGAATGTTGTGACAGTGACAAAAGATATTATAGGCATTGTTACCCCCTAGATTCAACATTTTCCCTAAAATACTCTGAACTAATGCAAAACACTTGTATTAAGATTATGTGATATAGATAGGTTGCTTTGAAAGGAAATTCTGAAAAGCCTTGACAGAACATTCACTGAAAATTTAATCACATAGATTTATTTTGGAGAAACTCCCAGCTCTATATCTGAAGCTGTAGCTTCTTGAATGATTGGTTTACTGATAGAGAGTAAAGCGTTTTTTATCTTTAAAGATACTGTAACATCCTTTGAGTTTTTCATACAACTATTTTTTCCAAGTTTTCTGCTGTAAATAGGATGCAGTTCTGAAAGGATCATTTGATGCAAACATTGAACCATATGACTTAGTAATGATGCAGATGACTGACTGGAATGTGGAGGAGCAACTGTTACAACCAAACCAAGTCAAAATGAGCATCCAGACTTTAGGATTAGCCAAGCACAGGTTGGTGAAAGCCTACAAACTAGCTTGACATTTCTATACTTGAAATATCTGAATAACCGATTTGACCTTAACATTGTTAGAAACCTGAACATCCATCCATCCATCCATCATCTATACATCACTTAATCCTCATTAGGGTCGCAGTAGGGCTGGAGTCTATCCCAGCTGACTTAGGGTGAAGGCAGAGGACACCATGGACAGATCGCAAGTCTATCACAGGGCTACACATTGAGACAAACAATGGCATTCACATTCACACCTACGGACAATCAAGAATCATCAATTAATGTCAGCATATGTTTCGACTGTGGGAGGAAGCCGGAGTACCCGGAGAAAACCCACGCATGCACAGGGAGAACATGCAAACTCCATGCAGAAAGATCCCAGGAAGGCTGGGACCCAAACCCTGGGATCTTCTAGCTGCAAGGCGACAATGCTAACCACCAACCCACTGTGCAGCCCCCACATACATTCATTTGTTTTACATTGTGTTATTTCACTAATAATGATAAAAACTGTTATGAATGCCGTCTCTGGGTCCACATCTTCTCAACAAAATAGAAGTGCAGGATAGATAACCAACGTCTACGAACTGTAGGTCTTATTGTTTGTATGCAAACCCAAACACTTACAATGTTAAAGTGCTGAAGCTTGTTTATAAATTTCTAGATAATCTCATGCCAATAGCCTAACCATAACCCACCAAAATATAGCTCTGAGCTCCTTGAATGCATTTCTCTGTGCTTAAAAGTTGCAAATAATGCTGCTTTTTCTGGATTTCACATGAAGCGTATTCCTTACAAAACAGAGAACATAGTCCTTTATTTGGATTATTACACAGTACAGTATCAAGTTGTACAACTGGGTCACATTTGATGATGAATTTTAATAATTTTAATTAAGTGAGAGACCATAAAATAGACCTAAATCTGTCCTTCAGATGGTTTCTTTATTGCTGAAGATCACTGCTGAATATTTTCATTTCAGGGTTCACAGGTCCACATCTTTGTGGAAGACAAGAAGAAAGCCAAATCTGTTACTAGGCCTGCTGGCACTGTACTCACTGGAATTCCACAGATGCTGTTTACATCGGTGCCATTTCCAATCAGAGAGACCCAAAGGTGTCAAGTGTTGTGACCCCATTTAAAACAGCATTGATCGTTTGCAAGGTTGTCATGGCCAGCTTCCTCTCAAAGTCATTAGTGTCATCTGTTAGCAATAATTAATGTGAATAGGAAATAATTGCATAGGGGAGCTGGGGACTGAAGTGATTTGGTCCTTTCATTGATATTCACCTATTATTTGATTATCCGTAGCTAGCCTTTCTTTTGAGAGCACTGTGGGAGAAGGCCACATTTGACCATGCTTCCATGGATTAATCTTGGAAGTAATTACAGTCAGCATGTCGAGTGGTATCTCAGATTTGACACAAGTGATACAGTTTAACCAAACTCTCAATCAGAGCAGCACTGTGTTTAAAGTCAAGGGCACATTCGAGGAGCGTGGAGATGTTTTATTTTTTCCACTTCATGCATTTGAATCATTTACACACTTTGTAAAAATGGTTATCTTAAAATAAAATTCAGACACTGCTATTTTTATTGGGTGAAAGAAGATTATGACTTTATGACTGCAACCAAAAATGTGTCCAAATACTTGTAATGCAAAAAGTTTGCAAAAGGCTGATAAGATAGAATAGCTTTAATTGTCGTTGTACACAAAAATTTGTAAAAAGAAATTGGTGAAAAAGATGGAAGATAAATACTGTGTGAAGGTTGGCAAAATTGTCAGTTCCCAGGATATTTATACATATATATATCTATATCCAATTACATTTGCATTCTTCAACTTACTTTCCTACAGAAAAGAATGAGTCACACATAAACATGTAGCTGTGATATATTTTAAAAGACAAAATCAATATTGACACGTCTTTATGGTTTTTCTGTTGCTACCATTTAGTCATTCAGATGATCAGAGGGCCCTTATTTACAAAAGATTGAAGAGATCTGTGCAAAGCTTATTCTACTTAAAAGACCATCTATCTGAAGGTTAAATGAATGGATAAATAAATGTACAATATATCTATAAATACAAGAGCTAAATCGACTTGGTTTTGCGCAACTACTGAACCAGTTTCCCGCCTGGTTGTGAAAGATCTGTGTAGAGAACTTCATGCTGAGATCACTGGTATGAAGCAGATTTTTTTTTCATCTCCTAATCCTTCTTACAATTACTAGTTGAAGTGATAGCAGTGCATTTAGTCTTTCAGCTGAACCAAAAACCCACTAGCGGGTTTAAAAGCCATAATTACACTATTTATCACAGCATAGTCATCAGATCTTCAACTTTCAGACAGCCCATGAACGTGTCGTGTAATGTACAGTGTTGTCAGGACAAATGATTCAAAGTAAGCTTCAAATAAATTCATCTTACAAGAATAATTTAAAAATTCACCAAGAAACAAAGCAATTGCCTCAACCTGATCCAGTAATAATTTAAAAAAAAAAAAAATCTGTGGTTCTCAGCACAGTGGAAAAGCCATGTTTAACTCTGCTGCTCGTCTGTCATGTGACAAAAACTCTTTTTAGGTGAACAGCAGACATGGATTTACACAGAGCAGGCAGGAGATGACAAGAAAGACAGACGAAAATTACACATTCATCAAACAAAATAAATGCAGAATGGCTCAAAAACAGTATAAAGAAGAGCAAGTTGTCAGCAAGTGGTTGGATTATCAGCATGGTGGAAAAATCTTTCTAGAGTTGATGTGCAGTGCAGTGCAAATCAACATTCCCACCAAACCCCCTGTCAGAAATTGTCATTTTAGCTGTGTCCTACTGCATAAAGGACATTTCTGAGTTGTGAAACCACTTGAGTTTCAGCAGGTTAAATGAGAGAACATGTGTTTAATAGAAAGCCTGTGCAACAAACTGAAGGTGTGAAATATTAAAAACATGTACAATACTGTTGAAAAGTCTGCGGTCACTTAGAAATGTCCTAATTTTTGAAAGAAAAGCATTTCTTTTTCCAATGAAGAGAACACTAAATGAATCAGAGCACAATAACCTATGAAAAATGACAACTCCAAAATTTTCCCTTTGTTTTAGTGCAAAAAATACGATATTCTGAAAATGTTCACATTTATATAATTGATTTTTTTTTTACAAAACACTATGAAGAATCTGAAATTTCTTAATAAAATTGAGTTCAATTTCAAAAATATTATGCGTCAGTTTATCATTTACACATAACAATTTGCAGATCACAGTGTATCTACAAAAGCACAAAACATTTGGTCACCTGGACCTGAACAATGTAATATTTTACTTTATGGTCAAAAAGACAAAAGTCAGACAAAAAACAAAAACAAGACAAAACATTAAAAAAAACAAAAAAACGACAAAAGCAAAAAAACCAAAATGGACAAACAACGCAAGCGAGACAAAAAAGAAACACAGAATGACACAGACAAAAAACAAAAAGACTAAATTTTACAAAAAGGAGACAAAATGACAAAAGAACAATGAATGATCTAGTATTTTACTTTATGATCAAAACAACTTGTCATGGCCTAAAAATTATTTTTCATGGTTTTTGCAAATTTAGAATTTGCAGTTTCACTGCACGGCTTAATCTTTGAGACAAGCATATGCTACTGGCAGGATCACCCAGGTAGCCCAGACGGCTCCATCATGTCCACTGTGGGATGCTGCTGCTGACCTTCCTCCAGCCCACTGCTTCAAGCTGCCCACTTCCACCAGTCTACTCTGCATCACCCTCACTATACATGATATGCTCTTCTACATATTTTTGAGTTTCCTACAAGCTATGCATGGAGTGTATTTACTGCCAGAGCCGTACATCATAACAGTAAACTATGAATCTGTTTCAATGTTAGCTTCTACTTTGTATGCATCATTTGTCTTATCATGCATGTATCAAATTGTGCGTTTTATGTTTCCTGTTCCCCTCCCCTTCTCTACCTCTACTTCTCTAACTTTCTACCTCTACTTCTCTTCCTCTTCTGTCCCTCTCGCCCTGCCCGGCCAGCAGGCAGATGGGTCCCCCCACATAAAGAGCCGGGTTCTGCTCAAGGTCTTTTTCCCTGTTAAAAGGGTGTTTTTCTTGCCACTGTCGCCTTAGGGCTTGCTCTGGGGGTCAGGCATATGGGTTCTGTAAAGCGTCTTGAGACAATTTGACTGTAATTGGTGCTATATAAATAAAATTGAATTGAATTAATTTTTTACATTGTTAATGTGACAAATGACTATTGTAGTTGAAATGGCTGCTTTTTAATGGAATATCTTCATAGGGGTACATAGGAACATTTCCAGCAACCATCACTCCTGTGTTCTAATGCTACATTGTGTTAACTAATGGTGTCGAAAGGCTAATTGATGATTAGAAAACCCTTGTGCAAGTATGTTAGCACATGAATAAAAGTGTGAATTTTCATGGAAAACATGAAATTGTTAGCCTAGCCGCGCTAGACCCATGCTCTGAAGACGCAAGGGTCTAGGCACGCTTGACAGGGAGGGAGGCGGGCTAAAAGGTTGTCTATCAAATCACTCTGCAGCAATTGGGTAGGTATACAACCAATCAGCACAACGAATAGGCTCCTCGAGCTCTGGAAATCAGAGGATGCGGTAGTTCGGTGAAGCCTTATTTATACAGTCAATGGGTGAAGCTCAAGTATATTACAGACACGTTAACAGAAAGATTATTCAGAGTCGGTGCTAATGGAGCTCAACCACTGTTGTCGTTTTTGTTGTCGACCCTGGCAGAGAATTAAATTCGTTGCCGTGGGTTGTCTAGCGCGGCTAGGCTAGTTGTTTCCGGTTGTTTCTGTCAGAATCATCGCGCCTCTGTCGTCACTTAGTTACGCCCACCTTCTGACTCTACACTTCATGGTGATTCGTCCGGCCAGTTTTAGGAGCATCCAACCTCGAGCCTTATGGAGGGTAACTAGACCCACCCTGTCAGAGAATTAAATTCGTTGCCGTGGGGTGTCTAGCGTGGCTAGGCTATGAAATTGTCTGATTGACCCCGAACTTCTGAACAGTAGTGTACATTCAACAAGTACAAAAGATGTTATCAAGCTGCATTATGGGAAATGCACTAGCCAAGGATGTTGGAGCTTGACTCATAATAAAGACTAAAACACTCAATATCACACAATATTAAAAATCACAACTACAAAGTGCAATACAAAACAGTGCTGGGGAGTGGAGTCGCTGTAAATAGCATTCGATCGCAAAGTTCTTTTAATGATCAAGCAGAGCGAAAGCATCCTCACAGGTTACATCTTCCCCTGTATTTCGGAGGCAACAAACACAGCAGAACTTTCAGTGTGGTCTGAATGTCGTCTCTGTGGAGCAGCTGCTAGCATTGATCACTGCACCTTGCAGGCAGCTTGCCCAACATTGATAGTAATACTCTCTAAAGGATTACAAACAGCTACAAAAGGAGGGAATGTATCCACTAATTGTCACTGTGTAAAATCAGGACACGTAGACTTGTGTGGCAGGCCCTTGTGTGACTTGTGTGTAAATAAATCATAACCCCGTATCCATCCAGTCTTCTCAGGCAGAATAATATAGAGCACTCCATGTCAGCTGGTGGTTCTACAGCTTATGTGAGATTCTCCACAGAGCATATGGTATTACACTGATACTTTTATCCCAGGCACCTCACAGAACCATGATGTCATGCATTTTTGTGATAGATTTAGTAAAGGACATATAACCACTAGCTTTGCACCACTTGCAGTTCTAGTGATTTCTGCACAGATGATTTGATGATCAGCGATTATCATGTTACAAATAAACAAACAGTGACATATTTGCATTGCAGCATGCAGTATAGGACCTCAGCATGTGACAATGTCCAATCCAGCCTTCACAATCATTAGACAAGTAAAAGAAACAGGAGTTTATGTGATGTATTGTTGTAAATCTTTACAAAAAGCCATAAACTGATCGTTTAATTTCAAGAAAAGTTCCAGTCCTTTCTTAAAACAGCTGGGTCCTAGAATTTTGGGCAAATGCTCCTCAGAAAAGATGAAATATTACATTTGGTGGGAACCATTTTCAGGAGCGGATTAATACACAGCAGATACTCCATCAAGTTTTGATAATGTTCTTTGCAAGAAACATCAGGTCGTTCACTTTAACAGTGGAGCTCACTGATGTTGATTGTATCGTTTTGGACTATGGAATATATCATTCTTTGGATGCACATATAGTACAGTACAGAAGGATTAACTTCGTGACAATTCTATAAAAATATAGAACATAACCAGCCCTATTCTTTCATTTTTATGGCTCATATCTATTTAAAACCTGAAAAAAAGTGAAATCTTGGCATGTTTTCAGTACTGAAATGGTAATTTGCTGTTAAGCGATTTTCAGTCTCACTGCCGCTGAACCAATCTGCTGATCGACAGACCATTCAGACACAAGGACAACGCACTTAAGCTTCAATGGACTTTTAAGTTCACTTTAAATTTCCCCAATCTCATCAAAATTCATCCATGCATCCCCCTGAGCCACCCAAAGCAAGGTTACACTTATTCACCTGCTCCTCAGACCAGCTTTCCCCACTGTTTGAAAAAGTTCCCATCTTCAGTGCTCTCAGCTCATTCACAATCACACGCACCAACTACTGTCTTATCCAGCTCCTTGTCTTCAGGCTCCTGGTCATTAATACTTCTCGCTCATCGACACCTTGCTGTCTTTTCTTTTTTTAATTTTTTTATGTCACCTTCACCTCCTTTCTGCTGCTCGGTGTTTTGCCTGCTGGGCTGAGCGCTGGGCTCGACATGCACTGCTGGTTACTTTGGTGTCAGCACACACCAAAGGCAAGAGGAGAGAAGCAGGAGTGAAAAGTTGGAAAACAAGCAGACTGAAGAGCTTGTAGCTGTGCCTGGTAAATGCTGCTGCTCTAGTTATTAGTAATATCTATCTAATGACTATTGAATACAAATGCAGCAAAAGAAAGACAATTAAGCATTGAAATGACTGAGAATTTAGGGCTCTGGTTTCCATCAACTTTCTGTCATTGGTAGACTTTGTTTGGAAAAGAAAGTCTGTGCGTGTAAACCTTATGTAAAAGAGGCCCCTCAGGAAAGCTGCTGTTCGTGCTGTAGATTGCACCTGTCTAGTAAATCTCCCTGCGAGGCAAAAGCAAATGCATTTTCTGACACTTCAAAATAAGTAAATAAACTGGACTTTGTTATATGACTTCACACACCAGCAAAATCAAATGCAGCTTAAAGCGCTTCAAAGGGGCATATAAATGTGACTTCATTATATATTTGTCTTTATCTTTCACCGCAGCCCTCCCAGGATATTTATCCGAGGAAAGAGACACCTGCCACTGTTTAAACACCCTCGCAGTGTCAAGTCTCCCGAGTGTTGCTCGGCTGCTGAATTGCAATAACATTGTGACAGACGACCCTGTCAGAGAGCCACGAGACTTTAAACAGCCAGGACTCCCTGGCACAGAGACAAAGGGACACGATGCTGTCGATGTAAACAGTCCAACTATTTAATAAAAGACCCACAAGAGTCACAGCCTAATCCTTGAAGGAAAGTAATACAATGCCAGAGGTTGTCCCGATATGATGCTGGTCCCTGCAGCCTACATCCCATAATGGGCTGCTGCATGTGTTGAGCATATCAAGTCTACCACTTGCTGAGCAGCTTCTAACCAGCACATATGCAGGTTCTACTGATAATTTTGACATTATGACAGAATGTGCTCTTGATCTCAGATAGAAGTAAATAAAAATGCATTTTAGGTCGTCATTGATTTAAGTGGTTGAACTGACAGCTGGCAGTAGAGATGGGATTCTGGCTCTTTGAAGGGAGTCGGATGTTGGGGAGCCGTTCCTTTCAAAGAGCCGTTCAAAAGGCTGGCTCGTTGTTTTGCATTTATTTTTTTGGAAGTCAACCAGTGGTTACTCGTTTTCATCAAGACAACAGTCACTGGTAGCAGTTACGATAAGATACGATAAGGATCAGAATAATTCAGACTTACACATCCCACCAATCTATACTCTGAGTTTTATTTATGTTTATATACATCTAATGTATTCATTTTTATATGTTTTTCTTTATTGGTAAAATGTTCTTGTGTGATTTACATTATTTCTGTTATGTCGTCCCCAGAAAAGTGCATCCAAATGCTGCTACATTTCCTTTGACTCTGGCTCATTGAATGTTTTTCTTTCTGTCGCTAATACACCCTGTGCCAAATTATTAGGCAAGTAGGTTTTTGGACAAAACATAGTCTTAGAAATAAGTCTGGGCCTTCCCACTTTTAAATAGTCTTCTCCTACGATAACTTTGTATTTGTCAGACATTTCAAATTATATTACATTTAAAGCAAGAAAATCTCTACATATGTCAGAAGTGCATGTGCTAAATTATTAGGCAAGTTTTAGCTTTCATCAAAATGGGACAAAAAAAAAAAGGACTTAACGGCTACAGAAAAGAGCCAAATAGTTCAGTTGCTGTCAGAAAAACTTACTCCCAATAAAATTGCCAAGAAATTGGAAGAGATACTAGGACCATCAAAAAGTATATCAAAACAGTCAAGATGGCAGAAAAAAGCGAGTTGAAAAGAAAAAAAAGAATGTTATCATCAAAGGATCTGAGAAGAAATAAGCGAGAAGCAGCCAGACGACCGCTGGCATCAAGTTCTACCATCTTTAAAAGCTGTGACTTACCTGCAGTTCCTACAAGTACCAGATGCTGCATCCTAAGAGAGTACGGAACAGTCAAGAAATCACCCAAACAGCCTCCACTCAACAAAAATCACAAAGAAAAATGGTTGGAATGGGCAAAACAACATCTAAAGACAAACTTCACGCATGTTTTATGGACAGACGAGATGAGTCACCTTGGACGGCCCAGATGGCTGGGCAAGAGGATGGGTGGCCAATGGACAGGAAACCCCACGACGTTTACAGCGGCAGCAAGGTGGCGGTGGTGTCATGGTTTGGGCAGGACAAGATGAAGTTGTGGGTCCCTTTCGAGTTCAAGAGGGGGTAAAAATCAACTCTGAGACATACCACGAGCTACTAAGCAACACCCTGTTCAAACAATGGTTCAACAAGAAGCCTGCTTCTTTCGAAAAGGCTGTCATTCTGATGCAGGACAACGCACCACCCCAGAAGTTTGTCTTTAGATGTTGTTTTGCTCATTCCAACCATTTTTCTTTGTGGTTTTTGTCGAGTGGAGGCTGTTTGGGTGATTTCTTGACTGTTCCGTACTCTCTTAGGATGCGGCATCTGGTACTTATAGGAACTTCAGGTAAGTCACGGCTTTTAAAGATGGTAGAACTTGATGCCAGCGGTTGTCTGGCTGCTTCTCGCTTAATTCTTCTCAGATCCTTTGATGATAACATTCTTTTTTTCTTTTCAACTCGCTTTTTTCTGCCATCTTGACTGTTTTTGATATACTTTTTGATGGTCCTAGTATCTCTTCCCAATTTCTTGGCAATTTTATTGGGAGTAAGTTTTTCTGACAGCAACTGAACTATTTGGCTCTTTTCTGTAGCCGTTAAGTCCTTTTTTTTTTGTCCCATTTTGATGAAAGCTAAAACTTGCCTAATAATTTGGCACATGCACTTTTGACATATGTGGTGATTTTCTTGCTTTAAATGTAATATAATTTGAAATTATGTCTGACAAATACAAAGTTAGCGTAGGAGAAGACTATTTAAAAGTGGGAAGGCCCAGACTTATTTCTAAGACTATGTTTTGCCCAAAAAACCTACTTGCCTAATAATTTGGCACAGGGTGTATGTCCTCCTCCCTGATAAAGCAGTAAATGTGGCTCTGCTGTGCTCACACTCCTCTAACTTAGCTGAATGGCACCCACGTGAATGGAGTGTGCTGTTGACAACTCGGAGACGTCATTAGTCATTCACATGGAGGCAGCGTGGACAACTCAGACTCAGGTGATACGTGAAGAAAGCATGGGCAATGTGCACATACGAATGACTCGCAACTGTGAACCAGTTCTCATCGTTCACTTAAAAGAGCCATTCAAATGACTGACTTGCTCGCAAATGTCACATCTCTAGTTTGCTCATCCGCTTTGAAAGTAATGTTAGCGTATTGCTACAACTGTAAGCAGTAAGCTGGTTGCTTGTTCACTTTTTGCAGTTTATAGTAGAGCAGATCAATACATTTCAATTATAGTTGCTAAGCTACGCTTGGGCAGTTGATGTTCAGTGTTGTGATAGTGTTTAGTGAGTGGTGTCTGAGTTTGAAATCACACTGGATTCTACTTTTTAAATATTTGTTTTTGCTGTTTTTATGTCTTTATTTTAGAGGGAAAGCAGAGGAGAGAGAGAGGGGATGACATGCTGTAATTGACCTTGGACTGGAGTTGAACTCACGTTACTGGGGTAAGTTCAACAGGTTCACCTAGTTCAATGCAAGCAAGCTGCTTGACAACAACACTGAATGACATCCATTGAAAAGAGTAGGTTTTAAAGCAAAAAAGGGAAGTATCTTTTTTTGTGCTCTCTTGCCTCTAATTGGCCTGCACAGTCTATCAGCAAGAGACTAGAAAGAAAAGAAAGAGTTGTTTTGTTCACTCTTTTGTTATCTCTTGTGTGTTGTGAGCAGCTCAGCTGTAACCTCGCTCCAAGTCAGTCAACCTGACAGGGAACAGGTGCACTGTCATAGTGATCAAGGAACCTAACAAGCATAACTCGCAGTCAAAAACAAATTTTCCATTTCAGTAATTCGTACATAATTACCTCTGCATTATCTGGCAAATTGATACACAACTAGAGTGTCATGTCTCCAATATCACACCCCTCTACCCCATCACATTTCGTTGTCCCCATCAGTAATGGGGACAATAAAATGACCTGTGTTCCATCTGTTTTTTTTTTTTTTCAAATGCTCTCTGCAGTTGGAACAGTGGAGAGCCTAATGGATTTTGGCATCTCTGCTCCCACTTTGTGGAAGTGCAAAGGCCGTGATTTCTTGTTGCAGTAATCAAGCTGCTCATCTGGTCTCTGAGGCAAAGTTGAGCTCATCAGCAGAAGAGGTGACCATCCAGAGACTTTACACACACAATAGCTTTAAATCATATGAGTGCGACACCACCAATGACACAGGGATCAGGGTGTTTGTGTAAATATGATAAATCAACTTCACAGAGGGGGTGCTTCATAGCTGGTTCTGGTCATTTCAGACTGACTTTGACAATAATTAATACAAGAAAGCAGTCAGAGTGTAGAACCCTGCCAAGACTCCTCAGTTGTATGATCTGTGACGAATAAGTCTTGATAAGTCCACAGCAGTTGACCTGTAGCAAGATCGCAATCATGTGATAGTCAGCAGGCAGCTGATGTGTTCACTTGTAGTCATAGCTACAGTGACACTGTGGTGCTATCTCACAATGATACAGAAGTCTTTAACAAATCCGTGGACCAGATTATAACCCACATCACTGTGAAAGTCTAATTACTTGGTCCTTGTGTCGTTTCTGACCTTACCTGAAACTTTTATCCAAATCTGTTAGTCTGTTTTTGAGTAATGTACACAGACGGAAGGACAAACGTACGCCGATCATCACATAACTCACCACAAAACCGACGCAATAGTACCGGTATTCTTTAATTTAGGCAATTTATAATCAGTGACAGAAAATGCAGCATTTAATAGGTATAGATTTCCACTCTGTATGACAGGAATTATTTGGCTATTGAGTTAGTGAAAATCTAATATGTTAAACAAACTTATGAATGACAAACCTTTTGCTGTACAACAACACAGTAGCCACTATACACTCATAAATTGTTATGGTATGTGGAGTATGTTCATTGGCAGCTGACTCACAGCCACTCTTAGTAAGAGGGCTTCTCTCTTTGTACCAAACTATCTGTCTCATGAAGCTCTAGCACCTTAACATCGCAGTAATAAATGTATATTAGCAAGTAAGACAGTGTGCGGGAGTCTGATTGAAACTTTTGGATATGCCCGTCCTTCTCCTATGCACTAGCCTCGTGAAACCCAACAGAGTTCATTTGGTTTTATGACTCACAGCATTTAGCTGTTTAAGAGCCAGATATTTCAATGAGGATTCGGTGTAGATCAGAAACAAAGAGAATATTAAACTTACATTTGTCAGATGTACAGACACACAAATCCAAGACAATCCCTACATAAGTAAACCGCCATCCGTTTACATGACTATTAACATAAGATAATGACATGTAAAATCTGTTAAAATATTGTTGATCATTTAAATCTTTTGTGCATCAGGGTTATCACATAAGCTCACTGCCTTCACTGAATTCATCCATTAGTCATAACAACAAATAAAATTAGCTGCTTAGCTGTCCAGCAGGTGGTCAGAGCTGGAGGTAACATCAGTAGCTTCTCAGCACGACAATGTTCACAGTCAGTGATTTAATTGCAAGGTTTGGTCTCCAAACTTTTGTTAGTGACTTTACTGGAGACAAATGTAACAACTGTGGTTAATATTCAAGCTTTAGGCGCGAGATAATTATCGTACACTACTAATGTAGCCTCCTGGATGAGTGGGAATGCGGCATTAGTGAATCAAAGGCTCAGCATTTGGCACATAAAAGTTTGGGTTTTTCATGCTGACAGCAATGTTGTTACCATTCTGAACTTTTTTTCAGCAGTAAAGATCCATTTGGCAATGTGAAATAGCACCTAACAAACACATGACAATAAGGTATCATTTTTAGGCTGAGAATAGGCTAATAACAGTTTAGCTGAATGTCTAATGGAAGAAAAATATTAATTTAGCGCAAATTCAGCTCGAGTGTTTGGCCGCATAATGGAGAAAGACTGCAGGTGAAAGTCCATTCTTTGATAAGAAAAGAACTAAAGTAGCAACTAATAATTGACTCGTAAGAGTGCCGGTATACTGTGTCACCAAAGAAATGCACATGACTTTCCAAAACATAAACAAAACAACACAATAAAAAATGTTAAATCAGTAAATTAACAGCAATAATCCATTAAATCTGATGTGAAGAAACAATGTCTGCAGGTTGTTTCCAGCAGAAGCAGCTGAACATCCCTGCAGTGATAGATACAATTCTTCTACAAAGACTGAATCCCTCTTTTAGCAGAGTGTGCAAGTTTGACCTTTACAGAAAAGGGTAAAGATGAAGGACAGAATATCCAGCTCTGAAAAGCTTGCGGCATACTTAATGACCTGACATGTGCATTGTTAAACTTTCTAGTACAACTCATGTGAAGCTGGAAAAAGGAATTTCTACAGTGTACATATCATACAGTATGTGCAGTATTTTGGCTAATTAACCATTCAGTCTTTGATAGCAAACTGGTTCCCTGAATACAGATAGTGTGAGTTTGTCAGAGGAGAGGAATCATGCTGGGATCCCTGACAATTCAAAGAGACCTTTAGAAACAAAGCAACTTGAAACTTCTTGCCTGCCTTCTGCATAATGATTATGACTCTGCAAGAGAGAGAAGGGTGACTTGATCAGGATTTGAAGAGCTTAGATTCTTTCAGAACTCTGGTCAAGACCAATTACACATCTAAAAAGAACAAGCGTCAAAAATTTAACATGGGAAAATCAAGCTTATCTCCCAGATAAAGATTATTGCTGTCAATCCACCTTGAACTGTAACATGTAGAATGAGGTACTTGAAACATTTATTACAGTTCATTTCAGAGTAACTCCATGTATGAAGTTTCATCTGTTTTGTCTCTGAAGAAGTTTCTGCAACACATCAGGTTACATTTAGTGAAATTCTAGGTCACACTTCATTGTTACTCCGTCAAGAAACAGCAGAGTTATGTGACAATCGACGTACTGTCCGTCATTGTGTGGAGTTGTTAGTTGTAATTGTCTTGATGAATTTGCTATTTTCCAAATCTTAAGTGTGATTCGAAAAAACTGAAGAAAAGTGATGGAATAAAACTGCAATCTTCCCCTTACATTCTGTACTTTATCAGAGAAAAAGTTGGGTTTTCATGGGCATATCAAGGTGTAATAGATGTAAATTGTTATAAGAAAAATGGATCACGCCAAAAGTCAGCCTTCACTTTGTGGATTCTGGAGAGTTGTTTTTGCACCTCGACAATCTAAAGCCACTGAAAGCGTTTTTCTCTGTCATGTTTATGGGCAAATTTTGATGCTGAAATGTTGATGAGAGGCTGATGTTCATATGTTCTACTGTGTGCTGCTGTAATTTATCTGACCTATGAAGAGAGAGTTTTCATTAGGAAATGGTTTCATGCTTTTCTCCAAAATAGCAAAGAAGCTAGGTGTTTGTACGGGAAAATTGAGGACACTTTTGACAAGAATTTCAACAACTGCAACAAACAGTTTTAACCTGATTTATCTAAAACTATTTTTAAAAAAATACAATGTTCACTGTTAAATACAGAATAAAAACATCTGACCAGGAGTGAAGGATGACTCAAAAACAAGAAACTATTAGGGCAGGAATCTTAGCCGAGGACTACATCCCTGCAACCTAACAGAAATAATTAGAGTAAGGGGAAAAGTAGCACGCTGCACTGCTATTTGCAGAACAGCTATTCAATAGCACAGCACTCACTTCAAGGGTGTCATGTGCTTGTAATTTGGTTCAATAAGCATGTGTGTCCCCGCTGGTAGAATGACAGGGAGAGATCCTCATTGCAGTTTAATAACCCAACGTTTCTGTCAATACAGCTTACACCTTTTTTGAATGTAGAACTGAAACAAAGGGCTAACAAGCTGAGCTCGGCCATCCATTTTTTGCTTTCAATGTTCATCTCAGAATGGTAAAAGAACAATCTGTCCATCAAAATATCATCTGTCATCAATTATTCATTGCAGGATTGTCAGCTGAGCTAAAATTCATGAAGCAAGTTTCACTAGTGGACATTTCTTTTGTTTCTGCCCATTGCAACACATCTCTGCTGTACGGACTGACAGATCAAGTGTATTACTGCAACAAAAATGAAAAGCTTTGGCCTTTTTTCTATAGAGTATCTTACAAAAGCATTGGTTTGGCAAAGAAAAAAAATTACTTCAGATTTTAAAGAGATTTTTCAAACTAGATCCTTCATACATTAGGAGTGCTGGTATTGAAATATGCATGAATATACGATATTCTATCTTTGGAAAGTATGATAGCTTACCACTCTGACTTGAAACATTCTATCCATCTATTATCTATACATGTTTAATCTCCTGTAGGGTTGAGGGGGCTGGAGTCTATCCCAGCTGACTGAGGGTGAAGGCAGGGGACACCCTGGACAGGTCACCAGTCTGTCACAGGACCACATATAGAGACAAACAATCACACTCACATTCACACCTTTGGACAATTTAGATTTATCAATTAACCTGAACATATTTTTGAACTGTTGGAGGAAGCTGGAGAACCTGGAGAAAACTCACACATGCACAGGGAGAACATGCAAACTCCATGCAGAAAGATCCCGGGACGCGAACTGTGGATCTTGCTTCAAGGCAAAAGTGTTAACCACTGTTAACCACTGTGCAGCCCTTGAATATACTTCCAATCTAAATGGATTTGATCAGGTAAAAACATGTTGATTCAGTCTGCACTGTGCACCATGACTCATTATTGTCTGAAAATGATAAAAGTCACTAAGTGGAGCCTGTCAGAAGAGTTATAAAATTTCCAATTTACTTAAAAAAAAGTGATTTAGTCAACCTGTGGATTAGAAATTGCCAGAAGCAAAGCTAAAGACACAAAGTCTACATGTTGTCATCCTTTAGACACACAAATCCACCACTGGCTATTAGCTCCAGTAATCTGGTCAGAGCCATGGATTTAATGAAGACACTGTTGCTGTGTTTAAGCCCTCAGTGCATTTTATCCATGCTGTCATCTGATGTGCTTGAAGACAGAGATTACTTATCCTTATGCACTGAGCTAATTTGCCATGTTCCATGTCTACCATGTTAGCTAGCCTGAGTTGAAGAAAAGCAGCCGGTGTGTAAAAGACGACATTCAGAGTAAGAATGTGTGCTGCATACAAATTCACCTCAAACTGTAGTTTTACGGATTTCCAGTAAGCTGCTTTACTGCTACTGCTTTAACTGAAGATGTCCTTATTTAACCTACTAGAACATTGTGGAAGCTTGTTTTCTATCCTCCTGCTGTGACCGTTACTGTTAGACATCACTGTTAATACAAAGGCAAAAAGATGGAGGGAAAAAACAAACTTTCAGTTTGTTAGTTTACTGTGAGCCCATGAAAGGTGGAAATTGAGCAACAGTCAAATAATTTATATATTTATAATATATTTTGAAAGACAGCGGTAAACAAATGAAGAAAGACACCTCCTAATGGCATCATTGAATACTAATTGTTGTGACTTTTGCTGTCCTAAACAGGCTCCTTGCCTCAAATTTCATCAGTGTTTAATGGACACTTTTGACATTGCCTACCCTTGTCTCATTTACATATCAGGCAACCAAAACTGCTTTCCAAAGCTTTTGCTGTTATAATAAAAGACTGCTCTCAAACTTTTGTTCAGGTTTCAAATAATATGAAAAAACAAATGCTGGCAGGTCTTAGAGCCATGTGAGTGCCATAGTGATGAAAGAGTGTGTTGTAGTCTACCAGCTGGAGAGATCTAAGATTGGTGGCTACGTGGCATTAGCATGGCATTATTGCATGTTTTGTAGTCCAATCTAAAATTAAAATATTGATATAATGATGTTATTATGGTAAACACATTAAATACAGTTAAGTAAATGTTGCACATTAATAGAGCCGAAGAGAAAAGTAACATTAGCATGCATTCTCATTCAAGTTCCTGGCCTCCTCCCACAGTCCAAAGCATGCTGAGGTTTACTGATGATTCTAAATTGTCCGTAGGGGTGAATGTGAGTGTGATTGTTTGTCTCTGTATGTAGCCCTGTGATAGACTGGTGTCCAGGATGTCACCCTAAGTCAACTGGGATAGACTCCAGCCCCCTGTGACCCTACAGAGGATGAAGCAGTGTTTAGCTAATGGATGGATGGAAGTTCTTGGCGAGTGCAAGTCCAATATTCTCACCCCTTTTAGCTCTATTCTGGATCTCCACCTGCTCCTGAAGGTTAAAAAATGTCTACATCTTGCCGTTTAACTGCTAAATGTGCCACCATGTTCACTAGCTGCTACATTTATCTGCTGTCCAGTGGTGGTTTGCTGAAGATCGATGCTTGTTGGAAAACAAATAAAGGCAAAGAAAATCAAAAAACAAGTGAAAAGATGCTCTGTTGAACTGAGAGGAACAGCAGCGTCAGGTGACAACTCTCAGTGGGTTAGTGACTGAGTGACGCCTCTTAACGTACACATCGTAATTTAATGATTTTTTTTTGTATAAGAGCTATGATGAGTGCAGCTTTAAAGCTCTGCAGTGCAGTTAGTGTTGGAGCGCAAATGAACCGTTTTAACCAGCCATCCTCTCTGTGGTTCAGAATACTCCAATTAGAGGAACATGTTCAGTTTTGTATGGGATCTCTGCATCACCACTTTGCTGCAGGACAAGGTCTGGCTCACTCTTAGGTAAAATCCTGCCATGATTACCATAGAAGAAGAGAAGGTTAAGGGATGGAGCTGCTTGTCTGATGACCTGCAGAGTTCTCAAGCAAGCAACTATAACAATAACTGTACTAATTAGGAAAGGAAGAAGGATTTAAATCCAACTGTAAAACTCTACATCAGTACAAAAAATTCCGATTAAACATATCCTGGGTAGATTTCTGTATCTTTGTGGTCCTTTTTAAAGTTAGTAACCTTTAGAAGTGGAGCACTGCTCATGTAAAATTCAAACAGCCTTGAATCAGCCTCGCTCTGTCAGTGTCTGTTTGCATCCATTGCGCCATGTGCTCCTACCTGGGAGACAGGAATGGTGGACATTTTGACACGCTGTTGAAACAGCACGCTCAGTATGCGGTTTTGTTGCTCCAAGTCAAACACACGGGTCCGCAGCTTCACACATTCCTCTTTCAAGTCCTAGAAACAAACAAAAAATGGACAGATGAGTGTGACTGACGGAGATACTTCAGTGTCAGATGCTAATTCACCAGCCACAGGTTGCAAAGCTGTATTCATGTAGGACACACGTGGCAGTGCTCTAAAAGCCGGGAGTTTTTATGTAAACACACAAAAAAATAAATATTACAAGCAGGTTTTGGGGAAGTCTCATTACAAGAACATTAGCTTTTTGTTTGTTATAATTTCAGCACAGCGGCTCGGTGGTTAGCACTTTTGCCTTGCAGCTACAAGAGCCCCCATTTGTGCCTGGGCTGGGGTCTTCTTTCTGCATGTTCTCCCTGTGCATGCGTGGGTTTTCTCCAGCAACTCTGGCTTCCTCCCACTGTTCAAAATCATCCTGAGTGTAACTGATGATTCTAAATTGTCCATAGGTAAGAATGTGAGTGTGACTGTCTCTATGTGTAGCAGTGGGACAGACTGGTGACCTGTCCATGGTGTCCCCTGCCTTCATCCTAAGTCAGCTGGGATAGACTCCAGCCCCACTAAGACCCTAATGCGGATTAAGCAGTGTATAAATGATGGATGGATAATATCTGTCGCTTTATGAAGGATTTAGAACATGAACATATGTGTGCACTGCACTGTCTCTAGGTTTCAAAATTGATGTTGTTAGTGCTTATCAGGATTACATTCTTCAGTATTCTATATTATTGGTGAGCCCCAACCTAAGTGTTTCTCTGTGTACATTTTTTTGTCCAATTTTCTCTGCATGCTTTAATAGTGTTCTGTGCTGAGAAGTAATCCAGCATTCACCGTGACATCCAAAGCAGTTTAATTCTGAACAGTGATATTGTGGTTTAAGGAGAGTGGACAAAGTAGTCACATAGCTCGAATCTTGGATAAGGTTAAAGTCAAGATCAACAAGTCCTTTACTAAACATACATAAACAGCATTTTGAAATTCAAATAACCAGCACGTCCTCGTGTGAACACAAGGACAAAAAGTCACTGCCATGAAGCTCACTGTTATAGTGTTATTCTTGAGTACTTGTCATATAACTTCCATTCACACTTCTGTTTTAAAGTATTCTGCAAAGTGTTTATCCAAATGCTAAAATGCTATAAGTTGTACGTCTTCTTACACCACCTATAATACCAGAAAATTATTTTATATTGTCTTTTACTTCCAAAGATTATGAGGAATGACACATGACATTAATCCTTTTTTATGTTAGCTGTTCATCATTGTTACGGTCCTCATTCCACTGATTGATTAAAATGGCTGACTGCATTAATGAAGCTTTAGTGCTGCAGAGAGAAAGACAAACCTTTTGTGTGAGGAGGGCCTGGACCACCTGGTTAGCCACCTGACAAAGTGGAAGAAAAGTGCAAAAAATATCAGTAAAATGTATTATGAGTTTGGTCATGTATTTCGAGTGGGTTTCAGAACTTTGTTTGGTGCTTTGAGACACAGCGAGACAAAATGAAAATGACCTAGTACAAACATCATCAATGAGATTTCAGAGGCATGTAAGATGCTGTGAGGACAAATTGGCAGCATGTTGCATCACAGAGTCCAACATCACACAGCTGTAGTCTGACTTTATCCTCAGTACATAAAATATATCTATCTCTAGCTCAAAAATTCCAAACAAATGTCTCTTTCAGTGCATATAACTTCACTGTCTGAAAAAAGTATTTAGCTTGCCTTGATGTAATTATGATAAGACTAACTTTTCTGTTCTGTATTCTGTATGAATTTGTAGAGATGAAAAAGTTGAGTTTTGTTTTTATAGAAAAAAAAGCACAATCTGAAATGCTTTCTTTCCTGCTTATTTTGATTTCAGAAGTGGAAGCATATATTATATCTTGACACTGGAATAATAACTGTTTCCACTTTTTTGTGCCGCAAAATGATTTCGCCACCACCTCTTTCATCTTTCCATCAAAACCACTCGCCTCAGCTCATTCAGACCATGACAGGAAGCCTTCTGAATGTTCCCCTCTTACAAAAAAAAAGATTCATGTGCATAATAAGACTGAAAAGCAGCAGAAGAGAAATTAATCCCACTGCAGAAACTCGGAAATTTCCATCACCAATTCACATGGGCAGCAATCTCTATGGTAACAAGGCCATTAGTGAAGACTGCTAAAAAAAAATAAAGTTGCACAGTCTTGGCAGTTGGAAGGTGATGGAAGGAAGATGGAGAGACTTTCAAAGTGCTGTCAGGGAGAAGACGGAAACAGTGCAGTTAGACTACCCACAGGCTGGGAGTCTGCTCCTGAACGCCAAGGCTCGCTCCTCCAGCGCTTATTCTCATGTCACCAGCAGCTCTGTGGTGTCCACTTCAATTAGAGAAGTTCCCTTCTCCAGGTTTCCCTCTACAGACTTTCACAAACACTGTAGATAATAGTGTGAGTGTGCATGTGTGTCACAGCTACAGAAGCTTATAGTCACCTCTACATCCTCAACACCAGATAACTGTCTGGAGTTTAAAGTTAAAGCAATATATATCACTATGTTAGGGGTTTGAATCATATTGACTTTCTTTCCTAGACATGACTTTTAAATAGTAAGCTGGAAGAGTATTAGCCTAGCTTAGTAATAAACTGAAAATGGAGGAAAACGGCTAGTCTGACAGAAAAATCCAGCTATCAGCACCTTTAATACTCACTCATTAGCAAACTGTATCATTGTAAAACCACGGTTTGCTTTTAAATTTGAGATAAAAATGTGTTTATGAGCTTTGAAAGTCTGTATTTTCCTATTTTGACAAAACCAATCTATCAGTTTCCCTCTGCCTCCAATCTAAACGCTAAAACTAGCTATCCCCAATCAAGACTCCACCTCACTTACAAAATAAGCTTTTTTGCTGAAGGGAAGATGAAAAGATTGACAGCACTCTCAAGCCTACAGACATGAAGCCAGAGGAGATAATTAGTTTAACTTATGAAGGCTGACACCAAGGGGAAGCAACAAATGTAGTTCATGAGACCTCTACAGCCCACTTGTCATCACTGCTTGATTGATTGACTCACACACCTCATGTCATTGTTATTATTTAATAATAAAAACACTTTGCTGGCAATACCTGCGTCGTGTCCAATTTTTGTCAAATCATATTTGCCAAGTTATAACAAATTGGGGGCTCGTCCAGGATTTGAACCTAGGACCTCTCTCAACAATAAATGATGGATGTTTTTGAACACGCTGAGAACACTCACCTCATCCAAACAGCGTTCATACTGCTTCCTCTGGTTGTCGTTCTCCAACGACAGAGCAGAGTTCTCTGCCTGCAGAGACATAAAACATACAGGTAAACTGGATGAAATACGATAATTATTTTCGAAGTAGTTGCCATGTCTACGCTGAAATCTAATTTGGAAAAACTTGGTGACACAATGACAGACATACAGGACAGATACTTGGGTTAATTCCATCAAAAACAAATAAGCAATATGGAAAATGTCAGCCTTTAATACTTTTTTCTTAGTTGTCTCAGAGATGGACAGACAAACAGAAAGCTAGACAGGTAACCCAGTAGACAGAGATTTTCCTGCCTGCAGCACTGAGAGGTTTGTGGGTTCATTGGAAAATGATGGTTTTAAATAAATGATGCATTAAATTTCAAGCATTCAGGCTCCATCCTGCAGACCCACACTGTGTCTGTAGGGCTGACTTGAGGTACCCCAGGTGTAATTTAATTACTGACAAAGGTTTTGCCCGACAGGTAACAGAAGCCATTCTGGGAACTCCATGGGTGAGTTTCCACTGAAATGATTAATCCAGTAAATCATAAAGGTTTGGCCACCTGTGCTGGCTTGTTTTCACTTAAACGCTGTGGGCGACTCCTCAGAACAACAGGTTCACAGAAAATAACAGAAATGGCTGATCACAGGAGTGAGCCGGGTTCAAAGAAGAACTCACCCTTCACAGCTCAGCACTGTCTTAACTTTAACACAAGGTACCGGCCAGAGATGATCACCACAGCATCACAACCTGTGTTCATAACTAGCTGCTGAAATGACACGTGAAAAAATAATAGCTTGAGACCACTCACAATGAACCACACGGCTGTTTAGTTTTCTTTGACTGTCTTTTCTCAGGAAGGAAACTTAGGAGCGTTTCAAAGGCCACAGATCAGCCTGGAGGCTTACAGGCGTTGTTTGTGTAAAGGTCAGGGAAGTCCAAGTTCTAAGACTGAATTTTAAGTGTTTCAGCCCTTATTTAGAACATGGTATGCGAGTTCACACTTGATATTGCAGTGGCATTACATCACCTTTACAAATGACCATTACTGATTAACAACCTATGCAGCAGACTGTAAAAAAAAAAAAAAAAAAATTAAATGCCAGTCTGTATTAGATTCAAGCTGATAATCACACAAACTGTTTTTGCATCTGCAGGAGACATTACATCTGCAAAAACAATCATTCTGTTAAAATAAATCATTTTAAAGTGTTTGGTCCCTCCTTGTTTTTGCAAAATTAATGTAGCTGATCTACAGAGAAGGCATTGCATCAATCACCGTTTTAGGCTTCACTGTCAAATTCCTAATCCAAAAATTACTATTTGGTTGAGAGGCTGAGTGAAGTCAGCAATATCTCCTCAATCAAAAAGCACAGCAACCTCACAGTTCTTATTATTTATCTTCTAGCTCATATTTGTGGTTTTCATATCAAATATTTCATTTTTTTAAATGGTAGATTATATGGAAGGTACTGAGTGTGCCATAATCACTGGAAAGTAGTTTTAAATTAAATCGGAAACCCGCTAATGTTTCTCCAGTTTGGCATTAAAGTTTAATTACAATGTGGATAAAATAAAGGCAACAACCATGAAGAGGCAACAGCATAAGATCGACAGAATACATTTAGAATTACCCATTAGGGTCCTAAAAGTAGACAGGAAAATGGATTTAAGGCACCACTTTTAAAAGATCATCACTAATGTCACACTGGTTTTACAGGCTGTCCTCAGCATTAGACCATAGTGCTGCCAAAGAAAATTAAATACCACTGAATCGTTTCCATCGAGCATCCATGCTGGTAATTCATGCATAATTATTGTGACGTTATCTGGATGCAGGACGCAACATTACACATTTACAGTTCAGGCACAGTTACTAAATACTGAACATCTCTGTGTTTTAGGTGTTTGGAGTTTAATTTTAATCTTCTGCTTCGTTTTCTGTTTGTTTTCAGATTTTTAAGAGAGATACATGTTTTAGCAAGGCGTGCCGTTTGTTGTAATTTTCACCAGAAGCTGGCGACTTATAAAAATTGAACTTCGAAATTGATTAACCTTTTTTGTCTGTATGTCCACAGGTTTTCATTACACAGTAAATATCAGCAGATAAATACAGGACACAGTGCAATAAGAAAAAGGTTAACAAAAATGTCTTTCTATTATTATTCCGCATAATATTTTGATTTAGGGGCATTATCGTATCCTTTGTTTCTAGAGCTATCAACAGGACACAGTGTTGCCATGGATTCAGTGACTTCACTTTGGGTACCAGCTTAAGTCTTATATTTTTGCCTTTGTTTCTTTACATTTTGGCAACATTAAAAGTATGCCACACTATCTATCTGCAGTTTGCATTTACAGTGTACCTCCAGATATATGGTCAGTACCTCATAGGATTAATGAATAGACATGGCAGTCAGAGGTTACAGGCCACTGTGACCTCACAAAACACATTTTTGGTCATAACACAAGAATCCATCCATCCATCCATTGTCTACACACCACTTAATCCTCACTAGGGTCTCAGGGGTGCTGGACTCCATCCCAGCTGACTTGGGGTGAAGGCAGGGGACACCCTGGACAGGTCACCAGTCTATCACAGGGCTACACATAGAGACAGCAATCACACTCACATTCACACTTAGGGACAATTTGGAATCACCAGTTAACCTAAGCATGTTTTTGGACTGTGGGAGGAAGCTGGAGAACGTGTAGAAAACCCACACATGCACAGGGAGAACATGCAAACTCCATGCAGAAAGATCCTGGGACACGAACTGGGGACCTTGTACCTTCAAGGCAAAAGTGCTAACCACCAAGCCACTGTGCAGCCCCTAACGCAAGAATTCGCATGCTAATTACAAAATTTCACACCAACTTCACATTTTAGCTGAGCATCAATCAGCTGGAACTGTACAGTAAAATAGTAGAAACAAACATCGCACAGTGAATTTTGAATGGTAATGAACCACTGTAGAGTTTAACTACGCAGACACCTTGTATTTCAACCTTGGCAGGTGTTTGGTTAAATGAGGCACCTCACATCTCCAGAGATCAGCACTAAGATGTGACATCCTTTGACCATCGATCTCATCTGCTCACACCTGTCACCACCTACAGTAACACCAGTGTGAACATTAAAACTTTTCCAAGTTTGACAAGTTTATTCCTGAGCTAAGAATAATGGTAAAAATAGTGCACAACCAGTTTTGTTTCCTAGTTATTAAAGTAAAACAATTGTTATTCATCCATCCATTATCTATACACGCTTAACCCTCATTAGGGTCGTGCGGGTGCTGGAGTCTATCCCAGCTGACTTAGGGTGAAGGCAGGGGACATCCTGGACACCATCATGGGGCTACATATAGAGACAAACAAGTACTCTCACATTCACACATACAGAGAATTTAGCTTGACCAATTAACTTCAGCACGTTCTTGGACTGTGGGAGAAGGCCGGAGAACTTGGAGAAAACCCACACATGCACAGGGAGAACATGCAAACTCCATGCAGAAAGATCCCAAGAAGGTGGAGACAAACTGGGGATCATCTAGTTGCAAGGCGACAGTGTTAACTCCCAAGTCATTGTGCAGCCCGCAATCATTATTACTGATCAGATTTTGAAAACTAAATAAGGCACAATATAAAGCATCCCATCTTCACATCCAGCAAAAGAAAAGATAGGTGAAACTGAATTAGCAGACTGCATTCTGTTTATAGGCGGATTTCTCTTCAAGGCTTTCGAGAAGTACCATCAATAATGGCTGCCTCAAACCTCTCTGCAGATGGTAAGTTCTATTACCTTTTCAGTGGGGAAGGTGTAACAGAGGGGCGTACTGTACATTCACTGGAACACTGACTCCAAATGTTAACTACCCTGTCAGCCTTTTAATTATCACCTCCTGGATATGAATAACTCCTTTGTCTTCTGCAGTTTCCATGCCCCAAGGACTGCTCCTCAACATAATGGGGACTCATTCTCTGTAATATGCAGAGATGGATAGAGGTATGATAAAACACAACGATTGTGCTTATTTATCATCTGCATGTCAGTCATTTTTTTAAAAGTGGAAGCAGCATATACATTCAGATCCTATGAGTAACATCATTTGAGAGATAGTTTAGCTAAACAAGTGAACACCTTTGATTTCATATGCTAATATGAATAAGCAGCACAGTAACTAACTGACATGTTTCGCGGTCTTTACCTCAGGGAAATCTGAATTATCTTTCTGCAGCTACAGATTTCCCTAATGATTTAAAACCGCCTAGCCTTCAGCTCGCAGTTTTGCATTTTAACGTCGCATAATCCAGACTGATGCCACAAAAATGGCATCTTGAAGTCGTACCACAGTTTGCAGACCTCCTGCTGCCCTTGCCATTGCAAAAGTGTGAAATGTGTAGTCAGAGTCAGAGTGTTAGGAATGTCCTTGAACCATGTCATTTCTCTAATAGACTCTACCGTCACTGTAATCCTGCCGATATAAGAAGGCAACAAAAAAATGAAGTGATCAGACTGATTGTCATGTAACCTGTGCATCCATCCTTAGCATAATGGTTTGTCCTTGTAACGCCTACCTATTTTGAGTCCCTATGAAGTGAATATTGATCGCAAATCGATATGAAATAAGATACATTTACATTCAATATATGGATTAATCTGACATTTCAGGAGTAAAGAAAAAAAGGACATGGAGAACGGTGGTTGCGGAATGGGAAACAGTTGCCCGAAGGAAAAGAAGTCGACCATGCAATCCACTTTACCTCCAGCACTCTAAGTCGCTCTAGCAGGGGATTGCTGTCCTTTGAATTTTCCTCTGATCCACCGCCAGCCTCGGGTGAGGTCGGCATCTCTGCTGCTGTGGCTGTGGGACCCTCCAGACTGTCCTGCTGCTTCCACATTTCCTCCAAGAGTTTGTCCTACAAATGCAGACAGCAGATCAAAGATGCATGCCTTAAAGTCACAAAGAAATGAAACTAAACACTTATATTCGAATGGGCTAAAGTTATTATAGCAATAAATCTTGATAAACAACACACTGTCTGCCGACACCACTGCATAAATAAAACATGTACTTTGCTTCACTTCAAAGATTTAAGTCATACTTTTTACACGGAATGAACTGACCCTTGTAATGTGACAGCAAGTTCTCTAGACTGCATTACTGGAATTATAGATGTTAAAGAGAAGAGGCCCGAAAATGGAGCCTTTTGGAGTGCCATGTTATTTTTGTATGCTCACATGTGCATTTTTAAATCAACACACAGCAGTCCCTATTATTCAGATAGAATTAACAACTGGACACATTAATCACTAGTTTTTACTGAAACAAGACAGCACAACTTAAGTTTTACCACTGAGTGCGTGGATATTATTTAGGATCATAACGAGAACACACTGTGCTGTGCCACAATCCTGACTGGAAAGCATCAGAACCATTTAAAAGCAGACATGTTCAGTTGCTGATTAACAATATAGACAAAGGAAAGTTAAACATGGACCTGTAATTGGTTCTTATTAAGGTATTATTGCATTAAAATGCAATTTTTTTTTTTTCACAAATCCTGTCGATGAAAATTTGAAAATAAACATAGTTACAGGGTTATACTTCTATCTGAATCATCTATTCTTAATCAGTTACTTCAATGTTCACTCATTTCAGAGCAACAATTCAAAACACTGTTAATAAAAATAATGATTTCCTACAAGTCTAAGAACATTTGCTATTCCTGAGATGAAGGAAATGACAACCTGTTCATTTTCTGAATATCTTTATTTAAGAATTGGTAAATTCACTGTGTGACCGAAATGATTGAGAGTTCAAGGGGTATTGACACAGATTGGTTTGTGAGCCTGTCAGTCAGACAACACAAACACTTGTGACTTATTAAAAAATTGCTGTTTAAATTCTGCTACAAAATGCAATGATGTCGTGATTTACTTGGAAATTTGTTTTTCTCATCTCAGCTTCAGATTTATGACACTTTTATCATTTATTAATGTCAGTGTTTTATCACAGTGGCATTTCCCCATTCTGCTTTTTCCTGATTAGAGTCTGCCTTTACCTTCGTGGGGGCACCTGTACAAACAACATTTGCAATTTTAGAACTGAAATTATTTACACGATCATTGATGGACACTAAAGTGGGTGCAGGTGTGGCAAAGGAAAGCTGAATGAATGACTGTGACGCATTTTCAGTGTCTCTTTAACTCTGAACAGTTGTGCGCAAAGACGGTAATCTCAAAGAAACCACCGGGATGATCAGAAAGAACAACATCAGCATTGCAAAGTGAAAAATGTTAACACTTCTGAAGATTATTCAGTCCAGAGTGTGCCTTCAGTACATAGGTATTCAGAATACAACACAATGCTGTAGAACTGTTTAGAGTTTATCATCATGAATGTTAAAATGACCAGCAATAACACCACAGTCAAAGGGAATGCAAATGATAGACAGCAGCACACATTTGCACAGTACTGACGTGGACTACAGATGTCCAAGAAAAACATTTTTAAAAGAAGCAAAGTAAAAATAATCTGTTTGCATAGAACGGATAAATTCTTAGAACTGAAGTCAGTACGAGTTTATGCACATCTGGTCTAAATCTACTAAAAACAGGATAATATCTTTTGTACAGCTACATTTACTGTATTAAAGCTCATTTTGCTTTGTGTCCTTCCTGCCCAGTGTGAGATGATAGACAGACATGGTTAAGTTGCTGGTGAAGACAATGGAGCATTTAACAAGTCAAGACAAATACGGTCCCCAGAACTGTGAGACAAAATGAAGGCTAAAAAAATGTGACTGTTGGACTCTCATTCAACCAGTGGCAAGAAAAAGTCTCCACTGGGGAGCCTGTGGTGTTCTGAGCCAGCTCAATTCTATGATGATCTCTTAAGTGCTGGAGTACGTGAGGGATTCATGAGATGAGAGCTTGCTTTCAAAGATTTGTGTTTTTATGGACAGAGAGCGGTAGCAGCGTTAAAGTTTTCAGTGAGCTTAATGGGAGGGGTCTGATTTGACTTTTCATGTCCTTGTGATTATGCATTTTAAAGAGAGTGATTCTGCTGGCGTCTTGGGTTTCCTCTGATGGGTCATGTGTTCTTTGATGCACGGTGTAAGTCCAGTCTTAAACCAGTGTTTGGACTTGGCTTTTGTAATTTTGACTATGGCTGGCACTAGAGACATCAGGTCATCAAAATCAGAACCTCATATTGCAGACAGACATTCAGCATTACAAACCCGCTTTGTTTAGATACCTAAAGCTGAGTGGAACATGATGAAAAACAGTTTTAGGTTGCTCAATGAACATCCTGTAATACTCAGTAAAAGCATACATACTATATATGTTGTCATTGTGTGTTTGATACTGTACTGCACTTTACTAAAAAAAAGAATACACAGAAATTACATTTATTCATGCTGCTGACAATCATGTGATCATCAGCAGGCAGCTGACGTAGCGTTCAATTGTTGTCATGGTTACAGTGACACCGTGCCGCTATCTTGCAACAATACAGAAATCTTTAACAAATCTGTGAATCCAGATTATAAGTCGCGTCACTGCCAAATTGGCCTCGTCATTTCTGACCTTCCCTGAAAATTTCATCCAAATCTGTTGGTCCGCTTTTGAGTAATGTTGAGTAACAGACAAGCAAACAGACGGACAGATGGACCAACCAACACCGATTGTCACATAAGTCTGCTGTGTTCAAAGAAGCAGAAAGAAAGACAGTGATGTAAATAGGATTAGAGATAGATAAAGTTGAGACCCCTAATTATGAGACTTGTTTACATTGGTTATATGCTTCATTAGCTCTAATGATTTGCACATTGAGCCAAACCACAACAACAAAACTCATAAATAACATTACAGCTGATGTTCTAGTGTGCGTAACGTGGGCGTCTCTTCAAAACTGTTTACAGTTTTACACAGTTGTGGGGACTCACCTCCATTAAGGGACATCATGCATGTCTCCACAAGGTAAACTATTCTATTATAGAAGTAATTAGAACAATGCTGACTTTGATGAGGATAAATATTCATGGCTAAATATTGATTAAGTGCATCACAGCTTCTGGTTTTGAAACCGTGCAAGTCTCTCTAAAAGACACACATTATAACCAGCACAAGAGAAGCCTAACCCTGCCACTTACCTCTTAATGTTGATTGAACATATAGCACTGATTCTCAACATGAAGCTATTATTTGAAGAGGAGTTTTAAATGCATTCCAAGGTGAGATCAATAGTAAATCTAAAACTGAATCATCCCCATTGGTTTCTGTGTTATATTTGCTATCTGTTTGATGAAAAGTGAAAAAAATCAATTGCTCATATATTTTATTGTACCAGTTCATCATGTTATTGCAAAAAAAGAGAAAAAATCTGCTAATGCTACAGTTTCACTTTATTTCTCGAGCTTATTCTGAAACATAAGTTGAACATAAGATTTCAGTTGATTGATGCGTAAAGGCAGACACAACAGCGCAGAACATCGCTGTTATAAAACCATAAAAACAGACTTAATCTAATGGTGACTGGAGGTTCTTACGGTACCTTGTATGCTTTCATGAGGTCCAGTGGGTCCACCTTAGGCCCCTCCAGTGAGTCTTGGTTCTGCAATATTGTTCGTACTGTCTCCTCCATGCTATAGTCAAGAAGAAAAAAAAACAGGTAAAACAGTCAAACTGTAATCTACTTATTGAGTGATAGAGGATTGCATGTGTTTACAGAGCATGTAAAAGGTTAATCATCAAGGAACTTAACAGGGATACTTCATATTTCAAAGCATAGTCAGGATTTGTAATCACAGACTTTGCAGGTTGAGTGGCATGCGACACCAGTTCAATAAAAGTTAGATTTTGATGAATAGCACAAAGTTTGTGGCATGCTAGCAACTATGTTTGCATGCACTGAAGCTGTGTTTAGGCTCAATGTTTGAGTTAAATGCTAGCATCACTTAATGATCTTACAATGGCAATGCTAACGTGTTTAGCATGTAATTATTATTTTTTTTTTATGTTCACCATTTTAGTTTTGCATGTTAACTTGCTGACACTGGCTAGTCCGCAGTGAACACCAAGTAGAGCAGAAACTGTTTGGATCATTCAGGGGGGAAAATACACTGTTTTTCATTGCAGAAATCATAAGAATCACTACTGTGGAAGCCTCTTTCAAAGCCATGTTTGGGAAAGAAAAGTACGTCTTCAGGGTAGGGACATTAGCCTAGCCGCGCTAGACAACCCACGCCAACAAATTTAATTCTCTGCCAGGGTCAGTCTAGTTACCCTCGGTAAGCCTCGAGGTCGGATTCTCCTAAAACTGGCCGGACAAATCACCATGAAGTGTAGAGTCAGAAGGCAGGCGTTGTTTTCAACGGAAAACAACCGGAAACAACTAGCCTAGCCGCGCTAGACAACCCACGGCAACGAATTTAATTCTCTGCCAGGGTTGACAACAAAAACGACAACAGTCGTTGAGCTCCATTAGCACAGACTCTGAATAATCTTTCTATTAACATGTCTGTAATATACTTGAGCTTCACCCATTGACTGTATAAATAAGGCTTCACCGAACTCCCGCATCCTCTGATTTCCGGCGCTCTAGGAACTACATCAGCCTATTCGTTGCGCTGATTGGTTGTATACCTAACCAATTGCTGCAGAGTGATTTGAAAGACAACCTTTTAGCCCGCCTCCCTCCCTGTCGAGAGTTCCTATACCCTTGCGTCTTCAGACCTGGGTCTAGCGTGGCTAGGGGACATATGACTGGCCGTGAAACACTACTGTGTGGGTCTGAATGCTAACTGATTAAGTTTGGAATAGACTGGCTGGCTGACTGTTTATACTCAGAGGACAACACACTCCATTTCTCTGCTCTCTGGATGTCCTCATCAAGTAACTGTCTTTTGTCTAACACTGGCATCTTCAACATAAAATTCCCCCTATACTCTAAAATAACAAACTTGTATTGTTGTATTTCCTGTGTGCTCATAGAACTGGACTAACATCCAATAACTAGCATTTGTTATAGTTATGGTGTGCTCTGAATTAATGCAGCAGTCTAAGCTGTTGAACAAGACAAATGAAATAAAAAGACTAAAGGGTCAATTACAAAATGGTACTTTCAAAAATTCACACCACCTCACATTTGGCCCAAATTCCTACACTGGAAAGCCAACTAATTTCAGAATATGCTGATGTCTAGTAACATTTACATCTGCAGGAAAAAAGTATGAAAACACAAAAACAGAGGAAAATTCAGGGGCTCAAAGTCATTTGGATTTTCCATTTGGGGATCAAGAATGATTGTTGAAAAAATGGTTTGACAACCAATCCAATATTGAGTTACTGAGAAATTTCAATCCGCAACAAACCGTGGACCACCTGGTTTACAGTGCCATCCCTACAGCTTTGCAACCAGTAAGGCTGATAAACAGCATTAAATGAGATGTGTTTCTAAGATCATCACAACAGGCTTGTTTGTTACTCTTAAAGCATTTCAGTGTAATTAGGACTGATAGCGGCTGTAGACCTCTGGTTTGATTTTTTTTTTGCCTCTGTTTACATCTGACTAACTGACCAAATTTCTCTTTATGTAACAGTTTATGACAATGCAGACACTGTATGGAAAAGTTAATGTCTGCTGTACAATGTAATTTTTTTTTACAGCTCACTGAATACAGTAATGAAGTTTGCTAATTGGAAGCAAAGGTGTAGAACTGAGGGAATGCGCTGCTGATAAACCGGTCGATGTTTAATAGAACATCTTCACACTTCATAATTTTATGCTGACTGGATGAAATCATCAGCACCTACAGTGCTTCAGATTTTCTCATCCCAACCAATGACAGATGGTAGATTGGTAAAAGAAACAAGCAATTTGAGGGTGGTGACTATTAAAAACAAAAACAAAAAAGACCTTCATACAATTCATACAAGAAGAAATGGAGCCATTTGTAAAATATCAGTGTATCAAACACATTAAAAAAACTCATTGACTGAAACCTGAACAAATTCCCACTCCATTAAGAAAAAAAGTTGAACTTTAAACATCTTTTGTGAGAAACATTTGAATGATATTTTGTATTACAGTATATGCACTTTATTAAATATGATCACATGATACGATAAATAAGGAGAGTTTATGTTGAACTGCTTAATATTTCAAGTTGATTCCCTGAAATCAGCATGATTCTGTAACTTGGGGTCAGAGGTATTTATGAACCATTGAACACTGACCCTGAAACATGCAAAAAGCAATGGGTATAGAGAACACAAGATGTCACCACGGTGTTGTACTACTCACTTATAATGCTGACATGGTAAACACGTAGACAAATAGTTGCTTATTTTAGCAAATATGGAGCAACATTTGGATACACCGAGTCCTAAAGGCAATATCCTGCTCTGTAGCTGCTAAACACACCACTATGTAAACCAGGTAGTTGCTAGCTTTGTCTGTTTGCTGTTGGACAGGAAGAATACAGTGTGTTTATGAGCAGTTTGGTGTTATCTGAGCCAATTTAAACTGGCATGCAAAGTGGATGAAACATGCTGCAAATAAGACTCCTATATGCAACATACTAATCTTCACTTGAAGTGCAAAACAACCATCAAAGCCTTGTTTGCTGCATTTTTTTCACATTTAGGACTACTTTACATACTTGTACTGTGTGCAATTCACATGTTTTAAAAAATAAATAGAATTCTATGAATTAATAAGGTACCGATAATACTCCTGCTGACATTTCTTCAAAAGGCTCCGCTGTGTCAGTGTAGTGCTGTGCTTGCCTGTGATTTTTTAATTGTTTTCCCTCTGAGCTGTGTCTGCTTGACAGGCACTGACCATGTTCCCCATAATGCCGTACGCAGTGACATTTTGCCCTGTCACTTCTGGAGCAGCCGTTTCCCCTGTTTGATGCTTGTGCCACAGCCATTAGCACTCGTGTAGCTGCTGACTGTGAGCGCACCATTAGCTCTCCTGCCCCAAGTCATTGCCACTGACCTGAAACAAACCCGGCCGAAATGGAAACAGCGGGTGAGGTGGTGGTTGGAGGGAATAATACTAAACTCTAACATTCTATGTGTTCAAAGTCTTAAAAAGAAACTCTGCACACATCACTTATTTCAATGTGAATATACGCTGTCTGAAAGGCCAGAAATGCAGATGTCTTCACATGCTGCTCAAAGGTCTCAGCAGGCCATTAGCACTATCAGAGGTTGGAAGTTCAAATTCCACTGGGAGCACCCAGTCTGCATTTGTGTATAATCCAAATGAAAATGGCTATGAAACTATAAATTTATGTCAGACCACATGTTGAGAGCTTACTGTAGAATCTATTATGTTCTGGAGTCAAGTGCTGCATGTGTGAGTAAGTTCTCGGTCATCCAGGTCATGGTAATCCCAAGTGCTTCTACAGAAGGCAACTGGATTTCATTTTTGCTTTTTAAAGGCATTTCACCTCCCATCCAAGAAGTCCAGCTGCCTTCTGCTGAACAGACAAACTTGATGAGGAGCAAACCCAACTCTGCCTGACACTGAAAATAAAATTTACAGTTGGATTAAATTTAAAATTGGATTTTTCTTTTTCATTTTGCTGGGTTGTGTCTTCACAAATTTCAAATTGTAATTCTGTTGTGAACTATTGCTTAGGCCTATTCATGCTTTAGTAACTTCTAGCATTAATCCACGATGCTTCATTACTGTGTCATGATCTGAATGAATGCCAACTTAAGGGTAGGAATGGTTCTCCCAAAACACTGAACGGACAGAAAGTGTAAAATGTTCATACATAACCAATACTGAATGGGCTCTGACGTCTTGTGTCAGTGCTGTATGAGGTTATACAGCACTGACTGTAACCTGTACATCAGCAATATTATATTACATTGCCAGAGGTGGGTAGCAGCACAGTGTCACTAAAAAAAAAAAAAAAAGTGGGACAGCTGCGTTAGTGCACACTTATTTTCACAAAAAATGGTTGCAAAATGATGAGAAGCATTTCTAGAGGCAGGTTTCATCACACTACCAATGCAGGAAACAACCAGAACTCTGCCGTCAACATTTGTACATCTGGATTTTAATGCAACCCATGATCTTTTCTAAATCTAACCAAGCAGTTTGGTGCTGAAACTTCACAAACTAGTTTTGTAGCATAAAGAACAATAAACTGTGACTGAAAATGGCATAAAACGATTGGGCTCAATCCCAGTCGCCTGGGTCAATGTCCTGTGATTTATGGCTCATTCAATTGTCTAACCTGCCTATGTGGACTTTGTTGCTCTTTATATGTGTAAGGTGAAAGAAACTCGTCAGTCATGCGACATGAAACCCACAAGACAAATGGCATGGATGTGGGCTAACAGAGAGAGTAGGAATGCGCCAAATTTACAGCCTTTATTGTAAAGCTTACAAGTTGTTGCGCTGTGGACCAGTGTAGCTTTTATGTATTTTAGTGTAAAATTATGTCACTTACAATGGCACTTACTGTTGCAGCTCTTTTGATATGAAGCTATGCCACTCTTTTTCTTTGTCCACTGCCGTAGTTAGCATGCAGCTGAGACTACGCCACGTAGATTACTTTAATCGTTTTCGTAAAAGTGACTTTACATAGGTTTGTGATCACTCATTTTCTCTGAAGAGTCAAACAACATTTACGATCAGTCCTGTTTATTTTTTTAATGGCCTCTGATGATCGTACTCTAGTTTTTTTTCAGTAGATACTTTTATACTTTAGGCTTCCCATTTCACTGCATTGCTGACCTCGAAGCTCAGCCATCTTTTTGACTTGTTCTTGAACAAACCGAATAGAATTAAACATTTGATGCCATCTTCTTTCACTACCGATCACTGAAATGGAAGTACAAAGGTCAAATCTACAGCACTCACTCCAACAGAGTAAATCATCCTCTGTGCCTTCTAAAAATAAATATAAAGCAAAATGTCATAAGTAACATTATTCAGTTATGTTTTCACAGCACCCGAGTCTCAGCATTTCTAAGTGCGACTGTCAGAGTACCATAGCTGGTCCTCTTTGGCTCATCACACCTGCTCTTCATGAAGCCAGACAAACCCACCTGATTCCTATCAAAATTCATGTTATTCTCATCAATATTTCATTCATTGCCTCCACTTCCTTCCCACTCAGTCCTCACTCACCCCATGCGGCTTTCCTACTGACTTCTAGTCATTTGAAATAAGGCTAACCACACGAGTCCTTGCTGCTTTCAGTTCACAGTTACCCATCATTCCATGTTTGTGGTTGGGCACTGAAGGAAAAGTGGGTCTGCTAGTCTCACTGTGGAGTGTGCTGGAATTAATGTGCAGCTGAGTGCTCTCAGAAAGGGAAATACAAGGCCACACCTTGTCTGACTAACAAGGCCTTGTCCTCTCCACGCCATCCCAATCTGATGACTGCTGTATGGAAGGAGAGACATTTGCGGTCTGACTGTCCCACAGGTCTCATTGCAGAATTTCTGCCTAATGAGCTAATATCTGCTTGGCCCTCACTCAGCTATTAGAAAACAGGATTTGTTTACTGAAGTGTTTTACTAGTCTTCCACTGTGGGCTAAATGCCACTTTAGACTGTAGTTTTGTTTGTAATTTTTACGTGCTCTGCTACTCACGTGGTTGTGTGTCTGGATGGCTTGCAGAGACAGCATTGTTTACAGCTGGCTGAAGAACGAGCTCCAGATCCCACCTGGCAGTCACCAGGAGTGATGGACCTGGAGCTCCAGATCTGCTCTCAGCCCTGGTTCACCATACCTCCCAACCAGTCGGATTGGTCCACCACCACAACTCCTCCTCCCACAAGATCCCAATTGTCACCACACTTGTGATATAAATCTGCAATCAAACTTTCAGTCGGGGTGGCAGGGATTTAGGCTGAATCCCAAACCGCCCCCTACACACTCCCCCTACACTACCGAGTCTCACTCCAAAAGAAGTCACACTCGCAGCTGTGGAGGGCACCTATTATTGAAGGGGGAGGGTATAAATACGATCGTCAGAAATGGGACGCCTCACCGGAAAACGGAAGACGTCATCTCCATGGTAACACAAAGACGCCTACTGTGCATGGCTGTAGCAATGTGGCACAGGTTGCAACTAACAAGGATCGCTGCTGCTTCCAGAAGACGAAAGCGTCCCACTTTTTTCACTCACATTTTTCCAATCCTATTATCTGGCATTTCAAATCCAACAAATGAATAAATGAATTCTGTCAGTTGTGTTCAAATTTTAAGGTGTCAGGGGGTGCACAATTAAATCAAACGTCAGCAGAGAAGAAGATTTGTTTCTTTTGATTTATCTTTTTACACCACTCTTTTTGTGATGTTCCGTCAGTGTGAAAAAGGCGTGGGAGAAATAAAGGACGCATGTGGAACTCACATCAATATGTTTGTTTCCTCCTCCATTTCGACGTTGCACTTCCTGAAAAAGTTGTCCAGAGTGAGCATCGATGCAGACTCGCTATTTAAGGGCTGAACAGTCCACTCTCCCTCCGTACTACGCGGTTTGGGACGGCCCTTAATATGGAGGACCCTCTGCGGGAACGCGCACACGGAGGGGTAGTGTGTAGGGATAGTGTGTAGGGGGCGGTTTGGGATTCAGCCTTAGTGTGACCAGTTTGCCCTGGTGCCTCTTGAGTCATTGTGTTTTGTGTGTGCTACCTAAGAATTTCATTATTCTCAGTTTTAGTGGGGTTTTATTGCTAACTGATAAAATGCTGTCCCTTGAGATTATGTCTTTTGGAGGTTAGGCAAGGCCATGACAAACTAGTTGCATACCACTTAAAATTTGGGAACTCACAAGAGGCCCAGAGATTAAACTGCTTTCATATGCTCAGTGGTACTATCCACTAAAAGGAAAATTACTACAACAGTCACACATAGCATAATAATGAAACATATTTCCAACATCATAAAAATCTCATTGGTCTTGATTATTTTAAGGAAATTAACTGCTATAGAAGTCTCTGTCTTGGTGGCCCACTGCTACCAAAACCTCTCTTTGCTTTCAGCCACTCAAACACTGAAAATCACCTCACCCATCCATCCATCCATCCATTCATCCATCCATCCATCCATCCATCCATCCATCCATCCATCCATCCATCCCACTCCCTCATTAGGGTCGCCGGGGGTTCTGGAGCCTATCCCAGCTGACTCGGGCAAAGGCAGGGGACACCCTGGACAGGTCGCCAGTCTGTCACAGGGCTACATATACAGACAGACAATCACACTCGCATTCACACCTACGGGCAATTTAGAGTCATCAATTAACCTCAGCATATTTTTGGAGTGTGGGAGGAAGCCAGAGTGCCTGGAGAAAACTCACGCATGCACAGGGAGAAACTCCATGCAGAAAGATCCCGGGTTCAGGCCGGGATTTGAACCGGGGATCTTCTTGCTGCAAGGCAAAAGTGCTAACCACTACTTCACTGTGCAGCCCCCTCACCCATCCACCACTATCAAATTCAAACACAACTAAAAAAAGGTCACAAAATCACACATGTATGTATCTCATCTCTGCCTCAAAAGTTATTTTTAATTGTTCCATTTAAGCACATATACTCACTCAGTCCTGGTTGTTATGCATTTTATCAGGGGTAGTCCCTTGTTTTTGGGGTTTCCTAACCCATTTTTTTCAGCAGCAACTCATGCACAGTTGATTGAACTAGGAAAATCCAGTATTTTGACTGAACAACAGTGACTGAACTGGTGAGTTGGGCAGTTTAAGTAAAACTTGATATTTCATCCATCCATACATCCAATATTTTAGACTGCAGAGGCCTTAAAAACTGTCTAGTATCTAAACCACTGTGGATATGAGTGTAATTAGCAGACTTGTTAGTTAGAAAGCATTCAGCCCAGTGCTAGCAGCAAAAAGTAAAAACTGAAAATACATCTAGATTTTTAAAATACCCATTGTATTGGCTTTCATCACTGTGTTCATTCAAGAATCAAGAATAAATTGCATAGGGCATGCACACTTTACATACCAAACATGGACACACGTGTGCACTGATGCATGTATTTACAGTATGTGTGTGACACTGCTCAAGCGGCCATGCAGATATTTGTCTTAAATGGAAAAGACCCTTCATTCTCACCAGAGGCTGCCGCTTTGTAACGTTTTGCTCCAGGCTGCACTTTCCAAAGCATGACTCTCAGTCATCATGCATAACAATGTATGAATGAATGGCCTAGTTTCCCCTTAAGTAGTAATGTGACCCCTTTCCCTACTTCAGTGAACCAATGCAAGCGCACAATGTATGAGGAAGCATTCCTTTGCTATTCTGCTCAGTCTTTATCTATACCCCACTGAGGCATTTGGGTGCATTTAAGCATGGCACCCTTACAGAGAAGCATTATTTTCAGTCGACAGCTCATTATATCTGTGCTACATAATTTCTTGTATCATTTCATAGTTTTGATAACGTAATGATTATTCTACATTTGAGAAATTAGCCATAAAGGAAATCTTTTGAATGAGTAGGAGGTGTGTGAATATATCTGCTTCTACTCCCTTATTTTCCTTTTATTGAGATTCAGCAAGAATTTTTACAACAAAAGAGAGTAAACCAGATAGATAAAACAGTCTTTTGGCTTACAAAAAACTAACATGATGTAAAAGAAAAAGAAATGATGATGAAAAAGACCAATACTTCAGCTGACACACCAGGATATCTCTCTGATCTATGTGGTGCACAGATCTTTGCATGTGGAAAATATCTAAAAATAAAAATAAAAAAAAACCCTCAGTCAATCTGAATGTTTTTAGCAGTGAAGTTGTTTTGTAAATAAAATATGAGATGGGAAGAATCCTCCAGAGCTTCTCCAGCACTCAAGGGTCCTTCGAGAGCAGCAAATTAGTATTTCAACAGAACACTAAGAGTCAGGATTTACTTAAAAGGCTGCTTTGGATGAGACACGGCACATAACAAGATTAAATTGAGCTAAAATTATGCAATAATTGAAAGAGGCCATTTAAACAAAGCCTGCAATTTAGTGGAAACTTTATCTGTTATTTTTTAAATTTATGAAAGCACACTAGTTTTCCAGATATCTTTTTGTAGTTCTGAGCTGTGCTCTGACACATCGCCCTATGCTAATCTGGAAAAAAACAGAGAAAAACACTATCTACTGCAATTTCTCTAAATATTGCGCGGTGGATCAGATATTGTCTGAATGGCAGGGGGTGAATTAACTTACAGTCACAAATCATCAGGGCCTAATCTCACACCTCACTGAGCATATACAGATGTGATCACGAGGCACCGTCTGTAGTCTCAGAAGTGGCTGGACGTAATGCTTGGTTATGATTTCCCTTTATCACATGGTGAGAGGAGAGATCAATGAGTGGGGACACAGTAGTAGCCTCACACTGCAGATGGCTGACATTTCATATCATGTTGTTGGGTACTACAATAAAACAGAGTAGTTTTTTTCCCCCCCTCAAAGGCAGTCTAAACATATAGTGGGCTCTCAAGCTGATGAAAGTGTTGGATGCCACCACAGCAGCCCAGCAGTTCATCACACTGGGTGCACGGTTGCTTTGATTGATGTGAAGTATCCATTGTTTGTTGCTTGGCTGCATGGTTTGTCATTGGGTTGTGGCGCTGGCCTTCAATGTACTAAGATATAAGGAGAAACTTTTCCACTGTAAGAACTCCAGACAGACAGGACGGGGGAACAACTATTTACAGGAACGGCGCTGGAATCAGCCCCTTCAGCCTTTCTGTCTTATTTATTGTGGTGTAGGATCCAACAGCTTTGACCTCAACATTAACTGAGACTGCACCAAAACGACAACTAATTGTAGACGCAACTCCAGTTCTGTGAGTGCACTGAAATAGAACAATGGAGGGTTATTATGTTAGTTTATATGATGAATTTTATGCTGGTGATGCTAGAGACTGCTGCAGACGCTTGTAGTCCTCTCTTAGTTTAACCAATCAGCATTAAGACAGCAGTGTTTTCAGGATAGCTCTGGAATCCCTGTCCTGGAGTAGATACTTTTTTTTCTCCTCTGAATGAGGTTCTGCAGAGGTGTCTCCTACAGCTGGAATACACTCAGAGGTGCAGGCACAAAAACGGTCCACAGGTTTCTGCAGTGTCCAGCAGTTTACTGCAACTGATCGGAGAACTTCATGTCACCTAAACTGGCAAGCTATAGCGTTGGACACATAATGCCTTGAGTCTTGATGCTGTTCCATAACTTTTATGAAGAATGGAAGAATGTTGATCTTTGGACTTTAAAATCAGCTCTTAGATACACTTTCATAGAGGTCTGAATAGGAATGGGTTCTGGACAGATAAATTTAAATGTACAATAGCAACAAGGGATGAAAAATGATCAAGATATCGATAATGATATTGACAAAGCACATTAGTTATGTGCTTGTACAGTGGCAGTGGTCAAGCTTGTTTACCTCGAGAACAACAGTTTGCTTTGCTGGATAATGGGGCTCAGGTGGTAGAGCGGGTTGTCCACTAATCGAAATATTGGCAGTTTTCTCACAGTATACATGCCAAAGTGTCCTTGGGCAAGACACTGAACCATAAGTTGCTCTCGATGGCAGACAAGTCCTTTGTGTGTTTGCGAATTGGTTAATGAGACACCCATTAGACTGTTTTCCTCTGCAGAAACTTCCAGGTCATAATAAGTGTCCCTGTAGAACTCATTTCATGGCTTTTTTGGGAGGGAGAAAACAGGACAGGAACCTCTGAGGGACCCTAAAAACTGCTGTGTCAGGCTTGAGGGTGACTGGTTAAATCCAAGAGATGTAGGGCTACTATATTATAGATTGCCTTTACAATTGTATGTAAATGGGTTTTTTTTCACAACTGTATGTACATTCATTACTGTCAGTCTGAAAAATCATTTTACAAGCATTAGCACCAACAACTGGACAGGTGCTGAGCGGTAGACTGAGGATTGTGAGACACGCCTAGCTCTGGATGCTGCTCGTGGCACAGGAGAGCATCACATGTGGGTCAAGAGTACTGTGTGTTTGCACATCTCTGAATGTGGTCTGAAGATCAAAAGTGCAGGTACAGGTACAGACCTATTGTCAGATCGACAATTTTGGCAGCCACAAATAGATTTATTCAACTTTTTTTCCACCTACGCTGTAGTATTTGTAAACAGATTTTAACGTTTAAAAATGAGTTTCTCTGTTCTAAAATACTGTTTCCAATATTTGCCATTTGAAATCCAGTCCTGGTCTGTCAGAGTGTGTCAGTGTGGTGAAGGTGCTACCTGGAGAAGTGCTGCTGCAGTGTCACCATCTGCTGCCCACCCTGCTGAGACTTCCCCCTCTCCCTTCTCTCCACACCCAGATGTTGTTTGTTCTCCAGCTGGGGATTATTATTATTATGGATCAGTGTTGGTGGCGTAGCTGTAGGGCAGAGGAGTAAACACAGTTATTTTGTTGTTAATCTTGCATATAATAATTCTGCTGAAAATTTCAGATACAGTACATCTGTTCACCACACTCTCCCCGTCTCTCCATAACGGTTCAGTTTGTAATCAGGTTTACTTGTCTGAAAAATGCAGGACCAGTGCGTTGCCTCCTCCACACCTCTCTTCTCTCCGCCTCACGCACTGTAGTTTTGAATTAGTGTTGAAATCCTTGTTTTGCCCACAGCTGACAGGCTGTGAGTAAGACGGGCTTTCTGCTTGTGACATTTAAGCAGTGCCGTGGGGTAAACTGTCATTTTGGAACCAAATATCCGTGTATCACAAAAAAAAAAAAAAAACATGCTCTGATACCGCTATGGCAGCAAATGTTCAGGTGTTTTTAATATTATAACGACCATATGACCTCATTGCAAGTCATTTGGGTGTTTACCTGTTTGAAAACTAATCAACAAAACAGCAGAGAAATTTAAGACTGCTGTGGCCTGTTTATGTTCTCAACCTTTTCACATGAAATGTACCCAGTGACCCAGGGAATTTAGCATTACTATATGAATTTTATATATATATATGCACTGTACATATCAACAATAGCCTAATAAGAATGATAATATATAGCCTCCAGCCTATTTCAACAATCATTTGTTTGGGAGAGTGTTTGTTTCTCTTTTTGTTTGTAGCCTCTAGTCACAGATTTGACTCCCTGTGAGTCACATCGCCCTACAGACTGCATCAGAACCATGCTGTAGTGCTGTTGTACAGGGGACCTGTAATAGTATGTGGACACATGAAGCTAATCTCGGCAGATCAAACGGACTTTTTTTGTTTCAGATTACACAAAGCTACCTTTATTTTGCATGATCAGACAAAGGACATCCAGAATGAACTGTGCCAGGATGGATCATGGGCTTCTTCCTTTGGAGTTTCTCCAGACTGATAATAGTCCTCGGGATAGATCTAGACACATATACTATATCCCCTCTAGCTTAGGAATGCCTCAGGATCCCCCTAGTGAAGCTGGAAAATGTTGCTGAGGAGAGTGACATCTACACTGCCCGCGAACAGCCTCAGATATGCAACAGATGATGGACCAATGTCATTGTCAGTGCTGCTATTATTCCCATTGTAAACCTTTTTCATATTACACTTTTTTACATTTGTCTTAGCAGTTGTGATATAATCTTTCCATCTTGTTATCATGTACATATGCTGTAACTTTATATGCTAGAATAACACAGCATGAGTGACATAAGCAGTCTACACCATTGTTGAGTGTTTCCTTGAGACTGCAGTGTGCTGACGACAGTCTGTAAAACAGATTCAGAGCGAGGGCTTCATCCAGAACAGATCTCACAACCTGTCAGCTTGCTGGGTCGGACTTTCTGCATCATCATTTGTCTTCAGAATTGGTTTCCACTTTGAACATATGTGGCTGAATTACACCAATATTACAACTTGCCATTGTGTAGTGTAGAACAGTTTGACAGTCTTTAAGCACAGTGTGCTGGTGTGCTCGAGCTGCTGTTAGCCATAGCAAAGAGCCTTTCCCAGAGCAGACATATTGACTTGCCATAGTTGGTAAAGCACAGGAGTCACTAATAATCTGAGAGTGTCCAGTGATCCACGACAGGTACAGCAAGCACAATACCAGGGTAATTATCAGTCAATCAGCCATCATAAATGCTACTATTAGCACTATTGATTTTCTCATGTGACATGTCACAATGTCTTGTGTGAAAACGGCTTGTAGAGTCCTTGAACGGTCAGATACTGTGCGCGGTGTTGCCATCATTACTGTTAAGACGCTAAACTGTAAGAGACTGATATTACCAGAATCCTCACAACAGTATAGGAGGATAAAAGAAGAAAATTAGAGCATTTTTCAAACGTGTGAAACAAGTCAAGACAAGCACACTCATACATCAGCAAACAACATCTCCCTGTGCTTTGAATATGCAAACTGAGGAATCAGGGTCGGTACAAAAGATCACCTGATTAACACTCACTGGGTGTGTTTTAATTAGTTTTTCCCCCCACAACAGCCCTCTCTAAATGTTACTCTCATTATTCCTGTTCTTAATGTATGGAGAACAATCGGATTTTGTTTCTTGTCTGTCCTTCAGCCAACAAGAGCAAGTAAACTCAGTGAATGAGTTCAGATTTTCACTGTTTGCTGAGTATTTTTACTCTGGAGATGCAAAGTCAGGGACAAAACCATTAAAGCATACAAAAGAGAAATGGTGGTCTAAAATATGCTTGATTTGAAAATGTTAATGGAGGTTTTTCAGGCCCTCAGGGTGGAAATTTGCATTTGCGGAAACCTAGGAGGGGTAAGAATTTTGAATGAGCACTGCCATCTAGTGGTTTCTACACATCATTACCAGAGGATGTACGATTACTGCACAATATTAACGGAACTCAGATGATGAAGGTTCATTCTTGACACTGAAAACAGAAGCTACTTAAACAATATCACCACATAGTCATTGGTAATGTTAAGAATTAACTTTCAAGCTCAACTTTAAAGCCTGTAGAGAAGTCCTCATTTAAACATTCATGATACATTAACAAGTGAGCAAGATCCATCCATGTTTCCATTGAAATGGCTCATGTGACATCAGTGGAAGCTCCAGGACACTACTGAATGGGCCTCATGTTAAAATGTTATGCATAAAGCCACATGTATAAAGGCTGAGTCCCTGCCTCAGCAGCCTGGGTTGGACTTCAGCCGTTAAAAATAGACTCTGGAAGTAAACATGCACTAAAAAGCAGGACAAAAAAAACTGCAGAAAGCACATGATAAACAACTGCTGAGTGTCTGGAAACATACACTGATCATAGGGGCTGTTTGCATGCACTCCTTTAAAACATTTTTGGGGGTTGTGAAGTAATTTTTAAAGTCAATATTGTTTATTATTATTATTATTGTTATATAGCTCAAAACAATCATGTGATGATATCAAAAAAGGCCTAATCTGCAATGCAGACCTCAAAAAAGAAAAGTCACTTTTTACATACATGTATTCACTATCCCTAATTACTACTTTGGATTTCACGGGATGCATAATTTACTGCTGTGACAATGGATGCACAGCTTATTAATCATAACCAAAGAGCAGATTTGTGAATGCATTTTATGACTGAGCTCTTTAGAAACCCACTATAATCACACATTGTCCTCCAGACCATACATAGATAATTTGTACAGCAGACATTCTGACTTATCACCAAAAAAGAAAAGCTCAAATGAAATTATTGGTAAATGATGGCTGTGTAATGTATTTTTCCTTCACTATTATTATAAGGCTCACAGAATATGTCTCAAATAAAACATTCTCAAAGTGAAACGTAAGTATGTAGTCCATGTGTGGAGACTGTTTAGGAAACACATGGTAACTTTTTGAGATGTTTGGACAAGAACTGATATTTTAAAAGTGTTTAAATCTAGTCAGACATTCTAAGAGTCTTTGTGTTTGTTCCTGACCTATGTTGTTTTTTAAAGAAAAAAAAGCAATACATTAAAAAAAATACAACAATTGCATCTGATGGCCTTATGTAACAACACAAATGTATCACTTCCTGTCAAGGACTCACAATGAGCAGCCATCCATCCATCCATTATCTATATACGCTTAATCCTCATTAGGGGCACTGGAGTTTATCACAGCTGACTTACATTCACACCTATGGACAATTTAGAATCACCAGTTATCCTCAGCATGTTTTTGGACTGTGGGAGAAAGCTGGAGAACCTGGAGAAAACCCACACATGCACAGGGAGAACAAGTAAACTCCATGCAGAAAAATCACAGTCCCAGGCCAGGACGTGAACCACAGATCGTCGAGCTGCAAGGTGACGATGTTAACCAGTACACCACTGTGCAGCCCTACTACTGAACATCCATCCATCCATTCTCTATACACCGCTTTATCCTCACTAGGGTCGTGGGGGGTGCTGGAGCCTATCTCAGCTGACTCGGGCGAAGGCAGGGGACACCCTGGACAGGTCACCAGTCTGTCACAGGGCTACATATACAGACAAACAATCACACTCACATTCACACCTACGGGCAATTTAGAGTAATCAATTAACTTCAGCATATTTTTGGACTGTGGGTGCAAGCCGGAGTACCTGGAGAAAACCCACGCATGCACAGGGAGAACATGCAAACTCCATGCAGAAAGATCCCAGGCCCAGGTCGGGATTTGAGCCGGGGGTCTTCTTGCTGCAAGGCAAAAGTGCTAACCAGTACTCCACTGTGCAGCCCCCTTTAAAATGTCTGTTTTTGTAAATTAGAAAAAGCACCATCATGGATGTGTCTCTCAATAGTTGGCCAGTAGATGGAGTTCTTCATTCATTTTCTTCAGCAGTCAAGACTCATCTGGGATGATGCCTCAGTCCTGTGTTAGCTGAGTCACATGGCACCTCTAAAGGTGTCATGTGACTTTATGTCCTGAGATAATACATCTGTGCCACTAAACACGTTGCACAACACCAGTCTGAAGAAGTGTTGTCGACTGATTTGAAAAAGCATGTGCTTGCTATAAACATTTAAAGCCAAAGGTTTTGCTTAGAAGAGGAAATTCAAATTTCTTCTTTTTTTTTTTTTGCAGGTAGGACGATCTGAGTGAAAGATTTCAGAAGTGGGCAGTTTGAATAACCAGGAGAATGTTCAGGTATCAGAAATAGTCAATGTTTCATTTGGAAATGAAACCCTCAGATGTACCTCTGGTGATGTTTCTGTAGACTAACCTTTTCAAGTGCCCCCAATGAGGTATGAAAATGTCAAGTACACATTTTCGCCAGGCATAAAATACAACTTACACTGCACTGGTACTGTACCACAACAGACTACTGTAAATGCACATCATTAAGGGACCATTACACTGAAGAATCTCTATTCTTAGACTTCATCCACTGTTTACACACACAGTGACATGCAGTTCTTTGGATAAGCTTCTCACCAGTGTACAAACAGAACAATTACCAACAGAGGTCAGTTTTGTTGGTACTACACCAAACAGTTTTATGCATTCATGCCTTTCAATAGGAGTGAAATAAAGACTCAGACAACAGAATTAAAATCCAAATAAAGTACACCACATACAAAAAAAACTGCCATCTAAAACACTGCATATACAAAAGACAGAAGCAAATGCAAAAACAGTGTAAGTTGTACACAATATGAAAGGAGTTTACATACATATGTAGTTTTGCACTATGATATCTGCTAATAAGGGTTACTAATAAAAGTCCAACACTAAACCCGACCAATATATCAAATAATACTGGAGTCACACATTCAGAATGGTGTCATTGCAATAACTGATTCTCTGCCCACTTGGGAGCCGTGCAAACTGGTTGGGAACTCAACACCAATTTATTTCCTTTTTAGCAGCTGAACGTGCTCAGTGTCTGAATGAAGACCCTGGTCATTTTTCTGTACAAGTTGCAACAACAATCTCACTGGTCTGAACTACATGACTACGCATTACTGGACATACATGCACTAGCACTTGCAACTTGGAAAGGCTTCTTCAACATCTCAGCACCAATACTGGTCCAAAAACATCACAGAGGACAAAAAAAAAAGACAAATTTCAAATCTCAAATTTTCCTCATTCACTTTGTTCCAATTCAGTTTTACGACTACTGTAAACTCAAATGTCCACACAAATGAAATGTTACTGTGATCAATACAGAGTCTAACAGGTCAGATTATTGAGAATCACCAGTAACAGGCTAAGTGTAAGGTTTTCGTAAAACATTAACAGGAGCTGAACTTTAGTTTGTTGCCTCCTGCTGTTTATAGGAGTCTTTACTCTGAGATCAATAAAAACCTGCAGCATCGGACAGCAGCAGAACCATAGGAAGTGTCTTCAAAGCAACAGAGGTCCATGCAGTTATGCCCATAGAACAACAGCAGTAATTTGTTTTCTCTCTTAAAATGATAACTTGATAAATCCCTTACATGACACAGAGACAGGATTGATACTGAGTACCTTTCTTCTTGCTTAACAGGTAACTTGTCACACAAGCTGCAGTTAAATCATTTGTTGAGTTCTGAGCTCCATCACAGCTGTCAGAATATTGTTATTTTACTGTTCTCCTAGTGGTTTTACCAACACACACTGACAAAATCTTCAGTGTTTATGTCATACCTGAATACCTGAATCTTTTTAATACATTGATGAAGCAGCAATGTTACGTTTCCCATGTGTGAGAAGAACATAACTGTATCTTCTGTTTGGTGTTAAACAGGTCATTGTAGTGGATTTTAAATACACCTGTATGTTGTTGCAGAAAACAACGCTACAAAGATAAAGTTGCAGACTGAACGGCAAAACACAACCTGACACTTGCTAAAGGTCTGTAAAGTAGTTGACCTGTAGCTAAATTTAACACTATCACTAAACAAAATACTACCGTTGAAAAGTTTGGGGTCACTTAGAAATGTCTTTATTTTTGAAAGCATTTTTTTTTTCAATAAAGATAACATTAAATTAATCAGAAATCCAGTCCAGACATTGTTAATATGGTCAATGATTATTCTATCTGATTTTTAATGGAATATCTACATAGGGATACAGAGGAACATTCCCAGCAACCATCACTCCTGTATTCTAATGGTATGTTGTAATAGCTAATCATGTTAAAAGGCTGATTGATTAGAAAACCCTTATGCAATTATGTTAGCACAAGAATAAAAGTGTAAATTAGAAAAGCACTCGGAGAGCGCAGACCTCTGCCAGGCCATCTGTCTGTCTGTCTGTCTGTTCGTCTGTTAACAGCATAACTCAAAAAGTCATGGATGGATTTTCACCAAATTTTTACAGAATGTCCGGAAGAGCAAAAGTAACAATCAATTAGATTTTGGAGGTGATCCAGATCACCGTCTGGATCCAGGATTTTTTTGAAAGACTCTGTACAATTGAGAGATGGCGCCGGACATTCTGTAAAATTTTGGTGAAAATCCGTCCATGACTTTTTGAGTTATGCTGTTAACAGACAAACAGACAAACAGACAAACTCCGGTGATTACATAACCTCCTGGCAGAGGTAATTATCATGGAAAGCATTTGTCTGGGTTACCCCAAACTTTAACAGTCGTGTATGTTTGGTTTTGTTTTTGTCTGTTCACACCACATTTTCACAAATTTATTTCAGTAATGTTGGCGTATTAATTGTGTTTTAATAGCTCAAGACTTTGAGTTTTTGATGAATGATTAGCCTAGCCTAGAATGAAGACTCACAACAGCAGAAAACAGCCAGTGTGTGGACAGCTCTAAAGCTATGCATCTCTAAACTTTGGTCTGTGGTGTGCATTGAACCACATACAGACACTAAAACACTCAGTCCTACTATCTGTGACTATCATGAACAAATGAAGGGAATTTCCTGGTTTGGTACAATTGTGTCTGCACAGAGATGAGTGGATAACCTTAATACAAGCAAATAAAAACAAATTGTCACTGCTACTTATGTTTATGAACTGATTAAGCAAATAGGCTATAATTAGCTGGTTTCAAGCTATCTTAAGCTGTAATCTTTTTTTTTTTAACCAGCTGCCTCAGTCTTATCCCAAGCAAAGTCAGCCATGTCCTGAATTTTTTGTACTTGAAAGTAAGATAATATTTACTCATTCAGTGAATATCTCCTCAAACTGGTGATACAGCTAGCACTGTGTGTTCTGTGTGCACTTAAGACAGCATGAGCTCTGTATATGTCAAACAAATAAAGAAATTTGGACCTACACACTCTTCCAGGGTGTTCACGGTAGTGCTTGTGAAAAATACAAGTGGAACAGGAGGTGAAACTGAGATAGGGGTCAGTGGGAGGGAGAGAGGCGCTAAATCTGGCACATGCTATCTGCTATCTAAATATGCTAACAAGCTCCACAAAAATTCCCCAGAATTACAGGTTTCACCTTTTTAGACAAGAGATCAATCGTGATCATCTTGCTCACAGAAAGAAAGCAAATGAGAAATGTTGTCTTTTAAAAATGCTATGTGTTTTTTGTTTTCAACATGTCCTGTAAGTAGGTGTGCACTGAGCTTTCTGAGGCCCTGTATAAAACCAAAGCAGCAGTTGGCTATTCATGCCTTCAAGAACTTTATATGGCTGAATCATGAGTGTTGCTATTTTGAGTGACAGGAGTTTCACATAATACAACCATTGAAATCATTTATTATTCAAAGCTCAAGCAAGAGAGAAAGATTTGCCCGGCCAGCAGGCAGATGGGTCCCCCCTATATAGAGCTGGGTTCTGCTCAAGGTTTTTTCCCTGTTAAAAGGGTGTTTTCCTTGCCACTGTCGCCTTTGGGCTTGCTCTGGGGGTCAGGCATATGGGTACTGTAAAGCGTCTTGAGACAATTTGATTGTAATTGACGCTATATAAATAAAATTGAATTGAATTGAATTGAAGATTTCAGATCATACCAGTATCTACAGTAAAGGCATATTGGCTTCCTTTAGTTTGTTAAAGATGTTTCCTCTTGTTTGAAAGGCTTCTTCAGTTCTAACTGGCTGGTGGGGAGCCCGAGGTATTTACTAGCCAAAAGTTTGGACACACCATCTCATTCAATGCTTTTTATTTATTTTTATTACTTTCTACATTATAGATTAATATTAAAGATCAACACTTTTTGTTTACAGCATAATTCAATAAGTATTCTTTTACAGTTTTGATGTCTTCAGTATTAATCTACAATTTATAGAATAATTAAATAAAAGCCATTGGATGAGAAGGTGTGTCCAAACTTTTGCCTGGTACTGTAAGCTCTTGTGGGGTCATTGAGAGTTGAGATCATACCAGCCTTCTAATAAATAACAGTTTAAAAGTTACCAGTGAAAAACTAAAGCAATATTTAAAGTGTACAGGAATTTTCCGTATGGATGTCTACAGTCTAAACAATTTCATCTTACCTATACAATATTAGACATAGAAAGAGTAATTTCAATGTCACACTGTAAATAAATCACTGTGACTTTGATTCACTACACTGAGCTACAATTAGATGATATTATTCAGTCCACATTGCAGGCTTTATTACAGCTTTTAAATATTCTAATATACTGTCAAAGTCGTTATTGTTCCTCTGCATCAGTGTCACTGACACAGTTTGACATTTATTGTACTATTACTTTACTTTATTGTACTATTTATTATACTTTTCAATCTCAATGACTCTGCAGAAGAAAAACAAAACTCGTGTGTGTTTACTTGGGGGCCTTTCAGAGAGGAAAGCTCTCCAGTGTAAATAGTGTAATTACATGTCTTCCTTTTGGGTGGGTGGGAGGGTAAATTGGTATAATCAAGGCAGCAGTTCAGCCTCCGGCATTGATGTTGGAGTGAATTAGGACAGGGCTTCACTGAAATTTTGCCCCTTGGGTATTTAATGAATACATACTTTCCCCTCAAATCACATCCTGCTGATATAATGGCGAGCCAGTCTTGTGACTGTACCGTGCAGCTCACACAAAGACATGAGCGGTGCAGGAACTTCTCAAAGAAGCTGTGGGCACTTTTACACTTTCAGATATCAAGTGCAGGCTAGAAACCCAGACATTCTACACGGCATGCACAAAGAGAATAATCCACTCAGTCTACTACATTATGTCGCGTTTTTATCCTGTAATTTCGTAGTTTCTTATGAGTGCAGACAGAAAACCATGAGTATGCTGTGTAGATATGAACCCTTTCTTCAGTTGCTATCTTAACTGACTTTCTGTACTGCTAAATGCACTCCTTTCATGCTGCTACTATTGATAGTTCATAGCCTACTACGGTGTGAATACAGCTGTACAATATATTTTAGTCAAACACATATTGACTTAGCCCCTAATGAATGCAAACCTGAAAACATTTGCCATGCAATTTTGTAATTATCTTACTTAGAAAAAGGTTGTTTTTCTAATTGCCTGCATAGCATTTAAGTCTATGACACAGGTAAGATGCAGGAGATTGTATAACTGTGAATGCATCACGACTAGTAGTCCCAACATGCTGCTCTTTGAGGTGGTAGGAGTAAGTTGTAGTAAATTAAATGGTAGTGTTTTGGTATATAATGTTCAATAAGATCACTAGTTTAGTGTGTTAGAATGGTAACATTAAGATGAAACAGACAGGCTACTGGGAAGCAGGTATTTGGTCATTAGTGAAAGAACACATTTCACTGCAGTTCATCCTATGATAGTGAAGATATTTCAGCACAACCAGGTGTTAGGGGTTTAAGGGTTCAATGGGAAAAAGCATTTTGTTTTTTAAGTTATTTTTTGGCCTTTATTATATAGGACAGGGGAGAGAGAGAGAAAAAATGGGGAGAAGAATGAGACCTGCAGCAAAATGCCATGGACTGGATTCCAACTCATGACCACTGCGTCAGGGACTATAGCCCCTGTTTATGGGTCACCCACTCAACCAGTTGAGCTATCGGAGCACCCCTGGGCAAAACTATTTCTACATACAGGTCTACGTCTTAATCAATCAACATAAACAACAGACCTTAAAGAGCATGTCTATGATTGCTATAATTTGTCAGACTGCACATTAAATAATAACAAGGTCTGACGGGCGCTAACAACCCTCTGCTGTAAATGTGGCAGCCGATTAAAGTGCCACCTTTCTGTCTGTGCACTCACCTGTGTGGCACTATTTAATACAGAAAATGTGTTGGGGAGGGGACATTCTTAAAATGAATAAATTAAGATCCATAGACAATTCTCTATAGTAATTGCATAGAAAAGTAATTACTTTACATTCTGTAGTGTTAAAAGATAGATACACTTGATCAAACTAGCTTGTATGATGTAGTCATGGTATCATTTGATACCATCTGATATTCCATCATAAAACAGTACTCTGCCAAGCAGCCTTAGTGGAGTATTGCACTCTCTGAGTGCTTTTCTTGTTCTCTATTATTCTGTAGAATAAATTGTCTTATTTTTCATACTGAAAGTTTGCTTCTAACTCTTACATTTTTTAGTTAAGTGAGGTTTTAAATGCAAGACTTGTTCTGTTTACTGTTCTCCATGCACCATCACCAGTGCAACATTCAGCTCTAACAGCTAGCGTCCAATCACAAGTAACATTTAAGGATATTTGATAGTTAATCCAATTAAATCTCACTGCCTGGGATTCAACTTTGAACCTAACCCCGTTCTTCAGGCTGCAGCCAGGTCCTCCTCACCCTGAGTTTATGGAAGCCTACGGACAGTGGGTGTGTAACAGTATACCGGTATTAATGATAACGGAGATGTTTTGAAAATTAAGTATTGATATCATGGTATTGACTCACATATGATAAAATACTAAATAACTACATCATCTGGCCCTCAAATGCAGTAGGTGATTTCAGTTGGCATTGTGCGGCATTCTCAGTTAATCTGGTTGCCTTTCACCCATTAGTTGGAATAGGTAAAGACCGTCCCTCCACTGCCCTACACTCAGATTTTCAGAGTGTCATTCAAAAACGAAACACACTACACAAGTTAAATATGCATTTGACGGATGATTAATTATGTCATTATCTTCTAATTGTTTGGCCACCGTAATTGTGTAGTGAAAATCCTATATACACATTTTATCTATTCTACAGCTGCAGTGAGTCCACTATGACTGGACCAAAACAAATGACTGAAAATGTATTGTATCATAAGTACACTGACAGTCATTAAAACTTTGAGACCATATTTTTCAACATAATTTTTATTTTGAAGCCCAAAACTGGATTTTCTTTATATGAATCATTTGTTTAGCATATTGGCATACAGAAACAAAAATCTAAAGTTTCAAGAATGATTTCAAAATAAAGAATTTCACAAAAGAAAACGGCACCTGCCAAACACAAAGTCACAACAGTCAATACCGAGTATGGCCTCCATTTGCTTCGATGCAGGCAGCAATCCGTCGGCGCATGCTTTGGACCAGGCTTCTGATTGTGGGTTGGGAACAGCCCATACGCCTGGCTACATCACTGCAGCTCAAACCGGCCTCCACCATACCCAGTGCCCAGAGACGTTCATGTGATAGACGCGGCATGATGCTGTTCACTGGACTAACAATGGTGGCCTTTTTTGGGCCTTTATATAGGCCTTCAAAACCCATTCACAAATTGTGCAGATACTCACTGAGTATTGCTTGGTGTGTATTTGGTTCACTTTTGCAAAGTGACCAACCCATGTGCAATGAATCATGACAAAATGACAACTCATCATTATCTCAACTACCAGGGCACTAGATCATCAGTAAATCCACAATGAATAATTACAACCCCCCTACAAGTAGAATTCTGCGTACATTTCTACCTCAAAGTTTTTATTGACTGTCAGTATAGATCTTGAAATATTTCACTGAACAGTGAACATTTAAAGAAAACACCAAAAATTTTAGAATTTAACTTTTACCATTCTGTAGCAATCAACTCATGACAATCCATCCAGTTATGTTCCAAATATTTCACTTGATTTCATTGTGGTAAACAAGAAGAAGGGAATTTCCAAGGTCAAAAAGACTTGATCCCCTGAGGACCATCACCATTAAAGATGTGCCTTCTTGGCTAGGTCTCCCTCAAACAAGAGATTTGAATCTCAAGGGATTTCCTTACTGTTGAAAAGGTTAAAAACATAAATAAATCATTTACCACATTTTCTGGTATTTTATCTGATAGTTGAAATATTTTAGTCTGGACAATGACGATGGTGACGATCCCTAAATCCCCTATTTTTAACACTGGCTCAATAATGAGTCAATACTAAGAATGTGTGCAGCACAAAAACTAAACACATATACAATATCTGGTGTAACCACATGGATGAACTGTCTTTCATCACATCTAAAATCTAAAAATACTTACAATTCATAAAATACATATTTGTAAGCTCAAATAAAATAACAATAAACCAATAATACTACGTTACAATAAATACACTAACTGCTATCAATATTATAAAGAACAACCACTAAAGCTATCACAAACACCTTATGTTTAAACTGCTTGTCACCTATGGAGAAATACTGTAATGTCCAGAAAACTTAAAGTATCTCAGCAATGGACTAACTAATTCACTGTCATGAACCCATCTAATTCAGGGCAGTATCTGAGAGGGTAAACATGGAAATTTTATGCATCCCTCTCTCTTTTCTGTCCATAAATAGTCCTTGGTTTAGATATTTTTAGCACCAAGCTATTTTTTATGCGTCCTTGAAGTTGCAATGGTTCCAACTCACTGTAATGCTGTTACCATTCTGTCGTTCTCAGTCTTTAATCTGAATCTGCAGCAAACAAAAAGCTGCAGCCTTTGATGAAGAGCTATTTATTACAGATTCTTTTTTATTTTAGCTTTTATTTATTTAGAGAATGATTCAGCTAAACAAATATGCTCAATTTCTCAGCACCACTCTGCTAAACCGTTTAATTATACCTAAGTCTATGCGTGATTGAGAAGGACAACACTAAAACAGATAGTTTAATTTGGAGATTTACCTTATCAGAGGCAAGTGTCTTGTGCAGGTCTTTCTCTCTTTTGAAAAATCACTTCGTACAGCATTTTAATCATTAACTGACAAACACAATTCTGAATATTTAATATTTGAGTAAATGAATGAATCAAGCATGTTAAGGAATTGAGTTGCACTCATCAGAAATGACACAGCAAAAATACCCAAAAAGCTTAGGGTATGTTTATATTGGGGTGGCACGGTGGTGCTGTGGTTAGCACTGCTGCGTCACAGCTTCAAGGTTGAAGGATTCAGATCTGGGCCTGAGGTCTTTCTGCATGGATTTTGCATGCTCTCTCTGTTTCTCTGATTTCCTCACACAGTCCAAAAACATGCCCAGGTTAATTGGTAACTCTAAATTGTCCATAGGTGTGAATGTGAGTGTGATTGTTTGTCTCTATGTGTGGCCCTGTGATTGGTGAGACTCACACCCTGTCCAGGGTGTCCTCTGCCTTCGCCCTAAGTCAGCTGTGCCGTTTATGACCTTACAGATGATAAAGTGGTGTACAGATAATGAATGGATGGGACATTAAGGTTGAATCAACAAAGCTCTTCACTGGAAGGACCGATAAAGGAAGCTGGTAACATTCTAGACCTTTTTTACACCTTGTGTACATGCCCAGATAGGGTTTCTATATGCTCATGATGAATGAATTAAACAGCCACTGCCAAGGTTGAGCATGTAGATCTTGAAACTACAGTTTAACAAAAATACAGATTCAGAGTTCATATGCAACAAATGTAATGAAACCAATCCCATCAATCCTGATGCAGGGAGGGATTTTCCGTATCACAATGGGTTTCCAGTTCAAACACATATGACTGAATTACTCAAATTTTTAACGTTCTGCTGTTTAGTGGAGAGAAGTTTTGCAGTTTTTGAGCAGAGCTGTAGTGAGCCGGTGGGCTCAGGTTCAGGCAAGCAGTGGAGGGGTGGGCTGAGATAAAGGCAGAGACTAATCTGCATATTCATAGACTGTGCGATATTAACGGAAGCAAAGTTGCAGAGATACATTAAGGGCATCTTTAGTCATTGTAAGCTACAGTATATATCACGGTGAGAAAAAAATCTAAATATATAATCTAATTATCAGAGATGAGATTTTAAGTGTTGAAGCGAAGAGGAACTTTAACCAGTCTTAAGTACTGGAAAGCTCAGATAAACCCTGTCACCCTGCTGACAGTGGTGTCTTCAGTGTACTAGTAAAAGGGGTATGGGGAAATGACATATTTTGTCTGCTTTTGAAGGATTTGTTGGTCAGACTTGTGTTTATCAGTTTGTTTTATAATTCATCTTATCCCAAATGGAAAAACAAACAAGTGTCATAGCACACAAATCGCACATGTTAGCTACTAACAGCATTATTTTTATTTTGGTTGTCTACCAAGTCTTGACAGTGAACCAGTATTAATCACACCAGAACCCTGAAACTTAAGCAGGTAAGTGGAATAGAGAGATTATTAATTTAATTATTGACACCTGCGTTTTTCTGACTGTGACAAAACAAGATGCCTCCTGTGTAATAGTAATGAAACAGCAGCAAAACAGCTGTTTACAACTCTTATCTTTTAGCATGTTTAAACTACAATGATGTGAGCCGTTTCATTGTTTTATTATATGCAACCAGACAAATTACTGTAAAAAAAAAAAAAAAAAAAAAAAAAATTAACTACATTATGGTTCCAAACTGAATGACTGTTATTATTTTTCCACTCAGAAGAAGCAAAATATCAAAGCAAAGTAATTGACAGGCAACACATCATCTGTTTATGAGATAGTTAACGTATTAAGCAGACATGGTACAAAATCTGCACAAGTGCTTCTGGCTAGGTGACAAACGCCTCTCCTTTTATTTAGTGTTTGGTCTTCACCTACCTTTAAGAAAATTGTTTTGAGTGTTTAGTAGATACTCAACTATAGAAGGGTGACAATTGAAGGAAAAACATGAACTCTTGACCACATATAGTGATGGTATCCAATGACTTCAATCCAGTGCCTCAAATCATGACAGGAAAATGTCTTCAATGCTGTGGGAGACATTCCCTGTCATCTTAGAAGGAAGAGTCACTGCAGATACAATACAATACAAAGTAGTTCTCCGTGATCACCTTCTTTCTATAATGAAACATGGGGCAGCAATGCCCCATCCACAGGAAATGGGAAGGAGCAACTGAATGGTTTGATGAAAGCGATATAATTCATACGCTATGGCCTTCACAGTCACCAGATCTGAGCATAGCTGAACAGCTGTAGGTGATTTTGGACCGACGTGTTAAACGGTGCTCTCCACTACCATCATCAAAACCCTAAACACCAAGTTCTTTTAAGAATGGTGTTCATCCCTCCAGCACAGTTCAAGACACGTAGAGAATCAATGCCATGGCACACTGAAGCTGCTTCGAGGACATACACACGTGGACAAAATTGTTGGTACCCCTCAGTTAAAGAAGGAAAAACCCACAATTCTCACTGAAATCACTTGAAACTCACAAAAGTAACAATAAATAAAAATTTATTGAAAATTAAAGAATCAAAAACAGCCATTACTTTTGAATTGTTGATTAACATAATTATTTAAAAAAACAAACTAATGAAACAGGCCTGGACAAAAATGATGGTACCTCTATAAAAGATTGAAAACTATTTGACCAGAGTGACATGATTAACTCAGGTGTGTCATTTAATTGACATCACAGGTGTTTCCAAACTCATAATCAGTCAGTCTGCCTATTTAAAGGGAGACAAGTAGTCACCCTGCTGTTTGGTGAAAAGGTGTGTACCACACTGAACATGGACAACAGAAAGCGAAGGAGAGAATTGTCCCAGGACATCCGAAAAAAAATTATACACAAACATCTTAAAGGTAAAGGCTATAAGACCATCTCTAAACAGCTTGAAGTTCCTGTGACAACAGTGGCTCATATTATTCAGAAGTTCAAGACCCACGGGACAGTAGCCAACCTCCCTGGACGTGGCCGCAAGAGGAAAATTGATGACAAATTGAAGAGACGGATCGTTGGAATTGTATCCAAAGAGCCCAGAGCAACCTCCAAAGAAATTAAAGGTGAACTCCAAGGCCAAGGTACATCAGTGTCAGATCGCACCATTCGTCGTTGTTTGAGCCAAAGTGGACTTCATGGGAGACGACCAAGGAGGACACCACTGCTGAAAAAAACTCATAAAAAAGCCAGACTGGAATTTGCAAAAATGCATGTTGACAAGCCACAAAGCTTCTGGGAGAATGTCCTTTGGACAGATGAGACCAAACTGGAGCTTTTTGGTAAGGCACATCAACTCTATGTTCATAGACTCAAAAACCAAGCATACGAAGAAAAGAACACTGTCCCTACGGTGAAACATGGAGGAGGCTCAGTAATGTTTTGGGGCTGCTTTGCTGCATCTGGCACAGGGTGTCTTGAAAGTGTGCAAGGTACGATGAAATCTGAAGACTATCAAGGCATTCTGGAGAGAAATGTGCTGCCTAGTGTCAGAAAGCTTGGTCTCAGTCGCAGGTCATGGGTCTTCCAACAGGACAACGATCCAAAACACACAGCCAAAAACACCCAAGAATGGCTGAGAGAAAAGCGTTGGACTATTCTAAAGTGGCCTTCTGTGAGCCCAGATCTGAATCCCATTGAACATATGTGGAAGGAGCTGAAACATGCCATTTGGAGAAGACACCCATCAAACCTGAGACAACTGGAGCTGTTTGCTCATGAGGAGTGGGCCAAAATACCTGTTGACAGCTGCAGAACGCTCATTGACAAATACAGAAATCGTTTAATTGCAGTGATTGCCTCAAAAGGTTGTGCAACAAAATATTAAGTTATGGGTACCATCATTTTTGTCCAGCCCTATTTCATTAGTTTGTTTTTTTAAATAATTATGTTAATCAACAATTCAAAAGTGATGGCTGATTTTGATTATTTAATTTTCAATAAATTTTTATTTATTGTTACTTTTGTGAGTTTCAAGTGATTTCAGTGAGAATTGTGGGTTTTTCCTTCTTTAACTGAGGGGTACCAACAATTTTGTCCACGTGTGTATGGTGGGATAATACGTACTAAGACACTTTATGTTGGCTTTTTCTTTAATCTGTCGTCTGTATGTTGCCAGTCTTAACTGAGCATTTACTGTAAATGTGGAGCAGTGGACTAAAAGAGGCAGTAACATCCATGGAATCAACGGTAAGTCTTCAGAACTACAAGTGACACCTTGGATATCACAGAGAAATTTCATTATGACAATTTCAGAAACACAGAAAACTGCAGGTAAGGACTCTACAGAGAGCATTATCCACTTCTCACCATGTTTTCCGCCAATGATAGCCTTTCCTGTCAAAACCTTCCTTTAACCTTTAGGCTACCACTGGCCCCTTTTATGTGGTTGCACAATGGCCTCATCCAGCCTCCCAATCGAATGCATTAGACTATGTGCTTCAATGCGCCAAACACGGAATAGATGTAGCAACAGACAATGGTTATCCTTTGCCCTGAGCTAATGTACATCCACTCCTGGTTAAAGGCTTTTTCTACATCGAGGTCAGGTCAGCCATGTTGCCACAATAATACTTTTCAGATGTTTCCTCCTCTTGAATTAGGCACTTGACTCCAAAGTACTGTAGCAAGCGGAGTAGCTAAGAGAGGGTAGGTGGAGCGCAAAGCTACATTGCAAAATTAACAAATCCTTATTTTCCAAACTGACTGTCAGATCAGTGAAGTAACTGCATCGGTGTGACAGCTCAGTCTGTGTGGTAATTTTTTGCCAAGAGGGACAGGGCCTAGTTGTTCATTCTCATTTAGCGGTCATACTGGCCTCAGCTCTCTTTTGAGCAACATCTTTGGTCTCTGGTCTGCTGGAGTTTTCTGATGAGTTAAGAAGCTACAGTATCATTTATTGTGCTACAATATTGACCACTGGAAGAACTGCTGTTACTACAACCTACCTGAACATACTGTAGCCAATCAAATAGCTTGTAGAACATGAACATATTGTGACGTAGAGTCAAACCCAATCAAAATGATTAAGTACAGATTTTTCATAACTACAGTTTATTTGATTGTCTGCAGACCACAGATGCTGTGTCTGACATGACAACTTACAAAAGGGGATTTTAGACCTATAAAGCCAACAAATGTGACCCGGAGTTGGGTGTAAGTTTGATGCATTCGTAGGCTGCAGTAACACAAAAGTTCTGAATATTGATGGCTCTATTTGGTGGGTATCATCTTTAAGATGGCAATCATGGTCAGATAATTGATTATAGTATTTAGCTTTGATACTCACTGGAACCTTTGAACCACAGTACACGGTGACTTCACCTGCACATATGTATATGGCATATTCAGTAAAGCATTTTGAAACGAAAACTATCTCCATCCAGATATGTGTTTTAGCACAGAAATTTTCTCTGTGCATTATAATAAACATGTAACATGGACCATTCACTGAAGTTGCATGTGCTGGAGTAAACATGGAGCAAGAGGTTGGTTATTAAAATGTAGTAAACATTACAAAGGAAGAACAGCAAACTATAGTGAAACACAAGACCAGAAATTTCCTTAAATGCACAACAGCTGCTGGCAAAGACAACAAGATCAGCAATGCCTGTAACTTATTATCCATGGTGAATTAACCGCTGGTGTCTTGTTTTTTTTTTTTCTGGAAAAAGGCCATATGACAGGAGAGTGAGCAATTGGGGAGCATTATTTAGTGACGTTAATTTAATCAGAATGCAAGTGTCTGCTTTAAAAAAGTGTCTAGTTTTGCCTTTTCAGACTACAACACATTCCATGGGGTTTCAAACTAAAACAGCATCAGCAGCTTTTACAAAAGTCTCCATTTTAGGGGTCTAAACTCAAAAGCATTTTAGATGCAAGGCATAACTGTAACAGAAATTATGCATTATAAAATGATCTGTTATTGCAAATGTAACTTAGCCTAGCCTAGCTGTGAACACAAAACTGATGTCTCGTATTAGCAGTTGATATGGCTTGGTTGTAAGTAAGCAGTTGCTTTCACAGATATCAATTAGTTACAAAGCAATTTTAGCAGTTATATGTGGGTTTATGCCCCTAATATTTACTCACTACCAGTTTTAGCTCACTACCAACTGTTAAACTATCCACTATGTTGACCATTAAGTCACGAATTGCACCTGTTTGTTGCCCATTGCAGAGATAATAGTCTACATTGGGTTTTTTTACACATTTTTCTCTAAATACAGCTGCCTGTTGTGGTCATAAACAACAAGAGAAAACAGTATTCATGTGATTCTCTGTTGGTTCAACGCTGCCATCTCCATTAGGAAATTATTGACTATATGGCACCAAAGAAAGATATGATCAAAGATCAGAGACTTATTATAGACAACCAAAACCAGATTGAAAACGGTGTGAGAGAACATTTGGCACAAAAGCACTTCAAACTTATCCAAGCAACCAGGTCTGAACACAGAATTCAAGACACTTCAACTTGTTCAGGCAAACGTAGGCATAGTGCATGTATATGGTAATACTTCACATGGTCAGACTATTCTGTGCTGTCTTACTGCGTGATCGGAATCCTAAACCAAGCCTGAACATTTCTGCGTATCGGTTGCTGCTTGGTTGTAGGTTGTTGTTGTCGTTTCCTGTAGTGGAGGAAATCTTGAAAACAGTAACATGTAGATAGCAGAGGGTGAGAACAAAGCTGCATGAATTGCAGGCTTATATCCAGAATCTTCATCCGGAGAGTCAGACTAGTATTCAATTGTGAGCATGCTGAAATACATCAGTTTGATTAACATTCCTTGTTGATATCAGAATTCATATTGAGAATTGCCAAATTTCAATCGTGTACTAACACTAATATCTGTAAATGTATCAGTGTAAGCCTGACAGGCAGCAAAGTACTGATAAGGTTATGAGTAATACATATAAAGCCAGCTTACTTTCAGCAGCTTTACAACCCACTGGGATAAAGAAATCCACTGGAATTAAAAAATACTTCTCAGGGGTTGAGGCTAATTAACAGTATCCCATAGAATCCCAACAACTAAAGCCAACGTCTTACTGTAAACATCACAAGACAAGTGTGTGATTTCTCTTGGCTGACCTGCTGACCTCTTTTCAGACCTCTGACCAAGTGTCTGATCCATGATCAAATGACACCAGCTCCTTTGTTTTATGGTAGAGGATTTGCTCATCCCTGACGTTCCTCTCAACTCAGCAACAAAGAAGCTGAATAAAGCGAGATTAAACTGAACTCTACTGACCTGAAGGAGGAGAGGTTGCCTGGGTTTTTAATCTGACTTCATGAAAATCGGTTCAGTTGACATCCTATTCAATAAAAACCATTTGGTCTCTCCCAGTAAGAAGAACAAATAGCTTTGTGCCATGTCCATCACTCTCTCTAAGCAGAAGGAAGCCAAATGCTCTCAGAACCCAAAAGGACTTTAAAATATTTATCCAGGTCGTCTCTGCCTGTGCCATCCTAGCCTACTTTCCCTGCTACTTTGGGGGAAGCACATTTACTTGTTGCTCAAAATGATATCTCCCCGTGCATACATTATACATGCAGCCATTCTGCGTAGTGCATGCACACAATATGGCATTCAGCTCATACCACAGTGATGCTATGGATCTGTTTAAAGCTCCTGAAAAGGAAATCCCACGTATTTTTGAAGGAGCAGGCGCATGTGTGAGGAACAGAAAGTGGATTTGCAGAGCTGTAGTGATCCGCAGAGCATTTGCAAACACACTGGTACACGCATACAAAGGCCATGAGCTTGACATTAGAGCGTGCGGGTCAGATGCGGGCATCCTTACCGTGCCAGGCGCTGTGCGTAACCACGGAGACAGATGTCAGCAGAGGCAGCGGGCTGAGCGGGGTCCGCCGGCCTCAAGAGCATCCCTCGTCCGCATCACAGCAACACACCGCCCGAGGAGCAGCGCACAGCGAAGAGCCGCGACTCCACAATCTGGGTCAGAGCCGCCGGAGCCATCCTGAGGAGGAAGGTAGCCGCTGAGGGACGCAGACGTCACAGGCTCACATGGATCCTAACATCCAACAACAGGCGCATCCTCCGTCTGCGATCAATTCCGCCGAGACTCAGAGGGGGGACGAATCCATGAGGTTCTCACATCCACACACGACCACGGCTTCTCTGCGACGACAATATAACCTTGTCTGCAGCAAACAGCACGCCTCAGTGAAAGACTGTCTGCATCAGTCCTCCTCTGCCTAATTCACTGCTTCATCGCTCTATTTCTGTCTTTCTCTGATGCTCACCCATATTTCCACTTCACCGCTCCCTCTCTCTCTGATTCTCAGCTGTGTCTCAGTGCTGTGCTCAGCCTGTGCCCAGAGGATGTTGAACATGTGTTCAGGGTGGGGGTGGGGGACTGCTGACTTCATAGGTGGCACGCTTACTTCTCCCACTGATAGGTTAGGGAGGATGGCACTGTGCGCAGCAGCAGCAGCAGCAGCGTCTAACTGGCAGTTGTTGAAAGATAAAATCTGCTTGGCCTCCCCTTTCTTTCTTGTAAATGGTTCCTATTTTGGAATCAAACACACCAGCAGTCATGGATGATGTTGTTGGCTGTGATTAACCATCACACTGCATTTGATTGGTGGGAATCTGTGTTGTGGGGAAATAAATAAGAGGAGGATGCAAATTCAAAGTGTGGTGTGATTAAATCAGTCACTAAACAGCCCTGCAGGACTGCCAGAGGATGAAAACAAACCCTACTGGTTCAGAAATAATACAAAGCATAAGAGCGCTCTTGTTCCTCTTTAAGACTACTGCTTCTTTCTAGAGAAACAAGAGACACATTTCTCTACATTGTACCACTAGAGCAGAGGGGAAAAGGAAGATGTGGGAGGCAGAGCATGTGGATTGTAAAAAAAATAAAAATGGAGAAACAGTGAAAGGAGGGAGGAAGGGAGAGGGAGGAGGGAGAACAGAGGGCAGCAAGGAAGGGAAAGAAAGAGAGGGAGAGAGAGAACAGAGAGCTTTGGAATATTTATAGAAGGCTGGAGACTGATATAAAGAAATAAGCTCCTCTATTTCTGTGCTGTGACACACGACCGAGTCTCCGATGATATGCTGTCAGGCTAAGTCATATCAAAGGCGTCCTATGGTGCTTCTGCAGCAAGGATGCACATAAACTGCAGCAGCGGCCGCATGCAGGCAGACATTATTTCAGGCAGATTACACACAAATGCACACACAGGAAAAAAAAAAAGACTGAGCTCAAGCTTCAGTGGCAAAGTGCCTCTTTAATGTGTTCAGTGATGAGCAGGAGGAAGTGCACTTAATTAAGGAAAATGACAGTCGTGTGACCATCACAAGAGACTGAGTCACACAACCAGTGATTTTATAAGGGGGGGGGGCGGAGGAGATAAAGATAAAAAGGGGGATTTTTTTTTGGAAAACATGAAAATCACTAGTTTTATTTATAGTCCTTGTTTTTCTGGGAAGTGGGGTCTGGCAAAATGAAAATGTTTTCACTGTTAGCGGAGTGAAAATTAGTCAAGTCAGAATGGATTTTATATGCTAGATGTGATTTCTCTTGCAAATTTAAAAACGTGTGTGCCTCTCTCTGTGTGTCTGTGTGTGTGTGTGGACCAGGATACCTCTGGGCTTATGCTGTGACCTAGATTAGGCCTTGATGCTCCCAAGCCTGGCAAGCTGAGTGCATGCGTGTGCGTGTGTCATCCATAGAGTAAATGCGTATGCATGCGTGCCTAGATGCGCAAGAGAGAAAAAGACAGCGGAGAGAAAGAGTGTGTGTGTGTGTGTGTGTGGAGGGGAGGAGAGAGTTGTGTACACCACATGAAATGAGGCTGCGCGGCTGCGTTACTTGTGTGTTTAAGAGCCTCAGCTGGATGGCATACAAAGAGGTGAATGTTCACGCAGTAACGGAGCTTATCCAAAGAAGTGAACATGCGTTGATGGAAACTGCACAGCTCCAGCCTCAAAGTGAGACCTTACATAACGTCACATGCAGAAATATGAAAAATGGCACAATATAATGAAAGGACAATAAGTACAGACACTCATCCTGAAGGATACCAATTTCACCGGACGATTCTGAGAATCACGCTACCTCAGTTAGAGCGTAAAGCTTAACAGATTAGCACCCACTATGGATGTAGATTAAATTGTTATTAGCTCTAAAACTCCCTTTACATATGGCATAAAATTAAATATCAGCTTATAATGTGTTTTTGGATTACTCTGATCCCTTCGTTATACACATCTATACAGTCCAGGTCATGATAACCTAATGACTCAAATCTATACCGTCTTACTCCATCAATGTGCTGCTATTCATGCTGGCCTTATGTAAGAAATGAGTGGAATCATCTCGCCCCAGTTAATTCTTGACCCGTCCCCTGGCCAAACTGGCCTCCATAAATGGTTAATCCTGTGAATTAAGGATTACACTGTGTATAGAACTTACAAGAAAACATAGGGAACTAAATGTTAAACAGCTATAAAAAAAAATGGCGCGTTGTGACATGTTCATCGAAACACTGCCAAGGCGCTGGATGTTTCTCTGAGAATCAGCCCATTTGCTGTGATAAAAATAGCTGCTTCTCATACACATGGTGACTCTCCCACAGAGTGATGCTTGGTAAGGCTGATGGTGGAAAACGATGGGAAAAGACTCATGAGCAGAGACTCATCAGTAAACACAAGTGTCCCATTTGCTCCAAACAGGAAGTCACACACACATGCATGCATAAGGAAAGCGCCGTCTCAAGCTCCACTCTAGAGGACAATATGTTGTGATTTGTGGCTCTGCACTTGGGTGGCTACAGAAGAAACTTAGAATTCATAACACCAAAGCTCTCTTACTGCATGTGTGGCACTAGGGAGGCGCTGTGCAGGCAGGTGTGTTATACTGGATGTGGAAATATTTACAACAGTTTAACTGGATCTGTCCTCATGAACAGAATACCAAGGGAAATATTTAGTTGATAAATGATTTATTTAATGTATTATTTTCAATAAAGAAAAAAATAATTGCAATCATTCATCAGAAATTCAAATGAAAGGTGTTTTTTAGAATTACTTTTGTATTAACTTAATATTAGCTGTTGAAGAGGAGATGTTAGGAAATATGGCATGAACAATACAATTAAACCGTACAATGTTAGATTCCAGGGACTGAGAACGTTCCCAATGCTGTTAACAATGGGAACATAAAGGGCAATTAATGCTTTCTGCGTGCACTTCTGCAAAAGTACAAGATGTAAATTTCGTCATTCACCAAAGTTGGCAAGGGTCCATGGACCTCTATGCAGACGTTTGTGTGGACAGACTTCACAAAAAACAAATGGTGCTGAAAACAAATGCTTGCTATGAGGATAGGATGCACAAGACAATTCTTTGTCATCATAAAACTCAAAGTCGGAAACATTCAGAAACATCCACAGAAGCCCCTCGTGTTTTTCTGTTTGGCATGTATAGCAGACCAACAAAAAACAGTGTTTTAGTATGAATGGAACCATGTGCCCATCCATCTGCACACATGGATGCAGCAAACATTAATTGACCTTTATTCGAAAACATTTAAAAACTAAACTAAGCCAACCTTCTTTGTTAACAAGCTTATTGTTCCACATGATCATACAGTGAATGTGGACTGGAACTTGGGTTTGGAGAATGTTGTTTGTTACTCCGCCAAGAAACGCAGCAGGGTTATGTGACAACCAGCATTGGTTTGTCTGTCTGTCTGTTAGCAACGTTGCTCAAAAACCATGTATATCATGGCAGTCTTGATTTGATTTCTAGGACTACGCCATTTTCTATGATGAAATCACTGAAGCACATGTATTTTTGTCACAAAAACAGCCATGCATTTATAGCTTCATAAATGCCTTATAGATCTTCTGGAAATATGACTAAATCTGCTGAGTCAAAAATATACATAAAGCAACTTGAATTATCAGTTACGGTGACATAAAAACCTATGTCATTCAAAGTTTCTTTGTGCCACGATTTCTGAACTTCTTGTGAGTGATGACAATTGACTGCAGCTCCTAACTTCTCTGAGACAATTTAATTAGGTCCAATTTGATACACTTCTTAGGCTCTGCCATGATCACTACACTTGCTCAGCAAAGATTTGAAAAAGCAAATCAATGACTTTAACAAGTCAGGAAAGTCACTTGGAGTAACTGTAATGTGGCTACAGATCCCACAATCAACTGTGCAAACCATTGTTTGTCAGTATTAATGCATAGTACAGTTGTGTCACTGAAATGATCAGGAAGAAAACACAAACTATCACCTGCTGCTGAGAGACAATTGGTCCGGATGGCCAAGAGTCAATCAAGAATCACCAAAAAGCAGGTCTGCAATGAATTAGAAGCTGCTGGAACAAAGGTGTCAGTGCCCACAGTTTAGTGTGTTTTACATCACCATGGGCTAAGAAGCTGCCATGCAAGAAGCAAGACTTTCCTTTAGAAATGGCTCCTCCTTGCCTGAGGTTTGCTGCTGATTATACTGACAATTTTTGCTTCACCTGTGGTCAGGTGAAGCAAAAATGAAGCTATTTGGCCACAATGACCAGAAATATGTTTAGAGGACAGAAGGTGATGCCTTTAATTGAAACAACACCAAATATATCCTCAAACAAGGAGGTGGTGGTATTATGCTCTGGGGCTGTTTTGCTGTCAGTGGAACTGGTGCTTTACACAATGTCAGTGGAATAATGAAGGACTACCTCCACATTCTTAAGGAAAACAAGATCATGAGACCAAAGGTTGGTTCTCAGATGTGACTAGGTTTTCCAACAAGACAATGACTCCAAACACACATCAAAAGTGGTAAAGAGATGTTTAAATCAGACTAGAATAAGGTTTTAGACTGGCCTCCCTAATGTCTGAACTTAAACCCTATCAAGAACCTGTGCACTGTGATGAAGAAAAGAAGTCTGTGTCAGAAGGCCAATAAATTTAGCTTAACTGTACCAATTCTGCCAAGAGGAGTGGTCAAAATGCAAGCAGAAACTTGTGGACAGAAAACAAAAGTGCTTCATTGAGGTAAAAATGACCAAAAGTGTTCAAATTTTTGTATTGACGTATGTGTATTTTTTTACCAAGCAGATTTGATCATATTTCCAGAAGACCAATATTAAATCTGTGAAAGAAGCAAAATAATGGCTGGTTTTTGAAACAAAGATGCATGAGCTTCAGTGAATCTATCATAAAAAATGGGCTTTGTAGGAGTCATTAGAAACTCAAGACAGCCATGAAACACATGGTCGTTACATGTGTATGTAAACTTTTGTTCACAATTGCATATATACAGTCTATGGCTCAAATATATGCTATAGCCATTAGCATGCCTAGCAAACTGGCTAGTAACATTATTTCCAAAACCAGAATACGTACAGCATCTGACAAAATACTTTATGAGATTACTCCACCCCTACAATAAGAACATGTTTTAATTTCTTAATTACTGTATAATCCTAATACTAGAAACCTACTCTGTAACACCAGAGCAATGCTGCGCCCTTATTCTCATGTTTTCTACATGGAATATCAATTGCTGAGGATGACTGAATTCTGGATGGAACATAGGCTACAGCTTTTGCCTCAATAGCATCGTAACAACATAATATATGAGTCATTGTATGCACATCTAAAACTCTTTGCCAGGATTTTTTGAAAGGACTATCTGGTAGCACGAAGTAATTAGTTGGAAATGGAGTTTACAACCAGCTTACAGTCCGCAATGATTTGTGAAATTTACTAGTGACAGTTATCGAAACCTGAGGAACTCACTTTTGCTTTCTACTGTGTAAACATGAAGACTAACTAATTCAAGCTTTACTATGAAGTTTGAATAGCAGATCTGCCTCTGTTGTACAGTCCATTTGTGTAGTGTTAGAATGGACAGGTTGACACTGATACAAAGGGGCTTCATAACCAGCCACTTCTGGAGGTCACTGAAGAAGAGATTGTGTACTTATATTTAATGTCTCACAGGTTTTGGGGACAAGTCTTTTTTTTTTTTTTTTTTTTTTTTACATCCGAATTCTGCGTTGTTCTTTCCAGAACTCTGCAATCCCTTGAGACAGCGCAAGCTCTGCTAAGCCCCTGCACTCACGGGGGGTGAACCCCACCAGAGCGGTGCCCTTCGTGCCGACCCCCTGCCTCCCTGCCAGCTCAGCGACCCTCTCTGTGATGAGGGAGGCTGGAGCGTGACAGTATGGCTGACCATCAATACTGAAAGACGGCCACGGTCCACCTGAGGTCAGGTGACTGGGCGGGTTTCCCTTCACACTTTCCACATTACAAGCAATTTCCACAGCACCCTCATGTGGCAAAGCCAAAACCTGCACACCAGGCAGGCCCCCTGCAGTCGACTCCCTGATGGCGGTGGCGATGCTGCGGCCCATAGCAATGTCTTGGGTGTCAATAGTTACGTTGCAGTTCATGACGTACGGACTGGCCCCAACACCTGCAAGGAAGCAGACAAATCAGAACCAAAGGAACACTTAAAACTTGTTGTTACACATTCTTGCTTTGACTAACAGTTTTAGGAATAGCATTTTATACCAGATTAGTGGTGACTGCCATGTTTTTTTTTTTGAAAGTTAAAGACACTTAATGCACTAAGCACACACAACAGACACAGACCTTTTAAGTCACATGTAATATTTACTTTAAACGGTGGAGGTCACAGTAAACTTCTTGTTAGCATCAGCAGTGAACTGATCTGTCCTGTGCTATTTGACAACCCAGTAAACTGTGAAAATACTTCACCTACAGGTCATATCAAGCACAGCTAAAAACAGTGGTTATCCTGTTGTTACTGATAGATTTATAACTGTTAAGTTCAAAGAAGGTTACCTGCAGCTACCAGGATACAGGATGTAGCCTTCTGCTGCATGTTAGTGAGCAAAACACATTTCACAGAAGGGATGGCCAAACTTCATAATGCTTTCTTCGTGCAGATAGGACCCACTATGTTGCACCTGGACCATAAGAAGAGCTGCCCATCTTTTAAATTATAATGCACTGAAATCTTTTAGCTTAAATGAAGTGTTTGCACAAAAGTCTTAAGCACTGAACTATGCGAATATGCTTTCTGTGAATGGACGAGCACAGATGTTTATACTTTCAACAACACTGCCTTAATTGTGCAATTGTTCATCCTATTGAATTTCCTCCATTGCTGCTGTGTCATATGCACCTAACAAGTGGGGTGTTTCTGCAAATGCTGTATTTTGGGTGATATTTCTGACCTGTGTGTCCCTTTTTAATGGATCAAACCCAAAAAAGAGACCGCTTAACAGAGAGTACAGACAGGAGAAAAGATGTGAGCTGTAAATTATTAATCCATCATCTATACACCATTTAATCCTCATTAGGGTCGCAGGGGGCTGGAGTCTATCCCAGCTGACTTAGGGTGAAGGCAGGGGACAGCCTGGATAGGTAACAGTCTATCACAGGGCTACATATAGAGACAACAATTACACTCACATTCACATCTACGAACAATTTAGAATTAGTTTGTTTCTTTAAAAGGTTATACAGAAATTTGCAGGTTGCTTGTACTTAATTTTTCTATATAAGAAATACTTGTAGGTGTAGTAGATCTAAGCAGTTTGAATTTAGAAAGGTGGTCTTTTTTGAAAATACCTGGTATTTCATTATTTTTCATCATGGTGAAGTATTATATCTTCAGATTGTCAGAATACTGATTCCACATGCTTTCTAACACTGGAGCCGCTTTCAGGCCTGGATGTGTTTTGCGCAGGTGAAGACAATTTTATCAAATAATGTGGCTTTATTTTAGACCACAGGATTATATAGCTGGAGAAATTATGGAAAAACAATCTGCTTTTAGCCCATTTTCAGCAGCAGCCTCTGGTACTAGTGTTACAGGAGCAAAATCAAATCTTAATGTTATTGTAAAGCATGTATATACTTTTTTTTTCATAAATCTTGCGTAAGGCTTTTACCCTACGCACTAAATCACTGGGGCTGCTGATCTGCAAGTTGCTCTTTAAAACAGAGGAGGGAGACGGCCTGTGGTCAGCCTACCAAACAAACACAGAGACAAAGTCACCTGCATTGTATAATTCTGCCTAAAGGACCCTAACCTTATTTTCAGGCTTAAACAATTAGGAACTTGTCTAGAACATAAAACGTAGCTCACTCTCTGTGCCAGCTCTGGCTCACCTGTGAGGCCGAATCGTTTTTGTGGCTGTGGGCCCACGTCGGGCCTAATGTCCTGCAGGTCTGGCGTCTTCTTGAACCAGCCCATCTCCTTCCTCCTCTGTGCCAGTCCCCGCTGCAGGGGGGAGTCTGCCCAGCCGAACAGGAAGGCACTGGTGCCCGGGACCCTCTCTGTCAGTCCGTGAGCCACAGCTGAGCCCGAGCAAGAGCAGAGACGTGTTACAGCTGCACTCCATCACATGCACACCGTTTCGGTAACACGAGAGCGATAAGAGCGTGACAGACAAAACACACCAGAGGGGACGCAATTCAGACGGCAAAATATAATCACGTGGACCGCCTATTACATGCATGCATAAATAGACTGCTTGTTGGCGAATTTGCCAGTCACCATTCTGCAATCACACTACGCAGATTAGCATATCGGGCGCACACTTCAGGCATGAGGCCGCATGCCGAGTTACTGCTCATTATCAGCAAGACACATGGCTGCTAAGTCAGCTGGGAAAATGTGATTGTAATCAAAAGCATAAAAAAACGAAAGGAGACGTCACATCATCAGCTAAGAGAAGACACTATGGATGAGCTCATTACACTATCCAGGTATGTACATATACAGTAATGTCAGCTACAGATGCTTAAATCACATCTGATGCATGGTTCTATATGCACACACCGGATTTTAGTTTTATCTATGCTGAGTGATGTTTAAATTCATCTGTGCTAAAAGCAGATAGTGCACAGAATACTAATCAAGAGACAGAAGTTGCCGTCACCTGAAAGCCAATGAAGAGAGACACTCAGGAACATGTTTGGAATTGCAGTCACATGCACATAAATGACATCTCACCCCGAGCCTCTTTAGCACAGTCCTCCACTCCCACCTCATCCCCCAAGGGGTAGATGGGTATGAGGTCGACGGCACCCATACATGGGTGTACCCCCATGTGAGCGCGCATGTCGATCAGGCCACACGCTTTCTCGCAGGCAGACAGAACCACCTCCCCTGGAATCCATCAACAATGACATCAAACATACTGTGACAGTGAAGCGCCGATATGCTGCAGGGAAACACTGGATTAAAGAAGGTATACGTGTACGAGGCAGATCTGCAAACCTCGACAGCTCCGTTTTCATTGTCAGAGGCTCGTGTTTCAGACAAGCATTTACTAAGATAAACTTTTCACTGTGATCTTTGCCAGAAAAATGGTCTTTCAAAAATTTTTTGTGTTTAAATCCCTGACAAAGCTTATTAAAGGATTTTTTCCCCTCTCAGAGGATTGCAGAGCCGTGGACAGGGACTGAATCCCTCCTGTAGCAGTGTAGCAGCACTAGTACAGCTCTGTGCGCCTCTCAGGAGAATGGATTTTAAAATGGTACATCCAAATGAGCTTTGAGCAACGGTGGAACGTCAGTACATCTTATCTAGTACTGTACCCAAGGGCTTTTTGGAGGTAAAATAATGTTCATGGGATCGAACTTCCATCAAAAAAACAGAGTATTGAGAAAAAGTCTAAACATGCTGCTGACACACTGATGCTTATGTGAGATATATCTTCTGGCAGGACTTATACTTGTAATGGGGTATTTTTAAATTGCTTTACTGGTATTTTCACTCAAGTAAAGAACCTGAATACTTCTTCCACCTATGGGTTTTACCAAAAAACACAAGGATTAGATACTTACTGATTGAGTTGATAGAAGCCACAATAGTGATGACAGAGCGGTTGTAGTCATGGTCATTAAAGATGTTCAGCACTGTGGTGCCCTCACGTCTAACACCTGATGTATAATAATCACAAAGAGGTTAAATAAGCATCTGATTTGACTTGCTGTTTCAGAAGTGTAGCCTGAGCTCATGGCAGTAGCAGCATTGTGGGTAAATCTAGTGCCAACACAGAGGAAATAATGACAGTGTGAGTGCTTCCAGTGGTTTCTAGAGGTGCACGATGATATTGGTACATTAAAATGAAATATTAGCCCAAAACGACTCAATGCCATACCCCTGGTCCAAGAATGCACATGTGGAAAAAGGTTACACTTATTTATTTGTGTTGCAAACTGAAAAATGAATCAAATTCACCCTGGCTGATGTCAAGACTTTCCCTGAGAAAGCATCATCCAAGCCTTCTAAAGCAGGATGAAGGCAAGAACCTAGTGTGAAAATGTTACATGGTAGCTTGTTATCATGCAAGCTGAAGCAGCTTTTGTATTTTGCGCAGTGAATATGCACATAAGAAACTTGCTGGTGAAGATCACAGCAGGAGTTCACATAATAATATGATAATTTCCCCATAGGAGAAGCGCAATGTTCTCTGCAATTAGGTGGAAAAATATGTGCATATATTGGAATCAGCCAATATGAGTCGGGGGGAACAAATCTGCATGAAGGACATCAGCAAAAATCCAATACTGTACATCCCTAGTGATTCCAGAGGTAAAGAGTAAGCACATATGGTAGATCTGTCTGCAAACTGAGGTTGCAGTTGCAGAGTAAACTATAGCGTAGCTTGGGAAAAATTAGCTCAATTATGAACAAAATCTTCGTTAGCATTCAGTGTCTACAGATTTATTTCAAATCTAAGCAAAACATCCTAAACACGTGTGAGTGTGTACGTTTCACAGCTACATTAAGAAACTACATCATTCCACTGTTTGAATTTACATTCAGAACAGCCAACTTGCCTTCAGTGCTGTACAGTGCTGCCTTGGCCACAGTCTCCACCAGGTCCTTCCTGCGGGCCTCAGAAACATTCAGGAGACACGCCACCAGTTGTCTGCCCAAAGAGCCTGAGGACATGTTTCTGCAGCAGCAGCAAGACTGAGGAGTCTGAAAAGATCAAAATGACGAAGCGCACTGAGCAGATTGAGAATGAAGTGACAGAACTGTAGGCATGATGGAGACATATGAAAAGCGGAATTTATAAACAACAAAACAGGGTCAATAATTTTGAGATTTTGCTCCTGTAAGGCTTCCTTGGTCTGGGGCGACCTGTAGCTTTTGGTGACCAATGAGACAGATATTCCTGCAAACCAAAATGAGTGTCAGCTTGTGTCTTGATAAATCTTCCCCACTTGTGCTACTATTACAGATTTAACATTTTCCAATATCTCATGCCATGTGTATCACTCTACAGTACAAATCACTACTTTTTCCATTTTCTTGGTGTTGCACATTCACATTGAAGTTCATCAGTGTGAGCAGCAGTGCAAATAATTTAAGAATTTTAGCTATTGGATAACAAGCACTGTGGCCTTTACCTGAAAGTATAGCTACTGTGAACAGTTAATGTCACTTCAAAGTGAAGAGTTGCCTTTAATAATGCTAGAATTTAAAAAAAAAATGCCTCGAATTGGTGGTGCTGCACTTGATCATGTCAACAGCACATCTGCTTTTGTCTTGCAGCCAAAATGGACCATAAAGACAGGATACTTCTGCAGAATACACAGTCTCTGAAATGACCTCCAATTAATACAAACAAGTGCAGTCTGTGAGATATCTTTTCGAGTCCTTGTTACCTCTGAACAGATGAAGGGAGTCTTCTCACGTCCACACTGAATATGACAGGTAATATTTCAGGTGTTTATATGAATATAAAGTTTTCCAGATAATTATTTAGCTGGGTGTTGCTCCATATGTGTGAGCCTGTTCAGTTAGAGAACAGGTTCAAAGTGCAGCCTGGTCTGAACTAACACACTAGGTTCATCTGAGCCATGCTGATTAGCAACAGTGCTAGTAGCTGACAGACCAGTGGCGTACCTGTGTTAAAGTGAATGATCTCACGTGTGCACAGTTTTCTCTGCTGTTGTAAACCACGAGACCACGATGGGGGGGGAACACAATTCACTGATTTCTGCACGTAAACACGTCACAAACATGGGTGCAGTCACATCTGTGCAGCAGTTGTTAACCCACGGACGTCCAGATAACAGACACTAAACGAAAACATACAAATACATATGTTTTCCAGACTGCCAGTGCCTGGGGAACACGTACATACTGGTGTTATGCTAAAGTTTGGAGAGCTCAATGCAAGATAATTAACTCCTGTTTCCATCCTGCGGACATTCCCATCGTTTTTGAATCAGGCTGAATGTTTTTTTCCCCTTCATTTATAGTGCATCTTATAGGAAGAGCTGCATGGATACACGGCGTGTTTTGTGAATATGATTTGGCTGTTGCCTGTGTTTGCGTTCTGCATACATTTAGTAATTTTCATTACATACATTACATGGCATCATATATCTGTTTTCTGAGGATTACAGCCTGTTCACCCATGCATTTATTTCTTGTTTTCGCTTTATATGTATAACGATCTGGAATATAGATAATAGCTGATATTTTCCTTGGCCTAATTCTTGGATGTGGTCTTTACTGTGTTATTTTTAAGTACATACTGTTGACCAACTCGTGGAAAACGTCAGGACATGGGAGTGAATCATCTTGTCCATGCTCGCCTATCTCTGGAAGAGGGTAAAGCAGACATGCGCAGAACGGCTACTGTTCGCTTCGAGGGTCGCTGAGTTTCTGTAGTGTTTTTGATACACAGCGCCTCTTCGTGGTCAAAATGGTCCCCAAACTGTCATAATATAATAATAAATACTGAAAGTTTATTATCAACCTGCCATAATGTGAGACGGGCGGCGGTTAAAGACGTCGTGTGCAGGTACGTGTTTTCTGTTAGCTCCACATATTAAGGCTCCGGGCCTAGTTTGGAGTTAGCCGCCGATAATGTGATGCTGGCAGCAGAGACGGGTATCGTTAGCTGCTTAGCTAGCTGACAGCAGCAACATGGACTAACTGCGCAGAGGAGGAAAACGCCAAATCACTTTCTTATTTTAGAGTCCATGCTAGCTGGCCGAGCAGTTGCGGCGGTCTACGCTTTAATAACTGCGGCAAAACCGATGACTTCCGTGGCGGCGACGACCTCCTCCGAGCTCCGGGGGCTGCACGGCTCAGCCAGCCAGGATGCACGCTCCGGGAGCCCGTGGCGGAGGCTGCAGAGGCTGGTCGCAGTTCCGGGACACGTCCCGAGAAGAGTGAACGACCTGCTGCTGCTGCGGCCCGACACAGACGATCAGAGCGAGCCGGAGGAGAAGGAGGGGAGTAGTAACAGGCATGTGGTGTTCTTCCACGGAGATATTCAGGTGAGTGTGATGGTAGGGGATCAGGTTATCCAGGGAGAGATGACCGACCTGAATGAATGACGTTTATCCCTTTAAAGTTATTACTGAGGCTGCCTATTGCTCTGCATGCTGCTCATGGCTTGTTTTCTGTTGTCATTATTGTATGTATGTGTATTATTGTAATAAACCCAACATCTTTTTAAAAAAATGGATGGGTCATGTTTTTTCTGACAAAACTTAGTGATCTATTAGTTGATGATTACTTAGGCTGCAACAGTTATTAAGTTAATATTGGCAGCTATAAATTTAATCAATAACTATTTTGATAATCGATTCATTTCTGATTGCAGATCATGGTCAATTGCAGATCATCATCAAATCTTAAATGTGAATGTTTTCTGATTTCTCCTCCATTACAATAAACTTTATATTTTTAGGCATAAGGCACACTGATTAACCTTTTTCAAACCATTTTTAGATATTTTATTGAACAAATGAAATAAACTTTGTCAGAATATCAGCAATCACTCCTGCCCAGATCTCCTGTGTACATATAAAGCAGTAGAAGCATACAGGATTCAGTTCTATATGACTGTAACGTTCTGATAGGGCCCATAGGATTTGGGTTGGTGTATTACAGCATATTTCTTTGATGAGCTGCTGCCTCACTTATAATGTTGGGGTTATATAATTTGCAGATGCAGAAAGTGTTTTTGTACTGGCTTGTATGCAACATGTGATGCCTAATGGATGCCCACAAAAGCTATCTGATGAATCACCTGTATGCTTACATGTACAGGAGGAAGCACATTTTAATTTTCTTGCGTTTTTGAAGTATGCAGTGAACCTCAATGATCATCCTTAGCCTTCAGTATTGTAGAGCTTTTTGCTTCTGTCCAGTCTTTAAATTGGAGTTGACATCAGGAGTCATCTTATCTGACATGGATAGAAAGCATTTAGTACTGTGGGGGGCGGGGGGGGGGGTTCCAGGTGGGAGAGAGACTGCTGGTGATTGGTTCAGGTGTTGTGACTGACAGTGAGGAGGTCCAGTAGTATGGAAGTGACTGAGTGTGACTGGCAGGTGTCTGTTCATGTTGGGAATCTTGATGACCAACAATGAACTATTACAGAGTGACTATTGCAGAGTGAGTGCTACACACTTGAAAAATAGCCAACTTGTCCGTGAAGCCATCATCCTTGATGTGCCAATGAGAGAAGAGGAACTTGATGTTCTTCTTGTCCTCATCAACTGCTGTTACAAAGCATGGCACTGCTGCACATTTAGTTTTTCAGCGTGTGCAGCTCTGAGAGGGACACCTAGTTATCAAGTGGAGGAAATGTGGAGATGCAGGATAAATTTAACACCACACATTTATTTTTCTTTTCTAACTCCTTTCAAAGCATCTCAGAACTGCCCTCATTCATTCCAGCTTGTCTGCTGCCCAATCCATTTATTCATTGTCCTCATGTGCAGTTCATTAGGCGGCTCTGCAAGCAAGTGTTAATATTCCCACAGTGTGCTGGTATTTCCCAGGAGACCTTTGTCTGGGCAGGAGGCTGTGACTGTGATGTTTCCATGTAAATAAAATGAATGAGGTCATTGTGTTCAGTGTGACAGCACTCTGAGAAGACGCTGCTGATGAGACTAATTAAGTGGGTCAAGATCCACCCATGTTGTAGTCACTCTGTCACCAGGCTTGTTTTCAGGACAGGATGTTTTGCTCAGCTCCCAGATCGAAACGCATGAAGAACGTTTGCAAACATCCTTATATTTTAATTTGAAATGTTTCAAATCAGCTGCTTTTCCTCTCCATCCATATCCCGCCGCGCTAAGCCAAACTGCAGGACATCTATATAATGGATGCATGTCCTCTTTGTCATGAAATTCTAGTGTTATTATAATTGGTGTATTGCAGCTTTAAACAGTATCTTTGTCTGTGTGCTGCTGGTGCAGAACTTCCAGGAGGAGATGGCTCTGCAGCCTGAAGGAGCTCAGTGGTTGTCCTGGAGTCTGGAGCAGGTCGCCGTCACTCTGGGCCGACGTTTCCCCAACAGATATATCTGGGTGGTCAGAGCCTCCCGCATGTATCTGCACAAGTTCAGCTGCTACCACAACTTTGTAGAGAGCAACATGTTTGGGGCGCCGGAGCATTTTCCGTACTCTGCTGACTTTGGAGCGTTTCGACACCTCAGGTTTGGTTTTAAGCTTGTTTTCTACTGTGATCTGTTGTGTGGTGCCGTGGAGAGTTAGTTTGGGTTTTGCACATTATCAGATTAACTCTTACACAGTTTTACCACCTCTGATAAGCTTATCACATCATGACCTTTACTGCAGGTTGGTTGTATTGTAGATCTTCCAGATGTTGTATTTTTCTTCCACTGAGTCTGAGCAGAGTTTCTGACCACAGGGCCCTGCTGAGCCACGGCATGGAGCGAGCCCACCTACCAAACCCCCTCCAGCCAGAAGGAGGTGCTGACAGCATCCCCTCAGGGTTCTCCCTGACTCTAGTGGGCTTCAGCAAAGGCTGTGTGGTTCTGAATCAGATGGTGTATGAGCTGGCCGGGGCCCGCGCAGACCCACAGATGTCACCCTTCGTCAAACACATCACAGACATGTTCTGGCTGGACGGGGGGCACCCAGGGGGCAGCGAGACCTGGGTGACGGACAAGCAGGTGCTTAAAGAGCTTGCTGTCAGTGGAGTGTCGATCCACGCCCACGTCACCCCTTACGAGGTGTGCGACCCGATGCGGGCCTGGGTGGGCCGCGAACACGGACACTTCATCAAGACTCTGGAGGAGTTCGGGGCCTGTCCCAGTAAGAAGCTGCACTTTGAGGACGAGCCCCCCTCCATTGAGAACCACTTCAGGGTCATCCAGGAGTTTTAAGTCCGCTTTAAAACAGCTAAAGCACACACGTGTGAACGCTGAGCTGATGGTCTGTAGCGCTGTACTTTACTGATAGAATGCAGGTTGTGTGTCTTACTCGTTGGTCTTACCTCAATTTTCGTGTGATTTAAGGGCTTGGAGTTTAGAGCAGGTGACAGATGCTGGTGTTGTGTTCATTCTTTGTACTGCTAAATGCACTTAACCTGAGCTGATCCTCCCCCTGCCCCCCGAGCAGGAATATGCAGGTATAAAAAGTGGATAATGGATAGTTGTGCCATCCAGTGTCTTCCTTTAAAGACCCTGTAGGCTAAATGTCATTTTCAATTCAACACTGGCTCAGTTTGTGCTCCTGCAGAGCGGTTGATTTTAAAAAAACATTAACAAGTCATGTTGTTTTCAGGTTGATTTAGTTTGAGGGAATAACTGTAACTTAAGTCATATTAATCATTAGTGTAACATTGCTACTTAAATTAATTTCTGCTGCTTTTAAACAGAGCTTCATGTATGTTTGGCTGAAGCAGAGCACCTCATTACATTCTCTTTATACCTGCACTAATGGTTGACGCCTGAATGTCTGAACGTCTGAACGTGACTCTGCAGTGTCATGTTCAGACTTCACCAGTTGGTCTCCTAGTTGATTGTATTTAAACTGTGGCCAATTTATTAAGCACAGTGAGTTAACAGATGATTCTGTTTCATTCCTTCAGTCTGATCCTAATGGTGGATCATCCACCAGTAATTTATCAGATCATTTCTGTTTAAGTGTATCTTAAGTTATTGCAAGAGGAAACCAAAACATGAAAGTTGTATTTTTGTAGCATTTAGTTTTTTGTTACTGCCACCATGAGAAAGACAGAAATTTGCTCCTTTGTTCATCATGACAGTGAACACACTGTGACCTCCAGTTCCATTAAGTAGGCATTCTGGAGCTTTCTGATTACACTAAATCTTAATCAGCAAATGAAGCTGAGTTGATCTGTTTGTAAAGACCATGTGACCCATACCAGCTGCTGTTTTCAAGTTGAAGAATAGACTTTCAAACTGAGCTTCATTATAACGGGATTTTAAAAAGTTCTGTTAACTTTTTCTCACAACATACTTTCATTTTTTTCTGAGTTCACCAATAGGCATGTACACACGTGGACAAAATTGTTGGTACCCCTCAGTTAAAGAAGGAAAAACCCACAATTCTCACTGAAATCACTTGAAACTCACAAAAGTAACAATAAATAAAAATTTATTGAAAATTAAATAATCAAAATCAGCCATCACTTTTGAATTGTTGATTAACATAATTATTTAAAAAAACAAACTAATGAAACAGGCCTGGACAAAAATGATGGTACCCATAACTTAATATTTTGTTGCACAACCTTTTGAGGCAATCACTGCAATTAAACGATTTCTGTATTTGTCAATGAGCGTTCTGCAGCTGTCAACAGGTATTTTGACCCACTCCTCATGAGCAAACAGCTCCAGTTGTCTCAGGTTTGATGGGTGTCTTCTCCAAATGGCATGTTTCAGCTCCTTCCACATATGTTCAATGGGATTCAGATCTGGGCTCATAGAAGGCCACTTTAGAATAGTCCAACGCTTTTCTCTCAGCCATTCTTGGGTGTTTTTGGCTGTGTGTTTTGGATCGTTGTCCTGTTGGAAGACCCATGACCTGCGACTGAGACCAAGCTTTCTGACACTAGGCAGCACATTTCTCTCCAGAATGCCTTGATAGTCTTCAGATTTCATCGTACCTTGCACACTTTCAAGACACCCTGTGCCAGATGCAGCAAAGCAGCCCCAAAACATTACTGAGCCTCCTCCATGTTTCACCGTAGGGACAGTGTTCTTTTCTTCGTATGCTTGCTTTTTGAGTCTATGAACATAGAGTTGATGTGCCTTACCAAAAAGCTCCAGTTTGGTCTCATCTGTCCAAAGGACATTCTCCCAGAAGCTTTGTGGCTTGTCAACATGCATTTTTGCAAATTCCAGTCTCGCTTTTTTATGAGTTTTTTTCAGCAGTGGTGTCCTCCTTGGTCGTCTCCCATGAAGTCCACTTTGGCTCAAACAACGACGAATGGTGCCATCTGACACTGATGTACCTTGGCCTTGGAGTTCACCTTTAATTTCTTTGGAGGTTGCTCTGGGCTCTTTGGATACAATTCCAACGATCCGTCTCTTCAATTTGTCATCAATTTTCCTCTTGCGGCCACGTCCAGGGAGGTTGGCTACTGTCTCGTGGGTCTTGAACTTCTGAATAATATGAGCCACTGTTGTCACAGGAACTTCAAGCTGTTTAGAGATGGTCTTATAGCCTTTACCTTTAAGATGTTTGTCTATAATTCTTTTTTCGGATGTCCTGGGACAATTCTCTCCTTCGCTTTCTGTTGTCCATGTTCAGTGTGGTACACACCTTTTCACCAAACAGCAGGGTGACTACTTGTCTCCCTTTAAATAGGCAGACTGACTGATTATGAGTTTGGAAACACCTGTGATGTCAATTAAATGACACACCTGAGTTAATCATGTCACTCTGGTCAAATAGTTTTCAATCTTTTATAGAGGTACCATCATTTTTGTCCAGGCCTGTTTCATTAGTTTGTTTTTTTAAATAATTATGTTAATCAACAATTCAAAAGTAATGGCTGTTTTTGATTATTTAATTTTCAATAAATTTTTATTTATTGTTACTTTTGTGAGTTTCAAGTGATTTCAGTGAGAATTGTGGGTTTTTCCTTCTTTAACTGAGGGGTACCAACAATTTTGTCCACGTGTGTACATCTTGGATTTTTGCATTTATTTGATGTTTTTCAACTCTTTGTCTGATTGCTTATACATGCACGCATATATATATATATATATATATATATTTTTTTTTTTTTTTGCAGCAGAAAACATCTTGTCGTGGAATTAACAGATTATTATGCTCCTGCTGTGACAAAAGACAATGGGTTTGAAAACTACAAATTCATTGCACAAAATAAGAAAACTGCTTCAAAATAGCACATATAGTGGTCACTTTTATGAAACGGTAAACTCTTAGCCTGACAGGCATCATTTGCCCATAACCTTTATTAGCCCATACTCCTGATGATAACATCATTGTGCATCCCTTTATTCCAGATTATTTATGAATCTAAAATATTACAAGTACTTTTTTTTGTAAAATTAAATAAGTTGTATCAACACACAGGTACAATACTGTTCAAACGTTTGGGGTCACTTAGAAATGTTCTTTTTTTGAAAGAAAAGCATTTTTTTCGATGAAGATGACATTAAATGAATCAGAAATACAGTCTCAACATTGTTAATGTGATAAATGATTATTCTAGCTAGAAGCAGTTGATTTCTAGTGGAATATCTCCATAGAGGTACAGAGGAACATTTCCAGCAACCATCACTCCTGTGTTCTAATGCTACATTGTGTTAGCTAATCATGTTGAAAGGCTAACTGATGATTAGAAACTCTTGTGCAATTATGTTAGCACATGAATGAAAGTGTGTGTTCATAGAAAATATGAAATTATCTGGGTGACCCCACACTTTAGAACGGTAGTGTGTATGTTCATTTTCTCCTGGTGGCAGACATGTTATATGTACTGTGTTTTTTATAGCTGCTGTAGGTAAATATACATGCTAGTATTGTGTGGGTAAATCCTTGTTCAGATCAAACTGCTGACGGCCTGTCAGCTGGCAGCATGCTTATTAATAATCTGTATGACCTTTGTGTAACCTTAAATAGCATCTTTGCACTACGCTAAAGGCTGCAAGTCGTTTTGCTGAATGTAACTTCAAAAGCATTCCATTATGTTTACTACTCGCTGTATGCCGTGCTGTTTAAAAGCAGGACTTCTATTAATGTTTGCTCAACAGCTGAGCTAGTGCACAGACAGCATAATGTGCACGCTTTTAAATGATTTGTCTGCTTTCTGGTACACACTGACACCCTGCTACTTTGGCCTATTTCCAGTCAACCAGTGATGCAGGATGGAACTCTGAGCTCTTTAGAATCAGCAGGTGGCAGCAGTGTGGAAAAATGAAAATACAGGGAACTGAAACAGACAAAGACGACATGAGAAATAGTCCATCACATATTTTCTACAATCTTTAATGAGCTTTTTCAGTTTGCTTTGTGATGCCTATGTATTAGCCTGCAGCTGATCAGAATACAAACGGATTATGTCTTTTTTTTGTTTTTTTTTTAGTAATTTCAAATGCAATCAGAATGCTCATACATTAAAAAAAAAACAATATAAAATGCAAAATAAACATACATCTCTTCAACATTTATTTGCTTGTGCTTGTGGCTGGTTTTACTAACATACAGTATCCTTCAGTCTGACTGCGCTCAAAGAGAACAAACAGGAATGTTGGGTGACATCAGCGGCGCTCCACTTCTCGAGGACGACTGAGCACCTCTCGCTCAGACAATGAGCGCTCACACAGACAGACAGACACACACAACGGAGGCCACCGAGTGACTAGCTGCTGAAAATAACACAGTACAATAGCTGTTCAAAACAACGAGCTCAACGCTACAGCATAAGTCATGTTCAAGTGACAGATAAACAATGGCAGCAAACATGAGCCGCTGCGTCCATTTGAGCGCTCCGTCATCCGGCAAAGTGAGATCCCTGACATCACTGCGATGCAAAACAAGTTCATCTACTTCTGTGATTCAACTACTTACATCTTAAAATCTATTTTTACTGACTCCATTACAAGAGGAGAGAGATAGCTTCACTTTGCTTTGAGCTGGATCAAGATTATCTCAAAGACACTGTCATCCGTTCGGAGAGGTATTAAATAGAAAGCGCAGAGGAGACAGACTTTGAAAAAGTCTTGAGATTAAGTAAGATTCAAGCTTATTTCCTAATACAGTAGCAAAAGGGATTCTAGGTTCCTACAATCACCCGACTGTATCAAACTGACAGATACAAATATACTTAATCAACAAGTCCTCATCTAAATCACTTAATATGGAGTTCTTTTACAGTGTGGTGTTCCAGTTTTCAAGGATGACAGCATACAGATGAGAGCATGGCCGTGGCTGGAGACGCCCATCTCACTTCACAAAGCCCATTGTGCCGGCTGGTGACAACAACACACAAACGCAATGTGGTCCTATTCGGTTTGGCACAATAAAAAAAAAAAGGAATGTTTTGTAGTCGGAGGTTAAGCGCAATCAGAGTTGATTTTGGTGAGGTGAGGTTTTGTTTTGAGTCAATAGCACCTCGTATTTTACATTGTGCAGTGGTTCTGTCATGCTTCTTGGGATAAACACCCTCTTTTTTTCTCTAAAATTTAACAGTTAAATCATCATTCTCACTTTCTCAACACCCGCTTATTTTAACGTTCAACATCAGAACTCAAAGAGTCGCGAAACTATTCCTTTGATGTCTGACTATTCCTTCAAATTCTTCTTTCAAGACTGACACATTTCCAGTTCCATCCAAGTATTTAATCACCTTCCTTCCTCTGACTCATCTCCCCGAATCCATGTTTACTCACTTTCCAATACCACCTTAAAACTAGTCCTTCTCTTCATCTTCCAATATTTCCATTTATTATTCAGTACACTGCAACCACAACAGCATCTTGTATTAAATAACACCTTAATCGCCCTCCGTCTCCTGGCTCCCACCACTTCTTTATAAGACACATGAGCACATTTACATAAAAATATAAAGTATAAGTCCAGCACATAAATAATAACAGGCCTATAAGAATAACATTAAGAATACAAAACAAAGTGAGCAGAGAGTGAGCAGCATGCCCTGAGATGAACAACAACAGGAATAGATCACTTCAGGCACCCTGACCCAAGAGGACTAGCAGACTGAATGGCTTTGGTGAAAGACACAGTGAACCTCTGAAGGACGCGCTTTCACAAAGAGCTCCCCTTTTGCTTATCAGTTCAGTACGTGTGCTGGTGAAGTAAGTGCTAAAGTCGTGTTAAACAAAGAGGAACTTGCAGCTCAGTGAGGAAATTGAGTAAATGCGGGTGTGGCATTTGAACAACTTGCTTGAGTCACTGCTTCTTTTGGAGCTCTTACAGTTTCTGCTACACTGTGGCAGCACAAACAATAATGCCACGAATACCGCTGCTCACTTTCGGCCTTTCACAACAACCTAAATAGAAGGAAAATGTGGAAGCCTGTCAGGTCTTTTAAGGGGGCTACGCTATGGTTAGGCTATAAAAAGAGGTTTTATCTAAAACCCTGAGCTAAGTTTAAACCCTCAGTCTGTAGCGCACATGGAGAAAACGGAAGTTTGACACCCAGGGAAAAGACAGACACATAGGAATGTAATGTGCTGTGAGTAATCCTGTCTTTGATGTGAAACACAACCATGACACGGGCAGCAGGGTGTTTTACCACCTACATCAGGTTTCCCATAATGCTGCTGTGCATAATTCTCTTCAAAATGCAAATGAAGACGTGATCGCACTTCCTCATTGCAGAGCAGCTTATCTCGACATCACGTTTCTGCTGAAGTGCAACTGAACAGTAACTGGGGTTGATGACTAGCAACACTTAACTTCCCACCTTAAGGCAAAGATTTTAAATGCACAAGAATTATTGCATAGAGTTCCCTAGAAATCCACACCACTAGCCTTCATCTGCATAGGGACAGCTAGCACAGCCCTTTGAAAAAACAACAAAAGGAATTAAATACTTAAGGTTAAATGCACTGCATTAATTGAGACATACTGTACAAATTTCACACCTTTAAACAGCAACAGATTTCAAAATTTAGCTGGTTATCTTTGGTTTTGAGTGGTCGATCTTGCAACTGATCAATTAGTGGAATATAAACACAGCCTAAGTACTGTTGAGTGGTGGGCAGCAGACAGATGGGTTTCTGGAGGCTTAAAAGAATTTAAAAGCTCGGAGGAAGGCCCCTGCCTTACTACTTCAATTTCTTGCCTTTTAACTTTTTCAAAAGTCACCGTCTCCAGCAGCAGGCGTCTCCTCATCGAAGCGCAACCTTTTTGCGTGAGAGTGAGGCGACGACTCCAGGAAGTTCTCCTTGTCTTCGGGGTCTTCTGGTGGGGCTGCCCACTTCATGCCACAGTTCCTGTCTCGGAGGGAGCGGGTAGGACCCAGGTCGGGGCTCTGACAGAGCTGTGGGTGCTGCCATAGCCAGGGGTGGGCCATACACTCTGCAGCACTGGGCCGATCCCTGTGGGCCAAGCACAACGTCCAGCACTTAGAGTCCAACACTGTAGCTCACACAGTCCACATTATTTAACATACTAATGGAAAGACAGGTTGCAGGCCAGTTCAAAAAGTTAAAAGTAAGTTTAGAAAAGTATGGAAATAAAGTGCTTTATTGGCTCAGGAATGTGCTCTACTTGCTGAATGATCTGTATGAATCCTTCACACTAAAATAAAACATGACATGACTTAATGTTTACAGCTGCGTGATAACATTTCATTCTAAATAAACCACTTGATTGACATTCTGCTCTCTGGGAATTTGAGCCAAGTTCCCAAACTGCCTTCTACTCACTCAGGTGCTTTGACCAGCAGCTTGCGGATGAAGTCCACGGCCAGCTCTGACACTCTGGCGAAGGCCTCCCTGCTGTAGTCCACGTTGACCTGGGAGACGTTAAGATACGTCTCCTGCTTGTCGTCGCCGGCAAACGGAGATTCCCCCGTCACCAGCATGTAGGCTATAACACCCACACTCCTGAGGAACACACACACATGCAGGACACAATCAACACGTGTACTGGAGTGACTGAGGGTTAAATAACTGAGGGGAATGGAGATCGATGAGAACAAAGGTGAATATTGAATCTAATTACCCAAACTGTCAAATATGTTGGGGGAGTGGTTTGTGGTTTTGCAAAGCAACTGAACACCATTTTCATCCACAGTTTCTGAAACCTGTAAATGAGCTGCAGTTCAAATTTGCATGTAGCAACACCCCAGTGTCCTAAAAACTCTGTCCAGGACTATCAACTGAACTTCACATCACCACAAATGATTATTACGGGCTATTTATTTATCATTTCCACCTGAAACACTTCCCTAAATTTTGACCGCAACAGCTCCATAGCTGTAAAACCTAAATGATCAATGCTGGGCTTTATAGATTAGAGACACTCATACATATTAGACACACAGAGCAGTTTCTTTTTCCTGGCTCAGAATGACCCTTTGTGGGGGTGACTACTTGTGTCAGTACACAGTAAAGGCAATGAGTCAGGATCATCCCATTCATGCATTTTCCTGCGATTTCTGACCATTTTATAAAAAAAAATCTGCTATGCTTGGAGAAAATGACATGAACAAAAACTGGTTAAAACTGTTTTGTTGTTTTTGTTATCAGGTCTTATAATTTTGGTGCTAGTTGTTTTTCCTCACTGTTTACTGAAACCTCTTCCCAGACATTATTCTACGCACTGATATTCACACATATTTACCCTGGGACACTGTACAAACACTGCTATTATATCACTCTACAAGAGAAGCAGAGAACATACCATACTTGCTTGTTTGATTAGCATCTATGTTGAAGGACCTGCTCATGTAAAATTCCCAGAATCATTTTCAACTTTTCAACAGTCTTTGCTTGTATGGTGTGCAGTTCTGCATGGAAATAAATCTAATCTAAGTGTAAAATTGTCATATTTTATTAAACTCATCTAATTCTAAATGTTTCTTTTTTTTTTCTCCAAATACCCCAAAATCAACTGTTTGCATCAGATTCTGCAAAACTTCTGCACTCCTTGGTGCAACCCTGAGGCCACGAGTGACTCAGCTTTGACCAACAATCATGTGGTAAACATTTAGAGACTTTTCAGGTGAACTGCAGGCAGTGTTTACACAGAGAAGAGGAGACGAGTTACAAATGTAAAGAGTTAACTATCTCTGGTATGCAGAAAAAAATGTACACAAGCAAAAAAAAAAAAGAAAATCCCCACAAAAAACACCCAGAAGCTGCCTGGGGTTAAACACGGGAGAATTCTGAAATGTAATAGTTCTCCTTGTACTCATAACCAGACCAGAGCAGGATCTGAAAACTCAGTAAAAACTTGCACTTTCACTACTGCTTCATCCAAGCCGAACTAGGGTAAATAACATCCTAATAACACTGTAAACCAGCAAATATTGATGGTACTTTTCTTAATTCTTAACTGCCACTCTATCACACTTCATAGAACAGAAAAGAAGCAGAGCGATGCTACATCCATTTCAATCATAGCCGCTGTCTTCACTGAACGAGTCTACAGCCTTCTAAATACAGCAGCCGGTTGAGTTTTAATTCCAGATATTTCCTGGTCCCAGCACAGGGAACTTCAAGGTGGAACGGGTGAAGTCAGTCACAATTGTGCAAGAATGGACTCACCAGAGGTCAGATGCTGTTGTGATTGGTTCATAATTGAGGATCTCTGGGGCTGAACATGAAAGAAAAAGAAATAAAAGTCAGTTGTTATTCAATATTGCAAGAATGTCTCGGTGTAATTTCCTGTATCATTTCATGACTTGTGTCTTCTTTTATCACTGCTCATCATCAAGTCATGTCTTCCAGGTGTCTCTGCTTTTTCAACCAATCTACTCATTTATTTAAGACTGCACAAATGAAAACAAACAGAAGGATGCAGCTATAGTAGAATGTGCGTGATACAGGTAGGCAAAGGTTTCTGGACGTCAGAATTACCTAACGTTCTGGAACTCATAAAACTCACCTGTCTCTATGGCTGACGGCCACATTGTAATTAATAGTAACCTCTGCAGCAATTCTATCAATAAGCATGATATGAATATTAAAGGTAACAGCCAGATGCTCAGTAAGGCTTCTCTCATTAACCATAAACCACTGTTAATCTGTAAAATAAACAACGGACTGCGACGTCAGCTCTTGTCTGATGAAAACCAGTTGTATGAACATCACCTTACCGACATATTCAGGTGTGCCAAGAATCTCTCTGAGCTCTCCAACCGCACCCAGTCTGCGTGCCAGGCCAAAGTCTACAATCTTTATGTCTCCTGGAGGGGATGGGCTGGTCAGGAGAATGTTCTGTGGCTGAAAGAGACACGTTGGTTGAAGTGTTGGACAAATGTATTTCTCACTATAAAATTCTGAACTTTTTCTGAAGATATCTTGTGACTTAGCCTGCTTAGGAGGAGGTGTTTACCACTGCTAACACTGCCGTTTATTGGAGTATTGAATGTATACTGACCCCAAGATGCTGCATAAACACTGCTATTATATTATTGCATCATTCTTTACAAGAGAGGCTGAGAACATAGAGTACATGTTTGTTTGATTAGCACCTATGGTAAAACTTCTGCTCGTGGAAGATTCCCAGGCCAGGTGATATTTACATTAATATTCGAATGTCTAAAACATGAAGATTCACCTGCAGATGTGGCCGCAAACACAACCTTTCACATCCAGGAGTCAGTGCTGAGAGACTGGTATTTAATTTTTTTTTTTTTTTTTTCTTTCATTTTGTGCTGTTAAGCTGACCACTTTGCTCAGGGCTAGGGGCTCTACTACCACCTATAATCCTGGTTCTGGGTTTAACTGTGTCATGAAAATAGGAAATTGAGGTTTTGAGTGTTCTTAAAAAAAGAGAAAAACATGCACTTAAGGGTGAAGTGAGTGAACATTTAAAATAGATTCCCATGGCCCATGCGATTCATTTTGTGTGTGTGTAAAGACCTTCAGGTCTAAGTGAACCAGGTTGCTCTGGTGGAGGTAGTGGACTCCCTCCAGTGTTTGCCTGATCAGACGGGTGATCTGGACCTCTGGCAGCAGCTCTTCAGACACACAGTGGTCGAATATCTCTCCACCCGCCGCACTGGGTAAAGAGAAAACACAAACGCACCATAAATACACACACACACACACACACACACACACACACACACACACACACACACACACACACACACACACACACACACACACACACACACACACACACACACACACACACACACACACACACACACACACACACACACACACACACACACACACACACACACACACACACACACACACACACACACACACACACACACACACACACACACACACACACACACACGAACTGGCCATCTGCTAAAATGTCCACGGCTGGTCAAATACCAGGCAATTTTCTGACATTTGATGCAGTCCGCATGTGGTGGACTTTCCACAAGATAAACTGAATTATAGTTTATTTATGGCCTGCAGTGTGGCACAGTGGTTTCAGTGGCCAAGCCTTAGCCAGTGGGTCACCAGCTAGATTCTGCATGTTCTGGCAAAGCTCTATTGTGCAAGAAAGAAACCTCCTTCCTGCATAGTCACTGCAAAGCACTGTAGGTACAGGTGCCAGCCAAAAGCCCAGAGTCTTAAAATTGTGCCCAGAGTACTAAGTTCATCTGTTTTTACTACATTTCAAGTTATGAAAGCTTGTAATTTGGTATATGTCAAAGCTGTTTTTGAGGTGTCCAGGCTTTCTTAGATCAACAAAATGAGCTGCTCACGTCGTCATTGCTCTCTGGGAGGGATTAAAATGTCTCCACTGAGTGCTAAAGGTGTGGTTAGAAAATCACCCAACAACCATGTGCATTCTTATTTCTAATCTTGGTCTCTAGTTTCTGTTTTGATTGTACAAAAAGACAAGACGAAGGACAGGGCAGACACATATGGTTCATGTGAAAGGATAATTGAACAGGAAAGTTCAAGAGGTCAGAACTAAAAGGATTTTCATCCACGTCATCTAAATCAAGCTGTACAGTATTGTAGCCAGCATGGGCCTTTTAGTCTTCAAGCAAATCCTGTAAAACAAGTTATGAAGAATGGGTTGTTTGGAGTTCTATAAAGAAAAAAAAAAAGGAGTTAATGTGGCAGCTCCTTCAGACCAGACCGACTGGACTTAGCCCCTATACAAGTATTTACAGGATCATATTGCTGGTTTGGAATGTTTGTGCCAGAAAAATGTAGTCAGTGTTATTGGTGTCAGACTGGTTAAGACAGGAATTAAATAGGATTCATTATATGTTGAACTAGAAAAGCACTTGGAGAGCGCAGACCTCCACCAGGTCATCTGTCTGTCTGTCTGTCTGTCTGTCTGTCTGTCTGTTTGTTAACAGCATAACTCAAAAAGTTATGGATGGATTTTCACCAAATTTTTACAGAATGCCCGGAAGAGCAAAAGTAACAATCGATTAGATTTTGGAGGTGATCCGGATCACCGTCTGGATCCAGGATTTTTCTGAATGACTCTGTACAATTGAGAGATGGCCGTCCTTCAAAAAAATCCTGGATCCAGACGGTGATCCGGATCACCTCCAAAATCTAATCGATTGTTACTTTTGCTCTTCCGGACATTCTGTAAAAATTTGGTGAAAATCCGTCCATAACTTTTTGAGTTATGCTGTTACCAGACAAACAAGACAGACAGACAAACTCCGATGATTACATAACCTCCTGGCGGAGGTAATAAAAAGCAAAATATAACAAGGTGAACATGTTACAAGCTTTGGTGTGAACTCACTACTCCAGCACTAAGACAATGTCGTGATCTGTTTCATAAGCAGCATGCAGGTTGACCACTCGGGCATTGTTACGAGCCGCCTCCAGGACGGCCATCTCATGGATGACTTCTGCCCGGCAGTCCCGACCTCTCCTCCTCTTTCGTAGGAACTTGGCAGCAAACGCTTTCCCCGTGGCCTTCTCTATGCAGCGCTTCACCACTGCAAACTTCCCCCTGGGAGGAACAAAACAGTGGAAAAGTACCTTTAGACACGAAGATCAGCTTCATTTGATGTTTTTGAGCCATGCAAAATAAAAAAAAGAGAGACGTTCTCAAGTCAAACCTCATCTGATTTATTCAGCTTGAGAAAAATACAAGTTTAAGTAGGAACATTTTTAAGTTAAGTTATGCTATTTGAGCGTAGGCTAATGCAAAGAAGGCAAATTAGTCTCAGATTAATGCTGTATAGTAATTTGGAAACTGAATAATTTGATAATGTATACTTAGACAACACTTAAACACAATATAAAATACTGACTCATACATTGCCCAGCCTTAATGACATATTTGTAAGTGACTGCAGCTTTGGATAATGGTGCTATGCAAATACAGTACTGGCATTAGATAACAGGCTCTGAGTGTTATCTAATGCCAGTACATTTCTGACAGCTTAGTGCTAACGATGCTTCTGTGTCTTGTGACTGCACTAACTGTTTGTGTTATTAAATTCATTTGATATCTTATTGGAGATACACCTAAAGCAAACAGTGATGCAGTCACACAACACGTATGATGCTCGTGACATTTTTCAGGATGTAAGTTTAGCAAGAAAAACATTTAGCACAAACTATTTAACAGAATGTCCGTAGAACTAGACCTGCATTACCCTCACTAGAAAAGCCTTTTGGTACACAGCTGGTATTTTATGCAATTAGCAGAAACATTTTCCCCAGGGCTGTGCAAGGACATCAACAAAGAGAAAACAAATCCAATCCAAAAATAACAGCTTTACAAGAACCCAAGAGCAGCAACTATGAAGGTTACAGACCCAGAAGAACTATTTTAATAATAGAACAATGGCGCTAAATTACGCTGCTCCTTTGTGGCACCACCCAAGACTTTTATAAGTACAGCCTGACCAATGTATCAGTCTCCTGCTATTGGCCTGGCATACATTCACACAGACAGTGTATTATTTCTGGTGTATATGTTATCCGGCGAGACGTTTTTTTGTTTTGTTTTTAATTTTTTTTAACAGATTATAATACAGAAAAAGATGCTTGAGGTGAAAGTTAGAAAATGCATCATGCTGTTTTTTCCACAGAGAAGCTCCCACTCCAATGTTTACAAAGCAGTGTCTGCAGCCACACATGTACCAACTACACACCTGAGCAGGCAGTGTTGTGGAGTCAAACAGTGTCTTCACAGTAAACTGCTAATTAGTACAAAAGTTTGGGGTCACTTAAAAATGTCCTTTTGAAAGAAAAGCTGCTTTTTTCCCCCTATAATACAACATTAAATTAGTCAGAAATACAGTATAGACATTGTTTATGTGGTAAATGACTATTCTAGCTGGAAATGGCTGATTTTTAATGGAATATCTCCATAGAGGTACAGAGGAACATTTCCAGCAACCATCACTCCTGTGTTCTAATGCTACATTGTGTTAGCTAATGGTGTTGAAAGGCTAATTGATGATTAGAAAACCCTTGTGCAAGTATGTTAGCACATGAATGAAAGTGTGAGTTTTGATAGAAAACATGGAATAATCTGAATGACCCCAAAGTCTATTCATTCATGCTATTATAGGGAAAAGAAGTTAGGCTGGTGGTACATTTCCTCCAAAATTCAGACGTACGCACACACTGGGTACCCGAAAGCTCAGTCATAAGAATGTGTCCCTTCCTTCAGGAACAAACGCAACTTTCGCAGTACCTTTGTTTCCATAAAATACACTCTTGATATAAAATGGTATTTTTCTTGAATTAAGTTAAATATTTCTTTTTCCAAATCACATATCTGAATTGATGATTAGTAAACCTTTGTGCAATTATGCTAGCACATGAATGAAAGTGCGAGTTTTCATGGAAAACATGAAACTGTCTGGATGACCCCAAACTTTTGATAGGTGGAGAGAATGAAAGTTTGACATCAAGGAAAAAGACAAACATATAGGAATGCAATGTGCTGTGAGTAATCCTGTCTTTGCTGTGAAACACGACCATAACATGGTGAAGTGTTGGGGGACTTGTGAGAAAGAGATAATAAAGAAATTGTGAAAATCCTATTTGTTTTGACATTTTGCTTCTAATGCGAGTCAAACGTTCCCCGTCCTGTTAGCCCTGGTTAAATTTAGGTGCTCTTCAGGTGCTCTACACCTAAATTTCTGATTCTTTTGCTTGCTAGATGCCATGTTTACCAGCTAGTCACAAATTACAGCTGATGTTTGGTGCTGTAAACAGCTGCCTGAAAGGTTTAAGGAGAACAACTGAATGTATGCGCTGCACAACTAAAACTGTGAGCTAAAACTAAATGCAAAGCTGGGTGTAGTTTCTTTTCAACTCTGACCTCCTATCACATCACTCAGACAATCCATTAACGATAATCTAGAAGTTACTGATTGATGCATCATCAACCAATTCTATAAAAGTCAACAAATAACCGATGGTTCTAGTCTGACAAAGACAAAGAAACACAGTGAGACTGAAGTTTTTCACTTCAAAAGGCCACTGTTTAGTAATTTAAGAGTCTGTTATACCATAGCTCAGCATCATTTCACACTCAAGGTCAAAAGTGGAAAATTTTAAGACTAACACTGCTGGCTTTATGTTTTTCAAAACTTCCCGTTTTGACACGTTGCAAACAAATAAGTAAACAGAAGTTGCATGGACCATTTCTTCTTTCTAAAGTCTGGTTTCCACATGTGCTTGTTTCCTTCCTCCTGCACAATTAGACAGTACACGGTGTATGACACATTACTTCAAACACACCTCAGGCTTCCTAGCATATGATCATCCACCATCAGGAGTTGCCATGGCACACGCACACGGCCAAACACATGACAAAGGTCCACTGTAGCACAGCCAGACTCGTGTGTTTACAGTGGATAAAGCTTACAGTCCAGAGTTCAAACACCCTCAACACTAGTTACCTCATCTCAGCTATTCAGCGGAGCAAATGCAAAAGTTACATACAATATGGATTTGGGTATGCAATATTTTAGTATAAACAGATCTATAAGACAGACTAGTTTCTGACAGAAAAAAGTAGTCTAGTCTATGAATATTTCTGTTGTCCATATATCGACGTTTCACTATACATAGGCTCTCATTTGTTAGATGTACTGAAACTGCATCACTTTTAATGGAGAGAGCCTCTGAACTTCTCTCGGCGGTCCATAGCAGCAATGAAATCATTCGGACTCACCTCCCCAGCTCTCCGGTGATTTCATACACACTCTCCATCGGCTCTGGGCTGATCGGGGTCTGAGTTTCACCGAGCAGCCCGGCGGAGAGTCCACTGCGACTGTCAAGCCTTCTCCGAGACATCTTGCTCTGCCCTCGGTATGAGTCTTGCTGCCAGCTACTCGGCTGTATACCGAGCTAAACGCTAATTAAGTGAGTGATGGACGATGAAACTAACCTAAGCGGCTAGCTAACTGCAGCATTGGCAGTTTCACATTAGTTACATATTACTCTTGGCTCAGCCGGTTATCGCTCCTGTTCAGTCCAGCTTAGCCAGTTTACCGACTCCGGTTAGCTCAAGTGCCGCTAAGTTAGCTCGACGGCAATGTCGCGGTTCAAAAGTAAGTTAAACCTTCTTCAAGTAAAGAAGAACGGCTAGTCTATAAAACCTAAACCTACGGGTAGCAAGGTTATCCAAACCGCCGCTGCGGCCGTCTACTAGTTATCTTGGTGAGGTTATGTGGAGAGTTTTCGGTCATCTTTACATCCTCCTGTTTGACACTTCTCGACACGTCACTGCATGGCGCATGCGCATACCGATGTGTTTAGATAAACGCTGATTTGAAATGTGGCTACTCAGAGGTGTGGACTGGAAAACCTGGGAGCATAGAGTGGGTGAACTACCCATGATTCATCAAAAATAATATGTTAGTAAAACTCTAAGCCATGCATCAGTCATTAGTCATAGTTTTGACATACTTACAATTTTAACTTCTAAGTATATTTTTTGACTTTTACATCAATTCTGAGTCATACTTTAGAAATGACAAATTCAAATCATGACACAAATCACTGAAATGTGTCAAAAATTTTAAGTTATAGACCAATATTTGGATTTAGTGTGTCATAATTTGAATGATATCTCATCACTTTCACTAAAGTTCTTCTATTTTAGGTCCTTCTCTTAATAGATAGCTTAAGTTTCTGTTTCACAATCATCTGTATATTATACTTTAAGTCATTTTTGACATAGTATCTAACAATTCGACTTCTGAGTCAAATATTTGTCTTTTTGTATCAAAATTATGGGTCACACTTTTCAGACCGTAAATCCAAATCAGGGTACATTTAAAGTTGAAATCTACATTTAGTGTATCCATAATTCCTAAGTTTTATGTCTCGTTGTTATGACTTAGATTTCTCATATTCTTAATGTAAAAAATGAAGAATTTTACTTTGTCATACTCAGAACTTAGCTAAAGTTGAATTCAAAGTGAATATTTATTTATGTTTGCCTTTTCTAACATTTCAATGACTTTTTGTTTTACTTGTAAATTTATTAGCACCTGGCAAAGCATTTGGAGCACACTAAAAGCTTCAAAGACCTCAGCATCTAAACCATAAAAACTGCAACTACTCATCGTATTGTGCAATCACAAACGCATGAAGTAGGTATACAGTTTGTTTCATAGTTGGATTTTTCAAAAAAATAGACCTTTCCCTATACTCTCTTTAAGATTTGACTGGATAAGGTTAGAGCCTTGACTTTAATTTTATAATGTACTCTAAAGCTAGTACATTATTCAACTGATACAAAAGTCTTGTGAAAGAAAAATAAGGATTGTGTATCATTAATCAAAATTTGCCATTTGTTCTCTTTTATTACAATCATTGGAGTGAAATGGAGACACACATACAGGAGCTTTGCATAGAGTGAAATTCTGAAAACTGGAGCCGGGTCCTGTCAGAAATGTATTAGGAAAGACGAGAGGTGCAGCTGTCTTCATTCTGATGTGAAGCAGAATCCTACCAATCCTCTGCACCGCAAAAGCCTCGTTATGGTGAATGTCAAACTGACCAAGTGACGTATATCCTAACGTGAAGCGTTGCTGCCCATGCCACAAATCTGCCCCTCAAGCAAACATGAGGTGATGCTCTGTACGGAGTTCTCAGATGCCAGAAGTGGGATGTGTTTGTTAGACTGAAATAGAGAGCAGGCCTAATGGTTGACTTTGCAAGCCCCAAACCTTTGGTACATTCGGTGCAAAATATATATTTATACACACAACAGGACAGACATACATATACATTTATATACAAAGAGACAAACAGGACTGCACACATGGTACACATACATGTGCTCTCACGTTTCACAAAATCAAAACAGCCCTATTGATTCATTACTTGCTCATGAGCCATGAACCATAACCATCGACCTATTACTAAGATAGGCAGACACGCACATGTGAAAGTAACAACATTTTAGAAACATGCTGCCAAGATACTCGCCGTTCCACTGTCATAGAGAAAACAAACTACTGCATTCACACATTGTCCATTCCTAAAGCACCTACTTACTACATCTGGTTCCCATGAGCTTAACACTCAAGGTATGACAGTGTCAGGTAAGCATAAGGCCGCATGCCTCAAGTGAGCGCCACGACCAAAGTGACGCAACTTAACCAGCTCCCTCACCCCTTTGTCTGAATGGATAGCAATATCCTCATGCAAAAAAAGCTAGTAAGGACAGTGTGTTGCACTATTTCAGCATGCAATATCGAGCTATAACACAACGCCACCTAGGAGTTTCTGCCAGGCACAACTCACAGAGCCGACCAGGGAAGATCCTGCATGCATTATTGGGCTGGGAGGGGGGAGGCTGGGATAGTCTCTACCGCTATTCCAGCCCCTGTGGTCTAGCTCCAACAGGACACTGTACAGTTGGTGTAATCTTGCATGCACCCCGTAGAAAATGAGCATGTGTGTATTTGTGTGTGTGTGTGTGTGTTTGTGTTGCGTGTATGAGACAAAGTGAAAGGGTCCTCAGAGTCTAGGTTGTGCACTTAAGAGTAGGAGAAATGTTTTACCGCATGCTTTAAGACAAAACTATTGTCTGGCATGGATTTTTATGACACAAGTTCTTAAGTACAATATCCACACAGCTCTAAAGGCCAGTACTTGTTCCTGATCAAATTATCATGACACCTGGCCAGACCATTCAATAAGGACACAATCACTGCTTCTTTGATTTGAGTGCCACAGTAATGATAGAACACCTTATTGCCCCCTTGTGTTGATATTTGATCTGCAGCTCCAACACTTTCACCATCTTTGATTAGTCAGACATGTGAATCTGGTCAAGAACTTCCCGAATGAAATTTATGAAATTTCACTGCATGGTCAGGAAAATTTAAGAGGCACTAAAGTAGTCCTACTACTGCACCCCGACACTTGTGTCTCAGTTAACAAGGCCTAATCTGGTGCCAACATTTAGTAAAGCGCCTCCTCATTCCTCAAGCACCCGTCATGTTTTATTTCCTGCCCCTCTACTTCAAACTCTCTACCCTGCGTTTCCTCTTCGGCTTGTGTGAGATTGTCCTCAGAGGCCGAGCAGAGTTGCTTGAAGTTTATACATTCAGTCACTGATTTGTTACATTCATCACTTTCATCGGGTGGGAGGCGATTACATCAGCGAGAAGGACATTGTGTGTCACACTTACGAGCGGGCGTCATCTGTCTGTGTGAGAAAGTGCATGTATTGCTCATGAAAAATGTGTGGAACAGTTTGAAAGACAGGAACCCTGCATTTCTATCTGACTGAAGTGTGTCAGTTATTTTTTATGTTGGACTGAAGGGAGTGCATCTGTTACACTGTAAGAAAGTGCACCTACAGGTACAAGGACAATGCTGTAATATTGTATGAATGTTTTTGTGTGGAACACTGGTTGTCCTTGTGTATATGCAGAAACAGGACTGTTGTTTGTCTGAGATGTGTCTTTACCTTGTGAGCTCATGTATGAGCTCTGATGTTGCTGTATTGGAGGTAACAGTCCTGACCAGAACCTACCGTCATTATCACAACGGCTCACTGACACTGTCCGTAAGTATTACTGATGATTTGTGACTTGTTGTCCAGCTTTTTCAGGAATCAAAACTGTGAAAACAAGTGCATTTTCAGTCTTAGAATAATTCATTTGTGTTCGTCTATCAGTGCGTATTTGAGCCAACCAGTGTAAGGTCTGCCATAAACAGGCAGGGGGGACAGGCCAACATCCGGTTGAATGTCTAAAATGTCACATCTTTCCATGCTTATAAAAATATCAGGGGAAACACTGGTTTATAATGTACAGAAAAAGAACATTTCAAATGTTTGTGTTTGTGCAAAGGTGATTGGTGTGTATGTGTGTGTGTGTAATATAGTTTGTAACACTGCAGCCCCAGTGAAGGATGGACACAGTTTCGAGGTCCAGAGAGGGAAAGGGAACGTGGTGGTTCAGCAGCCGTCTCTGAGGTTCAGGTTGGACGAGGAGGAGGAGGAGGAGGAGGAGGAGGAGGAGAGGTGCTAGAAATCCAGTAACCAAGGCCATTAACTAAAGAGATAAAGCACACATGTGGCTGAGTGAACAAAGGTTACCACGAAAACAAGAAATTGTACTGTACAGCTTTTCAAACCATTTTCTGGTTCTCCATCTTGCTTTGAAGGTGTTCACTTGATCGAAGTGAGAAGAAAAGGCAGAGAAACGGAAGGAAGCCTGCGTGCTGAGTGATGTAAAGCCAGTCGGAAAAAAACAGCAGTTATCCATGGGGGGGTTAGTTGCCTTTTGAGGATATTAGTTTTATTTTCTGTCTCTCCTAAGTGGGAAACACGGATTCCCAAATGGTTCTCTCTCCCGAGCTAACCCTGGGTGTCAGCTGGTTTGAGGCTACTCCAAGCCAAACGTGCTTGTTTCCTCTACAGCAGTTACCAGCTTCTCATAGAGCATGGAGAAGGAGGGGTAGGGTGGAAGGTCCAGACGATTAAAGCAAGTGTGAGCCCTGTAGAATAAGCAGAAGATTATTAGATATATGTTGAGATGACTCATGTATGAGATCATCAAATAAAAAAAAGAAAAGAAAAATGTGTCAAATGAATCACTTGTGCCTTTCGGCCAGTAGGGCTGTATATCTAGGTATAATGCATCTTTATTAGTTTTGGTAAGACACTGTGCAAGTATTCCAACAGGGAGGTGAGACAAATATTGCACTTTACTTTGAAAAACAAAACAAAAAACAAGACTCTTTCCAGCAATATTATTTCATTCGACTTAGAAAAAACATGAAACACTTTTCTAGCAAGTCAAAATAATATGGTTGTATTGAGCTGGTATATGGAATCAGATCATACCTGGGTAAGGAGGTGATTTTTCCCCACTTCTCCACACAGAACCTGCGGGGGCCATTACTACCCCGTAGAGAGGCAAATCCCTCATAGGGAATACTGGAGGTGCCTGTAACAAACTAGCGAGAAGAGTGCCAGAAAAGTCAGGAAAAGGTTGAAAGCCTCTAAAACATTGTCATTATTTATGCGCTACAACTTATGTAAAGTGGAAAAACATGTCGTCTCACTGAAACTGAGAATTTTTCTAACTTCTGGATGCAAATTGCACCACACACTACCATTTAAAAGTTTGGGGTCACTTTGAAATGTCCTTATTATTTTTCAATGAAGACAACATTAAATGAATCAGAATTACAGTCTAGACATTTCAATGTGGTAAATGGCTATTCTAGCTGGAAACAACTGATAATTTTTAATGGGATATCTACAGAGAGGTACAGAGGAACATGTCCAGCAACCATCACTCCTGTGCTCCATTATTACATTGTGTTTGCTAATCATATTGAAAGGCTAATTGATGATTAGAAAAGCCTTGGACAATGATGTTAGCACATGAATAAAAGTCTGAGTTTTCTTGGAAAACATGAAATTGCCTGGGTGACGCCATACTTTTGAACGGTAGTGTGCATTTCCATTTCCAAAGAAAGATTGAAATAACATCTTCTTCCTGCAGTCTTAAGCATATATGCAAGCTAAAAGCTAGACCACTGTGGTATAATGAAGTAAACACGACTCAGCAGCCAGCCTCCACATGGGGGCAGCCTGTGTGCATGTGGTCACCCACGTGCCCTACCTGCAGCAGCCTCAGCCTCTGCTCATTGTTGAATCTCTCCACAGCTGCCCAGAACCAGCGAATCACTATGTGGTTGTCATGGTAACCTGAAGGGAGATAGATGATGATGATGGCGCATGAATCAGATGAATAACCAATAAAGTCTCCATCCCTGTTCCTCTCTTCTCCCATCCACCTCCCACCCCACTCTTCCTCCACGGTGATTTTTGAACGGGCGCTGCTGCTTAATGTTTAATGGATGGAGCAGTTTTGTCAGTCTCAGTGGATTCCTCTATTAAAAGAGCCTGACACTGAGTCATGGCCGATTGTCAGTTTGAGTTCTCTCGTCTTCCAGCCGCTGGCGGCTTTTCAACTCTATTGGCCAGACCCTTAAAAAGCCTTTTAATGTGATCTCTTACAAATGCTTTGTACACTGGCGCTTGCATCCTTGTACTGTACAAATTCTGAACTGAAATCATATAACAACATTAATGCCAAAAGTTTTCAACTCATTATAAAGTACATTACGATTAAGTCTCATACAATTGTTAAATAAGTAATGAAATTATTTATTAAAATAAAGAATTATTATTCACGGTGCAGTAAGTAACTCAAAAAAAATCAATAATTTCAGGGAGTAAAACATGTTTTGCATTTTTAGGTTAAATAGAAAAATCTAATTTGAATAAACTCATCTTAAATAAACTAATTTTGTAGTTTAAACTGTGAAATTATATACAAATACGTTGAAGTGTTTCAGTTCTTCCTAACTGGTACATCAGAAACAACAAAACTCTGTATTTTGGAGGAGAGTTACCCCTCATGTCCACTGCATGCATCTGTGTCATGTTGTGTTACAGCCAAAGCACCATGTCTCAGTAACAGTTTAAATATGGAAACATTTCAGGAGAAGTCTATCTGTTCCACAGCAGCTGTTCTTATCAGTGTTTCAAGTAGTTTTGGTGACATTTTTAGTGCAGGTGTTTACAGCTCTTTACGATCAGCGCGGTAACACGTTTTATGAATGTCCTGAACTATATGTAGTTACTGGTAGCCAAGCAAGCCACTGAATTTTATTTTTTGAAGATCATTGCTTTTTCTTTTATTAGATAATTGCAGTTGTGATAGACTGGCAGACAAAAAGAGGAATGGCATGCAGTAACGCTCCAGCAGCAGGTCTAACTGGGGATTCACCCACGTGTTATGTGTACAAACCACGAGGCCATCAAGTCAGCTTATGAAAATTAAGTTTCTGTTCTTCCCTCATAGAAAATCCTAACATTCCCTCTCCTGCTTCACAGGGAGCAAAATAATAATTTAGTGTGGGTATCGTAGTAGAAAAGGGGTTCCTATAGTACTGTGATTTAGTATTTAGAAATAGAGTAATAGTTTTCATCCATGTATAAGAATGCAAACAAATTAGGTACAGGGTTAGTATCACTCAATACATTCCAAAGAAAAAAAAAAAAAAAAAAAAGCTGTTCTGGTTCTGCTCATACTTTCACTTTGGTTGAAATGGCAGCAGATTGGTCTAACAGCTGCGTCCAGTGGGCGCTAATGGCTAGACTAAGTCAGTAAGAAGTTAGTCATCATCATGTAGTATGTTGTTTTTTCTTGTATCTCCCTAGAGGTGAGGAAGATTGCTGGGTTGAATCACAGGACTGGTTGAGACACACTAAAAAATAAATGAGAGGAAAGAACGGAGGTGGTCTAGAGCAAGGCATCCAATCCCCCACTGCTCAAAGCAGAGGTTCAGTGGCTGCACATTTGCTTCATGTTGTGAATGAATGTAACACAGCAGCAAGTGTACGCATTTAACTTAGCTAATTTAATCACGTTGCTGTCAGTGCACCGCAGACACTTTCATCTGCATCTCTGCTCTCTTGCCTCACTGCTGCCCTCGAGCTTCACATACCTCCTCTGTACTCTGTGTTGTTCCTCCAGTCTGCCAGGTCGATCTCTGCAGTGCCTGCAATAACCAGCTCCAGCTCCCTGGCATCAAACACAGACACCAGTCGCACATCCACCACCTAACAAACAAACCCAGACACATACATGTGAACCAATGAAATAGATGAACATATAGCACAACCTATGCATTTATCACAGACTTCCCAAATACATGAGATTGTTTGAGGAACTCTACAGCAATGACTCAATGCAGTTACAGCAGATCAGTGTTGTGGAGATACACAGCCACATATTACTGTGAGTAAACTTTCCATTAGACTATTTACAGTAAATATGGGATTTGACTTGTTTAGAATACCAGGGTACGGAACAGGCCTGGTTTTTCTGTCATATTGCCAGGAAAGGGATTTAAGTAGAGGTTGGGGTTGTACTATTTATTTAAACACATAAGGAAGCAGCTGAATATAAACACCTGTCCAGATTACAGTCCACGCTTTCACAGCGTGTAGGACTGTGGGCTATCAGATGTCAACATCAATCTTTCTACAGTGTTAAGTTGGAATGCATTCTCACTAATATTTCAACAAATGCACACACTAGTTTAGCCGTCATATAAGCCTGAACACATTTACAGCAACCATAAATGGATGGGTACAGGTGCGTCTAAGTAATCTATGCTATTCATTTTCACTAATCAGTTTAATGTTCACCATGACAGGCGAGCTTGTTTAAGTAAGCAAACGCCACAGACATCTAGTAAGGAGCTCATGTGGCACTGCTACTTTGTCATTTGCTCTTTTGGCTTGATCACAAGTATTTTATTCTTTTTGGTCGAAATATATTGTGACAGCAGCTTATTGCTTAAAGCACCATCATCCACCGCTCCAAATGCCAGATGTCAGTTGGAGTTTGTACTGCTAATAAAAAAAGGAATTTTCAGCAAGCTAATGCAATGACGCAGCTACACTACGTCACCGGCATTGATAAACCATCCTGCCATACATTATATTACAGTCATTATGTGCTGGGAAGAAGAAGTCTTACTTAAAACTGAAAGCTTTAACAGAGGACACATTCACTTTTTCAAATCTGTCCTAAAACAGCACGTAGATAACTGCATGCATCATATGAAGTAGGTTTGGTTTGCTTATCATTTCCCTGTTCAAACTGACTATTGAAAGATGAATTCCTAATATATTTCAATTGAAAAGACTGCGAGTTTTGTCCCGCATCACATATAATAAAAGCACATACAGTAAATAAGGTATCTTTAAATAGCCAGTATGAACATCAGGGAAGATTAGATCAAGCAAAAGCTATTCATGTGGGCACCTAAAGACAGACTTGAGCAGCCTATTCTTTAAGATTTCTAACATCAGTACAATTGTGCTGTACCTCATAGAAGCCTCGGACCAGGCTCTCCGTCTGCTGGGCCACTCCTCTCTCAATGCGCCACTTGACCATTCGCTCAATGTACTCCTTTTTGTTCTTCTCTGAGACGGGGATACCAGCCCCGCCTGGCTTCAGCTCTCTCTCTGTAATCTGCAGCATCACAGGCAGACAGGGTGTAAGAAATTCCTATGCAGATCTATTTCTAACAAGACGCTGTCACAAACTGAAAGAATGCAAGACGACGTATCTGACTCAGTCGTACTCACCTGTCCAAAGACCTCCTCGTTGACAGTGAAGGTAAGGTCCAGCATGTCTTCGATGTCGTTGTCCTTCATCCATTGCAGACTTTGGTGAAACTCTTCATCCAGGAACTCCAGGTCACTCAGGTCACACGGACTGCATGAATGGAAGGATTCACGGGAGTCACAGACGGGTCAACAAGGTATTAATAGGCTGTCCTACTCATAAACCATGGCTGATTGTAAGAAGAGAGGTTGGAGGTTAATTATCCAAAGTATAAGAGCGCAAGACAGCAGGCTGGATAACAGGTTTGCTCAAATTTGTTATGTATTGATATAAAACTCCTTGAGAAGAGCCAAGTCAGTTTTGAATGTTTTGAGATGTTTACAGAGACTAATTGATAATAAATAGAAGCAGAGGTCAAAACGCACTGAGAGCATAACATTTCTATAGAAACTCATATTATACGAAAGTAACTGTACATTCTGAACATCAGATCTTTGACTCTTACATTTCTAACATTCCTCTTCACAACTCTTTAACCCTTGATCATTCCCTGTTTTTGCTCTCTTTTCACTCCCTGTAAAGCAGCTTGCAGGTGCGACAAATTTTGTTATTTTCTTGTTCTAGGACAGTGTGAATTATAGCTTTTTTCGCATATAACTCTATATATTTGAATAAATCTGCATCATAAATAGTATGGATGCACTATCAACAATCACCTGGATTCCCTAGGACGATTAGGCGAGTTAAGTCTTTTTCATAAATCTCTTATGCATCATCTTCTACACATTTTCCAGCAAGTCAGCAGTATACTGGCCAAGACAAATTTCTCTTTGCTTATTAAATGCTTGTCGACACCATAATGACGATGCCAACAAAGGATCACCGTCGCTGGAGAGGTTAAGAATCATTATTACAACATCTGTTCTCAGTGCAGACGTTTGGCAGGGTTTGGGGTTGTTTGGACTAAGCTATTAATAAGGGTGCTGCTCCTACTGATAGAAACTGCAGCCAGCTGCTGACTGAGAGGATCTGACTGAAACATTCACATTCTCAGCAAGGTCTTATTGGGTTAGTGAAGGGCATGTGAGTGGAAGTGCAGGTACCCTGGAGGCTGACTTACAATAGGAAGTCAGGGGAAGCAGGCTGAGGGACTTACATTCGAAGAAGCCCCTTGTAGAAAGGACGGGTAAAGAAAGCATCCAGCAGGTACTGATGAACGAGAGCCAGCCCCAGGATGCGTCCACTGAAGCGAAACCTGGGCACGACATGGAAAATACCGGCATCAGAACTGGATTGAAAAATGCCTTCAAATCATTTCCTAGGCCAAATGTTGGAAATACGCTTCTTTGAATGTCAGATGATGTGGGTTTAATCTTTCTTAACAGAGTAGTAAACACATTTTAGTTTTCTACTGTACATGAAAAAACCCTGTGCAAATTAGTCTGCTCGTGTGTGTGTGTGTATCTTGGTGTATTTCATGTAGCATCTAGCAGGCTTAAGAACAATTTGAGTTCATTTACCCAACCGTGGAAACACCAGATGGCGACATGGTAATGATAAGACATGAGAATCCCCAAGATTTACTCCGAGAGCAAAGCACTGAGTTAGAACAGAAGTCTGCCGTACAAAGCCCAACCAGCAGGGAGGATGAGGAGTCGTGTAGCTTCATAAGTTATGTGGCATCCTCCCAATTTAAAGATGCTTCTCAGTCTTTAAAACCTCTCTAACATCAGACATTTTAGACATGTGGTCGGTAATGACTCCACAGTCTTCAGCTTAATAACTGCCTTAAGTTTTGTCCAGCGTGACAAACAGATTCCTGAAGATTTGAGTTCACAGTGTGTGCTGATCATTTTTCTGCCTACTTGTCGACCCATCCATTCCTCAGTGTGGTTATCCATCCATCTATCCAATCATTTTCACTGAGGCAAAATTGACCTGTCAGCCAAAGATTGCTGATCCAAATTTCCACACAACACCCTGCAAATTGCTTCCATTTTGGGATCAGCACGCAGCAGTCAGGGCAAACCAAATCACACTTTTACAGTTAGTACAGCAGCATCGACAAACATATATATAAACACCAAGACAGACAGACAGACAGACATGCCTAAATTGACAGAAGTCTCACCACTCATGATGGTTGTCTACAAATGCAGACATGGGGCTGATCTGGACTGTATATGTGTCATTGGCTGAATACTCAAACAGTCCGTAGTACGGGTTGAACAATTCTCTAGACACCAGGAAGAAAAACTCTCTGGAGGGTCCACTGTAGTCCAGCCTGCAAAACACATCCCATATATACAAATCATGGTCTGAGTCAGTATAAATTCGGATGTTCTTCTGCAATCAAGGAAGGAAAAGAGAAGGAATTCATACTGTATTTATTGGATTTTGCAGAAATGTGGACAATAGTCTGCATGAAACTGGAAGGTATTTTCCCCCAAATCATTGACCCTTTGTGCATTTGAAGCAAGAAAAGACATAAAAAAAAAAAATGAACTGAGAAGAAAAGGATTTATCATGAGCTTAACAGTTCTCATGTTGACTTGGTGACATTTGAGACTTTTATTGATTATTTCTAAGAGCGTCTCTAGGGACTGGTCTGGTGAGTGTTTATGCAACCTAACTCCTCGATCTTTCTCAGTGAATATTCTCTCAAGTTGACAGCAGCACCTTAAGGTGACCCATCAGTAGGCAGAGGTGTCAATGAGCAAATGTAAATAACAATCAATCAGTAATTACCACAGTTGGTCTGAGGATTCTTTCTCCTTTGTTAAATTTCAAATTATGTAACTTGGGAATTCATTTTTTCTGTTTTACAAAAATACATTAAAACACAACTTCTCTGATAACATATCAGGTCAACTGTTTATACAACAGAATTTAAAAGTGAAATGAAACTTTGAGGTGACCTTTAATGCACGCAGACACAACGACAGCAACTTGAAAAACAGTTATAGCCAGTGACAACGCTATTCAAGGTAAATTCGGTTGAGCTTAGCTTTTGAAGTTTTCAGATCTTTTATACAAATCAATAGAATGGACTGAATATTACATGATGATGTCACAAATATTCATCCACACAAACATTGTGGATTTACTAGAGCCCATGGCTTCACATGTGTGCAAAATAATACATTTTGAAGCTCAAAATCAGAATGAATGCTCAGCAGATCTCCTTCACATTAATTACAGTAAGCAAATACACACAACTCATACCAGCTCTGTCCAAGGCCTGATATTTAAATGACATAGGAGTAAAATGTGTTTTTCTCACCCGTCCTCGCCCACAAAGCTGACGTAGAGTTTACTCCTCTGGAGGTCTTTTCGGGAGTAACACATGATCTGGTTAAAGGCATCCTCCAGAAGGTGGTCTCTGCGTATGATGAGTCTGGGAACATGCACAAACAAAATATGCAGTCTAATCAAATACTACACTTGATACTAATGGATTACTAATCATAATAATGGTATTATATAGCTTAGTTTCAACTAGCACAATGTCAATACAATAATGTCACAATAATGCCATAAGAAATTATTTGGTAGAAGTTCCATACACAACTGACATATTGCAAACTTTATTCAGTAGATCTTAGTGAAGCTGGACAGCCAACACTAGACAAGTGAATACTAAAGTATTAATGACTCTGATAAAGTTGGATATCAAAGGATAAGGCTAGCATCAACAAAGCCAACGAAAAGATTAAATCCAACCAGTTAGTCTATCCGAGCCCTTTCTGACCTCCCTAATCTGTGTGTGGCTCTTTGCCTAAGAATGGTCATTCACATTTAAACCTATAAAAGCAGCACAAATATATAGTTTCATTTTTTGAAAAACAGGCTCAGTAATTTCCCAAAGCAGCAGGACACTGTAGCTTTCAGCAAACGTTAATCAGCAAGAGGATACAGTGTATTTATCGGTGAGTATTTTGAGCGGCACATTAATTTGCATTTGGTGCTCTAGTGAATATTTACAACAGCAGGACGTGTTTGAGGGATTGGGTCAGAATAAACTACAGTGCATATTCACGGTAATAAATGAGCATGTCATACAGCTCAAAGCAGCAGCTCACTGATGTTTTTTTAATAGTTGTTGCACAAAAATAGAGTTCTGTGGCAATGGGAATGAGACACAACAGGTTTTGCCCGAGACAATTGCAGATAGGATCAATTTCTTGATGGTTTTGAGAACAATAAAAATAAAAAAAACATTTATGGCTTCATCCTGCCCTTTTTTCCATTCAGTCATGGCTGAGATCACTGCTTGTGCTACCCAATGCTTTGTACAAAAACACACTGCTGTTTCCTTCAGACCGATAAAATAATCATTTTTTGGTTTTAGAACAGCAAAATAGACACTATGTTTACAATGTTTAGTTGCTCAGCATTTCTTAAGACAGTTTCTGATGCAATGTTGAAACCTACTTGACTTTCCCAGGCCCCTGTCCATAACCCTTTGTCTCCAGCTTTCGATAGAAGTTCCTCAGTTTAGCCTCAAAATCTCGCTTATAGGGAGCGGGAGCGCGGGCATTAGCTCGCTGAGTGCCTAAGATATAAATGAGAGAAAAATCAGATAGGCCGACAGAAAGACACAGAACATAAGGAAGAGGATGGAAAAGTGTACAGTGAATGTCAAAAAGAAGGCTTCAGAGCAAGACAGACTTAAAGTGAAATGGGGAGGTATAATTTGGTAAAGACAGACAAGCAGATAAAGAGACACTGAAATAAAATGAAGCTTTAATGAAAACAGAGGTTGTGTGTGCAGGCTAATCCTGGATTGTTACTTTGTATCAGACAGTAAAAGCTCATTGATTTGAGAGAAAAATACATCTTTGTCTTCATTTGGCAGTGTTCTGGTTAATGACAGAGAGTGTACAGACAAAAACACCGACCTTAAAACAGTGACAGGTGAGCTGACAAGAATGTGTGTGTGTCAATTACATCCTGAAGGGATACCACTAACCCTCTACAATTATTTGTAATCATCTGCTTTTATTCAACTTTGTTTCATTTAAATTATATATAGCTTTATTCGTGTTTTAGGAGAGTGTATTAATTTTTGAAGGTTAGCATGACATCAAGTTCTGTTCTATATGAAAAGAGTTTATTTACAAAGAGACACAGAACCCAAACCTTTTAATAAAGTCTTTGCAATAAAACAAGAGGACTTAATAAAGGTAAGAAATGTGTGTAATGCCAATAAAGCTGTTGCGGTGGGTGTGATGCAGACAGAGCGAGACAGACTTACCAGGGGAGCTTTGAGGCGAGGAGATGCAGTAACCTGGGTGGAGTAACGGTGGTACATATGACATCACCTCCTCCTCAAATAAACTGAAGAAGAGAGAGAGAAAGAGGTGAGCACACAGAGCACAGTCAGAAACACACACACATGAAATACTGATATGAAACCACACACATCAGAGCAGCATAGCATTAGCAGAGATGGATACAATGGAATTAGACATCATGTTTCACACACAGACATTCACATACTTAAGGGTGAGGCATAATAGAAGAACAATATTGCTGGTGTTTAAGTAAAAACAAAATAGGGCTGGCTGAAAAGGCAGCTGGTACAGTGACTAAAGATGTGTGGCATGACTCAGCAGGTAGTCATGACTATAAACGCCACTTCTGCTTAAATTACAATGTGTACATGAGCATAAATATATTGAATGAAAGGGAAATAGTTAAATAGTTGACATGATTTAACAATTTTGAAGGATATAATATAATTAGCTATAATTTTGACCAACAGTCTCTGCACCCTCTCACAACCACACTGCAGCCCAACTCACCTCAGCAGCATGACGAGGTCAGCGTCACTGGAGAGACGAGCCAGCCCATTGACTCCCTCACTGCGAATAAACTGCACCTTCTCCCTGCAAACACGCACACATGTCAGGGGCTAAACAGACACGATCCATCAGGATTACAGGTTAACCATGCGTTCAGGATGACTGATGAGGATGATAATGGAGGTGTTGGATGTGATCAAAGCCATAAAGAGAGGGAAAGGGAAGCAATGACAGAGAGAAAACAATAAAATAAAGGAAGAGATACATACTTAAGTGAGTGGTTCCTTGCAAGCTCAGGTTGCCTTTCCTGCAGTATCTCAAAGATGTTGGGTTGCCGTAGAAACGCCACTATCTTGTCATTGTAGGCTGGAGGATAATGATAAGAAGATCAAGGATAAGTGTCTTGTGTGCTTTTGCTTTATTTTTGTATCTATGGATGTTTCATCCAGTCCGACTTACCCACAGGCACCACGTCGTGGTACTGACTTCGACTGGAGCCGCTAAAGGTGCTGGAGGGGCGGGGCATAACAGGCGGGTTTGTTTGGCGAGAGTCATCCACCACCTGTGACAAAAGCAAGCACTACAGTTCAGGTCGCATCCTAGTTCTGAGACCAGCCCCAACTCGGCACAGTTGTCATTATTAATCCTCTGAACCCCAAAACCTGTCAGCAGGTTATAAACACGTTATCTTTAATCACCAAATTGACACCATTCATCTGAAGCGGAAACTGTGAAAACAGAAAGAATCATTAGATTTTCAACTATCCTGCATCTAGAAACTAGTTCTGTCAGGAAAGTTAACCAATGCAAGCCTACCATTGTGTTATTTCATCAAAATCACTTTATTCTACATCTCAATTAAAAATTGGCCAAAAGAGACAAAGTTTGCACCAGATTCTATACAAAACCAAACAATTCAGTGCCCCTTGCTGCAACTGACAAAACCATGACTGACTCAGCTTTTTGTACATACTGCGACAGTCGTGACAAAAAGTCTGTGATTATTTGGCTAGACTGCAGGTTGTGTTTGCACAGAGCAGAATGAAGAGAAGTCTGAGTGAGACTGAGGGCAAATAAACATACAAGATCAAAAATTTAAATGGCATGGCTCAAAAATGGTATAGAGAGAAGAGCAAGATATATTCTGCAAGTTGAAATATTTTTTTTTTAGAATTAATGTGTATTATGTGAGTGTAAAATTCTTAGTTTGTAGAAGCAGGAAAATGTACGCAGTAAAATATCTACTCCATCCAGAGTCACCTTTTTTTTTTAAATTAATGACAACACCTGCAGGCACTTGGGCACACATTGATTTCAGATTTAAAAAATTTTGTAAAACAAAAAAAGACATTTTTTTTAATTTCATTTATTGCCAAGAAGACATTGTTGTTTTTTGCTCTATTTCTAGTCATAGATGCACTGTTTCCATAAAGGTGCAGGACTTTATGTTGCAGTCAAAAGTAGGCCCACAGTGAGGCAAAATATAAAAGAAACAAAACTGCTCTAAAACCTACATGGAGCTCAGAAAGTTAATTATGATAGGTGAAAAATATCCAAGATTATTACTGGTGTTTGTGGTGAGAAGTACTACCGTATCATTGATTGAGTTATGCTTATCGGTTCTGTATATAGGGCATTTAAATGATTTGGAAGACATGGATGCAGTTATCAGCCAAAGGTCTGGGTCATCCCTTTTCATATTAACAACTACTAATTATTTGACACATCTATAACGAACTTCAGTCATTCACATGATACAGTGGGATATCTGGCATGAAGGCCACTGGATTTTCTTTCTTTTGCTTTTGCTCCTGTGGTATTCAAACACAGCAAGAATTCTGAGTGTAAAACAGATACCTCCACTACTACTGTGCAGCAGTGAAATCATCTTTGATGGCTTCACCACAAAACCACTTGCTCTTCCCACAATTCAGAAACTCACTAAGCATTTTTCTCCATGAAACTGGTCTCTATCAACACTGTAGTGTCTGTGCGAGCTGTATTCTGTGTGAGTTTTAAGCTGACTCCAGGTGACAAGTGCTGCAGCGGGGACTAGTCTCTCACCTCCCCAGCACTGTGGCTGCGCTGGCGGCTCAGATGCTGGCGATGGGCCAGCAGCCCGGTGGAGCGAGAACTCTGGAGGGGTAGCCGTGGGTCAATGAAGGTCGTGGAGCGACAGTTGTGATCCACAAAGAAAGGCTAAGGATTGAGATGTACATATCAATAGCAACTCATCAAAAACCTTTGCAGGCAGCACAATGGAATCATGGACAATAAACAAGCAGCACTAAAAGATTACTGCACATCTGAACAGAGATTACAATCACTGGAAACAAGTGACCTTAAGGGTTGGGGTTATCCTGTGTCCAGAGTCATATGTCACACACACCTTCCCAGTATGGTCGTGCTTCATCTCCCAGCCCCGGGGAAGCTCCAGCTGCTTGTTGGAGAACATGTTGAGGAAGGTGACGAGGTCGCGGTTGTGCTGGTAGCGCTCAAAGTAATGAGCATCTCGACGCACCTTACTGATCATGTGCTTCAGGCAGGTGTTGCTCGTAAACATGCGATAGGCACTCTGAGGAAAGAGGGCAGAGAGGAGAGGTGATCAGAAAGAGAACAGCTTTGGGCTTTCAGTCCATGGATGGAAAACAATTTCGAGTTTGGTTTTATTATTGATTTTAGTATTGGTGCTCTGAGACGTGTTAGAATTATGCTAAAAAACATAAAGGTGTGCTGTGGAGTTTTACATCTCTAGAAGCATTATGGAGCTGTTTTCTGAGTAGGTCTCTGGAAGGCATACAAGGAAGGAAACCCATCCAACACATGTCTGGTACTCAAAGGTCCACACAATGTGCTGGAATGAGCAGCACTGAAGGTAAACAGAACTCCAAAGGCACTTCATGGAAGGTGCCTGAATTTATACTTTGATATTTTTGAGCCATCTTTCAACTTATCACATTTTCATATGAAAATCTGTACAAAACAATATGCACAGTCAACAGATTACAGATTAATTTCTTATTTTCTGTTAAATTGTTAAATTTAAGAACAATATAAACAGTTCTGTTGAATTCAAGTGTATAATAATTACAGTACGTTTCTTATTTACTCACTTGGCTACATTGTAGATGAGGCCTTCATACCTTAATGTACTCGAGGTTAAATAAAGGTCAAAGTAATGAATGAAATAATTGCTTGATGTTTAAAAACAAACAATTAAAATATATATTTATATTTTGTGACCTGCCCTAGTGTTACCTAAAGTTCTTCAGGGTTAATTTCTAACACTAGTCCTCTACTAAACCAAATCTCTTTGGATGGTCAGGTAATTCTGGAGCTAATCAATTTTTTTTAATTAAGATGAACTGATGCTTTAAAATTGCATTTTTTTCTGACCAACATCTTAAGAGCTCAAAGTCACATTTGTCAAATAGAACTGGTTCTGTGAGCAGCTTAAAATGTGTTTTTGTTCGAGGCATGTTAGACTGACAGGGTTAGAATGCAGCACGGTGAAGAAGTCAGGGCTGCACAGGAACTTGGCGCTTGGCGACTGGAGCAGCAGAGAGAGGCGCGAGCGACCACTGGAGTGAGCGACTGCACTGTCTCGTCTGTATTCTGTAGATTTGACACATACAAGTCAAAATTTGACACGGGAAGACACAAAACAAAGCAGTTTATACTATAAAAACATGAACCAACTGAGGTTGCTGTACAAAATTTGTGTTAAAAAAAAATCACACAAGTGCGGATCTGAAGAGTTATAAAATTAGGTCAAGAATTTTGCAATGCAAGTGATGCAAAAGGAAGCATCTTTACAGAATATTACTGTTATAAATCTTTGCATATAAATAGTTTTCACACTTATGACTTACAATAGTATTATATATATATATATATGTATATATATATAAATATTCTTCTGTAAACGCTCTTCTCTGTGTCTCTATCTCTGTATAAATGTGTGTGTATGCGTGCATTTGTCTGCTGTCTGTCTGTGGCATCTGAAACTAACCAGAAATGGAGTGAGGCATCAGTTCACCTTCTGGTTCAGGAAGCAGGTCAACTGAGCTTTCCTCTGACCGATCAGTGTTGGTTATTGTCCTCCTGATGCTCTGGTATCTAGGATAAAGAGTAGAAGTTAAACAACAGTTTTTCACGAGCTCACCAAAAGTATGGTCTTGGAATGTTTGGAACTACCCTATGAAAATCAAAGAAAATTTTAAAATTTGAGACCTTTTCAACAAAGAGAGCACAATACAGACACACCTCTCTCTGAGTGACTTTGGATACCTTTGTTCATTCAAAGGTTTATTTGTTAAAAAAATCCAAAGATAAAAAGAAACAAACTAGGGCTGAATGATTTGTGAATTTGCAAATTGTGAATTTTCACACAGAAATTTCAATCTGATTATCATGACGCTTCGGTTTAATGTTCACATTGTAATACACTCAACAAAAATATAAACGCAACACTTTTGTTTTTGCTCCCATTTTTTATGAGATGAACTCAAAGATCTAAAACTTTTTCCACATACACAATATCACCATTTCTCTCAAATATTGTTCACAAATCTGTCTAAATCTGTGATAGTGAGCACTTCTCCTTTGCTGAGATAATCCATCCCACCTCACAGGTGTGTCATATCAAGATGCTGATTAGACACCATGATTAGTGCACAGGTGTGCCTTAGACTGCCCACAATAAAAGGCCACTCTGATAGGTGCGGTTTTATTTTATGGGGGGGTCCACTCCTCTTCAATGGCTGTGCGAAGTTGCTGGATATTGGCGGGAATTGGTACACGCTGTGGTATACGCTGATCCAGAGCATCCCAAACATGCTCAATGGGTGACATGTCCGGTGAGTATGCTGGCCATGCAAGAACTGGGACGTTTTCAGCTTCCAAGAATTGTGTACAGATCCTTGCAACATGGGGCCATGCATTATCCCGCTGCAACATGAGGTGATGTTCTTGGATGTATGGCACAACAATGGGCCTCAGGATCTCTTCACGGTATCTCTGTGCATTCAAAATGCCATCAATAAAATGCACCTGTGTTCTTCGTTCATAACAGACGCCTGCCCATACCATAACCCCACCGCCACCATGGGCCACTCCATCCACAACATTGACATCAGAAAACCGCTCACCCACACAACGCCATACATGCTGTCTGCCATCTGCCCTGAACAGTGTAAACCGGGATTCATCCGTGAAGAGAACACCTCTCCAACGTGCCAGACGCCATCGAATGTGAGCATTTGCCCACTCAAGTCGGTTAAGACGACGAAGTGGAGTCAGGTGGAGACCCCGATGAGGACGACGAGCATGCAGATGAGCTTCCCTGAGACGGTTTCTGACAGTTTGTGCAGAAATTCTTTGGTTATGCAAAGCGATTGTTTCAGCAGCTGTCCGAGTGGCTGGTCTCAGACCATCTTGGAGGTGAACATGCTGGATGTGGAGGTCCTGGGCTGGTGTGGTTACACGTGGTCAGCGGTTGTGAGGCTGGTTGGATGTACTGCCAAATTCTCTGAAACGTTTTTGGAGACGGCTTATGGTAGAGAAATGAACATTCAATACACGAGCAACAGCTCTGGTTGACATTCCTGCTGTCAGCATGCCAATTGCACGCTCCCTCAAATCTTGCCACATCTGTGGCATTGTGCTGTGTGATAAAACTGCACCTTTCAGAGTGTCCTTTTATTGTGGGCAGTCTAAGGCACACCTGTGCACTAATCATGGTGTCTAATCAGCATCTTGATATGGCACACCTGTGAGCGGGATGGATTATCTCAGCAAAGGAGAAGTGCTCACTATCACAGATTTAGACAGATTTGTGAACAATATTTGAGAGAAATGGTGATATTGTGTATGTGGAAAAAGTTTTAGATCTTTGAGTTCATCTCATAAAAAATGGGAGCAAAAACAAAAGTGTTCCGTTTATATTTTTGTTGAGTATAGCTTGGAACTGATTGTAACAACTATGTATTGCCATGAAAGGTCATACAACAAGGATGACATGAATTTGTAAAACCATTGACACAACAGCGAAATTCTGGGTCAGACGTGCTCTTTCACAGATGTTCTAAATTGCAGCTTTATGATTTGTTCATTGAACTGTTTCAAATTGTGATTTCTCTTTGGAATTATTTTATTGTTTAGCCCTAATAGGAAAAGAAAACACAGGATAAGATAAGAATACACAACAGATTACATGAGAAAACAAACAACACCACCTCTATGAGCACCATTTTGTTAGTACCAAGTTTTGTTTTGCCCTCCCTGTGCATTAAAAGCCACTACTGATAATGGGGGCTCTTGATTTAGACCCATAATAACCCATACATGCACATACTGGTGCTAACTGCTCACTCCTAAGAAATCTGGACTCTTGCAGTCAAAATGATTTCTTTTTTTTTTCCATCCACCTGCGGTTGAGCTGCTCCATCTGCTGAATGGAGTTGGAGCGTGTCAGGCCCTGCGGGGCGGGAGGTCCAGTGGGACGCTGCCACGTGGTGGTCCTGTTCACGTGGTCCACAAAGAAGATCCTCCCATGGCTGTCAATCCGAGCCTCCCAGTCTGAGAGGCAATTAATAATGGACACAAAGTAGGTGTTTAATGTCATGAGTACACACAACTGTAAAAATAAATGTTGAAGCACCCCAAGAATTCATTAACACACTTTAAGATCTGAAGTCGTAGTCTGATGTAAGACATTTCAGATCAATTTTTTTTCTTTTCTTCAATTTACTTTCAATGAATCCAGTACAAGAGACACATTCAAGTATGTGTTTTCTGCTTTGCTTCAATTTCCAGTCAGCTCCAACAGATTTGCATGACAAAGTTCACTTTTGTTCAGCTCAACTTCTTGACAACAAACTGTAGCATTACTGTCATACATTGATTTTATGATCAAAGTGTATTAATTTTTGCAGTAAATATTTAACTCATATTTCTGGTGCAGATAATTAGTGTATGGAATATATTGAATACAGTTTTTAGTGTACTGTAATGTCTGCAATGCATAATGTTGATAATGCTTCACATCTTGCAAGCTAACACGCTAACACACATGATGCATTAAACACAGAGCGATCGTATGGTTTCTATACAAAATGTGCATATATAGTTCAAATACATTTCAGTATAAACATGACATTTCATCAAAAATTGGTTGACAACAAAACCAAAACATACAGTAATAAGCCCGGGCATCTGAAAATCTGTAAGATTATTCCTCTGGGAATCGTGAACATTATATTCATCAATTCAGAGCAGAGTGATACACCAACCCAGATTACCTTCACTGACATTCTCATTCTAAACATCTCACCAGCGAGGCAAAAAAGGAATCCAAAGCCTGACATAATAACAATATCTTTTGGCTGTGTTTAAATACAAGACGGGGAATCACTGCGTCAATAAAGTCATCCTTTGGGTGTTCTAGGGTTAATCTTGGGTAATCTGGCTTCAGGGTTTGAAGGGTTTTGTCAGGCTTAACGCATATGACCAACAGACATCAATGCACAATAGACACATGAACAGAAAGACACACTACTAAACACCCACAACAATCAACCGACAGTACAGTGCATGCAGACACACACACTCACTGGGAGGGAGAGGCTCGTCCACACGCTGGTATCGATGGATGTCGTGACGCACAGAAGGAAGCGAGCGTACAGGGTGGCCGTTGACATGGGTACCTGAACACAGAAAAAAGCACGAGGTGGAAGTGCTGTGTGATTAACACTACTACCTGGCTAAATTGTTTAAGCAACACCCTTATTGGCCGTAATATACATGCAAACTGAAGTGAGCGATTTTTAGAGATGCATTTGAGATTTGTTTAAGGCTGAATACCTTCCTCTCCATCTGTTTCCGTGGTAACCTGTTCTGAATCCGCTGACCCCGCCTCCTCACTTGGCTTTCTCTCCTCCCCTTCCTGCTCTTCAGCCACGCCCCCTGCAGCCTGCAGGCTCAACCTCCTAATACTGATCTCCTCAGCCTCCTCTTGCACACTAGCTGGCGGAGCTTGTCCTTCGACCTCCGTGGAAGCAGTTTGCCCACCGCCTTCATCATCTACAGCCTGATTGGTTAGTGGGGTGGCCTCTCCATCTCCCCCTGGATCTATGGCCGTCTCTGCCCCCTCTTCTGGTTCCTTCAAAATACACCAAACAAAAGAATTAGGAAAAAAAAAAACATTCATTCTACAATGGCACTGACTGACACAATGTTATACTGATTTAATTACTGTGGATGATGCCAAAATCCCAGCTGAATTTATTGAGCTAAATATACAGTATATGGATATGTAAGACATCCACGCCTACTGCTACAAAGTATCAGTAAATTAGTCAATCTAAGTAGCAGCTCATAACATGAGGCATCACTGCTAAATCACTACGGCAACAAAAGAAAGTTTGACTTCATTCAAATATGCATAGGCGTGTAGGCGTGACAGCTCGTACCAATCACGGAATGCTTGTGAAAAAGATTCAGTGAAAAGTGGATACAGATCACTGGTTCCCACTCATCCGCTGTTCTGAGAAAATCACTACTAAAGCAAAACAAGTCACACAAAAGGCAGAATTATTCCTAACTAATTTTCTCCCTGACACTATGTATTTACCACCCAAAAGTAGGATGATGGTGCTGAAGTTAAGTACTGCGGTGTGTCCAGACCCACAAGACACATATGAACAGCTGCAGGTGGATACTGCTGCTCAGCACAGTGTGTGTTGTGAAGACACTAATGCCGACACAACAGAGTAAATTGTGGCTGACACTCAGTGAAAATTTTGAAAAAAAAATTCTTAGAATACATGATGACAATGCAGACATACCATTGAGTAACCGAATGTGAAAAGGATTCTACACAATACACATGGCAAAAAAGCTGACTAGTTTTAATATAGTTTTGACATATCAAAACAATGCTAAACTACAACTTAACACATTTTCAGTCATGAACTGGGACTGATCAGTAAGTTAAATGACAAAATCGTAAAATACAACATTAAATCTGGGGCTAAAATGTAAGCCAATCATATGCTGGAACAGGAATGATCATTCATGGCGATTTGCATTTAAACTGAATCATACTTCCCACTTGATTAATATGATAAAATGTGCTGATTTTCAAGAATTCAAGTTGCTACTATGGTTCAGGAGGAACTAGAAGTTGAGACTGAGATCTGTTTGCATGAAATCACAACCAACTTTAAAGATTCCTGAACAATCATAGCACTCCAGAGCTGCTTTGATTGCAAAGTGCACACAAGGCTGTGTGTGCACAAGTACTCAGGCAGTAAGGCTCACATTCAAAAGTAAGTTTTTTCTATACTACTCTACCAATTAGAAAACAGTGAAGACCACTAACATGCAAACATCAATGTGATGTACAATTTAGCATACTGTATTTAAAGTGAGGAGAAAGAAATGAAACAGAGGACATGGAAATGAAAAGAAAAACATTATATACATTTGTCAGAGATGAGGAACACAATAAGTTGAAACAAACTGTAAACAGAACTATTAAAATGTAAAAAACATTGCTCTATCTGACAATCTGCTTGTGAAGTTTCCTTGCAGACATTGGTTAATTTGCTGGGAGTATAAAGTATGTATGAAACATATCTAAAAGCATCAAACAATCACAGTGTTATTTGCCGCTTTTCTCTTTTTCATCATTATAAATTGAATCTCTTTCAGTCTTTGTGCTGTAATTAGGACTAAACCAGAAATTTCAAGATGTCATCTCAAGTACTGACATTTACATTTTACACAATTTTCTGGCATTTTATAAATTACCTACTTAATCAATCAATAAAAAATAGCAATTATTCACACAGTTCATTCACACATTTATAGGATTGTACATGTAATTGATGTAAACAGATTTTAAATCTAGATTCCATATAAAGAATGAACTCACCACAGCAGTGGTCAGCGTGATTGGACAGCTCTCTGATGATGAGAAGGCTGTCTGAGGGGCTGTTGCCATAGAGCAAGTGTCGATCTCTGATGAAGGGTCCTCCACAGGCGCCATTCCTTGTTCAGGTACCTGCCCACCCTCTGGCAAAACATTATGGGCATCTGTGAATGGAGCCTCCTCCACTTCAAGGAAAACGTCTGGCTCTAGAACATCCTCCAGGTCCAGACCTGGCTTTCCCTCCGGGGCCATTTCTGCACCAGGAGGAATGTCTTCTATCACAGCAAATGCACCCTCGGGTTCCTCCTCCAGCGCTGAGTGCTCCAGCTGCTCAGGCTCTCGCTGAAGCTCAGGAAACAGGTCGTCTTCATCAGGACCGCTGACGTCTGGAGCTACTCCGTTCATTAGCAGCGGTGACAGTGGCACCGGAGTGATGTCATTAGCTCCGGATCTCTCCTCATCTTCATCTGAATCGATGTGTAACATGGCACTGAGCCTTGTGTGCGTGGGGAAACTAGAGCGTAATTTGGGTGAGGCAGCACCCAGAGGTCTTTCACCAGGGCCTTTAGGGGCCTCAATAGCATCCAGGCCCTCACTGAGTGACCTCTGCAGCATTTCATGACCGGAAAGGCTTTCATGTTCCACAAATCTGCCCTCTGCTCCGACAAGAGACAGATCTTTCTCTGGGAAGGCTGTGGCTCCGCCTTCCCACATGCCTTGGGAATCCTGAGAACCAGTAGGGGAGGGACCAGCAGAGACCACACCTGGAAGGTGGTGGGGTAAGTCCTCATCATCAGATGGAGTCCCTGGAGCTCCATTCAAGGATGAAATGCCAATGATAGAATCAGGAGAGGCACCTGCAGGCAGAACAGGTTGCACATGGATGAAAACACATTTAAAGAAAATACATTGCCTAGTAATGCATATTTAAATAGAGCAGAACAGCAGACTCACCATCCGGCCCAGTCGAGGTGAGCTCAACTTTGAACTGCAACTGCCCGCTTACATGTTCAGTGGGCAAGCGTCGACACAGAGAGAAACTCACAGGCTGGACCCTGAACAGTCATACAAAGAACACAGGATATATTATAATATATTATCATTTAGGATCTGTGGCCTGGTGTGTATCCGAAAGGTTTGCTATTATGCTCCTGTTCAGCAACTAATGATTGTCTCACATGTACTCAAAATGTGTTTTTCACCTCAAAATACTGCAAAGATAGTTCACTTCATCATTACTGTGTAACCCCCTGTGCTAAATGTGCTGTCTCAGAGTCTGCAGCTGCAAATGCAGCTGAACTGCTGCTGTCCATGCCTCCTTCATGAAGAACAAGAGCTCTGTTTCTGTGACTGACAGCCTGCAGCAAAACAGCTGACTGCACAGCAACGACACTGACATGAATGAGTGTGTGAAACCAGGATTTTCAATTGTTCCCAACTTTTTATTTCATTGATTGTCTGACAGAAAAATATAGTCAAATTTACAATTCACAGTTGTTTGTAACTTGTGAGTATGGTGAGTTAATCAGACAATGTAGCTTAGCGAGGAGGAGCCACAGATAGGGAAACAGTTTTGAAGTCTGCGATTCAGTCACTATTTTTGAGAAAAGATAGAGAGAAAAACAAAAATATGGACAGAGGGCAGCAGAGATGCAAACAGATGTAAACAGCAGTCGAAGTAGAAGCCCACTTGGTGACATAAAACACACCGCTATCCTTGAGTGTTACTCAGAATCACCTTTTCCACAGAGCTCTGACCTCTGGGCAAACAATCAAAGCTAAGAGTAATGTCAGCCTTATTGACCATTATGTGCTGACACTAACGATTTTCCTGTTGTTTTGTTGCCATTGCCATCAAAAATTAAAGGATTTTCAATTCCTGAAATTCTTCTGTCCAGTCTTGTAGCCAACAACAGAACATTTGGTGAGCTTTGTCTTCCACTATGAGCTTATTATTATTATTATTATGAGTTTATTTAAGAAGAAGCTTTTAGAGTTAGCAGAAGCAGCTGAATAAAGTGAATAAACCTGGTAGACTTTGAGGCATCTGCTGATGCTGAATGGTTTGCTTGGAAGCAGCCGGCAGTGGGGGGACAGGATATACAGTTTGAGCTGGCCGAATGTTGGTTTGGTAGCTATTATGCAGCAGTTTAGTAAAATTATTACTGGCTTATAAAGCTGGGAGGCTACCTGGTTGAGGAATGAAAAAAGTAAACATCTTCCTTCCTTAACAGCTTTTATTTTACAGTTTTTAACACCCACAGAAAACAACATTTTCACAACATTGGAACTTTAAACATGTACACAGAGCATAGAAAATCCTTCTGACTGAACTGATATTGCAAAGAACTGTTTACATGAAGTACATATGAAGGACGTTCTGTTTGTGTGTTGGACTGAGCTAACTCATGTCTGCATGAGTGGCACCTACCCAGGTATTTTTTCAATAAGTCGCTGGACAGGGATAGTGAGCTGACCGAGGAAGCGTTTGATGATCGGTCTGCTTTTTGCAAACTTGTCCTTCACCTCAATGTAGAGGATGTCTGTCATCAGTGCCACAAACGTGTATTTCTGTAGAGCGGCAAAAGCATACATACATGCATTCTGAGCTGACTGGCATACTTTATCGTGTGAAAGAGGATGTGTTCGTCTGTCCTAAAAGAGATTCTGCATGACAAAACATAAAGATCACCTCTCCGTGCCAGACAGGGTTTGTGGTATTCGCAATGATGGCTGATCGACGTTCCTGTCCGTGATGGCTGAAGATGGGGAAGACACTTCTCTTCCCTGGGTGGATGGACATCTTCAGGTATGGGTCAGGATTGAAAAACATGCCCTTCTTCAAGCCAGTAGCACGGAGATCTAAAAATCAATCAATCAATCAATCAATCAAAGTTTATTTCTATAGCCCTTTACAACAGCCTAAAGGGTGACCAAAGTGCTTCACAGTGAAAAACAAGAGAAGAACTTAAAAACAAGACAAACAATCACATTCACACCTTCGGGCAAATTTAGAATAATCAATTAACCTCCGCACATTTTTGGACTGTGGGAGGAAACCGGAGTACCCAACATGCAAACTCCATTCAAAAAGATGCCAGGAAGACCGGGACATGAACCAGGGATCTTCTAACTGCAAAGCAAAGTGCTAACCACCACGTCACTGTGCAGCCCACAAAATAGACATTAGAACAATAAAATAAACAGCAATAAAACATACATCTAAAAGTAAATAAAAGTAATAAAACATTCACAATCCAAACCAGCAGTCGTATAACTACAGAGCCAAATATCTCAGCAAGAGAAGTGACTTTCTTCTTCATTTCCAGTTTGCCCTTGAATATAAAACTTGACCTGCAGACAAATAATGGCTAACAGAGGAAAGTAGTTTGGAGGAGCAAGCTGGAGATTTTTGTTCTTGTAAACTTCTTAAAATAATCCTGATATTGCCTGACTTCAGCGGAAAGCTGACATTTTCAGTCTTTCTCTGGCAGACATTGAAAGCCACCATGTTTCCAGGAAGCATCCTTTAAAGTTCACTCTAGTTTTTCCCAAAGGGACTGTAAGTCAAAGATGATGATAAGATGGCATCATTCTGCTAAAATCCAAACGTCTGGTCTGTTTTTGAAGGCTTTGCTAAATTTATTTTGAGTTACTGACTTGCCCTTACTCATGTGCACTGATCTGAAACCAGAAAACTTCTCAACTCACCTGTCAATGTAAAGCTGATCAGTTTCCGAGGATGTTCAACGCCCACCTGCTCTGTCAGCCCCTCCACCTGAGAGAGAAGATACAGTGTCATACTCTACACACCATGGGGGGAAAAGCATAGGGGTATTTCGTACACACGCACACACGCACGTCTAGGTTTGTCCTGCTAAATTCACATAAATCGTGAATGGTAATAGAGGAGACATCTTAGGATGCTCAGGGAATTAAATTACTAAAGCAGGCAGTGGTGTAGTAGTGAGGATGCACAGCTCATCTTTGATGTAGCGGAGTGTTAGGGATCGATTGTGGTCATATACGACACAACATTTGGTTATCAATCAAGTGGACAGCATCCAACATGGCATACAAACAATGAATTACATGCCTGCCTGAACCACTACAAGGCTCCATTATGTGCAAATCATGTGTAGTTCACATGACTGCTGAGCATTTTTCACAGAGTACCACAGATTTTCAGCTAAAATTCCAGCCGATCGGGCAGCCGTGGTGTTTATCGCTCAAGTTACAGAAACTTGAAATTTACTTTTTGGCAACAGCGCTGGTAATGGGTGCATTTAAAAACACTGAAGCAGTTTCAAGCAGTAATGCACATGAATACACTGCTTTCATTCGGTGACTCACACATCTAGTATGCCAACAAATACAACGATCACAAGTAATCACAGTTCTTTGATGTAATCTGAGCTAAAGCCCGAGACTTCACGTGTCTAAATGTCAGCCTGCTTTAACAGCATATCTCTCTGCCACACACTTAATCACACGCACCAAGACTGCTGGATTCTTCACAGTAATGCAGGGGGTTGTGGCTCTCAGGGCTCCGCTCACTCCATGGTAGTACTTGAAACAGATCTTGGTCTCAGCTGTGAAGAAAGAGGAAAAGAGTTATGGGACTTGAAAACATTCTCCGTTCATTGCTGACCACCCATTAATTGCACTGTCGAATATCAAGCAGTAGTAGGGCAGAGTTATGATTCATGGTAAGATATGATCACAACAGTGGTTGCTTATATTAATTTTACATAAAATGTAAAACCCATTTTCCATTTCTGAATAAAAAACAGTCACATTGTGATTAAATATTTTATAGTACTGAGTGACAGAATGCTGTAAGTGCCTGTAAACTTACGCTCCATAAAGTAGGGCCCAGGCTCCAGCCTCCAAACAATCTGACCCTTCTGGGTGCCATTCACCCCTCTGTTCTTACAGTCCCACACGTTGGAAGGACTAGTTTCATCTGTAGAAGAGAAAACGATTACTTACAGCAAATATGGGGTTTCTTAACTTTAGAGTGAGACAAAACACGCTGTTGCTGTGTTCATTTTGGACCAAAGAATGTTAAATCAAACAACAGATGCCAGTGTTCCAGCTCTGGATTGTGTTCTTGCAAAACTGCAAGCAAGCTGCATCTGTTCCGCCTTTCAGTATGTTTAGTCTGCGGACTCTGTCTTCCAAAACACAAGTTTGCCTTTAATCAGTGAAATCCATTCCCAAAATAGCCTCCCTGCAACCTCTAACCAGAAGGACAAACTCCAAACTTCCTCCGAGTTAAAAACAGGGAAGGGGAATTCCGCTGTACGTAGCACTTTTGCACACAGATTAATGAAGCACCGAACGCAGCTGACTGGTGGAGAGAGTCCGGGGAGGAGTGTGTATCGTATATAGGTGTGTGCATGAGCATGTGTGTGTGTGCAAGTTTGAAGGGAAGGACAGGTTGCTTATCATTGAATGTCTGCTTAGTCGAGGAAAGTGGTAGCTCCTCTGGGGTATAAGACCCTAGAGCAGGTAATGAAGTCCTGGCGGCCTTATGATCGATACCAAGTGACCTGACGCCCCGCTCGGCACCAGCAGTTTACACTGTCTCCTCTTCTCAAACAGTATTCCTACCTACAAGGCAAATGTCAGGAAAAATGAATCAGCTAAACCAGGTGGGTTAAGTCCTAGAGGTCAATAGGAATGATACTGGTAAATAAGTTTTAAAAAAAAGTGCATTCTTTACAGCAGTAATTGCATGATATTTAGAGTCAATTGCTGCCTGTTGTACAGTAGGTGTGTTTGACCTTTTGGAAGTCAAAGACACCCATTGTTTTCAAAAATCAATTATCCATTACTAACACAATACATCATGCTGAACAGCTCACATGTTGGAATTGTCCCTGAACGTCACTGCATTATACCAGTAATTATCTGGTGTATAGAGGCTACTTTCATTTTTTGCTTCAGTGAACAATGAAAAGGCAAATTTATGAACTTGGCAGTGATCTCCACATATTTAACTTTGTTGGACTGGAGCAATATTGACAAAAAAAAGTTGGGTGTTGGGTGGTAAACGGTCTGCACTTACATGGCGCCTTTCAATCTTAGCTCAGTTCTTCAAAGCAGCCATAGACCAATGGCAGCAGTGCTGCCAGGCAAGGTGCCAGTCTCTCAGGAGCAACTTAGAGTTCAGTACCTTGTCCGAGGACACTTCAGCACATGGAAGGGCCAGGGGCTGACTCACCAACCTCAAAGGTCCCATATTGTGCCCCTTTTCAGCAAGTTAATCAAAACATAACTGCCCCAGAGTGTGTCTTTCAGTTTTTCATCTCAAAAATTTCCAAAAGATGGTTCAGTTTACCAAGGGTAGTGTCTACAGATACGGACCCGTACGCGAGTCTCGCGAGTCAAGAAGCTGCTAACCACTGCAAACTGTTGAAAGGTAAGCAAAGGTTAGGGTTAGGGTTAGGTTTAGGGTCCGTACCTGTAGTACCGATGCTACGGGTCCGTACCGCTAGCGTCTACCGGGAGTCACGTGACCAGATCTCGCGTATCTGATTGGCAAATGGAAAGTGCCGTATCCGTAGGCCACAGGCTACGGGTACGGGTCCGTACCTCTAGCAACAACCTTTACCAAGACTGTATAACCACTGGTTTTGAGGCTGTTCTAAACGAGCTGTTTTGCTTAGAAAACCAATGAGCTGCTGCTGCTGTTCCCACCCCTTTCAAAAAGGACGTGCTGTCTGTAATTGACATCTAAGACTTTAAAACAACCAAAACAAAATAAAAATGGATTTTCATCATACAGAATCTTTAAGATTGGTGGCCAACCTGCTCTACCACCTGAGTCACGGCTACCCCTGCTGCTGGTGGTGGTGGCGGTCCAGTCGTTACCACTGTTGACTCACCACAAAAATGATTCATACTAGCAGATCAATTGGGGCCTTTGTGTTTATCCTCTACATCTTTTGGCTTTCCCCAGGTGTTCTGACTTGCTGCACAGTCCAATATTTCTGACTTCAGGATCACATCATTATCAACAATAGATTCTAAACTGAGCGAAACAAACCTCTACAAGGTACAACTTATGGATGGACAAATGGATAGAAACATGTACAATTTAAAAACTATTTACTATGTTCATCAGGCCAGCTATATACCTCAAGTAGTTGCTTTCAATATGTATTTTGCGTGAGACTGTTAGAAAATAATCTCACCACAATGGTCAAAATCAAGCTTAACTCCGGTATGGTTTGTGCTTCAAAAACATCGGACCCTATTTTTCTCAATGGCACTAAGAGCATAATTTCATTTTGACATCATCAGACTTAAGTTTTCACAGAGGGCTTTTCTCCAGGGAACACTTAAAGAGCCCCTCTGCTGAAACTACAGGTCACATACTGATATTGTGCTTTTTGTATGCTTGAAGACATATCATAAGTCAAATAAGCAGTCAAGGCCACTGATGAGCATTTCCACCACAAAACTGCAGTGGACTGATGACAGTCTCAAAAACATACATTTGGACTGTCTAAATTACTCCAGTCTTACAACTTGAGATATAATACAGATGGATGGAGATGGAGGTAAGGATGTCATAGATCTGCATATTCTAGAGGAACTTCAGGGCAGGAAGGAATTATTATCATGGAAAAAAAAAATAAAAACACACAGCTTTGATAAATGATTTTTTAATCAATGACTTAAACTGTTCTCTAAAGATAGATAGTACTCCTCATTGATCTCTATGTGTAAAATTGGTGGCACACATTTTAACAATTGTTCTTCACTGCCTTAAATAAATACCTTTTCCCATATTGTGTGTCATGGGAACACACACCATTTTTGCAGAAAGACAATGAAAGAAATGCTGAATGAAGGACTTCTTTCAGAGAAGTTAGTAGAACAGTATCAACCCTTGAGGTCACAGAAAGACTGTAGCTTTTGTGAGAAAAACAGAGCAGAATTAATAGATTCTAACTAATAACAAATGTGCTGGTCCTACACTATTACTCCTGTATTACCTTTCACCGTCATGGACAGAACTGCTTGACAATTTGAGCCTTCTTCAGTGCACAGGTCAATGTATTCCCCCCCTGTCAAATTCCTGTCTCTAAGCAGGATTGGACTTCATTATTGGAGACCACCCTGCTCGCCTCAGAGACGTGCATGGTTTGTGATGGAGTGTGTGTTATCGTATACCTAGGCAGAGCTGTTACGTGTTGACTCAGCCTCCAGTCCTGTGTAAAGTCTCAACAGCTAATGTTTCAGTATTGACTCTGAGTTGGAAGCTCCTGTGCAAGACTCTACCTGGCTATTCTCAGCTCCCAAAAATAAAACACTAGAATCAGCTGAAAAGCTTTGAGGACAGGTAGGGTCAAGTCAGCTCTAGTCTTCAAGGCCTGGAAGCTTCCACAATATTTCAGCAAAAAGTAAAAATAAAAGTAGTGTTTTGTTTGTTCTGATCCAACCCTATCTCCCATAAATTACATCCTGATGCAACTAAATAACACTTAGGTTTTCAAAGAAATATATTTAATTTTTACACAAACTTGCTTTATCGTCAAAAGCTAAGGCGGTGATGTAGTAGGAAAAGCTTCCAGTTGAAAGAGTGGCAAAGGGCAAAGCCTGCTTACGGAGGTAGAAAAAGTGGATGCCAGCACAGACCAGGGCTTGAGTCTCATATGAGCCCTTCGTACTTAAACTTAGGTGTCGCTTGTTCTCTGTTTATTTTAAGTTTTCACTCAGTTTGGTTAAACCTAAGTACCTAAGTACTAAAACTACTTGGTAAAGTTTTGGTAAATAGCACAGTATTGGTTAAACTCTGACCATTTAGCAACATGTTTGACGTGTCTCCTTCACTTTCTGACGAGCCCCGCCTCATCTAACACATGACTGGTTAGCTGAAGAGGAGAGACATTAAAACAATAAAATAAATGGCAAAGGTATGTTGATGAGAAACACATTTCTGATACATTACAAATACATACTTTGGCAGAAAACGTTTCCTTCTGAATGTAATTAAGAATGCAGTTTGGTTAGAAGATAGTGCTGTTATGATCAAATGTGTGTGAAACAGGAAGCAACTATTTCTTGCTGTAATGTGACAACCACATGTTTGGATTTGACATTTGGAAATGAGTCAGATTACATTAATTACACAATAGTGAAGACCTGTGATTTTAATATGGCTTTGGCTGCTGATAAAAGTCATCTACAAACCATCTGATCAGAATGCAGGTAATAGTAATGCTGTTCATACTTTTGCTTTTCCGACTATGACACATCAAAATATCTGTAGTGAAAAAAGTCTACGGCACAGAATACACTGGCCAATGAAAGATCCTAAGTGTCAGTTTTTAGTAAACATTTTAAAACCAATCTAATTTTCTTTATCTTGCAAATAGTAATTTGCTAAAATGATACTGCGTCAGTCTGCCAACTAGCTTTTTCTGGTCCTTTTTAGTCATATAACCAGATGGTCTTTGTTCTGTTCCCACTTATTATAATAACTTATTGTAAATATCAAACTTTAGACCTTTTTAAAGGTCAAAAGTGATTGTTAATATTCTAAGCCAAGGTAGGACACGGATTACAGTAAACAATAACTGCCTTGGCATGTTGGCACCTTACTAATAACTCCACTTGCCGACAGATAAAGTGTCATGCCTTTGAATGAGATAAAAGCCAGAAAGTAAACCTCTGTATGATTAAAAGTGTTGCTGCACAAAACATAGGGACGTCAATGAATAGCACAAATTAAGGCTGTGTTTATGCTTACACATTCATGACTCTGCAATTCAGTAGGAATATATCACAAAATCCGACAGGCACCGAAATGTATCATGTACAATGGCCACATCCTGTGACTAAGATTTTATTTTACCTATCTTAATAGTTTGGTAGTATGAACATACATGTAATATTTTACTTTAGTCTTGACTACTGACTCAAAAGTAAAAAAATGAAACTCTCAAGGTCTGACCTATTAAAATCCCAGAGCACTAAAAGATTTATAGAACAGCAACAGGCAGGTCTTCCATAGCTGCATACATTGCATATTTATTATTAGAACTATGCATGAATTTCAGTTACGCAACAGGCAGTAACAGCACTGCTTTACAACCCATTAAGGTTCAGCAGCCCGAATACGGGCCGCTTTGAGATGCACTAAAGTATTTCGCTTAATTGACCAACGCTGCAAACTCAGTGATAGAAACATTATACACCGATGGAAAGCTTAGATTCTCATGAATCTGCCAGTATAAACCACTTTCAGATGTGATTACCACAGCGGGTAATATAAACACATTTGTCCGACAAACAACGAATATCAATCCATCAGTTCTCTATACACGGCTTTAACGTACACAGCGCGACTCACATTTGCGGGTTCATTATTACACACAGATGAAAATATTCCACAAAAAACGGCCATAATCCAACCTTGGACATCCAGACGAAACAAGCCAGTAAAATATTTTGTCCAGAACATGTCTTGAAGTCGGTATATAATCCACGAATAGATTGTTTTCGAGGAAATGCACCTCGCGATATATTCCCTGTATTTCTCGTCATATTTTTATTTACAAATAAAATATTAGCGATTTTTTGTACTGAAAATGGCTGGAATTGACTGTACCTTATAGGGCTACAGGAAACTGTTCCCACATTCTATCGCTTTATTGGTCAATATCTTAACTCGCAATTGGCTTATAATAACTTGTGGCTTGACTTGATTTTAACCTTCACCTCCCTCTGTGGTTTAGGTCAGGGTTTGTTAGTTGATTTCACAACTAAAAATAATCCTCTTTATGTAACTTTGCAACGCTGTTTCCTTTAGAATGTTCATATACATGAAATCAAGTGGCAGGTTGTAATATTGGAGCAATTTAGCCACACATGATTCCAAAAAAGAATAATGAAAGCACCGCTCTGTAAGTTGACACCATTGGTTGCTTAGGTTTGTTACATATGAAACCCTGGAAGTCTGAATCTGTGTTTTTGAGACTGTCCTCAGTACACTGCAGTCTCGAGGTGGAAATGTTTCACCATAGCATTGACAGCTTATTTCGCTCATGATATGTCTTTGAATATATAAACCATAGCCATTTTCACCATGGGACCTTTAAAAGTAGCTCGTCTAACAACTACATATGTCAAATTATCATCTCACCAATATGGTACAGCCCAATCCAGTCGGTAGCGTCCACCTCCTCCTTGATGTCCCAGGTTATGATGAGGTTCTGGCCACGGTTCAGCGTGTGCTCCAGAGTGGACGCCGTTAGTGAAGAGCGACTCTGGGACGTCACCAGGTCTGTGTCACTGTTAGCCCGAGGCAGCCCGATCGGGCCACTGACGACAGAGGCAGTATCAGCAGCTGCTCCGCCCCGCTCCGCCAGGGTCCGCAGGTTCTCAGGGCTGAGGGTGTGGCGGAGGTGGGGGCTGCGCCTTCGTGGGGCCGACAAGTGTTCACGGCCCCCGACGGCCAGGTTGGGTGGATTGTGGGAACGGGTCCTAGGTGGTAGGACTGCTGTGGCGAGGGAAGGACGCATGTTGTGTGGCTGGAGAAGTGGCAACTACAAGGAGAGAAAACAGCGAATGATGCGACCCAAGAAGGGGGCGAGATGCGCTGGAGCTTCTTATCGAGCCGACTGGTGGTCAAAGATGAAGCATTTTGCTGATTTATCTGTGCTGACTCAACTTAAATTATCATGTCTGATCAGCCTGACTGGAAACATATGGGGGCCTTAGAAATTATGCGTTGATTCCTTCTCCACATAGGCTCTCATAATCAGCTGTTGGTCCTTTGTCGAAGCTGAAGGTGTCCAACAACAGTCACAGTCTTAGTCCATGTTGTCCGATGGAAGTGAGAACCTGAAGATAGGGAAAGACGAGAAAGACAGACAGAAATCAGTGAGATACAAAACTGCTCCCACAACAAAAGCAATGACTGCATGCCGTGAGCTGCAATCAACAAATGGTTGAACAAACATTTGTCACCAGAGGGGTTGTTTGCTGTCAAAGGACTTGTCACCAACACAAATAACCCAGCCCAACCATTACGCTCCTCCTTCCTTCTCTGACAGCCTTTCTAACAAAAAAAGAAATCTATGTTAGCAGGGGCTCCGACAACTTCTTTTAGTTTTTCAACTCGCTTTGAGTTATTTTTATTAGTTTATTGCCTAATAGCATCAAGATGGTAAGGGGTATACACTATTTACTTCTTTGAATGAATAATGAAATGTGTAATGCTGTCTCCTCTTGGTTTTACAAACAGTCATACCCCATGTGGAGAAGAGTAGACTGAAATAATCTAATTTGAAATACATTATCTCTACAAGACCACTGGAAAAGAAAATCTTTAAATCATCTAACACACACACAAAGAGAGAGAGAGAGAGAGACACACACACACACACACACACACCTGAGCAAGCAGGTTTCTATGGTTTCTGTCAATATAGGCTGCCTCAGTAAAAACAGAAAAAGGAGTCAGGCAGCTCTTCAATCAGCAAATGCCAGTGTAGGAACCGTCTGGGGAGCACTGTCAGAGTCTCAACCAGAACCATTTTGTATTTAAAGGAATAATGGCAGGATAGCATGTGACTTGAGAATCCAGCCAGAAGGAGAAGGTTTTAAACAGTGTCATTTTTGTTTGTTTTTGTTTTTTAAGGGAGAAAAGATTTCGTAAAATTCAGCTAATATAGGCCTGATGCAGTCACTGGAACACGATGCAGACTGCAGCCTGAGCTAAGCCCCGATATATCTTGTATCTGAAGTGTCTGTATGTCTCAAAAGCTGAGCTGTTAGCAATGACTTGAAACTGTTGGCCTGTCTGCAGGTCTCAAAATGCGCTGTACACTGTATGTATTTAAAAAAACGAGACTGTAAAGCTTTTAGTGTTCAAATAAGCAAGGTTGCAAACCGAAGACTCACTGACAGTCCAAACTCTATTGTTTATTTTGATATTTAAGGAACAGTTTGACAGATTCTTCGCTTTATTGGCAGAGTTAGACCAGATGATGCCTCTACACTAAGTGTGAAAGCATCATAAGCAGCCAGTTAGCTTAGCTCGGCATGAAGACTGGAAACAGAGGGAGGAGTTATCTAAAGGTAACAAAATACAGCAGCTCTAAAATTCTCTAACTGTTGTTGGTGTATTTTGTACAAAAACAAGGAAAAAGGGCTTCAGGTATTTTGTCAAGACCACAAATGATATACTTCTCTGAATGTTGAAGTGTTCTTTTTAATGCTGATTTTGTTATTCCTCTTACTATACTCTCTGACCTCCTTTCCCTGCACCTACTAACATCTTCTGTTGATTAAAATGACACAAAGAATCAAATTGCAGCTGACATCGCTGCTCCATGGTGGGGAAAAAACGAACACAAGTGCTGTTATGGATGTTTCCTCTCATGAGCTATATCATCTGTTGTCAATCCCTGTGCTTTCTGTCAGATTTGTAATTTACACTGATTTCCAAGCAGAGACCTAACAGGCAGGCTGAAACTCTTGCAAAGATCAGACATAACTGTGACAGCGAATTTTATGCCGTAACCTGTATGAAGAATTGTCTAATAAAAAACTAAATATGGCCCTTGTGCTTCTGAATCAATTCACTTTGCATTTTTGAACAGACCGAAGAGAAATGATGAACTGGCCTCTGCACTGATGTATGTGGATTGGCTGTTTGCAGATAACCCGGGCCTGATATTGAAGTGAAGAAAGCCTGGACGTCCCTGACTCAACAAGATTACCAGAGCGCAGTCCCATATTACACACACACACACACACACACACACACGCGCACACACAAACCTCATACAGGGATTTATGACAGAATAAAACCTTCATCACAGATGCAGGAATACGTAAATCCAGCTCACGTGTGCACATGGCCTCATACACAGTCATATAGCCCCAGCAGGGAGGGGCCATATTCATAAACAGACAGCAGCTTACTCAGTTGCAAAAGACATAAAAATAAGTATATCTGTAAGTGCTGAATAGTTATATAAGTGCTCCTGTGGTCCAGTCGCCCCCTCCTCCCATGTTTGCCAGGCATTCTCTAATGGTGGTGTGGAGTCGGAGAAGCCACTGCTGCACCTGTTCCACTCATAACAGAGGAGTCTGTGTACCAGCTACAAACAGCACACACCAAAACATGACCTCAGGAGAGGGCATTTAACAATCTGGACTTGTTCCAGTGATTTTTTTTTTGTCTAAAAGACTCCTGTTTCCTATTTTAATCCCAATTCCTCTGCCCTGCAGTTTGACCTGGATTAGTGATTGATTCGCAGGAAGTGGACACTGATAAAGTGTTATATGAGAACCTCAAAATGAAATTGCTTTTCTAATTCAAGCCATTTCCTGAGATGAAGTTAAATTTGACACCTATCTTGCAAAGATTGTCATTTGAGCACCTTTCTGTTATTGGGCACCAAATACTTTGTACTCTGCACCACTGTGCGGTGAATACCAAAAGGAAACACATTTACAGCAGAGGATGTGATGGAGCAAGCCAGACGGTGCAGGATTGTCATTTTCTTAAAGCTTGTCAAAAAGAGTTTTGTCAGAGAGCATTCCACGAACAGCAGGGCATTGCGGATTTATCTTGTGTGTTTTTTGTTGTTGTTGTTGTTGTTGTTGTTGTTGTTGTTGTTGTTGTTGCTATGAAAGCACAGATTGAAAAAGTCTGTCTGGTCCAGTGTACCATGTGACAAGCTTGACTGGCAGGTACCATGTTAGCATTATGGCTGAACACCTCCACTTGTGCATCGCGTGTCAAAAAGAACATATCAATACCTCACAATCTCAGGCATGTGCTCTGCTCTTGTCATGACAAACACACTGCAGTGCCAAATTATGTTCGCAGCAATTCACCACTGAAGGGGAATTTCTATAGCTGAAAAAATAGTTTTCTATATCTGTAGTGGATTGAGTCTAATAGTCATGTATGTCTCCCCTCCAAAAGTATTGGAACAGTGAGGCCAATTCCTTTATTAGGGTCTGAGCACCAACAGTGCAAGGAACCTAATGAAATGCATTTTTGAGGCCCTAAAAATACTTGAAAACATTCGAAAATTTGCACACGCATCAGGACCAGCAAAAAATTGATATTCTAAGAGAAATACATACATGTGGCAAGATGGCTCATTAGCGCCCCCTGCAATATTTTGAAAATTAAGCCCCCGAACCATGTTTCACCTACAGCTATGAAATTTGGTACACATCTGTAACACATCAGGACGCACAACAAAGCGTCCTGCACAAATACCCAAAACACAACAGGAAGTCAGCCATTTTGAATTATTTATCATATATTGAACAATTTAGGACCAATTTTTCATGTTTTTAAAAGCTATAAACGCAAACGGGGCAACGCCAACATAACTCAAATTTAGCCAGGATGTACACCAGGCATGGGCGATCAAAATATATCAAAATGCTCTGCAAAAGTCTGATAGCATGGAAAAGCTGGCTGAATTAACTTGGACAATTCACCTCAAAACACAGAATGCTGTGTAACGATCCTGTACATGCTCCGATTTGCCTTAAGCTTTTATGTGTGATCAGAGTCGGTCCTCATGACATACTTAGACTGATGGAGATTCACAATGATAGTGTCATGTAGTGGACAGTTTTGATAGGTCACCATCAACAAGGCCATAGGCTGAAATACACTCTCGGTCGCAAGACCACTTGGTGGACATGCTTGGATTCGCTGACCACCAAGGATGCAAGGACCCAACCAACGCTTCTTGCAACTTTAATTTTTGCTTTTATTACCAGTATTTTCATCTGGATCTGATACACAACTTAGAAGATAGCATTATTTGTAACGGAACACCAATAAGACTTAAAGTGTAATTACATATCCTTTGCTTACAAATACTACATCAAGCCTGTGAACCACTGACATCACCAAACTTTTGCATTTTTCTTTTGAGATGGTTTTCCAGCCATGCAAGCCAAAGCCACGACCTAACCTCCACTGTGTTTCACAGATGAGCTTGTATGTTTGGGATCATGAGCAGATCCCTTCTTTCTCCAGACTTCAGCCCTTCCAACACTTTGGTAAAAGTTAATCTTGGTCTCATCAATCCATAAAACTTTTGAGGCTGATCTCTGTACTTTTTGACAAATTCCAGCCTAGCCTCCTATTCTTGCCAATGTATAGCCTCTGTACTTTTGGTCATGAAGTCTTCTGTGAACAGTAGATTGTAAGACTTTCACTCCTCCCCTCTGGACATTTTTTCTGATGTCATTAACACTCATTTCAGGGTCTTTCTTTACAGCTGGGACAATGTGTCTGTTGTCAACTGCTGCTGTTTTCCTTGGTCTATCCGTTCCACATCTGTTACTTAGTATACCAGTGGTTTCCTTCTTCTTCAGGACATTCCAAATTGTTGTACTGACTATAACCAATGTTTGTGCAATGGCTCTGATTGACTTTCCATCTTCTCTCAGCTTCACAATTACTTGTTTTTCACCCATAGACAGCTCTCTGGTGTTCATGTTGGTTACACTATTGACTATAGATGCTGTCTGCACAGGCAAAACCCAAATCTGAAAGTGAACGTAGACACTGAGTGCTATTTATTGTTTGAATAATCAAAATGATAGGACACACCAGGGCAACACAAAAGGTTGCAAGTTTCAATATATTTGCTTACATGAAAAATGGGTTGTTTCAAACAAAAGGGGCTATCTTCTAAGTTGTGTATCAGATCCAGATGTCTTGAATTTTCCTAATAAAGTATCGATCTATCTATCTATCTATCTATGTGTTGAGGTAGAGTAGTAGATTACGTTCTCTTGGAAAAGGAAAATCATACTTTGTCTTCCTCAGATGGTCAATAAAAAAAGTCCTGTGCTTTGCCAAACTTTATATACTTGGAATTTATCCAGTTTTAAATAACATTTGGATTTCTTTAGGCTAGAAAAGTGATTGAATTATGCTGGACTCCTCCTTTGTTATAGTGGATAAACGAACTGTCATCTTGTGTTGATCTGGAGAAACTGATACATATTACTAACAGGAAATAGAAGGACTTTTCTTGTAATTGGATCTCTTAAATGAAGTTTTTGTAAATGCAAATACAAACGCTACTTGAAGTAGAGGATGGTAGTAAAAGGATATATATACACTAAGGATCATTGTTCTAAATATAATTAAGTCAAATGTTTTTGTGCCTACTTTTAGTTTCTTGTACTTACCTATTCTGTGGTTAGTTACGTCAATGTGACTGTTTAGTTGTTACATGTATGGTCATTCTGTAGTGTTAAAACCTCAATAAAAATATCTGAGAAAGAACTACATCAGTGATCCACGCTATTACACGAACAGACATGTTCCCTCATTGCCATACACACAAAGAGCCAACCCCAAACTTCAGACCACAACCATGTGTGAGTTAAAACTTGATGTGGTTGCATTTGAGTGCATGATGACCATGAGGCTGATCTGGTGCCTCTACACCTGGCATGGAAGCTGGTGGTCGAAAGTTATACTTTTTCTTTCTTTCCATTGGTTCAGTCAGTCTCAAAATGCCTGATGTATGAGACAATTCGTTTCATTTTTACTGTGTTTAACTCATGAAACAATCCATAGTTGCTTATGTAAAAAAAAAGACAAGGAAAGAGAGCAGGAGGCTGGTAGAGAGGGAGAGTTCCCAACTCAGGCATATCTGAAGACAAAGAGTCCATCCATCCATTCATACATCCATCCATCATCTATACACTACTTAATCCTCATTAGTGTCGTGGGAGGGGATGCAATCTATACCAGCTGACTTAGGGTGAAGACAGAACACAGTCTGGACAGGTCATCAGTCTATCGCTGGACTATATGAAGAGACAGACAATCACACTCACACCTATGGGCAATTTAGAGTTATCAGTAAACCCCAGCTTATTTTTGGACTATAGGAGAAGCTGGAATAGCTGGAGAAAACATGCACAAAGACAACATGCAAACTCCATCCAGCAGGATGCCAGGCCGAGATGTGAACCAGAGATCTCCTAGCTGCAAGGCAATAGTGCTAACCATCGAATGATTGTGTAGCTCCAAGACAAAGAGTCAATTTAGAAGATAAAGTGAACAAATGATGCAGGTGCAACCAACCAAGAAAGTTGGTACCACCAATGCTACCAATGGAAAAATTAGTCTGGAGCCCTGCAACTGATTGCTGGTGTGCAGATTGTCAGATCTGATATTAAGCATATTTTCAAACATTGGTTTCAATATTTTCTGCATTACCAGTCAAGTTATTTATTTAAAAAAATGTGCTACTTTGGTAACAGCTGCCTCTCTCTATCTGTAGTCACAAGAAAATGTTCTACCCATAGCTCTAACTGGTTATGTGTCATGCGTAACAGTGAGGCAGCACTGACAGCTAAATGTGCTAACATTCTCTTTTAATTAAACCTTTGCAAAACATTCTGGTAAATAAACAAAGGCATTTCAATGAAGTTTTATGCTGGAATCTGTGTTGTTTTAAACGTTGACACCATTGATCTCACATATGCATATCAGTTTCAAAAACAGCTATCAATCCTGTAGATAACTAGTAATTGGTAATCTGCATCGGCGCTGAAAGAAACACACCAGTCAGCCCCGATAAAGATACATGCTGCAGTATATTTTGAGTCAGTACCACATAACAGTACACTCTCCTGTTGCTGTAAATCATTAACAGTTATTTTGCATCAATCCTCAGCTGTAAATAGACCCCAGGAAATGGGCTATTTACTCCTGCTGGAGCAACATTTGCTAAAATCTACAGTGACCAGCTGTTGCTGAGCAAAATATGAAGGCTTTTGTTTAGAACAGGTAAAATATTGGTTACTGCCCCTGCACCCATATAGACTCTTGTACATTCACAAGGGTCTACATGGGTGTGTGTGTGATGAAAATTTTGTCATCTGATGCTCAGGGTCTAACGTCCGACTGCCGTTTATGAAGCACATGAACTGCACATTTGCCAGAAAAGTAAACTGGACACTCTTTTTTTTCTATGCATTGCAGGTATGTGACAATGTATCTCTACCCTTGATCCTATTCTTCTACAGTTACACACACTGTTTTCTTTACTTTTTCAGCCAAACAACAACACAAAAACTGTAAAATTTCACAACCTTAGGCATACGCAATGAGCCAAAGGGCTCCAGTTAAGATATTAATTTGTGTTAAGGATTTATAGCTCAGGAAGTCCTGATTAAAGGGATTTTCTTAACTTATAACGTAAAACTTTGCAGGTTTTTAGTTTTTGACAATTCAAAGATGATGCTTTTGCTACTCTCACTGTTTTATGATGTATGGAATGAATACTATTATGTCTTGGGCTGTTAACTTGACGTAAGAGGCTATTTTTATGCACCATCTTGGGTTGAAGGGTATTGTAAAACACTCTGTGAAAGAAAATTCTTCACTAAATCGGACACCGAGATGAATCAATAAATGAAAGTAACGATTTATGTCAACCCCTGTGTTTTTGCCACCTGGATATGAGTAGTGAGCTGTAGGTGCAGTGATGTCAGTGAAGGGATTCCTCCACCTCTCACGCTCTCCTGTCTGTTCCTCTCCTTTGTGTGTGTTGGTGTCAGCACAGGGACCCCTCTGTGCCCCCGTGGAGGTGACTGCAGCACTTTACAGCCTGACAGAACGGGCACCTTGGGGAGCTGGCACACACACACACACACACACACACACACACACACACACACACACACACACACACACACACACACACACACACACACACACACACACACACACACACACACACACACACACACACACACACACGGTAGCACTGAGGTCTTATTGTGCCTTACTGACACATAAAGTTAGGAACAAAACACACAACCAGCACAAAGAAGTTTTACGCACAAAAACAAATAAACTACCACTCAAGAAAATCATTCGCATATTCTTCTCCGTGCTCACACAGACATAGTTCTTCTGACTGAGAACAGGCAAACACGTGCTGAAGATAAATACATTCTCACAGAGCTCCAACGTGAACCTAAAGGTGGTCCACCTGACTATAACTCGCTGCAGTGAAGGCTCACTGGGGGATGCAGCTCTGTGAGTCACTCTGAAAGAACACAGGCTACAGCTTTGGTGCCAGAACGTTCCCACTTCCCAGAAAAAGTGTAGCTCTGTCCCGCTCAGGGTGCTTTTCTAAACACGTCGCCCTGGGAGTACACATCTGGGATGAGTCACTCCTCGGGAGGTATTCCTACATGACAGGGCCTTACCAATTCAAAAATGGCATTTACACCAGAAGACTGATTGATATCACCTTCTCTGAATTTAAAATGCTGACCTGACTATAAAAGGGAATGTGGGTTGTATGGATTTATGAAAGGCATAAAAACTGTGCTGGAGGCATTCTCTGAAACTGTGTCCATTGCTTATTCCTTTCTTTTTATATTCATATTTAAGATGCATTCATATGTGGCATACAATGACTACTGACTCCATCATTACAAATTTATGGTGTGCAGCCAACCTAATTTTGCATTCAGCTACGAATCCCAAAGTTCTCAAGAGCATCACTTGGACATGCAGAAAGTGCACATTTAACAGAGAAGTGGGAACATAACATACATGAATATTTCACTCAATGTCAACTTTCCATTTCAGTGAATAGTTTTTTACACAATAGATGCTGTACTGATTTAACTAGTAACAAGATCATTTAACAACATTTACACTGCTGCAGGGGAAACAAAAGGATAAACACGAATGTTAATGGATTAGATTCATCTTGGATAAATGATGACCTGTACGTTAAGCAGTGAAGTGGTCGGTGACATCACTGCAGGCTGATACTGCCTCATGTCCCTTTGCCTTCTAACACCTGACTCAGTGATTAATTCTATTTACTACGCAACACTTTACAGCCTTTAAAGCCAGAGAAGCCTCCCAAATCATCAGACACAATAAGGATTTTTGATTAATAATAATCAGTGAGCACTAAACTCTTACACACCACAAAAGTGAGCGTAACACAGCTCTTGGTGTATTGGTGTACTTATATGAACCAATGATAATATGAGGTCCAGTATCCAGCCCATTGTGCCTATGAACAATCTATTTTTAAACAGGGATCAAATGCTAGAATAGATGTAGCTTTAAGAGTGTTATAAATTTGCAAACAAGGTAGGATTTCTGCCAAAGTGACTAAGCTGATGTCAGACTGTCGCTGCACAATAACGTCTGACGATCACGGCAAAATTTCACAGCAACACTAAGAATTCCCTTTTTTTCACGAAAGTCACTCTGGCATGTCGAAGGAGTGTGACGAAAGGCTGAATTCTATTGAGCCACTTCAGTTTCAAAGTCCAGATATTGTGCATGCAGCTCACTGCCACACTACTGTAACACTCCAATACAACTCAGTCATCATCGAGCCTGTTATTAGCACCTGTGCAAAACAGTTTTAGACAAGAGGAAATGTCTGCCTGGGGGGGAAAAATCATGCTTAAAGGCTCTGGACAATAATTACTCTGACTTTGCAGACATCTAATCACTGATTACTCATTATTATTACTAATGATAACTTATGAGGAGTCGATTGATGTTTTTTCAGGGCTGATATCAATACCAGTGACTAGTAATTAAGGTGACTGACATTTAGAACAGAGATATATTTGCATTAAAACTTAAAACCTTGCTGATATTATTTAGATGTTTTACATGTTTATTTAAAGAAACTTTTGAACATTTATCCTTCAGTGTTGATAGGCTACTAGCCCTGGTTGTGGGTGAGATACAGCTCAAGATCACAGAGCGATGATAACTACAGATAGAGGCGGCTGCAACAGAGCCAAAATAGCACATACCATATTTTTTCAGTAACGACAGTCTGAAAAATACTAACACCACAAGTTGTCCTGCTTTTACAGTTTGGAGAAAATTCTCTAGAAGGAGCTTATATTCAGAGTGGGTGGGCTAGTCTGTAGGCACTTCAACAAATAACAACATGTATGACAGAAAGACGAAACAGACCCTTTTTTGTTTTCCCAAATGGGTGCTATAGCTGTATGAACAAACTGTTGCGACACATTCACTCCTCAGAAGTCTAAAACACACTGCACTATTATACAGTATGCTGGTGACACTGGGTAAAGAATAGGGGTTCTTGTCGTAAACATGAGTAGAAAATTAGGTTTTCTATATGTTTGGAGAGTAGTGACTGTGCAGTTTTCCTACGCAAATCCCTTGATTTAGGCAAGTAAAAGTAAAAATGGACTCCCTAGGGTTTCTCTAACCCTCATATTGCTTCATCTGCAACTTAAAAAGTTCATGTATACACTTAAATATCAGTTATTAGACACATCTTACATTGTAGCTTCTGTACTGGACAGCTGTCAAAACCAAACATTCAGCCCTTGTCAAATTCTGTGAAGTGAGGGCATGTGCGTTTTTTCTGCAGATGCAAAACAGTTTTTCTGCTTGTTCCAGTTCATCTCAGGTAACGGGTTTGTTTAATGTATCATATTTATAAGAAAGCTGAGCAAGTCTGCAGTTTTGCAGATTTCACCTAAACTCTGCCTTGAAAGCAGATCACAGTGGAAAAACATATTGACACTGAAAGGAGAGTTTACTGCAGGCCCTAGAGCTCTCACTCTCAATTATGACCACAAAATGATTTGATAATGAATAAATGTCAGTGTGCTCTGCCGGGGGGGAGAGAAGTGATAACCGATCATATCAGTGTAAACACAGGCCACTTCCAACGTCTCAGAGCAAAAGAGAAGCGAAGGTAACCCCCGCTTATGGCGAGATCACGTCAGCAAAATCACCTTACATAACAGTTTGTCTCCAAGTTTAATCATTCCAAGTCAATCTGTGCGCTGCCGAAGCCGTGCACGGCCGTTTTTGCGCACATGACTGAGCAGGCCAAACAGGGACCGCACTGGCGGAATGTGCAGGTGTCATCGCGCGCTATTGGATTACTGTGGGAATTCCCTACGTCATATTCTTTTTATGCATCTCTTTCACAAGACGCGTGCACGAAACCGAAATCGATCAATTATCCCCATTCATTGCAAAACAACAACAAAAGCAGAACACGACCCGTAAAAAACGACGCTGCGGTGCTTTAGTGACACATTAAGCTGCTCTGAGCATCACCATCATCATTATCCCCATCACTGCTGGAAGCCATGAACACCTACACGCTGCCTCCATTCCTGACGGCGCACTTGGGTGGCTGAGCTTACCTTTGGCGCAGAGGTGCGGAATGTAGGAAAACGGTGACAGCGCTGCCACCGACACCTGCTCGGTGGTTTCTGCGCGGGGATATCACGGTTTAGGTCGTTATCCCTGCAGTCCAAATGAGGCGAGACGGGCGGGGTGCCGCGCAAGGGCCCCCCTCCCTCTCAGATCCAGAGCAGCTTTGGACTCGGAGTCACGTATCGAGACGGTATCCCTCTGAAAAGCTGCGGCGCTGCAGAGGCACCTCGGTTCTCTTCGGTGGCAGCGTCCAGAGGTGTGCGCATAAACTCCGCCACCACCTCCCCGCACTCTGTCCGCACAGGACGCTGCTGCTGCTGCTGCTGCTGGGAGCTTCAAGCGTGCAGCTCACACAGCCACCCTATCCTTATTCCCCCTCTCTGCATCGCAATGCGCTGCAGTCAGAGCCGACGTCCTCCCAGCAGTCCCGACAGATGCACAAAATCTGACTGGGCAGAGCATGCAACTGCTGTCAGTCCAAAAGAGAGAAGAAAAAATCGGAACCTACCGGAGGATGGCGTAATGTTTGGTTGTTAGCAGTGGACTGACTCCTCTTGCTTGGGGCGCGGAGGGATTTATCCAGTGGATCATAGCGCCTGGGATGTAGTTTTGGCTGTTGATAAAATACAGTATATACATTGCATATTAATGTGGGAAAATGCCAGAGTGGGCGGTGACTCCAGTACAGAGAGATGGAGAGAGAGAGAGAGAGAGAGAGAGAGAGAGAGAGAGAGAGAGAGAGAGACTGCACTGAATGTAGTCAACCTGTAGAATAGTCACACCACACAGACACATCCAATAAGCTCATGTATTGTGTTTAAAAGCAATTGCAACATACAGCAGGCCTATTGGTACTTCAGTGCAATCTGCATTTTATGCTTCTTTATATCAACTTGTTAAACGTGAAAACATATCCCTCAGGGGTTGAGGCTACTTTACAGATTAACATTATATGTGTACAGCATGCAATCCATATGATGTGTTGTTAGAGATTTAACAGCACAACAATACACAAAATGGTTACCTCTGTCTCACTCCACATTATAATGCATGACAGTGCATAAATAATGCATCGCTTACAGTAATCCAGTGAAGTAATATACCTAATATGTCACAATGAACTTGCATACGGAGTAGTTTACAATTTTCTATACAGCTCACACTGTAGAGTGTCATTAATCCAGATATAAATAACATATTTATTTGTTTTCCACCACTGCTGCAGTGCATCTTGAGGGGCCACAATGTTAGTTGAGTAACAATACGAACAAGACTACTTATACCGAACACATGACACACACCGCCTGTCCAAAAAACTATTTGCCAGTTTTATTTAAATAAGCAAATTGGTAACACCTTTCCACTGAATAATTACTGCAGTGACGAATATATTTCAGCTGGGAGCAACTTATTTAACCCGAGCTGATGCAGTGAGGAGCTTCTCATTTCTTAAACAACCATGTTGAAAGACATAGTCTGTGGTTGTGCAAAAGATGTTAATCTGTTTCAAAAGGATCAAATTATTGGCCCGCATCAAGCAAAGAAAACAATTAAGGACATTTCTGAAACTACTAAAATCGGGTTCAGAACCATCGAATGAATTGTTAAAACCTGAAGGATAGTGGTGAACCATCATCTTTAAGGAACAAATGTGGTCAGAATAAACTCTTAGATGATCATAGGAAATCAACAGTAGAACTCATGGCTATGGTTAATAGTGAAAGTAAGGGCATTTCTGCATGCATAATGTGAAGGGAACTCAAAGGATTGGACTGAACAGCTGTGCATGATTGGTAGCATAAAGACTGGACTTTGGAGCAATGAAAGAAGATGGTCTGATGAGTCCTGATTTACCCTGTTCCAAAGTGATCAAGGTAAGAAGAGAGGCAGATGAAGTGATGCACTCATTATGCCTAGTGCCTACAAGCCTGTGGGGGTTAAGGTTGTGATCTGGGGTTGGTCAGGTTCAGCAATGTTACGTTCCCAAAGAATGAGGTCAGCTGACGACCTGAATATACTGAATGACCAGGTCTTTATGTCAGTGAAATTTATCTTCCCTGATGGCACGGGCACGTTCCAAGATGAAGATGCCAGGATTCATAGAGCTCACATTGTGAATGAGGGGTTCAGGGAGCATGAGACATCATTTCCATATGTGGATTGGTCACCACCAAGTCCAGACCTCAACCGAATGGAGAATCTTTGGGATGCGCTGGAGAAGACTTTGCACAGCGGTCTGATTCTCCCATCATCAATATAAGATCTTGGTGAAATATTAATGCAACTCTGGACAGAAATAAATGCTGTGACATTGCAGAAGCTTATCGAAACAATGCCACAGAAAATTTCTGTCGTTCTCAGAGCTAAAAGCAGTCCAACGAAATATCAGAGTGTGCAACTTTTTTGTTTGTACGGTCAGTGTATATGGAAAGGTGCCACATGTTGGAAGAATTTGTCTGCAGATTGACACACATGAGCACTACCACTGTATCAGGTCATAGATAAATGTCCACCACAGAGGCAGATGGAAAAGTACTCAGCAGGTAACGCTGTCCTCTAAGGCCTTTGTTTGGTCCTGAAGTAACTTCTCCAATCCTCTTTTTGTTGTGTTTAGCCCTCCACTGTTGGTAAGTAAACTGACACTTTTGCAATGAAATCACAGAATAGTTTTTTAATGCTTCAAAATTCATTATCTCATCTTCTTGCAAACACTCCGCCTGTGGCTTGCAGTAACGGTTATACTGTATCCGGTGGTAATACAACAGATACATTGTTAAATACAGTATAAGATCCTTCCAAATGTAGGACTGTTAGGTGTTTTTCATTTACCTGCAGCAGAGCCCTGGGTATTCTACTGCCAACAATGTCTCTGAAAATATAACTTAATATGTTCCTAGAAAATTTGTTTTCAGTACCTTATTACTTAGGACTGACTGTTGGCCCAAGTGAAGCCCTATCTCTCCCACAACCACTTTGAAAGAGTCATACATGCCTTTATCACATCTATACTAGACTACTGCAGCTCTTTGTATGTCGGCTCCAGCTGGTTCAAAATGCTGCTGCCTGGCTTCTAACAGGGACAACGAAATGGGAGCACATCACTCCAGTTTTAGCCTCACTCCACTAGCTTCCTGTCTGTTTCAGGATAGCTTTTAAAAATGTATTGCTTTTTTTTTAGGTATTAAATAGTTTGGAATCATCTCATTTATCTGAGTTTTTAAATAAAGCTCCAGTCAGATGGTCCTTCAAGTTTTCAGATCCAGATTCAGAAACAATGGTGACTGTGTGGTGACCAGCCTGTGGAATCACTTTCAATTAATTAAAGGAAAATATACTAATCCTTGGGCTGCACAATGGAGTACTGGTTAGCACTTTCGCCTTCCGGCAAGAAGATTCCCGGTTCAAATCCCGGCCTGAGCCTGGGATCTTACTGCATGGAGTTTGCATGTTCTCCCTGTGCATGCGTGGGGCTACTCCGGCTTCCTCCCACAGTCCAGAAATATGCTGAGGTTAATTGATAACTCTAAATTGTCCGTAGGTGTGAATGTGAGTGTGATTGTATATGTAGCCCTGCGACAGACTGGCAACCTGTCCAGGGTGTCCCCTGCCTTCGCCCGAGTCAGCGGGGATAGGCTCCAGCACCCTCCGTGACCCTAATGAGGATAAAGCGGTATATACTGTGTGTTCCAGATAATTATGCAAATGTGATTTTTCGTTATTGTGAAGAGGCTTTTTGCTTAATTTTACTAAATCTGCTTTTTTACTATTGCAAAGGCCTATTGTGAGCATTATTTGGTAGTTTTGGAATATTTTTATTATTTAGAGGTGTAATAATCCAATTTTCTAGAATATGACTGTTCCAGATAATTACGCAAGTCAAATAAAAAATAAACAAACTTCAGTTTTAAAAGTAAACAACACATTAATTTTATACCAACAAGTATATAACATGATAATCTTTATTTTTAAAACAATATTCAACAATGGTATAATAAAAAATAACAATTTTAAACAATATTTAATTGAAAATGTGTTTATCACATGTTGATATAACCGCTCACAAAAGGCCTTTGCAATAGTAAACAAGAAGTTTTACCAAACTTGGACCGCCCGGCGACAAAGATGACCCCTGTGACCTTGAAAATGAGGTCACGGTCACCAAATTCGAACATGACCTGTGTCTTATTATGGTACACCTGTGTTCCAAATATGGTGAGGCTACATCAATATTTGAAGGAGTTATCGCGCGGAAACCAAATTGTTACAGACAAACAAACAAACAAGCAAGCAAGCAACCAACCAACCAAGACCATGCAGCTCAAAACAATACCTTCCGGAAAACACAGTTTTGCCGGGCGGTAAAAAGCAGATTTAGTAAAATTAAGCAAAAAGCCTCTTCACAATAATTAAAAATCACATTTGCATAATTATCCGGAACACACAATAGAGGATGGATGGATGGATGGATGGATAATAATCCTTGCATTCATTTGTATTATAAGGGTAGCTGCACAATACAATTCTCACAATTGTCACTGTATTATGGTGCAGGTTTGTCCTGTGATGTAGGTCACAATTTGGTTCAAGTCCTGAGACAGAATAAAGGTAGGTTAGTGTGTTGAAGAAAAATAGATCTTGATTTAGCTTCACTGCTATTCAAAAGCAAATATAAGTTGCTACAATATATTTAACTGTATACATTTTGCAAAATATGACAAATAAAGACTGCAGCCCAGTTAAAAAGACTCCTTGGGTCCCCAATTGTTTTTTGTTTGTTTGTTTAACGATAAATATAGGGTGACACAAAAAACTAGAACTTTTTAAAAATCCAATAAAACCAAGAGTGATGGGAGAAAAATAGTTTATTCATAGTAATTGAAACCATAAAACATGCCATTTAAGAAACAATGGTGGAATTTTCATTTTTTAAAAATTACTTCCCGTAGATGGCGTCCTCCTGTACGATTCTTGAAATCTGCCTGGGGCTATCTCAAGAGCAAAGTGTGCACAACTCAACCAAGAACTCTGGATGAGTTAAAACATAGAATTCAGGATGAAATTCACAGTACCCCAGCTGAGATGTTGCAGCGGTTACTATGAATAAAATATTTTCTTCCATCACTCTTAGTTTTATTGGATTGTTAAAAAGTTCCCGTTTTTTGAGTCACCCTGTAGTTCTGTTTTATTGTGACAGCACCTTCTAGTGGCTGTAGCAATTATGAGGGGACCAAAAGAGAAGAGTGTAGTTGTAGAGCCACTAAGTCTGCAGGAGGATTTATGACTGAACAGAACATCTGACGTTAGCACAGGAGAGAGCTGTTCTTTTCTTGCTTCAGACAGCTGATTCTTTTAAACCTGATCATCCGAAAACCTTAGGTGTGTTTTAATTACAACCACAGCAACTAAAGACCTCTAATTTAATCCAAACCCTAATTTCTACCTGAACCAAGTTGTTTTACGTCAAAGTCTAATTTAAAAACAGGAAAAATATCTATACTGAAATATACCCCACATCCTCATACCCCTTCATCTTCTCCCTCTCATTCTTTCTCTCTTATCCCAATCCTCCCATCTGCATCCCAATCTTTTACCTCACTTCCTCAGACCACCCATCCTTCCACCCTGATCCCTAGACTGACCACCATCAGTCTGCTGTTCTACTCACCTCCTCTTTTTTCTTCCAGGGCCGTGTGGTGGAGTGCTTTTTTCCGTGTCTGCAGATGGTACACTTCCTTCCCAGCAAAAACCTGCAAATCACTGTAAAAATCAAGGGGAAAAAAAAATCTATCATATTAGCACTTTGTCTGATTGGGAATTCTAGATAATAGAAATATACCTGCTCCTAAGAGAACTTAGTTTTCAGATTTTATCTCCCTTGACTTCCTGCAAACTGAAGACGATTCTTTATCTTCACCAGAACATTTTTTGAAGTAACTGCAAAGTCTATATGAGTCACTGCAGTTTTTACACAGCAAAGAAATACCACCCTCTACTGCTTCAAGTTTAATATTGCTTCTTAGTATTCATGCCCTCTGAGAATCCTTGAATAATCAAAAATATGGACACACCTTCTCATTCAGTGCTTTTTATTCATTTGTAGTGTTTTCTACATTGTAGATTAACACTTTTTGTTTACATAATTCCATACATATCCTTTTGTAGTTTTGACATCCAGTATTAATCTACAATGTTTACAATAAGAAGGGGTGTCCAAACTTTGTACTGGTAGTGTCAAAACAAATATAGGGATTAAAGTCACGTGACTCACAAAGTTCAAGTCCAAAAATCAGCCTAATTTCATACAGGCCCGCGCAGTCACAAGTCATCTAATCAGAATTCAACTCCATTTCAGTCACAAAATGTAACAAAACTGCACATTTGTATAATGTAGTACATATACATGTATCTACACACGTGGACAAAATTGTTGGTACCCCTCAGTTAAAGAAGGAAAAACCCACAATTCTCACTGAAATCACTTGAAACTCACAAAAGTAACAATAAATAAAAATTTATTGAAAATTAAATAATCAAAATCAGCCATCACTTTTGAATTGTTGATTAACATAATTATTTAAAAAAACAAACTAATGAAATAGGGCTGGACAAAAATGATGGTACCCATAACTTAATATTTTGTTGCACAACCTTTTGAGGCAATCACTGCAATTAATTTGTCAATGAGCGTTCTGCAGCTGTCAACAGGTATTTTGGCCCACTCCTCATGAGCAAACAGCTCCAGTTGTCTCAGGTTTGATGGGTGTCTTCTCCAAATGGCATGTTTCAGCTCCTTCCACATATGTTCAATGGGATTCAGATCTGGGCTCATAGAAGGCCACTTTAGAATAGTCCAACGCTTTTCTCTCAGCCATTCTTGGGTGTTTTTGGCTGTGTGTTTTGGATTGTTGTCCTGTTGGAAGACCCATGACCTGCGACTGAGACCAAGCTTTCTGACACGAGGCAGCACATTTCTCTCCAGAATGCCTCGATAGTCTTCAGATTTCATCGTACCTTGCACACTTTCAAGACACCCTGTGCCAGATGCAGCAAAGCAGCCCCAAAACATTACTGAGCCTCCTCCATGTTTCACCGTAGGGACAGTGTTCTTTTCTTCGTATACTTGGTTTTTGAGTTGATGTGCCTTACCAAAAAGCTCCAGTTTGGTCTCATCTGTCCAAAGGACATTCTCCCAGAAGCTTTGTGGCTTGTCAACATGCATTTTTGCAAATTCCAGTCTCGCTTTTTTTATGAGTTTTTTTCAGCAGTGGTGTCCTCCTTGGTCGTCTCCCATGAAGTCCACTTTGGCTCAAACAACAACGAATGGTGCGATCTGACACTGATGTACCTTGGCCTTGGAGTTCACCTTTAATTTCTTTGGAGGTTGCTCTGGGCTCTTTGGATACAATTCCAACGATCCGTCTCTTCAATTTGTCATCAATTTTCCTCTTGCGGCCACGTCCAGGGAGGTTGGCTACTGTCCCGTGGGTCTTGAACTTCTGAATAATATGAGCCACTGTTGTCACAGGAACTTCAAGCTGTTTAGAGATGGTCTTATAGCCTTTACCTTTAAGATGTTTGTCTATCATTTTTTTTCGGATGTCCTGGGACAATACTCTCCTTCGCTTTCTGTTGTCCATGTTCAGTGTGGTACACACCTTTTCACCAAACAGCAGGGTGACTACTTGTCTCCCTTTAAATAGGCAGACTGACTGATTATGAGTTTGGAAACACCTGTGATGTCAATTAAATGACACACCTGAGTTAATCATGTCACTCTGGTCAAATAGTTTTCAATCTTTTATAGAGGTACCATCATTTTTGTCCAGGCCTGTTTCATTAGTTTGTTTTTTTAAATAATTATGTTAATCAACAATTCAAAAGTAATGTCTGTTTTTGATTATTTAATTTTCAATAAATTTTTATTTATTGTTACTTTTGTGAGTTTCAAGTGATTTCAGTGAGAATTGTGGGTTTTTCCTTCTTTAACTGAGGGGTACCAACAATTTTGTCCACGTGTGTACATCATCTTAAAATTCTAAAATTCACATTGAACTAAAGCTGAATGTATGTATGTGTGCAGAAATTGCAGTTTAAGCAGATTCACGACAGGATGAAGTGTTTTTCAGTTCTTCAGTCATTTCATCATAGTTGGAAAAAACAAACAAAACTCCAGTTATTTTCATAGTTTTATTGAAACAGCAATGGTGCCAAAAAATTGCCCATTTACAATGACATCAGATAAAAATGTGATAAATATAAAAACATCAAAGCAACCAATTTTGACAATGCAGAAACCTGAGGATTAAATACTCTTCCACACTAGAGCCTCGCCCGAAAATATGAATGAAATAAACTCGATGTAAATATTGTCATGTCTCTCATCTACCTGCCTGGGATATCAGCAAGGGTTAGAGGACTAACTAGTTCTGCACGAAAAGGAGCAGCTAGCAGGAGGTTGCAGGTTTCAAAATCCCTCTAGGCAGAAGCAAGAGAAGGGAAACTACCAGACTTTAAAGCACTTCTAGACAGTTCTAACATTTATTCTAATTTACTTCCATGTTACCAGATGACCACTGTTGAATGTGACTTCTTCATTACTTGGTACAGAAAATGAGACTAAATACAAACAACCAGGTGTCTCTCAATTAAAATGAACACAAATAACTTTTCTGCAATAATCAGTTTTGTTACTGAATTTTATAGTTTTGTTGAGTTTCACGTCGGTCGCCATTTAACAGTAACTTCTCAGTAAGAAGTGGTAGAACAAAAAAAGTCTGCACTGGTGAGAGCGCCTGATTCTAAAAGCGAACTTTGCTTGGCAGTGCAAAATCTTGAAGTATGACCCTCTGTGTTTTTTTGGTAAAAGCAGCGTAAGCTTTTGGCAGCTGCACAGAAAGTTTCAAGTGGATGCTTACAGGGATCTATCCAGTCAGGGGGAGGAGAGGATACCTTTTTCTTAGTGTGCTTTGATTGAAATGCAAACTAGTTTCTGTGAAAGAAAAATGAGTTCCTTAAAAAAAAAGAGAGAGAGATTTCGGTGCAAAAGTCCATTTGCTGACTGGCATTCAATATCTTAAAAAAACTGTCACTCATCCGTAAGTGTCAAAGTACAGACACCATGATAAAGCTTTCTGGAATTCTGGGATGCTGAAATATGCAATTTAGACTGAAGACAAATGAGTTTAAATGAAGGCATTTTAAGAGGTAATTTGGACAAATAATGTGGTGACTGGCTTCATCCCTGTGAACACCCCTTGATCTGAATTGGATCTAAATTGCCAAATGTTACACAAATTAACAGATGTTAGACACTGTTCACGGACATCAACAGAGTAACAGTAACTGATTTTTAAACTGCAGTATTTAAGATTTTACTTTCGTTAAATTTGATTCCCTGACTTAAAGTTATGAACCTAACCCTCAGATATGGCACAGAACACATTTGAACTGCCAAATATTCCAAAACAACCAATTGGAAATGAAATATTGTGACTTCTTTTTCTAAGTGTGGATTTTTCAGTTTGGAAAGAAAACCCTCGAGTGTAAATCTGAACATTTGGAAGTACATAATCACAGTGAACACCGATACAAATTACAAGTATATTTATATAAAACATAACTCATCTCTACTAATTTGTTCTACAAAGTAGTGTTTGCCACTAATTCACAACGAGGCAGACAATGTGCGTCTCAAAGCACTAAAACTGCACCAAACGGACAAGTGCACAGAAAAGCTGATCACTTCCACTACTAGTAATTGCACAAATTCAAACACACGTAGAGACATTCAGTGCAAGTACATTCACATTGGGAACAACAGCGGCGTCTTTGCAGAGCATGTTCACTTATGACTGTGTGCTTGCCTGAGGGGGCAAGCTTGATTGGTCCCTAATGAACTTATCTTTAGCATCTAGTTCTTAGAAAGTCACACAAAAGTTGAAGACTTCTTAATGTGCCGAGTCGTGAAGTACACATACATTCACTGTAGGCCGTTGTCGCTCAGCCAGCACACTGCTGCTGAGCACTGAATGGGTTTAAACTGGGTGGCAGGTCTGAATGATGTGCACTGCTGCATGCACGAGAAAGCAGAAAGGCACAGCAGCTGCTTCGCTGACAGGAAGGGAAGGGAGCGAGAGCAACAACAGGAGGTCACAGGGAAAAAACAAAAGTGTAAGACACAGATTTCAACATAAAAAGGCGTAAAATTAATAAAAAATAAGCTGCACTTGATGAGCGACAAACCCTTTTGTTTTGATATCATCCCAATGTTGTTGTTTTTTTCAGAAATATGTGTCTGAAATCATCCTTCAAAGACTAAAATATTACTAAACTGATTTATAGCTAAGGAGTGTCATTCTGAGTGCAACTGATTTAAATAAAGTAATTGGCAACAAAAACTGAACTCCAAATGCAACAAAATGTGAGGCCTACATGAATGCCATAACAACACACCATACCGAAACACACACCATCACACATTGTTTACGACAATCATGAAAACGGTTTGACAGCAATTGTGACAGAAGAATTTCCCCCTTCCTGGTTTTATCCATTTAAAGATCCCCATAAGATCAAATAACACCTTCAATTGAAGAATAAGTCTGGTCTTGTCATTTAAATGGCTCTTCAAATGTTAGAATCTGATCCACAAGAAATACACGTGTACTTTTATATGGACCAATAACATTCAAATCATCACAAGATTTTTTTTGTTGCTGATACGCTAGTCCATGTGTGGTTGACTTTAGTTTGCAATAGTTTCATCAATTTCCGATATAAAGGTATTCAGCTACAAATTCAACAAATAAACCAAAGCTAAATATACAGTTAAAATATATTAGCCAAATCCCTCACCTACCCAAACACTGCAACAGCGAAAAGCAAATTTCATTATTTCTATATAAACAAACAAAAAGGCTTGAAATTCTTATTTGAATCTCAAATCATATTTCATATGTGCATCAGCTGCAATACTACACAGACATCCCATTACCCCTGAACATAAATCTGAGACTCAGAGAAAGTAAGTAGTTCAAAACTTCAAAATAGAACGACGCAAGACTTCTGCATTCATTTCCAGTACGCCCACAGACTGTATGGTGAACGACGCGATCCTAAGTCCATAATGAAAAATCCAATGAAAATGAAAGATTTGTTACGCCCCTTGAAGCTAATTTGCCTGTTTAGAATTTTTACTTTTATCAGCTTATTTTATTTTTTCCACAATCAGCCCATAATCTTTTTGTGTAACTGCATTTAACCTTCTGCACTGCAGCTATTCTGACACATAAAGACACACTGCAGTGTGCTGGAAACATGGAGGTTCCTGGATCAAAACTAAGTACTCACTTCAATTTTTTAACTTTTCATGCAGCATTGTTTTTAAACTAACTCAAGCCCATCACAATTCAGATTTTGTAACACAGATCAGCAGAAAAACTACTTCAATGTAGAAATTATTTCAGAAGCTTCTCATACATTCCTGTTTAGAATTATTTAAGAGTTGTGTCTCTTATAACACCTCTGGTATAATGCTGATTTTGATAGCAATAAGTTGTGTGCATTTTATTATGAAAAAAAATTCAAATAAAAAAAATTGCAGGTGGGCTAATTTGCTAACACAATGTAGCATTAGAACACAGGAGTGATGGTTGCTGGAAATGCTCCTCTGTATCCCTATGTAGATATTTCATTAAAAATGAGTCATTTTCAGGTAGAATAGTCATTTACCACGTTAACAATGCCTAGACTGTATTTCTGATTGATTTAATGTTATTTTTATTGAAAAAAATGCTTTTCTTTCAAAAATAAGGACATTTTTAAGTGACCCTCTACTTCTGTACAGTCGTGTATGTACGTATGCATACAGATATGCTGTTCACTCACTTATGAGACCTCCCTGCTGTTTTTATTACAATCTACAGACAATTATAGTAAAATTGCACTGGTATTTCAAATTAAATGCCTACAATGAACAAAGTAAAATACTACCCATTGGCCCACTGGGAAGCTTTTTTTTTTTTTTTTTTGGAAAGATCTGACCAGCCAGTTTTGAGTTTCATTGGCAAATTTTAATTGATGGGCAAGAATAATATTTCAGATGTTTTTTATATTTTTGAAAACTGTGTATACCAGATCACAGAGTAAGGCATGGCTGTAATGTTGGAATGAGCAGTGTGAAGGAGAACAGGCAAACATGGAAGTCTGAGTTGGACTAGTGCTGAAATTCTCAACTGCTTTTCCACTTTTGAGCTTTTGGCGTATTTCTTCAGGACAGGGAAATGTGTGGCTATTATTTCTGCCCACAAGACTATAAGATGCTTCTTTTAAATAAGCCCCAAGGCAATTAACAGTCACAGCTGCCAACAGTAAGTGAATGCATGAATGACCTCACATTGTGAGTATCTGGTACAGGACATATACATTTGTACCATTGAAAAATAAATACTGCTGTCAGTTTGACTATGCTTCTGAAGCTCTTTAGCTACACCGCTGTAGCGTAGAGATCATGGAACAAACCGTAACATCTGTCTTCTGTGAGCCATTTTAGAATCTGCACATACACTTAGACATTCTCCACTGCAATCCTTCATTATGCTAGCCTAGCCGCGCTAGACCCATGCTCTGAAGACGCAAGGGTCTAGGCACGCTCGACAGGGAGGGAGGCGGGCTAAAAGGTTGTCTATCAAATCACTCTGCAGCAACTGGATAGGTATACAACCAATCAGCGCAACGAATACAGACATGTTAACAGAAAGATTATTCAGAGTCGGTGCTAATGGAGCTCAACGACTGTTGTCGTTTTTGTTGTCGACCCTGGCAGAGAATTAAATTCGTTGCCGTGGGTTGTCTAGCGCGGCTAGGCTAGTTGTTTCCGGTTGTTTCTGTCAGAATCGTCACGCCTCTGTCGTCACTTAGTTACGGCCGCCTTCTGACTCTACACTTCATGGTGATTGGTCCGGCCAGTTTTAGGAGAATCCAGCCTCGAGCCTTATGGAGGGTAACTAGACCCACCCTGGCAGAGAATTAAATTCGTTGCCGTGGGTTGTCTAGCGCGGCTAGGCTATCATTATGCAGCAGCTGCATGTAAAAAAAATTGGGAGAATGTAAACATGATTGCTTTGGATTTTTCTGATGGAATGAATGTATGACACTGCCACTGGTTTGGTGGCGGTGCTACATCAGACACGTACAGCTGTAAGTCATTGCTAAGCAGTAGGCAGTGTAGGATTTGACAGCATTATGACCACAGTGAACAATGCCACTGTTGACACTAGAAACAGTAACACCCTGTTGAAAATCTCTAGCATCAGTAGCTTCACTGGTTGTGGAGTTCTTGCTCCCTGAAGGCAGAGCTATAGATATACAGAGTAAGGCAAACATGGTTTCAGGTCAATCCAACAGTGCCACATTCGCACCAAATGTTCCAAGGCCATTACATCGTCTTATTTTAAAACCTAGTGTAATTGCCATGGAGCTTTTAGTGCTAACGTAGAGCAGGCAGTTCCCCAGGCTATGTATGTCTATGGCTCTGCTCCATGGCAGCTTGATACAGAAAGTCTTCTCTGTACAAATCTGTCTCAACCAGCTTCACTGAGTCATGCTGTAAATTAGAGAGAGGCATGTTATGGTAGAGATGGAGACTGAAACCAGCCAGATACCGTCAGAGGAGACAACACAAGGCCAGAGGGACGAGTGCTGCCAACAAGAAGTAGACGACTCTGTAGAGGTGAAGTGGAGAGAAGGTCACCATGGTGATGGCCAAAGGGAGAGGGAGGCAGGAGGCCAGAGGCAGGAGTTTACTGAAAAAGATTAAGGAACAGTCGGATACTTGTGAAGATAAGAAAACTCAAAGGGAATATGTGTGCTAGAGATGGTGTGTTCATACCTGTTGCTGAGTTTTAAAGTGTTGCAGTTAATGAGCAGCATGTAGACAATAATTAGAGGCACAATGTGTGGCCAACATGGATCAGGATCCAACTGGGTGGAGTACCTGCACAGGATCACCACACAGGTTAAACAAGAACACTGAGTTCTAAATAGACTACATTATTTCACCATGTATTTCCCACATTGCCATAAATTATGCAGAAAAATAGTCTTCAATATAGTGAATCCGATTCATCCTAGGTGTATTTAACTTTAACAAGGAATTGATGTAAATAAATAAGAAAGAAATGCCACTTTGATTGGTAAGAAAGTCCTGCTTTCAGCTGAATTCCAGACACAAGCCGGAGTTCAAGATTAGACACACAGCTGCAGCCCCAGAGCTGGTAGAGGTTCAACAGGTGCTTTTATCAAATATTTAAGAATGCATTTAAGTTCATTCAGGTGCAGGTGTTTTCTGTTTTCACCTCTCATATGTGAACACAGTACCTCAGGTTGCGGATCCAGTGGATAAGCGAGGGTGCGCTGAGCATGACAGGTAGCGTGAAGAGCGCTGATATGCAGAGGTGGAGCTGCAGGTCATCCCTCACCTCCTGCAGAGCGCACTCAGACAGCAGGGGGGTGCTGCTACATTCTTTAGTCTTTCTCAAGGAGTCAGCATCAATCGCGCCGTTCTCAACTTCTTTGTGCTTCCGGGGTGCCTGGAGTTGTGGAGGAGTTGAATTATTTTGTGTGGAATATGACAAGATGAAATTGTAACAATGTGGAATGCTCTGAACACTGACTTATAGAAATCACAACACCATCACACTGACCCTCAGATACTAGTAGTGTTAAAGCAGTACACACCGATCAGCCACCACAGTATGACCACTGACAGGTGAAGTGAATACCATCGATCATCTTATTATAATGCAACGTTCTGCTGGGAGACCTTGAGTCCCGACATTCATGTGGATGTCTGACGTGTTCCACCCACCTAAACACTGCAGGTCAAGCAACCAAATCTTATTGAGCATCTATAGGATGTACCAGGATAAGCCTGATCTCGGTAGGTCCCTCCCTGCAACCCACACAATCCACAGAATGCACTACATCCCCAGAGGTCTTGTATCCATGTCCCACTGGCTCAGAGGAGTTTTAGCAGCATCAAGGGGACCAATACAATATTAGGCAGGCGGTCATAATGTTATGCCTGATCGGTATATGGTTAAACCTGAAAATCTTACCAGATTCAGCATGTGACTCAAAGACCTTTGTGTCATCTGCAGCCTTAGTACCTGAAAGCAACAAAAACAAACAGCACAACAGTTTGAGACTAGCTGCTTGCAACATGTTGGTGAGTGAAAACTGTAACAGTGTAATTTAGCTTATACTTTTAAACAGGGAAGAGTCAGAACATTTGTAGTTTGTACAGTTTCACTGTGAAACAAACATCAAACACTTCCATTACATTATTTTATCTACTGAGAAGCTGAGATGAGCTAGGTCCATATATTCAAGTAATGCATGAAAATGTTTTAATTATTGATGCTGCTCTGCAAAATAACTGTATTTCAATTAGGTTTACCCTATAAAGGTGGAACAGAAAGGAGACAAAGATTGAGAGCGCCCCACAGAACGTTCCACCGGTGACCGTCAGACCCACAGTGATGAGGATCTGGGTTCGCAGTCGCAAGGTGCCACAGTCTCTAGACACAGACGGTCTGCATACAGAAATACAGTCAAAACAAGTGTGAGTGGTCAAGAATGCCAAATGGCCATCCATGAACACTTTCAAAGTACAAACTTCAATATTTAAATGTCTAATTTTACCTGTGCAGCGGAGCTAATAGTAATGAGATCAGTCGTATGATGAGACGGAGTAGTGTGCTGCCCCAGTATGCCACAGCTGCCCCCAAGATGTAGAGCAGAGGGGAAAGAAGGTGGGGCCATTCTTCAACTGGTGGGACTCCTTCATGAAATGTCCCATCAGGAAACGTTGGCGGGAGTGTATCCATCGGTGGGAGGAAAAGAAAGGACCGCACCTCAAGAAAACAGCTACAGCTGAGGAGGTACAAAGGAATCAGCAAGAGGAAGTAATCCTGTGTTGTTTGAGAACATCAGGCAATTTAAATATGACATTCCTATTAAAGTAAAGAGCGCTGTGTGATGAGATTGCAAACTGATGAAAAAAAAAGTTGTAATTGATGTCCATTTCAGTTCAAAAAAATTTGAAAATTTCCATTACCTGAGTAAGATGTGCAGAATGTAAACAGATACGTTGACTTTGTGAGGCTGTAAGCCTTTGGCCACTACCAGGCTCATGGCTGCAGCTCGCCTCAATTTCCTGATTGAGGACAGCTGCCCCACACAGGCCAGGAGGAGGGTTACAGCGGTGTAGACCGGCACCATGGGACCACAGAACCTCAGTACCTGCCAGATAAGAAAGAGCTGATCACACCAACGCTTTAGCCTTTCTGAATCACTGCTCATGAAGAAAAACAAACATTTGCGCACCAATGATTGAAAAGATCTTGTGTTGTTTGTGTGATGTGCGACAAGAAAGTTGTCCTACCTGTCCCAGAACCTTAGGTAATGAAGTTCTTATTGACACCTGAACCACAGGAAAAATCATTTAAACATTTACTGATGTTACAAATGTTTGTTATACTAACAAAGCATTAGGACAGGCTGGACTAAATTCAGTAGCTGGAGAGTTGTACCTTATACTGGCAGTTGGGAGCAGTGTGGAGCTGCAGGAGGACACCTGAGGTATTGTCTGGACGACTTGTATGTAGCATCCCTGAGATTTCTGTCACTGACGGCACACTGGCAGACAGATCACATTAAGTTATGTCAGATATAGTAAATATGACCTGTAAATGTGCCACTTTCAAAACTCACCTAACTGTAGTTAAAGAGTCCTCTCGAAACCACGCCACTTTTATCCTGTACACATTTGGCAATCTATCTGCAGACACCAATATTTATTATTACTACATGTCAGTATGTGCACCTGTGCATATGTAACAAAAGACAAACTTACCTTTGTTCACTTTGCACTGACTAGCAACATTAATTCTGAAAGCCTGGTACACCTAGATACACACAGATAGTTAACAGTGACACTGTAGGAACAGAGATAGTGATCCTGGCAAGAACATAAGGAAAATATGAAAGTTACTTGGTGAAAGTGTTGCAGCTCAATATTGTGAAGAAGGCCAGAGGAGTTGACAGTAACCTCGCTGGCAGCCAGACCTGGAAAACCAACAGTTACTGAGAAGGAACAAGTTTTATATAATTTATATGTTTGTGAATCAGTGTCAACAGTAAGACAACTCACCTAAGGAAAGGACATGAGGTACTGGGACAGATAAAGTCTGAGATTCTTGTCTCTGCCACTCACACTCCACTGTGAACTGTAGACCAGAGAGGCAAACATTTCTATAAATAAATTAGCATTATTGATTATGAAAAATACTTTGTTGGTCCCGAGGAGAACTGACTTGAAGGATGACCATCACTAACAGGATTCAAATCTGTTCTGTGTGGGGAAACCCACCAACACCTTAACTCCTCTACCACCATGACTATACAAGAACATACTATGGTTCCAAAATAAAGGCTAACTTTGAGCTTGGTTTCTTCACCTGTTTATTCTGCTGCTCAATCTTGTTAGGTGGTGTCAATCTTTTACATAAAAAAAACATCGCTACTGGTTGAAGGGTTTTTATGTTTGTTCGATTACTTGACTAGAATCCTCTGATTTTACTGGTGGCTGTGACCAACCCAAAGACTCTACACTGTGGACTTGTGTACACCGTCCAGACTACAACGATGTGTAAACACTGCTGTTCTTGGAAGAGCTGTGGACAAAATATACAGCAAGCATGCTGGTAAACTGCTGAAAGCTGGTGAAAATCCGACGCACATTGATATTTTTATCTATAACGGTTATATCAATTATTGTTTGAATTAACAAATCTGAGGTCACTGCAGTGCCTTCATTTCAAATGCAGCCTATGGATAGCATTTTGCTAGATAAGCATTTCCAGCGGTGCAAGAATAAGACACTACTACCATAATTTAGTCTTCCTCAACGTATAGATGTTTGTACCATGTCTCCTGTAGCAGTTCTTAAAACTGTCACAGATTGAGAAGCATTTAGCCCAAAGTGATGTCAAACTTGTGTTACCGTGCTAGCTGAACAAAAAAAAGCGGTTCTGTGTACTCACCAGTTGCTTACAATTGTCAGTTACACAGACAAGGAGTCACCCATTGATAAAGACAGCAGTATTTAAAACCACTGTGATGTTTCATTTACTGAGATGCAAACATAAGCACTAGTTCCATGAGCAAGCTGCAGTGAAGTTAAGGTATAGGTTGGGGATAGCACAAAAAATATGTATTGGACCCAATAACCAGGAAACACAGAATAGTAGTACTGAGCTAAAATTAAACCTTAGCAACAAAAGCAAAAGACTTGTCACATTCTTTGGTTTACATGGCAGGGGTTTACAGTGTGGTGTAGGTGGTCACTACTGGTCGGTTTGTACATGTGGGGAGGGCTAACAGTTTCAAAGGATGGGATTCACGAGCACGAGCACGCATTAACACATGATAACTTGCATTAATACATGTATATGATTCTATTTGAGTTTTTAGTTTTAGTTTCTACCCTCAGGATAAACAAGCAAAACAGATAGAGACAGATAAAGTGAACACAGAGCAACATATACACTGTTCTTTGCAGGCTAATGTCAAAATAGGAAGTTCTCATTTAGTCTCAAAGTACCTGTCTGCCATTGAGGTTGGAGGCCGAAACAACCAGATGAGTAACTGAAGAAAAGTCACTGAGACTCAGAATCAGGACCTGAGGGGTTCGACAGACAGTTATCAGCAACAAACTGGCAGCAGATTTGATTGGACGAAGTCTGCTCACAGGATAATTACCTTGTATGGAGGCAGAAGCTCAGTTCCCATTGAGAGATCCACTGCATGCACACTGAAGAATAACATACAGACTTTTTCACATTGTAGAAAAATAATAGCACTGATTGCAGCTAAAGAGATAAACTATAATCATGTTCTTACCATGAAGAACCGTTCTTGTGCACACAGCCATACACCCAGCTAGTCATCTCCTGTAGGACAACAAAAACAACACATCAGAATCACATCTGACTTTGACAATTTGCCTGAATTTTGCTGAAGTACAGCACAGAACAGACAAGTTGCTCTTGTTCCTGCTTAAGTATGTAGCTTTAGCACATAAATTTTATACAACAAAATATCTTGATCATAATACTGATCTACCATGTAAAAAAATGATCAGCAGTGTGTGTGGAGGGGTGCATATGAAATTAGTGGATGTTTGTAAAGATTAGTCTGTGGGAGTAAACACTGTATTTTGATTCTGTGCAATTCTCCCCGAGAAATCTAGACGCCATCCTCGGTTGTATTTATTTGCTTTAAATTACCAGGTTGTTGCTCCGACAGTAGAAATGACTGTAGGCTTTCCTGCGACTCGACAGAGCAAACATGAAGTACTTGACTTGTCCTTCCTGCCATGAAGAGCAGAGCACTGTTGAAGTTACCTGCTACATTTATGTGTTTTCCTAGATCATTAGTCAAAGAACAGGGTTAGACATAGCTACACGGTAATCTGTATTACTGCATTTGTTTGTATTAGATAAGACATTTTACAGTTTACTTCAGTAAATTTTCGTGTGAAGAGTTGGATTATTGTATTGATACAAACTCTGGTACCTTAGGAGTGCTATAAGCCAAACGTAGAGTGTTAACTTCACTCCATGCCTCAGGAAAATCTGGAAAATGGAAATGTACAGGACACGTAGAAACTCAATAAAAATGTGCTTCTAAGAGTTACTGAAACTCCAAAAAGTTTAGAAATATAAAGCACATATACATGGCTTAACTAAATATGATGATGCTGCTCTAAATTTTCTCTGTTTATTCCAGCCTCTCCAGGTTAAAGTGTTTGTCTCTGACCTAGGATTGAGATGGAGGTTTCTTGGGTTTCTCCCAGCATCCTGACAGGGTGTCTGATGAAATGATGGTTGAGCACAGTCATTTTCTTCTCCAGGTCTTCTGTGAACTATTAAGAACAGACAAGCTAGTTATGAAACAAACAGAATGAACACTTGACAAAGTAGTTGCAATGTTTCATGAGCTCTGATTATTTGGGTGCAAAACTCCCACTAATCAGTGACATTTATTTATTAAACATTTATGTAACCGGGTAAGTTAGTTGAGAACTGATTCTCATTATCAATATCGACCTGGCCAAGAGGTGGCACACAAACAAGATTAACACAAAAACAGATTAAATGAACAGCAAATCACACAATACTACAAAACAAATTACGCAATGACTGCTAAAATACAAAGGTGAAGAAGTCCTGAAGTGTTACTCTGACTGCGTAAACAACAAGAGCGATACAAATGAGGTGAGTTTTAGGGATTGTTGTAGAAAAGTCCGGTCTTTAGCGGCAGAAAACTGGAATGAGGATCAACTGGGGATGCTATGGAATGTGGAGGTTAATGAGACTGTTAGAACTAAGAGTACAGGTGGAGTTATGAATGGTAAATAATGAATGCAGATATGGTGGTGTTTTACCAATGAGGGTTTAGTAGATGTACATAAACCAGAGCAATTATCTGCGGGAGTGAAGAGAGGGCACCAGTGAATACAAACACAGTGGTGGGTGTTGTAAGGAGCTACGGTAGTAAAGCATATGGCAGAGTGGTGGACGATGTCTAATTCATGGAGGAGGGTTTTTGAAGCGGACATGGCAGCACGTTCTATAAAAAAACATCCATAATTCTAGGCATTACAATTCTGAAAGAAGGGTTCATTTCAGAACAAACAACAACAAAAAAAACATCATGCTTGTTTTCCTGACCTGTCTGGTTTCAGGATCGATGAGGTCAAAAAATGCCCTGACAGTAGCAAGAACCAGCTCTTTGCACCTAAAACACAAAGACATACACATGGCATGTCAATAATGTCAACAACATTCAAATATGGCTCAAGATAAGTGAAATAGTTTGCCAAATTTAACGCAAAGCCTTTTACCAAACAATGGATAGATGATCAGTGGACACCCATGTCCTGGGAACTGCAGTTACCTTGGAAAAGAAAAGAAGATATTGAAACAAGACACCCATACAACTATATTATTTAGTAAGTCAGAGAAAGTAAAAAATCAAAAATACTGGGCTGTCTTTTTACATCTGGTTGGTTTTTAAATTATGGAGGCCAGCCCATTCTGAGCCACATTGCTCTGTGCAGTCACGTACGTTACAGTGTCTCACATAAGTAAAAACAAGGTAGAGTTGCCACGACGGACAAACACATAACAGCTCACTATGCACTATAGACTCTGACAGTGAAAGTTTAAGGTGGAAGTAGTATGATGTATACTGCATGAAACAGTATGTACTTTGTAAGGGCAGCTGTAGTACATACTTAAAGTAGAAACACAGTAGTAGAAACAAAGTAGAAACAAATCTGTGGATCTAGACTTTAAGCAACATCACTGCCGAAATCTAATCACTTGGTCCTTGTGACCTCTGAAAATTTCATCTAAATCTGTTAGTCTGTTTTTGAGTAATGCTGCTAACAGACAGACAAACAAACAAACTTAAAAACGTACGCCGATCATCAAATAACTCCGCCACATTCCCTGGCGGAGTAATAAAACACATCTAATGTGAAGAAGTCAGGATCCAATAGGAAGAAGATACTACATGTGGAAGTAGGGACTGCTTTGGGCACAAACTACACAGCAGAAAGTAAATCTTAGATGATGGAAAAAGACTGGATGATTTGGTCAAATGCAACTTAAACATTTCACAAACAAACCGTACCACCAGTGACAGCTTATTAATGTCTCCTCGGGGACAAGGAAGAGAAGTCAGGCCAGAGCGGACCTGGTAGTCACGGTAACCACCTCCAACTGATAAAACAGTGACATTCCTGAGCTTGTTCGCCTGGTTCACCCACTTCTGTCTAACAGCAGAGTAGAAATCTACGTACAGCAGGAACAAAGAGGAGAAAGAAACAATGTAGTCGCTGTAAACAGCTCTGTCTATATTTCCATATATAAATGAGTCACCTTTCAAGGCTGGCAGTGTAACAGTTTTTCCTTACCCAGCAGGTATGGGTCGAGGGCCAGCACTGGAGCCTGGTGAGGGGAGGCCTGGGTGATGATGAGGCTGACCAGATGAGTGTTGAACCGAGGCAAAGTGAACAGTGCTCGGGCCACCACTCCTCCCATGGAGTGACCAACTAGCACTACGCTCTGAGGAGGGCTCTTCAGGTGCTGGAAGGCAAAAAATTTGTTACATATTTGAGTGCTGTTTAGAACTTTACCCTTTGTTTCTCTTTGTTTTGTGTGTATCATTTGAGGCTGTGATTTTTGACGGTTGCTCCTGCATAAATAAATTGCCTTTGCAGTAAGTTTTCAAAATGCATCCACAGCTTGAGCAGAACTGATAGCCCTCATATCCAATCATGCTTTACAGACGGCTTTTTATCACCTGCAGACTCACACACACGTAATATATTGATAATGTGTATGTCTCCCGAAGGATAACGACATGTGAATGTGTAATGGACACTGGAATAGTTACTGTTTGAATTCTTTAAAGTTTATGATACGGCAGTTTGCTTTATTGTACTGTTGTTCCGTCAATTGTGAGATGTGCAAGCTAGCAGAATTAATTAAATGCTTATATGCAGATGTAGAAGGTGATGGGGTAGGATATGCACATGATCCACGTCCCCCTGAAATACTACTCCACCAGCAATATCCGTCATCTGGAGTAAGTAACCCCATCTGACAAGTAGATGATATTTGAGGCCTGACCTTGTAGAGCCTCAGGATGGCTTTAATGCTCTCGTGCAGGAAATGTGTCTGCCTGAGCAAACTGCCTCCGTACAGCGCCACCAGCTCCTCATTGAAGTCCACGGTGAACACGTTGAAGTGCAGACCTCCTTCCATGTTTTCAGCCTTCCTCAAGGCGACGGAGCCCAGGGAGCGAGCTTAATGAAGACAGAAGCCAGTTGATGGTGTCAAACAGAGTAATTACTGCACAGTAGTGAACTGGCGGAAATCAGAGAGCATAAGCTGCAAAGCGTTGAGTGAAATCATGCACATGTGGGGTCAGTACTAGTCTTTTATTAATTAGTGCCATATGCTCAGCTATGCTGCTCTGCCAAATGACATGCTGCAATGATTATTTATGCACAGCTCTTATGTGCAAATCTCTTTTTTTAATATTTTAAATTATTGATTAAAGACATCGTGTCTCAAGCTTTCTCAGATCCTCAGGGCCACTAGTCCTGACCTAAAAAGAAAACTTAAGTTTTACTATCATTAAATTCATGTAGATTTGATCAGTTTTCTATAAGGAAAATCACTCAACACCAACAACACTCAGGTCTGACCCGACACATGATTTTAAAAACAGCTTTTCTTAAAAAAACACATCAGTTTAAAGAACGGGAATGCAGGAGAAGGAATGCTGAGGAGCAGAGTGCATGAAGCAGCATCTCACACACAACACAGCGCAACAGCAAAATGTGTTTGTCTTCACATGAATGTAAGCCTGGGCCTTCTGCTCCTACACACAACTGATAGCAAGAACTGTGGACCAGCATCCTCTCTGGTGTCATTAGTTAGAAATATCAATATCACAAAAAGGTTAACTGACAAAACAGTCTGATTGTACTTACATTAACAATTGCTCATACAGAGGCCACCCTTTCTAAAACACACATAGCTCATACAAATGTAAAAATAGATGTAATTCTTAAAAATACTGATGCCATTCTCTGAAATAGCTGGGCACTGCAGTTTTAGCACCTTACTTAACAGGAGCAAATCGTGCATGTGTTAGGGACTATTTTCAGCCACGGATTAATACTTTATTTGGCGCTCTGGTGAGTATTTCTGGCAGTAGGGCAGTGTATGTAGGACTGAATTAAAATAAACCACAGTGTGTGTTCATGGAAATGGTGGAACATTCCCCCAGTGCAACGCTGTGGCTCACTAACGCATTTCTTAGAGTTTTTGGACGACAATGGAATGAAGGAATACGATCTGAATACACACAAACGAAAAATAAATGGGTCTGTTGATTGGACAATCAATAGTAAGAAAAATATAGCATACCACACAAGCTCTACCCTTTAGTATCTACAATTGTAAAATGGTTGTTAAAGCAATGGCTATGAATATCCTTAAAAATGATACTAGAGATGTGAAAAATACTACATCAAACACATGGCTGGAAAATGGGTGCCTTAAAAGACCGTGAAAGACTGTTCAGTTTGTTTGTGAGTCAGGCAGAAAGCAATCAGCATGAAGTTCTCCTTAAAAAAAATTCACACAGATTCAATAATTTACAAAAAACAGAAAGCCACCTGCTCCTCTGCTGCCCAAAGTTGTAGTGCATGACTTTGACTCTCCTGCTTGATGGTTGCTAATCCAAATGCTAACACTGCAATCTATCTAAGAGCAGCCTCATTAACCTAGAAATTCACATTATGTACTCACCTTGTTTATAACTTCCGGCATTTCCAGGCAGGAAAAGCACAGGGGCACCGGTGAGTTTAAGAGCCCGGGTCTCCTGCGCGTACAGACCCTCTCCGTACAGGTAGAGTCCGTATGCTGGGTACAGTCTGGCCACACGACGAGGCAGAGCAATGCGCTGTGAACACATACGTACCCACACAGACATGGATTAGAAGGCGAAGTTCCACATACTCACATTCGGTCTCACACAGTTCATTAACCTGTTGTAGCCAAACATAACAGTCTCACTATAAAGCCCTCTGCAAAGCAACTACAGATGTGTGCACATCTACTCTACATCTGGCTGACACCTCCTTGCCCTGCCATCCACCTGTACTGCATTATTTTAAAGACTTACAACTATTTTTGGCTTTATTTGAGAAGTAGAGATGCCAAATTGGTTTTGCCTGATCCTTAAAAGTAGCATCTAGACCTTTGTTACAGGCAGTGGCATGTACACAGTAATAAAGTTGGGATAATCTTAAGACAAAAAGGGAAAATTCTCTGATTCCAGTGTCTCACAGGGGATATTTTCTCTTTTTTTTTTTTTTTTTTTTTAAATCCTCTGTGACAGTACACTGACTATCACTAGGTTGCAGACATCAGCTTGGGCTTTGGGAAAGATTGCTCAACCTTTTTTTTGCACTTTCTGGCATTTTACAGACTGAAAACTAATTGATTAATCAAGAAAATGACTGAAAGCCTAATCAACCATAAAAATCAATCATTAGCTGCAGGGATACTTCTGAGCCATGAATGACCGATCTGTTACAGTGTCAGATTATTCACAAAAAGGTCTCATATTTTCTTATTGGAATTTTTTTTTGTTTATAATGCAATTACTTTATCTATTTACTATAACACAATGGCAGCTTTTTTTCTCCTATGCCATTCAAAAAAATATAAACACACGTTTGAAGCAATTCACACCTTGAAGGTGCCATCCTTGCATTAGAATATAGATATAACAGCCGGTATTTTAATGGTGTCTCTTGTGGTATAGATCTATCATGTTTTAAATATATTACTCAATTATTATCGTAATATCCATCCATTATCTATACACAATTAATCCTGATTCTTCTAGCTGCTAAGCAACATTGCTAACCACCAATAGTCTTTAGAAATTTGCAAGTCGGTATATTTTTCAGCCTTAGTTCTCATTTCTGACCTCCTTGCTGTGCACTAAATATCTGTATATATTCAATGACTAATCATTTACTTTTGTGTCTGCTCTGTATTTGTCACCAGCACTTAGCCAGTCTTAATTCAAGAAATCATGTCCATTAGCAATTTTTTTTTTTGTAAATAGAAGCCTTTACTCCTCATCTCATACATAATAAAAAAGGACACCCTCCTGGATTGGCTGGAATGAGGCTGAAGCTCACACAGAGCACTGCCTCCAGATGTGCTCCTTTTCTGGACAGATAAACACATTAGGAAGCACAGTGACCACTACTAACGTCCTCACAGCAAACCAGCCATGTTCACCTGCCTTGCAGCACAGCATGTGTATTTATCATACGGTGTCTGGTTAGGCTGATCTGCTGCTGACCTCCTGGGAGGGTTCAAGGATCAGCTGTTGCTTTATGGTTCCATAATCGGGCTAATTTTGGATTATCTGATCAGATTCGAATAACACGCATCTCCAGCTACACAGGTGTGCTGTGTGAAACCTCTGAAGGAACACGTGGGCCCGGTTCTGAGGCTGCACAGCGACACACCTGACAGTGCTTTCTGTCAGGTAACGTTAGCGGGTTCAGGAAATAGCACGAAGACACCTGAATTAATGTTATCCATCCTCATTACGATACACATTTGTTCAAGGTGTTGAAATGAACGAACCATTAGGTGAGATATATGTAGCCGCCGTCAGAAAACACTAGCCATTAGCTTTGCACGTGCATTAATAGTGCTTTAAGTGTAATAATTAGCCTGCTACTCACCCGATACTCCGGGTATTCAAACATATAGGTCATACTGCATCTGTTCTCCTCGAAGCCAGTTAGCAACTCTCGCAGGCCGACCGCCAGCAGCCCCAGAGCGACACCGTAAAAGGCCACAGTGGCGAGTTTCATGGTTCGAAGCTGAGAGTGGCTTTTAAATTTTACAGGTGCTGAAGCTCCATTTTTCAATTTTCATCCTGTTTGCTCCCTGCCAGTCGAGACGCCACACGGGCTGTGAGACACGCCGGCTGAAGCTCACAACAGGAAGCACCACGCACCAGGAGAGACTGGCAGGCTGCTCCACCAATCAAAGGACAGCATCAAACACAGTGGACCAATGGAAAACCTGACAGCAAATTACGTAATCTGTACCCGAAATTGTTGCATTTAGCAGTTTCGCCGAGTTTGATTTCATTGTATAGTCTTTTCAATTTGTATATTTTTGCATTGTTTCAATCTTTCAAAAGTACTCTGAAATGTTTGTCTTTCAGACGTAATTTATCTGCAATAAGTTGCAAGTCATAACAAATGTTAAGGGTATAAAATAATCTATGGAACTTGTGGCACACATTTAATTTGTCAAATTTTTAATAAGACAGTCAAAAGTCTGCTGCAGTTTCACAATCACATGTACACACAAGCATGTACAGTAGCCCAAATTCACGTGACTGCAACAGGAGAAATACTTTAGTGTGGGGATGAAAATATGAAAGCTCCATTTATTGTGTGTAGAAAAAAAAGCTGGTACACTAAAATGCAAGATCTGTATAGCACACAGTTCCACAAAGTGAAGACACAATTTCCCTCGATGCAAATACAGATTCAGACAAAACAGTCTTCTTTGAAACACAGAAGTTGTGAGTTTCTATGTAAAGTGCCAAACAAATCTTTTTTTTTTCCTCAGGGAATGATTTCGCACTTTAACCTGTTTTTAACTTACAACACATTCTTCATAAGATCTAAAAGTGACTGAAAAATAAACTCATAGTAGACTTTAACCATTTGAGTCAGATCATTAGACTTGGGTCTGATATTGTCAGCAAATAATCTGGGAGAAATGTATCGCATCAGGACGATCAGAAAGTGTTTTTCTGGTCAGTCAATCTCAGTATTTGCTATTATAATGATAAACCCTACCCACCTGGTACCACAGAACAGCAGAAATAAGCAAGTTGGTTCGCTGAAAATAATGTTCTGTTCCCCTGGCCCCATTCCTGAAAGTACCACACCTTCCAGATAAAGAGTTCACAGATCTAGTCAAGTTCTAATCAGCAGCGTCTACGATATAAGAGGGAGTAAAGAAAAGAATCAGCAACACTGTTACAGTGGATAGCATCGCTGAACCGTTGTGTTTGGCTCATGTGTCTGTGGTGAATGGTGGATAAATCCAGCTTTGTCCTGCTGCCTTCCACTGACCTCTCAGTGAGAAGCTGTGTCTGGATTCCCCTCTGTGGATAAAGCTGAGCCGCTTTGCCTCAATTTATTAAATGCAAAATACTGAGGAGAATTTCAGGTCTGTGACTAGTCTTCCACTGGCACGTGTGCCTTAAATCAAAACCACCTTAATCCAAAAGCTTAGAGTGCTCTATCCTCGTAATGGTCCAGTCTGGAGGCACTCCTTTAGTAAACTCCCTTTGGAATCTGTCAAAGATAAAAAAGAAACATAAGGACTACAAGTCGCACAAAGGTTGTCAATATTTCATACACACGAGTGACTCTACTGCTAAAAAGAAAACACTCACTCATAAATTGCAGTAAGCAGTCTCTTTGTTTCTGGTTCCTCCTCGCCATCTCCAATGTCCACCTTAAAGATACGAGTTCCCTCCATAGACTCATCAGGAAGCTGTGCACTTGTCAAGTACCAGAAACGCATCAGAATGCTGACAAACTTTCTCCCTGGAAAGAATAATACTGACACTGATGAAATGGTAAATGGTCTGCACTTATATAGCGTCTTCCTACTTTAATGGTACTCAAAGCGCTTCACAATGTGTTTCTCATTCATATATTCACACACCAGTGGCGACAGAGCAACTCTACTAGATAAATGCAGAAAGAAAATTTGAATAGGAGCTCGGAAGCTTCAGCAAATGATTCAATCTTTTCTCTTGAAGAACATAATTTCCTTGTTTATGACAACTGCATAGGGGGTGAAGTTTTAGAGAACTCACCCATTTAAACTGTACCACAGCTGACAATTAAGCGTAATTAAAGGCATCGCCACAATGCGTGATTTTTTTTTTTTTTTTTTGGGGGGGGGGGCATCACAGGACAGACTATAAACCAGAGATGTTTGCATGGATGCCTCAGCTCCACTCACATGCTTTGCTCAGTTTTTAGTTATTCTACAGTGCCCAGAGCTACCAATGATGCCATTCACTTCACCTTGTTTTGCAAGTTTAAAAACAGATTTCCCCAAACAGCTGATCATTGTACTTAAAAAAAAAAACCTAACACGGGAGTAAAACAGGGTTTGTTGGGGACTATTTTCAGCTGCATATTAACCCACATTCTGTGATTCAGTAACTGCAGTAGGAGAGTGTATGTGTGTGATAAAGGAACATGTCACCCAGTGTAAGTGTGGCACATTGATGTGGTTGCAATGAAGCTCTACGGCATAAACAAACAAGACCTGCCCAGCTACAGACAGACAATATGAGAGTAAATCAATTGGTGTTTTTTTTTTTAGACTTTTCATGGGATTTGTTGACAATAAAAAGCCACAATAGCATCAGCCTAATCCTAAAACACTTCATTCTTACCGTTATCATCATAGAAGATCCCCACATCTCCAGGGGTTGTGTACATGATCTCATCAGGATCAGCAGAGAGGGCTTTCTTGTAGTCTGATGGCAGAGAGCTGCACTTCTCCTCCAGCTTTCCAATTAGCTGCAAACACCAGAAAATTAGGAAAAGAAGTACACCAGACATGCTATAAGACTAGATATCTTGACTGTGCTATGTTACTATGTATGTCCATGTATACACAACAACAACAGTGAGTTTACCCCTATGCAATATCACTTCACTGTGAAATGATTCAAATTAGATCACCTCTCATTTATTTGGAATTTGAATACTGCATTGCTGACAATACAGGCCCAAAAGTAGAAACGCAACACTACAAAAAATATAAACATCTGTGATCACTGACAAGCAAATCAGAAAACATGAATGTCTTTATAAAATGAGCTTTGGACACTAGAACTTTCTCAGCTTTAAACCTACGGGCTGTATCTATCTGCATGTCTACATCCTGGAGCCACATAGAAAAGAATTAGCAGACGAACTGATAAATGTGATGGAGAAGGTTACAGGAAGACCAGCGAATAACAACAACAACAAAAAAAAATCAGAAATCAAAAAGGTTGCAGGTGTTGAACTCTTGAAATGCTGCAATAAGTAGTGCACCATTTTCACCTCTGTATTTCTATTGTTGATGAACAGACAGTGAGTGTTTCACTAGGCACAGTTATTATCAGTGGGAAAAGAATGCATCATGTTATTTTGTTTAAAAATTTGAAACAAGACTGAAGAATTTGGGGAGCATATTTTTTGTTTAAATGAGACCAAGATAAATTTGTTTAGCTCAAATGGGGTCCAGAATTTTTGGTGTGAATCGAGCCAGGGCAACCACAGTAAATGCATAGTCCTGACAGTGAAACAAATAAGGCGGAGTATGATGGATGTGAGCCTGCATGAGTGCAAAAGCTGTTGGCAAATAATTATAGATGGAACCATGAACCTCTATACATATGGCAAAATCCAGGCTGACAACATCACAGTCTGCAGGAACTTGAAAGAAAAGGAATATTCAAGCATGATCACGACACACAGCATGCTGCCAAAAATCACACGAGAGTTTCTCAAGAAATTGAAAGTGAAAACTATGACTTTGTGTAGCATGCTGTCTGAGTTGAATCCAATAGAACATCTCAGGGTTATTTTAAAGAGAAAAGTAAAGCTACACAACACCTCCAGCAAAGAGCAGCTGAAAAAACAGAACAGATGGGCATCACTGGTCTCCTCCATCAAAAATAAAGGAGGACATATAAAGTACTATGAAGAAATTAAAGGTGTACTGACTTTTGTTTCACAGATTTACCATGGGGCCTCTATTTTGAACATGGTAAATCTAAACTATAACTTTTTAATTCTACATAGGAGTATAAACCCTACCTTCAACTTAGAAGTATTGGAATTACAACGAAGTGATGCAGTTTTTAATTTGACAATGAAGTAGTATTGCACAGTGTACTTTCCTCCTGTTGCATTGTGTACATATTTTATACATCCAGTATGTGTTGTTGCACTGGGATCAGCTTGAGACTTGCGGCTACATTGTGAATAATACAGGTTTTTATACTCACGTCTTTAGCTACGAGCCCCTCCAGAGCCTCAAACTGACACCGAGACAGCAGTGTGGACACATGTGAGAAGGCCTGCAGGAGTCAACACAACGTCCTCATCATTAACTCTACACCAACAACACGCTATGAGTTGCTGCTGTAGCTACAGCTAGTTAACAACAGCATCACCTCCCGTCCTCGGGCTTTAACACACCTGCTTCGCTCCCTCCGCGAATTCTTCAATGTTGAACTCTTTGTCAAAGTAGGTTCTGATCAGAAAGTAGTAGATCCTGGTGCGGAACCAGATGAAGGGATTCGGGATGCCGACCACCACCACCTTCTGTTTGTGCTCGCCCTGCTCTGAGCTGTACGGTCGGACCGATACCGTCACGGCGGAAGCAGAGCACGGAGATAACCGTCTCCTACCGGACCGGTTCAGGACGGGACTTTCGTTTAAGAACAAGCGAGTGAAGCTCAGTGTTGACGGCAGTCTGCAACAACCTCTTAACATGGGCAGCGCCATCTTTTTTGTCGGCTGAAGACTTATTGTCCGTGTTCTTTTATGCTCCGGTTGGGAACAAGTACTTCGTTACAAACATACGCACAGGTACGCAAAAAAATAAAAAATAAAAAAAACACAGACACGATGATGCAGTTTTTAACATGTTTAAAACCAAACACAGAAATTTAGAATTAACTGTGAAGCTACCCTGTTTATCAGTTGACTTGTACGGTTAGTTTTCGTTTCCACGGGGAGCACTGATAATGTAACACCCGTCAAAGTAACACCGAGCTGATGGCTGCTTAGTGGGTTTCTGTAGCAGATCACGTTAAATGGAGCTCCAGGAAAAATTATATGTGCCGGTATTTACAGGTGTGGACAGAGACGTATTTCTGCGTGACATTTCTCCACAGGTGAGACACGGTGCTGACTACAGAGGCTACTAGTGTAGCAGGAAAATGTGGCTCCAGTATTTCCTCAGACACCACACTGCTTAGTCCTCTACTACTTTTTTGTGGCAGCTTGAGTTCACAATGTTCCACGAAAAGGCTGCTTTAAAATGTCCAGCAGTTTAGCTTGTAGGACTTTATGTTTTTAATCCACTATACAGTCGTGGCTAAAAGTTTTGAGAATCACACAAGTACTATATTGGTTGTCACAAAGTGAGTCTTCCCGTGTACAACATCACTTAAATGTCAATGTTGTCTTATTTTGATGTCTGTGTTGTGTTTTGTCATGAAGCTGTCTGTCTGTAACTCAGTCTTACATTATATTGTCTAGTACAGGTCTCTCAGTGTTGTTTATCAGTGACTCGATGTTATTTTGTTATGTTATTTGAATGAGATTACCTGTATACATAAAGGTTTAATTAAAAAAAATATATAAATATTTTTCTGTGACAACCAAAGATAACTATTCAAGCGTAAATTCAGTCCCCTGAGAGACTGTGATATGGATTTTATGCATGTTTGTCTGCCATCAGACCGGTCATGCAGGTTGGGAGTGAAGTCTAAACATCCACATCTTAACAGAGTGTTACTTTGCAGCGTAGACCGGCCGTGCTTAGAGGTGTGTGTCTGGGCTCCTGCCAAGACAAATGGACGGTTGAATACCTTGGCCAAAAAGGAGGAGACAAGGAGGTGAAGATTCATGTATCCACAGTGCCACAGATGGATTTTCTTCACAAAAACTTTGCCTACAAGTGAGCTCACACACATAAGTTTGTGCTTTGTGAGGATATCATGCATCCCTTTGCACCATAATAACTGCTCTTTCGCACATACAGCCAAACTCTTACCCAACTATTTTACGCAGACATTTTGACTTGTCACAGTAATAACAGCGCAGGTTGGACAAATAACATTAACTGGCCATTTTTCCAGTACCTAAATGTAACACAGCCTTATTAATGGTATTATGCATGTGTTTGATAAGTCCAAATGTTTGTAAAAAGTCTATAATTGAACTTTAAACTGGCTGCTTGTATTCATGATCATTGTATTGCCCAAAGTTATTTGATTAGTGCGTCTTTTTTCTGTTTAAGGTTGAATTTTAAAATATCTGGTTCATCCATTGTTGATAATATTGTTAGGGACCGGTTTGGCGAACCCGAGCAGAGAACACACAGCTGAAGCAGGTTTATTGGAGGAAGAGGGGGATCGGAGGGGAGTGCGGCAGGATGATGGGATGGTGAGGAGAACCAGGAAGGGATGGTGCAGAGCGGGCTGGGGACGGAGCAGCGGAGCCAGGGATCGGCGGCCAGCGGGCGCCCCGGGAGGGCAGGAGTGCGGCGGCAGGGAGCAGGTGGACGCCCGACGGTGGCGGGCAGACGGCAGGCTTAGGTTCCAGAAGGGAGGAGACAAGGCACAGGGGATTCCGGAATGTCAGGGCGGCTTGGCGGACTGATCGTTTGGGTGTGGGGCCGAGGAGGGGATCTGAAGCCGGCACGAGGAATCAGGCGGAGCGGGAGAGAGTCCGGGCAGCTGGGTCGACTGAAACAGGAGAAGACAAGCAGGGTTAGAACGGCGAGGTATACTGAGGGAATTTTACTGAGGCGAGATGGTGAACTGACTGCAGGTGCAGAGTTTACAATCTGGCAGGGGATGGATGGAGAGAGCGGTCTTTTATGGCAGAGGATGTAATCACGGGGATGACACGCAGCTGCCCGGATCCTGCGGAGAAGCTGATTGCTGAGTAGAGACAGCCGTGAGGCTGCACTCCACTCAGCACAGTGGAGGGAGAGGGAGAGGGAGAGAGAGCAGGAGCAGGAGCAGAAGCAGGAGGTGGGGGCAGAGGAGGAGGGGACCCTGACAAATATACAGACACTTGTATTTTTCATCTCAATGATGCTGTTTTTTTTGTTTAGTTTTTTTGGTGTGCAAGACCTTTAATCTTCGGAAAATGTTCTGATTTATTTATTTCGGCATGCTTCCTCTCTGTGTAGTATGACAGTTTTCCAGCACAATTCACAGTAACATTCACCCTCAACTCTTGGGCTGCTTTCTGTGTTTGCCTGTTTTACATGCCTTTGGAAGGTAATTGATGTAAGCTGTGTTTTTAAAATAGCACATCATATTACAGTTTTGTATTATGTACTGTATGTCCACCAGCAATGTTTGACTTCATTTTTTGAGGATCTTCAAAACCAAGTGTGAACCACCAAACAGCCTTCTGAGGACTTGTCATAAAGTGTGCACTAGCATAACGTCAAACCAGTACACACATTTTGACTGTGTCTCTCATATTTACAGGACGCTGCCCTTTAATGAATTTGTGAAAAGAGCATCTGAGACAAAACACTCAGACTTCTTTCTGTGTGAGGTCAGTATTCTAAAGTACAGACATGCTGTGAGCATCTATTTTTGCAATATGTTGTATTCTTGTAACAACACAACCTCCTTGGTGTGATTTTAGGATGAGAGCTACTATCTCCGATCACTGGGAGAGGACGTCCGAAAGGTATCAAGAAGGCTACACACGTGGACAAAATTGTTGGTACCCCTCAGTTAAAGAAGGAAAAACCCACAATTCTCACTGAAATCACTTGAAACTCACAAAAGTAACAATAAATAAAAATTTATTGAAAATTAAATAATCAAAATCAGCCATCACTTTTGAATTGTTGATTAACATAATTATTTTAAAAAACAAACTAATGAAACAGGGCTGGACAAAAATGATGGTACCCATAACTCAATATTTTGTTGCACAACCTTTTGAGGCAATCACTGCAATTAAACGATTTCTGTATTTGTCAATGAGCGTTCTGCAGCTGTCAACAGGTATTTTGGCCCACTCCTCATGAGCAAACAGCTCCAGTTGTCTCAGGTTTGATGGGTGTCTTCTCCCAATGGCATGTTTCAGCTCCTTCCACATATGTTCAATGGGATTCAGATCTGGGCTCATAGAAGGCCACTTTAGAATAGTCCAACGCTTTTCTCTCAGCCATTCTTGGGTGTTTTTGGCTGTGTGTTTTGGATCGTTGTCCTGTTGGAAGACCCATGACCTGCGACTGAGACCAAGCTTTCTGACACTAGGCAGCACATTTCTCTCCAGAATGCCTTGATAGTCTTCAGATTTCATCGTACCTTGCACACTTTCAAGACACCCTGTGCCAGATGCAGCAAAGCAGCCCCAAAACATTACTGAGCCTCCTCCATGTTTCACCGTAGGGACAGTGTTCTTTTCTTCGTATGCTTGGTTTTTGAGTCTATGAACATAGAGCTGATGTGCCTTACCAAAAAGCTCCAGTTTGGTCTCATTTGTCCAAAGGACATTCTCCCAGAAGCTTTGTGGCTTGTCAACATGCATTTTTGCAAATTCCAGTCTGGCTTTTTTATGAGTTTTTTTCAGCAGTGGTGTCCTCCTTGGTCGTCTCCCATGAAGTCCACTTTGGCTCAAACAACGACGAATGGTGCGATCTGACACTGATGTACCTTGGCCTTGGAGTTCACCTTTAATTTCTTTGAAGGTTGCTCTGGGCTCTTTGGATACAATTCCAACGATCCGTCTCTTCAATTTGTCATCAATTTTCCTCTTGCGGCCACGTCCAGGGAGGTTGGCTACTGTCCCGTGGGTCTTGAACTTCTGAATAATATGAGCCACTGTTGTCACAGGAACTTCAAGCTGTTTAGAGATGGTCTTATAGCCTTTACCTTTAAGATGTTTGTCTATCATTTTTTTTCGGATGTCCTGGGACAATTCTCTCCTTCGCTTTCTGTTGTCCATGTTCAGTGTGGTACACACCTTTTCACCAAACAGCAGGGTGACTACTTCTCCCTTTAAATAGGCAGACTGACTGATTATGAGTTTGGAAACACCTGTGATGTCAATTAAATGACACACCTGAGTTAATCATGTCACTCTGGTCAAATAGTTTTCAATCTTTTATAGAGGTACCATCATTTTTGTCCAGGCCTGTTTCATTAGTTTGTTTTTTTAAATAATTATGTTAATCAACAATTCAAAAGTAATGGCTGTTTTTGATTATTTAATTTTCAATAAATTTTTATTTATTGTTACTTTTGTGAGTTTCAAGTGATTTCAGTGAGAATTGTGGGTTTTTCCTTCTTTAACTGAGGGGTACCAACAATTTTGTCCACGTGTGTATATGATTTTGGAGCTGGATGAGATTTGTTGTAGATTTTTGCATTTACATGGCAGAAATGATCATTTAAAGAAGCAGGTCCTTCCTCTCCTGTAGGAACCTGCTGATCTGAGCAAACAGTTCCCAGACTTGGCGGAGGATTTTCAAGTCCCGGATTTCTTTAACCCTGATCAGTTCTTCTCCAGTGTCTTCCGCATCAGCTCCTGTGGGCTGCAGCTGTGGACACACTATGATGTAAGTGCTGGAATGAATGTGTCAGATTAGGAGCTACAAGGATGGGAAAAATAAGAAAGATATTAGAAAAAAGCAGAAAATCATTGAGGATTTACATACACAGTCCTCCAGCTGTAATTGGTCAAACCTTGTTGCAACCAGTAAAATAATAATGTAATAAATTTAGCCACTTTAAATGTCATAAAGCTAATACCATAATGACTTGCCAATAACATAACTTCCCAATAATGTCACAAGTTATTACATTATTGGTTGGTTATTATGTTCATGGCCTAGCATCAAAAAAATCCTTTGAAAATGTAATAACTGCAGCAGATAATGTAATAATACATAAATAGGACTGAATTTCCTGGAAGTAACAGATTTTCTTTGCAGTTTTTATGTAGATTGCTCATTAAAAATAGGCATTTTCATTTTTTTGTCTTTGGTAAATGAGTATTAGATTTTCTTTTATTTATTTATTTTTTTGTTATAAGAACAATCATGCAGCTTATTTCTGGGTTTTGGGGTTCATTCTTTCAGGTGATGGACAACCTGCTGGCTCAGGTGACTGGGATGAAGAGAGTGGTTCTCTACAGTCCCCAGGATGCATTGCACCTCTACTTATCAGGTGAAACATGGCAGTCTCTTAGTCTGAATGCTGGAAATGTCTACACTATAAGCATTTCTCTCTTATATTAAGCATTTACAGTGATGCCACTTGGTTGGATGATCATCAGTTTGGTGTAATTGTTGATGTGCCCTTCCCTTTAGGTGATAAGTCTGAGGTTCTGGACATTGATGGTCCAGATCTGAAACGGTTTCCCGACTTTGTGAAGGCAAAGAGATACGAGTGTGTGCTGGAGCCTGGAGATCTGCTTTTTATCCCTGGTGAGGAGACATTCCCACAGCTCTTTCACCAGATCCTAACCACAGAAATGTGCTGTCACGAGACTCCAGCAGTCCCTATAAACAGTAGTGCATTTTTGGAAAGCACCTTGTAAATTACTTTTTAAAGATGATCAAAATAGAATCAAGGAATTTCAATGAAGTTGTTTCTATTATCTAAATACTTGGGCATAATCCATTTCCCCCATTTCCTGCAGCTCTGTGGTTCCATAACACCCTTGCTCTGCAGTTTGGAGTGGGTGTTAATGTGTTCTGGCGACACTTGCCCACAGACAGCTATGACAAAAAGGACCCGTACGGTAACAAAGACCCGGTGGCTGCAACTCGAGCTCTTCAGGCTCTGGAGAGGGCACTGCACACTCTGGATGAACTTCCAGCAGATTACCGGGACTTCTACGGCCGCCGTATGATTCAGCGCATCCAAAAGAGGACGTACTGTGATGGGCTGTCGAGAACACATGCGCAGAAGGATTCTGACACTACATTACCCAGCAGTCCCTCCACTAAACCTGGATGAGTCTGCAGACAAAAGTGAAGTAAACAGAACTTGTATTTTGCCACACGTTGTTCAGCCTGGACACTAGATCTGAGAAATAAAGTACTATTTTGGCCTATAGGTTGCATCAAGATTAAAATCACACAGAATGTTTTTCTGTGGAAAAATCGTAAACACCAGCATGTTTCAATACAGGTCACAGTCCTCTCCAGTACAATATAATTCATCCTCCAAAAGGGATTTTGGTCTGAGAGACTCACAAAACAATCACAATTTATGCTGCAGTTGGTATTCAATTCAACTGCGATATTCTACATTTAAAAAAAAAGAATAAGATCATAAAACCATCAGTACTAGTGTTCTACATTACTTCGCTCAAATCAATGTGATTCATTTAAACATTGGAATGGATTAGCAGTTTTAGGCAGTATTTTTTACTGCACAATAAATTCTGTACTCTTCAAGCTGAACTGCTGCACAGGTTAGACTACTTTATATACAGAAACAGCAGATACATCTGAAGGCTCCAGCATGATTTTAGACCTTTTTTCTAATCTTTATTTCAAGATACTTTTGAAGGTAGTCACCTTTAACAACTAACATTTCAAAAAGAACAAAACATACATAATACTACCATTGGAATGACTACTAATACTTGTATCCCAATTTAAAGTACTGAAAAGCAAAAAACGATTTTGACATTACCCATGCCATTTTGAGTAAGAATATCTCAGTAACTAAAAATATAACCCTGCTGCTTTTTTGTACAGTGATAGAAGACAGATGGAACTGTCTTGTAGAAAAATTTGGGGTCTCTGGTACCTGTCCCACACTGAGATTTTTGCCACCAAAAATAGCCAATTAAAAATCTCGTCCAACTTTGGGAGCTCATATTTTCCAAACTGAGGTACCTAGAAAGCCCCAGTTTGCTAAGTTATCACACAAGTTTGTGTAGAATGGAACCCAGGGGTGTTAGAACACTTCTGTGCAGTATTTCTACTTTTAAGGTCCCAAACTCCACTCATGAGTAGGTGTCTCTTAATTTTTCGCATTTTTAGCAAGCCCCTATGGCCTGCAGAGTGTAGGGAAACACCTGGGGATGTTTGTGGGGCACTAGCTACATGCAGAGGCCTTGTATACCAACTCACAGCTCTCTGGTATGTCGGTCAAACGACCGAATGAAATAACGTTCAATCCGCCCCTGCTGATATATGAACATAGTTCTGCAAATACAGTCGTCGGCCGAATGACGCACTATAGGAACATCTACAACAATGAGGGTTTATGATTATCAGGCTCTACAAGTCTAATATGTGATAACAATAAAGGTTTGAGATCAATCTGGTTTCAATTCGCCACTTCACCCTCCGGCACTGCCGTTCCCTCTGTCTCCAAAATGTGCTTAAGCAAGCATCAAAGTTGGCGCACCGGTGCGCACATTCTCACGCCAAGTTTTTTTTAGAAATCACAACGAACACAGCGTACGCCACTTTCTACACAAAGTTTGTGATTTACGCCCTGTTTTGTGCGTAAAGAAGCATCAAGAATCAAGGTTGGTGCGCCGGTGCGCACATTCTCACGCCAAGTTTGTTTTTATAAATCACAACCTTTGCGCCACTTTCTAGCCCTGTTTTGTGCGTACGCAAGCTTTATAAATGAGGCCCCAGGTCTTTAACCAGCATCCCTAAAATCCATGGAGTCGGCTCCAGAGAAATGAAGGGAGGTCAACTTTTATCAGCCTCCATCCAGATGTTCAACTTGATATCTTTACTTTGAGATTTTTCGCACCACAAACCTTTAGTATCACACTTTATTATCATTTATTACGACTTTAATGGAATCCACCAGCAGATTTAGTTTTTGTTGAGAAACTTTATTCTTGTCATCATGGGACTGCAGGATTTAAAACTGTTCCTTCTATTTGACCTCATGTTTGTTAGTTTTAGTGGAGAAAGTTATTTTAATTGTTGATTAGTCTCTTAAAAACCAAATAATAAATTGGATTAGTCAAGAGGTTTAAATTTCTTACTTTGTCATATTTTAAATATTACAAAAAAATATAAAAATAAAGTGTCTTGCGACAATTTGACGTGTAATTGGCGTTATATAAATAAAATTGAATTTAAATTGTATGTATCTTGTAATGTTGGAGGAATTCAGCCATATATGTTGGAAAACACATTTCTTTGTCCATTAATCTGTTGATTGTTTTCTCCAGTAATTCATTTCTTATTTTGGTTTATAAAATGTTAAACCCAAATATATTCAGTTTACTGTCATAAAAAACAAAAAGATTTACATTCATGATGCAGGAATCAGGCAGTTTTTCACTTTTTTATCTTAGTTTAGTCAGAAAGATAGTTGATAATGTGTGAATTGTTGCAGCTTGTGAGCCGTAAAAGGTTTTAATCTTTGGGGCCAAGTGTCAAAAAAATTTAGAAACCAACATCAACAAAACACTCAAAGATTTGAACATCATTAAAGGGAAATCCAACTTTTGCATGACAATTTATAATTAAAGGACATTTATTTTCAACATAAATGTGTGATATTCAGCCTCTGTAACTTCTCTTCTCATCGTCTTCCACCTGGACTGGTTTGGTCGGGAGCATGTGCAACAAACATCTGAAAAACTGCACTTTAACATCAATGAATTACACTAAAGTTTAATCTCTACATAAATGAGACTGAGTCTGGATGTGCTGCTCTGTCATTAACTCCTAAGTTTAGGGAAAGTTCAAACAAAAGAGGACAGTTCAGATAAGACTTGAGAATGAGCTTATTTTGAACAAACATCTCAGACTTTCTGAGCTTCAGCACCTCGAGCAAGATATTTGAACAACAAGCAACTCAAGAGATCCAGAAGTTGGAGAGAGTTAACTTTAGCTGAGCCAAAGAACATGTGGGACGCTAACCTAGCAAACATTTCAGAATTTTCCCTGTGAATTCTGAGAAAAAATTTCCTATTTAATTACAGAGCTACACATGTGAACTCAGTCTCATTAAAACAGACTCTAATTCAGTGTCATCCATCCATATTAAAGTGCAGTTACCCAAAATGTTTGTTGCATGAGCTCCAACAAAACCTGTCCAGGTAGAAGGCCACTTTGACAAACAGGAAGTGGAAGATTCCAACCAGATTTATAGAAGGGGGAATCGGACTGTACTAAGTGTGGTCGAGTATAGAGGAGTGTTTTGTGGGTTTTTAAGGCTGAAAGTGATTATTAATGAGACATTTGGAGTAGACATTCATTTGCAGTAAATGAAAGTATTTAAAATCTTGGACTTAAACTTAGAACACAAACGAACAGAAAACTTTGTTGAAACATTTGTGTTTTGTTTACAGATGTTAAGTTAAAGGAGTTTTATTTGTGACGTATAACCAATCAAATCACTCCAGAAGACAGAGCGACCATAGCAAGATAAAGGATCCAAACAAAATGGATTTATTTAAAAAAAAAATAAAAGACCAATAATCAGTAAATCAGTCAGCCCACAAAAACTACAATTCTACAGAGTATGTCTTTTCTTTGACTTGTTTATACAATATATATATATATATATATATATATATATATATTATACTATACTACTATGTTTGTTTCCTCCTCTGTTGTTTTCTGGATTGTACTCAGCTGCATGCCTTCGTCCACCCGGCCTCTGTTGACTCGTCCCGCATGCCGTCTCTGGAGCTGAAGCTGGATTGGAACAGACCAAAGTACAGTCCAATCACGATGCCAGCTGCCTCTCAAAAGGCTCCTTCATCTGGCAGCACTTCTTTTGAGGGGAAGCTGAGCTTCAGCAGAACTTTGGAGACGTGTTCCAGTGATTGGTGAACGTGTGGGGAGATAGAGAGGGACCTTTGAATTGCTCAGAAAAGAAAACAGGGAACCCATTGGTAGTTATATATTTAGGGTGTGACTGCGGTGTGTTCTTGGGTTTTAAGATGTGAACAGGAAGATGTTTTTTTTTTTTTTCTATTGATGATCTTTTATTTTGTTCCTGGTTGGAATGCCCATCAATGTCAACGTGACGTTTACTTTTAGTTGTTTATTTATTTATATTTTACTAACACCCATTTGCTTTTGACCCCCTCACATGTTGTGTTGTTGTAAACTTACTCTTTCAAATAAATACTCGTCTAACTTGTGTTGCTCCTCACCTACTTCAGACAGCCGGGACATAACGTTTTGTTTACCAAAGGCTAAACTATGATGTTTTTAGAGCAACATGCTATACCATAGGCTTTTCTTAATTGACATATCCCTAGGACTTTTTTGTTTGTTTGTTTGTTTTAGCAACATATAAGAATTTGAACAGTTTTAAAAATTACTATACTTTTACTTGTCCAATGAATTATTCTTCTATGGCATGTTTTAGACCACATATTATACTCTGTTTTCTTGAATGACACACTATTTTGACAATATACTGCACTTTGACATTTTTTGAACCACATATACATTACAATTTTAGGTAACATCCTATCATTTTGCACTTTTTGAACCACAGAATAATCTGTTTTTTGTTTTGTTTTTTTGCTGGCATGCTATACTATGAACCCTTACCAACTCTTACTTGCACTGAATTGGAAAGATTTTAGAAAAACACACTGAATTACAAGACAAGGCTAGAATTACATGACTTTAATAGTAATAGGTTGTGATCTAAAGTGGGCCGGTTGTGAGGGATGAAAGTCCAGGGCTGAAAATGAGTCCCACTCCGGCCCTGCTGTGTACCAACCTGACCTCTGTACAACACAACTGATGGTGCAAACCCCATTAAGAAGACAAGAAATTCCACAATTTAACCAATGTAAATAGTCATGAAAATGAAGAAAAACTATTAAATGAGAAGGTGTGTCCAAACTTTTGACTGGTAGTGCAAGTATCAACATTAACGTTTTCATATTTTAACAAAAAACTGAGCAACTATTTTTTGTGAGAGTCGCAGTAATATTCAGCTGTACTTTACTGAGTGACTATATAAAGAAATGGAAAATAACCAGCATCTACCTACTTGTTTGTTCTTTAGCTTTCCAAAGTCCTGTTTCCAGGGTCAAGAATGAACTGCCAAGCACCGCCTCCACTAAGGTCCTGATGTGGAAAACAGCCAAACGCATTTGAAGAATAACGCGGAGTATCTGCTGAAACAACCTCACAGTATGCCTTGTGTCCAGGACTAAAATGCAAGGGTGAAGAAACGGTACAGTTTGAAATTTTATTGCACAAAGAATACAGTTCTTTATGTTTCCTTACAAACATTTTAAAGCTTTGTAAACAGTGAAGCAGCATCTCCCCAGTTTGTTCAGTGTCTCCTGCAAACACTGCTTTGAGTCCCTGTTGTCACATTTCTTCAGTAATTCTCAGCATTTATGGGGGAAAGAGCCAACCAGTGACGGACTATATAGAGCAGAGGAAGCTCTGAGAATCGACTGTGTCTTAGCAGAAGGTGATTACACACTGTGAATCAAGCCTGTCCAGCAATCAGTTAACTGTTGGCTACTTAAAGGAACTACAGCTGAGAGTTGGTCAGTTTTTGGCTATGATGAAAAGTTTGTGTTGGGTGCTCAGCAATGTATCTGAAAAAGGTATTGTTTTGTTGACAAACACCCAAATAGGAAATTTTAAAAATAGTTTGGCTTCTGAAGGTAACAGTCTTCACCACACTGACATCTGTCTTGAATTTCTCTGTCCTCCGTGTGAGCGTGGTGAGGAAGAATCTTGATGAGAGGCAGCAGAAAAACAAACAGTGCAACATTTTGTCTCTCACTATAGAAGAGCTTTGGTACTCTCCATGTGGCTTGTTCCTCTTCAGCAGAGCAGTGCTGACGTACAAACAAAGTCACGGTGGAGGCAAACGGCTGCTCCCTCCCTTCATGTACTCTCTGGGTGTGTGCACGTCGCTACGAAGATTTCTCATCAGACAGAAAACAAAGAAATGGCACGTTGCTTGTTGGTGTTCTCTATTCTGTGGATACGACAGCTAAGTTTGATTTTTTTGTTCTTTTTCTAAAGGTTGCTTTTAGGCAGATGGAAGAGAACCCCAGAAAGCAGGATGATTCTCTTCTCAGTGATCAGCCATCTGTGAATACAAAGCAGGTGGAGCGGGTGTGCGGCCTCGCTGCTATGGAGTCTGTGCCATGCCCCGGCTAGACTTCATCTTCTCCAGTCTTTTCGATAGATGGTTGTTGTTTGACTCAAGTTCATCGATTTTATCCAGTGCTGATCGCAGCTGTAGGGTGCAACAGGGACAAATAAAAGATCATCAGTTAGACAAGGCCTCCTGAATAAGCCACTTTGCAGTTTTAGTTGGACAACACTGTACCTCTCTCTGCATTTTCCGTTTCTCTGCTTTCAGCTCGTCCTCCACTTTCTCTGAATTCTCTGCTGCAGACTTGTAACGAGTCACCTGACCCTCCAGTCTGGTCACCTGGATCCAACAGCGTTGAAAATCGACATCACTGTCACGATACTAATAGCAGTATGGTGTGATCTCCCAGGATTGCTCCTTACTTACATTTTGTTCTAAAGCAGTCACTTCCTGTTCAGCCTTGACAAGTTTGAACTTCAAGTCACTTATTTGCCTGTTGGAGTCTCCTGGAAAGATTTAAGAGCAAACTATTTTTAGGAGACACCACACATAACATCAACTACGACATTCTTCTTTCACACATGAACTCTTACTCTGTAATTCCATTATGTTGGGATCATTGCCATTTTCAATTATTTCTCCGTCTGGACTAGAGTCTGTGCCATTCTTCTGGGTCTTCTGTTCCAGCTGGGCTTTCAGTTTCTTTACCTGTAAATGGAGGCAAACCACATCATCTGCTAGTCATCACACTCAGCCACAACATGTGGCTGTGTACATGGACAGTTTTAATGTCAATTATTTGTTGAGGGATATTTTTAGTTGTGGATTTATGCACATTATACACATTTTGTACTTTGCATTTTGTACTTTATACTATTAGCTTTTTCTATTTTACTACTAATCTCTGTGTAATTGTGTATGTTCCACTAACCTTTGTTTATTGTACCCTGGTACAATAATATCCTCTGGGATGAATAAAGTAGATCTTATCTTAAGTGCTCTACTGAGTATTTGCAACTGCAGTCCATCAATATGGTCTTACCTGACCCAGAAGACTCTCGGGCACTATTCAGTTCAACGAATTCACTGACATTTCATGTGGGATTTGTTGACAACACAAATAATATGGAATGCTGCCAGTATTTTATATGTAGAACATACATTCAAACTAAATTGTGCAGCATATAGTGTTTATACTTTAGGCACATCAGTTTTTTTCTAGTAAAAAACCTACAAAAATATGTTTGTGTAATGTAGTTTGTCAGCTTCTTCTTGGTGTATTTACCGAATTGTACAATTTTAATGACAGTATAATTTTTCAAGTCTGTCCGTAAGAGACAAAAAACTGTAAATTTATCTGCTCATCGTGGGAAACGCAATTAGCTAGTCTTGTGAGATAAGGAAGAATCACTGACTCACCTGCTCTATCATTTTTTCACGCTCATCTACAAGTTTCCTCAGGCGAATCTCTGAAAGATAAAGCATATATTTTTGAAAAAAGGAACAATTTCTGACAATTTATGAAGATCACTACACATCAGTTCTAATGGAGTATCAAGCATCACAGTGCAAAATCACTTCTCACAACATCAATGACAAGAAAAAGAAGTTAACATACCAGGGGTGGAAGGAGCCAAGGAGGTGGGAGGAAGGGGACTGAGGATGATGCATGCAACAGAGCAGGCATCCATGGGGGAGTGATGGAGTGTGAGGGGGGTGTTAGCATGCACAAACTGTGGAGAGGAGGGTCAATGCAAGAGCACACAGCTTCTAGGACTACATTCACAGTATATGAGCACAAACCATAAGCTATAATAAGATATGGACACTGAAGTGTAAATGTGAATAAATAGAAGCATTCTAACATTTCTTGTAAAGAGCTTTATGTCATCACAGAAATGCATTTAGAGCAACGTTTTCAGTTAGGTAACAGCAGGGAATTTATTAGCATTTCCATCATCTCAATTTAGTGCAACAGAATGCAAACATACATGTATCTACATTTCTGTGCTTAGAATTCCGTCAACAAAATCCTGTGAACAGGACAGGATTTCTACTTTTCACTTAAAGCTTCAACATTATGGCTAAAATGTGTATAGCTTGTTTACTAGAGTCTTAAAGAGAATTATGAATTGACATTTTTTGTTTTTTGTTGTGCATGTATAACGTGAAAACATGAATGAACTCCTTAAATGGCAAACAGAAAAAGAAATGGTCCATGATGCTGTTGCAGAACCATTGCAGAGCAGTCTTATCAATGACATGAGTCATTACAAGCAGCATTATAAATGTGCATCATAAACTTAATAAAAGTTACAGCAAGTGAAATATCATTTACAGTTGTCTCATATTTTAGATTTTCATCTCTCCACAAATACGTTTTTTTTTTTCCATTTTTGCACAAAGACATCAAAGACAAGACTCCAGTAATACACATACTTGCACCCATGTTCATTTGGGAAAGAATCAAAGTGCTGTAAAGTTTGGTGCATTTGTTGCTACTTTGTCAAAAGCAAATCAAAGTACATACATACACCATATGCATCTGCAATTTAGGACATCTTGCAATCCTCTTTGCCCTTGCCTTTGCCTTTCTTACTACTCTTCTTCACATCCCTCCCTGGCTGCGGTGCCTCTTTGCTGCTGTCCACTTGGTCTGCACTCTTAGGTAAATCTAAATCTTCACCCTGCAGTTCACTCCTGACAGCATCTAATCCTTCCTCTACTAGTGAGCATACTGTTTGTTTAATGCTCTCAGCAACAGCACCCAACCCTCCAACACTCAACACACCGGCTTCTTCTTCTGGTGTGTTCTTCTCTTCCTCACAAACATTTTCCACCTCTTCAGATGCAGCTTCAACATTAACCAAAGAGTTTTGGGTTTCTTGGGGTGCGGTATTTGATTTTTCTTCTAGTGCATCTACCTGGTTATCCGAATCAACTGCACACTTCTCACTGTTGCTTTCAACTGGTTTGATTTGTGTGTTTTCATTTGACTGAGTGTTACTTTGACACAGTTCTGAACTACCGCTGGTGGTTTCATCCAACATGACTTCAACTCCCTCCTCAACTTCTTCCTGCTCAGAATTTTTGGGGACATTTGACCCTACAGCTGCTTCCATATCCATGTCATCAAAATCAAAAGACATCCCTTCATCATCTTCACCGTCGTCTTCATCACTGAGCAGCTGGGTGGGTTGAGATAAATCATTATTCTGACACTTGTCTTTGCTGTCATGTGGCTGCTCATCCAAAGGACAAAGAGATGATTCACTTTCTTTAACATGTTGACTGCCTTTAAGTTCTGAGTCTTCTGGAACATCTGTCTCCTGCTCTGTGTCAGAACCATTCTCAGTAGCTTCCTTGGGAAACTCTGGTGTATCTAATGTGACATTAGTATTGATCTCCTCTGTTTTCTCTTCAGCATTTGATTCTTCAACTGGATCCATGCACTCTAATATTTTGCTTTCTGCATCATTCAATTGTTCATTCTGAACTACAGCCTTAAGACTCTTTACAGAGTCCAGTGTCTCTGTGGTATTTGTTAATGATGGTGTTTTGTCACTTTTTTCATCGTGCAGCAAGCTGTCTGGTTCAACTAAATCTCCTGGTTCCTTCACATCACCATTCAGATCTTCCCTTCCTGTTCTGCCTTGATGAATGCATTCTTCTTCAATCTCTGCTCCTGCATCCCCATCATCGGCAACTGCCTCAGTTGCCTCTTCAAGAGCTTGATCAGAATCTTTCATGGGAGGGTCGTCGTTGCCCAAGCTCATGGCTGCCGATGGCTCTGACTCAGACAAGCTCTTGAAGTCATCACTGAAGACCTCAGTAGATGGCAGTGACACAGATGTGTTATCTTTACTCTCAGAACTGCTTATGAATTCAGATTCATTAGCAGCAACATCATCATTGCTTGAAATAAGTGATTCAGCTTCTGTGCTTTCTTTATTGCATGTTTTAAGGCTGTTTTCAGGCTTTATAGTTGTGCACTCAGGTTTCATCTCATCAACAGACTCTACTTCAGCTTCTACTTGATCAACAATTTCTGATTTAGTACAGAGGACTTCGCTTTCAGAATCATCTACACTCTTTGTGTCAAGGTCATCAGTGCTCTCTGTACTCTTAGAGTTGAAGTCAGATTTAGTAAGGCTGGCTTCTGGATCAAAACTTGGTATAGTTTCACATTCTTCTTTGTTTTCTGTTTCTGATGTTTGTTTGCCATCCTGCTCATTCTTCTTGGAATCTGTCCTGGTTTCCTTGAAAGTTTCAGCAGCCTCTACTGATTCTACCATCTCTGTTTCTACAGTTTGTTCTTTGTCTTGCCCATTATTTTCTGAGTCTGTTCTGGATTCCTTGGGAGTTTCAGCAGGTGGTTCCACAGCCTCTATTGATTCTGCAGTTTCTGTTCCAAGAATTTGTTCTTTGTCTTGCCCATTATTTTCTGACTCTGTTCTAGATTCCTTGGGAGTTTCAGCAGGTGGTTCCACAGAGTCTACTGATTCTACCGTCTCTGTTTCTAGAGCTTGTTCTTCATCTTGCCTATTACTTTTTGAGTCTTTTCTGGTTTCTTTGAGAGTTTCAGCAGGTGGTTCCATGGAGTCTACTGATTCTACCGTCTCTGTTTCTAGAGTTTGTTCTTCATCTTGCCTATTACTTTTTGAGTCTTTTCTGGTTTCTTTGAGAGTTACAGCAGGTGGTTCCACGGCCTCTACTGATTCTACCGTCTCTATTTCTAGAATTTGTTCTTTGTCTTGCCCATTACTATTTGAGTCTGTTCTGCTTTCCTTGACAGTTTCAGCAGGTGGCTCCACGGCCTCTATTGATTCTTCCGTCTCTGTTTCTAGAGTTTTTTCTATCTCTTGCCCATTATTATTTGAGTCTGTTTTGGATTCCTTGAGAGTTTCAACATGAGAAAAACTTTCAGTAGGCTTCGCTGCCTCTACTGATTCTACTGTCTCTGTTTCCAAAGTTTGTTCCTCATTCTGTTTATCCATAAGCTGATCCAGTTTTGCAACACTAAGAGTTACTACTTCAACATCATTTAATGTCTTGGTTTCCAAAGTTTGTTCCTTGTAATGTTCATTTGACAAATGATCTGTTCTTGGTTCTTTGACAGCTTCTGAGTTAGAAAGGATTTCGGTTGGTTCAGTTGGTTCCACTGTATCTGCTTCCACAGTTTCTTGCTTGTCTTGCTCCTTCTTGACTTCATCCACTTTTGATTCCTCAAAGGTTTCAGTTACAGGACCACCAGATTTAGGTTCTGTTGCTGACCCATCATTTCTTGCTGCTGATTCTTCATTTTTGTCTGTTTTGTTTTCTTTGTTTGTTACATCTTTTTGTTGGTTCTTGGTATCCTGAGTCCCTCCTTTCTTTTTTCCTTTCTTCTTTTTTTCTTCTTTTTTCCAGAGGCAGATTTACTTGGTGTTTCTTCTGCCTCAACGTTGTCTGCCTCATCAGCATTCTCAGGCCCTTGCTGAGGTTCTGAGTTTGTTAGAGCTAGGACAGACTCATCGGTTACACTTTCTTTCATAACATCTTGTGCAACTTTTTGCTGAGGACATGGTTCTGTATTACTCAAATCACTTTCTTCAACACCTTCCTGTTGGTTGTCTTGCTTTTCATGAAGGCTGGTACATGTATCTCTAACATCACTGTGTGTATCAACACTATTATTTTTGGTTTCCGTCTCCCCTAAATCTGAGTACCTCGTCTCTTTTAAATTTTCCCCCTCAGATATTTCTGTTTCTGAAACATTTTCCCCCGGACTTGTTACAGGGTAAACGTGTTTAGGTTCAGAGCTGCAAATGATTACATCTTTGGCTTCTGTGGTTGGACTGTCATTAATGTCAACAGTGAGGTCCTTGCTGAGACCACTTTGTCTAATGCCGTCCTCTTCTGTGGGTAAGATTGCCTGTTGTTCTTCTGATGGCTGTTTATCACTAGATGTATCCACATCAGCAACACTACAGAGTGTAGAGTTCAGAGAGTCAATTTCAGAACTCAAGTGATTCTCTTTGACTTCCTGAAGCATTTCTTGTTGCTGCTCTGGATCCACCTCTTCCTCTCTGCTACTTCTCAACTCAGTCTCCTCTGTGTTTCCTGAGAGATCATGAAGAGCATACGATGATAGAAGGCCATAAAGAAATGTTGACTTAAAACATGACTTTCAACACTATAATCTTCATCAAGAAGAGCATCAGCAGAAGTCAAAATAAGGCAGAACACCTGGCTGATTCGGTGGCCAGAAAGAAAGGAAAGCAAATAGCCAAGATGATCAAGAGAAGCACAAGAAGGAAACGCCAGACAGGAAGAACACCAATATGAAGTCCTTGATCTCCAATACTTCAGCATGACAAGAAAACAAGCCTGAGGCCACATACATACAATAATCCAAAGAAGAAGAACTCTCAGATGCTTAGGATCATTAAATCCTATCACTGAGATCTGTCAGCATTTATACACCAACCAATGTTTCATTAAGAGGTTAGTTGTGATTCAGAACAAATATGTGTCAGCTGAAATGATGATGATAAAGACGCAAGAGGCAAAATATTAGTAAAAGACGACAAATCAAGTCCATAAATGGGATCTTAGTTTGTACAAAAAAGCAAGATGTGAGAGAGATGTTGCTGACAGGAAAAGACAGGTGATTCTGAATAATTTTCTTGCAGTTCCTTTAACAGTATGTCAATCTGCTTCTCATTACTTATTGACTTCACAAAAGCACATTGTTTCCTACTCTGGACATGCATCTTAAAAAGAGGTCAAAAATATCAAAATATTTCACTTTTAAAAATGGTTCAGCCATATCTTAAAACAAATGGCCACTCAAACAGGAGTATTTCAAATTTGGTGACTACTATCAGCTGTGGACTAACACACATTTGGTGTTATAGTGATCAAAAATATTCATGGTAATGAGGGTACATGTCACCCAGTAAACAGAGTGGCTCAATGATGCTTTAAAATGTTTTTGAAAAACAATGGAGCTCAGTGGTAGTCTTTATAATTAGTTGATCATTAGCAGACCAAGTTTAACTAGATATTGAAATGATTGATTCTGACAACTTGAGGAAATCTCTATCATGCTGGCTTCAGAGCAACGACTAAGAGACCCGTGTTGAGGTTGCTGACCACCCCACTCTGTTTCCAAATTCTGAGGTTCCACAAATGAACTGTCAGTTGCAAGAAAAATACAGAATATCACCAAGTTATCTTATAAAAGTCAATGCAACTCAGAATTTGAGTAATACTTGATATTGCAAGAGCACAAATCTAGACACCAAAGAGTTCACTCCAAAATCAGACAACCACTGATAAGGTCACATCGCTATGGTGAAATTAAAATATGTGCCTACATGCAATCCCACTAGTTAGTATTTGTATTGTTAATGAGCAATTTTCAGTTTTGTATTTACTTTAAAGCATTTTGGAGTGAAACTCTTCAGTTAGTCTTCTGCTAAGACATGTAGTAGGAAGGAAAGCAGTTTTAATTGGATAGTGTGTTTTACCGAGCATGCTGTTCCCCTCTGTTGGGGAGGTCTGAGAATCCTGAGCTGATCCGGAAGCAGGATCTGCAGTGGGGGACCCGTCCACTTCTGAATCACCAGCATCCCCATTGATGTTCAGATCCGGTCCCAATACTATTCCATGTTTCTACGCAGTAAAAAGTCTAAATTAGCATGGAAATTATACATGGAAATAACATTTGGTTGAGGTAAAAAAAAATTACAGACATAAAAGGAATTTTCAAAACAGTTCAAGTACAGTCAGGTTTTTCACACAACAAGTACCTTCAGAATATCTTTCAGCTGCACCACTTCTTCTCTGAGCTCATCTCGCTCAATTCGGATTGCATCTGTGTATTCTTTCTGTCGCTCTAAGGCCTGAGCAGAGCCCCCAAGTGGCAGAGTGTGAAAGAAAGTGAAAATAACAGTGTAGAAGAAGTGAAAGTGAAAAGAGGAGTTCAGTGTCATGCAAAGAAGAAACTGAGATCTTGTAAGAAAAAGCTATCACTGAATGTGATTAAATGAATAAAACGCAAAAAAACTGCATTACGGTTCATAGGCCATACCCCAATTTTTTTATCCTTCCACTCCACTGTCTCCTGCAGATCAGATATTTCTCTAACAAAACTGTCCTGTTTCATACGCAGTTGACGGATATCCTAAACAGCAGGAAAACGAAAGGTGAAAGTAGAGAAAATGAAAGAAAAGCAGTGCAAGAATTTAATGAGTGAGAAAAGAAAAGGAAGCAGTGAAAAGCACCCCGATTTGCAGCCTTCCTAAATTAAGTAAAAGGTTGCACATTTTTTTCTTGTTTTTTATGTGTCTTAACCTAGAACCTCTGCACTGTGCTTCACACCGTTAATGTTCAGGCTGAGGGACAAATACTCACATTTAACAGCTCTTCACTTTGTTTCAGCGTCTCTTTCATTTCATTGAACTGGAACTGAAGCACACCGTGGGCATGCTTTTCTCGCTCGTATTCCTGTGGGAAACAACAGACAGCTTGACAACCAATAACCCGACATGTTTTCATTTTTCAACATCAAACACACACAAAAACCCAGTCCAGAACAAGCAAAAGTGCTACAGGAAAGCTGCTTCAGTCACTGTTAAATGTGTTCTCTTCATCTGGCCTATGAGCACCATGTTAATGAAGTGGAGTGAATGAAGAGTCGAACAATATTAATTGAGCAAACTCAGCTGAGACTTGAGTAAGCTCTGGTATAGGGGTACAGCTTCTCTACTCTTCTCTAACATCCATCCATCCACATATTATCTATACATCACTTAATCCTCATTAGGGCTGGAGTCTATCCCAGCTGACTTAGAGTGAAGCCAGGGCACATCCTGGACAGGTCATCAGTCTGTCACAGGGCTACACATAGAGACAATCACACTCACATTCACACCTACGGACAATTTAGAGTTACCAATTAACCTGAGCATGTTTTTGGACTGTGGGAGGAAGACGGATTATTCAGAGAAAACCCACGCATGCGGGGGTCTTCTTGTTGCAAGGCGATGGTGCAAACCACCAATCCACTGTGCAGCCCCTTCTCTAACATACAAAGCACTAATGATCAAGTTCCATCATGTCTTAAAGACCTTATTATACTGTATTATTCCAACAGAGTCCTTCATTTTGAAAGTACAGGTTTACTTGTGATTGCATTGATGCACTAAGCATCTCTCCTCTACTCTCTTTTTTCACTCACCATGCAACTTACCTGCCACCACTGCATGTCATTAATTTTGTCATCTCTCTCCTGTTTGTGAAATCCCCTTTCTGTTCATTCTGCTGCTCAAGTGTGGGTTGCTAACTTTCGCTCTATATTGTAAGGTCCTGATCTCACTATGTCCTACCCTGGCATGATTTGCGCTACCATGCTGTGATAATTCTATGATAATATAATTAAGAGATTGTGTTCACTGTAACTAATTTGCTCTCTCAGACCACTTTCTGTATGTTTATTGTCATTTCAATGGCTTTGCACAAGGTAGGACATCAGTTAAAAGACTGCAATAAAGGTCTTGTCTCTGTTTCAACTATATACCAATAACACCTAATTCCTTAGGTTTAGAGTGCTGAGTTGAATTCAAAATACAGAATTCAACAACTGCAAAAACTGTATCGGATGGCATGGACTAATGCCATTATTATTACTGGTGCTTGAAAATGTGTTATTTCAAGTGTGCTCACAATGTTTAAAGAGACATTATTGGCAAGGAAATGCATTACCACATGGCCACTGACATGGTAATTTACATGTTTCATACAGATGGACATTTGCATATTTATCAACCAGACAACCTTTTAGATAGATAGATAGATAGATAGATAGATGTAAGCCATTCAGGTTTTCTTTCCTTTGTGTTCGGCCAAATAAATGTCACACTGCATTCTATGTTAAAGACAGCTTTAAATAATGTCCTGCTATCTGCTTGCTGTACCTTGACTTTCTCGTCATACTCCCGGCGCGACTCAGACAGCAGCTCCTCCAGCTCCATGAGTGAGTCTTTGAGTGTGTCCACCTGGTACATTAGATTGTTTTTCTCATTGTCCAGCTGAGCGTTGGACACCATGGCCTTACGATACTTCTCCTCCACTTCTGCTAATGCATCCTAATGGAATGACAGACAGAATGTGACAGGTGTGAGCTCAGGTACATCGTAGCCGCAAGCAAAACTGCAGAGGCCAACTTTCCTCTATTGGATAATACTGAGAAACAGGATGATGTTTGCAGGAATGGATGCTTGCAGCGGGCAGAGTCACCAGACAAGTGAAACCTGTCCTCTTATCTGTATAATGATACTGTAAGTTCTGGTAATTGAATATTTAAGTAAAGACACACATGCTAACAAACACACATCAAAATCAAGACAGACAGGGATGTGCAGATGCTGCTTTAAAGGTTTGATCAGCAGTTTGCATATTTATACACACGTTAGAAAGCAAATGGTCAGGGGGAGAAGGAAAAGAAAAATGGCCTCATGCTGGATTCAGACAACAGGAGGTTAAAGCAAATTTTAAGAATGGGTTGCATTACACACATAAGGAAAAAATTTAGATTTCCTGCTCCCTAATCTTTCACGTCCACACAACAAGATTTGAAAATATGGATTAGATTACAGGATAATATTAAGCCTATCATGTCAGAGGGGCCAGTGCTTCACCTCATGTGATCTCACAGGGAAGCAGATGGAAACAAAATAGAGACTGTGGTGCAAAAATTTGCTGAAACACTAATACCACCTTGCAATGACAAAATAAAAGCAGATGGCTAAAAAAGTCTGGATGTGACAGAATTGGAGAGGAAACTTAATCCATCAGTTTTCATATCTGTGTATAATGACATTTGGTGTTTCTTGGCAACAGTGAAACGGGTAAATTGCCCAAAAACTTAAGTAGCGTGAACCCAGCATTACACAGGCACAGCATTTGAGCCTCACAAAAGTACTGCGGTTACATTTCTGTGGTCTGGAGCTCTATTATTACACCAAAAATCCTGCAGATGAGGCAAATATTTTACAGTTAGGACAACAGAACAGTCACTGTTTGTCAGTTTCTATTTAAAATCTTTCAAATTAGCCAATTATAGGTTGATTTATTTATTTGTGATGGAGGAAGTCTGTGCTCTTTGTTGCTGACAATTACCCTATGAGGAACAACAACAAAAACATTGGAAAATTGCATGCTAATCAGTTCTAGTTATGGGCAGAAAACAAACTGGTTAATAGTGTAAATCTGGAAGTGTCTCAGGCATATACCTTTGCTTCTTTTAGGTTCTGTGTGTACTTGGTTTCCACATCTTGGATTTGATCCTTCAGTTCATGAATCTCCTGGCAAAGGGTGCAGCAGTGGTGAGCAGAGAAGCACAGTGTGACATCAGCAGTAAAGGTGAAGCGGAAAGTTTGGTGACAGACAATGAAAACAAAAGTGTTTTGTTGAAATGATAAAAATGAATGGCAAGAAGGGGGCTGAAGTCGATTTCTGGTTGGTTTAGAATGAAGACAGAGTACACCCTGGATAGGTCCCCAGTCCACCACAGGGCCTGCTTGACTGCATTCGAAAATTTGAAATTAAAACCTAAAATAAAAATCAACAAATGATGATTCTACTGCATAGCTGGAAGCTCATTTATCTGCCAGGGTGCTGAACCAAAGAAGGATTTGAAGAGAGGCCTTAAAGATTTTAATTAACTTATTTAAATAGTGATGAAACTTAACAAATATTTAATATATGGCATGTGTTGGGGAGGCAAAGACCATTAAAGCATGTCCAAAACAAAATGTGAATAAGAATTTTAAAGCAAATGTGATGAACTTAGATGTGAGAGAGTCATAGTCACCAAATACATTAACTGGCCCAGCTAGATTTTTTTCAGTGGCTGTCCGAAGAAATTCTTGTTTTCATAATAACTTTATCTTTCAATGGGGTTAACACTAATGTCACAGTCAATGATAGAATGTCCTCTCTGTCCACAGGATCTTACCTTTATTTCTCTTATGGAACTCTCTACATCAACAGTTAGAGCGGTCTCTCCACTTCCTCTCCGGGAAGACGTCCCGCCTAAGGAGGTGAGTGTTCCTGCTGTCAAGGCAGAAGCTGCTCGAGATCCCTGACAAACACAAAATATATCATTAAAATCCCTTGATAAAGCACAAATACAAAATACATTCCAACATACTGCAACATCCCAAGTCACTGCTATCCAAAGACTGATGCCACTTCCAAAATAAAAACAGGATTTGGTGTTGTGATTTACTCACCTTCTCAAGATAATCCCGGTCCTCCACCTGTTGAGACAAAAGAACAGTCAGAGCAAGCAGAGGCTGCTGTAAGGTCACAGGGCCAAAAGGATGAACTGAGGGAGAAAAGGAGGAAAGCTCCACAATCTTCATTGTGGCAAGTGCAGCAGTGATGGGAGATTTATCTTCATATCACCTAATAATAAGGAAACACTCAAACCAAACTTTCAGGTCCATTAATCTGCTGTCCACTCATGAATATAATACAAATAGGCAGAAGTTTGCTTCAGTATGTAACACCATGCAAATAATTAGTATGGGTGATGTCAAAACTCAAAGTTGGTTCAACAACAAATCTTAAAAAGTTCTCAACAATCCTCAGTTGTTTCCACCCAACACACGGAAAACATTGTCACAAGACAAAAGGGGCGGTCTCCACTTCAGTAAACACACAAATTAACCTCTGACACAAACCCAGTGTGCAGTCGCCCCTCTTTGTAGGGTAAAGTGCACAAAAAGGAAGGCTGGATGGCAAAACAAGGCAAACAAGCAGGAACTTGACTCACACCATGATTTCGGCTTCCTGCACGTGCAAAGTAACTCACATCAGCAAAGTCAGGAATAGTAACATCATCCAGGTCCCTGGGGAGGGCACTGCTACTGGCCGCGCTTCTCAAAAAACTGGCAACTGAGCTGCAGTTGTCCTACATTGGCCACCAGGGGGCGAAACACAACAACAAAGAAACCAAATACTCAGAGGATGTCAACACTTCAAGAAACATCAATGTCTACATTTAAAAAGCATATGAAAAAGTGACACAGTAGAATCTTTATACTTATTTGCAAATCCTTGTTATTTCCCTAATGGGACAGAAGGCTTTAAATCTGTACTGTTGAACTTAATCTTCCACAACTGAAAGTCTGTTTTGATTTTGTCAGAGAAAGAAAAGGTAGTTGCATGCATGAAATAAAGGCAACTGCAAATGATACTTAGCTCCTATGGCTAAATTTGGCACCTTACCAAGACTCAGACGTAGGTGTTCATGGTAATAAATGTGCACTGTCCCTTGTTTAATAAAATTACCATAAAAATAAAAAAAATACGGCAAGCACCACAACGTTAATGACTGTACTATGTTGTCCATTAACAACAATGTACAGAAGCAGAAAATATAGTCGCAGTGGCAACATTTAAAATACTTTAGTAAGTTCAAAATGAAAGAGCAAGATTTGGAACAAGAGTTATATGTTCACTGCCACTTCATTAGGTACACCCGTTCAATTGCTTGTTAACACAAATAGCTAATCAGACGTGATCAAGACAACTTGCTAAAGTTCAAACTGAGCATCAGAAAGGAAAAGAAAGGGGATTTAAGTGACTTTGAACATGGCGTGGTTGTTGGTGCCAGATGGGCTGGTCTGAGTATTTCAGAAACTGATGATCTACTAGGATTTTCCCACAGAACCATTTCTATGATTTACAGAGAATGGTCTGAAAAAGAGGAAGTATCCAGTGAGCAGCAGTTTTGTGGAGAAGAATGGGAGACTGGTTGGAGATGATAGACAGGCATCAGTAACTCAAACAACCACTCATTACAACCAAGAAATGCAGAATACCGTCTCTGAACACACAACACGTCCAACCTTGAAGATGACGGGCTTCAGCAGCAGAAGAACACATAGGGGGTCACTCCTGTCAGCTAAAAACACGAAACTAAGGCCGCAATTCACACAGACTCACCAAAATTGGACAATAGAAGAAGAAAATCATTGTCTGGTCTGACGAGTCTCCATTTCAGCTGTGACAATCAGATGGTCAGAATTTGGCGTAAACGACATGAAAGCATGGATCCATCCTCCTTGAATCCAGGGTTCATGCTGGTGGTGGTGTTACGGTGTGGGGGATATTTTCTTGGCACACTTTGGGCCCTTAGTACCAACTGAGCATCGGTTAAACACCGCAGCCTACCCGAGTATTGTTGCTAACCGTGTCCATCCCTTTATGACCACAGTGTACCATCTTCTGATGGCTACTTCCAGGATAATGCACCATGTCACAACACTTAAATCATCTGAAACTGCGTTCTTGAACATGACAATGAGTTCACTGTACTCCATTGACCTCCACAGTCACCAGATCTCAATCCAACAGAGCACATTTGGAATGTTGTGGAACAGGAAATTCACATCATGGATGTGCATCTGACAAATCTGCAGCACCTACGTGATGCTATCACGTCAATATGGACCAAAATCTCTGAGAAATGTTTCCAACATCTTGTTGAAAGTATACCATGAAGAATTAAGCAGTTCTAAAGGCAAAAGGGGTACCTAATAAAGTGGCCAGTGAGTGTATATTCTACTTTAGCATATAGCTTCACAAACTTCTGATAAATCAGTGGACACCTTTTTTTTTGTAAAAAGAACATTTTGGGGACTGTATCAGGGACAAAGTCTCTCCGTGACTACAGGCTTGTGACACATAGCTCCAATCAGTAACTGTACACCAGTAAAACAGAGCTCAGAGAACTACTCTGATGACCACAGGCTGTGGCCTATTTTTTTATAGTTCCATTATATGTAAGTGTTCTTATTCTTAACAGGCAGGGATTTCAGCTTTAATTCATAATTCACTAACATGATAGCAAACTGTAACTTCAGTACAGTACAGGCTCACCAGGAAATACCTGCTTGTACTCTCCACAGAACAAATAATGCTTTCATGTAGAAGAATTCTGCGCACCATGCCAACTCTGAGTCACTAAACATGGACACATTACTTCCTCGTACGTCAAAAAGTAAATCACAAACTAAATGTTGCAGTCGAAGTGCATGATGGCTCACAGTATATTGATGTGGTACCAAAGCATCATGTAGCCATGTCATTCAGTGTTGTTTACACAGAACATGCGGGTTAATCCTTTTTAAACCCTGGGTTCAGGACCAGGGTGTTTGGTGAAGGAATGCTCACCACTGGGCTAGTGCGGGCTGAACTGGCCCTGCTGGAGGCTCTGGAGCTGGAGCTGCGATAACTAGTAAGTTCTAAAGGCTGCAGACAAAAAAATGTACAGTTATATTTTATCACCAACAAGCATGCAAACGCCCACACTGATGTCACTGCAGCCTAAATGTGGAATCCAAACCACTCCTACCTTAGTGGAGTAATAATGTGCATTTAGTGTCCAACACATAAGAAAACAAAAAAATTAGCTTTGTCTTTGAACTACAATCATGTAAGACTTAAATGAAACCATATGAAGAACCAAAAGAACTTCCATGCAGTAGCTAAAAACAAGCAATAAAACTAACATGCACACACTGCAATATTTCACCACAGAGTCACACTCAGAGTGAATTTATGTGTTTCATTCTTATCACTAACTGTATTATCAATCCAGACAGTATTAACATGTAAAGTTTTCACACTTAACCACGGCACACTGCACCACGATTCCAACAGATTCTTACATGGGAGCTGGAGCCGGTGACTCGCCGTGACCCACTGCACAGACTGTCGTCATACAAGGAGCTCTGCACATGTGGCATGTCACACACACACATGGAAGATGAGTAGTGTGCTCATGCTTCAGCAGGTTGAACAATGAGATTTCACTAATGCAAATTTTATTAAATGCTCTTCTGCTCAAGTGAAAAATGTGACAGATTGTCTTCAATGCCTGATGTGTGTCTTTTTAAAGCACACAAACCTCAAGCACACAGTAAAGTTGCATTGTCAGTGCTGAGTGAATTTAAATGTGATAATAAATTTGACTTAACTGCCAAATCCGCTGCTCTAGAGACAAACAAAGACAGTTTTAGTTAAACATGCTTGTGCAAATGAAGAATTGTGGGTGTCAGTTAACGCTGAGTGGGAGGGATAGTAGAGTAGCAGATAAGCTGGAAATGAAGGGAACCAACCCTATGATATAGCTGCTTGGTGATCTGACTGAGTGACCTATAGAACTACAGAAAGGGATGGAGTGGAAAGAGAAAATGACTTTTCAGCAGTTATGACAGAAGGTGAATAAATAAAATTATACTCTACTGATTATATTCTCCTGACTTTGACTCATCCAAAGAGGATTCATTATTTGGAGCAAGCTGCAGACACAGAAATTAAATTGTTCCTTCAAATGTCTGTTTGACTGTCGATTGTATATCTCTATACAGACCTGGTAGCCATTGAAAGCTGAACTTGGATTCCTGGAAGAACTGAGGCTGTACATGTCAGAAGAGGCATAAGAGGCCTGAAATGAGGAGAGGGGAACACGCAAGCCAGCGTGATGAGGCAAGAACAAGAGGGGAATGAACGAGCACAACAGATTATTTTTAGAAAGTCAATCAACTTTTGATCAAAATGTGAAATACGGAACCTCTAACATGCCGTCACACTATGTAAGAATGCAGAAGTGAGAAGACCACGGCAGTGTAAGTCATAAACTCTGAAGCAGCCTTACTAAAGTTATATAGTACACAGAATGATTCCTTGAAGTCACAAGTGCAGCTTATTTTCAATACTAAGATGAAAAACAAGGCAATCTGCATGCTAGACAAAATGTTTCAGCACCAGAGAAACCGAGACTCAAACAGCATGAAAGAAATTCAAACCAGAAAAGATGAATTAATGCAAACCATACTTGCATGTTGAGTAACACACAACATACCCCAATAATAATATTTTGGTGAAAATACGCAAAAAAATAAATACGCAAAACCGTCAGAGGTTATTACAGTTACAGTTTGTAATCCAATGCATTTTACTGACAGAAACAACTCTAGACAGAGTATGACAGATAACTAATTCCAGTTCAGTGCCACCCACCGGCTGCAGGTCTAATCTGGAAGCTCGAGACACTCGACTGTCATCACCCAACATGGAGCTCTGAGAGGCAGGGAGCACAGGTAACAACGTCATCACATCAGCACTACAGTACAAAACCTAAACTCAGCTCATCCCTCTGAAAACACACAAATGAGCTTTAACATCATTGATTTTAACATTCTGCAAAGCACATGCTGTTTGGTTGACATGTGGCTATTAATTTGAAAGTTATTGCTATAAATGTTAGATCTAAATGGAAGCTAACAGAGGTTTAGTTAAACAGCTGTCAAATGCAGAAACAATACGACCATCACTGAATAATCTTTTCAGACCGCACAGAGTACAAAATAAATGGAAAAATTTGCTAACATACATATACATTTTACAATTTGATCAGGGATAAACTATTTAATGTTGCCCATTCTTTCAACTGTTTAAATTCAGACTTTCATCTATGGGTTACCTTCTATAAGCTGTCAAAGTCAAATTCTAGTCATCTATTATCTCTTGAAATTTGAAGTCAACCAATTACCAGCTTATCAAATCAGATATTCAGCATTTTTCCAATAATCAGCCACATTAGTTATTCCAACAAAATAAGATGATTAAAAATGTACTGTTCTGGTTCTGAGTCTTTAACTGCAATCCCCATTCTGTAATTTCCCCCCCCCCCCCACTATCAGAGCACAGTCTGACTGGTTACATGTCATGAGTAATAGCCCACTGACTCTAAAGGATAAATGTCGTCTTTTTGATTAAACACATTTATAAACAACAGCATATATTTATTGATATCCTTGATTACTAATAACTGGGATTAGTATTGTCTCTTAAAAACACATTAGATGAAATTATTTTGTACAAACCAGTGCATGAAGGAAATGAAAGTTTGGAAATGCAGCTTGTTTAAAGATATTTTTCAAGGACAAAGTAATCTCTTCAGATTCTAATTTTAGGCTATGACTGCCCTTTCTGATTTTTGTTTTCTGTGGAACAGCAACATCTGATATCCTGCACTTAGCCTGGCCACAGCATTAGCACTGAGAGGTAACTAATATTAGAACAAAACAATGAGCTTTTCTGCCTCCACCCTGCAGTTTGCCTTAAAACAACAGTATCAACAGACCCTCAACTTATGGCAGGTGTACCTGGTTCATTAAGCTGAAGTAAGTCACATATTGTTCTAGTAGCAAAAACAAAACAAAACAAAGTTATACACAATGTGGATTAGAGGTGTCCAACACGCACCGTTAGGTCTAGTCTGGAGGAGCGAGACACTCTGCTTTCATCGCTGAGTCTTGAGTTCTACAGCACGACAAAGAGGGGAGTCATAAGTGCCAGAATGCAGCTTCTATATAAACTTTCCTTCTCGCGGTGTTACCATGCTGTTAATGAATCCAAGTATTTCTGTATTCCACAAGACAACAAATGCCACTGCTTCTACAGTGAGTGTGACACACAGTTACCAACCCTGCTGGACAGGACACTGTAATCATCATCATAGCCATTTCTCTGTGAATAAAGAACAAGAATGACGTGCAGATGTGATTCCTGCATAGGCCACATGTGAAGGTAAAGTTTGAGCTTTCACATACATCTCTGTCTTTGTGCTTATGTTTCTTCTTTTTCTTTGACTTCTTATGTAAGGAAGAGCCCTTAAAATGAGAGAAAGAAAAAGACGACAGTGAAGTATAAAACCAAGTTGTCTGGAAAAATCTTTTGTCACCCGAAAACCAGAGTTCCACAGCAAACCAAGCAACTCAGTACATGCATGTACGCATTCAACCGCATATCCAGATTCTGGTATTTTTCCACAGCAAAAAAAAAAACAACAACAGCACTTTAAGAGCCATAACAGAGGCTAAAATAGTGCAGACTGTGTTTTGATTGGAGAAAGATAGCGCTTAAACACAGTGTTCTTTATTTAGTCAAAATCTATTCTATTACCCAAAAATTCAATGTTCCTTTACAACAGCAAAAACAAGTCCTTTGCCAAACACAATCACTTGATAGAAGGTAGTCTACAATCATGCACTGTGTCAAACATCTTGGAACAATTCATACATGCATCTGATCATGAATGTTCTTCTACAGGTCCTTCTCAAAAAATTTGCATATTGTGATAAAGTTCAGTATTTTCTGTAATGTACTGATAAACATTAGACTTTCATATATGTTAGATTCATTACACACAACTGAAGTAGTTCAAGCCTTTTATTGTTTTAATATTGATCATATTGGCCAAAAAGTAAAGAAAAACCAAAAATCCCTATCTCAAAAAATTAGCATATTATGAAAATGTACTCTAAACGAGCTATTAACCTAATCATCTGAATCAACGAGTTAACTCTAAACACCTGCAAAAGATTCCTGAGGCCTTTAAAAACTCCCAGCCTGGTTCATTACTCAAAACCGCAATCATGGGTAAGACTGCCGACCTGACTGCTGTCCAGAAGGCCATCATTGACACCCTCAAAAGCAAGAGGGTAAGACACAGAAAGAAATTTCTGAGCAAATAGGCTGTTCCCAGAGTGCTGTATCAAGGCACCTCTGTGGGAAGGAAAAAGTGTGGCAGAAAACGCTGCACAACTACAAGAGGTGACCGGACCCTGAGGAAGATTGTGCAGAAGGGCCGATTCCAGACCTTGGGGGACCTGCGGAAGCAGTGGACTGAGTCTGGAGTAGAAACATCCAGAGCCACCGTGCACAGGCGTGTGCAGGAAATGGGCTACAGGTGCCGCATTCCCCAGGTCAAGCCACTTTTGAACCAGAAACGGCAGCAGACGCGCCTGACCTGGGCTACAGAGAAGCAGCACTGGACTGTTGCTCAGTGGTCCAAAGTACTTTTTTTCGAATGAAAGCAAATTTTGCATGTCATTCGGAAATCAAGGTGCCAGAGTCTGGAGGAAGACTGGGGAGAAGGAAATGCCAAAATGCCTGAAGTCCAGTGTCAAGTACCCACAATCAATGATGGTCTGGGGTGCTATGTCAGCTGCTGGTGGTGGTCCACTGTGTTTTATCAAGGGCAGGGTCAATGCAGGTGGCTATCAGGAGATTTGGGAGCACTTCATGCTTGCATCTGCTGAAAAGCTTTATGGAGATGAAGATTTCATTTTTCAGCACGACCTGGCACCTGCTCACAGTGCCAAAACCACTGGTAAATGGTTTACTGACCATGGTATTGCTGTGCTCAATTGGCCTGCCAACTCTCCTGACCTGAACCCCATAGAGAATCTGTGGGATATTGTGAAGAGGAAGTTGAGTCACCAGACCCACCACTGTGGATGAGCTTAAGGCCGCTATCGAAGCATCCTGGGCCTCCGTAACACCTCAGCAGTGCCACAGGCTGATTGCCTCCATGCCACGCCGCATTGAAGCAGTCATTTCTGCAAAAGGATTCCCGACCAAGAATTGAGTGCATAAGTGAACATAATTATTTGAAGGTTGACTTTTTTTGTATTAAAAACACTTTTCTTTTATTGGTCGGATGGAATATGCTAATTTTTTGAGATAGGGATTTTTGGTTTTTCTTTACTTTTTGGCCAATATGATCAATATTAAAACAATAAAAGGCTTGAACTACTTCAGTTGTGTGTAATGAATCTAACATATATGAAAGTCTAATGTTTATCAGTACATTACAGAAAATACTGAACTTTTATCACAATATGCTAATTTTTTGAGAAGGACCTGTATAATGACAAACCATAAAAGGCCTGCCTTCACTTGCATCTTGTATACAGTAGACAGAAAATAAAGCTCGATGTTTCCGATAACTAAAATCAACTACATTCATCTATTAGGCACACAGACATGCTTTGTATGATAAGTGAGATGTAAGATGTTATTCCTCTTGTTTAAACCTCAAACCAGTTATTAGTCAAAAAACAGTCCATTCACAACAAATCTTTAGGAGAGGTTAAAAATGAATCCACAGCCTGTGTTTCATCAACGTCGACCCTTACCCCTCCTCCATAAGCCCCGACTGCATCAAGATCCGACTGTGCAAGAGACAACAACATCATCACCAAATAGCACCACCCACACTGACAGCACCTTGTTAAGTTCCCAAGAACAGACTCACTGCCTCCACATCAGCAAAAGATCACGAGAACAAGGTCTGTCTTTGTGAATCAAAAAGCATAAGGTATGTGATGACGACTGAAAAGTGTAAGGAAAAAAGGCTTAAAGAGAGGTTTTGAATTTTTATTACTTGTGCTGTTTGAGTGATACTGACCCTGACGCTGCCCCGGCTTCCCACCGACATCCGCTCATCTTCGTCTGAGAGCTGTATGAGAGGCGAGAGATTGAAATGGATGGTTAGGGTTTTGAGATTGGACACAAAGTATAAGTTACATCATTGAAGAGCAGATTCTCACAGCTGGCCTCTCGCTGCAAAGGCAAGTGATTCCAGTGACTCATTCAGTCATTTGTTTATGAGACCTTTCCTTTAATTGGGATCATCTTCTTACGGATAAATGACAGAAAATAACAAACCACACCTGAAATTTACTATGGCTTTTTTTGGTGCTTTGTGACATTGTACATTCTCATGTGAAAACTATGAACTTTCAAAGACTGTCTGCATGTTAGCCAGTAGTAACTAACAAAAGCCAGAATATAAAATTACCTAAAGCAATAAAAGTATATTTCTGAATACAAATTCACAATTCCAGCAGGAATCTTACGGAAATAAAATCGGAAAGACATGCAATAGGTCAACTGACTAACAGAGGTCTGTCTGTAGATAAATAACGGTCACCATTTCAACATTTGCAATAAATAGTGTATTGTCTCAGTAGAAGATTTTATGACACCGTGGTGACTGGAATCTACATAGAAAACTCAGTTGCTCCTTCCTGCAGTCTATTAGGAGTCACATCCTAATGTATTTAAATATTTCCCGAATGACAGAAGACAAGATTACAGAAGAAATGCAGGAGGAGATGGAAACAGAGGGAAGACTACAAACCGTTTGTATCCGTGAAGAACGTGAGTACCTCTCACTGTCCTCCTGGATGAGGAAGGGAGAGGTGAAGATGGAGAAGAGAGGAAATGCAGGATGTGAAGGAGGAGAGAGATGTCAAAGATCAACGAGACGGATGGATGACGAAGAAAACTGTTGCTTGTGTTACACTTTTAAAGTCAGTCTGATCCAGTGGTTTCCAGTCCATAAAGTCATTTTAAAAATAGCAATTAAAATGTGTTTTCATTTCATTTTAGGCATACTTTTAGGTGGTAACACCTACATATATGCATTAGGAACAGGCTCAGATATGAGTTCCCTTTTCAATACTGCTTCAAGTTTGTAAAACTCTCACATTTATTAGGTTCTGCTGCTAACATATTCCCTCACAATCTTTCAGTTGTGATCCTTCTGAGACTCTATTTTCCCTCCTTCTGGCTCTATGGCTATCTGCAAAGTGAAATACAAGTCTTTTGCTGAAGTTTTTCTTTACAGTCCTTCATGTTAAAGAAAAAAAACGCCACGAGGACAAGAGCTCTGCCTGAGCCTACTGCTTGTGTTACAGTAAATTGTATTTTACGGCCCATCAGATTTATTAGCCTGCAGCAGTGCAACAATTTTTAGATGATATTATGCGATTTATGCAGGCAGAATGATACGAGTCATTCAGTTGAGTAATAAAGAGGAATAAATAACATTTCTGCCTCTGCACCTGCAGCATAGCCCCTTTGTGCTGAGCAAAGGGTGTTTTCCATTGCAGAGAAAGGAAAAATAAGTTAAGACCCTCTCTGTGGATGCATAATACTTGGTGAAATGAAAATAATATAGTTTTCATATGTCCTCATTCCAGGAAAAACAAACCACCTAATAAGATTCAATACAGCATTGGATTCAGATTTGATAAAATACTATCAAACCCCATCAGCAGCATGTAGACTTTGGTGTATCAGACTTGACACCACAAGTGGAACAACAGTTTGACAGTTCACTAGTTTATCTGAATCCATTTGTGCAATGCATGTGTTATCCCAGAACACTGACAAATCTTTTTCAAGGTCTGGTGCAGAAGGACTCTTGCGTAGCATTAACCATGCATGCCTTTAAAACCACAGTGAACCAGTAATCCAGCAAACACACCAACAACATACAGTTAGCTTCAACCACATGCAGTGTCCAAATTAACAGAATGTCATTTAAACTATTATTGACGCCACACAGTTTAATAAAATCTTATCACTTCCTACAGTGTAAGTATATCACTTCAGTTAAAACTCATCACGGTTAATCAAGCTGCAAGTCACACATATAACCTATCCTTACTGCTGTGCTGAACCTCTCTCAGGACCGGGGATGACCCAAACTAAGTAACTTAAAGGGTGAATTCGACACAGCAAATCCCATGCAATCTCGCACCAACGGGGCAGATGGTCATGCTGATTCAAAGCCAAACGGCCACCCGGCTCCTTTGAATAAGTGGATTATCATTAATGGCCAAGCTTTGATTCATTATAATCTGTTATTTTCCAAAAAAGGCTTAACAGGAATTATCTGGCATTCAAATCCAGACACTGTAAAAGCTTCCAGTCAACAGACAGAACAGCTTCAGAATATGTACAGATGCAATGTAACACATGCACTGAATTTAGCATACAATAGAAACAGTTTTTAGTATTGTCATCACGGCACACAAACTGTACCATCCATTGTTCAATATCTCCCCATTTGCTGTCCATTCGGTCGTCTATTTTGGTGTTCAAGCCATAGTATTTCTAAGGAGAGAAAAGAAATGAGGGCAAGACAATACAGGTAACGAATGCCATAATTTTCTAGGTCGAAATCTGAAGCACATGCCAAAACTAATTACATAACCACACTAAAATAATATACTGTCCGTGGTGGAAAAGACGAAGAGCAGGCCTACCTTCTGCACCTGAAAGATCTACACAGCAACACCGATGAGCAGCAGAGGGCAAAGATCGGAAAATATCAAACATATAAAAAGAAAAAATAAAGATCAGCCACAGATATGAAATTGAAACACTGAGAAGTCAGCTGTTAAAGAGAAACTGTATGCAGAAAAACACATGAGAGGCCCTCAGGAATGTAAAGTACCTGCTGCTCAGCAGGGACCAATAGGAACTGACCCAAGAACACAAGTTCACTGGAGAATTAAAGACCTATGAGACTGGACTGGAAGGCATTTTCCCATGGGTCTTTAAGGCTGATGTCTCTGGCAGAAAGCTGTAGATTACCAGGGCCATAGTGTAACTTCCATACAATCTACGTTTATGAGTACAAATCTTCTGGAGAGTTTGTATCCTCCACTAGTTACAGCCAACAACCTACAGAATGAACAAGCTTCCTGCACACAGAGACTGTATTTGTTGCAAGGTACAACACATCTTCTTAAGAAACTTCAGTCATTTGAATCAAACAAACCGTTATCGTTTTGTTATTGGGTTAGGGTTATGTCTTATTTCTCTCTTTTTATTTTCATTTTCATTCTTATTACTTGTTCTAGATTTGTATATATATTTATCTCCATTTCTTCATTTTGTCATTGTTGCACTGACTGCCCTACGTGCTTTTTTTAATTGCCCCCAGGGTTCAAATAAAGTTTTCTGAATCTCAAATACAGTGTTGTGCAGTGTGGAAGAGAGGACTGCAGTGGAAAACAAGTCTTGCTGGAGGCAGTCAAAAAATAAATTCAGTTTCAGGATTTAGCGCTAAACAGAAGGATGGAGTCAACAAATGAAGCTGGCAAGAAGATTAAAGTGGATTTTCACAATCCACAAAGCAAAGCAAGGCAAGTCTGATTTGTAAATACATTTCTCAGTTGTTACTGACAAAGATGGAAAGAACTGAACTTTCTGCACAAATGTGGAAATTGCCATGAATCTGCATCCCCATGACGAAACATACCTGTGCCATTAACACGCACATACACTCTTAAAAATAATGTTTGGCCTTAACAACACAATAGTAAGCATCGCTGTTTTTGAGTTATGAAAACTTCTCATAAATTTATATTCAACCAACAAACCACACTGACCTTGGGGAATTCTTGATTAATGAACAGTCAAAGTAATTTTCAAATACCACTTTTAATTATCTAAAATTGACAGAGGACAGAGGAGGGGACTTAAAATTCTCAGCTCAGTGTAAATAAACATGAAGCTATCAAGCTAATTTTATTTATTTAACTAAACTTGGATTTAGTTTTAAATCATCTAATGCATAAACTTGTATTTAAACTTCACATGATACTAAGTTATTTTAATTACCAGCATTATTATGTAAACTCAACTCAGTAAAATAACGGCTGCAGCTAAAAACCTGATGTTTTTATCTTGCAACCATGAATTTAGGTGTTGGGAATGAGTGTTCAAAAGCTCTTCTTCAAACAAAGTATTCTTCAAGATATAACAAGATACTATGGAAATGCTGTCTCTGACTGATCACCTCAACCATATTTTCTTTTTTGGGAAATAAAGCTTCACCATCAAAGTGTCCCACAGGCTTCATCGAAGAGACTGCAGAGCTCTGTCTGTCAAACTGTTGGATTCTGAGCCAGCCTCACTTTTACTGTGTGGACTAAGTACTGAAGGAAGTGATCAAATTAATGCGCTGCACTCACTTATTCAAAATGTTTGATGTCTCGTATGTTGGAGTATTTGCTTAGTTTTTTGGTTAGATACAGTGCTTCATTATTTATGTAAAACAGGGCACACATAGAGATGCAAGACACATTTCAGAAGAACTGCCTGATAATAAAGTGATATCGAATCAAGTCTGAAGCGTGATAAATATGTGAACTCTTACATATCCTGGCACAGAAAACTTCAAGAACCAAAATCAGTGAGCAGTTTAAAATTACTATGTTAACCAAAAATGAATGGCAGACTGCTAATATTTAATATTGTCAAAATAGCATTATTCATCAGCAGAATAAACTAATTATGTGTTACTTTTGGCTTCATCTGAAGAAAAAAAAAAAAAGCTTAATCATCACAATTTTATACTACGTGGTTTGTTTCAAAAATTGCCAAAAACTGAAATGTTTGAACAACCAGCATCTCCAAAAAACAAAAAACAAAAACAGCACTTCTGTGTAAAACCATTAAAACAGTAGAAGCCCAGCTGCAACCAAAAGTCACATGACAAAATTCAGGGACTTTTCACCCAAACAGCAGGTTGTGTTTATACAGAGCAGACAGGAGACCAGTATGGAAACAAATTGAAAAACGCAAGTTATAAAAGCATCTGCAGAAGAGCAGAATCACTTTTTTTTTTTTTTCCAGTATTTGGAACACGTGTGCGCACTTCAAAAAATATTGTACAATTGATTACAGGTTTGTTTCATTTCAGGTAAATTCAAATAAATCAAGTTCTTTCTCTTTTTGGATGATTTATGGAATTAAAGCTGCATCATACCGCACAGAGGAGATTTTATCTTGGATCTATCTACTAGCCATGGCTGTGTTGTTTCCATAGAGATGCAGGATTTGTTATTGCAGTCCACAGTGACTAAAGAGCAAAATATGCCCAGAAACTGCTAGGAGTTCAGAGGGTTAAAAAGCACCAGTTAAAGAAGCTTGACATTTTGTAAGTTAAACTTTCGTTTACACATCTGTTGTTAACTGAGAGAAGATTGACAAGTGTTACAAGTGTCACGTCTTTGCATTTACTACAGCCAGCAGCTGATTAGCTTAACCTGGCATAAAGACCGACGACAGAGGTAAACAGCAAGTCTGGTTCTATTCAAAGGTAACAAAATCTGCCTACCAGCAAATCCAAGCTTGCTAGATTACAGAATGCATCTTGTTTATTCAGCATCAAAACTAAAGTACAAATGTTATGTTTTAACAAGGGTTTACTTGCTACATTATTTCTTGCTTGGGTGACACGTAGTCATACCAAAATGTTGCAGGTTAAGGCGACATTTAAGGAATAACAGGGCATAGCTAAGGGTATGGTAGAAAATCAATTCAAATCAATTTTATTTTTGTCAGTACTTATGAGGAAAGCTCAGGAGGAACATATAAGGAACTGCTATTAATTCAGTCCTCTAGTTGTTAACAACTTCGTCTAATGTTGTGGGAACAAGGTGTTTGTATTTTGTTGCTGGTGTGCTTGCTGTCACTTGTGGGCCTCACTGTCTACAAAGTGGAATGTTTTAAGGAAGTGCACAAATTATAAACAACTAAAGAGGTTTTACCATTTTGATAAATGATGATAAAAACCAGCCAACCCCAGCTGTATTTGTTTGGATAAGCAGTGTTAATTTTCATGTTTTGTGTTTATACACTCATTTGAATGCAAAAAATTTAAATGCATAAAAATACAAATAATAATTCCTATTACATACACCGCACCGCCTGTAGGCACCAATGTCTTATCACACTTGAACTTGTTTTATGGCACTTAACCAAGTTGTTTTCCCCTGACTAGATCCTTGCTTGTGTTGTATGCATCTCAGATGTATGTCACTTTGGATAAAAGCATCTGCTCAATGAAACTGCAGAATTGTAGAATATCACCAACATAGATCTCTGCAGGATCTGTGAAGTCCCTTCCTGCTTTGTTCAATTTACAGATGGAACTGTTAATCAATACAAACAGCCATGAAAACAATCAGTTTTTCTTAAACTGTCCACAGATAAATTTCTTTCATCAGAAAGATCAACACATTTGCTGTTGAATTCAAAAGCTGCCAATGTACTGCCCTTTTGAGCCTGGCTAAAAACCTCTGCAGATCAAATCCACCACACTCTGAAAACACACCCCACCTTCACTGTTGCACTTTTCCCCGCAGTCGTTCCAGTACTTTAATCCAGATTTACAACCACTGTTTCCCTTGTACGCTTGCCCAATAAATGGATTGGTTGTTTTGTGCTTTTGACTTTCAAAAGTCGATTTGCAGATGGCCTTTTTGTCTGCTACTTCACCTCAGTGACTACAGCACTCCAAGGTAATGAATACTGTACGGTCTCCTGTCCTCACCAAATTTATAGTGTAGTTGAAACGGAAAGTCACATCCAAAAACTAGCAACCACAAAGATTTGCTGTCTAGTCCTGAAAGAAAAGTCATGCTAAATTCCATGAAGGTAAAACAGAGTTGTAAAAGGTCAGATTCATTCATTATCTATCCCATACACCATAAATAGTAACAAGTGCCAGGGAATTCTGATACACTACAACTGTTAGCAGTGCAGAAATGCATTGCTGTGTCACAGTATAAGCAAGAACAGCAATAATGTATTGCACACATCTTTCATCACTCCCTCTGTACAAAACTTCATCCGTTTCTCCATCTCCAGGTGGTACATAAGCTCTAGCTTTTCAAACTTTTTATTGACCTTTGACATCTTGCAAAACAATGGATTACAACATTGCAATCAATGTATTACTAAAAATTAAAAAGCAAGTTCAATTTGCACCAACTGCTCAGAAATGAGAGAGTAGAGATCCAAACAAAACATAATGTGGCCCAAAAATGATCAACACACAATCTAAAAATGTTTAAAAACTGACAGGAAGGATTTTGTCGCTTACTTATCTCTTATTACGCGTCTGGACATCGTATTAGGAAGTGAGCCACATACCGTCATAAGCCCATTCATCAAATGAGTTACACAATCAGCCTACATGTTTGCTCCCATTCTATTCAACTCACCGAGTTCCTCTTCCTAATCGGAGGGGTTCTCGGGCGCCCGGTGAGGGCTGCCCTCAGCCCCCTCCCTGTCAGCCGACGCCCGGCCGTCCTGCCTTCCTCAGGGAACCAGGAAAGGTCGCATCCTTCAGCAGTCAGCAGGTAACACCATGGCCAGTCAGGTAGGCAGGATCACGGCAAGATGGACACTGAGATTGGAGCTCAGAGCTACAGCAACAACCACTCTGTTTTTGTTTGCTGCTATAAGACGTCTGCTAATAATCCACTTGTAAGTTCAGTCGTCAGTGTGTGAGGAAACATCCGAAGGTCCTGAAGGTGGCTGCGAGCACACTGACCCATCGCTCATGTCAACAATGTGGCAACAACGACAACAACAACAACTGCTCCACTGCAGGCTGGACCAGGGAGCACAACCTGCTAAGCTACTTTAGAACTCGGCTAAAAGGTTTAAGGGACACACACATACACCCAGACACACAGACGGACCAGACTCAGCTTAACAATGACGGCCTAATCTGGCACATATGACTGGTGGAGCGCTGGACTACCTTTTTGAGGCACGAGTTCTTTGGACAAGTACATTTACCTTTCTCTTGGCTAGGTAAAATTAAAGCAATTAGATTTTTCATTTTGTTGGCAAATTCTCAAGCAGGCATCCAAACAGTGCCAACATTTAAATGATTCCATTTATAAATTTTAATTAAGTGTTTGCACAGTATGCACCATTTTCACCTGAACAAATCTTTTTCATATTCATTTAGATAAAAACAGGCAATGCAGAGATGTAACCTTATAGTAAAACATTAGGCTGTCCGCTAATCACATTGGCTTTGTTGTTATTCCATCAGGATGGAGCTCAGTAAAATGTCACTCAAAGGCGTATCTAAAAAAATAATTTGTTTACTTTTTACATCGCAGCCATTACTTCCTTGTTAATGATCTTTTCATTTGATTCTGAATTGCAAAGCACTTTGTAAATTCACCTTCAATTTATAGATAACTAACTGATCCTTTCGACGTTTAAAATTAATGGATCAAAATATTATTGCAATGGTTTACAGACACATGTGATGCATGGTGCTATAAATAACTACAGCCATGTATAAGAGTCATATGTAGGAGCATTTCTACATCCATTTATGGAAAAATTTGGGAGTGGAGATCAAAATGTGCATGCAGCTTGATAAATAAGACAAAAAAAACAGAAATGCATATTTGTCATTTGGGTACATACAGTCTTGAATCTACACAGAGTTGTAAGTTTTGTGTTCAAACTTGGTTGACGAGCAGGCATACTAAACTGACTGTATCATAGGGATTCATTTTAAATTGGTATCCTGAATGTAGCCATTACTCACATAATTAAATAGTCAAGTAATGAGTGGTACATAATGTGAAGACGTATCTGTGTTTTAAGTTTGTTTACGACTTTTTTTTACTGGGGCAAATATATGTCTCTTCCACTTGGCTACAAAAAAATCCAATGGCCTGTGACTTTATGTCGTGTGTGTGTGCGTATTAGGGCTGGACCCGAATATACGAATAATTGATCATTTCCTACTTTACGATCCGACCCGAATATTCAGACATTTGTCATTAATCGGGCCGATTATTTGGGCCAGCCCTTGTGTGTACGGCTGTTGCTTGGGCTCACCACCTGTGTTGTATTTATAATTGAGTGATTAAGTACTGCTGCAATGCTGATTATCCGGTATACCTCAATGGGAAAAGGGTTTGCTATGACAAGGAACAAATCTCTTTTGCAAAAGCAGGGGGGTAGTTTGGTTGACAAAGTGATTATAAGTGAGATAAAAAAAATTGTGAGTTCAAAAAAATTGCTCTGTCATAACTGAAGTGCAATTACACTAGCAGTTAATTCTGTTTTCTATAATTTGATTAGGAAATAGTGAGCAAAATGTTAAATGTAGCACCACTTTATATTAGTACTTGATTTACAGGGTTTTTGCAATAATACAGTCAAGTATGAAGTTTAAAGAAATTTCACAATTAAAGTCCTAAAAATTTGATATATATATACACACACACACCACAACAACACTTATTAACAACACACACACACACACACACACATACATATGTGTATGTATATATATATATATATATATATATATATATATATATATATATATATATATAAATAACTGTTGTTAATTATTGTTATGCTTTCTGACTAATCAATTCACTGACTGTTGCAGGACTAGACGGATAAAAAAATTCAACAGGTTGCAGAGTACATACACTTTTTTGCCAAACCTAACAATAAGGAAGGGGATTATAAAAAAAAGAAGAGCAGGCCTGAGAAAGTTCAGGGATATTATTGTCCAACGCCACCTGGGTTATCTGTAATTAGAGGCTTAGGGGGTCTTAACTTCAAAACAAGCTTTGGACACATATTCTAAACAACTTTGCAGAGTTCAGTTTCAACAGGTGAGAAGAAGACGTCTGTTTGTGTGTTTGGGATTACTATGGGCTAAGAATAGTGGCCTCGGAAAAGCGCGACTCCCCATGGTTCAGATCAGAGGTACTAAACCAGACAAGAAAAACTCATGTAACACACCGCTGACCTGCAGTCAAAACACACAACCACAAAGCAACATTTCAGTGCTACACCTAATTCAACGTAAGTCAGAATGTAGTGCCAAACGCTAACAGTGGAGCTCTTCTAGGCCCACTTTACAGGTTTCGGTGTCTCTTTAGTTGTCGTATTTATCTAGGATGCAAAACCTTTGCGCTGTCGCAAAGAGGGACATCTTAAATCAAAAAGTACCACAATTTTTACACTGCCGAAAAGCCCTCCTGATTAAGGCCCACTAATTTCTGGAGTAAGTTTTGCCTTTTCGCATCATGTACTATCTGTAGTTACAGAAAGAAGCCATTTTACATAGTTTTTTGTACTTTCATTGAACAACAAAGACTGCTCCTGAGTTGTGTTGTTACAGGACACCGCTGACCTTTAACCTACAGGATCAAGGACTCGCAGCTTAAGAGCGTAAAGTAATGTTGAAAGGAAATGCTTTCGGTCCAACTTGAAAGCCTTGTATCTTTACTGAGGACACTGCATTATTAGGACATGTGACAAAAAACAACATTGAGAGTGACAGATTTTACTGTCATAATAAGTCCAAAAATGTTAAACATATATTGCAAAACTGACGAATCTTTCATTCATGCAAACACAACTTTATTTAAAATGTGTCCTGAAGAAACTTTTTTGCCCACAATGGAAAGTAATCAATTTTCCAGTTTACTAGATCATGCTCTATCATTGGTGAATGTGTATTTTGACTTATGTACCTCTTTCTGTTGTCGCTCCAGCTCTTTCATCCGGATTTCTCTGGCCTCTGCTCTGGCTGCCCTCTTTGCTGCCAGCCTGGCCTCGGCCTGGGGGGCAGGTGAAGAAAAAAATAGACACAGAGTGAGAAAATTGAAAAAAGAGAAGTGAAACTTTGTTGGGTTTAAATAGCGCACATCTACACAGATAGAAATGCTGACCAGACGTGTGAAAAGAGATGCAGTTCCTCGACAGTGTTCCTGCAAAGTTGTCGCACATTGTGCAAAACAATTCAGAGATTCAACTGAAGATGTTCTTCACAGGTGGCCATTTTCTGTGTTTACATACCTTACATTGTGATATATCACACTCTTAAAAATGCTTTATGAATTATAAGCCACATACAAACACAATATCAGGTATCACTTAAACTCTGAATAGATCTAGTGGACTTTAGTAGTACACACTCTTGTGAGAATCTCAAGACTGATGCAAACTTGCAGTCACAACAGTGTGTAAATGCGTGTATGTAATTATATTTCTGTATTTGAGGGACTTGCCTTTGCTCCCCTCAGCACTCAGGCAAGACCAGGACCTTTTCCTTAAAAGGATCTCTCTCAGAGTGTGTACTGTGGGTGTGTGTGTGCCTGAGTGTGTAAGCATTTCCTTCCTCCAACTTTGTGGTAGACACTATGTAGCAGCAGCCTCTCGGCTGGGTAACTCCCACTGCACTAATGCATTTCCCCAATGTCAGTCACCATGACAGAGCAACAGGAAAACATAAAGAAAAGGGTCTCTTTCAAAAGAAAAGAATGTTCACACACATGCACAAACTCAGTTAACCATTTCTGCATTCACTCAAAAGCTTTCCTTTTCTATCTGTATTCTATACTGTTCCTTTTTTAAAATCATCTGCAATATTCATGTCTACTCTGTTCTTCTGTTCATTATGTTCAGCAGCTACAGTTCTGGACAAAAGTTTATATACACTTTTAAAGAACATTTATATGATGACAATCTTCAGTTTCTAATGACTGTTTCAGTTCTTGCTATTCTATGGTGGAATAACTGATACGTGTGTATTAAACTCTAACCACACGTTTTAGTTCTGTCATATTTATTGTAGGTCTTAAATCTGCTGGATCAAGAATATATGTACAGCTATACTAATATTTGGTTAAATGCTGCTTGGACATTTTTACCACACTTTTGGCAGCCATCCACAAGGTTCTTGTATCTTTGACAGAATGTGTGATGATTGTATAATATAAAGTCAAATCCTCATCTTAGACAACACTTTGAAGGGTTTTAATGTTTTCATGGACAATTTTATGACAGCTATCATCATTTTTTTCAAACTGTATTATAAATTGAACTTTAACCAATTTTCTGTGTATAGAATGTATGTAAAGCTGAACCATCTGTGATATCACCCACAGGTTTCCTGAACAGAGGTTATGAAGCTCAGTGTGAATCATGGCAAGCTGAAACACTTTGCACACTACACATTTATCGTGTTCATTTGCAAGGTTTCATTTTTGCATGACATCTTGATACACTTGCTGAGTGTGAACACTGGTGCTATGAACAACAGAGACCACAAAGTAATGTAACCTCTGACTGGATGAAATATGGACGAATCCTCTACAGAATCCCTCATAGGTGAAAAGAACCTGAAGCTAAGGGTGATGGCTCTAGCCGTCCTGCTCTCAGCTGTTCGTAGCTGCTGGCTCATCCAAAAATTAACAAAAAGGCAGAGTGTGAGCGGCACAGAGGAGGGCCATGCAAACATCTCCAGATCATGTGCGGTCCTTGTGACGGCACCCACCTGACACTCCAAGTGACCTTGGATTCCAATGTCCTTCATTATCATAACTTTACACATAAAAACAATTAAAAAGGGTGAACTATATACAGTTTTTACCCACTCTACCTTTGTCATGAACAGGGAAATTACATATATACAAAAGCTGATTTTTGTACCAGGATGTAAACATGTTTTATTTTACTGTTGAGTTTGACACTGAACATGGGAAGTCTATGGGGATCTAATGACTTTTGGAGCCAGCCTCAAGTGGACATTTAAGGAACTGTGGTTTTTGACACTTCTGTGTTGGATAATTTCTTCATCCATGGGGGTTGTGGTTTGGTTCTGTCATGCCATCAACATCACTATTGGTAACCACACTAGTCCTTCATAAGTATTATACTGGTTTTGACCGCATTCAGTACATAATACAAAACATGAGTTATTATTTACTTTTATCCCTATATGATTCTAATACTATCCAGGGTCATGATCCCCTGTGCCTTTGATGCCTTCACTGCCTTCACATTATAAACAGTCTGTAACTTTTGTGGTGATAAAGAGGTGTTATTAAAATGAAACTTTCATTTGTGGTTCCTGACCATGTTTTAAAATCCATTGTGTACTTTAATTCTATCTGTTTTGTTTTTTTATGCAGTCTTTAATTAACTCCTTATGCCTGCACCATCTGGACAGGATTTACACATTTATTTACCTTACGCAAACTAACATTTTAGAAGCGATATCAGTAAAACAGAGGTTAAACAACCACTTGCTTGCATTGTCTGCTGCTAAGCTGCTGTTATATTACTAAAACTGAAACTAACCATTTGTAGTCTGTCAGAAGGTCACGCACTCTCAAAGCCTTCAGTGTTTTATTGGAGCACATTAGGGGGATTTTTACAGTTGTAATTCTTTAAGAAAACATCTAGATATCTAGTTAATGTTTATTTTTTTATTTTTTCTTACATTATTAAAGGCCCGTTAAATGGTAACAGACTTGAACAAGTGCACAAGGAGCCAAATTTACAATATTTCTTTCTCTTCTTTGGTACCTCTCTTCCTGTAGGAGCACTAGGCAACTGCCTATGCTAACAGACACCAATTACTAACTCTCCAAAATGACCAGAAAGTAGTAGCATCTCCTTTTAAAATAGCTTCAGTGTATATGCAAGCTGACCCTTAAGAAGAAGCTGCAGTATGTAAAAAGCAAAGTTCATTTTCACTATAAACTACCAAATTCAGTAGATGTTGACAATACTTGCTTTTGTTGTGTGGTCATGTACAAAAATTAAAATCTGCTGATATGTCAATGTAAGAGGTTTTGACATTCTTATGTTCTCTGTATTGTCTAGTACAGGGGTCGGCAACCCGCGGCTCCGGAGCCGCATGCGGCTCTTTCAGCCCTCTGTTGTGGCTCCCTGTAACTTTGGAAAATAAATTGTTCTGCCTTTCAGGCGCGTTTCAATGCATTTTAATATAGAGAGTTTTATTGTGAAATTACCGCTCTTATTTTGACGTGTCACTTCACCGGATGTGCTGCTGGGGTTCTGGGACATGAGAGCGCAAGGTTGATGCGGAGGAGATGGAGAAGCAACGCCTGTAGTTTCACATCGTTTTGTACTCAAGAATGGCAAGCCTGTATATTAAAGCTCCACTCCAAGAAAGACACGTCTTGTCTTTGAGTCAAAAGTACTCATGGTAGGGTAATACACGTTACACGCAAGAACACGGCAGCAGGTCAGAGAGTCAGAGGAGTGACGTCTTGGAAAACAGGGCAGCGACTTACCGGAGAAAAGTTATTAGCTTAAGATAAATAGATTTTACAAGTCTAATAGGCATTCGCAAAATATTGATTTCCAGCTAACATGTAACATATGAGGTCCAGGAGCAAAAATGACATTAACCAGGTAAGATAAATATTAGTGGTAGGACACAATTTTAAAAAATGAATCTAATTAGAGGCTTTGTAATTAATTAATCACGACTGATTAACAAGGGCATAGAAGAAGAAAAAAAGCGATATATGCAGTGTTGTCTTCATTTTAAATGCCAAAAGGATTTTGCGGCTCCCGGTGTTTTCTTTTCTGTGGGAAATGGGTCGAAATGGCTCTTTGAGTGTTAAAGGTTGCCGACCCCTGGTCTAGTATATTGCCGATTACACCAGATTTGCCATTTTTGAGGCTGTATTGGTATTGACATATCATATTGATATTGAAATTTAGGAAGTGCGGCCAAGATACTTAATCAACATTACATTTTATAGTTGAAGAACACACTTGTCAGTTCTCTCAATATTGATAATGTATCGGAGAATCAACCTTAAATCAGTTCGGACATGTCTTTACTTGTATTTCATGTTTATTCTTCAATGTGAGTGATAATTAATTTATTTACTTATTATATCCTAACAATATGTTATGCCCCCAAACATATGCTGCCATCTGGTGGTTGCCACCTTCTCTGTCCCAGGACTTCACAATGCAGTACTGTGCAAAGCTACATCTCAAGTCTTTATGAGCACCAGTACAAGAACGCACACCAAACTGTCGTGATGTGTTCATTCAGAGCTGCAGCGGACTTGTCAGCTAACAGATATCACTGCAGCAATGCTCCTTCTACATGATATAGCATGTATTGTTTTTGTAAGCTTTAGTAATACAACTTAAGCTCCAAAATTTGCAGATCTGCAGAATGATTTAGTCCAAAGATGTAGAACAGAAGGCTCGTTGCTGCTTCAGTAGACATGCTTTATGCCCTGCGGTGAATTGTATGTGTGCTTAGCACCTACTGCACGTGGATGGGTGTGAATGCATACGAAGACATTTTAATTCAAAAAAGAAGACTGCTCTGAGAAAACCTTGTGACATTATATAAAACACTTCAATTACAATTTTCAACAAAAGTCACCAAAAGCTCTGCAAATCAGCTGATGCTATAGTAACAGTCCTTACTGATTGTAGTTCTCTGTGTGGCTCATTCAGTGTGGATTTCCCATAAGATAATGACAGCTCATTGTCCCTGGGATTCTCAACGTTTCTGCCCATGGCTTTGATACACATAAAAACTAAAATAACACTGTCTTTGTGCTTACTCAGTTATACTGAAAAAACATGTATACAAGGTCTCTCTCTTAAAACATTTCGTCTTCCATGACCTTAGGGGTGAAAAAAGTGCAGCGTTAAAAGAATAATACAGCACTGATCTTATTGCCTTCAGCAGCATAAATAGAGCTCTTGAAAGGCTCCATTACCACGAGCAGCACCAAGCACTGGTACTTACTAGCTCCATCTAATAACAAGCTCCGAGGTTAAGAGCTTTTTACTCGTACAGACCTTATTCAGATGAAAGACAAGCGCAAAAACACAAGCTTAACAGGTAGATTATTGGACATCAGTCAATCTGGGGTTATAGAGTAATACATACAATGCAACAGAATAAAATCAAATACAGTGAGAGACACTGATATAGAAACAATTGGATGTCCCATTAGACCTTCCTGTGAACAACGCTAAAGGCAACTGAAGAATTATTTCAAGTCTGGTACCTACCTACCACATGTTAAGTTTCTCATACTGTATTCATGCATTTTTTTTGTCCTAAATTATTTTTTTGCTAAATTAATTGCAAAATTCAAGACAGTTCAAGTGCATACAAGCGCAAAAACGACCAAAGCCCTCATATGTGAAAAAAAACAAATCAAACTACACTACTGTACAGTACAGCTACATTTAGTTCTTAATCATTTCATTAGATAAGATTACATCAAGTGTTATCAAGTGGTGGCTATTGCGTCAGCATAGGTAGTTACTGCTCAAGTCACTGTGGTTGAAAATAGTACTATTTCTTCATTGATTCAGGCTCTCTGTGCCTGATGTAAAAACAGCCACTTTCACTGGTACCGTGATGCAATGACAAAACAATATACAGCCAATTATGTTAAAAACATAGTGAGGAGAGAGGAAGAGGTCCAAAATACATACTGATAAAAGTGTTCAGGTTCAGGCAGAGAAATCTCAATGGACTTAGTTAAGAAGAAAAAGTGGTCCCTACATTCAATCATGACAGCTCAAATTTTAACAGCAATCACAGTTTTGACTATATAAACACGACTGACCGGTATTGATATTTAAAATGTGATCAACTCATAGAAAAATCAGCTCACAGAAAACTCCGCTAATAGACAAAGTGCATCTTGCTTTCAAATTGGGTAAATCTATGTAGAACACTATTTTCACTGTTGACCAACAAATTGTTGTTGTACACCTGTCAAGAGCTGCTACAGTGCAGCCGCCTGGCAGCGTCTACCATAGCCAGCATGTGCAACACTTAGGGAACTTCAGTCAAAAGTATTATCTACCGATAAGCAGATGTTCAGCAAGCGTTCAGCATGTGCACAGTTTATATCAGAAGAAAACTGGTGACAAAATAACTAGATTTTCAAATTAAAACATTTCACAAATATCAAGTCTTGTATCATTGAAAATCAATGCAACATAACTAGGTTTTGCACAAACAGCTGTTCATCAGCATGCATGGTGGATTAATACACACGTGGAAAAAATTGTTGGTACCCCTCAGTTAAAGAAGGAAAAACCCACAATTCTCACTGAAATCACTTGAAACTCACAAAAGTAACAATAAATAAAAATTTATTGAAAATTAAATAATCAAAAACAGCCATTACTTTTGAATTGTTGATTAACATAATTATTTAAAAAAACAAACTAATGAAACAGGCCTGGACAAAAATGATGGTACCTCTATAAAAGATTGAAAACTATTTGACCAGAGTGACATGATTAACTCAGGTGTGTCATTTAATTGACATCACAGGTGTTTCCAAACTCATAATCAGTCAGTCTGCCTATTTAAAGGGAGACAAGTAGTCACCCTGCTGTTTGGTGAAAAGGTGTGTACCACACTGAACATGGACAACAGAAAGCGAAGGAGAGAATTGTCCCAGGACATCCGAAAAAAGAATTATAGACAAACATCTTAAAGGTAAAGGCTATAAGACCATCTCTAAACAGCTTGAAGTTCCTGTGACAACAGTGGCTCATATTATTCAGAAGTTCAAGACCCACGGGACAGTAGCCAACCTCCCTGGACGTGGCCGCAAGAGGAAAATTGATGACAAATTGAAGAGACGGATCGTTGGAATTGTATCCAAAGAGCCCAGAGCAACCTCCAAAGAAATTAAAGGTGAACTCCAAGGCCAAGGTACATCAGTGTCAGATCGCACCATTCGTCGTTGTTTAAGCCAAAGTGGACTTCATGGGAGACGACCAAGGAGGACACCACTGCTGAAAAAAACTCATAAAAAAGCGAGACTGGAATTTGCAAAAATGCATGTTGGCAAGCCACAAAGCTTCTGGGAGAATGTCCTTTGGACAGATGAGACCAAACTGGAGCTTTTTGGTAAGGCACATCAACTCTATGTTCATAGACTCAAAAACCAAGCATACGAAGAAAAGAACACTGTCCCTACGGTGAAACATGGAGGAGGCTCAGTAATGTTTTGGGGCTGCTTTGCTGCATCTGGCACAGGGTGTCTTGAAAGTGTGCAAGGTACGATGAAATCTGAAGACTATCAAGGCATTCTGGAGAGAAATGTGCTGCCTAGTGTCAGAAAGCTTGATCTCAGTCGCAGGTCATGGGTCTTCCAACAGGACAACGATCCAAAACACACAGCCAAAAACACCCAAGAATGGCTGAGAGAAAAGCGTTGGACTATTCTAAAGTGGCCTTCTATGAGCCCAGATCTGAATCCCATTGAACATATGTGGAAGGAGCTGAAACATGCCATTTGGAGAAGACACCCATCAAACCTGAGACAACTGGAGCTGTTTGCTCATGAGGAGTGGGCCAAAATACCTGTTGACAGCTGCAGAACGCTCATTGACAAATACAGAAATCGTTTAATTGCAGTGATTGCCTCAAAAGGTTGTGCAACAAAATATTAAGTTATGGGTACCATCATTTTTGTCCAGCCCTATTTCATTAGTTTGTTTTTTTAAATAATTATGTTAATCAACAATTCAAAAGTGATGGCTGATTTTGATCATTTAATTTTCAATAAATTTTTATTTATTGTTACTTTTGTGAGTTTCAAGTGATTTCAGTGAGAATTGTGGGTTTTTCCTTCTTTAACTGAGGGGTACCAACAATTTTGTCCACGTGTGTAGCTGTGGCAATCCTGAACCAAAATAAGAGGTGGGGTTGGGCAATCAACTCATTTGCTGGTGTGACCAGCCAGGAAAGTTGGCATCATCAGTGGAAAAGTTAGTCTGAAACCATGTGTAATCAGGATAAAAATGAAGACCGAATCAAGACCGAACTAAATGATAGCACGTATGACGATTGCCGCCTCTACTCAGAAAAACACACCAAACTAGGCCAAAAGACAGAACAAGACATACAACCTCTCTCTCTCTGTCTTTCCAGCTATTTATACCGACCTACATGGACTCGGGTTCTATCAAAACTGTTCTAATTCAGCACAATTTCAATGGGGCGACTGCCCTCCTGAGAGAAAATGAGCTAGTTCAATGCAAAAATGGGATGCTCCAACAAGATTTATGACTGGGATATCACAAATGATGCAAAGAAAAATAGAAAAGTTCAGGGAAGGTAATTTTGGGACATACTGTAGAAAAGAAGATTATGTAACATGCTGTATGTATTCCTTCCTCCTAGTCATGGCTTACTTGCTTGCTCGTTTTATTAAGCTTTAAAGTCAGAATGCAGTATTCAATTTTCCATTACAAAATAATAAATGTAGTGTCTTTCATCAAATAAAATTATTTGAAAAAATGCTTTTTTCACATCAAGAGCTTACACATAAGGCCTTGAAATTGCAATTCTCAACCCTAAACTGTAATTCTTAATACTGAAGGGCCTGTAGAGGCCTGGTGTCTATCAACCTGATTCCTTGTGTTTACTGACAATCTCTAAGGGCACCAAGACATAAAGTGCCACCACAACTAAATACCAGCCTGGTCAGATTGTCTCTAGTGCGCTCAGTTCCCACGGCCTGAATGCCAGTCTTAAGCAACAAAAATGGACGGGCATTTTAATGACCACAAGTGCTGACAGGCTACACAAAGAGCGCATACAGAAATAACTTTGATTTCTGACCAAGTAGAGGTTTGCCATGCTTAGAATGAGGTGGGACCATTACGTGGATTCACACCCACAGCTTGAGCATTATTCAGTTGTGGATGATGATGACTAAGTAGGGAAAAAAACGTCGTTTCCTCTTTGCAAAACCTTATAAATCTCCCAGATGTTTCCTAAAAGGGAGTGGCTGCAAAAAAGCTCCACTCATTCTATAGCCACAGACATGAGTCAACTAAATGGACGTCTTTTTCCTTACATAGAGCACAAATGGATAAATCAAACCCTTGTTTCCAGACACTGTGAAACTCTTGCAAAAATGATGTAACCTACACACAGAGAAAAATACCACCATGAAAAAACTAGAAAAACAACAATACAAAGTTAAAGTTAAACTGATTAAACATACAACTTATGTGGTTCTTTTTAGATCTTGAGAAAATCTGGGCTGCATTACAACAAAGTAGTGCCTTAAAAATTTCGATATATTTTTTTAAAGAGCTGAGATTAATATTGGTAAATCACAGATAAACTGCTTGTGGATTCTTGAGCCTAAAAACAAATATGTATTTCATGAAAATAAAAATCTAACATAATTTATTAAAGTTACTTTTACTAGAAACATCTCTTAATTAAAGCATTCATGATTGCCCATGACCTCAGAAATACGGTGACAACGCAATCTCATTACAAAGTCCATTTTTCAGCTATTTCGTGTCCTTTATTATTGGATTTAATTTGCCCAGTTGTCTTGGGGATGGATCTGCAAACTTGGAAGCCAGTTCTAGTAGCAGCAAATGGTAACTGGACTGAATTTTTATAGCAGTTTTCAGACAAATAGTGACAGAATTGCCTTGACAGGTTGTTGGTTGCGATCAGGAACAACTTATGACATGTGGAGAAGCCAGGAAATTAAACAGGCGATCCTTCAATTAGTGGATAGTAAAGTTATGGTCTAACCTAATGGAGACTGTCAGGTCAGACTTATTAGACATTTACTAAACATTCACTCAAAGTTGGCTTCAAACTAAAAAGAAGGTCTAAGTGTGCCTGCATTTTTTTTTTAAACAGATGATCAAAAAGTTGCCACCAGCTCAACAACCAACATGGCAGATCATCTAAAAACAGTACTCTAAGTTGTCAATGTTAGATTTCTCATTAGTTTAAGTTCTGGGTCAGCAGGTCATATACATTTCGTCATTTCAGTATAAAATATCCAGGCTCAAAGTATTTAATATAATTGCCTTTTGTGTTGATTTATTTTCCCATGGCAGCTAATAAGGCTAGCAGATAGACTGCACTCGCACAATGCCCGATTCAATTAATCAAAATATATTGTGCATAATTTTTCCTCTCTTGCAAAGACCTGATTGATTGAACAGTATGTCTTTTATGTCAACCAAGATGCTCTTTGGTAGACACAATAGATCTAAATATATTCAAAGAACGACATCAGTACAAATAGATTTCTTATCATGCAGTACAATAAACAGATGATAAACTTTTACAGTAGCATGTATCCCTTTCACCTTCTGAATTATCACCGATATTATCATTTACGCCATAATGATTCAGGTATTTTGTTGATAAGTTGTATCTACAAACCTTACAGCAGCAATATTTGAGGGCTTATTGCCTATTGTCTAGGATGCAGTGCCCAACCTGTTTAAAAAACAAATCAAGTAGTTGGAGGTCAAATGTTTGGCCACCTGTCTGCCTTTCCTCATTAAGTATTAAGGATTTATTCAGGACACCTCTACAATCTATTGCATCGAACTGTTCAGTCATAAAGTTTACTTTTATGATGTCTGTCATTGTTTGGTGACACTGTCATTGAGGTGTTAATTAAATGATTTAACAATGAGGTCATAAGTCGTGGCTGTGATGTACAGCATCATAATATTCAGCCTCACTCATATATGTAAACTAAAAAGGCAAATAATATGAAAAGCCTCTTAATATCATGTAGTCCAGTGGAACATCACCAGATGCTGTAGTCATTAACACATATTTAAATGTACACATTCTTAACAATGTCAACAGTAAATTAATGTTATAAACTTCATAGTGCTGTACTGTGGTGCAGGTGTACGTAACAAAAGTGCACTTAAAGAGAAGTGAAAGCAAAGTGTTTTGAGCCTGACACAGATCCATGAGGTATCAGTAAAGATCCATCCTAACCCTGCAGGTTCATGAAATGCCTTAAACTAGAGGTTATTTCAGAAAAAAGGAAAAATTCCTGCATGCCCGTGCTCACACAGCCATGCAACTGAACACAAACACATGAAACAGCTGTAGAGGTCTCAGCACTGCAAACACGCTGGTTAGCAACTGTGCAAGCTACTTCAGGCCAGGAATAAAATAAATAGTATGCTTCAGACATTTCTAAAAATAAAACAAGGGAGGCAGCTGGGTTTGAACAGCGAAGACATCCGATGCAACCTGCACAGCTACATTACAATGTCAGAGGAAGCGTTAGCCGCATACTTTAAGATTTTCTTGATACACAAACATGGAAAGACAAACAAAACGATTCACACCCAGATAATTAATCTTGTTCCCAATCAAGATATTAAATTAGACACTAGGAAATCCTCAACAATCCAAACAAACATGACACTTGACTTCTGCTGATTACAACCAGGCTTTGATCTATTGTGTACGACTGTCATGAAAGATATTTTGGTATGTTACTCGTGTTTCCAATTGCTTATACACTGTGGGCGCCCCCTTGTTTTTCTCTGTGGATGTAATAGGAAGCTTCTTGGTGCCTGTACAGGGCGATTTAGGCAGCAGCCTATGTTGCAAGTCTCAGTGGTACTAAAGCATGATGGGAGTTAGCAATGCTTGGCAGGAAGTTACACAATGTAGTTCTGCGAGTGCTGTGAATAACAACAGTTGCAGAAAGGAATTTCAGTGACATGTTTATTTCCAAAAGATGATTTACTTCCTATGGCCACTTTTCTGGGATGATGCTCTTTCAAGCAAAGACTCCTTGCCTCTGGGCAGTGACACCCAAGGAGGGAAGGGATACGTCGCTTGCACAAGGGCCCAGCAACAAGGTTGTTAATTCAAGAAGTACTATACCAATTATACACATAAAGTTGAATTTCTCGTTACCGGCAGTACTCCAGTAATAAAGAAAGATCTTTTCATTCATTTTGCTAATTTGCAAAGGCACACCTTTAGTTTTTAGTGGTATTAATTTCTTATTGGACCTGAGGTGGGCTATGCAAACATATCAAGGCCATATACTGTTTTATGATGACACCCACTTGTTCCTTGGTGATGCTGTTGACAGCCTGATCCCACACTCACATGCTGGTAAGTGCAGAGAACTAACTATTGTCTACTTTCTTTCCTCCTGAATGACAGTTAACTGAATATCTAGGTGTTGTAGAGAAAACAAGGCATTTGAGAACATAATCTTGGGCTTTGAAAGACATTGATTGACATCTATCATACTTTTATAGCATCAAGATAACTTGTAACCAAACAGGGACTATATTTTCAAACCATTCTATTTTTAGCTTTCTCTGCTGGGACAAAGGAACTGCACTAACTGGACAAACAGAGCATATTTCATGTTGCATGTACCTGCAGGTTAATTGCGATGCAAATTTTGGGAGAACTAAATCAGCACAAATGTTATTACTATTTGAATCAGTCAATTTCTTAAAACATGTGGGAAAGGAGGACAAATTAATTTGAATAGCTACTGCATGCCTGCTGGTACTGTATCATTGCTACTCAACAATCTTTTAACTTCCACATGGATCTTAGTGTCTGAAATGTTTATGCTATCATCACTACTTAGACAATCTGCTTTGTTATCAAGTGCTATTAGTGAATTGCCACTGTCAGCGTCTCTGATTTGTTAAACTGTAATATTTGTACTTAATTCCCTGCCGAGCCCTACCCCCTACTGTTCCCTCAGCTTTGGAAAAAACTCAGCCGTACTGAATAAACAGGAAGGAGTTTGTGATAACAATCTGCATTGGCTGTGCATGTGGTGATGTCATCACAAGGAAATGACACACAGAGACTCCACTTCCTTTTAAGGAGACATGAGTCAGGCAAGCCGAGCTGAACTAAAGCCAGTCCTGTATATATACAGACACGCATCAGGAAGTACACGAGTAACTGTTTGGACCATTAATGTTTAAGTACATCGTGACATAATGGGAGTTCACTGGAAAATGGCAATCTGCTCCAGGCAAATTCTGGGTGGTACAACCGTTTGATTCATCAAAACTGAAATACAGACAACTCTAAAATGCTCGTTTTAAAGGAAAGACAAATTAAGGCATTCAAATGAAATAGTGTAATTGTATTACACAGGGACTGAGTTCTAAAAGGTCACTGTTTATTCAGAGTGGATTTTCACTGCTGGCTGTCATTGTGTAAATGTGTGTTGCTTGCTCTCAGCATTAAAGATTAACTTAGCTGTGACTGCATGAAGGACTGTGGCTTTCTGCCTTTTCCCCAGATGGCTGTCAGAATGAAGAGGAGCTTGCATGGTGGCCTTCTTCTTCTTCGCCATCAAGGCTCAGACTAATGCGCTCTAAATACTCAATTCTCTTCAACGCTTCACTGAGTTTCTGCCAGCAATGAAGCACCAACCTGGCAAGCTAATCCCCAGTTTAGATCGTTTTCTTGAATTCACGCAGAAAAAACAGACAATCCAGAGAAATCTGAAAAGCTGCTGTTGAGTGAGAACCACTGATGCAGAATCATAGGTCTGGTACTGACCACTGGGAAAACTTACAGAAACCCTCAAATTTAGCTGGACAATTATCAGAATTCTTTTTCCTTAACACTATTGTTTAAACCAAATACTCAACCATTCTGGCATTTAAAAAAAAAAAACTTTAAGCCCATTTTTTTGTGGTAATAAATTCAAAAAATTTCAATTCAGATTTCTTCCATGTCATGCCAGGACGAGCATTCACCCTGTGGAGGTGTGTGTACTTATACAAGAATTAGGATGTTCGGCTAACATAAAAACACCTCTTGTCAATCAGCTGTACATGTGAGACTAGAACTGGACATGAACTAAACATGATCCATGTAAGCACTGAACTGCAGATCCTGTAACTTCGGCAAAGTCGATTTCACTTGCTGGTGTGATCTGGAGTGCTTTGATGCAGCTCAACACCTCCTTCAGCCAGATTTCCTCCATCTGTCATACGTGACTTATTGAAATGTAACACACCACATCAACAGTGTTTGTTTCAATGTTTAATTTCTTCTGTGGAATAAGTACAGCAGTACACATTCCTCCATGGCCACTCTGTCTGTTCCCTACTGTGGTCTTGGAAACAATCTGGGGTTGGCATTTGCTCTGGTGGGTCCAAGCACTCCTAGTTCTATTCACATACTTGCATGGACTATGCATTGGGCCTTACAGTCTACAGCCGCTGTGTGGGGCTGTGTGGGGCTGTATTTAGGCGTCTCCATTGTTCAATCTGCACATTAGCTTTATTCTGAATAAGTCAAAGACCAAGTCAAGTGAGTATAAAAAGTACTTTGCGAAATTGGGGTTAGTTTTTTTAGATTGCAGCATTTCCATTTACTCTTTCTGATGAAATACTACCAAATGCACATGAAAATTTTACCGTAATGATCCCTTAAGCTAAATGCTAACGGCAGCGTTCCAATACGTTTACAAATTCAATGCTGAAATACTGATCTTTTGCAGACATTTCCATCTCAATCGCTACATCAAATTACATCAGTTGTTAAATTCTACAATGTTAATATCTTTGACTGCCCTCATCCTAATCCCAATGTCACTGACCTACAATGAGATCTTAATTGAACTTGCCAATGACGAGGCTGTTAGGAGGCATCCAGTTGTTTAAACTATGCTTAACAGGGCAGTTTTGACAGCGGGCAGACCTAATGCAAACAAAGCATCAGAAATGGACGAGGCTTTGTCAAGTTATAATGTGGATAATACTATTTATGTTAACGGTGCTTGTGCATGATACAAAGAATTTTAATGACCTACATAATATGGGCAAAGTCTCATAGGTGCATTTGTAATACAACAAAACTTGAAGTTGCTCCATTATCAACACAAGAAGGAGAGTTTTCATTCTGTAAGAAGTGTGTCAGAGAAGTAAATAACCTTTAACGCACTCTACTAATTGTCAAGAAGCATCTTTGTTTTGACTCTCCAACATATGGTTGACATTTAACACATAGAGGTTAATTCTTAAACTGCTTGTCAATGTTATTATTGAAGTTGCTGTCCAGTTAAACTGAACATTCACAGGCCAACTAAGTTCTCACAAACAAATTTCAGCTGCATTAGCACTGTGCCACATAAAGTTGGGTGTGACGGGGTGTAATTGACGCTAAGACAAAATCTCTACCACAAGCTTTGAAGAAAGACAGCGTTTGCCTCCAGCCAAATTCCAAGACTGCCATTAATGTGACAATCGATATGCAGGACCAAACTGAGGGGAACAACTGATACAAGGTAAACAGCATCTAACTACAACTGCTGATGATTAAAACCAAAAACGATAATTTTAGGGTGGGCAGAGCATTTAATGTTATTTAATTGTTTTTAAAAAAAAAGTTTGCATCTTTTATATATCGTATATTTTGAAGGCTGAGTGAAACTTAACTAACAAACCAATCTGTTTATGTCAATGTCAGTTTGTTCCTTAGAAACAATCATTTCTGGGCATGACTATTGTACTCTATACACCAATCAGTCATTCCATTAAAACCACTGACAGATTAACTGCATAGCATTTGATTGTCTAGTTAGAATGCAATGTTTTGCAAGGAAATATTGGGCCATGCCATTCATGTGAATGTCACTTTGACCCATACCACCCACCTCAACATTGTTCCACACCAAGCACACGCCCCATTCAGCACTTTCCGACACAAGCAGCCTCTCCCAGTGGGACAATGTGCCCCACCACAGCACAAAAATTCTCAGGGATGGCTCAAGTAACATAACAAAGAGCCTGAAGCATGAACCCAACACCCACCAACCCAAGTGAGCATCCATGAATCAAGCTTGAGCCACAGCGGCTTCATAACCAAACCCATGGCACCCAAAAATTCTACTGCCAATATCCCATGTCCACTGTCTGATTGGTCAGAGGTATTGTGGCAGCAAGATGGAGATGAGCATATTAGGTGGGTGGTTTTAATATTGCTGATCAGTGCACGCTCACACAGCATAACCAAGAGAATCATTCAGATATCCTTTTCTTTTTCTCATTCATTGTAATTATTGGAGAATTCAACTTGGATGGTATTATCTTAAATCAATAACAGGAATAACTGCAAAAATATCCTCAGTAACAATTAGTTTAATTACTTTTATTATATACACTTGTGCACAAAACCTACCTTCAGCACAGTCTTTAAAAATTATCTGTACTGTGTGATAAACAGAAAACCATAGATATGGAACCAAATGGCATCTATTTAACATTCACTTGTAAGAACACGTTTAAAAACACTACAGGTCTTTGCTTATACCCATTTGCTTACAAGTTGTGACATCACAAAAGTAAGTAGAATTCATCCTCTAGTTATTATCATAGGTAAATTTAAAGGCAATCCATTCAATACTTGCCTAGCCAGTGCAAAAATTGTGGAATCAACACCACAGAAATTTTCATCCCTGAAGCCAGCTGTCTAAAGCTAGAGATTATAAATGTCACTTAGCTGTAGGGATACACTTTGTTGGATTTTTGCTGATACGCCAATGTTTTTCCTATTCATTTTGAGTTAGAAATATCTACAAATATTTTAATGGTGGTTGTGCATAATTTGCAGCTACTGTGGTGGTGGTGTTACTGCTGATAGTTGACAGTTCCTGCGTGTGATAGAGCCTGCACAGCCATGAATCCAGACAAGGGATTTTAGTTTGTCTGATTGGACCTCCTATCATGACTGTGTGGGAGCGTGCAGACTGTGCTTAACTGATTTGTCCTTGACTCTATTAGCTTTGCTGCAGGGCAGGAGAAATAAATCTTTCGCATAGCAGAAATCTGGACTTGTCACAAGCTACTCCGAAGAACACAGGTGTTCCCAATAACATTAACAACATGAATGTTCAATTCAAGTGTCACAGAAATGCATGTGTGGGGGGCAGTGAGGAAGCATGTAAATATTGTGGCCCTGAAAATAAATAAGCGATATGGAAATCATTCATCTTGTCATTTACGGCTGTTTTACCTGCTGTGACATGTCAAAATGACTTCTGATCAACCCTGTTCGTTCATGAAGTCTGGTGAAGTCATATTCATAGCTTAGTTTTATCAGCCAGAATGACTGAAAACACCTGTGAGGATGTGCACGGAAATTTAACACTCACATGTACTCTTTTTTGATATTAGCCATTTGTTTCTAAAATCGATCATCCAGTTAAAAGCTATTTAGAGCCACAGTGTTTGTCATATTACTGTAACGCACTAGATGTTTGGTTCTACAGCATATTTAAATATTTACAGCATGCATAATTCTTTGCAAAATTGATGAATGTAATCCTTTGCCTCTATTTTTCAAAATGATTTGTAAATTGCTTCTGAGACAAATTCATTATTATATCACAGTGAATCTGGGCAATGAAATTACACATTGAATATGAACACAGCCCTGCACACTTGATTCATATTTACACATATCCGTTTATCAGAATCACTTTATTCATCCCCGAAAGGAAATTCAGTTATGAGCAGTAAAGGTCAGCTACAGTGTGCCACCCCTGAACTACAACACAAATTCATGTTTACAGCTGGATTCAGATTGTTTGACAGACGTAAGGAACCAACTCCCCTAGAGTACAGAATAACTAACGCCCTGGTATCCAGTGTGGACATTCTTTCCTGCTATGTGGTCTTCTTCCATTTGTTCCACGATTAGTCAGGTTTACATTACTGACTCTCAGACTCTTGTAATTCTAACGAGAGTTGAGAAATGTGCAGCCACATTAGTCTGACTGACCACAAATTTACCAACATAAGGAAGGAACTTATACTATCTGCATCTCCAAACTGCTGTACTGCTCTATACAGGCTACATTCTACAGCAGTGCTTAATAGAAACTTGCTGTTTCTATGCTGGTGGGTTGGCCAGTTGGTGAGCCACATCCATCCTCCTCCATACCCATCCCCCACCCACAGACTCAATCTAAAACTGGGGTGCTGCAACAGCTGATCTTTCAGGAGCGTCTATTTTTAAAACTCTTTTGCAGAACGGGCCAACTCATCAGGGCTGGCATACCATCCTGTCAGAGGACTGCCAGTGAGGGACTTGACCCATCTGCTACTTAAAGGCACAGACTTTCTCTTTGCTGCACAGAGGTAACAGAAAACTGGCCACAATTAAGTTTTCATTGCTGGAGCTGTACCTCTCTACCCCTTGAGACAGATGAGGAGTCGGTCATCACGGGCTATCTCCTGTTTGGGTAGCGTGTATCTGCTGCGGTTGGCTACTGTGCACAAGCTCTGTCAAACTCCTCATCTCCTCAAACCTCAGCTGGTTCAACATTCCTGCCACTGCAAATCAACTACAACAAGAAACAATTACTAGCTGCAGGAATGTGCAACCTCAGACAGCCTACTCCAGTGTAAATAGTTGAACTAGCTAGCAGTGGTAGATAACCTTTAAACAGGCAACCCTCTGCAGAATTCAGCCCTTCACAGCTATAAAAAAAGACTCTTGGGTGTGAGTATGTCAGTTAAAAGTGATATGCAAATTTGCTGAAACATCCGGGTTCGGTTAGCACAGACACAACTTCCTCCCAACTGAAGAAAGCAGGCGATGGCTGTGAGTTCAGGTTTTCATGCTCACCATCTCACTGTAGTACACCCAATGTTCAATGCTCAGTATTTCATAATATACACAATCAAAGGCTGCTGCACATGACAATAAAAGTAAGATTTTTTTGTACTTTTTTTTTTTTACATTAATGGAAATATTGATATCTAGCTTTGTAGTTCTACACCTCAGTGGCACTAGTGCAGAAAACGACTGCTGTGTATCACACTTCAAACGGGGCGACTGCAATCCCAAAGACACTATTCCTACAATAAAACATCAATTTACACTTCACTAGACTCATAATAATAGGAGGGATTAGACACTTTGAAACTGACTAAACCTGTTCTAACATGACTTCAGCACCTGTTAGAAAAACCTACGTGCCACTGCTGCCAACTCCATTCTTACAACATTGAGAAGGCAGAACAACAATCCCTGCAGGTCCTCACATGAAAGGCTTCTTCCAAAGTAGACTGAACCAATTTAATCCGCTGTGGGTCATGTTTACAAGATCTGCCACTGCAATGAGTTTCATGCAGCCTGAAGCACAGACAACTATTCTGCAGAGATTATAACGTATAATTACATTAAAGGGCTGTTTTGATGGCATTAACGTCGTGTGACAGACTCATGGTTCAGTTTAAAAATGTATCAGCCAACACTGGCCCTGGATATTGTCCAGCTGGCTGATCACAACCAGGAGATAAACAATCTTTGCAGCTACTAGGACCTGCAATAAAAGGTAATTAAATGTGGAGTTATGGTAATTTTTTCTTTAAAAATTACCCAACAAATAAGGATTAACAATTTAACTATTAAATCATCTGGGTTTTGTTTATCCCACATGATTTAATAATCGATTAACTGTTGCAGCTGCGCTTTACTATCAGTAAGTAGGCCTATTACTACTGTATGTTATCAGGGACCAAAAATATAATTTTGCCATATAGTAAAAAAGACCAAAGAAGTGTGTATCTTGTGTATCATCTCTGAAATGTCTGTATTTCCCCATGTATTGACATAAGAAGGAAATCAATCTAAAGGCTTTGGGCCTGGTTTGTCAAATGATCAAAAAGGTGGAAGTGCAATTTGTGTCTTAAAAGTAACCAAATACATGTGTACTTAAAAACTGTGATGGAAGTTAGGTTGGCAGAACATTATATTTATGAATTGTGACTGTTTCCTGGTTTCTTTCATCCTCTCTGACAGTAAACGGATTATCTTTGGGCTGTGGATAAAACGAGACATCTGTCATCATCGGCTTTGAGAAACACATTTTTCACCATTTTCTGATGCTGTGTAGACCAAAAAAAAAAAAACAAATCGATTGATTGAGAAAACGATAGACAGATTGGTCTACAACGTATGTTATAGTTAGAAGAAGCAGCATTTTTGTGAACTTTTGAATACATTGTGAGTTTGACAGCTACTGAATATGAGCAGCTACCAGCCTCTCTAACAAGCAGACTTCAAGGGACACAGTCAGTCGGTAGGTTTGGGGTCATATACCAATAAGGAAGCGCAACTATGATGCGGCTCTTGAAAAGTTGCGGTTCTTTAAAGTTCTCTTACTGACTTGTAAAGTACTAATAAGGACTTCTAGGCGTGAGACAAACCCCCTCTCACCTCTCTCGCTATGAGATTCAGGGCATCGTCCTCTGCCGTCGACCTCTCCTTCTTGGTGGACCTTTTCCGTCCTGTTCCCTGAGTGCCCATGTTCTCTCAGACGCTCATCCACTCACGGCTGATAAATTCACACTTGCAGTCCAGCAATAATCCAAACGAAGTGGGTTCTGGGGCTGACGGCTCTCACGCACGGCTGAAACGTCGAGTTAGACACGGCGGGGAGCTGAGACGAGCCGTGGCTGGTGGCTCACAGCGTGGGTCATCGTCAGACATCCGTTCGTGCTCCTCTTCCTGTGCTCGAGAACCACTCAGCCTTCCAACATCTGCAGCACGTGCGCTTCTGCTCGGTTTGCTGGAAAATTCAGTCAGAACCGAAACTTCACTGTCCCGTTAATGCGCGTCCCCACCTATCCGCCACTGTAAAACTAACAATTTGAAAGAAAGGGGGGAAAATAACCGCTTCCTGTGGCTAAACTAAGAATAAAACGCTTTCTGATGGAGTAGCGTTCATGTACAAGCAGTGTGCCTCCACCACCTGTCGGAGTCTCAGACCTGTCACACTGATCAGCTTCCAACGCTGAACTCTATCAAGCTGCCTTCATGGGCTGTCGGATTTTTTGCCTTTGTGTGGTAACGCTACTCACATTTGCAAAGAACCACAATGACAATGGAAAAAGTGGTGGGTCCAGTTCATAAGAGTTACCAGGATAAGACCATTACCTAGACAGGGGTGGCAGCATGGCTCGTTTTCTTTTTAGTTTATTTTTTGTTTTCTTTAGTGTTTTTAGGTGCTGCACAGTGGATTGGTGGTTAGCACTGTGGCCTCATAGCTCGTACATTCTGGGGCTGCGATCTTTATGTGTAGAGTTTGCATGTTCTCCCTGGATTAAGCGGTGTATAGATGATGCCTGGATGTTTTGTTTTATTTTATTTTATTTGCTGTTTTTTCCAGCAAATTACTGTCGATCAAATACAGTATAATAGATCTAAGTGTAATTTTGTATGGAGCCTTCAACTGGCAAACCTGCTACAGTTACTGAAGTTGCACTTTTTCAGCTGTTGATAAGATAATTACAATCTAAATTGCTTAAGATAAGTACATGTAAGACACTTACGTCAAAGGTGTTTCTGTTCAAGACACCCACCTCCCTGGCATCACACTCCATCCAAATCTTTGCCTCTTTCTTTTGGCTTCAGGTTTTAGGTCAGTCTTGTGTCACCACTTGCTTGCAGAGTTGTTCAAAGCAGGAGTGTATTCTAAGACCCATACTGTCAGAAGTCTCATTTTTGCAGTATGCAAGGCAACCTGTTTTACTAGCTGTTCTGACCACCAGTCCTCTGCATATGTCACACATAGAGCACATAAACAGAAGACACTGCAGACTGAGATGGCTATATGAGCAGAATAATCAGAGTTTTAAACCAAGTAGAATGTTATAGTTGTATGCATACTGCTTTAAACATACTTAATAAGGGAAGCTGTAGTATGCGGACAAAATAAAAAATCAAAAGTATGTGATTTAAAACAGACTATAGATTCTATTCTTGCAGTTTCAAAGAGTCTGAACATGAGCTTCAGATAAGTCCACAGCTAAACCTAAATCACACGTACATGCTTTAACACAATCTCTATTTACATATAGGGAACAGAGACATTTTTAGCTGTCTAAACACATTTCAATGACATAACTGGAAACTTTGAATTTCAGTATGGATATTTTCTTGGTTGGACAGAACTGCTTGGTTGTATGTGGGTAAATGGGGGTGACCGTGGTTTTAAAATGCACCAATGAACCAGCAGTCATACAAAAATGGTTGCACAAAAATATTCTACCAGAAAACCAGCAGTTGCCGGATGTAACTTCAGTTCTATAAGTACATGCATAGACCTCTAACAGACTTCACTATTGCTTTTGTAGTTTGGCCAGAATTTAGTCTGTGGTCCTCCCCTTGATTCCACTACTGAGTGGAAAAAACAGTAACAGTATTAGCCTATAAAGGCTGGCAAAATAAAAAAAAAATGTTGTCGTTAAAACCATGAACAGTAAAAGCTCATTCAGGCACAATTGTATGGTGTTATGATTGAATAACATGCTGCAAGACAATGGGATATTTCTCAACAATTTTTGGCAATTCAGGTAGTAAAGTACATTTGTGTGTTAATCTCTAATATTTCTAAAGAATTAACTAGAATTTTTTGTTCTTTCTGTTTTGTTTTTCTAGATTAAAAGCTGTAATAGCCAAATTTTGAACCTGTAACTTTGTCCCAGCAACAAGATTAAGACACTAATAAAAACGTATTGCTGTTTTTTTTTTCTCAACTCCTGAATTAAAATTAAACTGAGTTTTTTAGGTGTACAGGTTCAGATTCCAGGAGGAGTTTCCACGCCGCCCTTGAATGCAACTTCAACCTCTGGACAGGGACATCATACATGTTCAGGGGCTCAGTTTCAGCAGAAAGCAGCTCCTGTATGGACTCTGGCACTCTCTCTCTCACACCCCTCTGCTATTTTTAATGATGACCAGCCTGCTCTAAAAACAGTCTAGTGTTTCTTAAAGAGATAGACATGGCCTCAAGTCTGAATGGCTTTGTGCTGCCAGGCAAACAGTCTGGATCCCATAATGTCGATGTAATGACTCAGTATAGTGTGTGGGATAGCTGTTCACACTGTGTCACCGCAAACTACAAAATGTAGAAACCCTTTATTGTGCTGTTTATTTAATCTTCCCATAATTCTAGTGCTATATCAATGCTGTTATGTTGAGGAATATGAGCTTTAGGTGCATACACACTCACTTTACTTATTCTTCAATTATTGTTGTACTTCTTTGTTTTGGAACTTTAACAAAACAAAGAAACTTTTATTTTTGAAAAGTCTCTCATTACGGTGTAATTTGAAGAATGATTTGACCTGATTCACTTTAACTTCTTGAGATGCCATGTTTGATAAGATGTGATATGATGAAAAGTTATTTTCCAATTATAGGGTACTTACAAGAGAGCACATGTTATATTTTAAAAATACTCCCATGTAAACCTGGACATATTCAGAGCTTGAGAAGTTCTGACACGAAATACCAAGAAGAACTATTTCAAATACAACTCTGTATCTAGGACTGAACGAACCCAAGCAAATGGTGAAACAAATGCTGTCTAGTTGTTTTTCAGAGGATGAGCAGTCTTTAAATCATTTCTCTGGAGAAACAAAACTTTGGGTAGGCTTAGACATACCAGCATTTCACAGTAGATTAGAGAAAATCTTCCTTTTGACTGCTGAATCAGCTTTAGGCAGTAGTGACAGTAACATAAGGATGTATGAAAGAAGAGCAACAGGAGAGAAAGTTATACCACAGAGGGCTGACTGTCGTAGACTTTCCTCCACAGTCACCTGATTCCAACCACTTTGAACATTTAAGAGGCATTAAAGACTGACAAACATTTCTGATATGACAAGAAGTTGGCATGTGGGGATTGTGCTGCTGTCTCTAAAGCAAATGTAGGACAAACAAATACTCAGATGTTCTGAAATTTAAGGATATTTTTCACTGCGTCGACATCTCTATGCTTAAATTTTCTGTTTGACAGCCTAAATGAAATGGAACAATCATTTACAACAGAATATTAAAGGATAGATTCACTACAGGGGCTGCACAGTGGTTTGGTGGTTAGCACTTTCACCTTGCAGTGAGAAGTTCCTCGGTTCGCGTACCGGCCTTCCTGGGATCTTTCTGCATGGAGTTTGCATGTTCTCCCTGTGCATATGTGGGTTTTCTCCGGGCACTCCAGCTTCCTCCCACAGTTCAGAAACATGCTAAGGTTAATTGGTGATTCCAAATTGTCCATAGGTGTGAATGTGAGTGTGACTGTTTGTCTCTATATGTAGTCCTGTGATAGACTGTTGACCTGCCCAGGGTGTCCCCTATCTTCACCCTAAGAGAGCTGGGATAGACTCCAGCCCCTCACGACCCTAATGAGGATAGATAACAGATGGAGGGATGGATTCACTACAGAAATAACCAAAGACTGGAATGATGACACTTTATTATGCCAGCCAAGTCTATAACATATGCAATGCTGCCCTCTTGTGTTGTTACAGCATCATTCAAGGAGGAAAAAGGAGGAAAAAACAGACCAGCTGCAGCCTGCATAGAAACCCTGATATACTGTATTAACACAGAGGCCTCATTGTGTTTCTGTGTGTAATTTTGAATGCGTAATTATTTTTCCTTATGTATGTATAACTGAGTTAATGAGAAGTGCCGGTGATATTTGGAAAATGATTAAAGTTTTTACAAAATCTGTTCAGTTTCTGTTTGCACATGCTAGAAATTCACCACTAACAAGAAACATGACCATCCTGATGCAGGTCAAACTACTGAGACTGCATGCGATGGTTGTTTTTTGTTTGGCTGGGTTTTATAGGTCAATAGTAGGCGTGCACAAGGAAGTAAAATGATGTTGCTGGCCTTTACAAGGTGAGACTGGACTTTGGATTTATTTTCATTTTTCAAAAGGAAACTCTCACAGTCACAGAGTCTTAAACACAGAAAACGAAGACAGATAGAATTCCTCTGGGCAGTTTCTGCAAAGAGAGAGCTGGATCAGTACTGAGGACTTTGCTTGACTTTTTATGCCTTGTTCACTGCGCTATCCTGTGGCTTTGGAGGTAATAAAATTTTAAATGGGGGAAAGTCTTCTAAGGGTGCCAAGAGAAGTCCAGCACAATGATGACACTTTTAGGAGACCAGTGCAGACCCTCAGGGTTAAGATGGCACTTCTGGGAAGTTCTGGTGTGGGAAAGTCCAGCCTGGCTTTGAGATTCTGCAAAGGACAGTTCAGAAGTACATCACCTACTGTGGGCTGTGAGTTCACGACACTCTGAGCTGTGGACAGCTGTGGTTAAATATCATATTATAGCATTAACTGACACTTATTATAGCATTAATTGATTTATCATGATGGAATAGTTTGACATTCTGCCTTTTTTTTTGCATAGACTTAGATGAGAAGATTGATGCAGCTCTAATGTCTGTGTATTATATGAAGTTGTAGGCAGGAGATGGTTAGTTTAGTATTAAGACTGGAAACAGGTTGAACAGCTTCCATTAAAATAGAGAATTAACTGAAATAAACTAACAGGGCTTGTTCACTGCACAATCCAAACTTTTGGCTAAAGGTTGACCCGAGATTCTTGTTTCTTATGGTAAAAATGATTTTAAAAACAGTATAGATAGCAGAGGGGAGAAAAAAATCCAATGGAAAGCTTATATCCGAAGTCTACTTCCAATGAGTCAGGCAACCACTGAGCAGAGTTTTACTAGCTTTGTTATTCCCAGTGCTGAAATAGGTCAACTGTGTTTTACAGTAGTTAGCCTAAATAATACACAGACATGAGTAGAATCCAAAGTCAGATTACCAACCAGGCAAAGTTGGCATTCGCCCAGGGGCCCCAAAACCTCTAAGATCTGCTCCATATTGCTTGGGTCAATGACCGGATTATTCACAATTTGAACTGCATTGGCATGCCCGTCATCCTCCATCCTGCAGTTTAAGAGGTATCAGACTGAAATCCTGAGTGGTTCATCCAGAGAGAGACTTTCAGATCTATGAAGAAAGAAAGGAAGCAAGGGAATGGTGCTTTGTTGGTGTCTAGACACACACTGGGGACATGTATTTATGATGAAAAACAATGGGGAAAACAAATTTTGGGTGGTATGGCCTCTTTGAGTTTGTACTGTGCTGATTTGTTTTAAAGTTGTGTCTTATTAAGCCTCCTAAATTTTCTGAGCACAGTCATGTCATGAGCTGCAAGGTAACAATAGATCCGAAAACGATTTTCCTAAAAATCATTTATTACATTGTTACATATAGGGCTGCACAGTGACAAGGTGGCTAGCACTGTCTTCTTGTAGCTAGAAGATCCCTTATTTGTGTCCTCACCTGGGATCTTCTTGAGTACGTATTGCATGTGCTCAAACAGGCATTGGGGAAATGCATATGCTATCTCGGCTGCAGTCTGAACGAAAGTGATATGATGCGAATTTGCGACAATCGGTGTCGAGGGGCTAATGAGGATTAAGTGTTGTAAAGAAAATGGATGGATAGATGGGGTTACATAGAGATAAATACCAATCATTATTCAGTGAAACATACTGGGTTTTTTATCTTTATTTTTGTCATCTGATCAACATGTATGTTGACTCGACTATCATAAAAACAGCTAAATATTTAAATTTTGGATAATGAAACTATGGGGTTCAACAGGGGCTTAATGTTAAGTCTGGGTAGTGTTTATCTTCTAACTCTGGTCATGAATGCTTATTTATATTATGACCTGTTGGAGAGAAAATTAATCCTCTCTGGCATTTAATCCTCCAGGTGCCTACCTGACCCAGGTCGTGCATCTGAGCAACATCACTTTTCGATTTGAAATATGGGACACTGCAGGGGAGGAGAAATACCACAGTATCACCCCACTGTACTACAGAGGAGCCCACGCTGCACTGCTGGTCTATGACATCAGCAAAAGGGTAAAAGGCATAGGCACATGGTAGTGGAAGTGACTTGTCTTAACTCTTCTTGGTTAGTGTACGCCATTGTGTGTCCTTTGCTTGTGTCACTACAGGAAACATTTATCAGAGCTCAAGTGTGGCTCAAAGAGCTTGAGAAACAGTACATTCCAGGATCTACTGTCATATGGCTGATAGGCAACAAGGCAGATCTAGCTATGGATCGGCAAGTGTCAATGAAGGTATGGACCCTAAAAACAACAATAATCAGTTCTAATCAATTGCTCCTTAAAATAGAGTGTCACACTTACAGTTTGTCCTGATCAGTTGATCAGTGGCTCAAGTCTCTTTTTTTTATTCTACAGGAGGGACAGAGTCTAGCCACTGACAGGGGCTTGTTCTTCACAGAGACCTCAGCCCTGTCAGGAGATCAAGTCAATGAGCTGCTGTTAAGTGTAGGTAAGTTACAGAAAATTACATTGGGGCTTTCATACCTGAGTTCAACATTGGAGGTTTTCTGCAAGACTGGCATAGCAAGTTTCGCTAACATAATCCTTGAAAGTAAAGACTTTTAGGGTTAAGGTATCCAAGTCTTATTAAGGAGGGTTTGATTGGTACATGATCTGAAAAGAGTGTCTGCCTGACAGGGAACAAAGGTTCAACATCCAAAGAAATGCAATTCATGTGCCACTAGAGAGCAGTAGATACCAACAGAAGTAACAGGATCTACTTCATCACCGCCAGTGTAAACAACATAACTGGCAATTTGAAAACTATAAAATCCTGTCTAAGTTTAGGTCTGACATGCCAGTTTTCTTTTACAGCCCCAAACTCCTGGCCTTTAAAATGCCTACATGCTCTTGTGCAATACAGCTATGAGTGTGATGTCTTTGGTAATGGATCTCTGGATCAGCCCACAGAGTGAACGAGTGCATTGGAGCGCAGCAGGGAGGCCTGTCAGAGTGGCAGGAGCCAGCACTTGTGGATCTGCGTCATCAAAACAGATTCAATCCATTTGGATCCTGCTGCAAAGTTGGGCCCTAATCCATGTGCCTGTCAGTTGTATTGCTGCCTGTTTCTGTTTCTCTCTGTGTGCCCTAATCAATTGAAAGATGGAATGTGTATTTAAAAAAAAAACAAAATAATTCAATAAATAAAGCTGTGGATTCTGAGTTTGTGCTTCTGCGTTTCTGAGTCCCTATTGATCACTGCATAGCATGGTATGTGTCCTGATATGCACTGCCACATTCACTATAGTGGGCTGGTTTTTTTTATAGTTTTACCCAACAGAGCTCTATCCATTCTTATTTGTTTGTGGTCTCAAACTGTTTGTACTGATTTTCCTCAGTGGGATAGGGATCGGCCTCTAGCAGGGGGCTAACCCCCATAGTCCCTGCCAAATGTTGAACTGCTACCAATTACCTCCACTGTTTCTCCTGCCTGCCTGCTGTTTGCTTGCAATTAAACTCAGACAACAATCCCCCTTGCAGAGTTCACATGAGTGTTGTTCTCCAGGTTTCTAGAGACTCCTGTAAATATCCACTATTACAAAGAACTGTATTTTAACATTCTAAATGATTTGATGGATTTACACTCTGCAGCAAGATGCTGCTTTTTACTGTTGTGCAGCTGAAAAAGATTTTATGTAGGCATACAAGTGACAGACATACTGAAGTAGAAACAACTAAGAAATAATTCCAAAAGTATCACATATTTATTCTTTTTACTAGGTGTTACTCTGACTCTTACTCTTGGCTTCGATGTTTAACTAACTAGTGACAGAAACACTTTAGTTCAACTCAAAACTGAGATGAGAAGATAACTATCAGTTCTATGTGTCTCTGATTTGGTCAATAATTCAAACAGATTTAATTAAACAAAATGAAAACTGAATTCAGTCTGATTATCAGGCTACTTTGAAGCCTGAGAATGGACAAACCTTGAAGCAACAGGGAAATGATCAGCATGTTCTTACCATGTTGTGACCCATTATAACACAATATATTCATTTGTGAACCTAAGAGATGTTTTACAGTTTCTTTTGTAGATTGTTTTTTTTTTTATTTGATAAACTCTTGCATAGGCTAAGCTAGGTTGACCACATCCTGACTGCTTAAAGGCCAATCCATGGCTTAAGCAGCCCCTACATGTTGTCAGATGCAGACTTTGAGAGTGTGTGCTGAGAGGATGGTTGAATTACTCTTCATATCAAACACTGAAGAACACAAGGTTCTCATGGATGTTTCTAGAAGTCTGGCTGTGACTTGAGTGTGTACTTTTTCCACGATACAGCAGGTAGTCATTGATGGGACCATGTTAGTCATTATTCCTGAGAACTGCCGAGCACAGTGGGCCAACATAACACAGGATTTATGAAGAATTTAGAGCGTCTTACTGTATTTGAACACTATCGATGGAAAGCATGAAGCAACAAACCAAAGCACCTGTCAAGTTTGGCAGCGACTATTTGATCAATTACAGAGGTGCGGATGACAATGAATTTCTATGTTCAGTCTGTCCTTGTAACAAGTATGTATTTGGAGCACCATTTGTTTTCCTGACACATGCACAGTCAACGTGGACAATAGGATGGTCACAAATTTTGGGCTGCATGCAGACATTTGGCCAACGAGCATCGTCAGTAAAATGACTAACTCACTGAGAGAACCATGATGCAGGTTGCTGCTCAGAGAGTTGTTGCTTCCTGTAATAGTAACATGCAGATAGCGGAAGAGTAGAAGAAAGCTGTGTGAAATGCACAGCTGCAGTGGCAAATTCCACATTAATCTACACAACCAGTGACTCAAGCTATGAGCCGAGTGAAGCAGATGCTGAGTCTTTCTTTTCTCGTCTTAGCTTCTGTGGTCAAATTCCTCTAATCTCTTAGCTTCTGGCGTTTAATGACAACTCTTCTTCTTTTTTCCATTTTATGCTGGGTAGCAATTAGCATGAAGGTAATGTCAGTGCCAGAAATACAGAGCTGGTTTGCAGCTAGCTTAAGCTTCATAGCTAGTGGTGTGCGACAAAGTGCTGAGAAATGTTACACAACCAAGCTGACTGTGCCAGAACAGTCGTTCTCCCTGTGGTAAGTCAGTTGCATAATGTTGATTTAAACACAAAGTCACCAGACATTTTCTGGGTATGCTCTGTCCTGGCATAATGATTGATAAATACCGTGCATTGGCCTAAACCTTGCAAGACAAGGCCATCATAAATAATATAATAAAAATTTAAAAGACTTCCCTGGCAGTGGATGAAAAATTTCTATTTGGACGGCTGTGGCCCCCATACAGCGCAAAGCAACCATTCTCCCCTGCTGTCAGTCACAGGCTCTTGTCACAATATTCTCCCATGTTTTCTCCATGCAAACCACTTTCTCTGCAGGATGTGCAGACTTCTTGATGCTGAGTGAATTAAAACATTGCTGAGATAGTAGATAATAAATCATTGATGAAATGAGGCTTTATTATGCTGATTGAAACCAGTCTTTCTTTGGGCCAGAGGGGCTGCTGGCCCCTTTTGGTTTGGAGTCCTTACAGAAACAAAGGAACACCTCACACTGAGCAGATGATGCAGTAAAAAATAAAATAAAGATGAATTGCTTTTCATTATGAGTGTATAAATCTTTCTATCAGAGTTTCTTTTGTCAGATTTTGCAGATGTTTTGCAAACTAACGAGTGATCTCAATAACGATTTCTCCATTTTGAACTATCCTTCCATCCATTCTCTATACACCGCTTTATCCTCATTAGGGTCGCGAGGGGTGCTGGAGTCTATCCCAGCTGACTCGGGCGAAGGCAGGGAACACGCTGGACAGGTCGCCAGTCTGTCGCAGGGCTACATATACAGACAAACAATCACACTCACATTCACACCTACGGGCAATTTAGAGTAACCAATTAACCTCAGCATATTTTTGGACCGGGGGAGGAAGCCGGAATACCTGGAGAAAACCCATGCATGCACAAGGAGAACACGCAAACTCCATGCAGAAAGATCCCAGGCCCAAGCCGGGATTTGAATCGAGAATCTTCTTGCTGCAAGGCGAAAGTGCCAACCACTGCTCTACTGTGCAGCCCTCATTTTGAACTATCCATCCATCCATTCTCTATACACCGCGTTATCCTCACTTTATCTCTAAATATTAGTCAAGTGAAGCTAAACAAATGTTGACTAAGGCTTAATTCTTGATTGTATTCAATTGAAAAGTTGTTTTATGGACAAAGGTTACAGAAAGCTGTATTGAAATAACACAAGAAGTAACTGTACCATGGGGGGTTAAAAGCCCAGTATGTAGGAGGTTTCACAGGGTCTAAAGGGACTTGCAGCCATGTACAATTGTAAACAAAAGTTTACATACACTTGCAAAGGTTTGAGTTTCCAATGACTCCTACAACTTTATTTATGATGAAATAATTGAAACACGTGACTTTTTCACAAACAAAAAACCCCTAATCAATCATGATTTTGGTTTGTTCATAGATTTATTTAAAACATCTGCTGGGTCAAAAGTATACATAGCAACTTGAATTCACTTGATAAAATTGTGCTAATAAAATTTTCGCAGTGGTATGACCTTATAATTTCTCGTGAGTGATTTTAATTGACTACAGCTGCTGAAACTGAACCAATTTAAATAGAACCCATTTAATACACTTACTGCAACTTAAAAGTTTAAAGGGTTCAGCACAGATCTGAAAAGCAAATCACTGACTTGAACATGTCAGGAAAGCCACTTGTAGTCATTTCAAAGCAGCTGCAGACTCCAACAACATGAAGCATTACCTTCTGCTGTGAGACAGTCAAGAGTCAAGCAAGAATCACCAAAAAGCAGCTCTTCAATGAAGTAGAAGCTGCTGGAAAAAAGTGTCAGTGTCCACAGTCAAGCGTGTTTTACATTACCGTGGGCTGAGAGGCTGCCGTGCAAGAAGGAAGCCCCTCGTCTACAAATTGCACCTTTAAGCTCAGTTGAAATCTGCTGCTGATCACATGGACAAAGAAAAGGTCTTCGAGAGAAAAGTTCTGTGGTCAAATGAAACAAAAACTTTGGCCACAATGAACAGAAATATGTTTGCAGGAGAGAAGGTGATGCCTTTAACTCCAAGAAAACTGCAGTTCGTTGTGCTGAAAAATTGAAAGACACATTTTGACGACACCCTAGACTTCCATTCATTTACTAAAAAAAAAAGGAATGTTGTTGGACCTTTAAGACTGGAGTAATAAGGACTGTTTGCCTGGTTTTCATCAGAACACATGCTGCTGCATTCTGTATGAGCTGATAGCCTTGTCAGATAAAAGATACCACGATCATCCACCCAACTGGATATAAAAGCATGTCTTAACAGTCCCACTCTGACAATATTTGTAAAATGATAGAATGCTTTAGTCACATTTCTATTGAGGCATTCGTAATTTAGATCAGAGTCAATGACAACATCACTGTTTCTGATTCTTTAGTGTCAATAAGTTTAGTTGGCCAGACAGTTTTCCTTTGGCAGGTTTGTGTCCATAGCTACAATTTTAGATATATGTTGATAAATCAGTAACAGTTCTGAGTCATTCACTGATTTATGTCATGATTGCAAGAAATGAAGTTGGTTGTAGAACAACTATAGTCTTAGCTTACAGAGCTATATATCCTGGTTTTATCTGCATAGTTACAGAAATAGATATGGCCCCCTTTTCACTCATAATATTGTTGAGTGGTAATATATACATAGAAAATAATTTTTTACAGGTGTTTTTAATTGGATGACTGCTCATCCATGACCAAAAGATGTGTGAGTTCAAGTGTGTCCAGCAGAATATGAGCTATAGTACTGAAAGCAGCACTGAGATCTAACAGGACAAGCACAGAAAGCTTTTTCTCTTTAATGTTCATTCTGAGGTCATCCATGAATCAGAATGGTTTCTGTTCTGTGCTGGGACCTGAAGCCAGACTGGAGTTTGCCAGACACAGATAGAGGAAATAATTCAGCTGTGTTTAAAACAGGTTTTCTAAAAAATGTAGCTGGAAAGGCAAGTTGGAGATTGGTATGCAGGTACAGCTACAGAATTGTTTGTCTTCTTTTAACAATGGTTTACTTCAAAGAGTTTTAACTTCATTGTAACTTTAAGGTTTTGAACTTTTTTACAATATGTGGTTGATAGGCACCTGTCACTGGAGCGACACATGCAGCTGCCCTAAAACACACACAGTTTACAGTCCAGCGCTACGTCACAACTGAGTGGAGTCACACTTGCAACAAAACGGAACCTTTTCACCCTCAGAGGTCAGAACAGAAATGTTTTTCTTCTTGCAACATCTAGTCAGGCTTTGACCTCAAATCAAACAAAACACCATTTGATGTTGAATTCTACTTTATTATTTCATGCTGTTCATTCATGTAGTGTGTTTCCATACAAATGCCTTTCCAGGACTTTCTAAAGTACAAGTTGACAGATTTTCATGGATTTTCCTATTTTGATTGCCACATATCGTTAAAATACTTTTATTACCTCTCTGCCTGAAGTCTTTAAAACTCCCATATTTCAACCCACTAAACTCTTGTAAAGAAAACACAGTCATTTATAAAAAGTTTACAGAAAATAACTCACGCAGTGTTTGATAACTATTAAATCTAAGTCCAAATCTCTAACGTAACTCCACACTGAACACTGACAAATGCAAACACAGAAGATATTGAATCAGAAGCAACATTTTTCACTGCGGGATCCAAACATTGCTGCCAGCTTTTGGTCTGTAAACTCTGGCTGTGATGAAACCCAGACGCTCATTTCTCCTTGGGACTTTACGGCCGAATCTCCCAACTGGTCTGATCCCTCTGCCTGTGTACCAGGAGGCATCAATGTCAGGATCTGAGCAACACAGATAAAAAAAAACATAACATGTGAAGCAAACACAACTTGATTCAAATATCATAAATCTCCGAACCCACCAACTGTAACAGTCCAAAACAATTATTTAACCCTTGGATCATGTTATATGTTGCCTCACAGCGAACTTTAAACAAGTAACTAAGTCTTGTCCAGATAGGGCTATTTAGAAAAATCTTTTGTCACCTATATCTAATAATATCTAGGCATACAGATAGTTTTGCTTTAATTTTCAGGGTTTGAGATGTCTGACATTTCAGCTTTCTCTGTATAACTTTCCAGGTGAATGAAACTATTTTTGAAGTACATCCAAAACACAAAAATAAAGCCATCCCCATTATCCTCACTGTTGCTTTGAAAATAGAAAGAAACTGTATGGAGGCACAAAATGCTCAAAATTTTAAAGAAGCTAAAGAAAAAGGAGACATGCAAATATAACATACAATGACGAACAAGTTGGATAAATGGGTAAACAAAGAATTTCACTTATTAAATGTGATTTCATTTCGTAGAGTTAATTGCGGATCAGGTATTGTTTCAAAGCGTTCTTTTCTCAAAGTCTATTTGTGTTAAAAGCTGTTTAAACTGTTCAAGTTGTGACAATATTTTTATCATTACATCTTCATCTGTCTATGAAAACCAGAACAGGGTAGATTAAGTTCTGAGAAAGGCCAACACGGTGAGCTTAGAAAATACACTGGATTATTTCCCAGTTTCCTGATTACACTCTACATTTTGTATTTACTAGTACTTTTGCATCCATGATAAGTAACTAAACATTCAATTAAAAATATATATGAGCTCATGATAACATTATTTGTAAGCACTTATAAGTATTTATTAAAGTATTGGTCAGTTGAGGCTACTATATAAACACATAATGACAATACATCAAGCAGTTGTAGCAACATAAATGTGTCTTGAAAGAATATGTTAATAAACACTCTACGTATATTCTTACAGCTGCCTCCAACAATATCAGAGTGTGTTGAAGCCCTCTTGATTTATACTTCATATACTTTATATACTGTTTAGAAAGGCTATTATTTTTGGATACTTTGTATGCCCGTATAAATGGGTAGTTATGAAATCCCTTCCTTTTGATAATGATGGAACCAGCTGTTTGTGATCCACTTAGAGCTTGACTCAGCAACAGCAAGACAGCCCAGAGCACTGCACACAGCCTCATCGCAACTCTATCTGGAACGCAAAAAAACAAACATAAAATCAGTCACATTTAAACCCAGCATAATGTCATGCTGGGTGGATCTGCCAATTTGCAAATGATACAGAGAACCATCAGAGGTGACACAGAAGATGCTGTTACCAGATTGATCTGAACTCCTCAGATGAAGGAGAATTTGAGAACATTTCCACAGCTGACTTCAGAGTCAATCCAATAAAGTGGAATTTACACCCCATTGCTGGAGCGGTGGCCTCAGAGTCAATGCCAGAGAATGTGTTGGTTGAAAGACTGAATAAGGATCAGGGTCAAAGCAGAAAGCACAGAATGGAATCATCAATTTGCATCACGCTTTTAATATTGTTTTTGATGTATCAAATCTCAGTATGACTCTTCAGACTGTTCAAACTGAATTTCTGTAAAGGTCAGGGGAGCTGAACAGGTGCAGGAACAATGCCTCTGTCGGTCAGTCCTCCTCTGGGTGAAATGACAACATGGTGTACATCCCAATGATGGGATAAAAGCAATTATGAACTGAAATGAGAAGAAAAGATCAAACAAGGTGGTGTCTCACCTGTGGTATAAGGAGGATGCACTCCCGAGGTTCTGGTCTGTGGGTGATGATTTCAGCTTATTGTTTCTGCATCTCTTTATACCCTGGCAGGAGGGGCAGCCATGTGCCGATATGCTGATGTCACCCACCTCTCAGGAGGAATATGTACTATAGACTATAGACTTACGATGATGAGATTTGGAAACGCAAGACTGTCAAATTTCAAGTTGATATAAACAGGGATCCAGAGTGATATTCTGTATTTGGGGATCAGTTACATGCAGCAACAAAGACAATCAGCAGCATTTTGTAATATTAACCCTTAGATGCACAAGTGGGTCAAAAATGGCTCATTTTCTTGCAATATCTTTGTCATGAAAATCATTACAAATTCTAAATAACTAGATGAGCCATCAGTCGAGTGCAGAACCACGCCCTCTGCTGGCGAAAATCCTGTCCTCCCGAAACAACTGATGCAATATGTATCAATTTTGATCATCGTATGTATCTCCCTCCCTACTTGATTTGCTGACCTGTAACTCCACAACTGAGCAGGGGACCTTAGACTGATCTTCAGTGCCAAGTTTGATTATCCTGACTTCAACGGTTGCAGAGATATCGGACCGGACATAGCCACATACATACATACATACATACATACATACATACTGTACATACATACCCAGCAAGATACCGCACCGAATGCAATAAGTCCGCCGACGTACCCGTCGGGCGTGGTTAACTATTCCTCAATAGACATGTTTTTGATATAAATCCATTAACATTTTTAAGTTACCTTGTATACTTTTAAAGAAATTGTAATCTTTGTATAACTACTATAAAGAGGCTTTTTTATCACTGCAAATACAAGAGATGATGCAGTGCACAAACCTGGAGGGACAGAGAGCAGCAACAGTTAGATGAAAAGAGTAAAAAAAAAAGTGTCTACAAAATGGATGTTGACATTCTTCTGTTGCTGTTCTGTGTAATATTCTTCTTTTTCAATTATCGAAATATTCAAAATTTGTAAAAATAAATATATTCCAAACATGAAATCATTTTGATGTGGATAAAATATAATACAAACAATAACACAAATTATTATTCTTAACCAAAATGACAAAAATGGCATAAAAACACATTGATTCTTATACGGGTCATTTTTGATTCACTAATGGACGACTGTAGGGTCCAATCACTCCTGCATCTAAAGATTAAGGGCTGCCAGTGCTGGGTTGATCCTGCACCACACACCAAGCTTACCTGAAGTTTCCATAAATTTACCATGGGCAAAAGAAAAATTATGTGTCGGTCTGGTGCATGTTGTGAATATGGAAATGTAAATTTCTATTTGAATCATTGAATTTGATGGTTGTCTTTCTTTGTAAAGCTTCTTCAGATAACTTATTTTGTGAATCCGTGCTACATAAATAACGCTGAAATGAACTGAAACATTGTGGATTAGTCTTCTTCAAATATCTCATGTCCTACCATCTTAAATGTTGGACCTTGAAAGGATCTTTCCATTGCGCACAAATGAAATCCTTCCTGTGGATTAAAGCAGCCAAAACACCGTTCAGTTGCCATAACAGGGAAGTGGTGTATGAACGTTACAAGAAACATCTGGTACTCAGTCAACAACAAAAGCCTGATTTGTTGAGGTTGTGGTGAGATGATGCAGATTTGCTACAGAAGCTGCCGTTTGATGTTAATTAAATAAACTACGTCATGGGCTCAAACAGGAAAAACGTGACAGTTTTGATGGAGCATAACTTAATTTGACTCTGGTAAAATGCATTAACAGAAAAAAATAGAAATAGAAACTAATCATTTAATAACAACTTGAAACAATCTGAAAAGTGATTTAGTGAGACAAGCTGAACTGCTGACGTGGTGGTTCATTTCTCTGCGTGGTCAGTACAATGTGATTTCAAACAATCACTAAAAATAGGATAAAACAGAACATAGTTCCACAGATGGATGACTAATTCAGTAACAATCTGTGACTGTGGCCCTTTGTGCCTGTGATAAAAGCATCAACATTTCTTTTTCTCCTGTCACACTCCTCATGTGCCAGCCCCTGATCCTGCTAATTAAGCTCAGCTGAGGAGAAGCTCAGCTGAGGAGAAGCTCAGCTGAGGAGAAGCTAAGCTGAGGAGCCACAGCTGAACTCTATAGACAATCACTGCAGCATTTAAGCTGGCTTCTCGGCACAACACGCTGCCGGTTCATTGATTCACCCTCCCTGCTACTCTCGTGTCCTGCATCCGCTTCACTCTGCTCTCCTTTGCTGCATGTCATTCCCCGGCCTCTGTTTTCCCCTTGGACTCTGTCTCATACGACTCTGGACTGGACTCAGTAAGCCTCCTTCCACTTTTGATTTAACCTAGTTTTGTGTTGTGTTTAACCGCTGCCTTCAGGTCCGTTTTCTGTTAGATTAGTTGGTTATTTAGTTAAATTCTCTGCTGTTTCCCACCTGCTTCCTTATTTAAGTTTCTGTTTTGTTTCCTTATTAAAACCTTATTTACCTTACCTTCCTGCGTTTGCCTGCTGCTTGGGTTCAAATTCCCGTTGTATGACATTCTCCACTTGCAAGTCTGCCTTTAGTTTGCAATCTAAAATGTGTGTGCATATAATTAATCAATGCACATTTAAAATCATTCAGTTCTTTGTCATCTGCTGTAACAGTACACTCGTATGCATAGTTATGGTGATTTAAATCTGCTGTCTAGTTGACTTTTGGAATAAAAAGAGTAAACCGTTTAAAAAAATCTTCTGAGCAGAAAGGCAAAGAGAAATCCAACTGCAGAGGAGCTAAAGGAAGAGTTATATGACAGAGGAGTGGTGAGATACTGTTTCAGTTGAAGCTGTGTTGAGAGGGTGTCAGACTTCAAATTTCTTGGAGTCCACATAGAGGAACACCTGACCTGGAGTGCAGTCATTAAGAAAGCACAGCAGAGGCTGTATTTCGTAAGGACAGAGAGAAACAACCACCTCAGTCAGAAACTGCTAGTGTCTTTTACCGCTGCTCCATAGAGAGCATATTGACATACTGTATGTGTGCATGGTTCTGCAGCTGCATGGCAGGAGACAAGAAAGTGCTCCAAAGGGTCGCCACCACAGCTGGGAAGATCATGGAAGAGCTGTACAGTTCCCGTTGCCTTAGGAAGGCACACAAAATACTTAGGGATCCATCTCACCCAGGACGCTCACTCTGTGAACTGTTGCCCTCTGGCAGGCGCTTCAGGACAATGAAAGCAAGAACAAGCAGGATGGAAAACAGTTTTTACGCCAGGGCCATAATTGCACACAACGGACAAAACTAGACACACACACACACACACACACACACAATTGTGCAATAACAGAAACACAGTGATGAATTGTGGTATGAATTTTGTGTGGCATGTTATGTTTTTTAAAAATAGTTTTTTACTTATTTGCACCTTGAGGATTGCACTTTTTAAATTTGTTGTACTGGTACAATGACAATAAAGGAATTCTATTCACTGTGCAGCAGAGAAGCCCAAATACGGTCTACATGTACATAAACAACCTGCCTCCTCCTCACTAAAGTCAGTTTGTAGAGGATGCAGAGCAACACCTGGATAAGCCTGAGTCCTGTTGGAAACAAGCTCTGTGAGCCAATGATATTCAAACTGAACTGTTAGATGTGTTTGGAGAAATAAAGGAGAACTATTTGCTGAAAAGAACACTTTGACAGCTGAGTTGCAACAATTTATTGATTTATCTGTCAGCTGATAAATGACAACTTTTTATTTTAAAGTTGTTTACTTGGTTTGAATAATTTTTAAGCAAAAAGCATATATGTATTCCAGTTTCAGCTTCCTAAATGTGAATATTTTCTGGTTTCTTTATTTCTCTTACAGTAAACTGGGGCTGCACAGTAACTTGGTGGGATCCCGGGATCTTTCTGCTTGGAGTTTGCATGTTCTCCCCGTGCATGCGTGGGTTTCCTCCCACAGTCCAAAAACATGCTGATGTTCATTGGTAACTCTAAATTATCTGTAGGTGTGAATGCAAGTGTTATTTGTCTATGTATGTGATAGACTGGTGACCTGTCCAGGGTGTCCCTTGCCTTCACCGTAAGTCAGTTGGGATAGACTCCAACCCCCATGGAACCCTAATGAGGATTAAGTGATGTACAGAGGATGGATGGGGCAGTGAGTTGAATATCTTTAGACTGTGGACAAAATAAGGACATCAGCTTCGGTTTTGAGGAACATGGATGGACGGACGTTCATCATTTTATGGACCAAGCTAATTTAATCACTGAGAAAATAAAGACCAGATTAGTGATGCCCTGTTTGCCAGCATGGAGATGGAAATATTCTGCTTTGAGGCTGTGGGGCAGTCAGGGCCACAGGACGCATAAGGATGTAGAGAAATTTTTTACTAAATATCATAAACTTCTGGATGCAAATGTCCTACAGTTAGTCAAAAAAGTGTCTTCTGCTGCAGATAGAGATTCAGAGCAGACTTAAACTGTGAACTACTTCAAGAAAAGCAAGCAGAAGCTTTTGGAAAGGCTTTTTTTTTTTTTAAATCTGTGAGGGGATTTTAAACATGTGGTGTGTGCAAGACAGATATAAAATATGTCAGAACTGGAACTGATCTGCATGGAAGCAAGGCAGAAAAAACCCAAATTAATAGAGATGCCCTTAGCTTCCAACAAAAACTGCTCAGGCAGTGACGAGTGCCAACAGGCCGACACTAACTCACTGTTTAACATTTGTTCTTACCACAATGTTTTGTTTTGTTAAAACTACTTCACTTGATGTGAACATGACTTATCTCTGTGTGTCAAAACTTCAAACAAACAAACATTCATATGGTAAGTCAAATTAAAGTCAATTTTACTAGCATATTCAATTGCACATTTCAGTTTCAGTTTTAGTTGATCTTTACATGCAATAAGTGAACATTAAAGTACTGATTACGCAGGTATAACAAGATTTTGTTTAAGCTGATGCATTCAGGTATGCGTATATGTATTTTAGCTGACAATTTACAAGTGTAATATAAATATCTGAGATATAATCCTGTTCATCACAGTACAGAAACCTTCAGGTTTACAGTTTAGACCTGCTGGTTTCAATATGACAGTCCAATTTTACAGTCAATTTAACATTCTTACATTGCCAGAACCAAATAATATTAAAGCTATCTACAGAACATCACAAACAAAAAGATTTTGGAAATGTCAAATTGTTGCAGATTGACTCGCAGTCTGTTATTGCGCTGGTTTGGGACTGGCTAAAATATCTGTGAAGTAGGGAACAGAAGGGAGTACACCTCTGCAATATCATGCATGGAGTTTTTCATGTTCTCCCTTTACATACATGGGTTCTCTCTGGGTTCTTTGGCTACCTCCCATTGTCCAAAAACATGCTGAGGCTAACTGGTCATTCTGAATTGTCCATAGGTGTGAATGTGAGTGTGATTGTTTGTCTCTATGTGTAGCCCTGTGATAGACTGCTGACATGTCCAGGGCGTCCCTTGCCTTCACCCTAAGTCAGCTGGGATAGAGGATTAAGCGGTGTATAGATGATGGAAGGATATGTTCATGGCACTATCTATAAATGTCATCTACCTAACAGCTTTAGCACTCATGCTGCTCCACAACATCACACTCAAACTTCTGTGCTTCACTGTCAGGACTATGTATTCACTCTGGTGTATGGCCAGGTTTATGCAAGTTTATGTTTGTAACATATTTACCCTATTTATTCATGATCTAATTTAAACTGTGCTCCCAATATTCATAGCAAAGGGTTAGGGTTAGGCGAAGTTTATTCATGCTATTTTCTGCCAAGGAACAAGCAAGTGTCTAATCTATCTAGTGTTCAAGTTAGAAATAATCCTGCTTTTGAGAGGTGACACATTGTTGCGATGTTGAATAGGGGTGTACTCCCTTCCACTGTTTAATGTAAAAACAAGATTTTCATTGTATTTTTTTTCTGTGTAACGTTTGAATTAACCAGCTAAAGATTTTAGATTAACACAAATCCATGAACTTGCTTGGTAATGCATGCAACTGAGCTTACTTTAAGAAGCGTGTCCAGTGTAAGTGTACATCACATGTAAGAGTAACTTCATCATATATTATAAAGTCTGGATCTATTCCAATAAAGTAACAGCAATATCAAAAGGACCCGTTTTAAATATAATGGGAAGCAGTCCTGCCTCAGCAGACAATTGGTACAATTTATACCGGAATCTCTTTAATAGACTTAAATGCACTCCTGTAAAGTTACAGTGTGTTATAAACTGTATAAAATAGTAAGTGTGGTCACAAGAAAAACTATTCAGTCAGATAATACTCAGCCTCCTCCTCACAAGTCCTGTGTCATGACTGGTTTCTGCAAGAAGAGAGAGACAGAAAAAGACAGGAAATGACTGCCTGTTTAATTATCATTTAAGATGATCAACCATTTCATGCGCTGATTGGGTAAATGAAATAATTATTTCAAAGTGAGTGACAAAAAAGATCAGAAACAGGAATAGGCCTATAATAACCTTTGAAAAACCTATTTATAACAAAAGTCATGTGAGATGCGAGGGTTGTGAATGATTATCCGAGGCTGAAGAAAAGTGAGTAACAGGAAACTGACACCATGTTTATGGCACATGAAAGAGAAAATCAGCACATTTCAGCATGTTTTTTCTCATTGTTTCTAAAAAGTTCACTAGAATTCTGGGAATAGTAAGCACTAGCAAAAAGCGATAATCAAAGGCAAGTGAGAGCATACTGTGGCTATGACTGGGATTCTGGATCACGGGTTGTGTTGAAGACAGGACCTGAGGGGTGAACTATTTTTTTGCGCTCTTCTTTATTTTTAACCTGTTAGATGGAAACTGGTGATGCACAGCTAATCTACTTAAGAGGGGGTTCTGTTCAGAGTTTAGAACTTGAATCAGCTGTAAAAGCAGTTCTTTTCCTGACGATTCTCTGTGAAAGACGCAGATTCTCATTTGAGGGAATACATTTCATTTGCAGACCCCTTTGAGCTGCATATTAGCATAAAATCTGCACATCTTACCAAAACAGAGGCAGAAAATTCCTAAGGAAGCACAATTGTTTCAACCCAAAACCAAGCCAATTTGTAAACCAACCACCAGGAGAGCCGTCAGAAAAAGAAGTCAAAGCCCAGTGTGATCAGAAGGCCACATGAAGAGTTCATTTCTAACCTTGCACCTACCTGACAGAACTATTTTTATTAGTTTTTTAATCATTTTTGGAACTACATAGTGTCACTTGCTTGCCGAAAGTTAAATGAGGAGACTGATACCACTCTGCATTTGAAATTTTAAGCTCCATCTGGTCGTCTGGTTTAACAAGCAGGCTGACAGAAACTGCTCACTTGGTTCTGTCCAAAGACTTTGCAATAGCTTATGTGCAGGATGGCTTTTTGGGTGGGAGCAGCTAGAGTTCCTAATGTGCTGGAGATGTGTTCAGATGTACTTCAGTATAGAATCAGATTTATTTTTGGGTTCCACATTTCAAACATTGCGGGATTCTTTTATTCATTTTGTGATTGGGAGGGATTGTAAGCTACACACAAAGATTCAGAGAACCAGAATCACGCTCAGCTTACTGAAAAGGAAACAACTGCTGTGTGACTGCTGTGTTTATGTACATTGACAACAATAAGTCATAGTGGTGAGTAAAAGGTTTGTAGTACAACTGCTTTTATGGATGTCTGTAAGTGAAGAGGAGAAAACTACTGATAGCTTTTGTTTAGCATCCTCAGTGTGATCTCTGCTGACACCAGGACAGAAACTTTTTACATTTTTAAAGATGTGCACATCTGCAGCCTACAGCATAATCTCTGGGACTAGCTATGCACACTTTAAACCAAGCTTCAGCCTCCTGACTCTAGCTCTCTCCCTTCTGTAACAAACAAATATGAGAGTGGAATCAATCTGCTCATATAGCTAAGGGCAAGAAAGCAAATGATTATTTTCCAAAATACAAATATCCCTTAAGGTTAGCATTCAGCATTAAGCCAGGCTCGTCAGATTAATCAACCTGCCAGAGAATGATTAAATTTGTTTTTCTTTTTTTCTTCTTTTTTTTGTCCTGAAAATTTTTGTCAAAGCTTTTTGTCTGGTCCTTTTGACAGCTCTGTATTTTTGGAAATGAACTCTTCACCGCACCCAGCACCATAGAGTGGGTCATACCGCACTGGTAGCCCTGGTCTTTGGCTTTGCCACTGGATTCCTCTGTGTTAGGGAGCCCCTGTAGAGGGAGTTCCTCACAAACCTGTCCGCCTGGTCTGGAAACATACAGCAACTGCATTGTACAAACATACTGAACTTGCTCTATTTTCTTAAAGCACAGTTAAGATGTCAGATTACGGTTTCCTCTGGAATTCTGGTCCAAAGACAAAAACTGGAAGCAAATTTGGTACCTGGGGATATTCAGAAATTACAGTCATGGGACTTCTACAGTAAGTGAATTAGAAACGCTCTACGCCTTCTTAACTACTAGTCAAGAGTCTAAGTTACAGTAGCATTTGGTTCCAGATTGTCCCAAAAGAACTTCTCTGTGACTGAGAAGAATGAAAAATAACATAATACCCGCAAAAATTATAAGAAAATAATATTCTATTTACACTACAACATAGCTGTGGTAAATCTCCACGTAGAGAATCTGAGTATGTGCTATGAAGGTGGAAAATAAAAGCCGTTATGCAATAAGACGCAGTGTTCACTTGTTCACAAAGTAGATCATCATGTTCTTTGAGTTTAACGAGATTAAGATGTTTTGAGTCACTCGGGAGACCCTGGGGATCGTGCTGAAGGGCAGCAGTGTCAGTTCTTACTTGTGGGAAAGTTCTGGGAAAGTCTTCTGGCTTGGATTGGAATTGCAGACTGTAAAACACCAAAGCAGGAGACAAAGACAAAAAACAAAGAAATGTCAGAATGTGGGAAACCATATGGCCAGGCAGCTGTTTTGGCACCTTGACACTTTACAAATGAATCAAAGGTTTAGAAGGTATTAATGATCTGATTGGTTGATTTAAATCAGACAAGCTGGGAACATGGAATTAAGACCCATATCCAAGAACACTGGGTGATGTTGTTGAGTCAAGGCAGTAGAATTAAATGTGTGTCTGACTGTGAAACCAACTAAAATCAAAGCAGAAATTAATTGTCATTACCTTCCTTCTTTTGTCCACAGGCATGCCAGCAGCATTCAAGGCAGCAATCCTGTTCTCTATGTACGAGACCTGAAAGGGAAAGGGCAAAAAGGCTTACATCTTTCGTCTAATTTTTAATTTTGACAGAGGCAATGTGCACCTTTATTGACAGAGGTAATGAAAAGAGCCAGGGAATATGGGAAAGGGAGTAGTGGAAGGACATGCAGTAAACGGTCTGGCCAGTTGGGTTTCTAACTAGACTTTTGCTGCTCAGGGCATCGACACTCATACCGTAGGCTACCTAACCAGTCAGCTATCAGACAGCCCATTTTAATATCATTTCATGTACCAGCAAAGCCTAACTCAGCCTCTGGTTTTCCTTACCTCACTCTTGGCGTTCTGGACATTGGCGGCTGCCTGAGCTACCATGCCCTCCAGCTCATTGAGTATTGCTGTTGAACCTCTGAGGCTGGCCTTTGATCCGTCCTCTAGGGGGAGCTCCTGCCTCTCAGGACTATCTGAAAAATGGTTTGTCTGCAGAGAAATATTAAGGTAGAACAGGATAGCAAAAATTTAATTTGGATGAGAAAACCTAGGCATTTATTTTTAAATTAAATTGAAGCCATATTAAGACTTTTATGTGAGAAGTAAATGCATGTGAATACCAATAATAATAAGAAGAAGACAGTTCCTCTTAACATATTGATTGTTTTGACTGAGATTGGGCAGAAATGTGCTTATCAAAGGTGTACGGCCACATATTTCAGCCAAAAAATAATGAGTTGGTTCCTCTGCAGTAGTTCTCCAACAGTAATATAAAAATACTGCTACGTATGATTCAGAGGAGCAGTCACAGATGAGGTTTCTGGCATTTCAAAGTTCTACATCCAACAAGCAGAACCACTGGGTGTCATTAGAGCACCAGCATCCCTGTCCAAAACAAACAAGTGCATAGGCTACATCACCTGTTCTTCCTGTTTCAGACAACAAAAAATAATCTGGTCAAAACACCAGGCTTGTAAAATACATTGAAAGAGTGCAGCAAGCTGTCAACTCAAGTATGGTGTGTCTCTCTCTTTTTTTAAAAATTGTTATACCGACAGGGGGAGCCCTGTTATAAGGGAGGGAGGAGCACTGGGTGTCAAGTGTGACTGTGGGGCAAAATAAATGTTTTACATGACTCACAGGTCAGGTAGGACGACCTCTGAGCAGATTTTTTCTCAGAGCTCAGAACCACCTCTGATTTATCACTTCAACAACGGACAGTTGCTTATTTTACAAACTGCCTATCCGGCAGTAGCACTCTGTCATTTGGAGTTTATAGAGCTAATGGAGCAGAAACAGTTTCATGAGCACAACTGAAAATAAAGACCATCAGGTGATCAGAAGGCCATGACAAGTGACCTTTGACCTTTCCATTCACTCCATTAACATGACAGTTAGGCTTCATGAGTTTGGTCTTGGTTTGCCCTCCAGCTATTACGAGCTAGTGTTATGTAATACTTACAGTTCCTAAAATGAACAAGTTGAGTGATGTCAAAAACAATATCATGACTCACCAGATCAGTGGAGCTGCTAGTGAAACAATCCAGGCAACTTAGCACAGCAGCCTTTTGGATGTCATTTCTCTAATCCACTCTCCGTTTCAGAAAATGTGTGTGAAATGGTGGCAGAGGAAAAATAAACGCTCAGGCTGGATGACTTGATTTACGACTGCAGTGTGTGCTTGAACTGAGCTCCAGCAGAGGTGGTATGGAATTTCATGAGCCATGCTGTTTCTAGTATGTACAGAAGCCAGATGTTCACCATGTTCACCTCTGCTGAACCTTCTGCCAGTAAACAAGTATGAATGTTTGTGTGTGAACACAGAATTTTTTTGTATCCAATTCTGCCACAAATACCTTCTGAGAATCAGTCTGCTGAGACAGCTCCTCCCCAAGTGTAGAGGCTCCATTGTTTATGATGGATGTTGATCTGGTAGGGAGTCTGGAGGGCTTAGGCTCCATCTGTGGGCTCTTCCACACTGGAATCTCTTGGGGGAACTCTGGTCTGTTGGTCTCGTCCTCATCGGAGGATAGACTGTGGTCGCTGATGTTGTCCGTCATCGCATGAAGCTTCTGTCTGAGCTGCTGCTCTTCTAGATCTACTTTTTCCCACTGAGGAGGAGGAGAGGAGCTGTTTGGAGTTGGAGGAGCCTGGTTGGTGTATAGAAACAGAGCAAATATAATGTATCTGACAAAAGTGTAAGACAGCTAAGGTGAAAGCTTATTCTCTGGATCTTCATTGGCTTTCCCCAAACCTGATGGGAGTGATTCTGGATTTAAAAAGTACTGCTCAAATGAGGAAGCATGGTGCCTAAGTGAATGAACGTTGACTGCACGTTTTCTGGTTTCCTCTGTGTCCTCCACAGTCCAAAACCAGACAGATCATAATGTGCTTGGGAGGCTGAGAACACAGACTAATCAATTCAAACATAATGTACACAGAAACATTTGGTAAGTGCAAATGTTGCCTACTGCAGTCAGGCATGAATCCTACAGAACATGAATGCATGAAGGCAGGCGAACTCTCTTATTACTATAGTAATCACATGGACATTAACACAGACATATTGCGTGCAGACACTGCTCTGACAAAACCACTGGGGCATGTGTTAGAATGCAAAGTGATTAAAGCTGTGTGTTGCCTCTGGAGAAAGGGAAATCTAAAGTTTATAAATAATGCTCTCATCTGAAGCTGGGTAGTCACTAATTAGTGGGCGAGCTTAAGTTCTGTGTTCATTTACGGTTTGCTGTTTTTTGTGGCTTGGCTCAATCTGTGATGATGCTGGTGTGGATTTAAGAGTTCAGGTCCCACTTAAAAAACAGAGACCAAACCTACACGAGACACCATGGCTGATGAGAGGAGGATTAAAATAGGTAACATGTGTCTATTCTCATCACCAGACTGCAAGAACAATGAGGTGTAAATAAAACATCTCATCATTAGTAAAGAGAAATGGCCCAAAGCTTAATAATCACATAAATGTCTGTTTTTATCAGCAGACTAGACAACAGATTGCATGTGTTCACAAGTTTGAAATGCTGACCATTATCTGACTATACTGGAGCAGCTGGTGTGTAAAGGTGCACTGAATTCCATATTTAAAAATAAAAAACTAATTGTGTATCATTTTTACACTGACAGTATTTATTTATATGTATGAATGTGCATATCTTTATGCTTACTGCTAAAACCAGTCTAAGCAGTTATTCGGTACGTAATCTTTGGATAGTTCTGCATCATTTTTTGGTTTATCCTTTTGAAAAATCTCATGTAAAGAACCCTGATATCGTCTTCTAAATTAGAATTAGTCAATAGTCGTTATCTAAAAGTCAATCTCTTTTCCTGTGAATCTGAGATACAGTCATGTTCTTGCAATCACTGGGGAAAGAAAAAAAAAATCACACAAAATGCATTTCATAACTGGAGATTTCAGCCAATCGTGGATATTTTCACCCAAAGCTGTAAAATAAATAAAGAGCAACAAAGTCCATGGTGAGAGCAGGATGTGGTGGCCTGGTGGGTTAGATGGAGATCAAAATCTTGAGTTAGGCCACAAATTAATCTTGATCATCTTTGTGTGTTTGAAGAATGTGTTTGTCTGGTTGAGAAGCTTCGAACAGACAGGGGAGAGGGATGTGCAGTAGGAGGAGGGCTGTATATTTTCAAAGTTTTCACCCCCTCTTTTCATAATTTCTGCCTATACTGGAGCTTTAAATACCTTAATAATGTCACTTATGTTTTGTTTTTTTTTTACTTCTAGGTTAGACATCAGTGTTGAATGTCAGAATAGGACAGACATTAATATCCAGGTTGCACTATTACACGACACAAAATGTAATGGAATATAATGCAACATGTAAACAGGAGTATTTTCTGTCAATCCTGGCATCTTTAAATTGGCCACCTGCTCAGTATAAGATTAACTAGAAAATTGTGTTGCTTGTTTGTGAGTCCTTCAATTGACGAGCTCCTTTTTATCTTTCAAACATGTTGTACTTTTATGCTCCACAACACTTAGGTCATTAGAACAGCATCTCTTGCACCCTGATATTGCAGATGGACACACTGGCAGCTTCAGATATCTACCGGCACGTATGTGTAGTTGTTGCTGTTACTGTGCTTCTAAAAAGTATTCACAACACTTTGGAAGGTTTTAAGGCTTTTCTGACAACAATTTAAAAAAAAAAAAGACTATTTCATGACCAAGTGAAAACAGATTTTGACAAAATATTGTCAGTTAATCAAAAATATAAAGTGCAAAAAAAAAAAAGTCATTGCATAAGTATTCACCCCCATTTAAGTGACTCACTAAATTCAGCACAGGTGCAGCCAGTTGGTGCTAGAAATCACACAATTAGTGAAACAAAGATCATCCAAGTGCAGTGAAGGTGTCTCAAGTTATAGTATAAAGACATTTGTGTATAAAGAAGGTCCAGCCACTGGTAAATCAGTACTCCTGGATATAACTGCATCATGAAGAAATAACACTCAAAGCAACTCTGTGAAAGCATGAGCCAGGGGATGGTACAACAACAATTCCTAAGTTGCTAAATATCCCTTGGAGTACACTTAAATCCATTGTTAGGCAATAGAAGAAATATGGAACATATGTATATGTGCACTGAGCATGCTGCTCCCAAGAACTGAGTGACCGCACAAGAAAGAAACTAATGAGGGAGGCCATCAAGACACCTATGTCTCCTCTAAAGGAGTGAAAAGCTTCAGCAGCTGAGATGGGAGAGTCTGTGAATACAGCAATTACTGTCTGTTCTTCACCAGTCAAAGCTCTATAGGAGAGTGGAAAAGATAAAGACACTGTTGGAAAAAAGTCACATTAAATCTCAGCTAGAGTTCACCAGAAGACAGTGGGAGATGGTGGTGGTGGAGCTGCTTCTCAACATGAGCCCCTAGAAGGTTTGTAAAGGTGGAGGGAACAATGAATGCAGCAAAGAATAAGGAAATCCTGAAAGACATTGTGCGTATTTTCCAGCAACACAATAAGTCGAAACATAAAGCCAAAGCTACATAGAAAGTGGTGTGGTTAAAAGACAACAAGGGGAATGTTCTGGAGTGGCAGAATCAGACCACAGATCTCAATCTCAAAAAGAATTTGCAGCTGGACTTGAAAAGAGCTGTTCACCCAGAGGAAAAGAAAATTCAAAAAGAGATCTCAAAAATGTTTCATTTACTTCTCCTAGACAACTTTGAGATCTGTGTTACACCAAACTGAGACTAAGGCTTATTTCTCCTGTGTCTCATTTTTTTCTCCTGAGCAATAAGATGCACTAAATCTCAGTTTAGTCTCCTTTAAAGTTTCAGAAGAGATCTCAACAAGCTCTCATATAATTCTCAGAGTTTCTCAACTTCTGTGTCTCTTTGTGATCACAGGCAGAGAAATCAGAGAGCTCTCTCTAAGAACTCAATCTGTTCTCATCCCAGCTTCATTTTCATGCATCTCATACTAAGCTCAGAGAGAACAAATGAAGAGATCTCCACAAGCGCTCATTGAATTCTCAGACTCAGGTCAACGTTTTGGTTGTTTTTAATCATCTAGCATGTTGACTTTATTGTAATCCACATGATATTTTTTAAATTAATTAATAAAGATTCAGATTACTTTATTCATCCCAAAAGGGAAATTCATTTGTCTGTCAGCTCATCTGCTATTTGCTATAGAATTATAAAGCCTGATCGCTGTGGGTACAAAGATCTTCTATATCTTTCCGTCCTGCAGTCCAGAGAGAGGCCCATCACGATATTATGAGTGGATGATCCGTGGTGTTTAGAATGATAAATCCAGGCAAGTGGGAGGAGAGGGTGACATGATTGAAGTCACCATATATTATTATAAGTGCCTCAAGATGTTTAGACTGTATCCTGGCAACTTCTTATTTGTTGCAGCATTTATAAGGTTTGTGTGTGCAGATTAATATATGCATAGGGTGGCATAGCTCAGTGGGTAGAGTGGCTGTGTCACACCCAGAAGACCGGGGTTTGATTCCAAGTCTGTCATGCTCATGTGAAGGTGTGAGTAAGTCTCACATATTGCTCTGTAGAAGCTCCACTATTGTTCATTTTCTTTTCCAGAGGAGAAATAAAGGAGCCATTAAACACACTGTATTGAGATTAGCAAGGTATCTCCCACAAGTCTCAAGTATGACTCCCTCTAATTATCCTGTCTCACCTATTTCTCCTAGTGAATTTTAGGAGAAACATATGAGAAACCTTTAGACAAAATAGAAACTAAAATGAGGCTGACATGAGAATCTCAAATTTGTCTCCTGAGTTGTAGAAGAGCAAGCTTTAAGCAGTAAAATTTTCCTCTGGGCAGTCACAATCAATGTGCAACCTCACCAAGCTGGAGCAGTTTTGCAAAGAAGTGGGTAAAATTGCAGCATCCAGATGTGCAAGGCTCCACACATGAACAATACTATAATTGTGGCCACTTGTGTACCTACTAAATATTGAGTAGAAGAGGGTGAATATTTGTGCAATTACTTATTTTACATGCTACATTTTGAATCAACTAACATTAGTTGAAATCTGTTTTCACTTTGACATGAAATAGCTTCTTCTCGTGAATTCTTGTCAAAAAAGAAAAATTAAACTGACCATGATTGAATGTTGAAAAGTAAGTACAGGGGAAAGCTTCTAAAGTGGGTAAATACTTTTTACAGGCACTGTAGACTGCTAGGGCTGCTTGGGTGGCTCGGTTTTTAGCACTGCCACCTCACAGCTAAAAGATCCCTGGTTTGTGTCCCGGCCTGGGATCTTTCTGCACGGAGTTTATATGTTCTCCCTGTGCAGCGTGGATCGTCTCAGGGTTCTCCAGCTTGCCCTCCACAGTCCAAAGACATGCTGAGGTTAATCGGTGATTCTAAATTGTCCGTAGGTGTGAATGTGAGTGTGATTGTTTGTCTCTATATTGAACTCTGCATTTGTATGAACATATAGCAGTCACTCACATGTTTGAATATGTGCATTTCTGTGCCAAGACTTCATCTACTTTTTGATCAAACTTGTTGTCGTGTCTGTTGCCACGGTTCTGTACATGTAAATGTTCTAGCCAGGCCCTTTAATGATTTTTGTCCACTCCCCTTCTTGCATAAGTGTCTTTCCGCACAGCTGGCCTCAGTTATGATGGTGACTGTGATTAGATGTGACATGTAGTGGATTTACCTGGTCGTATGTTGTGCTGACCCTCTCCTCAAGCTGGTTCAAGAATGTCTCAATAGCGGACATGCGTCTGTTAATGTCAGTGATCTGGAGACAGAGAGGGAGTTCAGGTAGACTACAGTTAGATAACAAGACCATGTGATGTGAAAATTAAAGAATATATACTGGGCAACTCAAGGAACCACTCCAAAATGTTACAGTTAATACAGTCAAAAAAAGATTGTACAAAACTCTTACATGATGCTGCTGAAATGACTAAGCTATCTCACTACAGTAACAGTCTGTCATATGATATTACTTTCACTCATGCTGAGACAGTCAAGACACACTGGCAATGAAATGCATATTTCACCTGAGGGGTTCTTCTCTAAAAGGACTGGTGTGAAACAGTCCAGAAACATATTTGGAATGTTCAAACAAAAAGGGAGGAAATAATTTCCTCCTTTTAAGTCATTCTGAAAATGACACCTCATTCTGTAAAGTTTTTCTTCACGTGCAAGGCGAAAGAAGAAATGTTCCTTTGGATAATGGGTCAGAATTCCATAATAGTTATTTTGGTAATGGGGTCACTGGGTGCAGAAATAATAACATCCAGATCAGGAAGTCAAGTACAGCCATCTGATGGATCTTTGATGTCTTGCCCAACAGTACAACAGTTACTCTCAATTGCAAATCCAGCCTCCTAAAACCAGCACATTGCCAGGATTCCCAGTCCCAAACCTGATTCTGTTTCTAACTTTAGACACACGAGGTGCTTGTTGTGGATGGTACACACTATAGGGCTGCCAAGGCCAGATAACCGTGTCATGACTCACTATTTGTAATATGACTTTTAGGAGTTGAAAAACTTTGAAATCACGCTGTATATTCCAATAAGTTTCTTAGTTGTGTACAATTAAAACATTTCTGTTTCATTCTATTCCCATAAATACACAATCTCCTCTGCTGCCGTGTCACTGTCAGATAGAATTTATGTGCAGGACTTGTCATCGCTGTCTGACACACAGGCGGGTGCTGTTGACACATCCACAGCAATCACATAGGATGTCTGCTGTAGACAATGAAACACAGGCCACATGTGATGACTTTATCATAACCCCTTTAGCACTGATCAGTGTATATATATACATACAAGATTTATCTGATTGTAGGCAATTGGTGAGGCCGCAGACATTGCAGGAGGCACATGATAGATCCAGCTGCCTTTAAATAGTTGATTGTAGTCGTGTGCAGATGGTTACATACAAATGCAAAGGTTTTGGGCTCAGCATCACCCATACAGTCATACTGTAAGAGGTGGGTAGATACGTTTTTGATTGTTAAACTCTCAAAAATATTACATAAATATTTAATTTTGACTATTGGTTGTTTCTTTTTCAATGCATACACACGTGGACAAAATTGTCGGTACCCCTCAGTTAAAGAAGGAAAAACCCACAATTCTCACTGAAATCACTTGAAACTCACAAAAGTAACAATAAATAAAAATTTATTGAAAATTAAATAATCAAAATCAGCCATCACATTTGAATTGTTGATTAACATAATTATTTAAAAAAACAAACTAATGAAATAGGGCTGGACAAAAATGATGGTACCCATAACTTAATATTTTGTTGCACAACCTTTTGAGGCAATCACTGCAATTAAACGATTTCTGTATTTGTCAATGAGCGTTCTGCAGCTGTCAACAGGTATTTTGGCCCACTCCTCATGAGCAAACAGCTCCAGTTGTCTCAGGTTTGATGGGTGTCTTCTCCAAATGGCATGTTTCAGCTCCTTCCACATATGTTCAATGGGATTCAGATCTGGGCTCATAGAAGACCACTTTAGAATAGTCCAACGCTTTTCTCTCAGCCATTCTTGGGTGTTTTTGGCTGTGTGTTTTGGATCGTTGTCCTGTTGGAAGACCCATGACCTGCGACTGAGACCAAGCTTTCTGACACTAGGCAGCACATTTCTCTCCAGAATGCCTTGATCGTCTTCAGATTTCATCGTACCTTGCACACTTTCAAGACACCCTGTGCCAGATGCAGCAAAGCAGCCCCAAAACATTACTGAGCCTCCTCCATGTTTCACCGTAGGGACAGTGTTCTTTTCTTCGTATGCTTGGTTTTTGAGTCTATGAACATAGAGTTGATGTGCCTTACCAAAAAGCTCCAGTTTGGTCTCATCTGTCCAAAGGACATTCTCCCAGAAGCTTTGTGGCTTGTCAACATGCATTTTTGCAAATTCCAGTCTGGCTTTTTTATGAGTTTTTTTCAGCAGTGGTGTCCTCCTTGGTCGTCTCCCATGAAGTCCACTTTGGCTCAAACAACGACGAATGGTGCGATCTGACACTGATGTACCTTGGCCTTGGAGTTCACCTTTAATTTCTTTGGAGGTTGCTCTGGGCTCTTTGGATACAATTCCAACGATCCGTCTCTTCAATTTGTCATCAATTTTCCTCTTGCGGCCACGTCCAGGGAGGTTGGCTACTGTCCCGTGGGTCTTGAACTTCTGAATAATATGAGCCACTGTTGTCACAGGAGCTTCGAGCTGTTTAGAGATGGTCTTATAGCCTTTACCTTTAAGATGTTTGTCTATAATTTTTTTTCGGATGTCCTGGGACAATTCTCTCCTTCGCTTTCTGTTGTCCATGTTCAGTGTGGTACACACCTTTTCACCAAACAGCAGGGTGACTACTTGTCTCCCTTTAAATAGGCAGACTGACTGATTATGAGTTTGGAAACACCTGTGATGTCAATTAAATGACACACCTGAGTTAATCAGGTCACTCTGGTCAAATAGTTTTCAATCTTTTATAGAGGTACCATCATTTTTGTCCAGGCCTGTTTCATTAGTTTGTTTTTTTAAATAATTATGTTAATCAACAATTCAAAAGTAATGGCTGTTTTTGATTATTTAATTTTCAATAAATTTTTATTTATTGTTACTTTTGTGAGTTTCAAGTGATTTCAGTGAGAATTGTGGGTTTTTCCTTCTTTAACTGAGGGGTACCAACAATTTTGTCCACGTGTGTATATTATACTTCTTCAATTAAACAAATCAAAATCTTTAGCATAACTTTTTAACCCTCCAAATCTACACAACAGTCTCACCACCAAGAACCTTGGTTCATTATCCACCAACATAAAGCTCGTTGCCAGAAACTTCTGCGTTTTATTTGACCCTGACCTCAGTTTCACTCCCCATATCAAGAAAGTTATCCAGTCTTGCTTCCTTCAAATATGAACAATTTCCAAGATTAAGTCGATGCTCACAAACTCAGACCTGGAAAAACTTGCCCATATACTCATCTTCTCCCATCTTGATTATTGCAACTACCTCCTTTCTGGTTTTCCTGAAAAGCTTCTCTGTCGCCTCCAACTTGTCCAAAATGCAGCAGCCAGGCTTCTTACCAGTTTTAACAGACAACATCACGTCACACCTGTTCTGGCTTCCCTCCACTGGCTCCCTGTGTTTTTTGGAATTGATTTTAAGATTTTACTGATCACTTTCAGAGCTTGCCAGGGTCTCGCCCCAAGCTACATGTCTGACTTGCTGACCCCTTATGAGCCTGCTCGCAGCCTTAGATCCTCAGGTGGAACCCCACCTCCCTCAGTCCTATTCTTCAATTTTTAAACTGCCTTTCCTTTGTTGCTATGATTGCTAATCTAGCTAATTATTCATTTAATCTCTGATAATTTTCACTATTTATTTTAATTGACTGCTCTGACTTGTCTCCTGTATCTTGTTTGATTGCCTGTGTTGCACGTTTTAACTGTCAAAGCACTGAACACTGTTGTAAAGGGTGCTATAGAAATAAAATTATTATTATTATTATTATTATTTTTGTCTATGTATGATAGTTTAGATTGGTTGACGGGGTAGTGCGCTCCAAAATCTGACATAGGTGTCAGTGGAGGTCACAGTGCGATTGGCATTTTCAGCAAGCCACTCACTGAGCCCTTCTGTATTTGTTATGTTTCTCTGAACTTTTATTTAGGCTTATCCTTTCATTTGTAACTCCTCTGTATATTAAACTCGTAAACCTTCTGTAACTTGGCACTTCAGTGTTGCCCCACATGTACCTGAGCCTAAACACAGTCTGGGCTGCTTGACTCATCTTGATGTCTTGTTCCACAAACATAATCAACATCTCTTGGATCTGTTGCTGGACTGAAAGGTTCCCAAATAAACATCAAACCAGCAGACAAGAGCAGACGTATGTGGGATGAGTAACTGTCATCTGAGGAAGCTCTGACCTGGCAACCATTGAGAAATGTCATGGCTGTGTTTGATGTCTGACAGGCACATGTCTGTATATTTTCCCTCTATCCTGTTTGTGTCTCTGGTGTGTTTCCCAGCTGTGAGACAAACATGCCATGACACATGATATCAAAGGTATAAATCAGCACAGGAAGGACCAGTGAGTGCTGATAACACTGGACCCTGTTGTCATAACTGCCCTCCACCATGGAGCTTAATCATTTCCTTTGTTTTCATATTTCTTATCTTTCACAGCTACAAAGAGAAGATTTAGTTTCAGATGGACTGAATTATGCCTCAATATAAGTCCAAGCCAAGTCCAATAGATGGTAAACAAGGTCTGTTTTTTATCCACTCCTCTGCAGAACAGCAACAGTTGCAGTGATCATTTCCAGGGACTGACTTGTGCTAACACATAAATAGACAGTGATGTAATGTATGTAACCTCCCTCTGATCTTGCAGCTGTCTCTTCCTCATCATTCAACATGTCAGCCTGATGAACTTGTGTGTGTTAGAGCTCCAACATGCACTCATTGAAAAGTCTCTAATATCAGGAGGAAAACTGGGGAAATCAGTTTGTTTGCTGTTTCTGTTGGAAATGTGTCTCTAATATAACACCACAATTAACTACAGCACAGATCAGGATGTACAGTTGAGTTGGTGCTGTATTAGAAAGGATTTCCCTTTCAAACAACCCATGCAGAACAAGTTTACATTTTGAACAGTATTGTATATTTTCCCTTTCTTTTTTGTTCCTACTGATAATTAACAAATTCCATCCAATACTCCACGTTGCAGTAGGTGGAGCATGTTGGTGAATTCCTCACCGTCTCATTGTTTAGTTTCTGTATGCTGTGCCAAAGACAAAAGTCTTGAAGCTTTTATTAACAGCAATTAAAAGCCATATGGGTTGTATATATATATATATGTATATCAGTAAAGCCGACTGATCTTCAGACAGACATCTGTGCAGCAGTAGGATTTGACTGTGTGAAAAGGACTCAACATTCTAAACTGTGAATGTCACAGTTTTAATTCTTAATGTGTGTTTCAGTTAATAAGTGCAGAATGCAAACAAAATACGGAGCAATTTTTCTCAGCCCACAGAATACCAGACATTAACTGTAGTTTTACAACATAAATGATGTATGACTTTTGCAAAACAGCTGCCAAATGAAATTAATATAATGAGGATTTTATGTTATCTGAAAAACAGTATTAATATGAAGCATGTTGAAGACCTGAGCTGGAGGGATCGCTGAGTTCATGCTCTCCTGAGAAGTGTGGCTGTAGGTGCCTGGATGAGAGTGGTAGATTGGGTACTGCTGGCACTGGTTGTCCTCTTCCTCGGAGTCATCGGGGCCCGGCAGGAAGCTACTGCATCGGAGGCCTCCAGCGCTGCCACTGCCGCATGAGGAATAGCTGAGCTGGGAGACAGAGCAAGACGGATTGGTCCGGTTCTCCAAGTACACAAGGTCATCTGGAAAAGAGAGACAATAGATAAGTGTATGATAAACAACATGAGCAAGAGTGTCTGTTCTTTTTGTCACTTGTATGTGTTCTGTCTCTGTTAGGACTTTGTGTACATTCTGTGCATAATTCAATTCAGTTCAATTTTATGTATATAGCGCCAGTTACAGTTCAAATTGAATCAAGATGCTTTACAGAAACCATATGCCTGAACCCCCAGAGGAAGCCCTGTGGCGACAGTGGAAAGAAAAATAAAAAAAAGTTCTTATTCTCATGAATTGCAGCTGAGATTCTACCTTGCTGTGGAGCCATTTCCAGGTCCAAGCCTTTGTGTTGCTCCTTCAAAATCTGATGCAAAACAGAGGAAACATCAGCCTCAGCATGCATTGTCTCCCTCACAGCTACATCCATAACCACAATGTCATGGGCACCAGGGGCCGGAGAGAGAGGATGGAGAGGAGCACAAATGAGGCATTTTCAGGCTTAGAGTGAAACTTAGAAAAGGTGCAGGCATAGCGATTGTCACAAAGGTAATGAAATGGAGAACTTCAAAATTTACTGCTGCTTTTAATTTTTTCCAAGCAACATGTTTTTTTTAGATTATGAAGGAACCCCCCAATGTTCTCTGCTGTATTTATATACAAATGGGAGAAAAAATCTGAGGAAAAACCACCATATAGTGTCTTACACTCAACAAAAATATAAACACAACACTTTTGTTTTTGCTCCCATTTTTTATGAGATGAACTCAAAGATCTAAAACTTTTTCCACATACACAATATCGCCATTTCGCTCAAATATTGTTCACAAACCTGTCTAAATCTGTGATAGTGAGCACTTCTCCTTTGCTGATTAGACACCATGATTAGTGCACAGGTGTGCCTTAGACTGCCCACAATTAAAGGCCACTCTGAAAGTCCTCTTTCTCGACTTCAGCGAATTAGAAAAGTAGTATATTAGCAGCAACTACATGTCCATGTCCATGTCCACGTCCACAAGGGACTATAACAGGGGTGTCGAACTCCGTTCCTGGAGGCCCACTATCCTGCATGTTTTAGATGTTTCCCTCTTCCAACACACCTGATTCAAATGATCAGGCTCGTTATCAGGCTTCTGCTGAGCTTGATGATAAGCTGATCATTTGAATCAGGTGTGTTGGAAGAGGGAAAGCAGTATGGAACAGACTATTTCACGAGGACTTCTGTTCCATATCACAGTATCTCAGATTTATTTTTCACGTGTAAATACTGGAGAGATGAGAGTCTAACAAAATGAAACATCTTCCCTACATTTGTTAAAATGCTGTGTTGACAGGTCATTGAGGTAATGAACTTACAGTGTCTGTGCACAGAAGTGTGCACTGAGAGTTATTGTGGCCAGCTATGAATAAATAATGTCAGTGCTAAAATAATACTGTCTAGCCAAACAAGACGATGTTTGGCAAAGACAGAAAACAACTACAAACAGATGACACTGACATATGGCCCCTTGTATGTATAAAGACATCCAGATTAGTCTGGTTTGCTGGTTAACGTTAGTTTTCCAGCTTCTACCTGATTTGATCGTCCTCTTGATTTGTTGGAGTCGTCAACACCCAGTTCGAAATCAATGGGATCAACAGTTAACCGCCTCTTGGTCTTTTTCATCTTTGGAGAGCAGAAAGGGGAACACTATCACCAGCAGAGATAAGAGAGTAAAAAGAGAAACCGTCCTCACTGCAGTAGATATTTAACACTTCCATGCTGTTTTATCCATAACATGGCAGCAGTTGACCAAAAATTAAATATAGTTTTAAAAATTAAAAGCAAATAGTCATGGGAATAACATATTTTGCAAATCTTTGGTAGATAATCATATTATTTATCACACTATAATCAATTTTCCACTTCCTGTCAATATTCAGGTTGTAAGTGGAAAAGTCACATTTTTATAAAACCTACAACACAGTATGTGTAACTGCTAATAAAACTAGCACAGTGCTAGCAAAAGTAAGCAAACATGGTAGTCCCATAAGTGTGTGGTTTATTGCTGAAGTTTATTAGATATTTCGACATTTATTAGATATTTGCTTTGTTACACAAGCAATAGAACTGTATGTATACTGGCCAGTAGTGTGCTTGCCAGCTACAACCTCCAGTAATGAGTGAGAAACAAAGCACAAAAAGACTGGCAGCTGCCAAATAACCCACTGCCATATTTATGAAAGTTTATTCAGAGTTCTCAAACACTCATTGAACAATTTGATTTTTTTTTTGTAAAACAAAAGCAAAAGAAGAATGCATTTTGTCATATGAATTTATAAAATACTAGGATATTGGCCAGAATAACTTATAATTCAATTTTCACTGGCTCTGTTATAGTTTTTAAAGTTAGGAAGCAAAATTTTCATCCAGATGGTTAATCAGTGGCGGTTTTTCACGGAGGCCAAGGGAAGCCTGGCTTCCCCAAAAAATATGCAAGAAAGAAAAAATATAAATAATCTTCACCACTATGTATTTTATGTTTTATATTTTATATTTTTGTCATTCCTTGTTGTCAAAACACTACATCAGGCATTTCTGCTTTGTGAGGAGCAAAACAGCGCCCCTCTTGTCAAGCTCTTTTTGTGCATTACACTACGTCTCTCATGCCCTCTGCACTGTCTGTCTGTTCATAGGCCAGCTTCGCCTTGCCTCCCTTAGAGAAAAAAACTGCCCGTATTAGCCAATCAGATTGAAGCAAAGCTCATCACTTAATGGTCGATGCATCATTAAAAAAAACATAAGGGAGGCCAGATCAAATCTGGCTTCCAACCAATCACAAACTGTGATGAACAATACCCACACTAATGCAGCTGTCCCGCCAGGCACCAGCAAGCACACACAAAAAGTATAGCCATCAAGCTAGCCAGAGAATGGATGGTGACAGGGACCTTGAGTTTCTTGTAAAAAATGACTTCACAAAACTTCCTTTTGAAGTTCAACTACAAGTCAAAAGGGACGGTAGGCCAACTCCAAAGCTCAATCTAAGTGTAGAGCTAATGGAAAAGCTCGCTCTTTTTGTGAAGCTAACTATGCCAGAAACGAGTGGCTAACGGGAAGTGCCAAGCTTAACCGGCTTTTCTGCTGGCCATGTGTCCTATTTGACCGGTCTACCGGCTCCCTGAACAACCCCTGGAGCACTTAACCTCTTTTTTTTTCACTGAAATGAATGAGAAGTCGGTAGAATAAAGGTACTGTAACAGTAGGCTGATTTGTTTACATGAAAATAACAGTTAAAACACCGAATCTAATTTGTTGTTCACACTGGCTTCCTCGGTAATTTGGGTCACGGGCCGCCACTGTGGTTAATAGACTTTTTTAAGAAATACCTTCAAAATTGGGCTATGTGTATTAAACATGACTGGGTGTATATCTTTGGGGGAAAATCTGGATACTTTGACTCAAATGCGATGTTCATACATGAGGGGCACAAACCGGGGCTCAGAGAACATCTCTTTGTGTTTTGGCTACCAGGCTTAGAAAGACGCATGTGCATGTTTCTGTGCTGACAGAACTTCCACTCTGTCCAAGAATCATTGAGCAAGACATTGAATCCCTATCTAACAGCATCCTGCTGTAAGTAAGTGAAATGTGAGGAAGGTTTCCCTGCTGGAGCCAGTGAAGTGTCAAATACTCTCTACAATACTCTATTCAGAACAGTAGAGGTCACTCTGTCTAAAAGAAACTCAAAGCAGGGATACAGTAAGCACCACTTGGCCTTTTAGCAGCCTGTTTTTAATGACATCCTTTCGAAGTCCAGTCATTGAAAATAGAAGTAAAATTGGAAGTATTTGTTCCATTGGAAACAAAGAAAAAGCACCCAAAGACCCAGCAGAACCCAGTATTCCAGTCATTTTTCAACACAACAGCCAATACAGTGATTAAAAATAAACAAAGCTGAGCTTCTACATTACACAGAGACTGCAGTATAAACAATAGTAGGCTTGGGTTTTATGACAAATTCCAGTGGACTCAGTGAGCATTTTTTACAATCTCAGAACTTGAACGAGAGGCTCTTTTACTCGGTTCGGACTCTGTTCTGTGCGATTACGTATACCAGTCTGGTATTTACCCACAATGCACTGCGACCAGTGCCGGTTTGACCATGCCTAACCTCAACTGTCAACAGCTGTCAAGGCATTCCAGTTGTTCACGAGGGCTGGCCTTGATCCCTGAGATAAACCGAGTAGAAAACTACTATGTTTTTCAACAGAGGAGTGACCTGTCAGCGTGACGAATGTCAACACTGGCCACTACAGAGTCCTGCAAACCTTCAGTACCTTTCAAATAAACAAATTTGAGACAACTTGTTTAAAATCAGCAAAATGTTGATTAGAACTTGAATAATAATGTCTGTTTTGCAGATGAGCTTTGATCATCTCTCACTAAAATAGATTTTATAATGACAGAACAGGATATTGGTCCTTAATTGAAAGAAAGTGATGTCATTTTGGGTGCTGTTTGAATTTCCATGTGTCAAGTAAAGATTGGATTTATGGCTTTTTGAAGGGAGTTGGATCTTGAGGAGCTGTTCCTTTCAAAGAGCTGTTCAAAAGACTAGCTCGTAGTCAACCAGGGGTTACTATTTTTATTGTTATCAATCACTGGTAGCAGTTATTATTATGGATGAGAATAATTCAAACTTACACATCCCACCAATATATACTCTATTGAGTTTTATTTATAGCTTTATATACATATGTAGATTTTATTCTTATTCAATATTTTTATATTTTTTCTGAATTGGTAAAATGTTTGTGTGGTTTACATTATTTTTGTAATTGTTTCTGTATGTATCTATGATATATGGCGGTGTAAGTTGTTTGTTGACCTGGACTTGAAAGGAATGTTTTTTTGAAAAATATTGCACTGTGCTCTACCTTGTGTGTCGTCCCCAGAAAAGTGCGTCCAAATGCTTCTACGCTTCCTTTGACTCATTTTGCATGATTCCCCCCCCCCCGTTGCTAATATCTCCTCCTCCTTTGGGATATTTTTGGCTGGACCCAAACTCACTAAAACTTGGGTACTCCCAAAATAGCTGCAAAAAGCCTTTTTTTTTTTTTTTTTTTTTTTTTTTTTAATGTGCTCTATAAGCAAACATGATTAGCTAAATAACAGGAAAGCACAAACGTGGGAAAGAATCGTGCACAACTAGTTCTTCACTCATAAGGTACGGTTGTTAAAAATGAGTTGCCATACCCCTTTGTATTGGTGCGAGTCTGTTGCATCCATACTGTGCTCTTCATATCCATCTGCTGACACAGAAGGCAGACATTGTCAGGGTAAGAAGAACTGAATGACAATATACTGCACAATAAAACACATGACTTCTGGAAACAAATGCAGCATAAAAAGAAATAGAGCTTACGTTTCTCAGAGAGCATGCATTTGCAAATGTCCCAGAGCCATCTTATGAAAACTAACTCCAGACGGAGGAGTCACGCCTCTTTTAAACCAGCTATGACCTTTGTCTTTACTGTGAGATTTTTGCAAAAAAGGTTTTCTTTTAATTTGCATTTGACTGAGAAAGTACAGCAAAAGGACCAAAAGAATGAATACTGCGTGTTTTGGTCAGTCTTTATGAGGGTGTTTATAAGTGTGTTGCATCTCTACAACACTTAACCATTCCCTCTTGAGTACAGAGGGGAAGGAAAGAGAGGCTGGGAACAGCAAAAGCTGCAAAGAGAAGCAGATGTTCAAAATTGAGTGTATACACAGATACAGTAATAAAGTTGTGTATAAAAGCAATACAACAGATGCACATTACAGGTAATAGTTGATTAATTTTATAAACTTTTGCTACATCACTTTGAAAAAGTCTGTAGTTAAAAGCCAAATAATAAACTACTGATACTAGTACAACTTCCAATGTCAAATGCAGTGGACAGCTTTCATCTTGATTCTTTGTGACTAAGACTTGCCTGCTTCTACCACTGTACACTTGATGTGCATGCCAGATGACTGTGCCAACTTAACCACCAATTTTGGTTCTTTTTCCAAACCACTGTAGACATTCATAGCTGCAAAGACTAAATGGCTCATTTTAATAGCCAAATACAATATTCCAACCTGGGGGCGAAGGCACATTCAATGATATTTAGCTTGAAGTACTATCATGACTGTTCTCCAACAGTTTCACGTAAAGTTAACTAGACAGCTTGCCACTTATTAAACACTAATGTGACTAGAGACTGGATGAAGAAAGACCACACACATGGCTGCATTGCTTCTTTAAGGGCTCCCACAGGGAAAAGTGTGTGGGCTGTAACTGACCTTTACTAGATAAAACACACATTTATTCAGAAATATGCATCAGGTAAATTTTGACTATTAATGTCAGCAGGCGTCAGGATGTATCAACAGAGACTCCATTTCCTTAGACTGCAGTGGAAATGCCACCTGGAGGCAAATCTGTTGCAGACTTTCTATCACTTCACAATACAAAGCATACAGGCATACTGCATCACAGTGTGGTATGCTGGTTGTACAAATGGTGACAGAAAAGCCCTGCGGGGGGTGATAAGGTCAGCACAGACAATAATCATCTGCCCCCTGCCCTCCCTGGAAGATATTGCAAACTGTCATGGTCTCAGCAAGGCAAAGAAGATCCTGTCTGACCTCTGACACCCGAGCCAGGGGCCTCTTGAGCGTTTAGAAACACTGCACGCCGGACAAACCAGCTGAGGAACAGTTTTTATCCGAGAACAATCAGGCTTTTAGACTCAAAGGAGTAACCCCCATGGATACTTTTAGACTATTTTTATTTTGGTCAAACATGGGACAGTGCAACATAAGTGTGTGTGAACATGCTGACTCTAACTGTTCTTTGTATTCATTACTTTTATGATGTTATGCATATTGCATATTTGTATTTATTAAGTGCACTATGAGGAGATGCTCTGACAGGCGATGTGTATAACAGAGCTTATTTTGTTAAGCTGCAGAGACCCACCTTGGGTCTTTTCAGCAGTGTTGTGGATGCTACTTTGACATGTATGACCACTGAGACAATATTGGGGAGGGTAATATCAGCTGGTCCCTTGTTTCATATATGACCACCCTATCACAATTCAAACAAGTAGTTACTGGATTACAACATGATGTCTCACTGATTCAAATCAAAGTTGTTCAGTGACTCAGAAGCTGACAAAAAATTCCAAGTTCCCTTCATGAGGTATCCAGATTTGTCCACACATTTCCGCAATTTTGGTCCGTGTGAGCATGCACTTTGTTGTCTTTCTCAGCTGAGCTGGTAGCAAATGTATGTGACTGTGACTCTTGCCGGTGGAGACAGCTTACTTCCTGGTGGCTCTTCACTCGCATGAATGGAATAAAATAAAGTAAATGAATAATTTTGATCTTCTACCATATTTTGAAATATTAGAAAAAAATGGATCAAATTTTAAAATGATTTTTATCACTGGTTTAATGCTCAGAAATATGTATTCACCATTTTACAGCAGCTCTTTTTCCAATTATTGTGTGAGGGGAAAAATAATGAATGGGCTGGTGTGCATTATGTGATTAGGTTGCAGTGACAGGGTTTGGACACTGGACACTAAAATTGCTGCCACTGACTGTATATAAAAGATAGATGTAACCCTGGTCTAAAAAGTGAAGCCAGTGCAAAAGTGGTGAGGACATGGTGTCAATTGCTAGTTTCATATCTCTTCTAATACAGCATCAACAGTAAAATAAGCAATAAAGCTTTAGGGATTAATCTTGGGATGACATCTCACTACCATCTGGGTTGTCTAGTTCCCTCAAGTTCTCAAACCAAGACTTCAACTTCAGCTATGTTATTTATCCCTCTTTATGAGCATGAAGCAGTTACACAAGAGTTCAAACAATGAAAAAACAAGTAAAATAAATAATAAAAATTCTCAAAAATCAATGTCTTATTCATTATATTTGGTTTCAAAATAGCAAGAGTTATGGTCGCCAAAATGCCGTGCTGAAGGCTTTATACAGTCTGTGACTGCTGCCCAGCTGGGAGCATCATTACACTGGGTTTATAAATCCATGAACAGCTGTTAATGCTTCAATGCTTTAGTATATTAGTATGCTGACACTAGCGTTTAAATTCACTCAAGTTCAGTATTTCGCACCAAAATACTGTCACTTTGCTGACTATACATGATTATGTGTTCTTCATTTAAAAAAATGGTGTCCAAAGTATTAATTGAAATTATTAAACTATCATTTGATTTAATTAGGTTTTTGAAAATTAAAAGATACATCTATCAATTAAACAAACCCGTCAGTTTTGACAATGATTATAAACCAGTGACTTTGTTCAGTGTACTTACTGTGGACCTCGGGCATGCTCTGTGTGTCATATTCTTGGGGCTCTGCCAAACAGAAAAGAACAGATGAGATATGGCTTATTTAGAGTCATGTAATTGCAGTTTCATCGTTCTAAAATATCCAAGAACCCGACTGTATTCCACTGAATACCTTCTCACTTCAGTTCTCTGCAATGAAAATTAATGAGGTTAGGTTTGCAATTTTGCCATCCAAATACTCAACAAATTGAGATACTGCAGGTAGTCCTACTTTCCACATAAAATAATAATCAGAATCAGAAGCAGCTGTAGCAGCAGAGTTAGCCAACTAACTGAATTAAACTACTGTGTGCGAACAAAAGGCTGCTGTAAGCATCAGCTAAGACAGTGTGCATATAGGATGACACCCTCTGAGCTCTGGGGGCCTGACGGACCACAGCAGAATATTTACGGTATAAGAGTCTTTATGTGTGTGTGTGTGTGTGTGTGTGTGTGTGTGTGTGTGTGTGTGTGTGTGTGTGTGTGTGTGTGTGTGTGTGTAGTCATGCATGCTGAGTTTAATCTAGGTGGTCACATGCATCTCTACATGTGATCAGCTGCTAATCATTTCAAACATAATGCATCTGTTAACATGCATATTTATGACAACGTGTCATGGCTGCAGCTTTCATCTGTGCACAGTCTGCACACTGAATTCCACATAAATACATGACAAACAAAAGTTTTGTTCTCCCTCCCTCTCTCTGCTTCTGGTAGTTGGAGCCCTGCAGGATCGGATCCTTTAATCCCAGGCACAGAATGGGAGACATGTGAGTGAATGATCACAAGGCCTGCTGGGCTCAGCCAACTAACCAACTTGCTCTGTATTCCTTCCCAAAAAATACTTGAGGGTGACTCAGCGTAAGCAGTACCAGGAGTCCCGGCTGTGTCCTCATAATTCATCCCCTTCATTGATCTTTTGATGCTATGATCTCACTTGGAGATCTGCTGTGTATAATATTGCTTAAAGCTGATATAAAGTTGCTCTGGGTTTAGCCAGGAAATTTTGGCAATGCTGCATGAGCAATTTTTATGGGGAGTTTTAGAAAGGAATGTTAGACGAGGCTTCATTCTGTCATTGTGTTAGGCTTTAAACATAAGCAGCACACACTAACTCATTGGTATCTCCGGTGGTAATGTCTCCAGAGATCCTGCTGACAGTATATGTATCCCACACATTTTAAACAAGCATACTGGTCAGTTGAAGACAAATGGCCTGAGACGTTAGTGTGCGACAACTCTGTACACAGCTGTAAGGGGCCAGAGCTGGAAAAACAGGAAAGATGGAAGAGATTAAATCCCTGTGACAAATTTGGCAGCCTGCTGATGACAGCTTACCATCTGAAAAAGAGAGCAGAAACTTCATTCTGGTGACTCGGTGTTACAGAAATTGCAGGATCTCATGGACAGATGGATGACAAACGAAAGGACAAAGGTGACATAATGCGTACTGGTAAGGTGCTGGACCATCAGGGTGCTATTGTTCCAGATTCTCATAGTTTGTGGACACTACGAAATAAACATGATTTTTTTTTCTTAAACATTCTCTGATTTGGTGACTTTACAATGATCTGGTGACTGCACAGTTTGATATGTCTGTGTATAAAGGTGAAAAACCTGCATTTTGTTGCTTTTTTCGATCATGCTAGTTCTTCTTATTTTGAAAAAAAAAAAGCACTACAATGCCAGTTCTTGTACTCAGACTTGACACAGTTCACACATGAGATAGTTATTGTCATGGTGATGTTCTACCAATTAGGCTTGAGCGAGATTCAAAAGGGTGATGCACATTTTCCATTCAGCTACAGTACAGAATGCAGCTGTTGAATCTCAGTGAAGCCTTTCATTTACTGGGGATTTCTCATGGTAAGCTCAAGCAGACTTCCACGACTTCAAGTCAGTGATCTCTGACGTTGGCAGGCTGAACTTTTGACCGACAGCCACTCCTCAGGGCTCGTGAAGAAATGAGTGGAACAGATGGAAATTTGTTCGGGTCGCCCCTTTAACGTAGCGTTGACCTGGGACCTGACATTCTACCACGTTTGTGTCTTTTGATTTGCAATTCTTTGTACATTCATACAGACATTCCTACTTTGCAGCTTCCCAGAGTAACCTTATTGTTACTGTTATAAGCAGTTTCAAATCAGCCAGCAGGGTTGAAAGGCCACAATGACACTATTTGCCTAGTAAAGACGTTGTTACTAATTTACTTACACGTGGTTGAAGGGTTGAAACATTCCAAACATAATCTTTCCCTTAAACAAAGCTGTAAAAGCTGTGAGTGACAAACTAAATAGATGTTGGACTACCTACCTCCAAGATCACTCTGAGAGAATCTGTGTTCTCCGTTCAGCCTCCTGAAGAGTGATCGCATCACCTTGGCACTGCCAAAGCGCTTGAAGCGGGCGCGGACGTTCTCATGGTACCACTCCAAAGTGCCAATCTTAAAGACCCTGTTAGAGGAAATTGAAGGGACAAAAAAATTGCTGAAAAAGTCAAACACAGAGCGACTTCATTAGAGAAATACTTTAGGGAATGCAAACATGCCAAAACAAGGTCTGGATATGCCTCTTTTGTTACAAATAGCCTTGATGAATAAACAAAACTGCAGAGTGCAGGCTCAAGCATGGGATGCATAGCTTGATATTTTCCAGATACTGGCTGAGTGCCGTGAAAGAACCTTCCAATATGTGGCTTCATCTGAGCAAACAATGGTATAATGGTCACATATGGAGCTGGAATGAAGTGGATGTATTAAATTCTGTTCATCTCTGTTACTGCTTAGAGCAATAAAAGAGATCTTTGCTATGCGTGTTGAAATGGCAGTTGCCAGAACATACTAGCCTAGCCGCGCTAGACCCAGCTTTTAAGACACAAGGGTCTAGGAACGCTCGACAGGGAGGGAGGCGGGCTAAAAGGTTGTCTTTCAAATCACTCTGCAGCAACTGGGTAGGTATGGAACCAATCAGCGTAACGAATAGGCTGATGTAGTTCCTAGAGCGCCGGATTGTGGCTAAGTCCCATTAGCTTCCCAACCAGCGGAGCCAACTGGTATATTAAGGATTTGCCATATCCCATCAGCATAAGTCCAAATACGTCTTTCTTCTCAGTGAAACACTTAAGTGCCATCCTTTGTTTATCTTTCAAGTTGAATTTTAGCTTCAAATCTTTAAGGGCTGTGGCCAAAGCTGAGTCAAAAGATAACTGTTTATTGTGAGCCGGTTGCTTCTGTCAGAATCGTGGCGCCTCTGTCGTCACTTAGTTACGCCGCCTTCTGACTCTACACTTCATGGTGATTCGTCCGGCCAGTTTTAGGAGCATCCAACCTCGAGCCTTATGGAGGGTAACTAGACCCACCCTGGCAGAGAATTAAATTTGTTTGCGTGGGTTGTCTAACGCGGCTAGGCTAAGAACATATGTTAGGGTGACCATACGTCCTCTTTTGCCCGGACATGTCCTCTTTTGAGAGGCTGTCCGGCCTGTCCGGCCGGTGTTTATAAAGTCCTTCAAATGTCCGGGTTTTTGATCCCCTAAATTCCACATAACGCGAAACCGCCCCACCGCGCTCTTGAATCGTACTGCGCAGCACTTAGAACCCATTCTCTTCTATCAGACAATTTCCACTGCACACGCTGCGGAGCGCTAGCGCCGCGTCTCTGAAGCGCCGGCGCGCGCCACGGCGCTGGAGATTCGCTTCCTCGCAGGCTGACAGGCAGGTAGGCACACTGCGAGAGAGCACTCGAACAGAAAGAAAATGCCGAAACGCAAATGTCATTTTACTGATGAAATGCAAAAAAAGTACCCCTATTTTCGTCCGGGTCGTGTCAAATGGGAGGCAGAATGTACAGTCTGCAAAGCTGGGACTTATGTCTCTGTAGCTAATAAGAAAAGGAAAAAGAAGGAAAAAAGAACTGTTGACTTGAGGCATTATTTCTATATTTTTTTCATTTGCCATTAGACACATTATTTTGAAGAATGGGCTAACTGAACATTGAAGAATAGGCTACCTCTCTTTTTTCTTTTTGTTTAATATTTTGAGGCATTATTTCTATTTTTACATAATTGATAATTGGGAGGTTATTTTGAAGAATGGTACTCTACCTCACTGTTCCTAACTAAGGTGTAAGTGTCAGACTTAAGAAAGATGATTATTTCTTATTTTGTTAAACATCTGAATACATGTGTTCCGACACAACCTGAGTCAATAACTATTAAAGACTAGAGCATGCCATATTTGTATGTGACTGATTATATTGTTTAGGAGAATTGCTTTAATTTAATAAATATATTATTTATAAAGCAACTGTTTGTGAGTGTTTTGGGCTATTTTTCTGTATATCCAGGTAAAGTGTTCTTTTCTGGGGAATTCAGAATATCTGTTTAACTGAGTTTGAAGCACAGAAAGCCCCCTGACCCACAGAAAACCCCTAAAAATGGGGGGGGGACTGAAAATTTTTCGTGCGCGAGCTGGAAATGTGTCCTCTTTTCAGAGAAACAGAATATGGTCACCCTAACATATGTCAGATTTTGTCTTTTCACATTTGTACAAGTCACTGAATTTTAGACAGTCCACACAGTGTCAAGACAACTAACTAAATGAATAAAATGTAAATATTTTACACATGTGCAGGGACTGAAAAGGAACTTGGCTGGAATAATTCATTATTAGTTATGTGTAGCCAGTATCTGTGACTCATTTTCCCCCAGACTGAACATGTTTTGGATACTCCAGAGACACATCAAGTGCACTCTAACAAATACTCAAACCCCAGCTGAACTGCTTAGTCAAGTGCTGGTATTTGTTCACAAGCACACCAGTCAAGTTCTTTCGTGCTTGCATACACTTCCAAGTGTGTTGCTTGCAGTATTCAAACCAGCATGTTTGCCTTGATAAACTTCTATAGTGCAACATTAAAGTTAAGTTTTAATGTACCGCTGTGGCGGCTCTGACTTACACTGTACTATTATTGACAATATAAACCTTCCCTATTATGGTGAAACACATACAGATGCAAAATCACACAGCCAGATTTTTTAGCTTTTAAAAGAACCTTTGATTACAGTACAAGGAAGAAATGTGTACTATAAACAAATTGGGGAATTAGGCCAAGTTGGGGTCCTGACAAACCAATAACCCTCAAAATTCATAGTCACCAAACACACATTTTTATTTACTAGCCTTTAAAACAAAGAAAAAAACAATGTTCAAATTTTAAACAGGACCAAATTACATTTTTTTTTTACATCTAAAAAGACACAGGATTTGACATGTACCACCCACTGAAACACAGTAAAAATAAACAGTCAACAAATAAGTGAGTATTTCTACCTTGAAATTGAAGTGTACCAATGATAAACTGAAAAGGTTTTATAGAAAATAAACCAATAAGCCTGTCACATTGCAGAGTGGGGCTTTCTTTAGAATCAGAGTGTGGTTCAAAGGTGTATGGCTAAATTACTTCAACATCACAACTTGCAATTGTGTTGTTCAGTTGCTGAGCAGAGTTGTGGGTAAGTTCATGTGCTCCTGCTAAACAGTGGCAGAAGAGAGAATCAAGGACTTCACAGAGTCCTCATCCATGCCATTTTAAGACAGTAAAAGATTATTTCCATGAAAAAAAACAGCAGCTTCTAAATACATAGCTTTGGCAGATGAGTTTTAGAGTTTAAATGAATGGCTGTAGAGGGACTTAAAACACTCAAATTATCTTCCATCTAATTAATATTAAAGGCACATTAACACAGAATGACAATAAGGTTCTTAAGCCACAGCCAAGGCAGCATCACAGTAGTGTAGTAAGCCAGATGACTAAGTTATATCTGTTATATAAAGACATGTCTCATGTGTTCAGTATGATGCAACGTTAACCAAACTCAGGACTGGAAGCCAACCAAATTATGTAATCTTTAACTTCATGAATCTTAACCTTAAGAGTGCCCTTATACATTATGTTGTGAATCAAGCCAACTGGCAAGTATTTCAGTCGATTCAGGCATGATCTCTGTGATTTTGCCACCATTAAAGGCTCCACAAATGGCTCTCTGATCTGAAGAGTGCAGCAATTCAAAACTGAGTCAGTGTAACATGCAACTTGAGATGAAGGACCGAGACAAATCTGAGCCAGTCTAAAGGGTGTCAAGAAGTGAGACAGATAGATTTGCTGTGTCTGTCTTACGTCTTGATGTCACCGCCTAACGCCCTGTGGAAAATGACTCCTTGGATTGGTGAGACTTTTCAGCTTTCAGCCAGCATGCTGACTTGAATGTGAATTACAACATGTTTCATTTTTATATTTGTCATTTCCTACCTGGCCATGTGACAGGGATCACACACCCAGCCATCCTCCTTCTTGTTGTAGCGGCTGCAGGACCTGCAGATATAGAGTTGACAGTCCAGACACTGGTGCTTGCTGTTGACCAGGAATTTGAAGGGCTGGAGACAGCGAATACAGTGAGACTCAGTCAGACTGGTTTCATTCCCCAACAGCTCTCTCTTGTTGTCTTCTCTTGCGATCTTTGTCTTTAGCTCCCTAAAAATAAAGGCAAAACAACAATATGGGAATTTTAAAAAATGTACACAATTTCCTACACTGCACTTAAAGACTGCAAGTTATTTATTTATTCATTTGATAGGGACAGTGCACATTACTGAATGTCTATTTAGACATCAATAGACGCAAATATGCCGGACTATAGTAACAATGCTAACTACATCTGCAGTCCCTAGGCAGGAAAAATAAAACAAAAAGCAGTTACACAAAGGAAAATAGGTCACAATAAAAACACACTACTAAAAATACACAAAGAAATTAAAGATTGATGGTGACACGACTGGTTCACTTTCAGCCTGTTTAAGGTGAGTTTTGAAGGTTGGTAACATGGGACACTCCCTTATGGAGAGTGGAAGTACTGTTCCAGATCTTAGTGGTCTTCAAAGAAGGATCATTTTGTCTGAAGGCTGTTTTTCTGTGTGGGACCTCACAGTGCCCTCTAAAGGAGGCCCTGGTCCTGAGGCCGTTGTGAGCCTTTTCTTTAAAACCAACAGTAAATAAGACATCTTCCCTGATTGTGCATTTTTATATTTTACTTCTTGTATCACAATATCGATTTAAAAAAAAAAAACCCAGCTGTTCCCTTCATATAATAAAAAAGATTGTGCTTTTTGGATGGAAAGTGTCTCACATTTTCACCACAGGGATCCATACAATATGAGAGAAATGTGGCTTATATTGTATTAGGATTTGATACTCTTAATATGCATGGCTTTGTTGCCCTATAGCACAGATCTAGTACCTATGACAGTTAAACAAGACCTCCTGATGGTGTGTGTTTGACACAGAAGTATGACTGATGACCAACAAACAGTGGACCTGTTATATATTTGGCATACATGGGATGCTGCTACAGTTACTAACCACTACTAATGGAACTTAAAAGGAGGGAATTAGTCTGGGCGAAATTACCCTCCATTATTGCTCAAAGACTAAAACCATAACTTTATCTGGATAGATAAACTGTTTGTCCAATGCATAGCTTCCTTAAACTCACAAATTTTCATTCTCACATGTATTTACAGGATAAAAATGGTGGCGGAAGAAATACACAGATTCTTTACTAAAATATAAGTATTTAAAAGCCACCAGAAAGACAAAATGCTCTAGTACAAATAGAAGTTCTGCATTGAGAATGTATGTAAGTATAATAAAGAGAATATTCTTAAAGTACATATGGCAGAAAAATGTCCCTCGTGACTTTTGACAATATAAAACAATCCATTACATCATGCAGTCATATAAAAGCAGGATGTCAGAGGTATAGTTGGTTAAGTTGAAGCTCATTTGTACTATTCATACTATGCATCCAAGTGCAAATATTAACTATTATTACTCTGCCAGGGAACGGTGCAGTTATGTGATGATTGCTGTTCGTTCGTCTGTCTGTCCGTCTGTTTGTCTGTTAGCAACACTAAAAAACGAATTTGGATTAAATTTTCAGGCAAGGTCAGAAATGACACAAGGGCCAACTGATTAGATTTTGGCAGCGATGTGGCTTATAGTCTGGATCCACAGATTTGTTACATATTTCTGTATCATTGCGAGATGCGGCATGGTGCCACTGTAACTACGATAGGTGAACACTATGTCCAATAAAAATCATTAATTAACTCATCTCAGTTGTACTTGTAAAAACTGTTGGGTTTAGGACCAAAACATCATGCGTGCAAGATGAATGATTTGTAAAGTAACTAGTAACTAAAACTGTCAAAAAAATTCAAATTTGACGGCATAAGATGTAGCAGTACTAAGAAGTAGTCAAGTGGAAGTAAGAGGTGTCCCAAGACTCAAATTAAATACCTCAATTTTGTACTTAAGAATAGTACTTGACTAAATGCACTTATTGTCATTGCACCAGTGCTTAAAAAACACAAGGCACAATGTGTAACTAAGCTACCTTTAGCTGTGCTACGTGTGTTTCTGTTCTTTGACAGTGTCAGACGAGCTGCTTCCCGACTCCAGTGTTTATGCTAAGCTACGCTAACCATATCTTACACTACTCATCTAAAAACAAAGCAAAAGAAGCATATTTCCTCCAAAATGTTAAACAAATAACTGTTTGAGATGACATGGAATACATCTGTAGTTAAATTTCAAACTTATTGCTCACTGTGTGTTTCCATAGCTAGAAAAACAAACCTTATACCGCTGCATCATTTGGAGGTTTTATGAGTCAGAATGCTGGCTGACAAACATGAGTGAAGAGATGGTTGTCAGCACATGCATGGCAACACACGGCTTCTTTTTCTCAGCTCTGTATAAACATTATGTCAGCCTTGGTACATGGAAAAAGGTGGTATAGACAGAAAACACTGGCATGTTTCTGCAGTATTTAGTGCAAAGATTAGAAATGAGAAAAAACATTTCTAAAGAAGTGATGGAGTTTAAACCTTCAATGTCTTTCAATTTAAATCTTAACTGTTGTAATGGGAATAACATCAGATTAAATAATCTTGCGAAAAAAACGTGTGCAGCTATCTGTACAACAACATAGCTAAGTATGCGTCTACCAATAGGCCTGTTTCTGCAGTTTTATTGCACTTTTATTAAATGACTGTCCCACGTATCTGTCAGTCTAACCTGAGAAATTGCATTAAAAACAGGCATGACATGACAATGAGTCAGAAGGGTCAAACATACGGCCCGCGGGCCAAAATCCGGTCCACAAGATCCATCCATTCTCTCTACACCACTTTATCCTCACTAGGGTCGGGGGTGGGGGGGTGCTGGAGCCTATCCCAGCTGACTTGGGCGAAGGCAGGGGACACCCAGGACAGGTTGCCAGTCTGACGCAGGGCTACATATACAGACAAACAGTCACTCTCACATTCACTCCTACAGGCAATTTAGAGTAACCAATTAACCTCAGCATATTTTTGGACTGGGCTGCACAGTGCCGTAGTGGTTAGCACTTTTGCCTTGCAGCAAGAAGATCCCCGGTTCAAATCCCGGGGTGGGCCTGGGATCTTTCTGCATGGAGTTTGCATGTTCTCCCTGTGCATGCATGGGTTTTCTCCAGGCACTCCGGTTTCCTCCCACAGTCCAAAAATATGCTGAGGTTAACTGATTATTCTAAATTGCCCGTAGGTGTGAATGTGAGTGTGATTGTTTGTCTGTATATGTAGCCCTGCGACAGACTGGCGACCTGTCCAGGGTGTCCCCTGCCTTCGCACGAGTCAGCTGGGATAGCCTCCAGCACCCCCTGCGACCCTAGTGAGGATAAAGCGGTGTATAGAGAATGGATGGATATTTTTTGGACTGTGGGAGGAAGCCGGAGTGCCCGGAGAAAACCCACGCACGCACAGGGAGAACATGCAAACTCCATGCAGAAAGATCCCAGGCCCAAGCCGGGATTTCAACCGGGGATCTTCTTACTGCAAGGCGAAAGTGCTAACCCCTGCATCACTGTGCTGCCCCTCGCTCCACAAGATGACTTTGCAAAATGCAAAAATTGTAATGGAAAATATTTCAAGACACTGAATATTGTGCAGTATAATGTGACTCAGTAGTTTCTATACAACAGAGTTTGATTTGATTGAACCCTATTGTTGATGCATTGCCACAACTTTTATGCATTTTTATGTACAAATTTTCCACATTTACAAGGCAGGGGGATAACTTAACCTTTTCCTTAATAGTTCCTACTTTAGTGTGTGTGATATGTCAGTTCAGGTGGTCAGGAGTACTACACAGATGTGGAAATGAATGGCAATTTGAAATGATTCGTAGATCTTGATAAATTTTAAAACGTTACATTGTTCAGTTCCAGATACCTGCAACTCAGTGTTTAGTGCCTTTGTAGACACACTGTGATCTGTAAGTTTTAATGTGGAAATGATAAGTTGATGTGAATAATGAAGCAGCACTTATTTTTCTTTAAAATATTTCAGGTTGTTCAAAATGTATTGTGAAAAGAATTTTCAGAATCTACATTTTTGCACTAAAACAAAGGGAAAATTTTGGAGCTGTGGTTACTTATAGGTTATCATGTTATGATTTTACTTGTCCGGCCCACTTAACTAAAATGAGTTTGACACTCCTGGTCTAAGTTAAACACTAGTTTTGTAGTAACATTTGAAAATACTCTTTCTTCAACTGGTAATTGTAACTGCAGACTGTTAAAATGAAGCAACCCAGTTCAAACACATCTTTCCTCTCCTCTGTGGACATGGCAGCTGCTTACACGTGTGTTATGGATGACTTCATTGCTTCAAGTCAGACCATTTTCTTCAACAAAGTTTAAAACAAACTTGTGCCGATTGTTGGAAAAGCAACAGCCGTGCTCAGCGCTGCGAGACGCTGACAGTAGTGGAGTGGAAAAATTCAGATAACAAGTCCCAAATGTCACACAGCGTGGGCGGAGTCTGGCAAAGCAGCCAGCGAGGATGAGAGGACGATTATTGTTTATTAAAGCGTTTTTGAATGCCATGCTTTTCAAATTATAGAACAGAGCATTGGGATAAATGGGATACTCTGTAAGTATCTGCTAACCTTTTGCAGATACAGCTGCCGGCCATTAGGCCTGATTTAAAAGTAATATCTGTTAAATCTGCCCTTCTCTGAAACATCAAATCCCACAAATCTGGTATACAAGATGTCCCTCCGTGATTTCAACTACACATGTGCGCTGTGGGCAACTTCCAAGCACTGATTTGGCCACAGAAGTGCAATATCAAAGACAAGTGAAACAGGTTACCAAGAGTGAGAGCACTGCCCTCTGCAGGGGCAGCCGGCAGTTTACAGTAGAGCTGATGTAGCAGATTTTAGTCCTCCACCTACTGATGAGGGCCATGAAAAAAATGACTGAAAGCTTCAGAACGTTTCCTGATATGTTTTGTTTACATTTGTGGTATTGGGTGTTGTTGGTTTTCATTTTTTTTGACCATTTAGAAGCAGCACACAGATATTATGAAAACAATATGGACACAATGTATTTTTCTTACACCATACAATGCTGCAGCACTTCTTCTCATGTCTGAAGCACTTTGGTTGAGCTCCGGCCTACTGTGCACTTATTTTTATCTGCAAAGTGCTACACCTCGATGGAATTCAAGCTATAACGCCATGAATCATATTAACGAAAGCTGAATTTCCTTGATTACTTGTTTTACAAAACTGGAAAGAATTATGAAATCATCAGTTGAAACATTTTTCTAAGTGCCCACAGATCCTACCAACACCATCAAAACACAGCTGAAAAAGTCTCAGAATTTTTGTCACATGGCTTCTCAGCTGATCTCAGGAGCACAGGTCACTTTTTGTTACTTTTTTTTTTTTATTACATAGAATCTGGTTTAAATGTTTAGTTTCTGTAACATTTTAAATTAGGCACGATTTTAGATTTTTTTTTTTCATTTTTAAAAAATTTAGTTGGAATGTTGTAGATGAGCAGTTCAGGGAACATCAGAAAGTTAAAAATGAATTATATCAGTTTTGAAAGTTTGTGGCTTTTTATGAACAAAAAAAGCACTAGGAGAACGCAGCACTCAGCCAAGGCTGTTCATTCCCTCATATGACATTGTCAGAAATACAGCTTTTGTTTAATAGTTGTTGATCATCAGAAATCATGGCAAAATAGAATGTGGCCATTTCATAAAGATGTACCCACAAACGAAATGACGTTGTGCTGAGCATAGGGGTGTGTTATGCATGTGTGCATTGCGCTCGGATACCGAATCGTGAGACCTAAGTATGTAGCAGACGGCAGGAATTGATGGGACCCGGAAACACCCACACAATTTAATCAGCTGTACCTTGTGTCATTTCCGACAGATAAGACCCAATAAGTCTGCAACGGTCGATTTGTAGTAGGTTCGTAAACATGTGACCGTCAGCAGGCAGCTGACGTAGTGTTCACTTGTTGTCATAGTTACAGTGATGCCATGCCGCTATCTCGCAATGATATAGAAATGTTTCACAAATCTGTGAATCCAGATTATAAGTCGCATCACTGCCAAAATCAAATCAGCTGGTTCTCGTGTCATTTCTGACCTTGCCTGAAAATTTCATCCAAATCCATTTGTCCATTTTTGTGTAATTTTGCTAATAGACAGACAGACTAATGCTGATCGTCACATAACTCTCCCTTGTTCCTTGACAGAGTACTTAAGTCATTTCGGTGACTTAAAAGAGGATTTTTTGAAGTATAATGTGCCTTTTAAACTCACTGGAAGATTTTTGGGTTTAGAGAATTAAAAGGTGTCTCCTTGATACGCCCACTCTGTTCTGATTGGTCACCTGGCTTTACCAAAATTCAATAAGGCGAGTTATATTTTGCAATCCCAGATCTCAGAGTGTAGGGATGCTACATGGTGATCTAGGTGAGTAAAGAAAGAAAGAACTGAATTTCAAACTGGGAGTCTCGGGCAGGTAAAGAGCAGGGTTTTCTGCGAGAGAGAATAGCTCCATTTGGTGTTACTCTGCAGACCTTTTACATAATCAAAAGAGCTTCAGCACACATTTGGAAGGAGAAAACACCAAAAAGCATAATATGTGCTCTTTAAGGTAACAAAGAGAAGCAGCACTTTGATTGAGATTTCAAAAGGAGCAGCAGACTGTTACAGTTTCAAAACCAAGATTATTTTCTTGTTGTCTTCCTCTTTCATTAGGAAACACTGAAGGTCATGAAGTTGAGCTGAACAATGCAAACAGCTGATATAACTCGGTTGCTTTTCTAAATGTTTTAGCGCTTTGACGATACAACACATTTTAATATGCCCCCCAAATACTTTACTTTTGTCTGTGTTTGATTAGAAGCAGGTACTGCAGAGTTTTTGCTTAACTTGCAAAGCTCAGGAATCCGGGTGCGGCAGTCAGGCATTCACTTAGCTACTTTGGCCTTCTTGGCTGTCTGAGTCTGTTCCCATACATGGAGATCCTCTCTCCATGTCCGTCTGCACAAATCAAACCCTCTAGAGTTGAACTAACTCGCTGTCTGAGGCGCTCTCACAGCGGGTTTGCTCGTCTCCAAATCTTTTATCTTCACATCACAGTCTTGTGTAGATAATAGGCAATAAAATACATTTAGGCAAATGGAAGCAAGAAGAACATAGAATTTGGATACACACACACACACACACACTGAGGATTAAGGCTAAGGTATAATGCTTTTCAGATCATCAACTACACATTAGATTTGACAAAGCAACTTTCAATGTGTCCCAGTTAAATTTGACTGTAATGTCACTAAATGAGGAAATCTATTATTGATATGACAAGTATCAAAAAGCCTTTATCCTATTATAAGTCACTCACATTACTCAGAAATTAAACATATCTTTGTGACTTCCAGTGACCACTATAAATCATTATGCTACTGTAAGAGACTGCCAACAGATTTTCATTGTATTTTCATATACATTGATAATAAAGGGACCTGTCCAGGGTGTCCTCTGCCTTCACCCCAAATCAGCTGGGATAGACTCCAGCCCCCCCACGACCCTAATGAGGATTAAGCGGTGTATAGATCAAGTCAAGAAATCTTTATTGTCCCCACAGGGCAAACAATCCAGCACAATAAAATGCAATACGCAACAGTAAAATACAAAACAGGAACAACAACTATAACAGTAATCAATTAAAATGCAATAAGATACAGAGATGAAGATAGAACCCAAGGAAAGTTAAAATGACCACAATGTAAAGTGCATTATAAAGGTGTTAAAAACCGTTCATTATTAAGAAGGCCAATGGTCAATGGGAGCCATGATTTTTTGAATCTGTCTTTCCTACATCTAGGCGCTTGAAACCTACATCTAGATGGAAGCACCCTGAATTTGGAAGCAATAGATAATGGATGGATTATTTATAGGCTGCATCCCCTTGATGAAATGATAGATATTGTTGTTACCATGGAGGCTAAACATTTTAGAATGTGCTTTCAATAGACTGGACATCATAACACATTAAAATGCTTTAAATGTTAATGGAAACAACCAGTTTGCATTGTGGATTATGGCAGAAAATGTTTAAAACACAACAATAATCTATTTACTTTTCAGAGGATACAGAGAAACATTAGCATTTACTTCTGTCCATTTGTGTCATTTACAACAAAGTCCAATATTCATGCCTTTAAACTAAGTTTTGGTCTCCAGGAACTAGACAGAAAAAAATCTGTGGCTCTTTAGTGGCCAAATTCTCGGCCATGCTTCCCAGATATAGCCACTAACTTCAGCTTTTTGAACTTCTGGGTTGAACACAGCTGTTTTGGCCAAACACAGGGCTTAAAAACATTAGTTGGCAGTCCACAAAACCAAACCACTGAAATACTGATTGGTGCAGCTTTAATGTACAGTTTACCTGCTTTATTTAAATATCTTTAACACAAACAGGAGTGGTTTGGAAGTCTTTTTGATATTAATACATCAAAGATTCTAAGTTTTTTTTACTGTTTGCAGAGGCCACTGCTACATTTGCTTCACTTGAAATCAAAAAATGTGCCAAATAATTTTGAACAATGACTTCAATTTTGTTTTCAAATAACGTAACAGTTGTAAATAGTAGAAGCAATATGCAACAGAACACATTTAAAACTATAAAAATCAAACTCTAAGAAAGTGAGATGGCTTCTGTTATTTCAGTGGACTTAGAAAAACAAACAAAGTTGAAATCATTGGCAAAATATTTCATTTTGTGATCCAACATGTGGTTTTTTACAAGATTTAGGCGTGGAGAGTTTTATATGTGAACCACATGAAAATCGACACCTATTTATAGATCCAGAGGCTTTGCACGAAAACAACAGTTGCCTGAGCTGCAAACAACGGCTCATCTGAATGGAAAACAAATAGCTGAAGAAGAACCTTGTCAAGGACCGCAAGCTAAACAGATGAGGACAGTCTGACTCTGTTCTTCTATTGCCACACATTCCCACCTATTTTGGGCAATGCTGATTGGAGACATGAAGGTTCCAGCGGTAATGTAATGCAAGTAAATCAGTGTTAAAGGACTCTTTCATCAGGCACATGTAGACAGGAAATAGCTCTATAATTAAAGGCATTATGGAGGATTTTTTTGTTTGTTTAATTTGTCTGATTCACATAAAATGAATATACTGACCTTTAGTGGACTTGTATGTATGGTCTCTAAAAGAATAAAAAAAATAAAAAATAACTGTGGACATGGCAGGACCTGAAAAACATCAGCCAATCATATCGCTCGGACCGAGGCGTTTGGTTTGCTCCCTTTCCTGTCAATCAAAAATCTTCCGGCTCAGGCCCAGTTACGTAGATTACGTACGCCTTGGACTTACGTGTTTTCTGTATGTGTTGCTTTGGTTTAGCTTCGTAGTTCGCTGGCGACTTGTTTTGCTCATCTTTTTTTACATAATGGCAGCTAAAGATCCAGGGGGGGCCCAGCCGTAAAAGACAACTTCACGAGTGCTAAGCAAATTTCTGGAGGGGGGCGTTTCTTCATAAATGTTAAGAGGGGGGAGGTTAGAGGGGGGTGAGGGAGAGGTTGTATGTATGCATGCGCATGCTACGTTCAAAGTCGTAGGAAATTAAATCTCCTCTAATGCCTTTAACAGAGTAGACAATTCAGCTTTCTCCAGTGGAAATAACTAATTTAGGAATGACAGAAAACACTTTGATTTTATTCAGAAAGTGTCCCAGATTTGGGAAATGAATGAGTGATCAGATGGGTTGTGTGGCCAAGAAACAAAGCTAATTCAGTTTTTAACAATTACCAGTAGCGGAAATGAACTCGCTGGAATAGATTTTTTGTCTTGCTATATCTGACCTCAGCTGTTTCTGTTTTTGTTGTTATAACAGGTGTAAGTGGAGGTGTAAAGTAAAAGCTTTTAAGATAGTTTTTTGCCATTCCTTCAGCATTCAGAACTAGTTAGCCTTAGTTTTAGTAGCCAATAGGAATTCAATCCACCTGCTACCTCACACCAAACTACGCAATAGTTGTCCAGGTCAAACTGTATCTAACAGCTCCAGCTGTCAATCACAGATGCAGATCACTTCCTGAAATCAGTTGGATAAGCAGCAGCTGATTGGTTTTCAAGGTCAATGAACACATGTGCAACGGCTCTAAAACCAGAGGTTATATAGTCATGTTGAAATAAACCAACTTTTTAGTAGTTTGAGTGGAAAAAAGGAATCCCACTGTCGGGATACGTGAGATTTTAAATAATTTGTTGCATGTCATAAGCAGAGATGATAAAGGTTTAATGGCGATTCCCAAATGTTTTTACTATCCAAATTTAGTGTTCCATCTTTGGGGGCCCTTGGTTTTATTCTTTGCTTTAAATGTGGTCCAGATTGCCCTGTACAACCTTCAGCATCACTTGTTTTCCTGTTTTAGACAATGAAAAGGGGAGATTAGAGACACACAGCAGGTCTAATTACTCAAAAAGGGTATCACTGAGTGTTTTTCTTTCTGTGGCCAGTCTTTACAATCCTACAGAGCTACTGCTGCTCCACTCTGCACAGGTCGTCCACACAGGAGAAGGGGAAATTCCCTCTAAATCTCTTCCTCCACAGCCTGATTTACAAACCATCCATCAGTCATTGTTGCCAAGGCGATGTGAGCAGCAGTTCAGGGAATTAAGAGCAAATGACTGAATCAGCTGCTGGTGATGTGGAACAAAGTTAGTCTGTTGTGTATTCGCCTAAGTATGTAATTTCTGCTCAGCTTACATCAAACAAATTGGTGGCTCATCCATCCTCTCCCAATGAAACACAAGATTTACAGACAGAACATGGGATTCCTGGCTCACAGTGAAATGTGAGGGCAGTCTTCGTGGAAAAGTGCAGTGAACCGCCATGTGAAACGTACACTACCGTTCAAAAGTTTGGGATCACTTAGAAATGTCCTTTTTTTTTTGAAAGAAAAGCAGTTTTTTTCAAGGAAGATAACATTAAATGAATCAGAAATACAGTCTAGACATTGTTAATGTGGTAAATGGCTGTTCTAGCTGGACACAGCTGATTTTTAATGGAATATCTCCATAGGGGTACAGAGGAACATTTCCAGCAACCATCACTCCTGTGTTCTAATGCTACATTGTGTTAGCTATTCTTGTTGAAAGACTAACTGATGATTAGAAAAGCCTTGTGTTAGCACATGAATAAAAGCGTGAGATTTCATGGAAAACATGAAATTGTCTAGGTGACCCCAAACTTTTGAACAGTAGTGTACACTGGACAATGCTTCCCTTCAGGTGATACTTTTAAATGAAAAAGTCACATATTCTTTCTTTTACAAAAGAATAAATTAGTAGAATTAAAACATACCACTGCTGTGCTGCTGCAGAAGCAGTATGTTTGTTATGATCACATCATCAAATATTTGTTCAGTGATAAACACAAAATGCAGTGGATGTGTGGCGTTCACTGAACTCCTGCTTTATTGCTGGTGTTCATGTCAACCAGTCACAGTGAAGGTAGCAGCTGAACTTTATGGCTGTACTGCATCCTCCCACAGATCTTACACAGATCTCTGAAAAAACCAGGTGATCCGAGTTCAACAGTCCAGTTATTGCTATGCAACAGCAGACAGGAAATAACACTAAAACCAGATAAACAGGCATCTGCAATAATCTGTGTATTCTGCATTTATCCACCAGACCACACAGGAAAGGTGACCATAGGAGCAGAATAAGCACAGCCAATGAGGAGACTTCTAAAAACCAGATTACAAAGGTAATACTGCACACAAGTCACAGCTGAAATAGATTAAACCCATCAACGGATGAAAATAAGATTTTACAGAAGTGTAATTCAATAGAGTACATTTAGTGGTCTGTAGGACCTACTTTGATTACATTAAAGTAGTTAGATGTTAAATCATAAACACGGCAATAGAAAATAGAGAAAGTAAAAAAAAATAAAGTGCTACATGGATCTTTTTAACTTACTCAAGTCTGTCCTCCTCTTTCTTCCTCAGGTTGAAGTCTCTCAGGACAACCTCCCACACATGCTTGGCCTCCTCGTCTGTGAGCTTGGAAAGATCAAGCTTTTTGGCTGCAGTGGTGCCAGGCATGACTGTGGACCTGATGCCGGTGAGCTGCCTGGTGCTGGGCTACAGTGAAGCAGTAGAAAAATGAAAAAAAAAAAAACTTTATTGCTAATGAAGAGAAATTAAATCATTTGTCAGGATTATTAGCATTCACAGAGTTGTGAGCAATATATGACAGATTTTATATAAATACCATTATTTCATAAGAACTGCACTGAAGATTGTGAATCACTTTAAAGTGACTCACTTGCATTCTTTTAACAAATGATCAAATAGTGTCACATCAGCAAGGACTGTGCACACCTTAAGGTGCTGAAGCTCACAACATGACATGAGGTCTCATCAGTCGAACAGAGAAAATCATGTTATATCAATGGGACAACTTCACAAATCATGAGAAGTCTTTTGAAATAGATTTCCCAGTGCAGTTTGGACATAAACTTCCCTATGAGTCAGACTTAACTGTGGGAGCTCAGAGACTGATTTTCATAAACAACTTGATAACTGTCACCGACTCCCTGAACTCAGTTGACAAACACCTAAATAAATGCTAACAATCAAAAAAGGTCATGTTTGCCTGCAGAAAACTAAATGCTGGTTTCATTTTTTAAAAAGTCTTTCTTGTTCACGCCTACATGTTTTAAAAGTGAGTGTGTAAAAATGCAATGTAAAGTTGGCCAAATCAAGCCAGTTTCTCCTGATATCTTTATGACCCAGGAAGAAAACCAGCCTGCAGATACCAGAGAGTATCTCTGCACATCTAAGAAAGGACAAACACAAAAAGAGAATCTCATATTATAAAGATAAAAATGCAAATAGATATTTATTGGTCCACAACTCAGCCTGGTGAAACTTCTCAGCAGCTTTAGGATTAGATTGCATTTTTTCACAAGACGTGGAGGCTGTTTTTGGTTTTGTCCAGTGTAGATAGGAGGAATCATTACAGTTATTTCAATTCTTAAGATTCTAAATGTATGAATGGGATATATTTACATTATGTTAAGGCAGGTCTGATTGTTTCTGAATCAAAATAGAGAAGCAGGTCCTTTGTTCCACATTTATGATTTTAAAAATTTAAAGCACTTCTGTCACATTTTCTATGACAAAGACAGGAAGGAGGGCCAAATTGCAGACATCGAACCAGGTAGACAGGAATCATTCAGTGCAGTGACAAAGCTGCAGCACAGGTAAGAAGGTAGGCAGGAGAAACAGGGTTAAAAAGGTAACTAGATGGTAAGAGCAGAACCTGGAACAAAAAATGACATCACAATCTGATGAAACATTAGTCAAGGTGGCAGGCATATGGGAGCTGATTGAGGAACAAGCAGTGACCTCTGGGACTCAAACATGAGGCCAATGTGCCAAAACCCACACATCTTTGAATGGCCACTTGAGGCATGCTCTTAAAAGAGTCAGTCATCATAGACCCTTCTGTTAAAATGTTCAACTTTACAGCAGGAATATAAATATTTTCAGGTGGTTAACGAAATCAGCAATTTTGGTTTCCATAGCTAACCTCCTCTTTTATAGAGAAATAAACTATAGACAAACAATCCATGACCCGGAGGTGACTGCATGGCCCAGCTTACATGCCTAATGCTCATTTTTGGGTTGGAAATAGAAGAAATCAGGCACCACTGGACATCATTGATGCCACAAATGCTTCATCGATTTTCAGAAACAGTCAAAGTTACGGAATGAGAAACAGGTGTGGAAGTCAGGTGACAATAACTGGGAGGAAAGTCTGACACATCTGGTGTATGGATGGAAAGTGACAGGAAACAAGCGTGATAAGCTGAAATCAAACAGGGCTGACACACAAACTGGAAAATGCTATGGCTTCATTGTTAGGACTACTAGAACAACTAGAAAATAGCTTCTGACAAGCTATTCAACCAGATTTATTGAAGCCAAGGTTATGACAATTTTTATTTTCTTGACAACAGCAAGAAAAACTGTTTGGGTGTTTGCTACAAACCTGGAAACTTGTTTTTTTTTCTCCACCCACGTATGGGCTGCTGAATAATGTTGCAAACAGAACACAGGATGCATTATTGCCATTTTAAGCTCGCATGGAAAATACATTAGAAAACAGTGGCTTATTTACAGATCATTAATATGATGTTGTGTTTCCGTCCACCTGATAAATTTAATAAACATAAGTTCAATATTCCCACCCTTTTAGCTCCTATTTTGGTCACTACCAACATGAGAGGACTAGCTTACTTTTCACTTATGCTAGGCTTTTTTTTTTTTATTTTATTTTTTATCATTGATCATTAGCTTCTAAAACAACTTAACATGATGTTACTTAAATGTTTTATATGACTGCAGTGTGATCTGCCACACCTGTGTTTCAGGCACAGTCAGGTTTACAGAGGTAAATTTACTTGGTGACATAAAGGGAGAGGCTTTAAAGGGCAGAGAAATTATTTGTGCAACTGCAACTTTCCACTGGACACAAAAACTAAAGCATAAGTCATGCAATGCATTTGAACAAACATTTAAAGGTGCAACATGAAAGATTCTAAACATGAATATATCATTAAATATCGAATACAGCAGCAAACAACTATCTGCAATGTGAGGATATTTTAGAGGTATTCTTCACAGAGAATGACGTGACACTCTCTCTCTCTCTCTCTCTGTAATCTGAGCAGTACAGTCATTTTGGTGCATGCGAGTCCCTCCCTTTGAAACTCTTGGCTAAATAAATAAAGCAAAAGTGGCGTCACGCACTGCATTGGAAAAGCAAAAGTGCAGTCAAGTGGTCAGCTGGAGCCCTAAAAAACTAAGAATTCAAAAACAAAGTATTTAGGTTATTTACCGTATTTATGCCACTTTAATTTAAGCTCACTTTCTACTGCTGCTTTGAGGCTCTTCTCTGTCACTCCTTCTGAATTAGCTTCGGATTCACTCTGCTTTGTGTGTGTGTCCGTTTCCTCACACAGTGCTGCTGAATATTCATCTACGGATCCACTCTGGTCCAACAGACATATACTCAAGCTGACAGGAATTCGTTATATCCATTTAAGGTATTTTACAATGCTAGCATTGGCTAATGTTTGTAGCTGGATTATGTTTTCGTTTCTCTTGCGTACACAGCCATTCTGGTTTTAATAAAAGGTGAAGGGAGGGGGAGGTGTTGGGGGTCCAGGGACATCCTGCAGTTCTGACCATTGCACAAAGGGCCTTCAAAACTGCTGTATTATATAAAAGCTTTCTTCTGTTTGCAAGTCCCTCCCAAGCTATCAGTTGTGAGCCAAAGATATCTAAATTTTACTACTCACGTTGAGAAATCTGCTGTCAGTTGTGTTTTCTGTTGTTTTGTCCAAACAAATCAGAGCAGAATGATAGTATTTACCAGGGGTCAAAGACTTGGAGCCTTGCACGAGATTGAGTGCTTAAAATCTCTCTTCCACATGCTGATGTCCTGTGATCTGGGAAGGTCTGGCACAGTTCAACCATCACATTGCTGCACAATTTTAATCAAGTCTGTTAAATGGAACCCAACCAAATATTTCACATGGTCCAGTTTTATAATGCATTGGTTTCAGAGGATGAGGTAAGTCAACTCAAGCTGACAGAGTGACACACACATGTGCACCCGCTTGCACACACACAACCAATGTATATGAAGAGTTCAACAAAATCAGGGAGGAGTAAAGGAATGTTCAGGACCATCACCTAATTGTCTTGTTTTCCACATGCCATGTCAAAAAGACTCAAATCATTGAGGAGCCTAATCTAATTTCTGCTTCTGCAAGTGGGCACTAATGGTAAAAACAAGCATGCCAGTAGAAACATGTTCTCATCTAATCGGTAAAATGCAAGTAGAACATTGTAGTCATCCGGCTACTTAAAAAAATGGCTTCTAACTTTCCCACAGTTAAATTCTTACACTTTAACAGCCAAGCAGTATACACAGTATGTGTACATATTTGGTTAGTGGGTGTGTACATGAACTCTGTTGTATTAACGGAACAATAAGAAAACAATCCAAAATTCTATTTGAAATATTTCTTAGAGCACTTTAGGCTTTATTCATTAAGCAATCAAATCTAAAGCATAAAGCCAATGATGTCTAAAATATACACATTTTTCAAGTATAATTTGCTGTTAATGCACAGTATTCAACAGGTGCACATCAACAGGACTCCTTGTGTTTGCAAAAGGAAGGTTGGACTTGATAACAGGTGTGGAGATGCACAAACCTGGAATAGTTTCACTAACACAAGAAAAAGCACAGTTGAGGCTTAAATTCTACATTCATTAAAACCGCTTATCTTTTGGGTGGACATTTCAAGATGACAACCTTGACTAGTGTTTGATAAGTGAAAAGAAGCTCACACAAACTAACTGGCATTTGCTTCAAAAACTCCTAAACATTTCAGTGTGTCTGATAACAAGTTGGAAACCTTTCAAACATGAGTTTGGCCCAGAGAAACAGGACAAATCCTTGCTGTCCACTGACAAACAAAGCAACGCAAATCTCAACAAAGCAGCAGGATTCAAAATACAGCAACACCTCTGAGATACAAACAGATGCAGACATTAACATAACTTTAACATGACACTGACTTACCTTGCTGTTGACTGAGTAGCCTGCAGACAGTGTTTCCCCTGAAGGCAGACCAGGCTGACTGCAGGGCAAACAAAGTAGCAGACAGCAATGCTAATCACATGTCTAGTTAACCAGGAGGAAGAAAAGGCTGGGAGACTGCCTCCTCTCCGCCTTTCTTGACTTTACTTCAAAGGGTCAGGCTATGTGCTTTGGCCCCCCCGATCACCTTCACAGCTATTCAAATACAGCAGGAGGGCTAACAGGTCAGAAAAGTACCTAATTAATAGGAAATCAATATGTTTGGAAGCAGTTTTTAGGGACAGTTTATTGCTTGGACAGTCCAAATGTACACCGATCAGGAGGTTACAGAGGCCAGTAGAGTTTAAGTCACCAGTCACATGCTATGGATCCTATGTTATATGAGAAAGTCATGACGCATGACTTCAGAGCCTTTAACTGATGCCTTTTTATTAGTACTTGACCCACTGTGCTCGTTTTTTTTTTTTTCAGGAAACATTGGTAGGTCTACTAATGAGCAAAGGAATTCAGAAGCTTTTTTCTTGTTAATAATTGATGCAATGCTGCATTTTAAGGGTTCCTAGAGAAAGAATGCAATTGTAGGACTACTATTAGCATAGTGGGTGGGTCGACTTTCCTTCTCAGAGAGAAATCAGGTTCCACTGACAAAGCCAAACATTTACACTTGGAACTGCAACTTGAATATTTTTTAATGCTCAGATGATTACAATTACTCTTACGTCATGTAAAAATTAGCTGGATAAAGTAAGCACAGCCTTCATACAAGAAACTCCTCATCTGTTGTGACAGAAATATACACTGAGAAAACCATTAAGACAAAATTGAAGACATCCAACTGAATGTGAAAATCACAAGGGTGTGAACTTAGATGACTTTTCTTTGTTAATTTATTTGTCTCGTTCTCCTCTTATAAACATAAGGATTGGCTCCCATGCCCTCCCCCGCTGGTGTGTGTTTTCCAAAAGAGTTGATTTAAGCCATGTGACTAGCCCAGCAATCCAATTTTCTTATTTGCTCAACTGCCAGGCCCTGTCATCTTCCTGTGGATTAAATAAACATGAATACAGCCTTAAGAAAGTTGTTTACTTTATTTTAACACTTTACTTTTTTGGAATTGTATTATATTGTGGTGGATGAATCTGTACATTCTGCACAGGGGTTGTTATATTCCACACAGGTGTAAGAAAGGCCAGTCTAGGAAGTAACGGCAGTCTTGCTAACTGAAATAACCTTTAGCTATTTAAAAGAACTTTAAATGTAGCTGTGTACTTCCCAGATCAAGCAAATGCTTGCTGTAAACTGTAAACATTGTGAAAAAAGTGGTGTGAGAAAAATCACCACATCACTCACTCACTGCAGTAATGTATTTCCATTCAGTTGTAAACATTGTGCACTGGCTTAAAGGTACTCTGCAGAGTTCCTCTTTCGTCATTCATTTAACCCCTACTAACTCCTAAAACCTCTGTGTGTCACATTTAGTTTTAAACATTTCATTAAAATAATTCTAGTCCTACCTTACAAGGGCTCAGATATAACTGTACAGATGCTTTGGGATGTGCAGATCTACGCAGTCTCTGCCTCTCTCTTCACACACCCCTTCACCCTAATGCCAGCTCACCTACGATGATGAAGAATGATACAGAAAGCCCCACCCTGTAAGTTTACAGGATTGGTTTCTCAGATTTGTTACATATGAAACTCTGGAAGCCTGAATCTGTCCTTTTTTGAGTCTGTCATCAGTGCAGTTTTAAGCTGAAAATACTCACCCATGGTGTTGACTGCTTATTGTGTTCATGAAGTTTTTTCTAGCATCTAAAAAACAAACAAACAGCACATTGGCATTTTAACAAGGGAGAAAACTTGATTTTTACTGAAGAGGCTCTTGAATTTAAAGTCATACTCACTAATTCCCACAGGGAAATGTGTTCTTTGCACTGAACCCATCAAAGTAAAAGCGCCAGCAGATGGTGTGAAAGTAAAATCAGTCATGAGCTCTTAGGTTATTGTTTGTTATCTGTTTGTTCATTTTATGTAAGTGTATCTTGTGAAACTACTCAATGTTTGCACAGTAACTTTCATGTAGCTTAATTATGGAAAAGATATGTTCACACTCCGAAAAGGTTTTTGGTGTTGGAAAATGGACTCAGAATTTCTTAAATGATACAAATACTCTAGCATAAGGTTTAAACTCACATCCTATTTAGAACGAGCCAATAGGAAAAGAGTTTGTGGTCACTAACTAAAAGCTGTTACATTTGTACTTCTTTCAGAGAGATAGGAGTGGGGTCTTGCCCCCCATGAGGAGTAAGGCATTTCCCATTGCAATGATATAATTTCATTCTCCTTTTTGTTAACTGTAATAACTTTATGGACGACCCAGCAGTGCGTTTTTGATCAAGAATAGAATCATGATGGGTTAAACATGCTCAGCAGTGGCCACCATGTGACACCTTAGGTCCAGCTTTAAGGCAACAACTTGACTGAAGCACTATGGGAAAATTATCACAGCATGTTTACGACTGCAGGAGAAGGTATCGCAAGCATTCAGAGAATATGCAGATTACCTAGAAAAAGGCCGTGTGAGAACCCTGGACCGCTGAACCACTGTCCTGCCTACAACTAATCCCAGTCTCAGGACTATGCACAAGGACACACATGGAATGTGATACACATCCCTGCTGCTGTTTTCATGTTGGCCCAGGATTAACAGTGTGTCAACACAGGAATTTGAAAATAAGCACCATTTTCTGGCACCCCGCCCATGTTCTCCACCACTGTCCACATAGCTGTTACATTCAGACAAACATACAGACATTAAATCCCAAAATCAACTCTAGGTAACCATGCGCTTTAAAATATCAGTGAAACAGGGATTAGGGTAACCTTCCTCTGGTCCTAAGCAAATTCTGCTGGGACTGTCCTACTTAACCTGTGAGCCATGTAAATCATTTGCTATTAGCACACCTATGAAGAGAGTCATCACACACATTTATGATCTGGGCTGGTACCCACAGTGGTTGCTGTTGTAAAGTATGAGTTTCATTTTGTGCATATGCATATGGCTGTTTACAAGGGGTCTAAGCTGTTGCTGATTAAAGTTTATCAGACTTAATAATAATAAATAATTGTATTTCTCTCATTTTAAAGAATAATAAGTAGAATTAATTAATAAGTAGACTTTTCTTAACTTTTCTAAATGACATGCTGAATATATACCCCTGTGTATATATATGACTGACAGTCATTAAAAACTTTGAGACCATATTTTTCAACATAATTTTTATTTTGAAGCCCGAAACTGGATTTTCTTTATATGAATCATTTGTTTAGCACATTGGCATACAGAAACAAAAATCTAAAGTTTCAAGAATTATTTCAAAATAAAGAATTTCACAAAAGAAAACGGCACCTGCCAAACACAAAGTCACAACAGTCAATACCGAGTATGGCCTCCATTTGCTTCGATGCAGGCAGCAATCCGTCGGCGCATGCTTTGGACCAGGCTTCTGATTGTGGGTTGGGAACAGCCCATACGCCTGGCTACATTACTGTAGCTCAAACCGGCCTCCACCATACCCAGTGCCCGGAGACGTTGTTCATGTGATAGACGCGGCATGATGCTGTTCACTGGACTAACAATGGTGGCCTTTTTTGGGCCTTTATATAGGCCTTCAAAACCCATTCTCAAATTGTGCAGATACTCACTGAGTATTGCTTGGTGTGTATTTGGTTCACTTTTGCAAAATGACCAACCCATGTGCAATGAATCATGACAAAATGACAACTCATCAATAGATCATCAGTAAATCCACAATGAATAATTACAACCCCCCTACAAGTAGAATTCTGCCTACATTTCTAGCTCAAAGTTTCTATTGACTGTCAGTATATATATATATATATATATATATATATATATATATATTCTCTTCTGTACTTTTTTGTTCTCTTGTATCTCATTAACCATAATTTTTTTATGATAAATATTTTTTTCAGTACATTATATACATCAACATTTACATTTCATGTTCCATGCATGTGTCACATGTCAAACTGTTTAAGTTCTCATCCATGTGATGTAATATAATTGCAAATGTGTCTTTTAACTTAAGTCTAGATGGGCTCGTATTTATATCAGAATGAGTTGTTTAAAGCACAAGGTTTACTGCTGCTAAATTATTTAAACCATCTATTACCTACAGCTTCACTTTTATTTAAGCCAGAGAGTTGGATTAACTAACAAGTCAGTGATTTTTAATGTCATTCATATTATTGAGAGATTTGTGATCAAGATATAAATTGCTAGAATAGCGGAACTCCCTGTGTAGCAGGAACTTTAGGGTCTTTGAATTTCATGGGAATAAATACTACAACAAAGGATTGGCTTCAGCACAGTCAGTTCCTGCAGCTACAGTATCTCCCAGTGAACCATAGCATTAAATTCCTCCGATCTTGGATAACACCCAGTGCAAACAACTAGTGTTTATAAAAATCCTAGACAATACATGACTGACCGGTTTGCTTTTCATTCACCCTGTCCTGGCCTGCAGACTCCCTAGTAGAGCTATATAGGGAACTTGAGCCAGAGTATCCTCCATATGTTATATACCACAGTGCTTTAATACAAACAGGGGTGTCAGTTTAAAGAGAAATCATTCTCCAAATTCCACACAGTATTAGAAACTCTTGTATCGCTAAAAACATTCCTCAGTTCCAGCTGTCCCCCCAATAGGACAGGCCCTACCACATCACAAAACCTGAAAACCCACAGCTCAAGGGACATCACAAAGAGCCCAAGGTGTTGGCACGACCCCCAAACTCCAGATCCCTTATACAAGCAAGTATCTGCAAGATGTACCAGAATGAGCCTGATCCGTGAGGGCTCCACCCTGCCACCACGCAGGACCAAAAAAGTCCGAATGACCAAGCTCCATCTTATCTTAAAGACCTTATCGTACCACATTATCCTAACAGAGACCTTCACCCTCAGACTACAGGTTTATTTGTGGTTCCAAGAGTTTCCAGAAGCAGAATGGGAGGCAGAACCTTCAGTTATCAGCTTTTCTGTTGTGGAATCAGCTTCCAGTTTGGAGGCAGACATCTTCTCTACTTTTAAGATGAGGCTTAAAAAGTTCCTCTTGGACAAAGCTTAGGGCTCTTCAGGAGCACCTGAACTGTCCCTTAGTCATGCTGCCATAGGTTTAGACTGCTGGGGAATTCCCATGATGCACTGAACACCTCTCCCATACTCTCTTCCCTGTTTATTCCATGCAGTTATACACCATCATTAAATATCACTGACTTTATGTCTTCTTCAAAGTTCCTTGTTTGCTCTCTCTGCAGGTGTCTCTGGATCTGGAGTTACAAGTCTCTGATCTGCAGTTTCTGGTCTCACTGACCTCTAAAATGTTTGTGGTTCCCTTTGTATTATTTGTCTGTTCTCTCTGCTCTCCTGCTATCCCCCACCCAGTCAAGGCAGATGGTCACCTTCCTGGAGCCTGGATATGCTGGAGGGTTATTTGTTCCTCCTTGCTAAAGGGGAGGTTTGGTTCATTCCCATTGTCACTGACTGCTTGGCCATAGGGATCCAACAAGAACTTTTGATTGTTGGGTTCTCTGTTTAAAATTCATGAGGTCTTCACCTTGCTGTGTTAAGTGCAATGAGATGACATATGTTGTGAACTGGCGCAATGAACTCAGCGTTGAGTTCCTTTAATTTTAACCATTTGCAGTGAATCTAAAGACCAGTATCAGCTACCTTTGGTATGTCTGTACCTCAATGATCCAGTGGATGAGCAGGTTCAGTAGGGCCAACATAGCTTTTGCTGAAACACCCTGACTATAGTTAAGCCTGGAGCCTGCAATGCTCAGTCTGTATGCATGTGTAACAATATTTTACAATGTTAGTGATGCAGAAGGTCTTGAAAATGGAGCTATATGCTGCAAAAAAAGGGTATTATTAGTTCTCAGTGCCTTAGTACTTTAATATGTTTATCACTTTCCCTGGTAACCTTGAAACAACAAGAATCGAGGTTGGTGTTTTATTTAATGGCAGTTATGTGATAGATGAAATAAAAGTGAAGTAGCCTACAGGCTGACAAACCACTATATGAACATAATTCTCTCCTCTACCCCTCCCTAACGCTATAGGTGCAATAGACCATGTGCATTTCCAGGCCCCATCTGGACCCGTGGAGAGAGACTATGTCAATCAGAAATCTTTCCATAGCTTAAATGTACTGGAAACAGCTGTTCATACAGTATCTAGCGGAACAGTAAGAATTGGATTTGGATGAATGTGCACATCTGTGATAATAGATCTGATTAGTTTTTATGTCAGCATTTGTTTGGATTGAAAGCCTGTTACCCAGGCAACTCACAGAAAGTCTAACTCAAAGAAGCAACCGTACTGTATAGAGATATATATCATGCAGCTGCAAAACCAGACTGTAAATCTTTTACAAAGCAAGAACCAAATGTTAACATATTAATCTGTAATATGAGATAAATATACAGATAATTCTGAAATGGATTAACAAACAGAGAGACGCCACTAGTAAGGGTTAGCAAGTGTAAATTAATGTTCTGGCAAGCAAAAGTGTGCCACATTATTAAAAGTCACTCTGTATGCTGAGCATATTCCAGCTGACTTCAGGTGAAGGCAGGGGACACCAGTCTATCACAGGGCCATACAATCACACTCACATTCACACCTACGGGCAATTCAGATTCACCAGTTAACCTGAACATATTTTTGGACTGTGGTAGGAAGCCCGAATACCCGGAGAAAACCCACACATGAACAGGGAGAACATACGAACTCTATGCAGAAAGATCCCAGGAAGGCCGGGACATGAAGTGGGGATCTTCTACCTGCAAGGTGAAAGTGCTGACTGCCAAGTCACTGTGCAGCCCAATAAAGTACATGCCAAGCAATAACAACAAATGATCAGATTTGTAGTATTTACATTTAAGTTGACTTGAATGATTGACAATGTCATTGAGCAACATGCAAGAAAACATTCCATGTTAGTAGCTGCTGGCTGCCATTCAGCAGCTACTTTTAAATCTAAAACAAAGTAACTAAAACATCAAACTTATTTAAAGCCCTTATTTCTTACCAGTTATACCTTGTTCATCATTGTTAATGCTAGAGTCCATTAGGGTTGGGGTCTAAAGTGTGGGTGGAACAAATTTATTGACAGAAATAATTTAATTGTTGACTAGCAGCCTGCCGTAGAATAGCTATCTGACTGATAACAAGATACTAAATCAATACAGGCATTATCCCTTTGAGAGGAGTATTATCCAGTTCCTTTGGCAAATAAATGAATTGTAGCCACCTGACTTTATTAACTGTTCATAAAGTCAGCCTGATGTGTGGTCAGTTACAGTTGGCGAATGAATGTTTTCTTGTCACTGTGTAAACAGCAATTACATAATATTTGACAGGAGCCACACTTAACTGTGCATGAGGACATGTGTCAAAGGTGTGCACATGTACTGAACTAAAGCCTTGTTTGATATGTGAAGAGTGAATGTTTTGTTGTCACAAAGTCTTGTTCTTTTCTATCTTTGTCAGTAACAAATAAGAAATTGAAATAGGTTTCAATCCTGAAAAGCTTCAGGCATAGCAAGACCTATCTTCACAGCTTTGTGTCAGCACTGGAGATGCTACATATGATTATCATTTTTCTGTAGGGAAAACAACACACTAGATTGTTTGTATTTCTTTAAACCATACTCATCTTGGTTCCTGATAAGTCTGACATGCAGTGTTGATGCCCTGCTACAGTATAGTCATGAGGGAATTGTTTTGGTGGAACACTAGAATGCAAGAAGTGAAGGACTGTCATGGATTACTGAGCATGCCTGTCTTATTGCATGATCTAAATCTTTGTCAAAACTTGCTGTTTTCAGTGTGTAGGTTGCTGCATGGAGGTTGCTGTTGTTGGTATCTGTTGCTAAGGGGATTTTGGAAATGGTAACATGGAGATAGGGGAAGAGGAAGAGAAAGCTATGTAAGAAAAAAACTCTTGTAATATTGTCCTTTTTGGTGATGATTCCTTTTTCATAAAGCCTCACCAGTAAACTGCTCTGGTTTTAACTTGTTTCTGTGACAGTGTATATTCTTTTTGGCAACTATCTGCTCTAAACTTCCAGCTCCCAGTTTGAGGTGGAAATTATAAAATGAAATTTAATTCACAACTTGGCAGAATGTGACATAAATGTATGGATGTCAAACATGTTTGTAGTTCCTCTGTCAATCCTCCTCTCTCCTCTCAGCCCCAGAAGCTTGATAGGAAGTCATACATCTTTCAACAGCAACAAGATTGATTTTCAAGGATGGAAGACAGAAGAGACTAAGAGGATGAGGGGAGGATGGATTGTGACAGGAGTCAGGGATAAAACAGTGAACACAAAACAGGGTTCAGACCCAAACTGACCTCTGACAGCTAAGGCTGAGTCATTAGTTTTGCAGGTAACCTGAGAATTAGACAAATAAAGACTTTGGCCTGATGGCACAAAATGAGAAATTCAAAGACTATTTATTGGAGGTGGACATGAATGTATGTAGCACATTTTAATTCAATAAAAAATTTTCAGATATTTTACTCAAAATGGTAAACGTCAACATCACAGAAGAACACAAGTTTACTAGCCAAGCCGCGCTAGACAGCCCACGGCAACGAATTTAATTCTCTGCCAGGGTGGGTCTAGTTACCCTCCATAAGGCTCGAGGCTGGATGCTCCTAAAACTGGCCGGACCAATCACCATGAAGTGTAGAGTCAGAAGGCGGGCATAACGAAGTGACGACAGAGGCTCGACGATTCTGACAGAAACAACCGGCGCACAATAAACAGTTCTTTCGACTCGGCTTTGGCCACAGCCCTTAAAGATTTGAAGCTAAAATTCAACTTGAAAGATAAACAAAGGACGGCACTGAAGTGTTTCATTGAGAAGAAAGACGTATTTGGACTTATGCCAACGGGATATGGCAAATCCTTAATATACCAGTTGGCTCCGCTGGTTGGGAAGCTAATGGGACTTAGCCACAATCTGCCGGCGCTCTAGGAACTACGTCAGCCTATTCGTTGCACTGATTGGTTGTATACCTACCCAATTGCTGCACAGTGATTTGAAAGACCACCTTTTAGCCCGCCTCCCTCCCTGTCGAGCTGTCCTAGACCCTTGCGTCTTCAGAACATGGGTCTAGCGCGGCTAGGCTACAAGTTTACTACAGTTTTTTTAAAATTCCATGGAAGCATATTCAGTATGGCTCAGTGATTAGCACTTTCACCTTGAAGCTAGACGATGCCCGATTCGAGTCCCTGCCTTCCTGGGATCTTTCTGCATGGAGTTTGAATGTCCTCCCTGTGCATGTGTGGGTTCTCTGGCTAATTGGTGATTCTGATCTGTCCATAGGTGTGAATGTTATTGTTTGTCTCTATATGTAGCTCTGTGATAGACTGGAGACCTGTCCAGTCAACTGGGAAAGACTCCAGTCCCCAGTGACCCTAATGAGGATTAAGTGGTGTATAGATAATGGATGGATAAATATATTCAGGATCAGCTAACAGCAAATGAATAATTACAGACTGAAGATGTCTCTATCATAGCAGTAGGAAAAAAATCATTTTTGTAACATCAATTTTTAGGACAGTCACTTGGGACCATGTTTTCAGGAGGACTTTGCTATATCTCTTTACACTGTTGTGCAAACTGTTCAGATCTAAACACACTGACCACACCAAGGTTCTCAGCATTTAAAAAATGTCAGTTTTCGGTCATGATCACCATCCAAACCTGGTTTAAACTGGATCTGGGCCCTAAAGTGAAACCAAACAATTAGAAAGAGAGAGCGAAAGAATTTAACTCCACCACAAATTTTCTCAACTTTTTTTTTTCTCTTGACCAGTCATCATTATTAGGGTCCGAGCACCGAGGGTGCGAAGGACAGGCGGTGCCAGGGCACCGACTGTCCAAGGCACCAGCGGTGCCAAGGACCCTATTGAAACCCTAGGGTTTATTATTATTATTATTATTATTATTTTTTTTTTTTTTTTTTTTATTTTTTTTTCTCCCGTAAAGTAAATTGGCTTTTTGGCGGCCTTATCATACTCCAAAACGCGTGAAATTTGGCATGCACATCAGGACTGGCGAAAAATTTGATATTTTATGGGAGTTGCGCATGTGCGTGGCAAAATGGCTCTATAGCGCCACCTGCAAACTTGAAAAAGTAGTCATTAGGCCAACTGCCACAATGTTTCATGTACAGCTACAATATTTGGTGGGCATATGCAGAACATCTGGACACACCAAAAAGTCAATTACAGCCACGCCCTAAACCCAACAGGAAGTCGGCCACCTTCAATTTGCTGTAAATTTTTCAAACTTAATCGCTCCTCGGGAAATGACTTGCCTTTTTGGCGGCCTTATCATGAACCAAAACGCGTGAAATTTGGCGTGCACATCAGGACTGGCGAAAAATTTGATATTTTATGGGAGTTGCGCATATGTGTGAAAAAATGGCTCTATAGCGCCACCTGCAAAATTGAAACAGTGGTCATTAGGCCAACTTCCACAATGTTTTATTTACAGCTACAATATTTGGTGGGCATATGCACCACATCAGGACACACCAAAAAGTCAATCACAGCCACACCCTAAACCCAACAGGAAGTCGGCCATCTTGAATTTGCTGTACATTTGTCAAAATTTATAGCTCCTAGTGGATAAGTCTGAGAGAACTGAAATTTGGCCAGTACATGCACCAGACCTTTCTGATGAAAAGTTATCAAAAACTCAACCAGAAGCCAAAAGGTGTGGCCATGGCGGAGCCTCAAACAACTGATCCTTCGCCATGAAAGAGGAAGTGGTGTCTAATTCTTCTCAACATGCTCCAATCTGCCTGAAACTTTACATGTATGATGACAGTCCTGTCCTGATGTCATCCACATAGGGATATTCATTGACAGTCATAGCGCCACCTTGTGGTTTCAGGAAATAGACATCTTTTACACTTTCATGCCCTATTGTTACCCAGTTGATCATATTCACTTCAAATGCAGTGACAACAGCCTAAACACATTGATGATGCATCCCAGTGAAAATGGTGACTTGTCATCAAAGGGCGTGTCTGTGGCGGCCAAACCAATTTCGATGTTTCGCCATGAAAATTTAACGATTCATATCTCAGCTGAACAACATCCTATCTGCCTCAGACTTCACATGCTGGATACCAGGTCCAGTCTGAACACATCCACACTCATAAATTTTGAAAAAGTCATAGCGCCACCTGTTGGTAATAGTAAGTTTAAGGCCTTATATTTTCAGGTACAATGGCCTCAAACTTGGTGATATCATGCTGGAAATTGGTCAGTCGAGTCTTCACCTCTTGACAATCACACACTGTGAAGGGTGTGACATTTCATGTAACGCTGTTGCCGTAGCAACCAAATATCGCCATGAAAAACAAAGCCCTTTCTGACAGGTTAGGAATACTCCAATGCTCACAAAAATTACCACACACATCACCATTGACCCAAGGAACAACACTGTATGCATCTCGGCACTGCACATGCTATAGCGCCCCCTACAGTATTTTTAACAAACAGCCCCCCCAGCACGTTTCACCTACATCCATGAAATTTGGGAGGCTTATAGAGCACATCAGGACGCACAAAAAAGCCTCTTGGAGCCATGTCCTAAACCCAACAGGAAGTCGGCCATCTTGGATTAATTGTGAGATTTTTGATGATTTTTCTCATTTTTGAGAGTTAATACCTCCTAGGGGATAATTCCAGGAGACCTGAAATTTTGTCAGTCCACACAGCAGGACTTGGTTTGGAAAAGTTATCAAAAGTTTAACCAGAAGCCAAATGGCGTGGCCATGGCGACCATCAGCGTTTTGATGCTTCGCCATGAAACATCAACTGCTGTATAACTCTCCTCTGCATGCTCCAATCTGCCTCAAACTTTCCATGTGTGATCACAATCCAATCCTGATCACATCTACAGGCCAACAGACACTCTCAGTCGCAGCGCCACCTGATGGAGGGACAGTAAATGCTGTATAACTGGCCTCTACATGATCAAATCAGCCTGAAACTTTTCATGAGTGATCAGAGTCCAACCCTCATCACATCCACTGTGTGAAATACACTCTGAGTTACAGCGCCACCTGGTGGATAGACAGGAAATGCTCTATAACTGCTCTGAACATGCTACAGTCTGGCTGAAATTTTAAATGTATGATTGGACTCTGGTCCAGATGCGATTCAGAGGCCGACATACACTCTCAGTCACAGCGCCACCTGGTGGACGTGCGTGGATTCACGACCAGCGTGGATGCGAGGACCCGTCCATCGCTGCTTGCAGCTTTAATGTGGTTTTGGAATCTCCTTCTCTTGTCTGCTTTTTCCCCTGCTGTGAGATAGGGCCATTTAACATAAACATTCGTTTTGATTTAAGTGGTGTATAGATAATGGATGGATAAATATATTCAGGATCAGCTAACAGCAAATGAATAATTACAGACTGAAGATGTCTCTATCATAGCAGTAGGAAAAAAATCATTTTTGTAACATCAATTTTTAGGACAGTCACTTGGGACCATGTTTTCAGGAGGACTTTGCTATATCTCTTTACACTGTTGTGCAAACTGTTCAGATCTAAACACACTGACCACACCAAGGTTCTCAGCATTTAAAAAATGTCAGTTTTCGGTCATGATCACCATCCAAACCTGGTTTAAACTGGATCTGGGCCCAAAAGTGAAACCAAACAATTAGAAAGAGAGAGCGAAAGAATTTAACTCCACCACAAATTTTCTCAACTTTTTTTTTCTCTTGACCAGTCATCATTATGTGGTTTTGGAATCTCCTTCTCTTGTCTGCTTTTTCCCCTGCTGTGAGATAGGGCCATTTAACATAAACATTCGTTTTGATATAGACCTTTTAATTATCTTTTCCTGTTTTATCACAGTAATCACTGGAAAGCAGGAAGAGGTCCTGTTTTCAACGCTCCGATAAAGCCATAACAGCAGGAAATGCCCTCTTACTCCCCAGCACTACAGAGAGTCGCACCCTCATGCAAGGGTTTTCTCTCTGCACAATAAAAGTATCATCCCAAAATTATTTTTTTGGACCGAGTGCTTGAAGAGTTTATAGTTTTGTGATAAACCTGCTTCCAGAAACTCGTAGGTGGTTGGTGGAAACTGCTTTCATCATTAATCTACGGTAACATTGTTTTTACTGACCTTTTAAATCATTGCAAGTTTATTGGATTTCACTTGAAAGTGAAGTAAGACTGTGAACTGGGAAGGAGATATCAGTTTAATACTAAAAGCTTCTTTGTGTGTTCTGTAATGGGGATTACAGTGCCAACAGTGTTATGGGAATCCCCCGTTTTAAAACTCTGGCAGCATTTGCTGGAAAAGTTTCCTTTCACACATCCAGCTGGGCACTGCTGGCTGTCAGTACATTTTTTTATGTGAATTCTGCTTGGACCAACTGACAAAGGCTTATTATATAGAGAGCTTTAGCGCTGTGGCACACAAGCCTCGAGCAAAGTGTCACATGTTCCACACAATAAAGAAAAAACTGCCACTCTATTTCCTTTTCAGAGCGAAGGTTTTTCTACTTTCGTGTTAAGTCTACTGAGTGTGACAGAGAAACACAAAGGCTGACAAAGCTGCAGTTTTATTGGTCTTTCCCACATTTTTTAAAATTTTCCATTGATTAACATTTACAACCGGAAATCCCAGAAAAAATGACAGCAGAAATCATGGAAGAAACTGCCCAGTCAGACAAAACCCTGTAGCAGCCATATGCAAATATAAATCTTATTTATCTGAAGCAAAAGACCAGCTTTTAACATGTGAGACTGCTGTTTGACTGCTGTTTTCAACAAACAGTCACTGTTGGCTGCTTTTAAACCATGACCACAATTGTTTCCTTACCCTAACCGAGCTGTTTTTCTGTTTGAATCTAACCAAAACTTAGAGTGATGTCAGATTCGAAAACTATTCGACTTTGGCTGACATGTGACGGAAAAATGTCATTGTGCCAATAGGGGTGTGTTGCTGTCCTGTAATTCCATGAAAATAATCTATTTCTGCTTTGAAAAGGCTTAGCTCTAACACTACACCATTGCTCCCTACCATGTATGGATCTGTGAAGTCTTTGCCTCTTTCTACAGTCACAGCAGCTCAAGCACACCAGTTCTCTTACAACTCAGCTCAAATTACTTTAGACTACACAATGGCTTGTTGTAATATTGGAGGAATTCAGCCACCCATATTTGAACTGGAAACTGATCAGTTTTGTTTTTGGCTCTTAAATTGATAATACGTGACCGCACTAATTTAGGTGAGTTAATGAGAAAAAGAAAAAGGCATACAGTCTTGTGTGAGACAAAGGATCTCCAATTAGAATTAGTCACAAGTACCATACATGTAGCAAACACAGGGTTCAGGAATAGTAAAGGCTGTCCTGATTCCAATGAGGCATTATGCAATGCTCAGATGTTGTCCATGCTGTAACCTTAATATAATTAGGATGGCATTATGCACCAAATGTAAAGCAGCAAACAAAAAACAATCATATACATACTTGAATCTGTAATTGTGTGCCTCGCCCTGCACAATGAAAGTCTTGTTGTTTAGGTTTGTCACATATAAAACCCTGGAGGTCTTAATTTGTGTTTTCGAGACTTTCATCAGTACACTGCAATTTCAAGGTGGAATTACTCAGCTATTGTGTTTATTTCTTATTCTACTTTTGATACTACATGCATTCCAATCACCATACTGTCATTTTAGCAAGCTCAAAAACTTCACTGGGGAATCTTAACCCTCTAACCCTTCAGCTATTTTTTTTTTTTTAAAGTTCCACCTGAAAAAGCATCCCTGAGTTTAATTGTCTAATTGGTAACAGCTGCAAAACTGCAAAGCCACAATGTACAATTTTGGATTTTAAGGATCAGAGACACTTTGAAGAATTTTGAAATACAATAAGTCTCCTTTTCTTTATCATCAGGCCAAAGTAAGGTCTTAAAAACACTAGCAAAATCTGACGTTTTTATTCTCACCTGATCACAACTGTAAATTAGAGAGCAAATGCCAGCCTGATAGTCAGTGACATTGACACTATTAGACACAACAAGCACTGTGTCCTTTTTAGTCATAGTCGTACCAAATGCTATCCTCAGCAAATACATCACACTTAGCAACATTCAAGAAATTATGGTGAATTGTGTTTTAATAGCAATATCCTGGTATATGGACCTCCAGTTTTGGATAGGTTGAGACCAAGGGCATCAGTTTGTTTTAAAAAGTGGGGGGGACGGAGACCACAGCACATTGAGAAAATGTCGAAGAATGGCGGCAAAATGCCACAAGCTGGACTCAAACTCACAACCACCATACCAAAGGCAGAAGCTCAAGCTGTTGAGCTATCAGCACATGCAGGTAGAGGGGTCTGTGGGCCGCTATAGTACTAATTCTCCCGGGCTGAAATTTTGCCCCTGCACGCCTCTGGTCGGAGCTTCCACTTGGCACAGGCGCAAATTTAGCATCTGCGCGTTTTTTTTGTTTTTTTTTAACCTCACGAAGGTGTGCTGCATGTCTGTGCAACTCTCGGCCGAGTGCGGATGGTGCATTCAGGAGCGTCGGAATTTTCTATACTACTGAAAATAACTGGGTTTACAACGGCTTACATGTGAAGAATTTGAATATGTTGGAGACAAAATGACCCCTGACAAAAAGTGGGGGGACACGTCCCCACCGTCGCCCCCTAAACTGACGCCTATGGTTGAGACAGTTAATGAATAGTTGTTGTTTCTTTAAACTAAACTGTTGGAAAAATGTTCAGTGATGGAAGGAAACTTCCAGATTGAATGTAAACTAGAATGTTGGGAATGCTTTCATGTAGGAAAATACTCTTCTTCGCTTTGTCCCTGAGAGATGGATGAGGAGGTTGATACTGTATCTCATATCTGTCAGATAGCATGCTTAACAAGCTAACAGGTAACAGCAGGACTTTAGTGGTTACTCATATGTGATTTATACAAGTAGTATGAGCCAAAGAACTGCAGGATCTCAAAAGCGCCAGCCAGTTAGCAATAAGGCAGTGAGGGTCAGGCCTGAGCAGATGCCTTCTACGGTCAGTCTCCATGGTATCAATACACTATAGAAGAGCCACACAATGTCAGGGACAGAATTTATAAGAAGACTGGGCAGCACAGGTACTGGGAGACCAAAAGGTCTGCAGCTGCAGTAGCTGTGAAAACCAAAACTCAGTTGTGGGAGGAGTTTGGGGAGGCTATGGAGAAGAACTTTCAGTTAGCCTCAAGGAAGTTCTCAGAGTGGAGCTTGGCCCAGGCTGTGTTCAGTCAGGGAGGGAAACCACCTGGTTGTTACGAGCCATCCGGTCCTTGTATAACCAAACCCAGAGCTCTGTCCATATTTTCAGCGCAAAGTCCAATATGTTTCCACTGGGGTTGCCACTGGGGTCTCCAATCCTGTTTGTAATACTCATGAACAGGATGTCAAGGCACAGCCAGGGGAGGAAATGCCAAGGTTCAGAATCTCAGAGGTGCAACAGTACATTTTGCAGATGATGTGGTTCTGCTGCATCATCAGACTGTGAATGTAATAGCTTGCTGCTGAGTGTGGCCAGGATGAGAGTCAACACCTTCAGGTCTGAGGTCATAGTTCTCTGTCGGAAACTAATGGATTGCTCCCTCTTGGTTGGAGGTGAGTTGCTGTCCCAGCTGCTGCTGTATAGGGAAAACAAACAAACAAATAGATAAACAAAAAACACAACAAACTAACAAAAAATAATTGAAAATAGCCAGATATAACTCACTATCTTATTTTATATCCCTTATTAGTCCCACGAGGGGAAATCCTGATTTTTGCATATCCCCCCAACTCAGGGGATTTGGGGGAGTCAGAGCACAGGGTCAGCCACGGTACGGCGCCCCTGGAGCAACTAGGGGTTAGGTCTCTTGTTCAGGGACACCTTGACATGAGCATGACAGGCCAGGGATCAAACCACAACCCTCCGGTTGCAAGACAGCCACTCTACCCACTGAGCTATGCCGTCCCATTGTTGTTTATTGTTGAAAATGGTGGTGTGCAACATATAATTACATGCTGGCATCGCTGTCAAACTGAATCTCTCTCAATCTCTAAAAACCAAAAAGTTCCCGTTTCCACTCTGTATCTGTGAGCACCCTCAGGCTCTGCTGTTACTTCCTCCAAAAACATTAGGTTACTGAGGGCACCAGCTGTGTGCAGCATTGTGTTCTTTCCAAGTTATCTGGCAACAGGATCTAGCCAGAAAATCTTAAGCAATGATTGGTCTGTCTGCCATTAAAATTCTACAACTGATAAAGAAAAAAAAGTGACGATTTGCAACAATGGGAGGGAGGAAAAATAAAGTCTCATCTTTTAAAGAGTGTGAAGCTGGCAGTAGCATTCTGGCTGCAGAAGGGAGATATTTATCTTACTGAGTCATGAAGACCGGGAGTCACTATAATAGAGCGATTACAGAAGGAATAAACTTCTCCATGTTTGCAAATAAAAGAAAATCCTTCATGCTGATAACGGCTTAAAGTGATACAAACATGAGAGGCCTCCAGGCAAGGATAATTAAGTTTATTTGAAACTTATTTTCAAAGGTTTGATGGACATTTTAATTCGATCATGTGAGTGTACTATACTACATTACACTACACTATACTATAGTTATACAATGCTATACTATACAGTGCTATACAATACAATGCTATACTGTACTATACCATATTATACTATGCTATGCTATAACACACTATACTATACTATACTATACTATACTATACTATGCTATGCTATGCTATGCTTCACTAAACTACACTACACTATATGATACTATATTAGACTACAATATACTATACTATACTATGCTATATTATGCTTTGCTATGTTATACTATACTATGCTATACCATGTTATACAATACCGTGCTATACTATGCTATGCTACAATACAGTATGCTACACTTCCCTAAACTACACTACACTATATTATACTACATTAGACTATACTATACTATACTATACTATAAAGTGCAGAGGAAGAAACTGAGAAATTGGATGATTAGCAGGTTTTACACACACCTCCAAGCTAGCCAAACTTAGCTGTAAGAAAAAATGAAGCTTCACTGTTAAGTCATCTTAGTTTACAGACCAACTTCTTAGGTCAGTTTTGTCAATCTGTACTGTGCAGTCTCCATGAACATCGAGAGATTGTTGGATGCTTGACTGTCTGAAGAACAGATCTTTTTGCTCATGTCTCAGAAATAAATTAGGCAGTACAGTGTTATAACAATGAAAATAGCATTACTGTTGAGACCACATGTAAAATAATTTATCATGCTTGATTTGGCCTGTGGGTTTGTAGAACATATCATTAGGAAGACTGAATAAATCAGGATATTAAACTAGTTAGGGTTAGGGATAGGGACAGGGATAGTGTTAGATAAAACTTTGTTCATGGTGACGTTTCACCTGCGACTCCAGAGTGTCGATATTTACTCAACCGCTAGAGGTCGCATACGTCAAAACGTAACACTGGGTCGTAATACGGGCGTGTACAGACGACCTATGTGGTCGTTTTTAGTTTGAGGTCAGGCTGGTACACAATGAACAAATATCCAAACAGCTGAAAATCTGGATCCAGCCCTAACCCTAACCTTAACCAAAACCATAAACCCGTGTTGGGAAAGTGAGGACAAAGCCGTCTTGCGACAGAAAAGCCTTTTCGTGAATTAAATCCCGTAATGCGTTCCTTTTCCCCGTAGGGGCGCTAACGTAAATACGCTCTCACGGGTCGTATTCCGGTGCACGGTGCATACGATCGATGCGGTCGTATGAATTTGAGGACTTGTTGTTGTGTACATATTGCAATCAGCCATCCTCAAAACTACGCAGCAAACCCTGTAGCTTCAACAACTCTTTATGGAGAAAAGAATCAGATAGAATAAGAGATAAAACATTCCATGGTAGAGTTCATCACTTCATATGTGATCTATTTACATTGCCAGAGGTGAAGTTGTCAGAAAATTAAAGAACAAGTGTCTAAAATACAGTGATCTGTGAGAGCAAACTGAACTCTCATTCTCAACTTGTTGCAAGAGAACTCCCCTACTCCACCTGCAGCTTCAGATTTTCACAGTTGAACTACTGAAGTTATTAGCCTAAAAAGAATATTTGGGGCATCGTTAGTGAACAAGTACTGTTAGAACATGACTTAAATTTGGCACCGTATCCGTAATCGTGGGCTCAATGAGCATACAGGCTTATAATGAGTAGGTGAAAAATCTAATCACTCCTAAGGAGTCAGTGTCAAATGGAGCCAAAGAGCAGGCACCTACCTACACAGCCAAAAGAAGCAACAGAAACATTGATTTGGAGCATAGTCTTCACTGGTGTTTTAGCTCTGTCTGGTTTCCTCTGCCACCTCTTTAGAAAAATATCATGGTCTCCTCACCCAGATAACCAGAGCAGGGAGATGAAAGTTGCTGTGAAGAATGTAAAGCTAGCCCAGTAGGATGTTCATTCTCAGTGAGACTGTCAGCAGTGTCAGACCATAACTGCAGGAAATTGTTTTACTGTTTTTAAATGCATCCTTGAAGTCTGGGCAAAGTGGTATGTATGAGATCGAAGTATTATTGCTTAAAAACACAAAGAGGCCCCTGTGGGACCATGAAAACAGTTTCTACTTGGATAACCTGGAAAATTACACTACTAAAATTCCACCTTAAGTGGGGGAAGGAAGATGATTTTTAAGAGCAATAGAATATATCTGGATTTAGGGAGGAGAAGAAGCATGAAGTAAAGAGCACAAATAGAATGCAGTCCAAGACTGATCAGTTAATGGATGTGGAGTTACACGTTTAAGCCCCACAGTTAGAATAAATCATTGATAAGAGTGTTCAATGTTCTACAGCTGAAACACAGTTATTGAAGCTGAGTGAGGCCTGCTGGAATAGTCCAACACCATCCTGCAGTGACTGTTCTCTGTTAAACACAGTGCAAAGTCAAGTACTGCCTTGGAATACAGCAAGTTATTCTTTCAAAGTGGTGTTTGCTTTACTTCCATGTTGAAGCGTTTGTCGTGCCTGTACCATTATGTAACAGCTGCTCCCTGAAGTAAACCTGTAGAGCAGAAAATTCACAGACTTAAACAATATTCCACTCTGTCAGATGCTTGGCATTATCCCCTCTACCACACTGTGCACCCTGCTACATATTTATGGCTTTTCATGATTACATGGTACAGATTGTAAGATACCTTTTGTGTCATGGTAGTGAGTTGGAGGCTCATTAAAAATGAGTCATGTTTGGCTGTAACTTTTATCCAGTTGCAAACAGCTGTTTCGCTGTCCATAGGGCAATACCTTAAGTTTGATTTAGAGCAAGAGTGGAAAACAGCATATTTTGCACATTACCAAAATGACACAGTGCTTTATATGCTGCAGATTTGCGTAACTAGCAACTTAACACATGCCAGCACTCATGTCTTGTTATCTAGTTCTCAGCCTCCACAGTGTCAAACACTGTTTGCGCTGCACAGGACATTCAGAGAGAACCTAAGTGTAAGCCTGATGAGCAGAAATTAGTCCCAGATGTCAAGCAAGCCAACTCATTTATCCAAATCATGGAAATTATAACTTCTCAAGGTAAATACCACTCATGGACCAGTGGTGGAAAAGGCGACAGTATAGTGAGTCAGCTCCTAAACATCTGCAACCCTGAAGGGCCTTTTCAGGATAACTAAGGACTGTGGGACAGAGTTGCACCATGTTTCCATCTTAAATCTGCCTGAAAATGTATTTTCATTCATGAATATGTACGTACGTGATTTACTGTGGTGTAGCCATGGCTACTGGCTACTGCATTAATAGATTCCATCTGTCAATTAAAAACACTCATTGAGGATTCAATGGTGGGCATTGTTCAGTTAAATTGGTGAGTCAAAGAAGCACCGGAGGAGGGGGGACTGTGGCTGCACTTGGCAACGTGAGAGGGAGATGTGATACACCAGAAGCAAGTTACAGCAACAGTTAAGTGTTGGAAAGACATTCAGTCCCTGCCTCTTTTGTGGGTATGAGTGGGAGCCAGAAAAACTGCTTTCTTGCAGAATAGACATTTGCCGAAAGCATGTCTGAAATACTAGGTAGGTCCAGGAGTTATCAGAAACAGAAGTCAAATTTTCCCTAAACATCTTAAGTGAAAACATTCGATAAATCTTCAGAACACAAGCAGCCCACAGTGTAATTTAGCAACAAGATTATAAAATGACAGCTTCGGGTCTTACTTTTGAGTTTACCTCCCTGTGAGTTTGAGTGGGAGGTGTGGGCAGAAGGTGTGGTCGGTTACTCCATCGTTGTCATGTAGGAAGAGGTATAACAGCGGCCTGAGGTTGGCCATGGGAAAACTAAGGGAGGAATATTCCAGAATGGCTTTCCAAAACCAAAATGGGTATGGAAATATGTGTGCATCACATGACTGGCCATGTTACTGAGGTCTTTTACTCAAAGTGGCTTGTTAAAAAAATACTGTGGAGCCATGTGAACACATTTCAAAGAGAAATAACTGAGTAATGACCCTTGGACAGAGATGACTTGTTCCTCCAAAATGAGCATCAGAAAGCTTCCCATCCAAATAAAAGCCCAAACAAGAGACACATAAAAATCTTTCATTTTTAATAATGACTTTACTTTTACTGGTAATATCTTATTTTACATATATGCTAACTTTTACTGTTGTAGTGGTGATTAGAGAAGTGTAAATGTTTTACGTGGCTTTAGTTTCATAAAACATCTTGTAAAAAGCAAATTCATTAGGTTACTTCATATTCACAATAAAACATATTTGCGGTTTATAACAGATTGCTTTCTTGCGCTGCTAAATCTCTGGCACCATAATATCCAATAAACATTCTGTGCATATGCACATTATTACAGAATCAACATTAAAGCAGAAGTCATGCACACAAGACAGATCAGAGTTTTTGAAGTGGTGTTTTAATACATCATACTTCCTACCCTAATAAAGCATATTAGAAATGCAATTAAACCTGTGACCTTCTGTTGCTCCAATCGTTTTGTGTGAATGACTGCAAGTTTTCACCAAAACACTTTGTTTAGCGCTAGTCATGGAGATGGAGCTTGGTAAATACTCCTTCTAAACACGAGCATTTTATCATCATTCGTCATCTGCTCTTCCTCGGTGATCCTCGCAGAGCTGCTGACCCCTAGTCCTATTTTGCTTTAAAACGTACTGAACTGTATTATTTGGAGTTTTCAAAAGCTTCGTGATGATACTTAAGCTTGGAACGATGACATAATGTTGTTCGGTCTGGCGTACACGCAACCAGAGGTGGAAGAAATAACTTGTTGCCTGAGCTTTGATGTTTTCATTCAGAGCTTGGCTATAGTGTTTGCAGGGCTAATACCGAAGCTCAGACTCCTTCCTTTGATAATTCTTCACTTTATTTTTGTATTACTAGAAGCTTGACATGTTAAATACCTGTCAGCATTCAACAAGGTACATTTCTAGTGCTCCAAGCTGGGCCAACTCCACCCCTGTTAACGTAGCCTTTACATTCAGACAAGAACATCCTAAAATCACCACTAGACAACTACTTGCTTTAAGATATCAATTAAAAAAAAGTTGGTCCTGACTCCTGAGCACATCTATAATGTCAACAAATGTTTCAGAGATACAATTAAGTCTTGACTGAAATAGTAGATTGTGTTGTTTAAAAGTTATGTGTGCCAGTGAAAAGTGCCATCGGATCCAAATATTATCTGGACTGGTCCCCAAAGAGGTTGTAGTTGGAAAGTGCAAGTTTCATTTTGTGCATATACTTAATAACGTACACTACCATTCAAAAGTTTGGGGTCACTTAGTCATGTCCTTATTTTTGAAATAAAATCTTTTTTTTCAATGAAGACATCATTAAATGAATATTCTAGCTGGAAACGGCTGATTTCTCTCTCTCTCTTTTCCTGACCAGAAGGATAGTTCCACTTTATCCTCTCACAAAAGTTGTAAATATTGACACCTGCTTTGTCATAAGGAGGTAAGGCCTCCACAATTTACAGAGCCCATGCAACTTTTTTTTCTTCAATTTTGTATAGGAAAAGTTAAAAATGCAGGAGATTTATGAGAAAATATTTAAAAGGGAGAGTGGGAGGAAGGAGTAAAATATGAACGAATCTCAGAAACACATTTGACCAACTCCTTTGAATGTGTCACAACAAAAAGAACAGGACACTGAAGCGCTAAGCTCAACTAAAATGCTACAATACAATTTTTTTAAACTAATTCTAACTTGACTGACAGTGTCTGCACAAATGCACCATATCAGATGAAGGTTGAGATAGGGGAATGAAAGGCCACATCAGTGTGATATCATCTGGACTGCCTGGTGTCATTCCAGCATATCAGTGTTTAATTCCGATAAGAGTGAGGAAATCAAAGGAAATGGGACCACTGAAGGATGGTACACAGCTGTGCTCCTCATGTGTGCGGCACATTTCCATTTTATAACTCCTCGTGGGCCTAAGACATTTTTTCTTCTCTTTCTTTTCTTCTCTTCCTTTTGGCCAGCTGTTAGGCCTGTCTGCTTCCTATTTAGCTTTTGTTTTTCAAATTCCTCTATTTCTTATTGACCCCATAGATTGTGTCAAAAATAATAGCAAAAAAAAAAAACATTAATATCGCAGGCTAGCTCATATGGTAGACATGCTTTTCCATCATGTAGAATGTTCTGCACAAAGCTAAAATGCACACATATAGAACAGAGTAATAATATTGATTTCTTCATTTGAATGTGTCTTAATAAAACAAAATGACATTTTACACCATGCTTTTCCAGTTATGGTTGCCTTTGTTTATTTCACAAACAACACAACATGACTAAATAAAAGACATTGTAATGCCAAAGCAGAGGTAGGTGGGAGCCTCCCACTGTGCAGAAACAGCTAAATAAAAGACTGTTTGTGCCTGCCTCCTACTTTCGTAATGATTACGTATGTCAGTGTTTATCCATAACTTCCTCAGATGTTGAAATGCTGAGTTTTGAAGCTGGAGATGATGAAGCAGAAAAAAGACCACAAGGCCACAAGCTTCTCTGCCTTTCCCATATTGCCCCAGCAGATCTGAAAAAATACAGATAACAGATAAAGCTTTTGAACGATGCAAGATTAAACAGAAGCACAATGTAATGGCTACCTCCTCAACAGAAAGTTAAGCCTTTTGGCAGATGACTTAAGGGGCTGGGTTAATCTCTGCAGAGGAAATAGCTTGTATAAATAGTTTTTGGATTTGTTTCTGGGATTGCCCCTTAGCAACGCCTCACAAACACACACTGACAAACACATGCAATCCCTAAAAAACGTTTTTTTTCCCCACATATTCACATATATTCACTCTTTTATAATTTTGTGTGCTGCCTGTATGTAAAATATGAAGCTACCACCAGCAACTTGGTGGCGTGGCTCCACACAAAGATTGGAAACAAGAGGAAACTGTCAACCTGGCTCAGTCCAGAGGTAATGAAGTCCATGCACAGATTTATTTCAGATTAGCTCAGAAATTAAATTCCACATCACCTGCGCATGAATATAAAGTTGGGACTTACATGGTTCAAATTCCAACTACAATTCAAATCCAGGCTATCAAGTCTGATTGACTTCAGGATTCATAAACAAATGTATTCTGTTTAAAACAAAATGGCCTAAAAAGCTGTCAAAGTATTGTTATCGATTAACATTTCAATACTGGGACATCAGTGGTACTTTTGACTCTTTTCTAACCAGTCTTATCATAATTATGTTTTCAATCACATGACAAAACCAAGATCCAATGTCTGGGAAAAACATGACCTCACATGACAAAAATGCTGTTGTTTTAATGTCCAAATACTCAAATTGGTTTACACAAAAATAGCACAACACTCACATGCTCAAGTAGTTTCAGCCACAGACATACACGCACTCACTTGAAAGTGCATGCTACAATACATGTTTTAGAGAAAACACAAAGAGAAAACACAGCTTTTCAAAGAGGGTTAAGTTTCTGTTTCCTCATTCAGGGAGGACTGGTGAGTTCCCATCACCACCTCCTCCTCAGCCTCCACTCCGCTCTGCTTACCAATGTCATCTGTAAGCAGTTTACTTTAACACCTGAATGCGCACACACACACACACACACACACACACACACACACACACACACACACACACACACACACACACACACACACACACACACACACACAGAGAGTGCACATCTGGTGCATCTGTCAGAGTTACAAGCTGAGTCCGGTTCTGTAACTGCTGTGGAATGGAAACAGCAGCTCCAAAGCTAATGGCAGGCAAAAGGTTTAAGGAGTACTTTTGTAATTTGAATGGATCTCATGTCAGGAAGTTGGTTGTTTCTTTTTATGCACTTCTGTGAATCATCTAATGATTGCAGTAACCTATGACTTTGTTACATAAACAGCCGGGGGCTTCGCAATTGTGTGAAGTCTTGGTAGATGAAATACGCAGATATTCAGTATTGTGAATAAACAGCAGAATCGTTCACACAGTTCCTGCTGTTGCATCCTGAATACAACCAACGTACTTTGTTGTCACATGCACACAATCTGTTACATGCCCTGTGTGTTGGTGTGCTGCTGTGTTCTCTCTCTCTCTTCAGGCTCCTCTACTGCTGTGAAGGTGTGGCAGGTGCTGGTGATTAGTCTGATTGCTGCTGCTGTGAAGGTGTGGCAGGTGCTGGTGATTAGTCTGATTGCTGCTGCTGTGAAGGTGTGGCAGGTGCTGGTGATTAGCCTGATTGAGCAGGAGAGTACATGTAGCAGGAGAAAGCTGTGGTCTTTCTCCCTCTTTGGCCTCTTCTCTCAGTGTGTGGAGCAGTGGTGACCTGTCGGCTTTGTGGAGTCATTTTGTGAGCTTTGCAGGCCTCCAGTGGCTGAGGAGCCTGCAGTAGTTTGGGTAGTTTTCTTTGTTCTTTGTGTTCGTTAGCTTTTTAGGTTTACCAGACAGCTCATGGGCTTCCCTGTGACTTTCAGTTGTTAAGTTGTATAAATAAATATTCATCACCTTTTTCTTTTCATAAGTTGTTTCAAATTATTGTTACTTTCTTCATACCCCTTAACATCTTTTAGATCGTAACACAATCCTTTTGAAGGAGGAGATGGAAAACAATTAAATTTTTATCCTCCAAATTACAAAACCTACAATAAATATATTCATTAGCAAAATTTCATAGCATTTGGATAGTTGTAGCTCTGTGATAGACTGGCGACCCGTCCAGGGTGTCCCCTGCTTTCACCCTAAGTCAGCTGGGATAGACTCCAGCCCCCATGACCTTAATGAGGGTTAAGCAGTCTATAAATAATGGATGGATGAATTTGGATAGATCTAGATAGGTCTAGAGTTGGCAATTCAAGTATATGTTAGAGCTGGGACTTTAACTTGTTAATTTCGCTGAATTAATTAATGACAAAAATAATGTGCTAAAAAATAATGCATTTAGTCGTACCTTTCTCAGTTCCCTAATTTCTGGCACACTCGTAACACTGATGAACACTCCAACCCGGTAGGTGGTGGTAATGAAACTAAAGTCTGTTTGTCAGCCGTAAAGAAGATGCACAGGAGTAATGTCAGCACAAGAAAGTTTGGTGAACAGTCAAGGAAAACGACACTGCTTTGACCTTGTTGGACAGAAAGTTTTCTTTTACAAATCTTCCCGATGGCAGCTTGGATAAAAGCATGGCTGTGTACAAATTTTGTAACAAAGAGTTTTCTTCTCACCTCAGCACTTCAAGCTGACAATATCACTTCAATGTAAAACATGTTGCTGTTAGCACCAGAGCAAATGTTAGCTACGACAGTTCTAGTACCGCCAAACGGTGTAGCTGTCCCATAAAAGACCACTTCTCGAGATACTGAAAGTGTTTGAGTTCATAAAAAGCTTTAAAATGTTGAATATAATAATAATTATTGGACTTTGAGTTTGCAGTAATCTGTGAATGTAGTAGACAGATGAAAATGCAGATAAATATAAATGAAACAAACATTTTTGTTGTTTAAGTTCACGTATATGTCTATTCATCATTCAATCATCAACCAAAATGTATTTGAACTGAAAAATTTTGCTTAAAGACAGGCAAAGAAAAGCATTTTTGTCAAATATTGCTATTTGACAAAAATGCCATTGATCACAATTTATTTATTACAAGCCAGTAATTAATTAAATTCATTTTTAAAATTGTGATCCACCACTAATAGTTATCTTACTTGGCTAGTGTGATTTTTGGTCCTAAACCTCAATACAAAGCATCTGCATATCAGAGCTGTAAGACCTCACCTTCGTCTTCACACAGGATTGTGAGCGATGTCTGTGTTTAATGTAGTTCATGTTGGAGCCCTGTTCACATATCTATGTGGATCCAAAGATCAACAGGACTCCAAACGTTTTATTTTGAAGTTACAAGATCACCATGGTCTTCAAATTCAGAATGAAATTTTAAAAACTAAAATAAAATACACTTGAATTAAATACTAATTTATTTTCCAAAGCTACAGGGAGTCGCTACAGAGGGATGAAAGAGTCACATGCGACCCCTGGTCTAGAAGGTCAGTATCATGATTTTATTATATTCCACATATTGCTACAATATCTATAAGTCATCTTTGAGTAGGACAGCAAAGATGTTGATACCAGAAATGTCACTTTGTCACTCGATTCACAAACACTAGGTGTAATCCCTTGCAGTGACAATGTAGATCAAACAATGCTAAAAATCAAGACAGATGAGAGTCACAGGTAACAGGGAGTGAGAGAAAGTTATTCTGGATGTGTGAGCATCTGACAACAGAGCTGTTGCTGAAGGTTTAGTATTAGTAGCTGGTGACACTGATAAGGAACAAAAGCATTGATTGGCAAATGATTGAAAACTGAATGGAATGAGAAAATATTTGAATCAGCGGGAGTTATGGTGCAATGTAAAGAAGAAACTGAAGCATATTCAAACCTGTTTTTTTGTGTAATTTACATCTTTGCTGCTTCCGTGATGGACCAAGACTAATGGTCAATATCTGCACGGTAGCAGCTGCTATTTCAAATGTGCTGAAGAGCTATTATACATCCATCCATCCTCTATACACCGCTTTATCCTCACTAGGTTCACGGGGGGTGCTGGAGCCTATCTCAGCTGACTCGGGCGAAGGCAGGGGACACCCTGGACAGGTCACCAGTCTGTCGCAGGGCTACATATACAGACAAACAATCACACTCACATTCACACCTATGGGCAATTTAGAGTAATCAATTAACCTCAGCATATTTTTGGACTGTGGGAGGAAGCCGGAGTGCCTGGAGAAAATCCATGCATGCACAGGGAGAACATGCAAATTCCATGCAGAAAGATCCCAGGCCCAGGCCAAGATTTGAACCGGGGATCTTCTTGCTGCAAGGCGAAAGTGCTAACCACTATGACACTGTGCAGCTCAAGAGCTATTACATTAATCTTAACATGTCAGATACTTCTAAACATCCTTCACCTTGTGTTAAGTGTTGCTCTATTCTCATTGGTATTCTCAATTCTACACGTGAAAAAAGACCTTTCACAAATAGTTATTTCTAGTGCATTAATATTTGCAGAAAAAGCATACATAACCTCTACTGAGGGCAAATCCTTGCACTCAAACTGCCCTTCAAACAACGCTAAGCCTTTTAAGTGCTAGCCTGGCCTCCATCATCCTGTCAAGCAAACATAAGGCCATTACTCAGCATTTTACTCTGGACAAAAGAAGCCTATATTTTAACCACTTATTCAAGCTTGAGCTCAAGAGAATTGTCTTTAGATAAGTTCCATATTTAGACTGATGCCTCGGCTTGTATGTCCAGATGTGATTGCTATATCCCACTTCAGGAAATGAACAGTAGCATGGTTTCTGAATATGGCCACCTGCTGGAAACACAAAAGTCACTCAATGCCCCACCTCCTCTGCTGAGACTGCAGACTTTGGGAGGTACAAGGAACACTACTGATGATACAATTATCAAGTCACCTCTAAGACACTCGGAATTGTTTTCTAGTGAAACAGTGAACTTCAGAAGTGTGTTGCTCTTTAGATCTGCTACATGCTTGAAGAAATCAAAGATCCTTGTGTAAAATCACTAAAAAATGCTTGTTTTATAGAAGTCGCATATTGTCATGAGTCACTGGTGGTAATGACTCAGAGTTACTGAAGAAAGTGGAAAGTACAGCACAAATGCTTGTCAGAATTACACCATTTGCAGGAATATGAAAACCACGACCAACCGAACTTTGACTATGGTAATTATTACTTTGCGTTTGCACTGTCACCTTAACAGAACACGTTAATGTGATCCAGCACCGAAGAAAAAAAAGCAGATCACTTCACAAGGCATACTGCTGGCTTTGATTTGAAGTCTTTGCAGACCTCTGCTGTACTTTTGAACCTGATCTTACCTAAAGCTCAGTATTTGGCATCTGACTTCTATCTTGAACCATGTTAACTCAACCCTTCTGGAGGTCAGTATGCACACATCTTTCACTTAGATTCAGTCATTCTGTCAAGCACATATTGTATTACAGGGGTCTTACAACAACCTGACCTTTCTTTTTGAACTGAATTTTGATGCATTATAAATGTGAGGCCTTAAACATACCATCTGATAAGTCTGAAAGAAAGCCAGGGTGAACCACTGGTACAGTATAGAGTGTATCTGTGTCACTAAGCAAAAACTAGACTAATAACACCTCAACAAATACAGGCAAATGGATACACCTGTAATCACTGAAACAAAATTGAGTCAACCTGTGATTTCCAATTAGCTATATTGCACATAGAAAACAATCTGTCTCAGTTTGGACCTGTATGATGTGTCTATCACCGTGTCTGTATCAACTAGAAAGTATTTACCAGAGGACCTGAAAATCTGACTGATTCACAATGATCGAAAAATAAAAATCAGTGAAAATACATTTACAGCAGTACTCAGGAGGCATAGAGCAAAATATAGTCTCTAGTGCTGGAAGTTATATGAGCAGGTGCTTAAGATGAGGCCAAGTAAATTTATTTCGCTCAGATGGGGTAAAGTATCACTATGGTGAATGCACAGCTCTGACAGCGAAGCTCAGAAGTGGGAATAGGATGATACAGGGCAAAAATGGCTGCTGGTTTAGTTGAATTGTCTTCTCCCCAACCATTTTTGCTCTATTTCAGCTTTTTAAAAATTTTGACATATGAACAAATTCTCTTCTCTTCAACTGTAATGCCATTATTTAAAGCTGATGCAACTTTGAGTCATTTGACATAGAAGTCACATTGCACAGGGGTGGACTCATTTCTGTTGAAAGCTTTAAAATGAGTTCCAGGAGCAGTCTTGCTTACCACTAATAATGCTCATGACCTGTTATTTCTTTTGTGATACCAGATAATTTAAAAATACTTGTAAGATCCAGTAAAGTTCAGCATGGTCACCCAGTCACCAGAAGTGAGAAGAACAGGAAACTGGATTACAAGATGACAACTCATTTATTTGAATGTGTCATTCACGACCATTTTCACCACCTCCTTTTCACCATCTACCGTTACTGCACGTATTAATACTTTCCTCATCCAAAACGGTAGAAGTGAGCCAATCCAACTCCACCCATTTATTTGCTTATGCTCAGATGGAAATAAGTGTGTTGGTGGACTCAACACATGCATTTTCCTCAAACAGGCCCGTGAACAGTTTGTTCCTAGCAGTAATGTCTTCACAGGGATGGGATGAAAGCAACCAGTTTGAATACTCCGCTTATGTGAAGGGGAGTCTCATGCTTTTATTTAAGAATAAAGTAAACACTTGAATGTGTGCTGGCCGTTTCACAGAGTTTACAGGCCTTTGCTTTTCACAATTTCCATATACTGTAGAAACCTACAGCCGCACCCAAAACATCATCTGAATGCTTACCAAAATGATCACTTGTTCTACTTTTTATATTTGATGTGATAAAATGCAGAGTAATTCTCATCTGTACCTGTGTTATGAGAGCTGGCACTTATTAATGGCGGAAACAAGAGTCAGGGCAGCTTTGAAAAGCATCACAGGAAATAATACTGCAATTTCATCCACCCACATGATGTCATGTTGGTGGAACGAATCAAAGAAACCTTTTACCACACATGTCAGCACCTTGACTTCTCCAGACAATTGTGAAAAGCTGTGAGCGTGACATTTCCATCAACCAAACAATATAATTGTTAGCTGTTGTCACACTGAGACCATGAAAGATTTTGATTTTGAAGGGTCTACATGAGGCTAGTGCACACTCACAGGGGAATATAAGTAAAACATGTTTCCTAAATGATCAAAGAATGTTTGGATTTGACCTGTTCACATCTTTGATGGTAACTCTTTAATGTGCAGTCAGGAGATACCCATTTTCCACTGCATTTGGGTCACTTTGACCTATGTTGCACATCAAAGGGTTAACTCACAACATACATCAATGAACTGAATAAGATCACAATTGTTATTGCAAAAGGAAAGATTTTGTTGCCAGTTTTCATTCAGCATTGTGTCTTTTGGGACAGTTTAGCTGCTTTTCGATCTTCATTTTCTCTCAGGACATACAACAGCTTGTGCCTCAGTGAATACTACAACAGTGGTTGCCTAGCACCATCATAACACTGCAGAGCTTTGCAGGACATTTTAGTGGTGTGAGTAATGACCGTCAGACAACAGAACATGAATGCATTAGGCCACAATTGTAAATGCTTCCATATGGTGCTTTTTGGAGTGCTTTTTTTTTGCATTGGATGAACCCATGTATAAAGTGTAACTATAGAGATGAGTCATTGTGATAAAAGGTTATCTTTCCAGATAATCAGCTGCTGTTAGAGCTCAACTTTTCAACTTCTATTCACACAGATGCGAGGGAGTAAAGTTAATTTTACAGCATACTGACCTGTCTGAGGTCTGTTTTAGCTCACTGACAGAAATCCTTCTGCAGCAATCCTCACTCTAATTTCCCTGGATGGAGGCATTTTTAAGTGCTCAACAGCAAAGTGCTGCTGAGGGTTGTTGCCTGTGGACATTCAGTGAATTGTGTAGTCCACTGTCTATGTTATAAATCACTGATACTATATACTAATGCTTTAACATATACACAAATGTACTAATGTTGACATCGGAGGATATTATATGCATAAGATGTGTACATGAACTCAGAGGTTGAAATGGGGCTTGGATTGCTCCCAATGTCAAAATGAAAATTGTAAAAACATGCAAAGTTTTTAAAAGTAAAGCTGCATTTATTGATTTTTGGTCGCATAGAAGCGTTGGAACAAGCAATCTACCTGTTAAGACATAAATATGGGGGAAAAAAATGTATCATGTTTTTATATGCATATTTAATAGAAACTTGTCATACACCCAGCAATGGTAGTTTTTTCCATAAGTTTCCATAATTTTGAAATATTTGTTCTGTAAAAGACATTTTTATGATTCCTTGAGCAGGGTTTTTTTTTTTTTTTTTTAAAGTTGACATGCATAATGGGAGATGAAATGCAGCAACAGATTTTCTGAATAATGTCATATCTACCCACAAAAATCCTGAAGTCCTGAACAATGTCTACACTGTATTTCTGACTAATTTAATCTTATCCTCACTGAAAAAAACTGCTTTCCGGTCAAACATAAGGACACTTCTAAGGGAAATCCAACTTTTTAACAGTAGTGTATATCTGTCTCTTTAGCTGGTGAATGTGATAATATATTTACTAGCTATTCACAAACTGTGTCTGCAGCTTGGTGCTTGGCATCAGGTTTCCCATCAAGTTTAAACTCTAGGGCTGAATCAATAAAGGTGACATATAAGGTACTAATAGCAGCAATTCCCTGATTGTCCACTTCAGGCTGACTACAGCGGGTCTGTCCCCATCAACTCTTGTGCTAAACTGTCCAGCCTTACAATGGAAATAAAGCTGTTTCCAGATCTGGTCCCTTTAGTTAATTTCTATGTTCATGACAACTGTTTGGAGGGAGAATTTTTATATAAATCACACGTTTAAGTTGAATTAAGCCTTAAATTTATGCCTAATTAAGGACATGGTCATTCAGCTAAACCAAAGTAATGAAGAGGATAAAATCCTCATACATTTTATTTTATATTCTTTATTTAGTGAATGTACTGGTATTAACATAAGCACACATGAAGCAACCGATACCCAAACATAATTTCCAGGTATATCCATCCATTGTCTACACACAGCTTCATCCTCATTAGGGTCATGTGGGGTGGGAGTCTGTCCCAGCTGACTTAGGGTGACCCTGAACAGGGTGTCCCCTGCGTCTCTATCACAGGGATGCTCATAGAGACAATCAATCACGCTTCCATTCACACCTACAGACTATTTAGAAGCACCAGTTAATCTCAGCATGTTTTTGGACTGTGGGAAGAAACCAGAGAACCTGATGAAAACTTCCCAGATTTTTATGTTTTGTTATTATTTTTTATTTATTTGTAGAAAAAAAAGAGTCTCTTATTTTTGGTGAGTGCACTAGCATACAGCCTTAGATCAAAATGACATGAAGCAACTAAAGCATTCATGTTATTCATGGTTATAGTGACTCTATTTTTAATCCTCATTCGTCACCAAACCTGGGGAAAATTTGTCTCTTTAGCTGCTAGATGCTGCGAGACGTTAACTATAGCTTGTTACGATCTTTGTCTGTTGTGCTGCGAAACAAAGATACTGGGTTTATCAGAGCTCAGTTGCTGAAGATAAATGAATATAACATTAAACGTCTCAGCCATGACACAAAACCAAAACTGAAACATGCTATAACCATTCATGTCCCACCTATAAAAAAAGGTAGGGATCTATACAACAAGTGTGTAATTTTGACCAAACACAATTTTTGCCCTCAGTGGCCATACACAGGACCAAACAGGGCTGTGTGCTTGTTTATAACTAACAATGATTCCTTTTACATCATATACAATAATTTTGTCCATTGCTAAAATGGAAATACAGAATGTACTATGGCCATCGATGTCGACAGCAACATATCAACAGGACAATTAAAATGGAATGTTCTTCAAATACATGTTGCATTTTTTATGTTGCAGCATACATGTTCTTTCCTCATCTACGTTTACCTGGTTCATGTGTTCTTGAGTGTCTGTGAGGGGGTGAAATGACGAATGAACTCGACGTCCTCAGTCAGCATGCAGCTCCTTTTATTTTGTAGCTGTGGAAAAAATGTAATTCATGGCACCATGTCACTGCTTTTCCTGACCATCATTCACATTTTTTTAAAATCACTGCCAGTACACTGTCTTTCACATTCCTGAGCAGACGATTTGTGGGAGCATTTGTTTAATGGTGAATTTAATGGTAAAAGTTCATCACGCTTACAGACTGCATATTTAACATCTGTCCAGACGGTTGGATGTAAACTGACGCAGCATGTAATCAGTCATTATTGGGTAATTAATGGATCTGTGGATGCTAGTTAAAAAACATTATGGTGTTTAATGAGTTTAATCATTTAATCATTTTAATGTATAAACAAAAGGGTTCTAAAAGGTACATTGTTCATTATAGAAAACCCAAAAAGCAAAGCAAACCTTTCATCGGACAGAATCTTGAAAAAAGGCCCCACAGAGGTAAAGGGAGAAATGGTAAAATGTAGTAAAAGGTGAAGAGAAAGGCCTGCTCCAGATTTGTGACATCATCCTCCCCACTGCTCACATCCAGACCAAACAGGGCCATGTGTCTGGTTTTCATTTACTTCTTTTCTCCCCCTGCACTCACCCTCTTCTTTCCTCTCCCTCCTTTTCCTTTTTCTTCTTTCTTTAGAGAAAGTGGGAGGAGGAAGAGAGAGGTGGCAGAACTCCAGGAGTTTGGAAGTTTGTCCCATCCCAGCCTTCAACCCAGCACCACAGCTCCTCTGGTTTAAGACCGGGAGAGTGTCTGTCTCTTTCTGTCTCAACCATTTCCCCCTTTACTCAGGATCCCTCTTTCTGTGACCTTATCACTGCTTTGCTCCACCGCCTTCCTGCGGGAGGTGCTGGAAAAGCCAGCGAAAGGAATTTACCAGGAGGATAATGACCAAAAGTCCAGCTTGCAGTCATTTTACATAACAGATACATATAGAATTTTTCTTCAAAAACCAATACATTGGAGTACGGCTACTTCAGCTCAGGGTAAGTTTTAAATCTGCTGGTGGTGTTGCTGCAGAGAGACCTTGCACACTTGCTTGATTTCACAACTTTTCCTGCTTTTAGATTGACCTGGATTGCACTGTACTATATATAGTGCATTGACCATTGCATAGCACTTTCAAGTCATAACATGTAAGCTCATGTTGGGTGTGATAATCTTAGGTTTGTGCAGAATTTTTGGCTTATACCTCATAAATATCAGACAGCATGCGTTTAGGAGTTTGACAGGAACCTGTAATTAGTGGTGAGAGTGCTGCAAGGGCAAGAGGTGAGCCGTAGTTAGGGTAAAGAAGGAGACCTCAGCAATGTTGTGTACGATGCATGTGAGTGAAGAGGGGCGTGTATTCTCTTTCTCTTCAAGTCCTATACAATACATCTCTTATTTTTGACATTCTTGCCCTTGCTCAGTTTTATTTATATATATGAAATAATTGAACTGCTGTGGCATCCCTGAGATGCTGCATCTGAAGTCTTGAGCTGAGTTTCCAGATCTGTGTTAAAGCTGCAACTTGTAAGGCACGACTTTACACTAATGTCATAGAAAGCCTCTTTTGTCTGGTAGGATGCAGTGTTCTGTATTTAATGGAAAACTACACCTGCTAAGAATCACTGATTACTTTTTGGTGTGTAATTTTTGTGTTCTGGAGTGATCATTTGTTCCATCGGTTTTGAGTTTGAGGAAACTGTTGGTAATGGTAAAATCGCATCCAAATTTTTGAAAATCTCCCCACCCACATGTGAGCTTTAATGAAGAGTAGTCGGATGGGTAGATGTTTCCACTGTAGCAGTAGCCCAAAACCACACCCTTGCTGAAACGAGTGCAGGAGTGGAAAAGTGTAAAGAAAGTGTTTTCCACACTCCTGGCCAGATGTACCAGGAGAACCAGAAGAGGTTTGGTCCATTGGGCATTGGAGGTGGGTGGGCGGGTGGTGGTGGTTGGTTGACCAGGTGTGAGCCATTAATCTCCCACCTCTCCTGCAAGACTGTCCAAGCAGAGACGGAGGAATTCAGTTGTCTTCATCTCAGCGTTTCACTGTGTCTATGTGGGATTTGATGAATTGAGTTGTTTTATACTACTGAGTCACAGCATAATGAATTTCAACTGGATAATAGTCAAACATAATGGTCATGAGCTACTGTTTCCATGTACTTTTGCTTTTTGATGTAACCTGTTCCTATGATACAGCGAGGAAGAGCTTGGTCTTTGTTAAAAATGCAAAAGCAAACTTTGTGTGCCCTCCAGATCTGGTTTTATGTGTTTCAAGTATTTTCACGTAATTTACTACCAGCATTACGACAGGGCCACAGCTCCCTTTGGAAGCTTGTATCTAAACCATTATTGGCAGTGCTGCATCAGGAGGATACTTAACAAAGGGTTTTTTTGATCCACAGCATAAATCAGCATTAATCTGTTTTATGGCTACTCCGCTCTTTCCAGCTTTTTTTCTTCTTTTTCCGTGATGTGGCACAGATGTCTGGAAGAATTTTCAGAAAGGTCTCAGGGAACTACTAAGCTCATGTTTTTTTTTTCAAGGAAGTAATCATCAATAATTGTAAGAACGCACTGGTTGGTGAGAGCACCAGTCTTGTAAGTGACTTAAACAGTTTCGACATTTTTAATACAGTGCAATCACCAAATCACAGATCAGCTAAAATGGTTTTCCAGAGGAAAACTGACCTTAGAAATTAATTTGGCTCCTCTACAAGTTATTTCACCATGTTCTAATCCACAATACATGCGTGTCAAGTTTAATATGTGAACAGACTTTGATTGGCCATGACACTAGAACACATCTGCCAGGTGTCAGACAGACTAACACACACCAGCTGTGTAGAACTGCCCGCCCAGCCTGCACCCCCCCCTCACTTTAAACTTTATCATTGATCCTCCTCTCATCTGCGCCCCACATGTCACGTCACATCCTTCCAGCTGAGAGGTGGGTGGATGTTCTCAGCCTTAGAGGTTAACTAGTACAAAGTCACACATACTGCCATATAAGTGGCATCTCTTTGCATGGCGCATGCTGTCTTACACTCAGAGGCAGCCTGACAACTGAGTGCTTTCCTTCTCATCTCATTTATTTGAGCTCCAATTTAGCTTCAAATGTGGTAAAACTTTTTTTAAAAGAAAAGTGGATAGAGAACAGGCTTTCCAGGTGACTTATGCACACTGGCATCAGTAACAGTTGTTAACATTATAAGTGCAATGTATAGGTTTTCAGTCTGCAGTGTGTAAAGTATCAAGGAAGCTGCTGAGGTTGAGGAAAGTTCTAAATATGACTCATGAAGTCCAGAACATAATATATGGTTTTCACACTAAAGATTCTTATCTTGTATGTATTTCAGTTACTTCATGTAAACAGAGAAATAGATAATTTCCTATCTTTTGCATGTATGTATGTGTCATTTTAGAACTAATGACACAACTATGACTCAAGTGAATTAATGAATAACATTTGCAAGTAAGAGATGTGTAATAACATAAGAGATGTGATATAAGTTGTACTGCTCTGTGGCTGAGGAGTTAGCTGGCAAAAGAAAAGCTGCTGTGCCAGTGTGGCAGACTGCACAACCAATTACTCTCTATTATTTTCCAAAATATCAAAAAGAGATTACAAACACATGTTTGTATTGGTAAAATGTTAACTGCAATGTGCAAATGCCACACAATCATCAAGCTGTAAATACAGCCCTGACATGTTTTCAACCTTTAGAGTTGACATGGCACACATGTAGAGGTTTGTTTATATAAGTTCAGTGTTCACTCTCTTTTAGCTCTGTTTTTGTCTCCACCAGCTTGCTAGTTGCACAATGTTCTACTGTGTTCACCAGCTAGCAGCCAACTTTGTCAGCTTACCATCTGGAGCTGGAAATTTTTATTTATTACTGAACACAGTTACCTCATGTGACCTGAAAAAGAGGCTGATGGCAAGACTGAATCAAAACAATGTGCTGAAAACTTTCAAAACTGCATGGACACATACAGTCTTGTGCCACTAAAACAGCCCTGACATTTACATGGAACCTCTGGGGTGTCCTGTGGTGCCTGTCTCGTACTGAAATGCTGGCAGCGGGCCCTTTGGGTCCTGTGGGTTGCAGGGTGAGGCCTCTTTGGATCAGGCTTATTCCGTTGCACCTTGTGGAGGCATGATCCGATTAAAATCTGATGAGTTTGGAGGTCAAGTCAATATTCTGTGCTGTTTGTCATGTTCCTCAACCTGTTATTGAGCTGTTTTTGCATTGTGGCAGGGCACATTCTTGTACAAGTAGAATATAGAGTAGAATGTTTAGTGTACAATAATGTGGATGTTACTTTGAAACTTTCCACACATCTAATCAGCCACAACACTGAAACCCCTGATAGGTGAAGTAAATAAAATTGATCAATTCCTTACAATGCAAAGCTCTGCTGGGAAATCATGTTTCCTGGCATTCACATTACTTTGACATGTGCCAGTCACCTAAACAATGATGCAGGCCATTCACACCCTCACATCACAGCAGTCTCCCCAAGCATGGATCCTACCACAGCACATAAAGTGTTGAGGAAAAGCTAAAGGAATACTAAAGTGTATGTGTGACCCAGTCTATAAACTCCCCAGATCCCAATCTAATTGAACATCTATGAAGTGTGCTGGAACAAGTCCAAACATGAAGGCCAAAGGATCTCCTGCCAGCCTCCCTCTGCCAGACAACACAGGACACCCCAGAGCTCCTGTATCCATTCCCCAGTGGGTCAGAGCTGTTTTGGTAGCACAAGGAGAGGCATGTAGAGTATTAGACAGGTGGTTTTAGAGTTGTGACTGTATGTACTGAAGAAATGGAAATAAAGCTGGATATATTTTGCAGGCTTTTGTTCACACCTTTCATGCGTCCAACATATTTTGTAATTTGAGTGTAAAACTAAGCATCTCTTTCTTACAACTTCAAGAAAGAGATTTGTGTGAAAACATGCTCATTGCAACAACTCTTTGTGCATGAAGACCTGTTTGGTTCTGTGAGGTGAATGAACTGTCCAACCCAAGGTGATCTGCTGATTCAATGGGCAAAAGCACTAGCATTGCTATCTGTCACTGAGGCTGGGTTAGTGTGCTGCACTGCCCTGACAGCTTGTCTGAGTGTTTTAATGAGTCCACGTGTTTGTGGTCTTTGCTATAAATGTGTGTGTGTGAGGTCCCCCTGCAAATGTGTCTCAGACTGCTCATGGGCACAATGCAGCATCAGCAGTTTTTGTGAATGCACACTGACAGCTTTAACAATACTGAGCAAACCGTAATGATACATACAGTGTACAGATAGGGTATTCACTACTTAAATGCTCTTCTGTGTAGCCTTTCATTTTATACCAGTGACTTCAGTGCACACACACACACACACACACACACACAGACACACACACACACAGACACATCTTTGTTATAAATAGTTAGGCTCAGGAATGTGCAACATAATAGATGTAGTTGGATGGCCCATGAACATCACCAACTTCTTGAAAGGCCAACTGAGTGTGGAAGATTTAAAAAATTTGGACTTTGATGACTCCTCGTGGTGGCAGAGAATAAGACACACTATCTCTTCTATATTAGCTAGGAATACACTATTTAATAGGCTCAAACTAACACACAGTCTGATCTAGCTGTGGCAACAATTACCTCATTCCTCTGCAAACATAGGTATAAGAATTATTTTAAAGCTGCTCATCACGTTTGAGAGAAATGTGACGAGCACTGAGGATTAAAGCTTGGAGGAAGGCCTGAGCGATGCAGTTGAAAATAAAACAAAATGTTTAATTTCAGTTAAAATAGATTATTATTTATCAGTTTTGAAAACGTATTTTTTAATAAAAGCCCACAGAAAGCAAATTTAACGTTAATTTAACCCCTTTAACTTATTTAGAACGACACACAATAACTGGTTTTAATGTCAACACAAAAGTTTGCATCTGATGCATTAAAGTGAAACTACTGAACATTATATGATTTTTTTCATTGTTTTTGATGAAGAGTTTTTTTTTCTTTTGCCCAGGCCTACTTGAAGGGATAGTCGTTCTGGAGCTGTGACTTTTGCAGCTGGACTATATTGTGCATCCTGACAATGATCTCTCCTGGGATGCTAGAAAGATTTTGGGCTGTCTCTTACATGATATAGGACTGCATTGTCTCTGACATGTTATTGGTTTAGTTTAAAGGTGCAGTCTGCAAATCTGGACACAAATTGTCCATAATAGGTAGTTAGTATATTTTGGATAGCATATTTCAGATTTAATATCCTTCTTGCTCCCACTGCCACTGTAAACTGAAAAGAAGAGATATTCACTGTGTATAAGAAAACTTTGATTTGAGCTAAAAGTGCTGTTTTCACCTTTTAAACTACATATTAAATAATCTTTATATTAAAGCTGCACTCAATAAATTTGAAAACAATTAAAAAAAACTGATACTGTGTAATCTATGATGGGTTGCTCACATTGACAAATTCAGATAATCAATCAATCACATATCAATCAGCTGTGCAGCTGGTTTATAAATGGAATGTTTTTGCACATGTTAGCTCACTGTTCTGGTTTAATGTCTTCCAAATTGATCCAAATCTTGCTACTTTTATCCAAGTCATTTGTTGGATATGATGAACTTCAAGTGATAATATGCCAAATGGGAGTGTGGTAAGTCCTGCTCCCAAGTGGAAAATAAAATGATGCAGCTTTGGGTTACTGAATTTCTTTCTGAATTTTACCTCTTACATAAGTACCCATGCCGCCATTGTTTGGCTGCCACTATCAGAGAAAACAAGACTCCACTGTGCTACTATGTTTTCCTCTGTGGTGCTGAGGGGAAGCCATAGTGTTGACACATTGGCCAAGTCTGGCAAACTGTGCAGAGAAGTGGCTTTTGAGTGACCTGAAATCACATGAGCATGAGTGGGGAACACAAACATCTGGTGTAGTGTCCAAGGCAGCTTAAGTTTCCTTGAAATGAAGGGACTTGGTGATTTAGGCCTTATATCTGGAGCGTGACGGAATGTGGGGACTGCAGGGTTACCGCATTTTCCACTGACTTTGTAAAAAACATTATTTTCGGGATAGAAATATACTGTTCTAGCCAAGTATGTGAAATGTTTATTTGACAAAGCAAAGATTGTAAGACTACAGAAAAAGTAAATGTGCAATCAGTCTGATCTTTATATACACTATAGAGTGAACCAATAACTGGCAATCACATTTTGTGTGACAGCTCTGCAGCTGCCTTTTAATAATTTCACTTCAGCATACACACGTGGACAAAATTGTTGGTACCCCTCAGTTAAAGAAGGAAAAACCCACAATTCTCACTGAAATCACTTGAAACTCACAAAAGTAACAATAAATAAAAATTTATTGAAAATTAAATAATCAAAAACAGCCATTACTTTTGAATTGTTGATTAACATAATTATTTAAAAAAACAAACTACTGAAACAGGCCTGGACAAAAATGATGGTACCTCTATAAAAGATTGAAAACTATTTGACCAGAGTGACATGATTAACTCAGGTGTGTCATTTAATTGACATCACAGGTGTTTCCAAACTCATAATCAGTCAGTCTGCCTATTTAAAGGGAGACAAGTAGTCACCCTGCTGTTTGGTGAAAAGGTGTGTACCACACTGAACATGGACAACAGAAAGCGAAGGAGAGAATTGTCCCAGGACATCCGAAAAAAAATTATAGACAAACATCTTAAAGGTAAAGGCTATAAGACCATCTCTAAACAGCTTGAAGTTCCTGTGACAACAGTGGCTCATATTATTCAGAAGTTCAAGACCCACGGGACAGTAGCCAACCTCCCTGGACGTGGCCGCAAGAGGAAAATTGATGACAAATTGAAGAGACGGATCGTTGGAATTGTATCCAAAGAGCCCAGAGCAACCTCCAAAGAAATTAAAGGTGAACTCCAAGGCCAAGGTACATCAGTGTCAGATCGCACCATTCGTCGTTGTTTGAGCCAACGTGGACTTCATGGGAGACGACCAAGGAGGACACCACTGCTGAAAAAAACTCATAAAAAAGCCAGACTGGAATTTGCAAAAATGCATGTTGACAAGCCACAAAGCTTCTGGGAGAATGTCCTTTGGACAGATGAGACCAAACTGGAGCTTTTTGGTAAGGCACATCAACTCTATGTTCATAGACTCAAAAACCAAGCATACGAAGAAAAGAACACTGTCCCTACGGTGAAACATGGAGGAGGCTCAGTAATGTTTTGGGGCTGCTTTGCTGCATCTGGCACAGGGTGTCTTGAAAGTGTGCAAGGTACGATGGAATCTGAAGACTATCAAGGCATTCTGGAGAGAAATGTGCTGCCTAGTGTCAGAAAGCTTGGTCTCAGTCGCAGGTCATGGGTCTTCCAACAGGACAACGATCCAAAACACACAGCCAAAAACACCCAAGAATGGCTGAGAGAAAAGCGTTGGACTATTCTAAAGTGGCCTTCTATGAGCCCAGATCTGAATCCCATTGAACATATGTGGAAGGAGCTGAAACATGCCATTTGGAGAAGACACCCATCAAACCTGAGACAACTGGAGCTGTTTGCTCATGAGGAGTGGGCCAAAATACCTGTTGACAGCTGCAGAACGCTCATTGACAAATACAGAAATCGTTTAATTGCAGTGATTGCCTCAAAAGGTTGTGCAACAAAATGTTAAGTTATGGGTACCGTCATTTTTGTCCAGCCCTATTTCATTAGTTTGTTTTTTTAAATAATTATGTTAATCAACAATTCAAAAGTGATGGCTGATTTTGATGATTTAATTTTCAATAAATTTGTATTTATTGTTACTTTTGTGAGTTTCAAGTGATTTCAGTGAGAATTGTGGGTTTTTCCTTCTTTAACTGAGGGGTACCAACAATTTTGTCCACGTGTGTATGTCTAAAATATTCAACTGCTAGCCAGCATTGGAAAGTTATGTTTTGTTTGGTTCATGCATTTTTATGATCACTAGGATGGGTTTGTATAAAAAGTACAAGTACAGTGTTACTGTGCTTTTTTCACCAGCTTTGATTTTCAGTGTTTTACTCTTATCTGCAAAGTGTGGCCTGAGTAAACAGTGAACACATCACAGTATAAACAGCTTGACTCAGTTTCTGCAGCTCTATACTGAGTACAGCAGTCATGTGTTTATAATTCATTATTGCTTGAATCCACTGTAGATAATGACCTTTCCCCAACTCAGACATTATGAGCATGTATTGTTGCCAAGGTTTAGAAGAACACATTTTGCATTGGCTGTTTTATAAATCTGCTTCTAAGTGTTGATGTAGTTTGGAGTTTTAATTTATATTACTTGTCAGCATATTCACGCTTGGAGTTTTCATTCCGAATAGCTGCAACGATAAACTCAACTTATTGGGAATTGCAGAAACCCCTTAAATAGTAGCAAACTGTAAGCCAAAAACAACTTAGCTGAACTCACATTACTGTCAGGGTTTTCTCTGAATCACCTTCAGTTTACAGAATCGGGTTTAGGGCTTTAGAATAGTGGTGCTTCCTGTTCTGTTAATTATTCTCTAAAAACACATGTTGGCGTGTATTAATTTAGTACAAAAACAGTAAAAATGAGCCATTCTAATACCCTGACATAAAATCACAAGCATTTTGGCCTGTACGCAGATGAAAACAGATCATCACTGTTGCAGTATGAGCTACCACGTAACTCTGCAAAGGAAGTTTTGACTTGATGCCATTTTAAAGTCTTCCAAGTCAAATTTTCTCATTGAGAGAACATCAGCATGATGAGAGTCAGATAAACTGTGCAGAGGTTTTATGTATTTCTTTGTTCAAGAACAATCAGGACCTATCATAAGATGCTGTATCTGCGTTTTCCACTAGAGGGCAATAGTTATTATATAGTGATGTAACCACATTTTTTGTACCGGAATATACAAACGTCTTGTACATTCTAGAAATAGCACTCCTGTTTTCATTAGTGAAGAAATTGACAGTAAACCTCTAATGATCTAAAACACCATTTTTCTTACAGTTCACCTAAGAGGTGCCTTTAGTGCTGAGCTTTTACGGTGTGTCTGCCAGCAGAAGCATTGGCTGTTAAAGTGACTCCACTGGGTCTACATTTACTCCCCATCACTAACTTAATGGAGAAGACTTCATTGGTAACAGGCCACGTGTGCCTTTTCACTCTTCAGGATCCCATTTTGACTTTGTGTTTATGTAATTTTGCCAAATTATTTGTTGATTTCCAAAGCGTTGAGTCTGTCAGATCACAGTCAGAAGTTTGGGGTTATTTGGGGGTGTTTCGTCTTTTCATTTTTGCGGTTTTAAGTTTCACAGTATTAAAATATAATTGCTTTTTGCTCTGGTGTTTCTGGATCATTATCATCACAGGGTTGTCTGAAGTTGTATAGGTTTGACGTGTGTGCAAGGGAGTGCCCGTGGATTTGACTCCTCATGAGGACTGATGTATGTTTTATGCCCTGAGAATGATGAAAGTGAACTGTCCGCACTTCTTGAAGTTTTTTTTTGTTAAAGGATTGTGGGTTGGTGAAATAAAAATGCAAACCCCTGTTGTGAAACCGGACTTTCCAGTCCAACACCCCTTTTAAGAGGACATTCTTTTGTGATTTGGAAAATTCAGTTGTTGCCAGGCTGAGTTAATTACCAAAGTACATTGGCTGGTATTTTTAACATGCGGTTTTCATCATTACCAATCTCTACTACTGGAAGTTCCTCACTTACACTGAGGTTGCATCCACAAAAACATTATGATACTGTGATTAAAAAAGCTTGTCGTGGTGTTGTCCAAATGGGGTGTGCCAACACCGCTCTGGTTTACACAGTAGGATATCATATTTTTGCATACACTGCCAAAGAGTTTGTCACAACATTTTTATCTTTTGTATCCTGTCAAAAAAACTTTACGTTGCACCCTTGTAATGGCATGTGTTATATTTAGAGAAGCAAAGCTGTAAGTGTAGGAAATGTCAAAATATGTAAAACAGAACATCCTTGAAGAGAAATACATTCCAGAAATACAGGGTGACACAAAAAATGGGAACTTTTTAACAATCCAATAAAAAGAGTGATGGAAGAAAAATATTTTATTCATAGTAATTGAAACCTTAAAACATGCCATTTAAGAAACAATGATGGAATTTTCATTTTTTAAAAATTACTTCCTGTAGATGGCGTCCTCCTGTATGAATGCAGTAAAAATTTAGATTTTTTCTTGTGGGGCTATCTCAAGAGTAAAGTGTACACGACTCAACCAAGAACTCTGGATGAGTTAAAACAGAGAATTCAGGATGAAATTCATAGTATCCCGGCTGAGATGTTGCAACGGTCAATGAGGAATCTCAACAGCAGATTTCAAGAATGCATTCGTACAGGAGGACGCCATCTACACAAAGTAATTTTTAAAAAATGAAAATTCCATCATTGCTTCTTAAATGGCATGTTTTAAGGTGGTTGATGTTTGTGCTTTCTGACTCATATTTGTTTGTTTCTGCTTTCACAGGTGTTCTCTTTGTTTCTTCTCAAGATGAAGAGGCACCGGTTGTTACCGTTGTGTACTCTTCTGGGCGTCCTGTTTGCGGGACTCCTCCCTAAACTTGATGCTCAGGATGGTAAGTTGAACAGAATTCATCTCAGTGTCAGTCTGCAGAGAGTACTCATTTTGCAAATGAGCTGTCTGCTTGAATTTTATTTAATTTTTTCTTTACTTTTCAGCAACACTTATCAGGATGTAAGACTTTGTTTTTCTCTAATGAAAATGTATAATCTACACCTGCACCTTTTCAAATAACTAAAAGTAATTTGGAGATTATAAAATTTCTCATGATTTTTTATAAAAAAGAAAGACATAAATATGTAAGAAAGGTTTTTGTTTCCCACTCTGGTAAGCATTGTTGCTGTACTGGCTTGTTTAAGCATTTAGCATGTGAATTCAAACTATCAGTCTCAATATGGGACAAAATCTGAATAGAAGCCTCAGGAAACATTAGAGCACTAAGTTAAGTCAGGTACTTTTTAGAATCTAACTAGACTGATGCTGTCAAACTTAAAATGATGTAAATAGTACAATAATAATATTGTGCAACAGTATACACTAGAGTAATATTATTCTGGTACCATGCCTCAAGCAACTTTTCATTGGTCTTCACTTTTGTCCTCCAAACAATTCTCTGAAGATTGTGCACAAGGGTTGGCAGCTGATATGTACTTTCTAGTGGATTCATCCTGGAGTATGGGAGAGGAGAACTTTGAGCATGTCAGACATTTTCTGTACACCTTGATACAATCACTACACCAGGTTGGAGGAGAAAGGTTTAAGTTCGCCCTTGTCCAGTACAATAGCAGGCCCGAAACTGAGTTCCACCTCAACAGCTACCCAACAACACAGGGAGTCCTGGCACACATCAAGTCTATGTCTTACCGTGGTGGGGGCACCCGCACTGGGCTCGGTCTGGATTTCCTGATACGTACACACTTGACCACTGCTGCGGGCAGTCGTGCTGTTGACGGAACGGTCCAGGTGGTGTTGGTGCTAACAGATGGGCGCTCTCAGGATGACGTGACCGAGCCAGCTCTGGCGCTGCAACTGGCAGGCGTGGAGATGTTTGCAGTTGGAGTTCAGGATGCAGTGGACTCCGAGCTCAGGGAGATGGCTAGCCAGCCTCATGCCACTCATGTGTTCAGTGTAGACTCCTTCCTGGCCTTGCGGGATATAATCCAAGAAATAGTAGTGGGGATTTGCGGTGCAGTGTCCCAGTCAGGGGGTGCTCCAGTGGCAAATGAGGCCCCTGTGGCTGGAGGAGGGACAGGTAATGAAATGGGACCAGTGTCACTACCATACTAATGTGTCTACATGTGCAGGAAGAAACTGCTGCATATGACGACGTGACTGGACTTCATTATTAACACAGTCAAGTTTTTTTAACCACAATAACCTTTCACTGCCCACTTGCAAAATTAACATCACTCTTTTTGTCTTACCACACTTAATATGCCCCTAATGCTTTAAAAATCACCATAAGATTTGCATGTGACTGAGACATCTGCTACATTTTAGATTAGGGTGCTCAGTTTGTTTTAATAGCACAGATACGTTTTGTCAAAGATGCTTTTCAATAAGGCATACTGGGTACAGTTTTAGATGACGACTCTTTGTAGTAGAGTGGATGAAGTCCACGTAATGACATTTCAGACGACCAACGTTTCATCAGAAAATAGACAAGAACGCAACCACCAAGATGTTGTACCCAATTTAAACATCCCATCCCAAAGTCAATCAATGAGCTTTTAACAACAGCTAACCACGCTCCACTGCTTATGTGTCCTGCACATGTATGTTTGTCTTTATCAGTCACAATGTCTATCTGTGGAAGATATGTACAATATTCTGTATTTGAAACAGTGATGAACCTGTCTGGACCCATCTATAACCCACAGAAGTACTCTGAGAATGTTTTTATAAGTAGATACCCTTTAGTGGTGCGCAGTAAGATACAGTAAGTCACAGAGATGAGAAAGATAAAACTAAATTAAGGGCATTAAACTTAAAAAAGTCAAGTGCAAGCATAGATGATTCAAAATTATTTGGAAATATCCCCAATTTACAAAATGTTGCTCTTTTTGTATAGAATCACATTTGCTCTATTCTCAAGTACTATCAACGTGTAGGCACTAAGGATGGTCCACAGGGTCATGACTGGTCACTTCACCTGAGGTCTGTAACAAGAGTCTGCATGGGATGGCTGAACTCAGTGGAGCTCACAAATGATACACAAACTTTAGATAACATATGTTTTTATTTTGACTAGATTTAAAAATATCTATCTATCTATCTATCTACTAGTCCTGCTGATTTTGTTTATTTATTCTGAATAAATTGATTCTATAATGAGTAAACATTTAGTATTAGCATCAGTCTTTTTATCCATCTTTGCCATCTTAGTATTTTCCGTCCTTGTTCTTGCTTTATGTTTTTATGCATACTTTCAAAGTTTTCCCATTTTATAGCTTAGTGTAACAATCTGAAACGTTTTTTCTATTCATCACAGTTGTTTTTCTATAACAATCCAAATAATGTCACAGTTCATTCATTGTATTCTGTGGTAGAGCCATCTGTCATGATGGAAAAACACTAATCCATTTGATTAAGATATGATGACGGAAAAAAAATCAACAAATTACATCGCTTTAGGAGATCTCCCTGGTTCAGCCTACATGTAGTATTATGTGTTTTGCCATGTTGTTGATTTGTTTACCTTGAATGTTACTTGACACATGCAATGATATGCTAGCACGAGTTCTCATATTTGACTCTTTGTCCCTGTCTCACTATGTTAACGCTTTTACAAGTTCCATTTTGTTTTGTTTTCTCTCTCTCTCTTTAAAGCGCAAGATTCAGCTGACCTAGTACTCTTAATTGACGGATCACAGAACGTTGGAGCAGCAAACTTCCCCTATGTTCGTGATTTGGTTTTGAAAATCATTGAGCGCCTCGATGTGGGCAGGGACACTATTCGGGTGGCCTTGGTCCAGTACAACACCGATCCAGAAATAAAGTTCTATCTAAATAGCTATGACAGCAAATCATCGCTCCTGGATGCTGTGAAAGGCCTCACCTACTCAGGGGGTGATGAATCTAACCTGGGGGCTGCCTTGGAGGAAGTGGCTGAGAGCCTTTTGAGTGAAACAGCTGGGGGCAGGGCAGATGAGGGTGTGCCTCAGATGTTGGTGGTTATCAGTGCTGGGCCATCCACTGATGATACTGGCGCCGGTGACCGGGCCCTTAAGAGGGCCAGCGTCATCACATTTGGTGTGGTGATCGGTGACACTGCCACTGCAGATCTGGAAGCAGTTGCTACGGACAAATCGTTTGTCCTGTCAGCCCCTGATTTCAGAGCAGTTGAAAACATGGGTGACCAACTGCTCCCATACATTAACGGGGTGGTCCAGCGCAACATTATAGTTCAGAATGAGTTCACAGAAGGTATGTAACTTCTCTGTAAATGTTGGTGGGGCATTATGGTTGTGGAAGGGGACTTCGTAAATGAAAAGCCTGCGAGAGCTCACAATAAGTACAAGAAACATAGTGTGCAATGTAAGACATTCTTGTGCTTAACTTGAACTTGCTATATTCTCGATCCTAATAGGATTTCTAAAAAAGTGATAATACTCCAACAAAAGTGTAAAGTTAGTGCACAGCAATTAGTTGGAATGTGACTGTCTTACATAAAACTTTGCAGTGGTAAAGAGTATAATTGTTAACAGATATTCTACTAAGATAAAGACATTAGGAGGTAGCCCTGTACCTTACTATGTGCTATAGATCATAAAAACAAAAACAAAAGATTAATCTATTTGTTTGTTTTACAAAAATTAAAAAGAAAATCTGGAATCATTATGTAGGCTGCAATTTAAATTCCCACAGATCTTACCTATTATTACCTTTGTATGCTGTAAGTAGACTATTTGGCTGGGCCTATTTGCTTTATTACAACCACTGCAAACAAGCTACCATATGTCACACATGACACATTCATGGACCATTGGAAAGTTGTAAATCTGATGTTTTTACATAGCTTTTTTCAATAATGAATGGTTTTATTTGGCCGAGTTTCTTTAAGAACGCATGCTTTTTAAACCTGTCTATGGGTTTTGAAGTTCAGAGTGTTAGCTTGAAAGTTTCAAATTCACTGGCTCTGTGGCAAAATTTCAAAACAAACTCAAAGGGAAAAGGTTTAACAGTACTTGCTCATTCTGAGTGGGTGTTTCACTCTTTTAACCAGTCACTTGTAAATTCTGGCAGGTAGAGTACACCTATCTGGTATTAGCTGAAAACACGGGACATGCTGGCCATACCATTACTACATCAAATATTCCCCAAAATATTCCTTAACAGAACTTAAAGTACACTGCAGTTATAAGTTCTAGCATTAAAAAAATGTGTATGAAAATGTGTGCAGTTTACTTTTGAATAGTTTTTTATTGTATGAAGTTGTAAAATCCTCATCACCAGGTAGGTTGCAAATTAAATGAAATTAAGTAATTCTACAAACTACATACATGATTTTGATTGTAACAGTAATTCATATGTATAAGAAAACATTGTTGAGGAAAAAGCAATGTGTCTCCATTTGTTTTTATGTCACTATTGCCTAATGCACATCCCAAATAATTTCTTAGCCATCAGTGTTTATAGCTTCATTACTATAACATTTATTTTAAAAAAATCTACTTTCATTAGGGTCCGAGCACCAATGGTGCAAGGAACCTCTTAAAACCCATAGGTTTATTATTCGAATTGTAATATTTTTTTTCTCTTTTCAGTTTTGGTGGTTGGGAAACGAGACATCATTTTCCTGATCGACAATACAATGGGCACAGCAGCCATCAATAGTTTACGCGAATTCATCAAGAGATTTGTTGACAGAATGCCAATCGGTCCAGATGGAGTTCAAGTGGGTATTGCCCAGTTCAGCACTGTCCCAAGACTCGAGATGGATTTGAACACTCATGGAACCAAGGAGGCAATAACAGCTGCTTTGGGTACTATCAAAGCAAGACCAGGACAGACAGTCAACATTGGAGCAGCCTTGGACTTTGTGCGAGTGAATATGCTGCAGTCTGAGAAAGGCAGTCGTCTTCAGCAGGGAGTACCCCAACTTTTGCTGTTGTTGACTAGTAAGAGGTCTAGTGACAGTGTGGAACAGCCTGCTTTGGCCCTTCAGCGAATGGGTGTATTGACTCTGGCTGCAGGCTCAAGGTCTGCTGATGAGCAGGAGCTGAAGCAGATTGCCTTTGCTGACAAAGTAGTGTTCATGACTAAGGACTTCCGCACACTGTTTCGCAACCCAAGGGAAATTGTCGCTGCACTCTCTACTCTAGCTGGGGTGGTGGTGACTGAAGTACCCACTGAGCCAGGTAATTCTTTGTCTTCTGAACATATTCAATACATTGTAAAAAGCAATGATATGAACTAAATAACTGATGTTTGATTCAATGTGCAAATTAAAGGACTAACTAATGAATAAATAGATAAAAAACAACGAATGACATGTCTGATACAGAGTGATGCAGAACTAAACAAAGCTAGTGAAGTCCTATATGCTATGTGATTTCTAAACATATAATCAAATCTCAACCCAATGAAAATGTGATATATTTGGCTTGTACAATTAGTTTAATACATGTGGTTGTGTTGGTGACTACAGAGAATTTTCCTGAGAGAATTTTCTTCTGCATTAGTTTTAAAGCTTTTCAACAGCAGATTGCTGGAAGACTTTTGTTGTACGGCTTACCTACCAAAATAAGAACCTTGAGTTTTGTCTGAGGATCACATTTAAATAATCGAGAAAATAATGGTAAAAAAAGAGAAAGAACCAGAAAATACTGAGTAGATGAAGAGCTGTAGGTGACAAAGTCTTCCTGCAGTTCAATGAGTGACCATTCATCATTAATGTGTAACCAAAAATGTCTTTAATGTGGTATTCCACCAAAAGTAGTTATTTTTGTTTTTGTGCTTTTCCTCAGGGGTGGAGATAACAACAGTGCAGACACAAAAAGTGGTCCGAGACATTGTTTTCCTTGTGGATGGCTCGAGCTACATTGGTAGTGGTAATTTCCCCTATGTGAGAGACTTCATGATCAACGTGGTCAACCAACTGGATGTACGTCCAGACAGGGTTCAGATTGGTCTTCTGCAGTTTGCTGCCCGTCCAAAAATAGAATTTTACCTGAACAGCTATGGCAACAGGCAAGATGTTGTGAATAAAATCTCTCAGCTCAGGCTGACTGGAGGGTCAGTTCTGAATACAGGAGCTGCCATGAATTATGCGCTGGCCAATATGTTCCAAGCATCAACTGGGTCACGGAGGAAGCAGGGAGTCCAGCAGGTTTTGGTTCTGATCACAGGTGGTCCCCACCAGGATGAGGTTAAGGCCGTGGCCGATAAATTGGCTTTAGCTGGTGTTTTGACTTTCACTGTCAGTTCTGGACAAGCAGATGAGTCTCTTCTGAAGACAGTTGCCTTTGTTGAAGATTTGGCTTACCACGAAATAAGTTTCTCCAGTTTACCAGCAATGGCTGAAGTGATCATGCCAAAGCTGATAACAGTGGTTGGCGATACCGATGTTACAACATTCCCAGAGGAAACTGGTTAGTTTTGTGTTTTTTCTGTTTCTACAATGTTTATGTTAAATTAAATAAATGCAATGTCAGATGATTCAACTGTAATGAAAAGCTACTCTGGTAACAATTAATTTGGCTTTCTTTGTTTCCCTCAGTTATCTCTGGAGGTGAAAGAGATGTTGCCTTCCTTATTGATGGGACAGACCGTGTTCGAGCAGATTTTGCCTACATCCGGGATTTTATCATTAAAGTAATTGAACCACTTGACATTGGTATTGACAAGGTACGAATTTCAGTGGTTCAACACAGTGAGCGGCCAACTCCAAATTTCTACCTTAACACTTATCAAACCAAAGATGAGGTGATAAGAGCTGTCAATGGCATGACATTGGCTGGTGGACGCAGTTTAAACACAGGCTCTGCTCTGAGATTCATGAAGGACACCATCCTGTCTGAAAGCTATGGCAGTCGGGCTGCACAAAATGTCCCTCAGTTCCTGATAGTCTTGGCTGGAAGCCGCTCCACGGATAACGTGAAAGAACCTGCTGGTGCACTGAAGACAGAGGGAGTCGTGCCATTTGGTGTTGGTGTCAAGGATGCAGACCCAAAGCAGATTGAGGAAATTTCACACAACCCCTCATTTGCCTTCAAAGTGAGGGAATTCAGTGAACTGAGCACTATACCACAAAGGCTCAATAACTATGTGAGCCTTCCAAGGGAAGAACTAGCCGTTGTCCTACAGGAAGGTAAGAAAAAAATATTTTCTTACTGGCGTACTAACACTTTTGTTGATGTTTCTGGTGCTTTATGAGAATAACCAAACCTTATTTGTTGTGTCTTAGCTCAAAGCGATGCTGTAAAAAGAGATATTGTGTTCCTATTGGATGGCTCTGAAAACACCAGAGATGGATTCCCAGACATAAAGCTCTTTGTTAAGAACATAGTGCAGAGCCTCAATGTCGATGAAAGCCAAGACAGAGTGTCTGTGGTTCAATTTGCTGATAGTCCTGAGGTGAATTTCTACCTGAGTTCTCACAAGACAAAGAATGACAACATAAATGCCATAAATAATTTACGGCACAAGGGTGGAAAGCGCCATAATATCGGTGCAGCCCTTCAGTTTGTGAGGCATAGAGTTTTCACTGCTTCCACGGGTAGCAGAAGACTGGAAGGAGTGCCCCAGATTTTAATTATTTTAAGTAGCAAGCCATCCACTGATAATGTGAGAGGCCCAGCCTTTTCTCTTAAAGAGCATGAAATTGTATCCCTGGGGATTGGAGTGGGAGATGCCAATATTTCAGAGTTGGAAACAATTTCCTTCAAACCTGGTTTCACATACAAGGTCACTGACTTCTCCAAGTTACCCTCAATCCAATCACAACTTGGTGCCACACTGAATATACACAAAGACACTGGGGAAAGCATGAATGGAATCTCTGATTTAGTAGGTAAGAACTTGACATTTGCACTGTTTGGAGTATAGTATTGTCTTATTTACCTGCTCCCTAGCACTAATACTCTTTCTCTAAACTCTCCTAATTCATAGAATGTAGTAATTTATGACAAGATGAAAAAAAAAATTGGCTCATTTCTGTTGCATGGCATTTAGAATTACTCTCAATAGAATATCTTTTCTGAAAAAAGCTGTTCTGTATTTCTTAGGTTTCCTTTTCTTTCAACATGTTCTCTTACATGCTACTTTGAAGATCAATCAACAAATTTGCGCAAACATCTTTTTTGTAAAAAGATGGTTCTTTTGCAATTTTGCTTCAGAGCAATAGCTCATATGTCTTTGAGCTCAGCTTTTATCACTGAGCTTCTCACTTGCTTATGTTCATAAATGGCCATTTGCACAGTATAGTCTCAAACACGCAGTTCGTGAATCCTCTTTCTGTCTATCCATGTATCTACCAGTTGACACACGGAGCAATAAGCGGGATATAGTGTTTCTACTTGATGGGTCGGATGACTCCAGAAATGGGCTCCCAGCTATTCGAGAGTTTGTCAGAAGAATGGCAGAAGAGCTGGACATTGAAGAAGATAAGGTCCGAGTGTCTGTTGTGCTGTATAGTGATAACGCTAAGGTTTACTTCAATCTAATGAGTCACAGATCCAAAAAGGCTATCATCTATGCTGTAAGAAGTCTTCGACATAAAGGAGGAAGATCTCGGAACACTGGAGCTGCTCTACAGTTTGTGAAAGATTATGTTTTCACTGCTTCATCTGGTAGTAGACGCCAGGAAGGAGTCCCTCAGATTCTGTTTTTACTGACCGGAGGCAAATCCAATGATGATGTTTCCAGAGCTGCATATGACTTAAAGCAAAGCGGTGTTCTGTCTTTCGCCATTGGAATGAAAAACGCTGACCAGGAGGAACTTCAAAAAATTGCCTTCTCCTCCAAATTTCTTTTTAACTTGCCTGTCTTTGGTGAACTTTTATCCATTCAGCCAGAGATAGCGGCATTTGTCCAGGTGGAAATACAAACAGAGCCTCCTACTTATGTTGGTAAGAAGTGTCACTGATTCATAGTTGAGAAGTAAACTGTCTTCTTGCTTATGGTCTTGTGCATTTGATCTTTCATCATTTGAATTTTGATGAAACGGCTTCGTCTTCGTAAGAATGACAGTCAAACAATTTCTTGTTCCTTTACCTCTCTCCATTGGCTAACCCCTGGTTATGTTGTTTCTTGTTTGGCTCTCATCCTTTTTCTTCTTGTACCCCAGAGAGCGTTTTGTTCTATTTTTAAGCTCTTTCTTGAGCCAATGATTATCACATCATTGACTGAATATTTAGGGTTAAACAGAAACTTCAATTTGCTTTTCTCCATCCTCCATTTGTGAAAGAGGAATATGCCCGTTGTAGTGTCTCAGTATTCTTTTTCATCCACCAGTTTTCCTAAATGTTCTAGCATCTCACTTTGTTTATTGCAATTACTAGTTAAGAGTTTCACCACCATCTCCTATAGTTTGGCTAACTGCATATTCTGTAATTATCACACCACAGTACATTTCAGTATGTGTATCATATCTCTGATTTTTAAACAAACTTTTCATATTCTCTTCTAGTTGAATTAGAATCCCCTCAAAGAGACATTGTGTTTCTTTTGGATGGGTCAGATGATGCACGGAGTGGCTTCCCAGCAATGAAAACTTTTGTCCAACAAGTGGTAGAAACACTCAATGTTGCTCAGAACAAAGATCGTGTTTCTGTGGTTCAGTACAGCAAAGATCCACAGACACATTTCAGTTTGAACACTTACATGGAAAAACAAGAAGTTCTGAATGCAATTCAACAGTTGAACCATAAAGGGGGAAGACCCCTCAATACTGGCGCAGCTCTTAACTATGTGACCAACAATGCTTTTGGCGAATCTTCAGGAAGTCGGCGTCAAGAGGGTGTTCCTCAGATATTAATGCTGTTGACTGGGGGAAGATCTCAAGATGATGTAGCAAGTGCTGCTGCTGCCCTAAAACGGGAAAAAGTTGTTCCATTTTGTGTAGGTACAAGAAATGCTGACATACTTGAGCTTCAAATGATTGCACATATCCCTTCCTATGCCTTCTCCGTGCTTCGGTTTGATGATATTGGGAGCATCCAGCAACAACTTGTGTCATTTGTGAAAAGGGTGCCTCGACAGCAGCAAAGACAAAAACCACAAAATGCTTTAGGTAAGGCTATCTATCTATCTATCTATCTATCTATCTATCTATCTAGCTATCTACCTACCTACCTACCTACCTACCTATCTATCTATATCTGCAGTCGTGACATCATGGCCATCTCCAGTTTCAATGACTCTTACAATTCTTTTTTTTAAATACTGAAATGACTGGAACACATGCATCTTTGTCATAAATAATCATACATTTTGATTCCTTCATATTATTATACACACGTGGACAAAATTGTTGGTACCCCTCAGTTAAAGAAGGAAAAACCCACAATTCTCACTGAAATCACTTGAAACTCACAAAAGTAACAGTAAATAAAAATTTATTGAAAATTAAATCATCAAAAACAGCCATTACTTTTGAATTGTTGATTAACATAATTATTTAAAAAAACAAACTAATGAAACAGGCCTGGACAAAAATGATGGTACCTCTATAAAAGATTGAAAACTATTTGACCAGAGTGACATGATTAACTCAGGTGTGTCATTTAATTGACATCACAGGTGTTTCCAAACTCATAATCAGTCAGTCTGCCTATTTAAAGGGAGACAAGTAGTCACCCTGCTGTTTGGTGAAAAGGTGTGTACCACACTGAACATGGACAACAGAAAGCGAAGGAGAGAATTGTCCCAGGACATCCGAAAAAAAATTATAGACAAACATCTTAAAGGTAAAGGCTATAAGACCATCTCTAAACAGCTTGAAGTTCCTGTGACAACAGTGGCTCATATTATTCAGAAGTTCAAGACCCACGGGACAGTAGCCAACCTCCCTGGACGTGGCCGCAAGAGGAAAATTGATGACAAATTGAAGAGACGGATCGTTGGAATTGTATCCAAAGAGCCCAGAGCAACCTCCAAAGAAATTAAAGGTGAACTCCAAGGCCAAGGTACATCAGTGTCAGATCGCACCATTCGTCGTTGTTTGAGCCAAAGTGGACTTCATGGGAGACGACCAAGGAGGACACCACTGCTGAAAAAAACTCATAAAAAAGCCAGACTGGAATTTGCAAAAATGCATGTTGACAAGCCACAAAGCTTCTGGGAGAATGTCCTTTGGACAGATGAGACCAAACTGGAGCTTTTTGGTAAGGCACATCAACTCTATGTTCATAGACTCAAAAACCAAGCATACGAAGAAAAGAACATTGTCCCTACGGTGAAACATGGAGGAGGCTCAGTAATGTTTTGGGGCTGCTTTGCTGCATCTGGCACAGGGTGTCTTGAAAGTGTGCAAGGTACGATGAAATCTGAAGACTATCAAGGCATTCTGGAGAGAAATGTGCTGCCTAGTGTCAGAAAGCTTGGTCTCAGTCGCAGGTCATGGGTCTTCCAACAGGACAACGATCCAAAACACACAGCCAAAAACACCCAAGAATGGCTGAGAGAAAAGCGTTGGACTATTCTAAAGTGGCCTTCTATGAGCCCAGATCTGAATCCCATTGAACATATGTGGAAGGAGCTGAAACATGCCATTTGGAGAAGACACCCATCAAACCTGAGACAACTGGAGCTGTTTGCTCATGAGGAGTGGGCCAAAATACCTGTTGACAGCTGCAGAACGCTCATTGACAAATACAGAAATCGTTTAATTGCAGTGATTGCCTCAAAAGGTTGTGCAACAAAATATTAAGTTATGGGTACCATCATTTTTGTCCAGCCGTATTTCATTAGTTTGTTTTTTTAAATAATTATGTTAATCAACAATTCAAAAGTGATGGCTGATTTTGATTATTTAATTTTCAATAAATTTTTATTTATTGTTACTTTTGTGAGTTTCAAGTGATTTCAGTGAGAATTGTGGGTTTTTCCTTCTTTAACTGAGGGGTACCAACAATTTTGTCCACGTGTGTATATTATATGATAGGTCTTCCAGAATTATGACAAAATCTGCTTGGTCAAAAATACACAATGGAAAAATATTTGTGGGAGTCATTTGAAACTCAAGGGTGTTATGATATACATGGTCTTGTATGTAAACTTTTGTTCACGACTATCTATCTCTCAGATAACTGAATTAACTCTAACCTAAACTTCATCTCTTTCATCAAGGCTCCTCAGGTCAAAGTGAATCCATTCAAAGTGATATTGTGTTTTTACTGGATTCCTCCGATGAAATGCAGACTGACTTTCCAGCAGTGCTTAGCTTTGCTGAGAGGATTGTGGAAAAACTTAATGTAGATGATGACAAAGATCGTGTTTCGGTGGTGCAGTACAGCAGAGAGCCGTCCGCTGAATTCTTTCTGAACACATTCAAAACACAGCAAAATGTTGTGAACAATGTACGAAATCTGAGGCATAAAGGAGGTAGACCCCTCAATACTGGTGCGGCACTCCAGTATGTCAAGGATAATGTTTTAACAGCCTCTTCTGGAAGTAGACGGCATAAGGGTGTCCCTCAGAGTTTGGTTCTCGTAACTGGTGGACAGTCCAGTGATGATGTCAGAACTGCTGCTGAAAATTTGAAAGAAATTGGTGTGATGGCCTTTGTGGTGGGAATGAAGAATGCAGACCGCCCTGAGATTCAGTCTATTTCACAGGAAGCCAATCATGCTTTCTATGCAGCAGATTCCAGTGATCTGTCTGACATTGAACAACAAATAATTTCTATGCTAAAGAAGACTGAAAACCCTATCATTACACCAGCATCATATGGTAAGACAGTAATGACTGTGAGTTTTACACTGCAAGCAGAACTTAATGCATTGTCAAATTGTTGTAGATCAGAAATTGCTCATTAAAATCAGGTTGAATGATTGATGGTAGTCCATAAATATGTTGGATTTCCCAAAGTTAAGAAACCGGAGAATGTGAAGCCACCACTGGCTTATAAGATGTTAACAAGAGAAGACATGTTATGAACAACAAATTTGGTTTCATTTGGGACACTTTTTCTCAGATAAGTTGAATTCTGATAATTGAGATTGAAATTTGATATTTATTCAATTGTAATGTCATTTACCACTCATTTACACCATTTGGCACAAGTGGACATTATACAAATGATCAGAATCAAGCTACAAGAACCAAGTTTTTGCATTTTGGTCATAGCATTTGTAGGATTCCCTACTTTGGCAGTGCTGTACATCAAGCAAGCCTGGCTGTGGATTATGCTAACAAATAGGTACTTATCATAGCAGTGCAAGTTGTGTATGCAGAGTTCATGAACATTTGCAGGAATAATAATTTTCATTACAATTTCATCATCAACCAATTTGTTTTAATTTCTGTGTGATTACAGATCCCAACAGAAGAGACATTGTTTTTTTGCTTGATGGTTCTGATGATTCTCAGCGAAGATTTACAGATATTCAAGACTTTGTACAGAGAATAGTGGAAGAGCTAAACATTGGTGCAAACAAAGATCACGTCGCTATAGTCCAGTACAGCGACACAGCAGAGATTAATTTTAACTTGAGACGTTACTCAACAGAAAATGATGTTCTTGAAGCCATAAGAGGTCTAAATCACAAAGGAGGTTATCCTCTCAACATTGGAGCTGCTCTCAAGTATGTAAGCCAACATGCATTTACTGTTGAGTCTGGAAGCAGACTTCTGGAGGGAGTTCCACAAATACTCATACTACTAAGTGGTGGACGATCTGGGGATGACATTAGAACCCCAGTCAAAAATCTGAGGGAAATTGGTGTTATTTCTGTTGCCATTGGAACTACTGATGCTGACACCCTAGAGCTACAGACAGTATCTCAGGAACCCAGTTATGCACTCTCAATTACTGATTATGAAGAACTTCCTAGTGTCAAACAGGATGTGTTGTCATTGTTGCGAGAGGCTTTCCACCATGCAGAGCAAACTCCTCCCACAGCAAGCTTTGGTAAGATGTCACGTTTTTCCCTTTTAACTAAAATACTGCTTAGCATAGAGAATGATTATTTACAAGAAGAATCTTATTAGTGACCTGAAGAAAAACACATTGCCTTTGTTTATATGTTTCTTGTTTTTGTTACAGATTCTAAGAAAAATGATGTTGTATTTCTTATTGATGGATCATATGACTCTCGGAATGGCTTTGAAGAGATACGAGGCTATGTTGAAAAAATTGTTGAAACTTTAAGCCTGGGTAGTAAGAGAGACCAAGTGGCAGTTGTTCAATACAGCCGTGAAGCCACAGTCAATTTTTACTTGAATTCCTATTCATCCAAGAATGATGTGCTCAATTCCATTAGAACAATGAGCCATAAATTGGGACGACCCCTTAATACTGGAAAAGCACTGGAGTTTGTGAGAGACAATGTCTTTGCAGCGTCAGTTGGAGGCAGACGGGAAGACTCGGTCCCTCAGTATCTGTATGTGTTTAGTGGTGGGAGATCTGAGGATGATGTCAGAGGACCAGCACAATCTCTCAAAGACAATGGAATAAAGATTTTTAGTATTGGAACAATGAATGCTGATACTTTGGAGATGCAAACCATTGCTTACACACCAGCACATTATTTTTATGTCGCAAACTATAAAAATCTGCAAAACATGAATCCATCTCTGGAAGCCACATTGAAGGGCACCCAAGAAACAAGCGAATTTCCAATTATCACTGGTAAGAAGTAGAAAACAACAGCTTTTTAAGATGGCACCCTTATGGGCATAAAAGCTTAATTGAATAAGAAAGTGTGTCCAAACTTTTGATAGTGTGTATAAGTGTGTTGGTTTTATACCATGTTCGTTTGTGTCCATTTCAGACAATCCCCCAATTGCAGATGTCCAGAGTGCTGATATTGTTTTTCTCCTTGATGGATCTACTGATATGCTAGCGAATGAAAAACAAATCTTGGAATTTGTCAGAGAGTTTTTTAAACAAATAGAAATTGGGCCGAGAAAAGCACAAGTTGCTTTAATCCAGTACAGCACAGAGGCCACTACTGATTTTCTCCTGAACAAGTATTCACTGAAAGATGACGTCTTGAGTCATTTCAGCAATGTAAAACTGAAAGGAGGGCATACACTGAACACTGGTGCAGCCCTTGATTATGTAAGAAATGCTGTCTTCACTGCTTCATCTGGCAGCAGAGCCCTGCAGGGAGTCCCACAGATACTCATCCTCTTAAGTGGGAGAAAGTCTGACGATGATATCTTAGATCCAGTGGAGAGACTGAGAAATGCTGGAATTGTTCTTTTTGGTGTTGGAGTAAATAATGCAGACAGATCGGAGATGGAGCGGTTGGCTCCGAGAGCAGAGTACTTTATCAAGGAGATTTCAGACTTTCCTCTTGTGAGAGAACAGTTGCTCTCATCCATTACCTCTCTCAAAAGCACAATCAGCCCTGGTGTTGGTGAGTGAAAACACATTCTAATTAATACAACTTCACATTAATATTGCAATTTTCATTTAATACTGAATATATGTATATATGCAATTATCTAAATTGCATGCATTTGGCTACTTTGACAGTATTCTGATTTTGTTGAAAAAGTAACTAATTAAATGTATGTGACACTTCTTTAGGGTCAAGCTCTAGCATGAACAGAGATATTGTATTTCTCATTGATGGATCTGATGATGTGAGGAGTAGATTCAGTGCTGTCCGTGAATTTGTTGCAAAAGTGGCTGGCAGGTTTGACCTGGATCAAAGAAAAGATAAAGTTGCTGTTGTACAGTATAGCAACAATCCTGAACTCAGTTTTAGCCTGGATACGTACATTACAAAAGATGATGTTCTCAAGCACATTGCAAGCCTTAAACCAAAAGGTGGAAGACCTCAGTATATTGGAGCAGCACTCCAGTTTGTGAAGGACAATGTGTTTGTTGAAAAAGCTGGAGGTCGACGTAATGAAGACACCAAACAGATACTTATCGTACTGGCTGGTGGCAGATCGAGAGATTCTCCACGAGGGCCAGGAAATGCGCTCAAAGCAGCAGGAGTTGTTGCAATTGCAATTGGATCAAGGATGTCAAATTCAGCGGAGCTGGAACTTATTTCTTCTAATCCAGAATACACTTACTCAGTCGCTGATTTTGTGAATCTTCCTAGAATTGAACAAAGTTTAATGAGTCATCTCACTGAAATGGCAGTTGAGGTGGAAAGTTCAGGAGGTAAGAAAATAAATTGTACATTTTATTAATAGACACAAAATTTTTACTTTCAGTATGCTTTTTTTTGATATAATTGGGTAAAAACACTTTTTAAAAAGAACTATCAACAAGGAAGACAGCAGCGCAAAAAAAAATGTGACAAAAGAGAAAGACGTAGGTACACACACAAAAAAGAATCTGTGTCCAACAATTGAGAATGTATTATACAGACCGTGTGGTTACTGTCATAGCCGGAGCTGAAAAATGAAAGATTATCATTTTGCAAACCGCATGGTGCAAAACTGTACATATTGTGACAAAAACATTAGAGAATGGAATGTTCACAAAAATAAGTGTGTCTACATGTTTATGTTTCCTAGTGTTGAAAAAATCTGAAGGAAAAGATGTGGTTTTCTTGCTGGATGGCTCTGATGGCACAAGGAATGGCTTCCCTGCCATGCGTGACTTTGTTGAGAGAGTGGTGGAAAAACTGAGTGTGGGAGAAAACCGAGACCGTGTCTCTGTGGTCCAGTACAGCAGAGACGCAGAGGTCCAGTTCTATCTCAACACATATAACAAGAGAGAGGATGTTGTGGATTCGGTCAGAGGGCTTAGACACAGAGGAGGAAGACCCCTGAACACCGGGGCAGCCCTCCAATACGTCAGGGACAACGTCTTTACAAACTCCTCCGGGAGTAGACGCCTGCAAGGTGTTCCGCAGATGCTGGTGCTGCTAACTGGGGGAAGGTCTGCTGACAGTGTAGATGCCCCAGCCTCTGCTCTCAAACAGCAGGGCGTCTTTGTGATTGGCATTGGAACTAGGACCTCTGACAGTAGAGAGCTGCAAAAGATATCACATGAGCCCAGTTACGCTCTATCTGTGTCTGAGTTCACCGACCTCCCCAATGTCCAAGAACAGCTTTCCTCTGTAATGAGCACAGTGCTTGTGAGGGCCACGCCCATGACACCCACAGTGACTGGTAAGAAAGTGACCCTTTTTTTTCTTCACCTTTAAACATCATGGCAGGGCGCAGTTTTTCTTTTTCTTTGTGTTTGTTTTTAAACTGAATCAGAGAGTATTGTACACAGTCCGGGTCAGTCAGTGGCAAGAATGGCGCCAGCATTAGGACAGCAAGTTGCAAATGTTGAGGTTAGCTTTGATCACGTGACTTTCACAGGAGATATCTTTGATTCACGAGCCTAAACATGTCCCAAATCTTGTGCTCCCTAGTGGTGAGACAGCCAGCAGGAAAGGATGTGGTGTTCTTGCTGGATGGATCTGATGGTACCCGAAGTGGATTCCCAGCCATGCGAGACTTTGTCCAAAGAGTGGTAGAGACGCTCAGTGTGGATGACAACAAAGACCGTGTCTCAGTGGTTCAGTACAGCAGAGACGCACAGGTCCAGTTCTACCTGAACACGTACATGACAAAGGGCCAGATCCTTGACAGTGTCAGAGGCTTGAGGCACAAAGGCGGAAGGCCCCTCAACACTGGAGCAGCTCTCCAGCACTTGAGGGATAACATCTTCACGGCCTCTGCCGGAAGCAGGCGCCTGGAAGGGGTGCCACAGGTGCTAGTGCTGCTAGCTGGTGGGAAATCCTTTGACAGTGTTGATGCACCCGCCTCTGCTCTCAAACAGCTGGGTGTCTTGACCTTTGCAATTGGAACCAGAGGCTCTGACAGCAGAGAATTGCAGACGATATCCCACGACCCCAGTAGTGCTCTGTCTGTGTCTGAATTCACTGACCTTCCCAATGTCCAGCAGCAACTTCTGTCCTCGGTGGAGACTGTGGTGATTGACGTCACTCCAGAATCACCAACTGTACTTGGTACGTCATCAAGCAGGGGCTCCTGCTGGCCCTACTTGGCTTGTTTCACCTAGACTGAGGGAAAGAAATGCTGTGCCTTGATCCTTTAGCTCCCTGCGTGCCATTAATTCAAGAGAGGCCGGCAGCGTGCTCGTCCGCTGCGCAAAGTGCAAGATGGCAGGGATAGGTGCCTGTAGCAAAAATAGCCCAGCAGTTGATAATTAGCCCGCGAGCGTAGTTTGAAGGCAAGGTTTTGATCTGCTGTCTTCCTGTCTTTTCCCAGTTGACACTGCCAAAAAGGATATCGTATTCCTTCTGGATGGCTCTGATGGCACAAGGAATGGCTTCCCTGCCATGCGTGACTTTGTTGAGAGAGTGGTGGAAAAACTGAGTGTGGGAGAAAACCGAGACCGTGTCTCTGTGGTCCAGTACAGCAGAGACGCAGAGGTCCAGTTCTATCTCAACACATATAACAAGAGAGAGGATGTTGTGGATTCGGTCAGAGGGCTTAGACACAGAGGAGGAAGACCCCTGAACACCGGGGCAGCCCTCCAATACGTCAGGGACAACGTCTTTACAAACTCCTCCGGGAGTAGACGCCTGCAAGGTGTTCCGCAGATGCTGGTGCTGCTAACTGGGGGAAGGTCTGCTGACAGTGTAGATGCCCCAGCCTCTGCTCTCAAACAGCAGGGCGTCTTTGTGATTGGCATTGGAACTAGGACCTCTGACAGTAGAGAGCTGCAAAAGATATCACATGAGCCCAGTTACGCTCTATCTGTGTCTGAGTTCACCGACCTCCCCAATGTCCAAGAACAGCTTTCCTCTGTAATGAGCACAGTGCTTGTGAGGGCCACGCCCATGACACCCACAGTGACTGGTAAGAAAGTGACCCTTTTTTTTCTTCACCTTTAAACATCATGGCAGGGCGCAGTTTTTCTTTTTCTTTGTGTTTGTTTTTAAACTGAATCAGAGAGTATTGTACACAGTCCGGGTCAGTCAGTGGCAAGAATGGCGCCAGCATTAGGACAGCAAGTTGCAAATGTTGAGGTTAGCTTTGATCACGTGACTTTCACAGGAGATATCTTTGATTCACGAGCCTAAACATGTCCCAAATCTTGTGCTCCCTAGTGGTGAGACAGCCAGCAGGAAAGGATGTGGTGTTCTTGCTGGATGGATCTGATGGTACCCGAAGTGGATTCCCAGCCATGCGAGACTTTGTCCAAAGAGTGGTAGAGACGCTCAGTGTGGATGACAACAAAGACCGTGTCTCAGTGGTTCAGTACAGCAGAGACGCACAGGTCCAGTTCTACCTGAACACGTACATGACAAAGGGCCAGATCCTTGACAGTGTCAGAGGCTTGAGGCACAAAGGCGGAAGGCCCCTCAACACTGGAGCAGCTCTCCAGCACTTGAGGGATAACATCTTCACGGCCTCTGCCGGAAGCAGGCGCCTGGAAGGGGTGCCACAGGTGCTAGTGCTGCTAGCTGGTGGGAAATCCTTTGACAGTGTTGATGCACCCGCCTCTGCTCTCAAACAGCTGGGTGTCTTGACCTTTGCAATTGGAACCAGAGGCTCTGACAGCAGAGAATTGCAGACGATATCCCACGACCCCAGTAGTGCTCTGTCTGTGTCTGAATTCACTGACCTTCCCAATGTCCAGCAGCAACTTCTGTCCTCGGTGGAGACTGTGGTGATTGACGTCACTCCAGAATCACCAACTGTACTTGGTACGTCATCAAGCAGGGGCTCCTGCTGGCCCTACTTGGCTTGTTTCACCTAGACTGAGGGAAAGAAATGCTGTGCCTTGATCCTTTAGCTCCCTGCGTGCCATTAATTCAAGAGAGGCCGGCAGCGTGCTCGTCCGCTGCGCAAAGTGCAAGATGGCAGGGATAGGTGCCTGTAGCAAAAATAGCCCAGCAGTTGATAATTAGCCCGCGAGCGTAGTTTGAAGGCAAGGTTTTGATCTGCTGTCTTCCTGTCTTTTCCCAGTTGACACTGCCAAAAAGGATATCGTATTCCTTCTGGATGGCTCTGATGGCACAAGGAATGGCTTCCCTGCCATGCGTGACTTTGTTGAGAGAGTGGTGGAAAAACTGAGTGTGGGAGAAAACCGAGACCGTGTCTCTGTGGTCCAGTACAGCAGAGACGCAGAGGTCCAGTTCTATCTCAACACATATAACAAGAGAGAGGATGTTGTGGATTCGGTCAGAGGGCTTAGACACAGAGGAGGAAGACCCCTGAACACCGGGGCAGCCCTCCAATACGTCAGGGACAACGTCTTTACAAACTCCTCCGGGAGTAGACGCCTGCAAGGTGTTCCGCAGATGCTGGTGCTGCTAACTGGGGGAAGGTCTGCTGACAGTGTAGATGCCCCAGCCTCTGCTCTCAAACAGCAGGGCGTCTTTGTGATTGGCATTGGAACTAGGACCTCTGACAGTAGAGAGCTGCAAAAGATATCACATGAGCCCAGTTACGCTCTATCTGTGTCTGAGTTCACCGACCTCCCCAATGTCCAAGAACAGCTTTCCTCTGTAATGAGCACAGTGCTTGTGAGGGCCACGCCCATGACACCCACAGTGACTGGTAAGAAAGTGACCCTTTTTTTTCTTCACCTTTAAACATCATGGCAGGGCGCAGTTTTTCTTTTTCTTTGTGTTTGTTTTTAAACTGAATCAGAGAGTATTGTACACAGTCCGGGTCAGTCAGTGGCAAGAATGGCGCCAGCATTAGGACAGCAAGTTGCAAATGTTGAGGTTAGCTTTGATCACGTGACTTTCACAGGAGATATCTTTGATTCACGAGCCTAAACATGTCCCAAATCTTGTGCTCCCTAGTGGTGAGACAGCCAGCAGGAAAGGATGTGGTGTTCTTGCTGGATGGATCTGATGGTACCCGAAGTGGATTCCCAGCCATGCGAGACTTTGTCCAAAGAGTGGTAGAGACGCTCAGTGTGGATGACAACAAAGACCGTGTCTCAGTGGTTCAGTACAGCAGAGACGCACAGGTCCAGTTCTACCTGAACACGTACATGACAAAGGGCCAGATCCTTGACAGTGTCAGAGGCTTGAGGCACAAAGGCGGAAGGCCCCTCAACACTGGAGCAGCTCTCCAGCACTTGAGGGATAACATCTTCACGGCCTCTGCCGGAAGCAGGCGCCTGGAAGGGGTGCCACAGGTGCTAGTGCTGCTAGCTGGTGGGAAATCCTTTGACAGTGTTGATGCACCCGCCTCTGCTCTCAAACAGCTGGGTGTCTTGACCTTTGCAATTGGAACCAGAGGCTCTGACAGCAGAGAATTGCAGACGATATCCCACGACCCCAGTAGTGCTCTGTCTGTGTCTGAATTCACTGACCTTCCCAATGTCCAGCAGCAACTTCTGTCCTCGGTGGAGACTGTGGTGATTGACGTCACTCCAGAATCACCAACTGTACTTGGTACGTCATCAAGCAGGGGCTCCTGCTGGCCCTACTTGGCTTGTTTCACCTAGACTGAGGGAAAGAAATGCTGTGCCTTGATCCTTTAGCTCCCTGCGTGCCATTAATTCAAGAGAGGCCGGCAGCGTGCTCGTCCGCTGCGCAAAGTGCAAGATGGCAGGGATAGGTGCCTGTAGCAAAAATAGCCCAGCAGTTGATAATTAGCCCGCGAGCGTAGTTTGAAGGCAAGGTTTTGATCTGCTGTCTTCCTGTCTTTTCCCAGTTGACACTGCCAAAAAGGATATCGTATTCCTTCTGGATGGCTCTGATGGCACAAGGAATGGCTTCCCTGCCATGCGTGACTTTGTTGAGAGAGTGGTGGAAAAACTGAGTGTGGGAGAAAACCGAGACCGTGTCTCTGTGGTCCAGTACAGCAGAGACGCAGAGGTCCAGTTCTATCTCAACACATATAACAAGAGAGAGGATGTTGTGGATTCGGTCAGAGGGCTTAGACACAGAGGAGGAAGACCCCTGAACACCGGGGCAGCCCTCCAATACGTCAGGGACAACGTCTTTACAAACTCCTCCGGGAGTAGACGCCTGCAAGGTGTTCCGCAGATGCTGGTGCTGCTAACTGGGGGAAGGTCTGCTGACAGTGTAGATGCCCCAGCCTCTGCTCTCAAACAGCAGGGCGTCTTTGTGATTGGCATTGGAACTAGGACCTCTGACAGTAGAGAGCTGCAAAAGATATCACATGAGCCCAGTTACGCTCTATCTGTGTCTGAGTTCACCGACCTCCCCAATGTCCAAGAACAGCTTTCCTCTGTAATGAGCACAGTGCTTGTGAGGGCCACGCCCATGACACCCACAGTGACTGGTAAGAAAGTGACCCTTTTTTTTCTTCACCTTTAAACATCATGGCAGGGCGCAGTTTTTCTTTTTCTTTGTGTTTGTTTTTAAACTGAATCAGAGAGTATTGTACACAGTCCGGGTCAGTCAGTGGCAAGAATGGCGCCAGCATTAGGACAGCAAGTTGCAAATGTTGAGGTTAGCTTTGATCACGTGACTTTCACAGGAGATATCTTTGATTCACGAGCCTAAACATGTCCCAAATCTTGTGCTCCCTAGTGGTGAGACAGCCAGCAGGAAAGGATGTGGTGTTCTTGCTGGATGGATCTGATGGTACCCGAAGTGGATTCCCAGCCATGCGAGACTTTGTCCAAAGAGTGGTAGAGACGCTCAGTGTGGATGACAACAAAGACCGTATCTCAGTGGTTCAGTACAGCAGAGACGCACAGGTCCAGTTCTACCTGAACACGTACATGACAAAAGGCCAGATCCTTGACAGTGTCAGAGGCTTGAGGCACAAAGGCGGAAGGCCCCTCAACACTGGAGCAGCTCTCCAGCACTTGAGGGATAACATCTTCACGGCCTCTGCCGGAAGCAGGCGCCGGGAAGGGGTGCCACAGGTCCTAGTGCTGCTAACTGCTGGGAAATCCTTTGACAGTGTTGATGCACCCGCCTCTGCTCTCAAACAGCTGGGTGTCTTGACCTTTGCAATTGGAACCAGAGGCTCTGACAGCAGAGAATTGCAGACGATATCCCACGACCCCAGTAGTGCTCTGTCTGTCTCTCAATTCACTGACCTTCCCAGTGTCCAACAGCAACTTCTGTCCTCTTTGGAGGCCGTGGTTTTTAAAATCTTAACTGAATCACCAGCTGTTCCTGGTATGTTTTCAACCACTGCTTGCATTTAATTGACCAATTTTGACCAATGTCTGCTGTGTCTTTGAAGTCGTTTTTGTGATAGACAACAGACGTTTTTATACAGCAATCAAAATCAGGTGCTCTTGTTTCTTTACATCATGTATTTTGTAAATGTCATCATCAGTCATAATCGTCTTGGAAACTACATTTCCAATGAAATTTCACAATTCATTTTTGCATATCATCCAAAACAGAGTTTTTTGGATAATCTTAATTTTGGTTACATTGTGACAAAAATTTTTTCAATCATGAAATGGTTTCGATTAATTCTTGTTTTTCCACAGTGGTGTTCAAATTATCAGTTTCAGCTAAACCTTTTTTCTTTTACTTCAACTATATATTTGTGTTCCTTAATATTTCCTATCACATCACTTCACTTCCTTTTGTTATTTCATTTAATTATTTTTTTCTGAACAACAACACTCTGCAATTGCAAGATTGCTCTTTCTCTGAAGCCCAGAAAACAGGAACAGTTCACTGCAAGGAAGGCAGGCACATCACACTAGCGACAGTAACAACAACTCTTGGGGGTACTTGATGTAATTTTTTTTGCGATGTCGTCCCTTTTAACCCGAATGTCATATTTTATTTTGAATCTCTGAAACAGACGATGATACTTACAGTACTTGTATCATAACATTTGTGCATGACTTTGCCACTTTCTTCATTTTACATTTGAAATGTATTGTAAATGTTTTGCTGCTTGAAATTTTTCAAGTGCAAACTCACAGAAGACAAGTTAAATTTCTTTTGCATATCAAGGCTCTTCAAACAACAACATTCTTGATTCTAAGAATGGTCATGAATTTTGTTGAAACAAAGGAAACATCATTGCTCATCTCACAAAAGGACATAAGGATATCTTGAACCGCATTCTTTCCACTGCAAAGCGACTAATCTTTCTTTTGCGTTTCATTCATTCATTCTACTGATGTTGTTTTTCATCCTAATCATATTCTCTCTTTTGTCAGAAATTTCTGTTATGTTCGTACAGAAGAGATTCATTTTCCACACTAATTTCAGACTGCTGCAAACCATTTTGCATATTTGTCTGATGATGCCATGCTCACTATCATCACAATGTCAGCTTTTCTGCATTAAATCTTTTAATTAATTTACTGAAATTTCATGTCTAGACAATGTACTAAATAGGGCACACAGACAGCTCAACTGGTTGTTCGGGTAACACATGAACAGGGGCTGTCGTTCCCAACGCAGCGGCCTGGGGTCGATTCCCGATCACAGCCCTTGACTCCATCTCTTCTCCCTACTTTCCTGTCTGCCTCTTCACTGACCTATCAAATAAGAGCCAAAAGGGCCACAAAATAACTTTAAATAACTGCACTAAATGACAAGCATTCATAGTCAAAATAGCTTTGGTCCAGGGAAATAAAAACACAAATGTACAGTAATTCAATAATAATATTGTGTTTTCTCTTTCTTCTGCAGCAGAGTCACAAGGCCCCCGGAAGGATGTTGTTTTCCTCGTTGATGGATCTGATGGTGTTGGACGGGAATTTGCTATCATCCAGGAGTTTATCCGCCGAGTGGTTGAGAGTCTCAATGTGGGCGAGAATAAGATCCGGATTGGTGTGGTCCAGTATGGTGACTTTGCTCAGGCTGACATGTACCTGAACACGCATACAACTAAAGAAGGAGTTTTGAATGGGATCAGGGAAATGAGTCAGCGAGGAGGAAGACGACGTAACCTGGGCCAAGCTTTGCAATTTGTCAGTCAGGATGTATTGACAGCAACACGGGGTAGCAGAAAGCAAGAGGGCGTACCGCAGTTTGTGATTGCCGTGTCCAGTGGCCCTTCTACAGATGATGTCAGTCGTGCAGCATCTTCCCTCAAACAATCTAGAGTTCTTCCTTTCAGCATTGGGACAAGAGATGTTAACCCCACAGAGCTGCGGGTGGTGTCATATGTGCCCAATTTTGCCTTCACTGTAGATGATCTACCTGGCCTGTACACAGTTCAAGAAAGCTTAATCAACACTCTCACTGAGCTGTCAGATGATGACATTGCCAGGATGCGTCCAGAATTCCCAACTTATGATGGTAAATTGACTTAATTAATTTTCTCTAAAAATATTTACAGTATTGATTGGTGTCTTGTATATCTATTAGGAACTTTATGTCGAGTAATAATCCCACCTTGTTACTGTGCTTGTATTGTTTTTCAACAGTAATCACACCAGTGCCTGCAGGAGGAGAAAAGAGGGATGTCGTATTTCTTATCGATGGCACAAGCGCGGTGCGTAGTGAGTTCCCTTCCATTCGTGACATGATAAGAAGAGTTGTGGAGAATTTGGATATAGGATTGGACAAGGTCCGGGTTTCAGTGGTGCAGTACAGTGATGAACCAAAGACAGAATTTCTCCTGAATGAACTGTCCAGCAAAAACGAGGTACGCCAGGCTGTGATGAGGCTTCGAAGCAAAGGTGGTAATCGTCTAAACACTGGTCAGGCGATTGAGTTTGTGGGCAGAAACATCTACCAGAGGGCAGCAGGAAGCCGCATTGAGGACGGTGTGCCTCAATTCCTCATTCTAGTTACAGGTGGCAAGTCTGCAGATGATGTATCTGCGCCAGCTGAACAACTTAAGAGAAACCAGGTTGCACCTCTTGCCATTGGTTCACGGAATGCAGACCCAGATGAATTGAAACAGATTTCTCTAAAGCCAGAGCTTGCATATACAGTTGACAGTTTCCAACAGCTTCCAAGAGTGGAGTCACAAATCATTGAATCAGTCAAAACAATTTCGACGGCTGATATCAGCTATGTTCCTCCTGACCGAGGTAAGACATGCTATATAATAAAAAAAATAATTTTCATTATGTGCTTTTTCATCATTTACTTTTTGCGGCTGATGCTGTTCTAGAAATACAATAAAAATGCTTTTAGCTATATTATTTTGACAATATATTTCAAAATGAATCGAGTCTCTTACTCTTTGTTGTGCTTACTTTTCAGGAAATGTGGATCTTGGGAGAAAGGACATTATCTTTCTTATTGACGGCTCAGACAATACAGGTCCTGCTGGGATTGCTCATATTCGTGATTTCATCCTTAACATCATTCAACAACTTGATGTACAGCCTGATCAAGTGCGTGTGGCTGTTGTCCAGTATGCTGATAGAGTCAAAACAGAGTTCTCACTGAACTCACACAACAACAAGCCAGCTGTTATCTCTGCAATCAAAAGACTTCGTCAGATGGGTGGACGGTCATCAGAACTGGCTAATGCCATCGAGTACGTCATACAGAATGAGTTAAAACCTTCTGCTGGAGTTCGTCCAACAGAGGCCTCCCAGCATCTTGTGGTGCTCACAGGTGGACGTTCTCCTCAAGATGTCTCCATCTATGGACCTCTGCTGAAGGGCTCTCGGGTGAACTGCATTGGCATTGGAGCAGGTGGGGCTGACACAAAACAGCTGAGGCAAATAACTACCACCCAAGAGGATGTCCTTCAGGTTCCTACATTCCCTGGCCTCCAAACTATAAAGGAAAGGTTTATTGCCAGGTTGAGAGGGTCCATCACTACAACTCCAGATTATGATCCTCCTAGTAAGTTAAGCAAACATTTAAACATACTGCAGATAATTAGCCTATGTTTTGATTTTAATCTGTCTTTTTGAACAATAGATAACTATTTCAATAAAATTATTTTTCCCTCCTGTAGCTGCGGGCCTGCCTCCACCTAAAAAGGCTGACATAGTGTTTTTGGTGGATGGTACCATTAATCTGGGACGAGACAACTTCAATGAAGTGATGTCATTTATCACCAACCTGATTGATCTGTTCTTCACTGAGAGAGATGACCTACGGATCGGCCTGGCACATTATGCTGCAGATGTGACTGATGCATTTTTCCTCAACACTTACAAGAACAGGGAAGACATATTAAGTGCCATTGGTCGAGTTGAGTTCAAGGGTGGACGTACACTCAATACTGGTTCAGCCATTCGGCATGTTCAGGATGTTCACTTCACCAGAGATAAAGGCAGTAGGATTGATGAGGGCACTCCTCAGGTCCTTATTGCTATAACTGGAGGACGCTCATCTGATGACAGTAAAACAGCTGCCCTTGGTTTGAAGAATAAAGGTGTGAGAATCTTTGCTGTGGGAGTGGGGAACATTCAGGATGAGTTGGAAAACCTGGCAAGTGAGTCCACCACTGTGGCTCGAGCAAGCACTTTTCAGGGACTTTCAGAGCTCAATGAACAAATCCTAGAGACTTTGGATGATGAAGTTAAGGGGAAGCTATGTGTTGGTGTGCAAGAAGTGCCTAAAAGTAAGAACAATAATATTATTCTTTTCTTGTTAATAGATTTTATAGCTAACCCATTTTACATTTTATTTGCTACTAGAAATCAAATTCTAAAGCTGTAAGATGCCTTCTGTTCTTTAAATAAAGAGATGCTCAATTTTACATTTTACAGTCTGCAACATAGAGGTGTTGGTAGGCTTTGATGTGTCTGCCCAGAACATCTTCAGTGCTCAAACCAACCTCCAGAGCAAGATGGGTGCCATTCTGCGCAGGATTTCCAAAATGACACCTATCAGTTGCTCAGCTGGACAGATTCCTTCTATCCAAGTGGGCATGCTGGCAATGGATTCTGCCTCTGAGCCTGTCCTGCTAGACTTCACAGACAATGCTGATGAGCTGTTTGAGGCTTTTAGAGCTCTGCGGAGTCGAGGCCCCTTTTTCCTTAATGGCAAGACCATCTCAGCTTACACCAACAAATTCAAAACACAGGACAGCACGGTCAAGGTTGGTTACTGAAACTGTTAAAACTAGAGATGTCCCAAGCCAAACCTAAGAAGTAACGACAGTTATAGGCATGTTTTAGAATCTGCTATGTTAATCTAAATTTGGCCTGATTGATATGATTCTGCAGTTCCACCAGAGTGATACTTCTCTACAGCTTGTCATGTCAATTTCAGCAGTTGCGTTATTTGATTAATATTTCATGTAAATATTGCTATCTCTTTACTTGCAAATCCTCAGTATTAGGAGCATGTAGCTCTTGAAACAAAACATAGCAAATCGGATCATCTATAGGTTTTTGTGTCAGATGTGTATTTTAATCAGCATTTAGTTAAAAATATGGACTGAATCAAAACTAGTATTGGCACATATCCAATTTTAAATGGTCACGAGGACAGGGGCCTGACAAACTTGACTGAGACATCCCTAGTTTAAACTTAACAATGGAACCCAGTAAAATGGAAGAAAATGTGAAACTGAATTGTGTTTTTTCCCCTTGACCAATGAAGGTTGTCATTCATTTGACTGATGGTCTTGATGCCCCATATGCTGAAATGAAAAGGCGAGTTGAGGAACTTCGGCTGTCAGGTAAAAAGATTATATAATGTGATGCTCAAACATCTGAGCATCACAAATTAAAACAATATAATGTTCTGAAGTAATTAATGAGGGTCACTTTTGCACAACAGGAGTGAATGCTTTCATCCTTGTTGGGCTGGAGCGGGTTCCCAAATTTGAAGAGGCTTCGCTGCTAGAATTTGGTCGTGGCTTCAGGTACACCAGACCCTTACGACTCAATATCATGGACTTGGACTATGAGCTTTTGGAAGAACTGGTGAGTGCTAATGAGTCATATCGAAAACATAAATCCTTAAATGATCTTTTCCACAAATTACTTGAACTATGTTTGATTTTGTTGCATAGGACAATATTGCAGAAAGGGAGTGTTGTAAAGTGCCATGCAAATGTACCGGCACCAGAGGAGACAGGGGAGCAGTTGGACATCCAGGGTCTAAGGTAAAAATTAAAAAAAAGCACTTTTCCTGTTAATTTAAAAAAAAAATAGTACAAGCTAACATTTTGTTGTTTTAACTTTCAGGGTGGTCCAGGATTACCAGGAAGCCAAGGACATCCTGGAGAAGAGGGTGGACCTGTAAGTTCTACTATCTTGTTATGTCTGTGTTTACAGTGTGGACCTTGCTGTAAACTGTCTTGATGTTGAATTGTATATCAAATGTTTTTAGTTTCCCATGTTTTGTTGTTCTCCAGTCCAATTTCATCCCTTTTCTATTTTGTAAATGTATTTTATAATCTCTATTCTGCAATTACAGGGAGAGAGAGGTCCTCCTGGTGTTAATGGAACTCAGGGTTTCCAGGGATGTCCTGGACAGAGAGGTGTCAAGGTAAAGACTTCGATATAAACTTTGTCATTCAACTTGCTGTTGTAAAATGATAATATTGTTTTGTACTTATACAGTATAATGGTGTAACGTTCTCCTTCTGTTCAGGGCTCTCGAGGGTACTCAGGAGAAAAGGTGAGAGTTTTTCTTTTTCAAAGTAGATAAAGGTGTTGGAAAAAAGACTGACCAACGATAACCTAACCAAATGCTACCTTGTTGTAGGGTGAATTTGGAGAAATCGGGCTTGATGGCATCAATGGAGAGGAGGTAAGTGTGTCTTCATTTATTATCACACAGAATCATAATGATCACTACATGCCTTTAGCTGTCTGATAAATGAGTCCTACCAATGTTAGTCTCCTTTGTTTTCTGCTATTTGTGGGTTTACTGGTATCTTTGATATGTTTTAGGGCAAAAGTGGAGTGGCTGGTCCTCCAGGAGACAGAGGAAACCCTGGAAGAAGAGTGAGTGACTGAATGCTATTTTGGTATTTTGTTGCCATTTTTTTAAACTCGTAAATGATTACTACTCATAATGTTTTTAATTGCTGTTGTTTGCTTTTAGGGTCCTAAAGGTGTCAAAGGGCAAGCAGGAGACATTGGAGAGATGGGAATCAGAGGAGACCCTGTTAGTATTATGTAAACTGGCCATAATATCATTTGTCATAATTCACTGCATATTTATAGACTGAAATTATGTTTGTCAATATGCTTTGACGATGTTGTAGTGAAAGTCAGCGAAGAGAGTGCTATTAATTAAATTAATTGAATTTTCAAACCAGATCACACTAAGTCATTAAGTTACGTTCATTTGTTTCTAAAGGGTCATTGTTCTAAAACCCTTAAGCTAATCTATCAGCAGTGGTCAGCACAAAATTTTTTTGGGTCTGATTATTTATTATGTGGTTGTTTGTCTCTCCCTCAGCTTGACATTCTCTCAGGGAATGAGGGTAAAAATAGGAAGACTTTTAGTTAAATTTTCTTAGGCAGTTGTGTTTTGATGTGTTTCGATTCAGCAGAAATTGAAAAAGTGCTATTTGTTTAATAGGGAACAAGTGGACAAGATAACAATCGTGCAGGGCCTAAAGGAGACCCCGGTGATGCCGGACCAGTGGTAATGTCCTAAACTCATTCTGTTGCCAGAGAGAAAATAAATCTACTGCTACACACACATTATTCATTTACAAATTGGATGTTGTAGTTTCTTTTCTTATGTGTTTGTTTAGCTTGGTGTCATTGGTGTATCTTTTGTAAAATTATAGGGAGAGCCCGGAGAGGATGGAAATAAGGGAGGCCCTGGTGAAGTCGGAAGAAGGGTAAACAATAATGCCATATGATCCTCATCCAAATATTTACTTGCCACTGCTTTTTGTTAACCAACTCTTATTCCAACTCTTATTTCTTTAGGGAGCCAATGGCAGAAGAGGTGCCCCTGGACAGGCTGTACGTCCCTTTCCGGAGTTACTTAGTGTTTAATACTTACTGCAATAAGTTTTACCTTTCTGGAGTTAACTTACAGTGTTTAATACTTACTGCAGTAACTTTCAAAATGGCAATTGCATTAACATTGTGTTGCTTGCATGACATTAAAGGGAAATCCTGGAAGGCCAGGAGCTAATGGTGTGCAGGGAGAGCCTGGTATTGGAGGATCTCGAGTAAGTTTGTCAGTCTTTTCACAATATTTGGCAAATCATTTACTCCACAAGTACACCTGCCAAACATGTCTCATAGCAAATGCTGTCATAGGACTTTTAATAGTTCACTTGGCTGCAGTAATTACATGACGAATATATTTTTTACTAGATTGTCACTGTTGTATTTTTATATCCATTAATGTGACTTCATCTCATATGTGAAAAAAAATGGTACAAAATGAATGTCTGGTTTGTGTTTTTCAAGGGTGCAGCTGGACCAAATAGTGCACCAGGACCCAGAGGAGAAGATGGGAACCCTGGACCGAGGGTGAGTAAAGCTAATAGGGGAAGTTTTCTATCTTGATTACATTCTAAAAATAACTCTCATGTGTTGACATTTTATTGTCCAGGGTCCTGGAGGAAGCCCAGGCCCCAGTGGAGAGAAGGGTAGAAGAGGAGCTCTTGGTCGTAAGGTATTGAATCGAGTATAATTTGGTGTGGCTTCCATCACAGGCTTGTTTCATTTCAAAACGCAATGGCTTTAGCCAAGCCCTCTCACATTACTGGACATGTGTAATCTATATGAGCAAACAGGAAAGTACTGGAAGAAAACATAAGGTCCCTGCTGTAAAAAAGACATATGAGACTAAATCTATAGAGACTGACCTAGTAGCATAAGGGCATATTTCACACTTATTTTAAAGCTTTCAAATTCTCTAAAAGTTCTATCCATGTCTCGTTCTCTATATCTGTTTTACTTCTGTGCTGTTGTAGGGAGAGCCAGGAGACCCAGGACCTAAGGGTGTCGTTGGACCCCTTGGACCCCGTGGAGAGCCAGTAAGAATGAAATGACGTGTTTTTATTATCGTATTTGTATCATCACTAAATATAAGATTGTGGAAAATGAACAACATAAAGACTTTTTCCACAAGTGAAAATATCAGACTGACACACTTTAGTCAGACTGCTTTGATGACTATTAAATAACTGGGAGGTACTGTTTTGGCAGCAGAACTTAAGACTTGCTACTAAGACTGGGCTGCAAATCTGAAAAGCAATTTCTTTCCTTCACTGTTATGATTTATGTCACTGTGGCTTTTACATCTAAGAAAATATGTGGTGTGGTTTCAATTAGAGTACTGACAGTTCTGCTGACGATTTTCTTATTTTATGTTTGAATGGTATTATAACATTGTATAGTACCACATAACAGTGCATATAATGTTATATTGGGGAAAAGGCAAAAATCTTTTTTTGTGTGTCTTCCTTTTAGGGTGAAGATGGCAGAGATGGGTTTGGTGTTCCAGGGCCTCAAGGAAGAAAAGCAAGTTATTTTTGATGCCTTGTATATGGTAAACTAAAAGTGTGCCTTAATTAAAGACATCAAAGTCCTTTATTACACACACTCCATGTGTAATACTGAGTAAAGCTATAAAGAGGGTCATGGTTCCTGTGCATTTCATGATAGGAATATCGGTAAACCCATTTTACATTGGGATAGTTATGAATCTAATAATACTTAAAGTGTGCGTAAATTTTTCTTTACAGGGTGACGAGGGATTCCCAGGATTCCCGGGACCCAAGGTAACAGAACACACTATTAAAGTTTTACCCTAGGGTTGCAATATAAAGGATTGTGTTAAATGCTCAACTGATTAGGCCTACTTTTTGATGATGATCATTTCATGATCCATCATTTCAGGGAGCAGCTGGGGATCGTGGCACCCAGGGTGGACCTGGACCCAGAGGAAATCGTGGACAGAGAGTAAGTTTTAAGTCTGCAGTCAGATTGAGTAAAATTGCTATACACACATAATATGCTACACAAAAATAGAAAACAAAGCTTGTTCCAGAACATTGTTGCACACATATGTTTGGTATGATACACTAGAAGACTGGTTTTGAAGTTTTGGTTCTAATATATAGCTTGCATTCTTGGCAGTGAATGAGTTTCATGCACATTAGTGTCATTTCTGTCTTTGAAGAGAGAGCTCTGTTTCAAACTACTGATAGCTGAATTGCTTTCAAAGTGAATTCTTTTAGCTCACTCCTAATTCTTTCCAGGGTGTCTCTGGGACTATCGGTACACCCGGACAGAAGGGAGAAGTTGGATATCCTGGACAATATGTAAGCACAAAATTCAAAACTTGGCTTACAAGTTCTTTAAACCTCATCCCAAAGACACCACAACAGAAAAAAAAAATCTCTTTATGATTCATAATATATAGTGTCTTGACTGGTCTGATTGATTGTGTCTTGTGATAATTTGAAAGTTTTGAGACTGCAAACTGGATTATTTTTAAATTTGTCACATGATCTAAGAAAATACGTATGCTGTATAAGATAAGCAGTACAAAATAAAGTGTTTTGTACAGAAAGATGTTCCTCCATCTGTTTATAGCTGTTAATGGAACTGTTTTTGCTGCCATAGGGTGTCAAAGGACCAAGGGGACCAGGTGTCGTGGTATGTGTTCCTTTACGAGAATAAATTGTACTGAATGATGTCTCAGTGTAACAACACTACATTTTTAAGGTCCCTCTCCTGCCACTGTTTAAACCCCTAAAAGCTCAACTGTGATAATCAAAAGTACACATTTACAAGTTTCTTCCATCAAAATATTTCCTTCATACCTCAACATGGATTATGTCTAACTACTCAAGTTTGACACCTTACTATGGGCCAGTCATCAAATATGCAAATTGGTGCCCTGCCTCAATCTTCACCCACCCCTCCTCTCTTGCTGTAGTCCAGGCATAGCTGCTCACCCACAACTCTGCTCAAACACTGTAAAACGTCTCAGCACCGCACAAGGCAATGCGTAACATTTGAGTAATTCAGCCATGTATGTTAAAACAAGCAGTGTTGGGAAAGTTCACTTTCTATATGAACTAGTTCAAAGTTCAGTTCAAACCTTTTAAAATGAACTAGTTCAGTTCATCATTCACAATTCAATATTTTGAACTAAAGTTCATGCTTCCCCAAAATCAACTTTTTGTTCTTTTTTAGTCCTTTTTTTATGTTGCTCCTTGATAAAGTTTGAAGCGTTGTCTGTTACTGTGCACACAACCTTGTTGTGGATTTTGAGTTCTTTGTTAATATCAGACAATACTTTTGCTAATACATCATGTGTATGTGCTCCTTTAATCCGCCTGCATGCCAGTACTGCAGTGTCTCTCAGAAACATCATTTTTGTTTAGCCAGTGGATAGTGATGCCTATAAATGACTTATTCACAGCTGACCAGCAATCTGCTGTTGTGCACACAGCATCCACCTCAGAGAGTGCAGTCTTAAGTTCACATGTGTTTTCCTTAAACTTCTTGTTTAGCAGTGACTGTACTTTTTTTCTTGATGGCACCTTTTTGGATGGCTGCAACCCCTTAATTAGGTTTATAAACGCTGGCCTTTCAACTTTACTTAAAGGCTGCAGGTGTGCAATGATGTAATTCCAAACCAGGTTTTCTACCTGTGGTTGGGAGATGGAGAGACCGAGGGCACTCCGGTATGATGTTACTTGGGTCTGGATGGTAGACGAGCTGTTTGTTTGGCTCACCGTTGTTGACGTTGTGTCCTTTTTATATGTACAAACTACTCGTTCATACCGTGCAAAGCTACTCGCGTGCTTTATTGCTATGTGCCGTTTAAGATTGGCTGCCGACGTCGATGATGTACGGACTTGTTTTTTTAATCCGGGCGGACAGAGTTTACAATGGTAGGTAAGATTTTTAGCATCAGTGTCAGTACTGACTTTTATGTAGAAGTCCTTCAAATGGTCAAATGGATCTGAGCGCGAGTGGTCCGAGTTGCTGCTCGTGCTGGCTTCCTCGTCCATGCTGTCTGACTGTTTGTTTGTGTGATAGTAAATGCATCCCCCTTCCTTGCACACATGTAAATTGTGACAAGACTGGCGACCGCTGATGACGTTGGTAGAGCAACAGGCAGGACTTGCGGTTGCCAGATCGGGTGGATATCCGCGACATTTTAATGATCGTTTACCATGTGCTTTTACTGTTGTAGCTGTGTTTTTCGCCTGGAAGGCTCATGCAATCTGGCACGAACGTAATCTGAACGAAATCCGAGCTCCGTTCGAGAAACAACAGAATGAGTGCGTTCACAATTTAGCGTTCATCAAGCAAGCATGAACGTCCCGTTCTCGTTCACCCAAAATATGAGTTAGTTCATGAACGAACGTTCTTTGAACGCGTTCGGGTACAACACTGAAAACAAGAAACACATTTTAAGGAAGCATAAAGATACAACCAGCAATTTGGCAGGTTTGGTTCCTTAGATTTGTTATGTATGAAACCCTGGCTGCCTGCATCTATGTTTTTAAGATTGTCATCAATCTATGTACTCTATGTGGAAATGTTTAGCATAAAAATACATCATATGGACATGTTAAGTGGGTGAAAAAAATGTCAATGTCTCTTTGTCCCCTCAGCAATGTGACCTGGTCAAGAAGATCAGAGACAACTGCCGTAAGTATAATTAATAACGCTCATGTCTTTTAATGTCAGTTAATAATTTTTATAAGTGATGATGTTCATGTATTGTGTGCTACGAAAATGTCTTACCATGTTTTGTTTAATTTTCTTTGCCAGCTTGCTGTTATGGTAAGTACCAAATTAGTTTGCATTGAATAATACCTCTTGAACGACTGTATATGTACGATATCTACTACTGTATAGAAAATAAATCTTCTATGTGCACACCATTAGGTCAGCAGGAATGCCCGCTTTACCCCACTGAGTTGGCCTTTGCCTTGGACGCCTCTCAGGGGGTTAACCGTCAAGCCTTCAACAACATGCGTGACACCGTCCTGCGCCTAGTCAAAGACATTACCATTGCAGAAAGTAACTGTCCAAGAGGAGCTCGTGTTGCTTTGACCTTATACAACAGTGAAGTGACCACAGAGGTCCGCTTTGCAGATGCAATGAAGAAACGTGCCCTGGTCGATCGCATTGAAGGACTGCAGATCCCACAGACAACAAAGCAACGCAACTTGGAAACAGCCATGAGCTTTGTGGCCCAGAACACCTTCAAAAGAGTGCGGAGTGGTTTCCTCATGAGGAAGGTGGCCATCTTCTTTGTTGGCGGTCAAGTTGGTCAAGCACAAGGAATTACTAATGCAGCTCTCCGCCTCCATGATGCTGGAATCGCCACTCTATTGCTGGTCACCCGTGAGGACAGAGCACTCACCAGAGCAGTGCAGGTAAAACAATACAAAATAGACATCCAAAAATGAAACTTCATCTTGATCGCACAGGCATAGTTCGATCCTTCAGTCAAAAACATATAATGTATTTCCAACAATTTTTCGCTTGCGCTTTTGCACCAGGTCAACAACACAGCACTGGCCCAAGTAATTGTCATTCCCAGCCCTGGAAATTCACAGTACAATTCAGTCATCCAAAAAGTTATGAACTGCCATGTCTGCCTAGGTAAGAGATCAGTTTGTTTACAGTCATTTTGAAGTCATATGTAAAAATTATTGTTTTTCCTTTTTTGAGTTTTATCCAGATTTGTTGTCTCAAAGACCCCAAAGTTATTTATTTCCTTTTGTGACATGATTTGGCTTCTGTTAAGAAAATTCTGCAAATTGAGAACGTGGGGACTTTTATGTTATTTATTCTTTATGCATTTCTTAAGCATGGCTTCATATGCACTGTCAGACTTTTAATTTTTGGTGAAAACATAATTAAAATGGGATTTAATCATAAGTTTGAACAGCAAACAAGCTGATGCATCTCAGTGAATCTTTCGCTGATGTGACATTATTTTATTTGGTGTTTTTCTTTTTTTTTTTTTAGATATATGTGCTCCAGACCAAATGTGTGACTATGTCCCCCCATCGGGCACCCGAGATAGAAGGTCTTCCACCTCAGACGTGGACATCGACATGGCTTTTGTCATGGACAGCTCTGAGTCTACCTACCCAACAGTCTTTGCTGAGATTAAACACTACATAGCTCACATAGTGGAGCGGCTTCATGTGTCTTCAAATCCCACATCTTCTGTTCACCATGCTAGAGTATCTGTGATTCAACAAGCACCTTATGAGTTCCTGTACAACAAGACCGGCTCTCCTATCCACGTGGACATTGGCCTGACTGAGCACCACTCATCTCAAGATATTGTCAAATTCCTGCTGGAGAAGACGCCACAATTAGAGGGTGGCCGTGCACTCGGAGCAGCGATCGAATCAACGGTGGAGCATGTGTTTGAGAAAGCACCTCTGCAACGTGACAAGAAGGTCCTCATGCTCTTTGTTACAGGAAGTGTGGAAGAAGAGGAGGAGCAACTGGTGCGTATTGCCACTGAGGTTAAGTGCAGAGGCTACTTCCTGATCATTTTTGCTGTGGGTGAAACTCTGAGTGCCACAGATGCCCGCGTCTTGTCACGAATGGTCAGTGAGCCTTCAGATGTCTTCTTGAAGCGGCTGGACAGCATCTCACACTTTTATGACAGACACATCCAGACCTTTGGCCAATTGCTGCCCAAGTATATTAGCAGTAAGTTCATGATAGATATAAATTCCAGTCATCAATTTTCAATCTATTTTTGTTCTTCTATATGTAATATTTTAGAATCAATGCAAATAATTCTATCTATCTAATAACGTCTTTTGTTGGTTTGTTTTGTGTTACTTTGTTTTTCAGTTGAAAATGCTTTCTACATGTCTCCTGAAGTCTCCAAAAACTGCAAGTGGTTTCAGAGTGACCAGCCACTAAAAACCCCCTTCACATCATCACAGCAACATGAGTAAGTGGGCGGATTTTCCTTTACACTATTTTACTATCAATTTCTTAAGCACAGTAGTGGTTTAATACACAATCTATTCGTACATTTATAGGAAGAATCAGAAGCATCATGAACTTCACCAAGCAGTTCATCAAAGAAAGCATAAAGGTAAGATTGTGTGAGTACTAAGGTAAACTTTAGTGTCTTCGGCAGGAAATTTCAGCCGAAAGTGCTGTTTGGACTGGTTATTGCCACTTTGCTTACTGTGAGCCATGCATAGTATAATCTACTACTAACACCGGTGACACAAGAATTAGTGACTAGTATGCATTGTTAACACTTCTTTCAGATTCATTGAACTCTTCACAAAAGATATACAAACGCAAAATATATTTGACATGCAATGCAACATTATTTCTTACACTTAGATTCAATTAACACAACTCTTGTTTTGGTGATTTTACTGCACTTTTTGATACCTCTACTGTATGTCTTCATCCCTCAGATACCGAGGAGCTACATGTCTCAAATGTCACCTCCAACAGCTTGAAATTGCGCTGGAGCAGCCCAGACCCCAAACTCTTTGTCTACTTTGAGGTAGCTGTGACACGCTTGCACGACCATGTGTTGGTGCTGAAGACCAATGTGTCAGGCACAGATCTTTCTGTGGACAACTTGGAAAGCGCTCAAACATATCATGCTGTGGTGACTGCTTATACAGCAGAGGGTCAAATTGTCTCCACCCGCAAAGGCATCATCACTACCAGTAAGTTTCTAGACACCTACAGTTGCTCTTGAATTTTTTAGACCCCTTCCTTTTTTGCTAACTTAGTGCAGTAGATTGTATTATAAACTGATTTTAAAAAATTGCCCATTAGTTGACATTTAATAACCTATAATGACAAATAGAAAACATAAAATTAAAGAACTGAAGCATCTCCTTCGCACAATTTTCAGATCTTTATTTCATTATTTCGCAGAAGCCAGTTTGGCAACTCTTACAACTTTGAGGCTTCTTGATTAGGTCTCTGCAGGCTGTGGAAAGGGGCACTGTTGCCCCAGCAGGTTTTCTGAAAGGACTTCTCTGTATGTGTCTGCTTTCATCTTTTCCTCAGTTTTGACCCTATTGTTTAGAATTACCATAGTATGATGCTGCCTCTGCCATGCTTCACTGTAGGGATTGTATTAGCAGTGCCTGGTGTTTACCAGACATGATGCTTCTCTTAGAATTTGTTAAATGCAGTGTTACAAACTCCAAGCAGGCTGCCATTTGTGTTTTAAGAGCCCTGGTGGTTCCATTTTTTTTTCCATGCCATAGTTACTGAAGTCACCATGCCAATGGAAACAGTCAAAGCTTTAGAAATAGTTTTATACTCTTGCCCTGATCTATGCTTCATCACAGTTTGATTATGGTTGTCTAGACAGAGTTCCCTGTTTTTGCCCCGCCATGCAAGGTAAAATGTCAGACATGATATACACAGGTATGTGCCTCTCTAAACTTTACCCAGATTGGCTCAATCTATCACAGGTGGACTCCAGTCAAGGTGTAGACATGTCATTGACAATTAAAGCAAATAGGACGGACCTGACCACTACTGGGAGTGCCACAGTAAAGGATCTGACTATTTTTTTAACTGAGAGAGTTAAGGATTCAGATTTTTAATAAATGTATAAAAAATTGTAAAAATGTAAAAAAAAAAATTAGAATAGGCCATAACACTATTAGATCCATTGAAATTTAATATAATTTATTTTTTGTGACAGGTCTCTATAGGCCCTTTTAAAGAAAATTTTCATATAAATATCAGACCTCAGGCAGTTGTCTGGCTTTAAGTGGCTCACTATTTTCTCTTGATTGTTTTGGTCAATCCTTGACTCCTTGTTTCACTTCACAGAAGTAGCAGAGCACAAGCCTGTCAGCCAAGGTGGCAGTCCTGTAAATACCACACCACTGGACAAACCAGAAACTGGTAAGTGACTGTGCATGTGCATGCCTGTCTGTGTTTTGTGTTAGGGAACATCATTTATCTTTATAAAAGTTTATTTTGACCATTTCAGCATCCACGTATTGGAAAAGCAATACACTGGACAAACCAAATAGGTCTAACAATGTATTGTCCTTGAACTAGTTTGTATAATATCGTGTTTGACTAGGCAGTATGTTAGTCACATAAATTAAACCCTAAGCTTCAACTCAAATAATCTAACATGCTATGCTGTACAGGACCACTACACAAATGTGCAATTTATTAATTCATGAATGCATGCCAAAATAGGCTGTTGGTCATTCAGGAAAACTTCCAAAATCTACAGCTCAAACTCTCTAGGTGTCTTGGTTTGTAGATTAAATATTTTCCTTAGCGTGTTTTGACAAACATGGCAGTTGGGACTGAAATATGCAGGACTTAGAGAACATTTTATTTAGTAAGAAAATAGAATCATTGAAGATGATGACGTCTTACAGCTGCTGGTTCATATTTTCATATTGTAACGCATAATTTAAACATGAGAACGTCTTTACTTGTTATAATTTCACCAGGGTCTTTTAAGACTCAGACTTCTCCTACTGCCGTACTAGCTAACTAACGCTGTTGTAATTTTTAAAATAACAGCACTGTCCTAATTTTAAAAGAAGGTAATAAGTGATGTACTTTTAAATTTTAGTATAAGCCAGAATGCAATTTTTTGCTAGGGCTCTGCAGTTTACAGTGTTGTTCCAGAAAGAAATTATCCAAAAATACAAGCAAAAGCGCAGTTGATTTTTGTCATAGATAGCTACAAAATATTTCTGGGCATTGGTAACATGAAGCGAACCTGGACCAAACAGTCATGCACATTGTAGTTTATTGAAATTAACTAACATTTAACAGTTATCGTAATTTTAACTAACTTTTCACTGTAAAAACTTGGAATTAATCTTCTTTTATTTTACTGACAACTTTCAATTCAAATGCAAACAAATCCTAATAATGCAATTACTGTTTATAGAATGTAGTGTCATGATGAATGCCTTTTCTTTTCCTCTGTCAGTAGAAAGACTCATTTGATCACATAAACACCCCTAAGCTTCTAATATGATTTTATTACCTGCACCTTTTAACAGCACACTATCTGCTTTGTCTCCTGCAGTTGTACATTTAAACTTAACACAGACCCTTTCTCCCTGTCTGTCCTCCATCACTGCTGTTGTTTTGTTTTTTTTGTTTGTTGTTTGTTTTTTGCATGTTCTAGTTAATGAATTTGCAGACCCATGCTCACTTGACTATGACCCTGGAATACCATGCAAAGACTATCAGGCTAAGTGGTTCTTTGACAGAAAGAACGGGTTCTGTACACAGTTCTGGTATGGAGGTTGTGGAGGCAATGAGAATAGGTTCGACACTGAGACCCTCTGCTTGAAAAACTGCATGAGGTCAGGTAAGTGGTGTTGCTGCCAGGATTTCTGTGGGGATTTGCCAGCGTCTCGTATAATGCAACGTATTACACGCTTCAACTCAAGATACAAATCGACTCTTTGCTAAACTCTGCCCTCAGTGATTGTCCAATCATTATTAGTAATTATATCCAGGCAAGACAAGCCTACCTTTGAACTCCCCAACATGTCAAAACAGCCAAAACTTGTATGTGTGTGCGACTGCACCAGAGTGTGATCAAGGACTAAGGCTGTGAGAACACCACAGGTAAACAATGCTTACATCAATGTTTCTGTCGGCATCCAGACGCCACTGAAGCTGACCATTTAGCAAATGAGGTTGCTGGTAATTTAAACATTGTTTCTCACACACAATGAAATTATGACAAAAAAAAAAAAACATCATACAACTATCCACTATCAAATGTGGCTTTCTGTTCAACAATGAAACATGCAAGATTCACATATTTCATTCCAACTAATAAGAGCAAATCAACCATATTAAGTGAAAACTGGTTTTCAAAAAAATCACAGCTTTTCTCCTTTGGTTTTTAAAGTAAACATCATGTATGTAGTCAATAAGCATATATGTAAATGTTTAAAAATTATATTGTTGTTTTAAAACAAATTAGCTAGAAACATTAAAAAAATAGATGAAAATTGAGTTTTTGACTAATTCACTAAGTTTCATCTGTAACCTGCTAGTTGTAACCAACTGAAACCAGCCACAGCCATAATTTCAACTGACAAATACAGTTGAAATGAGACACATGCCTTGTTATTTGTGTGTGAAAATAAAGAGCACATTGTGTCAATAATTGCAGTGAAATTTCATAAATATGCTTCCGATATGATTACAGTTACGGAGCTAGTAATAAGTGTGGGGCAAAGTTAAAGATGCATCATTTGGACAATGAATTTTACTAAGACTAATAATTAAATTGATTCAAATTCTGTCTCTAATGAGGCTGTGATTATATGTGGATTAAATGCATATATGATAAGTAGTAAAGGAAAATCAATTTGACAGAAAAAACATCCTTTTTTAACAATGACAGATCAGTTCCTTTAAGGTGAAAAACATGTATATTTTGTTTCCACAGTGCCAGAGCCTCAGCCAAAGGTTGAACTGGTTGAACAGAAGGAGATCCTCCCAGCTCCCGGTAAGATCCAATATACACTCACTGATTATATGAAGCCTTAAAGGGGAACTTCGGTTTTTTTCAACCTGGGGTCTGTTTTCATATGTCATTTCATACATGTGAGTGATGGAGAAATTAATTTTCGACATAGTTCCAGTATTTAGCCAGGCATGCAGCTTCGCAGCTCAGCTAGCGAAAAGTATGGGGCAACTTGCACCCCCGCGTCAAAGTCCGCCCTAACGTGCTTTTTTTCCCACACTGACCGACTCGGATAGTCTCAATAAGTGTCCCACAACATACTAGAGATGAGAAGTGAACAAAAACCTCCACATTACTTGGCGATCACTATTTGTTGTGGTCTGTATCGTTAGGGTGGACTTTGACGCGGGGGGGCCAGTTGCCCCATACTTTTCGCTAGCTGAGCTGTGAAGCTGCCTGCCTGGCTAAATACTGGAGCTATGTCGAAAATTAATTTCTCCATCACTCACATGTATGAAATGACATATGAAAACAGACCCCAGGTTGAAAAAAACCCTGGTTCCCCTTTAAATAGCATGAATATTTTTTCTCTAAACAAACTGTCCTACAAGTCTGTCCCTTCTACAGGAAGGGAAGGAACTGTAACTAGCATCAAAGTAAGTTATATATGAGGATATAACTGGCTTTGATGTGGGTGCATGTGTTTGGTATGAAAATGCTAACCATCAGAGCAAATCCAGATTCACATCAAAACATGATTTCAATTAAACTGTTTTGACCACCATTAATTGTGGGCATACAGGCGGACATCACGTCACTGGTCTTGCATATTTTTAGTTGCATAATTCAATTTCCACAAACAGTGCATTTTTGAAAACAACAATCCCTTTGTATTCAGCTGCAAATGCGCCCTCCTCCTCTTCTGTTCTCCCTCAGATCATCTAAATGACTGACGGAACAAGTTAAAAGCAAAGGATGGAAAAATGAAAAGGTTATGCTTTTGTCGCAGTAGCGAGCCAAGTCATAACCACGAAGAAAATGAATGGAAATCCTTGTTTACTGCTTCATTGTTTTTTTGGCAGCGGTCCTCATACAGAGCAAGTTCAGTTTGTCAGTACCTCGTCAATGTTGGCGTAAACTGTCTCATGATACTCATAGCTATACAAAATCTACTTTAAGCCAAATGTACTGCATCTCATGATTGTAGAAAAGTCTGTTGAGCTGGAAGTGATTTGGTTTATCCTTGAATTATTTAATTCCACTAAAATGATTTTCCCCAAAGTTCCACTACACAAACAGTTCAATGGCAACATCATTATTTCTTCATTACTAGTCATTATTTATAATGGTAATAATGGATTGACTGCTGATCACACCACTCAGTAATGCACACAAAGAAATTCAAATTTAGCACATTTTGGGTGCTCTCTAGTCGCATGTTTTCATGCTTTTATTGATTAGGATTCTTTGTTACTTCCTTAACAGCGGCCTCTACAGCTGTGGATATTTGCCAGCTTCCTAAAGAAGAAGGTACCTGTGCCAAATTTGTCCTCAAGTGGCACTATGACACCCTCAGCAAGAGCTGCACTCGCTTCTGGTATGGAGGCTGCGGTGGAAACCAGAATCGCTTCGACACACATGAGAAATGTGTGAAAGCTTGTGGAAAACCAGGTACATGTCTTGTTCCTATTCTTATTTTTAAAGCATAGGAAACTGCCAAATGAAGGTAAACAGCTGAATGAAATCCACCCTGTGGATGTTGCTGCAAGAGTTCCAGTAACTGCAGCTGGAAATTAATTGTGGAGAGTCTTTGATTTACGAACCTCTCAAAGGATCTTCTGCAACTTGTTTGCAGCCAGTTATAGACATACACTACTGTTCAAAAGTTTGGGATCACCCAGATGATTTCATGCTTTCTATGAAAACGCACACTTTTATTCATGTGCTAACATAATTTCGAATCATCAATTAGCCTTTCAACACGACTAGGTAAGACAATGTGGCATTAGAACACAGGAGTGATGGTTGCTGGAAATGCTCCTCTGTACCCCTATGGAGATATTCCATTAAAAATCAGCCGTTTCCAGCTGGAATAGTCATTTACTACATTAACAATGTATAGACTGTATTTCTGATTAATTCAATGTTAACTTCATTGAAAAAAATCTGCTTTTCTTTCAAACATCAGGACATTTCTAAGTGACCCCAAACTTTTGAACAGTAGTGTATATACATCAGACACGTCTTACGGTGATGAAATGAAATGTGCAACACAGCAATTTTCTGATTTCCCAAAGTACCGTTAGCAGAACCGTTAACGTCAGAGCTTATTGATCCTCCAGTTTAAAAAAATTTCACTCTAGGCTCATTTAATACCAGGCCTGGTACCCATCCCTATGCAGTAGACTTGTAATGTACCTTGTCTTAACTGATAAGACCGCCACAAAATCCTGCAAGAGTACTGTCGCTTCTGTGGCTTCACTATTAGATAATATAGGTTTTGTAAAAATTAGGATAGTATGTAGTAATAATAGGAATAATTGCGAAAGAATAAAAGTGGCAACTGTAAGACAGTAATTTTGAAAAAAATAATGTATCTGTCATTGAATACAGTGCAGTTCCATACAGTTTTCAGATCATATGGTAAAAATGTGTGCGTCGTCATTCTTCAACTTACATATCATAATTACAAAGTAGCAAGCAAAAAGATGTTATATTAACACATTTTTCAATCAAGTATATTTTTCGATCAAGTATGATCAACAAAAAGAAATGAACAGTGTAAAATGTGCCCTTTTCCCTTCCAATGAAGTTCAAAATGGCTGCACTGCTAGTTTTTCAGTAAATTATCAGTTTTGAATGACAACACTGACCTGTCTATATGCAGATGTTCCTCCAAACAATTCCCTCTCTGATTGTTTTGAGGGGACACTTTGCCACATCAATTGCTTAGCTCTGCTCAGTACGATTGCAATCGGCTTCAAGAAATACAACTACAAAATGGCCTTTTGACATTATGCATGAGACAGTATCTAAGTATGCACTACTAAAGTTACTTTTATTGTATAAACTAACAAAGAGCTAACCATGTTTTTTTTCTCCCCATATTCATCCCCAGCACCTGTCAACCAAGGCGTCATTGCTTCAATAAGAACATAGAACAAAGGTGACAGACATGGCCAGCTTTGACCTCTGTGTGGGGGATACTGAGGAGAACCATCCAAAATGGCCATACTGTAAAGATGCAATACCAAAGCAACGGTGGCTGCACTGGATTCCACAAACATGAACTTTATCCCCAACGTTCTTGAAGTAGTCTTTTTAACAACAAGAAAGAAGGCAACACGATTTGCTGCATGATTTGTTTTAACCTACTGGTGCTACATAGTAAGTTTGTTTTATAGATGGACCTGTCAAGTGCATTCAGTTTTGTAAGTCAACTTTTCTGGAACAATGACATCATATGAGTTTTCATAATTCTTAAAATGCATTTTTTTTCTAAATAAACAAGAAACATATATGAATATCTTGGACAGAGATCAGTTATAAATCAGTACATGCAGGACTGGCATTACACAATGCAGTAATCAGTTGTTGTTGTTGTTGTTGTTTTTTAACTTTTTTTTTTTGTATTTTTTACATTCCACATTCACATAGTAACATTGGTTTATCATGTTTTAAACTCACTTGATCCCTGTGGAATCATCACGTCACTATTTCACAGTCACAGAATCCACAGCAATGTTTACACAGGTCATGTAAGGCAGTGTGTGTATTTAAATGACAGCGACCAACTGCTCAGAAGCAAACATTAATGTAATGTTAAGTGCACTTTTGGATCCATTGCCTCGAACACATGATTTCCAGCTATTAAAAGGGAATGTACTTGTCAAGTTGTTATTTTTTGTTTTATTTGGATTTGCTGAAATTTCTGTTTCATCTGGGTAACGGAAATAAAAATGAATTAGACTTTCTAATAAACATGAGCAACTGATTCATTTCTTTCTTGTTTTGAATTAAATGTTGTTCACCAGAAAAACCTACAGAGAGATACACAAGTTCAAAGTTGGAGCTCACAGAGCAGTCGGAGACTGTTAAACCTAAAGCCAATAGGCTTCTATGAAGTCAACTGTAATGCATTTGCCACTTTACAGCAACTGAGCAAATGGAAATATGGGTTTTATTAAATGAGGCTGCTATAGTTCGGAGCTTACTCAAGAAAATGTGCTTTGATTTCTAAGTTAAAGTAGTGTAGTGGAAAGTGTAGAAAATGTCTTGCATGGAAACCACAAAAGATATGTAGCAAAAAACTGTTGCAGAAATTAGTCTCATATGGTGAAACCAAAAATAGATATATACATATATGTCACAGGCCAAATTAGAATTCAGGCAGATTTTAAATCCGCCTAGGCAGAATTAGAATTTTGATTTCGCCTAGGTGAAAGTTGGTAGAAAAGGTGATGAAATTAGAGTGACTTTGAAAATTGGAAAACCAAATGTAATTTGAAAATTCACCTGTTTAGTCGAAGGAAAATCATAATTGCATAGCCTTTGTAGTAGTGAGAGTGAGGCCCTGCAGGATGTATATATATATATATTTTAAGCACCATATACTGTCATGGCTACACGTTTGGTTTATCAGAATCAGCATTGCTGGGCGACATGTAGAAGGAATTTGACAGTTTTTTTGTTTTTCTCAATAGACAGACATGAATGCAAACTGTAACATGACTGATTTGGTGGAAGCATAAAATTGCCAGCCATTAATTCTGGTTTATATTCTGAATATGATGTGTCAGTCACTTAATGAAATGGCTCTTAGAGCTGGCTCTTTCAAGTGAACAATCGGAGTTGCTTTTTTTCCTCTCTCCTTTGTCTGTTCAAGCAGGACATGAATGAGCAACTACATGATGTGTGATGACATCTGTGTTCTGAGAGAGAGGGAGAAAGAGAGACAGAAAAAGGGCCTCATTAAACTATGAGCTAGAAACGAAGAGTGACCTATCAGCAGCAATCCGTACGTGATTAGAGAGCAATCAAATCAGTCTGACACCTGAAATGTTTGTCGCTGCCAAGGAACCGAAAGTGAAGCAACCAGAAGGGGCATGTCCTCGGCCTCAGCGGGACGGAAAAAACATTGAAACATCAAAAATATGCAACCAAAGATAATCAAAACATCCGACCAGGGCATTGGTGATTTTGACAAGATGACAAACCTTCCTTCTAAAAACTTACTCCTATCTTGTCTGGTGGAAGATTTACATTCTTTGATCACATCTCAAAACTTGCAGCTTTTATTAGCTTTGTAGTTTTCAGGAAATTAATGTGCTTTTCTCTTGATGCCACAGCAAATTGGTGATGAGTTTCACATGGAAAAATATGGGCAAACACAGTGGTCATTGCACATCATTGGTATACACTACGGTTCAAAAGTTTGTGGTCACTTAGAAATGTCCTTATTTTGAAAGAAAAGCAGATTGTTTTTTAAATGAATATAGCATTAAATGAATCAGTAACACAGTCTATACATTTTTAATGTGGTAAATGACTATTCTAGCTGGAAACGACTGATTTTTAATGGAATATCTCCATAGGGGTACAGAGGAACATTTCCAGCAACCATTACTCCTGTGTTCTAATGCTACATTGTGTTACTTACCGTAATTGTGTTGAAAGGCTAATTGACGATTCGAAATTATGTTAGCACATGAATAAAAGTGTGAGTTTGCATGGAAAACATTGAAATAACGTATATAAGTTTGCCAGCTAGAAATAATGCTCTATGTTTTGGCACTTAGAAAAATGACCATGATGCAGACTCCATGATGTGAACTGTTTGAACAAAGCTGTAGACGTCCCTTGAGTGATTAGATAATCGCATAAGCAAACAAAGATGTGAGAAGCACAGGCTTCGTCATTTCTCGGAGGGGAGACTAAATTAAATATTTGGTCTGTGAATTTATACAGCTGGGGGTGTTTTTATCATCAACTGCAGAAAAATCCTCCAGTCATTACAATTCCAGAGTTGCTACAACAATCCCATTCTTTTAATAAGCTCTGTTTAAATGCTATTTTCTTTTCACTCTTATCACTTCCTCACTTCATCACCACTTCATTTCATATCACAGTCCTCCACTTTTTCCCAACAGGCAACATGGTTCAGTTCAGTTCCGAGCACCCGATGGAATCTGTGATATGAATAAAGTTCTTCCTACAGCTCACTTTGTCCAACATATTAGTCAAAAATTATTTGCCTTCTAGACCAGTGTCTTCTTCTAGCACCTTGTTTAATGTTGTGCTGGGTCTGCAAGCCCTTTTGAAAGTATGAGGTTTCCATGACAGTACTGGCTGCTTCGTTGTGTCTGTCCAGCCAGGGCTAGTCTACATTGCCTAGTGACGGTTGACAAGCGTGGATGTGAGCCATATAGCGACCTACTGGTGAAGTGCGATTTCCATGAGATGCTTTGTACCTTCCGTAACATTCTGGTATAAGTCCCATCAATTCCTTTTGAGAATGTCTTCGTTAGTGACCAAGAGTCAGATCCGTGACAGATCCTGACTTGAACACTCTCAGGTAACACAGCATAACATTAGTAATGAAGAGTTAAACAAAATGGTAAATATAAATCACATTATGACATAAACAAACAAGGACTCATACATTATCTCTGTGTGGTCTTTTCCCAAAGTTGTGTGTCTTATTATTGATTTTAAAAAATATAATCTTCACTAAGTTCTGATACTGTATTACTATTATAATATATTGAACTATATTTTAAACAGTAGTGTGTTTCCAGTTTTGTCTTCACTGTTTTAACCTGACACTGCCCTTGGATAAAGCGAGATGGTTAAAGAAGTGGTTGCCCTAATTTAGCAGGGAGGTATTTGAGTGGCCTGAGCCAGATTCTGATGAGCTGGGACTACCCAACATCAGTGTTGGACCTCACTAATGTTTGTGTGACTGAATGGAAGCAACTTTCAAAGTCAGGCCTAAAGAAGTGTAAAGGCTGTTTTAACAACAGGTGATTGTAAATTCTTTGTGAAATGACATCTTTAACAATCACACACAAGTGGGATCTCAAGATGTTCACATAGTTCTGATCAAACCAATCTATACACTTAAAGCCCAATCAAATGAAGTCTTTGACAAGTGTATCGCCAGTCATGATGAATAATTACAAAAAAAATTCACTCTGATTTGGTCATTTTGGTTTTGTTCACTTTGTTGTCAAGACTCTAGTAAATGTCCCACATTACATACAGATAAATCTTGTTAGCATATTACAAACATCTCACCAGAGGGCAATTATTCAAATGCAGCTTCCAAATTGAAAACAACTGCTCATGATTAGTGGTGAGACTTGACATCTTTACAGCACTGCTGTAATTTTCTCTCAGTGGGTGGGAATTGGCACTTTTGGATATATGTGACAAAGACTTAAACAGTTGTACTGCATCTCGATTGCAAATTAGTGTACTGTCTTACATTAATGGACTGGGTATACAGGGTCATGGCACATTTTTCAGTATTTTTCTGGTGTATCCACTTGGAGTTGATCAGTAGCACACTCTCAGCAGGCGATTCTCTGTCTGTATATCTATCAAGACACAGCGTTTATTTGGAGCCATGCTTGCACACTTTGTGGTGCAAATTGATTAAGCATGCAAGAGCTGATACAGTGAATCATGCTGTCATCAACACTTCAAAAGTCAACACCAGTTGGTGCTGAACATGACAAACAGCATGTTTCAACATTTTCATATGTTCTCATCAGATTCTTTTCTGATCATATTCTACTAGATATATGAATTCACATATGAATGAAATTGGTGGTTCAGACTGAAAAAAAACGTAATGGAATTCAAATTGGGATTTTGGAATTGTGTTTTTTTGCAGAGAGTGAAATGATTCCCATCTGTTCCACATGAAGATTGAACAAAGCAAACATCTCCAGCAGCACAAATATTCAATAAATAAAACGTTATGGCTTGATTCGTGTGAAAATAACAATTTGTGGTTTTAAAGATTCACAAGACTTTAAAAACTTCCTCTATCCAGGTTGGGTCATGGAGTATTCATGTACAGGGCTCCAAATGCAACATCCATCCATCCATCCATTCTCTCTACACTGCTTTATCCTCATTAGGGTCGCGGGGGGTGCTGGAGCCTATCCCAGCTGACTCGGGCGAAGGCAGGGGACACCCTGGGGCCTGTTTCACGAAGCAGGTTCAAGAAACTCTGAGTTTCATCCTCAATTCTGAGTTGATCTACTCTGAGATAGAAAACTCTGAGTTTTCGGTTTCACAACGGCTGATTTGAGTTGGTTTAATTAACTCGGAATAGTTTAACCCGGAGTTAAGCGCGTGCACCGCAACTCTGAAAAGACAGCATCAATGGAGCCCCGATTCGACGAGTCACCATGGAAACAGGGAAGCGAAAGGCTGCGTTTTTGAACTGGAAGTTTTTAACACGCTCATATGGCGAGTTTGAACATGTTTTTAGAAAGAAGTGCAACATCGCTGCAGCTGCAAAAGAGAGGGAGACAGAGTGGAGAACACTGCTGCCCGGATCACTGCGTAAGTTTAAATGTAGTCCTTTGTAATCGTAATAAGATTACAGGGAAAAACTGTCTGAATGGTAGAATATTAAGTTATTTCATTTAGGTGAGATCCCGTGGGGGAGATGCGCACGTGACAGCCAGCCCGATCTCACGAGGATTCGTGAAACTGTCACGTAAATTTTTGTTTCGGTTTCGTGCACACCAACACGATTTCGTCATGTTTATCGTGCGCCTCACAACAAAATGCACACCAATGTATTTTAAACGGCGGACTTTTCGTGCCACTCAGAACGTATTTCAAATGAATGGGTATATTATATTTTTAATGTGAAACCGTTGCGAATCCAATGCTATATTTTGCATTACATCATCCCTAACCATAACCCGGTGGTAAACTTACCAATTTGCATAGGAATTTAAAGAATGTCCAAAGGGTGCAAACGCGATTCTAAGAATGTCCGACGGCTGCAAACGCGATTACACAAACAGTATACGCCGATGGACAGCTTAGATTGTCATGAATCCGCCGGTATAAACCACTTTCAGATGTGATTACCACAGCGGGTTTCGTTGTGAGCAACACGAAAAACATTTCGTTGTGAGCGGCACGAAAAACATGACGAAATCGTGTTGGTGCGCACGAAACCGAAACAAAAATTTACGTGACAGTTTCACGAATCCTCGTGAGACCGGGTTGTGACAGCAGCTTAAGATGAAATATAAAAACATTGTTCAAACAGGTCAGACCTCGGCATTATCTCATGGCCCACAATGATGAAAGTCGTTTCAAGGCCAGGAACACTTTTCTGACTGTCCTCCATACAGTTGCCTTACTCTGCATCGCCGGCATTATATAAAAACTTCCATTTGCAAAGAACCGCAGCGCAACACAAAATATCTGTTGGATGTGAGAGCATGACTACGGTTGGTAATGTAAATGTAAGGACGGATTAGGTTGTTTATGTAGATTATGGACTTGAAACGATTACAAAACGGTACCGCTCAAACAGATAATTGTCTGGAAATGCGGGACCATTTATGCTCGGTCTGATAACAATCTACCGACGAATATTTAATTATCTGTGCAGTAATGCTGCTCCTTTATCCACTGGATCGTTAATAAAAGCTGTTCTACGCCAAAACTCGCTCGCTTACTGACTGAATGAATGAGGAAATGAAACAGCGTGTGGCTGAAAGTGGGCGGAGACAGAGAGAAGCTCGAGGTTTTCTCAGATAAACCTGCTGGCGACTGGGTACAAGTCATAGAGTCTGTTACTGCGGTAACTGACCGAGAGTTTAAGTTACCCCTCTTTGTGAAACAGGCTCAAGTTACACCTCTGTCTCAGGGTTGAGTTACCTCGCTTTGTAAAATGGAAAACTCTGAGTTTCCCTCATTTCAGGGTTAAGAAACTCAGAGTTTTCAATAAACCTGCTTCGTGAAACAGGCCCCTGGACAGGTCACCAGTCTGTCGCAGAGCTACATATACAGACAAACAATCACACTCACATTCACACCTACGGACAATTTAGAGTAATCAATTAACCTCAGCATATTTTTGGACTGTGGGAGGAAGCCGGAGTGCCCGGAGAAAACCCACGCATGCACAGGGAGAACATGCAAACTCCATGCAGAAAGATCCCAGGCCCACCCCGGGATTTGAACCGGGGATATTCTTGCTGAAAGGTGCCAAATGCAACAGCATCCTGTAATAGAGTTGACCCTGTTCAGCAATTTCTGCAGTACAATGCAACATCATCAGACAAAAGTGTGTTGGGTGAACTGTATTCCTCCTGCTTACTTTGCAGTCATTACAATAAGACATAAAATAGTAACCGCCTTGAACTTCCTGGAACTGTACATGGGTATTATAAATTGCTGTGCAGCAAGTACTTTCATTCATTGCTACAACTCCCTGTGGGGTATTTCTGAACATTTCACTCTGTTTTAAATGGCACTCCTGCATGTTTTGTGCTTTTCCTTATATTTAAGGCAATTCTCTTATTGTATCTCATTGCTTTGTCTTGTATTGAGTTGTATTTTCATGCTTGCAAACAGCATGTATCCCACATAAAGCCAGTGTTTGCAGTTGTGTACAGTATATGTGTTCTTGACACTCCCCTGTACAGACTATATGGATAATGGCCTGTGTATTATCTTTGTATTGTAAAGTGTGGCATGGTAGTGTAAAAGGAGATGTGTCACTGGGCCATGGCCCATGTCCATTTTCCAAGACACAAAAAAGCTATTTAAATTTTTTTTTTAAAAATATGGGACAACTTTAGCAAAAAACTGTTAGGCTGACAACTGCTAGCCCTGGTTAGTTCTCTCTCTCTCTCTCCCTCGCCCTTCCTTCTCTTTCTGCAGGTTCCATTAGGATTGATTGCAGCGGCAGGTGTCCCTCATCAGTAGGGTTGCCAACTGTCCCGTATTAGCCGGGATGTCCCGTAAATTGGGCTAAATTAATTTGTCCCATACGGGATCTCAACTGTCCCATATTTGTGGGCGCTGCCATTACTGTGGTGGAACAGCGCGTCTACTCCCAAATGCTGCCTGCTGAGACAGCAGCAGATATGCTTGTAATCAAAACATTACAGAACCACAAGAGTACTGTCAAATACATAGGTCTAGAGCTCACACTACACTCTGGCAGCTGACCAAACTCCAGAATTCAGTCAATAACAACTACCGGGCATAATCAACAGCAACAAAACAGAAACGAACACTGATCTAGCATCATGTCTCACAAGAACAAGGCTGGAGCCACATATTTTAGTTTACCAGAGTTTAAGACGATAAAAACCAAACCTCAGCCTGAGCTGACCGTCCTGTTTCTACAGCCTGTCTGTGAACACAGATCACACACAAACACAACTCCAAAATGACTGGAAAAGTCATAATTCCATCTATTTGCTTGCAAGTTGGATAGAATAGATCATTCAGCATGACAATCTGCTTCATATCTGTCTTTGGTTTCATTTCACACATTAAGTCACCAGTAGCCTGAGTAAACTCCCAGTTAGCCCATAGCCTTTAAACTCTGATTAGCAGCTCACAACCACATATCCTCCAAACAAAACACCAACACAAACTCTGCATTTTAAATGAACTGTGTCGCTCACCCATTGACGATCTTATGATCTTCATAAGCCAATGAATTTAGCTGCAGCCGCTGTTCATCTTAAACTTAAACATCCAGCCGTGAAAAATGACTCCTCCGGTCCAGTAATAGTCAGGTGTTGTCCTCTGGTCCAGTAATAGTTAGGTGTTGTCCTCCGTTTGTTGGTAGTTTTGTGCTGTCCCTTTGTTTTTTTATCCCCCCATCAGCTTTACGTCTTCACCGCTGCTAGCCTGGATAGCCTTTAGAATGCTAACCGGCTCCACCGTGCTTATCTCATGAATATTCAATTAGCCATGTGCTGCTTATGTAGATCAATAACTTTGGCACTGAACAGGAAGGAGTATCTACCTGATAGTTACGATAGAGAGTTGAGAGGATGTTTTTTTTTTAAGTGATGAACAAACAAACTTCTCCAGATCACTGTCATTCAGACATATGCTAGTTACTCATACCCTCCCAGGAAGCAATAGAAGCAGCCACTTTGTTTCCAAAGAGAGAACTGACCTGTGCAATTAAATAAAAGCTGCAAAAAAAGCTTAATTTCATAGTTTTTTTCCCACTAAAACATTAAAATCAAATTCTGTTTTAGTGTTTTTCTTAAACCATCAGTACACTCTTGAAACAGGAGGTAAATTGTAAATAACATAACATAGGAGTCATTAGGTCATTCCCTCACACAGTAGGGTTTGCTAAGTGCCCTAGTCAGGTGTGAATGGGTTGTTATTTTCCACTAAAAAATAAATTGTTGAATAATAATTTGTTTTCCATGCATTTGTATCACTTAAAAACATGCATCTAATTAAACTCAGGTTTGACTCAAAAAAGGTTAAAAATCGTTTCACGCACAAAAAAAAGGCAAAAAAAAAAATTCACCATGCTGGGAGGGGTGAAGGCAATCAGGTCGGCCAGCCCTGCCAGCGAGGTGTCCCTTATTTATTTTTCAGGGAGTTGGCAACCCTACTCATCAGCCATCAGGAGCAGGTGGAGGCACACCCAATCTACTCTCTTGTGCCTGCTATTTAATGAGACGCCACTCTCCTCTCTGTGTGTCAGATCGTGACACCACCTGTAACAGTCACTCTAGCTCCTCAAGCTTTATTTCAGTGTGTACTTCAGCCTAGTAGCTCTGACTGTCCTCCTCTGTCTCAGGTCTGGCTTCTCCGGCTCACTTGTTCCACCCGGTTTCCCATCCTCTACAGTCGCTTCCACAGGCAAACTTACCTGGCGTTCCCTACGTCTCCCCAACCTGCCGTGCCAGAGCCCAGTCCGAGCATCCGACCGTTTGAGTACCGTTGTTAGTAGTGAATATTGTGCTTAATTCTAGTATGCGTAAACCAGTTTTCCCTTATAGTTATCGAGCCTTTGCATGCCCGCTTGTACATTCGTTCTAGTAACTCGAGCCTACTGTGCCTCGTTAATGTTCTTTAGTTTCGCTTTGAGTAATCGAGCCATAGTTGGTTCGGCCTTTGTTCAACAGCTAAAGCTAAGGTGTTATTAGTCATAGTGTGCTTCGTTTACTGTTCTCACTTTTCAGTTCGTGCATTTGCTGTTCTTGCCTGGGTGTTACCCTACGTGAGTTAGTTACTCTTCCTAGCCACTAGTTAGTTACTGTGTAGCTTGTTTTCTTTGTGAGCTTCCGGTTGTGGTTTTCCGGTTCAAGTCTGTAGTTTTTTTGTTTTTGAGAACTTCCTGTAATAACCTCTTAAGCTTATCTGGTTGCTGTGTTTCATTTCCTGCTCTTGAGCTCCCTTTGTAAATCATAACAAAAACGGAAGACTTGACTAACAAGTTACTTCATCTTTAGGTGAGCTGCAAAGTGATGTTGTAGCGAAACTCACTCACTTAAATTTTGAAACATATTTCTTCACTGAAAAGCAAGATTGATGTAGGAAAGGCTTCCAGTTTGAAAGAGCCACAAAGAGAGGAGGATGGAGGCATAAGCCAGCAACAGGACCTACATCCAGGAGCCCAGGGTTTGTGTCCTGTGTAAGACCATTGTTTTTAGATTATCTTTCAGTTTTCTTGACTTGTTAGGTTTAGGAAAATCTTATTCTTCCCTTTAAACTTTCCTAAAGAAAGCTGGGCTCAGTCTATGGAGTTTTAAAATCTTAACAGATTATAAAATTGGGTTGCTTTGTGCACATAAAGAACTTTTTTTTCTCTCTAAAATGTTTCTCTAATCTTCGACATACCAACGCTATAACATTTGGAAAAATAATGGCACATGACTGAGTACAGAAAAATACTAAGATTTTCATGTCAGGGAGCAGTGGTTCATATCATGTGACCGTATGGGGAAGGAGATTAATTGATACTAAATACAAATCTGCATTAAATGGTTCGTAAGATGCGGTCATAGCAGATTGTTTATTCTTCTGCAAGAACTGGGGGTGAGACAATGACTGCCAGTTCTAATAGCTGTAGCTCACATTACCCTCAAGGGCAACCTTGACCAATCTGTGAGCAGTTCAGGAGGTTTCAGACTGGATCAGTGAACACATCACAGTACCAAATAATCTGGGCCAAACATCAGTTCAAACTAAGATCCCAGATCAGATTTATCCTCCAATTATCAGTAAATCAGTCCAAAACTCCCATAGGAGTCTGGCTTTAGAAGCTTGCTTATGTTTAGGCACCAAAACTACTTGGTTGGGTTTAGGAAAATATCACAGTTCTGATTAAAATATAAATCTTTGACAACATTTTTGAAACTTCTTATTGAATTTCAGACTCATGACACTGATGAATCATCATTGAATATATCATATCTGGGCTGAGGAGCAACGGTAAAGCAATTAAATGGTAAAGATACGTTGATTAGAAAGGTATTTGTGATACATCACAAATGAGCAGGCAGAAAATATGGTTCCTCGTTAAATGGAATTGAAGATGCAGTTTAGTTGTAGAGGCATATCATTTTTTGGGAGACAGCATTCCCCCGTTAGACACATTTGTGACATGAATGTTATTGTTTTTGCTGTGCACTTACAACTGTTTAGACAAGGACAAAAAATGTGATGAATATCCAAAGCTATAAAGTCCTGTCTTATATAAACCACCCCGCAGAGTTTTTTTTTTTCATGTGACATACCTCTGTGGCTAGCTCCATGCAGGGGGATTCCAGGCCTAGGTAGAGACGCAAACCAGGGATCTTCTAGCTGCAAGGCAACAGTGCTAACCACCAAGCTGCTGTACGGCCTGCAGATTCAACATCCTGGATCATCTTTTATGCTTTCAGTGGGATTTTAGGCAACACACCACCATTCACACAGATACTGAATCTTGTTTAATTTGTGAATGATTTAAAGACTATCGATTACAATAAAGATTTGTTTGATGTCTATTAGATATACTTTTGAGCTAAAGAAGTTAAAAGCAACTTGTTAGTCCTCTTCAGAGGCCACAGCAAATGGCAGTTTGGTGTCAGAATTTCCGCCATATGCAGAAAGTGACTAACAGCAGCTCACTGTGGTACACTGCCAAGGCATCCAGCACAGGCCAAAGTAAACCGCCCTCTCTCTCCCAACATGCTGCCACCCAGCAGAACATGAATTAAACAAAGAACCTCAGCGCCATTAAACAGAGCAAATCATTATATTGGTTTTAGTTGGGGATGAATGGATCATAAAGAACATGTGAAAAGCAGGAATCCTCTCCTTCCTTACCATCGCACTTCCCTGCTACTACCTTCTACTTTTCTCTGAGTTTCTTTTCTTGCATTAAACGGTATATGTTTTATAGCATATCTGTGTAGATTTAAACTAGCTACAGCAGATTTATGACTTGATTTTTTTTCTTTCAAACTTCTGTGGTCAATTTGCTGATGAGTTGAAGATAAATGCCATCCTTGAAGCCATTCATTCTTCCTGCCATTGAATGCCTTTTCATTTACTTCTCTGTAATTCAACAAACAGGAAGAATTTGAACCTCATGTCCTTGACATGTGCAACATTTTTGTATCCACTCTCTGACAGCATAATATTACCAGGAGTCATTCAGACGGTCGAGGTTCTCATCGCTTCCACTTCACTGAGCAGGCTCCTTTTCCTCCACCAAACAGGGCCTTTACCAAACCTGTGGTCGGCTGGGCACCTCCACAGCCTGATGATTCATGCAGGCACATGGAAGTGCCAGCCTAAACATTGTTGGAGAAAAGACCATTGCTGAGTTTTGCACCACAAAGTTAAACTGTTCACTGAAATCACTGAAAAAATGTATGGTCTGGGAAAACTCTGAAAACCAGAAGGGTATTAGTTTGAACTGCATGAACTTTTTTGAAAATGAGTGAAATAATAATTGAAGGTTGAAACTGTGTTTTGATGTCAGGAAAACCAAGCAAATGAGCGTTTAATAGGCCTTGAAGATGATCTGACACTCCTGGTAAATGATCATGTATAAGGTTTGCTCAACTACTTTCCAGTTGATGAACTTGGCAAAGTTAAACTACATGCGTGGGAGCTCGACTCCATCCCTGGTGGCTTTATGCTGTTTGCAGCCACAAGAACAAGGGGAGGGGAAAGGAGGGAGTAGGGGAAAGGAGGGAGGATTTTTTTTTTTTTACTGCCGTAGCAGCACACATGCATCCATCGATGACTCACACCACTGGCTCTGTGTCTTTCCACAAGAGCCGTAAAAGTCAAGGGCCTGTAATGACTTTCACATTGAGCAGCAGAGCTATAAATGCACTTCAAGCATTTGCAGCTCCTGAGTCACAGCAGAAACCACAAGGACACTCACCTCTCCCCTCTCTCACACTCTGATTTTGCTCAAAACGGGCATTCTGTGGCATCTTCTCCGACATGCTTGTCAGTTATTACCCATTCATGGTCTGGCCACATACTGAGCATACAGTCTGCAATCTCCCTGGACTGGTGAACTTTGCAGTATCCCAAGTTTAATTTCCAGACACGAAGGGCCAAAGGATCTGAGCGAATACAGTGAAAAAAGGCTACTTCAGTAACTGTGGGATTTCTTTTTTTAAATTGCTTGTCCCCAACAATTCTACAGCTTTGTGGTGACAGCCAGACCAACTGGGCTCTCCTGGTTCTCATGGACCAGATATTTCCTATTTAGCAAAGGACTGTAGGGGTGCCTAGATAGCTCAGCTAGCTGAGTCCCTGACACAGCGATCATGGGTTTGAATCCAGCCCATGGCCAATTACTGCATGTTATTTCCCATCTCTTCTACCCACATTCCTTGGCTCTCTCCCCATTGTCCTGTACATAATAAAGGCAAAAAGCCAAAAAAAAAAAAAAAGCTTTCGAAAGTATAGGATTGTACTTAATCTATGTGATTCAATCACAAAAAAATAAAGTGAAAATTGATTGCCCTAATCACTTTAAATTTATTCAAACACTCACACTTGTAGGCTCTGAAAAATATGTCAACCCTGAGAATGATTTTAAAAAAAGCCAGCTGGAGTCATTAAAACACTATTGAAAGCGTGACTAATAAAGAACAAACATTCTGGGTTTGCTATTCTCATCTGCTGATGTAAACCGTGCCGTCCAAGAAGGAGCTCTCACATGACATGCGATCAGGAGATGCTGATTTCCACAGACCTGGAAAGGATCACTAAGTATCTCAAAGAGTTTAGATATTCATCAGTCCACAGATTGACAAACTGTCCAAACACAGACATTTTTTCACGGCTACCTGAAAAACTCATTTCAGGCTCTGCTGCCAGAGGAGGGTTGGCAAGTTTCAAGTGTTCAGTAAAGACATGCTAGCTTATACAGCATAAGGTGGTGTACTATTAGCTGAAGCACACTGTGACTGTAAATACTTGTACCGTAGATGAGGATCAGATCACATTAATGAAGAATAAGGGTCACTTGAAAGGATTCATACTTGCATGATTTCTTGCATCCATAAACAGATACAGTTTGGATTACAATAATCACAATTATACACATTCATTTTGTCCTTTAAGCCCTTTGCTTCAGCGCATCCAGCTTTATATAAAGTGTTTAAATCTAGTTTGGTTTCCAAGTCTCATTTTTAGTTTGAGTAGGATCGTATAAATATAGATGGAACCGTGTGTGAGATAAAGTTTTTATCATAACAGTTTAAGAATAATTTGACTTTTACAGAAAGATAGATATCTAGATAGATAGACACAGCATACACTACTTATTGTTGCTTATGTTGGGTTGTTTTTTCTGCACAAACGTGCAGTGCAAACGTGAAAATACTCAGACGCATCTTAGAATTTGTTCAGTGTTGAATTATGTTAATCACAATGAAGGAGCAGCATGAAGAGATAGATCAGTGGTCAAAACACATGATTCCAGTGATACACTGAATTTATAAAACTGTGAAAAGTGTAAATATGACAAATTAAACCCCAACAAACACAGCCCCTCTCTGAAATCTGACTGTTAAAGTGCTTTATTGTTTTAGTGGTAACTGGCCACAGTCATTTAAATCAGTTTATGATGTGGACTATTCCACACTGCACTGAGTTGATGCACCATGAAACATTTGCGGAAATGATTGTAACCATCTGTTATGAAGTACAAGTCTCTATCCACAAATGAGCTCTTCATTTATATGTAATTAGTTTGCTTAACTTATCTGCATGTAGTTACCTCCCATTGTGGTTTCCAACAACAAACACAGAGCAGAACTTACTCATTACAGGCTATTTTCTCTGAACCCAGCTCTGTTATGGACATACATTAAAATCATAGACACTAATTTAGCCTAAAAAATTGTTAGTTAAAAACAGAAATTGAATTTCAAGGACAATAAACAAACCTGCCACAGTTGACTTCATAGTCTGCAAACTAATTAGCAGCGGGGGTAGAAGATTCCAGCTTATTCACAGTGACTCTGTATCCTTGAGGCCCCTGACCTCCAGTTGAGTTAACAGCAGCATTGCAAAAGGAATGCAGCTGAGAACAAGATTAGAAACGTATTCTGATAAAGAATCTTTTCTGAAAGCATTCTTGAGATTCTGTGAAGAGCGGCAGATGTTTCCAGTCGACCATCATTCAAATGTTAGCAGCTGGCCAGGAAATGTAGTAATTCAGTACAACCCTTCATTAGGAGCACACAGTTTCCCCCGATCTTTATATTTACTTGAACATGCATAAAAAATGTAGATCATATAGAGTTGAACAATCCCACAGATTAGAAACTTTTTATGAAACCAAAACAGGAAATTTAACAAACATAATTTGCATTTTTGGAAACTGAATGTCTCAAATGTATGGAATGTGATTTCATTTTCATTAAAATGTCCCTCCCAGATACCAAAACTGTAAGAGGACATCAGTAGGACTTGGTTTAGAATAGTCATCAAGAGTGCCCACATTCACATCCACAATTTAAAGTGGTACATTTCTTTTCAAGGCAAACCTGGCCAGAATTTACCTGCAGGCTGGCCTACCTTGCAACTTATGTAAGACATTACATAACTGATTTGTATGTTCCGGATGGAGTGCTGGAGAGGTATCTTTGGTCGCAGTAGTAGCACCTCTTGTGCCCGTTCATGGAACTGTTATTCAGAAGGAAGTGAGCTCATTTCTGCTAGAGGCGACCGTTGCAAGGTGACACCTGGATGTTCAACTTCACTATCAGCAGTCGAGCTGCACTGTAGTTAATGTGGGCAGCAAAACCTGACAAGGAAGGAGAAAGAGAGAAAGTAAAAAAGAGACTATCTGTGGTTCTGCTGTATCAGTTGAGGCCTTTTTAAAAAAAAAAAAACAGTCAGTGGTATGTTCGACAGTGTTATTGGACAGCCACACAAGTGTTTTCATTTGTTTGACTAATCAGACGTCTTCTGCAGACGGTGTGGCGGTGTACATACAGTTCTGTTGCACCTGTGAGAGTGTAGTCTAACTCGTGTGGGTATAAGGATGCCTTTGGCCGCACGTTTCACACAGTTTCCTCCTCCCAGCTCGATCCACAGAGGACCCACTATTTTGAGGGGATGCCTTTGCTACATCCTTAGCTTAGCTCTGCCTGATATAATTGTGATTAGTTTTGAAGAAATACAAACAAGCCAGTTTTTTTCTCTCTATAGCAGAATGATAATGAAGTGCAGCCAGACTAATATATTCTGCAGAATACTCCTTTAATTAGAGTACTACCCAGTCAGAAGTGTGTGTGTGTGTAGCATCCTCGAGGATACAGCTAATCAAGCTGGGATCAGACTCCAGGAATTTTAAAAACAGATTTTGAAAGTGGATTGCACTACACATACAATGACAAACTTCACATATATTCTTCTCTCTAATCTCTGATATGCAGACATTGCAAAATTATTATTTAGCCCATAAAACAGAGAGAATGATCAGGGAGCAGTGCTTCACCTCACGCAATCCCACTGGGAAAGTAGAGGGAAACAAAATGGAGACTGTGGTGCAACAACTTGTAGCATTAAAATTACTTTAAAGGGAAAATAAAACTGAAACTGAAGGCTAATGAGAATGAGAAAATGGTTGGAAAGATCCTAGCATGCTGACAATGGGTCAATGAGTGGTAGAATGTTAATTGTAACCATCCTGATCTTATGCATTTTATATTATTGGGGCGGCCCTAATGTATGGGCCAAGAGGTTTCAAACTGGATCACTAAATAATCTGCCCAAACATCAGGTCAGACCAAGATCCCAGATCAGATTTCTTCTTAAATTGCTGGGAGGGGTGAAACAGGGGTAAGTCATCTTGAAAATCCTGTCATCTGAGCCCAGTATAAGTCAATTTTAACATGATCTGTCAGACAGGAAGTTGCACAGAAGCCAACCAGGAAAACACTTAAACATCCTTCTTTGGCTGAAATGGTCACTTGTTATGATGTAAGCAGCATTTTTTTTTCCACCAACAACCAACAATAAGTAAGAAAGTAACATTTGAAGTCCCAGTTCTTTTCTAAAAATGTAGATCATTATCTGAGTAGCTCATAAAAAGCTTTAGATCAGGATAATGTTTTAATGCCTTGTGATTAACAATCAACATGACTTAATCACTATGGTTTTGAAAACAATTCTAAAGCAAAAAACTAATCAACAAACTATCACCTTCATGTCTTCATTTTCCCCCTTAGAGTGCCGTGGCACTCTAACCAGACTCCAGTAAAAGCCAAGTTCATTTCCTGTCTGAAAGGAAAACATTCTTTCCATCCTGAGTCAGCGGTGAGAAAAGACTCATCCGTGTGAGATTACTTTATTCTAGCTCTCATTTTAGATAAGGAAAACAGAAAGGGTTGTTGATAACAAGTCACATCATTACTGTTGAGAATACAGTCCTTGTCTGAATATTATCTTAAAAATGTGTTTGGAAGTAGAACAGAGTGACCATAAATATTGTGACTACCTATCAAGTTACAGGGCTGCTTGGATGGTTATTCTTACCTATTGACTTCCTTTTACATTGTGTTAGTCAGCTATGTTGTATTCTTCCAAATGGAAAGATCACACTAACAGAGAAGGATATTGGTACAGGAAGAGCAGAGAACAACAACAGCTTTCGTTTAAGCAGAGAACTCTGTCAGTTGAAGTTTTTGGCTTAACAATATTAATGCCAGATTGCCAACTAGAGCAGAGTCATATGTCCGCCGCTAGAAACAGCACATTAAACTGTATGCTGCAGTTGTCTCAATATAGGAGCTGAAAGTCAGGAAACAGCTCGTTTCACTTTGGACGTGCACATAGCAGCAGTTGGTAAACACATTTATTTGTTCAATGTTACTACCAAATTAAAACATCAGTTTTGTGAAACAATGCATCTGTAATGAAGATGCCTGACTAGGACAAACATTTAGTAAGATTTAATTACTTTTACCTTGTAGGGAGCCCCTCCCATCAGTCGATACTGGCCAACTCCAGTGAAAAGATGGTGGACTATAACCATTCTTCTGCGGAGAGTGGACGGAGTTTTCAGACAAAATATGACTTTTTCTTCCTTAATTCTTTACATGACTGGGATTTAAGCGTGTTACATCCTTCAAGATTAAAATGATTTTACATGACAGATAAAAGTTCTGATGTGGAACATAACACAACCATGTCTTGCATACAAATTGCAGATTTAAAAATTGAATAACCCCCTTTTCCCATCTTTTTTCAGTGCAGTGCAGTGGTTAGCTCTGTTGCTTAACAACTGAAGTCTCCTCGTCATTTCAGGCCTCTCTGTGTGGAATTTGCATGTTCTCCATGTGCCTCTGTGCTCCAGCTTCCTCCCACAGTCTAATGACATGCATGGCAGGTTAACTTGGAGATATTAAATTGGATGTAGGTGTGAAAGTGAGCTCGTATGTCTCTCTGTGTTCGCCCTGTGATGGGCTGGTGGTCTGTTGAGCATATACCCTGTTTCACCCTCAGTCAGCATTCTCTGATAGCAGAAGGAGGAGGATGATGATGAGGTGCACCAAGACCTTTCTCCAGCACTGAGACAGCACTATGGAGAAACTGGTCAACAGCATTTTGAAATCTGGCATTGTTGTGCTATAATTAGCTTGTGATTTATCTCAAATACTGCACAGACGTGATTGTCAATGAAACAAACCACAGCTAACACAGCAAGCGGAAAATTAAAATAGCATATACATATGTCTTGCAGCTTCTTTTGCACCCAGACTCAGTATTTGAAGTGTTTCTTGCAGTCCCCTGTTCTTTGTAAGTGGGAGTCCACACACTTGCCAGCTCAGCAGCAACCCACAATATTTTTTTTTGAATAATTTATCTCATCACATATTCCAAAAATCTGTTATGCAGAGTCAAAGAAACTGTCCCCAAAGCACATCCTCCAAATTGTCAAATTATCCACATGCTCGAATCTTTTGCAGCTGTGCCTCTTAAACTCATGACATGGGAACTCAGGCATGCAGTTCAAAGACTTTGGAACAAACTACACAGTTCTTGCCATATTTACCCAGGTTGTATAAACCACTTGACAATGCAGGTTGCAGAAACAATTTTAGAAAATCCCATCTGGAATATTATGAGTCACAGTCTGGGAAACTGCTGAAATTTCTGTCACTCTGCATAGCTTTAGAAAGAGCTTTTTACTTGAACCTTCATTACCATTTGTGAGTCTGTATACTAAAGACAAACGTACCCAAATAGTGGATCTAGGCATGCGATTACACATGTATGATTGTCTGGTGACCTGTCCGGGTTGTACTATGCCACCTCTCATTGAATGTCTGCTAGGATAGACAGCCCCCTCAGCCCTATATAAAATGAAGTGGTATAGCTAATGGATGTAAAGTTTTGAAGCATCCTACATTCAGGGTAAAAGCAGTGGAGTCAGTTTCATGCACAGGCAAGTGGGATTTGTGCCTTTATAGCACATAATGGGTCCTGCAGTGGGTAAGGAGAAGCAGTAAAAGCTCTCCAAGCAACCACAGTTTTAACAAATCCCCCAGCCCCCAAAGAAAACCCTGAAGATCAGAGAGAAACAAGACTGAACCTGGACTGCAAGAATATTTTACATCAAAGATGACACTCTCTGTGACTGCAGTCAAAAGTGTCACTTGTGCCATTGCAATGTGACATTAACTGACATCAGGTTCCTGAGGCCCCTCTAAATGAGTCTTACCTCCAAATCTACAGAGAATACAGAGAAAGTGAAAAAAAATAACATGGGCCAGGGAGTCTGTGGATTACTTCAAACCACAATGGGATGCAGGGGTGGACTGGGGCAAAAAATCAGCTCTGGCATTTTTGGCCCAGACCGGCCCACAACATTATCAGTTGACTGAATCAAGCACCAATTTTTGACTGACAAAAAACTGACAGAGAGGTCGGATTTTCAGAACAAAAATTAAAAAAAAAATAACTAGAGACCTATACAAACTTGTTGACAAGTTTGAAAAAAAAAAACCCAATTGCAATCCAGTAGAGCAGGGGTATTCAACTAAAATTCAAAGTGGTCCAGTCTGACAAAATGTATTAAAGCAAAGGTCCAGAACATCATAATGTCAAACCTAAATTAGTGCGATAGCTACATGTTGATGTAACGTACTAGTTTTATTAGCGTCTGCATGTAACCAATAACTGACTATCAAAACCAAATAGATTCATTATGGTTCAAAAAACATTTTGTCAACATTTTTTTTTATAAATAACTTTTTATATAACTGTAAATCTTAAAATAAAGTGCAGAACTTAAAAAAAATGACTGAACAACCTGAACCAACTTATAGACATCGTTAACAATGCCTAAATCTGAAAAACGTAAACAACTGAACCAGGGGCAGATCCAGATTAATTTTAGTTGGGGGGACACAGGGGGGTAGAACAGATATTCTGGGGGGGACACCGAAAAGTTGTAAGAAAAAATGAAAGCTGCTACCGACCTCTCGCTTTTACAAAGTATTTTTCATGTTTATTTATTTTTTGGCACTTTAACCCAATAGCAAAGCTGTATATGACATTTTCATTTTGGACTGTTAACATTCAGATTATGATGGACTTGTTTCCTTGTTTATGTGAATTAAAACATCATTAGCTGCAGCATCCGCCTGTTATGTAAAACTAGTAAGCTCAACGACAGTATCCTGAGGGCAATTAAGTGACAAATATTGTGCAAGAACAGCACTATAAACAACCCTGTCAATTTCCACTTCTTAGAATGTTTACTGACAATTATCACACCTAAAATAAGAAATAATATTCTGTACTTTTAGCAACTAGTTCTCAGCTATAAACCAGAAACATCATAAGGTTGTGTATACTGATCAGTCTAAATCAAAGTGAATACTACCCAATACACAGTGAACAACAACAATCTGTACCCTTGATCTGTGGCAAAATAATCTAAAATGTTCTGTGCAGGAATGTAAATTTTAAAATACAACAAAATACAGTAAATAGCACTCTATACATTTAATAGTAAACCTGAGAACAATGATAAACAGTAACAATACTCCATATTCTTAAATCAAATACAATAAGCAACACTCTATGCATTTAACAATAAAACCTGAAAACAAGAATAAACAGTAGCAATATGCTTTATTCTTAACTCATTTAATAGTGCACTGCACAGCTCAGCAAACATCATACTGTTCTGAATCACAAAAAGCTGCTCTCACTCATCTTTCACAGTGAGCAGATGTTCTTGTGTTGCAGGTCCATGGGCCAGACGTGGCCATCGAACAGGCCGGGGGCTCTGGCACCGTGTACTTCCTAAAGCACCTCCTCTTTTTGCATTCTTCATATGGGATGGAAATAAAGTAACGTTGGTTTAGCACGTCCATCAAAGGCCTGTAGGTGTAAAGCAGGAAGCCCTCCACAATGAGGATGTGAGTCTCCTCCTCCTCCTTGTGGTCGAACTTCGGGACCATCTCTGTGTCCAGGGTGTTATTAACGCCATGAGACTTCTCAAACTTCACCGGGTTCTCCAGCCACGCGAAGATCGTACTCATCATGGCGTCCATGTCCAGAGAAGTGATGACATCGTACTGCTTAAAGCCATCTTCACCAACTTCAATCTGATCTTGGGGCTTGACGAAGTCATCCTGATGGACCACGCAGCAGTTGGGTAGGTTCTTCATCAGGTGGTTGGTGAGGGTGGTTTTCCCTCTACTGGTTACGGCGCCGATGCCAATGATATACTTCATGTTCTCGGATTGGTCAAAGCTTGGAAAAAGAGTCAAAAACGTCAACAAAAACCGGGTCAGGAGCAATCGGACATGGAAGAAAGCTGAAAAGAGAAGGTTGTAGAAGGAAAAATCAACTACTCGAGTCCTCCATGGCACTTGAGTTTAGTGAGTAAGGTTAGAGCAGAAAGGGAGCTGCCACTCGGACGCAGTTCTTCCACCGAGAGAGGACCTCTTTCAGTTGTCGCTGCTACACATACTGCCCAAGTTGAGGTTTTAGGTGGAATATTCTTTTTGACCAGCCCCTCAGGTCTCGTTGAGGATTTTGGATGGAATACTTGGTTAAACCAACATTTTAGGAGCATGTCCAAGGATTTTTGGTGGAACGTTCCTTTAAGGTCGATGTGTGAGGACCTTGTAGGTGGAATGCTTCCTGAAACCAACCTTTTAGGTCAACATTCAAAGATTTAAGGTGGAATATTCCTTTAAACCAAACTAAATTTCATGTTTTGATCATTATCAAGTGAGAAACCTCAATCCAGACTCCTCATAATGGTGTTTGAGATTTATGCTGCTGTTATTTTTTTAGTCCAGACTAAATGACAGAAATTCACAACTGTAATTTTGTTTCAGGACTTGGTTATTAAATGTCAAAACAATCCATGTGACTCTAAAAACTCAACAGCTTTACAAACTCTAAGATTAAACTCTCCACAAGGATCCAAAATAAGCTGGACTTCTACATGAGAGCTTTAATTATTCTTCATCTTCTTCCTGAAAAGTTTGGTCAATAAAAAAAAGACAAAAACTAATATTTTCAGCTGAACTAAAGACAGACTTTGTGATTTTTCTGCTCACATGTTGTGTTGTTGTAAACTTACGCTTTCAAATAAATACCCATCTCACAGGCCTGCACAGTGGTATAGTGGTTTGCACTTTCACCTAACAGCAAAAAGATCCCCGGTTCAAATCCCGGGATCTTTCTGCATGGAGTTTGCATGTTCTCCCTGGCACTCTGGCTTCCTCCCACAGTCCAAAAATATGCTGTTAATTGGTTTCTCTAAATTGCCCGTAGGTGTGAATTTGAGAGTGACTGTTTGTCTGTATATGTAGCCCTGCGACAGACTGGCGACCTGTCCAGGGTGTCCCCTGCCTTCGCCCGAGTCAGCTGGGATAAGCTCCAGCACCCCCCGCGGCCCTAGTGAGTATAAATCGGTGTATAGATGATGGATGGATGGACCCACCTCACTCCCTGGAAACCAGCGTTTGTCCTGTTTTTGTGTCGCTCCTCAGCGACACAAAAAGTGACCACATGGGAGGAGCCAAGGCAGAGTCTGGGTGGAGTCAGGGCAGAGAGTAGGCAGGGAGGTGGGTGGTGGCCTCCCCCCTCTACTCCCCCACCTCCCCCCACCACCCACCACACCTTCCCCCGCCCGACGAGTTTTTCGAGTCTCAACGAGTTCTTCATATCTCGTCGGGTTTTCCCGAGTTTCTGGAGTTTCCACGAGGTCGGAGGCAGAACAAGTTGTCATGAAGAGGTGTTAAAGTTGGTGAGGATGGAGTGACTTTTAACGGCAACTAGAAGGAAGACGACTAGAAGAGCAGGTCTTTAACCATCCATCCATCCATCCATTCTCTATACACCGCTTTATCCTCACTAGGGTCGCGGGGGGTGCTGGAGCTTATCCCAGCTGACTTGGGCGAAGGCAGGGGACACCCTGGACAGGTTGCCAGTCTGTCACAGGGCTAGCAGTTATTAGGACTTTAGTGGAATCTACCAGCAGATTTAGTTTTTGCTGAGAAACTTTATTCTTGTCATGGGACTGCAGTATTTAAAACTGTTCCTTCTATTTGACCACATGTTTATTAGGTTTTACCTCATGTTCATTAGTTTTAGTGGAGAAAGTTATTTTAGTTGTCGATTAGTCACTTAAAAACCAAACACTAAATTGGATTAGTCAAGAGGTTTAAATTTCTTACTTTGTCATATTTTAAATATTACAAAAAATATAAAAATAAAGTGTCTTCAGACAATTTGACCTGCAATTGGTGTTATATAAATAAAACTGAATTTAAAATGTATGTATCTTGTAATGTTGGAGGAAATCAGCCACATATGTTGGAAAACACATTTTCTTTGTCCATTAATCTGTTGATTGTTTTCTCCAGAAATTCATTTCTTGTTTTGATTTATAAAATGTTAAACCCATATTCAGCTTATTGTCATAAAAACCAAAAAGATTTACATTCATGATGCAGGAATCAGGCAGTTTTTCACTTTTTTTAATTATCTTAGTTTAGTCAGAAAGATAGTTGATAATGTGTGAACTGTTGCAGCTTGTGAGTCGTAGAAGGTTTTAATCTTTGGGGCCGAGTGTCAAAAATAATTTAGAAACCAACATCAACAAAACACTTAACAGGGTTTTGAACATCATTAAATTGAAATCCAACTTTGCACGACAATGTCTAATTAAAGGACATTTATTTCCAACGTAAATGTGTGATAGTCATTGCACTGTTACACCCAGTGTGACTCCTGTCCTATATTGGGATTCACAGCCAGCTAAACTCTCCCCTGTACCGCATCCTCCAAGGAACAGGCCAATGTGGTAGTTGAACTGATTTTAATACAGAGAAGTGTGAAATTGAAATAAACATACAGAATATACTGGTCAATAACAGTCCAAATTGCTTAAGACTTTAAACACATCAGTATTACAGGTAAGTATGGATTAATTTACATAAGAAAACCGCTGCAGGGGACTTGTAAGCAATAAGGTACGAACATTGAATAAAAGTTAAAGCTAAACTACCCTAAAGCTACCCCAAAGCCTGAAACCATGACCATTATTGTCAACGTAATAACAGACTGACACTTACAACACTGCAAATATATCATGACAACTACAAATATACATTCCAACAATATCATCAGCATCTTTACTCACTTATTTTGCCACTCAGAGGGTTACGAACAAACTGGCAGACGGTGAAAAGAGGCTAGTATTTTCGCGCTAATGAAGCTGTTAGCACTTCCTGTCAAGCCAATCACTGGAGTTTCCGCTAACTGCAAAAAACGATACCTAAGACAGTTATGCCCCCTAGAGGCCTGGTGATTCAAACAAATAAGTAAAAGTTACAAGACACTCCCCGCCTGGCAATGATATAAAATGCCACAATAACTTATTTCCAGAACATCATAATATCTGATCTCCTGGAGACAACGGAAGGAGACACTCTGAGTTTGGTCTGGAGACAGTCTGATTTAATAAATAAATAAAGTCAAAATCAGACTGAGTAAAGATGCTGATGATTTTGTTGGAATGTATATTTGTAGTTGCTATTTCCAGTGTTGTGAGTGTCAGTCTGTTATTACCTTTTCAATAATAAAAGCTCTGGAGCTTCTCTTCACATCGTCTTCCACCTGGACTGGTTTGGTCGGGAGCATGTGCAACAAACATCTGAAAAACTGCACTTTACCATCAATGAATGACACTGAAGTTTAATCTCTACATAAATGAGACTGAGTCTGGATGTGCTGCTCTGTCATTATCTCCTAAGTTTAGGGAAAGTTCAAACAAGAGGACAGTTCAGCTAAGACTTGAGAATGAGCATATTTTGAACAAACATCTCAGACTTTCTGAGCTTCAGCACCTCGAGCAAGATATTTTAACAACAAGCAACTCAAGAGATCCAGAAGTTGGAGAGAGTTAACTTTAGCTGAGCCAAAGAAGCCATGGGATCTTTCTGCATGGAGTTTGCATGTTCTCCCTGTGCATGCGTGGGTTTTCTCCCGGTACTCCGGCTTCCTCCCACAGTCCAAAAATATGCTGAGGTGAAATGATTACTCTAAACTGCCCATAGGTGTGAATGTGAGTTTGATTGTGTGTCTGTATATGTAGCCCTCCGACAGACTGGCGACCTGTCCTGGGTGTCCCCTGCCTTCGCCCGAATCAGCTGGGATAGGCTCCAGCACCCCCACCCCCCACCCCCCACGACCCTAGTGAGGATAAAGTGGTGTATAGAGAATGAATGGATGGATGAGCCAAAGAACATGTGGGACGCTAACCTAGCAAACATTTTAGATTTTTCTCTGTGAAATCTGAGAAATAATTTCCTATTTAATGACAGAGCTACACATCTGAACTCAGTCTCATTAAAACAGACTCTAATTCAGTGTCATCCATCCATATTAAAGTGCAGTTACCCAAAATGTTTGCTGCATGAGCTCCAACAAAACCTGTCCAGGTAGAAGGCCACTTTGACAAACAGGAAGTGGAAGATTTCAAGCAGATTTATAGAAGGGGGAACCGGACTGTACTAAGTGTGATCGAGTATAGAGGAGTGTTTTGTGGGTTTTTAAGGCTGATAATGATTATTAGTGAGACATTCATTTGCAGTAAATGAAAGTATTTAAAATCTTGAAGTTAAACTTAGAAGAACACAAACTCTAACAGAAAACTTTGTTGAAACATTTTTGTTTTGTTTACAGATGTTAAGTTAAAGGAGTTTTATTTGTGACGTATAACCAATCAAATCCTTCCAGGAGACAGAGAACCACAGGTAGATAAAGTTTCAGAGCCAAAGTAGTGCTATTTATAAATGTATTTATTACCGTAAATCAATAAAAATTAAAATACTGATAATCAGTAAATCAGTCAGCACACAATTACTACAATTCTACAATGTATGTCTCTTTCCTTTGGCTGTTTATTTGTACAGTATATGCACATTCATTGTTGTTGTTTTTTGTTTTACAATATGACAAATATAGAATATTTCCAAACTTTTTGTCTCTGAAAGACAACAAAAGAAGAAGAGGAAAAATGAATCATGGACTGAAATAAAGTCACAATCATGAGTAAAATAGACAGCCTGTGAAGAAGCTGACCAAGCGTTGCATATTGCAAGAGTCATCTCTACTGTGCAGCTGCAGCCATGTCCTTTTCTCAGCCAGACACCTTCCAAAAATTACTATGTAACGTTAAAGAAGTCTTAATTTAAAAAATGCTTCTGGCATTAGGAGGGAATTTATATTTAACTGTGTCTTTTACAAACACAAGTTGACTTTGAAGCTGTATAAAATAAAAACATGCTTTTATGTGTCTTCTCGGTACTCTGCCAACGATCTGTATTCATTTTCCCCGCTTAATTTCCTCTGCAATTACACAAAGTCTAAAGGTGACGCTCTCAGGGGCAGGGCATGAATGAAGGTTACATGGTGGACTTATAAAAGCGCCATTCAGGTTTGGCTAGCAGCATGACTGTTTAAGCCAAGTCTACTCCTGCTAGATATCTCCACTTTTAAACAGCAGATTAGGGGATCTCTTGGATTATAGATGTGAGGGCCAGGAGCCCCATGGCCATTATGTGGGAACTCTTAACTGAGGTCACATGTTCTGGAAAACAGCTGCACCAAAAAACTGCATCGAATTCTCCATTCGTGAGAAAATAAATTTGTCACGTTCTGCTGGTTCTCGTGAACTTTTTCATGGATGCATGTGCAGGATGTTCTGATGCTGCACAGATTTATGAAGTCTTTTTTTTTAAAACAGTGGAATATGTAAGAATGTTTTCTTTTTTCTTTACAAAACATGTCATTTCTCATGCTAGATCAAAGTAAACAGAGGTGAGTCATGAATCCTAAAGCCTTTACTCTATTTGGATGTGGCTTGTAATGCCATAAACTGTGGTGTATGTTCAAAATCTGCCACAGATTTATACATTCCTGGTTTGTTTGAAACATATATCTTTTAAATGTAACCACATGATGATCTCTGGAAGTCCATAACCTCAATGAAGACTGGAAAATGTTCTTTTAATGCAGCTGCATTCAGTTTCCAGCCTCTATCTTTGTCTGTTTGTGCACTTGGCACATATGCAGCAACTCCTCTGCCATGTTTCCTTCTCTCTCCTCCTCCTCACTCTTTCTCCCACCGCCTCTCTCACTGGGGCTCCTACCAGCTCCTGACACCATCTCCCTCCTCCTCCTCTCTGATCCTTCTCTCTTTCTCTTCACCGTCCTCTGTTCATTCTCCCACATCCTCTTGGATTCTTCTCCTGGTCTCATGCTCATGACTCATCATCCCACATGGAAACATTTTCTCTGTGGATGTGAAGGAGTTTTTACTGCTGTTAATGAAAATTTAAACAACACACACACCCCCACCCGACAACCCCACAAGTTTGAGCAAAATGAAGACCTGCGGAAAGGGGAATAACTGCTTTTTCTCATCTTGCTGCGTTTGATGAAAGCTTTATGCCCATGCTGCCTTTTAGTGTCTGGTGAAAGCAAATAAGTATCATGTCAGACCACTGTGCACTCTCGAGGAGATCACAGCATCTGTCGGTGAAGACTGCCCCCTACTGGCTCACCCTCTCTCTTACATAACCTTGTTCCACATCCAAGGCATACCCTGTTAGGTCAAACCTCTCCAGCTATCATGAGACTGCTGAACACATCACCCCACCTGATTTAGATATTGCCAGAACTTCTGAGCTATGCCTTATTTTTAAGAGCATTTCAAGCAACGCAAACAGCATTCAAAAATAAAATCTTGCATCATCCATTGGGTTACTTAATGTGGACATATAATCTGTATTTTGTAACATGTCCACTCAGCAATTTACCGTGGTACTGAGCATTGCATAACTTGTAGTAAATAAATATGTCTGTACAAGTGCTTTCAGGTTCATGGTGTAGCGTACAAACAACACGGACTCAGTGTCTGTAGTTAAACAGCACAGTGGGTAGTTGGAGCCTCAGCAGTAAATGTGACTTATTGCTGGTTGCAACTACGGTCTGATTGTGCAACCCAGTCTCTCAAAAATTATGCTCCGAGAAATAAACGGCATTCGTAATTAGGTTTTGAAAGTGAAACATTTTCTTCCAGTTAAACAGTAGCAAACTGTGGTGTAGCCATTATTCTGACACATTTTTCACCCAGAAAACAGGTGTTTATTTCCTGTGTGGGACTATTAGATCCACACATTCTAGAGGAAGCAAAAGTGTTATTTCAAAGCCTTTTTAAGGCAAGGGGGGACTGCTTCATGGAAAATAATACAACAGCTTCTAAATATGTAGCTTTCGTACCAAGGATGAGTGTTCAGGTGTGAAATCAATGACCCAAGTGGGACATTCAAGGACATTATATTTATATCCATATTTCAACCTGATGCATTTTCCATAAATGTGGCAATCTATGTGTCATGCTACACTCTTCACCTCTCTTGTACAGATTTAGCTATTATCAACATTTAGTCAGAAAATGTACCTAAGCTGCCGCAACTTTCCAAAGAAAGACAGGTTTTACATGAGTCATTTTAAATATTTATTTTTCGTCTGACCAAAGTTTTAACAGAAATAAGCCACCTGCAATGATTGCATTTATGATCTCCTGCTGAACATGTTGCCAGCTGATCTAATCACCTTCATATTCATCCTGATGTCCTCCAGCATACCTCTAGAAACTAGTGGTGTTTCTGAGCTCACTGCTCTGCTGTCGACTGAGGCTGCAAAGAGTAGGGCCTGTTAATGGCAGACTTGGAAAATCTCCATGTGTTCATTGACGAGAAGAATCACAGCTGTGGAACTATAAATAATAAATCTGCTGTTTTGAAAAATATTGTCCTGGAGATGGTGTTTCATCTCCCCACAATTAACAGGAATTAAAGACCAAGAACACCCAGTTCTGTATGTGGTAAGTAAAGACACTACTGTTAGCAAAATGTTCTTTCCAGGTGACTAATTCCTGTACATACATTGAGTCAGACTGGAAATGTTTATAATGATTCATGTAAATGAATCATTTCCATGAATAAACTCAGTTTTCCCCAATCTCTTCAATGAAACCAGAGTGCAAGGTCTGCATAATCCATGTTGCTGGACACATTGTTGGGATAAATTGGAATTTTCCTTTAAGTTAAATTTCCATTCACTGTTGATTTTCAGGTTCTGGAAAATGTCATGTTTTGGGTTAAACTATAACCCCTAACAGATCACTATGCTGATGAGTACCACCACATCTTATATATAATTGGCTGACTAAAAAGCAGCAACCTTAAAACATAACTGAGAATGAGGTTTAGTTGTACAGGAACACATTATTGGGGAGCCCAGGACTCATTCATGGGTACATTGGAAACAGAAACTGCTTATAATATGTTCAGTTTACTTTTAATTTTGCCAGTTTTTCAGACTATAAATAAATGGCTTTAAAAGGAGGTTCAAGATGTTGCCCCCAGTTAAGCAAAGCTGTGTACGTATACAACCAGTGCAGTACTTAATGTCATTACATCATGTCAGCGGCATGTGCTATGATGCAAGACAGAAGTCACTTTTGACCCCTAGAAAAAAATGACCTCACCAACAAGAGCCTCCGGCTCTGTGAAAGCTTCTGTGCAAAAGACATTAAAATACTACTGCAGTTCCCATGATTTTAGTTTTTTTTCTCTCACTCAAACATTGCATTGTTTTAAAACAGGAAAAAAAAATCTTTGCCCAGTCCCACTTTTCTACTTCTTCTGTGTTGGCATAAATTGGTACTAAAATCTGTTGTCTGTCTGGCAGCTCACTGCAAACAAAAATAAGAAGATTGCACATAAAATATAAAGCAGTGATGACAGCCACTTCAAAAGAAGCACGCTCAACTGGAAACATCTGAATTACAAACTCTTTGGCAATGTGCATGTGAGGAGTGAAAAAGTTAGCAGGCTCACTGATCAATTGCTTTCATAACAGGATTTGCAAAGTATTACAGAAGACCTTGATCAGATCAAGCCTGGGATCCTATGTCCGGCGACGTCTGACGTTACGGTGAGCGTATTGCGTCATTTCCTGTTTCAGCACTGTGTCGTGTTGTTAGCATGGCTTCTGCTTCTGCCTCTTCCTCTCCCTCTCTCTCCCTCTCCTGCTCAGTGTGCCACATGTTTAGTTATTCCTCTGCCTCCTTTAGTGATAACGATATGTGTAATAAGTGCAGCCTTTTTGTAGTTCTGGAGGCGAGGCTCTCCGAATTGGAATCGCGGCTCCGCACCATGGAAAATAACCCGCTAGCAGCTAGCCAGGCCCCCTTAGCCGGTGCGGACCGCAATAGCTTAGCTAGTGTAGCATCTGTTAGCCGTCCCTTAGCAGCGCCCGAACAGCCGGGTGGATGGGTGACAGTTCGTAGGAAAAACAGTCCTAAACTCAAGCCTGCTGTCCCGGCTCACCACAAACCGCTTCATGTTTCTAATCGTTTTTCCCCGCTCAGCGACACACCCGCTGAGAAACCAACTCTGATCATTGGCAGCTCCATAGTCAGAAACGTGAAGCTAGCGACACCAGCGACCATAGTTAAATGCCTCCCAGGGGCCAGAGCGGGCGACATAGAAGCAAATTTGAAACTGCTGGCTAAAGATAATCGTAAATATAGTAAGATTGTTATTCACGTCGGCGGTAACGACACCCGGTTACGCCAATCGGAGGTCACCAAAATTAGCGTGGCATCGGTGTGTACTTTCGCCAAAACCATGTCGGACTCTGTAGTTTTCTCTGGACCCTTGCCTGATCTGACCAGCGATGACATGTTTAGCCGCATGTCGTCGTTTCGCCGCTGGTTGTCTATGTCGTGTCCATCAAACGACGTGGGCTTTATTGATAATTGGAGCTCTTTTTGGGGAAAACCTGGTCTGATTAGGAGAGACGGCATCCATCCCACTTTGGCTGGTGCAGCTCTCATTTCTAGGAATATGGCTGATTTTATTAGTACTCCTAAAGCATGACAACCCAGAGTTAAGACCAGGATGCAGAGCTGTAGTCTTATACACCTCTCTGCAGTTTCCTCACAGCTGTCACCCTCCAGTAATTCAGTTAACTTTATTGAGACTGTGTCTGTTCCCCGACCACCAAAATTCAATAAATTACACAAATCAAAAATATACAAAAGAAATAGTAACCACAAAAATTTAATAAAAATTAATACCACTATTTCAACAGAACACAGAGACAGGAAAATTAAATGTGGTCTGTTAAATATTAGATCTCTCTCGTCTAAATCTCTGCTAGTAAATGAGTTGATAACTGATCACCAGATTGATTTGTTCTGTTTGACTGAAACCTGGTTGCAGCAGGAAGAATTTGTTAGCCTAAACGAATCAACTCCCCCTAGTCATATTAACTGTCATATTCCTCGAATCACAGGCCGAGGAGGAGGAGTAGCAGCAATCTACCATTCTAGTTTAAAATTGAACCAGAGGCCTAAACCTGATTACAGCTCATTTGAAAATCTCACTCTTAGTCTCTCTCATCCAAATTTGAAAGCTCAGAAACCAGTTTTATTTGTTGTTATATATCGTCCTCCTGCTCCTTATTCTGAGTTTTTATCTCAATTCTCAGACTTTTTATCTGAATTAGTGCTCAGTTCAGACAAAGTTATTATTGTGGGTGACTTTAACATTCATGTTGACATAGACAGCGACAGCCTTACAACAGCTTTTAATTCATTATTAGACTCAATTGGGTTTTCTCAACATGTAAATAAACCAACTCATAGTTTTAATCACACTCTTGACCTTGTCCTGACTTATGGCATAGAAATTGAAGAGTTAACAGTATTTCCCCAGAACCCTCTTCTTTCTGACCATTTTATGATAACATTTCAATTTAAAGTAAAGGATTGTTTAGCAGCTGAGAACAAATATCATTACAGTAGGTGTTTGTCTGACAATTCAGTATCTAAATTTAAGGAAATAATACCCTCACTGTTTACTTCAGCAACATTTACTGATAAATCAGAAGGCAATTATTATTATTTTACCCCCACAGAAGTGGATTATTATGTTAATATTGCTTCAGCCTCACTGCGTACAACTCTTGATAGTGTTGCACCTGTAAAAAAGAAAGTTATATCTCAGAGAAGACTTGCTCCTTGGTATAATTCCCAGCTGCGGACTTTAAAGCAGGCATCCCGAAAGCTGGAAAGAAAGTGGTATTCCACTAATTCAGAGGAAGTGTATGTGGCTTGGAAAAATAGTCTAGTAATCTATAAAAAAGCTCTTCGTAATGCCAGGACAACTTATTATTCATCTTTAATAGATGAGAACAAGAACAACCCTAGGTTTCTCTTTAGCACTGTAGCCAGGCTGACAAAGAGTCAGAGCTCTGTTGAACCTTGTATTCCTTTAGCTTTAACCAGTAACGACTTCATGAGCTTCTTTACACATAAAATAGTTATGATTAGAGATAAAATTAATCTGGCCCTTCCTACAAATGTCACAGATGCTTTTGAATTGGCTGTTAGACCTGATGAATCTTTAGAATTCTTCACTCCTATATGTCTCTCTGAACTAATTTCAACAGTTTCTACATCCAAACCATCAACATGTCTTTTAGATCCTATCCCAACTAGACTCTTCAAGGAGATTTTACCTTTAATTAATTCTTCAATGTTAGATCTGATTAATCTCTCTCTAGTAACAGGCTATGTACCACAGGCTTTTAAGGTTGCTGTCATCAAACCTTTGCTTAAAAAGCCCACTTTAGATCCAGATGTGTTAGCTAACTATAGACCGATATCCAACCTACCATTTCTCTCTAAAATTCTGGAAAGAACAGTTGCAAATCAATTATGTGAACACTTACAAAGGAATAATTTGTTTGAAATGTTTCAGTCAGGCTTCAGAGTGCATCATAGCACAGAAACAGCTCTAGTGAAAGTTACTAATGACCTTCTCATAGCATCAGATAATGGACTAGTCTCTATACTTGTTTTGTTAGATCTTAGTGCAGCGTTTGACACAATCGACCACAACATTTTATTACAGCGTCTAGAACATTCAATTGGCATTAAAGGGACAGCACTGGACTGGTTTAAATCCTACTTATCAGATAGGTTCCAGTTTGTGCATGTCAACAATAACTCTTCTGAGCATACTAAAGTTAATCATGGAGTTCCTCAGGGTTCTGTCTTAGGACCGATACTTTTCACATTATACATGCTTCCTTTAGGCAATATTATTAGGAAGCATTGTATTAACTTCCATTGTTATGCAGATGACACACAATTGTATTTATCTATGAAGCCAGATGAAACTGATCAGTTAGCTAGACTGCAAGATTGTCTTAAGGACATTAAAACCTGGATGACTTTTAACTTCCTACTGCTAAATTCAGACAAAACTGAAGTCATTGTATTTGGCCCCAAACATCTTAGAAACTCGCTTTCAAAGCAAATAGTTACTCTGGATGGCATCACATTGGCCTCCAGTACTACTGTGAGGAATCTTGGAGTTATTTTTGACCAGGACATGTCCTTTAACTCACACATAAAGCAAGTCTGTAGGACTTCCTTTTTTCACCTGCGTAATATTGTAAAAATCAGGAACATTCTGTCTCAGAGTGATGCAGAAAAATTAGTTCATGCTTTTGTTACTTCCAGGCTTGACTATTGCAATTCCTTATTATCGGGTTGTCCAAATAGTTCTCTCAAACATCTACAGTTGATCCAAAACGCTGCTGCGAGAGTACTGACAGGAGTTAGCAAAAGAGATCATATTTCCCCTATACTTGCCTCTCTTCACTGGCTTCCTGTTAAATCCAGAATAGAATTTAAAATCCTTCTTCTGACATATAAAGCTCTTAATAACCAATCTCCATCATATCTTAAAGATCTGATAGTACCTTATTATCCTAGTAGAACTCTTCGCTCTCAAGCTGCAGGCTTACTTGTTGTTCCTAGAATTTCTAAAAGTAGAATGGGAGGCAGAGCCTTCAGTTATCAGGCGCCTCTCCTGTGGAACCTGCTCCCAGTTTGGGTTCGGGAGGCAGACACCCTCTCTATTTTTAAGACCAGGCTTAAAACGTTCCTTTTTGACAAATCTTATAGTTGGGGCTGACTGGGTGACCCACAGGGGTTCGGCTTGTGTCTTCATTGCACAGCTGACTCCCTCTTGGACGTCCCTTCGTTCTGCCTCTAGTCATGCTGCTATAGGCCTATAGGCTGCTGGGGGACTTTTCTTGACGCACTGAGCCCTTCTCTATCTACCTTTACATTTAATATGTATACCGTTATTGCAGTACATTCACTCTGTTTCCCCCTGTGCTATTTCTCCGAGTGTCCCTGGTCCCAGAGCTGGATGCTTCAGATCTGCGGTTGATGTTCCACCAGCTGGTCCAGTCTCCACCATGTCCACTGTGGGATGCTGTTGCTGACCTTCCTCCAGCCCTCTGCTTCCAACTCCCTTTTTCCACCAGTCAACTCTGCATTGCCTTCACTATACTGTTATGCTAACTTACATACTGTTTGAATTTTACTGCTAGCTATATATGGAGTATGTTTAATGTCAGAGCCGTACATCATAAGAGTAAATTATGAGTCAGTTTTCAATGTTAGCTTATACTTTGTCTGTGTCACATATCCTGTCATGCATGTATCCAAATGTGTGTTGTGTTTTCCTTGCTTTCCCACCCCTCCCTCTTCTCCCATCCCTCCCCCTTGCCCTCTTCTGTCCTTCTCAACCCGCCCGGCCAGCAGGCAGATGGGTCCCCCCTATATAGAGCCGGGTTCTGCTCGAGGTTTCTTCCCTGTTAAAAGGGTGTTTTTCCTTGCCACTGTCGCCTTTGGGCTTGCTCTGGGGGTCAGGCATTTGGGTTCTGTAAAGCGTCTTGAGACGAGTTGACTGTAATTGACGCTATATAAATAAAATTGAATTGAATTGAATTGAATTGGTGTTCTTGACCAATAAAAATGAAAAATTGCGCAAATGTTCAGCCTTCTGTTCAACAAGAGCATTGTTGAAATGTTACCTTTATTATTAATATTATTCTTAAAGAATGTGAATGTTTGTCTCTATTTATAGTCCTCTGATAGACTGGTGACCTGTCCAGGGTGTCCCCTGCTTTCACCCTAAGTCAGCTGGGATAGACTTCAGCTCACCTATGGCCCTAGTGAGGATTAAGCAATATATAGATAATGGATGAATGGATGGATGGATGAATAGATGGATGGATCATTTCTTTAACTCTATGTCAAGCTTATTTTGGTAAAAGCCTGATCAAGTGGTAAGATGTAAATTATTTCCTTAAACTAACTTCTGCTTTTCAGAACCAACTGCTTTATTTATCTTAGGCTGTTATGAGTAGCATCCTGTTAATCAGCTGCAGACTAGTCTGACTCACTGGATGATGACTGCTGATATAATCTTATCCTTAGCCACTAATTTTAGGTGGCTATGCCCTTCCCTTCTGCTTTCGGTGTGACAGTTTTTGAAATCCCCTTTGCTACAGAAAACAACAACAATAACCTGTAAGCAGCAAGCTACCGCACTGGATATCTGAAGGTTAGCCAAGGATTTGGGTTATGATGTACAGCAGTTCTGATAGTTTTTTTGGGTGGATAACTGTTTTAAATTACAGTGCTTGCATCCTTCATTTAGTTAAGTTGATTGTGATTGGTTTACAAAAACACACACACAGGCCAGGGTGTTTTCCCTGTAGCAGAATAGTTGTGACATGTAGTCAGACTATTCTGTTCTACAGAATAGGTTGGTGAAGCAAAACTAGGTGTAAGCTAACTAAAGCTAAAGTACTGCTTATCTGAGAATCTGTACTGCTGATGCATCCTCAGGTGTCAAAACAAACAGATGCATCAACAACACTGACATTTATATTTTTAGACAAACAACATATTACTGCAGAAGGCAAATACTGGTTAGTAAAGAACAACTTTCAATTTATTCATATTGGTTTCATCCTTGGGAGATTTTGTTTCATTGTTATGACAAAAATATACTTCATGCATGCATGAGAAAGAATGAAAAGCTTGGCATCGAAAAAAAAAGTTGAAATTGTCATTGGGACTCTTCATTGAACCAGTATGTTATTTTTAAACCCTGCATGCCGGACCTACAGCAGTAAAAGTCCTCAGAGCCGATTCTGGAAACAGCATGACCCTGTGTCCTCACTTCAAAGCGTTCTCCCAGCTGGTTCACAACACTGTCTTGACATATTTCATGTATCCTGCGAACCTTAAAAACCGTGTTGGTTATCTGCATGTATCAAGTTACTCAGTATTAATGGTCTAATAGGGTTTTACAGAGCACCAAAGCTGTATTAAAAAACTGATTTATTATCTGCTGCCAGATACAAACTCGTTCCTCTTATGTGCACAGATTCAGGCTGCACACAGCTTGAATGTATAAAAGCCTAAAAACATGAAGATTTCTGCCACATTCAAACATTCACAGTTAATTTGAAAGGCTGAGGAATGTTTTCTCTGAGCAACATTCAGCCCTACAAACACACAAACTCGCTGCTATTGGTCAAAGTCAAGGCCTGTGGGCTGACTGAAGTTAGCCTAAATGATCAGTAAATCACAGGGGCGGGACATGACACCTGTCAATCACTTACAAGAAGGAAATGAATGAAAGTGGACTCTATCTGCTGGGGCTGTAAAAAATAAGCCCATTTAGAGATATTCTATGTTTTTCTTTTGACTGATTGGTGCTGTTGCCACCTTTGTTTTCACCTAAACTTAAAACAATCTATTGTAAGTTATTTAAAAAATAATTTTCTCATCTTTTTTGTGTTTGCCTGGGAGGGCTTAGCCCTGTTAGCCCATTTATACCAGCCGTCCCTGGTCTATCGCATCATAAGCATATAAATGTACTATCACAGCACTGAAATACTCAGAAAAAAAATCTTGTTACTTAACTCTAAAGTACAATTTGCTATCAGTTCAATTCAGATTAAAACAATTTGAAGTAAAAGTACTCAATACACAGAATGGACCATTTCTGGTCAAAATATATGTTCATGAATTACAGTTACTAATATATCAATGTACACATCACTTGACAGCATGGGTGGCTAATTTTAACTACTTAATATTGTACTAGGTACTACAAATGTAAAACAATAATAATAACAATGTCATAATTTGCTGACTATATTCTGTAGAATAGTACCTAAAGTTAAGTGTAATGAGGTAAAAAGTACAAATTCCCTCTAGTGGAGTAGAAGTATAAAATACGATGAAATAAAAGTAATAAAGAACAGTACAAGTCAAAAGTTCGAATACATCAACATATGAAAGGGTTTTCATCAATCTCACTATTATAGAACAAACTGGAGGATTATCTATGAAATATTCACATTGGATTTACTGTATGTCACAAACACAATGTCCAAGTTTTCAATTTTACATTCTTCAAAGCAGCACTCGGCTCTGGTAACAGCTTTTCACTCTATTTTCTCTACCAGCTTGTCTCCTGGAGCTTTTCCAACAATCTTGAAGGATTTTCCACATGTGCTGAACATTTGTTGGATTTGTAAGCTCATCCAAAACCATCTCAGTTGGGTTTAGGTGGTTGATTGTGGAGGTAAGATCATGTGACACAGCACTCCATCGCTCTGCTTCCTGTTCAAACAGCTTGGGCAGAGTTTGGAGGAGGCATGTTAAGTGTTGATTGGTTTCCAAACAAATGTCCAACAGTGTCACCAGCAAAGCCCTGTCACCCCACCACAGCTCCTCCTTCATGCGTCATGGTGGGAACCACACATGCAGATTCATCCATTCATGGTTTCTGCATTCTTCAAACCAAAGTCCAGATTTCCTCTGATCTAATGTTTAATTATTGTGTTCTTTGGTCCAAGCACTTTTCTTGTGTCTGTCTTATTATATGACCACATCTAAGCAATAAATTGTATTAAATACCCAACTGTAGCCTGATTAATATCAGATCCACTTGTGCCTTAAGGATTAGGAAGTGACATTGATAAGCCTAATAATTTCCCATTTACACATAGCAACATTTGCTAGCAAAGGAAGCTTTCTTTGCTGCTCTGGCTGCAGCAGATGTGCTGATTTTAGCTGGAATATATTTCTAAATTATTTCAATTGGTTTAGGAATATAATTTGTCCTCAACAGAGGACCTAAACCTGTCCATATTTGTGATTGATCTTCTGGGGCCAGCATGGCCCCTTTCGTGTACACGTGCTCAGAGCTAGATTCAGAAATCCTGGTTGATTTGCTGAGCTGACAAACATCTCCATGCCTGCTTAATGTGACTGTAAAGCAAGATAGAAAGACATTCTGCGTATGCTGTGCTGAACTTTCCTTATTGTGCAGGCCTTTGGAAACCTGCCATCAATCTGTTGATGAACAACTGCTAAGTAATGAAGTTGTGCCCAGCTCTGTTACTGGCACCTAGACAGAGAGAAGGTCAGATACCTGGGTTTTGAAAAAAGAAATAGATACACAATGTATCTATTTTGTAATTTAGCTATCAACATTTTTGATAACTCAAAAATAACTAAACAGTTGCATTCAGTTTTGTATCAATTGCAACACTTGGGTCATTAAGTATGTATATAGCGCACTAAGAGATACGTCACTTTTTATTCTTACACATATATCAGTCGTCCACAGATGTACAGCTAATATTCATGACTGTATAAGTCCTCTCCAGCTCTGCTGCTTCACCTCAGGATTCCATCAGTCCTGAAGATTTATATGGGCACAACACACATGCCTCTATGTCCACATTTAGTATCACTGAAACTCTTGAAGGACAGCAGGAGCACTGCAGAGTGATCAGGGTCAGATACCTTCTCACACTTGTGCTGACTCATGGCTGCCTCGCTGCTCCGTCAGGGAGCCAAAGCTGGTTCAACACATGCCTGCACATGGATTGAGTCCACACGTGTTTGTCTACAGCAAATACAGCAACAGATACTGTAGCATCTAAATATACAATTCCTTTCAAAAGTTTGGGGTCACTTCAAAATGTCCTCATTTTTTAAAGAAAAGCATTTTTTTTCAGTCAAGATGACATTAAATTAATCAGAAATACATTCTAGATATTGTCAATGTGGTGAATGACTATAGCTGAAAATGGCAGATTTCTAATGGAATGTCTACATAGGGGTACAGAGGAACATTTCCAGCAACTATCACTCCTGTGTTGTACATAGTGTTAGCTAATGGTGGTAAAAGGCTAATTGATGATTAGAAAACCCCTTGTGCAAATATGTTAGAAAATGAATAAAAGTGTGAATTGTCCTGGAAAACATGAAATTGCCTGGGTGACCCCCAACTTTTGGAGAGGGAGTGATGGCTGCTGGAAATGTTCCTCTGTACCCCTATGTAGACATTCCATTAAAAACCAGCCATTTCCCGCTAGAATAGTCATTTACAACATTAACAATGTCTAGACAGTATTTCTGATTAATTTAATGTTTTTGTCATTGAAAAAAAAAAAACTAAGTTCTAAGAAAAAAAAGTTCAAAAAGTTATAACCCCAGTATACATACGAGATCAATCTAAACCAGCGAAATGCATTTTGTCCTTCACTGAATAAGCAACAACAGCCACAAAAAATTTAGGAGCCGTAAAACTGCAAAAGATTCCCTTTTGCATATTGAAAGATGCAGTCTGAAGTATATTGAAATGAAGCAAAACACCAAATGCATACAGAATGGTAATTTCCATGTTTGCAGTCGTCTCCAAAGGGCTATTTTCCAAACAAGCCATGGCATCAAATAAATGAGCTCCTTGCAACCACAAACATGCAAGGAATGGCCTTGATGCACATGATTTCACCCTAAATTACATCAAGCATGCCACTTCCTTTTAATGCCAAGCTACAATGGAGATGAAACAACTCCAAAGTGAATGAGACGTGTGTTTCAAATTCTGGTTCAAAACAGGATACAGAGGGATGGAAATTGGAAAAAAATTTAAAAAAAAACACCAGACATTTTTTTTTTTTTAGCAGTGATAAACATATGGTAGCCAGATATGCCTTAACAGAATAAAATGACCATCAGTTCTCCCTGATGGTAATTCAAGCTGATTTATAAAGCATCTGTTTTAGGGTTTGTTATATTTAGCAGACTTATTGTACTATTTTGAGGAAAAAGTGAAGCATGCTAAAAATACTAATTTGCATCTCACAGTATTGTAATGCAGACATGCAGCACACATTCTGTGGCTTTAAAAGTCATGTCATTCTGGGTTATAAATGTGTGTTAGCTGGAATGTGAACTAACCTATTGTCCGGATGTAGCTGAATTATGCATGAATAGTTTGCAGAAAAACACTTAAACATCCTTCTTTGTCTGAAATGATCACTGGTTACGTTTCCTCATAAATATCCAACATCCTTGACTGAGCCAGACCTGCTCTGTAAACCAACATCTGAAACTGAGCGCTTTCATAAAATACAATAAAAGAATACTAAATTAGAAACAGCAAAATATTTATTCACCAGTCAAAACATAAACTTCAAAATATGAGGTCTGACGACTGAACTCCACACAGTGATGCATGCAAGCCAAGACTTCTGTTACCTGATGACGCTTGCTTCATGGTAACCTTCAAGTGCTAAAACAGAATGGCTGTACTGCAAATACTATACTGCTTTTTGGATTTCTACTGGGAGGGAAGGGCTTTGTTAGGTTAATGATAAAAACAAAATGACAGTGATCTGAGACGTACTCTGTTTGAAATCAGACGTAAAATTTACACATCCGGTGGGTTCCAGAAAGCAAAAAAAAAAAAGCATCATAAAACATTGTAGTCTGAAAATTAACACATTTTCAACAGGGGAGTCTGTATTAGTCACTGAACATAAACAGGCATCTCTTGGAGAAGAGCTTGCAGCATTCATGCAAGATGATGGGTGTTTTCTTTATCAGGGAAAGGGATGAAGAGTCCATCCAAACTTGGATTCTCCCTCAGTACCAAGCGGGTGAAAAAGGGTGGCAGTTGTTGTGGTGGGTTATCAGTTCTCGAGGAAAGCCACGTAGTCAGTGAGTCTGGCCAACTGCTGCTCATTTGGAACCAAAGAAACAGGGGGAGGATCTGTTGAGAGAGAGGAGAAGAGAGGAGAAAGACTCAGCGGAGAAGTTGAGTCAGAGGGGGGATTCCTTATTGAGCCAAGTGCTATCGATCTTCTTACTCGGCTGCTACGGCTCACTTGGTCCTACTCAGCAGACACCCAGTAGGGTGCAGGTTTCATGTTAACCCCGCCGACCACATCTGCACATGTTCTCACTGCTTCCACTGATCTGTTTATCAACACAGCCTGCAGAGCCTTCCTATGTGACTGCGAGACATTCTGCCTGGAGATCATTAGAACACTTTACATCCATCCCCAAGCACAAAGATTTCCTATGTGAGATCTATTCAACAACTAAATCAGCAACACTATTAGGTTTCAGTGGCAGTGTCGCAAAGCCAGACCCCCCCCCAAAAAAAAAGCAGACGAGTGGGGATCAATGGTGAGTGGGTTGGCTGTGGTCATGTGTGCAGCAGATGCTATGGTAATGCAAAAAGGTCCGATGACTACAGAGCGCAGGACAGACCACAACCTCCACACGTGTCCTCATATCAGATGGAACAACCCATGACCCTGTGAGTTGAGGACATGCAATGACGTCATAACAATTCTGATAAAATAAGGACCGATAAAAAGGAGCAGAAAAGTTTGGCAAGTATAAACATATAAAACATTTCAATAGGTTCTCGGAAAAGGAAAATGTTATCAGCTTTTCACTGAGATTGACATGCCTCCTAAATCCCTGCTTGCAACATTTTGATGTGTCTAATAAAACCTAGGAGGAGGAGAAGCAGGGAGGTGGGTGAGGGTTACTCATGAAGACAAAACCAGCAGACTAATGGGCTGATGATGGGTACAGTTTAATAGACCAATACTGCCACCTACCTGGCTTTTTGGGCATCACCATCCTGGTAGCGGGGTCTGCCTGCCAGCCTTGGCTCACCACACCTTTGGACAAAGAAGAAAATGGTCATTAGCGAACACAAACATGGTAACACAATGAAAATTAATTTCATTACACTCCTATAGATTTACTGCTCAACTTCAGCTGTGTTTCTCCTAAACATCTCTCGTCATTTGTGTTCTTGCCAAATTACGATTTTCACTGCTAAAATATTTTCTGTGATGGTATGAGGTTAATCTTACCCTTCACTGCCTCTTCCACAGAGTAGCCCACAAAGGCAGCGAAATCTTCTGCTGTGATGGAAGTGTAAGCCTGGGCCACGAGACTGTACGCCCTTTGCCGTGTGCTCTCTGCGAAAGACATCAGTATCAGACAGGTGCATATGGAGTCCACATGAGCTAAATCTGTGCTCTGGTTCTATTTAAAATGCACACAGTACACGGGCAGCAGTGACTTACTGTGATCCTCCAGACAGTGTATGTTGCAGCATTTTAACATGGTATTTAAGCACCATGTCTCATGTAATCGAAGCTGCTAATGAGCAACAGCACTGGAGGCTGAAGGCTGAACAACAATTAATCGGGAGTGAAAGGTTTGTGAAGTCAGAGGCTGTACTCTGCTATGATCATCAGCAATCATGGAGTACTATGTTTAGGTAGAATGTCAAGTGAATGCTGAATGTCTGCACAAAGCCTTTGTTATTTTGAGTTTTTCCTGATCTTACAAATTTTTTCACTTAAGGCTTGGTTCTGGTAGTTCTGTATGTTTGACAAGTCACTTCCTCTCACTCCAAACACGCACATGGTCAGATGCAGCTCCAGCTCAGGAGCTGGTCTGGGAAGATTAAATAAAACAAAGTTTGTCTCCGCAAAAGCTCAGCATTGTCTTCTTTTAACTGCCTTTGCCATCTGGTTTTGATTTGAATTAAATGGTGCATTTTGTTGTTAGAGAATTTCTGATCTGACCGTGGTGACCTTGTGAGCTGAAAAAAATTCCAAAATCAAGGATACTTAGCACAACATCTTGCTAAATGAAGCATATGCAAGACAAATTATGGATGGTATATGCAGAGATGCGCTCACACAACAGACCACTGAGGCCTTTATCAGCAGGCACCAGCTACAGCTTCCAGACTACCCTATTTATCTTGACATGCTGCTGTAATTGTTGAGATTACTGTAGGAGTGACGGGGCCTCACGGCAACATACAATGGCATATAGTTGCTGCTGCTCCTGCAGCTATCACGTAAATGCCTTCGGGTTGTGGCCTTTGCTGTTTTATAGCCTAGCAACGGGCTATGTGTACCAACAGTCAGCCCTGAGTCTGCAGCAGTAACAATAACAAGCGGGATGAGAAAAGACAGCTGTGTAGGGGAAGGCCGGAAATTTGTCAAGAGCTCTTTCCCATTCTAATGTCCAAGGAGCTTCCTGTCCTCAGTGTTCTTGTACTTGCCGAAAATGAAGCAGAAAGGTCAATGACATTTCACTTGGAAAACTATGAACACTGTGTGTATTATGAGCCAAACTTCTATTCCATTATTTTAATCAAGTTACGGTTATAGAATAATATCTGCAGTTCCTTTTTAAGCACTATGGTGATTTAAACGGACCATTATTATCAAGAAATGTCGATAAAATTATATTGTTTAGTTGCTGGGATGCACACCACTAACGAATAACTAAAGAGGAAACTAAAGAATTTTCTCCTCTTCAGTCAGCATAAAATTACCATCTGTTAAAAATGAACCACATACCACAGGTCATAAAACTGCTTGTTGTGTTGGAACAACTTCCTTGCACCTGACTGGCTGCAGATTAGTATGCATCCAACCGAGCAAAGCAGGTCATCTAAAGGGGCTTTTTGTAACTCAGTCCCTTGGATGACATGTATTTTTACCGTGGCCTCTTGACCGCTTGAGGACGACTTGTATAGCAACCGGACCAGCCTGTCTTAACGTGCCCTTCTGACAGTTCAGTGTTGGGTTGGAGCTGCTGAGCAAGATGTCCATGAGTGGGAGGATGGGAGTTTTATGGAGGAGAAACAGGACCTGGCCTGTCCTTCTCTGACAGTCTATTCCAGGGCTGCTATCATTTCTCACCCTCTCACCTCTTAAAAATAGCCCTCACTTTTCACCAGCAAAGGCAAAGCAGACAGGACATGGCAAGGGCTTTTATTTTTAAATACAGTCGATTGCCAAGTAAGAGCAGCAACAGACTGGGAAACAGTTTGACGCAAAGAAAGGCTATGCAACCAGAATAAAGCTTGGCCATCATAGATTTTCTTCTTTTTAATGCCCTCTTAATTCAAATGAAAAAAAAAATCATGTTTGAAATTAGAGAGCAAGTTGGTGCTTAACTTCATGCAGCTTTATTCCACGAATCAGAAAAGACAGATTTGGTAATTACAAATCAATCAGCTGATCACCAATTAAACACAAACTGACAAAGTGAGAAAGGAAATCTGCTAAAATAACAAAAAATCCTATTAGCTACATATGAAGAAAATGATGTGCATTCAATCTTCATACATCCTGGACTCACATTTCTGTAGACCTATTTTCCATTTAACTGGCTTAGAAGTACAAAAGTATAAAAAGATGTTAAGAAAAGGTACAGATACGACATTCAAATTAAATATTGCACTGACGGTAAGGACAAGCCATTTCAGCCCACATCCATCCTAGCCTTATATTTCATTCAATATCCAAGGGACAATCCTTGTGATACACACTTCCTTATTTCAAAAAACTTTCAAAAGCACATATTACAATACTAAAGTCCATAACAACTTCTGTTTTCATTATTCCTCCTCTTCTTCCTCCTCCTCCTCTTCTTCTGCATCCTCAAATTCATCCTCATCACCCACACCGAAGTCCATCTTTGCAAGGACTGCTTCAGCGTGCTCTGTTGCCAAAGTAAAATGGTCCATCTTCTCAAAGCCCGGCTCTGGTCTGTCTTCTCCCATTGAGGATTTGGCTGCATCTTTGGTCTGTGTGATAAGCCCCTTAGAAGCCAAAAGAAACTCAGCTGCTCCACTCTGCTCCAATGCCCTTACAGCCGAATCGGTCAGCTCTGAACTAGCCTGCAGTCGTTCACCATAACGTTGAGCCAGTGCCCGCAGAGCTGCCACTTTTTCATCTTGCTCTTTCCCAATCTGCTCCAGCAGAATGGTCTTGCGCTCTTCTAGGACAGCATATAACAGATCAAAGCGTTCACCCAGCCCTTGTTTAGCACGCTGAGCGTTCTCCTGTACAGCACGGCAGGCATCTTCCATCTGGTTGAGGAGGGCCTGCAGGCGCCCATTGCTGGCCACCAGGGTATCAATAGCATTACTCAATTCACCTTTCTGGGCCTGGTAAACACTGGCTAAAGGCGCCACCTCACAGTCCTTATGCTGGCCAAACACTTTGCACATGGAGCAGGTAGGTACTTGACAGGTCACGCAATAGATATTGATTTTCTCATCCTCATGTTCTTGGCACATTGGTTCTTTGGTTTCCTTCGACTTCAGGGTGGTTTCTGTGCTTCCACTGTTGCTACCTTCTTGCTGCTGCTTATAGAGGTCGATGATATTTTCCACCAACAAGTTGCGCTGGAGGCCATGCACGCCGTGGCGGTCAAGCACGACCTCAAACCGGCAAGTAGGACAGCGAAAGACGCCACCAGAAAAGCGGTATGGGTTGCGCGAGTCATAGAGGTCACTGGCACAACTACGGCACAGGTTGTGCTGGCAGGGCAGGATGACCACGGGTTTGGTGAACATATCCAGGCAAATGGGGCAGCTCAACTGCTTCTCAAGGCTGTCCATGGGGCTCGGGGGCCGAACCATAGATCCTGTCCTCTGGACGTCCATAATGAAAAAGTCTCTGGCTATAGCTAGACCGAGTTAGTCGATTTCCACAAATTGCTGAAGTGGAGAGCAGACACCAAGAACGTGTTTCCTGTCACTCGTGAAATGCTTCTATCTATTCTGGTGGAGAGCTAGCAGCTCTGCACTTTATACCAGTCCGTGACATCTGATCCTTTCCACCAACCAGAGCACACATTCCTGCCTGCCTGCCGGCCAGGGATCTTTTCACAGAAATACCCCCCTCCTACCCAGTGCAGCATGTGTCACCTGTCCCAGCGAGCACTGTGTCCCCTCTAACAGAGACAGAGTGGTAGACGAAGCAGAGACAAACAAGGTGCATGTGACTGGATCAGAGGAGCCCTACCTAGGAGAGGGAGCTCAGTCTAATTGGTAAACAACTCAATGTCAACATCATGCAACAGTTGTTTTTCCATTTTTTCTATTTTGATTTGCTGCCATTTGCCTAGCTTGTTATGTACATAACCTGCTTAGTTTAGTCAACAACAGCAACTTAACTCATGCTCTGACCATTAATATTTCAATCTGAATCAACTGATGACATTGACAGGTCTGATGACTAATTATGTCCTTACTCAGGTAGATTTCTTAATTATTATAATATATTGAACTTTTAAAAACTAAAAATTTGCTAATCAAGTCTACCAAAATGTCACAATGTACATGTTTGTCTTAGTCTTGTTGATGAGACCAGATACAAAAATATTACCAGGTTTACAGTAAATAGGATAGGTCTTGTCTGCCGTTTTTGATACAGTGGTTATTTAGATGTAGCAAAATGTTACTTTCACACAAACAATGGTAAGATAATAATCTCAACAGTCAATGGAAAGTGTATATACCACCCATACCAATGCTAAATGCACATTCACTTTCAAGGAACTTATATTTTTAATGTCCCTTCTTTAGTAATATTTTAAGGAAAATTTATTAATTTAAATTTGAACACCTAATTTCTCATATGTATCACATCTACCAAGCATTCATAATCAGTGGTTATCCAAGTGTCTTATGACATACATCAATAACAGATCAACATGACGTTCGTAAACATGAGGGAGAAGCTATTCTTAAACTCTTGCACAAGGGAACCATCACATGGAAGTGCTACAATTGTGCGCATGATGGAAACAATTTCATACAGTGACATTTTCACAACTTTATTCTTTTGATGTTAAACCATGTGTGAAATCAAAACACAATAGAAATCCCTATATATGATGCTATTTAACGCTGGGAAGTTTTGTGTGCTTATTTGAAGAAGTTGATTAAAATTCAGAGAAACATGTTGTATCCATTTAAACTGCCCTTCACGGTTCTAAAAAGTCACATTGCAGGAAATCAAAATGTTATAAACATCAAATGTGCTGCCTTAACGTCCTAACGTGTTTTATTTCCACTGCTGCTGGATTGCATCATTGCTACAACTATCAGCTGGTGCCCCCTGCTGACTAAGACACTGAATCATAAAATAAAAATATGAATGATATTTCAGAATTCTAACACGGGAGTTTCCCCCGATCTAAATGTGTACATCATATAAATAGTGGTGCTATTAATCTGAAAAGAGTAATTACATATCAAAGTAAAGATGGGAAAAGGTAAGATGGGACATGTTTTTTTGGTTGTTACCTCTCAGGGCCTCCATGACTGGAAGGATATTCTCTGACCACTGGTAAGCTGCGATGGCTGTGTAGATCCCTGGAAAGTCTCTCTGCCAAATACGCTGGCCAACAGCCCAAATAGCTGTTAATTCAGGGTTTGCCTGTATACAACAAGCGGAAAGCATTCAGTATGCTACAACTGACACACTTGTGGTGGTTTCCATGCTACTGTCAAGAGCCTTCACACCCAAATACTCAGAATGCTTAATCATAGGGGATACATTTTTAACTCTCAACTAGGGCTGAAACGATTCCTCAAGTAATTCAATCACTGGCAGAGGACTTTGCATCGAGGCTTCTTTTTAATTCAATATATACTGTACCCTTGGACACTAACTGGTGGACCAGGGTCCGGGTCTGGATCCAGACACCATCCTACACGGAACCGGACCAATAACTACTAAATTATAAGGAGATTTTAAATTTGATGGGACGCTTCTACTTTAACTGGTGCATGTTTTCTAGTACTTGGTTTAGCAGATCAAAGGGCTGTACAGTGAAGCAAGTTTAACATAGTAAGGCTTTCTTTGTGTAAGTTGGCTCGACAAAAACTGAAGCCTCAGTCAGGGACAACAGACATCACAAAGGCGGTTATCAATCTTTTTGGTATCTCAGACTTTTTTCCTCACACTTGTCACACAAACAGGAATGTTTTAACAATCATTTGACTCATTTTCTGCACAAAATGAACCGATCCCAAACAGGTTGTTTTAATGGAAAACAATGAGGAAAATAAAAAATCATGATGACAAAAAGCTGCGCCCGGAAATTATGTAAGACAGGAATGCTGGTAGAAAACTGTTAAACGTGTGCAAAGTATTTACTTTACTGATCAATGCAGCCGATAATTGATAACTGACAGCTGTACAATAAAACTATCAAACTTCATATATTCAAACATGATATTGTATTGAAGTGCATGTTGGTCTGACACTGTCCCATAATGCAGGAAATCACTTTAATTTTTGGCCAAATCAAAGTGAAAGTAAAGTTACTGATTGAATGTTCTCTGCAATAATACTAATAAACTAATCTGTTTTCTACTTTCTGTTCTATCAGCGACAGTGTCAGTAGCTTAAATGGATCAAACATAAAAATAAAAATATATTTATGTGACTTCTGCATCATCAACTAAATACTTGTGGGGTTCCTATGGCACTGTGCTGAATACAGTCTGTAATACTGTAACTTAACGGTTTTATTCAGTGATTTTAGTAACATACAGCTCAACATGTTTACGCAGAAAACATATTCCCTCAGCTGAAAAGCTGTATCACTCACAAAAAATCTTCAGGAAACGCTCTGGTTAAACTGAGAGGCTTCTTCACGTCGATTTAAATCTAAACTCTGACCATAACCTGCTCCACAGCTTCAGTTGTCATGGAGATCTAGCAGGTTAAAACAGAGCCACTTTCACTAAAAACACTGACTTTAGTCTCAACATACCTGCCAGCCCACTAATCTCCCTTCATAGGACAGTCATCAGGAAACGCAGAGGCCAACTGCATTAGAATTAGGCGGCAAACATAAGTAAGACTACATATCGTTCCAGGTTCACCAATGAGCTCTTCCACATGTGCATGAGAGTGACCCTGATAACATTCAGGCCTAGATTTAAAACCCTGGCAGGACAAGCTACAGCTGAATTCTGCCACTCAACAACAGAAAACAGTGGTGTAGGATATAGAGAGGAAAAAAAGAGAAACTGTACAAGGCTCACTTCATTTCACTGATTTTAGCATCCTCAACTCCTCTATCGTCTGGTCTTGTGTATCATAACAAAGCATGTCTAAATTAGTAAAATGCATTTATATATAAAACTCAATATTAATGTGTCACTTTTTGTGTATCACTTTTCAAATTATATATATATATATATATATATATATATATATCAATATTAATGTGTCACTTTTTGTGTGTAGTACTATTTTGTGCCACGACTATTATATACTTCACATAGCACCTGCGACTTGAATTATAAGTAAAAATACATATTACATATCATCAGGATAACTGTTCTGCTCCTCCGACCATTTACACATTTACATTTAAATCCTGTGTCAGATGTGCTACAAAATCTCAGGACTTTCACACAAGAGATCAGTGTTTCAAATCCCAAGTGCAAACCCTTAGGCAAGGTCCTTAGTGCTGCCTGCCTATCTACCTTGTGTTGTATCTACTCTCAGATGTATGTCGCTTTGGATAAAAGCGTCTTATAAATGAAATGAAACCAACTTTTGTATGAAGTTGAATGAGTAGCAAATATGCCATACAGTGTACTCAAACAGATTTCAGCACAATTTTCTTTGCAGTTTTTCCGCATGTTTTTAAAACGCTTACCGATTTTATTGCTTGTGGAATCCTCTTCCATAGATACCTGGCATTATTCCTGTTGGACCAAAGTCAACACAAGTCAGTAAGTACAGAGAATATCGTTAAATATATCACAGTGTCATCCAGCCCATTTTTCTATACGTTATTAAAGGGTCCACTCAGTCACCCATTGGTACTAACACGCAACAGAATCAAAACAACCAACAAAATGTAGATGCAGAATTCTGCTATTACATTTTACACATACACAGAAAACACCAACAAATACACATAAAAGAGGATAAGGCAGACACACATTGATACTAAAGAGTCAAAAGATAAAATTTAATTTTTAAAGTCACTTAGAATTCTGTGCCTTGGACCCTCTCTGTTTCGAAGTCCTCCAAACCCAACAGCTGAGCTCTAAAAAGAGCTAACTGAACTTACTGTCCTCTCAAACATACACTAACCATTGCTTTCCAAACACTCAAGAGTAAACCAAATCATAACCCAAAGTAAAGAAACCCATTTGGAGCATTGGAAAGGCAAAAACTAAAACACAAAATGGATAAAAATGTGATCTTGCACGGAAAGTGAGTAGAAATTGCCAGAAAACCTCTACAGTCAGAAATAAGATAGCAGAAACAAATCCTAACCAAGTACAGGCTCAGTGACCACATGCTGGTCACCACAACAAAATGGAAACAGAACATGTGGTCACTGTTGGACGGGTGTGGTTGAGAAAGAGATACACTTTCACCTAAAATGTAAAAAAAAAGCTATTGAAATAAGGAAAACATACTTTAATCATTTCAGCCCTGTCATTTTAGGTTCCAAAGGGCATAATCACTTCTTATTTACAACACACATAAAAGTTCAATATACTATCCGTGATGTTATCTATTTTAATCACTTATTGGGATACTGGGACTGACCAACTAGCCAAGGTATTATTTTTCCAAGAAGACTTTTACGTTGCATCGTTGATTTGAAATGAGCTAATGCAATGACCATTAATAAAACCCCTTGTAGACACCCACCCTGTCAGTCACAGAGGACACACATACATTTCACTTACATGTCATTATTGAGTAAATACAGCGACAGCAGCTGAGCGTAGACTTGAGGTGTTGCAATGCCCCCTGGAGCCTGTTAAAATATAATGCAGGCACGAAATTAAAGGTTCAGGCAGAGATAATTAGAAAGCTAAAGTATTTATACAGTTCTAAGTAAACCACGTTTCATATTTTAAAGATTTGTCGCTAATATAGCTACGTAATGCTAGCTACAGACACCACGTCGGACAACTAGCACCAGCTGCCCACTGTTATTATACTTAGCTTCTAGTAGCATCACAATATTGCTCCCATCTTCGACTTTATGTCTTAATAAAGATACACAGTCAGGCGTAAGCTTACTTACTGACACACAGTTCACCTAGTACTAGCCTTTAGCGTCTAAAGATCCTAAATAAAATAGCACTCAATGGGCTGCAGCTGTGTTTACCAACATAACATAGAGACTGTCTAACAAGCTAACTAGCTAGCTACTATCGGCTACTAGCTAAAGTCAAAGCAGACAGTAATGCTGTAAACCTCACTGCAGTCGAAAATTTGGCAAAGTGCGCAGAACTGGATCATTCACGAGCTCGGTTGCCCGGTATGTCATTTCACAGTGTTTGAAAGTAAAAGTAAAATAAGCCTTAAACATGCTAGCTTCTTAGTCACAGCGCTAGCCCAAAACATAAACTGTCTGTTTGCAACGTTACTGTCATGTCTTCAGAGACAAACAACCTGTAGGACATCCACCGTTAATACAAAAAAATGTACTTTGCGTGGCTGTGCTTACCTCGAGTTCTTGAGCTTCACACTGCTCTAATAGTTTATCAAAATTTTCCTCCATAATCACAGCAGTAGGCATGATGATGCCTAGCTGTGGAACCGAGAATTTCTTCTTCTACGTCTCTGCGGAATGTTCGGGTCGCTTGTGCCCTCAGCTGGATGAAACACAAATTGCAGTGAGATGTAGCTCAACAAAGAATCAGAATCACTTTTATTTGCCAAGTATGTGAGCACATACAAGGAATTTGACTCCGGTATTTTACAGTACCCTCTTGTACTAGACAAAAAGAAAATTAAATAATAAACAAAAATTATGTAACAAAAAGAAAAATATAAAAAAAAACGAACATAACTTTAACATTACATAATAAGGAAAATTAACATAACATAACGTAACATAACATGACATGACACGACATGACATAACATGACATAACATAGCGACATAATATAACCTAGTTTAAAGTGATCAGTACAAATGGTGGAGCTTATGTACATTATACACAGATGTAGATAATTTTTATTTACACAGTGTATACAGAATGTGTTTAGTTATAGTTTTATTGTTTATAGGACTGTTTGTTGAGGTTGTGGATGTTTATGTTCATGATTCAGACTGTGACTGGTTTCAAATGTTCATCAGAGCAACAGCCTGTGGAAAGAAACTGTTCATGTGTCTGGTGGTTTCGGCATACAGAGCTCTCGAGCGCCTACCGGAGTGAAGGAGGTGAGGTGAAACAGGTTATGTCCAGGGTGTGACGGATCTGCAGTGATGTTGCCTGCCCTTTTCCTGACTCTGGGCATGTACAAGTCCTGAATGGAGGGCAGGCTGGCACCGATTATTTTTTCTGCAGTCCTGACTGTCCGTTGCAGTCTGTGCCTGTCCTGCTTGGTGGACAAAGTTTCAATAACATCCCCTGGAAACTAAATATCCACAGTTTACACTAATTGTTCCAATTTTATGATTTTTGCTTATTCATTTATTTATTTATTTATTTATTTATTTATTTTTACATTTTTTCATTATCATTTATGTTTATACTGCTGTTGTTTACATTTTATGCTCTTTCACATTTATTTTTACTTTTGTTTACCCTGTAAAGCACTTTGAATAATTGCTGTGTATTATAAGGTCCTATCTAAATAAACTTGCCAAGAATAGGTTGACAAAATGAAATCTGCATTTGTATTTTGCATGTATTTTTATATGATGTACACCATCATTCAAAAGCCTGGGGTCACTTAGAAATGTCCTTATTTTTGAAAGAAAAGCATTTTTTCTCCAATTAAATAATATTAAATTAATCAGAAATACAGTCTAGACACTGTTATTGTGGTAAATGACTATTCTAGATGAAACTGGCAGATTTTAATTGGAATATCTACATAGGGGCACAGAGCCCCATTCCCAGCAACCATCACTCCTGTATTCTAATGCTACATTTTGTTTGTTAATCATGTTGAAAGACTAACTGATGATTAGAAAGCCCTTGTGCAATTATGTTAGCACAGGAATAAAAGTGTGAGTTTGCATGAAAAACATGAAATCGTCTGAGTGACCCCAAACTGTTGAACAGCAGTGTATATTGTATTCATAAACTTCAATGTGATGTCCAAATGTATTTACCGAGCTGCCTAATACACACTATAGGACTTAACCGATTGTTGGATCTTATATTCTGTACTTTTCTAAGTACTGGTATTATTATTTTTCTTTAACTGGCTCTCCATAAATTTGCAATTGAAATATGTGCTGCTTTGATTGTGCTGCAGCTGCCTCTCTCTATCTAGTCACTCTGTGGTAAAAAAGACTGCCTTGTCCAAAACACTGTCTGATGGTTACACAACACTGAGAAAAAGCCTATCAACACTGACAGATAAATGCTGAAATTCCATCTTTAATCGGAACATAGACAGAAAACCTTTTGGAGTTTCTGTTTTTGGATTTTTTTCGGTCGCCTTGATTACAAATCCTTTGTATCAGTACTAGCTTTGAACAAGACATATCAGTCGACCCCTCATGCGTAAATAGCATAAATTCTGGGTACAGAAGACCTTGCTATGCACATCTATGGAGAGCTAAATGTCAAACGACTGGAAAATAACTTCTTTGATTTTTTTCTAAACATGCATTTTTTTTATTGTACTCTTTTCAGACAGTGAATGAGTTGGCTTGTTTTTAACATTGAGCTGCACAAAGCCTCACTGTAATGGTTCTGAAAGATGATGACCAGCATTGGTCTGTATTATGTTGTATAAATATGATGATTAGCAAAAGAGAAAATATGTTATAACAGCAAAATCAGTTGAAAGTAAAAGGAAATACTGTTAACTACAGCAAGAGGTGTAAAACAGTTAAAAAAATAATTTAGATCATTATGAAACAAGATAATTTGAAACATGTAAAACAAACAAAACCTGAAAACAAAGCAAAAACAATTATATTTAAAAATAAAACAGTACTTTTATTTAAGATAGCATTGACTAGCTGTTCCCCAAACTGCTCAACATGCTATGGTGCTGTCTGTTCATGGCTCTCAGAAACCTATAAGTTTAGATTTAAACTTTCATTGTCGTTTCTACAAGAGAAGAAACCCCATTTTTCAAGAATTCAGTCCAGTCTTAATGAACATCACCTTCCTAAGAAAGACTGCATTTTGCCTAAATTCACTAATCATCCTCTGCTTCCTGCCAATGCTGGGGATTCCTGTGTTTAAATTCTTTTTGATCTTTCTATGTCCTTTGAAGCAGTTGACAACATACATTTTTCCTCCTCTGCCTCTAAAAATGACTTGGCGCCAGAGGCACAGCTTCAATGTGTTTTCACTATTTTGACAGATTATTATTTAGTTGTTGGTTTGAAAAATACTTCTGCCTTCTTTGAGCTTTAGTTTCTCATCTGCACTAAGGGCAATATTTCAATTTTAATGACAGTAAACATAAAATAAAACCTACAGCCCCACTCCAAACATCTGTGTTTTTTTCTTTAAATTCACATTGTTTCCAATTCATTCTTCTGCAGGTGATGATCACCTCCAAAGTATTAACTGAACTCCTGCACACATGGGAGTTGTTGACAAAAGTTACATTCTGGATGGATTTTCCTTCATTGTCTTTAAGATTCTTGTTGCAGACACATTCTTCTCTATCCCTTTGTGTATTTGATTTCATGGCATGAATACTGTGAATTTGGCTCTGTCCTTGGTTGTCATGGTGATGTAAAGATCCTCTGCCACTGCTTTGTTAAGATTTGTTGAAATAAAGCAATGTATAAAATGGGAGGTAGACAAAAACAGACAATTTTAGTTTGCAAAAAAAATACACCTATGCCGGTGTAAGTTTGCAGCAACATTATGCAGCAAGTTTAATAACGGTATTTTATGTTCATGTCAAGGTCTCATAAGATTTGAAATAAATCTGACAATTCAAGGCGTTAGTATCACAAGCTAGAAGTATTCTGTGTACTTCTGTCTTCAAAGCACGGTCTCATCAGATGGCTTTCCAAGGCATCATTTGAACAACATGGCATAAAAGTTCCCTCTGTTGTACATCCATCCATCATCTATACACTGCTTAATCCTCATTAGGATTGCAAAGTTTTCTTGTTGTTCTTTTTTTGATATTATTTCAGAAATATCATTTGCACCTTAAAGCCAGCGGCAGAATCAAGCTGTCTGAGGGTCAGAGGTGCCCCTGATACCTTTGCAGTGATTTCTGGGGAAGTCAGACCTTTCCACAGACACAACATATGGTAAGCAAAGAGGCTTAACTTGGACCTAACATGCAGAACACAACACGGTGAGCAGTATTCAAAGGATTCATTCATTATTACAGTCACTGATGAGGGTCAGGGAGGCCTGCATACAGTCTGTGGGAGCTGAGATCTGAAGCAGTAGCTGGATACCTGGCTCTGTGGTCAAAGGTGTGGAGCAGCTGATAGATTGCCGGCTGTGTGGTCACAGCAGTCTTCAGGAGGGTTCATTCCTCTGAGGCCTGAAGCACTTAAGTCACTGAATGATCTGGCAGAGAATGGAGAATAGAGCTAGGATTTATGTGCTGCAGATGCTGGATTGGATGATGAGACTTGCATGTGTCTCGTGATAGTTAGGAGGGGAACAGCAGGTCATCTTGCTCAAACAAAGAGGCATACATTTATACATAGCAAGACAAACAGGGGGAGAGAGGACAGACAACAAACACAAGGAAACAGACATAAAAAGAAAACAAACATTCAAATAAATGAGAAAGTATGTCCAAACTTTTGAGTGGTAGCGTAGGTAATGAAAGTAATTTAGTGCTCTCAGACCTCTGCAATGAGCCTGTCCAAGTTTCCCTGTGTTAACTATTTGTGAGCAGACAAAAATCAAAGCAAACTAAATATATTAAATTATCATAGAAGCACAAAGAAGCTGAACAGTCTGATCATAAATACAGTCAAGTAGCAGAAAAAAATCCTACACAATCTGTAGAAAGAGGGAGGAAAAAATGTGCACAATTGTCAGTTTTTCACCTGGATAGAAAGGGAAGAGGTAAATCAGGCTCCCCATGAGCTGAAAGAAATGAAATAAGTAAGACAGCAGGGAGGACAGCAGATGGAGGAATGAGAGGTCCAGAAAGAGAAGATGATAATCCAGTTTCTGGACATCTTTGCTTTACAAAGTGGGACACATAAAAGTGGACGAGTCATTTTTGTTCCAAGAATCAGCTGGGTTTATTGAAATTTCCAGTGCAACAACGAACCAATGAAAATGAGTCGATCCCTTAAGTTTGGGTAAAGTTTGTTCAACTAGCTCTTTGACCTGCTCCGATACTGGAGGTTTTGTGTCTGTGCTTGACTCTACAAAAATTAAGTTAGGTGTCCTTTTCCACAACTCTCCAGGCTTCTCCTGTTCTCTTGCCTCAGGCTAATGCACACTAACCCTCCTACTCTCCTGGTCTACCATCCTCGGCCCTTTACAAACACACCCACACGTCTCACAAATGAAATGAAATGAAATGGACTGACTGCATTCATTCTAAAGCACTACAGACCGCTCACTTTCCTTGAACACCTTTATCTATACACACATTATCTCACTTTTCTGAAACTGGAATTATCTGAAGGCATTATCTTAAGTACCTAATTAGGGTGAATTTGCTTATCAGGACTGTGAACTCGAATTTGGTTTTATGTTGATTTAAAGGACTTTGTACGTGAGATTCATTTTTGATTGAATATTATTTCAAGTGAACATAACTAGATTTACTGATGAAACTGTGTTGATTGGTATGTTTTCCCTTTTATCATATCCAGTTTTGTAATGAGAGTGATGAGCTATCTGGGTTGTCTATCTAACTTGTTTATGAGAGTATAAAATGACAAGTGGAGGACCATGTTTGCATTCCTGTATGGCACCAACTTTATTCTGATTACTAGGGAAAGTATGATGTAATGTTTTGGGTATGACGTGCTGAAAGTAAAAGATAATTTAATTATGGCAAATGCTATTAGACTGAAGAATAGAGTTAAAACATGTGTATAAAATACATGATGAATATTCTGGTAATGACTGATGTTTTGATGATATTGTGTCTGAGGAGGACAGACACACACACAATGGAAGATCATAAAGTAAAGCATTTACTTTTGGTGTGAAGACAAACCACATGCTTTGTTGAAGAAGTAAATATAGAGTACCGGTACTTGAAACATTATGGTGTCTACGTAAGGCAGTATGACTGTTAGAAATGTATAAGAAACTTAACAATACATAATGGTATAATATGCATGAAATCTGTCACAAACCAACAGGGGTAAAATATGGCGGGGGGGGGGGGGGGGGGGGGGAGTCTGAACTTGTCTGGGCATGTTCGTTGTGAAACAAGATCTAATGATAACCTAATGTGCATGTCTTCTGTAGAGTATGATCTACGATAACCTGATGTCAAGATCTGACCAATAGATTTAGAAAACTACAATGGTGTCAAAACTGTCCATCAGAAAATATCCCTACAGGCATGGAAAAATAACCAACTCTCACAGCATTAAAGATGATGCACAGGTCAGTACATCTGTTTTTTCACTGCTAAGAACTACTCCTGGATTTTCTGTCGACAATAGATCTTGCTGTCCTTGAATGCTGACTTCTCCTGGTGATTATTTGAAGAACTTTAAAGAAGCTTTAAGTCTAAGACTTGAACATAGTCAAGCCTTAGACTCTGGCTCATGATTTGGGTCTTAGTTTCCATGTCAAAAGCCCTACCTACAAGTCACAGTCTGTGTACAAGAGAAGGGCCACCGGGAAGAGGATGGTGGACCTGTATGAGCTGATGAAGTGCAAATGTCTGCTTGTGGTTAATCTAATAATGTGGACATAAATGGTATGGACTAAACCAAGGGCATCCTTGAGAGTTCATGACTCCTGTGTGTAATGAACCATTCAGACCTGTCAGATTGTCTGGAGCTTTACACAGTTCTTCTTTGCCACTGCCTTCTATTAAATCAAATGTGGTAGGATTTATTTTTATATTGTCTTAAACTGTTTGATGTTCTTATCTATGTATTTTATTCATTTCAAATCCTATTTACATGCTTCTTTGTATATTTCCTCCTTCTATACCTTATCTCAGTGACTCTTCTTGCTTTAATGTTTTTCAGTTGACTTGTTGATTTTTTTTGTCTTTATACTGTTGATGTCTTTTTTCCAAGAATGAGCGCAAATTTGCATCTTTATGGGCAGTTAACCAGTACAGTAGGTTTCCTTGACTTCGGTCTCCTTACAGCTTTCTGCAAATTTCAAAGCAGCCGTGTATGGCAAACCTAGGAGACTGTTATCCAAGATACCACTGTGTTGCTCTTGTCACAACCTCAATAATTTAAGCATTTGGAGACCAGAATCCCTGTTATCATAGGGGCTAATGGAGAGGATCAAAAGAATGCAAAGCAGTGGTGTTAATAGCTTAAATATGCTGAAAGAGAATCTGTTAAACACATGAATGAATCACATTTTGCCACAAAATGAGTGTCAGAACATATTCCCTCTCTGAAGTGTAGAATGATGGCATTGAGAAAAATGTAAATAGTAATAAATAAACAGAATATCTAGGATAGAGTTTTCACTTATCTAGATTTTCTATTGTGGATGTATCTCGGTATTCAGCTTTTTGAACAAATCTCACAGTATGCAGCATTAATTGAGGTCTTAAGGATGTGCGGTCTTCCTAATTCTTAATACAAAACATTCCCCTCCAGTCATTCTGGGAACTCCTTCTTGGCAGCACTCTGGTTCCCTTTGTACACGGCTGTACTTCAGAGAGGAAGAATAGGAGAAAATGCCCATATTCTCTCGCACTAGTTAATCTGAAAAAAAAACAAAAAATTAACAAAAAAAAAAAAACAAGTGAATGCTGAAATGTGGAAAGCAGTTCTTAGAGAAACTGCTGCCTAATAAGCTGATGTAGAAGTAACTGATTTCCATGAGAAATGACACTATGTTACCACTGTAATACTGAACCTCTAAAGGCTGCTAAACTTACTATATAGATAGCTGAGAAAATGTGGCTTTGATCTTTGAATTTTAAAGTAGAGCTTAATGACACTTATGATTTAATGGTTGGAAAAAAATATCTGGTGAGAAATATTGTTGGACTGTAGATGTCTCACACTTCTCAAATAACACTTTACTCTTTTACTCACATGTTGGACATGTGTTGGTAACTGTACAGTTCCAAATATGACAAGAATTGCTCAGCTAAATAAAGGGAAACAGCATCCATCATTACCGCAAGACTTGAAGGACAGTCAGAGAAAGCTACAGGAACTTTGGAAGTTGTTTCATGTGGCGTCACCAAGAACTATGAAGAAACTGCCTTTCATGAGACCCCAGTGAAGTCCTTCTGCTGCAGAGTAGTTCATTAGCATGAGCAGCCTCAGAAATCAACAGTTAACAGCAGCTCAGACTGGAGTTCATATCAGTGATTCCCAGAATTCAAGCCGCTGACACATCTCAACATCAAGTGTTGCTGCAAAGACACCAGTCCTGAGGGAGACCAGGAAGAAGAAAAAGAAGAAGAGAACTGTTTGGACCGAAAAATGCAAGAAATGGACATTAGGTTTGAGAGAATATGGGTTCTGGTATCAAATGATTACACACATCCTTTTCTCTCAATACTTTTCTTTGACTTTGATGGTAAATGGAATGAGATCAGAGAACATGTGATTAACAGAAAATGTATTATTATTTTCTCTGCCCTGCCCTTTTATGGTATCCTTTCTTTGTTTTAGGGTGGCACAGTGGTTTGTACCTCACAGCAATAAAATTTTGAGTTAGTACCTGGTGGCTGACTGAAGCCTTTCTGTGTGGAGCTTGCCCTCCTTGTGCCTGCAGGGGTTTTCTCTGAGTGCCGCAGCTTCCTTCCACAATCCAAAAGATGTGTGATAATGTAATTGCCAACTCCAAATTGACCATAGGTGTGAGTGTGCTTGGTTGTCTGGCTCTTTGTGTTAGCCCAGTGATGGCCTGGTGACCCATGCAGAGTGAACCTTGCCTCTCCCCCAGTGTCAGGTAGGATAGTCTCAAACCCTTGTGACCTTCCACAGGATAAAGCAGGTACCTCTAAAGAATGGATTTGTGTGTTATAATGAATAAAGATCGCCAACTGACTTGGGTTGTAGTGCTTCCCCTGATTTTCCCTGATGCTGAAACAGAGCACTGCTTCTGCACTGGAGGCACTTTTACAGCTTATCCATCAATCTTTTTCTTAAGCCACACTGCCTCTGCTTTAGCTGAAGTTCCCTGTAGACAGATTAAGGCTTTCACTCCATCTGTCCCCCTGTTTAATGTTAACATGTTTTCTCTGTCCTATTGTGTCTGCACAGTGAAAGAATAAAAGACAGTAACAGAGTTTTAAATTTTGAGACATAAATTTGAGATATGAACAAAAAGTTTTGTTCTTTTTGATGCCTTCATGCAATCTTACTCTAATTACTACCATGACTTGTTTAAAATATGGTGTTCATCATGATTTCAATCCCTAAAGCCAGGTTACATCCTTAAATCATTCTTCCACCTTTCTAAATCTCAGTTTATAACTCAAGATTTACTTACTTTTATTACTATCAAGGGCAGAGTTTTTTTTTCTAAAATTAATCAGCGTCATGAATATTCCATTTTCACTTTCATTCTTTCTTCCTTGGTGCCTTCACCTACTTCTGCCCAATGCTAAGATTCCCTCAGAAAAATAAACATTTCCATACCTTGAGAAAAAGGAGTACACTGCCAGAGGGACTTGTTGGAGGTGAATTTGCAGCTGCTGTTAGGAACATCATCGCATCAGTTTTCAGTCTTTGCTGCTTGCAAAATTCCTTTTTAGGAAAGGATTGCATTCAAGGTCATTGTCTGTTGCTTACAGTGTGTACTCATTAAAGGCATTATGGAGGATTTTTTTGTTGTTTAATTTGTCTGATTCACATAAAATGAATATACTGACCTTTAGTGGACTTGTATGTATGGTTTCTAAAAGAATAAAAAAAAAAAAAAAAAAAACAAACTGTGGACATGGCAGGACCTGAAAAACATCAGCCAATCAATGCGCTCGGACTGAGGCGTTTGGTTTGCTCCCTTTCCTGTCAATCAAAAATCTTCTGGCTCAGGCCTAGTTACGTAGATTACGTACGCCTTGGACTTACGTGTTTTCTGTATGTGTTGCTTTGGTATAGCTTCGTAGTTAGCTGGCGACTTGTTTTGCTCATCTTTTTTCACATAATGGCAGATGTTAGGGAATTTCTGCGATGTCAGGTGAGGAAACATCGGAGGCGAACTCAGGAACACTCAGATGACTGATGTAGAGAAAAATGCTTTACTGAATTCAGGAGAATTGACATAACAAGTGCATTGTCCGTATCAATTCTGAGGAGTCTCTCTGTCCTTGCAGGGTTTATACTATCTGAAAGAGAAAAGAGGCAGGATCTAACCTTGTTGTTGTTGCTATATCAGCAAATAGTTGTCTGTCTGGGCAGTTGGTGTGCTTCTGTGTGTCTCCAATTGGAGTCAAGTGATGACCTTCTGTATGTTGGTTCGAAATGACCTATTACCTACAATTTTTCCTTAACAGCAGATAAAGATCCAGGGGGACCCAGCTGTAAAAGAAAGTCATTTTTTGAGGTCAGAGAAAATAAAAGACAACTGGATCGCGAGAATGCAAAAACAAAAGTGATTATTGGCGAGTCATTTGGGTGATGGCGTCAGCTCAAGCAACAAATGGACAGATGCCTTGGTTGCTAAATTCCTTGTGGACAGGTAAAATGTATCACTGATTATTGATTATACTGCGGCTGTAGGCAACTTCACGAGTCCTACGCAAGTTTCTGGAGGGGGGCGTTTCTTCGTAAATGTTAAGAGGGGGGAGGTTAGAGGGGGGTGAGGGAGAGGTTGTATGTGCGCATGCGCATGCTACGTTCAAAGTCGTAGGAAATTAAATCTCCTCTAATGCCTTTAAACCAACATTCTGTTACATACACCACTTTACCTGTACTGGTGCTGCTAGAAAGATCCTTTAAACCATGTCCCTTGGGAATCTTGTCCTAACCTAAAGGATGCTTTCCACCACCAGTACCACAGCCTTAGTCTGATTGACCAGGCTTCTTCACAACTACGCCACACTCAACTGTCACCACCTGAATGTGCACAGAGATCACATTATGCCAACACAACACTTAACACGACACACAAACCTACAGGGAAAGAATTCCTAAAGCCACCAAACTCCCTGCACTAATGAGCTACACTTTTAAATTCTGAAAATCACACAGACAACAAGAGACATGGCACAAAACCTTCGAAATAATAAACAATCGTTGGTGTTGATTATGAACAAGTAATTTAACACTTGATGAAGATGTCTTTGCTGCACACTAGAGGTTCACAGTAACGCTGAGGTGCATCCCAGGGTGTGTCAGTATATAGGATGTTTCTATAGTTAAAACAAAGCTCACTTTGGACTGTGTCTGCCCCCCAATCAGACTATGCATGACTTGCTCAGGCAAGACAGACATGAGTCACGTTAGTCTTTAGGTAAGCTTTACGGTGGTTATTTGTGCTTTATCCTTGCTGTTCAACAACTGTTGCAAGCTTTGCGAGGCTTATCATGAATTAGATCTAACAAGCAGCTTACTGCACCCAACCACATATCATATTTCATCTTGGCACAATCCCAAACTCCTTTGATCCTCCAGTTTGTTATGTTCTCCCACCAGGAATGGCACGATTCATCACCATTCAAGTTCTTTCCATGGGGTGAAATTCACAGATGGTAGGTGGATGCATGTCAAGATTTTTCAGATATTCCCATGAGAAATGGAATCATGCAACATTGATGAAGTGCGTGTGTGTGCAGTGAATGATGTATTTCAGGCTGACAATATGTAACATGTTTGATGTGTATGTAATTGCCCCTTCAACTGCTTCTTGAATCGCTACCATTACATAGTATATGCACTGAGATAAACAAATCAACTCATGTACACAAAACAGCTCAATAATTCATTATGAAGTACTGCCACTTCACAATTCACAGTTGTATTGACTAAATCCTCAACACAGTTAAGTCTGGGTCATTTTGCATGGAATTACCTCTGATGACAGATGAGCTTTTTAGTGTGGTTGTGTGTTTATGTACTTGCGTGTTTTATTACTCTGGATGCAGTGTTGGTAAAAGTTTATTCTAATCAAAGTACCACTACAGCAATGTAAAATTACACAATTACAAGTCAAAATCCTGTATTAAAAACTGTACTTAAATAAAAGCACATAGCATTAGCATAAAATTGAAGCGCTGGTTTAGTCTCTCTTTCTGATATATTTTATACACTACTGTTCAAAAGTCACTTAGAAATGTCCTTATTTTTGAAAGAAAAGCAGTTTTTTAAATTAAAATAACATTGAATCAATCACAAATACAATGTAGACATTGTTAATGTGGTAAATGACTATTCTAGCTGGAAACAGATGATTTTTCATGGAATATCTACATAGGGGTACAGAGGAACATTTACAGCAACCATCACTCCTGCGTTCTAATGCTACATTGTGTTAGCTAATGGCGTTGAAAGGCTAATTGATGATTAGAAAACCCTTGTGCAATTATGTTAGCACATGAATAAAAGGGTGAGTTTTCATGGAAAACATGAAATTGCCATGGTGACCCTAAACCTCTGAACAGTAGTGTATATGACATCATTAAATTATTATCAGAGAAGCATTAAAGATTCGACAGCATGTTACTGTTGTAGCTGCTACTTTCTTCTCGTCTTTTTTTTTTTTAAAAAAACATAGCATCATTGAAACATTTACTGAAATTACTCTATGTAAGAATTTAACAGAGAATAATCACTATATGTTGAGCTGTTGCAAACCCACAGACATTGGTAATGGGATCCCACGTAAATGCACACTTCTTTTTTGAAAGATGTCAGAAATATGCAAAAGCTGGAGACCACTGGTTTAATTTTTAACAATGTGTTGCATTTTAAAAGCTTAGTATATTGGATGAAATCTTCATCTTAAAAATAACTTTAACTGCCAAATAAATATAGAAGGTAGAAAGTCCAGTATCTCCCTCTGAAATGTAGTGGTATAGAGTAGTATAATATTCAAATAAGCCTGAGGGATGAAAGGGCAACAAAATGTAACGGCCACAGACACTTCATCAATAGCAGTAAGAAAACAGTTTGACCAATTGTTCAATGAATGCATTAGATGCAAACCACCACAATGAAAATGTATGGACAAACCCCAAACCCCACTGCGGATTCCATGCAGGCCTCCTGAGGCTCTCCTCTTCAGGTGGAGGCTGTGGCCAGAAGAGACGAGTGGTTGACTTTGTGAGATGGGCTTCACAGTCAAATAGCACTCACAACCCTGGATCTGACACCTCCTCTTCCCACAGGAAAGTGTGAGAGTCTGCTCCAGTGACTGAGAGACTTAACAACGTGGAGGCCCCCTCCAGTGGCATCCAGTCCAGACCTGCCAATCAGAAATTTAACTCTAGCATGGTGTGGCAACTTCACCCTGTTGGCCCTCATTGTGCCTCCGGCAATCGAACTTTTACAAAACACTTTTCTGTTGTACACATTCAGTTAAATTTAATTCATACTTTAATAACTTTTCAATAAGGTTTATTTATTTATTGCATTTTATTAATCTTAGGTCATTTTAACTCAAAGCTGAATTTCAAATTAGTGCAAGGTGTAATCAGGGTCAGATGATTTATTTATTCTCATTTACTTTTAGTAATGCGTGACAAATTCTATGCTTGTTTTTTGTGTGTGTTCACATAATACTAGAAATTAGGGTACAGCTTTTTAACAGTAAAAAATAAGTACATATCTACTGAGTTAAAGCATCCATTTTGGCACTTCTCTAGATTTTTTATTTACATTGCTTTTAAATTATCAAAGAATCCTCTGAGCTCTTCTTAAGGTTGGAATGGACAATTTTCTTGCTGACTCCAAGTCGGTTATCAGTAGCTCTCAAACGTATCTGTCTTCATCTCACAGTTTTCTTCTAGATATTGTTGAGTGACATTTTAACTTGGATTCTCTGTGGACTTTACATTTATACAGCTTCTACATAAAATGTTGCCAACTCAATTTTTTTTGTCCATCTAGTATGAATTTTGAATGTTTCACCATTTCAGTCTCACATTTTTTAAAACTAAGTTCAGTAATTATACACCATTAAGATAAAAATTAAACAAAAATGATCAGTATTCAAGGCCTGTAAAGGATAAGGAAAACAAGGGGTCTAATAATTTTTTCCCCAAGCTATAATTTTATTCTTTCCCTGTTTGTGTCTTTCAGTCCCTACTGAAGAAATAAATCAAAAATATCTAGTTTCAGTTGTTTTTGTTTTAAAAAAGTTGTGAAGTGTAGCTTTTGGCAAATGTTAAAAAGTTAGTGCAGAGGCTTGGTGACTGACAGGTGCATCATGGGAGAGATGTGGGCTCTCTTCCCAGTGGCAGCAGGTCTGTGTTTGGTTGTGGTCCAGCAGGTCCAGGAAGTGAACCATTAACGGCAGGGTTGGTGGTTTCATCCACAGCTCCTCCTGTCCAAATGTCAAAGTGTCCTTGGGTGAATTATTAAAACCAAAATTCCTCTAAATGGTCAGACCAGCACCCTGCATGGTAGTTTGGCCACAACAGTAAACAGCAGTGTCTGTTGCTTTTAGCAACCACTGTTTCTGCAGCAGATTAACACACACTGGGGCTCTTATGAGTATTTACAGTCACGGGATGCTGTCTATGAGATTCCGTTGAAGTCAAATCCACGGTTTGTGATCATGGCAATGAAAGCAAAGTCTTGTTGAATCAGTGCCTCTCACTGATGTGTTTTTAATAGTGTTTGGACAGCAATGGGCTCCATATGGTAGAGAAGAGACAGGTCTTTTATTAACAAACAATGAGACAGTCAGAAACATACAGTATTTTACCAAGTGTAACCTAAAGGCTAGATGTGTTGCAAAGCTGAACATGGGGGGTATCCTGTACACAGCAGCACAGGCAAGACTGATGAAACTGAAACCCATCTCAGACAAAATCCCCTGCCATCTGCACAGCCTGCAGCTTTGCACCCTGCTGGGCCTCCTCAGCAGAGGTGGCACTGAGAAAAGACACCTGCAAACTGTTCTATTCTATTCTATTCTATTCTGTTCTATTCGATTCGATTCAACAGAACAACAGAATGAGATATGTCAGTGCTAATCCATGTTGTATGTTTAGAAAAATGATGACTTTTGGTAATACTATTGCTGTTTACAAGTCAGACTTCCAGAATACATAATCTCATGTATATATATATATATATATATATATATATATATATATATATATATATATATATATATATATATATATAGAGAGAGAGAGAGAGAGAGAGAGAGAGAGAGAGAGAGAGAGAGACATATACACATATACATATATATAAAATGCAACATTTCAATAGATATTGCAGAGTCAAAGTCAATCCTACACTACAAGATTTTAAAATAAAATGAAATAAAAAAATACAAAATAACATCAAACACTGAACAGACAGAGCAGAGAGGATGGTATGTATTAAACATATAGACTCTGTTTCCATATGTTATAATCATCTACAAATTAGCTATTTGCAGATGAAGATTAACTCTGTTCTTATATGAGCATGTATACAGTATTCTTTGTGCCCTTTCACATATTCTATTATGGTCTCTGACAGTTTTTAACTGCTGCATGTGTTATCCATCATAACATTCGAATTCATTTGCACTCAATGTTTACATTGCTTTCATTTTTTGTATAATATAGTGAATTCACTGCCCCCCCATGCTTTACTTTGTGTAATTGTTATTTTTTCTGTTATACTTATGTAGAATACTCTTTCATATGTTTATTTTTTTTTCAGTTTAAAGTCTGACTCACCAGAATGCTTCTCATCTGCAAACGTTTCTCGCAGAATAATCCTCCTTTCTTGTGATTTGGCTTTTAAATCTGTGATACAGTTAGGATGGCTTTTGGACTATCTATGCTTGCATGTCTAATCAGCATTTTTTTTTCAGAGGTATTGGGTAATTAGTCTAGTGTAGACACAAGCAATTTGCATAGATATTGCAGAGTCAAAGCTGTTTCTGCACCATAAGGATAAAAAACATATATAAATACAAAATCAAATCCTCAACAGACATAACAGAGAGGATGAGAGTGGGCAAACATACTGGTGGGTAACATGGGTAAACATACTCGGTCTTAGCAGTTGACAGAAAACACACTGATGTGGATCTCCTGTTGGGGTAATTACACACAGTTTAAATAACTTCATTTAACTACTAAAAGATGCTTCAACATGTGTACAACCATGTGTCTGTGCACACTGTTTCCCTCTCTCTAGTCCCCTGACACACACACACACATACACACACACAAAAACAATTTGTGAAGCTTTTTGATCTCACAGAAGGTTGGCCATGCGTTTCCTGACAAAATGTGATAGTGACCTGAAAATTGTACAGACGAGACATGCACAGACACGCAAAAACACACACGGTGTCAAATGCCTGTGTGTGTGTGTGTGTGTGTGTGTGTGTGTGTGTGTGTACGTGTTTATCTATACCGGTGGGGACTTGGTGGGGACTTTGACCTGACTCCACGCTATCTCGGTGGGGACTCGCGTCACGGTAGGGACCAAAAATGGCCATGTTGTTACTGAAAAAAGTAAAAGTGCAAAAACGTTTCTTTAGGGTTCGGCATTGTTTTGGTCTGGGTTAAGGTTAGGGTTAGGGTAAGGGTTGGGGGTTAGGTATGAATGGGAGTCAATGGTAAGTCCCCATGGGAATAGCAGAACCAGACATGCGTGTGTGTGTGTGTGTGTGTGTGTGTGTGTGTGTGTGTGTGTGTGTGTGTGTGTGTGTGTGTGTGTGTGTGTGTGTGTGTGTGTGTGTGTGTGTGTGTTCATAGTTTAGAAAAAATAGTGTCTGAAAACATTCAGCATGGTCAGAGACTCAAAGCTGCCCTATGGATATTTGTTAACAAGGCTTTCTGAAAATAATTGTCCATCCTTACTGTCTGGTTTTGAATGCATGTCTTCAGAATTGTAAATGATTCATTTTTCCCATTTTCACTATTTTTCCTCAAGTATACTGTTTAAAAAGCAGTACCTCTTTTAGTTGCTGTTAAACATGCCTAAAATAGAATTGATTGCAGTTTGTCACAGTCTGCATGACTTGGTGATGATTGTGATGTTTTGAAGCCTTAAATATCATTTTGAACTGAATTCAATACAACCTCAGTTCTTTCTAAACAGAGGGTAAGTCAGTGTAATTTGAATGGTCCTATTCTTTATGCACATTAGAAAATACCCTGGAATCAGTCCTAAAGCAAACTCTGCTTATGTAAGATTAATTGCAGGCCACAGGCTCTTTGTAACAGTGGGCGTTTTACAGCCTGTTTCCTGCATTTTTCGATTCAACATATTAAATTTAGCCATGTTGAAAGCAAAAAAGTATCATGTATGGTTTAAAACAAAAGTGATACCACTCTGATACCACTTAAATGCCAAATGATTCAAAATTGTACCACCTCTCACTAACTGCATTATTTCTAAGTTGAACAGTGGAGTATTTTCTCATATAAACTATCAGAAATAATAATTATAAAACTGTAGAAAGACTACATTTAAAATATAGACCACAATGTTTCAGTATTTCAATATTAATAGAAAATGTTGAGGTATAGTGCTGAATGTTGGCACTGGTGCAGTAAGAGAACAAGAGCCCACCTTTGTCAAATTACTGTAATCTTTCAGAGAGAAAGTGCACTGATAAAATGACTTCATAATGTGTACAGTCAAACCTCACTCAGGGCTCCCATGACAGTAACAACCATTGTATTGAAAATAAAGCAATATGCATAAACATCAAAGTTCATAGGCTCTAAGGTAGCTACTCACAACTGTTTAGATACACAATCCCCACTTACTTCATATTGTATTATTTCTAGTGTAGTAATATGTACACTATAACTTAATATATCTTGATATTTTCACACCTCATTTACATCATCACATACTATATCTTGCAGCCTTTTAGGCAGCCTCACAGAAACACACAGCAGGTATTGTGGGGATCAATCATAAAAATATAGTTTGTCCACTTATTAAAGTGGTGTTTCAGGAATTTAGTATTGCATGCCTGTAAAGTGTTGGGGGACTCACAACAATCAGATTGAATGTTTTAGTTAGGATATCTCACCCTCTGCTGCTTTAAAAGTAAACATCCTTATTTCAATCTTTTATTCCCCATAATGCAACTCAGTAGCATATTTAATTATCAATAGCATGATCAGTATTTCTTTATTAGAAATTTTGGCTTGCCCCAACGCAACTACAGTGGGTACGGAAAGTATTCAGACCTCTTGAAATTTTTCACTCTCTGTGTCATTGCAGCCATTTGCCAAAATCAAAAAAAGTTCATTTTATTTCTCATAAATGTACACTCAGCACCCCATCTTGACAGAAAAAACAGAAATGTAGAAATTTTTGCAAATTTATTCAAAAAGAAAAACTGAAATATCACATGGTCATAAGTATTCAGACCCTTTGCAGCGACATTCATATTTAACTCACATGCTGTCCATTTCTTCTGATGCTCCTCGAGATGGTTCTGCTTCTTTACTGGAGTCCAGTTGTGTTTAATTAAACTGATTGGACTTGATTAGGAAAGGCATACACCTGTCTATATAAGACCTTACAGCTCACAGTGCATGTCAGAGCAAATGAGAATCATGAGGTTGAAGGAACTGTCCAAGGAGCTCAGAGACAGAATTGTGGCAAGGCACAGATCTGGCCAAGGTTACAAAAGAATTTCTGCAGCACTCAAGGTTCCTAAGAGCACAGTGGCCTCCATAATCCTCAAATGGAAGAAGTTTGGGACGACCACAACTCTTCCTAGACCTGGCCGTCCAGCCAAACTGAGCAATGGTGGGAGAAGAGCCTTGGTGAGAGAGGTAAAGAAGAACCCAACGATCACTGTGGCTGAGCTCCGGAGATGCAGTCGGGAGATAGGAGAAAGTTCCACAAAGTCAACTATCACTGCAGCCCTCCACCAGTCGGGGCTTTATGGCAGAGTGGCCCGATGGAAGCCTCTCCTCAGTGCAAGACACATGAAAGCCCGCATAGAGTTTGCCAAAAAACACATGAAGGACTCCCAGACTATGAGAAATAAGATTCTCTGGTCTGATGGGACCAAGATTGAACTTTTTGGTGTTAATTCTAAGCGGTATGTGTGGAGAAAAGCAGGCACTGCTCATCACCTGCCCAATACAATCCCTACAGTGAAACATGGTGGTGGGAGCATCATGTTGTGGGGGTGTTTTTCAGCTGCAGGGACACGACGACTGGTTGCAATTGAAGGAAGGATGAATGCGGCCAAGTACAGAGATATCCTGGAGGAAAACCTCTTCCAGAGTGCTCAGGACCTCAGACTGGGCAAAGGTTCACCTTTCAACAGGACAATGACCCTAAGCACACAGCTAAAATAAAGGAGTGGCTTCAGAACAACTCTGTGACCGTTCTTGACTGGCCCAGCCAGAGCCCTGACCTAAACCCAATTGAGCATCTCTGGAGAGACCTCAAAATGGCTGTCCACCAACGTTCACCATCCAACCTGACAGAACTGGAGAGGATCCCCAAATCCAGGTGTGAAAAACTTGTTGTGTCATTGCCAAGAAGACTCATGGCTGTACTAGCTGAAAAGGGTGCTTCTACTCAATACTGAGCACAGGGTCTGAATACTTATGACCATGTGATATTTCAGTTTTTCTTTTTTAATAAATTTGCAAAAATTTCTACATTTCTGTTTTTTCAGTCAAGATGGGGTGCTGAGAGTACATTCATGAGAAATAAAATGAACTTTTTTGATTTTGGCAAATGGCTGCAATGACAGAGCGAAAAATTTCAAGGGGTCTGAATACTTTCCGTACCCACTGTATTGTATAGCTGTTTTCAAAAGTGTACAGTTGTACCTCTCGTGAAAACTTCTTCATATGTGACCCTGGTGGATTAACCCTTTGAATCCCTGAATCCCTGAATGGAGTTCGTATTTCGTTATTTGTGATTTCTCTTCAGTTGGAAGGCAAATCCAATCACAGCAAAGCCTGCTTAAGGAGGCTCAAGAGTTGGAGGAGACTTAAAAAATCTTGTATGGCACTAGTTTTGTGGCATTTTACCTACTTTCATTTGTAGTTGCAGTTTTTAATTGTGGTTTGAGTTTGTTTCTGCTACAAAATTACAGGGTTAGGTGGAGGACAAGATCATTTTTTCAGTCACAAAGTGGCAACCTCCTGGAGGAATGAAACCAAGATGGAACTCTCAAAGCCTTCAGTTTCACTCATGTGTACTTGAGTCCAAAAGAGAGTCAGTCCCCATACACTAGTCCACGATGACCTCCTTGGTCTTGCTGGTGTTCAGAACAAGATTGTTATCTAAACACCACTGAACAAGGTGCTGGATCTTCTTTCTGTAGTGGGCCTCATCATTGTCTGATATGAGACCCACTATGGTGATGTCGTCAGCAAACTTCACGACCGTGTTTCTGGAATAGATGGCAGTGAAATCGCTGGTGAATAGTGTGAATGGGGCAACATTGTTGGAGATCACGTACACCCTTTCATGGAAACTGTATTGCCTGATGGCTGCGGCCTCTTTCAGCAGGATAATGCGCCATACCACAAAGCAAAAACGATTCAGAAATGGTTTGAGGAGCTCAACTTTGAGTTTGAGGTGTTGACTTGGTCTCCAAATACTTGAAATCTCAATCCAATTGAGCATATGTGGGATTTGCTGGACAAACAAGTCCCATCTATGGAGGCCCCACCTCTCAACTTCCAGTAGTTAAAGAATCTGCTGATAACACATTGGTGTTAGATACCACAGCACACCTTCAGGGATCTAGTGGAGTACATGCCTCCACGGGTCAGGGCTGTTTTGGCAGCAAAATGGAGACCAACACAATATTAGGCAGGTGGTCACAATGTTATGCCTGATCAGTGTATAGTCTATGGTTAAAATACATCTGTGCTAATGCAGTTGTTTGGGTTGTTTTTATAAATTCCAAGGATGATGAGCCCCACTCCAAGAATAGCCCCTAAAAACATTGGCATTTCACAATTTTACAGCTATTTTTATGAAGAATATTTTTTTTTACACTGTGAACCAGTTAACACTACACATTTGATGGAGCTCAAACTTTTTTAGAAAATCTTTGAAGAGCCAGTACTTCAGAAGTCAGAAGTCATTGATCAGTATCTTCAATTGAGGCATAGTACACTTCCACAAATCAGCATGAAGATCACAGTGGATAGTGAATATCTAATAAACAGAGCAGGGCCTCCCACATCCATGCCTGATTTTTAGACTATTGATTGGAAACCATACTCTGATTACACCTTTAAATGAACTGATGAGTTTTGAGGTTGACCTGCTTTTTCCAACATCATATTTATTTTTGGATCCTTTTGCTGTCTTAATAAACAAACAAAAAAAAAAATACAATGTTTTGTGTTATTTTAGTGGATTTTCTTTACCTGTCGGACTTGGATGAGGATCTGGTTATGTTTTAGATCCTCTGTATTTAGAAACAGAAAACATTCACGGGGGTTTATATTCTGTCTGTTTCTATTTCATAGAGGCCACTACTCATTAAATTTGCATTTTAATGCTTTTAAGTTTTTTCTACATTAATTTGATTTAATGCATTATGTAAATTACTTTGAATTCCCTTTGTGTGTGAACTGTGCTAAATATGTTTGACTAAGATTAGAGGGCTTACTGCTGAGTCAATCAAAGTATTCTTCAGTGTAACCACCAACCCAGACTTGTCCATTCATTCTAAGCTGCTCTTAATTACTGCCGTACCGCAGTATGTGGCAGCCTATTAGGCGTGTTTTACATGATATCGCTGTTTTCTTTCTCTGCTTATTGAGATGCATTAACATTTCATCACATACTGTGGAAGTGGCACCTGGATGCACTGTCTGGATTTCAGGACAGCACATCCCTCTACACGCCACCAGGCCATCCTTAACTTAAACCAGATTTGCAACGAACCCAAATTTTGATCTAACATTCAAAGTGTAAATAGCAGCGTTGCTCCGGTTTGCATTTGGAGGTCGTGAAGAATTGTTCTTTTTAGTTTAGTCTGGTTTATATTTGAAATATAAATGTGGAAAAAGGGCAGATCATTTTTTAAATACACAGATTTTAGTGCTAACAAAGCACAGTATGGTCATTATGGGTTTGTTATGTGAAATGGTTTACTTTTTCATCTTTTTTGCCAACGAATTAAAGTTGACATCCTAACAAAAATGGGGAAAAAATATTGCTTGCTGATTGTTGGATCTATGGTATGTTTTCATAATGGTGGCTGTTTGAGTTAGAACTAGGTGTTTGCAGTCAAGAAAACAGAGTAAAAATAAATTTTTGAATTTTTTGACATTTTTTAAAATCTTTATTCGTGAATTGATTCCAAACAAGCCATTCTGATACATTTCCTGTTATACACAATGAAAACATGTAAAATCAGGGCATCATAACAAACCAAAATGTCTTTGTGGATGACTGTGTGTCGCTGCTCTTTGGATGTTTGCCAATGGTTGCTGCAGCTCAGTGTGTGTCAAGTGAAATCTGTCTGTGTGCATCAATTTATGCATTACCATAAGTGGGCTCTCTGCTTGTGATGATGGCCCTGGCCCATTGATGACAATCAAGCAGAGTGCATCGATAATGTAAAGTCTTCTTTGCACTCTTCTTGAACTGTCTGGAGATGAACAGGGGAGTACGAGAGAACTGATGGAAGTGTTTAAATTATCTCTGAAGTTTACTGCACAGACTGTCAGTTATTGGTAGCGCAGACAGAACACACAGTCCTTCAAATAAATTCACACTGAAATGGTGTATTTTTTTCTTCAGACCAGCACGATGTAGCCCAATCATTTGTTTCGATGTAGACTGCTGTCTTGAGATATTCAAACTATATATGGGGGATGTGTACAGCTCCATTTTTTTCTGTTTCTGTATTAGATTCCTCGAATTGTGTTTCAAATTGCTTGAATACTGCTGTTTATTTGCATGACCTTTGTCTGTAGACCTCTGCTTTTTCTTTGTAGCTGGCTGCTCTGTTGAATGATTGGACACATAATTCAGAGCGTTAGATCTGCCCACTAATTCCAATGTGCTTCCAGTTATTTAACTTCATGGTATTTCACTAGATTTTGTCTCAGAACCAGTGGAATCAGTCTGAAGCCTGTTTGATTCTTTTGCCTTTACTGTGGGAGTATAAAGCATATGACATCTTTAAAGGAAATCTAACGTAAAACAAAGGCACCCCGAGTGAACACAAGTTTTAAATGTTAACTGTATGTATTGAACTTCGATTGTATAAGAAACATGGACGTAGCAATCGGCCCAAATAATGAAGCGTATAATAATAATGAAGTGTCAGCAACTTGCGGTACCATTCTGACTGGCTCGTAAAAGCTCTTGCTCCATAGATTCCAACTTTACATGGCAAAAACTAAAAGAAGAAAGACTGCTTTTCTACAGCTCAGGATTTTTTCAAGTTTGTTTCATAGTCAAACCTAGAGATCTGGTGGCCCACCTGAAAATAAATCAATATTGAGTTTTATATATAGCGTCAACGTTTAAGGACTTGATTGGCAATCTGGTCTGGAATGATTAACAGGTCTTCTGACACTCTTTCATCGTAAACTCTGTTCTCCTCGTCTGGATTTAATTCTGATATAATTACTGTTAGTTTGTCTGTATTTATTGGCAGAGCAGCAGAGCATTTTCCACAGTTTTTCTGCCCGTTGGCTTGTTTTAACCAGTTTTCTACCTGATTCTAGCAGCAGACACTGAAAGGACTCCGATGGTAAATTATCATTTTCGTATTGGTGCTGCTTTTAATGCACTTTATGTCAACTTTAGTGTCAGATAAAATGTGTGCAATGCACTCTACATGTTGGTAGAGGTTATTTCTGTGTGTTTTGACCAAAGAGGAGAGTTAGCATTCAGTAAATATTAGCTTTAATGTGAATGAGCGATGCTAACCGAGCTAGCTGCTGAGTCGTAGCCTGATTGAAGTTAATGTTGCAACATTAACTTAACGATGTTTGTGTTTAATGTAACTGAAGTGTGTTGTGTTAGTGTAATGTGGTACATTTAGTTAATAAAACTGTCTGCGAAGACGCTGGTTCACATTAACATAACGTTTAGAAAACCTCAATGTGATTAAAACAGTAAGGTTAAGGTTCTATGTTGTCAGTAGTCCTGAATATCTGCTGAGTCTCTGAAGTTAAACTGGAGAAAACAGTAAATCTACTCTCTAGTTGTTAGCATTGTTTAATGATTGATTCACATGTAGTAGTACTTCTTACTGCAGTGTAGATTGGGAAAAAATAAATTCCCAGAATATGATCAAAGTAATGATTTACACAACAGTTAAATACAACATTTAAATTCGCACACAGATAAGCTGAAAAAAATTCTCACATTTCCTTCTTTCAGTGTTTGGAAAACTATATTAAATATGAAATCCTTCCAGAGATACTTTAAAATGAATGTCTGCTGTTGATGTTGATCCTATGACATCTGTCTTCATCTCAAGTGTCTCATGTTCACTGTGAGGATCTTCTGAGTGAAACCAACAGAAGGAAAACCTCATCTAGTTGTGAAGAAGGAGACTGAATGGACGACATCATCATTGAACCACTTCCTGCTTAGCTTCCAGTTCTTTCAGCTGTTTATTATTCTCTCTTCTTATTATTCAAAGGTTCAATTTTTTGCCTTCAACTTCATCTCTGCTGTTGTAGCATAAATACAATACAGAGTACATGTTGCTATTATTCATAGCAGATATGCAGCATTAAAAGATCGACACATTCAGAGCTTCGTTATTACCTCTATTGCACATTTAAAACTGCATTCTTTAACAATGTGAACTGTAAAGATGTGTAAATGCATGTGATAAATGGACAAAATAAATAGTGTGTTGGATTACAGTGAAGTGTAAATATTGAACTGTCAAAGACAAGTTGTATTACGAAGGCAGAAGCTGAATCTGCAACATTATTGTTATTACTGACAGGATGAGGAGGACATCAGTGCTGCTCTTCCTCACAGTGATGAAGGAGAGAAGACTCTTCACCTCAGATAACCATAGCTATTAGATATTCATGTTCTCTGTAGCTCTCTGTCCACAGACTAGATGGTCCCAATGATCCAGACCAATACTGGAAGGAAAAAACACGGACAGTGAGAAAAAGCTCCACAAGGTTCTTTAATTCTAACTGCTGGAACATTAAATATCATCAACAATCTTCTGAGAATGTTTGTTTTCCTGGTTGAGACCAAAGAGCATTTTATTGCCTTTGATGGCCAATAAAGTTTTTAATTTTTTATCCTAATGTATCATTAGCAGTCTGATTACATGAGCTCCACACAGTTTTCTGACAAAACATTGTTGTAGAGAAAACACTGCTACACATTCATCTATAACAGTGTTCTGTGGTGAAACATTAACGCAGATTCAATTCTATCTGTGAATCATTAACAAGCAGCAGTTAAAAGACTATAATAACATTATCAATCTGTTTTGATTATTCAGCTGTGATCTGCAGGAAACTTAGGTACTGCTAACTAAATTATAACTGACAAACCTGATTTTGCATCAGCGTTAACACTGAGTCAGGAAACATAACCTGATATTTACAGAACAACTTTAAAATATGATGTTAGAACATGTTGATCATCAGAAGTTACAGTCTGATGTTAAATTACAGTAACTTCAGGTACAGTAATGAAGGTCACTGCTTTACTGTCCAGATATGAGAGTAAGAGCACAACAAGTTAGTAAAGTGACTTTAACACTTACCTGTAGTGTTCATCTCCACTATGGAGGCTAACATTGTTAGCAGCAGCATTGGTAAACAGAAGTCGGTAAATGTGGGCGGGCAGAGCGTCCAGAGCATGTCATTCTGCTATATTGGAAAAAAAATCCAAAACACTATGGCTTCATTGTGTTTCATGAACCATCACAGTTTTCCTGGGTGATGCTAAGTCTAGGAAGTGGTGACAACATCCTGCAAAAACAATGACGGTGCAATTGCCTTTCTAGAACATTTTCATTCAGAAAACTGGGCTCTGTCATTAAAATGGTTGATCTACTAAAGCTAGTGGCAAGATGAATTTGAAAATGAAAACACAGATAGCTAAAGATGAGGAGACACTTAACAACCAAACTCTCTCCAGATACAGCTTTACAAATAATTGCAAATATGGCTAAATAACTGATCTAAACCTTCTAAAATATGATAACATCTGACTCTCATTTGAGAGTAATATCAATGCTGTTTCTGTTGGCTCAGAAAAAAACAGTTAGGATCTTGTTCCTATCGTTGTATAACAAAGGATCAAGACAGAAATCCTTTCATTTGTAGTGTTCTTGCCTTCTAAGCTCCTTATCAAAGGCTCATCTCATTTCACTAATTTTAGCCTCCTTGTCTCTTCTGCCCTCCTGCCTCTAACCTGGAAATCAATCTTGAGGGATTTATCAGTCATTAAAAAACACTTTAAGGATGGAAGATGGAGGATGGAGAAGGTTTGCTGGAGGAGCTATGAGTGACGATGGACAGCTGCATCCCTGATGACGTATTTGCACTCATGAGATAAAAGAACTGACACACACAGCTTGAATATACAAACCATGCCGAGAACAGGACCTGACACGTGTGGTGAATATAGCATATCCTGAATCACTCATTCAGAAATATTTAACTACTCTTCATACTACTGTTCAGAAATTCACGGTCACCCAGACAATGTCATGTTTTCCATGAAAACACATACTGTTAATCATGTGTTAACATAATTGCACAAGGGTTTTCTAATCATCAATGAGTCTTTCAACATCATTAGCTAACACAATGTAGCATTAGAACACAGGAGTGATGGTTGCTGGAAATGTGTGTAGATATTCCATTAAAAATCAGCTGTTTTGAGGTAGAATAGTCATTTATCACATTACAATGTCTAGATTGTATTTCTGATCCATTTAATGTTATCTTCATTGAAAAACCTGATTTTCTTTCAAAAATAAAGACATTTCTAAGTGACCTCAAACTTTCAAATGGTATTATATATAGAGAGATTTTGAATTGACGTAAATACATATTGTAAGCCATCCTGGACACTGCTTTGGTCACAAAGATCATAAATTCAGCAGAATGCTGCAACAAAGCAATAGGCAGATGATGCAGCTGTGTCACAATACTTTATTGATGTAGCTTTGAAGCAACAACTGGATATCTCATTTTATTAATTGCCTGCTTCCTTGACTCCTTCTTTCACATATCTGGTGGGATCCATGAAGATGCAAGAAGAATCGAGGAAAGGAATCTGGATGTGAAAACTGTGAAATAACAAATGAAGTAAAACTCTCTGACATTCAAGATGGGGTGAATTCTTTTTCACTTTCTGTTTTGAGAGCTGCTCACCAATATTCCACTGGTGGCTTAAAGCTATATTGCAGCAATACTGAATAAGGAAGTAGTAATTTATTTATTTATCAGCCACCAGTGGAAACACTGGGTGCCTTGCTGCTAATTAGAACTCCAGCTGCAACTGCAGTTGGTGATGAGGTGAGGGAAACAGTTTGACGTAGTTATATTGAGTTTGCAAAAAGTTGGTTTTAGTCTGAGTAAATTTTGTGTCTTTTTCCCATCTTATGTTCATATTTTCAACTGTCTCCACCTAGTCATTTGGCAGGGAGGCATTCAGAAATCACAGCTTCATCTATGCCACTGATGGAGGGTCAGACTTTGCCCTAGTCTTGAGTATTTTGTTGCTGCAGGGGTTCTGGTTAGTGGTGGTAACTGCAGGTCTGGATATTTTTTTTATAAATGCATTTATATGCACTATCATAAGTTTGGAGCCAAAGAAGCACCCTTATTTTTGAAAGAAAAGCAGTTTTTTCAGTGTAGATGATGGTAACTTAATCAGAAATAACGCCTAGATATTGTTTATGTGGTAAATGACTATTCTAGCTGGAAACGGCTGATTTTTAATGAAATGTCTACATAGGGGTACAGAGGAACATTTCCAGCAACCATCACTCCTGTGTTCTAATGCTACATTGTGTTCGCTAATGATTTTGAAAGGCTAATTGATGATTAGAAAACAACAAAGTGTGATTTTTTATGGAGCACATGAAATTGTCTGGGTGACCCCAAACCTTTGACTGGTAGTGTATTTCAAATAAAGATGTTGAAATGCTCAGGGAAGAGTCTCTCTTTTGTGAGGCTTTGACCCAAATAGAATAAATCTGAGTGAACTGGACTTTGAGCGGAACTCTCCTGTTCAATATTCAGACAGGCAAAGACAGCATGATCCTTTTTATTTATTTTTACTCGAAAGATCTCTTTTGAGCTTGACGTGTGTTATATCTCATGAAAACATCTTACTTTTTGTAGTGCTGAGTTTGTCTTCACTGTGAAGATGAACTTACCCAAAATAGAAGCACAGTTGAATATTAGCACTGCATAAATTTATGGAGACTGACTGCAGGTGCAGATTGCTAATTTATTTACATGCCATGCCTGTGGGATGTGGAAGCTGAAGAAATGTAATGTGTGGAAAACAGAAATAGCTGCAAGAAGTCAGAACAACAACAACAACAACAACAGTGGCTGCAGGGAAGACAGACGGAGTTAGATATTTTAGTTGGGAGTCTTAGAAATGATTTGATCTGTCAGAATGGTGCAGATATCTTCTAACAGGCACAGAAAGCTCGGTCTGATTCATTTCAAATGTGTTGACAAAGAAAGAAGGAAGTGAGAATGCTTTGTATCATAGCTTGAGTCAGTTGTACACAGTAACGCAACTGCGGAAGGAGTGTGAAGGATTCAGCGTTTCATGTCACACTGCACACCCGAAAGCAAAACACTTTAGGTTTCTGTGAACGTATCCCTGTGTCCATGTGAATTTGCTGAAATTAATCTCTTCTGCGTGCCACAAAACACGTGAGTAAACAATATACTCTGCAACCGCAAGACACTTGTTTTGCAGCTCAGCACAACACATCACTTCATATCCATAGAAGATCGAAAAAATCTCAACTAGGTGGAAAAGAAATGGTTTGTGCATCAGTTTGACTCAACTCCAGTCCCAAGGTACATGTCCAAGTATATAAAACGATATTTTGCAAAGCAGACCTCACCTTATTGTCCATCATCTTTAATTCAATGTTGTTTTATTTTTAAATTTTAAGCTCAGGAGCAACACAGTGAGCTGCTACTGCTCAGCATTTCACTCTGCAGAGCAACTACTGAGTAATGAAGCGTGTCAAATCAGGCAGCAGGCATCTTTGCTCATGATCCATTTGCTGACAGGGCGCTAATCAATTAGCAGAAAAAGGTCTTTGTGATGAGGGAAAATTGAACTTGCTGGCAGGTGATATATGTGCCTTTCACACAGCTAAATGCAACAATATATTGCAAACGATAAACATAAAATAAGACTCTACTTGCATTAGCACAGGTTTTATTTAAATCAGTGGCAAACTGTGTTGACTATTGAAGTCCGTTTGCATTCTGCTGACACTGGAATGTATTTTGATGATGCGTATTATTCACCCGTCCAACAAGAATGCTGCTCACAGTTTCAGCATTTATTTGTTGAAGTGTGAGCCTGATTCTGTTTTTTAATCCTTCACTATTTACTGTGGTTAATAATTAAAAGTGGATTTAACATTGCCCCTGGCCATGAGTGCAGTCAGTGGCCTCCTGCTGCTTGTGCTTCTTCGCCTACTACTTCACCAACACATCGGTCTTCTTAAGACCCAAAACACTCATTACAAAGAACCTCTGACCTCATTTTAGCGTGTTTAGGCGAACATAAAAGGGAAGTGATGACCAAGAGATCAAATACAATGTTTTAAGGAGAATGCTTTGGCTCCACTGGGTTGCTGTGCTGCAGGAGTTTTGACAAACATTCACGTCTAAGAAGCGGAGAGTAAAAGGTGTACATGGTCTACAGCTGGGGTGTCAAACAAAAAAGACCTGCCAGATGGTCCAATCGGCCCGCAGGATGACTTTGCAAAGAGTAAAAATTACAGATGTGAAAATGAATCCTTGCTGTAAAAATATTCAAAGGCACTGAACATTGTGCGATATATTGTGAGTCAGCAGCTTCAGTACAAAAGAGCTGGGTTTGGTGGAACTTTGTTGTTCATGCACTGAGACTACTTTTATGTATTTCTTAAGTATAAATTCAATACATTTACAAGGCAGGAAGACAACTTAACCTTCTTCCTTAATAGAGAGTCAGTTCAGGTGGTCAGGATTACTACACAGATGTTAAAAAGAATGCAAATTTTAAATAATTTCTACGTCTTGGCAAATTGTTTCAATCATAAATTGAAATATGTTGTTCAGTTCCAGATACCTGTGAATCAATGTTCTGTACCTATGTAGATAAACTGTGACGTGTAAGTTGTTATGTGTAAATGATAAACTGAGGCACGATATTGTTGAAATTGAACATATTTTTCTTAAGAAATTTCAGGTAAAAGAAAGTTTATTAAATGTGAACATTTTCAGAATGCACTTTGGCCCACGTGAGATCAAGTTGGGCTGCAATAAGTTTGACACCCCTGATCTGCAGCAACAATTAGACACATGGTGCATGTCTAAGTAACATCCATATGGATATGGGACCTGAGGTTTCCAAGCAGAGCATTGCCCAGAGCATCACGCTGCCTCCATCAGCTTGTGTTCTTCCCAAAGCACATCCCACTGCCATCTCTTCCCCAGGAAAGCAACACAAACATTCCCAGCCATCCAAAAGTGATTCATCATAGCACGCCACCTTCTTTCTTCGCTCTATACGTCTGTTGTGGGTGCTCTTGGCAGTTCACTGGGGGTCAGCATAGGCACTCTGACTTATGCCCAGAGCCACACCAGCCAGGAGGAGCATCGGAGAACCCCAGCTGTGGAGAAATGCAATATTAAACAGGTAAACAATAGGTCAGGTATTGCTCCCTGAGAACAGCTTAGAAACGCAACACTGGATGAAATTATGATGAAAAATGTATAAAGTCAGAACAAAAGGAGAGAAACATACAGTAACAACAGATGTGCAGGAAGCACCAAAAAGTGAATAAGCTTAATGTGTGGCTCATCTTACAGAGTAAACATCACATTTCAGGAGCAAAGTGACAGTGTTCTACTGCAGTTTTATGCTTTTTGCAGACAGAATATGAATATAATGTATGTTTGACAGCAAATCAAAGACTGATTTCTTTGCTAGTTATTTCTTTTCTGATTTTGCACATTATGACTGCTGGGAGATTTAAAAATGTTTTTTTCTTATTGTCAGTTGGTTAATAGATTTGTAACACAAAAGTGTTTGTGTTAATGAAGTTCACACTCATCTAGCACATGGTCTCCTGCTGTTTCTGCTTCTAATGAACTTGTATGCAAATGAATGTCAGACTTTATAGAGAAAGGCAGGTCTTTCCAACAAATGAATGTGTCTAAGACCAGAGAGATCAGATACTTCACAGGACACATACTTCTGTAGTCTAGAACAACAACTGATTGGAAAAAAAATGCTGGATGCTAAACTCATCTTTGATACTCATACATAACTTAGTTTTAAAACTGCAAACTTTTTCTAAAGGAGACACACAAGTTTTAGTATTGACATGTTTTCATTACATGGGCTGCACAGTGCATTGGTAGTAAACACTGTCGCCTTGCAGCTGCGAGATCCGTGGTTCGCGTCCTGGCCATCCTGGGATCTTTCTGCATGGAGTTTGCATGTTCTCCTTGTGCATGCATGGGTTTTCTCTGGGTACTTCAGCTTCCTCCCACAGTCTAAAAACATGCTGAGGTTATTTGGTAACTCTAAATTGTCTGTAGATGAGAGTCTGAATGTGATTGTTTCTCTCTAAGTGTAGCTCTGTGATAGACTGGTGACCAGCCCCCCACGACCCTAAAGAGGATTAAGCGGTGTATAGATAATGGATGGAGGGATGTACATATTGTGCTCTACACTTCTGTAATTAATTCAACATTTGCTGTGATCTGTTTGCTGTTTATTGTATGTGGAAAAACAAAACTTGCTGAAAACAGCTGTGAATGCATGCCATAAAGATACTGGTTTGACAGTCATCAAGTCAGAGTCACACAGAAACCTTGGGTAATCCTGCTCAACTTGTAGAACACTGAGTAAACTGAATACCGCAGCGAGGAATAATGGAATTGGACTCCGGTTCTATTTTGTGGGTTTTCTTCTCTGAACTGGGGCCATGATTAAGAGGGACGGCCGGGGGCATTCGTATTGTGTGCCCTAGCTCGCGCCAAAACCGGTGTTTTGTCATGAGCTCTCGCGCGATTTCAGAACGAGATTTGCGTTCTAGCGTCCTGAGATTTGGATACAGACCACAACAAAGAGCAGGTAATGTGGAGGTTTTCGTTCACTTCTCATCTCTAGTATGTTGTGGGACACTCGTTGAGACTATCCGAGCCGGTCAGTGTGGGGCAAAAGCACGTTAGGGCGGACTTTGACGCGGGGGGGCCAGCTTCCCCATACTTTTCTCTAGCCGAGCTGCTAGCTGAGCTGCTAAGCTGCCTGCCTGGCTAAATACTGGAGCTATGTCGAAAATGCATTTCTCCATCACTCACATGTATGAAATTACATATGGAAACAGACCCCAGGTTGAAAAAAACCGAAGTTCCCCTTTAAGATTTGCACATCTGATTCAGATGCCCCCGGGGAGGCTTTGGTTGTTTTTTTAAGCAAGTCTACCTGGGAGGAGAACCCCGGGGCAGACCCAGAACCTGCTAGAGGAATTATGTATTTTGTCTGGACAGGGAATGCCTCAGGATCCCCTAGGAAGAGCTGGAATGACCCGCTTCATCTGCTGCCTCCGCGACTCGACCCCAGATAAGCGGAAGGAAATGGATGGATGCATGGATGGATCTTGCTTGTCACTAGAAGTGTACACAGGTCTCATTATCTGTATCTGTTCAACCAGCAACGTTGTCTGTCTTTGTATCTATACTCAAATAGGAGACTGTTTTTTCGAAATGCGTCGCAGATGTTGTTCGGTGTTTCACATTGCTGCCTCTAGTTATTGTGGCCTTGCATAATTTGCAGATGATGTTAGTTCTATCTGGCTGATGACGCTCCCTGATAACACTGGTTGATATGTAAATTTAGCTTTTGCTGAGGGTGCTGTGGAGTCCATCACTGACTTTGCAAATAACTTGCCTCACTAGAAGATCCTGGCTTCAGTTCTTTGGCTGGAGTCTTTCTGTGTGGACTTTGCATGTTCTCCCTGTACCTGTGTGGGTTCTCACCATGTTCTCCACACAGAAAGACCCAAGGCCGAGATTAAAACTCAGGACCTTTCAGCCATTAAATGACTGAGCTATTAACCGCATCACCATAAATGGTAAAAAGGAACAGTAGAAAAAAGAGCAGGATTTCTTAGCTTATTTATTCATTTACAAAAAATAAAAATACCAAAAACAGAATATTTAAAATATTTCAACATGCTAATTGCACCCTCCAATAAGTTACTGACAACTTGATTTGATTCTCTGTATACTATTTTGAGTTGTGCTACAGTTATTTTATTGCATAGTTGTGTTTTATTTTACCTTCAATCTCTCTAATCTCCATACTCTTGGCCTCTCTGCTCTGTGGAAACAGCCTGCAGTTTAGCCACAATATCCTTGTCATTTTGTGACTGCTGGTTGCAGCAGAGACACTCATGTACTCTCACTTGTCCTGAGAACTTTTAGTTTTTTTTAAAAATAGAGTCTTCTAAAAATGGCAAGTGTTTTTAAAAATGTATATTCCTAAATATTTAAATGACCCCTTTTGGGGAAGTATGACAATTAAAAGTTTTGATTTGGTTCATTTTACTGACTAAACAGGACATCACAGATGAGATCAAGGACTAATATAAAGTTAAATATCTGCCTATTCTTTCTGTTTTTACAGTTTCTGTAAAACAAAGTAGTGTCACAAGGACTTGCACAGTTAATACATATACCAGTAGAACTATATACCAGTGTCTGTATAATTCACATTAATAACTACACATAGTAGTAGTAAACAAGCAAATTGACTTCTACTGGTCTTTCAAATAATGGTCACATTATTATCCCTGATATTCAGCATATCACTCCCCAACATGGTTCACCCAAATCACTGAATTTAAAGTATTTTATTTTAATGGTGCTCAAAAGCAAACGTGCAGTGTAGGAATATCTATTCATTATCTATACACCACTTAATCTTCATTAGAGTCACAGGGGGGATGGAGTCTGTCCCAGCTGACTTAGGGTGAAGACAGGGGACACCCTGGACAGGTCACCAGTCTATCACAGGGCTACATATACAGACAAACAATCACACTCACATTCACACCTATGGACAATTTAGAGTCTGCAAATAACCTCAACATGTTTTTAGACTGTCGGAGGACACCAGAGAAAACCCACACATGCAAAGGGAGAACATACAAAATCCATGAAGAAAGATCCCAGGTAGGCCAGGACACGAACCGAGGATCTTCTAGCTGTCAGGTGAAAGTGCTAACCACCAATTCACTGTGCAGCCAGTGCAGGAATAGATCTATGATAATATGTTTGGTTATGCTTTGCAATGGCACAGAGTTACTGGGCAACAAATGTTGAAATAAATGTGTTTTGTGAGCACGTAAAAGCAGGACAACAACAAGGAGACACAATGAATCTGAAACATGGGACAACTGTGTAGCAACAGCATAGCTGAGTGCAGACAAACAGCTTTAGGTAGGATGAAACAGATTTGTACCTGAGTAGGGGATATTTGAGAGAGAGAGAGAGAGAGAGAGAGAGAGAGAGAGAGAGAGAGAGAGAGAGAGAGACTACAGCAGAAAGGGAAGGCATTACAAATTCTGAACAGAAATTAAACAAATGATTCTCTCAAACTCAAAACCACATTCTTGATTAAAGACAGGAAAGTAATTCCATATTCAGATGACTGAAATGAGCAAGATAATAATAAAAAAAAAATTCCCAGGAATTAATCACCGAGTGCAACAATTGTGAGATAACATCCTGAATAGTGAATGGAATTTTCAAAAAAAGCTCATCTGTTGGGATTATATGGGGATTTGTGTATCTCTCCCACATGTCAGTTTAAAGAAAGGATTCATATAATTTTCTAAAAGGCCAAATGGCTTTTATCTTCTCGAAAGAGAAATTTTTATAAAGATATTAGAGTCTGAGTTTGCAAATAAAGTATGCTGTTACAACTTGACAGTTCTGAAAGTCATTTCATAGTCATGGCCGTTTTCAGTAAGAATGGATCATGAGAGGAGACTTTGTGATTTAATAAGTATTATCAATATGACATGAAAATGACTAGATTAAAAGCATTAGCAGGAGCTCCCAGTGTGGTATACTTTTATTCTCGTATAATCACAATAGTTATCCAATTTCCAAAGCTGTACTTATACCACAGTACTTTCTCAAATACTGGGTCAAACATCATTAAAATGTAATAAAATTTCTCTATGGTGCATGTGTCGCAAGCTCAGTTCTCAATTCATCACAGATGTCTTACTGCGAGGGATATTCCCTTTGTGGATTTAGTTTCTCTTCCCCTATTCTCGCTATAATTACAAAAAGTCTTAAATAGACCAGTGCATTAATCATTTTCTGTCAGCCGTGCACCCGTACTGTACAGTGAAGTGTGACACAGTCCCGAAGACTGCAGAGAATCCATTGAAAAGCTGAAACGTGATTCTCACTGTGAAAGTGGGTTCAAGGTTGAATCAGTGCATTATATCATGTAGATTCCATAAAATATACAGCACAGCACTGACATTTTTTGAAAGCTCTAGAGCAAAACATAACTTTTATGGGTTTTATGAGCTGTGTGAAATGTAAAATGCATCTGCAGGATCTCATTTCTATCTCCTGTTCAAGAAGGTGCACAAGCCCTAGTTCATTCTCCTACCCCCTGGCCTTATACCTTCACTGCTCCTCCCACTCTCTTCAGAGACCTCTGTCTCATTTATAATTAATGGACCACATATGAAAAGGTGAGGGAAAGCACCCCCAGAGAGTGAGCATGAAAACAGGCTTGAAGAGTCAGATGTTGAAACGGAACATGTGAGAAAGGTATGAAAAGAGACTTAGAGTGTAGTGCTGCATGGGCTAGGTTCTGATTAGATCAGCTTCCACTTTAAGAGAAGCAATCAGAATGGAGGCAGGAAGGTCAACCCATCTAATTCTCTGTGAACAGAGAATGAATGGTCCCGCTGCTCCTTTTACACCAAAGTAAATGCTCACAAGTGGAAAATGTACGATGCAGTTTAAATGCTGCTTCTGTGCGAAGAATAAAGTAGAAAGGCTTTGTTTTAGGAAAATTATGTTCTTAGTTCATGTCTGCTCGTTACAGAGGGGTTGTGCTCTTTGGCTTGAGAAATAGCTCTTTATATACTACTAATTTGTAGCTACAAATTGGTTTTAAAGGGAATATAATGCCGCCACTTGATTTATTCAAAAACCAGGGATGTCCTGATCCAACTGACTGGTATATATGAACCAAAGGCTGAACTTAATGTCAAACAGGTGTCATAAAGGGTGTGCACAATTTGGATGTTCGGGATGCAAAATTTGAGTTATTTTCATAACATATTTAACATTAATAATCAATAATTGATTGTCTGATAACACCAACTGTGGATAGGGGATTTTCGTTCTAGGCTGATACTGTTGTAGTCATCAGACACATGGTATGGACTGTAAAAGCAGCTGTGATACATATTTCACTGAGATATAGGGATTCTGTCCTTGTCAAGGTGATTAAGTGTTGCCTAAATCTTTGTCATGGTGGACTGTTGTTGGCCAGACCATCAGAATCCTCTGCATTTGCCAACACAAAACTGCCTGCAGTCCAAATGATTGCCTTCTCCGGTTGCTACAGTACTAAATAGTTAAACAGATCCACTTGGTGACACAACCATGCAATATGGCTAATCTACAATACATATATTTTGTATTTTGTAGAAACGTGATACTGGACTGGAATGGCACACAACTTGATCAGGACATTCCTATCAAAAATCATCAATGTAAACCTGGACTCATCAGACCACATGACCTTCTTTCATCATTCCAGAATTCAATCCTGATGCTACCGAGCAAACTGAAGCCTTTTTTTTCCGATTAGCCTCACTGATCAATGGGTTTCTTAGAGTTACACAGCTGTTTTGTCACAGTCCCTTGAGTTCCTTTCGCACTCTTACTTTCACTATTAAACATCTCTATTAGTTCTACTGTTGATTTCCTATGACCATCTAAAAGTTTGTTCCAACCACCTTTGTTCCTCCAAGACGACGTTTCACCACTATCTTAACAGGTTTAATAATGTGCTGGATGGTTCTGAAGCTGATTTGAGTAGTTTCAGAAGTCTCCTTAGTTGTTTTCTTTGCTTGATGCAGGCCAATAATTTGACCCTTCTGAAACACATTAGCATCCTTTCCACAACCACAGGATATGTCTTCCGACATGGTTGTTGAAGAAATGAGAAGCTCCTCACTGCATCAGCGAGGGTTAAATAAGGGGCCGTTTACACGAGGACGCTTGCAGGTGAAAACGGCAAAATATTTCAACAAAACACCCTACCGTTTATACGAGGACGGCGTTTTGGGGGCTTGAAAACGCAAAAATTTGAAACCGGCCTTCAGAGTGGAAAAGTAGAAAACGCTCCGCCGTTACGTTTCCGTCTAAACAGCAAAACGCAAAACTTTGCCGAGATCAGACCACATCGCGTACGCGATTACGTCACATACGTGATTACGTCACATACGTGCTTTGGTTTGCCGGCCGGTACAAGGACGTAAACAAAGATGTGTGATTATTTCCATCCTTCCTACCTTCAAGCAACTCTGGCAGCTCTATGTACACTACAGGAGTCGTACCAACAAACGTACAGAATCTGTACAGATTCCATTCATGAACATTTACCGCGGCGGAGATCCGAAAAGGGAGATAGTAAGCATGTGCGTAGACATGGCAGAGTTTTATCACAGCGCCACCCAGCTGCCTGGCATGCATATCCAATCAAATTCCACACACTATAGAGTCACCGTATATACGCAGATTTCCTTCAAAACCGCTCGTCTAAACGTGAAATGACAAGACGCCACTTTTGCGTTTTCTGTTAGGATGGTCCTCGTGTAAACGGCCCCTAAGTCGTTACCTGTTACATATTCACCAATGCAGGAATTATCCAGTAGAAGGCTTTTATCTATTTGCTTCATTAAATCCAACTCTAGCATCTGGAGGCTCAAGATGGGACCACAAAGGGAAGGTGAAGCTTGAACATTTGTAAGCCAAGTGTGCTGAAGTTGAAAGAGACTATGTTGAACCATAATGTAACAACGATCTTTCTCCTGTGATGTTTCCTGGTGAAGCGGAGAACTTTTTGAAATACCCTTGTCTTTCTGCTGTTTCTGTTCTGTTTTGGTTGACTCTCACTGCTCAAATAGAGTCATTTTTTGGCTGCCGTTAAAAAACGCTCCTGAACACTACCTGTTCAGCACCAAACAGAGACCAGCTGGTGAACACAGTGGAACATTTAGTAGCTAAACAGGGAGCTGGTAGAGAGCACAGGGACAGGGAATGTTGGACGAACCTCTCCTCAGATGAAGCAAATAACACTGATTATCTTGCAGCACTGTCAAAGCAACAGGTAACACTAGCAAACATACAGTATATCATACTGACAATTTTGAAAAAAAAAATCACCTTTTGCCTTGGCTTGATTAAAAACATGTGGCCACCAAGCACTAAGACAGCAACTACACTTCTTATAAACATTCATTATACAGACACAAATTAGCAGTGTATAAATGTACTGCTATTTTGAGAGAGTAATTATATTTTGGAAACATCAATCATGTTTCGTCATGGTTATAATTTGGGCCAGTGTTTCATTACCTTAGAATAATGGACCTCTGTATCTTTTTTTTTCAGCTGAGCTTTGTTAAATATACAGAAAGAGCACTGCATAAATCAACCTCTCCTCTTTCCATTCACATTGCATTCAGTCTGCAATTATGTATTAGGAACGGGAAAGAAACACTAAAAGCATAAACTTACATTATCTCAGAGAACAGTCTGATTAAACAAAATAGGCTAAGGGAATACAAACTCACGCTGAGAAGTTTAATTATCCTTGCTGTAATTTACATCAAAATGGCAGATGAGTGGTGATAAATTGGCCTTAACGAAGGTCTGGATGTCTTTTCTACAGAACAAGGGCACTTACTGTGGTAATATTTCTCTATTTGGAGGGAGAAACAATTTCCCATTACAGGATGCTAAATAAATAAAGCCTAATGATGAAATTCCAGAAACCAAGTCGCAGGAGCACTGACAGTTCCAGGAACCCATCAAAGACAAGAGATGAGCACTTTGTTGGTCTCGTCTGTTTGGCGGAACAGTTGCATCCATCTCACACTAATATCCCTCCTCTGTATGGGAGGTAATAGGAATACACAACGGCTGGTGTGGTCACTGCTAATGAAAGCACTGAACACAAATCACGCTGTCTGGCATCGTGAGTGTTGGGGGTGGGGATTTATTTTAATGACTGTGAGCGGCTGTCGAGCTGGCTGGTTCTAACACATCAGACATCAAGCGTGTGTAAATAGCGTTTTCTCGCCTCGGATAGAAATGCTGAGGGTTAAAAAAAAAAAAAACACAAGAAAAAAGATGTGACAGTTGTAGAAATAAACATCCAGACTGGGATCGGAAAGAAAGATGAGGGACAATAGAAGGAGAATTTAAAGAGTGATATGGTTTGCTCCTCTAATTCCATTGGCTGATTGATGGAAGAAGGGCTGAAGGATTGATGGACAGATTGTGGCATTAGGAGGTCAGGTTTGAAGTGACACAGCACTGCTGTCTGACCAACTCTGCACCCTCCACGTGCATCGCAAAGCTCTTGGCTGCATCAGCAGGGAATAATTCTGTCATGTAGATCAAAGCGGAATTGATCATCGTATCTTGAAAGCATTCACACACTGGGTATGAATGAGAAGTGAACTGATAAGACGAACTGAAAGGGATTTCTGAGTGGACAAAGTCACAGCTGAACTGTCACTGTGGAGGAGCATCACATGCCTCATCAGAGCAATAATGTAATGATCCGGCATTCATGTTTGTTGAATACAAAATTAGATTTGAGTTGGTGTCTAAAAATGATCAAACACAAATTAGACAGAAAAAAAAACTTGAAATGAGTGTATAAATACACCCAAATCAAAAGATACAAAAATAGAGAGGCTACAAGTTACTAAAATAAGAATAGGTTTGGAGGAAAAAACATTGTTGTGTAACATCAGGCACATTATCCATGGGCCACAGATTATAAAAGAGTCAGAGGGATTAGTACACTTGGCACCCATGTGGGCAAGGCCAGTGTGGCAAGACAGAATGCACTGAATCAGCTTAAGCTGTAGCATATCCTCCATAGTAGCTGATCTCTTAACAGATTTGATGTAATAGTACGGTAGGGATGGCACATTCACGTTTCTTCTTCCTTAAAGGAAAGAAAATTGAGTGGAGATGCCAAAGTATTTATTATCTTGTAGTGGGTGGATGCAAGAAAAAACATGACTGCTGGATATCCTCTTGCTGAACCATGCACTAAAGCATCATATTTGGTGCAGTGTAAACATAGAAAATTGTCTTGTTTTGCTCTTCCTTCAGGGCTGCACAGTGGTTGGTGGGTAGCATTGATGCCTTGCAGCAAAAGATCCCTGGGTCACATCCCACCCTTCCAGGAATCTTTCTGCATGGAATTTGCATGTTCTCCTTGTGCATGTGTGAGTTTTCTCTGGATACTCCGGCTTGTTCTCACAGTCCAAAAACATGCTAAGGCTAATTGGTAATTCTAAATTGTCTGTAGATGTGAAAACATGTGTGATTGCTTGTCTCTATACATGGCCCTGTGATAGATTGGTGACATGTCCAGGGTGTCCCCTGCCTTCACCCTAAGTCAGCTGGAATGGACTCCAGCCCCCTGTGACCTTAATGAGGATTTAGTGTGTATAGAAAATGGATGGATGGATGTGCTTCCTTCCCTCTTCTACATTTCATTTGAGTCAAAGCTCTCACCTCAGGGCCAGAGTCAAGACCACTAATGTTGAGTCTGAGACAAGTCCAAGTACAGACCCAGTCCAAAGAGACTTAAGTTGTCCCAGGCCAAACTAATAATGTTGTCCTACTGTTGTTCATTGTGAAGAATCAACTGGGATATCATCTATGCCTAAATTCTTATCCATCACAGTGCTGTCAAGGAGCAGTGTGATTGTCCCGGATTGATTCTGTAGCATGAAAACAACCTCAAGCATCCAGCCAGAGACAAGAAGACCTATCTACAGCATAAAGTCCTGACCTCAACATCATGAAGCCAGTGTGGATCATATGAAGACAGAGACATTGAGAGCTGGAATCCACAGGCAGTGTCAGACTTCCTTGCTTTGACCCCCATATTCTGGCTCTATATCAGTTGCAAAGATGAAAAAGAACTGTAAATGCATCAATAATTTCTTAGTCGTTGATGATCAGAAATCATGGCAGCATAGAATGTACTCACACAATGACCTTGCGTTGAGCACAGGTGTGTGTTATGCAAGTGTGGATACCGGATTGCATGAGCTGAACATCTGGCGGGTGGCAGGAATTGAATGGACTAAAAACCACCCCCACAATTTAATCAACTGTTCCTTGTATCATTTCTCATGGATCAGTCCCAATAAGACCACAGTGGTAGATTTGTAGTAGGATCACAGTCATGTGATCATCAGCAGGCAGCTGATGTAGTGTGCACTTGTAGTCATAGTTACAGTGACGCAGTGCCACTATCTCGCAATGATACAGAAATCTTAAGAAATCCATGGATCCAGACTATGAGCCGCATTGATTCCAAAATCTAATCACTTGGTCCTTGTGTCATTTCTGACCTTCCCCAAAAAAATCATCCAAATCCATTATTCTGTTTTTGAGTAATGCAGGCAGAGAGATAGACAGACAAACAGACAAATGTACGCCAATCATTACATTACTAAGTAACAAATGTCATTTTGTGATACAACTGACACGTGTGACACCAGAACCCTTCCCTACATGCAAGAGTTTAGGTTTAACTATGAAACTTGATAAGGAATACACCAGATTCTCCACATTTGCGTGCATCATAATTCCTCTGTACTCCTGTGGCTACAAGGATAGCATGTACAACTTTCAGTTCACACCAGCTCAAGCTTGTTTTATGTTGTGACTGCCTGCCCCTCTACAGATCTGTACTTCCTCGTGACATTTTAGCATTTGACTATTGGACAGTGACACATTTCCTCTCATACCTCGACCTTTCATGCATCAAAAGAGCACATCTCCCACTCTCTAAAAAAAAACTGGATACATGCTTTCAAGTGGAGACAGGCAGTGGCCTTCAAAGTGCTTTTACTTATTGATGTTGTGATCACCAAGCAGAGTGGACAACTGGAATGTTTTCCGCTCACAATCGTTATTCTTGTCAAATTCATTTTCTGTCATACATTTCGAATCTGCTTCAAACTATAAGTGAGTGAGATTTCTTCTAAGTATGCTTTAGGCTAATAATTTTAAAATGTCACTGCCATCAAGTCTGCAGTTTGTCAAGGGTTCAGGTAGTTCTCCTGCATGCACTAATAGCACTGACAGCAAACCTTGTGTGAAAATTCACTTTGCAAGTGTTTTTCTTTCCACATAATAGCACAAAGTTAAGCAATAAAGTGAGTACTGCACTTTACTATAAATACCTAACAGAAGGTGTTCTCATCCGAGCAGAGAAACCACAGGAAATTGCTTGTGACCTTTGAAGATTGAGTCCTGGTAAGGGCAGTGATACTTCTTAAAGACTCTCTCTGGTGAAAATCAGTTTTGTTTTGTTTTTTCAAATTATCTTGTAAAACATGTCCATATGGTATTTTTACATGCTGTAAGACATGAGTCATGGCTGAACCTTTCCACTCCACACTTCTGGGATTCATACATGATAATCCCAAATAACCAACCTTTTCGGCTTGTACAGTTGAACTTTCTGTATTCTTTTCTCCTTTAGAATTGGTTTATGGAACAACTAAGCCAGACTGCAGACTAGGTTTGAGAGCTATAAAGTCTCTATAAACTACTGAACAAATGATCTGTAGCTAAACATACACAACACATACACGGCCATTCAAAAGTCACATAGAATCAAATATAGTAGACGGTTGAAAAATGCAGATGAATATAAATGAAGTGGAAACATTTTTGTTGTTTCACCCAGTAAAGCCTGGCCTATCAAAAAAATAGTCTGAGAATTCAGTTGTGTTGGAACTGAAATGTTTATTAACCTCTTTAACAGAATCTACAATAAATAATAGTAAATGCCATATAATTTTGTTTATGATACATATTTTGCACCACATTTGATACATTGGGTAGTTTTGGCAACATTTTGCTCACAACAATGTTGACTTTAGAAATAGAAACTAGTTTTGTCCTATTTTTTTAAAGCTATTTATCATGTTGCTGAGAAACTCGTGCATCAAATATGCTAAAATGTCTTTACATCGGTTCAGTCAAAAAATAATTAATTGAGTTGAGAAAACCTTTGCGTATTGTGTCAGATATTGCCATTTGACAAAAGTGTAATCAATTGTGATTAAAGCCTCAAATTAATTATCTTAAGTTTTTTAATCACGCCCCACCATAGTTTTAACAGCAGATACAGTAATCTCCCAGCACAGTGTCTCCCAAATAGAAAGAGATCAAATAAAAATGATTGTTTTTAAGCTCGTGTTGTTCTTCACATTTATGGCTGACAGTCATACTTGCAATGTTTTGAGGCTATACTGTTTTATGTTTTTAGTAGATATCCTTAAATCCTACCATAGTTTAGAGATGAGATTTGTTTTACTTCCAAATTCAGTTACCAGGTATTATAAATTAAAGCTGCACTGATATTCTAGAGTCAGATCAGTAATAGAAAACTGGTCACAGGTTTTTCCTTCAGTGTCAAAGCATATGAATGTAGATTACATCACACATATTAGCATCCACTGTACATCGCCCAGTTTTTGTTTTTAACACTTAGCATCAACTTATGTGAACACCGTGCGTGTATCTGATGTGTCTGACACATGTATAGATTTACTTTCTTCTTGTGCTCTCCTGCTTCTGTACAGGTTTTGAAAGCTTGTATTCATTTGGCACCTTTAGGTGTTTGATACTAGAATGAAAAAAAAAAAGTGATGTATTCATAAACATAAGAGGTATTTCTACTCTTTTCCCTGCAGTTCCTTTCGCCCACAAGTTCCGACATTGTAAGTGTCCAGTCATTTCTGTGCTTGCATTCTTTGAGCAATTGTGACTAAAGACATTGCCAAGACCTGCTTTTGTGCAGCCCATGATCTCTCCATCGCTACTGTCACCTTCACAATGTTCATCTTAGAGGTTAAAACTCCTCCTTTTGTGTCTCCTTTTTTGTGTGTGTAAATATAATGAAGATGCTCCACACTGAGCATAAGCAGCAATGCCTATTGAGTTTATCCTCATGATTCCTGCCTGTTGTTGTATCATTTAGGCTCATGCTAATTCTCCCTTCATTCCAGACACGATCATTCTTCACCTGACCTGAAGTTGTCCTGAGCTGCCTGGACCTGCTCTCCCATCACTTACCCCTCATCATCCCATTAATCCCTTTAATATATGAGCTCACCAGCTGTTGCCTTATGCCTATATGGAGCACTCATCGCAGTCGTGGTTTTCTTTCTGTCTGTCTGATTTATTTTGGGACTCACTTATATAACTTGTGCCTGCTGTCTTTGGGCTTGGTGTCCTCACCTCTTCTTGTCTGTTGCCAGCCTTGTTTCACCAACCGACCTTTACCTGCTCTGATTCTCTGAACTGGTTTTGAGTCTTTAACCTCACACTGGCTGTTTCACAGTTTTTTTTTTTGCTGCCAGAAGAAATGTCATTTCCTTTGATTTATACTAACTCATCTGTCATTATTTAAATAGTCATAATTGCTGACTACATGGATAACACTCTGGGAGATGAAGCTGAGGATTGTTGTATTTTCTCAAACGTATGCTGAGTAACAATTCAATGACAAAATGTTTTGATGACACTGGCGATTGTAGCAGAGTGTAATTTCTTATCTCTTTCTGTAAATTGCTTTCCATTGACAACTTGCAAAGTCCTTCTGACATTTGGTGACAGGTCCGGTTGGTTGATGCTAGCACCCAGTTATTTTATTGACCCCACATAACTTCATTTCAAGGTAAATTATCTGCATATGTAATACAAATACGGGTTATTGGACATTAAATTACACATGAACTTGACATCATTAGAAGCAGTGGGAATACCTTTAGCATACTTCAGGCCCGGACTGGCAATCGGGAGAGGCGGGACTTTTCCCGGTGGTCTGCCTCCTTATTGGCCTGCCTGGACAGGCCAGCCAGGCCAATGATACAAAGTTGATCGGCTTTTTGGCAGACAGGCCAGAGACAGAGCGCTAGAAGCCTTACAGAGTACACGCCCACCCTCCTGTCACTCACACAAAGCAAGTGCTCTGAGCTCTAAATCAGAAGGATAGGGATTGGTCAAAGTGTCATTTTTTTTAGAAGAAACGTGCCATGATTGGTTAGTTGCTTTATGGCCCGCCCCTTTATAGCGAGAACGGGGAAGCATGCACTGCAGAGCGGTTATATGAGAGTGAGGCGAGACAGTGGAAGGAGCGAAGATTATGGAGCACCCTGAGAAAGCTGGCAGCAAAAAACGAGAAAAGACGAAGAGAAAAGGTGGACATGAGAGGGAGATGGAGAAGAATAAAGGTTGCTCGAAGAGGAAGGGGCAAAGTGTTATAAAATAACACACATGTTTCATCAACCCCCGCCCAGGTCCAGCAGTGTACAGTTGAAAATAAATGATGCTGCTACTTCAAGTAAGTTTACAAACGGTCGATTCTTCTCACAAATGCATCATCAGACTTCAAAGGTCAAAATATAATAAAAATGTCTGGCCCAAATAAGCTCCACAGGTGTCAGGTGGGTTGCAGGACACCTGGAAATGTTTGAGACCCCCTCTTCAGGTAGGATAGGCAGTTGACTTACAATTTTCAGTTATAAATGAACATTGGTGTTTGCACATACTATTAGCTATGACCAGCTGACATCTAAATGATTTGCTGACAAAATAATATATATATTTTTTAATTCCATATGTTATATAAATAATAGGAAAAGGAAAACATTGGAAAAATTGGTGAGACTGTCTGTTTAGTAGTGTTGTAATTGCTATAACATAACTGTAAAAGGCATATTTTTGGAAGGAAAAAAAAATTTGGTGCACAACCCTTGCGGTGGCGGAAGTGGTCTGACTGATTGGAAATCTCCCAGCCTGAATTTCTTTCCCAGTCCGGCCCTGGCATACTTGCACAGTACAGTGCACAGGACCAGAGGGGCCATACATTATCAGTGCTATTAAAGTTTACTGAAAAGTACATTTGACACACAGGTTATTGCTTTCTACCTTATAAAAATAGAAGATGATATGTTTTGTGCATGTTTGGTGATTGTTACACATTCAATTACAGATCTGAAGCATGCATGTAAGCACTACAAATCTTGACATGCGGTATTAAAGGAAAAACTGCCTTACTCCAGTATTCCAGCTTACTCCTACAGTCCAAATAACATGCTGTGGTTAAATGATAATTCTAAATTGTCCCAAGCTGGGACTTGAACTAGAGATCTTCTAGTTGTGAGGCCACATGCCACCTTGCCCTCCCCTCAAACTAGAATATCTAAAAAGTAGCTAATTCCACTTACTCCGAGTAGTTTGCTGATCGAACATAATTAGATCTGATGGTAACCAAAACTCAAAAGACTTTATGTAAATTTGTCATGGTGAAATTTTCTGGCTTACAGCTGGAAGGCTTAGATTCAAATGAGAGCAATATCAAACTACCCAGGTGAGTCATCTTTTGGTATCCCAGGATGAGTTCAGGCATACTCATTAACCTCCTGCACATATGCACACATGAACTGCATGAATATCAATCTGCCATGATGTGTGAGTCAGAAGTTTGAAGAACACTGTACATGCTTTCATTCTACCCATCATCCGCTCAATCTTCATTAGGGTCACAGGGAGGCTGGAGTCTATCTCAGATGACTTAGGGTGAAGGAAGGGGACACCCTTGACAGGTCACCAGTTTATCACAGGGAAACACAGAGAGACAAGCAATCACACTCACAGCAGTGTGACAAGAGTTACCAAAGCATTAATAACATGAACCAGGGATCTTCTAGCTGCAAGGCAAAAGTGCTTACCACCAAGTCATTGTGCAGCCTGATTTCTTTGTAATAAACCAAAATTGTGTTCTGGAACAATTTATTCACCAAAATAACCTGCAGATGTGCTGACATTAATGAAGGATTCATTTCAAAACTTGTCATAAAAAGAACAGATTTAAAAAGAACAGCACTCTGCTAGACATGCAGCCATGTGCAGCTCTGTAAACATGCCATGTAGAGAGCTGTTGTTATCCCTTTTATCACGTTATGTAATCTCACCCCGTGGAATAAGCTTTTATTTCAGTAAAATATGCCGGCGACATGCCTCTTATGTCAAGTCTAACGAGGATTCAGCATTTATGCAAAAAGCAAAACAAACAACATATTGTAGACAGATAATTAAAAAAAAAAAAAAAAAAACCTTTCTATGTGTGTTCAGCGTCGAGCAGCCAGATTGTTCGTGGCCCTTTGTGTTATCTGCTTGACTGAGAGCTAACTTGGCAGCATCGGATGAATGAACAGTCCGCTTGCGCTCACAGCTGGCGCACCAGCAGAGCAAGTCTTTACGCGCACGGCATCATTGGCTGAGAACCCACGCGTGTCACAGAGAAGACGAACCAGTAAACAGCTTGAAACGAAGCGGCTAACTAGTTTGAGTCACTCCACTGCGGCGGCCGGTTGCTCTCAGCTTCTCTCCCGGCTGCAGGTTTCCGATCGTCGGACTGAGCGCCTCTTCGCCCGTCCCCTGCTGGAGCTGTCCGCGGTGCTGAACCATGAACCAGAGCGCAGGAGCGGTGCAGCACGCCCGGAGGTACTCGGTGGACGGGAAGGTGAGAACCGCAGTGGTGCCGATCGTCCTCCTTATACAAGTGTTATGAATGAGAGTAGGACTTACTGCTTCACTGACTTCATTTTGTGCAAAGTGTTTTGTTCATGGGATACAAAACTTCCTCCGGGAGAACAAAGTTGGCAGCTGCTTGAGTAAGTTGGGAGAACTAAAAACTAAACCACGTGGAGGAAGTTGTGATTCCTTTGAAACACAAACAGATTGTGTGTCATGGCTACAGACAGAGTTGAAAGATACTATCAGTGGTTGTGTTTCTGTCGAGCAGCCACAATGTTCGATAAATAAATGATTGAAGTGTAGAGCAGGACAAATGGTGTTCCCCTTTAAGGACGCTCTCCCTCGAGTGCATCCACTGGATTGAATGATTTATGGGAGTTTGGATATACAGACAAATATGGCAGAGCAAATATTAACATTTAATAATGAACTTCTACATGCGTTCATTTCCTCTTTTTGAAACTAATGACACTGACTACATTTGAGGTGTGTGTTCATGCTGTAAAGAGCTGCTTGTCAGGTAGAGGGTGAATGTGTTAGAAAAGGAAATGTTTGGTGTGTTAAAAGACTAACATTAAGATTTTATGGAAAGCAAAGTTTGGCCTGAAGGCAGCACAGCATTTTTCAAATCAGGAAGATTTAATAGTCATCTAAGACTCAGCAGCAGTATGTACATCCTAACTTTATCTTCAGGCATCTGTAAGGATTTGATTGTGTCCATGATATTCAGAATATGTTGCAGATTTCTTAATCATTATATAGAAAATAATATGCTGAAGAAAAGCTGTGAATAACACAAATACTGCAGCTGCTACACTGTGCAGAAACAGTGCACAACAGTGACTGTGGCGCCAGTTTAAATGCAAGGCAAGTCTATTTGTGCAGCATCTTTCAACATCAAAGCAACTTAAATTGCTTTCTGGGACATAAAAAGGGATTAAGAGGAGATATAAAAACACAGACATGCAATGAACAAAGTGGAACAGAAGAGAAATCCAGGCTTAAATGGAAGAAAACAAATTGAACTGAACAACAGGAAAATAATTGCAATGGCAGGCATAGAAATCAGACAGTTGGAAGAGTCCTTGTGTTGTCTGAAAGTTTCTTTCAGATTCCACCTGGTAAGTTCTGATCCTACGGACAGTAAGCTGACCTGTCCTGGAGAGGCCTGAGCTGTTCTTAACACAGCAGGAGATCAAAAATGTGTTTTGCTTCTAAAGCTCTCAGTGCTGAACTGTAGTTTGTTCGAATCAGTTCTTTGGCAGAGAGGAAGCAGTGCAGAGAGCTGAGAAGCTGATTGATGTTTCACTTTCCTGGTCTTAGTGAGTGAGTGGAACTGTCTGTGTATGACTGACGTATCTGAAGTGTGTACAACCAATAGGAGAGTCAGCACTGGGAACACAATGTAACAGGAGTGTGTCAGTGAGGGGTTGGTGGTAAATGTGCATGACTGTTGTGTGTCAATTCATCAGTGAAAGAGGAGCATTCTAAGATGGAGCACGCCATTGATATTCTGTTTGTATATTTGTTGGTGTTGCATGTATGTAGCTTGAAAATGCTCCGCTGCCTTTCATGTCAAAGTATGTTTAAGGCTACTTGGAATTCAGATAAAGCTGAACCAGCCTGTCACCCAGTTAAGTTCCCATACAGCTAAATTTAACTCTCTGTTTGTGACATATCACAAATACATTTCAAGTCAGCATATCTTTGCCATTTATTTTATTAGTGTACAGTTGCTCCCTTTCAGCCAAACAATCAAATCATATATTAGATGGGGAGGGGCTTTTAACCCTGGTAGCTTAAACATGCTGTAAAATTGCGTTTCTTTTTGAGTGGACAGTGTTGGAAATGAAACTTTGAGCACATGTGAATTCCGACATGTTTATAGCCACTGGATTAATACCATTAGTCAGTTATGTTCAAAATGTAAAAGTACACATCTAATCAGTTCTGAGGCATCCCTCTTGAAGTGCTGGGCTGACAGACTAATGGACAAATGGAGCGACCAATCTGCTGTTTCTAGATCCACACCGATAGAGTTGCTGGAAATGATAGGGTTCTCTCTGAGGAGCAGAAATTAATCTCAATCACCTTGGCTATATGCTGCACTTTTCTTGTCACATTACATTCAGAAGCAGTAGCCATTAAAAGCAGCTAAAAAGGAAATGGACAGAGGACAATTGTGACATTGCCCCCCCCCCCCTGGGCTTTGGGAGCGAAATAAATGTGCGCACATTGCTGGGGGCTACACAGTTCATTTTCTTGCCTCCTTCAGTGTATCCATTAAACTGTGAATGCGAACAGGACAATTTTTCTTTTGAGGTTGACAATTTCCCCAATAACACATTCTGAACGAGCAGAGTTAGACTTGTTTATGAGTTCCACAGTCAACCTGCAAGATGTATTTTCAAGGAAGTTCTGCCAACATATTAGGACCTTTTCAGTTTTTAGTAAGACAGATTGCTTCCACTGTTACTAAAAATGACTTTCTACTCTAGGTCAGTTTATACATTTGTTTTGGAAAAAGCTCAAATAAAGTCACTCCAAAGGATTTCTTTTTTTTTCAGCTTGTGTTTATCAGTGATGTCGGGTCAGGTTGAGCTTCAGGGCTGCATGGAAACAAATTCTGAGCCTGAATAAGACCAGTGATAATGTAGTTACATAATCAGTGCCTTAAAGTCAAGACCACTAGGATGCTCCATTTAAAATTTTTTAATTGACACAAAAAGAATTCCCAAAAATAAACTTCGGGAATGGACTATTAAGTGTTAAAACACTGCCGTTCAAAAGTTTGGGGTCACCTAGACAATGTCATGTTTTCCATGAAAATTCACACCTTTATTCATGTGCTAACATAATTGCACAAGGGTTTTCTAGTCATCAGCCTTTCAACATGATTAACTCACACAATGTAGCATTAGAACACAGGGGTGATGGTTGCTGGAAATGTTCCTCTGTACTCCTATGTAGATATCCCATTAAAAAATTAATAAGAAGAATAACTTTATTTATATGGCACCTTTCAGAAAAACATTCACAGAATGCTTTGAGAGGTAGACAAGTAAAAATCCACCATTTCCAGCTTTAATATCAAAATTAAGGACATTTCTAAGTGACCCCAAACTTTTGAACGGCCGTGTATGATGACCTGCAATGTTGTCTTCCAGCAGTCAGATTCAAATTTCATTTAAATAACTCAGAGCGACACACTTCGCAATAATCAAGCCCAGGAAATAGGCCGGTGTGAGGAGAGACCAAGCAGTTTACAGAGTGATGCCATCCCTGTGGACTATTCAAGCACTTGAGCCAGAAGTCACAGTCAAGAAACAACTTCCTAACAATCACTTATGCTTCTTCTCCCCTGCTTGACTATTAAGCACATTCACAGTTATGATCATGCAGCTTTTTCTGAACTGTAGCTCGTCATTATCTTACTTTGTTTGAATTCACCAGCAGGAACGTTGTTATCAAAAGAAACATGTCACTAGGATATAAAAGTGCTTTGGGGCTGGATTGCATCTGCTGTGGGAAACTGTGCAGATAAAAGGCACATGTTGCGTTTTGGAACAGTGGGTGTTTGCGTTGTGCTCACAGCATGACTGGTTAAGGCTTGGCTCGGAGCTTTATTGTTATATGCTTTGTTACCTCTTTGTCTGTCTCTGCACTGTGATGTCTAGATTATGAAAATTCCTTTAAAAAACACTTACGCATTGTCACTGTATGAGTCTTGGGTGGACTGGATTAGCTATCATCAAAAAGTCAAGCGTTAATGACTGATCTCATTGTTCAGACCACCTGCTGAGTTTTAACCGAGGCAGTGTTTACTCTTTGCAAATGTAAAGAAAAAAGACATCAGACTATGTCCGATGTCATAGCAGCAGCTGAAGAAACACAGAAATTAACATTCCTATCCACTGTGTCATGAGAAAGCTGCTTCACAACACAAAGGATATATAGGTGTACAAAGCGAGCATTTTTTCGATCACTGATCAGCCTAACAATGAATTTTATGGGTGAGAACTGCATGAGTGGAGACCGGTTTGTTTCAATCAGCGTTCATAAAAAGGAGTCCTGCATGTTTTTTTTCTTTTGTCAGGTAGTTGACAGTTTGTAACTCAACATCCCAAGCTAAACACTTACTGTTGTAACTAAACTGCTAAAGTACAGCGGTAATTCTTCTTCTGGAATTTTGACAATCACTAAACAGCTTCAGGAGCCTCATCACCACTCTCTGAACAGGAAGAGGCATGGCTCTGGTTTGGATGTAGCCCAGGAAAATCCAAAACAGATTCTAATCATAGACTGTATACGAAAGATGGAACTAACCTCTGAATCTGAAAAGTGAAGCCCAAATGGAAGTTGCTTCAACTTACACTATCGTTCAAAAGTTTGGGGTCATTTAGAAATGTCCTTATTTTTGAAAGAAAAGCATTTTTTTTTTAAAAATAATGAAAATAACATCAAATGAATTAGAAATACAGTCTAGACATTGCTATTGTCATAACTATTCAAGCTGGAAATGGTTGATCTTGATGGAATATTTGCATAGAGGTACAGAGGAACATTTCCAGCCACCATCACTCCTGTGTTCTAATGCTACATTGTGTTAGCTAATGGTGTTAAAAGACTAATTGATGACTAGAAAACCCTTGTGCAATTATGTTAACACATAAACAAAAATGTGAGTTTTCATGGAAGACATGACATTGTCTATAGGTGACCCTAAATTTTTGAATGGTAGCGTAGATTACTGCCAGAAACAAGGTAGTGTGAATGAGAAAATGATTGTACTTCTCCCTTTGTTTGTTACCTCATTAAACATTTTCCTTTCATTGTCATAGTTTCTAGTTTGAAGACTTTATGAAAACAGCATGAAGTAATTTTTTTTTTTTGAAATTCTGGTCCCACTTATTGGAAAATAGAGGATAGAAGTAGGCGCTATTTTGTAATGAACAGGTTACCACTGTATCACCATCAGTAGCGTCCTCGGGCTCCTCAGTTAGATCCATTACTTGCTTGTTTCAGAAGACCGAGACAGTCACAGCTACATTCCAAACATGAGGCTTTTAAACGATAGCCCACAAACCAATGAGCAATGTCACAGTCCATTTTTCAGCAGAGATTCACATATTGCATACCAATCTAAGGGTCGCACCAAGAAAACACAGGGTCAACCAACTGTTGTGCCATAAAGTTGTAGATTCCTGCTTGTACTATAAAGCAACATCAATGACCAAATAAGTGTGATAATCTGGCAATCATTTTGAATAAATATATAACAAATGTAACCACTGTCAAGCCTTCAGCGCCATGGATCTGCTGCTCAGACTGGATTTCCTGGTTTGAATTCCTAGTCTTACCAGTACTTGGGAAAGCTAACCCATCACAGACCTTGTGTTCTTTAATACAGGGCTAAGTTCAGTCTGAATACTTGCTTTGGGGAAAAGCAACCCCAACTAGAATAACCATTTATTCCTGTTCCTACCCTTTAAATATAGCTTTTAGGATCACAACAAAACACTGATATTTTACTTCACAATTAGACTGAGGAACAAAACCAACTTGGTTAGTTTTTGGGGAAAGACAGAGTTTTGTTCATTACAAAAGAAACCCAATTGCCATCACTCCATTAATAAATGGCTAAGCTTATGGAACTGTGATGGTTAAAAGTAACACTGGCAGTTTTAAAATTCTAATTAACAGCATCCTCCCGTGGTAATGTCAGTGTTTTTTGACCCAGCTATCAACTCCAACTACATGGACGTTGTGGTTCAATAATGAGCCTAAACCAAATTTCAGTACTTATAGAATTTGAGGCATGTACCTGCTAGTGCATGAGGGCTCAGAGCTGGTCCACTGTTAAATACTACATGATGGCTCCATTATTATACATCCTTCAGGAGAATCTGCATTCCAGCAGACTTTCTGTAGGGCATGTCCATAGTTCATTGCAAAATTAATGACATATAAATATGACAATCGTACCTCCCACAAAATGTATAGAAACCAAGCATGGGTAGTGCTTGCAGCTATTTGCCAAGACATTTATCTTTAACTGGCAACATCTGGCTGTTCACTGTTGTGGGTTATTTATTTATAGCTGAGGTGTGTATACATACCAGCACAGTAATGCCACAAACAGGGAGAGTTCAACTGAGCAGCTAATCAAACATACGTCCAACACATAATTTTTGTAAAGGTTATGTGTTGCTTCCAAGCAACATTTACACCAATTCTAGCCCAGTGATTATGCCCCGGGGGGCAGATTGGGTGTAGGTCACCTCATTTACTCCTTTGCTCCTGTTATGATTGTTCCAGCCACTAGAGGCCACTGTGACAATGAAACACAGCTATGGGTCATAACAAGCTCCTCACTCAGGCAAGGTTTCCGGTACGTGTGGGAAGCCTGTGTAGACGGCTTAAGCCATTTTCCATCCAGGTGTGCGTATAGTTGTTTCATCGCTGCAGACGGAGCAACTACATTCCCACCCAATTCTGACCGCTAACTATCACATCTAAAATTGAAATCCATGAAGTCAGCAGAGAAACATGAGTTTACCAAAGACAGTGAGCTCTGCCTGTACTAGTAGTGAGGAAACAACAAAAAGCTGCTGTGGGCTGTGTTTGTTCAAGAGAGCCAAAACCTGCACATGGAGGACTTTTTTTTTACTTCTTTTCTCCAGCATGAGGCGGAAAAAAGAACCCTGGTCTTAATTATCTTATCTAATTAAAAATGACAAGTTCAATCAAAATGCAGTGCATTTATGGCACCTTCCGATGGGGCATGTAGATCCGCACAGGGCGACAGTGCTGTTTTTTTTTTTTAGAGATAGCCTAGAGTGTAATTCAAAGGAAATCCCCATGGCACATTAGTGTTCACCTGAGAGAGACCCAGGCGCCACAGAGAGCTCCCACTGCGGAACAGATGGGCGAACATTCGGGCTCTTGTTCCCTCACTCCCTGCAGAGACTGTTTCAGGAGGATGTCTGAACAAGAACCTCTCACTGAAGCAAACATATGGAAAGAAAACTCTGTACCAGGCTCATGAGAGGTGTTTAGATTTTCAATCAGCTGTGAACACTCTTTTGCATGTCTGTAGAAGCTGCTTGATGTGCATCCACAACCCACAGATACACCCAGCAAACATGACTGAAACAACAGATCATTCTTCTAACGAACCATGGAAATCTCTTTGAAACATTTTAAGGAACAGAGCACTGTAATGTAAAATAACTCCAGGAACATTTTGACCAACCATGAAATATATTCTAAGAATATTTATGTGTAGGATTCAAGTCAGAACACACTAGTTTTGCACAGGATTGACAGGAAAGCAAGGCTGTATAACGCTGATGTGCTTTCAGAGCTGAACCTTGTGAGACGGCAAAGGAAAATAATTTCACAGCTGCTTTATAGTACATGACAAGTGGCTGTGTTTCTTCATTTTCAGTGTATGTGCGGTTCTAGACAGATGTCACCAAGTCCACAACAGGATTTGAATTGCTATTGAAAACTGTGCAGATGCAGAATACTGCTTAGGATGAATCCAGCTGTCAGCTTTTTGTACTGCGTTGGCTGTTCTCCACATGATGAAGTCATGAGAAAAAAAATCCTTGAAACTGGTTCAACTCTTACTCAGCCACCGCCGGCTGTATCATTGGTCTGTCGTCTGTAAGCTTCTTAGATTTCATGGGGCTATTGTAGTGTTGCATTGTGGAAAACAAACAACAAAGACAGGACAAGAGTGGGTCGTTTGTTATCAGATGAATTGGAACACTGTAAGCATTTGCTAACTCCCATTTCCATCACTTTTGCTTTTACAGTATTTTATAATTGTATGTAATTTTAAGTAAAACTTCCACTAACTATAGTCTCACTGTTTTCAATGTAATATCAAAGAAGATTATAGCGCCGTGCATTTTAATTCTGTGTGCGTCTTGCACTGGTGAAAGGTGTAATCGGTGAAACAGCTGGAGAGCCAATCTGAGTCTAAATGTGAAAGAAGGTGATTGTGATTGCAGTTCTTCAGCAGTTCTCCCTGGCTGGCTCTGTGTGGAGCACAAAGCTAAGAAGACAGGTGCAAAGTAGACGTACAATTGTGGTAGATTGCATCATTATCGAGAGTACAGGTGTGAATTGTTCTTCTTATTGCATGTTGATGACATGATTACTGCTTGTATTATACAATGCTTTGACTTTTGTTATTGGGTAGAATTGTGATATACAAACTCTTTAGGATTTAAGTCTTGCTGATTTTAACACGTGGGTCATTAAAGAATTAGAGAACATTTGGGCTTCAAAATGTTTGAAAAATTAGCCTTCTCTTTTACAGTTTTCTGCTACATATTCATCAGTAACGGGTAATAAACTATCAAAGGCTTGACTGGCTCAGCTCATGCATCAGTGGTACCATTTTTATTCCATGTTTATTTGTTGTTTGCCAACACTACTCTTATCACAGTAACAGGGTTGCTAATCCATGCTAATGTTAGCATTTTCTCAGGAGTAGAAACTAGATATTTAGCTAGCTGTTACTGCTAACCAAGAGGACAAATTTACTGATGGGCAAACAAAGAAAAAAGTAACAGAATTCTTAGTCTACACATTCTTTTGGAAAACTGATGATATTAATTCCAGCATTTCATGTGATTCACTGTTTTCTTCTTCTACATGCTAATAAGGTTTTGCTAACGGGGTTGGGTGCATCTTGTGGGGCACACATTCCATGCATAACAACTGTTATTTAAAATATTATGTTGATTTTAAAAAAATCCACAATTACAAGAGACTTCAACGAAAAAATAATGCCAAAAAAAAAAAAAAAGGTGATTTAAATCACATTTTAACTGTTTTATTTGAGATTCAATTTGGTCATCCGGGGGTAAGATAGGAGAAAAAATGCATTTTCAAGGGAACTCTAGACATATTTGGTATTTTTAAAAAATATTTTCAAATAATTTTTCCTTTAGTTCTTTTTAAATTCAGTCTCAGGACAAGTAAATTTACACAACAATTGCGTGTTTTAGTAATTTCTACATGGATTATTTGAAATTTGATGGGTGAGATGTAAAATGTCCTCCAACTCTGGAATGACCCATGTGGTGAGAATATCAAGTTCATTTTGTTAATAATAAGAGTCCCATAGTTACTGTGCTTTAAAACTGACATCTGCTTTGTTACGATCAAAGGCTTGACTGGCTCAGCTCACGCATCAGTAGGGGGTGGCTGGATGTACCAAAAATAATCAGAATGTCATTGGTTGAGGTGAAGGGATTTATTGCTTAGTGGCGAACGGAACATAAGAGTGACAATACAGAACACAAAACTGGTGAGTGTTGCTAAATCAAAGCACAGAATATAACAAAATGAAGGCTAGCAGAGTTTCCCAAACTTATCTAAACCCAAAACAAAGCAACTAAACTCCCTATTCAAACATAAGTATACTAACAGTCAATAGAAACTTTGAGGTAGAAATGTACGCAGAATTCTACTTGTAGGGGGGTTGTAATTATTCAATGTGGATTTACTGATGATCTAGTGCCCTGGTAGTTGAGATAATGATGAGTTGTCATTTTGTCATGATTCATTGCACATGGGTTGGTCACTTTGCAAAAGTGAACCAAATACACACCAAGCAATACTCAGTGAGTATCTGCACAATTTGAGAATGGGTTTTGAAGGCCTATATAAAGGCCCAAAAAGGCCACCATTGTTAGTCCAGTGAACAGCATCATGCCGCGTCTATCACATGAACAACGTCTCCGGGCACTGGGTATGGTGGAGGCCGGTTTGAGCTACAGTGATGTAGCCAGGCGTATGGGCTGTTCCCAACCCACAATCAGAAGCCTGGTCCAAAGCATGCGCCGACGGATTGCTGCCTGCATCGAAGCAAATGGAGGCCATACTCGGTATTGACTGTTGTGACTTTGTGTTTGGCAGGTGCCGTTTTCTTTTGTGAAATTCTTTATTTTGAAATCATTCTTGAAACTTTAGATTTTTGTTTCTGTATGCCAATATGCTAAACAAATGATTCATATGAAGAAAATCCAGTTTCGGGCTTCAAAATAAAAATTACATTGAAAAATATGATCTCAAAATTTTTAATGACTGTCAGTGTACATCAGCAACACCCACCACCAGTAACAAAAACTAATACAACAGCACAAAGACAAACTAAACAAAACTGGTGCCTCACATCCACACATTGATCACACAGGTAATGGAGTCTCAAAACTCCAATGGCTTCTGTAGCACATTTGGTGGTGAGTGCTACAGCATCTGTAGCATTCACCACGAGTGTCCACAGACCGAAGTGGTCTGTGGTACCCACCAACCCAACCACACATACCTGCAGACCAGAACTCATCAAAACACAAACAAAAAATCTCACACACTGAGAGGCACCAGGACAGACTGGTCACAAATACCAGCTGCCCCAACTAATAACATGGTGGCAGATATATAGCCTGCAGGTGTGGTGCTGGCTGTATCTGATTGGATAATGGTGGAAGGGAGCTGCAGGGTGGCCCAATCATGATGGTCGGGAGGCGAGGAGAACAAAGTTGCAGTGCAGGTCGTTAACTGATGAGTCGTTGTTGGAATGGCTCACAGCTGGGGTTCCAGAGACTCTGGAAACAGCCACAGCTGAACCCACACATGCAATTTCCCCCACACAAGGGCCCAACAAAAAACCAACGCAGAAACCAGACGGTACACCAATACTGGTGGCCGTAACATGCTTTATACAGTATGTGCTGCATCAGTCTGTATCATGCTGTAGCTGTCTGCCTGAGGTGAAATGCACACATTATTTCCTGTGAATGGCTTGCATGTAGATAGATAATCTCACACGAGACCCCCCTCTGTGTTACACAGAATAGTTTAACTTTTACTTTCACACACCACCTGGGTCTGACCAAAATACCTGCTTTCTCTGTCAGTGTGAAGTGTTCACCTCTCCTCCAGCACCACAGCGACACATAAATCAGCCGCCATGTTCGTCTTTAAGTCCAGCTTTAGAGACAGCTTATGTGTACACTGGTTACCATTGGGCTTCAGGATCATTTTGCATTCTCGGCATTTTTGACAAAGGCTTATTGTTCAAATACGTGACTGTATTAATTAAATCCAAATCCTAGTATCTATGGAGCTCTCACATCCATCTATAGTTACTTGTGCGCTTTTAAAACAGCCAGTGAGGCATGCAGCCTAATTGAGCGCTTTGCAATTGCCCCCTCTGGAAATCCTTTGAGTCAAACTCAGCAATCAGGAAAGCATTCAACAAGGGGCAGCACCTCTCCCTGTCAATCACACAGTAGTTAAGTAACACACAGGAAACATGAGTCATTAAGGACACACTATGTAGAGGTAATTTGGTGTCCAATGGTAGAGCTGCATGTGGGCGGATATTAAACATGAAGGAATACAGCAGAAGGAAATCATGTCCCATCAATCCCCTGCATTTTTTATTTTTATTTTTCACTAAAAATAGAGAGGCTGTTTATTACTTTAAAGTTTAGACATCAGGACCTGCTACTTTCTGTGTCTGTATTTTTTCTTTCCTCTCAGAAGCTATCAGTGATGACAGGGAAGTTTTAAATTGTGGCTGGAGTCTGTCTGCAGGTGCTCACTGGTGTTAAATCCAGTGACACTTTGATGTCCAGCTGAATGGGAAGCAGTTTCAAATGTAATGACTACAGGGAAAAAAGCAGCAAGGCAAAGGGCTTCCAGTCTCAAGATATAGAGTTGAAATAGAATTTTTTTTTTTTTTTTACCTTTCCAGGATGGCTATGGCAGCTTGGGATATGGTTTCCAAATCTGTCTAGCTTTTTCTTTTTTTCTCTCAGAATCTATGAACAATGTCTGTAGTCTGTAGTCTGTAGAGTCAGAGCGGCTCTGCAACTTTTACCTTGTTAACTTGTCCAGATGAACATAAGCAATAATAACAAACAATCAATGCCATCGTTGAGTATTTCCACGCTGAAACTGCAGTGCAACAGTGACAGCCTCAAAAACACTGAGTCAGACATGTGGGGTTTCAGATTAAATAAATCTAAGGAAACTATTTTGTCAACTTATAGGATGGGGCTTTCTGTATCATCAATCTTCTTCTGATCAAAGTGTTTTGACATTTTAAGACACAGTGTTTTTTTTTTAATGAAAAAAAGCAACTTTTCCACAAAAAGATGAGTTTTAAAGTAAAATGGAATTTCAGGGATTTAAGGAAATTAAATTTTTTTACTAATCCAGTTGAAAAGTCAGTTGCTTGTTTCCTGCGCTACTAGGATTACAATGGCCTGGATGAATGAAAATCCACACAGATATGTTGGTTGAAAGCTGGATTTAGATTTGATGTAGTAAGAGTGGGCATTTCCAAAAGGCAGGCCTGGGCTGACCAGTGTTTGATGACTATGGGAATGATACGCATCATAATCTATCGACTTTGCAAGCACCAGATATCAATCCACCTGAAAACCTACAGGAAACTTTCAAGCAACATATCATACATCTCCAGGGAGAATGATGTTCCCTACATCTATCATAACCCATGCTGTACCACACATTGCCATGTCTGTGGTTTACATCCTGCCAGGCACCTAGCTGCATGTTGTGTGTTTCGCTTTACTTAAAATATCATGTTTATATAATCCATGACGATGACCTTGATGCTACATTTATGTTCTAAATGTTTAGGAGACATGACAGACTTGTTTCAAATTTCCATTTTACCTTTAAACCCTCACTGGGAGGATGTTAAGTGCGACAACAGTTAAAACACTCCACATGTGTCAACTAAGTGCTGATTGATTCAAACTGATTAGCATGTCTCAAAATGTCAGTTGCATAACATTGGATATTCTTACATAACATCTTTTTGAGCATTCACAACCATTATGCAACATTCCATTTTATCTATTAAACCAGAATTTAGGACATTTTGTAATTCCATATAATAGAAAAGTTTAGAGCTGGCGCTATTAAGTGTTCTTGGCCACCAACATTGCTTACCTTTAATATGGGCTCCTTCCTTCTAAATAGTAGACAGATTCAAGCTGGGCTTTGATGAGACCATCCTATAACCCTTCATTTCTTCTGTTCCACTTCTTGGTAGATTACGATGCGTAGAATCATTATCCTATTGAAAAGTCCTCATACAGTCACTCTTCACTTATGGGATAGATGGTCTTAAATCATCTCCATACAATCTTGGATATGATTCAGAATTCATTATTCTGTCAATGACTCCAAGCCGCTCTGTCCCTGAGGAAACCACCACACTATATAGTTGGTATGAGCTTCTTCTCTTGAAAAGCACCAAACAAGTTGACTGTTACTGTGACCAAACGACTTTATCTTTTGTTTGTGCAGAACTATTCCAAAAGGCCTGCCCTCTGCTGTATGTTCACTGACAAACTATAGTTTTGTCCAATGGTCTTTTTGGACAGCAAAGGCTTTTTCCTGGCATTCCTTCCATCTGGGTCAAATTTGTGTAATCTCTTTGTGACTGTGGATGTGGCATTTTGACACCAACAGTTGCAAGAGCTAAATGCAGTTCCAATGATGAAATTTTGGAGCTCTTGGAGAGTATTTTGTGCATCAAACCATCTGCTCTTGGACTGGATTTGCTGAGGTGCCCGGTCTGGGATAACTGGCAGTTGTTTGAAGTCTTTGCCATTTGTAGATGATTTTTCTCACCGTGGAATGATTTTATTTCACGTGATTTCTAAATATTTTTTTATTCGTCTGCCAGACTCGTAGTTATCCATGATCATTTTCCCCAAAGTCTTTAGATCTTGGCATGATGACACCACACACTAAAGTGGAAAGCATCCATGCAAGGACCATGGCAAAAAAGGTGGTTGTGTGCATAGCAGTAGTGCGTATGTGTGGAATACATAGTTACAACAGACCTCTCATGTATGAAAAAAAGTCACCCCAATCGACTCCAACAGCTACACATTTAGGGTGTCTGCAGCTGTGTACAAAAAAAAAAAGATCTGGGTTTAAGGAGGTTCTGATTATTGACACTTAAAATCGTTTTGAAGGTGTGATAAATGTACTGCAAATGCACTTACTTTAAGCATGGGATTTAAAAATAAACCAAAGTGATGACAATGATTGCAAAATGTCACTCTTATATGTCATTGTTTGAGAATAGTAAAAAAAGAAAGTTAACAGTTTCCTCTTCTTTTTTAACAATGCATATGTGTTTTGTATCTTAATTCTTTTCTTTTTCATTCAGGACTATTTCATCCATGCATCCATTATCTATACACTGCTTAATGCTCATTGGGGTTGCGGAAGGCTGGAGTCTATCCCAGCTGACTTAGGGTGAAGGCAGAAAGATCCCAGGACTATTTTGAAAATACTTTATATTTTTTTAAAACAAAAATTTTAAAAAATATATATTTTCAAATGATAATTTTAATATTTTTTTTTTAATCAATTCAAAAATGAGCCTCTGTCAGAGGCTACATGTCAGACTTTGGTATTAAAAATTAAATATTCAGAGCTAGTAACCCTTTTTTGAAATTAGAATTGAGATTAGCCTACTAGGGCAAGAATATTTTGTTGCTGATAAAGACCATATGTTTCCAAAACAAAAAAAAGCAAGAGATCCTTTCGGTCTTTTTGCAAACAAGTAACTGACCTCTCTTACCTTTCCTTCTGTCAAAGCAGTGAGGGCTGATGTAGTCTATGAAGTAGAGGAATTTATTAAAATCCCCTTAAAATGAATTTTTCAGGAGTGGTGCATTGTTCACACAAACAACATCCTTGAGAAACCAGCCAACTTTTCAAACTAGGTCAAGGCAACACTTTCTCCAAAACAAATTAGTTATTCTCAGCTGTCGTTAAATTTTGTGCGATGCAGATTCAAAGAGCAATTATGTTAATTTGTTTCCTTTCATGAGTTTGGAAATGTCAGGTCTTTATACGAGCTTTAGTCTACATCTGAACACATGCTGCGAATAATTCCTGCTTAACCTTATGTGGACACGTCTTGCCCTGGCAGGTGTAGGTCTGCTTCACCTCAGGAGGACGGTGTTTATAAGTATCACCAGCATATACTACACATAGAAAATTCTTCAATTTGTAAACAGTTTTTTTTTCTTTGCACAACCCCAGGAAAGTGTGAGGTATGCTGAGAGTGAATTCACAGCATCACCTTTTCTGTTACTCTTCCCTCACAAGTCTACCACCTCTCCATAAATAGTTCCTGCTAATGAGCTCAACAGTACAGGGGGACAAATGGTATGACTTTAAAGGTGACAAAAGAAAGCAGTGAGCTGTTTGAGAGTAAAGGATGGTGAGAAGGCAAAAAGAAATTAGAAATACATGAAAACTGAAGCTGTCAAAGGGATAAATGGCGAGGATGCCATGACTGTATCAAAATAGAACAAAGCTGTGTCTGCAAGCAGTAAATTTCATCCAGACTTAGAGTGGTAGCTGGCATGGAGAGGGAGCGGAGCTGCAGACGCACAGAGTGGGCCGACTCCAGATTTCACTCAGGGGACAGGATCAGACTCTGGGGAGCCACGCTGCAGAGGCATAGATCTCAGTCCTGACATATACACGCTTCCCTCGCTCTGTGCTGCTGCTCTGAATGGACAAACTGGATTATTAGTTTCACCGGTCTTCGTGTGAAACTGGGTCGGGAGGAGTGGTGCCAGGAGCAGAATGATTTGTTAGGGAAGGAGCATGGACTGTGTAATGAGCTGTGTTGTTTTTCTTTAACTGACATGCCCACCTACACCTCCATTAAAACTGAACAAGGAATCATACAAAGAGAAACATACATCAAAGTTTAAAACATTTCTAAATATGTATGGAAGCTCCAGAGTGCTACAGTAAAAACACAGCATAAATTGAAGGGCAGGACATGTGAGCTTCTCTTTTCTGCAATGGAGACCTCACAGACTTAACTCAGTTTGTTTGAAATGCTTAGAGTACTCAGTAGTCTAAGAAGAATCAGTGTCCATGCAGGCACAGAGAGTAACATGAAGTGAAATGAAGCCAGCGTTTTTATGCCATCAGAACAAACCTGCATTTCCCAATTGTGCCTGTCCTTTTCTATAACTGATATTCTCTCAGTCAGTCACTGCACAGCACAAAACCAGTCTATTCAGGATATACTTTTGTTCTTTTTTGTCGAGTGTCATTAACCTTTAGATGCAAAAGTGGGTGAAAAAAATGCCAAAAAGGTCATTTTCTTGCAATATCTTGGTAATAAAAAGTTTTAATCATTTCAAATTCAAGCTGTCCCTCCAAAAACTTGTTTTTGGTATCATTCCATTTAATTTTTTAAAGATACTTTTTATACTTTTGAAATATTACATATTACGTACTTTTGAAATATTTAATATTTGTATTGCTAGCCCAAGCTCTTTATCACTGATGTTATCATACAAGAAGTGATGCAGTTCACAAACTTGGAGGGACAGAGAGCAACTGGAGGAAAAGAGTGGAAAAATGTCACAAAATGAATGAATGAATTAATGACTGAATGATTTTTGGTCAGACACTTCAACACAACATTATATTCTCAATTTCATCATCACAACCAAAATGGGATGGGCATGAAGCAAGGATGTTGATATTTTTCTGTTGCTGTTCTGTGTAATATTCTTCTTTTTTTAATGATCAAAATCTGTTATAAAATAAAAAATAGACATATTTAAAACATGAAATCATTCTTGTGTGGACAAAAATATAATACAAATAATAATACAAATTATTTTTCTGATCCAAAATGACAGAAGTGTCATAAAAAGACATTGAGTCTTATATGGGTCATTTTTGACCCATTTATGGTACACTCAACAAAAATATAAACGCAACACTTTTGTTTTTGCTCCCATTTTTTATGAGATGAACTCAAAGATCTAAAACTTTTTCCACATGCACAATATCACCATTTCTCTCAAATTTTGTTCACAAATCTGTCTAAATCTGTGATAGTGAGCACTTCTCCTTTGCTGAGATAATCCATCCCACCTCACAGGTGTGCCATATCAAGATGCTGATTAGACACCATGATTAGTGCACAGGTGTGCCTTAGACTGCCCACAATAAAAGGACACTCTAAAAGGTGCAGTTTTGTTTTATTGGGAGGGGGGTCTACTCCTCTTCAATGGCTGTGCGAATTTGCTGGATATTGGCGGGAATTGGTACACGCTGTCGTATACGCCGATCCAGAGCATCCCAAACATGCTCAATGGGTGACATGTCCGGTGAGTATGCTGGCCATGCAAGAACTGGGACGTTTTCAGCTTCCAAGAATTGTGTACAGATCCTTGCAACATGGGGCCGTGCATTATCCTGCTGCAACATGAGGTGATGTTCTTGGATGTATGGCACAGCAATGGGCTGCAGGATCTTGTCACGGTATCTCTGTGCGTTCAAAATGCCATCAATAAAATGCACCTGTGTTCTTCATCCATAACAGACGCTTGCCCATACCATAACCCCACCGCCACCATGGGCCACTCCATCCACAACATTGACATCAGAAAACTGCTCGCCCACACGATGTCACGCATGCTGTCTGCCATCTGCCCTGAACAGTGTAAACCGGGATTCATCCGTGAAGAGAACACCTCTCCAACGTGGCAGACGGCATCGAATGTGAGCATTTGCCCACTCAAGTCGGTTACGATGACGAACTGGAGTCAGGTGGAGACCCTGATGAGGATGACGAGCATGCAGATGAGCTTTCCTGCCATGGTTTCTGACAGTTTGTGCAGAAATTCTTTGGCTATGCAAAGCGATTGTTTCAGCAGCTGTCCGAGTGGCTGGTCTCAGACCATCTTGGAGGTGAACATGCTGGATGTGGAGGTCCTGGGCTGGTGTGGTTACACGTGGTCTGCGTTGTGAGGCTGGTTGGATGTACTGCCAAATTCTCTGAAACGCCTTTGGAGACGGCTTATGGTAGAGAAATGAACATTCAACACACGAGCAACAGCTCTGGTTGACATTCCTGCTGTCAGCATGCCAATTGCACGCTCCCTCAAATCTTGCCACATCTGTGGCATTGTGCTGTGTGATAAAACTGCACCTTTCAGAGTGGTCTTTTATTGTGGGCAGTCTAAGGCACACCTGTGCACTAATCATGGTGTCTAATCAGCATCTTGATATGGCACACCTGTGAGGTGGGATGGATTATCTCAGCAAAGAAGTGCTCACTATCACAGATTTTTGAACAATATTTGAGAGAAATTGTGATATTGTGTATGTGGAAAAAGTTTTAGATTTTTGAGTTCTTCTCATAAACAAATGGAAGCAAAAACAAAAGTGTTGCATTTATATTTTTGTTGAGTGTAGTTTATAGGGTCCGATCACTCGTGCATCTAAGGGTAAAACAGAAATGCTGTAGTTAAACAGTTAGATTTAGGACCTGTGCACCATCCAACCATGTCTATAAAAAAATCCAATCTCATCCCATGCAAACTGCAAACGAGGCCTTAGATGTACAGATTACATTTTTGACCAGCTGTCATGGATGAGCAGTGGAGGAGCTCACACTTAATTTTTCTGCTCACATCACTTAAAAAGACTTGACTATTTTGGTGCACAATGCAAAATTTTACTGATGTAGAGAAAGCAGCCCAAAAGCAGTTTTGCTCTGACACTCTTCCGTGGGGATATTTTCAGTGAAACTACTAATTAACTTTTCACGTCACTCTACGAGATGCATCTCATGTTCTCATGTCATGTTATCATATGCCACACCATGTGACGTCATACCATCCCATGCCATGTTGTGGTTGTCACTTCTTGTCACATCACATCACATCACAGTACAACTGATTCAAAAATCAGCACAATGGAATTGTTGGAGACGGCAATAAATAGAATCTGATTCATGGTCCGTGTTAATAGTTTGCTTTCGGCTACTAATTGCCTGCTATGATGACAGTGAAAGTATCATTACGGCACACACTTGGTGCCTTGTTGAAACACCAGCTAGTGTTTTGGTACTTTTGTGGATTAGACCTTGCAGAATTAAGTAGAAATGGCGTTGTATGAGGTCTGCCATCTCATAGCTATTCGAGAGCGTAACTAAAGCAGGTAATGAATCATCATGAACTTATTAGGAGCACCAGATGGTGCCGAAACCACTGGATTGGGAGCAAATTGAAATTACTTTTCAACTGAGTAATTTTAGCATCATATTAACAGAACTGCAGCTTTGAGATCTTACTTTTCACCAAACCTCCCAGATTTAACACAGTGAGACAGAGCAGGCCTGGGAAAAAGGGTATAAAACTGAATCCAATGTAACAGCACAGATGATTCACACCATACCACACCTTCTGCCTCTACTAACATCCTATTTAAAAACATTTCTCATTGATCACACCAAAGAAGAAGAGTTACTAACACCAGACGTAAGCTTGACGTGTAATGTTGTACCAATCTTTCAGTGCTGAAAATGCTAAGTAAGACCAAAATAAATAGGGAAATAACAACACAAATCTTTGTGAGGTGTTGGACTAGTAGGAGCCTCTGGAGCAGCATCTCTCTATCTATGCCAAGGACATACACAGCAACCTTTAGCATAGTATGAAAAAATGGATTGTGGACTACAAAATGGTGCCTCATTTTTTAAAAATATTCCCTGTATTCTTTATCGGATGCTTTTTCTTTTGCTCTCAGGTCTGACTACAGTTGCCTTGATAACAACATTCTGCCACATACAATGTACATACAATTGAAACATACTCTGACCATCTTGCTCATACATACACTACCAGTCAAAAGTTTTAGAACACACCAATTCGTCCAGTTTTTTGTTGGAAATTATATATATGTTTGTGTCTCATTGTACTCTGTAATGAAAGCATAGAACAAATAAACAAATTCAATTAAAAAAAATTAGAACAATTTATGCATAGCTTGGACTTCTTTTTTGGATCATTATCTTGCTGTAGGATGAACCCCTGACCAACTAGGAACATACCAGAGGGTACTGCATGGCGCTGCAGAATGCTGTGGTAGCCATTTTGGTTCAGAGTACCTCTCACTCTGCACAAATCACCGACCCTGGATCCAGCAAAATAGCCCCAAACCATCACTCTTCCTCCTTGATATTTGACAGTTGATGTATCACACTGAGGAACCATCCTTTTGCCTACTTGTTCTGGAAGGTATGGTGCCACGGTGCGTTCCAACTCTACTTTTATGCAGACAGACGGGGTTGTAAGTAATCAAGAAAAGTTGGGACACCTGCAGTATTTGGAAGCACCAACTTTCAAAGCTTGATCAACCTCCATTGCTGCAGAACAGCTTTAAGTTGTTAACCCAGTTCTTGTTCCCTGAAAAAGACTTTTTTGTATAATTCTGAAATGTACATTATTTTTCAGTTTTGGGTTACCTTACCTTTTTTTTAACCTCTGGCAGCTCACCACTTACCTTTGTACCATTTCAAGCTATTCATTAGACCTGAACTGCTTGATTTTCAATTTAAAAAAAGCTGGAAAATCTGGAGGTGTTCTAAAACTTTTGACTGGTTGTGTATGTCACAGTCTGTAGTGCGAAATGAGCTGTCACCTGTCTGTGTGGTCTTGTTGACTCAAGCTTGTCTATGCTTGCGCGAAACACCCTGATGGACGGGCGGCATAGATCAGTGGGTAGAGTGGCCGGGGGTTTGATCCCCCGGCCCGTCATGCTCATGTCGAGGTGTCCCTGAGCAAGACACCTAACCCCTAATTGCTCCTGATGGGTTGTGGTTAGCGCCTTGCATGGCAGCTCCCGCCATCAGTGTGTGAATGGGTGAATGTAAAAGCGCTTTGGATAATATATAATACATATATAAATACAATCATTTACCATTTATCTTCCGCTGTGCAGAGGATTATGGGTCAGAATAGCAAGAAATATGTCCTGGATTGCCTACTGCAGCATGTAACCAGATGTAAGACGTCTGGTGTTCTGTATTTGACAAACTGTGTATTGGGACATAATAAATCTTGTTGTGTGGAACTCATTCAAGTGTTAACTGCTCAGCACTTATGGCAGAAACATAGATCATGTATGTTAGCAGCTCAGTTGAGTTGGCAAACTGTAGGATTCTGATTTGACTCACTTCCTGTTGTTTTATTTCACATAAAAACTCATGTCGTTCTTTCAGACTTTCCAAATGGTCTTCTACTATAGAGTCATTGTGCTGTTTGGTCTGCTCACAAATATATGTTTCGGAGCTGCTCTTTTAGTAATGAAGATGGAAATGTGTAAGTTGTAACATTTAAACCTGTGCTGAAGCTGACACCCATCTTTCTTCTCATCTCTGTTTGTACATCCTGAGTTCCGTGCCTCGTCCCTCCCACCAGGGATGTGAGTGGAGCAAGAAAAAACAGGCTTTTAAGTAAATGAGACATCTTTGTCTTGGAGCTGTCGTTCGAAAGCGACGTCAATTAAATCAGACGTGTGGCACAGCTGCATCATCTGTCCATTGTTTTGTTGCAGCCTACTGCTGCATTTGTATTCTCTGTCAGATGAACAGAACAATGTTCATGATAACTTACAGTGCATATTTACCTTCAATTAAACCGACAGCATGTCATAATGTAACGAGAATGGATGGAAGTCATACATTTGAATTTTTTTACACACACATGCAAGCTGGAAAATACGAACCGGACGTGATTGAAGTGCTCAGTCAATCAATTGTGCTTTCAAAACTAAATCTTTAAATAAACTGTACCTGTAGTGTAGTTTAGATTCAAGCTTTACTTTGAGGTTTTGAGTCTAAATTTTGATTGCATTTGCCAAAAAAAAAAAAAAAATATATATATATATTTTTCTACTGTTTCTTTCCAGCTAACTAACTGAGCACTATCTTCCTGCGACAAACCAGAAGAGGACAGATGTTAGTATATGTTGCACACATAAACCCATGTGCACTTAATCTGTTTTTGGACACGTGTCAATTATGATTACACCTAATAAGATACGGCTGCTTTCTTATCTTCTTGTTAATAGAGGGAGCGATTTGAATAAGTCAACCACTGGAACGGAAAGTGCTTCCTCTAAACTTGTTAATAGCAATTGTCAGCCCATGAAAGATTTTACAGAACACAGCTGTTGTTTTCAGCCGCCGGGAAGAAATTGTGCATGGCTTCCATAGCAACTCAGAAATAGGAGGAGCTGTGGAGCAGATGCCTGTGAAATGTTCTGAGGAAAAAAAACAAGCCCAGAAAACAAATGAAGAAAAAGGGGGAAAAAATGACTGGAAGAGAAACTGCAAAAGATTATCCCGAGCCTTCTCTCCTGCTGGCATTTCAAAATGTTTTTGTGAAACTGCTTTTACCACTGAAAGGATTCTTTACCTTAAAACATATGTGGAAAGAAAAAAAAAGAAAAAATAACAAGAAGCTTGGTATAGTGTATACAGATGAAGCTAACATCCTGCATACTGACACAATCTGAAGGTTTCCAGTTTCGAAAAATGATCAGTTTAAATCACCAAAATTGATTTTGGGCTTTCTAGCATATTAGATAGCAAAACACTGCAACAATGGGTGCTGTCGAGAAAATCCTTATAAACATTAATTTTTTAAAAACGTAATAAGAGATTTTTTGGACTGTTAGGTCCTGGTGAGAAATGTACACCTAAAGCTGAGGTAGGCAGTCTTTTAACCTTCAACCTTCCAGTTGAAACTCGACTTCTACATCTCCTCCGTGCTCCATTTTCAGGCCGTTGAAAATGTAGCTGATCAAGGCAGACTACAGTCAATTACAGGGTCCTTTTTCAAACAGATGAGACTGTATAAGTTGTGTAAAATCCACAGTTAGTGCAGGATGTGATGAAAACCTGAGAGAAACCACAAATGAATGCTGACTTGAAGCATGTGTGGTGGGAGGGCCGTATTTTTTTTTCAAATTGTGGAGCTTTAAGTGCTTTCTGTCTTGCATCTGGATCAGATAGTGCCTGTAATCCTATCTTAGTGAGGTTTATGACCTTACCCAGAGGTGGAGAGGACAGCCAAGCAAATCCTGATTCTCACATAGACTTGAAGTAATCCAGACCAAACTTACTTTTACCTCCGTTGTTGTTCACCTTCAGCACTTTCTTGCAGATATTCTCTGTCCTACATCGTGCTTAAGCCCTGTTCATTTTCCTTATCTCCTTAACACGCACGCACACACACGCACACACACACACACACACACACACACCTTCACATAAACAATATTGATTATGTTCAGCCTCTGCTAGCAGCTCTGCACCGCTTCACACACCGTCCGTGTTCTCCATTTACTAGCTACTATTTTGTCCTTCATTGCACCTCCATTTAGACACTCTTAATCTGTGTAGCTTCTCTGTATCTATATCTGATTACACGTTGGTTTACAGGCTTCCTGTGCACACCCAATGTAAGAATTAAACCCCGCACCCTGCATGTTATCGTCGGCTGCCTTTGGATGTCCTGCAGAGAGCAGTGACGGTGGCGGTCGTGCAGCCTTGTGAAAGACAAGATCTGAGGTGCAGGTGAAGAAAGAGCTGGAGAAGCAGCTGTTTAATGTGCTGCAGTGCTGCCTCATTATGCTAATCCTCCTAAACAGAACCTCTATAGGATGCAGTCATGCATGAGCTTGAATTGGCTTTGAAGAACAGAACATGCTCAAGGAATGAATTCACAAGGGACTGTGTTCCCTCTCTGTGACAGCGTGTGGTTATGATAGCACGTATGCATGCAGTTTGTTTCCTTTCACCATTTCTCTCTTCCCCTTCTTCCCTTCTCTCTTTCTCTGCCTCTCTGGTGTTTTATTTAGGAAGACTGCAGCTGGGAGCATCATATAGCACTGCAGAAAGTAGGACATGACAGCACAAGTTGTAGACATCTTTTATCAGGTCTGAAAGGCTCCTATATGCAAAAAAAAGAGAGAATTATGGTTGTGTAGACATTATAATGGCTTGCCCATGGATATGATAACCACAGAGTTTATGGTAGATGAAAAATTGTATATGTAAAAACCACAAATACTATCAGTTTCTGAAAGTAATAGAAATTGGTTTCTGACTTCACATTCTAACATGAGAAAGGTGCTGGAAACAAGTTTTTTCAAAGCTTTGGACCTTCTGAAAAGCAATTTTGATGAATCATTCTGCTGAAGAATGAATGAATGGAGTATTTTTAAAAGAAGGAATTCAGATATAGCTGCAGATTTCTTTGTTTTTCTTTCAGTAAAAATCAAGGTTTTACTTTGTTATCATGTCCATATGGTGTTGTTTTTTTAAAAGCTAGAAGACAGACCATAAGTAAAAAATAGCAGTAAAACAGGATTAACCATTTCCACTGAAGTGCACAGATGACAGTCTAAAAAAAAAAAAACTTTAGACTTAGATGGTTTCTCATGTAACAAACCTGAGGAACCAATTGGCTTCGTCTTTCAACATGTAAATAATTAAGCTGAAATTTGAAACTGTGACACACAGGTGAGTTTTTAGTGGCCTGGAGCCTATCCCAGCTGACTCGGGCGAAGGCAGGGGACACCCTGGAAAGGTCGCCGGTCTGTGGCAGGGCTACATATACAGACAATCACACTATGGGCAATTTAGAATAACCACCGTGGGAGGAAGCTGGAGTACCCGGAGAAAACGCATGCACAGGGAGAACATGCAAACTCCATGCAGAAAGATCCTAGGAAAGCCGGGACGCAGGGATCTTCTTGCTGCAAGGCAAAAGTGCTAACCACTACGCCACTGTGCAGCTCACACTGGGTGTCATTTGCTGGAAATGTGTTTGCTAAGTATTGAACAACAACCTCCTCCATGAGTCACAGACATAGGAGAGATTTTAACACCTTATGGATGGTTTAATTCTGGAACACTGCATCTATCACTTGCCCTCAGGTATTTCTTCTGCTATGTAGTAGAAACCTCACATTCATCCTAACATCACGCTTTCCCTGGTGAATGAAACCCTGAGGCATGAGTTAAAAAGCTTGCCTCATGGCAACATCTCAGTTGGCATGCTTTCACCAAGCTTTTCACCAAAATATGAAATTTCCTCGATATGCTCCTCTGAAACAGACGTGTATGCGTCTTTCAAACTTCCATACTGCAGCTGATACCTGAGAGGTGTGCTGTTGCTTTAAGCAAGTGTATCAAGAGAAAGCCATTAGAATGAGCAGTTTCTTGGACATTTATAAATCACACATGACTCAATGATGGAGGGGCCATTTTGTACCTGAAGGATCTATGATGTCATTTGCAGAGTGTCACATAAAAGCTGTGCTGCAGGGCATTTACAGTCAAGGCTGTTTAATAGATCCAGACCTTGTGTGATGGGAGCGCTGCTGGAGGACAGACTGATGGAGGTGGACTGCCTGTTAGTCACCACTTATGTTTGTATTGCGCTCGGTGCATTAGTACATCTTAAATCGTTAAAGGTGACAAGGGAAATAAGCCTGATAGCAATCCAATATTATCTCATAGGTTTTAAATGATTTATAGGTTTAATGGCAAAACCAGTCCACAAATACATGCTGGTCACTTTTAAACATACATATTTAATGCATGTTTTCATTAACATGCTAAGATATATTACCACTATCCTGCTTGTCAAACTGAAATCGGCTTCAGTGAGATGGCTGTAATTAAGTACAGTGTTGCATTTAAAGCAGTTTATGCAAGATTTACAGTCTAAGCATGTAATGCACAGTTCTATCTATCTATCTACCTATCTATCTATCTATCTATCTATCTATCTATCTATCTATCTATATTTTGCAGACTCTATAACAATATATATAAAGCAAAGTATGTTAGTAAATATTGAATTTTGTTTTCTTGTTTGTGAAATTTAATATGGTGACGAATTCAGTTGACACGACTTCATAGCAGTTGCAATGCTGCTCTGATCATGTTGGCTAAACTGGCCCGGTCTGTTTTCCACGGGTTGCCAGGTTTGCTGGGATCCACCAGTCTTACTTGCCAAGTTGCTGTCATCTGTATTTGCGTATTTTTGTTTCAAAACACCAGCTAACATAACAATTGTTTAGTTCCTGTTCTGGAACACGTTTATTGTCACATTTCATTGTTGACCTTGGAAAGAGCACTGGAAACTGTTCAGTTTTATTCCATATGCTAATTTCCTGTTACTGTGATGGTAATGAGGGATCAGATAACCTTCCTGCTGCACTCACACCACTCCACGCTCATTAGTTTAAATGATGCAAGACTGCATTAATTATATTATACTGTATTTTTAATGCATGCATATGTTTTAAACAATGTCATTCCTTTAAATTATAAGTTACTTATGAACCAAAGGATGGGAGTTGTAATTAAAACTTTCTGCCTTTGTGTCTTTTCTTATCCTTTATAATCCCAAAGGAACATTAAATGAAGCATGATGTTGCATTACATCAAAGTAGACCTTGTCCTCATGTCAGTCTCCTGGGTAATCTTTTCTCCTAGTGTGCTTTGTTTGCCTGTTTGCAATCACTATTAGTGATTCACTGTCAGACTCTTCTGATTATGGAAAACCTTTCACCTGTGCTTCTTGTTTTATGGAGTGCAATGTGCATGAATTCATCCCAAACCGTCCAGTACACTATATTCAGTTTGGTAAGAAATTTCATGGCTTCATTACACCCTGTGAGCCAAACAATTCCTGGCTCCCAGCAGGAAAATTGTAGAATGCAGTCTTCATCCTTAATGGTTTGCCACTGCACCAGATGTTCTCCATCAGCTATTGCTTGTGCCATTAGAGATATGTTGAGGAGCTCTTCCATTCAGGAGGAGCTCAGAGTAGAACCACTGTTCCTTCACATCGAAAGGAGCCAGTTGATGTGGTTCACTCTAAAACGCTATCTAAGCATCAGAACCTGCAACTTCTCTGCTCATACGTTGCAGGTCATTTCCAAAGGATTGGCAAAATTCAAGAAGGGAGCCTCACAATTTTTGAGACTGCAGCAGCGCTGTGGACTTTAATCACTAGTTCAACTTCATTAAGAAAATGTTCTGCTTGTTTATTTCATTAATTCTACAAAATAACAGTAAACAGCTCGAGTATTTTATTTTTAACAGCGTAGCATTTGAATGCCTTTACTGATGCCTTAGGAATGATTGCCTTCTGAGTATGCTCATATTTTGAACGTGAATGGAAAGAAAATGCTATCCCATTTTTAATTTCTTTTTTTCTGCTGTACCAAAAATGTAGTGAACCGTGACTCCAGGGCTGAGGTTCATATTGAGGTTGTGTTCCGATACACTCCTAGCGTGTATGATACATTTGCGTACTCCTTACTAAAATAGGTGAACTGCCTTCAAATTTATGCTGCTGTCATACCCTTAGGCAAGTCTTATGAATCAAACTGTCAAGCCTACTGCCGCAACAGAGACTGAAATTGTTCACTGTGATTCAGGTCTGCAGGGGGAGTTGTTGTAATGACTTGGTGGAACCAGCAGGGAGCAGTCTCACACTGAGCAAAAGCTGCTAGCTACTATAGAGAGGCCATATTTGCATAAAAAAAAACATGGTGAAAAAAAAAAAACGGGAACATGTGGTTGGTCCTGCATATATGTGGAACTGCTGCAGAAGTATGTCTTTTACAGCCTATGTATACCTATATATCAGCTGAGATCCTGTTTCAAAGACTACAGTGGGATGGTTTCATTGTCATCCCGTGAAGGACATGCAGTGTTTGTTTCAGGACAGTATTAACTGCAGTACCTGACTGGACTTATTGTTCCATCCAGCTGCATATGAAAAGATAATCACAGAGCAATCCTATCTCTGCAGTAAGGAAACAAAACTGAATGGGCACTGCAACAGTGTAAGACTGAATGTGTAATATCATCAAGTTAACAAACTAAGCTTTACCCTTGAACCCACTTCGTCCTGACGCTCCAGTAATAGATCTCAGCCTCATGAACCTTTTCAATGTTAATCTTATTACTTATTACCTCTTGATTAGTGTTACAGAGAGTAAAGAAAAGATCCTATAACTGTCAAATGTTTAGAGACAGAGAAATTCAGACATATGGTAAAGAAGGAAGAGGGGAGGGAAAGAGATGGACACGCTCAGACTTTAACAGCTCACACATGAAGCATGCCGTGCTTAGAAAAGGATATCAGCAGCTTGTCAGCTGGAAGAATGAATTTGTGCACTTGGGCCTAGATTGCCCCTCGCTCTCCCTGCTCCCTGGTATCTCTTTCTGGAGAGCTTAAATTCATTGGCAGAGATATCAAAGGCTGCATTCAGGAGATAGCCTATCTATAAATTCATCCAATGCACCCTCCAACCTCCCTCCAGAGGGGCTGGGAGTTCTTCAGCTCAATCACACTGGCTTCATGCATATCATATTACTGCAAAATCTGATAGGAATTCAAAACTACAGGGAAGACAACACAGGAAGGAGAAAAGAGATGATTCAACTGGGCTTTTGTTTTTCTCCTTTTGCTGAGGCAGGATTAGGAGTTGTGTTTGCTAAGAACAGGCACGTGTCCACCAGCGAGGCTTGTGACTGTACATAGACATCCAGGAATTGTAAGAGCATCCCTCTTTTATTCTCTCGCCCTCCCTTTTTATGTAAAGTCAAATCCTTAATGGGCAAAACTGGACCCCGACGGAGAAGGCTGGGTACGCTGTTTCATAATTTATGCTAATCGTCTGAGCCAGGACAATTAGGAAATCCTGATTAATAGTCATAATGAGGAACATAGTGTTGCCATAAGGGAAGTTAATTAGATATGAGGTTCTTAACAACATTAGTGTATAAAATTAGATCAAAATATTTATGGTTGATTAGAAACGTTGCTAAATATATTATAGACTATACTGACTGTATCACCATGCACCCATCAAATACCTTGGTGAAACTTGTGTAATGATTAGTGACTAATATCGGACAATGGCAAGTCAGCCTAAAGGACAAAGGTGGCACACTTTGCTGAGGGGTGCATTCTGACCAACAGTAAGGAGATCATTGTGGATGTGAGAAAAAAAAAAAAGAAAAAAAGGCTAAAGACTACCTTCGCTCCTCACATCTTGGGTGCAGGAGTTGAACGTGTGAACATCCTTCAGTTCCTGGAAGCCTACGTAACAAAGGATCTCTCCGAACATCACTCACATGGTGGAAAAAGCCCAACAACTGTGCTTTTTTAAAAGCTGAGATGGCCCATCTACCTCGGCAGCTCCTGATCGACTTTTACCACAGCGCAATTAAGAGCATCCTCACCTGTGACTTGATCGTTTAGTATGCCAGCTACACAGCTGCAGAAAAAGAACTGCACCGTGTGGTAAAGGCTGACCAGCAAATCACTCGGGCAAACTTGAGCAATATCTATGCAGGACAAAGGCCCAAACACACCCAGGCTATCATCTATTTGACCCACCACCATCTGGAGAGAGGTAAAGGGTGAACAGACCCCAGAGAAACAGACTGAGAAACAGCTTTTTCACAATAGCTGTGGTTAAACCCCTCTCTGGACCGAGCACCGCTCCCCTAATCACAAACTGCTACTGAGACAAAAAGCATGAACATGCATCAAGGACAGGTAATTTTACCACACTGACACTTTACCTCCTCTCTCACCATGCACAGAAGCTTACCATCAGACACATGTGCATTGCCAGTTTAGGTACTGTGTATAGTCATGTTATGACTCAGCCAAGAAACGGCAAAGTTTTGTGACGATTGGTGTACGTTTGTCTGTCTGTTTGTCTGTTAGCAACATTACTCAAAAACAGACGAAAGGATTTGGGTGAGATTTTCAGAAATGACACAAGGAACAACTGACTAGATTTTGGCAGTGATGTGGCTAATAGTATGGATCCACGGATATGTTAAAGATTTCTGTGTCATTGCAAGATAGCACCAAGCCGTCACTGTAACTTTGACAAGACGAACACATGATTGCGATCCTACTACAAATCCACCGTTGAGGACTTATCTGTTGGAAATCAGACAAGGAACAACTGATTAAATTGTGTGGGTGTTTTCGAGTCCCATCAATTCCCGCCGCCGGCTACATATTTAGTTCATGTGATTCATTCTCCGTACATAATGCACACATGCACAACACGTGCCAGTGCTCAGTGCAAGGTGATTTTGTTTGCGGGTACATCTAAATTAAAAAGCTACATCTATGGTGCTGTGATATCTGCCACAAAGTTTTTTCAAGAGCCTTCAGAAATGATACAACAGCTGAGCAGCCTTGGCAGAGTACTGCGCTCTCAGAATGCTTTTCTTGTTTTGCTGTCTGTTTTAACAATTTTCAGTTCTTATCTATTTTAGCAGTGCACTGTTTTAAAAAATATGCCTGCTGTACAAGAGCAGGTGTCTCTACAAATCTGTTGCATGAATGTATAATGATGAGAAATCGCTCTAATGTCTAATCTATTAATACCACAGCAAGGAAACCTGTGCAACGAAATAACACATTACAAGTAGTAAAATTTGAATTTAATGACTGAATGTAATGTGAGAAGATCAATAGTGTTAATCTGCCTTCTCTACTCACAAGCTCACATGCACCGACTATACACTGAGGCCAGAGAAGTTGCTGAACTTTTAACAAGACCTACAGTCCAATATCTTCTTAACGAGTCGGTGGAGCAGGTTGCCGGTGCTGGAAAACAAATGAATGATGGAGGAGGTTCAGAAAGAAGCTTTTGAAAAGCTGTTAATATTGCCCTGTTTCTGTTGAATGTGTATAATCAGTAAAGAGAACTTTATCAAAGGTAAAGAAGTTGAAGTAGCTTGCCTAATGAGGTGCCATTTAAACCAGACTGAACAGATTTTTTGGCTACTTAAGGGAAGCAAAAACAAGCTGCAAACATAGTACTGACAAGCAAGCTTATAATAATGATGTGGTAAACTTGTTAGAAAGGAGATTTTTAATTAGACATCCATCACATGAGAGACTGTAAGTGTTTCTGGACATCTGATGGAAATAGCTTCAGTAATTAGGGTCATTTTAGCTCTATTATGATCTCCAATTTCTGGGCAATATCTGGCTCTTTAGCTGCTAAATGTGCCACCATGTTCATCAGCAAGCTCCTAACTTTATTCATCTGTTGGGTCTCTTGGGCAGGTAGTGTACAGTGACTTTATCTGGGCCTTTACACTGAAAACAGCTGCTACTGCAGCTGGAAACAAGGTTGATGTGAGCAGTGAGAGGGAACCGAAGCTATAAAGTTGAAACCAAGGCATTAACCCAAAATGCTAAAACAAGACGCTAAAACGCATCATAGAGCTGACGGGGCTGCAGCACCAAGTGATAAATATCTGTGTTTCCTCAATAGCACCAACTCTTCAGCAATAAATGGAGTTCCGTTGTAAATGTAATATAATGTGCTAATAATGTAATGAAAATAATGAAGTATTGATCAGTGCAGCGTGCTGCACAGTGGCTTGCAGCTAGAAGATCTCCAGTTCGCATTTGGGGCCTTTCTGCGTGGAGTTTGCATGTTCCGCCTGTGCATGTGTAGGTTTTCTCCTGGTACTCCAGCTTCCTCCCACAGTCCAAAGACATGTTGAGGTTAACTGGTGATGCTTCATTGTCTGTAGGTGTGAATATGAGTGTGCTTGTTTGTCTATATATGTAGCTCTGTCATAGACTAGCAACTTGTCCAGGGTATTCCCTGCAGTCAGCTGGGATAGACTCTGGAACCCGACGACCCTAATGATGATTAAGTGGTGTAGAGATGATGGATGGATGGATGGATGATTAGTGCAGCCTTAAAGATTGCACTGAGTTTTTCTGTCTTACCCCAAATAGAAAAAATGCTTATGCAGATTTAATCACATGTCTGATATGGCACAATCAACACCATAAATGTGACAGATTTCCTTTAATATGTGTTTGGTTTGATTAAAAAAGATGTTTTTGTCTTTACAATCATAAATATATAGTCCTGTTTAATTGTGATTACAAACATATCATACACTGCATGTTAAGTATTTACATCTCAGTAATGGAATAATGAAATGTGACGTACAAGAATCTTCTCTTTGATTTCTTTCTCTCTTTTTCTCTCTCTCACACACACACATACACACGCACACGCACACGCGCACGCGCACACACGCACACACGCACACACGCACACACACACACACACACACACACACACACACACACACACACACACAAGCTGACATAAAGATCATTGAAAAAGACCTGCTTTTCATTTGCAGAAAAACAGTTGGCTTCATACAGCACGCATTTAACAATTCTGACATCGACCTATTCTCTAACGGTCTCAATACTACTACTATAAATATTGTTCTATCCCCCCTCTGAGACAACCTCTATAAATAGTTCACAAGCAGGAAAAAGTTGAATAGTTTTACCATGGGATGTCTTGCAGTTTTGCATCTGTCTAGCTTTTCATGGACCGGTGTGTTTCTGAGCACATCGCCGACACTGGGAGGCTTGTCCATGCTCCATTTATTTATCTATTTACTGCACTCCTCAGACATGTGTGCTCATCCATGTCTGTGGCGCAGGGCCCATCAACAAGCCAGGATCATGGCACTTGGTGTGTGTTTTACACTCCTCCAACTCTGCGGTATTGTATTTCAAGTGAGCTAAATAGTTCATATATGTTTTTAAAAACATTTACTTTTGCCAGTTTCCAGTCAAGTTGCACTGTTATGTTAGCTAAGCATGGCCATTGAGATATGGCCGCCAGCGGCCTAGCGGCTGCCTGGCCACCTGACCACCTGGCAGCCATATCTCAATTGTCCTTCGACCTTCAAAAAATTCCTGGATCCAGACGGTGATTCGGATCACCTCCAAAATTTAATCAATTCTTACTCGTGCTCTTCCGGACATCCTGTAAAAATTTGGTGAAAATCTGTCCATGACTTTTTGAGTTATGCTGTTAACAGACAAACAGACACACACACACACACACACACATGGACACACACACACAGACGGACAGACAAACAAACTCCGGTGATTACATATCCTCCTGGCGGAGGTAATAAACCATCACTATGACAAAGACAAAGGAAAGATGTACACTAATCAGCCTTTACACTAGATTTGGCTGCAGGAAGCACTGCAGGAAGCACTGTAGAGAGCACTACAAGACAAACTGATGCAAGCAGTGTAATCCTCTGAATGAGGGTCTGCTGGGAAACCTTGAGTCCTGCATTCATGTAGACTTACTTGGGCATATGCCTAACCATTGTTGCGGGCCATGTCCCTCCTTCTGATGCAGCGATATTCCCTGATGGCAGTGTCCTCTTTCAGCCTGATAAAGCTCCCTGCCACACTGCAATCATTGTTCAGGAATGGTTTGAGAAACATGACAAAGAGTTGAGGTGCTGACTTCAGTGTCCTCAAAGTGGTGTAGATCTGTTGGCCCCACCTCACAACTTCCACAACTTAAAGGCTCTGCTGCCAAACTCTTAGTGTCTGATACCACAGGACACCTTCAGAGTTCCCTGGAGTCCAGGCCTCGAAAAGTTTTTCACAACTGTTTTGGCAGCACAAGAGGGGACTTTCGTAGTGTTAAGAAGCGGTTTTATTTTTGTGACTGACGGATGTATAATTACAATAAAGTTCATAGTGGTTGCATCCCACAAACACAACATATTTGCGTGTGCATAAAAGTCTTTTTCTGGACAGTTAAATCCTTCAGTGAGCTGGTTGTAATCACCTGTCAGAACGTCATGCTGTGGGTCGTGCGCTCCATAAAGTCCTCTTTGCGCTAGGTTCAAGCTCTCCGTTCATTCATTCTTAATGCAAAATATAACAACTCCACTCAAGCTTCCTATCCCACTGTGCACTTTAGTGTTAGTCAAAAACCTCACTGATGGAAGAAATTCTTAAATGGACATAGAAGTCATAGCAGGAAGACTCAGCAGGAACATTATTTGTGTGTTCAGCATTTAGCCAGAGGCACAATATGTGTGTTTTGGTAACAACACACAGCATGTCTGTTTGATTTACATCACTTCACATGATGTATGAACTATAATTATGGTATATACAGTACCATTCAAAAGTTTGGGGTCATTTAGAAATGTCCTTACTTTTGAAAGAAAATCTGTTTTTTTTAAAAATGAAGATAACATTAAATTAATCAGAAATCCAGTCTAGACATTCTTAATGTGGTAAATGACTATTCTAGTTGGAAACGGCTGATTTTAATTGAACATCTATATAGGGGTACAGAGGAACATTTCCAGCAACCATCACTCCTGTGATAGTTGCTTCTTTCAAAAATAAGGACATTTCTAAGTCACCCCAAACTTTTGAGCGGTAGTGTAGGCTTGGAAGCAAAGTCTGATTTAAAAACTTGACCAAAATCTTGCTCACCTTAAAAAGGTGAACTCATCAGTCAGACGGGATAATTTTTCTTGTCAAATGCAGTTTGACCTCAGTCGAGTTTCATTTATAGAAATGCATCAGTTTATGAATTGGAGAGGCTTCAGATGTCTCTACAGTAAAGATAAATTTGTTGGGACTTTTTAAAATACTATCATAATCTTAATATAAAAAGGTTAAGTACATACTTGATAAAGATCCAATAAAAGGTCCACATCAAATGTCCTTGGTTTTCCTTCTAATCCTCTCAATCTCATTACGATATCTAAAACCTACTACGGCTTAATTACATTGGTGAGGGTTTTCACCCTTTCCCTCCTGAAACTAAGACCAGGACTCAGATGAACAAACTGTAATCAAAAGCTTCTTCAGGTGGACCACTGAGGCAGAATATCCTCTTTGATCCTGAGATAGTGATTGAAACCAGCACAGCACCTCAAAGGAGCACCACCAGGCCCAGCTGTTTTCATCTGCCTTTTGGCTGATTATTTGGCCTTTCTTCCACCACTCTATTATTCCAACCTAATCTGGATGATCCCCAGCATATTTATTTCCAGCTTGCATAAGAGGTCAGTCATCTGCTGCACATAATTGAATCCCTGGCTGAAAAAGCCACATTTACTGGGGCTGCTTCTCCATCTGGTACACCGTCTCTAACCTTATCAAAATCAAATAGGTAAAGAAAGGCTCCATGAAATATCAAAGGCACCACCAGGGTTTGTCTCATATCTATGGAAATTTATGTTTTCTGCAGTCAAGGTTTCTGCCCAGCAGTCACTTCTTCCTCAGCCTTATCCACCTGAAAGCCACAGCAGTGTCGGGGAGACAGCACTCCTTGTGTTCTGTTGACACTGCATATGACGTACAATTTTGCGTTTTCAGAAATTTAAGGAGAAATCACGTTTAAAACCAAAGACAAGCATTGTGTTGGTCCAAGTTTCTCCTTTTCTTCATAGAAATAGTATTGCATGAGGTGCAGTGAAGTATATGCGCACTGCTAAAACTGTTTGCTGCATATTTAGTTCTTCGAACAGCAGGGGTCTGCTTCAGAACTGCTGCATATTGGATTTTCATTTTTTGCCAGCAGAGCAGTTTTAAAAGCTATGAAACAACTCTGAATAACCTTTACTTTTGTTTTACAAAGACACGTAGGACACACAGGTCCCCTTCAACATGATATCTAATGTAGAACTGCTGTTGGTGTATAACTTTCTTTTTTCAAATAAACAAAAACAAAACAACAGAAACTCCACAGGATCTCTATACCATTCACAAATGCCTGGTAGTGGGATTCTCAAATGCGTAATTGTGGCCAGCAAAATGCCTCTAAGTCTGCAGCCACTTGGATGCATGTAACTGACATATTTATAAAGCTGAAAAAGAAAAAAAAATGAGTGGAAAACAACATTCTGTGCTGTATGACTGTCAAACACAGTTACTGTTTAAGTTTTAACGAAGCAGCCTTGCAGCAAGGCAGCTTTTTCTGCTTTAGTTTTCTTCCCTGTGCTGTGAATGTGTCTGTAATGACTGTTTGCATTTGTGATAGGTTAGAATATGCATTAGGAGACTCTGCAATATGTTTTTTTCAGAACACTGTGTACAGAACAGGTTAAATGGAAGAACTATTGTGATCTGTTAAAAGTTCAAATGTGGTAAATACACAATTTGTGACATTAGGGTTAAAAACAAATGGAATTAAAAGTTTCAGACTGTGGCTAAAAAGTGTTTAAAGAGTTAAAACTGCTAAACAATTGTGTTAAAAAAAGCTAAAAATGTTTTAAGAATATTGTTGAATTCACATTGTGTGCTTCATTGTTTAAGTCATGCCAGGAGCATTAGATCTGTGCTCTACACATGCACCTCAAATGGTTTGTCTGAGATGGATTGTCTTTTCCCCTCCCACTTTTTACAAGGGAATCTTGGAGTTTTCTAGCTTAGCCCTGCTAGACCCATGTTCTGAAGGCACAAGGGTCTAGGGACGCTGGACAGGGAGGGAGGCGGGCTAAAAGGTTGTCTATCAAATCCCTCTGCAGCAATTGGGTAGGTATACAACCAATCAGTGCAACGAATAGGCTCCTAGAGCGCCGGAAATCAGAGGATGCGGTAGTTCGGTGAAGCCTTATTTATACAGTCAATGGGTGAAGCTCAAGTATATTACAGACATGTTAACGGAAAGATTATTCAGAGTCGGTGCTAATGGAGCTCAACGACTGTTGTCGTTTTTGTTGTCGACCCTGGCAGAGAATTAAATTTGTTGCCGTGGGTTGTCTAGCACGGCAAGGCTAGTTGTTTCCGGTTGTTTCTGTCAGAATCGTCACGCCTCTGTCGTCACTTCGTTACGCCCGCCTTCTGACTCTACACTTCATGGTGATTCGTCCGGCCAGTTTTAGGAGAATCCAGCCTCGAGCTTTAGGGAGGGTAACTAGACCCACCCTGGCAGAGAATTAAATTCGTTGCCGTGGGTTGTCTAGCGCGGCTAGGCTAGGAGTTTTCCTCATTACAGTTAAGTGTCTGTTGAGGAAACTTCACACTGAATCACTCCTGTGACTATTTTACTCCTTTTTCAAGTTGATAAAGCTCATGACAAAAGTAGTGGTTTCGTGATACATTGCTAATATGTTTAGGGTATCAGGAATTTGTTTTTGTTGCATTCTGAATAAATCAAATGCTGGTTTTGTCAAGTGCAAGCAGAGCCTCTGTCAAGTACAGCGTGTAGTGCCACGTGTTTTTGTGTCTGGTGAAGTGCATGCTGTACATTTGATAATGATATTTTAACACAGTTGTTTTCGTGCTGCTTGATTAAATAGTTTTATGGCGTAAATGTAAAATGTGAGTATTGAGAATGTGTCTGTAAGAATGTTTGAATTTGTGTATAGAATTTCATTACAGTAAGTCATTACAGTCCCCTTTTTCAGGGGCGTAACACATGTGCACCAGTATCCAGGTTAGAAGGTAGTTTTGAGTTTTATCCTATTCGGAAAATAGGATGAAAACAGAATACAGAGAAATCTGGTTATTCATATCTCCTTTTACATGACAAATACTGGTGTCCTGTGTACTGATTACTGTGTGCTGTTTGTACTCATGCCTGTGATGCTCACAGCACAAACCAGTAATTTAATGTGACATTCCTGTAAGTGTTTGCCTAACCTTAAATTAACTTGACTGACTATAGAAAATGAGACCACTTTGGCTCACATTAGGTTTAGCACTAATAAATGTCAAGACCATGTTGCAAATCTGGCTTATTCACCTCATTGCTGACAATGGGAGACAAGAGTGACAGGAAATATTAAACCAGCCCTCCTCTTTGACCTGTGTCAGGCTGTCACTGTCACCACAAGGTAGCAGTGGAAGATATGCAGTCAAGACTGGTGAGATGAGCTTCCTTAATCAACTGTGTGACACACTGAACTGTTGATGAGACCAGAGAAAACAACAGAGAAAACAACCGTTCTGGTACTGATGGCTGTGACCATAGTGTTGTAGAAAGGGACAGTTTGTGTGAGATAAAATCTTATTCAGGTTTCTGAAATTGGGATGTGATTTTTACATGAGCAAACACTAAAACTGGATACTTGGGTGTCATAGCTGTGAAAAAACATATCATGAACACATAGTTGAAGATAAGTACCTCTCAAATGTCTGTGCACCTTGCACAGGTATCTATACAATAAATATAGCAGCCGGTGTGCAAGTCTGTACATGAAACATGCAGTGTTACAACCCAACCGCTAGGGTTATCCAGGTATATGAAAATTTCATCTAATTTCATCTAAATTTCATCCGTTGGCCCATTTTTGAGTAATGTTACTAACAGACAAGCATATGGACAAACACATGATGATCTACGGAACACACAAAAGACTCAAGAGGCACCAGACAGAGGTAACTTTTCTGGTAATGTTCCTCACAGCTGCACTGAGACATAGCACTATAGTGAGCGAGACTTTTCAATACACCACGTTATGCATATAACATAATATTGCAAGAACAGATTAACACTAAACTAACAGCAGCAGATCAAAGTGTCCAAATAACTTAAAAACCCAGTTTATTTTTGGTTTCTGAAACAGGTAAATTAAAAGCTCATGATTCAACCAGAGGATGACCAAGATGTGAAAAAATATTAAACTGTGTGACAGTTGTGTGAACAAAAGTACACAGGTACTGGTAGATCCTGATCAACCCTTTCTCCATTTATAGTTAACCTTAATTCAAAAAACTGCTGTTGCTGAGTATCATTTTTCTTTAAGCTGTTAGTGTCTGTTTCAATGTTTTAACACATTTAATTTTGGCACACAAACTGTGTATTGAGTGTCTCTGGGATGTTTTTGGACCAATACTGGTGCTGAAATGTGCAGTAACCCGAAATTTCTACTGAGATTTACAGAAAGTAAATTGAATGCTGTTCTTGAACTGTTTGGAGTACATGCATGGTTGGGGTCTCATTTGAAAGCTGACAACCTGAATTTTCACCCAGTGCAGTCAGAATTACTCTAGGTGCTACTGGCACAGAGTATTTCATGTTGGCACACACTGAATTAGGATGAATTTTTTTCTCGCCTACATTTTTTCCCTAATAAAACACCTGAAAATCAGTGTGGCAGCACTGAAAGAGCTTGAAAACACAATATTGCAAAAGCCTGGGGTCTTACATAGTTCAGGTCAAAATTTCAGAGCAATACTACAAGAAATGAGTGTTTCACACATGTATTTGTACTGATATGCTCCGCCCCTGTCAATGTTGGATACAATCTTTATACACTGTGCACACTCTCTACAGAATGGTATAAATTCATTTTCACTTCATTTTCACATTATTTTCATTCCAAAAACTCATAAATTTGGATAGGCTTCAGTGTCGATCACACACACAGATTGAGAGGAATACAGAGAAACAGCAGGTGGAGCCCGGAGCTCACGAATGAAATATCATATAAAGCCGCTGGCAGAGGCGGGATTTATATTCAAGCCATTCAGCAAGCTCATTGGCTACCAGGCCTGTCAATCTAACGTTTCCTCCGGCGTGATTTGCTGAGAAACAAGTCAATCAAGTGATGTAATCGATATCTGTCAGACTCGGCCATGGTTGGCTATATCGCCGAAGTAGGCGGAAACGAGTCCCCTGATTGGTTGAAGTTCGGTTTGAAGCGGTAGAGAAGCGTTCAGTATCCATTTTGAATCGCGAACAAAGGGAATACCACCGTGTATGATAAAGTTATAATAGAAAGATGCAGTGAATATGAAACGCACAGCGCCACCACGCGCCGCGTGCACGCGCACGGAGCCGATCGTTTTCTGGATTTTTTACTTATTTCGAGACATGTTTTGGCCAAAGTATTATACTGGATTGTTTCCTCTGGATGGCTAAGCTTGGGTTCTGGCCGGTTTTTGTGGATTATCTTCTTTTATGACCAGAAACGAGCGTCCAAACTGCGTGGACAGGTGAGCTGTGCACGTTTACATGACTTGTTGTTTGTTGGATAAATGTGTTTATATTACCCGCTGTGGTAATCACATCTGAAAGTGGTTTATACCGGCGGATTCATGAGAATCTCAGCTTTCTATGTGTGTATAGTGTTTGTATAATCGTGTTTGCAGTGTCCTTCTATTTAAAAAAAAGCGTAAAAACGGCCCGCCCGCGAGCCGGCGTACTTTAAGACACATTACACAACTTGAAGTAATGCTGCTTGAGCGTGTCTCTACAGTAATGTGATAGTTGAAAGTGATACGAGAATGTTAGTCGGTCCGATCTAGTAGCATTGCCAGCATGACTTTTACAGAAACGTGACCGAAGTGGACAATCAGACATGAAGCCGAAATGCTAAATTGTGGTCACTTTACTACAATGGAGTGCATGTCTGAAAGGGGCCTACCTGACATGAGCATCCAGCAGCAAACAGCTCATTTCTGCATCTTGTCCTTTGAATAAAGCTGTGTTAGAGAGAGGCCTTTAATAGTCACTGGTCAGAGGAGTGTCTGTATTCTGGTCAGTCTGATCATTGTCCTGTAAAGCCAAACCTGACTGGGGTGGAGATTCACTCAGTAGAATTTGTCCCCAGCTGAACAGCTTACACTAAATGTAACCCTTTTAATAACAGGTATTTTGAACTTTTTCGCAACTTTAGAAAACAGTTTTTGTTTATTTTTTCAGTGTATTAATTCACATTATAGTAGTACCTCTAGCATCTAGCAGCTTGTAAAGTCTCCCTGGAAGATTGAGTTTCTTGTTTCTGGGTTGCAGCAGTGTTGTGGTTCTTCTTCTTTCTTTTTTTGATACAAACTGCAGAGCACAACAGCGGCTCTCAGTCAGACCTGATTGTAAGTGGGATGTTCTATCTCTGGAACTTAGACAAGCTTTACCACCGTGCTTTGTGAAAAGTGAAAACTCTCTTTTGCTTCTAGTGACAAATACATCTTGTGTCAGTGTTGTGTTGTTAATTAGAGAGTCTGTGGGTTAAGTGTTGGTCAATGGACAATGTTAGGATATCAGCAGAGCAATCTGCATATCCCCTTAGATTTGACTCATTTGGTAATGTGCTTGGTATTACTGAATCATAGGAGTCCCAGTAAAGTGAAAATACAGCAGTCCCATTGGGAATCAACACTCTCCCCAGCTTTAAGCTCTTCTCAGCTTATTGTTTTGGTTTGCTGGTCGGTATGATTAAGTCCCTAAAGCTCTGCCTGACTCCATCCACCCACTCAGACCTCTTCCAAAACTGTGGACAGCAGTGCACTGGCTCACATCAGCTAACTGTACTGTATGCTACTTTGCCCTGTATGAAATAACAGAGAGCTGAAGTAAACAACAGAGTGGTAAAAAAACAAACAGTCAAACATGCAATAAGCCAAAAACTCTGATATTTTTCTCTAGAGTTGGTGGAACAAACCAAGAGAAGCGCACCAGTGAATATTTCATTTGAGGAGTAGTAAGAGAAAGAGGATTCCGGAGGATTACCATCATTCTCCGTCTCTGTAGTTGTGTAAGGCAATGAGGCAATGTTTGCTGACACATTTTCTATAAGAACTTGATAAATCAACACATCTCAGAACAACTATATTTATGTAGCATTGCAAACACAGCACAGCTGAGCTGCACTTCCTGACAGCACAGACAGAAAAATTTACAATTAAAGAGTGAGAAATTATTATTATTTTTGCTGGTGACAAGGTCTGTTCCTGTTGATTTGTTTTGGAGGCTGCGTTATGTATCTTTGAACACTAACTCTAAACCCACACATGCTCAAGGAGAACATGCAAACTCCATGCAGAAAGATCCCGGGAAGGCTGGGACGCGAACCGGGGATCTCCTGACTGCAAGGGAAAGTGCTAACCACCGAGCAGCCTGCAACTAGAACCAATAAAACATTTTCAGTCACTGATGTGACATAATGTGTCTTCCTGTCAGCCACTGAGACGTCTGGACCTGCCAGCTTTGCATTTCAGGCGGGTATGACACCCACCAAAGGATCTTAACGCTATGAGCTGGAGGAAAGAAAAAAACAGTCCCAAATTTTGAGGAATATTTGTGAGGGCACTGAATTTCAAAAGAGAAATGAGTGTCTGCTGGGCATTTTCAACACATAATATCACCGAATTGTCCTCTTCTGTTTGTACCTGCAAATAGATCCATGCCTGCTTGCACAGGCCAGTAAATAGAGCTAGTGCACAGCTGTATCACAGTCAGAGGTCTCATCTTCATATGCATGCTTCATATGTCTGCACCTTATGAAACATTCATGCAGGCAAACACATTGTTTCATGGTCTGGACAGTGCAGAGAGAAAGTAGACCAGAAGGGGTGGAGAGGCTAGGCATGGACCGAGAGGGAGAAATTTGCAGGACTCGTCTATTGAAGCCCTGGGCGTTAAATACTGTGGAGAGAGTGGACACTTTGATGTAGGAATCCATTATTCATCCCATAGCTGTATGTGAGCATTTGCTGTTTGGGGGAGAGAAAGAAGCATGTACTTGAGCGCTGACAGTGTATTGTCCCAACTATTTACTTCGTGTTTCTAATGAGCAGGAGAAGCAAGGCCTTGCGACTCACTGCTGGCTGCTCAAGGTCTCTGTCTGCCTCTGCGAGTACGCACCCTGGATACTAATTCAGATGAGATTTTTGAGTATATGGTCCACTTCAGAGAAAAGCCAAAGCTAGGAATATTGGGCCAAAAACTGGTGCAATAAAAAATATGAAACAACATGGCCTGGGACTTGGCACAACACATTTAATTGTAGATGTTTTTAGAACACAGTGCAGCATGAAGTGTTACCTGCTAACCTGAAATGCAAACCCGTCTTATTAAACCGTTCGATAATAACAATTAATTGCTGAGGCTTTCAACAAGTCAGCGTGTGAGATGGATTTTAGTTTGAGCTTTGCTACGGAAAGAGGACCACAAAGTAAAATATAATTACAAACTCTGAGAGACTAATATGGATCTGTGCAAACCATGAAATTGTGAAGCTACATCAAAGCCACTGGGTCAGTACAGGAGCAGAATTCCAACAAACGCTAAAGCCCAGAGTCCAAATATCTTTCAGCTTAGAGTCTGCTGAATACAGAGGTGGGTATGTACCAAGTCTGGGCAGCTGTTATAGTACAGCTTGTGGAGGAAAATGTACGTCTGAATTAATTTGTTACAACAGTAAATAAAGGCAACAGTAACTGAACACATGCAGCAGCATAGACGTGTTATGCCTTGTTGTAAAAGTGTTGACGATTGCTGCACCACAAGTCTTTGTACAGCTTCCAAATTTTTTTTTATAAAACTTGAATTATATTGACAAACCAACAAGTCATCGAAACTAAATGACAAAATGTGCATCACTGCTGTCCAAAATGACCTACAGAAGGCCCTATCAACAGCTTGACACATGTTTGCACCTCCTGAAACCAACACAGTGGTGGATATAATAAAGTATCTAATACTCAAATTGTAAAAGTTGTAATGATGCATAATGGTAATTGTAAAGCTCCAGAACTTTTTATTTTAAATTCCTCTCTATCCTCAAAATGAACCTCTAAAACTCATCTGTGTTTGAAATTAAATAATACATAATAGTCACCTCTATGACGTCCCCGTCTCTTTGTACAGGTGGAAGGTGGAACTGCTCAGCTATGGTGTTGATTAGTCATTTAACTCAAGCCGCGACTTCTATAAAAACCCCATTTGGAAAAGTTAACAAGATAAATAATACTGCATTTGATCACTCCCTATCGCTGTAATTGGCCATTACAAAAATGATTTTTATTAATATTTTCTGATCTACCACCTGGTTAAGTCTTGCAGAGGTTTAAGCAGAGAAAATAACTTGTTTTGAAGTCAGAGTCATGGTCATGGTTGAATTTGCAAGTTTTAATGATTTCATTCTGAGTTCTTCTGGCTTGTTGCCCCTTATCTATTTACTAATGAAACATAAAGCTAACTACAGTAAAAGATTATCTATGATTAAAAAAGAATGAAACATTTTTTAAGGTTCATGCTACTTTGCTTTCATTCCATACAACAATTTGCAACATAGTGTTGTTACAAGTCAAGACCGTGGCAAACGTGTTGTCATGAAAACCACTTTTAAAGTCAAGTGGCCTTAATAAAGTCTGTATTCTAACTGCAAATTTTCTTTTCTTGTACACTACCTATTACACACTGTTTCAGCTGCTGCTGGTTCCATTAGATATTTCAAAAGAAATGAATATGTTGTTGAAAGTACCAAGGACCTCTTGGATAATATTTTGTGGACTGAAGACAACGTGAATGGACACTTGTTATTTATTATCAAATTAGGATTTTTAGTTTCTCCCTGTCAATTCAGTGACTGCATGTCAGACCTTCTTTCTTTCTTTCTTTCTTTCTTTCTTTGAATGCTGCAAGAGATGAAACATATACACAACTGTTCAAAAGTTTGGGGTAACCCAGGCAATTTCATGTTTTCCATGAAAACTCACACTTTTATTCATGTGCTAACATAATTTGCAAGGGTTTTCTAATCCTCAATTAGCCTTTCAACACCATTAACTAACCATGTAGCATTACTTAGAACGCAGGAGCGATGGTAGCTGTAAATGGTTCCTGTGTAGATATACTAATAAACCTCAGCCATTTCCTGGTAGAATAGTTATTTACCACATTAACAATGTCTAGACTCTATTTCTGATTCATTTAATGTTATCATCATTGAAAGAAGAATGCTTTTCTTTTCAAAAATAATGACATTTCTAAGTGGCCCCAAACTTTGAACAGTAATTTACACTTGAGGCAGTTGACTTGTTTAACATTCTAGCAGGTCAGTGTGTCGTACAAGACAAGGAGAGAATCTAAAAAGCAGAAATGGCAGAAATTGACTTACTAGTTTGTTGTGAAGCAACATTTTCCAGTAGTTTTGCATTAACAAAACACTGCTTTAATGTGCCATCTTGTGGCCCAGACCTCATGAAAGCCATGTAATGAATGAAGGGAGACAAAATAAAATGACGTCTATGAAACCTCTCACATTGTACATTTTAAATGGAGTAAGGATAGCCAATCCCGAGAGAAAATGAATTGTCTGTCACATGCCTTTGACTGGGATTGTGGTAATGTCTGAGTACTGAGGCTTACACCGCTCTTCGGATGTGAGCGCATTAGCATAATCTGTCCAGTTGATTATGTTTGGGCAGCAGTGACATAAAACTGTGGCCCCGTGATTAGGCTCCGTAGGGCTGTCAGCCAAGGCAGGCGAAAAGCAATCAGTGGAGCAGATTAAAATGTGTGACAGCAAACAAAATAAGGAAGGTGCAGACTACCAAAACAGTGGATGCAGCATGTTCCTCTCTGTTTGTGAGGATGGGTCAAGAGATGATGAGTGACAAGTTGGTTAATAGAGGAGTCCATCACCTCCTTGTTTCATTCTCTTGGCTGATAAGTTCAAAGTTAGCTGGTGGTAGCGCCACCTGAGACAACAGACAGTGAAAGATGAGTGAGAATGGGAGATTGTGTGTGAGTTAAATCTATATTTACACAAAAATAGTTAATCCTACATCACACTCGATATGGGATGGTGACCTTGCAAATGGTCGTGCGTCATGCTCACACCTCGTGGTCGTGTGCCCAAAATATCCTGTGACAAATGAGGGCATGGATGATGACTTGATCAATATCCAGTTGCATATGCTCAGTGGAACTTTGGCCTTAGCTTTCATCACACTGTCTGAGAGAAGACGAATCATGAATATTCATGGTCTGAGCTGAATCAGAAACTGATGCCACAGACGCCCCTGTGGGTTGTGGGTACTAACGATGTAGTGGAGCCCATCTGTTCATGCAGGTCTGTGATACATTAATCTGATGCCACAGGTGCTCCTCTGACAGCTATGGAAACCATTTGAGGTAAGCTGGTATGGAACGGTTTGTACTTTTTGCAAGAAAGTGCACCTTTGTACATAGTACTGATAATATCATGTTTCACATGTTTCTACATTCAGCACTGTGACCAAGGATCCAACATTAAAACTAAATTTTGATTTAGTATCAAATCATTGAATTACAAGTGTTCAAGGAAAAAATGGCAGTGACCCTCTTCATTCAATATGTGTTCTCATGTTTTCTATGTGAGAGTTTATCTATGCTCTTCTTGAGCAAATGTACATCAATTATAGCAACTGTGATCCAACACTATTGTAGGTAGTGTCCTTTGTCCAAAGTCACCATATGTTGCAAGGACAGAGTCAGACAGCTCCAGATATTAACCGGCTGGCTTTGATAGCACTTTGGAAGGGTATTTTGTGAAACTGAGCTGTTTATTGCTATGGAAATAGCAATTAATTGCCTAAAACTGTGAAAAATTGACTAATTGACCCCTCGTCTCTTCCTGTACTAGATTATCAAAACATCTGATGCTGCGATATTTTGACATATCTCTTCGTCCTTGCTGCTAAAGCTCATTACTGTTTTAAAGGATGAACTGTACCTCCAATACCAATTCAGAGTTTTTAATGTTGATGAGCTTCAAAAATTTAGATGCTGATCTTAAAAGTTGTTCATCACTTACATCTAAGAAGTTTCAAACATTCACAGGCACACTGTCTAACTTGCAAAAAGACATTTATTAATGACATTGGGATGCCTAGCTCATTAGGCAAATAGTTTGCTACAGAAAAAAGTCATTGAAATAAGGGATGGTTGTAATTTGGCAACTAATTACATCCCTCACATACTACAGGACAGCATGAATTCCAAAACATACTGAATGTATACACCGATCAGGCAAAACATTCTCACCACTGACAGATGAAGTGGATAACACTGATTTTGTCTTCATCATGACACTTGTTACTGGGTTGGATATATTAGACAGCAAGTGAACATTTTGTCCTCAAAGTTAATGCGTTAGAAGAAGGAAAAAATGGGCAAGTGTAAGGATTTAAACCAGTTTGACAAGGGCCAAATTGTGCTGGCTAAACGACTGGGTCAGAGCATCTCCAAAACTGCAGCTCTTGTGGCGTGTTCATGGTCTGCAGAGGTCAGTATATATCAGAAGTGGTCCAAGGAAGGAACTGTGGTGAACCAGCGACAGGGTCCTGGGCGACCAAAACTCACTGATCCACATAGGTAGTGAAGGCTTGCCCATGTGGTCCGATCCAACAGATGAGCTACTGTTGCTCAAATTGCTGAAGAAGTTAATGCTGGTTCTGACAGAAAGGTGTCAGAATACACAGTGCATCGCAGTTTGTTGCGTATGAAACTGCATAACTGCAGACTGGTCAGGGTCTGATGAATCATGTTTTCTTTAACATCACGTGAATGCGTGTGTGTTGTTTACCTGGGGAGCACATGGCACCAGGAAGCACTATGGGAAGAAGGCAAGCTGGTGGAGACAGTGTGATAGTTTGGGCAAAGTTCTGCTGGGAAACCTTGGGTCTTGCCATCCATGTGGATGTTTCTTTGACACACACCACCTACCTAAGCATTGTTGCAGACCATGCACACCCTTTCATGGAAACAGTAATCCCTGATGGCTGTGGCCTCTTTCAGCAGGAAAATGTGCTGTGCCTCAAAGCAAAAAATGGTTCAGGAATGGTTTGATCAGCACAACGAGTTGGAAGTGTTGACTTCCCCAGAGCTTAGTCCAATCAAACCTCTTTGGGATATGCTAGACAAACAAGTCCAATCCACAGAGACTCCACCTCGCACAGGACTTGAAGGATCTGCTGCTAACATCTAGGTGCCAAATACCGCAGCACAGCAGAGTCCATGCCTCGATGGGTCAGGGCTGTTTTGGCACCACCACAATATTAAGCAGGCGGTCATAATGTTACATCTGATCAGTGTATAGAAAGTTGAAATGCACTTCAACTTTCTATGCATGTACACCCAAGGTTGCTCACATAAATAGATAAAATAGTTTGACATTAATACCTAAAAGACTCCTAACAGCCAAAGCACATTCCCCCAAAAATGCGTATATCAAGAAAGTCTCCCAGATGCCAGATGAGCAATGTTCTGAATAAATGTAATTTGCAAGTTAAACAGTGTGTGGGAGACTTTTTGATATGTCCTTACTCCTCCTACGCACCTGTCTCATTAAACATGTGCAAAGAGTCTCTTTGTCTGAAGTCACTTACATTTTACAGCTACCAGCTAGCTGTCTGACACCCATCATACACTCTCCTACCACATGTCTGATTTCTCATGCTGTGATACCCCCAATGGCCCCCTTTCAACAAAAAGCTAATAAGCACATAGTAAGCACATAGTTGTGGAAACAGCAGCAAAGAAGTCAAGACAGTAAAGACAGAGGCTATAACATGTTAGATTGATGGGGCTTATTAATGATATCTCCTACATCATTTTGCAAATGAAACATGGCCTTAAGTTTTGTTTCTGGTTGCAGCAGTTCGTGAAAGCCATTCCTCCGAGTTTATTAAACTGGCTACATGTACAGTACCTATCATACATTGTCTCCATCCATGCAAGTGTGACCAGTGTAAGACAAGTTCTGTGCACAGGGATTTATCGGTGTCAGCAGACATGTTCTCAGAAACAACTTATACAATGTGGCAACACGATGTAACAAGAAAAGCACTCAGAGCGCAGTACTCTGCCAAGGTTGCTCATATCTGTATCATTTTCGATGGCTGAAATCTTGCAAAAAATTGTGTCAGAAATCACAGCACCATAGAGTATGGCCATTTACTATAGAAGCACACACAAACAAAATGACCTCGTGCTGAGCACTGGCGTCTGTTGTGCATGTCAATGGGACTTGGAAACACTCACACAGTTTAATTAATTGTTCCTTGTATCTTTTCTGACGGATAAGCCCAGATAAGGCCACGGCAGTTGATTTGTAGTAGGATCGCAATCATATCATCATTAGCAGTCTTTTAACGTAGTGTTTACTTCTCATAGTTCCAGTGACGTTCCCACAATGATACAGAAATCTTAAATCTGTGGATCCAGACTATAAGCCACATCCCTGCCAAAATCTATTCACTTGGTCCTTGTGTCATTTCTGACCTTCCCTGAAAATTTCAGCCAAATCGTTTGGTCCGCTTTTGAGTAATGTTGCAAACAGACAGACAGATGGACACGATCCTTGGCGGAATAATAATGAAAACACATTTTATTCTATCCTGTGTAGGTGTTAAACCATCAGTACACATCTACAAGACAGTTATGTCTGGAAGCATAGTAATTATTTGTGGTAACATTATATAGAAGAATTACATGCTTCATTGCCATGAACTTTTTCTTTTCTCTCTCAGACACTTCATCTCCTCCCACAACTAAAACAGCTATTTTCTCATTAACCTCCGGTGATATATCCATCTAGATACTTTGAAGTTTTTTTGTTTTTTTTGTCCAGGGTTTGTACATTTATTTAGATCTTTGAAATTTCATGGGTGCTCATACTATTCTAAAAGAAGTCAGTTAAATTTAAAATCTTCTTTATAAAAAGCTCACTATCATACTGAAAAATATTTTACAGGAGCAAGACAATGTCAAATCTCATATTCATAAAGATGATGACACTATGGTCATGGCTGGAGGAAAAGGAAATACTTGCTTTGACTCTCAAGTGTTTACTGATATCATTAAACTCTTACAAGGCCACAAAACAGTGGCGTTGTGCTCACACATGTTGCAACAACCACAAACAAGCGACTGATAAATAATTACTGTGTTGACAAATTGGGGTTTGTTTGGGGTCACTGTCCAGCCCTTTTTAGAAACATTATGTGTAACCTTGCTTCTTCATCACTCTGGTACTTTGAATATTCTGTCATTCAGAATATTTACATTAATGTTTTCCACAACTTCATTCAGCCAAACGTGCAACATCTGTCTTTCATCCAAGATTAGTCAATACATTTAGCTTCAGAGAGCCGCTGATAAATAAAAGCTTAAATCTAAACCTAGTTGCAAGCTTGACAAAATGTCCAAATAACTGGATAGCTCAAAATCAATACTTGCGAAAAAGCTGCTTGTTGACCACTCTATGACAATAATTATGATGTAAATATAATGCTACTAAGAAGACAGTAGAAACAGGTTGCCAACCACTTGCAGGTTTTAAACATTTAACAGACTTTCTTTGCACACAAGACAAACATCAACCCTTCAACACATTTCACTGCACTAACACTGTTCCATGAGCATCACTGAGAGAGTAGACAGTCACACCTCTCCAAAATCAAAAGTCACCTTTCATATCGAGTTATTTCTCATTTACATTGCTCTACAATTTTACATCTATTAGACAGAGTCTGAAACAGGTCAGATTAAAAAGACTCAGCGATAATGATTGTCTTTCAGGTTTTGACAAAATGTTGCCAGGAGCTAAAGTTTCGCTTGTTGCTGGTAGGAGTCCTTGAATCCCTGCAGCTTTCACACAGAAACAAGGTTCATCTGAGTGTCTCCCAAAGTGATACCCGCAGTGGTCTGTGGGGCTTTGATGGGTCAGAGCTGAGAACCTACAGCACATTAGAGAGGTGGTTTTAATGCTGTCTGTTTGCTATGAGTGCTGGTTGATGAGCTGCCAGTGTGATTGGTCAAGATATACATTAGGAGAATCTGCAATAAACAGTTATGTTTTTCAGAACACTGTGTTCATGACAGGTTAAATGGTAATACTACTGTGATCTGTTCAAAGTAAAAATGTGGTAAATACGTAATTCATGGCATTAGGGTTAAAACCGATGGAGTGATAAAAAGGTTAAAAAAGGATTGAATTGAAAGTTTCAGGCTGTAGCTATAAAGAGTTAAGAGTTTAAATTGGTAAACAATTGTGATGGTAAACAATGGCTAAAAGTGTTCAGAGTATTGTTGAATTCACATTGTGCCATGTTATGCCATGATCATGAGATCTGTGCTCTACATGTGCACTTCATTCAGTTTGTCTGAGATCACGCAGTTTTCCTCATTACAGCTGTGATTATTTCTTCCCATTTTCAGGTTGGTAAGGTTCATGACTAAAGTAGTGTTTTCATGATACATTGCTAATATATTTAGGGTATCAGGAATGTGTTTTTGTTGTATTCTGAATAAATGAACTGCTTGTTTTGTTGAGTGAAATTCAGCGTATGTGTGAACAGAGCAGCGGTTTGCTAGTCAGTGCGGTATGTAGCCATTTTTGCATCTGGTGAGCAACGTGTACGTTTGTAATGAAAAATAGTTTTATGGGGTAAATGTAAAATGTGAATTTTGAGAATGTGTCTGTAAGAATGTTTGAAAATTTGTGCATATAATTTCATTATAGCAAAGTGTGAGCTGAGAAAACTTCACACTGAATTACTGTTGTGATATTTTCTCCCCTTTTTCAGGGGCATAACTCCTGTCAGACTGTGACTGCCTTATACTGACCTTACCTTACAGATTTTTCTAGACGCTCTTTTTCTAATTCTTGTGTGTAATAATGTCTCCAGAAAAAAAACAAGAAGGTTGCGACACTAATCTGTGCCCCAAGCTCTACCTCCCACATGTTTAATTGTATCACCGAGTCTGAGATAGACCTAAGCGCTATCCCCAGAGATAAATCAAGGCATGAAATGTAATGCAGTCCTAAGCACCTGGTAAATGGCTCCCACGCTATTTTACCAGAATTACACGGCAAAGTATAAGGCTCGGGAATATAACTAGATTGTTCATGCTATTAAGGCATCGGAAATAGCCTGTGAGGCTGTTACTACAACCATGTCCAATATTCACAGGATTTTTATAGCGTCGTCACTAAACCTCCAGAAGGTTCTAAAGGCTTCCTGCGTCATCAGTAAAAAAAACAAAAAACATTCCCAGAAAGCTGTTCTGTGAACACACAGCGCTGCGTCGTTTTCCCCCATTTACATCATCTTGCACTTTGCATCTTGCAAGCCTCAGTACATTGTAAAAATTCCTCCGCAAACTGATTCAGTCTATTTAAAATGCTGAGGCAAAACAAAGAAACTGAGATTGTTTTCATGGAGTATTCTTCAGCATTGCTCAGAAGTCTATTAATTCTAATAGACTTTTGCCTGTAGTGGGGAAATATGAGACATTGTTTTTTAGAAAACACAGAGATGATGATGATGATGAATTCTGTGTGGCCACTGGCAAAAACTGGAGCTGGCAATGAAGTACAAAGTGGGACAATTGCTTCAGCATAAAGAGAATACACGATCAGTTATTTTCTGAAGAAAAAAATGTAGGATTGTAGAGTGTGAGCATTATGGCAAACTATATAATTACTGTATTTTACTGTATATAATACTAACAATAAATTTTACTACACAACATATCTAATCAAGCATTGACAGTGAATCTTCCCTTTATTTCTGTCACACGACATAAAACTGGAAAGTTTAATTGAAATATCGTTTATAATCACATAATTCGGAATTGTCTATTATGGCTCATAGAGATTAGAATAAGCTGACAGCATTTCTAATGGTTAGATTTAATTCTGATTAATATATATTATTTGCAGTGTATCTCCTTATAAAAAACAACGCTGCTACACAATTCTAAAGACTATCTGGGTACGAGGTCAGGTTCTTCATGATTTAACACTTTAAGGCACAAGTACTGCAGTGATGAATGTATTTCAGCAGGCAATAACTTAAACCCTAGCTGATGCATGCAGTGAAGAGTTTCTCATTTCTTAAACAACCAGGTTGGAAGATATGTCCTGTGGTTGTGCAAAAGATGTTAATCTGTGTCAAAGGGTCAAATTATTGGCCTGCATCAAGCAAAGAAAATGACTAAGGAGATTTCTGAAACTATCAAAATCAGATTAGGAACCGTCCAAAACCTGAAGGATAGTGGTGAACCATCATCTTTGAGGAACAAATGTGATCAGAACAAACTCTTAGATGATCGTAGGAAATCAATGGTAGAACTCACGGCTATGTTTAATAGTGAAAGGAAGAGCATTTCCACACAAACATTGCAAAGGGAATTCAAGGGATTGGGACTTAGTCGAATAAAACCACTGATCAGTGAGGCCAGTCAGACAAAAAGGCTTCAGTTTGCTAAGTAGCATTAAGATTGGTCTCTGGAGCAATGAAAGAAGATCATGTGGTCTGATGTGACCAGATGTACCCATTTATGTCTCAAAGTGATCAAGGTAAGAAGAGAGGCAGATGAAGTGATGCACTCATTATGCCTAGTGCCTACAAGCCTGTGGGGGTTAAGGTTGTGATCTGGGGTTGGTCAGGGTCAGCAATGTTATGCTCACAAAGAATAAGGTCAGCTGACTACCTGAATATACTGAATGACCAGGTCTTTCCATCGGTGGACTTTATCTTCCCTGATGGTATGGGCATGTTCCAAGATGATGATGCCAGGATTCATGGGGCTCACATTGAGAATGAGTGGATCAGGGAGCACGAGACATCATTTTCACTCATGGGTTGGCCTCCACAGAGTCCAGACCTCAGTCCCACTGGGAATCTTTGAGACGTGCTGGAGAAGACTTTGCAACAGTTTGACTCTCCCATCATCAATATAAGATCTTTGTGGACTTTTTTTTCAATTCTGGACAGAAATACATGCTGTGACATTGCAGGAGCCTTTCGAAACGACGCCACAGTGAATGTGTGCCATACTCAAAGCTAAAGGCGGTCCAACAAAATATTAGAGTGTGCGACACTTTTTTGGATGGGCAGTGTATTTCATCATACATCACAGAGAGAATTTTTTTTCACCTCTGCCACTCTGAGGATGCTGGTTCTTTTCATTTTAATCCCATTGAGTTGCAGAACTGTTTCATTCAGTTTCAAACCCTCAGTAGCTGCTACAACTTCTGTAGCTGTTCAGTTCAGAATAGAGGCTTTAGGCAACTTGAATGCAGCTGAAAACCAAGAATTACATGGCTCACAGCAGCGAGTATTAAAAGATCACCATACTTAATCAAAAACTGTCTAATTAAACCACAAGTCCAAAGTAATAAAAGTTTTCCTTGTGGCCCGTGATTTCTTGCTGTTTTAAACCCCTCTGTAGATCAATTGGGGTGAGATTATGACTCCAGGGGTGGTTCAATGACTTTTAATATTACATGCTCAGTGATTTTTGCTCATTTGTCCATAATTTAAGTTACATCCACAGAGAAGCTTTGCATCTGAAAGAGCATGTCTGTCTTTTTGCATTTAGAGCTACATTAATGTTTCAGCAGCCACATGTAGAATTTTTAGTTCTGTGAGACAGCTGGAGAAAATGAAAATCATTCTGCTAACTCGACAGATAGCTTTCATAAGTGCAATGTATTTGATTGTTAGTGAGCATTTTAAAACTACCCCTTGTTTGCTTCTCCCTATGGTGTTTTTTATGTGCTTGTAGACACATCATGGGTGAAATAAGCAGTCAGTGCTACGGCAGAGCATTTCCGCTTTGAAACTGCAGTGTACTAATGACCAACAACAACACAGATTCAGCCCGGCTTTCACACATTACAAACCTTGGGAACCAACCTTGTTAACTTATGTTTGTTCTTTTCTGTATCTGTATCAATAAAAACAAATACTATATGCTACACTAATTTTATGCAGACAGAGGGGGTTGTAAGTAATCAAGAAAAGTGGTGATACCTGTAGGATGTGGTAGCACCAACTTTCAATTGAAGGAACAGCTTTCTAGTTCTGAAAAGGCCTTTTTGTAAATTTTGGGTCACCTTAACTTTTTTGTAAACCTTTGACAGTTCACCGTTTACCTTTGTAACATTTCAAGCTATTTCTTGGACTTGACCTACTTGAATTTCAACAAAAACACTGAAAAAAAAATTAGGCCGTTCTAAAACCTCTTCACGGTTAGGGTATGTTACAAACCATGTAGATAACAATTCATGAAAGACATTTTACCATGCAGATTCTGTCATTAAAAATAGAGGTGGACATACAAAGTCCTGAAAAAAATAAGATTTAAGTCTCAGTAATGTATATGAAATGCAAATTGTTTAGTTGCACTGAGTTTGAACTTTGGGACTGATATTTTGAATATAGTAAATCTAAACTCTTAGTTTTTTTTATTTTAAGCACACTACCGTTCAAGAGTTTGCTGTCATTGAGGCAATTTCATGTTTTCCATGAAAACTCACAACAGAACTGCCCAAGATTTTTCTAATCATCAGTTAGCCTTTCAACATGATTAGCTAACACAGTGTAGCATTAGAACACAGGAGTGATGGTTGCTGGAAATGTTCCTCTGTACCCTTACGTAGACATTCCACTAAAAATCAGTCGTTTCAAGCTAGAATAGTCATTTACCACATAAAAAATGTCTAGGCTGTATTTCTGATTAATTTAGTGTTATGTTTATTGAAATAAATGCTTGTCTTTCAAAAACAAAGACATTTCAAAGAGAAACTTTTGAACGGTAGCGTACACTAGACAACTTAGACGTAATGCAAAGTGTGAGCTAGTACTCACTTCTGAAATATGGTATATTTCCAGTCTTTACCTTACATTTGATTGTCATTAGGGATTAACTAAAGCTTTCTCTCCCTCTAAAATATAATTTCTTGTCTATGTTACACACCTAGCTTACGTGTGTTGTTGATAAAGCCGTCTGAGCCACCTCTGATTCAAGTTTACAAAGCACCAGCAGAGGATTATTTGTCACCATCCAGGTGACAGATTGTATGATAAGCACGCAGCTCATTCATGACAGGGAAGCTGGATTAATAGCTTCAGTCATTTCTGGAGAGAAATGTTTGTGTTTGAGCTTGATGATGTCTGACTGTATAACACATTCATGGAGACATAACTTGCATTCACTGGATAAATTAACAAGGGCATTCAGCTTAATTTGACTTGCCTGAATATGCAGCTCAACCTGTGAAATTGATTGCTAACAGGCAGGTGTTCACAGTTTGAAAACAAACCATTTTTGAATAGCGGAAAATATTGCTGAATTCCAGTCTCTTTATTTATACAACATGAGGGAATTAAAATTACCTACCAGCTTGCTCAACACAGAAAATATGAGTCTCCATATTTGTGAGTGCATTCTCTATGTTGAAGGCCTGATTTAAGGATTACCTTAATTACTGAAAGTCGCATACAGAACTATACAGTTATACATTGGTTACTTCAGAATGTGGTGTTCTTTTTATGAGTATCACTTTATATGTTTTTAATCTGGTTTCCACATCATAGTACTGGACAAATTGGTCGTTTCAATGTGAGAATAGCATGTCCTCTCTATCGGCTGGTGTTTGAAAGAGTGGTTTGCTTTAATTTTCGGGTTGAGCCAAAAGAAGCAACATAACAAAAATGTTTAATTATGGCTTCTGATTATTAGGAGATCACTTTCATTTTTTTCCCGTTTGGATTTAATGAAGCATTTTTAAGTGCTTTGAATCAGATTTTCCCTATTTTCAAAGAAATTTGGATTTTTTTTCGCCGTGCTGGAGGATAGTCATCTCTAAAGTATATTTACGCCTGCTGAGCATTTTCTTCTTTTTGTTCTCCCAGAAAACAAGGCCGCATCTTGTCAAAGGCTTCAAAAACAACATCCCTGCAAGGTTTAAGAGTTGTAGTTATTAAGATGAAGAGAAATCACATTGTCAGGCAAGTATTGTTTTATGTTGAATAAAGATAATGTTACATTTTAGTTGAGTTTCTCCAGGGGCAAATAAACCAATACTGACATATCAGAGCTGTGTGGAGTATAGACTGTAAGCCCAGAGGCCAGATACATAAAAGAAGTCAAGCAATTGGTGCAAGAAAATACTTTAATATTACCACAGAAACAGCCTCTTTTCACTGTATGTAGAGACTGGCTACTATGAATCAGCAGAAATGAATGATGTAATAAGACAGAGGACTCTTATGACATTATTACTGTTATTTTTACATCCCTTATCAGTCTGACAAGGGTTGCGGCAGAGTTATGTGACGATCAGGTTTGTCTGTCTGACTAACAGATTTGGATGAAATTTTCAGGGAGGGTCAGAAATGAGAAAAGGACCAAGTGATTAGAGTTTGGCTTATAGATTATAGATTCACCGATTTGTTAAAGACTTCTGTATCATTGCAAGATAGCGGCACAGTGTCACCGTAACTATGACAACAAGTGACAGTGTCAGCTGCCTGCTGACGATCACATGATTGTAATCCTGCTTCAAATCCACCGCTGTAGACTTATCGGGGCTTATCCGTCAGAAATGACACAAGAAACAATTGAATAAATTGTGGGGGTGTTTTCAAGTTGCATCAATTCCTGCCGCCCACTACATATTCAGGTCGCACGATTCGGTATCCGTACATAACGCACACAAGCATAATACACGCCTGTGTTCAGCGCAAGGTTATTTTGTTTGCGGCTACATCTGTTTTAAATGGCCACATTCTATGTTGCCGTGATTTCTGATCATTAATAACTACTTAAGAAATGCTGCATTTCTAAAATTAAAGCTGCATTTCTGACGGTGCTATATGGTGGAATGAACAGCCTTGGTGGAGTACTGTGCTCTCTGAGTGCTTTTCTAGTTTCCATAGAGTTTTTGTTCCAGTAGCCCATTACTCATCAGCATGTCCTGCTTCCCCAACAGCAGAGGTGGGCTTTATTAATTCAGGTCTAGCAGGTTGGTGTAGCATGGAGGGTCTAAGTGTCGTCCAGACTGGGATTCAAACCCCAAATCTGCTATTCAGAGGGCTGAGTCTCTGACAAGCAGCTGCTAACCTGACATAGAAGAGGAAGACCAAGAGAAGAAGGGGGCAGACATGATAGATGTGACTGACAGCTATTTTAGAAGGAGTGAGCTTGAAAGGACCGAGCAGTACCATGGGCTGAAGAAACAACCGGAACAGATATGGAAGGTGAGGTCCAAGTTGGTCCCATTGGTAATAGGAGCATTATGGGCTGTAGGCCCAAATCTAGGAGAGTGGCGCCTACAGATTCCAGAAATAATCAGGATGCTTCTGGTGGTCATCATGAGTTGGAGGTATTCAGCCTGGCATGAGGTCAAGAAAGAATTGGCTGCTGCATACCACTTTTCTTCTTCCTTATGTTCTGCTTTGGGTGGAAAGCTCCTCATTAGTATGATCTTTAAATTGAGCTTAAACTCTTGTACATGAAACTAATAAAGTGATTGACCTTCACTTTGTTACACTTATATTGCGGTTCTAAAGCAACAAGAATGAATTTACAGGATCAAGATAACCTCTTTGATGAAGGATCAAAGCTATTAAGGTTCACAAAATACTGTGCATAATAGCTGACAACAAGTCAGATTTTCTGTTTTGATGCTGAAGATTACAATGAAATCAGGTTAAATAGTCTTCTGTGGCATCCACTTCTGGCTGTCTGTGGGAGTGAGCATTACACTTTGGTACGATGACTGAAATGAATAAAATGGAAGAATGTTTGAACACTGCAGCCTTTACATCTGTCTGTTGCCTCCCCAGAGTTTTATTCTCACATTCATGCAAGTGGCCTCCTGAAAGAGAACGTAGTTCAAGCGGTTCATTCAGCAACTCTTTCTGAAGGTCTGTCACAGTCTGAACGCAGCGGTGGATATGAGCTGAGCAGAAATCACATTGTACGCATGCCTGCCTGCCATTACTGCTGGAGTAAATAGGTTTTCTCTAGGCTGTTTTGCATTGCAATAAACTGATGAGCTCAAAAGGACTTACTATTGATCTGTTGAATTGATCACCCTCCAGCTACTGGCAGGATGTAAACAAACTCCTGTATCGCTTTGTATGAGGAGATTGGAGCTGGTAAAAAGTGATTTGATATTTGAATCGAATGAGTGGGTTGCCATACCTACACCTTTTTTTTTTGTGATGGTAAACTTCACTGCAGCGATGAGTCACTGGATTTAAATTTGTATTACATTCTTTTTAACTGTACACCACACAGTTGATCTACTGTGTGTCACTGCAGCATGTTTAATAATTTCATACTTATGTAATGGCCACAGGACTCAAACCACTGAGCTGCTTGTTGTTGCTCTTTACGTCCTTTAAGAGTCAACAGTTACCACTACTAGCTGTGTTTCCTCAACCTGCTATTAAACTCCATTGAATTCCACTTTAACGCCACATTGGAGGACACTGTTATCCACCCCCTCTACCGCCCAAACATTTAGCCTGTCAGCCAGACAGCACAGTGGCTCAATGAAGATTAATTATGATCCCGCTGTCGACAGGGTGGCCGGGGTAATGAGATGTGCTGCGTGGAGAGGTGGCGGTGCATCGTTTTCCTCCCTGTCAGATACAGTGTCCTATCTCGTCTTCATGGCACTCTGTGAAACGTCCACCCTTGTATAATGTGTCTCATGGCAGCAGATGGTGAAGGGAGACAGGATATATACCTGCCAGCAAACACACCATAGGACAACACAGTAACAACCTCATTATTATGTTTGAAGAATGCTGCTGCTTTTTACGTCTGAATCTGATCTGTCAGTGTTGAAAGGTTGAAGTGAAACTAGAAACAGAAGGTGTCTGCCAGTTAGGCTTATTTTTTATGGGGAGATGATGAAAAGGGAACAGCATGAAATATTCTCCTGGAAGAAAAAAAAATACATGAAGAAAAATCAACAGCAGTTACTTTTCCAAACACATCAGTTAGATAGTTTGCTTGTAACAGCTAATAACTTCATTCTTAAAATATGGAAATATCTTTTTAATACTAAATTAACTTTAAAGAAGCTTAAAAAATTGTGATCGTGGTGCTTTTCTTTCTGTAATGAGTTTCACTGTTAATTTTCCACTTATTGTTTGATATAAAGCCCTTAATTTGCCAAGGGACAAAGTTTACCATGTCTCTCTGTGGACTTTTCTTAATACTGTATTGGAATTTAACATTGCTTTTCTGCTGTGAAATATTATGAATGTATGAGTACCTCAAAGTGTGAATACTCACCAGCATTTCTCATCACCTTTCAAAATGCTGGGGATCAAACAAATCATTGATCAAATCATTGATCAGCAGGTTAATTAATGAAGAACATTAGTTGTCGTCCTAAAATAAGCTATGACACAATCAATTCCAGTTTCAAGACTTTTTAATTCATTTAGCTTTGTGTTTGTGGGATCCAATTTATTAACTGTTTTATCACCTTTAAGTTAAAAGTTTTATTTAGTCAAGAAATTTTCTCTTGGATTGTATTTGTTCTTCCTGCATCATAAATGTCTTTTCTAAGCAACATACACTGCCCTGCCAAAAAAGAAAAGAAAAAGAAAACATGCTGCACACTCTAATATTTCATCGGACCGCCTTTAGCTCTGAGAATGCCACACATTCACCGTGGCATCATTTTGATTAGCTTCTGCAATTTCACAGCATTTATTTCTCTCCAGAATTGGATTAATTTTCAACCAATTTCCTTGTATTGATGATGGGAGAGTCGGACTGCTGCACAAAGTCTTCTCCAGCACATTCCAAAAATTCTCAGTTGGGCTGAGGTCTGGACTCTGTGGAGGCCAATCCATGAGTGAAAATGATGTCTCATGGTCCCTGATCCACTCATTCTCAATGTGAGCCCCATGAATCCTGACATCTTCATCTTGAAACATGCCTATGCCATCAGGGAGGAAAAACTCCATTGATGGAAAGACCTGGTCATTCAGTATATTCAGGTAGTCAGCTGACCTCATCCTTTGGAAACATAACGTTGCTGAACCTGACCAACCCCAGATCACAACCCTAACCCCCACAGGCTGGTAGGCAGTAGGCATGATAAGTGTATCACTTCATCCACAACACTTCTTACCCTGATGCACCCATCACTTTAGAACAGGGTAAATCTGGACTCATCAGACCAAATTTTTCTCTCCTCAAAATGGAAACTAGAGAAAAGAGAGTTTAATTCTCACCTTAAATGAATTCTGTCCAAATAAACATATATACTTTGCCTAACTTTACAGCTAAAAATTCCTCTAATATATAAATATAAATATACATATATACAGTATATATGTGTGTGTGTGTGTGTGTGTGTGTGTGTGTGTGTGTGTGTGTGTGTGTGTGTGTGTGTGTGTGTGTGTGTGTGTGTGTGTGTGTGTGTGTGTGTGTGTGTGTGTGTGTGTGTGTGTGTGTGTGTGTGTGTGTGTGTGGAAAAGACCTCTGAGCTTGCATTGTGATAAAGGGGATCTTTTTAAACTTGAAAAAAAATGTAGGGAAAAAGAAAACATACACTGGTTTTCTTAGAGCTACACAGCTGTTTAGTCCCAGTCCTTTGCGTTCCCTTTGCCTTGTGCGCGCGCAAATGCTCTTACTTTCACTATTAAACATCGTTTTTCTATACCTTTGATTTCCTACAATCATCTATGAGTTCTTTTCTGACCACATTTGTTCCTCAGAGATGATAGTTCACCATTCTCTTTCAGGTTTTAATGATACGTTGGATGGTTCTGAACCTGATTTTAGTATTTTCAGACATCTGCTTAGTTGTTGTTGTTTTATTATTTTGCTTGATGTACCCAATAATTCGATCCTTCTGAGACAGATTAACATCCTTTCCATGACCACAGAATATGTCTATCAACACCGTTGTCTAAGAAATAAGAAGCTCCTCACTGCATCAGCTCAGGTTAAATAAGTTGTTGCCTGCTGAGATACATTCATCACTGCAGTAATTATCCAATGGAAGTCTCTTACCTACTTGCTTTGTTAAATCCAAGTGGTGGCTTTTTGTTTGGACTAGCAGTGTATCTTTGCCATTTATTTTAACTGCTTTACTGTCGCTCCATTTCTCGTCTATTAGATGGGATGGATTGGTCACCCTGGTAATCCAGCAAAATAAGAGAAACTTCTAGCATAGTGTGAAAGGATTATATTTTAAGCCAAACCATGATGTTGTCTTAAAAGAAGCTGTCCAACTTTGGTGCCTGAACCAAGGAAACAGTGAGTGAAAACAAAAGTAAACAGTGAAAACTCAAGTCTAAAGACTCTTTCTAACACAACACAACATTAACAGAGTTCAGCTCACTGCATGGGAGTCAGAGAGAACAAAGCAAAACAGGGTTTTATTTAGAACAACTAACTGCGCTACATCACTCAGTCGGTAATATATTTTGAATTAAAATTATACCTCTTTACCTTGGTTGAGAGCTTTGTTTCTGTCGGCCATGCAGATATTCATCATAGCACACAGCGGTCAGTCTACCTAATTTAAAATTTGACCGCTTCACACACATTAACTGCCATTGTGGCACAGTGCAAGTCACAGGAAATGATGGATATCAGACTGCAGCAGCACCATTGTTGCGTTCTGTCTGAATGGGCCATAAAAATAAAATTCCACATGAGATTCAAACCCCAGTTTCCTGAAAGTAAAGTCCTGTTGAGAAGTTGTGCTTCCACCTATTGCGACCTTTAGAAAATTTGCATTAGAAACAGTGTTACTTTTTCACATATTTCTCTCAAAAACGTTTAAAAAACCAATGGCAAGCAGAAGACAAAAGACCAAATCCAGAAGTAGACAAAAAGGTCACACTTCAAAAAATCAAATTTCACTAGAAAACAGGAATAGCTCAAAGTCTAACCATACTTCACATGGAGACAATTTGGCAAGTAAATGGTGAAAAGATAGTGTATAAAGGTAAAAGCAAATTATTTCACCATCTTGCTTATTAGTTGTCCAGGAGTGAAATTTGAACCAAAACCAGCAATGGCTCATGTTCATAAGGACGATGGCACACGCTGTCGCTCCTTTCTTTTAAAGAAGCAAGCCCAACCTCCTCATCTTTCTTGCATAAGACACACCAGGTTGATCCTCTTGAGAAACACTGACGTCTTTGGAAAATATTATATTAACTCGATGAACTTGTTCAAAAGAAAGGTTTCTTTGCTCAAGCATTGCATGTTTTGTTTTCTCCCACTCTGGTTCAGTGCTACCACTTATGTGGTAATTATTATACAGGTCAACATCATTTCTTGCAGCACTGTAATTAATTCCTAACCCTGGAAACAGCCAACCCGGTCTCACGGGGATTCGTGAAACTGTCACGTAAGTTTTAGTTTCGGTTTCGTGCGCACCAACACGATTTCGTCATGTTTTTCGTGCCGCTCACCACGAAATGTTTTTCGCTGTGGTAATCACATCTGAAAGTGGTTTATACCGGCGGATTCATGGCGATCTAAGCTGTCCATCGGCGTATACTGCTTGTGTGATCGCGTTTGCGGCCGCCGGCCGCCGGACATTCTTGAAATTCCTATGCAAATTGGTAAGTGTACCACCGGCTTATGGTTAGGTTATGGTTAGGTTATGGTTAGGATTATGGTTAGGGTTATGTTTAGGGACGATGTCATGCAAAATATAGCATTGGATTCGCCGCGGTTTTACATTAAAAATATAATATACACATTCTTTTGAAATACGTTCTGAGTGGCATGAAAAGTCCGCCGTTTAAAATACATTGGTGCGCATTTCGTGGTGAGCGGCACGAAAAACATGACGAAATCGTGTTGGTGCGCACGAAGCCGAAACAAAAATTTACGTGACAGTTTCACGAATCCTCGTGAGATCGGGCTGAAACAGCAGTTGACAAAATAATCCATATTTGGTTGTAAGATCAGTATTTCTTTACAATTCTGAAACTGTATTGGACATTATCTCATTTTCTCAACATCAAAAGAGGTTTTCATTGTCCAACAAAACCCAAAGTGACTTTTTGATTCGTGTTCCATAAACACTGAATGGTTTATGTGAAATGAATTGAGTCACTTTTCTGAAGTCATAGATCAGATAGACATATACGTTTGAGGACGTTTGTTCACTGACCATGAATTTTCTTTAAGCTTTCATCTGATTGGAGAAGGCTTTTCCGTTACAAGGTGAAAAATGATATTTGACATGCAGACGTATCTGTTTGATGTTCAAGGTTAAAACAACTCTTCGGTTGCTGGCAGGCTTGGTAAATTGCATGTCTGCCCTTGATAATATTTTCAAAGTCATGACCTGAAAGTCTCTATGGTAATAGTAATTTTTCACAACATCTGGAGTGACAACATTAACCTGACCCCTAATTGCAAAGCTGGGGTGTGCTCTCTTGGTAAACAAACACCACAGGTAGCTTGTTGTGGGACACGAGAGCAGCTTGTGTCATGGTCATGTATTTTTATTCATGTGTCCAGCTTGTAAGCACGGAAGCACAGATAAAAAAAATTGTCTTACACAGTGAGGATGAGAGCGCACATTGTAGTGATTAAGAATTACACAAGAGCACAGCCTCACACACGTAACAAACATAACATGAATATTACGATTTGGCCTTGTTTGTACTTAATTAACTCTGTTCTCAACATTTGTATTTGTTGTATTTGTTTGTTTAATGCTACCTCACAGAAGTGACATGGATTAACATGTGGTACCACAATTAAATAATAGAAGAGATTGATTAGGTTACAGGGCTGCACAGTGGGGTAAGTGGTTAGCACTTTCGCCTTGCAGCAAGAAGATCCCCAGTTCAAATCCCGGCCTGGGCCTGGGATCTTTCTGCATGGAGTTTGCATGTTCTCCCTGTGCATGCGTGGGTTTTCTCCAGGCACTCCGGCTTCCTCCCACAGTCCAAAAATATGCTGAGGTTAACTGATTACTCTAAATTGCCTGTAGGTGTGAATGTGAGTGTGATTGTGTGTCTGTATGTAGACTGGTGACCTGTCCAGGGTGTCCCCTGCCTTTGCCCGAGTCAGCTGGGATAGGCTCCAGCACCCCCCGCGACCCTAGTGAGGATAAAGCGGTGTATAGAGAATGGATGAATGCAAGGGCGTCAGTTTGTTTTTAAAAGTGGGGGGGATGGAGACCACAGCACGTTGAGAAAATGTCGAAGAATGGCGGCAAAATGCCGCAAGTTGGGTTCGAACTCACAACCATCACACCATAGGCTGTCAACCTATGTCAACCTGTTGAGCTATCAGTACTTGCGGGTAGAGGGGTCCTATAGTACTAATTCTCCCGGGCCGAAATTTTGCCCCTGCACGCCTCTGGTCGGAGCTTCCACTTGGCACGGGCGCAAATTTAGCATCTGCACGTTTTTTTTTTTAACCTCACGAAGGTGTGCTGCATGTCTGTGCAACTCTCGGCCGAGTGCGGATGGTGCGTTCAGGAGCGTCGGAATTTTCTATACTGCTGAAAATAACTGGGTTTACAACGGCTTACATGTGAAGAATTTGAATGTGTTGGAGACAAAATGACCCCTGACAAAAAGTGGGGGGACACATCCCCACCGTCCCCCCCCTAAACTGACACCTATGGATGAATGGATGATTAGGTTACATAAGATATTGATGAGTTCAAAGTTGTGTTGTCTTGCTTGTCTATAATCAGCAGACGAGGCGTGCTAACTGGTCTTTTAACTTTTAATATGACCACAACAATCTACATATATACTAGCGTGTCTCTCACAACCAGCCGATCTACATGACTCGACGTCCGGCCACTTCCTGGTTCTGCCCCCGTGGCATGCTGGGTTATGGAGTTCTTTTACACAAACACTCATTACAACACATCTTCCCCCTTTTAAAGAAAAACAATATCAACCAAAACCGAAGCGATGCTGAAGCCTTGCAACTTCACTCTCATCCCTTAAAACACAGTATATTAGAAGAAAAAACAATCTCTGACATTAGAACTTACCTTTTTCTTCTCTTTACACCAACACTTGTTTTTTTTTTTTTTTTTTTTTATTTGAACTTGGAGCTATTGCTATTTGCTTATTAACCTAACATTCTATCAAGTCTTTAACAACTCTCTATCAGTCTTTTAGGAGGGTGAACATGTCTCCTCGGTCTTGACAGTACTTCAGCAGCTGGTGACTTCACCTGCTTGGAAAGTTTGACAGCAGCTGGGGATGCAGATCCTGCTGTCGAACTGCAATCAGTGGGTTCAGGCCCACTCTCAGTGTTCTCTGTAGCCTCCATTGAGTCCTTTTCAACAGTCTCCTTAGCTGGGTCTTCATCAGCTGACTGTAGTTGAAGATCCGTACGATTCCTCCTCAGGGTCGAACCACTTTCTGTCTGGATCCTGTAGGAACGTGGTGCAACTTCCTCTTCCACGTGTCCCTTCTGTCTCCAGGAACCTGTGGAAGCATCTCTGAAACGTACTAAATCTCCAGGCTTCAAAATAGGCAGGTTTTTTGTCGATCGATCATGAAGCTGCTTTTGTTTCTGCTTTTCTCCCTCCTTTGCCTTTCTGACTTTGTGTGCACCTTTAGGTGTAAGCAGATCTTCATTTACTGGCAGGTTGGAGCGAATACGCCTTCCCATCAGCATTTGGGCTGGAGACAGTCCATTTTGCAGAGGTGCACTCCTGTAAATCAGCAAGCTTTTCTGGAAATCATCTCTGTCTTGTGCTTTCTTCATCAGACTCTTTATTGTTTTCACAGAGCTTTCTGCCAGCCCATTGGATTTTGGATAGTTTGGGCTTGAGGTGAAGTGTTGAAAACCCCATTCTTTTGCAAAGGCAGCAAACTCACAGCTAGAAAATTGGGGTCCATGTCTGAGAAAAGTTCACATGGAACTCCATGTCTGGCGAAGACGGTTTTGAGGTAGCTGATGACCGCTTTGCTTGATGTAGACTGTAGCGCTCCTACTTCAGGATAATTTGAGAAGTAGTCTGTGACCACAATGTAGCTCTTTCCATCACAGTCAAACAGGTCAGTCCCAACCTTGTAGTATGGTCGATGGGGCACTGGATGAGTCATCAGCGGCTCAGCCTGTTGCTTTGGTCTGTAGGTGTGGCAAAGTTCACAAGACGCTGTTGTCTGGCTGATGTCTTGATTAATTCTTGGCCAGTACATTACCTCTCTCGCCCTACGTTTACACTTGACTTCTCCAAGGTGTCCCTCGTGTATCTTTTGGAGCATTTGTTTACGTAGTGAAGATGGAATAACAAACTTGCTCCCTTTCATCACTAAGTCATCCACCACTGTGAGCTCTGCTCTGCAATTCCAGTAATCTTGTATTATTACTGGGCAGTCCTTTTTGTTTTCAGGCCATCCTTTTAGAACTGTGCTCTTCAGTTCTCTCATGGTTTCATCTCAGTCCGTATCTGTTCTGTTCTATCAGCAGTTACTGGGAGAGTGATGACACAACCATGTCCACATATGCCTGTATTTCTGCATTTTTCTCACAGTCCTCCTTTTCCTCCTTGTCCACTGCTCTCGACAAGGTATCGGCTGTGTACATGTATTTTCCTTGGTGTAAATCATGTGCACATCATATTTTTGCAGCCTGATCAACATCCGTTGGATCCGTATAGGACAGTCATTCAGTGGTTTGGACATGATGGACACCAAAGGTTTATGGTCAGTCTCCACCTCAAAGGTTCGACCATAGACATATTGATGAAACCGCTCACACGCATACAGACTTGCTAACAGCTCCTTTTCTATTTGTGCGTACCTGGACTCAGCACTTGTCAAGGCTCTGGAAGCGTAGGCGACCGGCTGCCACTGCTCCTCATGCTGCTGCAACAGCACTGCTCCCAGGCCGTACTGTGATGCATCTGCTGAAATCCTGGTGTGCTTCTCTGGGTCATAGAACTTCAGCACAGGCTCTTGTGTGAGGATCTCCTTCAGTTTTTTAAAGCATTTCTCTTGCTCATGGGATCATATCCATTCAGTCTTTTGTTCTAGAAGACTCCTGAGTGGTGCAGACTGGGTTGACAGCTGTGGCACAAACTTGGCAAGGTAGGTGACCATCCCTAAGAACCGTCTGACCTCATCTTTGTTCTTTGGTCTTTCCATGTTATTGATTGCTGACGTTTTTCTTGGGTCTGGTTTCACGCCCTCCTCACTGACAACATCTCCAATGAAGGTAAGTGTTTTTACTCCAAACTCACATTTGTCCTTGTTAAGTTTTAGATTCACTTCCCTTGTCTTGTCCAACACCTGCCTCAGTCTCTTGTCATGTTCTTCTCGTGTGGTCCCCCACACTATGATGTCATCCATCATTGTCTCTACTCCAGGAATGAGCTCAAAGATCATATGAATAGTCTTGTGATAGACTTCTGGTGCTGACAGTATCCCATACGGTAAACGAAGAAACCTGTAACGGCCCTCTGGTGTGTTAAATGTGCACAACTTTGAACTCTCCTCGTCCAATGTCAGCTGCCAGAAACCTGGCGAAGCGTCAAGTTTACTGAACCATTTAGCTCCAGCAAACTGTGCCATGATTTCTTCTCTGGTTGGTAACTTGAAATGTTCTCTCTTGATTGCTTTATTCAGATCCCGTGGATCTAAACATGTTCTCAGAGCACCTGTTTTCTTTTGCAGGATCACAAGCGAGCTGACCCATTCAGTTGGTTCATCTATTTTCTTGATGACCTCCAACTTTTCCATGCGTGCTAATTCTTCTTTCAGTTTTTCCGCAGCGCAAAGGGAACTTTCCTGCAGGGATGCACAACAGGAGGTACGTTCTTGTCAACACATATTTTGTGTTTGCCAGGTAAACATCCAAGCCCTTCAAAGCAGTCTTTATACTCCTCCATTAGAGAGTCTTGATCATTTGCTGTCTCTGATGATGAAACTACAAACACTCTTTTGACCAGGTTGAGCTTTATGCATGCACTGAGTCCAAGGATTGGTTGAACTTTCATATCTACTATCAGTAGCTGTGCTCTTATCTGACGACTTTTGTGTTTGAAGGTTGCGATGCATCCGCCTATAACAGGAACACGTTCTCCTGTGTATCCCGTTACTTTTGTTTTTACAGGATGGATGTTGCTTTTTACAGCCAACATTTTGTATTCTTCTAATGGCAGCAGGTTAACATGGGCACCTGTGTCTATCTTGAATGGTGTTAATGTCCCATTCACTTCAACGGCTGCAATCCATTCCTCTTTTTCTGTTGTACATACACGCAGCACATCCACGATGAACTCGTCATCCTCTTCTTCCTCATCGACTGTGTGAACTTTCTGTTTTAAGGGTGCTTTGCAACATTTAGCATAGTGATTACTTTTTCCACAATTGTTACATGACTTTCCATATGCAGGACAAGACCTCGGCTTGTGGCTGCTCCCACACTTGCTGCATTTGATCAATTTCTGGTCTTTTTGTTTAGTGAATGTCTTCTTTTTCTGATCCTCTTTACGAAGTGTGTGCACTGTTGTTTCACCATGACGAAGCTCTCTTGCTTGGGCTCGAGTGGTTTCTGCTGCTCTGCACATGCTCACACACTTGTCAAGTGTAAGTACAGTCTCTCTGAGCAGTCGTTCTCTGAGTGCATTATCCACTGTGCCACACACAATCCTATCCCTCACTAACAAGTCTCTTAAAGTGCCAAATTCACACATTTTACTTAATGTGTGAAGCTCTGCTAAGTACTGATCAAATGGCATTCCTTGTTTTTGGTCATGAGTGAAAAACTCGTACCTTTCAAAGGTCACGTTCTGACTGGGCACAAAGTATTCTTCAAACTTTGTCATGAGTTCTGCCAGAGTCATATTAGCTTCATCCAACTGAAAGCTATTGTAAATGTCCAAAGCATCTTCTCCTATGACATGTTAAAGGATGTAAGCTTTCAACTTTTCATCATTACCAGCAGCTCCACTTGCAGCTAAATATATGTTAAATCTTTGCTTGAAACATTTCCAATTTTCAGCAAGATTGCCAGTCAATTGCATGGAACTGGGTGGACTTAGCTTATCCATGGCTGCAGGTCGAGGCACCGGGACATCTCCATCTCCCTGCTGTTGCTCAATGTCCTCCTCTTCAGGCACAAGATCCTCTTCTGTTTGTTCGATCCGTCCCTCCTCTTCTGCCTCACTCGCGCTGCCACTCGTAGCCATCACACGCCGTGGCTAGCCCCATTTGCACGTTGCTAACTTGTTCCGTTTTATACACGTGATGTTCCCCGTGACAAACCTTCTATCCGTCGTCGTTCACGATCACTTCTGACACCATGTGTTGTCTTGCTTGTCTATAATCAGCAGACGAGGCGTGCTAACTGGTCTTTTAACTTTTAATATGACCACAACAATCTACATATATACTAGCGTGTCTCTCACAACCAGCTGATCTACATGACTCGATGTCCGGCCACTTCCTGGTTCTGCCCCTGTGGCATGCTGGGTTATGCAGTTCTTTTACACAAACACTCATTACAACACAAAAGTGACAGATTATGTGAATGCTGTGAGACACACAGCAGCATAACGGATTCAGGTGAAGGAACTTGAACACGCTGTAAGAGTACATAAGATGTTGTTTAAAAATACTTTACTACATTTTCCCTGCAAAAACATTCAGATATTGAACAAACCTGCTTGTCTGAATTATTGTAACATCCTATTTTATGTGTATATGAAAATAAGCTTATGCAAGCTTGATATAAGACATGTTATGCTGGCACCATTATCATCAGTATCATGTGCTGAAGAATAATCCTGGTTTACTAGATATTTTGACTCTGAATCTGTGGTTTCACGATTGGTTTCATCAGTAAAGATAACTGCACTCATGAACTGGTAAGATAACTGCACTCATGAACTGGTAAGATAAAAAAAACGTAAATTGTCAGATCAGACATCCGTCTTTAATCACATTTTAGTGAAAGAGTAAAATAAAAGCACAGAAAGATTATTAACTACCTGTCTGTTGTTAACATCAACACAGTTTACAAAATGGCTTCCTGCAGCTTAGATATAGTCTGTATTTAGTTGTGTTCCCCCAGTTTTCCAGTACAGTGAGGGATTCAAATCTAATTCTCTTTGAATCTCTTGGAGATTTACCTCCAAATGAGGTGGCTTATACCATCTGGACACACTGTTGGCTTATTTAAAACCTCTCTGATTGCTTTCATTCTGGGCTCGGTAGTTAGAAGATCCCCAGTTCGCGTCCCATCCTTCCTTTTTCTGCATGGACTTTGCATGTTTCCCCTGTGCATGTGTGGGCTTTCTCCAGGCAGGTTCTCCAGCCCTAATGAGGATTAAGCGGCATATAGATAACGGACGAATGGATGGAAGTTTTGATTCTTTACTCTTCTTAGTTTACTGTAGTTGTGACACCATGTTCCCAAATCTAATCAAACATAGATGAATGCAATGTGATCCTAAAGAAGAGAAATTATTTAAAGATAAGCTCCGAGTTACATTAAACTAGAATGATATTTATTGCATTGCAAAATCCCTGTTAAAAAGCCTGCACACTGTTTGCTGTTTTACTCTATCTGTATGCATGGCTTGCTGTCATATGGATTTGTCACAACAGTGAGGCAGGTAGCACACAAAATATTACTCTTTAATTCAAGCTCTTTTTGCTTGAAACAGTTTAAAATATATAGTGTGCATTGCCATTGTCCAAACCAGCTGTGCAGGGATGAAAGAGGCACTACAACATTGAATAAACTGGGCCCTAATTTCCTGTGGCTGTACAATTTTTGAGCACCTGGTAAACTGAAACTTTGGGCTCTCTAGACTTTACAGTTGACTACAATGACTTAGTGATCTCTGTCCACATGCACACAGTGACTGCAGCTACCAGTTGGTAATGCTATTTCTTACACACTGGCTCATTAACTCATCACACCGGACCTGCACTACAAACGGGATGGGGGGTGTCTGTGGCTCTTCCTTGTCCCCTGACACACCCTAAGATTGGGCCAAGGGTCGATAAGTTTTCTTGAAAATAAAAAAAAGACGTAACCGGGAGGATGCATCTCATGATTAGGATTTTATATCAGATACTGTCATAAATAACAAGATTTTTCCCAAATATGACTTGATATATTATGATAATCATTCATTTTTCTCATTTTTATTGTTTTATACTTAATTTGAGATCTTTGCTCATGATCTGCCAAATAATTATGAAATCTTATCTCATAATTATCATTTATTATGTCATTACTATGAGATAGGAAGTCATTATTTTGAGAATTTTAGTCATAAACACGAGAAATGGCCTCATTATTATATAAATACTAAATCATTATACACCATGTACAAAATAATAATTGTGATATTTAAAGATTTAAAGGTCTTTAAGGTTATAAATATTCTTGTAAGTAATATAAAGTAAGTTTATTTGTATGGCGCAATTCATACAAAAGACAATTCAAAGTTCTTTACAATAGCAAAGAAATACATTCAGAAAAATGATTAAAGTGTAGACATACATTTAAATCATAGAAATAAAACCTAAAAGTAGAATTTCTGATCATAAAAGTGCAGCAAAAGAAAAGAAAATACACTGAACTATACAAATGCTGTTAAGGGGGTAGGGAGATGGAGTCTATCCCAGCTGACTTAGGATGAAGGCAGGGAACACCCTGGACTGGTCACCAGTCTGTCACAGGGCTATACAGAGAATTCCTATCCAGAAGCAGTAAAATGGATTCAGCAAATGGTACATTGGCCCAGCAGCCTGTCAAAATCCTCTATAGTGATAAAATGTCTGGCTGACCTTATTTTCATAAAGAAAATTGTAGCAATTGTAATGCTGCAGATAAATCAATTGATTGCCTCTCCTGAAAATGGCAGTCCTTCCCTGTTTCAGCAGGAGTCTCAAGGATGAGAAGACTACCTTTAACTGGCTTTGCTTTCTTTTAATTAAAAAGCTCATTGAAAAGAGATGGATTGGCTGATAACATCACTACCTTTTTCCTGACCTCAATTTGGCTCCGCTCACCTCTGCAAATGAGTCTGGAGAACCTGTCTGTGCATGAAAACTCACTTTGTTATAACCCATCAGATTAATTCATTAAATCTGGCGGAGAGTTTTCTTACGTTAATGTTCTGAATTGTTCACGGTGGAGTCTGGAGGCTGCGCTGTTGACTCCTAGCCACAGCAAGAGTGAATTTGGTTTTATTTTCTTTTAAATGCTGCTATGTTACTGAGGTACTTTCACTCTTTGCCTTTCTTTCCATATGGTCCTCTACACACACACACACACACACACACACACACACACACACACACACACACACACACACACACACACACACACACACACACACACACACACACACACACACACGCACACGCAACCCACCACAACCACCCACCACTTTTAAAAACAGGCAAGCTGTGCCTGCTTGATAACATATGCAGAAACACAGAACAAGCAGCACTTCAGCCTTACTGAGAGCCTGCAGCGCTAATGTAACACATCCTCCTGCCTCCTATATGCGCTGTCTCTGTGGCTCCACTCTGTGTTGAAGGGACTCAGATCTACTATGTCATGCTGCATGCTACAGGTATCATTTCATACAATAACACTAAAACAAGCTTTGGATAATTGGAGATTTTTTTTTTTTAACATATCAGAACAGAACATCCATCCTGTAAATAAACCATATATGAAAATGATGTATTTTAATTTGGAGCTCTTCAAACTGAACTTAAGTCACTGATTGGGATTCTCCTGTCGACAGCTCCAGTGTCATTTTATTCCTTCTGTTTGCCATTAATAAAAACAATTGCCTTTTCTGCTTTGTTGATAACATTTTCACCACATGGCAACAACAAGGTGAAACAACTTCATAGTCCATTGATGTAGCTTTTCAGTCATCCAGGTCATAGTAACTCTGGGAATTTTATGATCGAATCAGCTATGGGAAAGCAGAAAGTGGACCAAATTTGATTTAGATTTTTACTCATCATTTTTAAAACATTTAGCATTCTCAATAGATAAAAATAAAAGCATGTGATACACAGACTGTAATTGGAGGTCTTTAAATGTTTGAAAAGTCAGAAACTTTAGAGGACAAATCTGCCACTATCCTCTATTTTTGTCATTGGCTAGAAATCTCACAAAAAAAGGCAGAAATATGACTAAAGTAAAACAACTTCAGATCATATTTGTATTCGTTTACCACTAAATATGCTTTCAACACTACACTGCCATATAATTATATTTGCCGTTTTTTTTATCTTTTATCTGGAAAAATGTTTCCTACCATGAATTTGTCAATCTACTTGTCCTACAGCTGCTCATAGTTTTTTGTAGAGATCGGCCAACTGGTGTGACAAGGATAATGGAAACTTGTCTGGGGTCACTTATGACCCCAGAAGGTTTTTCACTATTGTAGGCCTTAGTTTTATTTATTTATTTTTACCTCTAATCGCTATATTTCAATGTTTTGCAGTGCACTATAGCTGGTAGACCTACGTACATTTTTAGCCACAGCTGCCCTGGGGCAGACTGACTGGCTGCCAATCCACTCCTACAACCCCTCTGACCACCACCAACATTACACAGCATACACATTCATACACCAGTGTAAGTGGCAGCACTGGAGGTAACAACAACAAAAATAATAACACATAGACACAAAGCTAGACTTAATAAAATGACAAACAATACCATACACACACTCACAGGTAAAGACTGATACAACTGTGGAAATATCAAGGATACCAGCTGTCAAGTAGATATCTGCTGAATCTTCACCTTACCAGAAAATCTATGAGGAACCAAAGCGGAGAGAAAAAACATTGAGTTTCAAGCCAGGATTTAAAACTCTCCACAGATTGTTCTTCTCAAACTTGCAATGGAAGCTTTTTCCAAAGGACATCTGCTTTGTCAGCAAAGGCTCTATCCCTAAAAGATTTTTTGAGTGTTGAAAGTTAACGGACCAGCAGGAAGAGAGTGCAAGGACTTGTTGATGGTATGATGATATGGAGGAATCAGGCTGGTAATTATGTGAGGAGCCAATCTGACTGTAGGTCAGGAGAAGAATTACTCAGTTTTGACCTGTTTTAGTTGCTAATGTAAAGAAAAAAGATCAAGATTGAAGAAATGTCTCATATTTTTTGGATCTAGCAAGAAGTCTAGGGACAGTTTTGACTCAACGGAAGACCTCTATTTGCTGTCAGGGATAGATTTGCCAGGAGTATATTGCAATAGCAGATTCTGGATGTAATAAGGGCATGTAAAAGGATTTCAGTATGTGAGGCAGCTATGTCACAAATGCAGATTTGGTGATATTGTTGACATGTCATTTGAAGGTATGAGACACATCCTAAACCAGTCCCAAATTCTTGGAATTGTCTTGCTCTGTAAAATAGGTTAGCTATTGAGATTAATGAAAACATCTTAAAAACAACAAAAGCACCCAGAGAGTGCAGTACTGCACCAATGCTGCTCTGCTGTTGTATGATTTCCAACACATAAGTCTTGATAAGTCGGCAGCAGTCGCTTTGTAGTGGGATCACAATCAAATGATCATCAGCAGGCAGCTGATGTAGTGTTCATTTGTTGTCATAGTTACAGTGACGCCGTGCCACTATCTCACAGTGATACAGAAATCATTAACAAATCTATGAATCCAGACTATACTTTGCATAACTGCCAAAATCTAATCAATTTATTTGTTTCATGTCTAACCTTCCTTGAAAATTTCATTGAAATCATTTAGTCCATTTTTGAGTAATGTTGCTAACAGACAGACCAAACCTGATCATAACATAACTCCATCGCTTTCCTTGGCAAAGTAAAAACTTCCAGTGTTGGAATGACAAGCAAGCAACTTCTTGTTATTCAAATGTAAGAAGTTATGACACATCCAACAATGAACGTTTAGTGTCAAAATTTTTCAAACACTGGACAAAATCCAAATCCTGGTCCCTGAAATACACTTTCTGTGCACCAGTTTGTTTTAAACATGCATAATTTTGTTAGCATGGATACTAGCAGCTTTAAACATGCAGAAATGTATACAGATCATAGCACTGCTATAGTAGGCTCTCAGAGGTTAGGCCCCTAGCACCCTCAGACTAGACACTCTTCAGCAGATTGACTAATCACAGCACAGCAAGCTGCTTCCCCTGTATTTGACTGCTGAAATAGGTGCTCCCTTGCAACTAATCAAAGCTTTTGTGCTAATGAGAACCATCACTGTATTTCACCAACATATACAGTAAAATCTGTGTGAGGGGCACAACTAACCAACCCAGTATTAATTTGCCTAACAGGTATTATTACCTCTTAAACAGTGGGGTACTGTTCCTTTTGGGAAATTATCTTAAAACTGCAGAAATCTTTTAGGGACTCTTTGCAGTTGTGGACTAATACATGTTCTCTAGTGAGGACACACAGATCTCAGAGTGTTGACAGGAAAGAAATTTAGTTCATTGCTTATTTGTAGGAGTCTTTATGAGTTTATTTAATGTGTAACTGGATGCATTATAAACAAGAAAAGCACTCAGAGAGCACAATACTCCACCAAAACTGCTCAGTCATATGATTTTCCGCAGCAGTCGATTTATAGTGGGATCGCAATCATGTGATCATCAGCAAACAGCTAACATAGCATTCACTTGTTGTTATAGTTACAGTGACGCCGTGCTGCTAACTCGCAATGATACAGAAATCTTTAACAAATCCATAAATCGAGCCTACAAGTCGCATCACTGCCAAAATCTAATGAGGGTCCTTGTGTCATTTCTGACCTTCCCTTAAATCACCCCTGTCAACACAAATGTATTAAAGGTTTGACCTATTTAAAAATCTTGATGAGACAGAAGTGGATATGAGTTCGGATGAAGGCGTATTGTGAAAAATGCAAAGGGAATCTACTCGTCTAAAGAGATGATTCAAATTGTAATTTGTCACAGAAGTAGCTGCAACATAAACTACAAGACAATGAAAACATCCTATTTCCCAGAAGAGCCACAAGACACTGATGTCTGATGAGAACAGCGAAAATTTCTAAAGGACACAGGGTGACACTGAACTGTTTAATTGTCTGGACAAACCGGAGGGCCGTTTCTTTATTGGATCACGTCCAACAGAGAGATCAACAGGTTCCACAGACTCTTAGGTCTCAGCACATGGCTCAGCAAAACCTGCCGTCTGATCAGGGATCAACTACACTGATAACCTCAATCTGTTCTGGGGATGCAGGCCTCTGTCAGGACAGATGGCCTCCCCTCCCAAGCAGATCTGGAGTTAAAGTCCTGACAAAAAACATTTTTGGTTCAGTCTGGGGCATCCATCAGATGGGCCTGAGATGATGCACCCTGACACACGGCAGCCTCAGCGCCATGAAGACAAAACATCACAGCTTTAGTGTCAACATGTTGACAACCAGCTCATGGATCAGTCTCCTAATCCTTCCTCCCTTCACTCTGCCCTCTTTCTTGCCTCGCTTTTGGGATTCGCTGATAAAATAGAAGTGCTGATTTATGCTCACTGCCTCGTCATCTGCCTCCACGCCGACCAAGCACTCTCTGTGACACCAGCCCTGCTGATTGTGACCTTGACATTAAGAAAACCCGCTCTCTCCTGCTCGGGCTGATGAGATTCGACTGATAAAGGGCAGGAAAGTTACCAAAATCTCAAACCTGCTAATTTATTGAATATGTCTATGCAGTGAAAATAAATATCGAATGGAAAATTTACCATAAAAACACTTGCATTGATGTTGGAAATTTTAGCTAGACTGAAGAACTGTCTTGTATTTTGGATAACTATGAACTGACTCAGCACATAACAGGACACACACTCATTCAGGGACAGACTCTAAACTGAATTTTCTCTAAGAGTCTTTACACATATAACCTTTTGGTGGCAGATGTCACTCTCTGATTCCTGTGTTTTCTTTGAGATGGTCATATTTTTATGTGCAGATGTTTACACACATTTATTCCAAAAATGTTATCCTTAAAAACATGGCACCATATTTTTTATGGTTATTATAGTTTCAATCAGTAACCTTATAGATGATTTCACACATAAAGTTGCAGATGTTAGTAATTCCAGTGATCCTATTATGGTAAAAAGCAGTCTGTGGTAAGGAAACAGCTCTAAAAAGAGAAAGTAGAGAAGAGAGAATCATGAAAGAGTGTTGAAAAGCTAAATGGAGGTGGATAAAAGCAGATTTTGAAGTGAATTATAACAACTTTAAAGCGAGACATCATACAACAGGCTGCCCTTCATCTCAGAAATTGCAACAAACTATTTATGCAACATTTAAAATCCTCATCCTGCTGCCTTGATGTTCTTCCTCCTCCTTTTTATAAACTATTTTTAGCCGCATAGCATCAGATCTTCTGCAAACACTCAATGCTTAGCTCTACTTTCATGTTATTTTTCACAGGCTTGTGAGTTCCAATAGTGTATTCTCACTTACTGAACTGAAACCCAAGTTCCTCATGATCCCTGGCCAACATAACTGGAAGTGTTTGTTGTTTGACAAACATGCCAGAATCCATGTGTGATATTTTAAATACTCTGTTGCTGAATATCACAGATAAACACTGTTTTTGTCGTTTTAACTGATCTATATTTTGGCATTCCTCTTGATGTTGCTCAGTCTGATTGTGGCGGTCTGAGATGCTGACTCTCACTAAAGGCTCATTCTTGCTGTGTTCAATCAATTAATCACTGACCTTTCCCTCGCAGTGAAAGGCTCTGAGACAGTCTTCAGTTATCCTTTTTTCATTTTGTATATTTCTGTGAACAAATCAATGACTTCAATCACTCAGCAAGTGTGTGTATACCTGCTTGGAACTGGCTCAAAGCCTAACAGAGAAATGACCAAATCCTTTCACGAAATGATTCAGTTCAGGTCATTTGCTGAAAATATTTGCTCTTTTGAATTAATCGTTCGTGAAGGACACCACCCCTACTACAATGACTACTTCATGTTGCTCAGAAATTCCAGTATATAGTACAAAATAAAGTGGGGCGTTCCTCAAGGCATCATCCTGGGCCTCTTCTGTTCAACATTTACATGCTCCTTTTGTCTTATGGAAATCAACAAAATACCACACACAGAAAGCACACAAATTCATATAATGGTATCATCAAGTGATTATGATCCCATACAGGTAATAAGGCAATAACAAATAGCTAAATAACGAAAAGTCAATGCTGAGCGAGGTCACTTAGGTTAAAAACCATTAACAAAATGATTTGCCTGGAAAATCCAGACTAACTATTTATGTATTAATATAAATACAAATAAAGGCAGTCTGGCATTGTGATGATACGAGATGATTTCAAAAAGGAGGGGCTAACGAATGCAGCTTGAACGAGAAAGAACCAATCAGCGTAACACGGATGTGACGCACAAACAAATCGACCTTGAAGTCCATGTAGTCCAAACAACAATGGCATCCAGCCGAGAATGATTACTGCCGTTTTTGTCACAAAAATCTGCAAATACATGGGGTACTCTCAAGTACAACACTTATTTTTGAAAAGGCTACGCAACAAAAGACTCCTTCCGAACGATTAGCGGTGTTAGGAATAACTTTAAATAGGAGCCAAACCAAGTCGGTGCGTATGTGTAAAAGTTGCTTAAATTTACTCACACGTTTGGAACGGGATTTTCCTCTGTACAAACAATGGCAAGAAGGCGAAAGTAACGAGCTATCCACTGCCTCCTCATCGTCGGAAACGTCAAGTGAAAAGAGGCAACGACTAACGCCATCCAAAACGCCAAGAGACCACAAAAAGATTCTCTTTGGTCCCCCTCCTCCTCCTCCTCCTCCTCCTCCTCCTCCGGCATCATCTTTATGGGTAATCCAGGCGCTGAAGATGACACAGCATTAACTCCCGCCTCCCATGCTATGATTGGTCGTACCCAACTGTACCGGGAGGGAAACGCGATTCAATTCGCACAATGCCAAACTGACTCTCCTGTATCTCCTAACATGGAGATAGGAGATTACATGGAGATTCAGTTTGGATTTTCCAAGCTACAAAATGATAAAATCTTGGTATGACTGTCGATTCAGTACTAAATTTTTAACATTCACATCATGACAGTTGTGAAATCAGTCAAATTCACAAAGAATATGGGTAATAAATAATTTATGTTGCTGTAGGACTTAATTTTTCTTTACTCCTAAGAAACTTGATCTACTCTAACTTTCAGGTCTTTTGGGGCGACATAGCTCAGTGGGTAGAGTGGCCGTCTTGTAACCGGAGGGTTGCCGGTTCGATCCTTGGCCCGATGTGCTCATGTCGAAGTGTCCCTGAGCAAGACCCCTAATTGCTCCTGATGGGATTGTGGTTAGCATCTTGCATGGCAGCTTCCGCCATCAGTGTGTGAATGGGTGAATGTGACGTATTCTGTAAAGCGCTTTGGGTACCTTGCAGGTATAGTAAAAGTGCTATATAAATACAGACCATTTACCATTTTTCACTTAGATTTGAAGACTTTCCTGATTGCTGCTTTCTTTCAGTGATCACGGCGGAGTTATGTGACAATCGATGTGCATTTATCTGTCTGTCCATTTGTTTGTCTGTAAACAACATTTCTCAAAAATGGATTTGGATGACAGTTTCAGGAAAGGTCAGAAATGAGACAAGGACCAAGTGATTAGATCTTGGTAGTGATGAGCCTTATAGTCTGGATGCACATATTTGTTTAAGATATCATTGCAAGATAGCGAGCACAACAAGGGAACACTACGATCACACAATTGCAATCCTACTAAAAATTGGCTGCTGCAGACTTATCGGGACTTATCTGTTGGAAACAATACAAGAACAATTTTTTCAACTGTGGGGGTGTTTCTGAGGTCCATCCATTCCCGTTGCCTGCTACATATTGAGGTCACTCAATTCGTTGTCCGTACATAACGTACACATGCATAACATACGCCTGTGCTCAGTGCAAGGTCATTTTTTATTTAAGATTTCATCCACTGGAAATGATGCATTGACTGAGCAGCCTTGGTGGAGTACTTTCTTGTTAAATATTTGCATAATTTATTCATACGCTGCACTGCACTTTACTTACACTGTGATTTTATTATTGTATTTGAGCTTTTATTTATCTTCCATAAATTTTTCCAGTGTATTGGTTCGCTCTTTAAATGTGCTGTAGAAATTCTGTAAACTTACTTGCAGAAACCTGTGAGGTTCTTTCACATCACCGAGCCGTTATGTGACTTGTTGTGATACTGTGATAATGATGTGACAAGCCAAGGTTTGCACATCAATTGCAGTCTAACCACAATCCCTCACAAAAACTGATTGTATTAAAAATAATTGAAGCTGAAGAAGAACATTCTGGAGAAGACAAACAAAAATTCATGATCACATTGCAGTGGTGCATGCCGGGAGGACATTTTAATGTACCAAGGATAACCTTCTGCTGCCCCTGTACCTGTATGCATGAGATGACCCCATTTCTGTCTAACATGAGTAATGAATCCATTGTTGCGCCATCTGTACCAGACTGCTTTATCTCTCTAGGTTTGTTTGCAAAGATTACAATGTTCATAGATGAACCTTGCAAGCCTTTTTAAGCAACCAAAGGACATCTCCCAGCCCTGCTTTCTCTTAATATTCAGTGTCCTGAATAACCGCTGAAGCACAGCATTCCTCCCTGCTTTTATATGACAGAAATGTCAAGTGGTCCCGGCTCCGCACTCAAAGCTAGGTGATATATTATCTCTCAAATTCAGCCTTTGGGATATTTATTAGAATATTTCCCTCTGCCAATTCATCATGTAAATGTTGTTCCCGTCCACCAAACTGCTCGGTAAAATATTGGACGGAGGCACAGCAGGCACTCTATTTCTTTAGCTTGTCATTGTCAACAGATGAGCATGCAAAAGTCAGACAGGTTAAATAAGTTTATTATCTCAGGGTTTAAAACTACAGCAAAAAAGGTCAGACCACTTCAGATTTGAAATCAAGATGTGTTTGTCCCAAATTCAAGTTGCATCAGGCTGACAATCCACAAAATGCTTGAATGAACACAAATAATAATGATTAAAAAAATAACATTGTGGGAAAAGTAAAATGTAAAAGAGTATATTTCACAACTTAAAGTTATCCTTGTATGGACTTTACTTAAAGCGGCATCTTAAAACTTGCAGTATGTCTGTATCAGTGTGTCTTACATGACAAGTGGCACGTTACAGGTTTCTGTGCTCTGCATTCACCATTCATTGTTTTATCCAGTGCTGACATGGGCTGCAAGTATAGCACAAGCTCCAACTCTAACTTTTACTCCTCTCCTGCAACGCTAACTTTAGTTTTCATGGTTTCAGCATCATATCTTACTAAATGAGGAGATGAATTGTGTCTTTTCATGGGTTTTACATGTTACTGCTTTGTCTAAGTTTGCATCATAAGATGAAGGATTTGGAGATGAATGGATACCCAGATGTACAAAAGATGCCCAGATGTACAAAAGTACTCTGAAGTCAACATGTCAAGTTGCTTTAAAATGGAAAATAAAGTCATTCAGAAAAAATGAGTTTAAATGTAGATACATTACAATTATAGAAATAATACAGAAAAGTATATTTTAAGATCATAAAAGTGCAATACATTAAAAGACAAAAAAATAGATTAAGAGAAAGCTGCAGTAAACAATCTGGTTTTCAGGCCTGATTTAAAAGACAGTTTGAACAGACCTCAGGTGTTCAGGATGTTTGTTCCACAGGTTAGGAGCATAATAGCTAAATGCTGCTTCATTTTTTGGTTCTAGTTCTTGGAGCACACAGTAAACCTGTCCCTCATGACCTGAGGGCTCTGGATGCTTCATAAAGAATTTTTTTTATTTTTTTTTATTTTTTATCTGGACGGGACGGTGCATAATAATGAACATACACTCTCATGATAGTTTACACAAGGTTGCAGTCCAATATGTCCAGGATGTATTTTGGTCCTGGACCATTCAGTGCATTGTAGACCAGGAGTAAGATTTTGAACTCTATCCTTTAACCAATAGGAAGCCAGTGCAGTGATTGTAATAGTCAGGCCAGCTGCTTTTAGCTCACTCTATGCACGCAGATACAGAAGGTAGGTCATTGAGCTTATACAATGTCACATATGTCCTACACAGAAGAGGTAAAAGGGGGAAGGGGTGATGGTAGCACCCCAAAGATGTGTGTGTTTCTCCTTAGCTACATAAGAACCAAACCTTATCCCTGGCCTTAGTCAGTGGTCTTCTGAGATAACTTAGTTATCTCTGCGACACTTAACCGAAGACCTAACTCAAAACATGAAGGGGGCAAGTTGGGAAGCATTAAGCTTGTTCAAATACCCCAAAACACCATACTTTGGGCACCTGAGACTTCCTTAGCTGCAAGGCCTACAGCGAATGCGTGACTACCTTGGATGTAAGATGAGATTGAGGAATTAATTTTAAGAAACTGCTAGAGGATCTCAAACAGCTATCGGACCTGTACAGACTTAGAAGGTCACAAAGATATGCTGGAGCCTGACCATGAAGGTCTTTTAAAACATGCTGTAAAATCTTAAAATCAATTCTGAAACTCACAGGCAAGCATTGAAGGGCAGCCAGGCAGACGTGATGTTGTCATTTCTCTTAGAATGTGCTAAAAAGAATGTTGAAGCAGTGTTCTGTATGAGCTGTAGTCTGTTAAAAAAGAAGACATTTTGCCCCCTTACAACTGAATTAAGGGCATTGTAATTAGAGGTAAAGGAGACTAATGTAGTACTTTAAGGACCTTGGCACCAAAGTGCTGCAATCTGCATCAAAATAGAACATTCTAACTAAGTTATAAATCTGCTAAATATGATACATTTTGTTCACATTATCATTAAGTCTGATCATAAACAGACATATTTAAATCAGCTTAGAAATAACAATAACGAAAATGTTTCTCACAACATCACATGTCTGAGAATGATCATGTTGATTAAGTCTTCTTCACCATCTCAGAAATCCAGTAATTGATGACTATACATCAAAACATTCCTTGTAAATAGAGGCAGTTAGTATCTAATATGACATTCATTTTATGGTTCCACTTTGAAGCTTTTCAAACTCTGCAAAATGAGAAGTCTGAAAATAGTGAAACTGCCCACTAAAGAACAGACTTGATTTCACAAACCGAACATTTTAGTGCTGGGACTGGTGGCAAAGATGAAAGTGAACCATGTAGAGGACACAGAGGTTAGAAGTATACCACAGTTTGAATTTCAAAATAAAGGAGTCATGAAGGGTATTGTTTCTCCGCTTTCTTGTGGTACAACACAGCAAAAACAGTTCACTGAAGATTATTTTCCCCTGTTTTTCTTGAGTTACCTTTAAACGTTATCCCATTATTGCATGGCAATACATTTGAAAGTGCAGAGTCGTTTGAAAAGTCTGCTCCTGCACTCTGCTCCTGATAAAATTCCAAAAGCCAATAATTCATTCTTGTTTAGAATTACTCATTTGCACATATATCATGCGCCTTGCCCTGCTCATCATCAGCTTAGAAAACATTAATTCAGAGGCAGTTGGAAAAAGCAGTTTTCTCCAGCTGAGATGGCGTGAATAAAGAGAGCAGCCATGGATGTTTCTACCGATCTCTCAGGTGATGGAAGATGGCAGTTACAGATGCTCTCAGTGCTGACATGGCTGAGCACTACATCAAATGCAAGCTGCCACATTAGAACAAAAATGAGTGAAAACAGTGTGCAGAAGGAATTTGAAAGGGACCTATAAAATAAAGTACATTTTTATTTTTCATCAATGCAGTAATTATCCAGTGGGAGGCTCTTATCTATTTGCTTATTTAAATCCAAGTGTAGGTGGTCAATTTTTTTTTGACATTTTTTGGGTTACACACGTGGACAAAATTGTTGGTACCCCTCAGTTAAAGAAGGAAAAACCCACAATTCTCACTGAAATCACTTGAAACTCACAAAAGTAACAATAAATAAAAATTTATTGAAAATTAAATAATCAAAATCAGCCATCACTTTTGAATTGTTGATTAACATAATTATTTTAAAAAAAAAACTAATGAAATAGGGCTGGACAAAAATGATGGTACCCATAATTTAATATTTTGTTGCACAACCTTTTGAGGCAATCACTGCAATTAAACGATTTCTGTATTTGTCAATGAGCGTTCTGCTGCTGTCAACAGGTATTTTGGCCCACTCCTCATGAGCAAACAGCTCCAGTTGTCTCAGGTTTGATGGGTGTCTTCTCCAAATGGCATGTTTCAGCTCCTTCCACATATGTTCAATGGGATTCAGATCTGGGCTCATAGAAGGCCACTTTAGAATAGTCCAACGCTTTTCTCTCAGCCATTCTTGGGTGTTTTTGGCTGTGTGTTTTGGATCGTTGTCCTGTTGGAAGACCCATGACCTGCGACTGAGACCAAGCTTTCTGACACTAGGCTGCACATTTCTCTCCAGAATGCCTTGATAGTCTTCAGATTTCATCGTACCTTGCACACTTTCAAGACACCCTGTGCCAGATGCAGCAAAGCAGCCCCAAAACATTACTGAGCCTCCTCCATGTTTCACCGTAGGGACAGTGTTCTTTTCTTCGTATGCTTGGTTTTTGAGTCTATGAACATAGAGTTGATGTGCCTTACCAAAAAGCTCCAGTTTGGTCTCATCTGTCCAAAGGACATTCTCCCAGAAGCTTTGTGGCTTGTCAACATGCATTTTTGCAAATTCCAGTCTGGCTTTTTTATGAGTTTTTTTTCAGCAGTGGTGTCCTCCTTGGTCGTCTCCCATGAAGTCCACTTTGGCTCAAACAACGACGAATGGTGCGATCTGACACTGATGTACCTTGGCCTTGGAGTTCACCTTTAATTTCTTTGGAGGTTGCTCTGGGCTCTTTGGATACAATTCCAACGATCCGTCTCTTCAATTTGTCATCAATTTTCCTCTTGCGGCCACGTCCAGGGAGGTTGGCTACTGTCCCGTGGGTCTTGAACTTCTGAATAATATGAGCCACTGTTGTCACAGGAACTTCAAGCTGTTTAGAGATGGTCTTATAGCCTTTACCTTTAAGATGTTTGTCTATAATTTTTTTTTCGGATGTCCTGGGATAATTCTCTCCTTGGCTTTCTGTTGTCCATGTTCAGTGTGGTACACACCTTTTCACCAAACAGCAGGGTGACTACTTGTCTCCCTTTAAATAGGCAGACTGACTGATTATGAGTTTGGAAACACCTGTGATGTCAATTAAATGACACACCTGAGTTAATCATGTCACTCTGGTCAAATAGTTTTCAATCTTTTATAGAGGTACCATCATTTTTGTCCAGGCCTGTTTCATTAGTTTGTTTTTTTAAATAATTATGTTAATCAACAATTCAAAAGTAATGGCTGTTTTTGATTATTTAATTTTCAATAAATTTTTATTTATTGTTACTTTTGTGAGTTTCAAGTGATTTCAGTGAGAATTGTGGGTTTTTCCTTCTTTAACTGAGGGGTACCAACAATTTTGTCCACATGTGTATCTGTACTGTAAATGAACATGCATTTGCTAAAAGAGAGCTGGGGAATATGTATGCACAGCATGCCTTTTATGATTTCATGTGAAATAACGACCTTCAGCGATTTCAAACCTAGCTTGTTTGGTTCAATCTGTGTTGATAGGATTTGAACAATCATGCTGATTGGACTGAGCGTGCATTTTGCACATCTCATTGTCATTACCCTCTCTATGGAGGGTATGTGCATATATCAAGAGTGTTTCCAAATTTAAGCACACACACACAAGACAACACTTATCTGTCACATTTTATGTCATGAAAACTGTAATACACAGTTTCTGCACAGCACTGTCCCTCGCAAACAGTTGATAAATGAGACCTCTGGTTTCTTTGGCTCTAGTTCCTCACTTGAAGAACATACAAGAAGTCTCGGTGTAGGTGTTATACCGGTCGACCTTTTCAGTGCTGACCAAAGATATATTCTGCATATTTTATTGTTGGTTGCTAAGAAAACTGTAATGGCAAATTGGAAGAATGTTAAATCACCGACTGTGGCTGAGTGGAAGCAGAGGTTAAGACAGGTGCATCCTATGGAAAGAATGACTGCGTCACTGCAGTTGAGAATGGACCTTATTGATCGGAGGTGGAGCATGGTTGGAAATTACCTGATAATGTGAACTGTTTAGGTTGTTGAGGTGGTTCTTTGAGTAATGGAAACAGGCCCGGACATGCAAGGAATATGTGTGAATGTGTACATGTGTATATATGTAAGGGTATGGGTGTATATATATATATGTGCATATATGTATGTATGTGTACATATTGGTCTGTATGTTATTCTGTGTCTTTCTCTTTATCTTTGCAGTGTAGAATGTATATCGGATGTACATCTGCATCATTTGCAGCAATATTTATGTATGCATTAAGTTTTGTACCATTTTTTTTTGTATTACAGGACTAACATTGTCTTAGTTAAAGTTCTACTGTTAAATTGAAAAATCAAAATAAAGAGTTAAAAAAAAGAAGTCTCAGTGTAATAAACACCAGGTGCCTGCTCATGTTTCTTGTGTATTCTGCTTTTGTGTCACATATTTTCGCACCTCTTTATTCTATTTAATTGGGTCTCCTAGCTGGTCTTCTCACATTGCGATTTGTGTTCATCCTGCATCCTATTTGCTTTGAATTGCATGTACAGGACAGAGTGTTTGACAGTCAGTGTACTGTACACCGGCTCAACCTTTAAGAATCTAGAGGACACAGTGATGAAGGGCTTTATTTCAGATGAAGATCATCCACAGATTAGCTGCTCTGTCGCAGTTCAGTGTTCCAACCTATGGCTTCTTTTTCTTTGCAGTTCAGTTTCTTCAACTGTGTATCTTCAAAACAGCACCTGGCACAATGCTACACATTGTGAAGTGCATTTCTTGTGAAATAAAATCATATGGTGCGGTCACAAGGAAAAAAAAAGTGCAATAGTATGTGCACTTCAGGTTGTTAGATGGCACAGAGGAAATGCTCTGACAGGTTAGCAGGTGAGATGTAGTATTTAGTATCTGTTTGGATTGATGGTGTTACTTTGTAGCCAGAGAGCCCACTTACATGGTGCTGACACACAGAAAGGCTATGTCTTGGCAACGCAAAGACCAGCAGGTGCTTCCTCCAATGTCTCACATGGAAGACACATGCACGTATTTTTCCTGATACATCTCTTTCTTCAAAGGCCTTGTGAAAACTGTCTTAGCTGGAGTGGACGAGATAAGAAGATTAGGCCTGTAGAGTGAAAGTGATTTTAGGGAGCAGATATTTGACTCAAAAATCCTCAGTTCTTTTCACCTTCAAGTATCAATAACAGTAAGATATTAATATGGCTTATCTGTTCTGTGCTTCATACACCATGGATAAAGTCATTATAGGCATTACAAAAAAAACACAACTGCATATATCCTTAAAATAAACCTGTCATAGCATGAAGCAAGAAAAAGATCCCTCACTGTCTGAACAGAAGTTGTAAATTATACAATCCTAGGGCACCTGATGACATGGACATGTGGCAGAGTGCTTTTACAGTTTGTACCATGGCTTCTTCTTTTGTTTGTCCATCTGTGCCTCGTCCTCGTGTGTATTTGCTATCAGTGATTGTCAGTCACCACCTGCAGCCGCAAACTGTTGGCATACTGGATCAATGATAAGCATCGAACAAGAGTGAATAATTTCTCCATTCCATCACTGCCACCTCCAGAGAATACGAGCAAGACTTACAGCGCCAGATACAAAACTGACAATTGATGTTGAGATTGATTAGAAGTGAGGATTGTCAACTACAGAATACCATTTAGAGTGAAATTCAGGGTGTGGGTTGATAGGTGTTTTAAGTAAAGCCTTGACTCTGTTGCTGTTTGCTTCTGCAAGTGTTAAAGTCAGAGGAAAGACTCCTACAAACATCTGGAAGCCTGTTTGTTAGAAATGTATAGAACTATTTTTTTTTTTTTGTTTTGGTTGGTTGGTTGGTTTTCTTGAGTGTAAGACAGAGCCTTGAAAGGGGTGTCTCCAGCCAGCCTCCAACCCTGCGTAATGTGAAATATATTCTTTGCCTTCAGCTCATCTGCACCAGTGAACACCGTCCCAAACTCTAAGACCCACCCCACCCCTCATACCTACTGTATACACTGTGTGCTTCATTTCCAGTGTATGTAATGATTATTATATTTCTAAAAGGTGATACTCCTGAACACAAATATTACATACCCCCTCCTTTCAATTTTTTATTTTTTTTACTGTGCTAGCATGTCCATATGATAATTTTATATAATGGAAGACACATCATGAGGGAAATAGGCAGTCGGTGTCATGGCTTTCTCACTTTGAAACTGCAATGCATTAATGACAGTCTCAGGCAGACAGATTATTATTGTTCTTTAGAGCAAGTTTTTGATTCGAACATGTATGTCTTAATTATTTCAATATGAAAACTTGCCATTGTACAGCCTAGAGTAGTTTCACCATTTCTGAGCAGAGTCATGGGTGAGCTGGTGTGCCGAGCTGCAGTGAGTGAAGAGGAAAACAGACACGTCACAGATCTTCATGTTCTGAAGGCAACAGCACACGAGTCATATGAAGTAATTTCTATTTCCTGGGGTGTAACGTTGATAATTGATTAAACCACTAAAAACTCACTCCTGTGTATCTGACGGGGGCATTCAGAATGTCACCTTTCTAAATAACTTGCTAACTTCCTGAAACCATAAACCATGGTAGAGAAAACTGTCAGTCAGCTTAATGGATAAACAACTCTTAAGCGACACATTCATTCAGCTGACATGAGTCAGTTTATTCTTTGTTACGTTTTTCACCAGACTCTGCACTTCCATGCAGCTATGTAGAGCCTTTGAGCATTTTTAAAGTCATTGTTTTGTTTTTATGTGTGGCGAAGGAACAGTTTTTCTTCAGTGTTAATACTGGCAGCTGTTTGCAGCAGAAAGCACTGGAAAACAAAATAGCAGCAGCGCAGCACTAAACAACAGATGACTAGTGAATGAAGGAAGTGTATTTAGAATCTATAGGAGATATTTCTCTCAAGACTAAGTGGAGAGCACAGCAAAGCTAAGCACACTTACTATCAGAACTCCATTAAGTGATTTAATGTCAGTGTTGTGTAATATTGTTTAAGGCATCTTTTAATGGTTTCTGACAGCGTCTGACATAATAACAATAGTTATTATAATAATATGAATTATGACTATATTATTATAAATATATACATATATAAGTAATAATCACAATGATTGTAATGATAATAAGGATAATGATAATAGTATTATTTTTATTATCACTCCACCAAGGAATGTGGCAGAGTTATTTGATAATCATTTGCCTGTACATCTGTTATTCCCCCTTTGCACAACATTACTCAAAAACAGACTAACGAATCTGGATGAAATTTTCAGAGAAGGTCAGAAATGATTCAGTTCCCATCATCTGCTAAATATTTAGGTCATGCAATTCGGTATCCATACATAACGTACACATGCATAACACACGTCTGTGCTCAGCGCAAGGTCACTTTGTTTGTGGGTACATGCATATTGAATGGCCACATTCTATAGCACCATGATTTCTGATAATCAGTAACTAATAAACAAATGCTATATCTCTAAAACAAAACAAAACGGCATTTCTGACAATGCCATATGGGGGAATGAACAGCCTTGTAATTCCATCTTTTGTTCAATGCAACATTACTCAAAAATGGACCAACGGATTTGGACTAAATTTTCAAGGAAGATCAGAAATGGCACAAGGATCAAGTGATTAGATTTTGGCAGTGATGTGGCTTATAGTCCATGGATCCACTGAATTGTTAAAGATTTCTGAATCATTGCGAGATCAGCTGCCTGTTGATGATCACATGATTGTGATCCTGCTACAAATCCACTGCAGTAGACCACAAATTTATTAAAGATAAAATCACAAAATCACAACAGCTGAGCAGCCTTGGTGGAGTACTGTGCAATCTGAGTGCTTTTCTTGTATATTTATGCAGTCAATGTGGATTGTGGTCGTACACATCTGAAGTGATAAATTTGTCTTCGTAGACATATTGAATGGCATATTAATGATTCTTTATGATGGTTATGTAATTTTCTGAAGAATATTGTCACTACAAGGAATGCAAAGCTCATTGAATTACAGCATCTGAAAATGTACACTTTGTGGAACATAATGACCTCAGTGTATCCCTGAAATTCCGAAAAATGATCTGATGGGGAAATCACAACGGCATATAATGTTCCCTGATGTGTAATGAGTGTTGCTCCAGTTAATGAACAAAAACAAAACAAAGACAACACAGACAACACAAACAAAATGATGCTGAACCTGCACCGGAGGAGAAGTCTTCATTGTGGAAAATGTATTTTTCTCCTGTGACTGATCCGGAATTTTAATAACTAGATGCCACAGGGACTAAAGCAGCAGAGTAGAACTAGAGGGGATGTAGAGGTAGCATGGCAGCAGGATGTTTTTCCTTGAATCATCCTCCCAATTAAAAGGCTTGAAAAGCAAATAGATCCATAAATACACTGACGGCTTTTCAGTAGCTTGAGGCTCTGTAGGCGAGACAGATTTATTTATAACACTGCTCTGTCACCGCAAATGAAATAAAGCTGCATAATTGATGTCAGGAAGATAAAGAGTATGAGACGCATCCAAAAATGGGTCTGATCTTCAGAGAATTTTTCTGTCTCCTTTATACTGAAGCTTTCATCCAATTCACCACAGTCAGACTCAACCTGCAAATCAACGAATAAAAGCGATAAAAGGAAAAACAAAGATTTCTCTTAATTTAAAAAAAAATCATTTTCTAGATCATGGAACAAAATAACATATGTCTTTATGTAGTAAAATATGTCAGGGTAGAGACCGCGATTTGGTAGAAATGGAGTTTCTACCAGTAGAGATTGCGATTGGAATCTCTACCAGTAGAAACTCCAATCCTACCAGTAGAGATGGAACTTTAAATCTGACCCCTGCCCTGACCCCTGACCCTAACCTTAAAAGTCTAGCCTTAGCCCTGACAAATCTCTACTGGTAGGATTGGAGTTTCTACTGGTAGAGATTGCGATCGCAATCTCTACTGGTAGAAACTCCAATTCTACCAAATCGCAGTCTCTACCCTGACATATATATATATATATATATATATATATTAAAAGCAAAAGGATTTATAGCTTTGTTTGCTTAAAGTATTCCTCTGAATGACTTCTGTATAAAATATGTTAACCAGCATCATGAGGTCATAAACTGAAATGGTTTCTGGCTAACACATCAGTCTAGTCAAAAATCATATTAATGCAACTGAGATTATCATTTGTGTTGTAGCGAAGTAGTGTTGATATATCTCAAATAACCCTAATTTCAACTACTGCTGCTTTGCTGAGGAAAGAACATAGAACTGTTGGTATTTCTAGAAAATTTCATGAACTTTGAAAGTTTCTTCACGTTTTGCTGCCCTAAATGACAACTTTACTGAACTTTTAAACAGGTTCTGTGATGACTGGCACAGCTTGACTGGAGTTGGAGTACTGGTCCAATCAGGGACAGAGGCTTGCACATGCTAATTTACATACAAAGCCAAGACATGGTTAACACAAGAGAGAGAAAGGAGTGCAAAGGATGTAACAAATGAATGTAAATTGTGGTGGGGTAATAGGAACGGGAGCTGAACCAGAAACTGGTAACCCTGACAACACCACTTGGGGAGTCTCATCCCAAGATCTAAAAGCATTAATGAACTGCTGTTTCATTCCTCAGCAAATTAGGGCAATTTGCTATATATCAGCGTATGTGAGGATTAAGCGGTGTATGGATAATAGATGGAAGGACAAGTGTATTCAGTAATGAAAAAAACTCATGAATGAGTAGATGTATCCAAACTTTTGACTGGTGCTGTACATGCTTGTGTATGTCCTACTTAAAAGGAGGAATACTGTTTATTTAGTCTTTTAGCATTGCTTCAGAGTCTTTTGCATATTGTACTGTCTTCATCAAGAATTTGTAAATACCTTTCTAGTCATCAGGCTTAAACACCCAGGATCAACAGTGTGATCTCCAACTATTTCTTTAGAAGATTTTAGGAATATTATAATGTTTATTGTTCAACGTTACAGAGGAGGAGTTGGAATATTATGCAAGGATTTCACTTAGTATTCTGAGCTTTTATAAAAACCCATAAATAATGTTTCTCTTTTTGAAAACCTGAAAGAGCACCATGTATTCTATAATCAATGCTGTAACCCCAGAGGGATAGTTAGTTGTGGCCTCCTCCTGCCCCCGGATTTATACGCAGGCTCAGTCAACCACTGCTGAGCCTCTTTAGCTCAAGCACGTATTCAGCATTGCTGCACCCAGGAAAGACATGACACGTTTTATGTCAACATTTTTCTGTGTGCTGCCATTTGCTGTAGTAGCTGCTTTGTTCATTTCTATTTCTATGGTTTGTTTCTCTTTTTTGTAGGATGTAGCACCAATTGGAGGAGACAGAAACTGGAAGGGTATCGGCATCTCTCTTCTGGTTATTCTGGTGGTACTCTCACTTATCGGACTGTCCATTGTTCTGCTGTCAAAAGGTGAGGCTGCCTGCAGATCCTTTCGCAAAAATGATAATAAAATCACATTTAGGATTTAGAAAACTACGCAGTGATTATGTAAAATGCCATCCACCATCATACCGTCCCAGGAAAGAACCATGTCATAACCAACAAATAATGAAAATGGCCTTGCGCAGAGCACAAGTGTGTGTTATGTGTGAGTAGTACAGTAGCCAGACCTGTCACAGTCCACCGTGCTGTGTCAACGATGGAGAATGGTCTGACTGCACCTCCTTATCATTCTGATACAGAGGAAAAAAATGCTGTGGCTTATCCGCAAGCGTGTAGTAGGAGTGCACCTACAAAACAGTGATAGGGGAATTGCTTTGGCGAAGCATTTATATACAAGGTGTTGAGCACTGGCTTGAAAATCAAGCAAAATATGTCTAGCTGCAAGGTGAAAGTGCTAACCACCAAGCCACTGTGCAGCTAATCTTAACCATAGCCCCCTATAATTGCATACACCATAGTATACTGTTTTATTTGTTTTTGTTTTTATTTAACTTTATTTATTTACATGAGGGCTCTCTCTGTATGATTTTGCCTTACTACCTGGAGCTGCTCCATAGTGTTATTGACAGACTGTTTAAATGACCTTGAATGTGCTACTGAGGTGAGTACCCTTCAGTAACATGGTCAAGGTCATTTAAGTTGGCTGTTGGGCGGATTGTAGCAGTAATTTGCCAAAAGTCAGGGTACAATCTGAGGAGGTTACCGGTCCATGACAGGTCTAACACGTATAGGCAGACACCTATTCCCTCTCATGTTTGCTCTTATGGGCAGGAAGACACCAATTACTTAACCTGCATGTCTTTGGAACGTGGAAGGAAACCAAGGTGGAAACCCAGGCAGACATTGTAAGAACATTCAAGCTCCTCACACAGACAGTTTTCGTCACTTAAAGTGAGAAGGACTCCTGGGTCGTCATAGCAACTTGCACAATATTGCCACGATTACAGACACTGTCCGAAAGCAATTATCTGATCAATTAAATACTTTCAAGCAAGTGAGGAACCACAAAACTCTTCAAACAGGATCTGAATTATCTAGGAACTTTGTAAAGATCATTCACTTCCTTATCAGATCAGTATGTACATTTAAGCACACATATAATATATAGTTTTGACTGTGCAAAGTTATCTAAACCCCAAACTTTTGAGTGGTAGTGAAATGTAAAGTTATCTCTGCAAATATTTAACTTCTGCTTAAAATCTTGGCACACGACATCAAGTAGAACAAGATACTGACACATGACACAAACATGGTTTGTCAGAAGACTAAAAACTATATTTTTTCATTAAAAAAATATATGAAAATAAATCTAAACATCACTCTTCTCTACTGTCTGACAGTTTCCACCTTTTACAAACTCTCTAGTTTGTTCCTCCTTCATTTGCATTTTTATTCAGTACTGAGCGCACACAGCACATAAAAAACAGCGGAAGCAAAACAAGCCAGGTTTTAATTGTTTACTGAGGAAAAATGAAGAAGGGGTAATAAAAAAAAATAGAGAAGGGACTGCGTAAGACAACATCTGGAAGGGATTTACTGCCTCAATTGTCATTCAACAGAACTCCTAGTTTTCCAATCATCTATCAAAAATGCAGTTTGTGCAGGTGCAGTAAAAGTTATTTTCTGTTAATTCTTTAACATCATATCATACTTTTTCTGGTTGCATGTACAGCGTTTGTTAAAAAAATATGTGTTTTGCAGTGTGAGTTTCCTCAAAACAAACAGTGATTTTTAAGATTTATTTTAAGACAACCAAAACAAAAGAGACACAAGAGACAAATAACTGGTTGATTTATTACATGTGCTTGTTTTTATTTTCGTAGATGACCTTGGTAAGTCCTTTGGTTCGCAGTTGACGCTGGATGACCTCTTTCAAAGAAACTTCCAAATACATGATCCTGATGCAAAGTGGATCAATGGTGAGTATGTATAAAGACTAAAATTCAAGCAAGAAATCATCTGAAACACTGTAAATGACTGAAATTAAACGGAAAGTTGATTGGCACATGCGTTAAGTAAGCAGTGATATCAGTTTGTGGAAATTTAATCGTTGCACTTGTCAATTTTGCATATGTCTAAGTGGAATTCACATTGTATATCTATGCCATTTAATTATTGTAGTTTTGCATGCGTTCTACACGTCATGTCTTTCTTGACAGCAGTCATTCTGTTTCAAACTGGTGTATGTCATTTCAAAACTATCAAAATTGTTTGCATTGCAATAGATCAGTTTAGTCCTATTTTATTTGTTATTTGTGGTTCTGTTTTTATTCTTTGTTACATTTGAAGAGAAACTGCCAAGACATTTTTTTTTTCTGGAAAAAACTCAGATTATATTTAATTTCAGTATTTCAAAAATATATTTCCTTCTGTATATCTGTGTACCAAAATTGCAGGGATTTTAAGGTTTGAGAAAGATCTGGCTGTTGCAAATAAACTATGTTCATGACTGACATCACTGATGGGTACTGCAACATACAGGATGTTAGGGGTATATATTTTTGTTCTTCTTAAATGAGAAAGGCAGCTTTCTGTACAGTGCAAATCACATAATGTTCAGTGTATTCAATATATTGGGTTTATTTTCAAAGCCTCATTACGAGATATTTCCCTGTCTGCCAAAGTACTTTATTTTTTTCTATTTATGTCATCCGTTTGCTTGGGCGTTTAGTGAAAACAGTCATTTACTCTAGTAGAATGATGAATTCATGTCGAATCTCAGACATTGGACACATTAAAGGTTAAAGTGCACTGCTGTTTTGCTTTAAAGTCCAAACATGCAAATGCAGCTCATTTGTTGCATCTATGTTCTCAATATCAAAAGCTTTCAAAGTCAAAAGATACAACTGTCAGAAGAGAAGAAAATGCTCATCAGAAATACAGCAAGAAGAGCAAATGCATGAAGTTATTTAGATTTGCATTTAGTAGATTCATGGTGGGCAAATGGTCACATTTATGAGGGCTCACATTTATAAGATATTTGTTAATTCAGCCTGTTTTTCAGTCATCTCTGGTTATGTCTGTTTTAGGGTTTACAAATAACCACATCATAGACTGTCTTTTGCAGTGCATAGTGGCAATTTCTGCATGTGGTATCCACACCTTTATGTGTCAGTGTTGGTCACCTCATTTAGGTGGCAATTCATTTGGAAACAATGAAACAAAGAAAACTTGACAAGTTTGAAAACAAAATGCTTTTCACTTTTCCTATCACCTTATACAGTATGTAATGTATGCATGTACCAAACCCACTCCTGTATATCCTGGAGCAGTTGACTATGCTAGATAGTATAACTTTTTGTAGAGCTGCAGAGAAATAACCTTGGGATTGAAGTTTATTTCCAAATTGCATAACCGTCTGACATCACATTGTATGTTACTTTTTAAAAACAAACAATGAAAATTCCTGTATCATAAGAATATAGCTTTCTATTATACTGTACTTTGAACTCTGATGAAATCTGGTGCAATCATTTCTGTAAGATCTTAAAGCTCAACAAGGAACTTCAAGCATTCTGAACAATTTAAGACTTTAAAGTGAGTCTGTACAAAACTAAAACCTATCTAGACTCACAACATTATAATCCAACTGAGCGCAACATCAGAATGCTAGTTTGAAAAAAAAACAACACTGGATGTAATATATATTTATTTTAAATTTAGTTATTCTCTTTAAAGGGAACAATACAGTATGTGTTTCTTTTATACACAAAAAGCCTTTGTCACTAATTAAAAAGAAAGACTCAGGGAGGCTGCCATGTATTTAAGTGCAACACTAAGGTCACAGTGGTAATATGAACAAATTGGTGCATAGCAGGTGTCATGGTTACCATAATAAACAGTTTAGCAAGTGAGTAGCTGCTAACATTTTCTAATTAGTCCTTAGTTTTGCAAGAAATGTCATCACAGACCAAAGTCAGATACAAACGTAATCTTTGACTTGGTGCTGAATAGAAAGTCAAGCTGTCACTGAAAATAGGGTAGGTACTGTAGGAAAGAAGCCTGTAGCATACTTCATAGCAACTCTTTCACGGTTGTTGAGTGATTTCATCAGAGATCACAAACGTGAACTTGGATCATCAAACTCATTGGATTCATTAGAGCTGCTGCATAATCTTGATCCCATCCTTGGTTGAATTTGAATTTGATTAGAGAAGTCAACATTTTTACCTACTTCTTCCACTTCACTGACATGATTAATGGCTGAATGTGGCTCAAAGCTACAAGTCTTTCAACCTGAATGACCATACAGGTGAAATGTCCTGACCCTCTGAGTATAACCCATGACAGCATAAGGCTGCGCTGATATTTTTCATCTCTGTTTGGTGACATTTAGCCACAAAAAGCACCTTGACAAGTTTAGATCCCAACCAACCTCCCAACATGTATAAAAAATTGATTTGCTGTATGCATGTTGTATGTAAATTCATAGACCAGATGCTTTTAAATATATCTAGTTCAGATGTTTCTTTAGCTTTCTCCTGTTAAATCAAAGTCCCTTTTCAAACCAGTCAGTGAGTGCTACGAAAAATATGACAATAGTTTCTTGCACAAACGTCACAAAACATACCAATCAGCCACAACATTAAAAACAATAACAGATGAAGTAAATTGTATTGATCATTGTGTTTCAGTGTAATGTTTTCCTGATAATCCCTGGGTCCTGGCATTCGGGTGGTTGTTACTTTGCACACCGCCTCACTGCAGCAGCATTCATATATGGCATCAGACCATCCCAGTAGGACTATGTGCGCTGACACACCACTGCTCAGGAATGACTCGCAGAGCACAGCAGAGAATGTTGAAATGCTACCTTGGTTCTTTCTTTAGAATTGGTGTGAGAAATGGTTGTAGATTTTCTTGCTACTAAGATTACAGCTGCCCTCTAAGTGTATCTGGCAGGTTATGCAATCGGTTTGAAGATTGACTTGAAGGCAGTAGACAAGGCAGCACACAGAACATCCCATTATCACTTTATTATACTGGTGCAGTTAACATGTTGGCATAGCATTTCCTTCTGATCAAAAAAATCCCTTCATTTCTCCTCTTTTCATCAGTGGTTTGCTCTCCACCAGTTTGTGAGAAAAATATCTCACCCTTTACCTGCTACATGCTCCACTATGCTCACTTGCCAGACTTCTTCTTGCAAGAGGAATGGCAAAGTTAATGAGATTTTGCCAGCAGAAAAAGCAAAAAAAAAAAAAAAAAATGCTGAATGAAAAAAAAGATGCTTAATGCAGCAGAGTTCATTAATAGTTACATATCAGTCATTTCAAATGCCTCCTTCCATTAACATTGTGGACTCTGGTATCATAATTCCTCAGGTTACTACGTCTTTGTGGTCATACATAGAAAGCTTGCCTGAATGCACTTCAGCAACATTTCAGTGATGGATGAGGCAGCAATAAAAGCATACAATAAAATGTGTACAAAATGCTGTCATTTGGTGTAGCTTCTGCCCTCTGACTTTTACCTGCACTAATGAGAAACTACATTCCATCAGTGACACATTGATTTGCTTGAAATGGCTACTAGGACTAAAGCATTCTTCAAAATCAAAGTTGCTCAGATGGAGTATGCTGAAAATCATACAAAAAGCATCCTTTAGTAGTACCTGAATGGTTGTAGCACATTCTACGCCATCGTCACATTTCAGCCAAGGACCTGTGTTCATGTCCCCTTTCTTTCACCATATGTTAGTAGCCTGCCTCCCACTTTCACCTCCACATCTTCTAACTGCAAGGCAACGGTGCCAGCCACCAATCCACTATGCAGCCCTACTTTCAGCTATACAGTGAAAGCAAAATATACAAAATAAATAAATAAATACATACAATTTGACCAAATGAGCGATAATTTTGACCATCTGCCCAATTTGCTGATCCTCATGTAACAAAATTAATAAAGCGCCTTTGAACACCTGCTTCATCAACAGCTTTTCCACTCCAAAGTTACAGTGAATCTGGTCACCAGGCTCCAAGAATAACGTGTTACTAATTTGCTGGTGTCACATGAGGGTGTGAAATAAAAATGTATAGTAAGAAGAAAAAGAAAGCTTGCGTAAAACATGAGCTAACTAAATGCACATGTGAAGCACTTTTTAAATTATATCTTCAGCTTCGCACTTTTTTTTAATGGAGTATTACAACGATAAAGTAATCATGAGGTATTTAAGAGCTGAAGAGCCATGAATTTCTTAACCTTCAAATGCATCTCACTGTGCATCCTGAATCTGCAATGTCCATTCAGTGATGGCAGTTATGTCCAGTGATGCTAAAGTCAAGCTTGGTTATTTTCTTCCTGCTATAGTATTTAGCAAAAGAGTTAAGAGGTGGAAAATTTGTCAGCTGGGGACCAGTGTCAGCACTGGCCTAATGGGAGATGTCCTTTGAATTATACTTATGAAAAACAGTGACAAGACACTGGACAGTTGAGACACTTTTAATCACAGCTGAGATTACATGTCACTGTTGTCCTCTGAGCATTGTCTGATGGAACTGCTCTCAACTCACGAGGACAGCAGGACCGTTTCCTAATTACATTTGCCCCACAATGTTTTATATACGCATTGCTTTGATATTCATACTGCAAACGAGATGAAAAAAAAGAACTGTATTGTTTTACTGTGGGTAAGAGTTTTTAAATGACAAGAGCCCTTTTGAGGATTTTCTTGTCTGTTGAACACAAGCAATCCATCTGTCTATTTATTTCCCTGTCATTGTACTCTAAAGTGTTTTGAGTGTTTGCTAGTCTGCAGCCCTCTTGGCTGAGATTGATGCCTTGGAGCTTATTCATTGACATTTACATGAGATGGGAGCCTTGAAATGATTCAGACCTGTCAAATGCATTAATGAAATCAGGCCTCCATAGACTATAAAGTTGGTTTGGGATTAGACTGCAGTTATTGCAGGAACTCCTGTTATTGTTTTAACTGTTGAAAACTGAAGTATAATCTCAGTGAGCTCAGTTTTTTTTTTTTTTTTTTTAGACAGATCCTACTAAATAAGTTGTTGTTCTTTCCTTCCCTTGTCAAGTCTCTGTCTCTTCCCAAGTGCTTTTTCTCCTGTGTTGCTTTGTATTTGGGAAGGTCTTTTTAAACTTCTTTTAAGAATCTTAAACTCATGCTGCCTTCACATGATCTATGAATTAATCATTTTTGGCTAGGTTGAGGTATTCTTTTTGAGGAACCAATACTGCCCAACATATCCAACAAATAACCTTCGCAGTGGATCACTTTGGAGCACACAGTTTACATTTAAATGTTCAAACTCAGTGAATGAATTGAATTAAGTAGTGATCTTCTTTATACAAAATACCATGTGAAGATGTTTGTAAAGTTCAAGAGATGAGCATTCACTTTCCATCACAGCAGTGAATGTTGCTTTATTTAAAAACTGTTACTCTCAGGGAACAGAGGGGGTTTGAACCCAGAGCGCAGGCACACGGGAGGGGTGTGCAGACAGGGCACAATGGGACTGCTAACATGCGCCTGAGATGGCGGCTGCAGGAATGCAGCCGGGCTGCAGAAGCTGAAGAGGGGCAAGGAGGAAAGTTTCCAGAAACTGGCCGGGTAGGACAGAGCAGAGTGGGTGGCGGAGAACCAGCAGAAGCAATGACCCAGCACAGACTGGTGGGGTGAGCCAGACTTTAACTGCTACTGATTGCTGATCAGCTCCAGCTGCGGTCTCTCTGCAGCTGGAGCAAATGCTCTGATGAGCAGCCAGAGGGGGGCGGAGCCGAGAGACAGCAGGGGACAGGAGAGAGAGCAAGGGAGAGATGGCAAAAGGAGGGAGAGAGAGAGAGGAGAAGAGAGGAAAGACGAGGACAGGCATGGGACCACGGCTGGACGATGACAGTTACTGCATCCTTAACAAGCAATTTTAGCTACATCTTAAACATAGCTTATTTGCCTTAGTAACCAGGATTTTTTTTTCTTAATTACTGCTTGGTATGAGTTACCGGGTTCCTTAGTGTACACGCTAAACACATTTCTACATGACTGCAGGGTGACAAATCAACCATCTTTTTCACTGGTAATTATACAGTAAGAAGTATTATTCAAAATGTTTATAAAATCATTCTGGCTAATCAAAGCAATGCTTCAAGCAGTCTGTGATTTAATTTTGACGAGTCAAACTGATACCTGCAGAGATCTCAAATTATGACTATTGGTAATACATTTCAACTCATGAAAATTGCAGTGTGAGATATTTTCACCACTTCAGACTTAATTCAGGATGTTTGAAAAGGACAATGTAGTTTAATCGAGGAGAATTTGTCTTGAACTAGAATTAGTCAGAATTAACCTGTAGATAACTGAAGCTAGAATTAAAACAAACTCAGGTGTAGATATCCACAATTTTCACTGACATCATTTGTAGGAAGAATGACAGTGTAGCTATCTATAATGACAGCTGTGGATCTGATGTGTTGTTTTTCCACCAGGAAGAATTGAATTATGGATATCTGCAGTACCCATCCTGTCAACTTATTTAATGTTAAATTAACTTGCTGCATACTGCAGCTCGACAGAAACATGAGTTTCACCTGCTGATTATTTTCATAAATTAGTTGGACATTTTGGGAAAGACATTTTTGTTGCCTGGCAACCTCACTGTAATGATAAAACTTAAGGACTCGGATGCATAAACCTCGCAGTTCAGAATCCTAACTAAAACTGTGTAGCCTGAAGGCAGAAATGTGAATATTCTTTTAATCTGCATATACAGTACCATTCAAAAGTCTGGGTTCATTTAGAAATGTCCTTATTTTTGAAAGAAAAACAGTGCTTTTCTTTTCAATGAAGATAACATCAAATGAATCAGAAATATAGTCTCGACATTGTTAAAGTGGTAAAGGCCTATTCTAACTGGGGACGGCTGATTTTTATTGGAATATCTACAAAGGAGTACAAAGGCCCATTTCCAGCAACCATGTGCAACCAGTGTGTTGGCTGTGTTGAAAGGCAAATTGAGGATTGTTTGGGTGACCCCAAACTTTTGAATGTTAGTGTACACCTGGAGCTGTCTTATCTATCCGACATTGTGAAACTGGATACACATGAATAGAACATAGTAAATGGATATACAGTGGATAAAGCCAAGACACAGACATGTCCAGAACTTCTTGTTTGCACAAAATCATCACATTCATCGGTAAACTGTCTGCAGCTGAGAAATGTCCAGTATCAGCATTCTGTGTGTCAGTGGGGTGGGATGCTGCAGGTCTACCTTGGGCACTTTATAATCTGCTACTGCACTCAGTGAATTGAATTTTAACATCACTTGCTGCAGAACTTTTCAAACCACATCCAGTGGTTACAGCTGCCCAAAAGGCTTAAAAAGCATACGCACATATTTAAATCTGTGTGTATGCAATACATGTATGCATACAGTAAAATATCAGCTGTTAAAAAAAAAGCACACTTTAGTTTGTTCCAGTATCCATCTATTGCAGCCCAGATGCTAGTATGATATGTGTATTTATGAAATATGTAATTGAAATGGGATAAATGATGCAAACTCTGAGGAGTGCATAACAAATCCAAATAGCTGAGTTTGCCATGGAAACACTTACACTGCCATGTGACTGCAGTCTAGACTGCATGTGCACAGACAACTTTACTGTGACCTCTATTGTCAAGAAAAATCAAACAAATCTCAATTTTCCAGGACGCCTAATTATATTTTGTTCATTTAGAAAATGAATCACGTTGGACAATTTGAAATAGAGTCGACACAGCTTTCAAAAGGAAAGAAAATTTCATAATTAAATCTTTTTCTAATTTTTCTCAGTTTTAAGACCTGTTAGTGACTGATTCTGTTGTTGAAACGTCCTTAAGTATGTGTATTTCATACAAATACATTACTTGGATCATACCTGTTTCTGTCCCAGATAGAGAAATCATCCTTCGGAGCTGGAGTGGAGATGTTATCAAAGTCAACACACACAAGAACGAGACAGAACTCCTGCTGAAAAACACAACATTTGTAAGTAAGCCAACACCGTAAAGTTTTTAAAGCATCCCTGGTCAATAAAATACAATGTGAATTTTTTTTTTGGGAGGGTGCAACTTGTCTTTTTGTTACATAGGCCTGCCTTGCCAGTGGGGAAAACGAGCTTTCTGGCCTTGCCACGGTCAACTCAAGGTTTAGCCTTTGGGGTTTTAGCTTTAGGGGTTGCATCAAGACATAGCTGGTTTGACAAATATATCTGTGAGGTAATCTTAGTTTTGGAAAGCTAAAACATACAAAACATATGGTTATCACGAAAACAAAAAATAACTATCTCTTGTTCTTCCCACAGGCAACTTTTAAGGCCTCAAAGTTTGCAGTTTCTCCAGATCTGAACTTCATTCTTTTGGGATACGATGTCAAGCAGGTGAGAACCTTTTAATATTCCAGTTGCATGCATCCACTGATGTTTGGCTTTGGGCTGCAAATACTGGAGGTTTACAGTTCATGAACTCAGTTACATCAAATCATTGAGTCAACACTGACCTTGATCCTGCATAAGGACACGAGTTTTAAAAACATGAAGGAAATTAAGACGCTTTATTTGTGGTACTGAAACATGGAGCACTTTTGTACATCTCTGTGGGCTGGAAAGAATGCATTATTTAATACATGTTATTAATAATAGAGCATATTGAAAGCATTATAAATCTTTCCCTTGGACAGCTTTGATCTAGGGATATTGACCAAGGGCTGTTTTGGGATGTTTTTACCCTTAACCCTTAGATACACGAGTGATTAGACCTACAGTCTTCCATAAGTGGGTCAAAAATGACCCTTAGATGATTATTATGGACTAATAATCATCTAAGCTTTCATAGCAGCAAGATAGTTTATGTAGTATCAGCTAAAGTGTGTGGGTTCATGATAATGTCAGCCAGGATCACCAGAGTGGATCACTTGTATGTTTTAATAGTTTTTCAACAACAGTAGAGCTCTGTGACAGAGAGGGATGAGATATATTAGGCAATGGATACACAGAATATCCCCTTATTGTTTCTATGACAAAACACTGGCCCGTTGTGCTGTTGAGCATAATTACACTTTAACAGGGATGCATAATGAGACAGACTGTCCAGGTCCATTAGAAAACCAAGTTATTTTGCTACGTTGCAGTGAAAACATTGTGGACCAAATAACAGCAAAATGCAACAAAGGGCAATGGAATTATGTACCCAACCTCACATACATGAAGCAAGTGTTTGCAACTGTAGATGCACCACCAACTTCTTCTCTCCAACTTTGGTGATTTATTCATTTTTTGTTTAGTTATGTCTTATTGCAACCTCTTGCAATAATATAACGATGCCTTCCTGAGGGATTAGTGGGAGCTACTGCTTGTCTTGATGATTCAAATGGAAACAGCAGTTTGTTTTACTGATTTACTTCAATTTCAGCTACAATGTGTGCATCATTTGAATGAAATAATGCTGGATCTGTTCGTTTAATTAGTATTTTCATTAGGAGTAAGTGCCCAGCACATGATTAAAAAAACGAAACAAAAACTAATGCCGTTCATTTCATTTTTGAGTTCAGACACTTAACCCTTTAAAGTGTTAGATTTGCCCAGAAGCACTTTATTTGTGCATGTCAGTATGACAGCCTTTACATGCAGTGACAGTATTTGCAAGACCTTGAGATGCTGTTGAGTACTGTGTTTGTCTGGTCAGCATTTGGTTTCTTTCTCATTTCAACCCACAAAACAGTTTACCGAGTCTGGAAGTTCAACAATACATTTAAGACTTACTTGTTTGGCAAATGCCTGGTGTGGTATCTTAAATATATCAAGGTTTTTCACATGGTAGGTTTTGGAATTTTATGAAAGGAAAATTGTTGTTGCTGATTAACATCTCAGTGAAAATACCTTAATGAAAGTACAATTTAAAATTACATTATTAATATCCACATACAGTAAAAAAACAAAAACAAAACAACTTATCTGACATATTTAACTGACAGATTCTTCATCAGTTTCAAATTAAAGGTAGCATAAGTATAACTGATGTAGAATAAGTGAGACTAATGTAGAATAAGATACGCACCATCCGTTTAAAAAATCTGAGGTTTTATCCGTTAGTCAGAAATGGTGTACTAAAATGCACAAGCCTCAAAGCTGACCCGGAATCCATAAGTAAATTGATTTAAGCTGCAGATTTCAGTTTTCTTGTCAGTGCAATCATTAAAATGGCCCTAAAAGTTGAACAAGCCCTCCCTGAAGTTGATGTGTCGAAGCATTTCAGTAGAGACGTGACAGTGTCTTTAGTCTGCACATTTTGGATCGTGTCAGTGATCCACAGGTCTGCTGGATCAGATCTGACTATAGTCGAGTTCCTTATGAGTTTCATTTTAAAGGAGATTACAAGATTCAAGATTCAAGGCCTTTAATTGTCACAAGCACAATTATACACAGTATAACCCACAGTGAAATGTATTGAGCACCTGCTCTAGACTGAAACAGTAATAAGTATAAGAATAAAAACATAATATAGATCGATAAAATGTCAAATAATGCAAGAAATATATAGCAAGGTGAAAAATAAACAAGATAGTGAACAGAACAGGAACAACTTTGACAGTTGTCTTTTATAAAGGGGATCGATGTGGGTAGTACTCAAACTCAGTAGATCTGTGTCTGCTGTAGGGAGAGGGATAATTTATCTGCAAAGCATGTACAAATGTTGCATTCTGCAGTCTATAGAAACTTTGTCTCCATTGTCCTTGGTCTGATTTTCCTCTACAACCTATTCTTTTGTGTGCATGCACACGTAATTATAGACAGTTTTAGTCCTCATGTGGAAAAAAAACACAACTTCCAATTCAGAAGATGCACAACAAAGACCGCCTGACATTTTCAAGTAGCAAAGCTGACTGTATATCACAAAGAAAAGATCACTGACAGACTCAACAACTAGTGTGACTGCAGCAGCAGCAGCCATGAGGTGAGGAAATTTTAAAAGGAACTATCAATCACAACCTATTGTTATTGTGTTGTAAAGAAAACTAGCCTGCTGGGATTTTTTTTGTTTGGCTTACTTCCCCTTTATATTAAATTAAAACACAAATCAATTCGGATGCTCTCTGTGAAACACACGTAGTAAAGTAAAACATAAAAGCACAGGAAAGGTGTATGACTGAACAGAGTTGGCAAATGTGGCTGTTCTACATTCTCAAAACTATAGACTAACCCACATTAATCTAAGCTCATAACCCTTGACAATGTCTCAGTCCTTGGAGAGCATTTAGTGATTCACAGTGAATGAAAGGTCCATTTTTCTTACCACAGTGACGGATGGTAGTGAGGATCAACACAATAACATCTGATCAATGCAGTCCAACAGAACAGCAAACAAGGGAATTATATCATTTTTCTCTACATATACTATATTTTCACCAGATGCAAGAAGACATTGTACATTTGTGTTTTCTGCACTTCAACTTGCTGTTGTGCTACATTTTGTGTGTAAAAGGCAAATTTTAGAAATTTCACACCAGTTTTCTTGCATGAGTAGCTAGCATTAACAGTTCAAGTTTTTAACTATGTACATTGTAGCTGTGGTAAGACAGTTGTGCTGCCGACTTGTCGGTGTGTAACAGTACTGGTGTCTTTGAGGAACCTAAATTGTGGCTTTTGCCTTTTAGTTTAGGTTCTGTTGTACTGAACTGCCACCTTTCCAGATAGAGCCAACCTAAATACAACATTGACATTAATAGTGCTAAACTGTTGCAGTGCTAAACAGTAATGCAGTGTTGTGAGGGAGGGATACATCACAAAGTTAAATATAGTCAGGACAAAAACATAGACTAGATTAACTGGGACTTAACAGTAGGTAGGTATCATCAAGCAAAGGCACTTAACAGTACCTAATTTCTAGGGTAGAAACAAAGCTCTGAACAACAACAAAAAAAAAAACAACCTTTGCTTTAACGCAAGTTATTGTTAATAGCAGTCGTGTTAGCAGCAATTTGGTGATAAGTTCTTCTGCATTTGTTCTGACATCTGCACTATTGTGCTGGTGTCGTGTTTAGAGGAGAGTCAGCAGCTTGTGTTACGAGAACCGGGAGGTAGAACCCAGGCGCTGACACAATAGACAGGCAACCAGGTGTTAAAGGGAAAAAAGGGGTTTTATTGCCAAAATCAAAACCACTACAACCAAGAGCGAGGCTACGGAGGCAGCGTGAAAACCAAGCAGTCAACACGACAGAACTACGGGAGAGTACTCACACTCAGGGAAACTAAGGAGAAACAGGCAGAGGTCCATAAACAACTACTGAGTCCAAGGGGAAAAGCAGAAAGGTCCAAAAAAAAAAACTTGACGTAGTCCAGAAGGAGTTGGGTTTGTCACGGACAGCATGTGGGTTGGTCAAACAATGATCCAGCAACAACTGAGGTGAAGAGCAGAGCTTAAATGGCTGAGGGGAACAAGGGAGTGGAATGATCTGATTACCTGTAGCTGACACCCCAACACGGTCTCACGGGGATTCGTGAAACTGTCACGTCAGTTTTTGTTTCGGTTTCGTGCGCACCAACACGATGTCGTCATGTTTTTCGTGCCGCTCACCACGAGCGAAATCCGCTGTGGTAATCACATCTGAAAGTGGTTTATACCGGCGGATTCATGACGATCTAAGCTGTCCATCGGCGTTTGCGGCCGCCGCTGCAGCCGCCGGACATTCTTTAAATTCCTATGCAAATTAGGCGGATTCATGACGATCTAAGCTGTCCATCGGCGTTTCACGAATCCCCATGAGACCGGGCTGGACACCCAGCAGTAATCAGCTGGCAGCCAGAGGGTGAGCGACCAGGAGAGAGAGACAGGAGGGAAAAGGGGAAAAAGGGCAGGAGCAGGAGTGGGACCATGACAGAGTGGGTTTACATTTTTTACATACATTCAAAAAGGTTAGTTTTTAGTCTATTTAGTTGACTAAATTGGCAAATTTTTCATGTGATATGTTGGATAATTTCTTTGCATTGAGTTTTGTGTAATGTTACTGTCGCTAGCTTACTGATGTCCTCTATGTATAACACACCATACTTGTATGCCAGTGCTAACTCTGAGCACTAGCATGTCTACTACCAGGCTCCAACTCGCACCGAAACACACACACCCACACACACACATCCCACTGCTCAGAAGACATCACTGGAGTTGCTGGGTTTCTCCATAATATAATATTGTAATGTCTGTGAAGTGCCTTGAGATGAACTTTGTGAACTGGCAAAATATAAATAAAACTGAAATGAATAGATATTTAAATGCCAATTACATACAATGACAAAACTGACTTCTCCGATTGTGTTGATCAGATCCTATGCTTTAGCACTGTCACGGACCGACTTGGAGAACCCGAGCAGAGAACACACAGCAGAGGCAGAGGCAGGATGTAACAGAATTTAATGAGGAGAAAGGAGAGGAGCGTGGAGGGACGAGGGAGCGGGGAGAGGGTCCGGAAGGGAAGGTGAGGAGGTCCGAGAATGGAGCAGCAGAGCCGGGGATCAGGAGAGGAGAGGAACGTGGAGGGATGAGGGAGCGGGTGGGCGCTCAGCGGCGGCGAGCGGACTGGAGACTTGGTCGTAGGAAGGGAGAAGCCAGGCACAGGTGGTTTGGGGTGATGAGGCGACAGGCGGGTCCGGTGCTCCAGGGAGGGAGCCGAGAGGGGAAATCCGGAGGGGAGCACGAGGGGGTCAAGGCAGGACGGGAGCGGATCCGGCGTGAGGCATCGGGGTAATCAGGCGGAGCGGGAGGGAGTCCAGGTAGCTGGGTCGTACTAGGAAGGAAAAGACAGGCAGGGGTTAGTAACAGCGACATATAAAGAGAGAATCTTGCAGGGGGCGAAATGGCAGACTGACTGCGTGAGCAGAGTTAGACAATCTGTCAGGGTGTGGGAGGATGAGCCGGTGTTTTATTGCAGAGGAGTGTAATCAGCGAACGACCCACAGCTGCCTGGATCCTGGAGAGCGAGCTAATTACCGAGTGAGCCGTGAGGCTGCACTCCACCCGGTGCAGAGCTGGAGAGAGAGGAGAGGGAGAGAGGAGAAGGAGGGAGAGAAGAATGAGGGATAGACGGAGGGAAAAGGGGGGAGAAAAGATAGAAAAAAGAGATTTGGATGCCAGGTGGGACAGGGGTGAGGAGGAGGCCCTGACAAGCACCTTGAATTTGAAATAAGAGGATGGCAACAGGACAGTCTCAGCAACAATTTGAGTAAAAAAAAAAAAAAAAGGTTGTATTTATATAGCGCTTTTATCCGAAGCACTTTACATGATACATGAGTAGCTTTATATCAGTCTAGAAGTGTTGTGAGATAAGGCCATTTCATTTCAAGGTGCCAACATTTCGGCATTCAAACATTCACATGAATGCCAAAATGAAAGATTTTCCAGCAGATCACTGACCTGAGCATCACACTACAATTTCAACAATTTCATTTCACAGACGCTTTTATCCAAAGTGCTGTACATCTGATAGTAGATACAACACAAGCAAGGATCTAGTCAGGAGAAAAATAAACTGTATAAGAGCCATAAACCAAGTTCAAGTGTGACAATAGGACCGTGGTGCCTACAGGCAGTACGTCAAGTACAAAGGTGTTCAGTGAAGAGCTGGGTTTTTAGAGAGAGACTCTGAAGATCAAACAGCATTTGGTAACTCGTTCCACTGCCAGGGAACCACAGAAGAGAAGATTCTAGCTATCAACAGGCTCTGTTGTGTTGTTTGCTCAGTGTGCCTTTTGTTGGCCGAGCGTAGTGAGCGGGAGGGAATGTAGACCTGAATGAGAGAGTTCAGGTAGGAGGGAGCTGCCCCTGATGGCTTATCTTCCTGCCAAAGTTCATTCTGCTGCCATCTCTTCACCATGTGTGTCTTTTACCGTCCAAGTGATGTACAATACAACTTGATTCATTAGACCAAACTACAATAAGTAGCATAAAATGCAGATAGATACAAGAGAAAAGAGAGCAATTTCAGTGCAGCAGAGCTTTGAAGCCTAAAAGGTTTATTCAAAGTCGACCCCTATTTAAACAAAACAAACAAGTCAATAAACAATCAAACAACACATACCACAAAAATGTATCTGTATATAGGAAAATCTAATCAAACCATCTCAGCAAAATCAAATTCTAAATATGTAACTTTGATACACAGAGATGGCAACACAGAAATATGAAAGATCGTGCTGGTTGACTTTCAAGTCCAATGGTTTAGTGTGTGGCTAGAGAATTATATGTCTTGCCTCCAGCACTTTTATTATTTATGAAATTTAGATTGCTTCCCGCAGCACTGCAATTGTAGTCTAACATACAAAATAATCACTATTCTGAAACCCTACATCAAGCCTTTCAGCAACTCTTTCAGGCCTTTGTGTTAATCTGATCGCAATAGAAATGATCCAACTACACAGCAGAGATAAAGGACTGTGGCCCCAAAGGTGTGAATCTAAAGATAGAAACCGGCTGTGCACACAATCCTGGAAAACTCATTAACATTGCAGCATATAAAGGACATTTCTTAGCTACCATCTGTGAGGGAGAGCAGCATTTTAAAAACATCAGAATGTGCTTCAGTTGTGATTACAGAGAAATAGCTGAAATTCATCTTGTACTGCTCTATTTAAATGTCTAAAATGGGCCCACAACCTGATTGTGACTGAAGCCTTTTCACAATTGCAATGGGGAATTTCTTGTCAAACAGTTATCTTAAGGTGCTTTGTGTGGACATGACTTAATTATGTATGTTGTGCCAGTTGTGGTTTCGTTGCCTGGATATCATGCTAACAGCGTAGACTATATAAAGGCTGTTGTTTCAAAGTCAAAATCAATATAGACTCATATCACAGGTCAATAAGGTTTTGACCTTGTAAAATTATGTTCACAAATAATTGCAAATTCTGTAATCAGAAATTCAGTCAAGCTCCACCTAAGGCAATATACTTTTTTGAAGAAAGCCAGATCCCCAAGAAAAAAGCCAAGAACTCTTGCCGGTGCACTAACATCAGCCCAGGACTGAACGAGGTCAGTTGACCTAGAGAGGCAACTGAAAATACCAGCACACGTCGTCCAGTCCACACTGAGACCTGACATTCTTCTCGTCTCAGAGGCTACAAAGTAGCTAATTATGCTGGAGCTGACTGTGCCCTGGGAGGAGAGAATGGAAGAAGCTCATGAGCGGAAGAGGGCAAAATATCAAGACAGCAAAATGCCACTTGGACACAGGCTGAGACTTGATCAACCTCAATCGGGTCACCTGGACGAGTGTGTCTGTTGTAAGACCCGAAACACCCAGTGACTCCTGGAAACAACACTGATGATGTGTCCAAGTGTGTGCGCATCAAGGGAGGCTTTTGATCGATCCATCCATCCATTATCTATACCCCGCTTAATCCTCATTAATATTCAGGCTTGTATGCAGTATATATACCTGTCCTTGATGATTACTGAGTGGAAATAGAATATACACTATGTTTTAAAGAAAATGTAATGCTCCTTGGCCCTACCTTTTCAAAAAAAAAAAAGTGATAAAGCATTTTTGTGAAAATGTTGATTTGTAAATAGTAAAATGTGATACAGTTTGCTCTTGTTTTTCACAATATCTTCCAGTTTTAACATGAGCATGTTCATCCAACACATCTATCCATCTATTGTCAGGGGGAAATTGTGGTTTGGTGAAGCATGCCACAAAAGGCGTTTATTTGTTGGCCTTCAACCAAAACTAAGATTTACTTTACTTATTGCTATTGCTTCTGTATGAAGCAATAGTCCACCCTCTGGCAAGACCAGGAAGTAAACCCTGACTCATTCTACAGTAAAGGGAAGCAACCATTAGCCTTTTCTACCAGTATCTAAAAAAATCTGCTGTTACCTTTGCTAAAGATTTACATGAAGAAACATGAGTGATATCTTGCCAATCCAAAAAAAGAAACGGCTGAGGAGTAGTTTGATGGCAGTTGCGTAGGTGGGAAAGCCAATTTTTCTGTTTGTTTTGATACTTAATGAGCTCTCAAGAAATTAAAGATTTTAGACTTATGACCCTGACCTCAGTTGACTAAATACCAATCTGAGATCAGATCGCAGATCCAGTTTACCTAAATATAACACAGAGAACATGGAGGAATAGATACGTTCTTCCAGCAAGTCAGGCTCTGGAAGCATTTTGGGGTTGATGTAAAAATGCCTGAATCTGAACAGTTAACCTTGTCTACTAAACAATATGTTACCATACAGCTAAACTGCATTATTTTTTACCTTTAAAAAAGTTTTATCTCTTGGTAAGACTCCTGTCCAACAAGGCATAAAGTGCATTTAAGAAAGGAGTTGTGGTGGTGGCAGTCATACATAGGAATTTTATCCAGGAGACTGGGATTCATGCTGTCTAAATCATCGAATGTAGACTTTATAAGCCTGCCATATCCACTGTACTTATTCAGGAATGTTCACAAAATCCCGTTCATTGCGGCAAACCTCAGCAACAACCTTGGAGACTGCTGTTTTGAAAGGATTTTGATCACGTAATGAGGCAGGTGTGCTTGGTTCTTTCAAAGGATTTGCCATTTTATGGACAGCTCAACTTCCTGCATGCACATGTAGAGGGACACCGTCACTACATCCTGAGCTTAGCCTTACCCAAAATCACTGTGATTGGTTCAAAGAAATACAAAAAAGCCAGAATGCCCCTCCCCTACACGTAGCGGAATGATAAACACAGTACTATGGCAATAAGTCTGGTGGGATTTCCATATGTAGATTTAAGTTTTAGTTTCTGACTGTTTGTTTAGGATTATGTATCAAAATCACTTTGTTCAGTGTATGAAAAATAAAATGGTTTGGGTTAACAACCCTTTCATAACAGATTTGAAACTTCTCCTCCATTTTCTGATTATAATGGTGACTAGTCTTGCACCATCTAATATATAATTGGTTGGCTACAAAGTACCACCAGTTAGTCAGCAATACAGTGCATGGTAAGTGATATTGTTTTGTCACAAACAAACAAAATCCGTGAGCAAACACCTGTCTTTCAAACATGATTGAGATTCAGTTCTGGTCTATAGGAACTGAATTTTGGGAGGACTAGAACAGTCTATGCAGGAAAAGTGCTTGTGAGTCCAGCAGAGACACCCCCTTTTGTACAGGTGATAAGTGCATTGAGCCTTTCTCTGCTGTCACACAGCAACAGAGAACATGCTGCGCTGTGCATTGTCAGCGTTGTCTGGCAACCTGTCACCACAGTTGAAGGCAAGTCAGCTACCTCACACTGAGGGCCAGGAAGATCATAGCATTATCAAGCAGCACCCACTATATGAGCAAAACATCAGCTCAGGTGAGAAAAATAAAGTTGGACCCGAGTCATATCTCTCACTGTCAATACCAGCCCCCCCCAAGCAGGTACTGCAAAGTTCCTCTACTACAGACTGTACAGATACAAACACTCTTTTGTCACAATAGCAAGGATTGATTGTTGCTGATGATGATTGTGGGAATGTGCAATTAGTGACAAAGTCAGGAGCTAGTGCAAGCAACAGCTTGATTCTTGATTAATCTGCTTTATTTTTTGTTTTTTTGTTTTTTTTTTGGCCTTTATTATATAGGACAGTAGAGAGAGAGACAGAAAACGTGGGGGAACGTCATGCAGTAAATGACCATCAGCTGGATTTGAATCCATGACATTGGGGACTGTAGCCCCTGTTTATGGGTCACCAGATGGGCTATCTGGACACCCGATCAGCTTTAAATTTAAGCGATTCTGAATTCTTTGTCTTTATTATTCCAGAATAATTTATTGTATTTTTTTGTCTTTGTATTCATGAGACGCAGGATTTGCATCGCTTTTGGATTATTTGGTCCACTATAGCAAGAACAACAATGTGTATCCAAGGCAGATTTTCCTGAGGGACAATAAAATCTTATCTAATCTCATATCTTTATCATACTACCAACAACCTGAAACTGGGTTACATGAATAATCAGGTTAACAATATCGCTGTTAGCTCAGCCGGCGGCATCTTGTTAATTGAAGTACTTCTTGGATCGGTAGGCAGAGATCTGAATCAGCTTTAAATAATGTTCTCAGCACAGTCCCTCGGTGCATTTGTGGTGATGACATATACATGTAGAGCTAATTACCTATCAGTTTATTTCAGTGGGATCTCAGCTCTTTTCTTCCCTAAATATTGTCTGTGAAAAATACAGAAGAAAATAGTGCATTAGTCAGTTTCCCAAACCTTCTAACAGATAACGAGTCATTTATAGTATTATTAATACACTCTAGTGCAGGGGTCGGCAACCTTTAACACTCAAAGAGCCATTTTGACCCCTTTCCCACAGAAAACACTGGGAGCCGCAAAATCCTTTTGACATTTAAAATGAAGACAACACTGCATATATCACTTTTTTACCTCTATGCCCTTGTTAATCAGTCGTGATTAATTAATTACAAAGCCTTTAATTAGATAGATTCATTTTTCTAATTGTGTCCTACCACTAATATTTATCTTACTTGGTTAATGTCATTTTTGCTCCTGGACCTCATATGTTACATAATGTTAGCTGGAAATCAATATTTTGCGAATGCCTATTTAACTTGTAAAATGTATTTATCTTAAGCTAATAACTTTTCTCCGGTAAGTCGCTGCCCTATTTTCCAAGACGACACTCCTCTGACTCTCTGACCTGCTGCCTGGACATTGAGCGGTGTTCTTGCGAGTAACGTGTATTATCCTATCATGAGTACTTCTGACTCAAAGAAAAGACGTGTCTTTCTTGGAGTTGAGCTTTAATACACAGGCTTGCCATTCTTGAGTACAAAACGATGTGAAACTACAGGCGTTGCTTCTCCAGGAGTAAAACAAAAAAAGGCACGAAACGTGTGGGAATCGGAAGCTCCGTGTTGTTTCTCTGCATCAATTTGCGCTCTCATGTCACAGGGGAAAACCCCAGCAACACATCCGGTGGAGTGATACGGCAAAATAAGAGCGGTAATTTCACAATAAAACTATATTAAAATGCATTGAAACACGCCTGAAAGGCAGAACAATTTATTTTCCAAAGTTACAGGGAGCCACAACAGAGGGCTGAAAGAGCCGCATGCGGCTCCGGAGCCACGGGTTGCCGACCCCTGCTCTAGTGCAATGTGTGATAATCCTCTTTAACCCTCAAATTAATGCAGATGAATACATTAATATGCTTACAAAGAGGATTATCCAGGGTTAAAATCAACATTAGGATGAAAATTTTCTGCTTAAAGGTTGATTTTCAGAAACTAATCTATAATTCAACGTTGCCTCACTTCCATCTGCCTGATCTGACTTAGCTGTGGTTCCATATTTGTAGCATACTAGTAAAATATAGTGCATAATTCAATATCTAAGTGAAAAAAGGAAAAAATTGTCATTGAAACAGAGCTACACTACCATTCAAAAGTGTTTTCTAATCATCAATTAGTCTTTCAACACCCTTAGCTAACACAATGTAGCATTAAAATGTAGGAGTGGCGGTTTGTGAAAATGTTCCTCTGTACCCCTATGTAGATATTTCATTAAAAATCAGCCGTTTCCAGCGAGAATCATTTTCCACATGAACAATGTCTAGACCAGGGGTGTCAAACATGCGACCCGCGAGCCAGATTGGACCCTCTGGAGGGCTGGTTTTGGATTATTTTGTGAAGAGTAAAAATTAGAGAAGACATTAACTGCAAATTGGAAATTTGTAAAACTATAAAATTTTTAAAAATTCTGGACAAGTTGTTTTGATCATAAAGTAAAATATTATATTGCTCATTGTTCTTTTGTCGCTTTGTGTCTCATTTTTGTAATATTTTGTCTTGTTTTTGTTGTGTCTGAGTTTTGTCGTTTGTCTCATGTTTTTGTCGTTTTGTTTCTTCTTGTCGCATTTCCTTTTTGTCACACTTGTATTTTTGGTCTTATTTTTCTCATTTTTTGTGTTGCTTTGTTCATTGCTTTGTGTATCATTTTGTGTTTATTGTCTCACTTGTGTTGTTTGTGTGATTTTTTTGGTCTCGTTTCTGTCTTTTGTCCATTTTTTGGCGCTTTGTAACTTTTTGCCTAATTTTTGGTTTCTTTTCTGTTTTGTATCCTGTTGTTTGTCTCATTTTTTGTTGTTTGGTCTCATTATTGTCATTTTGTGTCACTTTTATAATATTTTGTCTTGTTTTTGTCCTTTCTTGTCCGACTGTTGTTGTTTTGACCATGACTAAGTGTTTTGTGCCTTTGTAGACACACTGTCATCTGTAAATTGTAATGTGTAACTGATCAGCTGAGTCATATTATTGCTGAAACTGAATGTAATTTATTTTTCTGAAGAAACCTCATGTCGTTAATCATGTTTTGTTCATGAAATGTGAACATTTGAAGAACATACTGTTGTGCACAAAAACAAAGAAAACTTTGAGTTTTTTGGGTAAATATGCTGTAATTGATCTGGTCCGGCCCTCTTAAGATCAAATAGGGCTGAATGTGGCCCTTGAACTAAAATGAGTTTGACACTCCTGGTCTAGACTGTATTTCAGATTCACTTAATGTTATATCCATTAAAAAATTATGTTTTTCTTTCAAAAAAAAAAAAAAACATTTCTAAGTGACCCCAAGCAAACAACATTCATTTATGATGTTCAATAACAGCAAAATTGCTTGTTGCAAAGCACAACACGTGACTTCTTTCCTTGCTGTTCCGTTTCATAATTCGATGGCTGCAGGAACATTTCAGGGTGAACTAAACAGGCTTGATAATGAGCTCTGGGTGCTTGATGGGACTGGTGCAGCAGAGCTTTAGAGGTGCTATCTCCTCCTGAGATGGACGGACTAGATGTGTTCATCTTCCAAGCGACAGCTTGAATCTATGGAGAGTAATGGTGTGCCCCTGCACCACTGTCTCCAGTTGTCTCATGAATTTATCATAATCATTGTCTCTCTCTCTCTCTCTCTCTCTGCTGTACTATACTGCTGCGTCAAAGCTTCCCATAGATATTTGTCTTTTCTTATGGTCAGCAGCATTATGAGAGCATCATAAAGTGCATTTTCAGCACTTACATTGGTAGACTTACACAGTATTTTTTGGAGAAGCTGGTTTTTGCTGTTTATCAATTTTCATTTATCAGGATTTGCATTTTAAAAACATTGTAGGCAAAGATCACAAACTATTCAGGTCATCGGCAGTAAAAGCATCCAAGAGAGTTCATTTATTTTTTTATTTTTTTAAAACTTCTTTTTATTGTTTTAACAAAGGAAATACAACATTATTGTACAAATAGAACAATTAAATACATTATGATGAAATAAATCAGAAATAACCCCATTCCACCCTTCCCTTTGGTACCTTACCCCTACACAAAACAAACCAAACCATAAAAAGGACGTGGGACAAGCCAGGCATACATAGCCCAAGTGCACATAAAGAGTTAAACAAAATAAGTCATAATCTTAAGAACAAACAATAAAATTCTTCTTAGCATATTCTGCGGTGTGACCTTAGTGAATCAAGTTATAGAAATCACTCCAAACAACAGCTCAATCTGGTGTAAGTGTAAATTGTGTGCTGTTAATCAGGACAAAAAATGGATTCCATATCTTACTGAACTTTTCTGATTGTCCATTAATCGACAACCTGATTTTTTCAAGTTTTACAAAGTGTAAGACATCCCTGAGCCACCGCATGTGTGTGGGAGGTAGAGTTGATTTCCATCTTAATAGAATTAGCCTCCGGGCAAGAAGAGTAGCAAAGGCCAAGGTGTCTTTCTGTGAGGAGGAGAGGCTGAGTGGGGGCAATGGAACTCCAAAAATAGCTATGAACGGACATGGTGGAAGAGAGTTCATTTATGAGATTGTAATGAACCCTGCTCTTCTTTAAAATGCCTCAGTACATCTCAGAACTACATACAAACTAATGCATGTCTATCATTTAAAAGTTGTACTGTGTTTGTTGATTTATGTTGATTGTTTGTGGTATATCCATTTTGTGGAAAAAAAAAATGTAATGCATCAACATAAATAGGCAAACTGACCAACAGTAACACATGCCTTGTGGAATAATTCTGTGTGATAGGCTTTGCCAGAAGAAGAGGGGGAAAAAAAGTATAACAGAGAAACATGTTGGTCAAGTGCTGGGGAAAAAATATGAGCAGATCAGACCATCAGATTGAATCATTCTGCTTAATATTTACACCACTGGAAAGTTTGTTCATGGGCTCCTCTGCAACTGTGTGTAACATACCCTTACCTCAACACACTTGCCTGCAAAGGTTTGCATGGCTATTTCATTCTTAAGCAATCATAGCCCTCTGATTAAAATATTCAACAAGCTTGGGAGCATTTTGTTCATTGGAGTCTTCCAGTGAAGACAGTCTACAGTATGAAGTGATTCAACAATCATATAGATGACAAACAGATAAGAAAATCATTGTTTTGCTGTGTATGCACTCATTACAAACAACAAAGTATTGCTGCTTTTACAATTGTATGTTCTCAGAATGGACCTATTCCGTTCGAAATACCAAAGCAGAAATTTTCCGTGCGTTAAATGTATATTCACAGATGCATATATTCACCTTTGAACTGTGAATATTGAATTCAAATACATTTTTACAGAGCAAACATTAAGCTTTTTACGACATTCAAATGGTCAGTGGAATTTCACATCACAAGTTACAGCTCTACTGTCAGCATTTATTGCACTCATTGCAAATGTCACTGCATCTCTGCAGTCTGCACACTCAGAAAAAAAATATGTGTGTGTGTGTATGAATAGATCTTCTAAATGTCTATTTTTTTTTACTGTTTTACTCATGCCCATCCTCTTCAACTTATGTCCACAGTCACGTACCAGAAGAAGAAGACAGATCATCAGGATATATGAGATGTGAAAAAAATATCAGTTAAGGGTCAGAATTTTTTTTATTTTTTATTTTGGTTACAGCCCTCAATCTGTAGCAAACATTACTGATGTGATATCTGCAGAATTATTTTCCGGTGCCATGTAACTCCGGGCTGCAGAGAACACACTACCACACACCACATTCAAGCACAGCTCTGCTCCTCCAAACATCCTCCTGTCTCATGTGTCACCCATGGCTGACAGCCTTATCAAGGAGTCATCACAGAGCTGTCACCTATGAGGGGCGTCTGCTGAATGATGTTGACGTCTTTTTGTAGGAGACGAGCAGTCAAGTTACAATACAGTTTCATTTTTCCCTTCCGAGAGAATTCTCCTCTGTACAGTCAAGAGGGAAGTCCAAATTAGGAGTGAAGGTTGGTTGTGAATCGGCCATGCAGCCTTCACACAACTGATTCTTTGCTGAGGGGAATGGAGCAGCTCTTCAGCATTTATCATACAGCTCTGGGGTGTGCTTACTGTAATATTGTTATGCTAATGCTGCAGCTGATTAGCATGCTGAGACCCTCAGGTATTGAACCATTATCTCAGTGAGTCCTAAAACAGAAGTTTTGTAAGTGGATACTCTCCGGTCATTTCATCACACAGGCAGAACCCAAGACTCACATGCCTTGAGGTGTCAGAGGCTGTGAAACTACCAATGGAGAGATGGCTCAAGGTGTTACTGGTGATGAAATTTTCTTGGAAGGGATGTCAGAACTGTGTTCCAGGACTGATAGCTCTGAATCCTCTCCTCTGTTTTACATGGCTGTTCCAGTACCTCCCCCTGATTTGGCTGAAAGCGTCTTTTTTTTTTCTTGTCCAGAATGTGAACACTGCTGTCCTCAAAGGACAGTCCCTAACCTTTTAGATGCAGGTGAACCTTTGTGTTCTTCAATGTTCAGCTCAATGTTAACCAGTGTTGCGTATACAACTGCTCTAAAAATGCATGGCTCAACACAGGAGGGCAACCTGTTGGAACAGCCAACTATTCACACCTCATCAGTCAGTTAGAACTGAAGAAGTCTCAGATGAGAAACATCCTCAAGAACCTACACACGTGGACAAAATTGTTGGTACCCCTCAGTTAAAGAAGGAAAAACCCACAATTCTCACTGAAATCACTTGAAACTCACAAAAGTAACAATAAATAAAAATTTATTGAAAATTAAATAATCAAAAACAGCCATTACTTTTGAATTGTTGATTAACATAATTATTTAAAAAACAAACTAATGAAACAGGCCTGGACAAAAATGATGGTACCTCTATAAAAGATTGAAAACTATTTGACCAGAGTGACATGATTAACTCAGGTGTGTCATTTAATTGACATCACAGGTGTTTCCAAACTCATAATCAGTCAGTCTGCCTATTTAAAGGGAGACAAGTAGTCACCCTGCTGTTTGGTGAAAAGGTGTGTACCACACTGAACATGGACAACAGAAAGCGAAGGAGAGAATTGTCCCAGGACATCCGAAAAAAAATGATAGACAAACATCTTAAAGGTAAAGGCTATAAGACCATCTCTAAACAGCTTGAAGTTCCTGTGACAATGGTGGCTCATATTATTCAGAAGTTCAAGACCCACGGGACAGTAGCCAACCTCCCTGGACGTGGCCGCAAGAGGAAAATTGATGACAAATTGAAGAGACGGATCGTTCGAATTGTATCCAAAGAGCCCAGAGCAACCTCCAAAGAAATTAAAGGTGAACTCCAAGGCCAAGGTACATCAGTGTCAGATCGCACCATTCGTTGTTGTTTGAGCCAAAGTGGACTTCATGGGAGACGACCAAGGAGGACACCACTGCTGAAAAAAACTCATAAAAAAGCCAGACTGGAATTTGCAAAAATGCATGTTGACAAGCCACAAAGCTTCTGGGAGAATGTCCTTTGGACAGATGAGACCAAACTGGAGCTTTTTGGTAAGGCACATCAACTCTCTGTTCATAGATTCAAAAACCAAGCATACGAAGAAAAGAACACTGTCCCTACGGTGAAACATGGAGGAGGCTCAGTAATGTTTTGGGGCTACTTTGCTGCATCTGGCACAGGGTGTCTTGAAAGTGTGCAAGGTACGATGAAATCTGAAGACTATCAAGGCATTCTGGAGAGAAATGTGCTGCCTAGTGTCAGAAAGCTTGATCTCAGTCGCAGGTCATGGGTCTTCCAACAGGACAACGATCCAAAACACACAGCCAAAAACACCCAAGAATGGCTGAGAGAAAAGCGTTGGACTATTCTAAAGTGGCCTTCTATGAGCCCAGATCTGAATCCCATTGAACATATGTGGAAGGAGCTGAAACATGCCATTTGGAGAAGACACCCATCAAACCTGAGACAACTGGAGCTGTTTGCTCATGAGGAGTGGGCCAAAATACCTGTTGACAGCTGCAGAACGCTCATTGACAAATACAGAAATCGTTTAATTGCAGTGATTGCCTCAAAAGGTTGTGCAACAAAATATTAAGTTATGGGTACCATCATTTTTGTCCAGCCCTATTTCATTAGTTTGTTTTTTTAAATAATTATGTTAATCAACAATTCAAAAGTGATGGCTGATTTTGATTATTTAATTTTCAATAAATTTTTATTTATTGTTACTTTTGTGAGTTTCAAGTGATTTCAGTGAGAATTGTGGGTTTTTCCTTCTTTAACTGAGGGGTACCAACAATTTTGTCCACGTGTGTAAAGAGAAGTTCAGTTGCTTTCTACTGAAGCTTTTAGGATTACCATGAACTGGATGACTGAGAATACACTATCGTTCTAAAGTGTGGGATCACCAAGACAATTTCAATTTCATGTTTTCCATGAAAACTCTCACTTTTATTCATGTGCTAACATAATTGCACAAGGGGTTTCTAATCATCAATTAGCCTTTCAACACGATCAGCTTACACCATGTGAATTTCAAACACAAGAGTGATGTTCACTGGAAATGGGCCTCTGTACCTCTATGTAGATATTCCATAACAAAATCAGCCGTTTCCAGCTAGAATGATCATTTACCACAAAAATAAGGACATTTCTAAGTGTCCCAAACTTTTGAAGGGTAGTGTAAATGAAAAAATATAATTTCCTTTGTTACTCTGCCCACTTTTGAAATCAAACCTATACCTTGACCTTAAATGAGCCATGTCAATAGTCCTGCAATTGGAGAGGAATTTGGAAACTAAAAGTGTTTTATTGTTGACCTTTGTCAGTTTTCATCTATTGCAATGCTACAATATTAGGAGGTTATATGAAACCATGCTAGAGATTGATTTGTGGTATTAATACCAACTGTCAAATTTTAGTGCCACTTTAAAGGAGCAAGGATTGACCATCACACAGTATGCAGCTTATGTTGCACGTCATCAGTTGTATTCTGTGATGCACAAGCACTCTCTCAAGGTCTTGTTCTCTCTTCACTCCTTCGCCTTCAGAAATCCATGCCGTCACTGTCCAATTAAATTCAGAGAACCTCAATCTGCACAAGTACCAAAAATCAACAAAGGAAAGCATAGAATTATCAGAAGTAGACCATGCTGGTAGAGAGAAGCTGGTGCACTGTAAAAACTACGGCTAATAAGTTGTTAACCCTCAGACACCTCAATTACCAGCAACTGAAATACAAATTCAAATTGTAATTGAAAAGCATGCATATCACCCAATGGAAAAATCTTTGAAATTTAAATAAATTTCTCAGATCTTATTATGGCAACACAATGTAATTGATCTTAACAAATGTTTAAATAATCAACAAAACCATATACACTGCATAGGTTATGTGAGGGATCAAGATGTCAGCATCTGATATGAAGAATGCAATGGATAGTTTAAATGGAAACTGCAGCAGAGGACTGTAGATCAGTGGGAGCATCAGATGATGATCTGACAGATATAGGAGGACTGACGTTGACCACAACACAACCTGCTGTAACAGACCACACATATGTAATTTTTGTGCATGTAGTCCGCATGATCTTCTGAACTAGTATATGCCTGTAAGCAGTTTGTTGTGGTGAATGTCAATAAATCCAATAATCTTCGCGATCAGTCAGATAATGCTGTGGGTGAGACACTGTTCCAGACCACAGACTTGCAATGAAAGAGGTGCTGCACCAGAGTCAAAATAGCACATTTTTAAGTGTCTTTATTTCATTGTTAATTTGTTAAAAAAAAAAAAAAAACAACCTCACATCCAGCCATTATCTAAATACCTTTATCCTTGCTTAATCCCCATTAGGGTCATGGGGGGCTTGAGTTTATCCCAGCTGATTTAGAGTGAAGGCAGAGGACACCTGGACAGGTCACCATCTATCACAGGGCTATATATAGAGACAAACAATAACACTCACATTCACACCTACGAACCATTTAGCGTTACCAATTAGCCTCAGCATGTTTTTGGACTGTGGGAGGAAGCCAGAGTATCCTGAGAAAACCCACATATGAACAGGGAAAACATGCAAACTCCACGCAGAAGGATCCTGGGAAGATCAGGACTTGAACCGGGGCTCTTCTTGCTGTGAGGTGACAGCGCTAACTAGCAAGCTACTGTGCAGCCCCCTTACAATAGAGATCACCCAAAAAAAGGAAGAAAAAAGTACATTGAAATTGATCATTTGTTAATCCTTGTGAAACAAAATCATAAAAATGCTGTCAGATTGTTTTGCATTGTGTTTTCTGTGTTGGTATCGAAGCCCATTTTTGCCTTCAGCAAGTAGCAGCAATTAATCTATGACTGATGTTTTCGTCATAAATCATGTCCTTATTTAGCTTGGTTGTGAGCTGTTTTTCTTCCACAGTGCATTTGAGTACTGAACAACACTATTCATTGTATTAATACGGTAGCTTTCCATGTTCCTCTTGCTGTCATTTATATCTAGCTGAGGATTTCAAACATTTTTGAAGCGTTGGAATGAAATCTGCTAAACCTGTGGGACCATTCTGTGATTTTTACTCTCAACATGTTTTTAGATCTGGGGTCTAAAATAACTGAGGTCCTCAACAACATCAATAATAAGGTCTGTTCATTATAACTTGTTTTTCCTTATGATTTGGTTTTAGGTTTACCAGCACTCGTACTTGGCGTCGTACCTGATCTACAACCTATACACAAGGTAAGAAAACAAAGAACCTTACCAACACAAAAAGTAACAAAAGGAGCAGTTACATATCAGTTTATTTGGTGCCAAAAACTGCCTTCATGTTGTCTGCTGCTGATGAAATGGTAACCTATTTGAGACCATATTATGTTCATAGGTAGAGTCACTAAGATGGCACGTAGTATTCCTTTCAGAATGATTTGCTCTGGTGTCTGTTCGGAAACGTAAATAACTGATGCATGTGTCAGTGTTTACTGGTCTAATGTATGCTGGTGTGTGTGTGTGTGTGTGTGTGCGTGCGTGCGTGCGTGCGTGCGTGCGTGCGTGCGTGCGTGCGTGCGTGCGTGCGTGCGTGCGTGCGTGCGTGCGTGCGTGCGTGCGTGTGTTATGTTTTTCTCATCAGAGAAGTGCTGGAGCTCAATCCTCCAGAAGTGTCAGACTCAGTCCTCCAGTTTGCCTCATGGGGCATTAAAGGTCAACAGCTGGTAAGTAATTTACAGGCTTAAACAAAAGTGAATCTGTAGAAGTGTTGGGTTGATTTTGTTTTCCTTTACTCATTGTGAAATGTAATCCTAGATTTAGAAAATGAAAGTCTATACTGAAATATAGTTTTTGTTAATTTATTAAAGCGACTGAAAAACAACTTAACTTCAGTTCAATATAGTCAGCAGAGGCAAGAAGTACTGCAGGACTCATTCTGGTCCATAAGTATTTTCTCAAGAATATCGCAGTTAAGCTCGAATTTCTAAAACAAAATCCTGCCTTTGGGTAAGAGAAATAATGCAAAGATAATACAGATTCAGCCTCAGACTGGGTAGACAATGTTAACTAGCATATATTGTAGGTTTCTGATGACCATCACAAACAAAGGTTTGAGATATTCCATCCTAATGTGCATTTTAAAACCTTGCTTCAGGTGAGAGAACATCCAGAACAGGTTTATAAATATGCTTAATCAAGAAACAATTGAAAAACATTATGTTCTCCATTTGAATTTCCTGCTTTTCACATTTTAGGTTATTGTTCAAAGCATATTTTGAACAATTCAAAATATTTAACTGTGAATTATGATGAGTATTTTTCCCTGTTTTATATACCAAACAAGTAATCAGCAGAGAAAATAATCAGGAAGAGAACTGATAACAAACAGGAATGTAGGTGCAGCTTTCATAATTTTAAGCGTTACTTAAAACGACGGAGCTGTGCCGCTTGTACAGAAGTGAAAATCAATATTTCATTTAGTGTCTTATGTAATATTGTTTTATGTATTTATTGCATTCAAATAATCTTCCATGCTCTGAGGTAAACACAGATCAAAGGCTGTTTCTGACTTCAGAGAACAGCCAAACTCCCCTTAAACTAAACAATTATACTGAAGAGAAGTCCGCAACAGTTTCACTAATCAAGCTGTTGCTGAAAGACATCTTGTTGGGCGACCAAAGCTCTCCGTGTGAGTAATGCCTCCATCGTGCAGAGCATTATGCACTGAATAATCAGTCCATTATTTTCTCCAGAGCAGACAAGGAAAGTAATTAAGCATTCGATAGCATATTTATCTCGTTTCCTCAGTATTTATACCTGCCCTCGGTGGAACCTGTTCTCCAGGAAGCCTTGCAGCAGTATGTCACGCTGTTAATGACAAAGTAGTCTTCATTACTCATGAGCTCTGCCTGCATATTTGTCTTTGTTATCTCTGGAGATGAGCCACTTGCTGAGTATGTTTTTATCAGTGAGTGGGTGTCTCGGTGTGATTTGCTCACCAAGCACCAGGTTCTCAATTATTCAAAGATGTTCTGTCAGCTCAGGATGTGGACAAAGAAAAATGTGCCATAATTTCAAAATTGATGTCAAAAATGTGCCAGTAATGCACCTTTAAATACGCTAAATTAATCAAAGCTGGAAACATGAACACCAGCTGATATTATCTTTATACGGCTGTAGCGTGTCTGCTTCATGCCACCCATGAGAAGCTTTAACACGTCTTTGAAAATTCAAAACCTATATTTTCTCCTGTTCCACAGATGTACATATTTGAAAACAACATTTATTACCAAACGGACGTACAGAGCAGCTCATGGAGGCTCACGTCCTCTGGACAGGAGGGGGTCGTCTTCAACGGCATTGCAGACTGGCTGTATGAGGGTAAGAGAGGCTGCTGGATCGTAAAGCATCACCATGGATGTAGTCAAAAGACCGAGAGAATTCTTCTTTTTAGCTGGAAAAGAAACGCATTCAGCATAATACTAAATGCATTATCTTGAAATCATGCTTTATAACTGATAGTATTTTCTTTGCACCTTTACTAGAACTAGAATTGCCCTTTAGATCTTCCTTTAATTTAGGATCAGTTGTCGAATTTATTTGAAAATTAAAGCAGCTATAGTCTATATTTACTCTGCCAAGGAACACAGCAGAGTTCTGTGATGTCTGCCGTTAGTCTGTTTGTCTTAATGTGTCCTGTGACTCTTACTTTGCACAAATGGGCAGATTGTGTGCCGCCTACTGCAGAGAAACCATTATAATAGCTATGAAGAATATAAAATATATTATAGTAAAAAAAAGGTGGCCTCTGTACCTCTATGTAGATATTCCATTAAAAATGAGCCATTTCCAGCTAGAATTTACCACATTAAATTGTCCAGACTGTATTTCTGATTCATTTAATCTTATCTTCATTGAAAAAAATGTGTTCTTTTCAATAAAAATGACATTTCTAAGTGACCCCAAACTTTTGAACAGTAGTGTAAGGTATTTATTTTTTTCCATTCAGTGCACTCTCAGTGTGACTGTACTTCTAACCGACAGCTGCACATCAACACTTTGAAACTTTCATTTTCATGACTTTAACCATAATATTGAATATGTGCTGAAGGTCTGATACTGTATAACAAAGGACATGAGGAAATCCCTTTAGGTTGTGACCAAATCAGGATACAATGAATGTGCTAAATAACATGATAAATCCTTTTTCTAGTGTGTGTTCTACTAGCTGCAGTACCAGAAGTGTAAAACAGACTTAGCAGCAAATTAAAACTAAGAATAAAAAATATTATTTTCTGCATTTTCTGCATCACTGACTGAATACATGTAGGTTCCCATGGCAACACATGGCATGCAGCCGCTGCTGTAATTGCTCGGCTTCGTTCAGTGAAATTACTAACCAACGGCTCAACAAGCTTGAAGATAATACATATTCCGTCAGCTGAAATCTGCATCACTCACAGCGAAGTGTGAGGAAAAGAACCAGTTAAAGAGAGAAGCTTCTTCTAGCAGATTTAAATCAGAAGCTCATCATAACCTGTTCTGGACCAGGTAAGCTCCATAGTATCAGTTATCATGGAGATCTGACAGGTTAAAAGAGATCCACCTTTGTGACACCAAAAACTAACTTCACACTCAGTATATCTGCTAACCCACTGATCTCTCCTCTAGACACCTTCAATTGCAAAGACGATCAGTTTTTACTGGCTGGTGAATTTTTATTCCATGAAGTTTCATGAAAAACCTGCCCTCTTTGATTCCATTGTCCAGCTCTCCTTTTTAGATCCATAATAAAAAGCATAGATGCATTTTTAAAACCCCAGAAACAAACACGTCTACGCACACAAGTACTCACAAATCAGACGAAGGGGCCTGTGTGTGATGGGAACAAAGGAAACCTGAGTAAAAAATTTCTTTAAGTAACACACTGCAGATTTTCATGCTTTGTGAGAGCAACGTTGAAGGAAAATAATTTCACAAGCCTCAGAACCTTTGTATTATTTTTCACATCACACAGCTAAAAATGGTTGTTTCCTAATTATCTCCAGATCTCAAATGACGAACTCACAGCTTGGTGTCTTAAACTAAGCACATGAAAATTTTTTATTTTTTTTTTCTGTTGACATTGGACATTCTTACAGTGGTCAGAATACTTGTTAACAAAACTTTCTTATCTTTGTGGGTATTATTACTCCACCAAGGAAAGCAGCAGAGTTATGTGACGATCAGTGTACGTTTGCCTCTTAAACTGTTTATCTGTTCGTGTGTAACATTTCTCAAAAATGGATGACTGGATTTGAATGAAGATTTCAGGGAAGGGCAGAAATGACACAAGGACCAAGTGATTAGATTTTGGCAGTGATGCGGCCTCTACTCTGGATCCACAGATTTGTTAAAGATTTCTGTGTCATTGTGAGATAGAGTGGCGTCACTAACTATGACAAGTGAACACGACGTCAGATGCCTGCTGATGACCACATGACTGCGATCCTACAACAAATCTACAGCTGGGGACCACGAATTGTTTTAAAATTTCATCCACTGGAAGTCATACATCTCAGAGTGCTTGTCTTGTATTTGAATTTGCCACAATAAATATGCTATAATACAAATACATTAATTTTCTATAGTAAAACCATGGTGCATTGTTTTTAAATGTCACATTAGCTCTTTAATTTCCTCTTAATAGTGTAAAAATCTATATTTAGTATGTTTAGTTCCTTATAAATCAATCAGTTAAAATTAGTACGTTAATGCACTTACTGTCTGATTTGTCTCCTGTCTTTGGTTTTCCAGAGGAGGTGCTGCACAGTGAGGCCGCCCACTGGTGGTCACCCGATGGCTCCAGACTGGCCTACCTCACCATCAATGACTCTCTGGTCCCCACCATGGTCCTACCCCGCTTCACTGGCTCCCTCTACCCAAGAGGGAAAGAGTATCCTTACCCAAAGGTGAGAACACATGATGTCTTTATTGCTACAATTCAAATGAACTCCTAATAAAAGGAGTTCTTCACATAGTACAGAACAGCCTGATGTTGCATATTAACATGCTGTTGGTGAGACTTTTTTTCACCACTTCTTATGACACCATTTTCAAGGCAAAAACCTTTACCATACTTGATACTGTACATGAACCCGACGAGGACAGAACTCCTTTTATTGCAGCTTCATTGTATCAAACCAGAGCTATGAATAATACAACCGCAGGCTCTCTGCTTAAGCTTATCCATGAAGGTTAGTGAATCCTTTTCTTGTTTAATTCATGTTAACACTGCCTTGCTCCCTTTGAAGAGGGATGCCTGTAAAGATCGGTGGCACTGGGAGGGAAAGGAGTGTGATATGCTTTTTTAAGGCAAGTTAACACATCCCCTCATCCCTTGATGTGGATGCTTAGCGTATCAAATGCCTCGTAGATGTGAGATGGGTTATGGAAAACTGGCCGAATGAGGGTCATGAGGTGAAAGCCAACCTCATTTGTCGGTTCAGACCAGACAGTAGATGGGTGGATGGCAGTTCATCGAAAGAATTCTAATTAATGAAGTACTGCGTTTCATCTTAGCCTTGCCCATACGGTGTATAAAAATTGTATATACACACACAGAGAGATTCTGTCGCCTAAATCCTTGAGTGAGGTCAGAGCTCTAATAGTGTGGGATGGAATGAAACAGAGATTTAATTGCCCTCTCATTCTATTTGGTTATGAGAACACTGGTGTTGCACAGCAGTCTGACAGTTACACCTTCTATCTCTTGGGTACAAATGTGTGTGGTTATCTCCTTTGTGAATCATTACATAGTTAAAAGCACACTCTACATGATGCTCTTAATAAGTATCACATGTCTGCTTTCAAGAAATTGCCTAATTACTCTGCCAAGGAACGCAGCGGAGTTATGTGATGATTGGTTTTGGCTTGTCTGTTAGCAACATTACTCAAAAATGGACCAACAGATTTAGATGGAATTTTCAAGGAATGTCAGAAATGAGTGATGCAGTGATGTGGCTTATAGTCTGGATCCACAGATTTGTTAAAGGGTTCTGTATCCTTGCGAGATAGTGGCACGGCGTAACTGTAACTACAACTACAAGTGAACATTACGTCAGATGCCTGCTGATGATCACATGATTGTGATCTTACTACAACTGGACCGCTGTGGACTTCTTGGGACTTACCAGTCGGAAATGATACATGGAGTTTGCATGTTCTCTCCGTGCAGCATGTGTGGGTTTTCTCCAGGTACTCCAGCTTCCTCCTAGCCTAGCCACGCTAGACAACCCACGGCAACTAATTTAATTCTCTGCCAGGGTGGGTCTAGTTACCCTCGGTAAGCCTCAAGGTTGGATTCTCCTAAAACTGGCCGACGAATCACCATGAAGTGTAGAATCAGAAGGCGGGCTTAACTAAGTGACGACAGAGGTACGACAATTCTGACAGAAACAACTAACCTAGCCGTGCTAGACAACCCAAGGCAACGAATTTAATTCTCTGCCAGGGTCGACAACAAAAACGACAACAGTCGTTGAGCTCCATTAACACCGACTCTGAATAATCTTTCTGTTAATAGGTCTGTAATATACAGTGCCTTGTGAAAGTATTCGGCCCCCTTGAACTTTTCAACCTTTTGCCACATTTCAGGCTTCGAACATAAAGATATAAAATTTTATTTTTTTGTCAAGAATCAACAACAAGTGGGACACAATCGTTAAGTGGAATGAAATTTATTGGATATTTTAAACTTTTTTAACAAATAAAAACCTGAAAAGTGGGGCGTGCAATATTATTCGGCCCCCTTGCATTAATACTTTGTAGCGCCACCTTTTGCTGCAATTACAGCTGCAAGTCGCTTGGGGTATGTCTCTATCAGTTTTGCACATCGAGAGACTGAAATTCTTGCCCATTCTTCCTTGCAAAACAGCTCGAGCTCAGTGAGGTTGGATGGAGAGCGTTTGTGAACAGCAGTCTTCAGCTCTGCCCACAGATTCTCCATTGGATTCAGGTCTGGACTTTGACTTGGCCATTCTAACACCTGGATACGTTTATTTGTGAACCATTCCATTGTAGATTTGGCTTTATGTTTTGGATCATTGTCCTGTTGGAAGACAAATCTCCGTCCCAGTCTCAGGTCTTTCGCAGACTCCAAAAGGTTTTCTTCCAGAATGCTCCTGTATTTGGCTCCATTCATCTTCCCATCAATTTTAACCATCTTCCCTGTCCCTGCTGAAGAAAAGCAGGCCCAAACCATGAGGCTGTCACCACCATGTTTGACAGTGGGGATGGTGTGTTCAGGGTGATGAGCTGTGTTGCTTTTACGCCAAACATATCGTTTTGCATTGTGGCCAAAAAGTTCCATTTTGGTTTCATCTGACCAGAGCACCTTCTTCCACATGTTTGGTGTGTCTCCCAGGTGGCTTGTGGCAAACTTCAAACGAGACTTTTTATGGATATCTTTGAGAAATGGCTTTCTTCTTGCCACTCTTCCACAAAGGCCAGATTTGTGCAGTGTACGACTGATTGTTGTCCTATGGACAGACTCTCCCACCTCAGCTGTAGATCTCTGCAGTTCATCCAGAGTGATCATGGGCCTCTTGGCTGCATCTCTGATCAGTCTTCTCCTTGTTCGAGGCGAAAGTTTAGAGGGACGGCCGGGTCTTGGTAGATTTGCAGTGGTCTGATACTCCTTCCATTTCAATATGCTTGCTTGCACAGTGCTCCTTGAGATATTTAAAGCTTGGGAAATCTTTTTGTATCCAAATCCGGCTTTAAACTTCTCCACAACAGTATCTGGGACCTGCCTGGTGTGTTCCTTGGTCTTCATGATGCTCTCTGCACTTTAAACAGAACCCTGAGACTATCACAGAGCAGGTGCATGTATACGGAGACTTGATTACACACAGGTGGATTCTGTTTATCATCATCAGTCATTTAGGACATCATTGGATCATTCAGAGATCCTCACTGAACTTCTGGAGTGAGTTTGCTGCACTGAAAGTAAAGGGGCCGAATAATATTGCACACCCCACTTTTCAGTTTTTTATTTGTTAAAAAAGTATAAAATATCCAATAAATTTCGTTCCACTTCACGATTGTGTCCCAGTTGTTGTTGATTCTTGACAAAAAAATTAAAATTTTATATCTTTATGTTTGAAGCCTGAAATGTGGCGAAAGGTTGAAAAGTTCAAGGGGGCCGAATACTTTCACAAGGCACTGTACTTGAGTTTCACCCATTGACTGTATAAATAAGGCTTCACCGAACTACCGCGTCCTCTGATTTCCGGCGCTCTAGGAACTACGTCAGCCTATTCGTTGCGCTGATTGGTTGTATACCTACCCAGTTGCTGCAGAGTGATTTGAAAGACAACCTTTTAGCCTGCCTCCCTCCCTGTTGAGAGTTCCTAGACCCTTGTGTCTTCAGACCTGGGTCTAGCGCGGCTAGGCTAGCTTCCTCCCACAGTCCAAAAACATGCTGAGGTTAATTGGTAACGCTAAATGTCCGTCGGTGTGACTGTGATTGTTTGTCTCTATATGTAGCCCTGTAAAAATTGGTGACCTGTCCAGGGTGTCCCCTGCCTTCGTCCTAAGTCAGTTGGGATGGATTCAGCTGGGATAGACTCTAGTTGTATAGATAATGGATGGATGGAATTGTTGACATTTTTAACCAGTTGTGGACAAACCATGCCACTCTGCAGAATGCTCCATACATGCTTTTCTATGGTCAACACCAAATATAGGTGTATGTGAATACCAAACACTGAAACCATGACCTAACGGTGCTCAGTGGATGTGCACTATTGAGTTGTAGGTCACCGTTTTAGAAGCATTCAGAACCCAATGCACAGTCCCAGGTTATACTTTGGATTGCGTTTATGGCTGCAAGTGAGTGAAGCATTGACTGGCCATCGGAAGGTTGAAATTTTTCCTTTGGGCTGGTCTTGTTAGCGCTGCTATTTTTCCCCAGTGTTATTAGCCTGCATGGGTAGAGATTCAATAAGCCATCTGAGCTGCAGGATTACAGTTGGTGAAATCTGCAACAGCGGGTACCAGTAACCATAACAACTCAAATTATTATTAAATGATTTAAAGATCACTCCTGCCCTGCAGAGATGGTACCAAACAAAAAGAAAAGCTTTCCTGGCTGATGCTTCAAAGTGTGTTCCAATATAAGGGACTTTAACAGTCTGCAGCTGACAATGAAGACAGAGGTGCAGAGACAAAAATCACTGGAGAGGATTGAGCAGGGAGCAGATCACATCCTCTGTGCTGTAAATCTGCCTAATGAGCTATTCAATTCAGTCATTCAGTTGTATATAAATATTGCTAATTCACAACAAAAGTCATCTCAAGGCACTTCAAATAGTAATGTAAAGACCCTCCAAGAGTATATTATACAGAGAAATGTATCCAAGTGATCCCCATTGTGCAGCTGTAAGGTGAATGAAATCAGCATGGAAATTTGATTAATTTCTTCTTGACTTCTCATCAGTTCTTTTTCAAATTATGAACTATACACAGCCAAAGAGTAAATTAGTTTAATAAGACTAGAATCTAAAAGAACAAGTGTACATGGTTCTAAACAAGAAAGTGAGAAGATGGCGTAGGAAAGAGCAACACAGATCCAACTAGAGGTCAATTACTGAATGCTGTAAAATAAGTCAAAGCACAATACGTTCATGTGATCAGGTTAGACTTCGTTCAAGTCATTTGTTGTTGCATCACAAGAAACAGGAGCTATCAAGTCAAATGAGTCAGTGATCACAAAAACAATTCAACTTTACTTTCAGTGGACAAACATCAAGAGGAAAACCGTAGAATATTAGCTTTCATATTTAAAGTTTTAGTATAACACAAACTAATACAAATGAGCAGACTGTTGGTTTTCTTTTAAATTAAGGATTCATTGATCGACAATTATGTTGTGTCAGTTGGAATTTTGGTGTATCAAAGTAGGGCCCCTTTACAACAAATTCCTAGGCTGCTTTTTTGTTGCCAACCTGCCCTTGGTGAAGCATGAGTGAAACGCAAGCTGTTACACAGCCTGTGGGACAGCTGGATGGTTGCAGCATGTCTGCGTATTAGTTTCGTCAGATGTACATGAGTTGGATAACAAAAAACTGCTTCTGAAAAACATTTGGTACAGACATGTCATAAGAGTATAAAGCTGTACTAGCAGACGTGCACGGCTGTACTTCGGCAACAGTGGTTCTATGAGGGAAATGTGAAAAGGCACACAAAGGGCATGGCAGCACGCCATTTTGGAGAAAGTAATGTTTAGCCTACCATGCTTACCGCTTCATGCATGTTAGCATGCAACATGTGTCAAGTAGCAAATAAACTGTTTATCTGGCCACAAACAAATTCTCTGAATTCATCCTGAATGAAACAACGTCTTAATCTGACTGTAGTCAGTCTAATAGTTGATGAACGCTGACCAACTAACAGAGCAACATTGCCAGCATTAGAGCAATACCACTAGAAACAGCTAGAATTTTTTTTGAAGAAAAGACTAATCATCCTTCTGTGCATCATCTATACATGCTTAATCCTAATTCGGGTTGCTGGGGGGTGGAGTCTATTGCGGTTCACTTAGGGTGCAGGCAGGAAACACCCTGGACAGGTCGCTAGTCTGTCACAGGGCTACATATACAGATAAACAATCACACTCACATTCACACCTATGGACAATTTAGAATTACCAATTAAGCACAGCATGTTTTTGGACTGTGGGAGGAAGGAAAATCCATGTATGCACAGGGAGAACATGCAAACTCCATGCAGAAAGATCCCGAACAGGGGATCTTCTAGCTGCAAAGTGAAAGTGCTAACCACCAAGCCACTGTGCCGCTCAAAGATCAATCAACAAAAAATAATGTCACATATGTCTGGGGTTTATTAAATGCAGCTTATTTTTTCCCCACATCTGCCAACATGTAAATAAACACTGTCTGCCAATGTTGTCTGCTCTTCGCTTGGACTAAACCATATTATGTTACTGGTTAATTTGCTTACTTTAGTTGTCCAGAAAATTCATTCTCAAGTCTTATATTTCTTTGCTGTACCATGTTTAAACCTATGACATCCCTCTATAGCTTATTTTTTATTTCATTTAACCACTTTTTAATCATATTAATGAATGAAACCTCACACATCAAAGATGTTACTTCTTTAATTACAGATTTAATTTAAGTTAGAGCACTGAACATTTCTCTAATGACATTATTAAGAAACAGTGTTTTCATTTCTGTGTTGGTGTTCATCTAAAAGGGATTTCGGGGTGCTTTTATGGTAACAGTTTGGATCCAGATGTTGTACCTTTGCAATGCTGCTTGGAAATTAATACATTTTAAATGATATTCTGTGATTAATCCTTAATTTGACAAGCTGCAGAACATGGCAGGAAACCCGATGAAAAATAAATTTAATGTTATTACAGAATACTATTATTGTTTTTGTTTTGTCATTTTTGCTATGAATACTGGCTTGGCAATATTTACATGCAAATGTTTAAAAAAAAAACACTGGGTCACTATTACTGGGTCAAAGAAAATAAATTTAAATGATCAAAATGTGTTATTTAGTAAGCCATCATTGAAGATTTAATGAAGCTTGTTTTGATCAGCAAAAAAAATAGAGTCATGTTTTACACTTCTAAACTCAATAACAGGTCAAATTTGCTCCGAACACAATAGCAGGGTTAGCGGTGCTGTGTCACAAAGCAGAAAAGAATAATTAATCACTTATTCCTCATTTAGCACCAGAATTAGCAGGTTTCAAATGAGTTTGATCCATCAAATCATTGACCTGTCATGTCACATGTGGCAAATGGCATCAGCAGAACAGAGGAGCTGTTCTGAGAAGCTTGTCGTCTCCACAAGAGCACAGAAGTAGTGAAGGATTGAAGAAGACATGAATAACAACAAATAAAAATGAGAGAGAAAAAAGTGCGGAGTAGATACTGTCATCTTTATGAAAGGTTGCTTTGTATTTGTGAGATTTCCCTTGTCATGTAGACTAATGAGCACTATTTTTGAGAGAGGCTTGGCAAAGAAAAAAAAAAAACAAGTGACGTGCCCCAGGGGCTGCGCCGTATACAGCAACACAGATTGTTGTTGGCTTTTTTCATATTCTCATTATGTTCTCTGTTAAAATCCTACCAGCACTGTTCAGAATGAAAGCAAATAAAAATAGAAAACAAGTGCAGCGTGTTGAACAATACCTACCGATACCCCTGCAGTGCATGTAGTGCAGCGTGGATATTACACCGGATTCGATTTAGCCTGTGTATGTAATTGCACATTAATACTGTTTTCCCTTCAGATGGGCCAAATCAATCCCACTGTAAGGCTCTATGTGGTCACTTTGGATGGCAGCTCCCTCACCACTGAACTGAGACCTCCTGACAGTTTTGAAAAGAGGTACGACTAAAGCGAATTTTAGATGACGACTGCATCATTTATCCAGGTTACTTACAGGCTCACTAATGCCCATCTCTGTCTCCTATAGTGAGTTCTACATCACCATGGTGAAATGGGTGACACAGGAGAGGCTGAGCGTGCGTTGGGTGAATCGAGCTCAAAACATGTCCGTTCTTTCACTGTGTGATGTTGCAACAGGTGACTGCACGAAGGTAAGAAAGTTCTTCTGATCATTCTTTAATCTTGAGAAAGCTACAGTGAATAGAAGGAGGTGTTACGGCCTGACTTGATCTTTCCCCTTCAGAAACACGTGATGACATCAGAGAAGTGGCTTGATCGCCAGGTGAGTGCTTTGTTATTCTTTGTCATTGATTACTTCAGTTATTTTTAATCAGTGGCTTATTCACATGATTTCATAATCAAGTGATGAAAGTCATATGCTCATGGGCAGTGAGTTTGACTAACTAGACCCTTGCTGTAGGTCATCCCCCTGCTCTTTGTCTTCACATTACACATTTCTCTCCACTGTCCCTGCAAAGAATAAACAAACCAAAAAAAAAAAAGGCTAACAAATAATAATGACAGTAAATAAATACCGAGTTTTAAAATAATGACTGAGTTGAAATAATAGCAAAATCCTAAATAACATACATATTTCCACAACTTCATTTTCATTTGTACAACAGGGCGATGCCAAACTATGGAGCCCGCAAGGGTCATGGCAAGAATTTTTCAGTTTTTTGCTACATTGAATAATTATTATCCACATTAAGGTTGAGATTGGGCTGGCATCTATCCCAGCTGACTTAAGGTGAAGGCAGTGGACACCCTGGACAGGTTGTCAGTCACAGGGCTACACAGAGACAAACAGTCACTCACATTCACACCTACAGACAAGTTAGAATCAGTTAACCTCAACAGGTTTTTGGACTGTGAGAGGAAGCCAGAGTACCTTGCACAGGGAGAACATGCAAACTCCATGAAGAAAGATCCCGGGAAGGCCGGGACACTAATCCAGGGATCTTCTAGCTTCAAGCCGACAGCGATAATCACCCATCCACTGTGCAGCCCCTTCTAGATTCTATCAACTTGAAATTATGTCCGTTTAAACTGGTATCCTAACTGGTAAAATGTGAATATTGGGTTTCCTCCTTTAACATTATACATCTGACACACACATGTATTTATTTATTTTTTCCTGCAACATTACATTACAACTACAGAGTAAGGAAAGGGGAATAAAACATAAGACCAGAAAATACTTCAGCTGAACGATAAGGTTAAAATTGAATAAATTCATCAAACTGGTAATTTCAGAAAATCAACACTTAAACCAGTGGCACTGATAATCCTTGTTAACTTCATTTAGATGAATTCAATTGCTTGTTACCAGCTGAGGCAGTTCATTGAAGTTGGTTCTTTTACCATGTGCAACACACTGCAAGTTTTTGAGGAGCACTATGGCGATACAGAAAGGAGAGGTGACACTGATGAATTTATTGCCCTATGCTCATTTAAAAGGCTGATCTTTGACAGTAACCAGCTGATGGTTTTGAGCTCAGCTGCAAAGCCTCAGCATAAGTTTGATGGTGAAACTGTGGTGGGATACATAGTTATTGTTCAGCTGTAACAGTAACAATAGCGAGAGCCACAATGACAGTGGTCATCCTAAGGCTCTATTCATATAGTGTCACAGCAGCAGTCAGTGAGAGAGCTTAGCCTGCTCCTCAAGTTTTATTTATTTGTTTATTTTTACCTAATATAACTGTATAGTATCTGAGCAGCCACAGCTGAGGGTTCTTTGTAGCTACAACCAGCAGCAGTCTATAGGCTGCATGATACTGCATCATAGTGCAGCTCATACATTTCTGCCTGCAGAAAGAATCAGTGCCACTACAGCTGTGACTCTAGCCAGTGTTCCAATTATGGCTGTGACATATGCAAGTTTAATGACTATAACACTGACTACACACAGTGGTAGAGTGTGTGCAGTGACAGTTTAGCTGGTTGAGAGTTCAAGTTCAAATAGTAATAGCTGGACTGAACCAAAACTGAACCACAGCAGTAGCCAAAGTCTGAACAGTGACCACATCCAGCCACAGCTTCACCATCGCAGCAGGCAGAGCTGCAGCTGCTCACAGCCAGCAGCTGGATACTGTCAGAGATCAACCTTTGAAAAAGCAGCAAGAGCAGTAAACGCATCTCCTTCATCTCTCCACTGCAGAGTTTCTCTGAACTGCCAGTGTATTATGACTGGACCAACACACTAACTGTTCACATTAGGGATATTTTGAAAGATTAGCAACTAGGATTTTTTTTAACTCATTGATATCAACACAAATCTAAGCCTGATTCTTTGTTTAGGATCTTCTAGCTGTGAGGCGACAGTGCTATCCACCGATACACTGTGCAGCCCCCATGCCCGACTCAATGCAGAAAATTATTCTTGAAATAACTAACGTATAAGGAAGGTGTGTTCTGGAGGGGAAGTGGAAGGAGCTGGAAAAAAATGCCTTCACATGCATGTTCCTCGTCCTGACTGGGGTCTAAAACTCAAAGATGAGTCAGCAGCCAGTCTGTGGGATGCAGAGAGAGACAGGGCTATATTTTGCCTCATACCGTCTCTGGAGACAAATTCTCAGGACTCATTTCTCTTAATTTTTAAGTCAGCAGGCCAATTTGACCTTAAACAAAAGAGATGTCTCGTGTTGATTTATCTACATCACTCCATAAAAATAAAATTGAAAAAAAAAAAACAATGAAATGAAATTTTGAAAAATCAATGTCATGTAAAACTATTGTATTTTATACACACACCATTTCAATGTAAATGTAGAAAGTTTTAACATGCATTTTTCATGAAAAACAAGTGAGTTATGCCCTTTGAACCATGATCTGCTTGAAGTAAAGAACACCACTGCGCTAAATATTGATTGAGATGGTTAGTAATGGAGTTAATAATGACATATAGATGATTATTGGGATTTTCTGGGTTCTGACACTTCTGGACAATAAACATGACCCAGGTCAAATTGACCCATGACATTATTGCTATTTCTGAGAAATGAATAGAACAGGAGGGTTAAATATTAAACTACTCAGCATATCATGAAATAATGCAGTGCACTGAGAAATCTATTGTTGGTGCTGGAAGCAGTCCTAAAGCAATTCTCACTGTGGCCTTTAGTGGGTTTTAAACTGTTAAAATTCAAGATACTGTCCATTCTCTTTTGAACAAAAAGATACTTTGTCAGTGTTTCCAATTGCTTACACTTTTTGGTCATTATTACCTTCTGTTGATCAATCACATGCTGAAGCTGTTTCAGTCAAAATCTGAACAGGAAAAGGAATAACTAGACACTTTGATCTGCTGAGGGGATTCACTATGGAGTACGTCTTGGATTTCTTTAATGGTAAAACAACAGAGATTCAAAAAAGGCAAAGCAGAAGTGATTAATGAATAAAAACCTTATTTCTATAAGAGAAACTCCCAAAACCATAGTGCTTTTATTAATAAATCAGAAGAAATTACAAATTATTTCTTCTTCTATTATAGGCCTATTTCAGATAAGGGCATTTAGCGGAAGTTAAAAAAAAAAATCTGTGTATAAATATGCATCTGAAAGGGTTGATTGTTGCAAACCATTCATTTTAGAAAACAACCTGCTGGTTTAACTTAAATTTTGAATTACAGGCTAAAATTAATCTTACAACCAAATCTTTTAGTGTTTTTCTCTACATGACAGCAGCTATTTCTAGCAGTTTGTGTATGTTTTCTATTTGTCTCTCGTCCCAGAATGAGGAGCCAGTGTTTTCCAGGGACTACACAACCCTGTTCATCACCATGCCCTTAAAACACAGTGACCACGGGACATTCAACCACATCACTATGATCTCCAACCAAGTAAAATTCTTACAAACTTTGAATAAAATGAATGCATTTAGTGAGGTGCTTTCACTGTTTGAATGAAATTTCCTGTGTCTGTGTGCTTTTTGTTCCCTTATCTGTCTTGCCTACAGGAAACGGCCTTCCAATTATTCACAAAGCTCATATGATTCCATTTGAAGTTTTGTCATTTTAAATTCTAACAGCATTTACTGAAACACCAGAGAATTAGGAATACATTTACTTAAATAAACGAAGGAGAGTGTTGCACAGCAGATGCACTGCACTAGATTAATTCATGTTTCTGCACAGCTAATAAGTGGAGCTAAAGTTTAAGGCTGAAAGAAAGGGCTAGGTAGAAAAGAAACACAAGCAGACCCCTTAAGGACACAGAGGGCATGTGAGGTCATGCTAACATGGTTTTCATCCTCTGCTGTGTTGTGTTGTGTCTTGTGATTCACAGTCTGAGGGTCAAGAGGTCACCCTCCGGCACCTGACCTCAGGAAGTTGGGAAGTCTCTCAAATTCTGGCCTACGATGAGAACACAAACTCACTGTAAGCATTCGATACAAACACCTGAAAGTACAACATAATGTGAGCCAATGAGTAACAGATTAAATTTATATTTTTTTCAGTTATTTCCTGAGTACAGAGGAAGGCTCAACCAAGAGACATTTGTACAGGTACTCTATCAGTTTCGATTTATTATCAAAGTAGGCACTTTCATTCATTCAGGGAAAGTGTGATATTAGCAAAACACCCTTAATCATTTTCTTGTCAAGCTTTACATGACAAGACTGAAAACTTGTCATGTCTATGGCACTAAAATACAACTCTGCAGGCAGCTGCTGGTTAGCTTAGCTCAGAATGGAGATTGGAGTAGTTCTGCCACTACCAGCTCTAGAGTTCACAAAGATATTTGTTACATTTGATTTGTTCTGATAGAAAACCTTCACAATGTCATGCAGCTAGCAACAAATTAGTTTGGCTCAGAACTCTTTGTTACACCAGGATTCCTTTTTTTTTTTATTATAGCATTTTAGTTTGCGTAAAGGTTAAATAAACCATGACCATTATTAGATTCGGACAGACAAAGGTAAAACAAGGTGACACCATCCTAAGCTACACATCTTCTGCCTGTACATTTATACAACTAGATTCATACTTTACTAGGAACATCTGTAAAAAAAATAAATAAATAAAAAAAAAAATATATATATATATATATATATATATATATATATATATATATACACACACAGCCATGGCCATAAGTTTGGACACAAGTACCATGACACTTGTGAATCTTAGAAAATATCACCAACCAAAATAAAATATATTTCATTTTGGTTGATGGCTATGACTGGTATGTATATTGTAAGTGACAATTTTGTGGCATTTTCTAAGGTTCACAAGCGTCATGGTACTTGTGTCCAAACTTATGGCTACACACACACACACTTATTTTTGCAAGCAATTATCTAGTCAATTCTGTGGCAACAGCACAATTTATAGTTTTACTTCAGTTAATGGTCACATTAAACATAATAAGAATGAAATAAAAAGATGTCAGTCACCACGACATAAGTGCTGATGGCAGATGGGCTGCTTTGAGTATTTCTGAAACTGCTGAGCTCTCAACAGTCTGTAAAGTTTTCACTCTAAAAAACACAAAAAACAGCACATTCAGTGAGGGGCAGTTCTGTGGACCGCAGTGCCTTGTTGATGAGGGAGGTCAGAGGCCAGACTGGCTGGAGCTGACAGAAGCCTACACTAACTCAGATAAGCACCCCTTTACAACTGTGCTGAGCAGACAAACAGTTCAGAATGAACAATACATAAAACCTCGAGGCTACAGCAGCAGAGGAGCATGTCAGGTTTCATTTCTGTCAGCTAACAGAGATGTGAAGCTGAGCATTGTTGCTGACCGTGTGCATCCCTTTATGATCACAAATGATCCTCTTCTGACACTCTACAGTGTTAGTGTGATGTTCCTGATGATGTCTATCTACCATACAGAATAGAGAGCAGTACTGATCCTCTCATCATATGTTTGAGCATCAGTCTATTTCTTTAGAATCAGAGACATGGAGCTTTATAATCAAGTTTGCATCCAAATTCAGTTAGAAAAATTAAATAAAGAAAGGTTTGCCAAATTTTAACAAAATCTACAAAAGAAAATGCTAGATGAAAAAAAAAATATGCTGGGAAAATGACATTTCTTACATAAATATAAAGCCAAAAGGTTACAGTCTCCACTCAGAATGGATGATTTTCTCTGTATTTCTAAGGGGTGCTTTTATTTTATGCTTGAATATGTGCAAATTGAACACACACGTTAAACTAGGTAGATAAAAGTTCAGTTTATCAGATAACCTAGCATGCTCACATGTATCAAATGCTACATTTTAGTTTGACAGACTTGTTTTGTCCTCAGCTAAAACCAGACTGGTAACAGTTTCAAGTCCTGTGAAATTGACTTCCTTTGTCCTCACACAGCTTTGTTGTTCTCCTCCCAAACAGAGTATCCACCGTGGATCCATTTCTGAAAGAATGTCTGACGTGCTCCCTTTTCAAATCAAAGTGCACCTACTTCAATGCTGTCCTCAGCCCCAGCTATCAACATGTTCTTCTTAACTGCAGAGGTAGCGCCTGTTGCTGGAACATCGCAGCTGAGTGCTTCATTAACTGTCATCCAAGAAGCTGCATTTTTATGGTTTTACTGCTGTTCTAGGTGCCATTCTGGCTCTTCAAGGAAGTAAGAGATGTTATTATGTAGTAATTGGAGTTAAATTTTGTTTAGTTGGACATGCAAAATGCACATTTTAAATATAATTTTGTGTCCCCAGTGTGGTCTAGCGAGCCACAAAAATGCAAGAAAATACTTTCTTTTTCTCTATTAATGAAAAATGGTGTCGGAGCAAATCAGTTTTGCAGCCAGTTGTGACGTCATTGCCTACATAAGTGAATACAAGAGTCTTCACACACAGCTAGCAGCTCAGTGAACTGCTTTTACTTTTGGTGGCAATGTCACAACACAGTCTTAAAAAAAATGTTTCGCATGTTGCTTGACCAATGTGGCTAACTTTGCCATTAGTCTTGATCGTATTGTTTTTATACTGCTTTTCATGCTGTAAGGTACCCTAAATTCAATTGACTTTTTGATAGGCTTCCATGGTGGCACACACATGTACAAATATGAGCATCATTTCATGATAAAACTGTGCATTGTGTAACCACACACCCCTTTCCTAACTTTGTTAATTTCTTTGTTTCATGTCTCTTTTGTTTGAGATAAGTACTTTTTTGTAATCCGTTATATTGGTTTTACTGCCTCATTTAGACTGGAATATCAGTGGCACAGGTGGGACCAGTACAGCCCACTTTCAGAAAGGGGCATCAGCAGCATCCTAGTTGCATTGGATCTATAGACACTGACAGGACTGCAGCCATACAAAGACATGGTGCAATGAATGATCTGTGCTGTATTTTGAGCTGCACACTTACATTAGTCTATTAAAAAGGGCTAAAACAGATTTTAATAAAAACCTTTAAGCAAAAACATTTAAAGGAAGGCCAATTAAAAAAGGGCTCCTACACTTTGAAAATGATTTTGACAAAAATAGCTACTTTCCCAGTCTGAGAGTCTAAATGTGCCATATGAATGCTGAAAAATGCAAATAAAATCATGCAGTTCCTGACCCCTACTTATATTGCTCATTGGCTAAAATAGTTTGATTGGATCTTTTAAACAGCAAACAATTCAGTTTTAATGAATGTATTAGTAGTTTTATTTTATTAAAGACTGTTCATATACACTATTGGTCAAAAATGTTGTTCAAATAGCTCTTGAGGGTATGGTACCATGATTTGTTCCAACACTGCTTTTATTTGTAAGCAATCAAAAGTTTGGACACTTGTAAGATTTTGTGGCACCAACTTACAAGGCTTGATCAACCTCCATTGCTGCAGAACAGCTTTAAGTTGTTAACCCACTTCTTGTTTCTCGAAAAAGACAGTTTTGTATAATTCTGAAATGTACATTATTTTTCAGTTTTTGGTAACCTTTTTTTTTTTTTTAAATCTTTGGGATTTCACCACTTACATTTGTACCATTTCAAGCTATTTATTGACTTGAACAACTCAGTTTCAATTTTAAAAAAATTGGAAAAATTGAGGCATTCTGAAACTTTTGACTGGTCGTGTGTTTGTACATTAAATAATATTCTCTCAATCTTATGTTACTGTATTTGTTTCCTTTTTAATCTCTTAAAGTTTATTATCCTAAAGTAAAATATGATAAAGGGATAACAAAATGTCAATTAAAGTTACATTTATTGACCTAAAGTTTTATTTCTCCTCAGGCCCTGGAATACCTCAAACTACTCTCCATAAACTGAATGACATGAATGGTGAGTTGTCTGCCACTGATAAACTTGAGCCTCTCTTCTTTTTACACTCTTTCACTAACTTGCATCAGGTATATTCATACATTACATTTCAGTGGAAGCACAGATGTATTTCTTTGAGGTGAAAGTTCCTTCAGCATCAGAAAAGTGCATTGATCGATCAAATCATGTTTGATTAAGTTGCTGAGATTAAATCCTTAAGCCAACATTCAACAACAGAGGTTGAGATAAGTCTGCAAAAATGGACATCATGATGCATTAGGTTTACTGTTAAGTGCTTAAGATGATGTTGAGTGTACATCAGAGGCACTCAGAACAGCGTCTGGGGACTCTGCAGCAGATAAGCGATAATCTTCCTCCCACAGTCATTGCAGATTGACAGATGGTGATTAATTTTATCATGTCACATCTTTATGTGCAGCATAATTTACCATTTGGTCAATCAAGGTCATTTCTTGACTACAGTTAACATGTCTGACCTAGCAGCTGTTCCATTAACTCACTACGCTACTTGGATAGCTTCTGAATCACTTTATTTTGGGATTTACATTAAAAGATTCAATAAAGTAACTGTGCTTTAAATTTAACTTTAAAGAAAGTTTCCTTAGGTGGCTGTCAGAGGATCTCAATTCTGGGTTTTGGTGCTTTGATGGTTCTTACATATGATGACTTTTGCATTTTGAGTCATTAGTGTAGTTATAAATGTCAGTGGAACTTTAAGAGGCTTTCTTGAAGCTCTCCGTTTTCGGTTCCCACTACTTAGAAGTCACATGCCATACTGAAATGATTTTTTATAGTACAGGCTGCATTTGTTGCTTTCTTCTAATGAGAAATAATTGTTCTTGTCCTTTCATCCAGCAGAGCAAAAGACTCTGGAAACAAACGCAGAATTAAGACATGCACTGATAAACAGGACCCTACCCAAGTGGGAAAGAAGAACTGTGCTGATCAACAACTTTGGTAAGACATTACGATGATCCTTCATGTTTTTTTTAATATGGTTGGTGATTATTATTGGTTGTCCTTTATCTTACTCATCAGCATTATCAGTTTGATCATCAATACCTCATTTACAGCAAACAACCAATATGCTTGATCTTCACTCCTTACCATCAGTCAATCTGTCCTTTATCAGTTATTGAGTAAATGGGAATGAAGAAGCAACTTTAGGTTCACATTCACTCATCACATGCATGCAAGCAGTTGGACCATGTGGAATATTAAGGTTACATTGAATACAACTGAAACTCACAAGCATTGCAACAGAAAATACAATATTGTCATATCTTTCCAGACTTGTAAATTCTTACCTCACTTTATAATACATTGCTGCAATGTGACTGGCAATGTCTTGGTGTATGCCTTCAAGTGTATTGATATATATATATATATATATATATTACTCATACGGGACTTTCAAATTTGTATTTTCCTCAAAGTTCTTCCCCAGCCATCGATTAAATCCCCAAAATCCCCCTGTATCAAAGTTGCACATTTAGAAGTTTTTCCATCTTACTGCCCTAAAATGGCATAGATGTAAGTCTACTCCTATATTTGTCTCCTGTACAATGTATGAATCTATGAAGTCTCCACATCTCCACCACTTGTCTACATGCCGAGCACACCAGCTCATCTACTGCTTAAACACTATAAGGCAAATGTCAATTTTGTAATCTCCCCAAGTCCGGGCAGACCCCTCCACACACACACACACACCTGTATTTAGCCCAAAGTTTGTGTTTACACGGCAACTACAGTTTAAGATCAGTGGCGCAGATGCAGTAGTGGACAAAAAAAAAAAAAGAAAAGGGGGAAGAAGGTCAGGAGCAGGATCCTAACAGCTGCTGTTTTTAATGTGGAAATCCCCAGTCATTGTGTTAACACTTATTGTGCTCATGATGTGTCCAGTGTACTTTTTTTCCCCAAATCAGCAGAGGGGCTCTTTAACACTGACCAGATAAAATGCATTCTTCCAAATTTGCAGCATTGAAGCTGTAATTTGCATTATCTTCTGATAATTTTTGACACATTTCAGTATATGAAACAAACACCATACTTGCAACCCATATGTGGTCATGAAAGAGGAATTTTTATTCATTTTTTTTTAAATTACCTTTATCATCACTTCATGCAGAGAAACATGCAAGATCCCATCACTGACAAAACATAACTCTGCTACTGTTTACTTTCTGTATGAAACAGGTGCTTGCAAATCATTTATGTACAATAGACCGCTGGAGAAAGTCAGTCCACACAGAATGAACTATCCAGCAGCAGAAGTCAGCTACTCTGAGTTTTAGTTGGACTGGAACTATTTTGAGTGCATGAATGCATCAATCTTCCACGATGACAATAGTTTGCATCATGCACCTGTGTATAGAACAAAATACAGCACATTTCTTTTTCCAGCAGGGTTTTTGAAATTCCCTACCCCTGTTATTGAAACCAGGTTGCTTGTTAACATGATTTGAAAGAGTCAAGCAGCTCTAACTCGATTACTAAAGCACATCTAAATGCACTGGTAGTAATGATAGTTTCCATCATATTCAAGCCCGTGAACAGGACATGTCTTCAGGATAAACAACTGAGTGAACAGGTGCAGAGCTTTGTTTGGCGATTATGAAACAGCCTTGAAATCAGAAGCGCAGCCGTATATTGTTTCAATTAGATGGGGCAGCTCACCATATGGCTCCCTTTCTCTAATCTGTGTTCACAATTAGAGCGAACGCTATACATATTTATGGCCTTTTCAGCTGTAATGCAGTCATATGATAACCTTGTCAACAAAAGCTGATGAACCCACAGGCCTACTTTTCACACGAACCACTCGAGATGGTAAACTGCTCATTTTTAATTGTGCAGAAGTCATAGTGTACGTTCTGTTTTAGTCAAAAAGTAACCAGACCAGCTATGTAGCCATAAACTTGTGTCAGATTAAATGCTTAAATTAAAAGGATTTCTGTGCAGTTTTGTGTTGGTTCTTATAATAATAAAAAAAATAAAAAAAAAATCAACACTCTGTGCTGGTGGTGTGGCTCTGACGTCTTTGTCCCACTGGTTCATCTAGTTAACACCTCTAACAGCAATCCCATGACTGCCACCTCATTTCAGCGACTTCATATCATTCTGTAATTTACTCACATAGGTTCTTGGTACTAAGACCTCTTTGGTAAATCAAGTTTGTCTTGAGTATGTCTTTGATAAGCTCAGTGAGGACATTAAAAGAGTCTGTTGAAGCTACAATAAAGTGAAGCTTTTAAAAACAACAACAAAAAAGGTTAAACATGAGTCCATGTTACCTCCAACCCTGAATGGCCTGCTCTTTTTTCATGATCGATGAAGCTACTGACCTGGCCATGCAGTTCACAGGGCTCTGGCATCGTCTGAAGGACAAAAGCACATGCACTGCATAACAAAATTCATCAAGACTCACTTACTGAAATCTGACTTATTTTGCAGCACTTCGCCTGGAGTTAATTGTCCCGAGAAATATGGATGAAACAATCCAGCATCCACTTGTACTGGTCCTGTATGTAATATCATTTAAATATATTTTCTATTTCAAGGTGCATGTTGCAGTACCAGTTATATTGTTTCATTTATAGTCTTAAACACTTTAGAATAGATTTTTCATGCAATGCTGTGTTAAATGACAAAACTAATAAACTAATTCTTGGAAATAAAAGTGTAAATGTGTTCCCAATCAAAAATTTATCAGAAAGTATGCATGAGGGGCTGTAAGATGATCAAAGGCTCTTGCTTCTTTTTCCATACTTTTGTGATGATTACTTTTTTTTTTTTACCTTTTCAATTACTATTCATGTACTTTGGAATTAAGAAAATTAGCCTCAAGAGTCACAAACAAATAAGGTTGGGAACCACTACCCTTAGATATGTTTCCACATGCACCACTATGTTTATTCTGTATTTGTTTTGGGTGATATCAGATCTTTGGTGTTCTTATTGGGCAAAACTGTCCTCCTACAGTGACAGCGCCCCTGGTGGTCAGGCTGTGGGTGACCGTTTCTCTCTCGGCTGGGAATCTGTCCTGGTCAGTTCTGAACGCGTCATTGTGGCCCGTCTGGATGGCCGGGGCAGCGGCCTTCAGGGTCAGAGGATTCTGCAAGAGGTTTACCAGGGACTGGGAACTGTTGATGTCCAGGACCAGGCCACAGCAGTACAGTATGTTGTCACATTAACTCAATTCTGCTTTTAACCACCTTGTACTTAAAGCAAAAGATTTTTTTTTCATCCTTTTCTTAAAATAGTCCAGTTGATTCTGGTTTGGAGATCTGATGTGTAAATTTCATAAATGTCAAACAGGCCTGACCTACATGTTTTTGCACTAAAATACTAGTGATTGAGTTTTTCATGCCGTTTCCATTTTCTAGTTCCTTGTCTAAGAAGCAAATTCTTTCCTATGCCAGTGTACACACATCACACTTGCAGGTGTGTATCAGTTTATTCGGTACATTCAGTAAAGAAAGAAGTTCAAGGCAAGGGAGGAGGATAGTCCTCACCCATTTTTTTGTAGGCTACTGTTTTAAAACCTGGGCAGCACAGTGACTAACAGCTAGAACAGGGGTTCCCAATCTTTTCAGGCCGCGACCCCCAAAATAGGATCATAGGAGACCCGCGACCCCCCCTTTCCCCCACATGTCCAAAAGTAAAAAAGAAACTGTTAAATGTGGATTAGCAGTGTTACGGGTAAACATTTGTCAGTCTAAAACAGCACAGCAGTGCGACGGATTATTCAAAGTTATGAGCAGTGCTGCACAACAATTACTGCGTGTTTGAAGAACTCACCTAATGCGATGGGTGGGCAATATGCACTGAGCAAAGAAGATCCAGTCTCGGTTTGATTTTGGAGACGGCAATTCGGAGATCGTCCTCCACATTAAGTCGAGATCTGTGCTTGTTCTTGATGTAAGTCAGTGCAGAGAAAGTTTTTTCGCATAAGTACGTAGAGCCAAATGGCATCAGTGTGTTCAATGCTGCTGCAGACAGCTGCGGGTACTCCTTCCTCACCGAAATCCAAAACTCATCCAGGCTCTTGGCATCAAAAAGCGCTCTCAGGGTTCGGTCAGATGAAAGTTCAATCAGCGCATCCTCAAAGTCAGATGTCAAATGATTTGTTTTTGCAGTGAACGGGGATCGGATCCAATCATGCCTTTCAGGAGCAGTTTCTTCTGGGAAATACTTTTTAAAATGATCCACAAGAGACTGAAGGTGATCCGCTACAGACGCCCTTACAATGTTCACACTCAAAGCATTTTCTTCAATAAAATCATCCAGCTCAGTAAACATGTCCATATGTCCAGCTTCAGCGCGCTCTCTCCAGCGCTCCAGTTTACGCACAAATGCTTGCACTTTGTCATTGAGGGTCAAAATGCTTGTGTTTTCACCTTGCAGTGACATATTCAACCCATTCAGTTTGCCAAAAACAGATGATAAATACACCAGCCTTGCTACCCAGTCAGGATCAGAGAGGTGTTCTGCGAGAGGTGATCTTTGGTCGGCGAGGAAGATGCGCACCTCTTCCCTCAGCTCACACAAGCGGCTCAGTACATTTCCCCGGGAAAGCCATCTCACCTCTGTGTGCAACAGGAGGCCTTGGTGCTCCGCTCCCATTTCGTTACAGAGGGTTGCAAACAGTCTGGTGTTAAGCGGACGTGATTTTATATAATTCACGATTTTCACTGCTGTGTCAAGGACGTGCTTTAACTCTGCACTCAGTGATTTACATGCAAGGGCTTCTCTGTGTATAATGCAGTGGGTAAAGCAGACGTGAGGGGCAACTTGCTGGACTCGTGCTCTCAACCCCTTCTTTTTCCCCAGCATTGCCCCTGCTCCATCTGTGCACACTGATAAGCACTCACTCCAGGACATACCTTCTTCTTTTAGCTTGCTGTCCAGTTTGTTAAAAATGTCCTCGCCTGTACACGCTCCTTCCAGCCGCGTGCAAAAGAGCATTTCTTCATTAAGCTTCTCTTTAAAAACGTATCTCACAAAAACAAGAAGCTGGGCACAATGCGAAACGTCAGTTGACTCGTCCAGTTGTAAAGTATACTTTCCTTCTTTCACTGCATCAATGAGCTGAGTCTTGATGTCCTGTGCCATCTCACTGATGCGGCGGGATACTGTCCCATCTGACAGCGGGACTTGTGTCAGCTCAGCGGCGGCTTTATCCCCGTGCATGACTCGACTCATCGCCACCGCGGCGGGTTTGATCAAACTTTCTCCAATTGTGTGAGGCTTTTTTGCTTGAGCAATTAAATATGCCACTTCATATGAAGCCCTCTGAGCTTTGGCAGGGATTGTAGTTTGTTTAGTTAGGACCCTCTTTTGCCCTCTTAGTTCTCCCTCCTTTCGGCGAAAAAACTCTGCTGGTTTTGACACAAGTGAAGGATGTTTAGTCGTCAGGTGTCTCAACATTTTCACCGGTTTAAGGCTCTCGTGAGCAAGGACCTCCGAGCACACTACACACTGTGGGTGTTGTATACCATTTACAACGTGACACACGAATCCATACTTAATAAATTCATCCCTGTATTTTCTTGATTTGGATGAAGAAGTGTCCGATTTGTGGGCTTGGCGGGCTCCCACCTTAGCCGCTGCCGGGCGATGCTCTGGCGGTTCTGTGTCGCAGTCCTCCGCAGACTTCTCTGGTGTTCCCACGGTGCTTCCTGCTCTGTCATCAGGCCTTGCCGCTTGCAAATCTGGCTTTTCAACTTCACTCTGTTTTTGAGTTGTGGATATTAGCCACCGTTTCATTTTGATAAAGGTCTTAATCGCAACTTCAGAAAGCTAGCTCTAGCATTAAGATTAAAACGAAGGGCACGTATGCTGCGTCATAGACGTAAACTTCATTTGTAATTGACGTAATGTTAAAATAATAATAACAAAAAAAAAACTTTTTTTTCATATAGTTATTTAACTATTTTAAACAGATATTTCAGCAACAAAAAATATATAAAATAAAAATTTAAAGGCCCTCTCGAAAAATTTTTTCTTTTTTTTTCTTTTGCTGTTCTGGAAATCATCTCGCGACCCCCATGGAGGGGTACCGCGACCCCCCGGGGGGTCGGGACCCCCACTTTGGGAACCACTGAGCTAGAAGATACCTGGTTTGCATCAGAGCCTGGGATCTTTCTGTATGGAGTTTGTACATTCTCCGTGTGCCTGCAGAGAGCAGGTTCTCCAACAGTCCAAAGACATGCCGAGGTTAACCGATGATTCTAAATTGTTCATGGAAATGTGCTTAGCTGTCCGTCTCCAAGTATGATAAACAGTGTACAAATAATGAAAGAATGGATGGATGTTTTAAAGCCTCCAATTTGGAATTCTGGTTGTTGACATCTTGTTTATTTTTAATCTGGCTGTCATGAAAGCAAGGCAGATTTGACTGAGAATCACAGACACCATACATGCATATACAATGTCAATCAGAAGCTAGCTATGCTCTGAAACATATTCTGCTTTATTGCCTTTTTTCCTGGAAATGGGACCACAATTTACTAAGGCTTTCATGTTGTAGTGAAAGAGACTGGATATAAACAACCAAGACCATAAACTTGTTCGGAAAACTGTTACGTTTCCGCAAGTCAATGATGTGAAGAACAGGGAAAGTAACTAAAAGAAAATCTGCTCCTTTGCAAAAAAAACAAAAACAAGGCTTTTGGTGTCTAAAAGGTGGAGTGGAGCAATGACTCTCCACAGCCACTCACTAGTTTTGCTAGAAAAAAGCAAACTAAAGAGGCCTCAAACAAAGGTAGAATCGTTTGGTGGGGGGAAAAATATTAAGCACAACCATTTCCTTGGAGATAAACCCTCACAAAACTCTAGAATTTACCCTCTCCCTCAAAACACATAACCACTCTCACACACTCAAAAACCACTCCTCACACAAACCAAGAGAACCCAAATGAAGGTGTTGTCTCTTTGGTGTCACACACCAAACCGAGGGAGAAAACCTCCATTTATTGACTACCCAGGCTGATGAGAACCAGCTGGGTGCAATGAGGACAGGTGAGCTGAGTGAGAGTCTCGTTAGGAGTGCTGGAGGTTACAGACTACCTCCATCTGTAACAAAAACCTTAACTGAGGGGCCGTTTACACGACGCTTGCAGGTAAAAGCGTCAAAATATTTCAACAAAACACCCTATCGTTTATACGAGGACGGCGTTTTGGGGGCTTAAAAACGCAAAAATTTGAAACCGGCCTCCAGAGTGGAAAAGTTGAAAACTCTCCGCCGTTACGTTTCCGTCTAAACAGCAAAACACAAAACTTTGCCGAGATCTGACCACGTCGCGTACGCGATTACGTCACATACGTGCGCCGGTGCTTTGGATTGCCGGCCGGTACAAGGAAGTAAACAAAGATGTGTGATTATTTCCATCCTTCGTACCTTCAAGCAACTCTGGCAGCTCTATGTACACTACAGGAGTCGTACCAACAAACGTGCAGAATCTGTACAGATTCAATTCATGAACATTTACCGTGGCGGAGATCTGAAAAGGGAGATAGTATGCATGCGCGTAAACATGGCGGAGTTTTATCACAGCACCACCCAGCTGCCTGGCATGCATATCCAATCGAATTCCGCACACTATAGAGTCACCGTATATACGTAGATTTCCTTCAAAACCGCTCATCTAAACGTGAAATGACAAGACGCCACTTTTACGTTTTCTGTTAAGATGGTCCTCGTATAAACGTAGCCTGAGATAACAAATGAAAGGAAACATAGTCGTTTTCTCATAGACTTCTATACAATTGGACTTATTTTTGGAACCAGAGCAGCCCCCTGTTGGCTGCTGGAGTGAATGCAGTCACTTGCACATCAGTTTTACCTGTCAGATTCAGAGACCACATTCCTCTTTTAAATACAGTCTGTCGTCTTTGCGAAACAAAAGAAAAACGGCTTTCAATAATAATATTAGTAAGTCTTATGTTTTCTTTGTATTGTGTGCCGGTCAGCCATGTCGCCAGACAGTAATACGTCTCAGTGTGAGGGTAGAATTGTTGGATTGCTTTGGGGGCTAAGGTGCTTGTTAATGGTCAAAGAGAAAATACCAAGAAGTCTACTTGCTTGTTAAAAATGGATCTGCAATAATACATTACTCAGCATACAATACAGTAAATGCTCAGGTACAAACAGACTGTGACATTTTTTTTTCATAGATTTGCGTCATTGTATGCTTCGCTAAATTGAAGTGTTTTTTTTTTTGTTGTTGTTGTCGTTCTCAGTTTGTCCTTCTAGTCTCTTGTAGGTTTTTGAACCTACATGTGCATGTACATAATATATCCCTCTGCTCATTAGGAACCACTGTCCATTGAAACAAGATAGTTCCAACTGAAGAAGACACCTTTGACATATAACCACTTTTTGTGTTAAACCCTTTTATCCATCCATTATCTATACACTGCTTAATCCTCATTAGGGTGGCGGGGGGCTGGAATCTATCCCAGGTGACTTAGTGTGAAGGTAGGGGACACTCTGGACATGTCACCAGTCTATCACGGGGCAACACAAAGAAACAAACAAGCACACTCACATTTGCACCGATGGACAATTTAGTTACCTGAACATGTTTTTGGACAGTGGGAGGACGCTGGAGTTCCTGGAGAAAACCCAAGCATGCACACAAAGATAGAGAGAACATAGAATAGAATAGAATAGAATAGAATAGGTTTATTGTCATCATACATGGCATAATGAAAATACTTCCACTTCCACTGGACAGTGCAACAGGCAATAAGTAATAAAATATCACATTGGATAATAAAATAATAAAATTGAATATATACATATATACAAACAAAGACACCATGTGCAAAGAGGGCCAGATATGTGCAAAATGGGAGGTAAATGAAATGGAATAGGAACCAGTAGAGCACGATATGTTATGAAAATGGACGAAAGCAGCAAAGAGAGATATTGTACATTCAGACAGACAGGTGTAGGGAGTTCAGGAGACTGATGGACCAAGGGAAGAAACTGTTCCTAAGCCTGTTTGTCCTGCATGTGAACTCCGTGCAGAAGGATCCCAGGCCCAGGCCGGGTCATGAACCTGGGATCTTCTGTCTGCAAGGCAAAAGTGCTAACCACCAAGCCACTGTGCAACCCTATGTTAAAACCTTAAATGAGTTAAATGTAGATGCCATTTGGCACTGAGAAAAAGACATTCATCACTTCATTTTTGCTATTTAGTTAACTCACTCTAATTTTTAGGTACCTGGTCAAACTACCTTATATTGATGGCAACAGAGTTGGAGTTTATGGAAAGGTAACATTGCATCTGTATTTAATAAATACAATTCACTTATATTTTTTTGTATTTTTTTTATCCACCATTATTTTAAGTCATAATGTTGTCTCTTTTTTCCAGGCATATGGAGGCTTCTTGTCCTCAGTCCTGCTCCTCTCCCACAGCTCGGTGTTCAAGTGTGGCATTGCTGTAGCTCCTATATCAAACTGGAAGCTGTTTGGTAAGATGGAGAGGAATCAGTAACAAACATATCACACAGTCACACAAATCTAGTAATCATCAGAAGTTTTAGGCTTTCCCATTCATCACAAGGGCACTCAAAATAATCAACCACTGCTCCCATGGGTCCAAGCTTTGTCTATAAGCTTTGTTAAGCAAGCTCATGAAGGCTAGCGATAATAGAGGAGCAGCATTGCTCTTCAAGTGCATGTGTCTACTATTAGTGAAGAAGTACTGCTAAAAGGAATGGAAGTGTGATCATGAACTGACAGTGTGTGAATTAAAGCAGCAATGAAGTCCCTGCTCACAATATCTCGCTGTTAACTGTTTTCTTTTTAATCTCTATATAGGGTCGGCCTTCGCTGAGAAATACTTTGGCTCTCCAGTGAAAGAGGATCATAAATACCGGGTGCGAGTGGATGTTGGTAGCATTTTGAAGGTTCTTAGACCAAATTGCAATGAAAACACTTCAGTTGTATCCTCTTTTTTTCCCCCCTGCAACAACATTAACCTGTTACGGTTCAGTGGCCCACGGGCGGGCCGTTTTGATATCTGCATAAGCATTTTTCAAAGTAAAACGACACTGCCAACTCGATGATAGAAATATTATACACCGATGGAAAGCTTAGATTCTCATGAATCCGCCGGTATAAACCACTTTCAGATATGATTACCACAGCGGGTAATATAAACACATTTGTCCGACAAACAGCGAATATCCATCCATCTGTTCTCTATACACGGCTTTAACGTACACAGCGCGACTCACATTTGCGGGTTCATTATTACACACAGACGAAAATATTCTGCAAAAAACGGCCATAATCCAACCTTGGACATCCAGACGAAACAAGCCAGTAAAATATTTTGTCTAAAACATGTCTTGAAGTCGGTATATAATCCACGAATAGGTCGTTTTCGAGGAAATGCACCTCGCGATGCGCATCCAATATTCCCTGTATTTCTCGTCATATTTTTATTTACAAATAAAATATTAGCGATTTTTTTGTACTGAAAATGGCTGGAATTGACTGCACCTTATAGGGCTACCTGCTGAACTTCATCCAGGAAGGAGGACCCAAAGAGACAGGAGTCATTAAAAGACTTTATTGCCAGATAATCAAGCAAAAATCTTACCTGAAACCATGTGGTCCAAAAGGACAAGGCTGGTAGACAGGTTGATACACAGACAAAATGTCCAAAGGTACAAAAGATTTGAACATAGCGCAGGAAACTCAATGGATTCAGTGCCAGTGAGCTGGACAGCAGTGGCAGCGTAGCAGACAACAGGGTGCTTATATGAAACAGGCAGCACCTCTGGAGAAATGGGTAAAGAAGTGGAAGTGGGTGGGAAAATCGGGGAGGGAAAGGTGGCGGAAAGGAGTTAATGCAGGGCAGGAAGCAGGAGTCCAGTGACTGGGTCAGGAAGGAGAAAGTGAGGAGAAGACAGGTCGAATGGACATAACATCACTTTATCACGAAGTGAATATAACATAAGTAAACATAACACTTTGTTCTCAATATTTGCATGAACAATGTTTAAAACTCATCTAATTCACAGTTCTGGCCTTTTGCAAACTAGGCTGATGTAAAGCGGTTCATTATGGCATCCATCATATAAATGAGAACAGAACAGAGCCTACTGTATTTGAGCAGGTGCATCGAGCATCAAGCACAGTCAGTGTTGAGTGTAACTGTGTGGGAGTTTCAAAGCACGTCTGCTGGTTATGAGGGGGAATGACAGCCAAAATGTCACATTCTATGTCTTATGACTCTGACGCAGCCCTGGTAATCACGGCATGGCATGTCAAAAACAGCTCATATGGAGACTCCTGATAATGAAAAGGTTATTGCTGTCAGAGCAATAGAGAGTGACAAGACCTTCAAAAAACACAACACCGCATATCTGTAGCTCAAGGTTGGTGATGTCTTTGTAGTTTGGAATGTGTGGAGAGATTAAATGTCCAGTCAATCTCTTATCACTGCCCGTATTATCCGCAACATAGTGATGTAAATATATAATCAATATTACATGTAATTGCATACAGTCATATGATCAAGTAAATAATAAAAAGTATATAATACAATACATATGATTTAATTGTACTTTATGCTTGATGAGAGCTGATTTATTATTAGACCTTACAGAGAATAATCTAGCCAACACTGATGAAGCATTATGAACAAATGCTCAATCTGCCCCAACAATCAAATAGACAATCACATCTGCAAATTCTGGTTTTACACACAAATGGAAACATTCTGGTCAGAGGTGATTGGGAAACTCTTACTGGTCCTTAGCATCAGCATTCATACAGCACCATCCCTAAGTCTGCCTGAGGGACTGGCAGTTTCTCTGAAATACCATCATGTAAAAATGCATATTAATGACAGTGAACACGTGGATTAACCTAGTAATAGAAAGTGTCATACAGATAACAGTTGCAATGATAGGCAGCACTGAGCAGGACTAAGAAACATGGCTGCACTCAAATGCACACAGGAATTATTCATTTGAAACAGCACGGCACTCTTGTCTCCATTCACTTTCAGTGCACCATTTTACATTTAAATTTCCATACAGTATATGGTATTCTCCAGATGTAAACGCAGTACACAACCTGACATCTATCAATCACCTATTTGTCATACAGTGACTTTTGAGAACATTGAGAAGCCTTCACTTTTTGCAAACTTTACTGTGTTGTAGATTTACTTTATTGATTAATATTTTTTCTGTCACACAAGAACAGTCAGAAACGTGTCTTGAAGCCTCTCTAGTGTTGGCTTTTAGTCACTGTTGTGAAAAAGGAACAGCCATCTTAGTCAGGCTATGTAAAGTCTCGAGCAGGTTTTCTTTGAGAACCTCTCTATGTTTGCATGCATTCCCTCTAGTTTTGTCCCGCCACCACTGGGACCCAACCAGTGGTGGCATAATGCTGCCACCACCATGCTTCACTGTGAAGATGGTATTAACACGTGGTGAGCTATGCCTGCTGTTCAACAGACACAGCAGGGCTATGAGGGCCGTTTAGGAAACATTGATAATTTGTAGTGTCGATTGATAGCCGGATGTTCAGCAAGTAATGTGTTTTGACTGTGACAAAGTGGTGCCAGTGAAGAGGTTAGTCTGCAACTCTGCATAGTGTTTGGAGTTCAGCCCAGTTAATATCATTATGACCCATCAGATGAGAGAATAATTTTCCTCATGCTCTAAGAGATCTTGAAATGCAGTTTGGTGAATACCAAGCAGGCTGTCATGTGCCTTTTACTCAGAGAGACTTTCACCTACATGATCTATTCCAATAGACTACCAGCAATGATGTATAGAGGGAGGGGGTGAGATCTTATGGATAGACTGGTTGTAGCTCCCCTGTTCTCTAGTATAGTGGAAGAGTGACAGTATATTTTTGTGTAAACATGTAAAAATCCATTTTGCAGGATGGCAAAATCCGCAATTTTTTGAAAATGCCTCATGAAAACAAAAGAAGAAACAGCACATACTCTAAATCCCAAAACCCTAAACTTCTGCATTGCCTGTTGATACAATAAAACTTCTCTGCTTCTGAATATACTCACCTTGGAATGAGTTTACAAAGGCACATTTCAGAAATATCCAAATAAAAAATGTAAAATCACCATGTACGTATTGACAAGGCTTCAGTCTTATTTTAAACTAAACTAAAGTAAAGAGGAGATAACTGACTGTAGTTTGCCACAGACAAGGGTCCTACTCCTAATTTTTCAGAAAAAAATAATATTTCCAAAGCATGTTTTCAGTACAGACTGCCAATTTTATCAAGGCTAAATTCATCTCTATAAATCACAAAAGTGTAACGATCTATGAATTTTTTTTTCTGAAGTGACTATATGCAGTATATCAGCTTAGAACTCTACTGTATTACAGCAGTGATTGAGCCTTGCGGATATTGCATGTCATCACTTTCCAAATTAAAATGGAAGACTGAAAGAGGACTTCTCACTGTAATGCCAACATCATTTCAACTTAGGAACAGATAGACTATTTATAGAACTAAGACAGTGCCCAGCCTACCTCTGGATTTGACAAACACTACCAAAGATAATTGGAAAAATGGAACTTATGTTGTATAAGAATAAAGTTTGTAACATAACACCAGAAACTAATATGGTTCAGAGATGTCTGAAGTTCTTTTTTTGAGTCACTGTTGTCTGCGCCTCTTCCCTGACCTTTACAATGAAAATTTCTGTTTAAGGTCAGGAAAGTGTCAACTTGTGCTGATCCCAGTGCAAAAATAGAGCCTATCACTGTAAGCTTTAATCTCACCTGCACAGTCACTTTCCTATTCCACTACTGAATTCAACATTACTTACTGACATTTACTTCTGTCTTTAGGTCCAACTGATAGGAGTAATTCTCTGTGAATATTTATTAATGGCAACAGATCCTGTTTAAAGATATATTTTCTCTTTCTCTACCCTAAAAATCTTAGTTTTTTTCCGATGAATGTAAGAGTAGACGCCATTCAAGTGTCAGTGGAATTAACATTAATTACTGGCTAATTAGATTTAACATTGGATGTCATTAGAACTCTTTCTATTTCTGTCTGAGGAGGGTAACTGTTCACTGTCTCTGGCAGATTTCCAGTCTTCTCAGCAACATCACAGTACCGGGTCCACTGAATTTTCTTATTATCCATGGCACAGCAGATGGTGAGTGTGGGTAAAGGTACACATGACAAAACCGATATGTGGATGTGAAATAAGGATCATTGCCAGATAGACTATGAATAATAAAAATTAACTTAATGTATTTCAGCAAATTCAGAAACATGGTGTGCTTGCAAAGTGCGTTAAAAAGTTAGATTCTTTGTTGTTCTTTATTGTTCTATTCCACTACATTTGGGTTGTAGCTTTTTTCCTAGTATGTACCAGGTAGAAAAATGAATTCCCCCTCATTTCATTAATCTTTACATGTGTAACTGACTGGATGGCTGATGGGGCAAGCAATGATGAAATGCAATTCTGTCTGTTCTTTTTCAGCCACTGTTCATTTCCAGCATTCGGCTGAGCTGGTCAAACTGCTGTCTGCATCAAATGTTAACTACACTCTCCAGGTGACTGCTGCCATCTCTTCTCTGAATGATGTTCATTTCATTTCCTTGACAAGAGCAGACCTTTGTGTTGTGTTTATTGGTAGAACAGGCAGCCTCCTTACCCTTATGCTTTAAAGGTTAACTAGCTTGCTGACTAGAGTTCCTACCTTTTTGGCTCCATCCAAAATATCCACGTACGGGATATATTCTATAGAAGTGTACAAGCAAGCATTGCACCTTCAGTTTAATAGTTTGCACCCTCAGTGAAAATTTGAATAACAAAGGTTTTGAACGATGAGTGACAGCTCCACGAAGTAAAACAGCAATCAAAATGATGATGGTCTGTCGCCTTGTGCAGGTCTGTGCAGCCATCTTTGGATGATCCAACTGCAACTGAGATACTTCAGTCTACTCTTGAAAGCTTGCAGCCCAGATTTCATTATATGGATGTCCAAAAATGTTTAGACTTGTCAAATCAGAATGCCAGTGGCAACCCAGTCTCCATGGCTGCAGATCATTGAGAAAAAAGTACCAGTAACATTACCAGCAGCAAATTGTTAGAAAGACTACAACCAAAGTTCACCTTGCTGTCTTAAATTTACTTCAGGATCCGTTTGGTGCCTTAATTCAACATGTATGGCATTTGGCTGTTAAAGTACATGAACAAAAAATGCCAAAAGACCTTGGTGGTGTCTTCACTGTTGCTACATCGAAAAATTTGCCTTGTACCATGTGGTTCATTTTATGAAAGGGTGCATTGAGACCCAAACCACGATCGTTCCCAAAGTTGCATATGGAAACAAGACACAGGTGACAAAATTAAACAGTAATCAGTGAAAAACTTCGACACATGACATGAACATCAGCCTCCTGAGTGAAAGTCCTGTGACTCAACCACCGCCACCCATCTAACCCTCTTCTGAGACTCTTTTAAACAGGAAAAAGTCATATGTTAATGTGGGTGACACTTTGGAGCAATACATGTTATTTTTTTGTAGGTAAATAATGTCTTTGTTTTCTATTTCCCACTTCTTAGATTTTCCCCGATGAAGGACACAATTTGGTCTCTGTCAAGAGCCAGCACTACATGCTAAACTCAGTGCTCACCTTCTTCAAGAACTGCTTTGTGGAGGAGCAGCCTGTCTCCTCGGAGATGTCCAAAGAAGATGACTAGCCCAGAGAAGCTCCTGCGGGTGTGTAGAGTGTACTGTAGCAACTGCTGTCATGAGCCAACAAAGAGGCTGTGATTCCCCGAAGGACTGCTATCTCCGAAAGCACTCCAAGAGCATTAGTGAAAACCTACAGACATACAGTATGTAAGATAAGTAAGTTTACTTTTGCTTGGAATGGCAAGTCGGCATTGTGATTCCAGGGTCATGGTGATTAAATTGTCAAAGAAAAGATGGTAGTGTTGTTGCTGTAATCTAATGCTTAAGATAAGAATTATTGTTTGAAATATTTGTATATCATGTACTGAGTACAAATGTCAGGGAATCAAAGAAACTTGTATTTTTCCATGTTAGAGTCTAATTTTTCTGACTGCTGCAATCTACTGTGAAATCATGTGAATACTTCCTGCAAACAAAACTAGTCCACTTAAATTTTCAGCAGACTTATAGAGGCCATACCACCAAACAGTTCTTGCAGGTGCCTTTACCTCATAACAGTTGTCACTACTTTCCAAGGTTAGAGCCAACACAGTGTCCATAGCAATACAAAGAAGACATATGACATATGTATGTAACAAAGAAGCCTCTCAGGGCTGAGCAACATCAGAACATCTGCATCTTCAATAGTAGCCATAAGTCTAAATAAAGTACTGCAGTATTTGCTGGTTGAAGGCAGGTGGATAAAACCAGAAGGGGATGTTACAGTGGGTCTTTGTTATTGTTGTTGTGTCTTTTATTTCTTGTTTTGTTTTTTTGTTTTTTCCTTTGTGATAAGGAACTTGTGTACATTTGTCCAATATAAAGTTGCCATAAGAGGTACTTCACTTTGTCATATTACAGACTTTCTAGGAATCAGAAATGGAATTGGTTCCAGAGCAATATGAGTAACACTTTTAATAATCTGCATTGCAGTTATACTGTTTGAATTGTCACTGCACATAGTGTTTAATATCCCAAAATGTGAAAAAAAAGGTTTCAAATGAAAAATAAAGAAACCAAACTTAAAAAAATAACACAGCTCATGCTGAACTGTGCAGACTCCTGTTAATACTGTCCGTCTTTGTGTAGCAAACAAACCACAGATTGTTTTCTGACCATGATCCTGTGCTGATTACTCCTCCGCACTAGCTGGACTCTTCTCAAACATCTGCATCTCATTCAATCCTCTACACCATATATTATATTGCGTCCTCAGTAGGTGACATTTCTATACTTGTAAAAGTTTGTACGCTGAAATAAATTGTTAAACATGATATACTTGCATCTGTTCATTGCAATGGTTGCTCACAACACACCTGATAGTTAACCTTGATTTGTAATATGCAATGAGAAGACGAGATAGAGTCTGGTGAATAAACAACATTTTTTTTTACTATTTGACCTATGGAATGACTTATATGGAATTATGTATTGGGGTAAAAATGTGTAAACAAAGCACAACATGTTGTATATTTTATTTCAAAGTCGCCACTGTTTGACTTGATAACAGTTTTCTAAGCTGTTAGCAGAAAATTAATCAGCTTCATGAGGTCATCATCAGGAATGGTTTCCAGTTATCAGGTTAGTCTTGACAAAGGTTAACTGGTGGAAATTCTTGCTTCCTTAATGAGATCATCACTTGGGTTGTGCCAAGGTTGTGCTGGTAAATAGCAAATGATTCCATTCAGCTACTGTAGTAATCCATATTAATGCAAGAATCTCCATGTGATGACTTCATGAAGCTGTTTAGGAGAAAGATGAGTTTACAAAACTGTTATAAATGGAAAATAACTTTTGCTACATAAATCAATATGTAATGTTTTATTATTTCGATGTATTCAGTATAGGTTTAAACTGGAGAAAATAGCAAAAAAAAAAAAAAGAAAGAAAGAAAAGCTCTTCAGTGACTACGTGTCCAAACTTTGACTACTACTTAGGACTATCACACTGCTAACCCCACCTTTTATACTTACCACAAAAAATGAGAGGAATGTTTCAACAGTATTCTAGGACAGAGCTATTTAATCTTCAATCAGTAATTCCTGGTTTAATTTGAAAATCTGCAACTCTAAAATAACATGACGAACTTGCTCTGCTGAGGAATATCATATTACACTCAACAAAAATATAAACGCAACACTTTTGTTTTTGCTCCCATTTTTTATGAGATGAACTCAAAGATCTAAAACTTTTTCCACATACACAATATCACCATCTGTGATAGTGAGCACTTCTTCTTTGCTGAGATAATCCATCCCACCTCACAGGTGTGCCATATCAAGATGCTGATTAGACACCATGATTAGTGCACAGGACTGCCCACAATAAAAGGCCACTCACAGGTTTGTTTTATTTTGGGGGGGTCCACTCCTCTTCAGTGGCTGTGCGAAGTTGCTGGATATTGGTGGGAATTGGTACATGCTGTCATATTCGCCGATCCAGAGCATCCCAAACATGCTCAATGGGTGACATGTCCGGTGAGTATGCTGGCCATGCAAGAACTGGGACGTTTTCAGCTTCCAAGAATTGTGTACAGATCCTTGCAACATGGGCCCGTGCATTATCCCGCTGCAACATGAGGTGATGTTCTTGGATGTATGGGACAACAATCTCTGTGCGTTCAAAATGCCATCAATAAAATGCACCTGTGTTCTTCGTTCATAACAGACGCCTGCCCATACCATAACCCCACCGCCACCATGGGCCACTCCATCCACAACACTGACATCAGAAAACCGCTCACCTACATGATGCCACACACGCTGTCTGCCATCTGCCCTGAACAGTGTAAACTGGGATTCATCCGTGAAGAGAACACCTCACCAACGTGCCAGACACCATCGAATGTGAGCATTTGCCCACTCAAGTCGGTTACGATGACGAACTGGAGTCAGCTTGAGACTCCGATGAGGACGACGAGCATGCAGATGAGCTTCCCTGAGACGGTTTCTGACAGTTTGTGCAGAAATTCTTTGGTTAGGCAAACCGATTGTTTCAGCAGCTGTCTGAGTGGCTGGTCTCAGACCATCTTGGAGGTGAACATGCTGGATGTGGAGGTCCTGGGCTGGTGTGGTTACATGTGGTCTGCGGTTGTGAGGCTGGTTGGATGTACTGCAAAATTCTCTGAAACGCCTTTGGAGACGGCTTATAGTAGAGAAATGAACATTCAATACACGAGCAACAGCTCTGGTTGACATTCCTGCTGTCAGTATGCCAATTGCACGCTCCCTCAAATCTTGCCACATCTGTGGCATTGTGCTGTGTGATAAAACTGCACCTTTCAGAGTGGTCTTTTATTGTGGGCAGTCTAAGGCACACCTGTGCACTAATCATGGTGTCTAATCAGCATCTTGATATGGCACACCTGTGAGGTGGGATGGATTATCTCAGCAAAGGAGAAGTGCTCACTATCACAGATTTAGACAGATTTGTGAACAATATTTGAGAGAAATGGTGATATTGTGTATGTGGAAAAAGTTTTAGATCTTTGAGTTCATTTCATAAAAAATGGGAGGAAAAACAAAAATGTTGCATTTATATTTTTGTTGAGTGTATGTGGTGGAAAGCTGCAGCACAGTAACTAATTAATACTGTGATGAGACTGCTGTCTTAAACTCCAACATGGTTGAGGAGAGTTTATGTGTCACACATACTGACAGAGCGTGGAGAGAACAGTAGACTGACAGAACAAGCATTGTCATACAATGGTGATTGATAAAGCATCTTGTTTACAGTGGCATTTATATAGCAGCACTAGCAGGTCAATGCTACTCCTTATGTTATCCATTCATTTTCATGTGGTGTATGTTTAAGCTTTCTACATTTAGTTACAGTGTTTGATGTAGCAGAAGTGCACTGAACAGTAATTTATAACAGTCTATGATGGACAGGATGAGGTGGTGTGTGAATGAACAGAGACAGTGAATGCAGTGAGTGATGGGGCATGTGATGGTAGTGAAAAACTGTCAGGGTGTAGCCATGTATCATTGGTTGACCCTGCATCTGACAGGACATCTGACAGAGATCCAGAGCTTCAGAAAAGTGAGCTAGTCCCCTTCAAGACAGGAGTACCACTACATGAACTCCTCACAAAGCCTGCATTAGTCTTACCTCTATGACTCCCACAGTCCGGCATGGTTCAACTACATGATGCTTCATAATGTTGCTGCAGTAGTTGTTTCTTTCAGACAGTCTGTATGAGACCGCATGGTCAGAAGATAATTTCACATTCTACTTTTAGGCCATCTCAATTTATTGATCTTTTCATGGATCATTATCCTTTATTTAGTCTGCTTTGGTCACTTAAGCAGCAGTGGAAGAAGTATTCTGATCATTTACTCAAACAAAAATGCCAACACAGTGGTGTAAAAATAACATATTATATCATAAGTAAAAGATACAGAGGCAGAAAAAGTGTCAAAGTAAAAGTCCTGGTTCGGTTCCTCTAACTGATGTTTTATTATATCTGTCATCTTTAGATTATTGATAATGAAGCATCAGTGTGTCAGCAGCATTGTTACTGTTGGAGCTGCTACAGGCAGAGCTGAATCAGCTACTTTATATACAGTCTCACATACAGGGACAGCATGTCTTAAGGCTGTTACATTAATAATGGGACAGCAAAGAAGAAAATAACAAAGTTCAGATTCTCTTATCTCTGACTTTGTGTGAGATTGTCATACCCTCAACCTCTGATGCCAGGTAGTGGCAGGCTCTCCTCCCTTTACACTTATTCCTACCCCTCTCCTAGGTGGACGTGAGCATAGTGTGTGATGCGGACAGGTGCTGCTGTTGATGATCAGCAAAACTGCCATGCCAGCAGGTGGGACTGATCTCCACATTACCCTTTCCTACCATAAAAGACTGGAGCTGCCACCACTCTTCGCCAGACCACTGAACTGCATATTCTGAACTCCCACCTGCCCGTCAGAACCTGCCTGGACCTTCCGCCACATTCCCTCTTCTGTCTGGGTCATCCTGGATTCCACAAACCAAGCTCCGTCATTTTCTGCACTCTCCGAGATGCCAACTGCTGCCATGCCACACACCACTTCCAGTCCCCCGCTCACTCTAAGAGTCCAGTTCAGTTTGCTGTATTCCTAGTTTTCAGACCCGTAGTCAATGTTCTCCTGAGCCTAATTATTGGCGTTAGTGTTTATTGTCAAGTTTTTTCTTCAGTCACCTGTCCTGGCTGGCTAGTACATTGTTTGGGTTTTGTTTAAATTCTGTCTTTGGTAAATTGAGTCTGGTACCTGTATAACCTCCGAGCTCTTAGGAGTCCCTACTGATTCATCTTTAGTTCATGTAACTTCCTGTTTTGTGTCCTCTGCTGAGGAACTTCCTGTCATAGCTTTTGATATGTTGTTTGTAATTTTTTCTGTGAGCTCTGTAAATAAAATCATTTTCTTTTTCTACGCTATCATGTCGCCATTGCTCTGCATCTGAGTCTCTGATTTGAATTGTGAGGTTGGTTATTTATTCTACATTGCCCATAGGTGTGAGTGTGCTTGTTTATCTCTATATGTATCCCTGTGATAGACTTACCTGTCCAGGGTGTCCTTTGCCTTCATCTTAAGTCAGCTGAGAGACTCCACCCCCCCCCCCCCCCCCCCCCCTTCACCCTAATGAGGATTCAGTGGTGTATAGATAATGGATGGATGGACATTAAATCATTATAAGATTTATTGATATGAAACCACGTAAGATGGAAAGAGTGAAAAATCACTACCAGGTGGAACTGCTAACAACTCAGACTTCTGAAATGAGAGCCTAACTACATACAGCTTCTTCTAACTTTTTGTAGCTGAGGTAACTGAAGCTGTCATAAGTTTAGTGGTGCAGAAAGTGCAATAGTTCCTTCTGAAATGTGATGAGATGAAAGTATGATGGAGAATAAAATGGGAATACTCAAGTCCCTTCCACCACTGTATTTTGTTGTGTCATTTTAAGATTGAACAAATGATAAAATTAGATGAATAGGATGTGTGAATCAAATTTAAGAGCTAACAAAGATAAGATGAGGAGACTCAACAGGTCAACTGAATTTATGAGTGCACTAAATAATCCTGTGGCAACCCAGTGGAACCCTATGGAAGCCCATGGAAGTCCATGTGTGCCCATATAAGGCATGAGACAGGAAGTTCATGTCCTCTCTACGTCTGCACTCATGAGTTGAAACTCGGGGCATGCTGAGCTAAGCAGAAAAAATGCCAACCTAGCAAAAATAAAAAGAGGAGGGGATCCAACTTTGGATACTATTACTTCATGGGCAAGCTGATTGGGTCTTAAGACGATGGGTTGTGACTTTGCAGGGTGGAAGAGGTGTATTTAGAAGAAATTTTCATAGGTATAAAAGTTGATGCAGTCCTTTGTTTCGGTAGGTAAAATCTCGAGATTTTGCTCATGTTTGTTCTTACAGCCTCTGTATTGAATAAACTTTATTCACATCAGACTGTGAAGACTGCTTGAATACTCTTTCTTGAAAACTTTTTGAAATCTCAAAGTTTGATCCAGAATTGATTTTTGACAATGTATGTGACAAAGCTGCCTGATCACTGGCCCTTCGCAGGCAGAGCGAGTCACAACAATTTACACATTACACTGTGACATCATATATGCACACATTTTCTTCCCTCTTGTGTGTCATAACTGTCTGATTTATACTGATGGATGTCCAACATGATGAGTGTTGTCGGTAACTTGAAATCGCTATGATTTTAAATCAACAGAATCAAAACACATGAGATGTTTAAATGTACTCATTTAGTGACATTTCTTTGTGAAGACAATGCCTTAATACAGAGACAATCTTTTTTTTCAAGCATTATTATTGCAACACGTGGGTGCTCGGGCAAAACAGACTTAACCTAGAAGATGAAGTTGTAAAGCACTGTATTCTGTGAGCAAAAGTAATAGCTGCTTACCAACACAAAGGGAATTTTGAGTGTCGCACGACTTCTTGGCAGAGAGCAGTCACTTAACAGAGTCATTGTTGCCTGGCAGTGTACTTAGTTTATCTAAGGATTAAACAGGTATAACATGTTAGATGCTTTAAGGTAGGTTAGCTAGCAGTTTGCTTTGGACAGAGCCACACCACTTGTTTCTCTTTGTTTTTAATCTCTTTGTTAAACTGGGCTATTAAAAGGTTCTTGCAAATAAGTGCATTTCTCAAAGTATTCCTTGGCCAGTGACTCCTGCTCAACAATTCACATACAAATGTAAACATGTCGTTTGCATATTTCATATGCACATTTGTAATACATTAATACTTTTGTCTACTTCCTAGGTACTACTCCTGTGTCATATTATAATACTGTATGTATAGTGCATGCATTGTTTATAGTCTGTTCTAGTTTGGTCCGTTGCATTTTGCTCCATTTCTGTTTATCTCAGTTCTGTGTATATACATGATTTTGTGTTATTTCTTTGCATTGTTATAACTGAGCTACAAGTTGTACCTGATAATGTAACAAATCATTTTATGACAACCTCCTCACATGAATTTTGACAAAACTGTGACATTACAACAAAAAACCCTTCATGAGAAATGTGAAAGGGAAATGAAAAAAACATCATAGTTGGGATGAGACGCTCATCTATGCTGATGGAAAAAACACCTAAATTAACTCCAGTACTTGAACTCTTGCAGATTTAAAAATCTACTTGGCCATTCAGGCCAGTAAGTGCAGGCAGTGATTAATGCACACAGACATGCAGTGTTGATGCACCGACTCTAAATAAGCAGATCTCGCCTGCTAAATCATTAATGTAGGTGTCCTCAGGCCATGACAGACTACCTCCTCTCTTTAATGTGACTCCCAAGGTGAAAAAGAAATGAAACATTAGATTGAAATGTTCTCAAACAATCAGTCCTGCGAACAAATGTGGGCCATTTGGTTCTGTGCTGCCATATGTGCTCTATACATCAGCATAACTCACTGTTTTTCAGATTTTTTTTTATTTATAATCATCACTAGAGGACAATCACAATAACCCCGGAACCTCAACCCCGCCCTTTCCCTTTAAAACAGCAAAAAGAACAAGAACAAGCATTACAAAATCCATCCTAAGAAGAAAATCAACAGCTGAAAGGAAAACAGAAACAAAACTAAAAAAAAAAAAAAAAAAAAGTACAAGACATCCAGGTCAAATTAATCCATCCCCATAGACTAAACTTTCTATGAGATCTGACATCTTAAAAATATATTTATATACACACTCTGCTGTATTGTACTGTACAAAATGTGGCAACACTTGACACATTCCCTGTAGACATGCAAATACCTTACTGACACTGTAAAACTGTCCATCTTAGTACAGTCATCTTCATTTATTTCCCATATTGTTTACTGTTTTCTTGAATTCCGGCCATCCAAAAATAGGGGAAATGTCTCTTTAATCTGGTGGAGATGCACTGAAAATGATCTCACACCTTCTTAGAGATTCCATCGCTTCATTTAAGATCAGATCACATATTAAGATGGAGAACTTTTGCAGTGTGGTGGCCTGAAACTTTAATTACTATATGGCCGATATCCATACCTTCATCCGGCACTCATAACTTATTTGTGACCATACAGCTGACTTAGTGTTTTAAGGGTTTCTAAACTGACTGCAATGCTGTGTCTCGAGGACCTGAGTTGACATAGGTTAACATGACACTGCTAATGGATGACTACCACTGCCAGCAAGTAATATTACAGTATGTTGAACCTCATAAGGCATTGTACATGTCTACACAAGACCCCTGTACAATAAAGTGTGACCTCTAAAGACTGTTTCCATTTTGGGTGGGCGATGACGGAGGGTTTCAGCAGGAAATTGCACTTATTCAGGATTGGCTCGGGTCGTGGTGAACTTACGTGACTAAACATTTTCGCAGATGACTGGAGCATTTCCTTGTGCAACAATATAACAACCGAAGGAGAGGTGAGATCAAAAGTGTACATCTGTGTTCTTTTCTTCCCAAGTGCTACCACACATGAGACTGACATGGCAAAAATGAGTGAAGCTGAAAGGAGGGGATAAAAGAACCATGCACTTGGTTAAGTGTGGATGACTGCGGCCCAGAGAGCCTGCAAGAGATGGAAGCAGTCTTCCGTGTGCTTTGCCGAGAAACAGAGCATCCCGAAACTGAAATGACTTTATGCTAGAGGGCAGTTCCTGCCTCAAGTCCCGGCAATGCAAGTGTCACTGTTGTGTCCTTCAGTTAACTTTTCAACACATTTATACATACAGTCACACACTGGAGTGCTCTCTCTCTCTCTCTCACACACACACACACACACACACACATACAATTACACTCACACATGCACACACTCACACACCTTAAGAGCATTAACAGCTCTATCCCAGTGTCCATGTCTGACTAAACACTTGGTCCAAATGCGAAAGGCCTTGACGGATTTTAGCAAAATTCTTCAAGCTCTGCCAAAGCTCTGACCCACTGAGCCTTTCGTCTACTCCTCCTCTTCCTCCTCGTCATCGGGCAGCGGTAGCAACTCCTCCTTCAGACACTCCCTGTAGAAGCTGGTCAGTGTGCCGTAGAGGTGCTGGCGACTCTGCTGAGAGAGGAAATGGCCCTCATCTGGGTAGATCTGTAGAGCAAAATGAAATTATTGCATCTTTCAAATTATTCTTACAGCAAAATGTGTGCTAGCAACTCTGCAGGTCATCTAAACTCTGTGGAGTGTGTCTGCGCCTTTCAGCTCAAGCTTCCAGTCTTATATCCAACAGTTTTATGGCTTTGGTCCACTCTTACCTTTTTTTTTCATCCACAGCAAAAAGCTTTAAAAATCTACTGTACTCTATTAGCTCAGCACCAAAACAGCAGGCAGCAGACAAACCCAACAAACTGGTGAACATAGTGGAGGATTTAGCAGCTAAAAGCCAAAAGATTTTAAAATCAAGTACAGCTGTGATTTTGATTGCTTATAGTCTTTACACTTTAAATTAATGAAAAAGTAGATGTGTGTCTGCTGCATGTGCATTGTTGCCAAGGTGTTAGCTTTATTAATGGAAAAGGGGTCAATACATCAGTGTTTAATTTTCAGCTTATTAGTCGGCGGAGTTATGTGACAATCAGCATTGATTTGTTTGTCGATCTGTCTGTCTGTCTGTCTGTTAGCAACATTAGTCAAAAATGGATTAAAAGATTTGGATAAAATTTTCAGAGAAGGTAAGAAATGACACAAGGACCAATTGATTAGATTTTGGCAGTGATGCGGCTAACAGTCCGGATCCACAGATCTGTTAAAGTCGGAAATGATATGACTGAGCAACCTTCGTTGAGTACTGCACTCTGAGTGCTTTTCTACTTTCTGCTGCTCTCAGGAGGCCAAAAATTTCATTTATGTGCCATAAGATGTTTCCTCTAGTGGCCGCTAATTTGCGGTACTTAAAAAACCCTGGCATAACACTGGGACTAGGGGCTTTCAGGCAGTTCAGTGGTTAAGATGTATACTGTGTAATTGCAGTCAATTTGATTCCCCAATAAACTTTAATTTATGCCATACTCAAAGAAATTGTACTGTATGATTGGCAAGGGTTCATTTCAGGTTTCCTACAGCAGTTGTGATTTTTTTTAAAAAGGTTTCTTTTAAAGAACAGGAGTTTGCTTTAAATATAAATTGCAGCATTGTGAGCTGACAATTGTTAAGCAGTCCAAATCAATGTACTGAGCTACAGTAAATGACTCCCTGTTGATGTCAGTCCTCCAGCAGTGTCTTTGCCTTTACTGTGTTCCTCCAGTTTAAACCCTCAAAACCTGTGGTCTCTGATTGTGCTTCATTATTTGTGCAGGCAGGTGTAGCTCTGATCTCACATGGGATTTATTCTATATATTTCAACTCTTTTATGTGATTCTACATACAGTATATTATTTACATGATGTTGTATATATTGCAGCTACATTATACCTAGCATCCACAACAGTTTTTCTTTATTCGGTGAATTGTTGGGACTGCACTACACACCTGCATTGAGTAGTTTGCTCCAACTTTCACAAGGTTCTTGACAAGCTCAGCAGTATGCTGAAAGTGGATGTTGGCTGCGGATAAAGAAATAAACATGTCAGCAAGATTCTGAATTCAAACTAGGAAAAAGAAGAGACAATCAGATTTTGGAAGGATGGAAATACCCCAAACAAATCCAACATGCATAGTTCATCAGGGAATGTTTTCCTTTGGAAATCCCAGCATCAATTTAGATAACCAATTTTTGCTTTAGTCTTTTGATTAAAAACCATTTCCCTCATTATGCTCCAGGACTGCATGCTTCTTTGTGCTCAGCAGTGATGCACACAGATACCATATTTTCTTTCTATCTATGATTCTTTTTTCTCTTACCATCTGCTGTGCCGTGCACCAGCATCAGTGTCTGCTCCCTAAGCGCTTGAACATTCTGTAGCACACTGGAAAACTGCAAGGAAATCAGAACTAGTGAGTGATAATGAACTAATAGATACAGATAAATAGCACTGGCAGAAAATATGCAGAATGCAATCAAATAGATAGTATTGTGGTAGACTATATTCTACATGCAGATACACACTGACGGAGTCATTCAAATTAATTAGAGATCTTGAAGTGATAAAGTGTCTCCAACAAATAAACATTATTTTCGATGCTTGCAATATCAAAGTTTGTGCAAATTCTGAGGAAAATGCCACAAGCAAAAAAAAAAACAAAACAATGAAGAGTATACTATCTCCTTTCAGATTTGTTGTAGGTTGTTTACAATGTGCTCGCACAAAACAGTTTTGTTCTTCCCCACCGCCTCTTTCTTATCACAGTGGAAAAAACACCTCTGATAGCTAAACATCAACAGGCCTGAGAGAGCCAGGCAACCCTTTTGCAGTGGCTTATAACAAACCTCCGGCATGTGATCTGACACATGGGTGCGCACAGTAACCAAAGAGATGAGTGACAAAATCCTACCGAGCATGAAAAAAACACAAGAAAAAGCCAAGCATCGCTGCCTCTGACTTTGATAGCAGCAGCATTCGGTAACTGCGGGAGCTTAACTGTAGGTGTGTCAGTGATGTTACACTTTCAAAGATCAACGGCAAACAAGCGCGGGGAGGCAGTAAACACGCACCTGATATCTGCTGTCATCCCGTAATGGCATGCCAAGGTATCGCTCAGAGAACGCTGATGCTGTGCAAATGAGAAGTGATACATTGTTAACAGTGCCACTAGTAGACAGTGCTTCAGCTTCAGCTAAGTACCCGAACAAAGTGGACTTTCTGTCATCCTGAGCCCAAATGAAATACTTTCAGTAAGGCGGAAATACACCTTGTGTTGGTGAATGAGTCCTCAATGTCACCTCACAGTTGTGGAGGACCTACTTTAAGCGGGTTTATAGCTAAAAGACTGATTCACTTCACATTCTGTCCTTTCTGTCACACCAAAACAGATTCTTTGGTTGAAGATCAAACTTACAGAAATATCTTTTGTTTCAGCCCACCTTCACACGAACAATCTTTGACTTATGCTTGCCTTGCCAGTTGGATCAAGGATATACACTGCCTGTCCAAAAAAAAAAGATGCACACTCTAATATGTCATTGGACCGCCTTTAGCTCTGAGAACGACACACATTCACTGTGACATTGTTTCGATAAGCTTCTGGAAAGTCATAGCATTTATTTCTGTCCAGAGTTTTCTCCCAAGATGTTGTATTGATGATGGGAGAATCGAACCACTGCACAGTCTTCTTCAGCACATCCCAAAGGTTCTCAATGGGCCTGAAGTCTGGACTCTGTGGAGGCCAATCCATGTGTGAAAATGATGTGCCATGCTCCCTGATCCACTCATTCACAATGTCAGATCCATGAATCCTGGCATCTTGGAACATACCTATGCTATCATGGAAGACAAATTCCACTGATGGAAAGACCTTCAGTATATTCAGGTAGTCAGCTGACCTCATTCTTTGGGCACATAACATTGCTGAACCTGACAAATCCCACATCATAACCCTAAACTCCACAGGCTTGTAAGCACTAGGCATGATGAGTGCATCACTTCATCTGCCTCTCGTCTTACCCTGATGCGCCCATCACTTTGGAACAGGACTCATCAGACCACATGACCTTCTTCTATTGCTCCAGAGTCCAATCTTCATGCTACCTAGCCTCACTGATCAGTGATTTTCTGAGAGCCACACAGCTGTTTCATCCCAATCAAATGTTCTTACTTTCATTATAAAACATAGCCGTGAGTTATACTGTTGATTACCTATGATTATCTAGGAGTTTGGTCCACCCACATTTGTACCTCGAAGATGATGGTTCACCACTGTCCTTTGAGGTTTTAATAATGTGTTGGATGGTTCTTAACCCAATTTCAGACATCTTCTTGGTAGTTTTCTTTGCTGGATGCAGACCAATAATTTGACCCTTCTGAAACAGATTAACATTCTTTCCATGATCACAGGATATGTCTTCTGACATGGTTGTTGTAGAAATGAGAAGTTCCCCACTGTATCAGGTAGAGTTAAATAAATTCTTGCAGCTGAAACATATTCATCACTGCAGTAATTATCCAATGGAAGGCTCTTACCTATTTGCGTAGTTAAATCCAAGTGGTGACTTTTCTTTTTGAACAGGCAGTGTATCTTTTTGTGATTTACAATCCAAATGTAAAGTCAGTTTGATGAGGACTTGTCAGAGAGATTTTATACTCACCATAGAGCTTCCAGTCCGTCACTGGTGACATTGCACTTGCACATTTAAACAGGCTGTCAGTAGACTTGAGCATCATTAATGTTATGTAGGCTCCATAACCCTGATCAAGCAAACAGAAACAAATAATTAGCTCAAATTCATTCATTTAACAAGTACAAACTTGACCTTATATGTAATCACAACAGTTTTTCAGTACACATTTAACTAAAGAGCTTCTTGACACTTGGCCATGTCAACACCGAGCAGTTTCTGGGTGCATTTTACATCAATTTGTGCTCATTTTTCAACACCATGTTAAGCCCTGCATCTTTATGGAAACAGCGCAACTAGTCGGCTAGGAGCAGACCAAACTAAAAAATGTCTTCTATGTAGGACAATAAAGTTATATTTTGTCATCATTCATAAAAAGGAACAAAAATCAAAAGTTTAATTTATTTTCTATTATTTTTTATTATCTGACAAAGAAAAATGAAATAGTATCAACAGGTGAAGCATTTTTTTTCCAAGTGCCCCCAGGTGTTACTACAGATATTTTACTATTTAGATCTTTAATTTCAATCCTTTTTGCTCTGTGCAAACACACAGCAACATTTTGCAATTTTAAGCTGAAATTTTTGTTTTGGACAAAACGACACATCACACACATTTAGTACAGAACTGTCAAGTTAGAAACCCAACAATTCTGTCTGTTTCCACAGTTTCTGACTCTGGCAATGGTGTAGATTTGGTGATTAAAAAAACAAAACACAATTAGACAGTGGGGTTTGGGGTTCAGTTACATGTGTGCAATATGTCATTATGTTACATGAGTTCTTAGACTGGGGATTGACATGATCAAAAAACATTGACTCACCTTTCCAAACACTGCTATCCTCGTCCGATCAATGTATGGAAATTTTATCATGTATCTGGGAAAAACATACACATAAGCATGGTTTAAAATCCTTTCAGAACACCTGAAAGTCAGCAGCAAAACAGGTGAATGAGGCTAAATGCTATGACATGCTTTATAGTTGGCATGATCAACCAAGGTATCGTCTGACTCATTATTGGGCACTACTGATCGTAAGAACATGGTACTTCCAGAAAAGTTACCATGGTAGCCCTTCTGGACATTGGTAACCAATGGACATTCCCTGTTCCATTACCTGCTATTGTTATCAAACAGGATCGTCAACACAATGTTGTCTCCATCTTGGTGAACAGTAAAACTTTATACTTAGAATTAAATGGAAGAGTACTGGTCACCATTGTTTAACATGTCTGTTACTACTGCATTGCATTGTGGGACATTCATACTGGCATCAGAGAGAAAATGTATAACAAGGGAATCTAGTGCCACATTAAATTCCGCTATTTTCTGAGATAACAGCTCAGAAGAAAGCAGGAGCTAAAACGTTGAAATCCTGAAATCTTCTTTGGTTTCGTTTCACATATTGGTAGAAACATACACTACCAGAAATGTCCTTATTTTTGAAGGTAAAGCAGTTTTTTTCAGTGAAGATAACATTATATTAATCAGAAATACAGTCTAGACATTGTTAATGTAGTAAATGACATTCTAATTGGCTGATTTTTAATGGAATATCTACATAGGGATACAGAAATCCATTTCCAGCAACCATCACTCCTGTGTTCTAATGCTACATTGTGTTAGCTAACGATGTTGGAAGGCTAACTGATGATTAGAAATTAGATTGTGTAATTATGTTAGCACATGAATAATGAGTTTTCATGGAAAACATGAAATTGCCTTGGTGACTCCAAACTTTTGAACAGTAGTGTATGTAAAAATATTGTTCTACCTGACCAATAGTGCGTTATAGTCATGTGGATTTTCAGTTGATTACTCCCAACCGAAATTATGAAACATCCAATAATTTTAGAAATTATGTGTTTATAAAGTCAAGTGATTTTATTTTTACTGATTTTATTTTTTACTTTTTTTTTTAACATGTTAGATATGGAGTGCATATATAATTATATATAAAAACAAGAGAATGGTATTGTCCTGTAAGCCTTGTCAGGATATTTACTCATGCTAATGAACATTTCAATAAATCTGTTAGCTCAAAGCCCATGTCAATGTGACAACATACTCTACTGCTGCAATCTGGTCCTGGACATCAACAGTTCCCAGTCTCTGGTGAATCTCGTGCAGGATTCTCTGACCCTGAAAGCCGCTGCCCCGGCCGTCTAGACGAGCCACTATGACGCTGTCAGAACTGACCAGGACAGAATCCCAACTGAGAGCAAAACGGTCACTCACAGTCTGACCACCAGGAGCGCCATCACTGAACAGAGGAAAAACATTTGGTTAAGCTCAGATTTCCTGATTTGGGAATAAAACTAACTAACAAGCATGAATGCTCCATCAAAATTACTTTAGAAAACTAGAAAAAGTTCTGTGGATTTGTTTAATTTTGGAGTGTCACTTTGCTTGGAACTGTTACTTGTGGATTAATACACAGTTGGCGCTCTAGTGGGGAGCAGGACAGCGTGTTCAGGGTTGATTCACAATGATCGACAGTGTGTGTCCGTGGTAATAAAGCAATATGTCAGCCAGTACAACAGTGTGGCTCACTGATTTGTTTCTAGTAGGTTTTGGACAACAATGGAGCTCTGTGGCACAATGGAAGAAGATACATCAGGCTTTGGATACACACACAGCACTTGTTAGCAGGATCATTGCTGGTTCAGATATTGAATGTCCACAGCTTTGTCAGCCTGGCATGTAAACATTTCTTCCTTTCAGTGCAATTTTTTTTTTTTTCACTGCTCGAATATTCAAATGGATGTGAAGAAGAGTCAATCACAGGGCGCCACAGAGGTGCCCTGTGATTGACTTCCCATTTACTCTGGATGCAGATTTCTCTACTGTCAGGGTTTGATTACAACTAGGCCCTCATACATTAAACATGCACACAATTTCTGTCTCAGTACTCAATAATAATAATAAAAAAAATATACAAACACAGGCTAGAGATTACATGAGATATAGAATCTTATACAAATAGTACATACACCAGCAACAGGAGTCCATAGTGACGGGAATCAGAGAAGTCTGGTGGGTAGGAGATCTTCAAAGGTAAATCTGTAAAAGAAGCAAAATGAAAGCATTTGTACAACAATTCACCTGTTATCCACAGTAACACTACAGGAACCAATTCTTTATTCTCACCAAAATGTTCCATTGCAACAGTTCTGAAGTCAGTCAGCTGGATCCGTTTGAACTTCAAGGCTGCCTTCAGCAAAGAGTTGTTCTCAAGAATGTAGTAATCTGTAAAAATGAGGGCAATGTGTTTAAAGGATGAAAGAGTCCCAGAATTGCTGTCAATAATCTGACTGCGGCTGCATACAAATAACCCATAATAACACAAAGAATTGTCTTTCCAGCTAGTAACATAATGAGATGAGATGGAAAATGCAGGTAAGACGGAGAAGATCTGGGTCGTGTGGATCGTTTCTGAAATAGTCTCATTTTGTGGTCAATTTAGAGAGATTGGGGAGCTGAATACATTTCTGGATTTCATCTTTTCTGCTCTGAAAAGAAATTGGACAGTTGTAAATTACAATAAAAATGTACATGTTTTCTGCCTGAGAATTAAAAAAAAGATGGATTCATTAAATACCTCACGGTAAAAAGAAAAATCCAAAAAGCTGAATACATTTTGGGCTTTGGCAAAGGAAACAAAGAAATTTGACGCCGACCTCAATTCTGGCCATAATAATTTGGTCATTGGTCGTAATGTCAAACTTGGATGAGCACAAAAAATACAATCAAAAGGTTCCCTTTCTGGAAAGCATTTTACGCACAACAGCATGCTCCTTCTGGCCTCTAAAACAGGAGCCCTGCTATTTTCTCTACACGTAATAAACAATGACTCTCTGATTTGGCCATTTCTCCATTCAAGTCATCTGAGAAGCAGCTAAATGAAATGGAATTCATCCAGCATTTCTAATGGAAAACCCAAAATCAATAGACGTCTCATTATGAAACCGCCAGCGGCCTTGAGTTCCCAGCTGTGGATGGAGGGCCTGTCCAAATAACCCTGGGCAAATTGCTTGCTTTTCTGCAGCACAGCTGTTAACTTTTTGAGGAGGAGAAAAACATAGACATACAGTCATGGATAACAAGAAAAAGCATGTGTGTGTTGAGAGTTAATGCTGCAGTGCGTGTATGGCATGTGTGTCTACATTCATGCCTACAGGGAACAAAGACAGGGAAAATGGGCTGAAAGAAGAAATCTGGATTTGTGCTAACCAGTGTCAACTCACATCATACTGTGTCAGGCAGGCTTTTAACACTTCTAGCTCAGATAAAAGAACAGTTTCAAAAAGAAAAACTCATCAGCTGCTAATTAAGTTTTACACTGACTGTATTTCAATAGACTCTGACCTGAGCCTTGGCCCTAATCAAAGCACAGACTACAATCAACAGTCTGAGAGTCACGGAAAGGTAAAAAAAGAAAGGGTTCATGTGACAAGGTTTAGAGAACATTCTTCATTGCCTTCATCTCCAGCAGGGTGGGAAATTTCAATGGCCTTCTCTAGTCCTTCAGGCAGTGTTAATGTTTTAACCAGTGACAGCTTACTTTACAAAAGAAATGAAGACAAACACTGAATACAAAATAACCTTTGACGATTAAAAAAAAAAAAGAAAAACACTAGACAAAAAATTATGGGAAAGATGGAAAAATAGTTGAAATCTTTAAAACCAAATCTTGATGATGAATGCATCTTCATGATCAAACTACAGTCTTGATCATTCATTCACTAGGTGACGTTAGCACATCTCAAAACATGTGAACATTGCGAAAAAAAAGTTAAATATTTTCAGTTAGGTTTTCAATAAAGTAAAAAGTTAATGTATTATATAACCTCTTTTGTTCACATTTCTATAATTAAATAAGGAAATTCAAAATCATTGGAGTATTTCAATTCAATTCAATGTAAAAAAGTTGAAGATTTCTGTATTCCAAATCCTTTTGTTAAATATTCTTTATTTTAAGGTACTTGATTGCAGATTTAATTTGCTATAAAACATAATCATCAAAATTAAAGCAAAAAAAGATGCTTGGCATATTTTACTTTACATTTAATGAATACGGAACATATGAAAATGGACCTTTTTGCATTAAATTGCAAAAATTTTAACTTTTCATTTTTTGAGACACACTAGTCTTTGGTGAAGGCTAATTTGGTTCATTTTCCTTGCTGCATTTTTATGCACTTACTTTCTCTTGAGTAAAACCTTTACTGTCTGTATTTTTCCCCTTTAGACCTCATACAAGAACATCTTTGTGTTTTAATCCTAAACTTGTCTCACTTTTTTCTGTTTGGTTTCCCTAATAGGAGTGAACCAAGATGGATTCAAATGCATTGCAAAATCCTTCTTTGTATGTGTACAGTTATGACAATATCATCCATCATGATCATTCTTTTGTTGCTTATATATTTGAATTAGTACATTTTATTAAAACCCTAATCATATCAGTGTCTAATATGATCAGAGTTACACAGCTGGAATGGATGTAGCAAGACTGTGTTTCTTGAGAAGAAGCCCGTTCGGTTTGAAATGTTTCTTTTATTTCTGTTTCTTTTTTTTTTCTTTTGTTTTACATTTGTTTTCCACATTCACAAGTTACCTCTTAGATGGAAAGTTAAGAGAAATAAACGTACTTGAATTATTGAGGCTGTGTAGAATCACAGTAGGAGCTCCAGGACCTACAAGGGAAAAAAGAAGCTTGTAAGTCATTTTAGCAATATACTCTGTTCCTCTGTAATTACGTGTGCTATTCATAGATATTAGGATCGTTTTCAAAATGAAGACCTTTTCAAACTAAAATGATAACACAGCATTACAAATGGCGCCTTGCATAGAATGTTTCCTCTGTAAAGATGCTACACAGACACTCCAGTGCAGGCAGCTGTCTTGTTGTGTTCGATTTTGCGTGTCACCTCCCCTACCTTACCTGAATCAATTAGGGGTTAAAGGTCACTCACACTGCCTCCCTAATAGCCTCAGACTGTCAAATTAAGTCAGTTCTTTTCAATGTCCTTCTGCAAAATACTTAGTCAGAGGTTAATAGGATGGCAGGTTTGCTCAATAGCTCAGCTGCAGCTGAAATGCTCCCTCGGCAGCTGCAAAATTCTATTATGCACCACAATATTCCTCCAACTCCCCTTTCTGTGAACTACAACACAGACTTTAGCCCTTACTTTACTTCCTTTCTTGAACTTATCTGTTGGTGGGCTGTATTAGCTCTGACCTTTGCATTCCGTGTCACACAGAAAAACGAGTTCATTGTGTGAACCTGCCTGCTTGAAAACAGTAAGCCAATCAGAAGCGTTTTATGAGTGGACTTAAAAGGCTTGTGCTGCTCTTGATGAAACATGTCGGGACAAGCTTGTTAGGATTATGTGAACTTGGCCCTCTGAAGACAACAAGCCTTCTCCATTATTTTTATTGCTTTTGGGAAAGGGAACAGCGTTATTGGCCAATGAATCATCACACCAATGCCCAAATGCATCTGAGCATGAAGCACTTTCATCTGCTCAATATAAATTGAAACCACAAACAACATAAGTTACCCTCTATTAAATAATATACTTGTTCCCCAATAATGAAACCTAAAAGTAATTATACACAATAGAGTGGCTAATTGTTTCATTTTATGACTCTCATTTGGAACTTACAAGAGATTCATTTCAGTCTGAATAGTTGGAGAGTGACAGATTACAATGAGCAAACCCTGGCATGTGGCACATCACTAAATGAATGCTGAGTAAATTAGCAACATAAAACACGGTATGATCCCTTGTTCCAAATAAATGTTTACCTGTTGCCATTTGCAGTTGTGTTGTCATAAACTGGACGGAAAACATTCACTCAAAGGGAATAGCTACCAACAAGCACTCCGGTCTATTTGGATGATCACATTGTTTTGCCGACATTTAAGGCAAATTGCAACAGTCGTGATGTGTAGATTCATGATGGCATCCTACGATTTGATGTTCCTGCATTTTAAAATGGTTTAACTTTCTCAACAGAATCTTTTTCTGCTCGGGTTCCCTGAAAAATCACATTAACAGCAGTTTTGTAGAGTTTTACGAATCATAACCGCACAACCATCGACCTAAGTGAGTGAAAAGAATTCTCTGGGTGAAGGTAACTACTGCTGTGCTGATAAGACACTTTTCCCATATATTGTTAAAATATTTTTAAGGACTTTTGCACTCTGATAAACACAGCTAAGCCACAAACTATTTATGTCAAATTTTGATTGGTTGGTTTCTATTTGACCAACAGGCCTCCTCTTCCTAAAAGTGACATTCAAAACAGTGCCAAAGGGAAGTAACGATCGCATTTTCTTTTCAATACTCTCTCTCAGTAATTATTGGAAAAGCCTTGTTTGCCACCACAACAACTAAACAGTCAATAGAACTGTTAACAATCTCTTTGCATGTCTACAGTGGGATTTTGTTCCACTCTTCTCTATGACAACCTCTGGGTCTTTCAGGTTGGAAGGCTTCCTTGCCATCTCTCTGGCCTTTAGTTCCTACAATTCTACAATTCTACAAATCCATTTAGCAGACACTTTTATCCAAAGCCACGTACATCTGAGAGTAGATACAACAGTTCCCTTCACAAATTTGTGTTTCAAATTTAAATTCAGGTCTGCTCCAACTTGTTTATACTGTTTTATGTTAACTATTTCATGACCGCTCTGTTGCAGATTTATTGCTGCCCAAGGACAAGGTTTTCTGAGACTGTGTCATGTTTTCTTTCAGAATCGTAATGTCCTCCTTTTTTCTCGCACGATTTTGACAAGGTTGTCTGGTCCACTGGCTAAAAAAAACCTCAAATCATTACATTCTCACTACAATGTTTGACTGTGGAGATGGTGTTCTCAGGATTGAATGCTTCTTCTTTCTTTCACCAAACACCTTTAGTCACTGTCCATGTGGAACAATTCAGTTCAATTTAATTCAGTTTTATTCATATAATGCCAAATCAAAATATAGGTCATATCATAGCACTTTAAATAATAAGGTAAAGTCCTTACAGATTTTAAACAGAGAACTCAACAAACCCAAAATTTCATTTAGATTCCCTTTGAGCAAGCGCTTGGCCACAGTGGAAAGGAAGCAAAAGTCTTAATTCTGCCAGGAAAGGCAAAAATTACCAAAAATCTCAGACAGAACTACACTAAGGGAGGGCGGCCATCTGCCTCGACCCTAACCAGTGGAGGCAGATGGTTTCTCTCTCTGATAAACCTTGTTCAGTGTCTGCTGGAGTGTCTGTCTTGAGATGTTGGTACAAAAACAGCTCATATTTATCATTATGGTCTTGGTGGGAATCTTTGGATTGTTCTTGGCCTTTCGTATTTCCATTCTTGCCAGTACAGACAACACTTTTGTCATCCCACCAAAACCTTTGAGATGTGACACAGTGTAGTTTTTGCCCTTGTGCTTTTTGAATCTGCCAGTGGCCAGTGACACCCGATGACACTCGGATATCGTTTTGTTGTCTTTCCACACCCTGTGATCAGCCACAATGTGCAGCTGTGTCTGAATGATGGACCTTACTATCAAGTTCACTAAGGTCTTTGGTTTTCAGCCATTGTGATTGACTCGTAACTGACTCGAGAACTAAGACATTTCCTGCGATGTATAGTGTATTAGAATACTTCACAACAACATCAACGTCTGTTAACACAGTGTCCTACTGCTGTTTGTCACATGCTTGTGTCATTTCCAACTAAATCAAAAACATAATAGAATTTGGCATGACTATGAATAATTGTGGACTTAACTGTAAAATTGCAACAAAAGAAAAAAAAAGAAAAAACAACAACTTTAGTTTGCTGGTTGTAGAGAAGACGCATGGGTCAGAGGTCTGTGCTTGGTCAACTGAGAAAAAAAAAATGAACCTCTAAAAAAGTAAGGTTGCAGTCGAATGTATTTGTTTCTCCCTGATCAGACAGCTTGGATAAAGATGGTGTGGGTGGAAGCAGACTGTTATCTGAGGTTGTATAGCGGGTGGTATCATGCGCCAAATTGCTGTAGTTTTCTAAATTGCATCCACTTGTGAACCACAATGTCAAATCCCCGAACAATTTTCTCATATTATTCTCATAATTATACCCCACTCATTTGGAAATATGTCACATTATGGAGGCCAACAACACTCTGACTGATATTTGACTGGGAATTAAACGGCAGGGACACTGGAAAAACCTTGAAGTAGAATGTCTGATGGTTTACCTTTACAGTGGAGGATGATGTGCTGGTTTGTGGGGCTGATGTCAGCGTCAAAGTATAGACAGTGAGCTTTATTTAGCTCACATGTCAGACACCTTCGTGGGAACAGACCCACAGTTTTCACACTGAGGAGAGACAATCAAAAAGAATATTAAGTAAATGCGAAGAAATCTTTTTGAAAAGCTAATGTAATGCTGGCATTGCCCTCTAATTAAGGCTTAAAAAATTCCCTTAAGAGACCAAAATTACTAAATCCTATCAATCTAAAAAGCATCATGGATAGATACTCTTCTATCATGTTACCAAGGAGGTGAAGATTTTAGAGATCAAACAATTAACCAGTGTTCGAGGAAGTGTTTGACAGATCAATAATGAAAATACCATTCCCTGGCTGAAAATCAAGCTGTATATTGATTTTGAATAATCTTTGCTGGCAAAGCAAATAATAAAGCAACAATATGGCTGTGTTATGCATTTTTAATAGTTTTTGAGGTGGTCACTGGTAGAGAGAAGTAAGATATATCACACTAGGATTGCACTGTCAATACTTGTTTGCAGCATAAATTCATTCATTCATGCATAGATGTTTAGTTCTTGATATTGTTCCAAAGATAAAATAATAGCAGTGCTGTTGTTTAATGCAGGCATATTTACTATTAATGGAATGGTTGCTTTCAAAAACTCCTGCATTAAGGTTAGTATCTTAAAAGGTGAGACGTCTTAAAAGGGGACAACAATTAAAGAAAAAACTTGGAAGCATTATTAGGGACAATGATAATGACATAAACCTGAAAAGTTGCCGTCTCCGCGGTGAACCCTCTGTGCTGAGAAATAACTGTCAAAAGGAAATGAAAGGCAGTTAGTGTATGAAAGAGAAATGCAAAATTAAACACTGAGCCCTCTTATCTTGGTTTACTGATGCATTTAAATACCAAACACACACTCCTGTTTGGAATATCCAAAGTGAATTAAAGGTTCAAATCAGTGTTCACTGTGTCAGATGTAACTCCTTTTTTTTGTTTATTTGCTGTTTTTTTTAAATGTGTTTGAAAAATGTCTACAGCTAGTTACACTCACAGGTTGTCGGTGTTCTCATCATAGGCAATGATCTTGGTCACCTCCCAGTTTCCTGACGTTAGATGTCGGACTTCGTTCTGATCTGCTCTGAACTGAAAGAACCAAAAGAAGATGAGGATACAGAGGGTCATTTATCTGAGCTTCTTCTGATTCTGTGTGCTCTGTTTGAAGTTCTATGTTGCATATTTCAAAGTGTCTGTATCAGGAAAAACAACCCTACTGGTAAGTGGTCATGACATTTTTCTGTCAAAACTAAATGCCAAAGCCATTTTTGTTTAATTATTTTAGACTGGGGCTTATCGCTCATGAGAATCTGAAATCCTGTATCTTAAATTATTGGAATATTTCAGTTCAAGTTTCACTGAAATATTTTTTAAGCAGTATAAGTTTCTTGGTTTGGTTCAGGAAACATATCCACAATCCTGGAAGGAATATATGGTAAATGATTTTTGGCTCCATCCTCCAAATAGTCACCATTCACAGATGTTATATTTGTGTTGTGAAATTAATAATTGTAGTGTCACAGCCAGATTTTCTCATTTTCTCATTACAGACTCTATCCAAATTGCTTCCTTATGACATTACTGATCAAATTCTGGGATTTCCAAAGGTCAGTTACAATTACACAGTATGCTGTGTGTGAAGCCTGCTGTTTAGAAGGAGGATGCTCTCTTGAAATCTACTTGTATTTGATGGTGGTTTTGAAGTCTTTCAGTTTAGCCTTAAATTATTCATAGCCATTCCAAATGTTGATTTACAGTAAACTTTTATTTGATCATTATTTTCTTTTTAAGTGGAAATGACATAAAGAAGTCACAAAAGACATTCTGCTGAAGCATTTATTTTAATAGCTTCATGTTATTAAAATAAAAACCCTATTCATGAGTGTCTCAACTAAAGGCAAATTAATTAATTTATTAATTTAAGAAATATGGTGTGACTAAACATGATCTTGATCGACTGCTTTTCAACTGTCATTAGAATTATTCAGGAGGGTAACAGAGTCTGAATACAGCCGGAAAGTTAAACAGTGTCATCACAGCAACCCTTAGCTAAACACATTCTGTGGAGATGTCCACAGTGGTCATCCACACCTACAGTGGGCCTCATCACCATACTCAACAACACTGTGTCTACTGTAGAAATTTTCAGATTTCTGGGATTCACTCTCAAGATCTCAAGTGAACACTCAACATTGACACAATCAGAAGAATCCCCAGCAGAGGATGAAGTCCAGCTTTCTCCAGCAGCTGCTGATCCAACTTCTACACCATAATAATCCAATGTGTTCTCTGCAATTCAATCACTCTCTGATTTGGATCAGCCGCCAGAAAGGTCCTAAAAAGGCCACAATGTTCAGTAGGGACTGCAGAAAAAGATCACTGGAGCCAACCTGCTGCCCATCCAGTACTTAAACATGTCCAGATTAGGTAAATGGGCAGGTAACATCACTGCAGACCCATCACTCTGCTCCAAATCTTCCCCTTTAGCAGGTGCTACAGAGCACTGAATGATAAAATAATCAAATGCAAAATCAGTCAACCTACCTTGTGGAGTGACTACAACAATGCAGCATTTTTAAGGTAGGAGGTATGTGTCAAACACTCCCCAGGGAACATTGCCCTAATCATCGCAGGCTACATGGGCCAGCCTTTACTCCCCAGATGCATCACAAAGCCTTGGGTGTCCTTAATGCTGGAGCTGGTTTACTAGTTGTCCTCTGTACCTCCAACTTCTGATAAATTCTTGCCAGGGTTGTAGCTGAATAATTCTTGATGCACATCTAAATGGACCACTAGAAGTCATGGCTCATGATTCTTTGCACTACATACTTTCATGGCTTTGTTGCAGTTGGGTCCATGTGACCAGATGACCCTCAGACAACCACAAACAACAGCCAGGTAGTTATTTTTTATTTTGACTAAACACCAGAGGTTGATGAGCAGTAGATCAAAAAACACCATCATAAATTACACCTGTAACAGTCACATCAGTCATTTGGAAGACATTTCTAAAAAATGCTTTTTAATTTGAACATGAAAACATCTTGGCATCTTAAGTCTTGACCCATGCAGCTTCTTTTAATTATCGAAACATCTGTCAGATCTGACAAATCTATTATAGACTAAACAGTCTCAGCCATGATTTATTTCTCCAGTCACTAACCCTGCATGAATTTTCATTCTGGAGAGACTCTTCCTATAATTGGAAGACACTTTCAGTTAAAAATAAATAAATGAAAAATAACTGCAGAGAAGCTATTCACACTTTAAAAAACTGCCTTTAAATAACTCTGTTTGCTTCTGCTAACATTACTGAAATCCAGCATGAAGCTAGAAGAATTCTGGACTTTGTGTCTATGTTGTAGCAAAAAATCAGAAAATAAGTAAGGTTAATAATTAATGCAATAGCCAAAAAATACAGTTTCTTGACTGCCGCAACACTGTTGGTTTTACAACAGCATCAGGATCACCTTAGCTGTGGCATCTATGCAACATTCATGTTTTAAACTTCGGGCTATAGTTTAATTCTTGGTGTGTTAGTGTGATGAGACACTGCACTGACTTAAAGACAGCCTCATTATTATTTTCCTTTTACCTGAGCAGTGAACATGGCGATGTGATGAAACTCTCCACGACCTCCTTGTTTGACTGGCACAGTGAGGAAGAATCTGTTTCCATCTTTGGAGAACACCGGTTCTTGGTTCTGTAGACAGCAAAGAGGCATCAGTTCCACAGTGTGTATTACACAACTAAATCAAGTAACTTGTGCCTGTTCTGGACTCTGAAAATCAAAATGTTTCTCGAACTCTCTCTGATATTTATTCATTTGTGAATGATGCTCTGAAGCACGCTGAAGTATCCTGTTCTCAGAGGCTAACATGGACAGTCAATAGCATGAACAAATGGCCTCCACAGTCAAACCACTTTTTTTCACCTGAAAATAGCACTCTACAATGATTTTATTTGAATAAATGTTCATTTTGTTACTGTTGAGACTGTTGTGTGGCTGTGCGAATGAAGCCATTTCCAGGAAGGAAATGGGTAGTTAGTTTAACCAGCAGGAAGAAAAAAAAGTACCATTTACCTCTAACTGAAATTCTGAGAAACATGTCTTCACAAGTCCAGCTCAACTGTCCTGTCCTCTGCGACTGCTGGAGCTTTTTCCAACCCCTAAAATCACCCTGCTAAAGTGATGTCCTTAGAGTTTTCTAAAACGGGGTTTAGGGAATTCAAATTTGCAGTCGAAATCCTGTATTACAAATTGTGTTAGAGACCCGCTCTGATTAGAATCAAGATTTTTTACCTTGTTAACGGGTCTGTGTGATGTGCATCTACCAGAGGCGATGGGGTATTGCAGTTCAGAAAGACAATCTTTTGATCAGTCAGCTTTCTCAGTTAAAGCTAAGAAAGCTGACAAACATTAGAGATTCAGGAAGCTTTGCACTGTTTAACACCAGCCTCAAGGTTTGGCTGAATGTTGCTACTTTTGCTCAATTTACATACCTAAAAAAAATGTTACTACTGAAGCTAACAAACAGAAAGTCATAGTTTGGGTAAATTTCCTAATCTTTGGCCAAGTAACAACAAAAGAAATCATTAATAATCTTATGAGATACGTTTGGTACAAACTGAAAGTGGTAAAACCAAGTTGCTCACTATATATCTCAGTACCACAAATGAATTCAGATGGAGACCCAGAATGAGCCTTGAGCTTTTCCAACGAAGTGCAGTACAGCTTGTTAGCAGAGGCCCACTCTCTGCACTGACACGACCTCACAGTCAGTAAATGAGCAACTTTCAGATTACCACCTTAACAAAGACCAGCAGCTATGCGTGCCAAGATTGTCAATTGGTTAAAATACCCACTGCCACAGCCAAACATGTATGACTGCAGGGCTATACGATCAAATCCGGCCGAAAACTTTCCTCCTCTGCTTCCTCTAATGCTTTGAAAAATACTTGTGCTCAGAGTAGACAGCATTCACTCCTTTAGAAGAATTAAACACATCCAAGGTAAAGTGCTTCATTCAGAACTCAGAGAAAGAATAGAGATTAATATTTCACTAAATCAAAATGGAGCTGAGTGTCATGTTTTGGCCTTGTTGGATTTTATTTGATGCCGAGTTACTGAATGTCCATGGCTCTTATGACACTACTACACAAGCACAAAGGATGTGGATGGGATAAGTACGCTACAGTGCAAATCACACTGTGCAGAAGTTCATCCTGACAAGAACAGATTAATTACATATTCTCTTTCAACTACAAACATAACTGGTGCTGCACATTTTTGTATGAGCTATGTGTACTCAATGAAAGCCATAACTTAAAAGGCTGTCTTGTCTTATTGATTTTCGACTTGTCATATACACCCAATGTACTTCGACACGCGATGATGAAGTCAAAGGCCAAGCAGCAGGAAAGACTGGAAGAAGAGAATGATTCAGGAGTCCTTGCTGCTGCTCACCCTGTGTTTGCATCATCAGTCATTCTGTTTCTGGTACGAATATAACATAGCGTGTTCATAGAAATACATAGAGATGAGTAAGAAGTTGTCCGCTCTGTCACATAATTGAAAGGGTATTGAGGCAGACCTGTCATCAAATGGAATTACAACACGTTTTTTTTCAAAATGATTGGTGACCATGATGCAAATAATGGAGAGAATGTTACCTGCTTGGAAAGCCAGAGCTCAGAGCTTTCTTCATGTCTCTGAAAAACATGTCAGAGCAGAGTGTCAGATTGTGTGTGAATTTAACCTTAGAGATTTTCTTTCTTGGTGCTGCTTGTGCCTCTATCTGGTACACCAAGGTTTCGAAATTGATAGAGCAGTATTGGAGATGCAGTATAATCACATTCATTCCCAAAGTTCTTTTTTTTTCCCTTTTATGTCAGCAAAACCTTTAGAAAAGTGCTACTTTTTTTTTTCATTTTGTGAAAAACTTCTTTTAGGAATAGCACTTCCATGGCTCATGTTCCAGACAGAATCATCTATGCATAATGGAACCCTTATTTTGTGTTTATTTTAACACACCACTGGGGACACCATTTCCAGTCTGAGCCCCCATTTCAAACCAGTATGCATGAGCAGGAGCCAGAGTTTTGGCAGGGGGATTCTGGGCGCCGTGTCCAGGCCTGAGCTAAGCTGTCTCTTGGCTGGGAGGCATGTTTGTTCGTGCAAATCACACCAAATCAGGAAGCACAGAACTGGAGAGCGGCCTGTTGAGTCCCACAGTTCAACTGCAGGGTTAACACTGCTCCGTGTCGTCCAAATATGGAGAGAATATGGTGGGATATTAATCTAGCAGATGTGCTGCGATTTCAGAAAGCTTTATTGCAGCCAAATAATTAGCTTAGCACAGTGATTTTCAAACTTTCTCTGTCCTCCAACACTTCAGAAGCCTGAACACAGTCTTCTCCAACACAAACAAATCTTATTTTTATTCATCACTAACTTAGCAACTGTTACTGGATACAGACTGTGTGGATTCATTTATGAAGGATATACTCTCCGATTTGTGCACATGTCAATATGCACAAGGCAATATAAGAGTCAAACTTGTCAAAAAAAACTAACAAAAAAAGACTTTTGAAGGTGGTGCAGTCTTTGAGCCCTCTCAAAATCGAAAGCGCAAGTGTATGGAATGGATTAAAATATGTGTCTGTCTGCTTTAACATTAGCTGGAAATAGTGATTATGATGTAGTAGTCGGTTATTAGTTTGTGGGTTTACAGTATACATCACAAAAACACCCGCATAAGATTGAAAAGGCTTCTGTGCTGGAGCCAGAATGCTAAAATATCAGTTTAGAGTAGCTGAGGATTGCAGTTCTGCTCTGTTCTTTTTGGTTGAAGAATTACATCTGAGCCAAATTTCAGTTAGATAGTGGCAAATTTCTCAGCAGTTAGTCCTCTAATACTCTAACCCATTTCTAGTTGAAAACGCAATCATTTGATATATAAATGTAACCTGACTTTTTAAAGTTTTTAAACTTCACTTGAAAACATCCAGAACACTCTATGCAAGAATAAATTATACATTTGATAATATTTGTATTTGTAATATTGTTCTTTGGAAGGGCTTCTCGCACCACCCTGCAACACATGCACCAATGCTGCTCACATATCCTGCATGTAGATGATCAACTGGCATGGATCTTGACTTTTTGCCAGGGTTATGAGGTATTAGTCTTAGTTTTCCACACAATTATGTGATATTGATTTAATAAAGTGCTGGACACTGATCTGATCTGTGAAATAAACATAACTATATATGAACATATACACACACACTGATGAGGCATAACATCATGACCACCTGCCTAATATTGTGTTGGTACCCTTTTGATGCCAAAGAAAGTCCTGACCCGTCGAGACATGCATTCCACTAGACCCATGAAGGTGTGCTGTGGTATCTGGCACCAAGATGTTAGCAGCAGATCCTTTAAATCCTGGAAGTTGAGAGGTGAGGCTTCCATGGATTGGACTTGTTTGTCCATCACATGGCACAGATGCTGAATTGCACTGAGATCTGTGGAATCGGGAGGCAAGGTCAACACCTTAAATTCGTTGTTGTGCGCCTCAAACCATTCCTGAACCATTTTTGCTTTGTGGCACGGCACATTATCCTGCTGAAAGAGGCCACAGCCATCAGGGTGTACCATTTCCATGAAAGAGTGTACATGGTCTGCAACCAATCTTTAGGTAGGTGGTACGTTACAAGGTTTCCCAGCAGAACATTGCCCAAAGCATCACGGCAGTATCCACCAGCTTGCCTTCTTCCCATAGTGCATCCTGGTGCCATGTGCTCCCCAGGTAAACGACACACACGCACCTGGACATTGACATGATGGAAAAGAAAATGTGATTCATCAGACCAGGCCACCTTTTTCCATGACTCTGTGGTCCATTTCTGATGCTCATGTGCCCATTATCGGTGCACAGAAATCAACATGAGCACACTGACTGGTCTACAGCTATGCAGCCCCACACACAACAAACTGCGATGCGTTGTATATTCTGATACCTTTCTATTCGAACCAGCATTAACTTATTCAGCAATTTGAGCAACAACCTTCACTCCCCATGTGGATCAATGAGCTTTGGCCGCCCATGACCCTGTTGCTGGTTCACCAATGTTCCTTCCTTGGACCACTTATGGTAGATACTGAACACTGATGATCTGTTCCTGACACCACAAGAGCTGCAGTTTTAGAGATGCTCTGACCCAGTCATCTAGCCTTCACAATTCGCCCCCGAACTCGCTCAAATCTTTAAGCTTGCCCATTTTTCCTGCTTCTGGCACACATCAACTTTGAGGAAATAAATGGTCAACTGGTGCCTAATATATCCAACCCACTAACAGATGTTATGATGAAGAGGTAATCAGTGTTATTCACTTCCCCTGTCAGTTCAGAATGTTAAGCCTGATCAGTGTATATATATTTATTTATTTGTAAAACAGGTCTTTGATCATCACTAAAAAGTTACTAAGCTTTTAACCTTTAAACAATTCTGTGCCTGTATAGTGCAAAATATGTTTGTCTGCAACTGGTGAAAATACTTTTAGCTTAACATGAACAAAGGACGCCACTGTTCTTGTTATTCTTATTTTGATCCTCTTCAACTTACAGCAAAAAAGGAGACAGAAATTAATTAATGATGATAATTATTATATGATTAAGTGCTCCAGTTCAGGAAAACAAGTGTTGTGTTACCTTGGGACGAAGATATAACACATGAACAATACCGCTGCTCGATTAAATAGAAACCTTAGAGAAAGCACCTTACCAAAATTTTACATACACTACTTATACTCCACATTCACTACATGAAGTGAATGTGGAGTATTATGTAGTACCGAACAGCTAACAAAGTCTCCCGCTTGTATTTTGTAAGTCTGCAATAGATTTCCAGATCAGTCGATAGAGTGTCCATGTAAACAGTAAGCAAGAAGAAATGGTTTTAAAATTTTATGTTGCTTGACTACTCAAGGGTGGATCTCCGTTTCCCTGTCCGTCTCACTCTGTCACACACTCACAAACACACACACACATACCGTGACGCAGGCTCCGGTGGTGGTGTCACACACAGTCAAGATGGAGATGTTCTGGGCTCGGTTCAGCCACCTCACAGAAGTCTTGGTCTTGCTGATCCACTTGACCATAGTCACATAATGTTCCCTATACACACACACACACACACACACACATATATATAAACAGTTTCATTACACTGGTTATGTCAAGGCCTACAATTATCTGTAGAGTGGGACGAATGCATTTCAAGATCCATTTTTTAATTATCATGCATGATATACATTTCGTAAGGGAAAATGTAGCAGAGTTGCACCAAGTGAAAATTACATACAGTAGAAAGGAATAATGTGAAGGATGTAATTTGAATGAACATAGAACCAATTTTGCAAATGGTTAAATAAGGAACAACTCTATTGTGATTGAAAGTGAGAGTAGAAAAAAATGTTCACAGTAGGTAATAGCTCAGCTTCTTGGCTCCTTTAGCTTTACGAAATTCCGTTCATGTCAAGACGCTGGCTTTCTTTTGTAATTTCTCATTCTCATAGTCCTTTCATTGTGGCACAGGAAATGTCACATGCAGCAGATTTTCAAGATTTTTTTTCTCAAATATCAAATTGAGTTCTGGCACACAATAATGCAAAATCTGTAAAGTGCACTTGCACAGTTGTGAAATAACAATAACAACTAAAGCTGCAAGCAGCGATGGACGGGTCCTCGCATCCACGCTGGTCGTGAATCCACGCACGTCCACCAGGTGGCGCTGTGACTGAGAGTGTATGTCGGCCTCTGAATCGCATCTGGACCAGAGTCCAATCATACATTTAAAATTTCAGCCAGACTGTAGCATGTTCAGAGCAGTTATAGAGCATTTCCTGTCTATCCACCAGGTGGCGCTGTAACTCAGAGTGTATTTCACACAGTGGATGTGATGAGGGTTGGACTCTGATCACTCATGAAAAGTTTCAGGCTGATTTGATCATGTAGAGGCCAGTTATACAGCATTTACTGTCCCTCCATCAGGTGGCGCTGCGACTGAGAGTGTCTGTTGGCCTGTTGATGTGATCAGGATTGGATTGTGATCACACATGGAAAGTTTGAGGCAGATTGGAGCATGCAGAGGAGAGTTATACAGCAGTTGATGTTTCATGGCGAAGCATCAAAACGCTGATGGTCGCCATGGCCACGCCATTTGGCTTCTGGTTAAACTTTTGATAACTTTTCCAAACCAAGTCCTGCTGTGTGGACTGACAAAATTTCAGGTCTCCTGGAATTATCCCCTAGGAGGTATTAACTCTCAAAAATGAGAAAAATCATCAAAAATCTCACAATTAATCCAAGATGGCCGACTTCCTGTTGGGTTTAGGACATGGCTCCAAGAGGCTTTTTTGTGCGTCCTGATGTGCTCTGTAAGCCTCCCAAATTTCATGGATGTAGGTGAAACGTGCTGGGGGGGCTGTTTGTTAAAAATACTGTAGGGGGCGCTATAGCATGTGCAGTGCCGAGATGCATACAGTGTTGTTCCTTGGGTCAATGGTGATGTGTGTGGTAATTTTTGTGAGCATTGGAGTATTCCTAACCTGTCAGAAAGGGCTTTGTTTTTCATGGCGATATTTGGTTGCTACGGCAACAGCGTTACATGAAATGTCACACCCTTCACAGTGTGTGATTGTCAAGAGGTGAAGACTCGACTGACCAATTTCCAGCATGATATCACCAAGTTTGGGGCCATTGTACCTGAAAATATAAGGCCTTAAACTTACTATTACCAACAGGTGGCGCTATGACTTTTTCAAAATTTATGAGTGTGGATGTGTTCAGACTGGACCTGGTATCCAGCATGTGAAGTCTGAGGCAGATAGGATGTTGTTCAGCTGAGATATGAATCGTTAAATTTTCATGGCGAAACATCGAAATTGGTTTGGCCGCCACAGACACGCCCTTTGATGACAAGTCACCATTTTCACTGGGATGCATCATCAATGTGTTTAGGCTGTTGTCACTGCATTTGAAGTGAATATGATCAACCGGGTAACAATAGGGCATGAAAGTGTAAAAGATGTCTATTTCCTGAAACCACAAGGTGGCGCTATGACTGTCAATGAATATCCCTATGTGGATGACATCAGGACAGGACTGTCATCATACATGTAAAGTTTCAGGCAGATTGGAGCATGTTGAGAAGAATTAGACACCACTTCCTGTTTCATGGCGAAGGATCAGTTGTTTGAGGCTCCGCCATGGCCACACCTTTTGGCTTCTGGTTGAGTTTTTGATAACTTTTCATCAGAAAGGTCTGGTGCATGTACTGGCCAAATTTCAGTTCTCTCAGACTTATCCACTAGGAGCTATAAATTTTGACAAATGTACAGCAAATTCAAGATGGCCGACTTCCTGTTGGGTTTAGGGTGTGGCTGTGATTGACTTTTTGGTGTGTCCTGATGTGGTGCATATGCCCACCAAATATTGTAGCTGTAAATAAAACATTGTGGAAGTTGGCCTAATGACCACTTTTTCAATTTTGCAGGTGGCGCTATAGAGCCATTTTTTCACACATATGCGCAACTCCCATAAAATATCAAATTTTTCGCCAGTCCTGATGTGCACGCCAAATTTCACGCGTTTTGGTTCATGATAAGGCCGCCAAAAAGGCAAGTCATTTCCCGAGGAGCGATTAAGTTTGAAAAATTTACAGCAAATTGAAGATGGCCGACTTCCTGTTGGGTTTAGGGCGTGGCTGTAATTGACTTTTTGGTGTGTCCAGATGTTCTGCATATGCCCACCAAATATTGTAGCTGTACATGAAACATTGTGGCAGTTGGCCTAATGACTACTTTTTCAAGTTTGCAGGTGGCGCTATAGAGCCATTTTGCCACGCACATGCGCAACTCCCATAAAATATCAAATTTTTCGCCAGTCCTGATGTGCATGCCAAATTTCACGCGTTTTGGAGTATGATAAGGCCGCCAAAAAGCCAATTTACTTTACGGGAGAAAAAAAAAAAAAATAAATAAAAAAATAATAATAATTAAAGCTGCAAGCAGCGATGGACGGGTCCTCGCATCCACGCTGGTCGGCGAATCCATGCACGTCCACCAGGTGGCGCTGTGACTGAGAGTGTGTGCTGGCCTCTGAATCACATCTGGACCAGAGTTTAATGACACGTAAAATTTCAGCCAGATTGGAGCATGTTCAGACTAGTTATACAGCATTTCCTGCCCATCCACCACCAGGTGGCGCTGTAACTCAGAGTGTATTTCAAACAGTGGATGTGATGAGGGCTGGACTCTGATCACTCATGAAAAGTTTCAGGCTGATTTGATCATGTAGAGGCCAGTTATACAGCATTTATTGTCCCTCCAACAGGTGGCGCTGCAACTGAGAGTGTCTGTTGGCCTGTAGATGTGATCAGGATTGGATTGTGATCACACATGGAAAGTTTGAGGCAGATTGGAGCATGCAGAGGAGAGTTATACAGCAGTTGTTGTTTCATGGCGAAGCATCAAAACTCTAATGGTCGCCATGGCCACGCCATTTGGCTTCTGGTTAAACTTTTGATAACTTTTCATCACCAAGTCCTGCTGTGTGGACTGACAAAATTTCAGGTCTCCTGGAATTATCCCCTAGGAGGTATTAACTCTCAAAAATGAGAAAAATCATCAAAAATCTCACAATTAATCCAAGATGGCCGACTTCCTGTTGGGTTTAGGACATGGCTCCAAGAGGCTTTTTTGTGCGTCCTGATGTGCTCTATAAGCCTCCCAAATTTCATGGATGTAGGTGAAACGTGCTGGGGGGGCTGTTTGTTAAAAATACTGTAGGGGGCGCTATAGCATGTGCAGTGCCGAGATGCATACAGTGTTGTTCCTTGGGTCAATGGTGATCTGTGTGGTAATTTTTGTGAGCATTGGAGTATTCCTAACCTGTCAGAAAGGGCTTTGTTTTTCATGGCGATATTTGGTTGCTACGGCAACAGCGTTGCATGAAATGTCACACCCTTCACAGTGTGTGATTGTCAAGAGGTGAAGACTCGACTGACCAATTTCCAGCATGATATCACCAAGTTTGGGGCCATTGTACCTGAAAATATAAGGCCTTAAACTTACTATTACCAACAGGTGGCGCTATGACTTTTTCAGAATTTATGAGTGTGGATGTGTTCAGACTGGACCTGGTGTCCATCATGTGAAGTTTGGGGCAGATAGGATCTTGTTCAGCTGAGATATGAATCGTTAAATTTTCATGGCGAAACATCGAAATTGGTTTGGCCGCCACAGACACGCCCTTTGATGACAAGTCACCATTTTCACTGGGATGCATCATCAATGTGTTTAGGCTGTTGTCACTGCGTTTGAAGTGAATATGATCAACCGGGTAACAATAGGGCATGAAAGTGTAAAAGATGTCTATTTCCTGAAACCACAAGGTGGCGCTATGACTGTCAATGAATATCCCTATGTGGATGACATCAGGACAGGACTGTCATCATACATGTAAAGTTTCAGGCAGATTGGAGCATGTTGAGAAGAATTAGACACCACTTCCTGTTTCATGGCGAAGGATCAGTTGTTTGAGGCTCCGCCATGGCCACACCTTTTGGCTTCTGGTTGAGTTTTTGATAACTTTTCATCAGAAAGGTCTGGTGCATGTACTGGCCAAATTTCAGTTCTCTCAGACTTATCCACTAGGAGCTATAAATTTTGACAAATGTACAGCAAATTCAAGATGGCCGACTTCCTGTTGGGTTTAGGGTGTGGCTGTGATTGACTTTTTGGTGTGTCCTGATGTGGTGCATATGTCCACCAAATATTGTAGCTGTAAATAAAACATTGTGGAAGTTGGCCTAATGACCACTTTTTCAATTTTGCAGGTGGCGCTATAGAGCCATTTTTCCACACATATGCGCAACTCCCATAAAATATCAAATTTTTCACCAGTCCTGATGTGCACGCCAAATTTCACGCGTTTTGGTTCATGATAAGGCCGCCAAAAAGGCAAGTCATTTCCCGAGGAGCGATTAAGTTTGAAAAATTTACAGCAAATTGAAGATGGCCGACTTCCTGTTGGGTTTAGGGCGTGGCTGTAATTGACTTTTTGGTGTGTCCAGATGTTCTGCATATGCCCACCAAATATTGTAGCTGTACATGAAACATTGTGGCAGTTGGCCTAATGACTACTTTTTCAAGTTTGCAGGTGGCGCTATAGAGCCATTTTGCCACGCACATGCGCAACTCCCATAAAATATCAAATTTTTCGCCAGTCCTGATGTGCATGCCAAATTTCACGCGTTTTGGAGTATGATAAGGCCGCCAAAAAGCCAATTTACTTTACGGGAGAAAAAAAAAAAAAAATAATAATAATAATTAAAGCTGCAAGCAGCGATGGACGGGTCCTCGCATCCACGCTGGTCGGTGAATCCACGCACATCCACCAGGTGGCGCTGTGACTGAGAGTGTATGTCGGCCTCTGAATCGCATCTGGACCAGAGTCCAATCATACATGTAAAATTTCAGCCAGACTGTAACATGTTCAGAGCAGCTATAGAGCATTTCCTGTCTATCCACCAGGTGGCGCTGTAACTCAGAGTGTATTTCACACAGTGGATGTGATGAGGGTTGGACTCTGATCACTCATGAAAAGTTTCAGGCTGATTTGATGATGTAGAGGCCAGTTATACAGCATTTACTGTCCCTCCAACAGGTGGCGCCGCGACTGAGAGTGTCTGTTGGCCTGTAGATGTGATCAGGATTGGATTGTGATCACACATGGAAAGTCTGAGGCAGATTGGAGCATGCAGAGGAGAGTTATACAGCAGTTGATGTTTCATGGCGAAGCATCAAAACGCTGATGGTCGCCATGGCCACGCCATTTGGCTTCTGGTTAAACTTTTGATAACTTTTCATCACCAAGTCCTGCTGTGTGGACTGACAAAATTTCAGGTCTCCTGGAATTATCCCCGAGGAGGTATTAACTCTCAAAAATGAGAAAAATCATCAAAAATCTCACAATTAATCCAAGATGGCCGACTTCCTGTTGGGTTTAGGACATGGCTCCAAGAGGCTTTTTTGTGCGTCCTGATGTGCTCTATAAGCCTCCCAAACTTCATGGATGTAGGTGAAATGTGCTGGGGGGGCTGTTTGTTAAAAATACTGTAGGGGGCGCTATAGCATGTGCAGTGCCGAGATGCATACTGTGTCGTTCCTTGGGTCGATGGTGATGTGTGTGGTAATTTTTGTGAGCATTGGAGTATTTCTAACCTGTCAAATAGCACTTTGTTTTGCATGGCGATATTTGGTTGCTACGGCAACAGCGTTGCATGAAATGTCACACCCTTGACAATGTGGGATTGTCAAGAGGTGAAGACTCGACTGACCAATTTCCAGCATGATATCACCACGTTTGGGGCCATTGTACCTGAAAATATAAGGCCTTAAACTTACTATTACCAACAGGTGGCGCTATGACTTTTTCAGAATTTATGAGTGTGGATGTGTTCAGACTGGACCTGGTATCCAGCATGTGAAGTCTGAGGCAGATAGGATGTTGTTCAGCTGAGATATGAATCGTTAAATTTTCATGGCGAAACATCGAAATTGGTTTGGCCGCCACAGACACGCCCTTTGATGACAAGTCACCATTTTCACTGGGATGCATCATCAATGTGTTTAGGCTGTTGTCACTGCATTTGAAGTGAATATGATCAACCGGGTAACAATAGGGCATGAAAGTGTAAAAGATGTCTATTTCCTGAAACCACAAGGTGGCGCTATGACTGTCAATGAATATCCCTATGTGGATGACATCAGGACAGGACTGTCATCATACATGTAAAGTTTCAGGCAGATTGGAGCATGTTGAGAAGAATTAGACACCAATTCCTGTTTCATGGCGAAGGATCAGTTGTTTGAGGCTCCGCCATGGCCACACCTTTTGGCTTCTGGTTGAGTTTTTGATAACTTTTCATCAGAAAGGTCTGGTGCATGTACTGGCCAAATTTCAGTTCTCTCAGACTTATCCACTAGGAGCTATAAATTTTGACAAATGTACAGCAAATTCAAGATGGCCAACTTCCTGTTGGGTTTAGGGTGTGGCTGTCATTGACTTTTTGGTGTGTCCTGATGTGGTGCATATGCCCACCAAATATTGTAGCTGTAAATAAAACATTGTGGAAGTTGGCCTAATGACCACTTTTTCAATTTTGCAGGTGGCGCTATAGAGCCATTTTTTCACACATATGCGCAACTCCCATAAAATATCAAATTTTTCGCCAGTCCTGATGTGCACGCCAAATTTCACGCGTTTTGGTTCATGATAAGGCCGCCAAAAAGGCAAGTCATTTCCCGAGGAGCGATTAAGTTTGAAAAATTTACAGCAAATTGAAGATGGCCGACTTCCTGTTGGGTTTAGGGCGTGGCTGTAATTGACTTTTTGGTGTGTCCAGATGTTCTGCATATGCCCACCAAATATTGTAGCTGTACATGAAACATTGTGGCAGTTGGCCTAATGACTACTTTTTCAAGTTTGCAGGTGGCGCTATAGAGCCATTTTGCCACGCACATGCGCAACTCCCATAAAATATCAAATTTTTCGCCAGTCCTGATGTGCATGCCAAATTTCACGCGTTTTGGAGTATGATAAGGCCGCCAAAAAGCCAATTTACTTTACGGGAGAAAAAAAAAAAAAAAAAAAAAAAAAAATAATAATAATAATAATAATAATAATAAACCCTAGGGTTTCAATAGGGTCCTTGGCACCGCTGGTGCCTTGGACAGTCGGTGCCCTGGCACCGCCTGTCCTTCGCACCCTCGGTGCTCGGACCCTAATAATAATAATAAACCCTAGGGTTTCAATAGGGTCCTTGGCACCGCTGGTGCCTTGGACAGTCGGTGCCCTGGCACCGCCTGTCCTTCGCACCCTCGGTGCTCGGACCCTAATAATAAACCCTAGGGTTTCAATAGGGTCCTTGGCACCGCTGGTGCCTTGGACAGTCGGTGCCCTGGCACCGCCTGTCCTTCGCACCCTCGGTGCTCGGACCCTAATAATAATAATAATAATAATAATAATAAACCCTAGGGTTTCAATAGGGTCCTTGGCACCGCTGGTGCCTTGGACAGTCGGTGCCCTGGCACCGCCTGTCCTTCGCACCCTCGGTGCTCGGACCCTAATAATAATAATAATAAACCCTAGGGTTTCAATAGGGTCCTTGGCACCGCTGGTGCCTTGGACAGTCGGTGCCCTGGCACCGCCTGTCCTTCGCACCCTCGGTGCTCGGACCCTAATAATAATAATAATAATAAACCCTAGGGTTTCAATAGGGTCCTTGGCACCGCTGGTGCCTTGGACAGTCGGTGCCCTGGCACCGCCTGTCCTTCGCACCCTCGGTGCTCGGACCCTAATAACAACAATAATAATAACAGTAAAAATTCAGCCTCACTACTTTCATTGTGAGATTAGCTGGCTAGTGTTTATGCTTGATTTTTTTGAGCTATCCTAAATGAAAGAAGACAGTTACAGCAGCTGCAGTGCAGGAGTACAGCAAGACGCAGTGTTCACCATTTCCCAATTAAAAGTGCCAAGTGTCTAGTGAGGAAAAATGATCATCTAGAGCTGAAAATGTCAAAAGTATCTCTTTAAGTGGCTCGGCAGCTGATGCAAAAGTTCGACAGAGTAAATGCAACTCCTCTCACCGCAGCTTGAGCGTCTCTGGAGGCATGAGCTCCAGCGTGTGCGTTGGCCCGTAAAGATTGACTACATAGAGCTTCACCGCCGGGTTGGGTTGGCCAGCCTGTGTACAGAAACCAATAGTCCAGACTTTAGACAGAAGCCCGACCTCACTGCGGCTGAAAATACTTTATGCAACACTATCCAAAATGGCAACTTATAAAGTGCTGAAAAATTAAGTGATTTGGGATGAATAATTCATTGGGAGCAGCCTTTTAAAAACCTTTTAAATACACATACAGTTGGAAAATTATGCATGTGTTGTTATACGGGCACTGTTAGGAGGTTTGTCTGACATACTAAACAGGATACATAAAAAAAGACCGCTGATAAAACATAAAGCATTGGGGGACACACTTCAATAAAGCAATTGTAAAATACAAGACAAAGAAGAAGCATTTGCATTCAGTCAGTGCCTTCAGTGCAAAAACTGTCCTGCATACAGAAAAATACTATACCACTGTGAGATATAAGCACTATATAATTTTTAATTAATTCACAGCACCTCATTCTACAGCACTTTGATTTCCAGTGTCAGAGTAATGACATGCACAGGGACAGCCTACAGACTGATCTAAAAAGAGAGAACAGGCGTTGCTTTCAGGCAAAGATGCACAAAGCTACTGCAGCTAGCCATGTACTATGTAAAAACTGGGTAATGGAGTGTATGATCACCATGGTCTGTTACATTCTGTTAAAGAGATGCTGCTATTACAGGGAAGACTGATTCTCCGTATGCTTTGCAGACCCCTTGCTTTGCAGATTTCTAACTGTGCTGAAAATTGAATATTGTGCCATTAACAATACACTGTGAGGGAAATTAAGAAATTATACAGACCATAAAAGTGTTACACTGTACAAATGTTTCATTACAAGTAAAAGCCCTGCATTCAAAATGTTACCAGTGGAAAAGTAGTTTTGACCGTGGTCTTCAGCTCATCTGTATTTTGGAGTTTCTCATCTTCCTTATGACACCCCAGGGGCAAGGGCGTCACTTTGTTTTTAAAAGTGGGGGGGATGGAGACCACAGCACTTTGAGAAAATGTCGAAGAATGGCGCCAAAATTCTTCAAGCTGGGCTCGTACTCACAACCACCACACCAAAGGCGGAGGCTCAACCTGTTGAGCTATCGGTGCATGTGGGTAGAAGGGTCTGTGGGCCGCTATAGTACTAATTCTCCCGGGCCGAAATTTTGCCCCTGCACGTCTCTGGTCGGAGCTTCCACTTGGCACTGCGCAAATTTAGCATCTGCACGGTTTTTTTTAACCTCACGAAGGTGTGCTGCATGTCTGTGCAACTCTCGGCCGAGTGCGGATGGTGCGTTCAGGAGCGTCGGAATTTTCTATACTGCTGAAAATAACTGGGTTTACAAAGGCTTACATGTGAAGAATTTGAATGTGTTGGAGACAAAATGACCCCTGACAAAAAGTGGGGGGGACACATCCCCACCGTCCCCCCTAAACTGACGCCTATGCCCAGGGGGATCTATGAGGTTCAGGTTAGGTGAATTGGCTGACCAATCAAGCGCAGTAATATCATGGTTAACAAACCATTTGGTAGTAGCTTTGAGTTTGTGGATAGGTGCTACGTCCTGCTGGACAAGGAAATCAGCATGTCCATAAAGCTTGTCAGCAAGTGGAAGCATGACGTGCTCTAAAATTTCCTGGTAGACGCTTTGTTGATGTTGGGCTTAATTAAACACAGTGGACCAACACCAACAGATGACATGACACCTCAAATCACCACAGACTGGAAACTTTACACTAGACTTTAGACACCTTGAATTCTGAGCCTTTCCACTTTTCCTCTAGATTAAAAGCCTTGATTTCAAAATGAAAAAAAAAATAATTTGAAAACATGTCTTTGGACCACGAAGCAACAGTCCAATTGTCCTTAGCCTAGGTAAGATGCTTCTGTAGCTGTCTCTGGTTCAGGAGTGTCTTGATATTAAGATTGTGACAGTTATAGCTGATTTACTGAAGACATCTGGTGGCTCTTCATGCACTGACACCAGCCTTAGTCCTTATGAAGCACTCCCAAGTTCTTGAATTGACTTTTCTTATCCTCACAAGGCACCTGACCTTGGAGGCAAAACTAATGATTTTCTGACCGTTGATTGTCCATCCAACTCATCTGGCCTGAACCACATAGAGGCCCACATGTGATATTGTCAGGAGGAAGAAGAGAAACAACCAACCCAAAAATACAGACGAGCTGAAGGACACTATAAAGGCAACCTCAGCTTTAGTAACATCTCAGCGGGGCCACAGGCTGATCACCTCCATGTCACACTGCACCAATACAGTAATTCATGGTAATGGAGCCCCAATGTATATTGAGTGTATAAATGAGCATCCCTGTTGTACATTTCTGCATTATATGAAACTGTATGGTAATAAATATTTTGTGGTAAAAAAAAATCAAAATCTGTAAATTAGCTACTAACCAAAGCTGTCAAAAAAATGATAGCTGGCTTTCCTGAAAGTCCATCAGCCATCAACAGTAAAAACAATACTGTTCAAAAGTTTGGAGTCACTTAAAAATGTCATTATTTTTTTGAAAGAAAAGTATTTTTTCAATAAAGATAACATTAAATTAATCAGAAATACAGTCTAGACATTGTTAATGTGGTAACTGACTATTCTAGCTGGAAACAGCTGATTTTTAATGGAATATCTACATAAGAGTGCAGAGGCCCATTTCCAGCAAACTTCACTCCTCCGTTCTAATGGTACATTGTGTTAGTTAATCATGTTGAGATGCTAATTGACGATTAGAAAACCCCTTGTGCAGTTATGTTAGCACATGAATAAAAATGTGAATTTTCATGGAAAACCATGAAATTGTCTGGGTGACCCCAAACTTTTGAACAGTAGTGTACATGTACATATATTTGAGCATCATGGATCATGTCTCACTATTCTAATGAGAAGCAGTCACATCATGTTAGCAAAAGAAAAGCTGTAATGTATCAAATTGAACGCATTTATAACAGTAAGCTATTCTTTGATTAGCTGTCAACAGTGAAATGTTATTCCCTATTGCTTGCTTTTGACTTGTCTTTATTTAGAATATTCAAGAGCAGCACATCACTTGTTTATTTTCTTTTACTTCAAATGCTGAAACAGCTTGCCTGGCTTAGTCTCAAGAAAAAAACACCTTTGAATAAAGATAAAATTCATGAATGAACACTATGCATCTGAAATATGTAATCATTACAATAAACAAAATATTGAAGTGACAGCCTGGGATTAAGGATAGCTGGACTCTGTCCAGGCTACCTGAAAACAGTTATCTGTCAAGAAACAACAAGTTAAATCTAAAACCCTAAATTTTCAGCATTTCTGTTTGTGTACAGAAAAAGCAATAAAATCTCACATGTGAATTGTTATCTTAAGAGATTTTGGTTGATGCTTTCTGGGGCTGGATTAATTAGCACTGAGTAGTAATCAAGAGTAGCAGCAATCTCCTCATCGCACTATGGGGGGGGGGGGGGGGGGGGTCACATTACCAGTGATATTATGGGAAGAATGCCTACTAAATAATGGTTACCTTGGGGTAGGGGTACTGCTTTCCTTTCGGGTATGTCATTCCAGTGAAGCGAGGTAAAGCCATGTTGGGCACCAGAGTGTCATTGAGAACCAGGAAGGCCAGCCTCTCTCCATCAGGAGACCACCAGTGAGCCACATGGGTATGAAGGATCTCCTCTGTTTGGAAAGAAATAGAATTTTCTTATTAATCTCTTTTCTGAATTAATCTTCTTTTTAAGTACAAGAATTTTACCATCTTACGTGTCAAAATTACACAGCATACTGTAGGATCCCAGTCAATCCTCTCATTTTCTGACATATGTTTTAACTATTCTTTATCACTCTTAATTTAAAGATTTTCCCATAAATCTCACATTTTCTCTCAAACAAGTTTTAACTGCAGGTGTCGTTGTTTCTCTCTTTGGTGTTCGTGATGTGCAGGTGAAGGAGAAATGTCCGTGACACTGACTTTCTTTAAAAGTATTTTATTAAAAGAAAGAGCAGCATCAGTACAGACAGAACCTGCCTGGAAGGAGTCGGCCAATTGAATCCCTGCCGACAGTGACCAGTAATCAGGTTTTATAGGTTTTAACATGTAAATGAGTACAACATATGGTTATTTATTGTCTAACACATGGGAAACAAGTGAGGAGTATCCCCAAACAAACCCCCTGTGTCTACAACAGCTGAAGAATCCCTAAATCTGTATTTTAGACAGAAGAACCCTCATAAAAACACCTCCAACAGGGAGAAAACAGGAGAACACATTCCCATGGCATGGGTTAAATATAATGCAGGTTCCATCTGTGGTCAGAGACACCAGAGCAAACACTGCATCTCCTTTCAAATACTAGAACAAACAAAACAGATTCCAGTCTACTAACTTATTAGGTAATACATGTAACAGATCAGATACCACACAGGCAAAACCACTGGGCCTATGTGCTACAAGCCCCCTCTAGTAAAGCAGGTGGCAGTATACATCTTGTGACAATCAATCAAGTAGCAGAAGAAGATGAAGAAAAATATGAGGTACAAGGATTCAAGTATGTAAGCTGAAGAACATAAGGATGGAGTATCAGTCAAAAAAGCAAAAGGTTTGTGCAACCTCAGCCAATAGGAAGACGATGAAGTGCAACATCAGCATATAGCAAACAATGTGAGCCAGCATGACAAACTCATCCAGCATAAACACGCTGCAGGAGCACAGAAACATGTCTCACCAATAATGCCAGACAAAGAGACTAATAATCAAATATGATTTCATTTATTTTTATGTTGTTGCTTCTTTTGTGACTTCTGTCTACAGAGGGAGCACTGATTCACAGGCTTGATGGGACAATTCACAGGCTACTTCATATCAGCCACGGCCATCATTTACGTGGTCTATGAAGATGAAATTAAGATGCAGGGACAAAAAACATTCATCAGAAATGTATTCTGCTCCACTCCCAACTCCTGGAGGATCTGCGACGTCTGGGTCCTGTATCTCTGCTTGATGTCCCCTCTAGGGACAGACGGAGATCAGAGACAGTTTGCCAGTTGATGACAATTAATACAGTTGACAAGAGACACTGCGGTTGTTATTTAGTATTGTAGACAAATCAACAAAGCTCAGCTGGCAACACTGTGGTTTTATTTTGCAGTGCCAAAGCTAGGGCCCCTGTTCCCTCAGCTGAGCTTTAAAGAAAAAAACTCATTGACTACCAGGTACAGACAGGCAGAAGGAAACATGGAGGGGCTGGGGACCGAACAGCCCAGCCTTACAATACATGGATAACCACCTCCACCATCTGAGCCGTTGCCACCTTGAGGTTCAGTGAGCTGATAAGACTTATGAGGGCTTTATTGTGAATTCCGTGCATGCAGTAATGCCAGTTCTGCAAGAGTTTTTTGTAGGGTGAAAAAGAAAATAGAGCGGCATTAGACAACAGTCCTGTCCTGCTCTACTATTACATAAAATCAACCATAATGCTTGACCACACAAATACAGAGAGTGATGAGGAATGCGAAGTGTGAAACCTTTGTGTTCAACAAGGCCTTGCGAATGCCAAAGACCCCAACAATGAATTTGATTTGAAATTTGAGTTTGATTCATTGTGTCTAAATGTAAAGGCTATGTGGCCAGTGGTAGGGGTGGTGGAACATCCAGATGGAACATCCAAATGCATAAAAATCAAAATATCCTCTACAAAAGTTACTGTGTATAACATCTCTAATCGAAATAAAAATAGCCACAGACAGGTCACACACACACAAACATACTATAAATATTGACACACAACCAAACACTCAAGTAAGAGAAAAGAGCTAAAAAGGTGTTAAATTAAGTTCTATTTTGGGGTCAACTACCACTGATTGCTACATTAGTATACTTCATAAATATAATTAAGTATAGTCGTGAAAAAAAGATTACAAAATAGCGGAGCAGTTACTGAGGTCACTTGGCTTTTAAGATTTAAAGAAGATTTACATAATCTTCTTTTCTCCTGAGAGCTGGGCCAAAGTGTATGCAGTGTGTGTTTGCTTAAAGCACATAAAACGACTACTCACATCCAGTGGGGAGATATCCGCGCTAGAACAAACATTATGAATATTTAATAACTGTCTTTTATGCAGTAACATTTCTAAACACCAGCATTTTCAGTTTAATGAGACAGTGTGTCACAGCTTTAAAAATTAAGCTGCCGTAGATATGATCATTTGTACCTGCGCAGTGTTTAAAACCCGCTGTTGCGAAGCAGTTTCTCAACAAGTCATTATCTGATATCAAGCTTCTACCAGGAAAAGATAGAAATGAAGAAGTTTTACTCTCAGACTGAGCGAAAATGGACAATATCTGTGTGTACCTTCATAGAGCCAGTCAGCAATGCCGTTGAAGATGACTCCTTCCTTCCCTGAGGATGTTAGTCTGAGGGAGTTACTCTTGACATCAGATTGGTAGTAGATGTTATTTTCAAATACGTAGATCTGTAGAGAAAAAGCATACACAGTCACAACTTAAATGTCAGATGGTACAGTAAAGAGAGAGACAAATGCTGGAGGAGTGAAAAACTGGTGCATGACTCTAAAATTTATCAAGTATGTGCCAGATTTTGGGCTGCAGCACACTGGATTAACAATTAGTGTATTAAATACTCACAGTATCTGCTTAAGGATCCAAACAATCCTTTCAGGATTAAAGGCGCAAGGCAGTATCAGTAAGCCAAGTGATTAACTCTAATGTACTGTGAACTGTATTTGTGGAAGTAAACCTGTTACTCCTCCAAACAGCTCAACAATAACTTAAAATCTTCAAACCAGAAAAACTGAACCGTAGGGGTTTTCAAAGTCTGTCATTTTGGCACTCTCTCAGAAAAAATGAAGACACCTCCAAGCATGTCCTGCCTCTCATCTAATTTTTCAGTGTATGGCTATGAGTTTTTGTCACACTGTTTATGAACAAAGGAGCATAAATCTTGTATGAGAAAGTTATTATTCGTGGATTTTGCCAATATTGCTCTTTGTCTTAATAGAATTAAGAGGATAACATGCTAATTTGGCATTTGAGTTCCAATGTTTTTTTCTGCAATTTTTGTAGGATATAAGCACAGCATATCTTGTTGCCACAAACATAGATGCAGCCTGTAACTTCAGCTCTGCCTGTATTTGCCAAATTTGTACCCATTAGCAACCGTATGTTTCTGGTTGTTATGCATGCACAGCTTATCACTGGATGACACTGAAGAAAACTTATGACTGGTCTCTGAAGTAAAGGGTTGACACACAAAATTTCCTGTCTGTGTCTGTCACCTGCCCTAGACTAGACAGATTCCCTAAGGGCTGCCCACTAAAAAAAAAAAAAAAGGCAAACTCCACAGGAAGCAGCAACATTTAGTCCCTCAGTCAGTCACAGCTGGTTCCTTTGAAACTTACAAAGCCCTTACTTATGTCAGCCAGGAAATATGAAATGTGGGGTCATGTCAGAGGGTAAAGAACGACCCCAACAAGGGGACATGCAAACTCAGGGTTTCCGTCAGATAAGTGGTGAGGCCCAGAGGCTGGGCTCACTGGTCTAGTCCCAGAAGAGGCATGCATCACACTTCAGCATACCCTGAATGACAGGCACGAGGTAAGTAGACATCCAGGGCCGGTGAAAACTTGATGAATTAATACGATGGTCCACTGGCCCATTGATACAGCAGGCACTGTGGTCAAGTGTCTTTTTTCACAGGGGGCAGCATCAAAGTAGACAGACCAAAAGTGGCTGTGATAACTTACTGGAAATGGAGTGTTTGGCTGTACAAACATCGTAGTTGCTATTGTAGACCCAGTGGAGCCGCAAATGCTAGACGTTACTGGTGAGCTTTCCCACCATTGTATCTGTTTCCAGACAAGCCGTTCACATGTGACTGCACTTTAAAAAACAACTTCCCTGACACTTAAGTCTGGTGAACTGCTGTGAGAAGTGACACAGCATCGACAAGACTGTTCTGTTGGGATTGTTTGAGATCACAAATACAAGCAACTGAATTGAGTTTCCTCTGTTGGATGTCTATGCTGAAGAACAAGGAACACAGACATCCACAGGGAGCTCAGAGCAGAGCCACTGCTATTAAGTGTTCAATGGAACCACTTGAGGTGTTCCAATCGTAGGAAAACACCTGGCTATGACCTCCTACCAGTTAGACTGCCCAGAAGACCTCTGAAGGAAGATACAATGTGTTCCAAAAGAGGAACTAGAAAACTCTGCCAAACTGTTGCTGAGAAAAGGGACATTTGGAATGCTTTGCTAAGCCAGTTGCCACCACAACCCTGATAAGCAGCAGAAAATGCTTATATGAACATTTAAAGCTTTTCTCTGTGCATATACAGCTGTGTGGAACAATTTCAACACTAGTTACTTTATAGAAGGAGTAAAACCCACCGTACAAAAATGCAAAAAATGCAAAAATGGTTGCAACCAAATGAAATCTTTACAGTATTATGAAAACATAGGAGGTGGATACTGTACTCAGTTAAACTACGTTTTGTATTTGCATTAGCAATGATATTCCCTATTGGAAGAGTGCTACCAAAAAATCAGCAAACATGTCTGTCAGAACTGTACAGTACAAATCCAACTTATCAAAACAAACACCAAAAAATCCCTCTCTAACAGTAGCACAGACCAGATTGAAACAGAATCTCTTTTTGGCCTTTCCAAAGAGCCAGAAGTCTGTGGCCTTATGTGATCTTACATAAAAATTCATTAGCAAACGGCCTCATGATGTACTGACATAATGTCACAGACAGCAGAGCCTTCTGCTGTCTGGCTGGAAGACATCAAGATAACATCAGTCCAGAAGGCAGTCTGTGCATGTGCTAAAAGGTTCGGAGACATGATCATTTAATCGCAGACACAGTTTAAATACACCATCTGTAAGACGGAGATTCTCTTCTAAAATGGAAGGGCTTATTATTTCAACTGTGAAGTGAAGTTCATCAGCCAGTTGATGTTCTATAGATGCAGGTTTCATCAAATTACAGAGGCTGGACATGTACAGATCTGGGGCCTCATTTATAAAACATTGCGTAGGATTCATACTAAAGTTTGCGTACGCCGAAAATCCGAAATGGACGTATGCCCTTCGCCCCTGATTTATAAAACTTTGCGTAAGCACAGCTGCATGCAATTTCTTGATAAATCACACACCAGCTGGAAGATTGCACAGGTGGATCCACCTCACATTCCGCCCACAACACACCCACATTTTACCATGAATGGTCAATGCAAAGTAACTCATGAATGTATCTGTATATAAATAAGCTGCTGATCCACGGCATTTTACAGCGCCGGCCGGCAGTCTTTTCACTGCTGTGCGTCAGGATGAATGCATCATGTGTTGACCCAGGCCACCCTGCCACTAAATTTGTTATGATCATGTCCGATGTACAAATAATTTGTACACTGATTGAATGTACATTTTTTCGGTTCACAGAGACATTCATTTTCACTCGGGGGTTGTGGTGTGACCCATGTGGGCCTGCGTGCCTGTACAGGGCTGATTAATGGTTGGACGCTCATCCCATTCGGCCGCATATGGATAAATAAACAAAATTCTTTACTTTTTTTTTGCCTTTTTACTGTGATAGTTGCAGTGAAGAGTGACAGGAAATGGGGAGAAGAGTAGGGGGAAGATATGCATAAAAGTGCCGCGGGCAGGAATCGAACCCGGGCCACTGCGTCAGAGACCACCCCTACAAATGGGTCTTCTGCTTTCCCCGATAAGCCGTACGGGCGCCGGGTGATCAGTAAACAAAATTATTTAATAAAGATCACCGCACCGGCCCCAGATGTGGACCAGCCCTTCGGTCAAACGACCGAATGAAATAACGTTTAATCCGCCCCTGTTGATAAATGAACATAGTTCTGCAAATACAGTCGTCGGCCGAATTAGAAATCACAACTTACACAGCGTACGCCACTTTCTACGCAAAGTTTGTGATTTACGCCCTGCTTTGTGCGTAAGCAAGCATCAAGAATCAAGGTTGGCGCGCCGGTGGGCACATTCTCACGCCAAGTTTGTTTTTATAAATCACAACCTTTGCGTAGAAAGTGGCGTCTGCCACTTTCTAGCCCTGTTTTGTGCATACGCAAGCTTTATAAATGAGGCCCCTGGGCTTTGAAAATAGTGCATTCAGAGTGTCAACAAAATCTAAATTGCATGTCTCCTTTTTCATGCCCATCACAAGAATTAAATTTATTTTGCAAAGATGGCATCATTTTAAGCAAAACCTAAAAAGTAAAAATTTTCTGAAGTAAAGTGAACAATCAGTGCTTGAACAGTTTTGGAATTATCATTATGTTGATAGATATCACAAAAGGACTGAATTCAACAATATGTTCGAGTCAATCTCTGACTTAATTATTCTGTCAGTGGCTCAAACCTTCTGTTAAAAAAGAACTGTCAGAACTAAATGTGCTCCATTGGAAATTATAATCTAATTAGCTAAAAATATGAAACATGAATACGAAAATAGAAGTCTTGCAGTATAAGTCTTTCAAATATAAAGTATAACTTCAATTGTACAGTGTACCATCGTAGTATGTGCCTTACAAAGGTAAAAATGTGAGAAATTATATTCTATCATGTGCCTGTTCTGTTGGTGTGCAGTCCAGAATGACCTCCTAAGCTGCAATGTGGCATTTGGGAGGAACTTTACTTATTTTTTCTTTCGTTTACGTTTTTTTTAATTTGCTTTTTAAACTAATGTTAACAAACTAACTAACATTAAAAACTAATGTTATGCTCTGTGTTTTAGGCCAGAACTATTTTTGTCTTTGGTGGTAGATGACTAATTTTACTAAGGTGACTAGTTAAGTTTAACATATAGTGTTTTTTTCTTCTATTTTTGTTTATTTTTACAGGGACAGCACACAATGAAAAGTAATTGCATCAGAATTAGCTACATCTTGAGTGTATATTAGCATAACCACATGACATCATGTGATTTCTGCCAGTCAGAGACAGCAGTTACTGCTACTCTGTAAGCTAAGCTAGTTAGCATTCAACAGGGCTAGCTTATCTCATGTTTGTTTATCTAATCTCCAGTCTGAGTTTTGTTAATTGTGTTGTTTAAAACACTCAAAACACTAAAACAGATGTAGAAATCTAGAAAACCGGAAAACGGTGCTGAAGTTGCTAGCTCACAAGCTAGCCCTAACTAGCCAGAGCAAAGTCACTGAAGTTTGGCTATATAACTATTTTCTTTTTGTTTGTGTTTTTACAGTTTTTTTTCAAGAAAAATTAAACATTAAAAATACATTAATATTTTGGATAAAATAAGTTTGAAAAAAGTACAGTTTTGGTCCTATGAGTCTCATGAGATATATACCTTCAGTACAGTACTGTTACCCAATTATTCCAGAAATCTCATCATGTTACCTAGTATCTATATGAATGTAATGGTATGTAGTGTATCTGGAAACAAATAATACAAGTAAATACTGTAAAATTAAAAAGAATCATGTTAGGACTTGAAAGCATTATCTAAACTAGTCAATGTTTTAAAGAAGGTATCAATATTAACTGTGTTTAATTATTCTTGAAATTCACAAATGATCAGAGCACATCAAACAGGGCTTAATTACAACTTTGTAAACAGTGAAAAGTCATCATGCTGTTTGGTGTCACTGTGTGTGCCCAGTGCTCTTATTAAATCTCTATGGTGATGAATGGACACACATAATTCATATTCTATTCACAACTCTCATTCATTTTCCAAATGAGAATATGCAAATTCCAAAGCAACCGCTATGAGGCTCACTTACATCCTGTTACAGCAAAACACATGTATGCAATTGTTTCCAAAGATGCACTTCTGGTTAATGATGCTGCATGTGCCAGTCGAGAGCTAGAAAACCTTCACATCTGTTTAGCTCTCACCTCCTTATCGCGGTAATGACTTCCTAATGGAGTCGTATTTGATTTATGCTCAAATATTCCTTGCTGAAATTTGCAAACATGGACATAGCAGCTCCACTACGCCTTTTAAGCCTTTTAGCTGTCAACAAAAAAGCTTCCCCATCTGTCTGCTGCAGATACATAAAAAAAAGTATGATGGGAGAAAATTAGCATTTAATTAGGGTTCCTCAAAAATGTGAACCTGAGCACATTATGAGTCGAGCGGGAAATTCTAAATTACAAATGCCTGCAGAAAAGATAACATTTTTTTATGGGTTTGACACAAACAGACCCCCAAGCATGTTGAAAAGTGTCATGATGTTTGGCATCTGTACATGTAGTACAATGCCGTCCACAGGCTTGGAGCTCAAGATAAATTCCTCTTTCATGGTCTCCACAATAGCAAGTCCTTCAAAGTATATTTTATTTTGCTGTAGATATTTTGAATAGGCTGTTTATATGACGTTAAACAGTCTTAACAACAAACACACTGGAGATGAAGGCTATGCTATAGAGGAACATGTCTCCGTGTACCTTCATAACAAAAGGGAAAATATATCCTATATCTACTTACTGCTTATTCACTTCGTTCACATTAGTGGGGTTGTCAATCAAATCTTAACAAGAAAGCTTTCATTACAGTAAATCTGACATATTATTGAAAATAACTGGCTTTTATAATTACTTGTTTTACTGTTAGCTTATGTCTGTTTAGTTAAAACTCCATGCATGCAACCTAATTTTCAGTAAACCTGAAACCCAGCAAAAACTAATGCAAGTAGTGTAGTGTGATGCTGAAATGCAGATGAGGGTGTGCGGTGCTTCTACACGTGTTCTCACCAGTTGTTGGCCTTGTACTCCCCAGGCAGCGTATTGGAGAACTGAGTTCACCACCTCAGGGGGGTCCAGCTCCCAAACCTCCCTGGAAAAGAGGCCAATGTGGTTTATGAAACACCCACTAGTGGACTAAGGTATTGCTAGGTAAGCTGCATTCTCACCTGCACAACTGTAAAACCAAAATGAGCAACCAGTGAATAATGTTGATATTGTGAATAAACAGCATTTATCATAGCAGTACTGGGCAGCCCCTCCACTTTAGCCATTTGGACAAGGTTGCCACTCTGTGACTGTCTCAAAATGGCAGCAAAGAGGTAAAACAAGTGTGGAAAAACACTTTTCTATGGCATTTTTCCCTTCATGAAAACACGGGCTATGTGTCAGCTTCTATTGTTCCAGCTGACAATGAGGTGCAAATTCAAATGAGTGCAAATTGGCTACATTTGCCTCATATCAGGACACACACAACAGAGATTAAAAGCAAAATCCAAAACGTGTTCCAAAATGGCATATCTGAGAAATCTGTCACAAAGCTTCCTGAAATAACACTCATGTATGAAACCATTAATCCCATAAGCCATGAAAAAAAAAAAAGAATCTCTCTCTGATTAGTAGTGGGAATCCTGCTCATCAGCGTGACTGAAGGCATTGGCAGCATGTCTACATTCAGTCGTGTCCTGGACTGGTACTTTGGACAGACATTGTGCAAGAATTTTAAAGATCCATCAAAACAACAGGAGACTACAGACTACAGGGTTTGAGCTGCATAGGCTTGAAACTTTTATGAGAAAAAAATGTATATGAGTCTCTTCCAAGTTAGTGACCCTACCAGCAAAAGGGAATACATTACATATATTTTTCTTCTTTTGATTGCTGGCAAAAACAATTTGGTTAGGTTCAAGATATCAGGATTTGAGGGAAATTAGAAGAACCAACATTGTCATGGATTATAGAACAAGCATTATTGTTTACAAGAAACATTTGCTTTTATTTTGAAGGAGGACATGAAAAGTGGTCCTTTGTTGCCATTGCTTCAATAATACTACATAAGGTTAAAGTCATGGAACAGTTGTGCTTAAAAGAAAGGTTTGAAGCAAGTAATGTCAGGGCCCTCTCCTCACCCACTTCCTACCTGACATCCAAATACCCTTCCCCCATCTGTTTCCCCCTTTTTCTCTCCCCCTCGTGTCCTTTCGCCTTCTACCTTTCTCTCTCCCTCTTCCTCTCTCCTCTTCCCTTTCTCTCTCCCTCTACCCAGCAATGCACTGAGTGGAGTGCAGCCACAAGGCTGCCTCCACTCAGGTAATCAGCCGCCTCGCTGGAGTCTGGACAGCTGGAGCACATTCTACTAATCACCTGCCTCTGCTATAAGAAGACTGGTTCACTCCTCCATTCTCCGCAAGATTGTTGTACTCGACACACCAGTCAGTCTCTCTCGCCACTCAGTATCTTACTGCTTTTTGAAACGTTTGTAATGTGTTTTCTCCTCTGCCTCGCCTAGAACCAGCTGTCTGGACTCCTGCCTGCCGTGCTCCATCTGTTTCCCTCCATTGGACCCTCCAGACACCGTCTACCCCTCCGGACCCCCACCTGGCTTCCCCCTCGGATCCACCTGCCATCTGTCAGCCCGGTTTGTCCCTCATCCCTGTCTGGATCGTCAGCGTCTGCCTTCCCTCCCTGGATCCCTGTCCACCACCGAGCTCTCCCACCGTCACGGATCCACCTACCATCCGCCGCCACACTCGGCTCCCCTCCCGGAACCGACGACGGCCGCCGATCCCCGGCTCACCCCCTCCGGAACCGGACCAACCCTTCACCCTCATCCATCGCCAATAACACATCCTAACAATAAACCTCCTTCTATTTTCCACCTCTGCCTTGGTAGCGTGGTTCCTCTGCACAAGTCTAGTCTAAATCTGTGACAAGTAAATGATACAAGGAACAATTTATAGAATTGTGGGGGTGTTTCTGAGTCCCATCAATTCCTACCACCTGCTACATATTTAGGTCACGTGATTCAGTATTGGGACATAATGTACACATGCATAACACATACTTGTGCTCAGCGCAAGGTCATTTATTTTGTAATCTACAGTCATGGAAAAAAAATAATTGACGACCCTTGTTTTCTTCAATTTCTTGTTCATTTTAATGCCAGGTACACCTAAAGGTACATTTGTTTGGACAAATATAATGATAGGAACAAAAATAGCTCATAAGAGTTTAATTTCAGAGCTGATATCTGGCCATTTTCCATTGGTTTCTTGATAATAACCAAAATCACTTATGTTCTTACATGAATAGCCATGGCACTGTAGTGCCAAAAACCGTGCTTTTAGGCATTCCATGTTTTCTTTTCTGTCTGTTTTAGTCACATGATGCACAAAGGAGTTAGTACTTGATTGCATAACCTTGTTTTTAATGACTGCAGCCATGCATCTTGGCATGCTCTCCACCAACTTCTGACATTGTTCTTCTGTCACAGCCCAAAAACAATGCCAATTTGTTTGAATTTGCTTTGTTTTTGGACTTGTGGCTCTCCATTTTGCATTTGGTGATTTTCCACAGCGTTTCAATTGGATTTAGATCTGGTGATTGAGGAGGTCAAGCTGTTCTGGTCTCCATCCAGGCTTTAACTGACCTTGCCGTGTGGCGAGGGGTATTATCTTGTTGGAAAATCCAGTCATTCGAGGCAGGAAAGAATTTTCCAGCTGATGGAAGAAAGACTATTTTCAGGAGTGGCCCTGTACATGATCTGGTTCATTCACTCCTCACACAGCTGCGTTTGCCCTGTTCCACCCATACTGAAACAACCCTAGATCGTCGCTGATCGACCCCCATGTTTTACTGTAGGGGAAAGGCAGTCTGATTTGTAGCTTCTCCAGGCTTCCACCTTACAAGTAAGTTGGCTGAAGTGGGCATCAACTGAAAACTGGATTCATCACTAAAGAGTATAATCATCAACAGTCCAATCCTTGTGATCCCCAGCAAAGAGTAACCGGGCTTTCCTCTGCCTTTTGTTGATGAAGGGCCTTCCTCTGTGCCCTGTGCGACTTCAGACCAGCTTCAACAAGTCAGTTTCAAACTGTGTTTCTCGACGGTGCACATTTATTTTTAAGATCCCTGGAGGTCTGACGACCATTCCTGACACAGGAACAGATGAGTGCATGTTCATCTCATGGCGTAGAAAGACGTTTCCCGCCGGCCTACCAGCTAACAATTTGGTAGTACCATGTTTGGCTTATTTTTTCTTGGTGTAATGAATGGCTGTCTTGGAGATCTTCAGTTTTTTCGCTACCTGTCTCTCACTCATGCCAATTTCCAGCAGGACAAGACGGCTGCCTTTGTGGCTCCACAGAATTCTTTTGCTTTGGTCATTATGTGAGATTTGACAACTTCTGAGTTTTGCTAACGGCTTGAATGTAAGCAGGAAACCACTCTAGGCCTTTGCATGTGCAGTGCTTATAACATGAAATGGCCTTATACTGTATATACCCTGGGAATACAATTAAGCTTAAGTATGTCAAATAGGACATAAAGTAGGATGGAATCAGCTGCATTTTCTATCATGTTCATTGTGTTTTTCAGGTAATATACCTTTAGTGGTACCAGGCATTGAAATGAACAAGAAATTGAAGAAAACAAGGATGGTGTAATAATTTTGTCTCTGACTGTATATTAAATGGCCACATTCTATGTTGCCGTGATTTCTGTCACAAATGTTTTCAAGATTTCAGCCGTTGGAAACGATACGACTGAGCAGCCTTGGTGTAATACTGTGCTCTCCGGGTGCTTTTCTTGTTTATTAAGCTCTAGTCAAGCCAGTGCCGTTTAACATATGGGGCCCTTGGGCTGCAACCAAGGCCTGACTTGTGCATTAATCTGAGTCACAGAGCATCTGGAGGACAATCTATGAAACATCTGCTTTCTCTTTCATGCATGTCACAACATGTAAATTGATGAGAAAATACTATATTCATCGTACTTAGTTTTTACTGGCAGTACTGGTATTTGCAAACCAGGGTTGCTCGCAGTTTGTATTTTTTTTTCTAATGACAGGTGTTTCTACTGCACAAGTTGCTTCACAGCAACTGCTGATGAACACTTACCGTGTATGAACATTGTAGATGCTGTAGGAGGCCATGTAGGAGTGCCGGTAAACCTGCATTAAAATAAAGACAGATAGCAAGAGAGATTAAAGGAAGACTGTTGGAAATGGTAACGAGAGAAGCAGCAGTGTCACAGATATTGACATCAGGACGTTAAAAAATGAAAAGGAGGAAGGCATCAAACAAAACAGACTGCTGATTGTTCTCAATGATAGAATCTGTAGACAATGCAATTTGCATGGGTGACAGCTGTGGGACGAGACATTTTAATTCCATCTGAGAAACCCATCATCGCCGAGTGCCTCTGTGGTGAAAGCTCAGGAGAGAGAGAGAGAGAGAGAGAGAGATTCAAAGTGGCAGAAGGGTGCATGTAAAGCTGTCTGAACCCTCCCCTGGAGAGGCTGTGTCTGACATGATAATAGACCTCTGACCGTGGTTGGTGATCAGGGACAGAAACAGGCCAGATTCTTGCATTCCATCATGAAAATGACACTCATGTATTCAGCTAGGATACAAAGCAGGGGAATTACAAGAGGCAGCGCTGACATAAAATTCAGTACTAATGTAAAAATGAGTACAGAACAGAGACACACTTGACTGATAATGGATGTAAGTTGTAGCATAATGGAGCATCCGTCATCGATGGATGGATGGATGAATGAATGGACAGATCAAGGTCTGGCTTCTTCTTTTTTTTCAATTAATCAGATGTAATGTTTTCTGAAATACAAAAAGGGAAACATTCTATGCTGATATGTACTTGGAATGTTATTACAAGCCAGTGTCAGGTTGCAAAGTAGCATTTCTATGCACACCAATTCTGCAGAAAAATGTAAGAAATAAAGCTGTGACACAGTTTATTTATAAGCCAAATGATTTTATCCCAGCTTGTTTTTGTGACTTTTCCATACCACTGACAACATTAATCAGTCGCATTTTTAAATACATCAATGAAGAGCAAGGCTGTAAGACGTTTATAATCACAAGTAAACTGGTTAAGGTGTGATTAAGGTTAGCAAATGATTGTGGTTATAATGGGGCGGGCACAGTACATGAACAGTACTTTCCTGCATAACAGTCAGATCCATTACACAACCTTCCAAGCAGCCTCCATTACCTTACTGTCACTACAAGAAGGGCATTCAGCTTTCTGCATTAGCGCTGGATGTTGCCATTGAGCATACAGTAATGACGAGCAGCAGAATCATCCAGTATTCAATCTTCAAGGATATTGGCCCAAGCCCATCTGACAATGATTTTGTACAAATATGCTGTTCCGTTAAAACTGCAAATGGCACTGTGACTGCTACCTAAAACTGGACACACAAGACATCACTGTTTTCTTAAGGATAGTGAAGCCCTAGAACAAAAGATTCTGTCTTATCTTATTTTTAAGAAAGAAAAGTAAAAACAGTAGATTGAACTGCGTAGGCGACACTTTGAAATACATACGACTGTTCAAAAGTTTGAGGTCACTCAGACAAATTCATGTTTCCCATGAAAACTCACACTTTTATTCATTTGCTAACATACTTACACAAAGGTTTCACAATCATCAATCAGCTTTTCAACACCATTAGCTAACACAATGTACCATTAGATCACAGAATTGATGGTTGCTGCAAATGGGCCTTTGTACACCTGTGTAGATATTTCATTAAAAATCAGCCGTTTCCAGCTACAATAGTCATATACCACATTAACAATGTGCATTTCTGATCCATTTAATGTTGTATTCATTGAGAAAAAAATGTTTCTTTAATAAATAAGGAAGTTTCAAAGTGACCCCAAACTTTTGAACAGTAGTGTATGTAGAAGTTATGAATTGTGCAGGAGTTTAATGGCTGGGGCTGTAACTAAAATAGCACTGGGAAATGAACATGAAAGATCTCCCAAGCTGGGACAAAAGCTGTGATGACTGTGTTCCCTGCAGTGTGCTGAGTACCAATGTAGCCATGCAAGCAGCAATGAAGAACAAACAGTGAAAACATGCACAAGACATACAAGAAGGGAGAATTTTCAAAAGTGGTACTTGCTAGTATTTTTATTCAATCAGCGACTGTATAGATTTTATGATTGAAAGTATACACAAACAGTTTATGGCATAATTGTTGACAGCTGACAACTAGAGTCATCCAGGGTGACTTGCTTATCAGTGAGGATAATCCAGTGAAGGTCTCATTAATAATAGTAATGCAGACAAATAACACTACTCAGTGGCAGGCGTAAATGTACTGAAGTATAGACTGCATGTTATTAAACTGTTAGCAAAAATGTGCACTGAAATGTATAAAATCTTTGAGCCTGTTCTCACATTTAACCTGTCCCAGTGAAGCGCATGTAACTTGAAAAAGAAAAAAACGACCTGAGAAACAGTTATCAGCACCTTTTCATTTTACTATGGATGTCATAGCAAGCAGTATTGCACACTCCAGTGGCACAAATGAGAGGTTTGAGTGCTCCCTGGCATGACTCGAGGGGGTGAGCCAGAGGCTACAAGTGCTCTACATCATTTTGGAAGGCGTTGTCCAAGATGGACTTCATTTTTGACTCATTCCTTCAGATTTTTTCAGCCTAACAGAGGCTAACACTTTTTTTTTTTTTTTTGAAACTGTGTTATGCCTGCTGGCATGCTTGCTCCCCAGCACACAATGGCAAGAACATGACTTGACTTCTTTCCTGTCTTAGAGGACTTCGTTTCTGCCTGTCAAAATTGCTTTCCAGGATGCCACACATATACTGTGTGAAGAAAAATACAGACTTAATATCTTCCCCTAGAATATACTGAGGTTTTGACATTCATTGCCACTAAGAGTGGACCATTTTCATAGTTAACTTGTAGCCCACATACACACACGGACAAAATTGTTGGTACCCCTCAGTTAAAGAAGGAAAAACCCACAATTCTCACTGAAATCACTTGAAACTCACAAAAGTAACAATAAATAAAAATTTATTGAAAATTAAATAATCAAAAACAGCCATTACTTTTGAATTGTTGATTAACATAATTATTTAAAAAAACAAACTAATGAAACAGGCCTGGACAAAAATGATGGTACCTCTATAAAAGATTGAAAACTATTTGACCAGAGTGACATGATTAACTCAGGTGTGTCATTTAATTGACATCACAGGTGTTTCCAAACTCATAATCAGTCAGTCTGCCTATTTAAAGGGAGACAAGTAGTCACCCTGCTGTTTGGTGAAAAGGTGTGTACCACACTGAACATGGACAACAGAAAGCGAAGGAGAGAATTGTCCCAGGACATCCGAAAAAAAATTATAGACAAACATCTTAAAGGTAAAGGCTATAAGACCATCTCTAAACAGCTTGAAGTTCCTGTGACAACAGTGGCTCATATTATTCAGAAGTTCAAGACCCACAGGACAGTAGCCAACCTCCCTGGACGTGGCCGCAAGAGGAAAATTGATGACAAATTGAAGAGACGGATCGTTGGAATTGTATCCAAAGAGCCCAGAGCAACCTCCAAAGAAATTAAAGGTGAACTCCAAGGCCAAGGTACATCAGTGTCAGATCGCACCATTCGTCGTTGTTTGAGCCAAAGTGGACTTCATGGGAGACGACCAAGGAGGACACCACTGCTGAAAAAAACTCATAAAAAAGCCAGACTGGAATTTGCAAAAATGCATGTTGACAAGCCACAAAGCTTCTGGGAGAATGTCCTTTGGACAGATGAGACCAAACTGGAGCTTTTTGGTAAGGCACATCAACTCTATGTTCATAGACTCAAAAACCAAGCATACGAAGAAAAGAACACTGTCCCTACGGTGAAACATGGAGGAGGCTCAGTAATGTTTTGGGGCTGCTTTGCTGCATCTGGCACAGGGTGTCTTGAAAGTGTGCAAGGTACGATGAAATCTGAAGACTATCAAGGCATTCTGGAGAGAAATGTGCTGCCTAGTGTCAGAAAGCTTGGTCTCAGTCGCAGGTCATGGGTCTTCCAACAGGACAACCATCCAAAACACACAGCCAAAAACACCCAAGAATGGCGGAGAGAAAAGCGTTGGACTATTCTAAAGTGGCCTTCTATGAGCCCAGATCTCAATCCCATTGAACATATGTGGAAGGAGCTGAAACATGCCATTTGGAGAAGACACCCATCAAACCTGAGACAACTGGAGCTGTTTGCTCATGAGGAGTGGGCCAAAATACCTGTTGACAGCTGCAGAACGCTCATTGACAAATACAGAAATTGTTTAATTGCAGTGATTGCCTCAAAAGGTTGTGCAACAAAATATTAAGTTATGGGTACCATCATTTTTGTCCAGCCCTATTTCATTAGTTTGTTTTTTTAAAATAATTATGTTAATCAACAATTCAAAAGTGATGGCTGATTTTGATTATTTAATTTTCAATAAATTTTTATTTATTGTTACTTTTGTGAGTTTCAAGTGATTTCAGTGAGAATTGTGGGTTTTTCCTTCTTTAACTGAAGGGTACCAACAATTTTGTCCACGTGTGTAGTTTATATGAGACTGTGCAATGTGTAGTATAAATTATAGTCTTGTATTTTTGCTACAGACCCTGTTTAAGTGACTGCATTTGGAGCAAAGCAAAGGCGTGGTTATACAGCAACAAGGTTTTCCTAGTGAGGAGGTCCGGATGGATGAATGGGCTGACAAAGCGCTGGATCTTGACAATAACTTGTTCATTTCCTATTGTAAACTGATAGTAAGTGTGGCCCCTCCTCTTTCTTTTTTAAACCATGATGATTTACATTAACCACATGTTTGTGATTGTAAACATGATAGCCACAGTTCTCTGTTTGAACCAAAAACACAGATTTTCCCTTTAATTGAACAGAACAGTGGTTGTGCCAAAACGGAACCAAAGGAAGGCTTCTATGGCCACACAAGGTCCCACAAATGGCATATTTGACTGGAAACTTTGTTGCCTTTGGATGGCGGTTCGATATGAGTGTTCAGCAGATGTGTCAGTTAAAGACCATTAAGATTTTCTTATTTTTAAAATCTCACATTATTCCAAAGCAGAGCTGAGCTTGCACATGTACTATTCTCAGAGACGTGCACACTTTAGGAGGTGCAGTAAAAGTGTCAGATACCTGCATTTACAATATTTTACCAATGTGTGTAAGACAAGATGTCAGTCTTTATTTAAAAGGCAAGAAGATGCTCATGCTTAGTGTTCCAATGGGCAGAGTGAAAATTGTGCTGGGCTAAGCCTCATGATTAACGCACTGCTGTGGATTTGGGATGTGTACACAGCACCATTTATGTTATCCCTAGAGGCATTTACTCTACTGTTTAAAAGTTTGGGGTCACCCAGGCAATTTCATGTTTCTCATAAAAACTCACACTTTAATTCATGTGCTAACATAATTGCACAAGTGTTTTATAATTATCAGTTAGTCTTTCAACACGATGAGCTAACACGATGTGCCATCAGAACACGGGGTGATGGTTGCTGGAACCATCACTCCTGATGGTCTCTGTACCCCTATGGAGATTTTCAATTAAATATCTGCCATTTCCAGTTAGAATAGTCATTGACAACATTAACAATGCCTAGACTGTATTTCTGATTAATTTAATGTTATCAAAAATAAAGACATTTCTAAGTGATGCATTCCATTTTTTGATCAGTCGTACATGCTGGATCGCTGTATGCTTCACATTCTTTTCACTGAAGTCCACTGAAAAAAGAAAATGTTTCCATACTTTTTGTCTTTTTGATAAACAAACTAAAGGTCAATTGATAGGGTCAGGCAACATTCGAAATGTAGCTCCTACCCAAGTTGAGAAAGACGGTACTTTTTTTTGGCATCACTGGGCAAAAATGTCATAACAAGTTGTCAGCATGTTGTATTTCAAATGGTTTGAATACAACTAGACTTCTGCACCTGTCCCTCGATCTATTTTCAAGTGTAAGGAAATCTAGCCTGTGAGGGGACTTTCAAGAACAGGGGAGATGGTATAAAGAGCTACAAGGACAACAGTGAGAATAGCATGTGGCGGTGTAATGGGTTAGAGTCTCTCTCAAAAGAGTGAAGTTTTAATCCTGTGTGAAGCCCCTAGTTGGTTGGTAGCTTAGGACAAGGAAGTGAGAGGAAAAGCTACAGAGGATGGACTGCATTTTCAAATTTTTACTTTATTGTGTGGTTTGTTTGTTTTTCTTCCTACCACAGCTATATAACCATGCATCCATTCTTGCCACAACAAACTGACATGAATACACCGTTGCAATTAGCAGCTGAAGAGTAAAATATTTTCCTGAGAAGGATAAAGGCGCTAAAGAAGAGTCACTATATGCTATTAGGTTATAAACAAAGGGAAGCCAGTTTTGCTCTTTTTGTAAGTAAGTTTACCATATCCACCATCACAGTGTTTTGTCAGTTTCTTTCCACTGCCACCTAATAAAGAATACAACGTTAATGGGCCAGCGTCAATTATTTCTAACCTCTAAAGAAAACAGAATATTTTACTTTATTTTTCTCCAAAGTGCATTTTAAGAAACAAAACAATGTCACACCAGTTAAAAGGCAGAATAAAAGACTGCAATAAGGCTTTGGATCTGAGCCTAAAGCACCCATGCATGACCAATAACGATATGGTAGAACATCAGTAATACAGACTGTTGTCCATAGAGAAAGTGAATTGCTGCTCAGAGGGAAGAAGAGGATTCACCAAGCTGCAGGTGATACGTATCAGCTTCTTGCAAAGTGTAACTTCTCAGTGTGTACTGAATGTAGAGTGTAGATTTGCAGAAATTATTACTGGTATCTTTCTTTGTTATGGAGAACTGTACTTGAGAGTAAAACTGGATTCCTTAAGGAGTGTTAGACATATTTTTTCAAACCTTAGCATGTTGAAACTCAGTGATTTTCTGCCATGAAATAGCAAAGGCCTTTACAGACTCTAAACTAACTTTTGAGCAATAGTACATTAAATTAGGTATGGCGCTCACGTGGGTTCAGTGATCTTTGCTGCTGACTTGATGATAAATCAACAAAGGCTGTGTCATTTTCAAAATTCAAATAAAGTGCTGTGAAATTGAAAATAATTTTTTAAAAATAAAAGTGTGGGTGCTGATAGAAAAATGAGAAGGTGGAAACACCTCTGAAAACATGACAAGTAGGCTTTGGGTATAAAATGTATTTCTATTAAATCCAGATTGTTTAGAATTCCTGGGGGTTTGTTTAGCTACAGCTTCCAATATTTACATGTAGCTTACGTTTAAATATTGTAATTTATCTATTAAAATTGAGCCTCATAATTTCCAGTACATTACATGACAATACATTGTGGTTTCAGCCTAATTAACTTCAAAGTGCAGATACAACCTAAAAATCAAATGAAAATATGATATGAGAAAGATGATGTGATGTAACAAACAAATGTTGGGATTGCTTAGATTTTCCTCTTGTACAACCGTTGCTCCAAAAGAGTCAAGAGTCTAGATAGAGATTTATAAAGCTTATACACTTGGGATATCGCCTCGATATGAAAAAGGATGAACTGAGAAATGCTCCTGACATTTATATCATCCAGTTAAAGCATTTGTCAAGTCAGTCATTAGGGTTTAGTTAAACTCTAAAAAAACATAAATAAATAAGTGAGGTGTTTTCTCCTTCTGAATTTACGTCAATTTTAATTATTCCATTTGGTGTGACCAAATTACAGTGCAGGATGCAACAGTTTAATATTTTCAAAGTTCGATGTTTTAATCTGGAGGTATAACCTTCAGCTTTGGTGAAGATAAAACACTTCTTCCAGCTGTGTGAGATGCAGGTTAATGATGTGTTTATGTACTGTCTCTAAATGGACCTGTTATAAATAGAAGCTAGTGCAGAAAAACAAAGAAGAAGGTTCAAAGTCCAAAGTCTTCTACCTGCAAGTGCACTTAGCGTCACAATTCCCATGGCAACCAAATCGCTACACAATGCTGCGCAATGTCCGCCGCACATATCCTACAGTATAAAGCTTTGTTATTCTTTGGTAGCCATTTGGCCAACATGTTTTCCACTGTGCTGATGTGTCCAGGGAGCTGCTCCCAGTAAGCTATTGATTTTCTCTTTACTTATAAGTGGGCTGATGTTGAGGAGAGAAGGAGGAGACTCAGACACACTTCTGCCTTAGCGACACTATCAAGACACACTTACAGTGTTTGTGAAGGGTTTCTCTTTTCTTCCTGGTGGTCCAAAGATGTTGCAGTTTTTTTTTTTTTCATACATTCCCACCTCTTGGGTGACAGCTCCTGTTTAGAGGACTGAGGTAAACCAGAACTTTTGTTTGTTTTACAAGGTACAGTGTGTCTAATACCACAAATCGTACATAAACAGGGTCGATACGGTGATGGTAATCCATTTTTAATTTTGTAATATTGTTGTTTACCTAAAATCTTGGCTGTGAAGTATAATTACAAAAATTGTATACCGTAATGTATGTTTGAATAGTTATTGCAACCATTCATCCTGTCTGCACTGACAGCGAAGAAGCGTCCAGTGAGACGTGAGAAATGGGAATTTTGACTAACACAGACTACTGAGGTCCCATATCAGATTTGACTGAAGGTTGGGATAGTCCATGAGAACTGCAGATGGCCAATTTTGCAGAACTTTTATGATTTCCCATAAGCTCAAGTAATATCACCAACTTGACAGGCTGAGGCCAGTGAATGTGGCCACTAGTATAACAAGAGAAGCACTCAGGGAGCAGAGTACTCTACCAAGGCTTTCATTCTCCCATATGGCATTGTCAGAAATGCAGCATTTTTGTTTTTGTTTTTTTAAAAATTCAGCATTTCTTTATTAGCTACTGATGATCAGAAAACACGGCACTATAGAATGTGACCATTTAATATAGATCTACCCACACATAAAATGACCTTGCACTGAGCACAAGCATGTGTTATGCATGTGTTTGTTATGTATGGATACCGAATCGTGTGACCTAAATATGTAGCGGGTGGTAGGAATTGGTGGGACACGGGAAAATCTTCACAATTTCATCAATTGTTCCTTGTATCATTTCCGACGGATAAATCTCGATAGACAAACATACAGACAGACAAACAGACAAAACCAATGGCGATCGTCAGAACATGTTCATCTTGCTCAGAAAACACACAATGGTGTGTTCAGATTACCTAAAACATCACTGCTCTAGACGAGATCTGCATGGAGGAATGGGCCAAAATACCAGCTACAATGTGTGCAAACCTGGTGAAGAACTACCGTAAAGGTTTGACCTCTGTCATTGACAACAAAGGTTATATTACAAAGTACTGAGTTGGACTTTTATTGGCCAAATACTTATTTTCCACAATAATTTACAAATAAATTCTTTAAAAATCCAACTATGTGATTTCCTGGATTTTTTTTCTCCACATTCTGTCTCTCACAGTTGAAGTGTACCTATGATGAAATTACAGACCTCTCTCATCATTTTAAGTGGGAGAACTAATACTTTTGTCCCACTATATATATATATATATATATATATATATATATATATATATATATATATATATATACATACACACACACATATTGGATTTGGAGACTTGTGCTTAACTCACATTTTGTTAAAATGTTCTCTGCAAGTGATGTCTTATTCTAATTGGCAGCAACAATATGTAAAACTGCTGTTTTTATAACATGTTGATTGCTCGTGTTGCTCTGATCTGTGTTTGAATATGAATAAGCAAATGGTTAAATGTCCTTTTGTCTGACTCATATTTGGTGTAAAGTGGAACGTTGCATTGACATACAAAATTGCAATAAGTGGTCAGTCAACTCAGTAAATATTTCAGTGCAGTCAGCAGTGTTTCCAGCTTATTTGACACCCTGGGACTGATTATGTAGGTGGGTGCAAGCACAGGTTGAGAGTGAACAACTGGGCTTAAGGTGCGTGAGTGGAGAACAGGGGGGATCCTGAATATTGAGGGACAGCAAAACAAAAGCCCTTTAAATTTTCAAGGGTAAAATCTCATTTAACATTTAGAGCTACACATTCAGTCTCTGTGTTTTCTCTCCAGGACACAGCTGAGCAGGCAGTAGCTGTGTCTCCAATCCAGTTATACAGGCATCAATGAAAGATCTACATGCCTAACTTGTGACTGAAAACATCATCTATGACCTCGTGAAAAACTCACTGATAATAAAACGGCCAGTTTCTGTCTTTGTCCTTCACTAATGTCCTCATTAAGACACCAAATTGGAGACTCTCAGGAGTGCAAGTCACCCGCTAATTAATCTGTGGAGGAGGACTAGGTGTGTAACAGCTTTCTATCAAAAGCCCTTTTGCATGATGCACGGTGTGTGTGTGTGTGTGCGCACCAGATGACAGTAGGCTTGAAAATGTATCTTCACAGCAGTGCTGCTGCAGTTTAACTGCATAAAACCACCGTTCTCTTTCACTCTTACTTGCTTTTACTTGATGGTGTTCAGTTTTCTTTTTGTTCTTTGGAGTGCGGGCAAGTGCAAATGTATTAAACTATTCTTCAGACAAATTGTGGTGTGGTGTAGCCTACGTCTTTTACTTCACCTGTGTCCCTGCATGACTCAGCTGTCCTTTGCTCCCAGTTTGACTCCTCACTGGACTGATCCAGTGTGATGAGTAAGTCACAAGGCTGGGGCTGTGAAAGGCAGCAATTTTATTAATTCAATTAGTAAAGCACTAATGCAATCTAGAATTATGGTGTCTACTCTAACAAGGTTAACTGACTCACATCAATTTTCTTTTTTTTTGAGTGTGTGTGTGTGGTTGCCCTGTGACATGCTATGGCCTCGGCAACATGCCACGCTGGTTAAAGTGGGAGTTTTTTGTATAACAAAGTACAAAAAAACATCAATAGCTACTTGGTGAGACCTGACCAAATATATATTTTTAAATATGAATATTATATTTATGAATCTCAAAGTTCAGATTAAGTAACAACAGGAGGATGAAAGACAGCAGAGAAGCTAAATAACATGGTGAAGCTGGTAGCCTGACTGAGAGTGACTGCTGGGAAAAACAGAGGAGTTGAGCTTGAAATTGTTTTTGCAATATAAATAACAGAAATTCCAGGAGTCATCACTGTATTGAATGACTACTAAAGCAGGGTGAGATCAAAATTAACTCTGTGTATCGTAATAATAATGGCAAATATTTAGTTTTGTTGACAATTAGCTGTGTTATAAACAGGATAGCACTCTCCATATATGTATATTCTATGACTGTAATTGATGATGCAGAGAATAACAACAACCTGATGTGGAGTGGTGGTCATATTACATAATGCAATATCAATCGGCAGTGTTTATAGATTTAAGGAGAGTCATGGTACTTCATCACAATAATGCAAAAATCCTCTAACTTCAGGGTCAGTCAGAAATTGTTTGGAGGTGATGTACTTGTTATTTAGGACATAAAACTAGGTTATGTGCCATATATGTATGAAGGTTCCTTGGTTTTCAGCCACAGTAAAGACATTTATGAAGATTGAAGAGAATCTGAGACTGAAAATCTGAGCATGGGAACATTTTTCCTGCATTCTCTCTGAAATGACACAGACGAACGAGACAAATGAGACGTACATTTCGTTATTGAAAATGAGAATCAGTTCTCAACTAATTTACCAGAGTAAATAAAGGTTAAATAAAGAAGTTTTAAAAAAGACAGTCCGGCTCGCTCATTTGTAACATTGTCCGCAATGGCCTAATGCAACCAGGAACATCAAAGAGACAGATAACGGTACGAGTATTCTCACCTCTGTGTTTTCCTATATTGCCTAAGCCTGCGTAGTTCAATGTTTGCTTATTCTGTGGGATTTCAATTCCGTCTGCTGTGTTGACTTTACTCTTGCTGTTGTCTATTTGCCCTTTGCTCATGTGTCTCACAATATTCTGTGTGTCCTTCAGCGTTGCAGTGCATGAATTCAAGAGGCTTTGAAGGACACATGTGCAGGTTTTGTGCTTTCACAAGTAAATGACAGCCATAGTTTGTATAGTTTGCGTCGACATAATTGAAGAAATGTTGACGTATAATAGTTGCTATCACCGTTCACCGACTCATTTTACATTTATTTACAGAGAACCAGAATACAGATATGCTGCTTTGGGACGCAGGTGCTGTTTTCCACCATAACATAATACACGCGGAGGATATTTGTGTTTGGTTTGATTTTCCTAAAACACCAGGTGGGCTCAGCTGAGACAGCAGAGATAGTCTGTGCCTCGTCTTCTTCCTTAGTTTTCGCCATTACATCTGTGAATCCCCACTCGCATTCGCCACTTAGCTCATTTGTTCTTTTATCAGCAATTTTTCCTCAAGGTGGGACACAGGAATATGAACTCATCTCCTATGAAAATGGAAAATGACAAATTGTTTTTATAAAGACCCCACTGGCATCATTCAGTGCGCTCTGAAGGCCGAGCTGGAGGAAAATGGCTTTTCAACTTCTGCGCTGACAGCCAGACGCAAGCAGAAGTTTTGCAGTCTACTGGTAATGCTGGCAAAATAGAGAACAAATGAAAGCATTCCTTCTCATCACGCCTTGACGTGTAAACAGTGGAGGCTGTCAGATTTCGCAAAAACTCTGTCAAGTTCAAACCCACACACTTCTGTGCATTCATGGATTAAAGTTAATTATCTATTTTTGATTTTTTTTTTGTCTCTTCTCTTCTCTTTGGAGAAAAATGAAAGAAAACATGCATATCACAGAGAGGAACAGAACTGCAAATGCATCGCAACAGATTTGAATGTGGATACATATGACTGAAACAAACATTCTATAAACATGCCATAAATTCCATCCATTATCTATACACTACCCGTGAAAAGCTTGGACACACCTTCTCATTCAGTGGTTATTGTTTAATTATTTTGTACGTTGTAGATCAATACTAAGGAGATGTTGTTGGACTGTCTGAGGAAGTGCCATAAAGTGAAATACAGAAACATGAAAACCCACAGGGAGAACGCCACTGATTCTTAACTATCAAGATGTCTATATGCCTAAAAATTACAAGCCTGTTTTCTGTGGTGACAAACAGCAATCCTAGAGATTATCAGCTTTTATCAAGTCTAATCACTGCCAGATTCGGGTGTAGTCAGATAGCGGTATGTAATCCTCAGATAGATGAAGCTACAAGAGCTTCTTCGACACCTTGCGAAAAGAAATGCCTTCAGGATATAACCATATACCCAACCATTGTAGCTTATGAGCCACAGCATAAAGAGACTGCACTCTATAGAACAAATTATCACTTCAAAGCCTCCATGGGATCAAAGTGTGCGATTAGCAGGAGAGTGGTTTGCTTATTTTAGAGCAAGTCCAGGACCCTTTGTGATTCTTTTCATCATTCATTACAAATTAATGATTAACTGCAAGCACAGACTTCGCCGTGTAATTCGTAAATGAAAGCCCGGCATTGCAGCAGGCCACATAAGAAGAGGAAAATAAAACATTTAGAAAATAAGCAATGTTTATAAAATACAAAACTGACTGTATTCCACTTATTAAATTACACAGAACACACAGAAGACGGATGTTGCACAAAGTCCCACTCACACACAATCAGTTATTGTGCAGTGGGACTCCACTCTGGCACCTGACTGACACAAGGATTCACATTCATGTGGTAAACATTGAGCTGATCCTCCTGCAATAAAATTGTATTTCTGTATTTTTATGATTACAGATTACTGTAGTGAGGTGTAATAGAAAAAGGGTGTTTGTAAAGAACACAATTCATTGTTTTTGTGAGCTGTGTGGATTAAGAATATAGTAATATATTCTTGCCAGCTGGATGAAGTAATGCCATTGCAAACAGAACATTGACACCACATCCTGCATATAACATACAATTAAGCAATTCTGGTTAATAAATGATTGGGTGGATAGGTTTTAAATGTTTATGTTTTGCCTTAAGAAAGCAATGACGTTTGCTATACTGGTATAAAACCAGAAACATTTTCATAATTTATACTAAATACTATTGTTTGCATATGTGTTGCAGTTTTGTTTGTTTTGTTTTGTTTTGCCAGTTAGCTGTATAATGAAGAGACAAGAGGATTTTATGTTTAGTAAAATCCTTACAAAAAGTTTAAAAAACAACAGTCATCAGTTTATATATAAATACACATTTTATTTTATTTACACTATCATTCAAAGGTTTGGGGTCACCCAGACAATTTCATGTTTTCCATGGAAACTGCGTAGACTATATTTCTGATTAATTTAATGCTATCTTCACTGAAAAAAATGCTTTCTTTCAAAAAGAAGGTAATTTTCAAAGTGATCCCCAACTTTTGTACTTTTGTGTATATTGTATTATTGTGGTCTAGATTCAATTGTACAAATGAACTGGTCCTGGAACGATGTGTGAAAATTTCTGAATATGAGTTTTTAATGTCGTATCACAAACTAACTTAAATTTACCTAATGAATACATTTCAAAATTAGATCTGTAAATAGCCTCATTCCACTTCAAAGAAACTTGACCTAGTTTTTATTTCAATTTATGTGTACGTTTACTCTGAACCTTTTGGTAATTTGGATTAAACAGCTTATTAAATGAATCTGCAGGGGGGGAAAAATTGACCTGCAGTTATGTGAAGTACCAAAGGACAATAATACAACACCGTTTATTATTGCTAATATCATTTGTGATTCAGGAATGACTCACATTCCTGCCATTCATAAAAATACACATCTCTGCACTGACATAACTAAGTTATATCCACAATAACTTACATGCTAACGAAAATGAATTATGCTTGTGTTGTTAGGCTCTTAGTCTGCTGCCTTGTTTTTTTTTATGCACTTTGGTAATGAGATCAGTCCATGCTTGAAGTAATACCACCGCTGCAGATATTATTGCATTTAAGCAGCATAATTGTAAATATTGTCTAATAATGCACTTGATATGAAAACTTGACATGATTTGAAAAAAAAAGAAAAAAAAAAGGTTGCAGTTTGACTGATTTGTTCCAGAAGGCTTCACTGTTGACTGTTATGAGGGGCAGCAGGAGAACCCAAATGCAGACACACAGAAACAGGCTGACGGGCGAATAACGGGAGGAGATTTATTAAATCAAATAATCAACCATTACATAAATAGAGGGACAGAACTAAACCAGACTACCAAAAACTCTAAAAGCAAACCCTCAGAACTACAAACCGCTAATCTACAAAACTGAAGCAACAACTAAGCTAAAGGGAGGTACTCACAACATGGGGGAACTGACAACCGAGGGGAAAACAGACGGGGGCAAAACAGAGTCCAAGAGGAAAAAGTCCAAGAGGGGGGAGAGCAAAAGAGTCCATGATGGCAGGTTTGGTGGGGAAACAGCTTCTATGGTCCGACGGAGATTTAGTGACCGAGCGGGATTTAAATAGTGAGGAGAGCTTGTGGACAGGTGAGCTGAGTTTACTGATTACCGCAGCTGACAGTCATTGGGGTCATCAGCAGGCAGAGTGCAGGTAGAGCAGGAGGGCGAGTGGCAGGGAGAGAGACATGAAGGAGAGGTGACAGACAGGGAACCAAAAAGGCAGGACAAAACGGAAACAGATCAGGAAACAAGAGAGGAGGAAAAAGAGGAAGAAAGGGGGAAGAAGGGCAGAGCAAGAGCCTAACAATGACACTGTGGATCTGTGCAGGAACACATTTCTGTTCATAAGGATATTAAGATCATCGTAAGATCATGACATGACAACCTGCTGGCTAAACAGTTGCCATCACATTTCTCATGCCATGCTACAGCTGTTTGATAAAGTCAAAGACAGGAAGGCAACAATGTATATTTGTGTGTTCAGAGCAGCAGAGTATGAAGGTAGATTTCAACAATTGTATATGATTTGATGATGCCGTGATGCTGAAGGAGATGGAAATGAGCACTAGCAGGGCGTAGGTTGTTGTTAAAGATTTCCCATCCAGTGAAAAATAAAGATTTTACCTTGTTAACGTGTCTGTGTGTGTTGTTTTATATAATGGGAGAAGCATCATGAATGAAATAAGCGGTTATAGCAATAGATCAATGTTTTCACCTTGAAACTGACAGTCTCAGTTTGAAGGCAGGAAGAAAGTATTTTTTTATGGAAAAACAAACAAACAGACGAAAAAATTCTAAATACGAATCTTTGATACACAGAGATGAGTTTTTGGGGTTTAATCAGCGATGGGAGAGGGGCTTTAAAATTGTGGCTCTGCTAACAAAATCACAACATTAAACTACAAGCGTGCACGCTGCCAGCTTTATGTGTTCAGCCTCAGATGGAACCAGGTGGCTTTTGTCCATCTCATTTAGTGCTCAAATTAAAGTTCAGCACATTCCTTGCCTTCATTTGTATTTCTGGCCAAGCCTCGGTCATGAATAAGTTTCACACTGTTGTCAGCTATTTTGACTGCCGTCTGCAGCGTCCACACAGGATGTACCGAAACATCATAAATAATACAGACGACATCACCAGTGTCACCAGCTAAGGCCAATCAACTGTGCATATTTAGAGATGTTCTGGGATTTAATGAAGAACATACTGTACACAGTGAGAGCTGTTGTCTTTGCTGTTGTAATTATTTTACGAGCATTTGTCGGAGAGCAATGACTTGACTCATTTGTTAATGTTCTTTACACTTAGAGGGTATCAGACTATTTCCCAGGATGCAGTAGGATGGAGCAACAGGTTGCAAGTCAGATGGCTAACAGAGTCACTTGTTGAAACCTATGGGCTATAGAAGAATACACATTATTTTTAATAAATTCCATAAAAAGGCAACAACCACAGATGAGCTCATCCCTCTAACAGTTATTGTGTATATAAACAAAGCCTGATATATTCCTCTGAGCCATAGAGCTCCATTGTTGTCCAACTGTTAGAAAACATTAATGAGCCACATGTCCCTTCATTACCATGAACAAACACGCTGTAGTTTATTTTGAATCAAGCCCACTCCCAAAGTCCCCGCTTATGCATTCACAGGACTGTCTGACGGCTCACTGGCTGACTTTTCAAACCCCTTCTATGTGCAGTTCATAAGTCTGCGGCTCTTTGCGGAAGAGTAAAAAACGAGCAATTCCTGGCATTATGAAGGCAAAAGTGCAGTGACAGTGGACCAGACCTCAACCATGCCACCGTTTCACTCACATTTGCAACTAAAAACTAATATTTCGAAGCGCATGTCCAAATAAAAAGAATTACAAAGCAGCCTCTTTTTTTCAGCACTAACACAAGAACAACAAGAAAAGCACTCAGAGAGTCCAGTACTCTGCCAAGGTTGCTCAGTTGTTGTGTGATTTAAGAAGGACGAAATCTTTCCAAAAAAATTGTGGTCCACAGCAGTGGATTTGCAGTAGGATCACAATCATGTAATCGTACGCAGCTGATGTAGTGTTCACTTGTTGTCATAGTTGCAGCGACATTGTGCCGCTATCTCGCAATGATACAGAAATCCTTAACTGTGAGTCCAGACTACAAGCCAACATCACTGCCAAAATCTAATCAGTTGGTCCTCATGTCATTTCTTACCTTCCCTGAAAATGTCATCCAAATCTGTTAGTCCGGTTTTGAGTAATGGTGCTAACAGACAGACAGACCAACGCTGATCGTCACATAACTCTGCCGCGTTCCTTGGAGGAATAATAAAACCTGTCTTTTCTTTCATTCAACTCACCTGCATGCCATTAAAATGTCAGTAAAGACTTCTAAAATGACTGAAAGTGATGTGATAGGCACAGGCAGATGATGTAACACCACAAGACACAGTCACAAATGAGACGCTGCTCCGCTTTCTTTTCTGTCTCCTGCTGACTGAGAGCCCGAGAGCCTGATGGGGCCTGATGGAGCCTCCTTGCCTTCCAGATGATTCTCTGCCTCCATCAGCTGAGCCTGCCAACAGCCCTGTGTCTCTTTATCTTGGACAGGCACCATGACTGAAGCTGTTCCAGTCCTCTGTTCCTGCCCACCCATGGTCAAACTTTTCCCACACTGTATTGTACTGCTATGCGTATGACGTGGATCTGGCTGCACACCAAAACAATTAGGCCTTACAGACAAGTAAAACATTGTTTTCACATGTGTTTGCCCGAGGTGGGTACAGTTCAAACACAAAGCCGTGATGCTGTTGCTGCTGACAACAATCAGTTCTTTATACCTTGTTAAAAAGAAAAATATTAAAAAAAATAATATCTTAATCCAAACAAATGATTACATTTTAGAATTTGAAGAGAAGAAAAAGGCAAGAATAAAGCTGTCTATATTTCTACTGAGATGCTAAAATTGGCCACAAATCACAGTAAATGATTTATTTCATTCAGTGCTTGAGATGAACCAGTTAAAAAAGAAATTACATTTTCATAGATTTTATTTTCTTTTACTGTCTTTGTCACAAAAGTATCAAGCTTTTAGCAATAGAGGATTATCTTATCTTGTCTTAAATAAAGGTGCACAGGTAGAAAAATAGTCAATTACTTATGTTTAATTCATTTAATATGTTTAATGTTCAATTAATATAGATGGCATTGATAGTAATAGATTTGTTGGGGTGTATTATACAAAGTAAAGGATTTGCTGGATAATGAAGTATTGTACATGTTCTATAATTCTGTGATTGTTCCATAGTTGACCTACTGTGTTGGAGTTTGGGGAAATGCCTGCAAGACAAGCATCCATTCAATTTTCATTTTACAGAAAAGAGCTATAAAAAAGAATCGGTTGAAGAAAATATTGTGATCCAACAAACCCATTATTCCTTCAGTTAAAACAGTTGAAATTTCACAACACACGAGATCCTTGTATTCTGCAAATTAAGAATAAATCTTCATAAAGAGAAAGCAAGTATGACTTCAAAGAAACAGAGATCATAAAACCAAGATTTAGGACCATATTTATGGAACGTCGCATTTCTGTAAAAGGGGTCAATTTATGGAACAATCTAGACGAGGAATGAAAAGAATCTAAATCACACGCGAGATTTAAAAACGTAAATAAAGCCAGCATATTATTTTAAATACAAAGAAATGAAGTATGAGTGGCTGTGCAGGCCTCTTCGACTTAATAGTCATTTTTAATTCTCATTGTACACTGATTGTTTGTTATAAAGGGGCAGATGACATAAGTTTATTCATTCTGCTCCCTTTCATTCAGAAATCTGGAAACTTATGTTTTTTGTACCGTATTAAAATGTTTTTTTTTTCCTTTTATCAATGAACGAAATAAAAACTACTTAAAGACTAAGACTACTTCTTCCAGTCTGACGTGGTTTGTTCAGCAGCGGCAGTCGGAAGTGTGTGTTCGGTTCAGATGTATGCATCCCGGTTATGTTATTAATTATTCATCTGCGCTTCGAGAGGCAAAACACACAGCACACCATTTTATAGTACTCACGGGTCAATAAATCAAGTCTCCTGAGCTCTTTGTCTATAAAACTCATGTCACGTCAAGTCTTCGGAGATGTTAAATCTCAAGTAAAGCCGGTGTCAAAGCTGATGAATTCAAACCAAGTTATGCAGTAAAGGTAAAGATTTGCAGCATTTAAAGCTGATAACCAAAGGCAAATAATTGTATTAGCAGGTTCTATTACTATGCATGCAAGCTACCCATACGTTTTCTAACAGCTTATTGGCTGTGTACTTTTCTTCTTCTGTGCTTGAGATGCAGCATAATTTTGAGACTTGAGGAATTTTCTGTATCCAAGAGGGTTTTTATCACCTATCGTGAAAATCGCCCTGATAAAGGCCCTGCAACGGCATCAGTAAGTGTTGCACGATGATTTAAGAGACTGCAGAGGTCCATGTGTGCATTAACAGCAATGTAATGTTTTCACAGAGACAATATTAGAAATCAGCCAGCAGTACAACCCCTGCGAGATTCTTCATTCAACATAACCTCGTGCTAAAAATAAGCTGAGCTCCTGGCTATTGGCTGTATTGTTCCAAATTGTAACTCTAACCCCTCATGCAAAATATGCAAATTAGCTCTGATTAATCGCCTTGTCACTAATCCTCACAGTTGATCCCTTCCAGAGTGGAGGGTCCAATTTGCATATCTCATTTTGCATCTACTCTTTTCTGATGGAAAGCTGGTAATTATGATTCGAGCCTGCCCTGCTGCTCTATTAGTGAATGAATGTGACCTGCCAGTCTCGAACGGGCCACTATAGAATTTTAATCACCCCCTGACCCGGGCCCTCGTCAAAATTTACTAAGCCCCCGAGGACTGTAGCGTAGATGTTTATTCAACAGTGCATTTCAGGTTGACTCTGTCTCGGCAGTGCTGGGATGTTCCTTTGTTACAACCAAGTGAAATACAAGGTTTAAGTGACAGGAGGAATAAAAAGTCAACTTGCTCGGTGGCCTGAGAAGTCCGTTTCATAAGAGTGAAAGCTGTTTAAATGGCACAGGTAAGCCAAGACGTGAGCACCCGAAAACATGCTGAGGGTGTAGATGAATGTGTGAAGTGCATACACAGAGAGCTGAGAGGTCATTTAAGATATTGTGCACATCCTGAAGCTGAGTGGGACTGACCGCCTTCTGCACATGCTCAAAAAGTCACATAACCAGGCTCAACTCACTCAGCACCTGTGATTAAATAGCTTTTGCACCACATTTTATTGATGAGGATAAGGTTTTGATTGGTTGTTTTATTAAACCTAGTTATGAAATTCAGCAATGACAGTAGACCCTGTCATTTTAATGATTACCTTAGATGATCTAAAATGAAGTAGACCATCTTTATACCACAACTGAACGTAGAAAACACGTTTAAAAGCTCTTCACTGGGGGTACAGAGGCCCATTTCCAGCAACCATCACTCTGTGTTCTAATGGTACATTGTATTAGCTAATCATGTTGAAAGGCTAATTGATGATTATAAAACCCTTTTGCAAATATGTTTGCGCATGAATGAAAGGGTGAGTTTTCATAGAAAACATCAAAATGAGTGGGTGACCCCAAACTTTTGAACAGTTGTGTATATATACAGCAAAAACAGCTCAAGCAAAGAATGACTTTGCTTTGTATGTTAAACTATAGAACAGAAACAAAGGAAAGAATTCTGCAAAATGACCTCCATAAACACCTACGGTTAAAAAAAACCAACAAAAACACATAATTATAGGTCTAAATATTTGGAGAGGAGCACTCTTTTTCTGCTGTCTTTCTAAATGCATTTTGGCTCCATGACAAATAACTGCCTGATTACATCATCATTGGTTCACTCAAAATTCTCTCTATTTGGAATTACACAAGCAGAAAGACTGTTTTTTACTTATCTAGAGTAAGTGAATCCATTCAAACTTTTTAGTTTCAGATTTACTTAAATAATGGCCGAAAAAATCAAGACCACAATTATAATAAATATTTGACCAAATAGATGATTTCAAATATACTTGACAACAGTGTAATTTGGCTTCTTTATTGTTCCCCGGAGAACTAAGATGGACAGAGACTCTCTACAACCGGCCCTCACTGATCAAGTAGATACCTTAGTCCACCTTACAATGTATTGCATCAGGCTTGTATTCATATAGTTTGTTTATAATTTCATTTCATTTACTGGCACCAGACATATTTATTACTTTTATCAGTGATTAATGGTTTGACGAAATGGTTGTTTTAACACAATCATTCCGTCATTAGATTTTTCTCTCTATTTTGATGAAAAGATCTTTGAGTTTCCCTTGTTGCATAAAATTCTATAACGTCCACTTTTTATTATTATTATTATTTTTTTAAAAGGTTGGAAACATTTAACTTTTTGGACTTTCGCAGTGAAAACAATGTGAAGCACTGAGTGATTCCAAAAGTATGTGCCCCTACAGATGACAACAAAAGTATTAAGTTACTGTTGTACATGCTTTCAGGAACCATTTCTGCTGTTGCTGTCATATTGGTGTCTCAAAATGGCTGCCTGCTTTCTAACAGAGTGGAACAACACATTCAGGATACATGGCAGAATTTCCTCTTGGCTGTATTTGGGCCAGTGCGTTTTGGTACAACAATTGGATAATTGGATCAGTTCATTTTCCAACACCAGATCTATTTAAATCCACAGCGGAGGGTGGTGATGGAGGAGAGGTCTTGTACCAGCTTACTGATGGATTTCTTGCCATTGTCTTTCAGCTGCCAATTTGCTCTGTGTGTGAGACTTTGTGTTCTTTATTTGCTGTCATTATTTATATATTTGTTTTACAGGGAACACAATCAGAAATTGCCTTAGATTAGATTTTATTGCATGGTGATACAAACCTCCTGAAAAAAGGCAACAGTACCACTGCATTAACATAACTGTAAAATACTGTATTTTTTAAATAAAAACTTGCTATGTATGTTTATGGTCAAAAAAGCAGTAGGTAAGAATATTTATCCTAGTGCTTTGCCTACTGTAAGTACAATTCAGCTCTTCTTTGCTTGAGTATTTCCATTTCATGCTAATAAAACTCCACTATGTTCATTTGAGATATAAATACTACTTACATTACAGTTTTCACTCATATAATATATAGTTAACAGACACAATAGGATGCACTGCTACAGATTTAACTATAAGTTAAAAAAGAGTGTGTATCAGTTGCAATTGAAATGCGTAAAAAAAATGCTGTAAGCACAATCTTTCATGCCACATTCTGACTTCATCCTTTCCAATCTCACTTGGAAATTTCTCCTTTCCATGCAGTCAGAGTCTGTACATCCACCATCTTTTGCAGCCATATTACCCGAGCTAGTCGGCTCCCAGATTCCGTTCTTTAAATATCGTTACATTTCTGTCATCCTGGCTCTCAGACCTATTATAGCACAACCCGCTTCTCCCACATCACCATGGTGATCTGGGAGATATTCAGGAAGCTCAAAAGAAAGTTTCCATCGATCACTTCAGTTTTAGTCTCCCACTACCTAAATCTAGGCTTCAAGGATCCTGTCCTTTCTCCCATCACAGCTTTTTCCAGTCTGTCTCTCTTTTATTTCTCCATACATGTTATTATATGCTTCCACTTGTGCTTTTCATTCTTGTCAAACACAATTCATTTGGAGTATTTTTATTACCAGAACCTCTCAGTTTTATCTCTTCATAAAAGATGAAAAATATTGTCTTTATTTGAAGGATGTATGATGTACACCACTGTCCAAAAGTTCAGGGTCACTTAGAAATGTCTGTATTTTTGAAAGAAATGCAGTTGTTTTCAATGAAGACAACGTGAAATTAATCAGAAACACAGTCTAGACGTTGTTAATGTGGAAAATGACTATTCTAGCTGAAAACGGCAGATTTTTAATGGAATATCCACAGAGGATATTGTGTTAGCTAATGGTGTTGAAAGGCTAATTGATGATTAGAAAACCCTTGTGCTAGCCTAGCCGCGCTAGACAACCCACGGGAACGAATTTAATTCTCTGCCAGGGTGGGTCTAGTTACCCTCCATAAGGCTCGAGGCTGGATTCTTCTAAAACTGGCCGGACGAATCACCATGAAGTGTAGAGTCAGAAGGCGGGCGTAACGAAGTGACGACAGAGGCATGACGATTCTGACAGAAACAACCGGCGCACAATAAACGGTTATCTTTCGACTCGGCTTTGGCCACAGCCCTTAAAGATTTGAAGCTAAAATTCAACTTGAAAGATAAACCAAGGACGGCATTGAAGTGTTTCATTGAGAAGAAAGACGTCTTATGCCGACGGGATATGGCAAATCCTTAATATACCAGTTGGCTCCGCTGGTTGGGAAGCTAATGGGAGTTAGCCACAATCCGCCGGCACTCTAGGAACTACATCAGCCTATTGGTTGCACTGATTGGTTGTATACCTACCCAATTGCTGCAGAGTGATTTGAAAGACAACCTTTAAGCCCGCCTCCATCCCTGTCGAGCGGCCCTAGACCCTTGTGCCTTCAGAACATGGGTCTAGCGCGGCTAGGCTACCCTTGTGCAGTTATGTTAGCACATAAATAAAAGGGAGAGTTTTCATGGAAAACATGAAATTGCCCGGGAGACCCCAAACTTTTGAACAGCAGTGTAAATCTGTAATGCGGTAGCAGTGCTTGGACATCTTCCTCTTCCTTCCTTCACATAAAGTGCAGTTGAGGGGAGTGTCCAAGTGGTGAATTATACCTTGCACACATATTCTGTTTCACTGTGAATAAGTTGCATCCCAGCTGAGAAAGCGGCTATAAATTCTGTTTCACTGTGACTTCAAGTAAATGATTTGACTCATTTTTCCTCCAGCAGCCAATCGATTGCTCCACCCTGAGCCCACTGTGCACAAAAGGCTAGCTGTCTGCTTACACTACAATACTCAATAACAATGCTGTGCAGATGATAAACAGAATGAAAGTACGTGAACATCAGCTGAGCAGATCTCTTACAATCTACCTGTTACATTTTCTCCCTGGATATCTGCACACGCTGTTACATATTCCATATGCAGTATCTGCAGGAATGAGAGTGTAGGGACTGTTAGTGTGACAGATGAAAAATAAAGTCTTTTTTATGAAGCTTACCTGTTTCACATCATATGCGAAGAGAACATATTTCAGGTCAGGGGAGACAGAATACTTGGCCACGTTGAAATTAACCTAGTGGAAATGATATACAAAGACAGAAAAAAGGATAAATATATATGTAATAAAATAGCAAATATATATAAAGGACCTCTATGAGATTGTCTCCTGGAGCTTTTCTAACTGTCTTAAAGGAGTTCTCACATCTGCTGAGCACTAACTGATTTCTTTTCCTCCACCTTTTCTGCACTCCAACTCATCCCAAACCATCTCAGTTGGGTTCAGGTGGTGATTGTTGTTCTTGTCAAACAGCTTCTACAGAGCCTGGAGGTGTGAGTGTTTGTTTTTACAGGATGTCATGGAAGGCCTTTTTGAGTTTTTCCTTGTATTTTGATGCAGAAGCAGACACCATTCTTCACTTTTAATCAGAAATCTCACATCTGGACTCATCAAACCAAAGATTTCCACTGGTCTAATGTTCATTCTTTCTGTTTCCTCGTGGAACCAGTCCTCTTATTTTTCTTTGTTTGCCTGAGTAGTAATTCTTTAGCATCATCTCCACGGTTAGGTCTGTTTGTCAGTCTCCTCCCAACAGCTGATGGGAGATGTATGTACTGCTTGAACTCCACCTGAGCATGATGTTGATGATAATCTCAAATGCATTGCCAGTGAAATAACACTGAATGCATCATGTATGTGGACCCTGCACAGTGCAACTGTCCTTCAGAATGTATGTACTACATCTGCAGCACATCTATGGACCCAGCAGATTACTGTTTAGGAATAATGTGTTTTATTTTATTTTTTTTAACAAGGTTATGTAATATGGGTAATTCAACATCTACAAACTACAGCAGACTCTGGAAGAAATAAAGCTGCTTAAGTTAACATCAGCTGGTAAACATTCCAAAAGTGAAAGCCCTGATTGATACAACAGTAATTCCTTGTACCTGTTGCTTCGTATTTAAATCTTATCACTCATTTCAGTGAAAAAACAAAAACACATCTTATGTTGAAAATATTAATAGAGAACAGGTCTATATTTCTGTTTGCAGTGTGTAGCTCATGCTGGACATACGGATGCCTGGTATAGTCAGTGTCACTGGTTTTAGTGGAAGTGTAATGATACAGCATCAGTTCTATGAACTTGTGTTACACATTAAAGGCATTAGAGGAGATTTAATTTCCTATGACTTTGAATGTAGCATGCACATGCGCACATACAACCTCTCCCTCACCCCCCCTCTAACCTCCCCCCTCTTAACATTTACAAAGAAACGCCCCCCTCCAGAAACTTGCGTAGGACTCGTGAAGTTGTCTTTTACGGCTGGGTCCCCCTGGATCTTTATCTGCTATTATGTAAAAAAGATGAGCAAAACAAGTCGCCAGCTAACTACGAAGCTATACCAAAGCAACACATACAGAAAACACGTAAGTCCAAGGCGTAAGTAATCTCTGTAACTAGGCCTGAGCCGGAAGATTTTTGATTGACAGGAAAGGGAGCAAACCAAACGCCTCGGTCCGAGCGGTATGATTGGCTGATGTTTTTCATGTCCTGCCATGTCCACAGTTATTTTTTTAAATTTTTTATTCTTTTAGAAACCATACATACAAGTCCACTAAAGGTCAGTATATTCATTTAATGTGAATCAGACAAATTAAACAAAAAAAACATCCTCCATAATGCCTTTAACTGTAGGTTTCAGATAAGAAGACAAGGAATTCCAAAGGTAACTTTAGGCAAAGCTCAGCTGTTAAAGGTAAACCGTTCGAGGGGACAACTACATGAAGCCGCTCAACATATCATCAACAGTTTGTAAAGCTGTTATCAAGACAAACAGTATCTACTCTGTAGAATCTAAGACATAGTTTGCTTTGTCATTTTTTTTCACTACAAAGCTTCATTTGTGTTACTTTATGGTTTTAGATCTGTTCCGTTTTGCTTGCCAATGTAGAAAATAGTCAAAATAAAGAAATGTCCTTGAATGACGTGCGTCAAATCTTGAGTTGTACACTACACAAGACTGTTATCTACTTACAAATGTGATGTTTGTCAGGACAATCTCAGTTTCATTCGTGTGGATGTTGAACTTGATGACGTGGCCGTCACTGTTCCTGTAGATGACTTCAGAGTCTGTGTATACGAAGAGAGGGAACAAAGAAGCAACATTGTTGAAAGAAAACCACATTTGAAAGCTGTCAAAAAATATATGGAGAAAATCTTTAAAGCAAATGCAACACAAAGCAGTCATCCTAGATATTTTGCATTACCAAGACACCATTAAAAACATAATTCCAGTTTCGTTGTTGTCTTAAAATTAAACAGCACTAACAATGACAGCCAAGAGGGCCTGCAGTAGAGCAACAGTTATGTAATGCGATTAACTGCGAGAATCAAAAGTAAGATTTAGTTGTCAGACAAGCACACAAGGAAGGAGCTGTATTTTTCATCTTGCAAGTAACTCAACATGTTGTATATTGATGGGAACAACATTGTGAGGCCCAGTCAGGAAAACAACATCTTTCTATAGCAAGCGGGATCGGCTGGACGTGACTGCATTGTTTGCTTTGTGTCAGAACTAAACAGTGAGAAACACAGCCCACCTCTAATGTCATAGAATGGGGGGGTTGGGATGAACGATAATACCTCCGTGTCAACACAATAGCTCGCATCCAAGGTCTTAAATCTATGCATGAAGATTTACAAATGGACACATGTACACAGGTAAAGACAGATAAATATGGAAATGCTAAGCACAAATTAGGAATCTTCATGCTTAGTGCGTGAACAGAAAAAAAAAAAAAACAACTAATGGAAATAATATTTCTCTCATTTTAGGCTATTCAAGACTTAAATCATCCAGTTTTCAAACAGCCTAGCCATGAAAAGTGGATTTCCATCATTGCATACAGCAAGTTCACTAATTAACACAAGCACAGGGAGAAAACACGCAATTAAATGTCATTTTTATTTATAGATTTACATATATGAATTCGGCTAATTTCCTTCATTCTAGCTGACATTTGTAGACAAGTAAGGAACCAAACAGGCAAGCTGAAACAGGCACAAAATGTGGGCTCCATTAGAAGAATAAAAGGACATATGAATCATCGTTGAACAAAACAGGAAAGCGAGGAGTGTAAAGAAAACTCAATAATGGACACATCTACAGGGATTGTTTGGTGACAGACAATAAAATAATGTATGCACTGCTACATATTACGGTGGTAGAAATTTACCCATCGACTGTGGACCAATACAGTTGGCCGCCAGAAATAACAAAGTTAACCTTAAAATCTGATCCGCTCCAGGAATTCGCCCAAAGATTTTTTGGCAACGTCTGCTGGATGGTCATCAGTCCAGCTCTCTGGTCCAGAATGAAATAGCTCAACAACTATTAAATGGACGCTAATGAAATTTGGACCGCACATCTATTGTTCCCAAATAATAAGTCCTTTTCACTTAGCGCAATTATCAGGTAAAAATTTGTCCAAAATTTTGATATTTATATTGTTTCAGTTGGCCCACCCTTCAGTCCAAAGCAGGTGCCAGCAATGCCACAGTAGATCAAGGAGAAACCATTGGGACATTTTTCTAACAGTTCTAAAGAACAAAGTAACCAATACCCAGTGGGGAGAAAGAACTTTGTGTAAGTTTCCAAAGCTTTGTCTAAGTATGATTTGCAGCATTCTGCCCCAAAAACATGTGCTGTATGTATTTATCAAAGAGACACAGCAGGCTGGAGTTGCAATCTGTGTCTCATTTGTCCAAGTGCCGCAAGGTGTGACTCCCTCCTCGTTGCATATGCATTCAAAAGAGGTTCGCCAGAATAATGGGCTGAGACGTGCTAATAGAGGTTAATTATGTAGTTTACCAAGATAATGCAAAATGGTGTTTTCGGAAAATTATAAATAGTTTAAAAAAGTGCTTAATTAATTAAATTCATTAACCTTGTCCTGATAGGATCCAGGAACCCCGAAATTAGGACTGGTTCCTGTTTGATTGGCTCCAGCATCGCCTTGGTCTCTTTCAAAGTCTGCAAATATATAGCTTCAGGCTCGGTTTCTTCGTCTGCTTGCTTTTCAAGGTTTGAAATCGAACTTTCAGCACCAATTGCATTTCCCATCTATTGTAATAATCCATAGACAGAAGGGTATGACTCGTAAATTAAGCAAATTCAGTGCTAGAGGGAGAGAAGTTGTAAATACGTATTTCTGAACAAGGCTTTGCTTGTGATGACACTTTTGTTTAATCTTCAAAACTAGCAACTATTAGTCCTCTAATGTCCTCTAAGGACTGCAACTTTTTTTGATGTGTTCCATGACTTTTTCTCTCCCTGCATAGCCTGCCAGAGCAGCTGTTTGTTCTGGGACATTCCACTCTACCAATTAAGCACTGCCTGTACTACGCTCTTATATTAAATTGCTTTCCTAACAACATAATCATTGACTTGATTATACTCCAGCAATATTTTTTTAAAAATGAATCAAGTGTTACAATGTAACATGGAACAGGTCTGATTGAATGCAGTGACAATGACAGATCAGTTTTCCCAAGATTACAGTATATTGATTGTACTGTCCATTGGAAAGCTGCATATGTACCAAAGACTTTTTTCCAAAATGGTCTCTTGGGACTGCACAAACCACCAGTCTATCACAGGGCTACACACAGAGACAACCAATTCACACCTATGTACAATTTCGAATGACCACTAACCTCTGCATGTTTTTGGACTGTAAGAGGAAGGTCGAGTACCCGGAGAAAGATCCTGTGAAGGCTGGGATGCAAACCGGGGATCTTCTCGCTTCAAGGCAAAAATGTTAACCATGAAGCCACTGTGCAGCCGTTCAAAATATGCTGAGGTTAATTGGTCATTCTAAATTGTCCACAGGTGTGAAAGTGGGTGCTTTTGTTTGTCTCTCTGTGTAGCCCTGTGATAGACTGGTGACCTGTCCAGACTAAACCCTGCCTTCACCCTGTACAAGGCTCCAGCCCCCATAATGAGGATTGAGCGGTGTAAAGATAATGGATGGTTTCTGCATGTCAGAATAAAGCTGGAAGCAAAACTAATATGAAAAAAAATCTAACATGACACAATGGCATCACTTGCTTGGAGTCAGTGGCTATGTTTATATGCAGTCAAAAACCTTTTCTTAACCGGAATATTAGCAATAACCCGGTTGCGTACGGCCATGTAAACACCCGCAAAAACCCGAATATGCTCATATGCCGGTTTTTAAAAACCCGAATAACACCCCTGGGTTACTCCTTTTCTAACCCGAATATCTTGTCATATAAACGCGCATCGGAATATCCCCATAGAAAGAAACATTAGTTTGCGTTTTGCGCATGTTTCATCCGAAAGGAATCTTGGTCTGTTGAGTACGGCAACTACTTGTATGCCGCGTCTGGCACGCGACCCACCGGAAATACACAAGGAGAGGTAAACAGACATGGCGAAACCCACACGCGGCACCACAGCCGTTTCCTGAAACATTTGGTTATTCCAAATATTTCAGAAACCGGAATATTGACCTCAACCCGAATATTGATGGCATATAAACGTAGTCATTGACAGCTCAATGTTTGATGTTACATCATTCATGCCATAAAGGGTACAAGCATAAGACCATTAACAGAGCAACAGTAGCTGACACAGCATGGTGTTTAATTGTTGCTGTCCTGATCACACCGCATTTTGTAGGAAATGCGTCTAGTTTATTTACCAGCCATTATGATGAGAGAGAGGGTGGTGAAATGGTACGCGGTTGTCTATTAGGGTGGTGAGTCTTCTATGGTGGGTTGAAGGATTTATGAGTCGTCTTTGTTTGACACTGGATATTACCACTGTAACTGTAATTGTCCATTTTCATAAAGATTGCCATGCATACATAGATGCCTTAGAAGCTTAATACATGATGTGACCAGTCTAATTTCTTCAGCCCTAAAGAAAGCGATCTTCAGCTAAGAGCTCAGCTTATGGAACAAAATCTGTGCTCCATTTATTACTCCGCCAAGGAACACGGCGGAGTAATATGTGCAGTTCTCTGTATTGGTCTGTCTGTCTGTCTGTCTGTCCGTTCGCAACATTACTCAGACCAATGGATTTGGATGAAATTTTCAGGTAAGGTCAGGAATGCCAATTGATTAGATTTTGGCGGTAATGCAGCTTACAGCTTGGATCCATGGATTTGTCAAAGATTTCTGTGTCATTGCAAGGTAGCGGCACAGGGTCACTGTAACTGTGACAAGTGTACACTACATCAGCTGCTTGCTGACGATCACATGATTGCGATCCTACTACAACTCGAGCACTGCGGACTTATCGGGACTTACCCTTCGGAAATGATACAAGGAACAATTGAGTAAATTGTGGGGGTGTTTCTGAGTCCCATCAGTTCACACCGCCCGCTACATATTTAGGTCATGGTATACGTACATAACGTGCACATGTATAACACACACACCTGTGCTCAGCGGAAGGTAATTTTGTTTGTGGGTACATCTATAGTAAATTGTCACATTCTATGTTGCCATGATTTCTGATCATCAATAACTAATAAACAAGCAAATGCTACATTTCTAAAAAATAAATAAATAAATAAATGCTGCATTTCTGACAATGCCATGTGGTGGAATGAACAGCCTTGGCAGAGTACTGCACTCTCTGAATGCTTTTCTTGTTTTTATTAAATTTTTTTTTCCCTTTTTCTTTTCTTACTTGTGTAACTGCAAACACTACCCAACAGTTTTGGGAACATGGCAACATTAACTACATTCTGACTCCCATGAGGCCTGGTGGTAATATCGATGTTCCTATTAGGCCATATTCATTGGGCTTTTTTAAGGAATCAAGGCAGTGTATCTCACTGTTCTAACAGTCAGTGATGGTGAATGCTTTTCATTTTGACATGCCAGATTTCCAAAATTTCCTTGCATTGTTTCGCCTTTTTTTTTGCAGCCATTACAATCTGTTTTTAGTACATTTATGTCACTACTTTACATAATAATATGTGTAATTTTACAGATAAAAATGTACTGTATTGCTTGGTTCTCTCTCACAAAACACTGTTATTGGTTTTCTCTAAATAACTATTTATCATTCTGGCTGAGAGTCAAAGTATGTCAGAATATACAGTATGTGTGTTTGGGTAGGTTTCATATCTGGGTCTCTGAGGTTATTCATTGCCACTTGGAGTCAAATACTGATGAACAGCTGTACAAGTAGCAGCTGTCCTTACTTAAACCCCGCTGGTTAATCCCAAACAGCTGCCAATGTTTGGATCTTGGCATAGTGGTGTCTGTTCTGAAATCTGGAGGAAAGATTATGACAGTCAGCAGTCCTCAGTCTTCTTTGGTCTTCACGTCAAAACTTCGAAGAGCGTTTGGGCTTATGATCCTGCTGGGTTCTATAATACAAATATTTGTAATATTATCACTGTCGCTTTGCAGCTAGACAATCCCCGGTTCACATCCCTGCCTTCCCGGATCTTTCTGCAAGGAGTTTGCGTGTTCTCCCTGAGTATGAATGAGTTTTCTCCGGGTACTCCGGCTTCTTCCCACAGTCCAAAGACATGCTGGGGTTAATTGGTAGTTCTAAATTGTCCATAGGTGTGAATGTGAGTGTGAATGTTTGTCTCTATGTGTAGCCCTGTGATAGACTGATGACTTGTCCAGAGTGTCCCCTGCCTTCATCCAAAGTCAGCTGGGATAGACTCCAGCCTTAATGCCACATTTGATTCAGTGAGATTGCTGACCGAGAATTAGAGCAAAATCTGAAATAGTTTTGAATTTGTGTTTCCAACTTCTCAAACATTCCGATTATGTCCACTTACTTGATAATATGACAGATTTTTAATGTGGTGTCATGGTTTTTGACCTCACTGGATTCTGTCACAGCATATCTACCAGGGTACATTTGCTGTGTTGTTTATGTGCTTATTGCTCAGTGGCTATGCTGCAATGTAGATCGAAAACGTACAATGTTGGTGAGACCGAACAATTGTGTTATGGGTTGCGATGAATTCGTCCCCTTGTAGAAAAAGAGCTGGATAACACAAAGCGGTTTGACTGGCAAAAACTACTTTCTTCCAAAAACATAGTGAGATCGTTTTCAAATTTATCATTGCAATTTTCATTTAATGTTCAGGAGTGTTAAATTTCAAATCAGTGCCTACCTATGGGAGTGAAATTAATATTTAGAGCTGATAAAAAGGAACTCATTCCAGTGATCTTTAAAACATTACCATAGGTCTCTGCACTGCTCTGCACTTGTCTCCTTAAATAATGGAATGTTCGCAGCTGAAAAAGAACAAGCTAAGACTCTAATGTATAAGTAATGTCCTACGTCTGTAACCAGATGAATAATGAAACACCTCGGTTTTTTTCTACCGGGCTTACATGGTCCTGAGTAATGGTCATTTTAAATGCCACATGCTAACACTGCAGCTTTCATGTGTGTTATTTTAAAGCAAGAAACTATTAATTATCTTAAAGTAAAAGTCACTGCACATCAAATTGACAGTATGCAGTGGAATTTGTCTTCATTTTATCCTCTCTGATGCTTGTTTCTGCCACATGCGGTCATTTTGTGTTCTTCAATCAGAAACATAACTGAATTGAAATGCCTCTACTGTTTTTCAGCGGAGGCATTTACTAGTTGTAGCCAGTAAAATCAGGTCTTCCTCTTCTCTTTAAACCTGTGCTTGTATTACTTTGTCACTGCTGAAAAGAGATGTAAGTCATGAAAGAGAAGTCGGTGGGTGTCTGTCTGAGGGGTGCACATTCACATAATATGCAGCTTTGGAGACAAATGGCCTCATGTGAGAACCACTTGCATGAATAGTTCATAAAGGCTTTTGGATCTCACGTAGGAGTGATTGAATAAAATTAGTGGCTTCACCAATTTTGTCATACTTGAAATGTAATTCCAGACTTGTCATATGAGTCACGTACAGCCTGCCTTCTACACAAGGAAAAATGGATCACTCGACGTCAAAATCCAGTAATCCGAATTAACCGGTAGTTTAAACATGATACAGGCAAAAACTAAAATAAACTACATAACTAAAGCAAAGCAATAGAAAATCATTATCCCGTCCACCATAACTACCAGTTTATTGAGTGATTTATTCAAATGCTGTGATTTGTATTGTTACATTTCACTGTAGAAACATGTACAGTTCAGTTGGTGTAAAGTCATGTTCTCTGACTTTCACAGCACGTCTCCGGTCCTTACCCTCTTTTAGTCCACATCCATGTGTTACTTTTTAGCATTTGACTGATAGCCTAATGGTTCTATCTTGGTCCTGGAACACACTCCAAGGAGGTAAGAATTTGCAGTCAGAAACGCATTTACACTCTATTTATCTTATTCACTGGTGGAGCTGATCAGTCTCAGTCCTTAGGGTGTTAAAATATGAGCTAGTTGGAGCTGCTCAGAAGGCAGTCAACGAACACGTTGTGTGTAGAAGACTGTGAGCTGCTGCGTTCACTGCGCTGAAGAAAAAAAAGAACAAAAACACTGCAGAAGTGTGCAACCTTGAATAACTCACGGACGGAGGTATAGAATTGTCATGTCTGAGTGAATGATTGACAAAGTTCAACGTGAGCTTTGTGGAACTGCTCAGCACAGTTGCTTTAAGTGAAAGCGACACTAGAAAGCAACAACATTGGAAATTGACTTTGTTTAACAAACTGAGTGCATTTAAAATTCAAAGTTTCAAAAGCTTATTGTCATAAGCAGCAATAAAAAAGGTGTCAGTGTAATGAAATTCATTGCTCACAGTTTCTCTACTGAGTGTCAATGATGACCCTGTTTACACAATGCACTCATTCAATGTCAACACTTCTACTCACATATACTGAGGGAGACATATAAATAAATATACAACACATGAACAATTGAAAGCATATGCAGACATACAAAAAACTGTGTCAAAAAGTACCATGACTTTGGTTAAAAAGATCAAGATGTGTATATGCAGATGCAAAAAAAATGCATTAAGTAATGTGATGAGAGGGGAGATTTGGATGCAGAGGCGGTTTGGAAGCATCAGTCAATCTTATGGTTGGGGGACAGAAACTGTAAGTGAAACAGGAGGCTCTGCATTTCCAACTAGCTGCTGGTGATGTTTTGTGTGGTTCGGTCCCTGGTCACATTGTTTGCCCCTCTGAGGACTCTGCTGATAGAGTGATGGTACTGCCATACCCGTGATAAACTGGACTGATCTGATCAACTCTGCAGGCAAATCCACTAATCTTGAGTTCCCATATCTTTCCACAATGCTACTAGTGAGAATAATCTCAACAGTGCACCGGTTAAAGCTGTGTAGGAGTGATGGTGGCAGGTTGAATTGTTTCGGTCTCCCCAGGAAGTTCAGCCTCAGCTGTTCCTTCCTGATCACTGGCTGATGTGTTGAGTTGAGGTGAAGCCCTCACTAAAATGTATTCCTTGCACTGCTATATTATATATATTTTTTGTTTCATTTTGTTATTCTTGATTTAAAAAACCTGTTTAGATTGTATACAGACACACACACACCTAGATAAATTGTCCTGGAAAAGGTCACCTTAAAAAAAAAGCATTTGTCGATTACTTTTTTTCCACTAAAGCATGTGACGATGCTTTGAGCAAACGTTAAAGTGATCCAGAGATCCCCACCTCAGGCCCACTGGATTGCAGATATTTTCTGCCTGACACATTTGTGAACACAAGATTATCAGAAGAGAACTCCTTTGTTGAAACTGATGTTTTTGAAGGCGAATATTTGAAAAATTCGCCTTCAAAAACATCAATTTCAACAAAGGAGTTGCATTGTATTTTGCCATTTAACTTAAGAAGTGAATGACTTTAAGTGGCTGAATTCTTTAGGCATCTCATTTCATATATAACGAGAAACATGCATTGATTGGATGTTTTCAAATTCAAAAGTATGTTACGCATTTTGTAGTAACCACACAAGTCATGGGAAAATGCCAATCTGTCGCGTGTAGTTTTCCATGAGGAACTCGAAGGTTCTGACCGTCTCCACCTCAGACCGTCTTATACACAGTGAGTCATGGTGTTGATGGCTTCTTTCCTTCCTCAGCTGCGCTATCATTTACTTTGTCTTGTACACATGGAGTGTCCAGCTGTTGTTTTGACACCACAGCACCAGGTTTCCTCCCTCCCTGTGCTTGTCTGCCTCATCGCTGTTTTTGATGAGGCTCTGGAGTGTGTCATTCGCTAATTTGAGAATGTGAATGTTCTCAACACAGTCGGGGGCGTATACAGCATGGGGCTAAGTAGGCAGGTTCGAGGGATGCCAGTGTTCATTACAAGTGTCCTGAAAGCAATATTTCCAGTCCTGAGACTGTTTGTTCGATGAATAAGTCTGCAATCCAATCACAGAGTTTGGGGTTCAGTCTGAGATTGAGCAGTGTGATGTACTGTAGTTATCTCTATTTAGCAGATAGGAGAGGGCAGTGTATAAAGCAGTACAGACAGCATCCACTGTATATCGCTTAGGCTAGTATGCAAACTGAAAGAGGTTCAGTGTGGAGGGAATTTTGCATTTGATGTGTCCCAGTATAATCCACTCAAGCACTTTATGATTATATACATGAGTGTGAATGGTCTGTAATCATTCAAGCAGGCTATTGGGGTTTTTTTAAGGATCAGGATGACAGTAATTTGTTTTGAAGCAGGATAGAACTGCGGCTTGTGTGAATGATAGTGAAGATATCAGTGAGTCATACTAAAGCAAGAGCATGTAAGATTGATAGCATGTTATTAGCAGCTGAGATGTTAATTGTTTTTGTCCTTTTTGGTCCTATAATACAGTTAGTGGTAAACTTGTTGTCTGCTATTTACTGAAAGCACATGAAGTTCTGTTGCATGACAGTTTACTTTATATTCTTTGGTAATGTGCCCACAAATGAAGCCCAACAGGTTGATGTTTTTGGGCTAATGGGTTATGCTAATGATGAAAATTAATTCTTGTGCTGCTCATTGTGAATGGGTACATTTCATCAAGCTCAAATGACAGATTTGCAAAAGGTTTGTGCAGAAAAGCTACACTGATTAATTAGTTGGCAAATATTTAATGAATCGCCAGCTACATTGAGAATTTAATATTTGGCTTTAGTAATATTTTTTAAGAAAAATAGTAAATATGTTCAATTTGTGTGTTTTTATTTACTCCTCTATGACAATGAACTGCATTTCTTTGGGTTGTAGATGGGACATTTGTCATCTTGGGCTTTGGGAAGCACTGTTCTACGCTATTCACCATTTTATGACATTTTATAGAGCAAACAACCAATCAATTAATAATCAATCGGTTAATAGAGAAGAAAAAATAACAGCTAGATGCAGCCCTGTTGTGCTGCTAAAAGAATTTAGTGGATCTAATATTAAACACTTGTAAGAGCAGAGTAAGAACACTAAAGTGTCCTGTGTAGTTCTGGTTTAAACAATATATTCAAACAGTTTAAAGGTCCCATATTATGCTATTTTTCAGTCACGTCATATAGGGAAACGTCGTGGGGGGCTCTCACCAGCTCTCCTCAGAACAGGCTGTTTCTGGGCCTGCTTCCAGGTATGCAAATGAACGAAACTGTCCGCGCCCACTCCCCCTCCCCTCTCTGGGAGAGGACGCGCTCAGTGCTACATTGGTGTCAGAAGTGGGATGGCGCTCGCTCGACTGCAGATAGAGGAAGAACTGAGGGAGCTCCAACAAGCTGTCACCGAGGGACTGAGCCGCCTCTTGGGAGCAAACCCAAGAGGCGGCCAGCGGAGAGTTCGCTCCCGTAATCCCCGACAGCTCCACCACACCAAGAACCCGCCGGGCGCAGTCAGGGGGGGGAGTTATATCCGCTTATTTCATCATAAGCGAACCTAAATCAAAATTGGACGTTTGAGCAGGCATTTTCACAAAATGTGGTGTAGCAAGGCAGGGAAGAAACAGACAGTTTTCAAATTCGAACCTCATAATGAGGCTACTGCAACACACACTACTATAAGAAAACTTTCACAAAGTGAGGCTTGCATAATATGTCCCCTTTAAGCTAAATTCAATGGAAAGACATGATTAGATGTAAATTTTCCTGCCAAAAAATCTGGCGAGATGTGTTTTGCAAGAGACTGAACTAAACATTCACAGTTACAATTCCACAGATACATGGTTAAACACTGGGTGTCTGGGGCAAATAAACACATTTGTTTGATTGACACCATGTATTAAATGAACCACTAGTAAGCTGCAGCGACAATTTAGTTACTCACATCATGAACTGAGGATGCTGTCAGATGCTGAAAATGGGGCGTATGAACAGATCCCAGATTTCTGTGCTACACTACAGTCCCCGTCACAATCCTCTCCACCTGCCTGACAGAGCACAGATGCAGCTCTACTCACTGAAAACCATTCACATGACATCCAAGTGTGGACATACTGTAGTTAAACTGACATGTCTTTTTTTTAAAGAGCTGTTTTGTATCCAGCTTAAGGGAGAAATGACTCCAAGTCCCGCTGCCTGTCATGTCCACACACAATATCTGATGCATGTTTCACACAAAGATTTCTCTCCTTCGCATGATTGCTACTGATAGCTGGCAGCACAGCGGCAGAATGCAAAGAGGTGCTGAACAAAAGGACGCATAAAAATCCAACCACTTCAGTCAGATTTCAACCGTGCAAATACTAATCCCTTAAAATTCTCTCCAAGGTGAGTATTTATTCTCAGGTGATTGGTAAATATCCATTATGGCTTAAAGAAATAAATGAGACCAGGGTAATGACAATTCCCTTCCGGTGTTTGTGCTTAGTGAGCCACGAGACACATTGTAATTTTCCTTTGAAAACACCAGATTTATTTGGTTTTTAACTGGCCAGCTCAAGAGTCTGCTGCCCACATAACTGCCATAACTGTCAGGAAATGAGAGATTAATTCTGCCAACCGACTGCAGGGAGAGGCAGCAGTAAGGAATAAAAACACTGAACTAACTATAGAAGCCAGCAGGATTGTACTGGGAAAGAAATTCAGACTCAAACTGTCTGCTGGGACTGGCAGGGAGGTGAAGCGGCTCAGGTCAGCACCCAACAAGACAAGCACACAGATAGACCAGCAAGGGGATGGACAGGGCCAATAAGATCTTCATGATGGAGCACCCCACCAAGATACTGTCCTTGAATGCTGCATGGCTATTACACCTCTGACAAACAGTAATAACGTGTCATGTTTCCTCATCACATTCCTACTTCTAATTATTGAGGTAATAGTAAAGACACAGCAGACATAATAACCCTGGGCTTAAAGTGTGACTCTTGAATATGAACTGTGAAGTTCCTTTGCACCGTCTTCAGTAATACTGACTGTAATTCTTTGCTTGATATCTATCCACACAGTATTTGACCTGGGACTGATTTTCATAGTGTGAGTGAGACCCCATGAGTCCTGTACTCATTTCTGGGCAATTTCACTGCCTTTACGTTTAAGCTCTTATCTTGGATAGCAGAAGGACCATGCCGTACCATTTTTGCCCCCAAACAATCTCAGGTATCCAGTTCAACCATCTTTGGATATAATAACACTCCAGAGTCTAGGATTGGCACCATTATATGACCCACATGTGACCTGCACTCATCTTTTGTACACAACATATGAGTAACTGCAATGAAAAGCAAATCCATTATTTTGTGTTTGGGGACAATACAGAAATAATTTCTAAACCAGGTTACACTTTACTGCACAAAGATACAGCTAGTGTCATCGGAAAGGGTAGGTTCTACTGTTCTTGTTCATTATTCTGCCAAAAAGGTGGAGCCTCGATGGAATTATGTAACGATCGGCGTTGGTTTGTCTGTCTGTAACATTGTTCAAAACATTGTATTTCCTTTGGTAAACATTTGGTTATACTGTAGATAGCAGCTTTCAGGGAGTGTGGATGCCATCAGTTTCCACAGAAACGTTACGTCTCCTAAAGAATCAATTGGAATTTAAACAAAACTGGAAGCATATTTGTTAGAATTGTTTATCGTTGTGCTTTGTTTTGCTTTTTCATGTTTTTGTGTCATTTGGCTTGGCCTCAAAATTACACATTTATTTAATGTCAGCTGTCATTCCCTGAAATTTTCATTTCAGGGAAGGTCAGAAATGACACGTGATTAGATTTTGGCAGTGATGCAGCTCATAGTCTGGATCCATGGATTTGTTAAAGATTTCTGTATCATTGCGGTGTAGCGACAGGGCGTCACTGAAAGTATGACCGCAAGTGAACACCGTCAGCTGCCTGCTGACGATCACATGATTGCGATCCTACTACAAATCCACCACTGTGGATCACAGATTGTTTAAAGATTTCGTCTGTCTGAAATCATACCACTGAGCCGTCTTGGCGGAGTACTGTGCTCTCTGAGTGATTTTCTTGTTTATCTATGTGGTAGGCCTGCTTTATGAAACAAGAGGGACTTCATGACTTCATCAACTAAGACGCTACAGTGTTTAAGTTGGTGAAAATTAGCAAAGATTTTACTTTACAGAGTTTGATATTTAGTTATCACTTCAATATTTACAATAGATAACCTGTTCTAATCTGATGTCAGATATATCTGATATTTGCATGAAGTATGAGATGGATGCAGAACTGTATGCAGATTTTATGTCCCGTCTTCCCTGCTTTTCCACCTGCTGCATCACCTAATCTTTCTCTGCTCACCTGTTCAATGGTCATGCCAGATTGTCCCTTTGTGCTTGTCATTTTTGCATTACTTTATCCATTTACTTAGATTCTTGTGTGTTTTTGACCTGTCTAAATCCCGGACTGAATCCAGTTTTTCCCTGTTCTTTGTCTGCTTGTCTTTTTCCTTTTTTTTGGAACCTTGCAAGAAACTTTTTATTTCAACTAAATTTTGAGTCTACTTCTATCTGCCTTATCCTGTATCATAAATTTGGGTCCCTAATTCAAAGGTATTTCCTGTCACTGCTATGTTTTGTGTCAGAGGATACGGAAAAAGCCACCAAACTGTCCTCAACACCCAGCATATTATGCTGCACTTGACAAAAGAGGCTGTCTTTTCATAAAACTTCCCCATCAGGCATAATCATGAGCAACTGTCTTATATGAATACAGCGTCTAGGGCAGGGGTGTCAAACTCCATTCCTGGAGGGCCACTATCCTGCATGTTTTAGATGTTTCCCTCTTCCAACACACCTGATTCAAATGATCAGGCTCGTTATCAGGCTTCTGCTGAGCTTGATGATAAGCTGATCATTTGAATCAGGTGTGTTGGAAGAGGGAAACATCTAAAACATGCAGGATAGTGGCCCTTCAGGAACTGAGTTTGACACCCCTGGTCTAGGGAAACCAGACTTAGCTGAAATGCTGCAAACCCCTGCAGCTAGAAAAAGGAAGGCTGTTCAAGTAACAGAACAATGCCCATGGGTTTGGAACCCTGTGGTGGCATAATGAGCAGAATGTTTGGATGTGCACATACTTTGGCCGTCACTATATGACATTGCTTCTCAAACCATGTTTTTAATCATGTCTAACATAATTAAAAACATGGATTTTACTTCTTCGTCATTAAAAACAAATGCATACCTTGAAATACTACCAACGCCATTGTACATTACATAACACATTTTTCCAAACTTTGCAACAGCTACCTGAGCTGTAGTCTCTTCATTACAGGTAGGTTGGAAACAGTGAAGAGCAAAATTTTAGGCAAAATGCGAGTCCTTCCACTGGCAGATGAGGATGCACAGTCGATGGAATGCAGTTGAGGGGCCGAGTGGGAACTCTGAGCACAATGTAATATGCATAGCACATACTGAATTATTTAACCAAGGTTGCGCAATGCCTGGATGCTGCGTCTGCAGTCCCTGAGGTTCCACCAAATGTCGCAGCTGGTCAAGCTCAAAGCCAACTTGTTCAAGACAGAACCCGAGCGCTTGGTTCTGCAGATGCTGACAGTAAATAAGGCAGCATGTGCTATAGAGTAACATTCAGTGCCAGGCACAGCCAGCACTTACAGTGTTTCATTAAAAATAGCACCTGTGATTCACTGCATACTCACTTTAGATTTCTTGTTAATGAACAAACAGCAGAGCCAGTTTTACCAGCACTTACAGGCAGGGTATCAATGAATCTTTAAAATGTCTTGAATTATACTTCTTTGTTATGTAAGTTGCTACAAGTCATATTTTCATTTACGTAAGGTCAAAGTTGTACCAACCCGTATATATCCTACATATAAAATCTCTTCATTTTTTCCTCTAATTGAATGTCTGGTTCTCCAGACTACCACCTGCATTTCTGATTTGCTATTCAAGGAGCAAACAAATCTTTTAGAACATTTCTATTCATCTGTTTAGTATCAAATAGAAGCTGACCATTATAATCCTTCCCATTTTTAGAGGTATAGTATGCCCCTTTTCAGCAAACTGATGAAATGAAAATGAAAGTCTTACATGTGCCCAGAATGGGTTATTCAATTTTCTAGTTAAAATTCCACAAAGATGGCTCATTTTAGCATGACTGTATAATGTACGTTTATTTCGACTCTTCTAAATGAGCTGTTTCAGTTTCTGAAGTTTGAAGTACAGATGAGCTGCTTCTGTCTCTGCCCCCTTCAGGAAGAAGATGCTACTTAACAGAACAGAGCAAAACAAAGCTGAAACACATAAACCCATCCAGTGCTTGTTTCTTGGTTTCAAATCAGTCTGAATTTTTTCCTGATCATTGATCAAACCCCTCCAATCTCATCCATTGATTTAAAGTTGCATATTTATTATAACTTTATATATATATATATATATATATATATATATTCCCTGTCTCCACTCTTTCCCTTGCTCCATACCCTACGCCACACAATGCTTCAGCAGTAAATGTTCAAACCAGAAACTGTTTCTGAAGTAGAATGATTCTGAAGTCCCACCCTGCAAACTGAGAGTATTTGGTTCTTTAGAATTGGTATGTAAGAAAGTCTGAATCTGTGTTCTTGTGTCTTTCATCACTAAACTGCAGTTTCATGGTGGAAATATTCATTCTGTTGACTGCACATTTTGCTCATCCATGTTTAAGTCTCCATTTAATTGTATCTTCATCATTCAGTTACTCAAATATCCTAAAATCAGTTTCCATTAAAGCTACAGATTCATTCTGGATGAGATCACTGTTAAAGTAAATGCTATAATTCATTTCATTAAGTCTCTTCCCATTACTTTGGTGGGATTATGGTTTAGGATGCTGAAGATTTTCACTAATGCTAGTGGAATAAATAAACCCTCAGGGAAGAAGAGATTCATGTGCAACGAAAGATTAATGACACAAGAGCTCATTTAGAGCTGCATGGCAACAACATTATAAATACAACAAACACTTACCCCAGTGGCTGTTAATGAGTGCCAATGAGCATTCGTTTGAGAGGGAGGGTATATGTGAGGCTGAGTGAAACCAAGTGGGATGCCAGTCAACCATAGTCTCTGAAAACTAACTCCATGGGATTTAAGTCTGGAGATTTTGCTGGCCACTCCATTTTTGCAAGCTTACTATCCTGTTTTGTTTCTTTGTTTGTTTTCCTAAGGTAGTTCTGGCACAGCTTAGACTTATGTTTTGGGTCATTATCTTGCTGTAGATGAACCCATGACCAACTAACCTTTTTTTAACCTCTGGCATTTCACCACTTACCTTTGTACCATTTTAAGCTATTCGTTGGACTTAAACTATTAAATTTCAATAACAAACTGGAAAAATTGAGGTGTTCTAAAACTTGTGACTGATAGTGTATAAAAATACACCATATGGACATGTGAACAAGATAAAAAGAATACTTGCTCAACTACAAATAACAACTACAAAAACCCTCAAAGACACTACAACTATGGCTGGATTCCAACTACAGAAGATTGTTACAAGAAAAAGGAATGTCTGGCACAATGATTGATCTTTTTTTCAGTGTACTGTATCCAAGGTGATGACAACCAGTGCTGCATTTCAGACATCTTACAATGTCATTAAAAAAATGACAGGCAAGATTTTTTGCTACCTTTTGCCCTTCTGTGTGACATTTTCAGCATCCATGGCATTTAATGAATAGGAGCAAAAAGTGTTCATACACACACAACATTGACAGGCTGAAGGACATATGACCCATATAGTTCTTTAGCATATCTTGCCTGTTTCCATAGTTGTTTCCGGGGGGGGGGGGGGGGGTTGCATATATGTGGCTCAGAGCCCATTGTGTCGTAATCCTTCCATGTCTACTGCTGTGGCATGATAGCTGAAAGTATCAGTCTGGTGGTTGCTCCACCACCCTGTCCACACACTTGCCTCTACGTTTTGCCCATACAGCACAATAGAATGAGATCTACAGTTGTGTTCAAAATTATTCAGTAGTAAGTGTTTTTGCAAGTTTGACATTTATTCTTCATCTTGTTTATAATCACATTAAATAATGACATGACAAATACAACTGAAATTACAACAAAAATGTTTGTAATATACCAATTAATGGCCTTTCTGTGATTACCTCATTGACAAAATTATTCAACCCCTTAGGTATGTATAACTTTAGCACTTAGTACAACATCCTTTTGCAACAATAACATCCTTTAGACGTGAAGCATAGCTTGACACAAGTTTCTTGCAGCAATCCACAGGTATCTTTGCCCATTCCTCATGGGCAAAGGCCTCCAGTTCATTAACATTTTTTGGCTTGCGTGCTGCAACTGCCTTCTTCAAGTCCCACCAGAGATTTTCAATGGGATTTAAGTCTGGTGATTGCGATGGCCACTCCAGAATCTTCCAGCCCTTCTTTTGCAACCAAGCTGTGGTAGATTTTGAGGTATGCTTAGGATCATTGTCCTGTTGGAAGGTCCAACGTCTCCCAAGCCTTAGCTTCATCACTGACTGCGTGACATTTGCATCCAAGATCTCCTGGTAGTGAACTGAATTCATAATACCTTGCACACGCTGAAGATTCCCTGTAACTGAAGACGCAAAACAACCCCAGAGCATGACTGACCCCCCACCGTGCTTCACAGTAGGCAGGGTGTTCTTTTCTTTATAGGCATCATTCTTTCTCCTCCACACGTACCGTTGATCCATTGGCCCAAAAAGTTCCAGTTTGGTCTCATCACTCCAGAGAACAGTATCCCAAAACCTTTGTGGTTTGTCCACATGGTTTTTGGCATACTGGAGTCGACTCTTCTTGTGCTTTGGAGTCAGCAGGGGGGTGCGCCTGGGAGTTCTTGCATGGAGGCCATCATTTCACAGTGTGCGTCTTATTGTCTGGGATGAAACCTGAATACCTCCCTCTGACATGTCCTGTCATAGTTCCTCAGCTGTCACCCGGGGATTTTTCTCCACCTTTCGCCTCAGGTATCGCACAGCAGTTGCAGACAGTAACCTCTTTCTACCACTCCCAGGTAGTGTTTCCACTGTGCCTTTAGCTTTAAACTTGCGGACTATGCTCCCAATTGTGTCTCTTGAAATGTTTAGCCTCTTTGCTATCTTTTTATATCCATATCCTTGCTTATGAAGTGAAATGACCTCCTCTCTGAACTTTTTTGACCATTCTTTGGACTTCACCATGTTGCAAAGATGTCATTAACTGCCAAGAAGAGCCATGTGTCACAGTCCTTTTAAATCTGCTTAATTGCTGCTCATTAGGGTTCTGTTCACATCTACAGGTGTTTTCATCAGCTGTTTGACAACACCTGATGGAAACCTCTGTTCTTAAGAGTGGTGGACTAGTGGAATAATTTTGTCAATGAGGTAATCACAGAAAGGCCATTAATTGGTATATTACAAACATTTTTGTTGTAATTTCAGTTGTATTTGTCTATTTGACATGTCATTATTTAATGTGATTATAAACAAGATGAAGAATAAATGTCAAACTTGCAAAAACACTTATCTACTGTGGGGGTTGAATCATCTCCTGACTTTTTAATTAAGTGCCAACATGAGGGTGGCACTGAGTTGAAAGTAAATGTCTTCACACTATTACATGGATGATTATGAAATTTAAAGCAGATATTCAAGTTCTCTGGAGGAGGATGCAGTCTTTTTTTTTCTAACAATATACGCTACTGTTCAAAAGTTTGGGGTCACCCAGGCAGTTTCATGTTTTCCATGAAAACTCACACTTTTATTTATGTGCTAACATCATTGCCCAAGGGTTTTCTAAAGGAGCAATAGGCCTTTCAACACCATTAACTAACACAATGTACCATTAGAACACAGTAGTGATGGTTGCTGGAAATGGGTCTCTGTACCACTGTGTAGATATTCCATTAAAAATCAGCCATTTCCAGCTCGAATAGTCATTTACCACAGAAACAATGTCTAGACTGTATTTCTGATTAGTTTAATGTTATCGTCATTCAAAAAAAAAGCTGCATTTCTTTCAAGAATAAGGACATTTCAAAGTGACCGCAAATTTTTGAATGGAAATGCATATATTATTGGCTTCATTAGGGAAGTGCAAGGATTTAGAAAACAAAGCAATGCAGACATTCAAACATTGATGCTCTTCAATTAAAAATAAAATCTAAGTTGAGTATAAACTGACCAAAAATGTTTCAGTAATCACATTCACATACTGCTTGGAGAGCTCGTATAGAAGATTCAAGACTGTCTTCTCTGGAGATGTATTGCTACTCTGCTTTTTCTAAAGAGCACTCCATTTGCAATCTGTGTAGTTGTGCATAACAGTACAATTAAAGTTTGCAGCCATTCCTCACTGAGTTTCTTCTGCTCTCATGTCTGCTTCAGTTGAGATCACTTAAAGAAGCTGCGTCCAATAATCTGCCTCCCATTGCTCTGAATCAACCAGTGTACTGTGACTGACAAAATAAGAGCAGACATGTGGCTTAAATTACACCCACTCCTGCAATCCCTCTAACCTCTGACTCACTTGTATTTTCCTCCAGAGGAATAAATGAGTAACATTCCCTGATTAGATTAGAAGATTAAGATATGGATTAACGCCTTCTCTGCAATGCGAACCATTTAGACTTCATCAATAAAGACATTTAATTAATTACTGAGCCTTATTTAACAAGCTGTTCTGAATCCCTCCAGTCGGCTGGTTGGGTTTGTGTTCAACGACCCTGTGTGGGTAGGGTTTAATTTTTCAGTACTAATAGTTCTGTGCTGTTTCAGATATACCTGCACGTGCATCAGAACTTTTCAAAACAAAACAGCGAAATTTTCAATCCACCTTTGGCTGCATTGGTTTGCGTGCAGTAGTGTATTAGCCTTGTCCATCACAGCTAATGTGCTCATTTTAATTCTTCCACCCACGTAACATGTTAATGACGGCACGCTTCATTTTCATCAGGACTGCAGATAATTTATGAGTGCAAGTAAGCGGACGGCTGGTTTTATAAGCCTCCTCTTCGATGTGCTACTGAGTACCTACTCCAGCCCCATCCTGCTTTGACTCCTACACTACAGGGCGTGCAAGCAAAGAATGAGATCGGTGAGAACAGCAGCATACACTACTGCTCTAAGTACATTAAATATGAATTTTATTTTGTTGGTATATGTGTGTGTGTGTGAAAAAGAGAGAGCCTAACTGGATTGTCTGAATTCTCTTTTGCATCTCCTCCCAATTACATTCTTCTTCTCCTCTCCTTCTTTATTGCCACCATCTTCTAAACCACAATGAAAGCTGTTGATCAATACACAGCCTTCTCTGGAGAATAATGTTGCTAAACTGGTCCCAGTCCTTCTCTTAAAGGGAGGGCTTTTCCTCTTCGGGGAAACAGCAGAGTATTCTTCAAAGGTGCCTTTCCTGCCTCCCAGCCTGCACCTGGATGCTGCATTGTTCCGTGCAGTCAGCAGTTATGCTTGTAACCTGCACTTCCCCTGTGGCTCTAACAGGAACACTTCCATTATCTCAAGGTCTTTCATCACTAGGTCACCTCACCAACACCCAATACATACAGTAACATCAGCGTAACTCACCAGAAATGTATTTCTGCATGATAAAATGCAAAATATCCTTTCAAAAAATGAAATACCTCAAGGTAACCATATGCACTGTGTTTCGTAATGAAATCTTTTGGACTGTTTTGAAGTCGAGGCAAACTATTTGAGCTGAGATTGACAAAGCATTCATTTGTGGTCTGTTAATAGCAAGCTTCACACTGTTCTGTTTTTTCAAATAAACTAAGAAAAGCAAACACAATCCAGCCTGACAGATACTTCACTGATTGGACAGTTCTACCTGGTGACAACTTGCATCATCACCATAACATCAGGACCCATGTGGAAAAGTCAAATCCTGGTCAACTGATAGCAGTTTATGCAGCCCATGCTTCTTTTATTTTCTGTTGTCTGGTGTCACAAAGAAATGCTTCAGTAAGAAATGAATATAAGAATTCTTAGTATTAGAATGCACACCAACTGCATGCCAAAGAGGTGTCGTAAAGCGATACTTCAGAGGTATTAATGGAGGATCACTATGTCACACACTGAATGGATTCAATGAACTGCCAGAGTACAAGGAGAGGAGACAAGCTCAACACATTTTGAAGGGGAATTCTTGGATATATGTGACACATTGATGAGCCAAAACAATACGAGCACTCACAGAGGTGACAATGTTTATGACGACATGTGCCAACTTGATTTTCATAATCAGTGTGGCACACATGAGTAAAGGGCAGGTCTGAAGACTATGGACCTATGATTGAATCACAGCGAGACTTGAGTGGTGCTCCAGGTCAGCAGTGGTCAACCCCTATGAACTGTAGTCCAACTAGGCACAAACCACAAACTGGCCCATCATTATACAACAGTGATAACAGTGGTTATGCCATGTGGTCTGAGCTCTAAAAAAAACATCTAAAATAATATTAATAGTAAAAAATAAATCAGGTTTCTGTGGTAGAAGCTGTAGAAAATTGTGTACTGACTCAACCATACCAACGCTCAATGCATTGCTATCAGCAGCATATAGAGCTACAGACATGGCTCCTCCTATTTTTTTGGTTTATCAGTATGTGTTACCAAGGTTACAAAAATGAACAGGAATTGCCATGATATAATTCACAATAAATTTAACAATAGTTTGGTTTTTAGAAATGTCATTATTTTTAAAAGAAAATTATTTTTTTCATTTTAGACAACAATGAATGAATCAGAAATACAGTCTAGATATTGTTAATGTGATAAATGACCATTCCAGCTGGAAACGGCTGATTTTTAATGGCATATCTACATTTCCAGACCCGTTTCTAGCAACCATCACTCCTGTGTTCTAATGGTACATTGTGTTAGCTAATGGTGTTGAAAGACTAATTGATGATTAGCAAACCCTTGTGCAATTATGTTAGCACATGAATAAAAGAGTGAATTGTCATGGAAAACACGAAATTGTCTGGCTGACCCTAAACTTTTGAACAGCAGTGTATGTCTACAATCCAAAATTCAAATGTTGACCCATTAAAACACATTAAAGCTTGAGGGGGATGAATGATTGACATGTAGGCAGCTAGCCGACACACAGACATTTATATAACAGAATATAAAACACAGACTTCTGAGTCTGCTGGCCCAGTGAATACTAGGATGTTTGCCTTTCTGTCTTCCTTTCATAAGAATATTAACAATTTATTTTAGCTTCCCCTCACCAAGGAATTTCCATCTATTTATTTATTCTCATTATTCGGCTCATGGTTTTTGCAGTTACTTTGCTCTTTCAGTGTGGTGGGAAAATCACTGAGCAAAAAGTGGATAACTGGGTGCTGCCTGGTCACATCTAAAATTATAACCAGCAGCCACTTTCTTGACTGGCATGCATCATAGACTCAATTTGTAACCTTCTGCATCTTGTAGCAAGCACTGGCTTTTATTTTTTTATTTTTTTCTAAAGTGGCTGAGTGGTGCTTAAAAACTTTGAAGACCTGCTGCATAGTAAATAAAGTGCTGAGTCTAACCTGTGTGCCTTATAATCTAAAAGAATCAATTTTAAAGTCAGCTAAAAGACAGAGCAGAGCCACAGCTGCACATTGACTGCTCTTAATAATTTCATTGACTGCGCTACAAGCTAGCCTGCTATGATTCACATCTGATTTACATTGCAAAGCAAGTGTCACTGTTGAGGTGCACTTTATTGAAACTGTTAGTCATACTGCCATTAATAGAAGCACATCTTTAGTGGGAAGGCTTTTTTCATCATTTCTATAATCTGTGAGATCACAGTATTTTCAGTTAGCCCTGCAGTTACCACTGAAAGACTAAACACACCGAAATAATTATACTATTTGGACAGAATGAAATATTGTTCTGCTCTTTTTATTGATCTTCCAAAGGCATTCTATGCAGTCGATCATTTCTTGTTTTCAAGAGTGCCTCACAGAATTGGTTTTAAATCAGATTTTTAAATGTGTCCAGAGTTACCTTGTGGACAGACAGCAGTGAGATACTATTAGAAATGTTAAATCAGAATTTGTGAAACTTGCAAAAGTTGTCAAGGCTCAGTCCTTGGTACTGTACTGTTCTCCCTATGGATGGATGATATTGTCTCCACTGTATCTTTGTGCAGATGATACAATTTGTGCTAAAGCGCAGATAGTGTAAATTCTGCAAAACAGCCCCGACTCTTATCTTCCAAGGTCTCTCCTTTAATTAAGACCTAAGTAAACTGGAAACTGGAGATAGAAGAACCTTTACCAAAGCAAAGCTGGGATGCTGAGAGAATGCATAGAATTACCTATTGTACAAGACAATCCTTCTTATCCACAATATAAAAGCCAAACTCCAGAAAATATGCCTGAAGGAAAACAGGAGGTATGACAGACACACTGGTGCTTCAGCAGGTTTGGCTCATATGATCTGGACCTGACATTATCTGTCTGAACATCTTTCTAAAGCCTCAGTCAGAAACTTGAGGCCAAATGTTTGGACCTTATAGTAAAGAATGTTATAGCATTTCCATCTATGTTGTGCTGTTGTTAAGGACGGATTTTAATAAGCTGGCAATCACATACACTTTCTAAATTATAAGTCTCATACAGTATGTCCAGTTGCACGAAGATGTATGTTGGACTAAGTCTAAACTATTTTTTGAGGTATTTAGCCTGTCAATCAGCTGAAACTTTTAAAAAGCCTTGCTCAGTGAGGCAATGATGTCAAAGGATGTGAGGCGGGTGGAAATGAGACACTATAGAGCCTCCTTTGTCTCAAGAAGTCTAAATTTAAACCCACCATGTTTAATTCATCATCAACCGTCGTCTTTTCACACCGGCCCTGTATGTGAGACAGGACATCAAATGTACTGGGGACTTAATGAAGTGAAATGTCACAGCCCTATGGCAGGGTGGTGCAGGTTATGGATGGGATATGAATGTCACTCCATAATGCATTGGCCCTCATGACCCAAGGGGACAGCGGTACAGAGGGCTGTGTGTAAAGCAGAAATGAACTGCTACCACCGGTCCATAGTAAGTGGCATTATGTCCTATTGAAGGACATCATTTTAAAATGTATGATTTTTTTAAAAAGTTTGTTCTAAAAACAATCCAGCTATTTGGAGTTTTCAGCACTTCATTCTTTGTTTCTGTAAAGTTTGAACTCCCACAGACTTGAAATTTGCTTGAGTTGGGTAATAAATCACTTGTGAATACGAAATCTTAATTGGGTTGTGCCAAAATGTCTCCGTCATGTGGTTCTGTCACTGCATTCATATCACCAAACACCACACAAAGACCACAGACTGAACAAGAGACATTTCACACTTTGCAGAAGAGTGAGCAAAAGCACAGAGCATATCAATGCATAAACATGGAATGTCTGATTGCTGGCCTCCTTTGAGGATTACATGAGGATTAGCTGACTGTGAATGGCTTGACCTACAGACGTCAAAGCCAAGAAGGTCTAACAAATATTTTATCTAAGAATATGAGTCAACTTAATGTGCCTTGTTTAACATGTGCTGGTTAGACGCTTAAAATGAGGTTTGCTCAAGAAATGTTTTCCTCGTAATGAGGAGATTTAACTGTTGTATTCCCCATTAAAACGAGTTAGTCGAGAATTTCCATTAACTTAGGACACTTGTTAGAAAAGCTTTTATGAGCAAATTCAAAGCAGGAAAAGCCTGCATTTTAATTGCTGGTATGGGTCAAGCTTCCATTAAATAGCATCTTTCCTTAGATCCTCCCTGCTTGCTAAAAGTCCACTCAGGGGTTTCTAAAAGGAGACTTTTTGTTCTAAACTTGACTGTTCCTGAAATACTGCATCTTTGATCTTCTACCTGTGGTTAAAAAAATGGGACATTTATAGCAACAAAAACTTGTGTGGTCATGGTTCCGGTTCGAAAAGCTTTTAATATTGATTTAAAGATCCAGTTGAGTTTGCAGACAGAACACATTTTCCTTTGATAATTAATAATCTTTCACAATGATTTAAAAATGTTACTTGATTTAACTTTTCACTTTTTACCTAGAGAGGACTGTAATTCTAAGAAAATGCTAAGAAAACATAAGTCTTTTAATGTGAACCAGTCTTGCATCCATAACAGTGAATTAAATACTGGATGATTCAGTGCCTTGTGATTTATATCTATTGGCAACATTAACAATGAACATAAATTGAAGGAGCTTGTCCATCCTTATGTAGTGTAAAAAAAAAAAAAAAAACTTTGATGTGATGGTGCTTCATTTCAAAAGCTACTTAAAGTCATAATTCTAAAAATGATCATTAAAGCAAAGCCCATGTTTGATACGATTTATCAGTGGAATTAACTGATTTACACACTGATCATCACAACATTAAAACTCAGGTGAAGTGACTAACATTGATCATCTTGTTACAATGAAATGTTCAGCTGAACCCCTTGGATCTTGGCATTAATGTGGTTGTTACTTGGAAACACATAATGCATTTAAATGTGTTTGCAGGCCTAGTCACAGTTACATTGTAACAGCTCTCTCCAACACCAGCTGCCTCCCCAAACATTACCATGTGCCCCTCTGCACAAACTGCTAACGATGAGCTTAAGGAGCAAGACAAAGACACCAAGGCATTGACCGGGCCTCCAAATTTCCCAGATCCCAATCTGACAGGGCATCTGTGGACTGTGCTGACACAATCCCAGTGCATGGAGATCCAACATCGCAACTAATAAGATCCAAGAGATCCTGTTGTCAGACAGCACAGGAGAACACATAGGTCTTGAGTCCAAGACCCAACAGACCAAAGTACAAAGAGGATCCACACAATATTCAGCAGGTAGTTTAATGTTGTGGCTGATTATCCAAAGTAGTTTAAATAAATCCACTGGACTTTAAGAAAGTTCCTTGAAGATGTTTCACCTCTCATCCAAGAGGCTTCTTCAGTTCTGGTGGTGGTTGGTGTTGCCTCAGCTTTTAAACCTCTGTGAGGTGTGTCCAGGGCTATTATTCCAACGACCGATACCAAAACTCATCTGACTACTCAACAATGGTCGTTGTGAGTATCGGTGGGGGTTGTTGAAATGCAAAGATGTCACTGAGCCCTTGTGTGCTAATGGTGGTCATTAGCATGAGTCTGCTGAGTAGTTCTTTTAGGGAGTTTTGAAAGGACCTGATTGTAAATTGGCGAAAGATGATGTCGCAGACCACCCCCCTTGTTCAGAGATGGCTTCTCTACTTTGACTCCTTTCACTCCTCTCTCAAACTATCTGTCCTCCCTGTCCAAAATCTGAACATTGGTGTCCTGAAAAGAGTGTCCTTCTTCCTTAAGGTGAAGGCAGACTGCCGAATCCTGTCCTCACAGAGGTTTAAAAGCTGAGGCAACACCAACCACCACCAGAACTGAAGAAGCCTCTTGGATGAGAGGTGAAACGTCTTCAAGGAACTTTCTTAAAGTCCAGCGGATTTATTTAAACTGCTTTGGATAACCATGACCTGGATGAATGAGAACCTATACAGACGTTGTGGCTGATTGTGTACATGTACATATGTAGCAGTTTTGTTGTTGTTTTTGAAATCTGGCAATCCTACTGTGGATTCAAACTGCCTACTTACGCTGACCTTTACTTTGTCTTTGTTTGGCTGCATTCCAGGCTGCACAGTGGCTTGGTGGTTAGCACTTTCGCCTTGCAGCTGGATGATCCCCAGTTCACGTCCCAGCTTTCTCCGAACCTTTCTGCATTGAGTTTGCCCTGTTTTTCCCTGTGCATGCATGGGTTGTCTCCAGGTACTCTGGCTTCCTTCCACAGTCCAAAAACATCCATCCATCTATTATCTATACACCGCTCAATCCTCATTAGGGTCGTGGGGGGTGCTGGACACACTGGACAGGTCAGTCCATTCTGTATACAGACAAACAATCACACTCACATTCACACCTACAGGCAATTTAGAATAATCAATTAACCTCAGCATATTTTTAGACTGAGGGAAGAAGCCGGAGTACCCAGAGAAAACCCAACACCAGCTGAATGTATAAAGATCCCAGAAAGACTGCGACACACACCAGGGATCTTCTAACTTCAAAGTGACCGTGCTAACCACCATGCCACTGTGCAGCCATCCAAAAACATGCTCATGTTAATTGGTAACTCCCAATTGTCTGTAAGTGTGATTGTTCACGTCTATATGAAACCCTGTGATAGTCTAGTGACTTATCCAGAATGTCCCATGCTTTCACTCTTAGTCAGCTGGAATAGACTCCAGTCCCCCTTGTGACCTTAATGAGCATTAAGCAATGTACAGATACTCCTCGCTCTTCTGCTCTTCCTCTGGCAAATAACCAGCTCTAGCACTGTTTGCTACCCACTGATATCTGGTACATTTAGTATCAAACTGTGTTTGCAGACTATCACTAAATCACCCATCACTAAAATCTTAAGGAATCTAATCATCTTCCTGTTGCCCTACCAAGATGTTGTAGGTAAGAAGAAAAATTAAAAACATTGTCATTAACTTCTAATGTGTATGACCTTGTAGTCAAAAGCAAATCTTCCAAAAACACCAACAAAACCTGGCATGTCAGACATATTCCTACTTAGCAATAGTGGCAGCTCAAAGGCTACATTTATAGTCTCCATGGTGATGCATCCTCAAGAGAGTGTAACAGGACAGGAGGAAATAAACAGCACATTTACAGACACCTCAAGTCGAGTGAGTAAAATACATAGCCTGGTCCAAGTTCAAGTGTGGACTGTAAAGTGTAAAGAGCTGTTCTCATTGTGATGACGGCCATTAAGGACCGCTCCAGCCTCTCGGTGTCAGCGGCTTTAGGGAAGTGACTCAACAATTGACACTGAATGTCAGTGACAGGTAGCGTATGGCCGGTGAATCAGAACGACGGCCTGTTGGTGGAAACTGCAAGTCTGAAGTTTCTTATAACACCTCAAAGAAAATTCCTGATGTTATGGTTCTTATTTTCTCTAGCTTTGCCCATCCCTTCTGTCTGCCATTATTAAGATGACACAATCAAGTCAGGCGAGATCTGAGAACACGCTGGGAGCCTCACAATAAATTCAGGAGGGGCAAGGGATTTGATAATAAGATAAGACAGTTTATCCACATTATCTAAGCTGCTTCAGTTAGAGGTTAAATATTAGGCGAGGGCACCTGAAGAGTTCTCAATAATTAATCACTGCAGAGAAAGATGAGTATGGTGAGTATGATATGTCTAGGATGCAGCAGCTGCTTAATGTCAAACCTGTGCTGGGTATTTAGAATGGTCTGTAAAGTTTAGAATCCTGATTTAGAAGAATGGTAAACTTGCTTATATCTTTTTATGTGAATGCTCATGTTTGATGCCTACTTTGACATCGTCTGTTTCTTTTTCCCTTTCTTCTTTAACCCTTAGACGCACGATTGATTGGACTCTACACTCTTCCATGAGTGAGTCAAAAATGACCTGTATAAGAATAAATGTGTTTTTATGCCATTTTGTTTAAGAATAATTTGTATTATTGTTTGTATTATATTTTCGTCCACACAAGAATGATTTCATGTTTGAAATGTGTTTATTTTTCACTTTCTAACAGATTTTAAACATTTTGATAATCGAAAAACATAAAATAACATTACACAGAAAAGCAATAGAAGGATGTGAACATCTATTTTATTGGCATTTTCCACTCTTTTTCTCCAGCTCTGTCCCTCAAAGTTTGTGCACTCTTGTATGATATTATCGGTGATAAAGAGCTAAGGGTAGTAATACAAATATTACAATTTCTTTAAAAGTAGTAAAGGTAACTTTTTTACCCACTTATGCATCTAAGGGTTAACCAATTTTGAGTGTTACTGTTTTCCAACATTATTGAGAACAAAACAATGACGATATTAATGGTGCCAAACAACTGAGCACCTGCAACAGTGGAAATTGCTGCACATCACAGTTATGTATTCTCATGAAGCAGCATTTGAAACTAGTAGCAGCTGATTCAAGCAGCAAATGTTTGTGAAAAAATAGTGAATTAATGAGAAAATATTGTGCAGCGTGCAACTCTCATTGGATAAATTCCCATACTGATTAACGCATGTGCACATTTTCTCCTTGCCTTCACATCTGTGTTTTGCACCATATTCATTGCAGCATCTGTCACAAAAATGTATAGTTATCAGCTTCTCAACTTGTGATTCGTAGATCTCAATTTTTCCACCTGCAGTGAATTAATGACTTTTCAGTCTTGTGTTGTGTTTGTTGAGGGGGAAGAAAAAAAAAGCTACTAAAGCATTTTTCTTTGTCTCAGATTTCCTGATACTCATGTTCATAATTTTTTTTATACAACAAAGCATTCCTCTGCCACCGGTGCTCAGTTCTGTTGCTCCAGATTACGTGCACATATGTTAATATGATAGAAGGTGGTGGCATTAGGAAGCACCGCCTCTGTGTGCCATGCTGTACTATAATATACACTACCATTCAAAAGTTTGGGGTCACATAGAAATGTCCTTATTTTTGAAAGAAACGCAGGGGTACAGAGGAACATTTCCAGCAACCATCACTCCTGTGTTCTAAAGCTACATTGTGTTAGGTAATCATGTTGAAAGACTAAATGATGATTAGAAAACCCTTGTGCGATTATGATAGCACAAAAATAAAAGTGTGAGTTTCCATGGAGAACATGAAATTGCCTGGGTGACCCCAAACTTTAAAATGGTCGTGGGCATTAGTGGCGGCAAATACAGACTTTTTTATGTATTGACCTGATTACTGTTTGTTCGATATTTATCTATAACAATGTAAAAATTCTCCCAGAGCCTAAAGTGATGCGTTGAAATTGTTTTGTCAGATGTACAATCAACCAGCAATTTAAATGACTTTCAATTATAAATCAAGAGCCAAAATGTTAACCAACTGATAAGTAAACTAATTATTTTCAGCCCTATATTACATTCTATTACTGTACAATTTAGTGTTCTTCACAAGGCCAAATTGTACAATAAACAACATGCAATAGATGCATTTATTTACTGCTGGGTATTTATTTTGATATAATTTAGTCAGTTGTTTATCTTGTCTCACAGCAGAACACAGCTCAGAACACTGCACACAAAATATGTAGGATGCCACATTAAATCAGCCTGTGATGCAGTACACTGATTACAACACTGCAATATTATAAAATAATACATTATTTGTTTTCTAAAATATTGTTTTGTCACCTGTTATCTTTCCCATCATTGCTCTCTATTTTTTAAACAACACTCATCTTTTCCTTATTCAGTTGTTATTCTCAAGTAAGAAACAACAAAATGAACATAATCCATCTTTTGCTCTCTGTTTTTTTTGTTGTTGTTGTTGTTGTTTGTTTAATTTCTAAGCTGTGGATGGTGAAATATTTTACTAAAAGAACCTGCTCTGAAATTAATTACAAATTACAAAAGCAAACCCAAAGCCGTGATGATGAAAAAGGTTCTAGATAGTTAAATATATCTAAGAGAAATCAATTTATCAGCTAGTGGAAATTGATTTTCTGTATGCTCTGTAACCTAAAAATCTTTACAATCTTCTCAAGCGATGCAGTCCTATTATTATTAAATTTGCCCAGTGCCGGGTGATGAAAAAAATAGAAAGTGTATGAGTTTTTTGAGACACTTTTACTCATCCAAGTGTAATTTATTTCCTTCCAAATCATTTGGCATTGGGATGCAAACCGTGCTTTACTTTAATTTGTGATGCACCTGCAATTTTAAAGCCTAAAAAAAAAAGTCCACTTTTTTTTTGGATGGAATCACAATGAAAGGAAAAGAAGCCCAGCACTTCTCCCGAGCCTCAAACAAAATTCGATGAAAAGCTTTCAACTAGCCTGAACTCGTCTAAAAGTTAGCAAACCTGGAGGCACCAAGCCATTTCACAGGCAGGCAGAGTGCAAACTATACAGGCGAGCTGCGGGGAGCCTGGCTGCTCTTAATAAGACATGAGCTCCCCTGAAAACACCGTTTGTGAAATTTTGGGGAGGTCTCAGACATACTGACGGTATACTATTTTTACCGTGCATTTCTGTTTTCACGTGTCTTTATCATCAAGTCTCATGTGTAAAATTAGGTTATTACTGATGTGTGATTCATGGACGAGGCCTAAATTTATTTTAATAATGATACAGGGCTGCATTCTGTCCCTGCCATCATCATTGAAGTGTGGTGGCACAATATCATAAACATCACTCACTTTAGCTAAAAAAAAAAAAATAAACAAAAAATAAAAAATTGGATGCCAACGGCCGTACAACAAAACAGGAGAAGGGGAACAAACTTAACCCTCTGTGGTGCTGAAAGCAGCCAGCAGCAGCTCTTCTTTTCCTGCTCTATGCTTCTCGTTATTCATTACTGTGTTTTATTAGAAAACTGACGAACGAAATCTAAATTAATTGTTCCATAAATGTTTCATAAAATCAGTTTTTTCTAAGAGCAAAAAAGAAAGAAAGAAAGAAAATGAGCACCATTAAAAGTCATTGTAGTTCATCACTGCAAACAGGGGGGAAAAAAAGATCTAAATTTCAACCATTTCACCTTGAAATGACACATTTATAAGAAATGTTATTTCGATAAATATTTGATTTGGAGAAACAAAAGAGTCCCTGTCTAGTCTTTGAACTGCTCTGGGCTACAGTCCTTTCCTCAGTCAGAACTCGTCTCAGGATATCTGCACATCTTCACTTTCTTCACCGTCTCCCTCACTGCCTCCACCTCCACAGCCGGGTAAAAGCCAACCACTGCCCCATCTCATTACAATCTCTCTGACAGGCCTTTAACAATGACACTGCAGTGAATGTAACAAACATTCTCTCTCATCACAGCAAAGCAATACTGAATAAAAATTAAGCGCAGTTACAGTGATTTAAAATAAAGCTTTAACCTCCTGAGAACCAAGGGGAGAAAAAGGATCTTTTAATTCATTTATATATTTTTTGGTTATTTCCTGCCTTTATGGAGCTACAACAACAACTCATAAAATATAATAAAAAATATTTTTATTGTAGATTTTCCAGCATATCCACTGTAGTTCCATTGTGGTGTCCACAACACAACAACAAAATAATAATAATAATAAATAAATAAAAAGATAGCAACACTTCCAAAAAAAAAAAAAAAAAAAAAGGCTGACAAGAAAACAAGAATGTCAATCCATTTTCTAATGAAACTTTAACCCTCTCGTTAATGTTACTGGTGAAATTAATCCATTATGAAGCAAAAAACTATCTAAAAAAAAATTGCTGACATTATTTTTTTCAGTATGAAACGTCTTCTACTCGGCTTAATAAGTGTAATCACTATATAAAATAAAAATTTCACATATTTGCACACCCTGCACAGAATAAGTGCTTTGTATTACAGTATCAACTCCATGAAAAAAAAATCTAAATTTAAAATACATTTATTTAAAAAAATCAATGTTGTGTAAAACTATTGTATTTTATATGTAGGTCTTTCCAATGTACATTAAAAAGTGCATTTTTTATGAAAAACAAGTGAATTATCCTCATTGAGCCACAATCTGTGAGAGGAAAAGAACATCAGTGCATGAAATATTGATATAAATGGTTAGTAATGGAGTTAATAATGAGATATAAACAATGTTTACTGGGATGTTTTGGTTTCTGACACTTTGGGATAATTAAATATGACCCAGGAACATTTTTGCTGTTTTGCTTAGAAATGAACATAACAAAAGGGTGAAGAAACTAAATTAAACTGAACACGAACATAAATTAAACTGAACAGTCTGGAGGCCTGCGTTTTCTCTCAGCATGAAAACAAAGTTCTCCTCATCCCACCCAATGACGAGATATGATTGGAAATGCTGGAATGTCCTCTACAGTGCACATCAGGATTTAATAGAGCCGCTCAAATGAATCAAAAGACATCGATCAAAAACAAATGTCCACTACAGAGAACATGAATGAATGAGCCTCAGGAGGTTAATGAATACAAAGAGCTCAGAACATGGCTTGTTCATGGAGCAGATGAGTCAGAACAATATCAAATTACAATGATACAATTTTGTTTTTGCATCAGAATTGAAGTGAAATTTTTAAGTTCTTGTATACCCCTAATCAGGGTTTGAAACATGCTCAATTGGATTTTTTTCAACATTAATTATTTTAAGTGAGATACACAACCATCCACTCATTTAATCTAATAAAAACCACCCTGAAAAATGATCCAGCTGATCACTTATATTAACACAATTGTTCTTTGTACTGCAATGCACAAAGAAAAACAAAAATATGGAGAAATCTTATTTGTGCCATATTTTTATACATTAGAGCCAAAGGTTTTTACAGAGGAGATGTTGGATATTGCTTTTTATCACTCCATAAATCAAAAGTATTTTCAGCTGTCAAAAATAACAAAGAGTTAAGAAGATCCAATTTTATATGTTTTTAGGAACAAAATGTTTCATAAATCAGGCTGTAAATTATTTATGAACAAATCCCTCAGTAAAAATCCTTAGAATACAAAATCATGAATGCTGCTGAAGTGAAGATTTCTGGCTTCGAGTATTTAGAAAATATTAAATTCTGTGCAGTTTTATTGGAACACAGTCAAGAATTCAATTTTTGCCTGTAGTGCCTTGCCTTAATAGTAAATATTATTTTGAATTCATAATTATTCATAATTATTTTAACTTATGTTCACGTCTAATACTATTTTTTCCTCTAAACTGACACATAGGCCCTGATGAGAATAATATAAACATTAATGCATGACATCCACTACAGTGAACAGCTACATTTTCACTTGTATGTGAAAAAAAGAAAAGTAAAATCCATATGGATGGACTGCGAGTAATCAGAGAAGATATTCTACCTTCATGTTTCCTTCACAGGAAAACGTTTTAACAGATAAAATTTGAAGATGTCAGGGACAACTTTTATTATATCATTCAATACCATTCCACAAGAATCATTCCAACACAGTTCAAGTGATTGACCTTTAAGTCACATGAATCAGGTCACACGGTAAAAAGCCGGATCTGTCTGATCAACCCCCACATAAGAAAATGGTTGAAATCAGGTATGGGGTGATCAGATTCCATACGGCCCGTGCTTTCACACTACTATGAAAAAAAGTGATCTGACTCACATATGAGCAAAGAAATCTAATTTGGGCCACGTTTCCCTGCAGGCTGAATGTAGCCTCACAAACAGTTGAATAAGACGTGGTGATTCATATTTAAAAGAGAAAACAGTGAAAAAGAGGGACGTCAACTCAGTAATTGGACAATGTGAACTAGACTGCCACGACTACAGCAGTTGTTTTTCTTCTATTGCCAAACAAATTCAGATATGAAATTTAAAAAAATATATATATATTTTTGAAGATTTTATACTCAGTTGGGGTGCACATGCCACATATTCACTTCATCCACGATAAAGTGTCAAACATGAATATCTATCTAATTCTGCATCTATGTGATGAGACATTTTTATTATAGGAGGAATTATATGTAAATTCCACCTGTGATTTCTTCTGTGAATAATGAACATTGTTCTGTTGATGTTTTTCAAAGGTTAAATATACATTATTATATTATTATAATCTGAGGTTACGATTTCAAGCTCCCTCTCTGACAGCTGATAATACAAAATACAATATGCAATACACAGAATCTTACTGACTTGTCCTGAACACGTTTTTATCAAACCTGATGTGAAACATTGAGCTGACTACAACCCTAAAATCACATTAATGCTATTTTTGTGTGTTTGAACCTCAGTTTGCAGACTCTAACCCTGCAAATCTAAACACAGATATGATGAAAATACCAACATCAGCTGCGTGAGTCGTGTGCTCCGAACACCCTCCATATCTTAAGACTCAGATGTTAAAACGTACTCACAAAAAGCTGATAAAAGTCTAGCTAGCAGGACCAACTGGATTGGTGGCACTAAAAAAAATCCATCACATTTCCGTCACAGTTACACTGTAATAAAACACTGTAAAAAATCAAATTCAAACAATACTGTACTATTTTTCAAAAAATTCTGTTAAATGTTGAGTAGTCTGATGCTCTTCTGCAGCCAAAAACAATAATGACCATTCAGCTGCTGTCAAAATGACTGATATGAACTGAACACAATATTGCTGCTAACTTTCCGTGGACACCCTGAGAGAGGCCATTTTCTTCTTTTTATTATTTATTTTTTCTTTTTAACTTAAATTATTTTTCCTTGGTATCCTTAGTACAGTACTTTATTATTTTCTTCATATTTAGTGCTATATGTGTTTTAAATCTCATGTTTTACTGTCGAGTACTGTGATCAATTCTACAGTAACTGTTAATTTTTTGTGTGAATTACAATCGTCTCACAAAAATACTAATATATATTATACATTGATTGATTGATTGGTTTAAAAGACCCAAATATACTAGCATTGCAGCAATACATCCAAAACACACATTATTGTCTTGCTCAGTCCTGAAACAAAATGTGTTGCCTTTTATCATGGCAAAATTCCCCAATGAAAAAAGCTTCCCCTTTTAAAACATAACTCGGGTTTTTCATGGTCATCCAGTCAAAAGAAATCAAAATAAACAGAAGACATCTTTCTGAAAAGTACCTCCCTTACATCTTCGTACATAGGACAGTAAAACATAAAATGAACCTCATTCTCAACTTCCCCTAAATTATACAGCAAACAAAGTCTGTCCTCTGAAGTAGCATTAAACTTCCCAGTCTCTAAGGCTAATTAAAGACATTAGAGAAGATTTAATTTCCTACAACTTTGAACATAGCATGCGCATGCACACATACAACCTCTCCCTCACCCCCCTCTAACCTCCCCCCTCTTAACATTTACGAAGAAACGCCCCCCTCCAGAAACTTGTGAAGTTGTCTTTTACGGCTGGGTCCCCCTGGATCTTTATCTGCCATTATGTAAGAAAAGATGAGCAAAACAAGTCGCCAGCTAACTACGAAGCTATACCAAAGCAACACATACAGAAAACACGTAAGTCCAAGGCATACGTAATCTACGTAACTAGGCCTGAGCCGGAAGATTTTTGATTGACAGGAAAGGGAGCAAACCAAACGCCTCGGTGCGAGCGCATTGATTGGCTGATGTTTTTCAGGTCCTGCCATGTCCATAGTTTTTTTTTTAATTTTTAATTTTTTTAGAAACCATACATACAAGTCCACTAAAGGTCAGTATATTCATTTTATGTGAATCAGACAAATTAAACAAAAAAAACCATCCTCCATAATGCCTTTAATGGTGAGGTTCTTGAGTGTAACTGCACACAGGTAACTCTGTGTTTTGCCTGAATTATACTTCATATAAGGTAACACACTGCATTTGTAAGTTTGTAATTATGGTTTATACAAATATAATTACTATAATTTTACTCCAGAAATCTGTTCCATTTCTGACTTCATTATAAATTCCAAATATCAAAAATTCCAAACCCAGGTCAGATGTTATCATTCCATTAAATGATCATTAATTAACAGAAAGTCAGCCCAGTAACATCAGTTACCAAGAGCATCTGAACTCTCCAGAGGAGTGGTCTCCTTGGAAACGCACAAAGATGCCCTTTGTAACGTGATAAATGTAGCGAGGGTATATTTCAACCCAAACCGCGATCCTTTCCTAAAATTACCAATTGATTTGGTGCCTAAACTTAACCGAACACTGCCTGAAAATGCAAGTACACAGCAAGTGAAAGCAAAAATAAAAACGAGACTTAAGTCAGAGATATTGTAAGAATGGTCAGGAATGGCACTCGAGCTGAAGTCTCCTGAGTGGAAACCTACTGACTTCCACCTCCTCAATCCCTTCCAGCTTCCATAACCACACTTTCATACCTCTTTGCAGGTGCAACATGAAGATTAAAGTGGGTGATAACAGCCTGAGGAGCCGAGCAGAAGATGGAGGACAACCTTACAATTGACACTGAACCGTCTCCTACATGAACTCAGAAATATCACTGTTGATAGACATCTTTTTCTATGATCTAACAGCTCTTAGCAGGGAAATAAACACTGTGTATTGTTTAGGTTTCTATGATATCACTGTCTGTAAAAGAGCAGAGGTTCTTACTGTTAGTGTAATGAAGGTTGACAGTCAGCGTTCCAGTTTGTCATTATAGTTCAACAGAATACAAAAATTTGCAAATTTCAGGAACCTGGGGGAGTGAGCCTGTTTTCCAAACATTTTGATTCATGTTGTAGATTGACACTGATCCAAGATGGTACCAGTATGTGTGGCCTTCCAGCTGCTGCTATTATGTTTTATAAATATATTTGTCTTTACTTTAATTTGATGGTATAATTTGCTGTTTGTGGAAAATCAGGAACATTTTTTTTTCAGCTGGCATACCCTTTCCTTCTCTGTATTTCACGCAGAGGACAAGATGAGCTCTTTCCACGGAGTCTGACAGACATTTAGTTTCTCCACTTTATCGCTTCAGTGTTTTACGCTCCCTGCCATCCTTTTTCCAGCCTAAATCTCGTGCACCATGACATGACAACTTCCTGACAGCCCTGTTTTTATAGCTGGGCCTCATATTGATTTTCAGTTGTTGGTACCTATTTCTCATGTTTATGTTTTCCACTTTTTGTGCCAGGGGAAATAGGTGGGGTTATTATGCAAATAATGGTACATCCACAGTTGAACCTACACAACCAAAAATAGTATTTTGTTTGAAGTTTTGATAATAGCAGTGAATCAGCAGCCTCCTGATGCACTAATGGCTGTGTTCATGTCTGATTTCAGCAATGACTCTGATGAAAATCGCACACAGTGAGCAAGGGCACAGGGAGAACAGTAGAGAATTCAATCTCTCCCTTTTAATCAGTGTCTTTCACTGCTCAGAGCAGTGATAATGGGCATGTCAGGAGCCGCAAAAATAGGACGAGCTAACAGGAGCTTAATGGAGGATGGAGAAGAGTGTGAGATACATAAGGCTTAGAAGGATGTGGGGTTAGTGCTGGGTGGCACTGGAGTCCCACAAATGAGGAAGCTTTCTCAATCACAACATTTCGTGTGTCAGAGTAGAAATACAGAGAGAACTTACTGTCTGTCCTTCCACCAGAGCTGTCCGGCTGCTTTTAGCTAAAGAGCTGCCAAACATCAGCATGCAGCCATTAACAACCTTCACGCTCTAACAGATGTGGGTATGTACGGCATGCATTTGCACATCAGCAGAGACAAACACACACGTAAACATGTGAGCACACACACAGCCATCTCACACTGACGCTTTAGCAGCAGTTCTAAGCACAGCTTGGGGAGTCTCTAATTTTAATTAATGGGAGGCACCAGAGCATGCAGTTCCTAATTAACCCCTAAAAACGATCCTGCAAAGGCATGCAAGTGGAAAAACAGTCTGAAAAGAATGCAATTTACTTTTTTCTTTCCAGCCCCCTGTTTCCTTGCTACCAATCCATATGTCGCAAACCACTTTGCAGATCATTGGCAGCTGACAGCAAACTGGCTGATCTTTAATTCCTTTTGCCACCACGTCAAGCGGCAGGGGAATAGAGATTAATTGGCGTGATCATGTAGCTAATTAGGAAAATGAAAGAAAATCAAGGTGGGTTGATGGCTCAACGCAAGAAGACCTACTGTACAGAATGGTGGCATGATTAGCCATCCAGTGAAGAAAACAAGTGTGCTGGCACGCAAACATCTATTTGAAATCAGAGCATGATCTGGCATTGACATGCAATTACTGTATGCTTTACACTAATTAAGAAAATGTTCATGCTATCTTAAATCCACTCAGCCGTGAAATACACCTACGAGCATAAAATTTCAGCTCAAGTGTACCAGTGTGTCCACACCCCGCCCAACTGTAACTTGGGTCACAGCCCAGTCATTGGCAGTCAAGCCAAGAGCTTCAAACCGCATGCCAAATTCTTGATTTAGAATAAAAGGTGCGGAGGAAAAACAATCATTCACCAAATACTGCCCCACAGCGAGAGCAATGAAATCTGTCAGTGCCAAGGTAAGTGGCTCATCCGGAGGGGGAACACTGGTGGCAAAGATCATCTTGACATTATGTGCTGTGTTGCTAGTGCCAATACAAATGGGCGTCAGTGCTCATTTCCAGTGCAGCAGACCTGCACGCTTAGCTTTAAAAGCATAGGCAAAAAAAAATAAAAAATTACTCAATAAAATAGCACTAGACAGAATCCTCTGCCAAAATCCAGATGCACTGACAGCAAAAGCTTTGTGAGTTTTTGTTGGATGCTATTTGCCTGATTTTCACACACTGTCACTGCTCCTTCTTAAAGATCCCCTCCAGATGTGTTTAAAGATGCACACAGAACACTGAGCTTGGAAGAATTCTTTATGCCTAATGTGATTTTTCCATTAAACAGTAAAATGACATCTACACCTCCTTCCATATTGAAAAGAAAATCTATGGATGTGCATTTTTTTTTTTTTTTTTACTGAATACAATACATGTCTATTTTAATGTCCTAAATCATGAGCGCTTCAGTTTCAGCAGAATACATTTCAGACAGCCTTCAAATGTCAAATCTAACATACATCATTCTGCACAATGAGGCTTTAACATGCAAATGTCACAGCCAGCCAGGGGTCCTAGTGTTTTTCTGCCAGTGTAAATGCTGGAGACTGAGGGAAGAAATCAAGCAAGCTGAAGCTCAGTCATCTTGTCAGGTACAGAAATCTTGTCATGTCCTCTACAAGCCCTTGACTCACCACGACCCCTGCTTGATCACAGTCAGTACAGTTGTGTAAATATGACAGCCGCAAGGAACACTTTTGTATTTTGTATGACGTATATCAACAGGAATGGTGGAACTGTAAATTAAAACAGACTACAATGCACGAGAATGGTTGTGTTAGCTGCAAACTACATTTATATGTTATCATGATTGCAATATTTACTGGGAAACAACACTTAATCCACAGCAACACTTCTTTTTGATCGAATAATTGATAGTTTCACTTAAATGCATTAGAACGTAAAATGAAAACAGAAAGTGTGGTTGCACTGTTTGGATCATAAACAGTCTATCACATCCCTAAATAACCTTCTATTGTTCATTTTGTTGACTTCACTGCAGGTCTGGAGGGAAAAAAGTCCACAGCAGCCTGGACTTCCACACCCATAGACCTCTCCTGGTGGATGTTATATCTGCAGGTATCAGTGGTTGCCCTTGAGAGATGAGCTTTGCACTTGGGCTTTGTGGATTTAAAGAAACTACAACCCCGCACCACCTGCACCTACACTACTGCTGCTCTGAGGACTGATGGACTTGACATTGGTCTGACAAGACCAACCACGTTTGCAGTTCTAATACAAACCGACCGCTGTGGACTTATCGGGACTTACTAGGAAATGATACAAGGAACAACTGATTAAATTGTAGGTGTGTTTCTAAGTCCCATCCATTCCCACCATCTGATACATATTTAGGTCGCACAATTCGTCTGTAAAGGTTCTCATTCATCCTGGTGATCTTGAGGTGAAGGGTTTAGTTCAGGCAACTGGACTTATTCTTGTGATCTTGAAGATGTTTCGCCTCTCATCCGAGAGGCTTCTTCAGTTCTAAAAACTAGTTTGGAGAGTCCTGGGTATTTAACCACTCGAGGTGTAGGTGGGGCTAAGGGTGACAGTATCTACTATCAGCAAACGTCTTCAAGATCACAAGAATAAGTCCAGTTGCCTGAACTAGATCCTTCACGTCACACAATTCGGTGTCCGTACATAACATACACATGCATAGCACACGCAGAGAAGAGCACTGACATTGACAGGATTATCTTCTATGACAAATCTTTTTTTTATTTCTTTTTTTTTTCAAAAAAGGGTTGCTGTCTATTGAGGTAATGCTGAAGAAAACATGGTCGCAGTTTGATTAGGGTTAGGGATATAATAACTGTATAGCAGGATGCAAATTCTAGCTTCCCGAATTATCCCATAGTCATATTAGGTGTAGCATTCTGCAGCAAGATGAGCTCCATATAAGGCTCAACACTGGAAATGAATGATGTCCAATTTGGACAAAATTCCAAGCAATGGTGAAGTCAGATTAACTATCACTAAATTAAAAATAATAATAACAATTACAGAATTATAGGCCATGTTCTACTTAATTTGTTTGTCTTATCAAAGCCCACATACAGCCACCATTATAATATCAGATTAATGGCTAGATTAATGTGAACCTACACAAACGTAGATGGAAAAAATGGAAAGCTGATCAAAAGAACATAGAGATACCCAAATGGAAGCAGTTTTAATGGCAAAGGCTTTGTACACTCTTTGAGGCTTTAAAAGTATTCGTAGAAGACATGCACATTAGAAAGGATCAAATACTACACATGTATTCAGACATGACATGGAGTATGAGCAGGGATGTTGTACTGCATAAATGTACGAGTCAAGCAGAATATGTTCTGAATGGAAATTGGGATTTTCCATTAGTTGAATCAGCATTAGGCAGCTTATGCCAGTAATTAGACGTAAGCGGGACGGCATTTATCATTGTCAAGGACGCACTCTCAAAGATATGACTCTCCTTCAGCAGATGTCACCTTCCATTACTGCATTTACACTCTAAAGTGTCATTATCCACTCAGTCTAGCTACAGGAATTTCACCTGTTAATAATATACAGCAGCTTGCGAAGTAATTGTGATTTTGCAGGACTGTTCGACATGTAGCTGAATTACTCAGATAAAAGGGAAATGGCAAAAAGACACTGTTGTGAGGGGAGCAAAAAGAAGATAAAGCTGTCTTATTCTGATGGAGAAGTCCTAATGGGAAGATAACCCCTTTGTCTGGTAAGACTACAAGTGTAGGCCATCTTACAATTCTTAGCAAAACAGAGCACAAAGTTACGGAGAAAGCCATCACATGCTAGTATGTTTGTTTCAGGAAGGTATTAGGACAGAAATGTAAACCTTTCACGATGATGCGCTCAATCTTTTCAACAGCACCCAGTTTTGTTTTCACTTAATTACATATGTTTATTTCTTGGAAGTCCAGTTAAGTTATGCACCCAATAAAATACAACAGGAATTTATTAATCGTTCAACCACAAGCCTGTTTTTAAGGTGAAAAAAAATTCCCCCCCAAAAATGTGAATTTGACTGCAGAAAATGCAGAGAGCTGACAGGTGGTGCAGCTAGCTGGTAACTGAAGTCAAGCGGTAATTTGTTTCAGGTCAGCAGTATTGACAGCTAAAAGCTCAATAATAGATTTGCAGAGATTACTGTAGTACTGGTCATTTATTGAAGCGATGACCTGCCTGAGCTGTGAGGTAAACGCACAGCTGTACAATGTCTGACTTCCAGTCTTACAACATGGACCTCAAAAGACATTGATGTGCTTCAAGATATAGAATAAACTGTAATTCAGACAGATTTTTAACATATTTTTTTCTGGTGCTGTTGCTGTTGCTTTTCGTCACTTTTTTCTTTTATTTTATCTTTCACAGATTTTTGGTGTTTTACAGTGCAACTCTAAGGAATAAGATGTTTGTATCTTGTCATATTTACCTAATAGGGATCTATATAGAAGATACACTCAATCATTTTGAAATATATTTTTTTAGTTAATTTCAGGGGGGAGGGGCAGGGGGGATTCTCAGAGAAATTTTTTTTTTTTTTTTTTTTTGCCAAAACCGTGGGCATGATTATTTGAGGTCAAGGGAGATTATCAGTGGTCTTGTACATCTTCCATTTTCTAATAATTGCTCCCACAGTTGTTGTTTTCACACCAAGCTGCTTGCCTATTGTAGATTCACTCTTCCCAGCCTGGTGCAGGTCTACAATTTTGTTCCTGGTGTGCTTCGACAGCTCTTTGGTCTTGGTCATGGTGGAGTTTGGAGTCTGACTGTTTGAGGCTGTGGACAGGTGTCTGTTATACAGATAACGAGTTCAAACAGGTGCCATCAATACAGCTAACGAGTGGAAGACAGAAGAGCTTCTGAAAGACGTTACAGGTCTGTGAGAGCCAGAGATCTTGCTTGTTTGTACGTAGGTGACCAAATACTTATTTTCCTCCATAATTTACAAATAAATTCTTTTTAAAAAAATCCTACAATGTGGTTTCCTGGATTTTTTTTTCCGTATTCTGTCTCTCACAGTTGAAGTGTACCTATGGTGAAAACTACAGACTTCTGTCATCATTTTAAGTGGGAGAACCTGCACAATTGGTGGCTGACTAAATACTTTTTTGCCCCACTGTAGATATTTGCTTCCATACGTAAAGCCTATAGGAGTATGCATTGTTTAACCTCACATAAGCTGGTCAATTTGTATCCGAACATGTCTGCGTGTCGACTTGATGTGCAGTTTTGTTGTGTGTAAAATTGCTTTAGTGTTCAGTCAGCTACGTACAGGCACACTTAGCATGATGTGCCTTGTAGTATGTATTCATTCATGGTGAAACTGAGATTGTTGTCTAATGATGGTACAGAGTAATGTTCATTTTAGTGTTTGAATCATATGTCATCTCTCTTACAAAGAAAACACTATCAAATAATGTGTCAAACCACTTCACTGACTGTCTACTGAGTCTACTCTCTGTTTCTGATTTTGGGAGCTTATGTGAACCAACTGGTGTGCTATTTTGTCCAAGCTGAGCTAATGTGAACACAATATGATGCTCTTCTCTCAGCAGATTGTCAGTGACAGGCTGAGGGTGCCCAGCCTGGGAGGGGAAACTGCGACAATACTGATGGAGAGCGACGCTCACTGAATCACATGTGGCAGCAGCTGAACGTGACTTTCTCAGTTACATGCATCACTGTGAAAAACACACGCGCCTCCAGTATTCACTCACACATATATGTGCACACAAGCAGCACCTAGAGGAGAGAATGCATGTCATTCTTTCCCACATGTGCCCGGCATTATCCGGATGTCTCACCATAATATCTGTACAGAGCCTCATCAATATCAGCCGTCGCCACATCACAAGGACAATGAATTTCAGGGGAAAGCTGCAGAAACGTCTGACTACACTGCAGACAATAATGTTCTGTAAATGGATTGTGTTCATGCGTTTGAGAATAGGAAATATGCAGAGTTGTGTAAAATGATATCCAAAGTTGCACATATTTAAGTTATATAAGCAATGTCAGCCTATGTGACTGAATTATAGATACCAGCTGACCAATGCAAATTGCATCATTCTCATCTGCGAAAAACTGACCTCACGGAGAGATGAAAGTGTAATCTATATCTTGATTGATACAAATCTATGTATTCCCCTGTAGAGTTATGATGTGAAGCTATAGCAACCCCTCCATTCATAACTTCACATCACCACTCTGTAACTGAAATATGAATTAAATGCACTTGGATATTGAGCTTGTGTCATCATTTCCCCACAAGCTTATTAGTTTATTTGCTGCAGGCCAAGAGATAACCGGCAAGTTCTTTAGTTGTAACACTGTTCACACCAACGTATTCCAAGTTGCAAGATACTGAGTGTTTCAGCAAGCGCTTAGTGCATTGATTCAGTATTTGTTGTCTTTCAGCTTAGCTTCACTGTCTGCAACAGATGCTGGAATGTATAGATTAGCATGTGTGGTTTGTAAACATCACATCAACCAGAAAATGAAACTGATATGGGTTTAATATTGTGGAACAGACCAGACACTCCACATTATATTATCATTAAAACGCACGTTATACTGCATATTTCAATAAAATAAGCATTTTGATTCTGATTTTTGATTCCAAAACACAAGAACAAAAACAAGCTGGACTTTGTTGACAATGCAGATAATGTTAACAATTCATATTTTGTATCATCTTACTGATAAACTTTAAACTGTTCTCCATAGAAACATCACACAGCTGAAAAAAAAAAAAAAAACACGCACAGAGAGCACATACATCTATGTGATGAGTTCCAGGTGCTGGACAAGAACATATGTGAGTCATCATCTTGAAAATACAGTCTGTAAACGAGTTCAGATGCCCCCAAGAACATATAATAAATTCTAATCTTGTAATGGCATAGAGAAATGGATCTGAAGAGTGCTTAGGCTCGAAATTTCACCATGAGGTAGTCTGACTCCCCGGATGTGGGTATAAGCCTGCTTCCCGATGTGCATGTTACAGTGTTCTTCCCCACGGGAAACAACAACGACAAGCTACCGCACTGAAAATGAAATTTTAGCCAAAAGTTTTGCTTAGGATTTGAATTGTCCTCTGCTTGTTTTTTGTATTGGATGATTAATTTTAATCATGGGGCTCATACAAGTGTTCCACCACAACAATTCCAGAAGTGAACACCGAAGTCGCACCCTTGACTTCAGTTTTCCTCCTTTGTCCAAAAAAAGTACATAACTAAACATTAATTCTTGAATTAATTACTTTCTTTTATCACTACAGAATCTCATATCATTTCATGCCACTTAGTATTAAGTTAATATAATCTTTCAATGATTAACACAAATTAAACATAGTATATTAATAGAGTGTAAACAATCACTGTGACAACATGACTTTTAGCTTATTTTTCTTGCTGACAATGCCACGAGCCTTATTTTAAGTATGATATGTCACACATTACAGGCTACCGCGTCCCATTTGCAGTTATTATTCACTGGATCACATGATGTAGCTATTTATCTCTAATGGAGACAGAGACTGAAGACTTTTGAGCCAAAACCTTCAAAGCCTTCGGGTTAGAGGGAAAAAAAATCTCATTTTTGCTCCAAATCCTAGTGATCAATCTTTCCTCTCGCCCGTCTGTCTGTTATCTGCTCCCATTTGTCTGGGGTCTATTTTGTCCCATCCATCCAAAAAGCACCCTATAAAGCTGACTTTTCTGACTGCCTCATCGCACAACATTGGTGCTCTCTCTGTCTAGCCTGAGGTCAGCTCAGGGAATTAGATGGCGTTGCAAAGATAGTGGAAAAATGTCACCCAGGAATGAAATATTGATGGACAGAAAGGCCTTGCCTCTTTCCCTTGCCCTCGAGCGCAGAGTGAGAGTCACGCAGTCGATGGGCAGCGAAGAGGAAAGCCAAAACAAACACACTAATCCGCGGGAAAGAAGACAGAGAGAGAGCAATGCAGGAACGCCACAATCCTGTCCATCCATTTCCTCAGAGGTACCGTTATCTTCTCCCTCCCTCTAAGCAAACCATAATCAGATTCACTTGCACTTCACTTGATGTGGTTTATTTCCAGCCAAGGCCTTCCAGGCTTAACATATGATCCCCTTCTGGCAAATAAGCAATCAATACAATGTAAATAAGGAGCTGGAAAATAAATCCAAACATCTAAATTTGCATAACTAGATGCAAGGTAAAGCTCGGGTGAAACATGCCAGCCTTGCTTAAAACTCCGCTGGCTGTTTAGTGAGCCTCAATTACAAAACAGGAGAGATGGCAGAGAGAGATGTCATCCTTTTGCTGCTGAGCAAAAGCAGCACTGTTGCAAACTAAGAATTCATCAAGATGTCATTAATGTGAAGTATGAGTCAAGATGTGTTTTGTACAAATACACAATACCGTTCAAAAGTTTGGGGTCGCTTAGAAGTGTCCTTGTTTTTGAAAGAACAGCAGTGTTTTGTTTTTGTTTGTTTTTTTCAATGGAGATAACATTTATCAGAAATACAGGCTGGAAACAGCTGATTTTAAATAGAATATCTACATATAGGGTCCAGAGGAACATTTCCAGCAACCATCACTCCTGTGTTCTAATGCTACATTGTGTTAGCTGATGGTGTTGAAAGGCTAATTCATGATTGGAAAACCCTTGTCCAATTTTGTTAGCACATGAATAAAAGTGTGAGTTTTCATGGAAAATATGAAATTGCCTGGGTGACCCCAAACTTTTGAATGGTAGCGTAAGTACATTAGCATAAAGTAAGAGACATGCATGTGTGCTCAGTTTGCCAGGCTGACACTCAAGTAATTGTGCAATTCAGGTAAAGGTGACTATAGCTTTGTAACCGTTGTATCTGCGAGTCTAAACAACAGCTTAGCCTGCTTCATTCAAATTAGAACCAACACCTGTAAGCAATGAATTTCACCCATCACAATGCACATTTCCATTCATAGCTAAGCAGCTCTGAACTCCAGCAGTACAGTCCATGTGGACTACTCACCGTTAATCCACTTGGCCTCCGGGTCATGAACCTTGAACTCAGGCTTGAACAAGTCCTCCACGGTCAGTTTAGTGTCACTTCCAGCTTGGTTGTCAGCTGCAAAAACAAACCGTGAATTGATAAGTTGCATAAGCACTTTTAGTACAGCATCCACAGAGTTGTGAAGTTCTTTCTGGTTATTAACCTTCCTGTTATGTTGCAGATCAAATTGACCCATTCTAAAGTGAAAAAATACCCCCCCCCCCCAAAAAAAAAAAAAAGTAATAGAAAATCTTTTTTATTTTTTATTTTTTGGTATGAAACTTCTTCTATTTGGCTTATTGAATATAATCACATATAAAAAGAAAATGGTTCATTTCACACATTTTCAAACTCACCCTAAACAGAGAGGTGTCATATTAATTTAATAACATCACTCCATAAAAATAAAAAGATAAGAATGGAAACTAAAACTAAAAAGAACTAAATAAAAATTCAATGTCATGTAAAGCTATATGTGATGTCATGATCTGTTAGAGGTAAAGAACACCATTGCACTAAATATTGCTTGAAATTGTTAGTAATGGATTTAATAATGAGGTATAAATAAAGTTTATAGGGATTTTTTGGTTTCTCTCATTAAACATGACCCAAGAGCATCACTGCTGTTCCTGAGAAATGAACAAAACAGGAGGAATAAACATCACTTCAGTCTACCAAACCAAATTGCTGTCGAGCGAGAAATCTATCTCCAGCATTGGCTGATTCACTCTCACCATTGGCATTTTAATGTTTTCCAAGTTTTCCTGCCATCAAAATGTCTAAAACACAGCTACTCCTTAAAACAGATGACCCTGGGCCCACAAAAACATTAGCTCACTACAGATTTTAGATGCTAAGCGTTCAAGAACACATGTGGCATAGTACAGGTGCGCCTAACAAGACAAATAGGAAATAGGAAAATAAAACACATTTTCAGTTTGCACTATGTGGTCAAATGACTTATTACTTAGGGTTATTTACAATCACATGGAGAAACATCACCCAGCTCTGCATGTGTACACAGCTGTGTAGTTTCTTGCCTTCCTGCACAGTTCTGTACAGTATCTTTCACCAAACAGCAGACAGAGTTAGCCACTACCTGTAAGTTTCCACATTGATTTATAAATTCAGAACACTTGCTTTTCTGTTATTTTTTTTTCTAGAATCAATTTATTTTGTGTACTATGTCACACGTGTCTTTTATTGTCATGTATTTTGATTACACTGCCCTCTCTTTAGATTTAATCATATCTATTACTCATGACATATTGTCCCTCATTCCATTAGTCTTGAAATCTATTTTTACCGTCCAATAATTGTCAGTCGCTTGTAAAGCACATTGAGCAGCATTTGATTTGTTTGGAAAGTGCTACACAAATAAAGTTTATTTGATGGATTTAAACTAGCTAACAGCCATCACTAAACTTTGAGCAAGTTAAAGATATTTTTCGCAAGCATTTGCAGAGACCATAACAGCACTAAAAGTCCAGTAATTACTAGACTTACATCATTTGCAGACAACAGCTTAAATAGTTTAGTTCATTAGTGGCCAAGATGTGAATAATGTAACTTTAAGGTTTAGGTTTTAAAGATGACTTCTGCCTGCCTGTCAAAAAATCTAATGTTTGTCGTGGCCACAAGGCTTCCATGCTGAGAAGGAAAGAGTGAACACTAATGGAGGTTTACATCTGCTTGGCAGTCAGACATGTTGATGTACATAGAGGCTCTCACACGCATGAAGACGCCCATGTCAATGAAAAAGACGTGCATTGTCTGTCTCAGTGGCATCTCAGACATTCATTACCATGATCATTACTGGGCTAGAAAATCTTTAAGCTGTTCCAGCATTGCCCCTGGAAATGTTTCATTTTTAATTATGAAATGTTATGCCTTTAGCAGAGAGAGAACATGCCAGTTGTGAGCTCCTTCTGAACAGGACAGCTGCTGATTATAAGCGGGAGGGCCAAGTCATTTTGAATGTCAGCCATATTGGCTTTCCTTGATAACTCCACACAGCATGTTTGTTTATGAAGGCAATGGAAGCCTAACCAACTGTGGAATACACCAGGCAGTGGACTGTGATGATGCTGCATCTGAAGAAAATCAGGAGGTTTTTCATAGATAGATAGATAGATAGATAGATATTGATGCAGCTTTAAGGATACCAGGCAGACATTAGCAAAGGAGAAAGGTAATGGAAAAGGTGATCTGTTAATCTACAATTATTTCCTATGGCAAGCAAAAATTTTGAACATGTTTCCTTAAATCTGTGATTATTACTCCGCCAAGGAACACAGCAAAGTTATGTGACGATCTGCATTGGTTTGTCTGTCTGTTAGCAACATCACTCAAAAACAGCGGAACAGATTTGGATGAAATTTTCAGGGAAGGTCAGAAGTGACACAAGGACCAAGTGATTAAATTTTGGCAGGGATGCAGTTTGTAATCTGGATCCACAGATTTGTTAAAGATTTCTGTATCATAGCAAGGCATCATGGCGTGGCATCACTGTAACTATGACAACAACTGAACACCATGTCAGCTGCCTGCTCAAATGATTGCGATCCTACTACACATTGGACTTACTGGGACTTATCCATTAGAAAAAATACAATGAATAATCAGCCTTGGCGGAGTACTGTGCTCTATGAGTGCTTTTTTTATTATTATTTTGGCAACAGGGGAACAACAGAACTTAGTAATTACATTTATAGGCCAAAACACTTAGCTAAAAGCTGCCTGTAAAGCTTGATGGAGCTGAGTTAACTTATAAGTCTCTGTGGGATTGTCTATATAGGCACAACCTTCCATAACAGTCATTTAGTTCATTAACATATGGAATCTCATGCAATTATTTTTAGATTACACATTCAGTAACTTTTGTTGTGGAAAGTTGGGGATTGGGGGTGTTGACAGAGCAGGTAGAGACAGCAAAAACAGCCCTGAAAACAGGAGCTCAAACAGCAGAATACGTACCTGACTAAGAGCAAACACAGAACCTTTAAATTACAGAGCACATCACAATCACATGTGTTACCTGGTGTGAGGAGGATGACAGACATGGTGATGAGAGAGCAGACCACCAGGATGACCAGCAAAGCGATGGCAATCCCCTTCCAGTTCCTCTGGGGAGGACTCACGCCACCCAGGTCCTGCAGAGAGACACAGAGAGCAAAATAAAGATCAGAGGACAGAAAGGAAAAGTCAAGTGATCGGTGTATTTTATGATGAATGAACTGACTTCAGCATAAAGTTAGACAGATGTGATGATTACACCTCTATCCCAATAACAATGACTGTCATGACAAAAGATGTAAAATGTGCTGTTCAAAGCTAGCTATTTCCTCATGAGCGCAATGGCAACGCAGCTTGATCCTGATGATCAATATTACACTCAATGTGCACAGTGATGTCGATTACAGTACCTATTAACATGGGTCCTATTGGGGCTTTGTATTTCAATCCAATTCTCTGCACGGTGAGGGATTTGCAAAGGAGGGCTTTGCATGAAAAAGGCTGAAAAATGAAAGTCAATGTTTCTGATATGTGTTTTAATACTGAAAAGCTGAGAAGTATTTGTATGGTCCAGTTACAGCTTGGCCAACCTTTCCTTGACTGACAAGTTGTGACCTATGAAAGCTATATTTTCTGCCAGGGCCAGAGGTCACTCAGCATCTGAGCTGTACATGAAGACCATCAAACAAAGATGCTGCTACACTGGTGCTTATTTGTGCAAACATCATCAGATTCTCACACACGTCTTAAAAGTAGACAAAGAAAATCCATTTAAGCACATGAAAAAAAAAACTGGCAAAGAGCATGTGAACCAAATTTACAGATGAGACCAAAATATGACTTTTTGGTTTCATTTCAATTCCATTCGATTTCAAGTGAGACGTTTAAGGTTGAGAGAAAGCAAAACAGTGCAAGACAGCATTAGAACATCATCGGTTCTGGTGGTATCATGGTTTGGGTCTATTTTCATGAGACAACAAGACACAAAATCACTGGTAAAACAATGATTTCTGGATCATGGCAGCAAATTCTAAAGGAACGTGTTCTGAAATCTGTCTCTTAACTTAGTCTTAAGACTGAGTAGGCCATGCAGCAAGCTAACAACCCTGAGCATATACACTACTGTTCAAAAGGTTGGGGTCACTTAGAAATGTCCTCATTTTTGAAAGAAAAGTTGTTGTTTTTTTTCAATCAAGATAACATTAAATGAATGATAATTATATTCTAGACAATGTGGTAAATGACTATTCGAGCTGGAAAGGGCAAATTTTTAATGGAATATCTACACAGGGGTACAGAGGAACATTTTCAACAACCAACACTCCTGTGTTCTAATGGTGCATTGTGTTATCTAATGGTGTTGAAAGGCTAATTGATGATTAGAAAACCCTTGTGCAGTTATGTTGACACATGAATAAAAGTGTGGGTTCATAGAAAACATGAAATTGTCTGGGTAACCCCAAACTTTTAAACGGTTATGCCACCAAAGAGTGATTAAAGAAGAACATTGGTGTTTTAGAATAACCAAAGCAAAGACAAGACCTTAATCCAACAGATATGTTTTGGAAGAACCTGTGACAAGCAGGTAATATGAAGAAACCGACCACCATTCCAGACTTAAACTGTGCACGGTAATGGGCTCAAAATTATTGTATCCAATGTACAGAACTGATCAACAATGACTGGAAAAAAAATGTTGCACTTATTGTAACACAAGTCAGCCACATCAGATACTGAAAGCAATTGTTTTGCCACCCACAAATATCTAATAATGGATGATTTCTTTAATAAATAATTGACCAAGTATAATAATTTTGTCTCATTTGTTTTTACTTCAGTTTTCCTTGTCTACCTTTATGATCTGACAATCTGATGATATTGTTGATCATATTTATGTGTAAATTTCTGAAGGGTTCCAAAAACTTTCAAGCACCACTGTATATCTTTGGCAGATAAGGAATACAGCAGGCATTTGCATTCAAGAGCTCATCCTGGTTTCAGCCATCTGACTGACCACAGAGTACACTGTGTGTGATATTATCTACAGTGAAATAGCTATCCAGGAGAGTTTGTCAAGCTTTGCCTGCAGCTCCATCTCTGAATCCTGGTATTAGAGTCTTAAACTGGGTCTTCCACCGCATCTGTTGCCTCTGATAAGGTGAATTAAGTCCCTACTCCCCCTCCTATAAATTTCTTCTCCCTGCAACTCCACCTGGCCTCAATCACCCACAAAGCCCTGCAGGTGAAATGCAGTGATTACCTACTACAATTTGATTGGCTGGAGAGAAGGGGGCACAACATGATTGCCAATCAGAACTAGGTTCCACTTTTGTAAAGAAGCCGTCCTTGCACCTGTCTCAGATTTTCTCTGACATTTGTCTTCTGAACACCTGACATGGGATACTTAAAAGTGGTATAGCTCATTTCATAATTGGAGACATGATGAGAAAGGTTTTGCATATTAGCTGATGAGCTATTTTTGACTAAACAACCTCCAGATCTTCACACTAAGCATCACTAACATTCCAACCAAAACTTAAATTATCCCAACTTGTTTTGAATAACAAGTAGACTTGGGCATGTTAAACATAATGAAGCAGTGCACTGCCACCATGACTGCAGACACACATTACATGGATGCACCATTACATTATTCACAGCCCCCTTTGGACTCATAAGACTGATCTATTATCTGGACTTGGGCTGCTGCTCATCTCATTAATACCACAAAAGGCTGACGTGTCCTTGAAAATTGACAGGAAGTCTAAATTGCCCTTGTGTCACGGTGCATGAGATTCTGTCACCCTCTCTTCTGCACGTTCTCTCGATCTCATTTTCTCCCTCAATTTCCTATTTAGCCATTTTTGAATCATCATCAATTTATTAACTCAATTATAAGCAATGATAGAACCATGAAGAGAATTTTGACCCACTGAGTTTCTCCATCATCATCACCATCACTGTGGAAAGAAGTGGCTTGATGAACGGTTAGCCTAGCAGAGGGAATGGGACAGCAACTAGGTTTTATCACAATCATGATACCCTCAATATAGCTGTGTGGCCTGGAAGGCAGGCTGGGGCCATTCTGTTCTCTTTTACGAAATGGAAAATAAGCCCTGCAAGCATTGTTTCAATACTTTAATAATGATAACTAGCTAGCTAACAAGCCAACAAGACATTGCCACAGAAACCACTCAGAGCTAGTTTACCTTGGAGTATCTTCTTTTTACCTCCCAACTATTTTTTTCTTTGACTTTCTGTCAGCATGTCATTTATTTTTAAAATGTGTTTATTTATTTCACCTGAAGGTGAAAGACTGCTACAAAGGGACACACAGGGTTATAAATAAATTCCCGACAGACTGAGACATAAACAAGAAAGCCAGTTCCTTCAATTTTCATGTGCCTAAAAGTAAAAGTACAAGAACACAAATCTGGTCCTGTAAACATATCTGTTTGTCTCCTTTAGCACAGTTATATCACAGCAGGATCATTCGAATCAGATGGTTAATATTCTCTATACATGCTTTGCCTTCTCCAAAGTATATCTGTGGTGTATTGACAGCTGGATTATCAGCTGTTAATACATCACATCATTATGATGTCTGTTATAGAACCTGCTGCATAAGTAAGGTGTTTAGAAAAAATCCAAGGTGTCTACTTTAGCACAAATAATGAAAGACCAAACTGTTATGCCAATGCTAGCTTTTATGCATTAAAAAGTGATCTTAACAAAACAGACATTGTGGTTCATGAGCAGGACGCCAGTAATGGAGGTTTATTTTTACTGATTAGCTCAAGCGACATTCATCACTGTGACAGCACACATGCTTTATAAATGGTTGATCTGTGCCAGTGTATCCTGAAGCATGTTACTTGTTAGTTTACTGGTAACAAAGTAACAAAATGATATGCAACCAGCAGCTTATGGAGTTTTTTTTTTTAATGGAACTTGTAAATAATGCAAGAAACACAATGTTCATAATGATCAAATCAATATTCTTTGGTAGATTACCCAACACTAACACTAACCCCATCTTTGTGCTAAGCTAGGCTAAATCAAAATGATCACAAAGAAATTGCTATCAGACTGTTACAGTATCCCTTTTATCATTGAATGCAAACAGATTTTTCAATAACCTCAACTATTGTACTTGGCATTTCTCAGTTTACAAAAAAATTGCATGGCTTGTCGTTATGGTGTTTTAAAATAGATCCTTGGACCAGCAGAAGACCGCAGTGGTTTAATGTATTTCCACAGCTACTTCCAGTTGTTGATTAAAACCCTCATTTTTTGTATATTAATGCTACATCTTAATTTATTTTTCCAATAAAATGATTCCTTTGTGCCCCAAAATGACTTTGATGTAATTCCACATCATTGTTTTCCTTTGAAATGTGCAGATCTATGAAGTCCTACACTCACCCCTCCCCTTTTGCTTCGTTATTTCTCACTGGATGTACTTCAAAACACCTTTTCTTGTTTATTTATTTAAATTTTGACATTAGTCATCATGGTAAACACAGTTCTTCAGCTGTTTTGCTTCTGACAGGCCAACTAAGTTGAAAAATGCTATGTTATTATGGAGCTCTAAATGTATGTGGACTTAACAAACACACACTACTGTACCTGCAGACAGTTTGTTATTGATCGAAACATTTTTCCGTCTGTGCTGAGGGTTTCTACTCTGACTACATTACTATTGTGATTGGATTCTTGATATTTGTGTAATGTCTCACTGCCACTCTGGTAATAATTCCAAGTAGAATTACCTGCAGTTTTTCTGGACACCTGTTTGGTCCCCATGTAATTTAAATCACATCCAGAGTGGTGTCCTTGTATTTTACAGAGTGGTACTGAATTTGTTCTGCTGGAACCTGCTTGTCACTCAGCTGTACAGAAATGAGTTTTATGTGAAAATGAGCTCTTAAATTTTACAATCAGACAGATAAAAATCGAGTAACACCTGTATGTAGGCCTATTTGGGATCAAAGGCAATGACTTACAGCAAATCTATCACCTGAGTAGGAAAATCTCATTAAAATGTGTTTAGTGTGTTGTTGGAAAATACGGAATTTCCTTTCAAGGTTTGTGGTTTATATAGCTTGAATATGGCTTGGTGGTTAGCACTTTCACCTTGCAGCTAGAAGATCCCCAGTTCGCGTCCCGGCTTTCTCGGGATATTTCTGCATGGAGTTTGCATGTTCTCCCTGTGCATGTGTGGGTTTTCTCTGGGTACTCCAGCTTCCTCCCACAGTCCAAAAAAAAGCTGAGGTTAGTTGGTAACTCTAAATTGTCCATAGGTATGAATGCAAGTGTGTTTGTTTCTTTATGTAGCCCTTCGATAGACTGGTGACCTGTCCAGAGTGTCCATTGCCTTCGCCCCAAGTCAGCTGGGATAGACTCCATGCAACCATAATAAGGATTGAGCGGTGAACAGATAATGCTTACAAGGTGGCCATCAAAAGCATACCAAAATAACTACCAGCAGCTCATGCTAACAATATACTCATGGATTTGCAGACAAATATTATTGAAATGATACAGAAATAAATATAAAAACATTATGAATCTTCAGTTCTGAAGTGTCTTTTCATATTACTCGATGGCAGAAATATGGAGAGATAACAATATTCTTTGAAAGTGTAAATCGCCCTGAACAGCTTTTAAATTCTCATTATCCTCACCTCATGTCAATCACACCCTCCCAGTGAATGTGCAGCTCTCTTTTACATTTCTCTTTCTACTCAGGCCCTATAGTTCAGTTCCATTCAAATGTAGTGTACATTTAGAAAACATCATACAGTTATGTAATTATTGAAAGTTGGCTCATTGTGCCAATTCTCCACTAAGTGGAAACGACTGTAAAAACACAATAGAAACACACTAGTTAGCTACAATGTTAAAACCAGTAAGAGGTGAGGTTAATAACATTGATCATCTCATGACAACACAATATTCCACTGGGAAATCTAGGTTCCTGCCATTTGTATGGATATCCCTTTGACTTGTACTCCCCACCTAAACAGCAGCGATATCCTCCAGTAATTGTACACAGCAACAGCTGCTCAAGAAAAGCTTCAGAAACACAACAAAGAGGTCAAGCTATTGACCCAGCCTCAAATCCACCAGATTCCAGATTAGATTAGACTTCCATGGGATCCACTGTAACAAGAGTGATGCATGAATGTCCCACCCTGAAACCCACAGGACCCAAAAGATAGTCTGCAACATCCCAGTTCCATATACCACAGTACAAACAACCCTGTTACACCGAATGCATCCGAGCTGTTTTGGTGGCACAAGAGGGACCTACATATTAGGCAAGTGCTTTTACTGTTTTAATTTTTTGTGAAATTTTAAGATTTTTTGAAGAAGTTATTAAATATTGTTTGCTCCAATGCCTGCATGGTGGATTGGTGGTTAGCATTTTCGCCTTGCAGCTAGAAGATTCGCGGTTCAGCTCCAGCCCCCCCGCGACCCTAATGAGGATTAAGCTGTGTATGGATAATGGACAGACGGATGTTTCCTCTGAAGGGTCTGAATGCACTGACTGAAAATGTGAAAAAACAAACATTTGAAGGGATTATGCCTTATGTCTAGCACAGTATGTTGTAACTTCCCATTGGCATGCCATCCAGAATGGTGAGTTAACTTGACCAGGGAACACACTTTTTAATCCCCACTCTCATGTACCGGAACAACAAATAAAGAGGAAATCATGAAATTACTTACAGCGTGTTGAATCTCAGTGTACTGACGGTACGAACAGAAACACTGTTTGCCTGCACAAGCACAAATGCATGCCCCTTATTTTACTTCCATTAGTTATAATTTATTCATTCAACCAAGACAATGATTTGAACCCTCGTTTAATTAAAGTCACTCTGACTGTAATTCTACCTGACTCTCTGTGGAACAAATGCCATCACACTCAGTCAATATAGTCAATTATTCATCAGGCCAAGAGGACCACAGAAATAATGGAGCACATCGGATGTTTGAGGAAGTATTCAGGGGCAACTTAACTCTGATGATGGTGTTATACAACTTCTGCATCAATGCAATTTACAGGGCATGTGCAAATGTAGATAGGCAGTATGTATAAAAATATAGGCTCCGGACTCGGTTTAATTGCAGTTTTGCCACGGGTTCACTTAAAAGAGTACATTTGGCTGAAAATCAAAGTAGAATATGTGTTTAGTTGAGCTGCTAAAAGTCAGTCACAGCGCTGCTACCGAGGAGAACAGGGTTTGTGGGACCACAGTCTGACTCATCAGATGTAGATTGGGGAAATAGCCTGCCATTAGCCAAACATTTCAGGTGGTTTTGTCCTCCCCATCCGCTATCTGCATGTTACCATTTTCAAAATGCAACAATTTCAAGTTTTGGTTGCCAGGGTGACAAGTCCAACCTGTCCAAAAAGAGCAACAGTGACAGCACTACCACCCTTCTGAAAACACATACTTGTTCACACCACCACAGGAGGTCAGTTTACCCCTCTATCTTGGTGAGGTCAGGAAGCAACAATCAGTGAAGAAAAAGCATCGGTGGCACAAAACAGTAAAAATGAAGGCAATACAGGAGAGAAAAAATGTCTTCCCTGCTGTAAAACAGTCTTTCTGCAGCCAAATGGACTACCTCTCGTTTTCTATAATCACTTCATCTGTCTTTGAAATAGCAAGAAGAGCCCTAATGTAAGAAAAAAAAAACCACAACAACAATAACTTAAATCATTACAGGAGGCCTATAAGGAGAGACACACAGTCTGATCAATCTGTGTCTGCCGTTGTGTGGTGTGACAGAGCAAAAGACGCACTTTCACATGCAGATTCGTGGTTTGGAGAATCTGCATGTGAAAGAGCGTCTTTACAGCATTAGTAAAATAAAAAAGGGTCTTACAACATACAGCTACAACTTTCTTATTTTTGACAAAAGCATACTATTGCTACCCTGAAATCCAACCACCACCACCCCACCCCTTTCCTTGCCCCTCAGCTGTAGACAACAAGACCAGCCTGTCATACACAACAACACCCAAGATGTTCAGTGTAGTGTGTTTTTAAGAGTCCTGCCTGATAGTCTCCACTGTCCTTTCAGCTGTTGATGAGTGTGATCTTCGCTGCTGCCTTTGCTGCACTTAAAAGCTGCAGGACATCTTGGTAATAAGCTAGAAATAAAGGTATATCCAAAGAGCATCGCAGGCCGACGGAGACAAAACACTGCATATTTCTAATATGTTCTAGCACCTTCCCAGCTCACACGTACATCACTGAATTGCATACATTGTAATTCTGAGTGTGGATGATACATCCATCCATCCATCCTCCATACACCGCTCTATCCTCATTAGGGTCGCGGGGGGTGCTGGAGCCCATCCCAGCTGACTCGGGCGAAGGCAGGGGACACCCAGGACAGGTCGCCAGTCCGTCACAGGGCTACATACACAGACGAACAATCACACTCGCATTCACACCTACGGACAATTTAGAGTACTCAATTAACCTCAGCATGTTTTTGGACTGTGGGAGGAAGCCGGAGTGCCCGGAGAAAACCCACGCATGCTCAGGGAGAACATGCAAACTCCATGCAGAAAGATCCCAGGCCCACCCCAGGATTCGAACCAGGGATCTTCTTGCTGCAAGGCGAAAGTGCTAACCACTACGCCACTGAGCAGCCCGTGGATGATACAATGTTTTGTAAATTTAGAATGATAATGTTGCCTCTGAGATGTTTGATTAAGACCCCTGCCATCTTCATCAAACTCCTGCTAACACATTTTACTGGCTTTACTGTGCGCGCGTGTGTTTGTTGCACATTCGTATGCACACGCAGGACTGTTGAAGGAGTAAGGCTATTTATGGAGCTGTGAGCTTACCCTCGCCTGGACTCTGACCTTGGTGATAGTGTGACAAATGACAAGCAGAATTTCAGCAGAAGCCGAGCCATTTTAACAATGACAGCAGGTCGGAGAGGGGGAAAAAAAAACACCATCTGTACAGGCTTATTTTTGTTTACCCATGAAATGCCATTTCTCACTGCCTCATGAATCATCGACAACCGCAGCCAAAGCCATGCTGGGGTCTCGAGGCTTAACATCTGAAATTGATCCAATGGCTAATAGGAAATGGCCAAGCTTATACGCATTGTCATCGTATTGTATTTAGCATTATCAGCCTTGCCCCGAAGGACACTGCCATCGGCCTTTGGTCCATGTGAGATAATTCTCAATTAACCACTGTCCGTTCCATATTGGTTTTACACATACAAGGTTGAGGACTCACACACAGCAGTGCAATGGTATCGCTGTATATTAACAAGAATGCTGAGTTTAGCAGTATAGGACCAGTGGAATCACAGCGTTAGTTCCTGGCAAACCAGGGACAGTGCTGAAAAGAATATTATTTACTCACCTTTTCTGTACTTGGAGGATGCTTTTTTAAAAAGAATGCCATGAATAGCTTTGTATACTGTAAGTTATTGAACTCTCTACATGAAAACAAAAGACCTCAAGAGTTTAGTAAACTATCCCTTAGAAGGACAGTCAACTAAAAAGAACCTCTGCAAGTGCGAATTCAAAGAATTATTCAACTGGTTTGTTTATCATCTCTTGTTTTGAGAATATACTTATTTTTATCACTGTTTCTTAGTATTCAAATATGGAGTCTGAACACATTTAATGAAGCTTTTATTGACATATATTTTTTGTGCCTTTTTGTCCATCTAGACTTAATGTAGGTAGTTGGTGTGTTTTTGTTGTTGTTTTTTTTTTTGTTCCACTGAAGAGAGTAGAGGCAAACTGTTGTTTTTCATTCCTCATTCATTTTTTCTCTGCTGAACCCTAAAGAGCATATGTACTTAGATTTTATGTTAAACTTACCTGTGATGGTCTTTGAAAGAGTTTATAGATTGCGGGGGAAAACTTAAAAACTGTGTGATGCTAAGGCACTAGCCTGTCTGTGGCATTTTCAATGTTATCATTAAGCTAATAGGGTTTCTATACTTAGCTAATTGATGCTAATTTCAGCACATATTTCTGTATTCTACACCCCCTGTCAAAAGGTTTGAGACACTTTCTCATTCAAATAAATTAGAACCCGTCTCAAAACTTTTGACAGGGGGTGTATCTTATTCTGTTTTGTGCTGTGCATAACAATTAATGACTCAACATTTGTCGATGTGAAAGAAACAGTCAAACACCCTGTATTTTTATTTTTTTTTAAAGAAGGGGCTGCTGCTGAAGGGTCTACAGTTAGCAAGGTAAAAATGCTTTTTTTTAACAACATTTGTCATGGAACCATTGCTTTGTTTTGAACATAGATTATAGAGTGCAATAACCTTCTATGTCATTCTTCCCCTGTCCTGGCCCAATGTGTAGCGCTCCAGTGTTGTTGCTTCTCTGTTTTTGCAGTAAAAATGTTAGTGGATGAAAAACTAGACCTCATTATATTAGGTAAACTGCAGCCTTGTTCTTCTTCCCTTGGGGTAAGCATGCAACAGTATCTGGCACATTTAAAAGAAATGCAAAGAAGTAAGTGCAAATCAAACAAATAATCCCAAACATCAGTTAGTGTGGCCTCGAGCTGACTCAGCCTTCAGCTGTGTTAATGCAAAAGCCTTAAATAACTCAAGCAAGGCGAAATAATGAATTATGACGTGAAAAGCACAGCGGTGGAATTAGAACCAATCATCCACTGTCAAAGCAAAGTTAAGCTGATATGCAGGAGTTCAGGCACTTCTAACTTTGCACTAATTGTCACCAAGCCAGAGAGAGTCTATATTTTTGAATCTTGTCAACAATAAAAGGTAAAAAGTCAATGTAACCCAGATTTAGGTAATAAAACAACACTGAACAAAATTAAATTCCCTGTTTTTATTTGTTTGCTTTTAGACTGTATAAAAGTCTGTAAGAGAATGAACCAACTTCTCACTGATCTGTTACCCCAGTAAACATTTCCCTAATACGTCTACAGTTTCAATAATTAGTTCTAAGAAAGCTTCAATGCAGCAGGATGTTTTTGCAAAATCATAATTACATTTGAAGTAAAATAGACAATACAGTTAGGTAGGCTTTAGGGAGGGCTGGACTGTGAATCTTGCCACCAATGAACAAGAAAGAGTTGCATGTTACATGCTGACAACAATTTGCTGTATTTCAAAATTGGTTTCTATAATGTTTTGCATCTCAGTCAGAGCCATTCCTCGCTCATCACTTCTGGCTTTAAAAAAAGAACAACTTGGCAATGGCCAAATGCCAAACTCCAGACTTGAAGCTTCAAAAAAGTAGTAGATGATGCTCAGTTCTACATCCATCTTTTCTGTAATGTGCATTATAATGTATATGACACACACACCCTGACATATACCGTAGTCCTCCGCTAATGCTGACTCTCTTAAAGAGGAGTTAAGTTTTGACTGGGAAGAAGCTGACTTGTCGCTAAGCTCTCTTGTGAACAAAAGTTCACTTTCAGGTTCATTGACATACAATCATTTAAATGTGCATTGATAGCTACTTACAAGCTGCTGAAGTAGTACTAGCTACAGTTTGACAGCTCACTTCTAAAGCAGGAGGGACAGGAGGCGCTGCTTCACAGAATCCTGGAAGTTTCAGATGAAAGTTTCAAAGGTGATAAACATAACAACTAAATGATGTGCTTAAACATTTTAGCAGAAGATGTCTGATGACTTTTCCACTCAACACGTATTGCATGATACCTGTTTGTAAAACACGAAAAGATTGGCGACAGTAGCAATTTCGTGGTTGTCTTATTTTCATTTCAAACAACATTAAGACAACATCTAAGAGCTGCAAAGAGCTAACACTTGTTATTTTTTGTTATGTTTTTTTTTAACTTCAGTGTACATGCATGTTGTTTGGCCATATTTCAGAATAAAGTTTTATTAAATAAATCTGGGTACATCTGCCTGTGACATTTCCCTTTATGGCCGATATAAACAACAGTATTTGACCAAAACTCTCTCAAACCATTTATCTCTAAAGCACTGAATACAATTGCCTGTACACCTGCATACTTTAATATATCCAGTATTTAAATTTCGGAGTCATGTGTGACAGCGAAATCAAATGGCAGGGATACTTCATCTTATTGTGCAGCGACTGTTCCAACAAGAGTTGCACATAGTATTGCACACATACGCACCGTTTACGTGATGACTGGATGACAGAAACACTACTTCACATTTTATCAAGACACAAGGACACTCATTCATGCTTTAATGTAAATGTTGCATGTATATTTACATTGAGTGTCTGTCAGTTTGAATCAAGTAGTTGTTTGCATCACGGAAACTGACAACTGGGATTTATCACGTGTGTCAGACTGTAAGAAGAGAACACGTGACAGACAGTATGTATGCTTCACTTCTGCAGCAGTGAATTCTAGATGTAAAGAGAAATCTAAGATAGGGATTATTTAAATCCTTTAAGAACAACCATTTTCTTCAAAGACAGGAGCAGTCCAGACTGGGTTGCAGGCATTCACTTGGAGATTTGCAATCAATTTTTACATTGTTTGACTTTTGCCTGAAGACATTTTAATATTCTTTTTTATATCAAGGTTTTCTAATTCTCATGCTAGCGCCACTGGAGCCACTGATGCGCAAAAGAGAGCAATGCCTGATTTTATTAGACAAACAATGGTCGGGAGAGGATTTAATGAGACATGTTATTCATCTGCATTAGACCGTTATAGCGGATCATTTAAGCTCAAACCACCTACAGCATGAGAAGGACACGGGACAATAAAGCTAATTCCATTAATCAGCTTTTACTTACAATTTTCTGCACACATTTAAGTGTCATTTTGTATCGTTTACATTGTGGGCGCCAAGGTCTTTGTCTGTCCCGAGCAGTCAAATCTCAGATTTGAAAGCAATTAGACACAGCTGACTACATTCCTAGGCAAATTACACTCCAGGCTGTGGATGAGATTCTAGCCATTTCCTTCCAATTCAGCAACAAATCTCATTTATCAAGAGAAATAAAAACTGAAAGGAGAACCTGACATCAGCAGCAATAGGAACAGAAGCTCGACGACATGGAGCTGAATGTGTCCGGAGCAGACAGGAAATTGTCTCTCTGTGTGCGGTTGAAAAGTGGCGCTGTGTTTTTTTTTTTTATACCTATAGGGTGACATTGGAGGATTCGGCAGGCACTGAGCTATAAAATTGCTAGTTGAGAGGGAATTAGCGGGGATGGAGAGGTGGAGAGGGAAGGACAGCGCAGTGGGGAGTCGGATGAAGAGGTGTGCCTCAGCAACTGATTTGATCATCTCACCACCAGAGATGTTTACAGTGGCTCCCCCCTTGGTGATTATGTAGCCTGGTGTCTTGACAACAGAATACAGAAAGGGCATCTATTTTGCCCACTCTGCCACACAAAGACAAAAGCTCCTCTGTGTTAAAGTACAGATAAAGACAAGAGATACAGTGCATGCACAGAATAACTCGGCTGTTTCCCTTGTCAGATCTTAATTGGGTTAAACTGCTACCTTCACCCTGCCAGAACCTGAGGCTAAGTCACTCTGCTGCCGGTAATGATGGCGGTAATACCAGCTGACACAGCCCATGATGTTATTAAGCCTTGTTTCACTGTCTAAGCCACATGGTGTGTGTAATAATAGCAGACATGTATGTCATCATGCACAATCATAAAGAGCATGCTCATGTTTTGAAATGTGTAGGAATTTAAGAATCTTGCATCGAGTTTGAGCCTATGTCCGTCAGGGCAGCAGCACACTATCGAACATAATCATGTCAAGTGAACAGGATAATGAGGGAACCCTAGCTGAACCTGACCAAGTTAGGGTGTTGAAAATGAAATACCACTGTGCATCACTGCCTTCTTTTATTGCCAGAATGATGTTCGCAGTGCCTTCAAAACCTGACATTTACAAAAATGACTCATCCAATGATTTTCAGTCAGGACAAACAACATTTACTTCCAAAGTGCATGAATAAAATGAAAAACAATCTATAAAAAGCAAGTCCACACATGCTGGTCTGCCCATAAAGTTGTGCTCAAGGTCTTGGTTATGGTTTCACAGTCACCACACAGCCAGTGTAGCACAAGGATCAGAGCAGCTGGAGTTTCAGCTCCATCTATGTCTATACAGGATGTGTTCAGGTACTGAATGTAGGTCACATGCATGGTCAGAGAACAAACCGTGTCTACAAAATTACAGCATAAGTGACTGCAATTTGGGCTGCACAGTGGCTTGGTGGTTAGCTTTTTTCATCTTACAGCTAGAAGATCCCTGGTTCGCGTCCCTGCCTTCCTGGAATCTTTTGTTGTTTCTGCATGGAGTTTGCATGTTCTCCTTGTACATGCAAGGCTTTTCTCCGTGTACTCCGGCTTCCTCTCACAGTCCAAAAACATGCTGAGGTTAACTGGTAACTCTAAACAGGTGTGGATGTGAGTGTGATTGCTTGTCTCTATATGTAGCCCTGTGATAGACTGGTGACTGTCCAGGATGTCCCCTGCCTTCACTCTAAGTCAGCTGGGATAGACTTCAGTCCAATATGACCCATAATGTGGATTAAACGGCGTATAGCTAACGGATGACTGCAAGTCACAGCATGTGTGGACGGCTGGACGTAGGAAAATGCAGCAATGCTACAGTCCCCATGTTAATAATATTAAATAAACATATCAAGCAGTATAGCAGTGTGGCTCACTGATGTGTTTTTAATAGCTTCATGATAACAGTGGAGTTGGAAGTTCACAGAGGAATAAGATATGTCAGACTTCAGATATACCCACAACAGTAGGACGCAGCTCTTGCTGGTCTTGTTCTTACTGACAGCAAAGAAGTTGCCAGCCTTGAAAGTCAGTGGTTATCCTGCAGCACAGCAATGTGAAATACCTAGAGTAAATTACCTTCTTTGCACTTAAGTGACACATTGAATCCCGGAATCTCAGCTTCAAAGACAAGTTGGAAAAAGTGTAACAGATGTGTAGGTCTGAATAACTGAACTGTGAAAACACTAAAGTGGACAGAGGAAAATGTTTTGTGACTTACTGTATGTCCGCTATTAAGATTAGTGCAGAGTTGTGTGAGAAGACCCAGCAGGGCTAATGGATTGAGAACACTGCTGTGACTTTTAGGGGGCTTTCAAACTCTACACCTTTTGTCTCGAAGCTTGTCTAATAATAGAGATTTAGAAATGGTTGAGTGAAAGTAGAATGTTAAAGGGTTTGTTGTGGCAGTGTGGGGTGAGGAGGCTGTTTGCATGCAATTTTTACAGTCAGGTTACAATTCACAGGTAAGTGAGCATTCAGTGCTGTAACTCAGGTATGTTTTAGAGGCAGTGGCTTTAACTATATTGCTTCTTTTCCTGCTTTTTTTGAGGTCTTTTCATACATCATTGTAAAGTAGAGCAATTGAAAAACCTTATGGACTTTTTTGTGTAGCTTTTGCATTGATATTTAGTGTAAATGAATACATACAAACTACTTTGTTTTAACTAAATGAGAACACCCTAAATATTTGTAACAGTGGTGTATTGCACCTGGTGTGTTTGTGTACACAGCTACAGCTAGAAAGGTCGGCTAAAGAAGAATGAGTAGGCTGGTTTGTAAAAATGGGATGGATGTTTACAACAGAAAGCTTCAGCAATATTTCAACCATTCTCCTTTATATTCTATAAATAAATATGTGTATGGATGTTGATTACAATCAATCTGCTCCTGCATTTTCTCAGATATCAGGGAGAACAATATAAAGCTACGCAGAAGTAAACCATAACCCAAAGGACAAACCAGCATGTATGTATGGATACACAGCTGGAAAAGACAAGCATGCCTGGTTGCAACCACCCATTATCCATACACGCTTAATCCTCATTAGGGTCTGGAGTCTCCAGGGGACACCCTGGACAGGTCGCCCGTCTATTACAGGGCTACACAAACAATCCCACTCACATTCACACCTGCAGACAATTTCAAATCACCAACTAACCTCAGCATATTTTTGGACTGCAAGTAGAAGCCGCAGTACCTGGAGAAAACCCATGCATGCACAGGGAGAACATGTAAACTCCATGCAGAAAGATCCCAGGAAGAGGAGGAAATGAACCGGGGATCCTCTAGCTGCAAGGTGAAACGGCTAACCATCAGGCCAGTAACTAGCTACTAGATTAATTTCAAATGTATTTATTCATTTGTTTTTCCTACAAATACTGCAGAGAAGTTAAGCTTGTCTCCCTAATAGACACTGCTTTGTGCAGCTTTTCCTTTCCCCTAATCTCAACGACAGAAGTAAAAGAAGTGAAGAGGGCAAAGCTATGACAATCATAGATCCTCAAAAGCCACCTTATTGGAAACAACAAAAAAATTATAAAGTAAAAAAAATTATAAAGTAAAAAAAAACAAAAAAAACTGTGAAACCTGTCGTCTGGTCACAACTGGTGCTCACAACAGCTCATACTGTAGCCTACAGATCTGAATGCTTTCCTCATCCATGTGAGTCAAGAGTTAATTGGTGGTGTCACTGTCTGTCTGTCGTCTGTCTGTCTGTCTGTGTATCTATCTATCTATCTTGAGTGCTATCAATAATGCTGCCCTCTGAGATGAGCCTTTGATTATCTACCCCTGGGAGTGAAATCGATCCCTGTCTGACCTCAGTGCTTACTATAAGTCCTGAAAGTGCAGAAAACGTTGTTTGCCAGAAACACTCCTGCACTCCATCTGAGCTGGACTGATGAACTGGTGGTGAGTAAAGACCTGGCAGGAGCCACAACGTCAATATTAATGAGAACAATATTCATGAAGGAACTTGAAAATCATTTCTGTAGTTCAGCATTCGGGAGAAACTTGACGACTAGAATGTTTGACGCCTTTAAAAAACACTATTTGTTTGATGTCTTGCACTTTCACCTGTCCATAGAAGACAGGAAGCAGTACACTACACACAGGAAGCTCATGTAGTAATCTGCCTATGTCCATGCTCTACTGTATATCAAAGAATACACAAGAAAGGAAGAGTTTGCATCAGCCAGTAGGTGTCTCTCAGGATGTTTGTTGTTGTAATTGCTTCTTTTGTTGCTTCTGTTGTTCAAGAGGCAATTCTGTGGTTCATTCCGAAGCGAAAATGGCCCGTACACCCAGCACCGCAATTACAATTTAAACAGCCCAGGCAAATTTATTGAATCTCAATTAGAGCTGAGAGAATGTTGCCTGAAGCAACTTTACATTTGCTTTGCATTTTTGAAGCCAGTGAAGGAAAAGCAGGCATCTACAATGAGCCATGCATTCAGAAAATATATCAAATATGGATTAGTAGCTGAGCTGTGTGTTTTACCTGCAAGTACCCGTGCATTCACAAGCTGTCCACTGTTATCACACACACACTCACACACACACACACACACACACACTCACAACCGTTTCCTTCTTCCTAATTCCTGCTATCTCAGGTTTGACTGCAGTCTGTCCTCTTGTCTGTGTCCCAACTGATGACTCAAACTTTGTAATTGCCTTTTAATCCTTTCGCGGATAGAACATGTGTCAGCGTCAGTTAATTCGGGGGCACCGGTCGCCTCGGGATAGTGAGAGAAGCTCATGACATGAAGGTAGCAAGTGTAAGTTACCACCCAGGCTGCGGCAATTTGCACAGAGACCTTAACGTGCAAGAGCCGCTGCTTTTGAGCAAAGCTTAATCAGAACCACTGCATTAAACAACACGCAATGACCACTGATGGAAAAAAAAAAAGAGAAACCAAACCTATGTCCTATTTCCAGTGAGTACAAATAAAATAGGACTGTATCTCTGAATCATTAGTAAGCACATTTCTGATATTTTCAACGTGCCCTCTCCTGTGCACTGCCTCAGTATTCAGCAACAGATGAGTGCAGATGTGGGCTGAACATTTGTTAGGATGACCTTAAACTACATTCATACAAAGGCATACTTTACAAAAAAAAGACGTCCTTCATGAAGGCAGTTTTCAGTCCCTTCCCTGAAAATTCTGCTCTTCTCCTACCTGTTCTTTCTTCCATTCTCCCTTCCCAGAATCAATTTGGTGTCAATGAACTACCCACAAAGAATACAAATACAAATTTCATGTTTTCCATGAAAACTCACACTTTTATTCATGTGCTAAAATACTTGCACAAGTCATCAATTAGTCATCAATCATCAGTCAGCCTTTCAACATGATTAGCTAACACAATGTAGCATTAGAACACAGGAGTGATGCTTGCTGGAAATGTTCCTCTCTACCCCATGTAGATATTCTTTTTTTTAAATTATCTTTTTATTTAGAAAGGCAAGTTTCCATCAAATATATCTTACAGACTTAGATGTTCAAGAACCGATAGAAGAAAAGAGGAAAAAAAATTGAAAATATACAGTTCACAGGAATTTTCCCTATAGCCTTTCTAGTTTTTTGTTTTTCCTCGGACTAACCCTTATTTTGTTAAAGAAAAATTCCATGTAGATATTCTATTAAAAATCAACTGTTTCCAGCTAGAATAAACATTTACCGCAATTTCTAGACTGCATTTCTGATTCATTTACTGTTATCTTCATTGAAAAAAAAAAGATTTTCTTTCAAAAATAAAGATATTTCTGAGTGATCCCAAACTTTTGAATGGTAGTTTATAACCACCTTTTCAGTTAGTTGAGCTTGTTAGCAAATAGCAGTAACGTTAATGCTATTTTGAAGTCATGTTTCTGGGCTCTTGGCAAATGAGTGTTCAACATTCTTTCTCTTTTAGCTCTGTTTTTGGTCCCCACCGACTCCTGAAGAAAGTACCTGGCTCTTTAGCAGCTAAATTCCTCACCCAACTGATCTTGTCTGTATTAGTCTACTGTTTGGTACGGATGGGGCAGTATATAGGGCTGTTATAGAGCTTTCTCTGAGTCAACAATGACATTCTGAATACTTTAAGGGTGACCCAAAAACAGCAAAGTTGTGTGCTGGAGGGCGAACATTGAGCTGATAGTTCATCTCCAGGTTCAGGTGATAAGCCTCTGTAAGTTCTTTACTATTAGCAACTCCTGTCACAGTGCTCTCCTGGTATCATTATTATTCAAAATGTTAGTATATCAATTCTCTGACTGTTGCTACAATAATGACCTTATGCTGACAACAGCCAGGAAAACCGTGTTTTCAAAACCAGTCTTTTACTTCACACTGCTGTCTCTTCCTCTGAACACCTCTTCTTCTCACTGCATTGTGTCCTCCCCATCATCCTCTTAATAAACTGATCATTTATACAGTTGCACCTGTCCTCCCACATTTCCCCTCTCTTTCCCTCTGTACATTCCTTCTTTTACATTTCTTCCTCTTAATTCTCCTCTACACATAATTTTCCTTGTAACCCCTTCTTTCTCTTTCTTTCCCTCTCATCCCCCTTCTCTATAACTCTCTCTGAAGGCCACAGCAGCTGTGTCCTGGACATTTTCTCCATTAGTGTGAATTACAGTTTCCCAGGCCAGAGAATCACAGCGTGTGAAAGTGCACCTCTTACTCACAATGGGGAAGGCATCCTTTTCTCCTAACGCTTGCCTTTAGTGCCAAGCACAGACAACAATGGCTCCATTAACAAAGCCAAAGAGGACACTCTATCAGGCCAGGTGCTAAGTCTATACACCCCACTGACTGCACAGAACCTGGGCCGGACCTGGGGTCACACATGGAGGTCAACCTCTCAGTCAGCTTCTATTATTTCTGTGGTTACAGGAGGCAGCAGCACAGCTTGAAACCAGCCAATGTCAAATGAGTCAGTTTGTTCTAAGATTTTTCTTTCAGGGAAACCTAAGAGCGATTGGCCACACTGTATGGTTTCAGTGCCAAGAGTGCTCCAGTACTCCTGCTCAGAGTTGGCTGACTGTACGCATTCTCTTAAAGTATTTGAAGAAAAGCAAAAGTAGTTAAGTGTGGGCTGTGGTGGCACACGAGTGCTATTCATCAAACTTTTTATAATTTTTTTTATGACTATCAAGGTTTGCTATTAAAAAAATCCATTTATATAGTCTTTATAATCTCTTTATCGTGTGTGCCAGGACAAGTTGCCAGTATATCACAAGGCAGAGGCATATATAGCACAGCGAAAAGCAGTTAAGCAGACAAATTCTAACTTACCAAACCTGCTTATCTCTGGACAAGCAGACTGGAGAGGAGAATGTGAAAGCAGAGAGCCCATCCAGTGGAGTCAAACTGAGACACTTTAATGCAACGGCATCCTCATGAACTACATCTTTTCATCTTTCAGCCCTGTTATTTACATGAGGCTTCTTCATGAACTGATTGGTGTATTTCCTAACAGGAAACAAGAAAAACGTCTCCTTCCAGCCTTTGGCCATGACCTGCCCCCTTCTTCAGACTTCCTTTACATGGAACCACTTTCTTGAAAAACACATTTATAAAAAAAAAAAAGAAGTCCAAATCACAACACGGCAGCCACTGTATCTGTGCCTTCCATTTGGCTGATTTAGTGTGACTATAAATAAGACAACAAAACATTTCTAAGTGTATCATGATGCCATAAACTGTACTGATGTCCTTTTGTACATGCTTTACTTCATGTTTGCTGAAGAAGACTCAGTCCCATTTGTTCATTTTTATCACGAGTGATCATGATCTCTGTTTACCGACATCGTTTCTGAAGACAAAAATAAAAATAAAAATGAAAGATATACATCATTCTGACAAACTACCAAGTTGTGAGAATGTAGCTTGGTATGACCAAAGTGAGCTTTCATGGCTGGTTGTATCCCTGCTTGTTGTTTTCCAAGCAGCATTAAATTTTAATTGTGGCACATTCTCCTTACTGGGGTTAGTGCAGAGCCAGTTATATCTTTTTATACTCTAAGGTCAGTTTTCTTTTCAAATCCTAGCTCCTACTGTACATTACCCACAGTGCACCTCATTCAGTGAAAGTTCAATCAGAGATTCAGAGGTATATAATGACTAACCTCAAACGGAAGAGAGGAGCAAGGGACAGAGGTCTGATGAGCTCTCTTCTTTCTTTTAGGGTGAGATTTAAAGCAATTTGAAGACTTTAACTCAGCCCTCTCATATAAAACCACTGCAGGTTTCATACGTCTGTTTTGACACACACAACTGTCAAAAATGTCAAATACATTAGCGACGTGGTTTGACTGGATATAAATCAGAGGAAAAGTGGCATGGCTTCTCGATACACCCACATTACACCATGGATTACATTCTAAAAAGACCTCATGTATTTTGAATACTTTGTTGTTGTTGTTGTTTTTACCATAGACATGTTTAAGGTTTAAAAGAGACTGTATAGAATATTTCTTTTTCATATACACACGTGGACAAAATTGTTGGTACCCCTCAGTTAAAGAAGGAAAAACCCACAATTCTCACTGAAATCACTTGAAACTCACAAAAGTAACAATAAATAAAAATTTATTGAAAATTAAATAATCAAAATCAGCCATCACTTTTGAATTGTTGATTAACATAATTATTGAAAAAAACAAACTAATGAAATAGGGCTGGACAAAAATGATGGTACCCATAACTTAATATTTTGTTGCACAACCTTTTGAGGCAATCACTGCAATTAAACCATTTCTGTATTTGTCAATGAGCGTTCTGCAGCTGTCAACAGGTATTTTGGCCCACTCCTCATGAGCAAACAGCTCCAGTTGTCTCAGGTTTGATGGGTGTCTTCTCCAAATGGCATGTTTCAGCTCCTTCCACATATGTTCAATGGGATTCAGATCTGGGCTCATAGAAGGCCACTTTAGAAAAGCCCAACGCTTTTCTCTCAGCCATTCTTGGGTGTTTTTGGCGGTGTGTTTTGGATCGTTGTCCTGTTGGAAGACCCATGACCTGCGACTGAGACCAAGCTTTCTGACACTCGGCAGCACATTTCTCTCCAGAATGCCTTGATAGTCTTCAGATTTCATCGTACCTTGCACACTTTCAAGACACCCTGTGCCAGATGCAGCAAAGCAGCCCCAAAACATTACTGAGCCTCCTCCATGTTTCACCGTAGGGACAGTGTTCTTTTCTTCGTATGCTTGGTTTTTGAGTCTATGAACATAGAGTTGATGTGCCTTACCAAAAAGCTCCAGTTTGGTCTCATCTGTCCAAAGGACATTCTCCCAGAAGCTTTGTGGCTTGTCAACATACATTTTTGCAAATTCCAGTCTGGCTTTTTTATGAGTTTTTTTCAGCAGTGGTGTCCTCCTTGGTCGTCTCCCATGAAGTCCACTTTGGCTCAAACAACGACGAATGGTGCGATCTGACACTGATGTACCTTGGCCTTGGAGTTCACCTTTAATTTCTTTGGAGGTTGCTCTGGGCTCTTTGGACACAATTCAAACGATCCGTCTCTTCAATTTGTCATCAATTTTCCTCTTGCGGCCACGTCCAGGGAGGTTGGCTACTGTCCCGTGGGTCTTGAACTTCTGAATAATATGAGCCACTGTTGTCACAGGAACTTCAAGCTGTTTAGAGATGGTCTTATAGCCTTTACCTTTAAGATGTTTGTCTATAAATTTTTTTCGGATGTCCTGGGACAATTCTCTCCTTCGCTTTCTGTTGTCCATGTTCAGTGTGGTACACACCTTTTCACCAAACAGCAGGGTGACTACTTGTCTCCCTTTAAATAGGCAGACTGACTGATTATGAGTTTGGAAACACCTGTGATGTCAATTAAATGACACACCTGAGTTAATCATGTCACTCTGGTCAAATAGTTTTCAATCTTTTATAGAGGTACCATCATTTTTGTCCAGGCCTGTTTCATTAGTTTGTTTTTTTAAATAATTATGTTAATCAACAATTCAAAAGTAATGGCTGTTTTTGATTATTTAATTTTCAATAAATTTTTATTTATTGTTACTTTTGTGAGTTTCAAGTGATTTCAGTGAGAATTGTGGGTTTTTCCTTCTTTAACTGAGGGGTACCAACAATTTTGTCCACGTGTGTAGCCCTAGTTATTCTGAAAAAACAAACAGCACATCAATATTTAATTCTGCTGTAGTAAGGGGCATGAACATTAAGATACATGTAAGCAGCATGAAAACTGCCTTGGCTGAGGGCTATAATGGTAATAATCAACCAGAGGCTGTAGGGTTTTTTTCCATCATATTTGAACAGTGAAAGTTTGTTTCTTTTGCTTTGATACTTTGATCCTTGTTTGGCCTCTACCTTTATGAGTCAGGTTATTGAGGTAGAAATCCAAGACCGTTTTAAGGTGAATTTTCAGGAAGCTAGAACTGCTGGTGCGGTTCCAAAACAAAGAACAAGCTGGCTGCCTGACTTCAGCCCAAAAATACTCGACATCTCAAGAAAGAAAGAAAAAAAACTGGAGGGTTATGGATTTGTACCTGACGGTTTCTACCAATGTTTTTTTTTTTTTTGGCAAGATATTCAGAGTTTTTTGCCACACTGACAAACAAAAAAAGCTTTCAATGCAACAACAGTGGACTTGACTGTAGCAAAGGCAGCCACACTGGAAAAACAGAATTATGTGTCCTCCGCTATGCATTTAATAAAACAGCTCAGGGCTCAGTTTTCTCCCTCACCTATTATTTAAAGATCTTTGCTTGTTTTCTCCTTTTGTAATTCCCTCAGCATCTTCATTCAACTTTGATGAAGAGTAACCCTGTTAAGAGCCTGCCACAGAGCAAGGCATACGCGCTGTGGGTTGACAGAGCCTGGGACAGTAATAGCTTTGGCTCTACCGAGGCACTGCTCTCACCCCCAATGCTTGCAAACGTGACGCCGGCCTGCTGCACAAATCTTATGCAATAGCTCTCTACATAGAGTGCTCTGAAATTCACTCAAGCTTTTAGACTGTGTACAGTTGGTGTACCACCATTTTTTTGTGACAGACATCTAATTCATCTGACTTCATGATCCAAAAATGTTTACATTTTCATGACAAATGCTGTTTTAAAAAAAAAATATTATGAAACAAGTTACTGAATATGTCTAGATATACAAGAAAGGGGCCTTGCAGCTTAATAAAAAAAGAAAAGCAAAACAAACAAAAAGCAAAACAGCAGGCTCCACGATCACATGTACACTATCACCACTAGATGAATCAGTGAGCACTGCTCATACACAAAATCAACAACATGACTTTCTCAGGCCTGGGGGCCACAGGGTAGCATCCACTGAGCTTTAAATATAGCGGAGGAAGTATTGAACGCTGTGAGCTCTCATATTTCAACCACATCTCATGAGGCCTTCTAATATTTCAGGAACAGAAACTCAATTATGAGGCCGAGGTTTTGATTTCTTAGAATAATAGGGCTACACGATGGGAATTCAATTAGGAGCAGCCAGAATATATTTGGCGCTCTCAGAGGAAGGCCCACGGTGAAACAGAAGAAATCGGAATCATTTGCAGAATAAGTTATTGGTTTAATAGGAAAGCAGATTGGCTGAGTGGAGGTTACGTGTGCCTGGAGGAACACTGAGAACATTTATAGAAGAGGAAATCAATAATTGATGGTGATGGAGGCTCAGCGGTTTGGCGCAAACACAAGTGCCAGGTTGTCAAGTTGCACACGCCAGTCCTGGCAAGAACCCTGATCTCATCTGTCAAAAAAAAAAAAAAAAAAAAAAAGGCAGTGCAGTACGCAATGCCACCTGTGTAAAGGTAAACCGAGAACGTTTAACCCTCTGGTGTAATGAGAATGTTTAGAGGTCTTACTGTGGAGACAGGGTAATTGTCTGGCAGGGCAAAATGAGCATATTGTGCATTTCCCACCCCTACAAAGAGATTTTCCAGGACTGTTGTCTTTCAAGGTGTAGGGAGCAGCTGAGAGGAGGCAACGGTTGAATTACAATGCACCCTCCTCTCTCCCCTCCGCTGATAGTGTATGTGTCCACGGCGTTCAGGATTCTTGTGACCCATCCTGACAGCTGACAATGAGCTCCACGCACAGCTGACAACAATTGTTTCAATACAGGCATGTGCAGCCCAGCTTGAATGAGCCCCTCTGACTGTAACCACAGCCTCATCATCTGCACAGAAAACTGATGCTGATGGAGAACCCAAAAGCACAGCAGCCGACCAACCACTGGGCTTTTGCACATTTCACTTCATGTGGCAACAGCAGCTGGCCTTTAAACACATCAAATAAAGCTATTGCTATTGATAATGAACCCTGCCGAACAGCTTAAAGGACGCGGATAAAGTGGAAGATCAAGTGAAAAGAAAAAAAGCCAGCTGCCCACCTCATCCTGCTGCGGTTGATTCGGTCTCTGATTCGGCTGCTCCTTGGTAGCTGTCATTGTAAACTCCTCGTACGGTAAAACTTGGTTGAATCCTAAAGAAAACCGCGCAGATTCCCGTTCTCCGCGCAAAATAAATCAGCAGAGAAGAGGGCAGATTGCGGCGGAGGGCAAAGCGCCGTCTTGTCAAACTGCGGAATCTTAAACAGGAGTGGCGGAGCAGAGGGACGGATCCGTCACGATTGAATATCTGCGAGGTCTTGGTGAGCGTCTGACGAGGAGCCAACGCAGCCCGTGCGTTCACATCACCTCCAGGAAAAGGGAGGAGAGTTTCGGACACGTTCGTTATCGTACCGAGAAAGCCGAAGTGCTCTCACATTTTACCACTTCTCTCGTGCCGTCGGTCTCTGCCCCTGTCTGCTCTCGGTGATGCCAGGATTTTGGAGGATATAGCTTCACACAGAGGAAGAGGAGGGGGAGGAGGGTGCTCAAGTGGTCTTGTGATGGTTTCCCGAGAGGGTGGGGGAGGCACTGGCTGGAACCTCAAGAAGAGAAACGCTCATAATAAGAGAGTAAGAGTGTGTAGAGTATGAAGTGTTTTGTCCTAGCAGGCTGTTTCAGTGGCATCAGACAGACGCGGTGCTTATGAATATGACTTCTGCATCAGGAGCTGTCCGCGGTGCTGAAAGCGCGCCGCACATTCATCTTCATTTCAGCAGCACACAGCACCTCCGCTGTTTATCATGCACTGAACACCGGCCGCTGCCTCAGTCAGACGGCACCGTTTCTAGCCGCGAAGTCGTGTTTTTCTCATACACAGGCTCCTCGTTGGCCTCAAGGCGAGGAGCTTAAATGGTCAATAAAAGGAGAGTCACCGCGGCCCACCACAACTCGCTGCGGGTTGTTAAATACGTGCAGGGCAGGGATGCTGTTGCAGCGGTGTTTGGAGTACTTAGCAAAGAAATGACACCTGTGAACCGACCGCTATATCAAACTTACCACAGGGCTTATGAAGGAAGCCCTTTGCTGGGGTTAGAGACTTAACTTTATGGAGCTGCAGTAGCAGCGTGGTCAACACAGACAGAATGGGAGGCGGTGATACTGAGGCTCATATCTTTAATGCCTGCGCCAGACAAGGATCGATAGTTTATATCTGCGTTTGACTCCGGGTGAATTACTAAGCTTGTTAGGGATTGTGAGGCGTAATAACTCTCACATACAATAACCTCTACTACACATGACACACCAGTGGAGGAAAGTGAACTCCATTTAGTCCTGTGCTGTACTCAAGCATTAATCACGGGTGGGACCCAACAATTTTGTAAGTCCTGATCATGGTAATTCATCAATTTTAAATAATATTGCAAAAAATACAACAACCGGGCGCTGCAAAGTGGCTTGGTGGTTAGCACTGTCACCTTGCAGCTAGATCCACAGCCTGGGATCTTTCTGCATGGAGTTTGCATGTTCTCCCTCTGCATGCGTGGGTTCTGTGAGAATGTGAGCATTATTGTTTGTCTCTATATGTCCACCTGTCCAGGTGTCCCCTGCCTTCACCCTAAGTCAGCTGTCTATCTATCTATCCATCTCTCTATCATTTTTAGATCAACAGAAGTGTTTTTGTTGAATCAGCCCAATTTTGAGCTTACATTTTGTTAAGTTTATACTGGAAACATCTGTCTATCTGTCTATCTATCCTTTTATTGATCTGTTTATACTGACAAAGTCTCAAATAACAATGTAACTGTGTAAAAAAAATACTCCATTGCTGAATAAATCATTGCTTAATGTGCAGCTCCTCACTCCTCTCTTTATGGTGTTTAGATTGAGTTTTAGCTCATTGTTTAGCTGTTTGGCCCACAGATCTGTTCTGGTTCTTCCTCACCGCTCTTATATGGTGCATGTAGCAGTTAAGAGTCAGATGTTTCAGATATTTCTCACAGGTTGGTCAAGGCCAAACAGAGCTATGGAAGCCAAATAAAGGCTGAATTGTTCTGTAACTGCTGGTGTGTAACTGTTGAAAAGTTCACTATGTCAGCTTGATGAGAAGCTGATGAGATGACAGCGTTGGGTTCACAATGTGTTTCTGTTGCCCCCACTGAGATTTCAGTGGTCTTCTAATTGTCTAATTCGTCTCGCTTATTTGTCCAACTTTAAACAGTCACCTGTGGAGAAACCATGAGAGTAGAGAAAGTCTTCACCTCACTGCACATTACTTTAGACAAGAACCGAGATCAGCACACAGTCCTTTAACACAGATATTTGGCTTCTATGTGCATGACTACAGAATCACTTATGGCAGACCTTATCCAACAGAGAAGGTGTTTGGGAGAATTCTTTTAGTTCAAACAAAGGGAGAATGACTTTGCTTTATTGACCTTCATATGCTATTTGTGGATGCACAGTGTCAGGAAATGACAACTGGTGCTATTCTGGAATATTGTCCTGCTGCTACCTCTGCAGCTTTCATCCTGTCCGCTTGATTAAGCATAACCTCATATTCTGAGTCAGGACGTGCAGTCCCACTCTTTCTCAACTGCCCCTTGATAATTGCATCTATTAATTCCTTCAACTTATAAAGTACAACTGGTGTCTCTAACAAACGTGGGGTGATTTTAAGGACATGTACACAGATGAAAAAGACATCAGGTATAAAACCGCTGACTCCCACACAGCAGTAAATGTATAGGCTTCATGTCTGAACCTACTGCACACGTCATACTGTTATCATAGCAACAAGTACAGTGGAGTGGTCTATCAGCACATAATTTGGTGGTATCCAGATTCATAGTACACACACTGTTGAATAGCTGATTTCAGTGTACAGCGTAGGGGCAGTGCAGGGGTGTAGTGGTCACAACTAGAAAATTGTGAGTTTCAACCTGCTGATCAGCTGGAGCCTTACTGTGTGGAATTTGTATGTTCTGCCTGTGCCTGTGTGAGTTTTCTCTGGCTTCCTCCCATTGCCATGCAGGGTAGGTTAATTGGTCATTCTAAGTTTACTATGAATGAGACCTTTCATAACACTTAGTGCTGCTAGAATGATCTGCATTCCATGATGTTGTCACACATTGAACATAGTATGGTGTAAATACATGCAAAAGCAAAGAGGAACTATAAATAAATCATTAAAGGTCTTTGATGGGAGACCAATGTCATATCACGTTTGTAATATCTTAGAGAAGTACAACTTATTGAGCTTTGAGAAATTTAAAAACTTTTAATTTGCTTGTTTGGTCTACAAGGTGTTCCATGGACTCGCCCTACCCCCTTTGTCTGACTTTCTAAAAAGAAGGACTCACAGCAGTCTCAGGATCAGGGCCTCCTTTAAGGGGATTGTGAGGTCCCAAACAAAAAAACAGCCTTTGGACAAAGCACTCTTTCTGTGAAGGCCAGCAAAATCTGGAACAGTCTTCCACTCTTCAGAAGGGAGTGTCCCACGTTACCAACTTTCAAAACTCACCTTTAACAGTGACTGAAAGTGAACCAATCTTGTTACCACCTTTAACTTCTTTGTGTACTTTTTGCGGTGTGCTTTAATTGTGACCTCTTGTCTTATGTTTCACTGTTATTTTTTTAACCTACCTAGGGACTGCAGATCTAAATTAGTATTGTTGCTATAATCCAGCATCTTTATGTCTATTACTGTCTAAAAAGACATTCATGAATGCGCACTGTCCCTATCAAATAAATAAATAAACAAGTTAAGGTTAATTGTAAATTGGTTATCAGTGGAAGCATGCATCGTTGTGTGTTTCTCTGTGTGGCTGTCTGATCAACTCTCTAGGAGGTATCCACCTTTTGCACTAGTCCAGCTGTGACAGGCTCCAGCCCCCCACGGCCCTACAAAGGATAAAGTGGGTAAAACCAACGGACAGATGAACTTTGTGAGTACTATGTACCACAGTTCTTTGTCATTAATTATGTAGTAATGCAAAGGCAATCAACTTGCCATTTGCTGCAAATTGAACTTCACAAAGAGACAGCTTATTCATCTATCCATTTCCTATTGCCACTTCCTCCTGGAGAGAATCGTAGGAGACCGGAGTCTATGAAAGGTCACCAGTCCACTAGGCCCTCACACAATTAGACCAATAGTCACACCCACACTCACAACTACAGCCAATTTAAAATCACCTCTTAGACTATCATGCATGTTTCTGGACTGTGGTTTTGAACCTACTTCCCAGTTTGTGAGATGACCACTTTACATAGACAGCACATTTTCTGCTATAGAAGAAAAAATATATATATTTTGTAGTTCTTTGTTTCCATAAAACTACATCCATATATCAGAGCAAATTTTAGGAAAGTGTTGAGAAAATTTAGAGCTCATCAATATACCAGCTCTCAAACAGTTAAGCATAACTGCCTTTCAATAGTATTTTGAGATTTTCAGCATTTTCACTCTGAGATTTAAATGATGAATTTAAAATTGTGTATAAAAACAAGCAGAAAGATACTTAAATACATGCTGCTGAGTTGGATACTAAATACTGTGAGTAGCTTTCTTGTTTTCTAGTTTATACACCTGCTTAAACTTGCTCATATAGTACAGACTTGGGACACATCATTAATGTGCAATAGTAACTAAAATCTCATCTAAAATAACAATGCATGAAACAGTGGTGCATCATGTTCCAATCATACCCCTCCCTCCTGCCCTCAGCGGACGCTCACAATCTTCCAGGGACACGCTCCATGGTGCTGTTCAAGCATCCTTCTCAGAGCTGCAGCAAATTACCCTTTGGAATGAGCTCTTACACTTGAAACCAATATGTGTATCAAAATTCCAGACAAAAACTCAAAGAGGAATAAAATGGAAAAAAACAAAATGAATGAAATAAAACAACATTTTTTCGCTTTCTTGTCCCATAGCACGCTACCAAATATCATCTACTGGACATGTAAGCATAAGTTTTCCTGCAGATATTCAATCATTTATTGCTCATTGTTGCTTCGGAATCTTAGGCTGGAGTCTGATGACTGTGAAGCCGTCATCATTTTCAGAAAATCAAAAAGTGACTTCTCGTATCCTGTCATTTGTGAGCCATCTGGAGAGATGAGATCTCATTTGACAGGAGTGGAGTAAAATATTGCGGTGTTGAAAAGCAGTCTGCTTGTATTATAATAAAGACACAAATCGATCCGCGTGCTCCATTTTGTGGACAGGGGTAATCAATCCACTTTGAGAGGGAAGTTGGTCCAAGGCAGCCATCAGTATCACACAGTGCTGCTACTGCATTTGCCATGTTATGAGATGCAGACCTGATAATTCAGTTAGCACAGCTAGATTTGTCACGTGTTTTATTGTCTCTGCCAGAGCGTGTATGTGCACAATACATTGCTTCAATATCTTAAAGCTTTTTTATTACTGCACATTTCAGTTTCCTTATAGCTTCTCATATTTTGTCAATCAGGAGTGGATTAACGTTTTATTAGACCCGCATTGTTTCTACAGTTACTAAAATTACACCTCCTGTCCCCAGGGTGTGATTTAAGGTCATTATGGACCACACGAGGAGCTTTAAAGTCACACAACTGTCGAGACCGGACTTAACACTACTTTTCTATCCAACATGGTCACCATGTTACACAATCACATTCTCCCTGTGACTTGACCAAGAGACATTAAGACTATTCATAGAGATCTGTCCTTCACATTCTTTATTATTCCATTTGAAAGCATCTGTGACTAGTATTTCTGTACATAACCTCTTTCTGAATAAAACTGAAACTTGAATCCTTTGCTGTCACTCTTTGGTGGTTCTTGTCTTTTTTTCCCCCTCCTAGTCTATTGAAAGAATAGGACCAAAATGTGTGCACACAGTCAATGAACACACACAGGAAATTCATTTGATGAAAAATTTTCGGACCTAAACTTGACAATGACTTTATTTTCTGTAGATTTTTCTTGCTAAATGTTGTAAATGGAGACGGATGTGTTGCAGAAGTCGCCATACTAAGCGAGAGGAGGCAGGAAATTTAGACCTGCCAGTCTTGTCCAGATGTCCAGATTGGCAGATTTGGGCAGCAGATACACCACGTGAAATTGTTGGTAATTGATGAAAGAGTAGGTCATTGATTTCAGACAGCAGAGAGAAAAGTTAGCTTCTAATTACCAATGATTGCTTTTTCTGGCTGAAATGTCCATTGCCAGATTAAAGTTTTAGGGATACTTGGCAAGAATTACAGTAGTTGTGGGGACAATTTACACCTCCACCTGCTGTTTATTTTGCTGTTGTTTGCTTTGCTTTGCTTGTTTGTTTGGTTTTGTTTTTAAATATGAACCCCATTACCAACAAGTTTCCAGGTTTGTGTAATCTGATGAAGCACAACATTATCCATATGAGGTCTTGACATCAGATTTGTACACACAGGACCAATCCACTAGAAAAAGCCACATGATAAGCTAAAAAAGGAGTTAATATTGCATTTCAGTGGTACAATTAACTTAATACATCTAAAACGTATTAAATCCCACAAACGATTGAAGACTAAGCTACTGGGTAGTTGCCCACTTTACCTGGTGGAAAATCTGGCTTTGGAAATAGTACCTGTTGCTGAGCAATTTTAACTGTATCTACAAGGAAGAAAGATGTTTCAGACAGGATTTAAGGAAGCCGTCTATGTTAAACTGGAACAGCCATCTCTAAACAGGGTAGGAGGTCTATACAAAACCATTTATCAGGCACTTATAATGCAGTCCTGAGGTCCTGCTGAAGCAGTTTTACCACAGTTAACACCTGAAGTCATTTATTTGTTGGGTTGTTAATGGACCGTGAGCCACATGATTTGGGGGAGTCAGAACTGACAAAACGTCTTTTGAAACATCTTCAAGAACCAAAAAAGAAGAGCAAATGCCTTCAAGTGAAGCATTCAGGGATGTATTTGTCTGACTTTTACAGATAGCCAACATGTACATTAGCACCAGTTGATATTGGAATGGAAAGAAGGAACCAAAATTCTTCAGGTATTGTAGCTTGTATTAAGTTAGGTATAATATATCATCTTCTTCTAATAAGAAAAAAAGGTCAGATTAAGCTGTGTTTTTTTCATTCTGCCATAATGTTTTCTTTTAATCATCCAACAGAAGGCCCTCAAAATGAGGACTAGCCGTCACGTTTAGCAAACATCTCACTGTCTTGGGTAATGCTGGCTAGCAATAAAAGACCAGCTCACTTAAAACAAGAATTGTGTAAAGCAATAACTTGACTTCTTCATAAACAATATTGTGTTAAAACACTGCAGTCAAATTGAAATATCTCAGGGAAAATATCAGCATCGTCACAACTATAAAGATTTTTAAACACAAGCCCAACATCGTTCTCGGTCTGTATCACTACCATGGCAAATGTAGCTGACAATAATAGACTGGGACTGCTAATATTACTCTGAATTTGAACACCTGCATACCTTCAAACTAATGTAGTCACTTCATGATTTGGAATTCAACAAGGTTACATGTCTTAGAAAATGATCCCACCCTTTAAATGTTTTAAATGTGCATATTGTTCCTGCTGCAGCCACACAAACAACCAGCATGTGGAGAAAACCAAACCTGACAGGCCCAGTGTACCTAGTCCAGGTGGATAAGGCATGATTAGCCATCATTGTTTAGGGAGAGGTTTAGCAATGCTCATTTTGTTTCTCAGCACCACAGGTCAGGTCATTAGCTGACAGAGAAAACCAAATGACAAAACTTGGACTGTTTTGGCCTCCGGCTTTCTAGAGGAGTTGCTTTCCAAGTATCCAAGCTGAACCACTTTAAAACAGAGAGCAGGGCACTTGCTTTTCAGAAAGCTGAACATAGATTTACTCCAATCTCCAGCACAGAGTCACAACACAGAGTAAATCCCCTGTCAAATATTTCAAGGAACTGGGAGAAATGCCAGCGGAAGACCTTCATATTGGCATTGAGGGCGGACTAAACATATCTCTCACCCAAAACACTGACGCTCAAATATTGACATCTTGTGTTTGACCTGCTCTACCTTCAGAATGTCAGAGACGTGAAATTAATGTAAACGTATTGTGTAACAAATGTACAAACAACATGCGGTGGGCATCCCTGAAGGTCAGGAAAGGTTTTTGCTGTTACGAAGAATGTGAGATGAAAATCGTGAAAAGAAAAAAAAAAAACTGCTTCATTTTATGTAGGTGTGTTGAGTGCATTAGTGGAGCTCACATTAGCATAAATTCCTCTTAACCTTTGCTTTGTGTGCACCACTTTTGGATGGAGACTAATGGAGTTTGGATGTGTAGAAGAGGGAGTGATGCACACATTGGATGTGCTTTGGATGATGAATATATGTGATACCCTTTAGAGGATTTATTCCATGTAAAGGTAGAGGTTGCATCTACATTGGTTATCCTCCATTTGCATCTTCGAAGTTGCAGCTAAAGTCTGCCTATGTTACACAGGGTAATATGTTGGGATTTCAGTGTGACTACAGTATGTCACTGTCTTTGTAACAGTAATATAAGTGGACACAGGGTGGAGAAAGTGCTTTTAAGGTTTGCTCAGACAGAACCCAAGGTGAATTTAAAACAGAATGCGTTGCATGTGAAATCAATGGAAAGACGCAAGCTGGTGCAAGGTCACCCAGGGAGTAAACCTGAGGTAAAGGTGCAGAAACAAAAGGGAACATGAGTGAAACTGGAGGGAATTAATACATAATGAATTCCTGGTGCATATAGCTAGCTAACAGGAAATGTCTGTACAGCTTGTTGGGGGAGTGTAAAAACAATACACTTCACTTTGAACACACCATTAGACTCCATCATGAAGGCAATTTTACATTTGCTATCTATCTATCTATCTATCTATCTATCTATCTATCTATCTATCTATCTATCTTTTTTAGAGCTTAAATTTGGTTAAGTTTATACTAGAAACATACATCTCTTACACTTAGAACAAGGGCCCTGAGAAAGTTGACTGTTCTTTCTGTTTTTACAGTTTCTGACTGACAACTTTTTTATTAGGTGGTACATATTGCATAATTATAATGAACAAACTGGTGAGCAGCAGTTTGACAACAGCTATGACCTGTAAGGGAACCAAACTACATTTAACAGTTATTCCTAAAAAAAACCCCAAAACCTTTGCTTAAGCTTTAACATATCTTCGACTGAAACTATAATTACATGGAAAAGAAGATGACCAACTGACCAGCCCAGTAAAAAATGTTAGCCCCCTTTCTGCCCAAACTCAGCCTAAGTTGCTTTACCCAGCAGCAACCATGATGTAAAAAATATTTTGCTGTTCCGTTTCTAAAACAAAGCATCAAACTATGCACACATGTACGATCAGACACCCACACACAAATGCATACGAACGCCTGCCCATACAGACAAATAGCAATGTTAAAGGAAAAACATTATACAAAGCAGATGTAGAGGATCAGATTGTGATATCACACCTTCTAAACAGATGAAAAAGCATTTAAAAACATTCAGTTGAAAGTTACTGGTAAAATTATTACCTCTCCGAGATTTCAAATTGGGCCTCTTGCTTTGTACTTACAGATAAGTATCCAATAAATATTTTATAGATATCCTATACATCCATCCATTCTCTATACACCGCTTTATCCTCACTAGGGTCGTGGGGGGGGGGGGGGGGGGGGGGGCTGGAGCCTATCCCAGTTGACTCAGGTGAAGGCAGGGGACACCCTGGACAGGTCGCCAGTCCGTCTATCCTATACAGTATACACTAAATAATGACACAGTAATTTTTTGGCCGTAATCTAAAATGCTAAACCACATTTTCCATCCAGGAAAAGGCCATCCCAGCTGACTTTGAATGAAGGCAGGGCACACCCTGAACAGGTCACAGTCTATCACAGGGCTACACAGAGACAAACAAACACACATTCACACCTATGGACAGTCTAGAATCACCAATTAGCCTCAGCATGTTTTTGGACAGTGAGAGGAAGCCAGAGCACCTGGAAAACCATGCAGAAAGATCCCGGGAAAGCCGGGACACGAACCATGGCTCCTCTAGCTGCAAGACAATAATGCTAACCACCAACCCACTGTGCAGCATCTAACCAAACTTTCATTATTCAAAATGCACACAATAATATAAAGAAAGCACAAAATAACAAACTTTGAGGACAATAAGTGCACTTTTCTATTCATCACGAGCATGAGACATGAAAGTGAGATGAGCCTATCTGCATTTTACTGCTGATGACTTACTGCCATTCACAGCAGGATTCATGTCTTCTTATGCAGCGGAGTTACAGTTACACTGATTGCATTCGGATTGCTCCAGGATCTGACTGTTATTTCTCTGCTCTTCACATCAGGCGCTCGCTCTTTTCAAGATGTGCTCGTTCTGCAGCTTGTTTAAGGTCTGCTGAGGTTCTTTGAATGAATACTACTCTTGGTGCCTTGCTTCAAACACTACGATGCACGGCATAGTGAGAATAAAGGCGGTGGCATTAAAGCTAAGCAGCCTGGGCTGAACTGCTGGCACAGAGATCAAAGACAGCGCTTTAAAAGATATAAGTTTAGAGTTTTGGTTTGGTGCATTTGATATTATCTTTTTTTCATGCTTTTTTTCCCCTTAATAAACTGTCAAGAAATGAGAGACAAGATTGTTGCTGTTCAATAATAAAGCCAAAGGAGTCACAAACACCTTTGGTTGTGCTATATTTATTTATTTTTTTGTCAGCGTATAATTGGCAGGGTGAAACGCGAATTATAAGGTAGCAAGAGTGTGGAGTAAGGGTGAAATACATAAAACTACCTGGCAGAGTTGTGGAGTGCCAGAAGAGGAGTGTGTGGGGGTGGAGGGACAGAAAACAGAAGAGGGGGGGAGGTGGAGAGACAGAGAGTGAGAGGGGAAGAGAGCCCTGGGGAGGTGTTTTGCTGAGGTGTCTGCTGTTGATAAAGTATTTATGACCCTGGGGCAATTTAGTGCAGACACTCAGGAGCTCCACGCCGCCGAGCCGCTGATGAAAGTTTCATGACCAAACTCCACTGTGTGCCACTGTGCCTTAGCCGGAGCAAGTCCACATTCAGTGCATCACATTATTACAGCGACTGCACTTCTGACTGGGAGCAATATTATCACCCTGGACCGCTAATAAATAGCACAGTCAAACTCTTCACTGGTTGGCACTTCTCCTGTACACTTCTTTCAGTTCAGCCATAAAACAGGCATTTTGTTGTAAAGAAAAGTCACAAGCACTGAAAAATAACGGTCACAACAATCTGATTTGGCCCTTACTGCTGTCTCCAGTAATATTGATTGAGGGGTTCGAGTTCTGTGTTCCAGAGCAGAGGGAAACCACCGCTGTCGGTCACTTTGGACTATGCTGTCGTCGTTGTTGGGTTTCTTTACTCGGCCCAGTAATGCGGTGGAGTTATGTGACGGTCTGCGTGCGTTAATCCGTCTGTCTGGTCATTTGTTTGTCTGTCTGTGTGCAACATTACTCAAAAGCAGACGGATTTGGATGAAGTTTTCAGGGAAGATCAAAAAATGACACGAGGACCAGGTGATTAGATTTTGGTTGTGATGCAGCTTTTAGTCCGGATCCACGGATTTGCTAAAGATTTCCGTATCATTGCGAGACAGCAGCACGGCGTCACTGTAACTATGCCAACAAGTGAACACTACACCAGCTGCCTGCTGACGATCACATGATTGCGATCCTACTACAAATTGACTGCTGCAGACTTATCAGGGCTTATCTGTCGGATATGCTACAAGGAACAATCGATTAAATTAGGGGGATGTTTCTGAGTCCCATCAATTCCCAGTGCCCACTACATATTTAGGTCATGCGATTTGGTATCCTGACATGACGTATACATGCATAACACACACCTGTGCTCAGCACAAGGTCATTTTCTATTAAAGATTTAATCCATCACAAATGATACAACACCTGAGCAGCCTTGGTGGAGTCCTGCACTCTGAGTGTTGTTTTTGTTTTGTTTACCAAAGCCATATTGCACATATATCTATTTATTTAATTTTCTTTTTTTTTTTTCAGTGAATGCAGGGAAATGCCATTGACTGTCTATTGTTGCAAAACTAAATCAAGTCTGTGCTGCTTCAGATGAAAACAAAGACTCTGTCGGCTGTTGGTTGGACTCATGAGAGAAAGAAGAGTGCGGGTTTGGATTCATTCAGTACAACTGGGGAGGCTTCCTGTAAACAGCATGACAACAAGTACAGACATAAAGAACAATCTTGAGCCACAAGAAGAACACCGAGTCCTGCAACAGATGGACTCAGAGCCCTGATCTTAGAGTCAGTGTGGGATTACATGAAGAGACAGAGGACACTGAGACAGCCTGTGGCCAGCTCTACAAGATGCTTGGAACTCATCTTGTCTTGACTTGATCTTTTGATTCATTTTGGCATCATTTTATGGGAGATTATCAAGTGTAAATAAAATTGATGATTTAACTAACTTTGAGGTTATTACACAGGGAGACACAGATGATTGCATCAAGATTTTTTAAATCAATTCCTGTATTATCTGTGGTGGACAGCAAGAGAAAAATGTTCAAAGGCAGTTAGTTTAAAAACTAGCCTTAAAGATTTAAATGATGGAGAAAAAAACATGACTGAAAATCATTTCATCTTCAGCAGAAAAGCATCCCTTGGAGAGCCATTGAATGTTTCACAACCTCAAAAAGATGATTATCTATATTATGCATAATACAGATTTTTGTGAACCATTATTTGTTTTTGTTTTTTCTGGCCAGAGAGACCAAACCGTGTTTTGAAGGCTTTGCATCTCGGAGCAGTTTTCTTGACTGTCTGTATTTGCATATCTGCACCAATTTGAGCATCCCGGTGTCATGCATACTGACATCAAAATGGTCAACTGGCACCGCAATTTGGGCTTTTCAAACAATCTGCCCGGGGTGCATAAACATCCGATGCACCAAATGACCAGCAGAAGCTCCTTTCATCATGCAGCAGAGTGAGCATAATGGTGATGCAGAAAATAGTTCATGATATCTTCAAGCAAACTACTGCTCAATTGGGTAATAGCATGTATAACTTTCATAATTTTATTAAAAGGGGGTTTTAGGTCATTGTATTTCAACATAGAAATGGAATAAGATCAAATAGTACAACATATAACTTGAATATTTTTGACTCTAATTCTTGTGTATCAAAGTAATAACTGTAATTATATCACTATACATACAGTATAAATGCAGAGGATAGATTGGCTGAGGGCCAAATGCCATCACACTGAGCAGTGCAACGCTTCAGTGTCTGCAAGGCAACACTCTGTACCCTATCCAACAAACATTAATTCATTAATTCAATTTTATGCAGCAGGGTTCAGATTACACAGCACCAAGGCATCCTGCTGTTGACATTGCAACGTCATTCATTTTGCAGTCAGTGTAATTCATTTATTACTGTTGTGTTATCCCACTGCGCTTGTTGATATCATCGAGGGGTGTGTCAAATGAGCTGAATGAAATCCTAATGAGAGTGTCGCCCAGAGTGAGAGGAAGGCAACACCAGCTCTGGCTTTCAGCTGCACTTCAATCAGACACCTGCTGATAAGCACATCCAGGTTTTCTACAGGTGATGGATGAACAAACGCTTCACCAATGAATTCGGTGAGTCACACCTAAACAAAAGAAAATACCTGGCCTTGCTGTTTTAAGCAAGCCGTTCAAAAGCTTGGGGTCTCCCAGGCAATTTCATATTTTCCATGAAATCTCACACTTTTCATGTGCTAACAAAATTGCACAAGGGTTTACTACTCATCAATTAGCCTTTCAGCATGATTAGCTAACACAATGTATCATTAGAACACAGGAGTGATGGTTGCTGGAAATGTTCCTCTTTACCCCTATGTAGATATTCCATTAAAAATCAGCTGTTTCCAGCTAGAATAGTCATTTACCACATTAACAATGTTTAGACTGTATTCCTAATTAATTTAATGTTATTTCAATTGACAAAAAGCTTTTCTTTCAAAAATAGGGACATTTCTAAGTGCCCCCAAAACATTTGACTGGTTCATTCAGGTGTGGTTTCTGGCATCACCACAGCAGTCAAATTTTCAGATCATTGAAGCTTATAAGATCACCACTAACTGCAGCCATAAACTCTGTGCTACTTATGCTCCACCTCAGCTCATCATTCAGTACTGTCAAACATAACATTTTAATTATTATGAGGCCATGTGTTCTTTTGATATGTCCACCACTGCTCTGCAGGTTGGAGGAGGACTTTAGCAAACAAAAGATCACCTCTGAGCTGTGTATTTCAGCTTACCCTAACCGTAACCCTATCCTGAATCCTGACGAGATCCTTGCTTGTGTTGTATCTACTCTCAGATGTACGTCACTATGGAAAAAGGCGTCTGCAAAATGAGATTGTAGAATTGTTGAGCTTGATGTTATATGACGATGGCCATTGGTTTGTCGCCATCTGTATGTTTGTTTGCAACATTATTCAACAACAGACTAATGGCTTTGGATGAGAATTTCAGGGAAGGTCAGAAATGACACATGGACCAAGTGATTAGATTTTAGAAGTGACGTGGCTTATAGTCTGGATCCACGGATTTGTTCAAGATTTCAATATCATTGTGAGATAGCGATACAGTGGCACTGTAACTATGACAATAAGTGAATACTATGTCAGCTGCCTGCTGGCGATCCCATGATTGCAATCCTACTACAGATCCATCGCTGTGAACCACAAATTGTTTAAAGATTTCTTCCTTTGAAAATCATACAACAACTGAGCAGCCTTGGCTGAGTACTGGACTCTGAGTGGTTTTCTAGTTTAGTATTTGTAGTCGCAATACTTAGTGAATGATTACTCCACATCTTACATGTTGACGGTAATGGACTGAAACATGGATACTCAATAAAGCTGAGTCCAGCTCTAAGAGGTGACTAGATGTCTCCTCTGTTATTAACTGTTCTAACAAGAAACTGACACCGAATTCATTTGTGGCAGTATACTGTGTTTTGCGCTTTCAGTTTTATTTATTTGGGGCATTTCATTGTTACACAGCACATTTACAACCACATTTCAGTGGCTGGACAGAGGCTGTGCAATATTGTTACTTTTTTGACAAAGTCTGTGACCAGTTTCATACGAGTCTTTAGAGACTAGTAAATCTTCACACTTACACAGACTGCTCTCCTGTTAGGACCGGGCTTGTTTGTTACAACCATATTCCATTAAGTTTTCACTGTAAATAAATGTAAATATGGTTAGTTTAGTTGTAACAGTAGCATCACTTTAACATGCAACACATATATCAACCAGAAAGCAGATTTGACTACATTTTGCCTTTTACAACCGCATTACTACAAGTACAGAACTATAGAGACAGATGCAGTCCAGACATTACTCCAACAGCAAATAACTTGGTCTTGGTGTCTGCCATCATCACAAATAAATTGGTAATTACATTTTCAAAATCTCTCTTCATTATTATCACCATCAATGAGACAACCACCTTTAAAGGCTGAATCACGTTCTTTTGTGAAGACACTCAAGCAACGGCCCCGCAGGACTCCACTGTGCCCAACAGTTGAAACCCTGAATTCCTGACACTAACTGTGGATGGTAGAAAGTGAAAAGCTACAATTTCCCACAGAGATCAATAAAATCCAAGATTTCACACTTCATTATGAGAATGTACTGTTGTACCAAATCCTTGCAGTGCAGCAGAGTGTTCATTGCCCTCAACTCAGACTCTTATTTTTAACCACTTCCAAGCTGGTTAAAGCCTAAAGCACATTGATGTTGATGCTAGGATTCACGTAGTAGAGCAGTTTAATGACATACAGTCATGGAGAAATGACTGCATGTCTTTAAAAATAAATCTATCAAATCCGCTATTTCCTCGCTCTTCCTGACCGACAGTCCGGATGCCGTGAAGCCGCTGACAGTAAAGCTTTCTGCATAGCACACAAAGTAAAACAATGCTTGGCTCCAGATACAATGCTTGACAATGAAAGCACAAGACTTAATCTCATAAAGCTAATCAAAACTTTCTTTCTTTTCCACAATGAACAAGTAACAAGTACATAAAGTATCTTAAAAACATGAAAGCTGAAGTAAATGCTGGTGAGGCAACAGTGCTCATTTAGACTAATTGGGAAGATATTTAAAAGAAAACTTTCCACCCAACAAGCTCAATGTGGCCTCATCTTCCTTCACTGTTCACTAAATTTTCTTGTGTGCTGATATCAGTGCATCTTCTTCTCGGTTACAAACAGACTTTAGATTCATTTGCACCTCCTACTGGGCTGGAGTGGTCACCAGTGTGCCAGAAATGGGGGGACTGAGAAATGTGCCATTAAATGTGTTATTTTTTTTCTAAAATTCATTAATCAACAGTCACAAAGAAGAAAAAAATTGCATGAAGCTTAAGTAATGACACCATGGTTGGTTGGTGTCATTTTTGAGCGGACTTGCAGACAAAGCAATAAAATTCATTAATCAAAATGAACACATTAAAGTTCCTACCTTAGTATTAAGCAGTACACTGCTGATAACAGTCTCCAACAAATGCAATGTTTCCTCTTATTTAAGTAACATTTGCTAATAACAGCAGTGCTTAGCTGGTTAAGAAAAACTGAGCCTTTAAAGATTCCAAAAAAATGTATAAAAGAAACAATCAGGAGTTACCAGTCCACCTCCTGACATCCAAATCATGCCCTGAAAAAACTCAGCACCATGTGTCACAGCATCGCCACATTCTGTACTAACACAACTGTTGAAATTTGCTTTCAGACTCTGCAATGCATTGATCAAACAAAGGTGGAATGTAACCCTAATTTCTTTGGATTTAATGTTAAAATGTTACATCATCCATGACCAAAATGGACCAAAAGCAAATAAACAAAAGAAAAACAGAAAAGTGAATCTTACAGCTATCCAGATGTTTAGACTGATTTCATTTAAGATGTTAGACTCAATTACACTGCAACATCTGATTACAGAAACTACTCTGGAAAATCCACATCTAGAGAAGTCAGTATGTACAGTTTTCAGCGGAAATACTTTTAATTCAAGAAATAGTATAGCTTATGAGTCCAAACCTCACATGACAATGGCTCCCTCTGCTCTCAACAAAGGATTAATTCCTCCCAGACATGACTTATATTAACATATCTAAACGCATAGGTGAGTACTGATACAGAAAACTGCAACTCAAAACAAAGGCTAACAGTGGACATTGCTCTATTTGTTCTCTTCCTCGCAGTATTTCCGACTTTCTCCACTAAACATAAGCAAAGAAACACAGCTATGCTTCTGCCTAAAACCTAATGAGGACAAATTATGCATGTATGCAGCTTGAGGAGAGACAAAGCATTATTCAAAAATCAATACAACCTCTGGCTCTTTGCACAGGGAGGAGAGTAACGAGAAGCTCCAGCCCTCCCTCTATGATCAAAGACACTCATCTGCTCGTGTAGCGGAGCTGAAGCACTCAGTATTCCCGCTTCTCAAAAGCTTGTTTCTGCATTCTGTGCATCACGGATCAACAGAGGCAGGCGAGAGTCTGGCTACAGTGTAAAGGCCTCTGAAAGCCCTCAGGCATTCTTTGACATTGGGTGCAATGTTTCAGAAGCTAAGGCAGCATGCACTGGGTAAAATCATCCTAATTACTGACACGGGGATGTTTCATTATATCCATGCTGATGAGCTTAGTAGGTTGAGCCAGGCATCTTCTAATATAATGGCATGATGGGACAGTGATGGATTTTAATTTCATAGTTCAAATATTTTTAAAAGGTCAAAATATATAGATTTTTTTTTTTATGGCACAGTATGTACTCCGTGGAAAAAATAAATTAATACAATTAAATGTATATGACTAACAGGAAACTAGCAAATTTAGCTATAGCATTTAATTATTCATATACACTACCAGTCAAAAGTTTGGACACACTTTCTCATTTAATGTTTTTTTTCTTTATTGACATGACTATTTACATTGTAGATTTCTACTAAAGGCATCAAAACTATGAATTAACACATATGGCATCATGTAGTAAACAAAAAAAAAACTGTGAAATAAGTCAAAACATGTTTTAGATTTTAGATTCTTCAAAATAGCCACCTTTTTGGTGATTACTGCTTTGCACACTCTTGGCATTCTCTCTATGAGCTTCATGAGGTAGTTTCCTGAAAAGATTTTCTAACAGTCGTGAAGGAGTTCCCAGAGATGCTGAGCACTTCTTCGCCCTTTAACCTTCATTCTGCGGTTCATCTCATCCTAAACCATCTGGGTTGGGTTTAGGTCAGGTGATGGTGGAGGCCAGGTCATCTGACGCAGCACTCCATCACTCTCCTTCTTGGTCAAATAGCACTTACGCAACCTGGAGGTGCTTTTGGGGTCATTCTCCTGTTGAAAAATCAGTGATGGTCCAACTAAACGCAAACTGGATGGGATGGCATGTCGCTGCTGGATGCTGCGGTAGCCATGCTGGTTCAGTGTCACCAGCAAAAGTATCCCCACACCATCACACCTCCTCCTCCATGCTTCATGGTGGGAACCATGCATGTAGAGACCAAACATTCACCTTTTCTTCGTCACACAAAGATATGGTGGGCTGAACCAAAGATCTCAAATTTGGACTCATCAGACCAAAGCACAGATTTCCATTGGTCTAATGTCCATTTGTTGTGTTTCTTGGCCCAGATAATCTCTTCTGCTTGTTGCTTTTCTTTAGTGGTGGTTTCTTAGCAGCTATTATTATGGGGCGGCATGGCTCAGTGGGTAGAGTGGCCATCTTGTAACTGGAAGGTTGCCGGTTTGATCCTCGGCCCGTCGAGCTCATGTTGAGGTGTCCCTGAGCAAGACACCTAACCCCTAATTGCTCCTGATGGGTTGTGGTTAGCACCTTGCATGGCAGCTCCCACCATCAGTGTGTGAATGTGTGTGAATGGGTAAATGTGACATATCATCATGTAAAGTGCTTTGGATAAAAGCGCTATATAAATACTACCATTTAGCTATTTGACCATAAAGGCCTGATCAGCACAGTTTCCTCTGAACAGTTGATGTAGAGATGTGTCTGCTACTGTGGCATTTATCTGGGCTCTAATCTGAGGTGCTGTTAACTTGTGATTTCTGAGGCTGGTGACTTGGATGAACTTATCCTCAGCAGCAGAGGTGCCTCTTGGTCTTTGTTTCCTGGGGCGATCCTCATGTGAGCCAGTTTCGTTGTCGCGCTTGATAGTTTTTCTGACTGCACTTGGGGATACATTCAAAGTTTTTGCAGTTTTCCAGACTGACCTTCGCTTCTTAAAGTAATGATGGGCTGGTTTTTTTCTCTTTACTTAGCTGATTGGTTCTTGCCACAATATGGATTCTAACAGGTGTCAAATAGGGCTGTCAACTGTGTACCAACCTGACTTCTGCACAACACAACTGATGGTCTCAACGTCATTAAGAAGGCAAGAAATTCCACAAATCCACCTTGACAAGGCACATCTGTGAAGTGAAAATTATTTCAGGTGACTACCTAATGAAGCTCATTCAGAGAATGCCAAGAGTGTGCAAAGTAGTAATCAAAGCAAAGGGTGGCTATTTTGAAGAATCTAAAATATAAAACATGTTTTTACTTATTTCAAACTTTTGTCTTTACTACATAATTCCATATGTGTTCATTCATAGTTTTGATGCCTTTAGTAGAAATCTACAATGTAAATAGTCATGAAAATAAAGAAAAATCATTCAATGTGAAGGTGTGTCTGAACTTTTGACTGGTAGTGCATTTTGAAAAATGTAGATGGAAAAGCAGAATTCTAAATACATTCTCTCTGGACTGAGTCAGAAAGTGTCACAGACTCAGAGTTTTTGACTCAACTTCCACATCTTCAAGTCCACAAGGGCTCTAGGCTGTCACACTGAGAAATTGGGAAGTGTTTGAGGGCTCCCTCAGGGGCTTTTAAAGCCCTTTATACTCACTTTCCACAAGGCCGCGATGCTGCTGACTTGACAAATGGAATAACCCTCAATTCAAAGCATGCTAAAGTAAAAAAAAAAGGGGGAGAATGCACAGGGATACCACAAAAGAGTGGTTTAATTGAACTACATCTGAAATACTACTTTGTACTTCACTGGCTGTAGAAATGCTTTCCACCTCCAGACAAAGAGCAGTAAAAGTGCTTTTAAGCCTTTGTATTGTTTTTAAACTGAACCACTTGGATTCAGTTTGCAAATTCCAATGGCTTAAGCCTCAGTGGATGGATTAGAAAAAAAAAGAATTTTGTGGGGTAGATTGATGAATCATTAAGAAGTAGGTAAAAAAGAAAATACAATTTGAGATTACCAGTCAAATGGCAAAGCTTCAGCTTTTCATGGTTATTAGTACCAAACTAACTTTTTACTTTTCCTCTGATTTTGAAGAATGCTGATTGAAGAGTGCTGATTTAAGCAGGGGCTGCACAGTGGAGTAGTGGTTAGTGTCTTGCAGCAAGAAGATCCCCGGTTCAAATCCCGGCCTGGGCCTGGGATCTTTCTGCATGGAGTTTGCATGTTCTCCCTGTGCATGCATGGGTTTTCTCCGGATACTCCGGCTTCCTCCCACAGTCCAAAAACATGCTGAGGTTAATTGGTTACTCTAAATTGTCTGTAGGTGTGAATGTGAGTGTGATTGTTTGTCTGTATATGTAGCCCTGCGACAGACTGGCGACCTGTCCAGGGTGTCCCCTGCCTTCACCCGAGTCAGCTGGGATAGGATCCAGCACCCCCCATGACCCTCATGAGGATAAAGCGGTGTATGGAGAATGAATGGATGGCTGATTTAAGGAACACTGTGAATTCAATCATTTATTTCCTTTGTCTATAAATTCAGTACTAAAGATGCAAAGGCAGCAAAATATGTTTTGTTAACTGACCTAAAAGTAAAACAATAAAATACAGAAAAAAATACCTACAGAGTATATTGATACATTATTTCAAAACCTATGACAACTTATTTGCAGCTCTGTTTTTGCCTGTATACCTTCCATCTATCATCTATACACCACTTAATCCTCATTAGGGTCACGGGGGACTGAGTCTATCCTAGCTGACTTAGGATGAAGGCAGAGGTCAGGTCACCACTCTATCATAGGGCTACACATACAGACAAACCGTCACACTCATATTCACACCTGTGGACAATTTAGAGTTACCAATTAACCTCAGCATGATATTGGACTGTGGGAGGAAGCCAGAATACCCAGAGAAAACCCACGCATGCACAGGGAGAACATATAAACTCCATGCAGAAAGATCCTGGGAAGACAAGGACGCGAAGCGAGGATCTTATAGCTGCAAGGCGAAAGTGCTCACCACCAAGCCAGTGTGCAGCCCTTTGTATACCTTACAAGCGGCTACAAGGGGTATACCTTGTATACCACCGCTGCAGACAACAAACTGTTCAGAGATTTCATCCGTCGGAAATCGCACGACTGAGCAGCCTTGGCGGAATATTACTGTCCTCTCTGAGTGCTTTTCTTGTTGAAAATGTGGCCAGACTATCTAGTTTACTTTTTTATTGGCTGAAATAGAATCACGGTGTCAGACAGATATGATCTGGTGACACATTGCGATTCTGTCTGCAAGCATTTACAGCTTACATTCAAATTATTACATCCAGATATGCATCATCATGTCAAACATAAATGGGCTGTGCTTAACTGCATTTGTACAAATATTCTCACGATCTCCCATTTACTTTGCTTCAAATGCAGTTTGTTGGAATGACATTTGAAATGATTCAGTGCATCACTGAACTGTAAAATCATTATTCTAATGATGTGTCACCACCACATCTAAACTACAAATCACACCCTTCCACTCATACTTTGCTGAAGATGTGTGGCTGCCCTGCTTAATACCTATGCATTAAGTTGTATGAAAGACTAATATATAACAGAGGAATAAAAAAGTAGGATAGTTTTGGTGGAAAACACAGTCATTGTAAGTGGTAAAGGGTCTGTGTAACTGACTAAAAATTGACATTTCAAATTGAATTTGAAGATAATTAAACAAGCATACACTGCAGAATCCTGCACATGTTGCTCTGTCACTATCTTTAACTCCTTTTCACTGCAAGAAAATATGTGGTCTCTTGCAACCCGAGTCATATGCACAATCCTCTGAGGAGTTAGGGAGTCTGAGCTAACAGAAGTGTGCATGTTTCTCTCAGACATGGAAGGAATTAAAGTAGCAAACTTTTCCCCCTTGGGTGCACTGTAGAGAAAGACACAGACTGCAGATGAGATCAGTGAGGATCAGTGTTACCAGAGACAGCTACCCCAAGCTAGCTCAAACATTAACTTGCAACTGCCTTGGGATCAGTGATAGCACAGATAGAAAATCACCAGTCCTTCTTAAGTGGGCCAGTGTCTGCAGCAGCAGCATGAGTAGAGCCCTCTACCAGACCCTTCAGAGGAATAAACCATCCATCCAGCTAAGTGGATGTGAAATTTACTATGAGCTTGTTTATTCAAGACCGGGGTTTAGTCTAAAGATTTAATGTTGTGTCAATCCTTTGAATGTCGTCTCTCCCTCACTCCCCTTTGCCACTGTAAAGCACCTTGAATTGCTTTGTGTATGAATTGTGCTATACCAAGAAACATCAGTGTTAGTGTTTCTTTGGTGTCTTGTCCAATTTTCTCTCTCTTCTTTCTCTGTTTGGGTGTCCACCAACAACTGGGGAAAATATCTGGCTTTAGCGACTTAAAGCTTCACAATGTTCACAAGTTACCCTCTAAATATGTTTATTTTCTGGAGTTGGGAATGTAGCAAAGTGTTTTACTACAGCTTTGTCTCTGCAGTCAGTTGCCTGCTGTTGCCGAAAATAACACTGTGAGAGTGGTGAGAGTGAAACTAAAGTGAAGTTGTGGGCAGAACGGTAATAATGAGCTGAAACTCATTATCAACCTCGTGAAAGCCGAGGGGAGCTGCAGATTCAGGTTCAGCACTACAAGCAACCTCTTTCCCATTGCCACAGTTTTCTCACTGTCATTTAGACCTGTGTTATGTAAATATACAGAGTGCATCTGCTTACAATTAAGCTCGATTATGCATGTTGTATTGTTCTATTATACTAGTATTCTTTATTGTGTGTTGATAAATGCACATTGTAAAAAAAAAATAAAAAAAAAAAAACGTATGGTAACCGTAGCTGCCAGAACACTGCAGCAAATTACAGTAAAACACTGTAAAACATTGTCTTAATTTAGAGTAAACAAATGTATTAATACCGTTGACTGTTACAGTTAAAAAATGTGTCATTCCATATTATACTGTAAAAAAAAAAGCTTCAACTATACAAGAATGTAGAACATAAAGTTTGTGTGATCCGTTAGTAATATTACAACATTTTTCCATAGGTGTATTTTTAGCAATGACATGATTACAGCTGTCAGAAATTTAAACGCATATGTCCATTATTAACACAAAAGTACATCAGTTTAACAGTTAAAAATTGTAATTTTTACGTGAACAATTTGCGAAAATTGACATGCCATTATCAGCACAAGGGTTAGGGTTAGGATGGGGACAGACTGTCTCTTTGATCCCCCCATCTTGGATAAGATAGTTTGAGTAGGGGATCAAAGGTATGCATTGGCCGTCGCCTGTTTGTCAGTACTCTCCTTTCCTTTTGTCTGATGTATTTGAATTTTGTACGGGTGTTCGGTCGAGTGGTCATTATTCAGTGAGCATGTCATTTTTCTGTCGTCCTTTTTTAGGGTTTCGGCTAGGATTAGGTTATTCTAGTGTTAGGGTTTTTTTCTTGTTCTATTGGTTGTAGATGTTTATAACTTCCTATTCAGGATTTACTATTAGAATTTTATTTGTTAGCATTTTGGAGTTTGATTTGTCTGGGAACATGAAATTGCCAGGTTCAAATGGATATTGTCTTTTTGATTTATCATTCTAAGGATATTATACTAAGTGTTTGATGATGCTTTTGAGATTTGGGTCCTTGGTTTACGTTAGGGGTTGGGGTTAGGGTCAGGGGTTGGCATTAGGGTTAGGGGTATCGGTCAGAGGTTGAGGTTGGAGTTTGGGTTATGGTCAGGGATCAGGGTTGGGGTTAGGGGTAAATATCAGGGACAGAGGTCAGGGTTAGGGGTTAAGGTTAGGATCATGAGTCAGGGACTAGGGTCAGGGTTTAGGGGTCATGGTTAGCCTCAGTTCAGGGAATAGTGTTATAAATTGGGGTTTGTTTCAGGAGTTATGGTCAGGTTTTAGGACAGATGTGTATGAAGGGACAAATCTCTGGCCCATGGCCGTCCCGTGAATCTGAAGATATAACTGGTCATTGAATAGGAAATTGTTATTAGTTAGCCACAGTTCAAGGAGTTGTAACAATTCCAATATCAGCACAAGGGTTAGGGTTAGGGTGCATTTCACTGTGAAAATTGGTATCTTTTAAAGAAATAAATGCAAAAATTACAGTATTGATGTTATCCATGTCCGTTCATTTTTCCATTAAATAACCGTGCAAGAGCAGGAAAATGTGTTTTTTAAGAGAAAAAATATGTAAAGCAGTTTTCTCCTGATTACTGTATTTATGGTTATTCAGTGTTACATGAACTGGATCAAACAGTTTTAGAGTTTACAGATTTTTACTGTTGTGATTTGCGAGTTTTTCACCTGTAAACATTACAAAACATTTTTACAGTGCATACAGTGTAGCACAAATGCAAATTATAAAATAGTAGACATAATGAAATGTAGTGTGAGTTGAGGCTTTTCTAGAGGGGGAAAAACGTGCCATTTTACATTGTTTTCTTCTGTTTCTTTTTAAGTTGTCACTGAAAATTAAAAAAAAATCTGATCCTCTATGTCCTATGTAAGAACTGTAAAAATTACAATGAAAAGGCAATAAATTATCCCTTTCATTCAACAACAATGTAGTATAAAACAATTTATATGAATATATAACATTAATATATTCATTAATCACTGAAAACTTATTTGAATCCCTTATTTTTGCCTGTACACCTCAGCATTGCTATCAGTGCTCAAGTCCATCATTGTTGGGGTCTAAAGTTGGGTTGCTGCTCAGTGCTTATTTTTGGTTATTGTCTAAATGTTTTGCTCTCTCCACTCTCCTCTCACTCCAACCAGTGAAGGCAGACAGCTTCTTCCCAGAGCCTGGCTCTGTCACAGGCCTCTTTCTGTTAAAAAGAATTTTTCCTCCCAACTGTCACCAAGTGCTGCAAAATTAAACATCCTATGGTTCCAGTGTGCATGGAGTCCTTATGTTGTCTTTTTTCTTTCTTGGCTTTGTGGATGTGCAGCTGCCTACTCTAGTTTGCCAGACAGCCATGATTCACTTGGGGAAGTATGCTGTACATAGCAAGCTAATCATGCTTTTCTGTGGATAAAAATTTCATCTGAAAATAATTAGTAACAAGAAAAGCACTCAGAAAGCGCAGTACTCTGCCAAGGCTGCTCAGTCGTTGTACGATTTCTAACGGATAAGTCCTGATAAGTCCACAGTGGTGGATTTGTAGTAGGATCGCAATCATGTGATCATCAGCAGCCACCTGACGAAGTGTTTACTTGTAGTTATAGTAACAGGGACAGTGTGCTGCTATCTAGCAATGATACAGAAATCTTTAGCAAATCCATGGATCCAGACGATAAGACGCATCACTGTCAAAATCTTATTCCTTGGTCCTTGTGTCATTTCTGACATTACCTGAATATTTCATCCAAATCCATTAGTCTGTTTTTGATTAATGTTGCAAAGAGACAGACAGACAGATAGACAGACAGACAGACAGACAAACCTACGCCAATCGTCACATAACTCCGCCGCGTTCCTTGGTGGAGTAATAAGATGTACTCAAGCTTAAGAACCTCAAACTTTGCTTTGAGTGATTTTACTACAGGTGAATGTATCTTTCACCACTGCAAATTGCGTCAGCATTCAAATTGCTTTAGCGCTTAAAAAGAGATTTGTTGTATTGACTTAGTATTTTACACTGCTGCCTTAAGGCATGTTTGTCAAAACAAAAAGAAACAAAATCTAAAATGCAGCAGCTGACAGGATTAAGGAAGAAGTGTGGGGAATCTCATGCTTTTCAGTGATATGACAGCAAAGGAGGTAAAAAGGGGACAGGAGGAAAGGACTGGGAGACAGGAAAACAATGATGAAGAGGGAGAGAAAAAGACAGAAAGAATACATGCTGCACAGCCGAATCTCTCTCAGCATAATGTGGGAGGAGAGCAACATAGCTGATGTGGAGAAAATAACCCATCCTGATGGATAGCCATTCAGCTGATTGCAGGCCAAGGATGCTGTCTCTCCAACAGCCCGGGTTGTTAGCCACATGTTAGATGCTATCACCTCTCCCCCACAGAGATCTATCTGGACATACAGAGGAGCGTGGAAAAGGGGGAATAAAGGTTTGTTGTATTGATCCATTTGCTTTCAATTGGGTTGTTGCCAGTTGAGAGCGTTGGGGGCAGACGGCAAAGAAAGGATGCATTACAGGGACTGCAAACGTTGGCACACATCTGAAATTTAAACAGCTGTGTCTTTTTTAGCATCACTGTGAAAATGAGAATTAAAAGTTAAATCATAAGCTTGGATAAAAACCATGAATCAGTCATCCACTTTTGATTTAAGAGTTTTTATATTTGCTTGTGAAATACATGACAGTTAGAATTGGATTAGTGATTGGCATACTCTAAGTTGTTTTCCTAGACTGATGGCAGCCTCGACAAATGATTTTTAAATCCCCACTATACTCTTGATGGTTCTAAATTACAGTAGCAAATAGCGACTTTTCACACACACAGCTTAATGGCATCTGGCCCACAATGCTGGCAAGTTTGCCCAATCAGTGTGCCTGATGCCATCAAGCCCTAAATTGCCTCTCGAGAGGCACCAACTTCAAATCACACAAATTCAGCTCATGAGGAAGCGTGAATGTGACTATCAGGCCTCATGCTTTATCGATGAGATCCAGCATTTGAAATGGGTTTATTGCCACCTCATCACCATCAAGGAAACATCTCACTAATTGTCGGGTTAGCAAGGACAATAAAAAGTGTGAATTGTAATTGTAATTCAGACTGCAGCCATACTGAGTGATTTACATTCTGTGGTATTGTTTGGGAGTTGCTCGTGTTCTGCACTGGGGCTGAGGGAAGCAGAGTCATTGGAGCGGTGTTAGGGAGCAGGAGTCGAAGGCAGTGTGGAAACGTGGTTATCCTGTGCAAATCAGTCAACTTTTTTTTTTTTTTATAATTTTACTCAAGACAGATTATCCATGATACTTGGGAATAATTATTAAACCAGTTGTTTTCTTTGCAGGGTCTACACAACAGGGTATCAATATTGATGATTCTATTTAAATGCTGTAATAGTGGTTAAATAATTATAAAATCTTTTAAAGGACACAAAACATCTTTTAATAATACATGCAGTGAATTATGTTCAAAATATGTTAAATTGAAACTGTAAAAGCTGTATATGTAAAGTCAACAGATAATCCAAACTTCATGACAAAAAGGAGAGAATCACAAGATGATGAGAAGACAGTCATCTTGGTTAATGCCGAGGGATACAGTGAGATGTTACTAACCTGCTTGGAATCAGCAAAACAGCCATATGCCACCCCTAAAAATGAAATGCAGTATGGATCCACCAAGAACCACAACGCAAGAAGCAGAATACAGTGGTAACAGTGGCGCGATGATTATTTCCAAATCTGCATATAAGAGAAAGTAGGTGATTGTAGGGGAAGCTACAAACAACAGATATTAGCTTGAACTGCCTTATAAAGACAGGAAACAGAGGTTGGTTTTGTCCAGAGTTTGTCAAATCTGCCCACTAGTTCCCCCAAGGATCACACAATTAGGAACCACTGATGCTACGAATTTTCATCAGATAGTGTTGTGGTTTCTCTTATATACTTCAATAGTGAGACCACACCTCAAGCCAGAATGTTCATTACTTGGATTTGGATGAAATTTTCAGCGAAGGTCAGAAATGACACAAGGACTAAGTGATTAGGTTTTGGCAGTGAGGCGGCTTATAGTCTAGATTCACAGATTTGTTAAAGATTTCTGTATCATTGCGAGATAGCAGCACAGCGTCACTGTAACCATGACAACAAGTGAGCACTATGTCAGCTGCCTGCTGGCGATCTTATGATTGCAATCCTATTACAAATTGACCGCTGCAGACCACAATTTTTTTTAAAGATTTCATCCGTCAGAAGTGATGCAATGACTGAGCAGCCTTGGCAGAGTGCTCTGCGAGTGTTTTCTTGTTGCTGTTACTTTGCATGTGTGACATCGTAATGTAGCCACCGACAGTACATATATGCAAGATTTAAATTTCAACAAAAGTTAACTACAATTGACCATTATCATTTTCAGCTGCTGTCATTATCACAAGTGTTTTGCCACACATGGGGGATTTCACTGTTTCATCCAGTTGATGACATCTTTCTGTTTACTCATCCCTCTCAACAACCATGTTTTGACCTTGCCATGGGGTGGCTAATGGTGTGATTTTTGCAGTACATACAATAAAAAGACTTGAATTAAATGTTTCACTGCTAACGCAAACATACTGTTGCGCCATATTTAAGTGTTTAATCAGCAGAACTTATGGTGCTTTGTATTATAAAACAGTGGTCCTTTTTAAGCTGTGCTGTTGCTTAAAACGTGTCAACTGGCAGAATAATGAAATTTGTGTAGCTTGTTGTCAGTCGATGAGTTTTAAATATTGCAGGGATGGAATGACATCAGAGGGAAACAGCTGGGTGAGCTGGGTGGATGATGAGCAGCAGGTGACAGACTCTCGCTGTGTTTTGTGGGATCCGGCACTCATCCAACTCATCTTTAAGGTAAACAGCATCCTCCAACAATCCTGCATTTTTGTTTGGAGAACACCTGCTGCTGTGCATCTATTATGAGGTTGTGACAATGAATAGCAGGACTTGCATGGGTATACTTGTTGTGCGACTTTTCAGGTCACAGTCTTTGTTTACACAAATTGCACTTCCTCTGTTGCATTGGAGTTTACAGAATTATGCCTTATGTAACATTTGTTTTTTTTATTACTATTATTTTATTTTTTTAAGTTGTTTTCTACAAAAGTACATTGCATCTATTAAAGAAAAAAAAATAGAAGGTTTTGAGAAAGTTTTTGTCTTGGATAGCCAAACTTATCTCTGTGGCATATAGCCGTGGTGGAACATTTGCACAAAGTGAGCTGTCATTAAAACGACTAATTCACTGAAAGAAGCAGGGCTTTATCTTGAATTGCATGTGACACTGCTTAACTTGCAAGTTCTCCAGTTCAGTTCCTTTTTTCTGTGAAATGTTGCTCCTATAATCCTGAAATATTTTTAAAAACACTTTGAAAAACTCAAAAACAATTTTGAACAGGCTGGAATCACCAATTTGACATTTTGGAGACTGAAGTTAATAGGAGTGCATGGCACAGTAATTTTACCAGGTATTTCTAAGAGCCAAATAACATTTCACAAACCAGTAATTGCTTGAAAAAAAAAACAGAAAAAACAACTCAAACTAAAAACGAAGTTAAGGCAGAAAATGTTCTGGACTTTTTTTATTCCATGACACTGTGCTTTTAAAAATGTGACCCCAAATTTATGATTATCTTGTGATACTGGAAGCTGTCTACAGTCTGGGGGGGGGGGAGGAATCATCAAAAAAGGATTTGACGAGCCAAGACTAAATCATTTAAAACGCTGAAGCTCATTAATAAGACAATTAAGCTGATAAGGCTGCAGCGGAGTGGACAGCTTAACAGCATCTAATTAACAAGTGGCTGAAGGAGATGACATCCAGACCTTTAGGCTCTGAAAAAAAACGTACATCTGGGAGGGGGTTTAGGGCTTGCAGCTTGACAGATCAGAGGAAAGAGCTGAGAGGTGGCAAAGTTTTAATAGGATTGCAATGTATGCTACTCACTGTTCGCTTGATTATTAAATACCCATTTGGAATATTAAAATGCTTTGACCAGTTTTCGGCTTTATCCGAGGGAAATTATGTTATTACGCTTATCCCACTGCTCTGATTCTTAAGCTCTGTCACAAGCCAAAGAGACATGGAACAGATGATGTAATTCGTGTTACATCTAGTTACTTCACAGAGTGTCCTCCGTGACGGTCATCCTCACCACCAGCCCATTTTCACAGCCTCTCCAGTCCCAGTCCTCACCTATCCATCCATTTTCATCGAAGTCCATCTTCTGATCCACTCTAAGTGTTCTTTCTGCTGCTAAGAAAGTCACTTTTTTTTGAGCCACTCAGCTATTTTATTTTTCACACAGTTTATATTCCTGTCCAGTCAATTACTGTCTGCAACAGCCCTCTCCTTCTTTCAGGCCTCCACTTCACCACCATGCAGTACGTACTTTTGGTGATCCATCATGGCTCCTCACCATCTTCCACCACCATCTTCATCCTCATCGAAGCGCCTCTCTCTTTCTACTGTACCTGCACTGCTATCGTAATGAAATCTAAATTACAGGCTGTGTCCTGGGTGCTCATCCATCCAGGTTAGAGCTGCCTGCCTCAGTGTTGCAACCCTAGCATCTCATTCCGAGGACTTTCTACAGCCGGAAAAGAGTGATTTTGGCTGCTTGACATTTCATAAATTCATTGGAGGCTGTGAGGAAAAGGAATTGGAGGGGAGGGATTCAACCTCAGGTGTCTTCGAGGTGAGTCACCTCATTCATTCCTCATTCCTGACTGGGAAACTGATGGTTGCTGACACACTGGAGGAAAAACCAGGTGTGTGTGTGTGTGTGTGTGTGTGTGTGTGTGTGTGTGTGTGTGTGTGTGTGTGTGTGTGTGTGTGTGTGTGTGTGTGTGTGTGTGTGTGTGTGTGTGTGTGTATGTATGTATGTATGTATGTGTATGGGTAATTATAGGGGTTGTGGGGACCTAATGTCCTCACAACCATAGGAAAATAAAAAAAATGTCATTTGTGGGGACCTCATTTGGGTCCCCATACAGAGAAACTGCCCATGTTGTTGTTGCTGATAAAAGTAAAAGTGCAAAAACGTTTCTTTAGGGTTAGGCATTGTTTAGGTCTGGGTTAAGGTTAGGGGTAGGGTAAGGGTTAGGAGTTAGATATGAATGGGAGTCAATGGTAAGTCCCCACGGGGATATAAGAACCAGACGTGTGTGTGTGTGTGTGTGTGTGTGTGTGTGTGTGTGTGTGTGTGTGTGTGTGTGTGTACTTGTTTATCTATACTGGTGGGGACTTCAACCTGACTATTGCTATATAGGTTTGTGTGTGTGTGTGTGTGTGTGTGTGTGTGTGTGTGTGTGTGTGTGTGTGTGTGTGTGTGTGTGTGTGTGTGTGTGTGTTCGTGTTTCATTCCCTCTATCTTCACATGGAAGGCACATAAAATGCAGGAGGCCGAAAAAATTTAGGAGACAGATGAGGGGATCTTCCTTTCACAAAAGGACAGCTCAGGTTTTTCATGTCTGTTTTCATGTTTTTCAACTGCATGAAGGCAAATCTTTGTGATCACCTAAAATAATCAGCTGAAATTAAATATTTTTTAATGAATATCTCTAATGAAAAGTCTAAAAAAAAATAAAGCCAAAAGCTTCACATACATGAGCGTTCAAAAGTTTGGGGTCACCCAGTCAATTTCATGCTTTCCATGAAAACTCTCACTTTTATTCATGTGCTAACATAACTGCACAAGGTTTTTTTTTAATCACCAGTTAGCCTTTCAACATGATTAGCTAACATAATGTAGCATTAGGACATCTTCACCCTATGTAAATATTACATTAAAAATCAGCTGTTTCCAGCTAAAATAGTCATTGACCACATTAACAATGTCTAGACTATATTTCTGATTAAATTTATGTTATCTTCATTGAAAAAATAAACTTTTCTGTCAAAAATAAGGACATTTCTAAGTAACCCCAAACTTTTAAACAGTAGTGTATTTTAATGCAGTGTGTCATTCGAACCATTGACTCTCATTAGCACTGACACAACCTGTCCTATTGCTGTGAATGCTTATAAATGTGCATTAATCCACAGGTGAAAATAGACACAAGAACAACATACCGGCTGTTTGATACATTAACCAAAAAGATGCAGCACCCAGCTGCCTTAGAAAATTGCTGAAACCGTGTGATTGTGACTCATGTTGACCTTCAGCATAAAACTAAGTGGCTTTTAGTTGATGACATGGACAAGGTAAAGAAGTACTTGAAAAGGGCCTAGCACATTTCTGTTTTATTGATTTAATGGGATTTAATGGCATTAAGAAAATATTTAAAAGCAAAGCTCAATTGGGGTTGGTGATAAAAAGTTTGAAACAGATCTCACCTAATAATGGGGCGGAGACTGCTTATAAGTTCATCTTATTTAGCAGCTTTAGCTTAGCTTCTGTGAGCATGTCCACTGAAAACTGCTGTTTAGTGATAAATCTTGTTCAAATAACAATGCGTAATTATATTTAGGCCTCCAGATAAGTAATATAATGACATAGCTGGCTCAGAAATTCCATCTTTCTTATTTTTACCCAAGTCCACAAAAGAGGAGCTGCAGGAAAGAGGCTGAGCTAAAAATGGGCCTTAGCCAGACAGTAGTCACCCAGAGGAGAAGAAAGGGCCGCAGGGTGACCCTGAGTACATGCTGAATATACTGCAGCAGTTCTACAGACTCCGAAGTAACCCATATAAGTTGTGATGTCTTCTGCTCCTCTGTGAACTATGTCAACAGTATTCAGGAAAAAAAAAAGAGAAGAAATGAACAAAACATTGAACAGTGGGACTCAGGGGGACAAATGTCACCCGTGGGGGTGCTGTCGGTCTTTCCTGGCTCATTATAGTCATGAAAAAGTTACTAAATCATACCAGACAAGTTGTAGAGGGAATTGTAGAGAAATCGGGCTAAATTACACTATTATTGTAAAAGAGGAATGGTTAGTTGTAAACACTGCTTGAATAGTCAGTTTGAAAGCAATCAATTCAGTGTGTTTTACCGATACACTACCCTTCAAAAGTTTGGGGTCACCAAGACAACTTCATGTTTTCCATGAAAACTCACACTTTTATTCATGTGTGAATTGCACAAGGGTTTTCTGATCATCAGTTAGCCTTTCAACATGATTAGCTAACACAATGTATCATTAGAACACAGGAGTGATGGTTGCTGGAAATGGTCCTATATACTCCTATATAGATGTTCCATTAAAAATCAATCGTTTCCAGCTAGCAATTTATACAATTTCATTTATAATTTATTATTATTGCTTTTTCTTTTCTTTTTCATTACTATTATTTATGTATTTCTTCTCTTCTGTTTCAACATCCTATGTTTTCACAGCAACACTGGTACATATAATTACATTTATCACACACACACACACACACACACACACACACACACACACACACACACACACACACACACACACACACACACACACACACACACGATAATACAGTCATACCTCATACATAACTGCCCCAAAACTCTAGTAATCAACTATCTGAAGCTGTTGGTAATCCTTTCCCTTGTTTTCTTGTATCTTACCCCCTATAAGTCTGTGTACTATATGAATGTTTGAATGTTTTTAAATAATAAAGGGAAAAAAGGAAATGTTCCTCTGTACCTCTATATAGATGTTCCATTAAAAATCAGTCGTTTCCAGCTAGAATATTCATTTACCACATTAACAATGTCTAGACTGGATTTCTGATTAATTTAATGTTATTTTTATTGGAAAAAATGCTTTTCTTTCAAAAACAAGGACATTTCAAAGTGACTCCAAACTTTGGAATGGTAGTATGTACGCAGATACTGTTTGTAGCTGTATCACTGATTGATATCAATGTCTGATGGACACATTCATCTGTCCTTCCCTCCAGCATGGATGTAAATATCAATGCACAGCTGAATAGATGTATGCGGATATTACTGCTTTCAGTATAAAATAGATGATGGACTGATAGGAGTGTACGGGCATTCATTTCTATCAATATCATGTTTATCCACCATCGACTGATCTATTATTGATGAATATTCAATTCAATGGTTTGATGGATGTAAACAAGGTAGAATATATTCACAACACACTCCATATATATATATATATATATATATATATATGGATACTGACGAACATATATGAAACTTTCTTTTTGCTCACAGGATAGGTAGCATATATATATATATTATATATTATATATATATATAATACATTTAAGACACCTTCAAGAGCCACACAGTTGTTTGGAAGCCAAAAGTCTAATGAGGTCAATCTGATGGAAAGATGTCTCGCACAGTGGGAAAAAAAAAAGGTATGAGAATCAGTTTTTGATTAAATATCACTGTACACTTTGTGTGGCTCAGTTACAACATCATGTTACACCACCATGTGGAGTTACTTTCAGGTCATGTTAACACTTTCTGTGAAAATGTAGCATATTAAAAAAACAATGCTACATTTTAGGCAATCAGAGGCCTCTGAAGATAATAGAAGGTTGGATTTGGATCCTTATACACACAAGCACATTGACCAAAATGCAAATATGATGAAGGAATTTACTTACATGCCAATAAAATACTCTTTGTTGCAGATTTCCGCAAAGCAAATGATCAGACTTTGGCAGGGATGCAGCTTATAGTCTGGATCCATAGATTTGTTCAAGATTTTTGTGTAATTACGAGATAGGGGCACGATGTCACTGTAACTATGACAACAAGTGAACCCTGATCACATGATTGTGAGCCTACAACAAATCGACCACTGCGGACTTTTTGGGACTTCTCCCTGAAATGATACAAAGAAAATTTGATTAAATTATGGGACGGTTTTTGACTTGCATCAGTTCCCACCACCTGCTACATATTTAGGTCACGCAGTTCAGTATCCGTACACACATGCACAACACACACCTGTGCTCAGTGCCACGCCATTGTGTTTGTGGGTACATCAATCTTTGATGGCCACATTCTGTAGTGCCATGATTTCTGATCATCAATAACTAATAAACAAATGCTGCATTTATTTAAAAAATGCTGCATTTCTGACAATGTCACATGGGGGAATGTACAGCCTTGGAGGAGTAACGTGCTCTCACAAACTGATTTTCTGTTTATTTTTTTGTATATATTCAGAAAATGCAGTGTTCCCCTCAAGCTCTGTGTTTTATGTCACTTCGTTGGTTGGCTACTTGCATGTTGGTTTTTGAGCTCAGGTGGGGAAGTGTGGACACCTGAGTATGTGGTGCGACGGTCAGTGTCTGCTCTTTGTTTACCCTGTCACATAGCACAGTAATGTGTGGCATTACTACCTTGTGCATGGACTGTCAGCGCTGCTGTGAAAATATGCAGGTCTGCCTGAGTAAGCCTTTAAAACCTTCAAACCCTCTACTATAGTTTCCAACTACACATCTTGTATAGCAAGCTTCATATGCAGCATTTTGTACCACCATCACATTCTTTGCTTGAAATTGCACTGTTTTGTCTGGTGGCATACAAGTGTAGAGGCAAAGGACAAAGTGTTGTAATATAATATTAGGCGGATTAAAGGAGGATTACTGGGAGACACAATAACGTGTTTGATAACCAGCAACACATCTCTGCCACACAGTATGCTGCTTAACCTTCATCAGACAGAGGTTAAAGGGAATCAGTAGAGAGAGTTCTGCAGGACTGAACTCTGCTGCTGATGTCAAGATGGTTTTTCCTTTAGTTGTATACAGCAGTGTATTCAATACATTGTTATTGTTCCAGTGGTAGCCTCAGTGTAATTTATAGCTTTTTCACTGCTATAACCCAGAGAACCCGAAGCTCAGCAATAAACTGCTTTGTTTATAAATTAGCTGTGACACTGTTAGCTTAATGAAGCCTGTGTGTTACTTCATCGCCTACACATGACAAGTGATACACAGTACACAAAGAACAATACAGTACTGGTGCAGTATCTCAGAAGAGTAATGTACAAATGGACTCAGAAGTGCTGAATGTTATTTCTTCCCAGCTCCTCTGTAAGAGCTGACCTCTGCTCCATTACAGGTAACGTCTTTTTAAATTATCTTTAAATTGCCAGGATTACAGGTTGCAAAGGTCAATGTGTCATTTTTTTTTCTTCCTCATCAGCAAGCTTCTCTCCCTTTGCTGTGCTGGCTACAAGACCACAGAGGAGTGTTAAGAGGTGTTATCACCTGACAAACCGAGGAGCTGCAGGCGCGATCGTCGCTATGTGCCACATAAGGGAGGGACAGCAGATCTTTCCAGGGGCATCAACACTGACAAATGGCATATTCTGTCCACCTGCTCTGTGCACCTTTGCCACCACTGAGTGTAGGTTTGGGTAGAAAATAATAGGGGTCTGTCTTGATGCACAACCTGAAATGCCAGTGTGTTAATCTAGTTGCTCCAGTGATACAGGGCAGAGTGTGCTGGATGTCAGGGGCAAAGCAGGTTTTAGCTTCTTTATCTGTTTCAGTTAGTATTTTTTTAAACACTACATTGAAACCATTATCAGCACTCAGAACTCAATGCAAAACCTCAGGAAAAAGACACACTTTTCGACCTGATTTTTGTGACATTCTACAACCCATTTGCTTGGGACAAAGCTAATGTTTGAATATGCCATGTTCCAGCAAAGGATACGATCTTTTTTTTTTTTTACACATGGAGCAAACATATATTTACTCAGTGGAGATCGTGAACTGGTCTTGAACTTGTGGAAAAATAACCCAGCGAGGAGTCATGTGTGGAGATATTTAGTGTTTCAGCTCCATGATCCGAGACCAGCTGTAGACAGCCAAAAGCCAGAATGCAAATGGTGTCACTTTAACATTTATAATTAACATTTAGAATGCATAAAACATCTTAAATTTATCTAAGCAGCTGAATGACAGACATCCAAAGAATTCAAGATAAGAGATTTCCAACTGTTTCTTTTATAATTTTACAAGCAGCCCAGAACTTACACTACAACAACCTATAATGTGCATGCTCAGTGGCAGTAAATGGTTCTCACTAGCAAACTGCAAGTAACAAAGACACTTCAGCATGTGGGAAGGTGATGAGAAAACCAGCAACCTTGCAATTAGTGGACAACAACAACAGTAGCAGAGCTGGTCGGTGCATCTTGGTCTGTCTGTGTCTTGAGTTCTTGCAGCCACTTCAAGGCTGTTCTGTCATTTTGTGCCTGACAAAGGTCAGTGAAATACAGCTGTTTCTTACATTTGATAACGCTACAGTGTTCATAAACTACAGCTCTGAAAAGATTCCACATTCCTGTTTGCGGGCATGAATTCAACCTGCAGGAGCAGAATCTGTCAGGACCCGACCAGACAAGCCTCATAACTATACAGAACTTTCAAACAAGGCAATTTAGTTTCTCAGTCAAGGTTCATTTACAACTTTTGCATAATTTGGTGTGGATTATTTTCTGCATTTCATAGTTTCTACTTTTTTTTTTTTTGCTTTAATGTAAATATTCACTCTTCTTGAGAAATGTTTTGAAAATATTCTGTTTAATAAATATGGCTTGTTTGTATTCAATTATGATCTGTATAGGTCTGCTTATTCTTAGACTGGCTGATGGAGAAAAGTGTTTTAAAGGAGGGAGGATTGCAGTGGAAGCACTGGGGTGTCAGGTGTGACCGTGTGGCATATGGTTTCCATGACTCACAGGTCAGGTAGGATGGCCTCTGAGCAGAGTTTTGCTCGGGGCTCCAGGGATGTCAGGATTGGGAGTACAATGAACTAAAGGCATCCTGATGACTTCATTTTACAACACACTAAAGCTCGTGGGCATAGTCAACTATTGTCTACCCGAACAATTAAAATAGTGTCCTGTTGATGAAATAAATTTATCTTGTCAGCATCTGCAACTTCTCCCAGTATCTTTTATTCGCTACAGAGATCATCCTTGACTGATACAAACAGCAAAACTTGACTAAAGGTAGTACTCACATTTTTTTGTCCACTTCAAGCACTGGCACCAACTTTCAAATTTAAAAAAAAAGTGACATCCACACCGCAGTGTCACCAAATCACAGTTGTGTGGGACAGAGAGCCAATGTCACGAATCGGGTACAGGTCTTCTATTTAGGGACAGGTTTACTGTGTGTTCCCAGGATCCGAACCATGAGCAGTGAAGCAGCATTTAGCTATTATGCTCCTCACCTTTGGAACAAACTTCCTGAACATCTGAGGTTTGCTCACTCTGCTCTTTGCTCCTCTGAGCGATGATGTGGTTTTCAGACTTCTTCTGAGCTCAAAACCTAAAACATGTCCTCTCGATCCAATACCCATCAGCATCCTGCAGACCATCTTGCCCACAATCAAACCTGCAGTCACGCACATTGTCAACTCCTCCCTGGAAACTGGCATTTTTCCTGCTACTTTTAAACAAGCCCGCGTCACCCCACTGCTCAAAAAGCCTCATCTCAGCCCAGCCCAGATTGAAAACTACAGGCCAGTCTCACTTCTACCATTCCTGTTGAAAATACTGGAGCGCTCAGTATTTAACCAAGTCTCTGAACATCTGCGGAATAACAACCAACTTGACCCATTTCAGTCAGGCTTCAGGTGCGACCACTCCACTGAGGCCATGTCCACACGTATCCATCCGAATAAGGACGTGGAATGGTTGTCAGGTGCAAAATAGCGGAAGTCACAGCAGTCCTCCTTCTCCGATGCTCTTCGAGGTGAAGCAGTAAATAAGCTTGTAAGATCAAACAAGCAAAAAGCGCCTGTCGTATTGTTGAAACCAGTACACTTTTGAGCGCGTCCATTCTGCTCCGATTGTCAACAAAGGTCGCATGTCTGACGTCACAGCAGTTTTGTCGCAGGCAGTGACATCTGCGCTCCTAAAACTCCGGTTATGTCTGTCTACACGTAAATGCATACCCGGGGTTTTTCCCAAATCTCCACTTTGGCCGGAGTTTTCAAAACCTCCATTTTCAGAACCAAAACCTCCGGTTATGTGTGGATGACAGGCCAAATCGGAGAAAAATATATGCGTTTTCAGACTTATCCGGATACGTGTGGACAGGGCCTGAGACTGCACTCCTATCAGTCACAAAATCTCTGCAGCTGGCGAGAGCTGTTGGTCAGTCCTCTGTCCTACTGCTGCTAGACTTGTCTGCTGCCTTTGACACCGTGAACCATCAAATCCGCCTCTCCACACTCTCTGAGCTCGGCATCTCAGGTTCTGTCTTGTTGTGGTTCAAGTCCTACCTCACAGGCAGATCCTTCAGAGTGTCATGGCGAGGGGAGGTGTCAAGGTCACATGGCCTATCAACAGGGGTCCCTCAGGGGTCAGTGCTTGGTCCCTTACTTGTCTCTCTGTACACCACCTCATTTGGTGCAGTGATCTGCTCCCATGGCTTCTCCTGCCACTGTTATGCTGACGACACTCAGCTTTTCCTCTCTTTTCCACCTGACGACACAACAGTTTCAGCTCGGATATCAGCATGTCTGGCTGATATCTCCACATGGATGAAGGAATGGCACCTTCAGCTAAATCTGTCTAAGACTAAACTTATGATCTTTCCAGCTTGTCCATCTGTTCAGCCTCAGATCAGTGTCCAACTTCACTCGAGCCTACTTGTGCCCACAAACTCAGTATCATAACTGATGACCAGCTGACCTTTAAGGTTCACGTGGCCTCAGTTTCTCGAGCTTGCCGTTATGCCCTCTACAACATCAGGAAGATCAGACCCTTCCTGACCCAACAGGCCACACAACTTCTGGTTCAGGCTCTTGTGATGTCACGCATTGACTACTGCAACTCTCTTCTGGCAGGTCTCCCTGCATGTACAGTCAAACCTCTACAGATGATCCAGAATGCAGCAGCACGTCTGGTCTTCAACCAGCCCAGAAGAGCTCATGTCACTCCCCTGTTCATCTCCCTTCACTGGCTTCCAGTTGCAGCCAGAATCAAATTTAAAACTCTCCTCCTGGCTTACAAAACATTTACAAGAACGGCCCCAACCTACCTGGATTCCCTGATCCAGGTCTACTCCCCTTCACGCCCACTTCGCTCTGCATGTGAGAGACGCCTGGTGCTTCCATCCCAGCACAGCTCGATATCTCTAGCTAGACTGTTGTACTCTGTTGTTCCCAAATGGTGGAACAAACTACCAAACTCTGTGGGTTCTGCTGAGTTCCTTTCTACTTCTAAGAGACAATTGAAGACTCAATTAAAGACTCAATTGTTCAACGAACACCTAGGCACTTAATCCGACACCACCTTAGGGGTAGAATAAGTCAGGTGGTCCAAAACCCAGCACTTATTTAGCACTGACAAAGTTGAAAAGAAAAAAAAGGGGGGGGGGGGGGGGGGGGGCACTTCTTCTGCAACTTGATGGCAACACCTTTGACCAATCACACTTGAAGCACTTTTTGCACTTACTAAAGGTTTTTCCTTATGTCTGAATTTTTGCTTGTGTTGTACGTCACTTTGGACAAAAGCGTCTGCTTAATGAAATTGTAGAATTGCTCAAACTGTCGGATCTTTAAAATCAACCATATTGTTTACTATGACCTTGTCTTCAATCTACACTGCCATTTAAAAGTAGTGTCACCCAGACAGTTCCACATTTTTCATGAAAACTCACACTTTCATTCATGTGCTAGCAGAACTGTACAGTGTTTTCTAATCATCAGTTAGCCTTTCAACGCCATTAGCTAACACAATGTAGCATTAATACAAAGGAGTGATGGTTGCCGGAAAGGTTCCTCTGTACTTCTATGTAGATATTCCATTAAAAATCAGTCGTTTCCAGCTAGAATAGTCATTTACCACAGTAACAATATATAGACTGTATTTCTGGCACATTTAATGTCATTCATTTAATCTTCATTGAAAAAAACTGCTTGTCTTTTAAAAATAAAGACATTTCTAAGTGACCCCAAACTTTTGAACAGCGGTGTCTTTTTTTACTTTTAATGCACATTTCTATTATTTTAATGGATGATCTTAATATCTACTTTTAAATTATCTTTATAATTAAGTTTCTGAATGCATTTCTTTGCCATTGTAAAGCACCATGAATTGCCTTGTGTATGAATTGTGCTATACAAATAAATGTGCGTTGCTTTTCCTTGCCTATTCAGATACTGAGTTCATTGCCAGTGTGTGGTTTTCTACAGGCCATGACTGAAAGCACTTCCCATATTGTGCATCAAACTTCAATTAGAACAATCATTTTGTTGAATCTACTTGACTTACAAGCATAATTAATGATGTGAATAATATTTGCCTGTCTCTACACAGGAAAACAAAAAACTTTCCATGGACCCAAACACAACTCCAAAGTACTATTTTGGGCAAAAGAGACACTGCCACAAACTGTAAAAGATATACAGTAGAATGTGCTTGCCATGTGGTTTTACTACAACTACTGGATACACTACCACATTATGGATATTAGGTATTACTTTAAAGGACAAGGGCAAAGTAAAGATGGATAGCTAGATAGATAGCTAGATAGATAGCTAGATAGATAGATAGATACTTTATTAATCCTGAGGGAAATTTGTGTCATATAATTGCAAAAGAGTTACACAGTAGATATAATAAATAACAGGCACCTGAGAAAAACACGTACCAAAGACAATAAAATAAGAGTAGTAAAGTTCAAATTGTAGTTATTGGCTTTATAGCAAGAACACATAAAATCTTTTGTCACAAACCTGCTTAGCACTTTACCATTGAAGTATAACAATTTAGATGTCTTTAAATAGATGACTTGCAGAAAAAAAAGCATAGAAATGTCATTGCTCAAAGCAAAATGAAAACTCCTATTTCAGTGTGCCCCTTTTCTTTTCATCTGTGTTAAAATGATGACATTTTTTAAATTCAAAAGCAAAAAACTGATTCACATCCTCGTTTTCAAGGTTATGTGCTGTCAATAGCACCCTTTCACACATTTTTTTGCTAGAATTTTCACTTAGTATTTTCGCTGAATTTTTCACCAAAACATGTTGTGGGGTTTTTTTTTCCCGTTTAGCAGGTTTTTCTCATTCTTTCCTCTTTTGCTGTTGACTTGTCTGTTATGGTGTGGAGAGTGTTGCTGAGGACTGCGATGTCATTTGATTAGTCCTATCGCTTTAAATGCAGAATACAAATCCTTGATAAAGGTGCCCTTGCACTAAAAAGCCCAGCATGACTCTGCTATCTCTGGAGACTAATGCTCTTGACATTTAAACCAATGACCCTGTACCCTGAAAGACAAACAAAGACACAGAGAAACTCACTTATGCACTTTCTCACATGCCTGCACTAATTCATGTATTGACCACATCCATGGTGAACATACGGGGCGTGTGATTGTTGCAGCAAGTGCTTGTCAAAATCAGTGTAGGATTTCACACATTTAATGAACCGTACACTTGTCTTCTACTGGCAAACAATACAGCATTTCTCAGACAAAATTCATAAAGAATGAGCTTCTCCTCTTTGCTCTTGGGAAAATCAATGATTCGTTTTCCTCTGGACCTCAGTCTGAGACATGCCAGAGATGCAATTGAATTAAATTTTTTTCAAATGCATTTCTTCTCGTAAGCTGGGGGTAGTCTCCGTATGTCTTCGGGCTGCCTGCAAATGTCTCAAGTGACTGGGAAGATGTATGAGCCAGTCACGGCACAACAGCTCTTCACATGCTGACCCACCCATTCATCATTTAGTCGTGTGGTGGGAACAATGCAAAGAGCCAAGCACAGATGTCACATTGTGCCTGCATGTGTACATACAAGGTAGCACACAGATGTTTGCAACACAGCAACGCACACTCCACCCTCTGTCATCATGTCAGACTAACACGGACAAACGGACAGCACAGCCATCCTTGTGTATCAGAGGCAAAGTTCCCCTGCCAGACTCTCATTCTTCACGGTGGCAGCAGAGTGTCTTTTAACGTTATCCTTTAAGTCATGACAACATATGAAGAGTTCAGGTGAAAATAGAAAGTTCAATTACTGGCACTTTAATTAGTAAAGGCAGCCGGAGGTGGAGTGGTAATACTCTGCCAGACTGCTGGTCTGATGGATGGAAGGTGCTGATTAACAACAGTTCTCTCTGTGTGTGTGTGTGTGTGTGTGTGTGTGTGTGTGTGTGTGTGTGTGTGTGTGTGTGTGTGTGTGTGTGTGTGTGTGTGTGTGTGTGTGATGAAAGGAGCAAAGGCTCGAATAAGGTTTTAAAATAATAGCAATGATTTTCTTGGATTCTATTTCTATCATCGCTTTTTTTTTCAAACACACCACAGGAGTGCTTTATCCATGTAACTCTCAGCAATATACTGTCGACACACCAGAATGACTGCACTCTTGCTAATGCTTAATGTTTTATAGTCTTTCAAAGTCTATTTCCAGGTCTTGCAGCATAATATATGCATATGTGATTTCACTTGAGGCAGCTTCGCTGTGAGCCTGTTTTATAATAGTGTATTCCAGATAAACTGTTTTACCAAAAGTGTTTTCCATTTATGTAAGTACTAATACTGTGACACAATACTATATACTCAGACACAGGTTTGATTTTAACAGTTTCTCCTCTTTCATAATATTTTACCAAAAAGTGAATCAAATTTTTAAAACAGGCATTTATTATTAAAGCTTTTGTACATTTCAATCATTTTAAGTCTGTCTTCTTAACACCAAAAAGAATGTCACAAAACTATGGAAACAATAGATTAAATTCTGTCTAGAAACTGACAAAATCTGTCAAAGAGCATAACAGTACAGGAAATATAAATATGACTGGTATTTTATTCAGAGAAATAAATAAATATTCAAGAATCCTATCAGTGTGTACTTTATCTGCTTCATTGTACCTTTTTTGGAATTAAAACCATAAGATAGTGTAAACATAAGAAGACATGCTGCCATTCTTGCATTTTTTTTTTTTTTGGTCCCACAAGAACATTTTTTCATTTAGTTAAAATCACTAATATTTTTGCCCAGCAACATACACTCAACAAAAATATAAACACAACACTTTTGTTTTTGCTCCCATTTTTATGAGATGAACGCAAAGATCTAAAACTTTTTCCACATACACAATATCACCATTTCTCTCAAATATTGTTCACAAATCTGTCTAAATCTGTGATAGTGAGCACTTCTCCTTTGCTGAGATAATCCATCCCACCTCACAGGTGTGTCATATCAAGATGCTGATTAGAGACCATGATTAGTGCACAGGTGTGCCTTAGACTGCCCACAATAAAAAGCCAATCTGAAAGGTGCAGTTTGTTTTTTTGTTTTTTGGTTGTGTTTTTTTTGTTTTTTTTTTTTTGTTTTTTTTGGGGGGGGGGGGGGGGGTCCACTCCTCTTCAATGGCTGTGCGAAGTTGCTGGATATTGGCGGGAACTGGTACACGCTGTCGTATTCGCCGATCCAGAGCATCCCAAACATGCTCAATGGGTGACATGTCCGGTGAGTGTGCTGGCCATGCAAGAACTGGGACGTTTTCAGCTTCCAAGAATTGTGTACAGATCCTTGCAACATGGGGCCGTGCATTAAGTGTCACTTGACTGGATGTGTGGATCGCAGAAACAAACTAACAGTGAATATATTTAGACTTGTGTCCAGCAGCATCTGCACAGCATTAGTCTCTATTAATATTCTTTTTACCAGTCCATCTGAAATATTAAAAACTGATTTATGATTTCTCACTAGGTGTATTTGCAAGTGGATTGTTGAGTTACACAGGTAACTCAAATTGCATTGGCCTTGTTTTTAAAGTTTAATAGCTATAGCATGGCAAGTGCTCAAATCCAATGGGGACAGTTGGAAGGAAAGAAATATAGTCATTATACAGGTTTGATCACAGTTAAAACATGTGTCACTGAAACTTTCAATTTCTGTGTTTATGATATTTGGATGTCATTATTTTCCCAGTGCAGTCATACTACTACATTTTCCTCACTGTTGGCAACAATTACCTGTGTGTTGAAAAGCTCCTAAGCAATCATGCACTTTTTGCCTGCTGCCATATGTGCACTGAAAAGGAATAACTGACCATTGCAATCAGTCCTCTTGTCGATACTGGCCATAAATCAATCTCTTGTAGTGCAAAATTACTGTAAAAAGACGGGACAAAAAATTGACATGAAAAATATTCAAGTTCAGCTGAAGCTAATATGAGGTTTCAGTAGTCTGAGTTAGTCAAATCCATTGAGGAGGCACTGTTTAGGCATGAAGTCTTTTTTTCTAGTGTTGTGATATGTATTCACATGATTCAGCAATCTGTCACTTGACAAATTTATGTTTGGACTTTATTTACTGTATTCAGCTAATCAGGCAGGTGCATTTTTGTCATGCACTGCAGCAAAGACTGGACTGTTTCAGAATCACACTACAAAAATATGGACAGGGGAAATTATTACAGAGAGCAGTAACTCCTTAATGCTAAACTAGAAAACAAATCAGACCTTAACTGTGTCTTCTGGGTTTCTTTTGTAAACAAGAGACGTTTAAATTCAGGCTTTGAGTGCCAGTGCAACATTTACTCACTTGCAGTCGTATTTTTTCTGCACTTCGGCTCGCTGCTACCGTCACCTCTCGATCAGCTGAATAATGTGAAACCAGCAACAATAATGTGCATCACGCTGAGCATCATTCACTATCATGAACAAAATGGGGATCCACTCATGAAGGCATTACTCACGCTACTCCTAGTGAAAAACTCCACAGGGTGCCTTTAATGTCTCTTTCCATTTTGTTTTAATATCTTTTTAAAGCGTTTGGAATTGCATTGTTGTTTTATACAAATAAACCTTGCAATGCCTCTCCTATAACATCACACAAAGAGGAAGTGGAAAATGAAAAAGCTACAGTGTACCACTGGTCCACTCAATCGGTGTCAGGTCCTCAGCAGCCATTAGCCTGCCATCAGCACGACAGCTTTAAATGATAGATTATGGTTTTGGCCTTCATTGCATTTTGATGGCAGAGGGATCCATACAACTATAAATATTGACAGAGCACTGACAGATTGGTTGCATGCGTTAGTATTGATGTACACAGTCAATATCATGTACTTACAGTTACAGCGGATAGCCAGTGGTAATGGGTGTGGACATGTGTGCTGCATTGTAATCATGTATTCACAAAACACCCACATGAAGAGGACATCGACAGACAATTCAGTATATATTAAGAAAAATGAATGACTGTTTCCAGCAGTGGGCTTTGAGGAGTGGCATCGAGTGCAGCGCCACAGATACCAGAGTGACAGAGCAAGTCGATCAAATACAACCCCACTATTCATCTCGGCCAATAAATCTGATCATTTTACTATTTTCATCAACTGACAACGCGTGTCACTGGAACTGATTTTTCTATACTTTATAGTTTTTCATTTATTACAATCTACTTCTCTTGACTGAAGTAGGAAGCATGCCATTTTGGTCAAAAGAAGAGTCCTCTGACATGTCAAATGCCGTGCTTTCTGGGAGCGCATTCAACTGGAGAAGAAAGACTGAGTGAGCAAAGGAAGTTGATGATCACTGTTGTGATACCAATTATCTCTGACTGAGGTTTTAGGGTCTGTCAAGCCAGCTAACACAGAAAAACCCTGGTTATGTCAAACTTGAGTCATGCTAAATCCCTTCTGCTTGGCCCGCTGACTCCAGCCAAATTTAGTAGGATTATAGTGTTGCCAAAATGCTGAACTTGCAAGCCTGTGTTAGCTAACTTTGCCAACCCGCCTACCAAACATTAGCTCACAGATCAGGCAGAATTTGACGATGGAGATGGGATGTTTGTAAGGGAACCAAAAGAGTCGGTGTGGAAACGGGACTCTGTCAGCCCATAAACAGACAAGACAGAGCAGGTGGTGCAGCAGCAGGAAGTTATTCAATCCAATCAGGGGGAAAGCGAGAAAGAACCACAAATCTGTTGTATTTTCATTTATTGCCACGCATACATGTCAGAGTAATCACAGTCAGCGGCTCTTCTGGCAGCAGCACAGTGTCCCATCCTCTCTACTCACACCGTGCAAACATAGGAAGAAGAGTGAGTTACTATGGTTACAAGGACACCTTACAAAGATGTCTGTCACACTGTAATAATAATCAACCCGGTCATACATTATTCTTGACCTGTTCTTTGTTTTCATAGCACCCACAAACTAACCGATCTAGAAAGGTGCAGGTTTCTGTTTTATAAATAAGTCCAAAACGTTGATTTGTGTCCGAATGCGAGAAACCCTCAGATGTGCCATTGCTTTGCTCCCTTCATTTCTGACATAGCAAGTCGCCTATGCCTGCAACATCACTTAAAAATGATCTGTGATCTTAACCATGACACCCTACTTCTGACACAAAACCATCTTTGCTGTGTTTGTCACAAAGGCGACAGCATCATTGCAGTCAAAGGTGTTTGAAGGTGATATTCAAAGCAGAAACCAGAGCAGGTGGTACCGAAGGTGCAGCTGTCCTTTAAAGACCAGCTGCAGCTGAGCTATAAATCCATTCCATTGAAGAAATGTGACATTATTATGAATGTACAACTTACTTACATTGATTAAAAATTTGAGCGGTGCCCTTGTATTTCTTTGCAGACGCAATAAATTATGTTAAAGTCACTTCTACGTTTTTCTCAAATATGGGATGGCAAAACTGCACTGCTTTGGATAACATCCACCGTGGAAGGTGGAGTTACACTTTGAAGCCACTTTCATCTCTCACCAGGCACAATTAGCCAAAATTGAAAACATTTTATCAAAGTCAGACTCAGTATGACTAAAAATGGAAGAAAAAACACTCATCTTAATGAGAAAATGGATCTTTTTCGGTGCTAAACCAAGTTCACTCCAAGTGTCTACAAAGGCAGCATTAAAAAAAAAAAGTCTCTCCAAACTTTGTCTGCATTAACCCAACAACAACAACTGTGTAGGCAATAACCCAAAAATATATTAATATATATTCATGTTGAGGGGAGAGGAAATATTTCTCTGCGTTTATGTTTTGGCTGATGGAACGGCTTCCAGGGCCCAGGTGAAATATTACAGCTGTCAGTATTTCTGACAGAGCCTTTATTCTGGTCGCTGCTGTTTGATGGAGGACTCCAGTGAGTTTGACACCCTGCTAAATGTCTCCGCCTCGCTGCCACTCTGGAAGCAGTGATAATGGCACGCTGGTGTTTGGCAACAGGAGCTTCAGCATCGCCCCAGTGCCCAGACATTATATTCTTAAGCCAAGGGGTGCAGAGGCAGAATCGTTATTAGCCCTGTGGGATCACTGTTGGTGTCCGGTGGATATTCTGGTCATTGCATCCTGTCAGTGGATATGCTGTACTGTGTGCTTACATTTTTATTCTGTACAGTATCACAAGCATATTGGTGTTCTGGTTGATTGCGCTGCAGGAAACTCACCGTGTCCTATCTATTGCCACAGCGTTATTGTGCATCATGCAGCCTGGCTTAATATTGCGATGGAACTCTGTAATGGATGCCCTTTCTGCATTTTGCCAGTAATGCATCTGTTTTACACTTCTGTCTGTAGCATGTGTATATGTATATGCATATGTACACTACTGTTCAAAAGTTTGGGGTCATTCAGACAATTTCATATTTTCCATGAAAACTCACACTTCATGTGCTAACATAATTGCACAATGGTTTTCTAATCATCAGTTAGCCTCAATTATCTAGCACAATGTAGCATTAGAACCCAGGAGTGATGGTTCCTGGAACGGTACCTCTCTACCCCTATGTAGATATTCAATTAAAAATCAGCCATTTTCAGCTACAATAGTCAATAGTCAATGTAGTAACATTAACAATGTCTAGACTTTATTTCTGATTCATTTAATGTTACCTTCATTGAAAAAAAAGTGTTTTTCTTTCAAAAATAAGGACATTTCTAAGTGACCCCAAACCTTTGAACGGTTTTGTATTTGTATATGTATATTTATATGTATATGTATATTTATATTATGTCTGTTCTGTCTCTGCAATAATGTCACCAAGGTGCTTTTCCTTATACTTAAATATTATATTCACCAGACACAAAGATCAGGATGAGGAGTAGGAGCGTATATTGAGCTTTATCGTCTTTGCTGCACCATAGCTTGGCAGCAAACAGCAATGCTGGGAAATATGTAGCCAAATCACAGTGCAGGGTGTAGATGAATGGCAAGCAATTTGGAGTACAGACAGTCCATCATCAGGAGCACTTGAGATCTCACTATTAGAGCAAAGGACACGCTTAATATTGTGCCAAGGAGACACTATTTATTATGGTGTAATTTAAGTGAGACCGAAAGGACAAACACGAGCAAACTGAGAAATATAGTAATCTCCATTGAGAAGAAACAGCCCTCATCTAGTCATCAAACAATAGGATAGCAGGTGGAAATCTGATAATCAGTGAACTGAGAGAACATTGGTTTGACCCATGGGTGGAAGATGTATTCAGTTTTTTTTACTGGGAGAAATGTATCAGTTTCACCGTATGAAACGACTTAGGGTCCCTGTTAGCATTTCAGAAAAATATTTAATACACTGTCTGTAGTTTAAAGTTTGTTGCCACACTCATTAGAAATATTAGTTTGCCAACCATTCAAGACAAGATTCAAGGTAAAATTACACTGATGTATTGAGAAAGTACATTACCTAGGAATTTCTAATTTTCTAACCCATTTCTCATGAATTAATAACTACAATAAAACATAGTTGCAATTTTCCAGATAGATATTAGATTTTGATATGTGACATAATGTTTTAAACCAAGCATCAATTCAGTATTCACTGTGTAACTTAGTTGTTCAGCCTTTATGACTAGCATCCTATATAGAAATTTAAATGAAATACACTTATGAATAGTTACAGTAAGTCACAGATAATTTATATTTGACAAGTGCTGTCAAAATATTCCAAAATTAACATTTTCAACCTTTACACAACAGCTTTGGTAAACAAACATTTATAGCTTGAATTTCATCAGAAGTTGCAGTTCCAGCTCTCAAGTTACAGCTTATCATCCTAAATGAAAAACAAGAAGAAAGCTCACCAGGAGCCATCCTACCACAGAACGACTGCAACTCTTGCAGAGCGAGTTCATAGCTGAAAGAAATTGCTGACGTAATGTTAAGTCATCACCCATCTTATCCAAGCCAGTCTGTGAGAAACACTACCATACACTTAGGTTGTTTGGATGGCAATTGGAATTATAAGGGGTAATCAAACAAAGTCTAGGACTAAGAAATAATAAATAAAGAGACATAAGTACCAAAACTACAGTTCCTGAAATGACCACTTGAGAATGGCTCCTAAAGCAACTTAGTTCATATTCATCTCCATGTTAATATGTCCAGAAAAAAACGTGTTTACAGCCTGCTACAAATAACAGTTTTGGTTTCTAAAGCTTATTTTTCCATTAACGACAACTATACAGCAAGCAAATTTGTAAATTTTTATATAAACACCTGTTTAAGTTGCATTAAAGCTTAATATATGCATTGTTAACTCTTAGATCAGGCGTGAACTAACCGTGACGTCACCCGTTGGTTTCAACGCCGAGAAAATGAAGCCCGAATTTTGCTACTTCCTGGTCGCCATTTTGGATTTTTTGGAGCCAGTGACGTAAAAAGCGTCATCAAACAGGCTGGACCGGAGAGCAACTTGGGCAGGACCAGTCAATGGGACTGTCAATCAAGTATAGCCACGCCCCTGGCTCCGGCAACTTTAACGATTTATTTAAAATTCAGTATTGATTTATTTTAAGATCGGCCACCTGATCTGTCATTTTGACCATGAAAACTAACGGGAAAAAATCCTGAGCTCTAGAAAATCAGTCTATTACATTTAATTTTTTCCTAAAATGAATTGGGGTCTATGGAGCAAAAGCTTTTTGGAGCCAACCCTAGCGGACGGCGTGATATTGCAAGTTTTTGACACTTCCGGATGGGCTTCAATTTTGGAGCCAGATGCTACGTCCATCTTTATATACAGTCTATGTCTTAGATGCATAAGTGGGTCAAAAATGACCCAATGAGGTCATTTTCTTGCAATATCTTTGTAATGATTTATTTTATTTTTTTTATCATTTCATATTCCAGCTATTCCTTTTTTGTTTGATAGCATTCCATTTAAATTTCTAAGTTACCTTTTGTTCTTTTAAAGAAAGTGTCATATTTGTATTACTACCTCAAGCTGATAATATCATGCAAGAGGTGATGAAGTACACAAACTTGGAGGGACGGAGAGCAGCAACAGCTGGAGGAAAAAAGAAGAAAAACATCTACAAAATGAATGTTTACATTACTCTATTGCTGTCCTGTGTAATAGTCTTCTTTTCCAATTATTAAAATGTTATGTTATTCTGTTATAAAGTCAAAAATAAACATATTTCAAGCATGAAATTGTTCTTGTGTGGACAAAAATATAATACTGTCACGGTCACCTCCCTGGTCTCTGCATCAGCCCCCACCTGATCTCTCTCTCTCTCTCTCTCTCTCTCTCTCTCTCTCTCTCTCTCTCTCTCTCTCTCTCTCTCTCTCTCTCTCTCTCTCTCTCTCTCTCTCTCTCTCTCTCTCTCTCGTCTTGTTCCACTGTGGTGCCCTCTGCAGCGGCTGCAGCTAATCAGCCTCCTGTGCAATCAGCTCATCAGTAGAATTCCGGCCAACTGTGGCGCAGCACACCTGACATCTCCTCCTCTGCAATAAGAACTGGCTTCACTCTCCACTTGATGCCAGATTGTAGCTTCAGCTCAGATATCACCTGCTGGCCCACGCTGCCCGGAGCTGCATTCCTGCCCTGCTTTGCCTTGCCCCGGATTACCCTGACCACCCCCCTCTCTGGATTCTCCCCAGCCTAGTCTTCCTACCACCTCTCGGACTCTCCCCGGCCTGCCTTTCGATGCCACCAAGCATTGATTCTTAAACGAGTCATTTTTGACCCACTTAAGGAAGACTGAGGGGCAGGGGCAGGTGGCTGTCATCATGTGACAGTCCATGACCCAGAAACATTTGCATGGTCCATCTCAGCTCCACCTCCACCTCTTTACTGATTTTTGCATTAGCAGGGAGTTAGGAGGAGTCAGTTATTGCCAAGATGAGGAGAGTCAGAGCCACCACACTGCTTCAAGACTACTGTTCAGGAACACGCTCCTAAAGAGAGTACTTCATTCTCATTCTGTCGACACAGAGCAAACCGCAGCAGAAGCTGGTCAGACATTTCATTCTTCATGATGCCACCCATCCTTTTTATCAGTAAGATGTCTTTCATTGTTAATTCATGAGGCTGATGGGACAATGACTTCTCCTGCTGCACAGTGAAGCACCTCAGTTAAAAATGGAACCCTTAATTGCAGCCACTGTCTGGCCAGTTGCAAAGACAGGGTTTTAAGCACTACTTCTGTCCACAAAGCCAAATTTGATGTGTTGCATTAACGGTTCACATTCCAAACCTCTGCGCTCTGCTGTGTAAAATCATTTTGCACATCATCCACAAGATACAATAGAAGTCATGCCTCTTTCTTGACATTCAACAGCAGCAAGTATGGTGGTAGCAGTTTTTCTCAAAGGAGCAACCTGTAAAGCTGTAGATGCGTGTGCGACTTTGGAGTTTAATGTGAACCTCTGGCTCATGTGTCTAGCTTGTACTTGGCAGCGAGTGCTGGACTGTGTGAGAGGTGTGGGTGTAAGCAATGATTTGGAAGCTGCCGTGTCGCCACTCTAGTGTCTTATTCTCACTGTTCTCTGACTGAGAGAGTTATTGGTATTAAAAAGTTTACACATTTTTTGGATGCAGCTACCATTATTTTTCCCTTGCTTCTAAGAAATAAATCCCTTCATAGAGTAACCACCAGTGGAAATCAAGAAGTACATTTATTCAAGTTCTACAGCAGAGTTTTGATGTTCTTGTACATTGTGAGTTTTTACATATTTTGTCTGTGAGTGCGTTTTTTCTTGGCACTGTCCCCTTACAGCTTGCTCTGGAGCCATTTGGGTTCAGTAAAGCATCTAGAGGCAATCTGAATTGCAATTAGTGCTATACAAATAAAATAATTATTGAACTGAATTGAAGGGTGCATTGGTAGTTAGCACTTTCACCTTGCAGTTAGAAGATCCCTGGTTTGTTTCCTGGCTTTCCCGGGATCTTCTCCATGGACTTTGAATGTGCTCCTTGTGCATGTGTGGGTTTTTCTCCAGGTTCTCCGGCTTCCTCCCACAGTCCAAAAATATGCTGAGGTTAATTGGCAACTCTAAATTGTCCACAAGTGTGAATGCAAGTGATTGTCTCTATGGCCATGTTTACATGAAGTTTTTAATTCGGAATTATGAATTCAGAATTAACTCAATCGGAATTAAAGTTTTGCGCTTCACATTTACATGGAAATATTAGTTCTTGAATTTAGGTTTACATGGACCGCATGTTCATTCCCCTTCCTTAATTCCACTTTAATGCTTGGGCATTGGAAAGGATTCTGATTGGACAGGCAGTGGACGTGGCGTATGCCTGTTTACTGGAAGAAAACAAACTCTATTTGCTGCAGCATTTCTTTTCCCCAACAACATGGAGGAACAACTAATAAGCATGCTTTTTGCTTCGCTTTTTATTGTCGTTTTGAAACAGCAACTGGACAATGGCATACTAGTTCTGTTGCACCAGTAAGGTCGCAGAACGTGTACGCCACTACATCGCCTACATGAAGAGCCAAGCATGCGCAGAATGACCGGGATGAACTAAAGCGGAAAAACTGTATACATGAATAGAACATACACAGGAATTAGTTTATCTGGAATAAACCACGTAGTTTATTCGGAATTAAGTTTACTTGGAATTAACTTTTTAATTTTTGAATTAAGTGTTTACAAGGAGATTTTAAAGTGGAATTAAGTTTAATTCCGAAAAAGAGGAATAAAGAGGAATTAAAGGTCTCATGAAAACGTGGCATATCCAGGTCATCAGTCTATCACATCTTATCCCTGTCTTCACCCCAAGTCAGATGGGATAGACCTCAGCCCCCCGTGATCCTAATGAGGATTAAGTGGTGTATATGTAATGGATGGACAGATGGTTGGAAATTTATTCATATCCAAAAATTATAGCTGTTTTGATGGAAAAACATCTGAAATGACTGTTGTCTGGATTGCATTTGTCAATTCTCCACCTGTGCTAACATTGCTCTCATGAAGAAGAATGCACTACTCCTGATTGACTGTAACTCATTATGAACATTTAGTGCAACTGGTTAGTAGTCATCTATAAAATCAAAACACTGTAGGTCTGTCTTGTCTAATATCATTACACCTCCAAATGTTTAATGTGCAGAAGTCGTGACTTGCCATACCCTTACGTAGTTCACCTTCTCCTCACCTTTTTCTGTTTTCCTATTGATTGAATATCTACTATTGAGCAAAGGAGGAGATCAATATCAATATCACATCCATTTGGCTATAATGCATGCCTGAATGCTGCGACCTCAAACAGGGTGCAGACGGATTGATCTATGACAATCAAATTTTAAAAAAGCAGCACAGTAAATACACTGAACAGACTGACCCATTTCTGCTGATCTGAGCTGCAGTTTCTAGTCTTGACCAGAGTAAATCGGGAAGATGGCTGTAGCCTTACAGAAGACATAAAATATGCTTCCCTTCACACGAATGCAGTCACTGTTTATCAAAGCTGAGGAGGCTGAACAATAAGTTACCTCACGGTCTCCTGCTAGGGGAATGCTAGATATCACACAGCATGATACAAACACATCGCTGGCCTCATAAGTCTCAGATTGTCTGCTGATCATCATCTTATATATGATATTTTGGCAAGTGGATCTTGTTTTTCTACATGTGTGTTATTGAGCTGGATTATATTAATTTTTAGTTGTTATTGAACAGTGACGGAAAAGAAAAATTTCTGCCAGAGAGTTTCGGAAGGCAAGGAGAGATTATTTGTGTAGCACCTTTCAACAACAAGGCAATAGAAGGAGCTTTACATAAGACATAAAAGGCTTTAAGGCAAATTGAGCTGAAATCTCCAGACGACAACTCCAACAACAGCAATAAAGATTGTTTTCCCCACCAGAGTTTATTCTTTGGCAGTCAGGATGTAGCGTCCACCTTACAAGTCAGTAAATACACTACAAAACAGCCTAAACCACTGTGGTTCTGGTGGTAAATGACGTCACAAATCTGATACCGAGTCTAGTGTTTTGTTGTACCTAAATATCGGCAAGGGCAGTAAGGAACTTGGAATGTAAATATGAAGCACAATTTCACCTGAAAAAGATTTTGGCTGAGATCCTGGACTAAGAGGGGTGTGAGGTTGTAGCACATGGAGGTGAACTAGCAAAGCTAACTTCAAAAAAAAGCTCTCTATTTATGGCAATGTCCCCCTTAGATGACACAAAAGTCAGTCCCCAATGTTTAACATTTATAAAATAACTTGACTGTATCTGAAGGCACAGTAAGATTAGAATGCTGACAAATCACACACTACATACTTTTATCTGTCGACTGTCAACACCAGCTGAGCCAGACTGGTCTGATAAGGTGTCACATCCAGATCATATTCATAATGGGCTCAATAGTTGTTATGTGTGTTTAGCAGCTTCACTGGATTCCTCTCTTACACTTCTGGTACTTCAGCTGGAATGTACATATTAAATTTGATGACATAAATGCTAAAATCCAGATGAAAGATTTAAATACGAGTCAGATAGCTCTGACAGAAAAGCTATTTTAATTTTTCCAAAGTTATTTCAGTCTGTCTTTGAGGTGAAATTATTCGCAGTTCATGTCTGTGTCTGATCTAATGGAATCAATCATTTTTGGGTTGCTTATCAGAACCAAAAAAATTATGCTTTTAAGGCAAAATTACTTCTGCCATCTGGGTCATTTTTAACATCCGTTACAACAGTTGCATTTAAGAGGAGAGTGACTATTTCAGGCACTCAGCCATTAACTATGGCAGATTATCTTTTGGTCAGAACCGATTCCAGCTCACTGGATGAAAAATAGGGTACAGTCTGACCAGCACACCAGGCATGACTGTGGGCATGTCTTTGCGTTTTAGGAGGAAATTAAAGCACCCAGAAGTAGACCACATACATTTAAGTCCCACAAGGACTCACATAAAATATATAAAATTAGTAAAACATCAAGAAATAAGACCCACTCTCACACTTATGCACCAACCAGTCAACACTTCATAGATCTTTGTGGATGCCGTCCCACCAAAAGCCTTTGTTCCAAACCTGAGAACTGTTTCATCCATCACACATTACTTTAACTAATGAATAATTACCACCTCTGCAGGTCTTCGCCTGTAACTACAGAAGGTTTTAGCTTCTTTCAGTGCAGTGTTGGCTCCTTGATGCCAATTGTTACAAATTTACATCATAGCACTTCCATTCAGACTGCAGCTGAGATAGTGTTTGCATTCCCCAAATCCAAGTTTGTGCATATTCAGTATGTACCTCAGAACCTTTTGCAATCATTGGTTTTCTCATAGTACCAGTCAGAGTGGGACCTAAATTATAATATATCTGTTATTGTTATTATATATCTATTCTGTACATAATAGACAAATTCATAATCTCCACTTAATTTAGCATCAGCTGGAAAGAAAAAACACAAATAATTATTTTTTATATATATAATTGTAAATAAATGCATGCATCAGGGGGTTAGGGTCAGGTTTATGCTGCACAATGCTATTGTTGTGGTTCTCTCCTACGGCTCTCATCAACATTATTAACATACTTCAACTAGTTTTGTTTGTTTGTTTTGTTTTTTTTCACAAAAAGGCTCTGATGAACCCCACTGTAATGCCAGTGGTATAAGCTACCAACTAGATGTATAAAGGATCATTTATCAGTTCCAACAGTTATTTTTCTTTTGATCGATCATCACAATAAATGCTGTTCTCTGTCAGTTGGATGTGTAGAAAGACACATATTGTGTCTGTTAACATTCAACAGCCAACCCTTGCTAAAAAAAAAAAAAAAAAAAGTACAATAGCAGCATCGGTCCACATGTATTATTTTCAGGTGGAAAAAAAAAGGCCATGAAAGTGCGATAAACACTTTTCAGGGTGCATTTTGTGGCAAGACTCACTCTAGACAAGAAACTGAAAACAAAAGTAACCAGTAACTAGTAACCTGAAAACATCACAAAACAATAATCCCAAAAAGGTCTTGAACCCCAGGGTCATGGGCAAAAGTCCGGCACTATTCCTTCTCCACCTCTCCAGTCTCTGCAGGAGTGGCTCTTTTTAAGTGTGAAGTGGAAGAAATTCATGAGTCACCTGTTATGGGCTCAGGTCAATGGAAAAGACTGGGCCAAAAAATGAAGGCATCTCATAATTATACAGCCCATATTGCTCCATTAATATATTTATTGTAGACCAGCATTTTGATATGAGGCTGCACTGTAATGCTATATCCATAGCAGCTTCATAAGGCAATAATATACAGATGTTGTGTTTTGAGCTTGTTGTGCTGCATTAACAGTTAATGCTGATGCAAGGCTAAACAGACATGTTGAAATAGTTTCAGTCCTCATTAAACCTTTATAGAACATATATTTACTGTTATTACAATATCTGCTAAAAAAATGCTTCAGAACGCTGCTACACGCCTTCGAACTGGAGCACGAAGAGGAGAACACATCACACCTCTTCTGGCCTCTCTCCACTGGCCGCCTGTGCACTTTAGAGTCCATTTTAAAATTCTTTTATTTGTTTTTCATCGTTAAATGGTCTTGCCCCGCCATACCTCTCTGAGCTGCTTCACCGCTACATTCCTGCCCGGTCTCTCAGGTCAATTGATCAGCTGCTCCTATGGACACCCAAATCTAAGCGGAAGCTCACAGGGGACAGAGCCTTCTCTATGGTTGCCCCAATTTTATGGAACAAATTGCCCTTGCACCTTAGACAGACCCCTTCCCTGTCCATTTTTAAGACCCATCTTAAAACAAACTTTTATTCCCTGGCTTTCCATCCAGCGTAAAACACTGATTTTTATTTATTTTTAGTGCATTTATTGTGTATTTCAGATTTTTTTTTTCAGTTTTTAGTGCCTTTTATTTTGTGATTCTACTTGTTTTTAGTGTTTTTATTATGTATCTCTGATTTTGTTTTCAGTGCTTTGATTGTGTATTTTTATATTTTTTGCTTTTACTGTTTGCTGATTTATTTATTTTTTTGCCTTGTTTTTTTTTGTCTTACGTTGTTCAAAGTGCCATACAAATAAAGCTGGATTGCATTGGATTATTACAATGTCTGTGCTCACGAGCCCTGCATCACAGAATATTCACAAGTTGAATAGAGAACATGTATGACGTCATGAGTCAACATAAACCAAATCCTTCGTAATGACTTCCAAACCTGACTGATGCTCTGAAAGTCTTTGGTTTGTCCAGAATCAGAACCACTTGAGTCGAGAAAACACTAAAACACAACAGATGCCTCATCTGTTCCTTCATGCTTAAAAGCAGAACAGTGTGCAGTATTCACTGTAATTAGTGATTACTGTGCTGACTAATTTGGCTTGGTAGGTGTCACTCTATGAAGTTACAGCCGGCTGTGTGCAAGATAAGACAGTATAAATATGAACTATATCAGTCAACAATGAGAAATATTAATAACACGCACCAGTAAGTAACTGCAAAATTTCATAGGCACATTCAGATTATGTGTGTCTTTTCTTATCATTACTAGACTCCTGCCAAGGCTGCATGAAGCTGTGTGTGTCTGCATGCTGCTCCATGTGACTACGCAATGAAAGCAGAACGATGAACTTCAAGCCCTCTTAGTAGGAACTGAAGGATTGCTCATTGGACAAACAGATGGTAACGGGCATAAGGTTTGACTTTATCTTTCCTACTAGGCCACTTAGGCCAATTGAATCCATTATTTAAATCAGCAGTATCTGGCATCCGAATCCAGATGGAAAGTTATTGATGATAGACTGCCCAGTAACAGATAGGTATCAGGTGGACACTATCAGAGCTGATGCAGAGAGGTCTTATCTCAGTGGGGCAGGGTTCTCACAGCATGTATACATCCATACACACTCACCCATCAACATGCACACAGGACTGAGTATACAGTACACACATCCATACACACACATACCTCGACATCTGTCATTGTCAGGCACTATACAAGCTGCCGTGCTGAGGCTGACAGATGAGCGACACCGGACAACAGCTGATTGAAATGTACAGTTTATGTACCGCCTGTAAGGTCGGGGTGAGCATTGTGTCGCCACGCCTGCCGTTGTGCGTCTTTCCCCTTCGATGAATTTTAATCACCCCTGCTCCAGAGTAATCAATAAGCCATTTCATGCTATCCACACTAACACGTGCGCAGCAAGAATGAATTCGCTGCTGCCAGACTCGGCTCAAATGAATGACTGCGCTCACGATCCTGAAGAAATAGCAGCAAAATGCATCAACAATGCATTAATACAGAATGCCAGGGGAACTGGATTTATGTTGTGGTTGCTTACAAGATAGGGTATGTTATGTATCAGAAAGTTTACTGACAGTGCAAGGTAAAATGATGAAAAATACGCAAGTGCCTGGTGAGTATAAGAGCACAGAAAAAGTTTAAACTGAAAATATGGACAGTAAAAGATAGAAGATCACTCATTTGAATTATTTCTTGTTTTCCTTTATTTCAACATTCATATTACATCTGTTTAATTGGCGTGAGAACATTTATTGAGCAAGAAATATTAATTGCCAACATTTTTTTAAGCACAACCATCTAAACTCTGACAAGACTCATGCTTTGCACTTATTTCACCAAGGAGCACAGCAGAGTTACACACGTGGACAAAATTGTTGGTACCCCTCAGTTAAAGAAGGAAAAACCCACAATTCTCACTGAAATCACTTGAAACTCACAAAAGTAACAATAAATAAAAATTTATTGAAAATTAAATAATCAAAATCTGCCATCACTTTTGAATTGTTGATTAACATAATTATTTAAAAAACAAACTAATGAAATAGGGCTGGACAAAAATGATGGTACCCATAACTTAATATTTTGTTGCACAACCTTTTGAGGCAATCACTGCAATTAAACGATTTCTGTATTTGTCAATGAGCGTTCTGCAGCTGTCAACAGGTATTTTGGCCCACTCCTCATGAGCAAACAGCTCCAGTTGTCTCAGGTTTGATGGGTGTCTTCTCCAAATGGCATGTTTCAGCTCCTTCCACATATGTTCAATGGGATTCAGATCTGGGCTCATAGAAGGCCACTTTAGAATAGTCCAACGCTTTTCTCTCAGCCATTCTTGGGTGTTTTTGGCTGTGTGTTTTGGATCGTTGTCCTGTTGGAAGACCCATGACCTGCGACTGAGACCAAGCTTTCTGACACTAGGCAGCACATTTCTCTCCAGAATGCCTTGATAGTCTTCAGATTTCATCGTACCTTGCACACTTTCAAGACACCCTGTGCCAGATGCAGCAAAGCAGCCCCAAAACATTACTGAGCCTCCTCCATGTTTCACCGTAAGGACAGTGTTCTTTTCTTCGTATGCTTGGTTTTTGAGTCTATGAACATAGAGTTGATGTGCCTTACCGAAAAGCTCCAGTTTGGTCTCATCTGTCCAAAGGACATTCTCCCAGAAGCTTTGTGGCTTGTCAACATGCATTTTTGCAAATTCCAGTCTGGCTTTTTTATGAGTTTTTTTCAGCAGTGGTGTCCTCCTTGGTCGTCTCCCATGAAGTCCACTTTGGCTCAAACAACGACGAATGGTGCGATCTGACACTGATGTACCTTGGCCTTGGAGTTCACCTTTAATTTCTTTGGAGGTTGCTCTGGGCTCTTTGGATACAATTCCAACGATCCGTCTCTTCAATTTGTCATCAATTTTCCTCTTGCGGCCACGTCCAGGGAGGTTGGCTACTGTCCCGTGGGTCTTGAACTTCTGAATAATATGAGCCACTGTTGTCACAGGAACTTCAAGCTGTTTAGAGATGGTCTTATAGCCTTTACCTTTAAGATGTTTGTCTATCATTTTTTTTCGGATGTCCTGGGACAATTCTCTCCTTCGCTTTCTGTTGTCCATGTTCAGTGTGGTACACACCTTTTCACCAAACAGCAGGGTGACTACTTGTCTCCCTTTAAATAGGCAGACTGACTGATTATGAGTTTGGAAACACCTGTGATGTCAATTAAATGACACACCTGAGTTAATCATGTCACTCTGGTCAAATAGTTTTCAATCTTTTATAGAGGTACCATCATTTTTGTCCAGGCCTGTTTCATTAGTTTGTTTTTTAAAATAATTATGTTAATCAACAATTCAAAAGTAATGGCTGTTTTTGATTATTTAATTTTCAATAAATTTGTATTTATTGTTACTTTTGTGAGTTTCAAGTGATTTCAGTGAGAATTGTGGGTTTTTCCTTCTTTAACTGAGGGGTACCAACAATTTTGTCCACGTGTGTATGTGACAATCGCCGTTGGTTTGTCTGTCTGTTAGCAACATTACTCAAAAATGGATGAACAGATTTACACAAAATTTTCAGGGAAGGTCAGAAATTACACAAAGACCAAGTGATTAGATTTTGGCAGTGATGCAGCTTATAGTCTGGATCAATGGATCTGATCAATATTTCTTTAATGAATGAATTTTTTATCATTGTGTCTTACATACATTCAGTATGCCCAGCCCTAACATGGGCTTATAAGACACCAAAATACACACCAAGCCAGTTGCCAGCAGTAGGTACAATAAACACATTTTAGAATTTCATTATTTAAATAAAGAAGTCTGCCGCCTCTTCCAGGCTTTACAAACAAATGCAGCCAGGTTATTAACATTATATGTAAACAAATATTTCATCTTGTCATCGTCACTACACCAGAACAAATCAGGCTTTTTAACAGATACTTCACTGAACAACACATTTCTGAGGTCATCATAAAAAGAACAATACAACAAAAAATGAGATTCACTCTCAACTTCTCCCAAATGACATAGTCCACAGAGTCTCTCTTCCTCAGGTGTTTGTGAGAACCTTCCCTAAAGCCAGAGGTAGAATTCCAGTTCGTAATTGAGCAATCAGGGATCTCTGGCTCCTTGTCAGATTAGATTTAACGTAAAATTCTGCCTCGAAATCATCCTTTATCTGAACATAAGTCCGTAACTTGGGTTTAGTCAAAATCTCACTTTTCCACTTTTCTTTAACTGTAGACAATAATTTTGTTTGAATGTCTTTAATATTGCAGGACAAATTGTTATGAAATATATAAAGAAGCTGTGCTTCATTAAAAACTGCTCGAAGCTCTGCAGCCCAGGGAGAGTTAGATTTACTCCAAAGGAAGACCTTTTTTGTTATTCTGTTATCAGGCATATAAATAATCTGGTTCCACAGTCTAACCATTTCACATTTCCTTAAGATAAATCCAGGAATCCAGGCCATATCGCCCTGTGCTGCCGAGACTGGAACAAACTTGTGAACTCCGAAGAAGCAGCGGATTGCTCTGTTTTCTACAGCTTCTAAAGCTGGGATCTGTTTGCCCCCCCACACACACACCTGCAGCATAGTCTCGCACAGGGGACGCACAGGCATCATACAACTGGGTGTATGTACTATATCCAAGATCTTTGCACACTTTTAACTTATTTATCACAGACCCCAAAGCTCTGCTGGCAGAAGCTGCTGGGATTTTAACTCCATCAAAATTCATAAACTCATCAAATGTAAACCCTAAGTATTTATAGTGAGTAACATACTCCAAATTCATATTATCAAATGTTAACACCCTTGTGCTACGTGGAGCAGATCTTTTCCCTAAAATGCATAATTGTAGGTACAGCTATATCAAATGGCCACATTCTATGTTGCCGTGATTTCTGATAATTATTAATTCATGAACAAATGCTGCATTTAAAAATATAAATAAATAATTGCTGCCAAATGGCGAGCAGCCTTGGTGTAGCACTGTGGTCTCTCCGTGGAGGAAAAGGAGCATTTTCAGCATTTTGCATCAGCAAAACATAGATGCCTTTAGAAAACTAGAGCTAGATTTAATGTTGGGGCAAATAAGTGAGATATTCTGGGATTCTAACCTGTAGATGATGAAACTACCAAGAAATATAAGACTGAACAGCTACTATAATCAGCAACTACAACAAATGTGAAGACTTGCCTGCTAGCTTACAGCCTGTCAACCTCATCTGACTGCCGCCCCACAAACCTCAATGCAGCCATGACCAGATCAGTAAACAGCAGTCTCCTGGACACACACACACACACACACACACACACATGTAAAAGACTCCCCATTCACCCTACACAGAAATACATTACAATACATTAACCCTGAGACCTTATTGTCATTTTGTGTCTCACATGCTAGGTTTGTCTGTTGTTTTAAGCATTTTGTTTATAAGTCTTCTCATTTTAGTAATTTTGAGGTTGTTTAATGCATCATTTTGGTGATTTTGAATCGCTTTATGTCCATTGTACAACTCTGTATCATCATTCTGTCTTATTTTGACCGTTTTCTGACTCGTCATTGTCACTTTGGATCACATTTTGCACAATTTGTTCTGATTTTGTGCCTCTCGGTGATAAAATATCATCTAATTTCGATTTTTTTTTGTTATCTTGTGTTTGTCACGTCTCATTTTGATGACTTTACATTCTTTGTGGTCATTTTGCATTTTGTAATGTCATTTGTCTTATTTTCATTGGATTTTGAATCCCTCCTTTGTAGCATTTTTGTCCTCTGTCATAATTTAGCTTCTCACTGTGCTCATTTCCATCACTTCCTGTTCGTTTTCTGTCTCATTTGGGTAATTTTACATCTTTATGCTTTCATTTTGTCTCATTGTGCTTGTGTTTAGTGCCTGTCAGTTTGGTTTTTTTTTGCCTATGAGTGACTATAGACTATAAGACTGTAATAAAAAGTAAGACAGATTGGCATTGCCTGCTGCACAGGCTTATATCTCAGGCACAGTTCACTCTATCTCAGCATGATGAATGAATTTGTAGAAATTCATTCAAAACACACCCTCTATGAAGGTGACAGATGTTACTAATAACATTTGAGGCAACACAGGTGAAAAATCATAAGAGCTGAACTCGGGTAAAATAAAGATGAACCAAAACTTTGTGCTCTTTACCAGTTTCACAAATCGTGAGCCTGTTTTCGGTCCAGTTTGTTAAGTTCATTATTCGTGAATTGGTCTTGCTCAGTTTTCATAATACAATAAAGATAACAGAATGTTATATCTATATTTCTCACATGAAGACATGCAACTTAAAACCACCATCTGTATCTGCCTCTCACTGTTTGACTGGCAGTAATAAGATGGGGTCAATGACTTTAATCATTGAAGTAAATACAGCGCTGTCCATCACCTGCCTGATTGACAGACTCAATGAGATGCCTGTGATACTCAAGGCAATGCTCCGTTCAAGGTTAGCGCCTTGCAGCTCATGTATTCTGAAACAAGTGCACCTGAGTGGTGAAATATTTCATCTGCAGCCACCAATATTAGGCCCATGTCAGAAATTCCAAACAACCTTGAGAAGCTTTGCAGAACTTCTGACTGATGATACATGCAGCTATTAACAGACCAGCGCATTGGACCGAAATACACCTCAAGTTTCTCTGTAATGTCCATACTGTTCAATTCCAAAAACATGCATTCTGGATTTCCAGAGTCATGCTGAATTTAAAGATGTAGCTACTCTGTCAATGTGTGAAAAGTTGGCTGAGAGGTAGAGGTAAGACTGGAATTACTGCAGGCGAGCACTGTCCCAGAAACCTTTGGATGCTACCTGTGTATCCATGTGTAGCAGAAGATGCTGTGTAACCCTGGCAACTTCAGCAGTGTCTATGGCAAATATCAAATTAGGGGATCTCAGCATGGGAGGAAGAGGTCAACCAGAGGTGAAACAGGCTGCATCCTTTCCAATTCTAAGCCAGTGAAGGTCGTTACACGTACGTCCAAATTAGATCTCCAATCTAAAAGGCCAGCATGCTCCTTTTTTGTTCCCTGTGTTTGGGCTGTTATTATCTACAGAGATAACCCCAACATCAAAGTGAAATGTTTGAATGTTTCAGAGCCTCACTCCAAATGATTTTCTTACCATCGTCTGCAGGGACTGTCAGCAATCAGCGACCTAATCACTGATCAGCCAAGCCAGACAGCACGAGCTGAGCTGTCCACAAGCCGAGTAGGACAGATGACTGGGTTTGCTATTTCTGTGAGCAGTGGACCATAGACATCTACACCCAGTCCTGACTGACCATCACCTACAAAAATGTATTTTGAAAGGTTGTTTTCTGGCAAGAACCAAGATTTCTGTGGTAACAAAACCCCAACAATGCTTTCCATTCAGCATGACTGAATATGCTGAACGTACAACAAAACACTGTCTGTATCAGAGCTTTGCAAAAGGATTTATTCAGTCTCTCCAGTATTGCTGAGGCACAAAGCACAACGCTGAACAAAACACGTGATCCAATTATAAAACACAGCAACATTTCACAAAGCATTTTAGAGAATGTCACATAAGAGAAAATCTAGGATTTCAGGATGCGATATTTCTGTGTTATACTAAAAATAATCCTAAAACAACAGCAAAAAAATAACAACTTATTCAGCTGTGGTTTGTATAATTAAAGGTATTTTCGTGATACCTAGGTATTTAATGTTTGCCCAGAATGAAAATATCTTGGCCTGTGGTCAAAACAACATTAAATCCAGTATTATAAATAAATGTGAAGATCTTCAAACATAGCGCACTGACTGAACACACTCCAAACCTTTTGCAAATGCCACTATCCCTGGCTGGTGGATGTATTACACCTTACTACTCTGATATCAGATGCTTGCTAACATGCAACATACACTGAGAAATCCACTTTAACACAGCTCATACGGATGAAGAAGAGAACAGCGGGGTCATGTTTGCAGTTTTGTTTATAACAAGTTGAGTCCATACATGCAGATACGCAGCATAAACGCACCTCTTTGTAGGATTTGCACTTACAGATACTTTTTAGTGAACATCTTACACAGCGTGTCTATTCGCTCATGTTAGAAAAAGTGGTGTAAATACTGTCTCCTGAATTTCTCCAACCAGCCAACTTAAGTACATGTCTGGAAGGGCATGCTGCCTTCAGGACAAACTCATTGACCAAACGACCCTCTTTTGTCGTTTCGCAGCCCACAAGCTCCATAGCTCACACAAATACAGATACTGAGACAGCATATGTGTGCACTTTTAACTTCATCAGTTAGAAAATGCTTGCTTGATTACCAGGTCTATCACAAGATTACACAAAGAGACAAACAAGCACACTCGCATTCATATCTACGAACAATTTAGAGTTAGTTAACCTCAGCATGCTTTTGGACTGAGGGAGGAAGTCACAGTATCTGGAGAAAACCCACACATGCACAGGGAGAATATGCAAACTCCAAGCAGAAAGATCCTAGGAAGGCTGGGACACGAACTGGGGATCTTTTGGCTGCAAGGTGAAAATGCTAACCACCAATCCACTGTGCAGAAAGTAACTACAATGCATCCATAAAATATTCAATAATATGTAAAAGTTGTAAAAAAGTGTGCTTTAAATATCTGTTCAGAAAAGTGCCTTTGTCAGTGTTTTGCTATACTACTAGGATATTATTGCATATGAGGCAGCATTTTACTGCTGTAGCTGAAGATAGTTCTAACTATTTCATAATCTCTTAGACAGCTCACCATGTCTTTTGTGTGCAGCATTTTCATTTATATAAAGGAACACAATAACTGTCAAATTGGAGTAAAGAATGCAATATTTCACACTTGAAATTGTGTGAAGCGCAAATATAAATACGACCAAATTGGAAGCATAGTATAGGGCACACGTTCAATGCAGTGTTTGATGAAGTTACTTTAGTAAAGTGAAGGATGGTCAGTGGGGGAGAGGGGTGTTAACTTGAAACCCCTAAATAGGACACCACTGACTTACATCCTGGCCTCACCCCAGGCAAAGTCTGTTCTCCTCCCAAGCAGACAGTAAACACCTGTGCGATCATAAAAGTGCAGTGAAAGATACAAGCTGCTGCCAGATAACAGGGACGAAAAAAAACAGCATTTATATATAATGTTTCTCCCATAAGGTCTGAGCCAATAAGCCTATACAGGGGTTAATATGGAGTAAGTGTTTTGATGTGCTGCAGCTAAAGCTTGACCAGTGGTTGCTGTAGCTGCCGAGCCAGCTTTACAGGTCCTTAGAGGTCAGTAGTTACTGCTGCCTCGTCTTGTGAAGGAAGCTGTTATGTTGAGCTGTCCTTATGGACGGTTTGTTCAGCCATGTACTCTTTGCTTCATTTTTTTTCCTTTAGGTTTAGTTGTGTTTTTTCTTGCTTTGGTGTTTGTACTACCGTTTATTCCATACATGCTTCTGTGAATTATCTCTTTGTTTCTAAAAGGCTGCGGTGTTTTCTGGTTACTGAACAATGAATAGTAAAAATCAGACTGCTAAAGAGAAGAAATCTGTACATTAAAACCATACAGAGAGGAACTAACTATAGTTACAAACACAAAAAGCACAAGTGGCTCAGCAAAGTCTTGCAGTCTACTAGAATGACAAGTCTTCAGGATTATAAATGAGGAAAAAGGAAGGAGAACTTTAGACATGTTTGCATTTAAACGCTTTTCTTTCAAGACCTTGATGCAAGTGGCTCACATCACCTCATTAATGGACTGGGCTGTATCTCTTTCTGAGATCAAAGCACATGTTTTCAGCTGACCTTCAGCTCACTCAGCATGCCCAAAATAGCTCCTTCATCTGGCTTCAGTGAGGGTGAAATGAAAGACTTTGCTAGCATAGTATACCCTTTTCAAATGCATACTACATTGCAATAAAGGGAGGTTCATGAAAGCTCAAATATCTTATTCAAGAGTAATTTTTATTATTACATATATTGAGCGTGCATGTCTTGAGGTTGGCAGCTCTTGATTCCTTTGAGGTAGTCAGTCGATCTTCAGCTTGAGCTGAATGTGAGTATCTGGTTTTAGCCATGTTGATTTTATGATACTTCAATGCTTATATGAACCTGCAAATCTGGAAATCTTTTACTTTTTTGAGTTGTTTTGTTATGTCTGAGGAGTTTTTGCAGTATTTTGAATGAATCATTTTAGAAGGGCTCAAATTATATACCTAGACTTACAAACCTGTCTCTGAAAAAGGACATTCCTGAACAACTAAAAGGCATTTTCAGTTAGATTTTCAAAGAAACACAATCTCTGTAAATAAGTTAAAAGAATAAAGTAGAAGGGATTGAAGAAGCAACAACATCCAGGGCTGAAAAGTGAAGCAAACACAAGAAAAAAAAAGTGGTTCCTCAAATGGCTACTTGTAGCCAGAAAGAGTCAGGCTCTGCAAAAATGATGACTGGCGAGGTGACGCTGAGCTCCAGTAACTCTTTTCTGGAAACGTATTGGTGGCGTCATCAAATTTTGTATGCAGTCAGTGGTTGAACCGTTATTTTTAGACTTATGTTTTGTCTTAATTTGGTTTTCCCATTCATATTCACTTGCTTAGACTCCAGAGTTGTATGGTTAGGTTGAGAAAAACAACAATGTTTGGGTTTAATAAAGTCTTTCACAATGTCTTTGAAGCTTCTCTTCTAATTTCTGGATTACCAGGGTGGCAAGACTGGTTGGCTAAAAAGGAGCAACAGTAAAGCAATAAAATAAATAGCCAAGATTACATATTTGTGACACATCACAAACAAACCTAATCTGGAAGAATATTTGTTTCCCGACAAAAAGAAAACGGTAATTACCCTACTAACACTTTGGTGCTGTTGAGCATATTATGTTATTCATTACAGCACAGAGCATGCCTGGATACCACTGATCTACCTCAGTAATTAGTCCTAACTCAGGACTGTCATGCTATGTCCAGGATCCTGGCCCTGCAGTGCTGTCAGCTTTAACCAGCTCACATAGTCATTCATTGTGCTGATGAATCTTGTTATGGAGAAAGAACAAACATGAGTTCAGCTAATTTGAGCATTTATGTGTTTGGAAGCCTGACAGAAAGCTGAGCAAAATGACCAGACAGATGAAAGAAGTTAAAATATACATTAAACATAAATTAGAATCATCTGCAGGGATCACTTTTCGAATCTTGTCAACGGTTTTGTCCAGGATTTGCATGTCCAATCCACTGTACAGCAGCTCATACCATGAGGTAAGATATAAATACTGCTTCTATTTCCATAATTTGTCGCTTTTTGAGACTGCAGTACAGCTACAGAGAGACTTGGGCAGTTAATGGATAAAACATCGTGAAATCGAATTTTTGGACTTGCTGAATCACAAGTGGTGTTCGAGTTCATTTAGTATACTCTGACATCAGGATAATTTTTTCCTACCAAAAGAACATACTGTGATGTTGCTTAAATGCCAGAAGTAATAGGAAGAAATAAAGTGATTTAGAAGCCATAGATACAAGAAATCAGTCTTTTTTTCACTGCGGTTAGGCAATGAAGTGTTACTCTGATAATGGAGAATGATGAAGCGGAAGCTGTGGTTGTGTTTACAGTCAATGATGTGCAGACAGGACAGGTGAGGTCAATGGAGTTTGTAAACCCAGGAGTATGTTCTAAGTCAGCTGAGATGTTTGTAATGGTAGAAATGATCAGCACAGACATGTACTCTCTGGGGCCGTTTACACGAGGACGCTTGCAGGTGAAAACGGCAAAATATTTCAACAAAACACCCTACCGTTTATACGAGGACGGCGTTTTGGGGGCTTGAAAACGCAAAAATTTGAAACCGGCCTCCAGAGTGGAAAAGTAGAAAACGCTCCGCCGTTACGTTTCCGTCTAAACAGCAAAACGCAAAACTTTGCCGAGATCTGACCACGTCGCGTACGCGATTACATCACATACATGCTTTGGTTTGCCGGCCGGTACAAGGACGTAAACAAAGATGTGTGATTATTTCCATCCTTCCTACCTTCAAGCAACTCTGGCAGCTCTATGTACACTACAGGAGCCATACCAACAAACGTACAGAATCTGTACAGATTCCATTCATGAACATTTACTGCGGCGGAGATCCGAAAAGGGAGACAGTAAGCATGCGCGTAGACATGGCAGAGTTTTATCACAGCGCCACCTAGCTGCCTGGCATGCATATCCAATCGAATTCCACACACTATAGAGTCACCATATATACGCAGATTTCCTTCAAAACCGCTCGTCTAAACGTGAAATGACAAGACGCCACTTTTGCGTTTTCTGTTAGGATGGTCCTCGTATAAACGGCCCCTCTGTGGATCTGGTCTGTTTTGAAGACAGAATTTGGTTGCACCAGCTGCGAATTCATCACCCAGTTTGTGCTTCAAGTCCCTTCCAAGTTTCTCACACCTATTTGCCATTTTCAAACTTGGGCTTTACTTAAATGTGTTTGACTAGTGGAACCTTTAGGAATGTAGATATATCATCAAGTAGTATTTGTGACACCATTTCAATTTAGCATCGAAAGCACTGACAATTTAAACAAAATGTCAACTGCAGCGTCATTATCTGCCACTAATCCTTATTGTCAAATCACACCTGAAACAATACATTTATCTTATAAAGACTGAGTATAATGTGTTAGGTGTTTATTATTAGTTACAACTGGGTCCAATGTAAGAACTAGTTTGTGTGTTGCATCCTGCTTAATTTTAGTTTTGCAATCATTTTGACTTGTTAAACACTTGTGCTGTAGGCTACCTTTAACCTTATTACCAGCTGGTGGATCTCACTCCAGAAGCCTATGAGCTATAAAGTGACATGCACTACCATTTAAAAGTTTGGCGTCGATTAGAAATGTCCTTATTTTTGAAAGAAAAGCATTTTTTTTTTCAATGAAGGTAACATTAAAGACAATTCAATTAAATACAGTCTAAACATTGTTAATGTACTAAATGACTATTCTAGTTGGAAATGGCTGATTTTTTAATGACATAGGCTATCTACATAGGGGTACAGAGGCCCATTTCCAGCAACCATCACTCCTGTGTTCTAATGCTACATCATGTTAGCTAATCACTTCGACAGGCTAGTTGATGATTAGAAAAGAAAAAAAAACGTGTGCAATTATGTTAGCAAATGAATGAAAGTGTGAGTTTTCATGGAAAACATGAAATTGACTAGTTGACCCCAAACTTTTGAATGGTAGTGTACATAAGAACAATGACTGTCCCCCTGGTTTTGTCTGTTGACATAATCCACTTATATGTACTGCTGTGGCACACCAGAAATTCTAATCAAATGAAGCTTTAACATGAGCCCAACCCTGCCCAATGCTAAGTTCACATGCAACTTCTGTAGTCAAAGTTTGTATCATAACCAGCGACACTGACAGTGTGCTGGTTGATCAGCTGCGTAAAAGTCTTTACATAGGTAATACATTTTTTGGGACATTCATCTCTCTGTTGTTGGACAGTGGTGGTAAAGCTAAGCCAGAGACATTTGAAAATAGTCACGGAGAAGGTTTACACACTTTAGCTTGTTTAGTTGGGTTTTTTGTTTGTTTAACCAGTCACAGTTGTCATGGATGTTCCCTCAAAATAATGAAGGGTGGAATTGTTTTTGTGGAATATTTGCATGGAGGGAGACGAGCATTGTCAAAATACTCGCAGGGTTACTTTTCTACAAGATCTAAAAGCTCTGCAAACCTTGAAACTCAACTTGAAAAGTTTGATGGGTTTCTGCCCGGAGATTGTTATTGTTTTTGCCATAGCGAAGAACACAATAAGATGCAAACAGCAGAAGAGAAGGATGAAGCCACCTTTAACTAGCGGCCAATGGCAGGCTTACACATGCATCCTACTTCTGATGAGTCAGATTTTATAAATGCAATATAGGCACAATCTTACCATTCAAGAACATTTTGCACTGGAAAAAATGTCGTGAGTGTTTAAGTTGACTATCAAAAATTAATTTTTAAAAAAGGCCACATGTTGAACAAAATCTGACAACAAATTTTTAGGGGGTAAAACAGTCAATGTTACTTATCCTGTTGAGGGTCACAGGAGTGATGGAGATGGGGTACATCCCAATCCATTGCAGATCCAACATAAAAAAAAACAACACCACACAAATGGCTAATTTAGAATCAGAAAATAAGCCACCAGATGTGTCTCTAGAGTGTTGGTGGCAGTCAGATTACCTCTAGAAAACCGACATGCATTGGGACAACATGCATATTCACACAGAAAGACCCCAGTCGACTGGCAAGTTGGATTCCAGAATCTTCTGTAACACAACAGTTCTAAACATTACATTACCATCTCACCACTAAAATGTATCTATTATGTATGTTTCAAGGCATTTTAGAGCGTCGATGTGGCCTCATACAATATAAATGAACAATCTACTGCTGCAGCACACACTCCTACATATGAGTGGCTGCAAAATACTAAAGCTTCCAGCAACTAAGCAGCATTCTCAAAGTTGGAGAGTGAGTAAGGTGTGGCTGCGCAAGCTTGTTACACAATGGCAAAACAAACAACAAAACTGAGCTCCCGATTATCAGACAACAGCAGCTAGTGCTGAGGTAGGAACTGCTGTTAAATAGTACATAGAGAATAAAATCTAGGAAGGGCAAATATGATAATTTTAGCTTTGAAAATTTGTTTTTGGTTTGCAGAAATTGTGAATCTTAAAATGACTCTTGACATTTTCTCTCATCTGTACAATGAAAAACAATGCTGCCTTGGATATTGCTTTTAAACTCATGGGGCAGTTGTGATTATGAACCCCTGGTGAGCAATCTTCAGCTGACTGAGTCAACATTCAAACATTCGACCTGAAACCAATGTGAAACCAACGGGCAATTTAAGAAGCCATTAGATCTGACTGGCTAAACAAATGATGTGATTTACCATCATATGGTGAATAAACCTGGGATTTAGTTTCCATCCCCAGGCCCTCAACACATCATTAAGGTCAGGAAAGCAAAGCTTCTTGTCACGGTTTCAAAATGGATTTTTGGACTCAAAAGTGTGCCCGTGCCTCCTCCAAACCACCACTAAAAGGGCAAGCTCTCACAATTCCTGTGGCTTAGCGCTCAATTAGTTGAAAATTGCCTTTTGTCTGCTGGGAGCAGGTGATAATTGCTGTGGGTCACAAGTGATAATTGCCAGAGAACCCCTCCGAGCCACTGCCTATTAAAAGGAGTTATTTAAATCACCTCACCTTTGGGGTGCTTCTCTCTTTTATGCTCGTCTTTAATTGGGGAACAGATTTATGAAACTTTGCCCATCACCTGATCAGCTCAAGCCTGCAGTACAGTTGCAGAGAAAGTCAAATTAGCAGCAGCAAAAATATTACTGTTGGGTCAAAGCGGACAAGCTGTCCCTCAAACTAAATAAAGTTTCTGCTATCCTCTACTGTACTGTGCTCCAAAACTGACTGCTGTGGTGGTGCATGAAGCAAAACCTAAGCTATGCAAAGTAAGGGAAATACCACAAAGCTTGATACTGCATGGGATGATATGCAAGGTCTGGTTGCATCAAAAAGCAACCCCACAAAATGTGTCTACACTTTTAGATATACACTGATAAACCCCAACATTAAAACCACCTGTCTAATAATGTGTAGGTTCTCCTCATGCTGCTAAAGCAACTCTGACTTGCCAAGGCATGGATGTGGGACCTCTGGAACTGTCCTGTGGCTGATACCAAGACACTGCCAGTGAATCCTTTGGGTCCTGAGGATTGCAGGGTGGGACCTCTATGGACCAGACTTGTGGCTTCACATCCCACAGATGCACAACTGGATTGGGATCTGGGCAGTTTGGTGGTTGGATCAATGTCTTGCACCATTTGATGTGTTTCTGAGCAGAGACTTGCATTGTAAAGAGGTGCTCGTGGATGTCCACTTGAAATGTCAATGGTTTTAATGTTGTGGCTGTTGGTGTTTGTGGTTCCAGAGGTTTGGTGATGTAGGAATTGCTCTTCTTGGTTAACTCCTCGACCTGGTAATGAGCATCTGCTCAAACTGAAAATGCTGTTAATGCAATGCTGGATGGGTCTGAAATAATAAAGCGTGTTCTATATCTAGGTACCTCAACAGAGAAGCTTGGAAATTTCACATTTTACACAGAATCGAGGAATCATCTTGCAATCCTGTATATAGCTCTTAATACACTTGTGGGAAAAAAAATCTTTCAAAGAGATTCACATTTGTTATAGTAATTTTGTACCAACATCTTTGGCTCATCACTGAAAAGCATTCTCCCTTTGAAAAGCAGCCTGTGCTACTAGTTTTAAACAAGAATGAAGTGGATGTAAAGAATTTGCACTTGGATTTAGTTCAACCCTGCTTGTGAATACATTTATCATCGAAAGGGCTTTGGAATGTATTGATTTTGTGGCAAAATATTGGTGTTTGATTAGGGATGAAACCAGACCTTAAGGGTTTATTGCTAAAATATGCTGAAAGTCTCTCCAGCTAAATATACAACAGAAACAAAACATGTTTGGATGTCAAGCAATGACTGTGAAAAGTTTCAGATTTAGCCATGTAGTGAAGAACAGAAGCTGCACATGTGCCACAGTGAGACCAATGCAGAGGAAGAGACACCCAAGGGTGTTTGAGGCTGACGTGAGCTATCTTAAAATAGGACTCTTGTCTTCTTTGTGTAGTGCCCAAAGAGAAAAAGGCTAAACAGATGTAGGGGAGAAACAGAGGCTGTTAAGTACAGCAGAAAAGAAAAAAGAACAGGACAAGAAAAAAAACACATGTGGATGGAGGGTCAACTGTACAACCACTCATCAGAGCAATTAACTGTGTGTTTAACAGCAATGAGAGCCATATTCATGGGACAACACCTCTGGGAAAGTGCCCAGTAAGCCTTTTCTAATTATCAAAGTGCAAAATAGGACATCTAATCTGTGGGGAGGATCACAAAGCCAGAATTATTGACCCTCATAAGTTTTTCAGTATGCAGCTTATGACCCAAAAGTTGGTATAAAAATCTCATTTCATTTATTTCATTTATTAATTTCAGGCTCACGACCATTTTTGGTTTGGAGCACAAACATTTACACAACAAAACAAAACAAAACATGGCAAAGTATATTACTTTAACAGAGGTAGGACATTTTTCAAAAAGGCATCGAGCCTACAGATATTTGTATTTTCGCTCTCCGTTAAATATATAAATTTAACCATAGAAGGATGCCTTACATCTAGATTGTAAATTTTCAAACAGTATAGCACCCGAGGCTTACAATTTTATCTTAATGCAGGATACACAGACAGATTTAATGGTCACTGTAATTATTCCTGTGCATACATCTGATCCTTTCCAACATAAATTCCTTAATTTCATCTCACTGTTAGATCACTCTGACAGCTGGACAAACAAATAGAATGTAGAAAATATAGAAAAGGAAGGCCTCAGAAAAGGTTGTATAATGACATTCAAATGAAGTGTTTCAGGATCCTGAATTCTTTTTTTTTTTATTTTCACTTATTTTACGACAGAGTAGTGGCAGGTCATTAATAACCACCTGATTAAGTCTGTAGCATTCATTTACTTACTTTCACAGCTATTGTAAATCACTGTGTGAAGGTTCAGTTCCCAATACGGAGCCCAGCTCAGGACTAATGCATAACATTAGAACAAAGTAGAGCACTGAAGTGAATGTCCACTACTATTAAAAACAATAAACATAAATATGCATGAGTTCAGGCTGCATCAGTCATCCTTCTGAACTTTTCTTCCTCCTGCAACAGTGCTTTATAAAGACAGAAAATCATTGAACAGAGCAATTCTATTGTCCATGCTCTCCATGTGAATCACTGCCACTCTTGACCTCTCTACAATGGTAGCAGCCTTAGTTCTGGTTCCTGATTACAAGCTCTTTTTTCTCTAGCTGATCATCAGGTCTCAGGTTTCAGAAGTCATGTACATTTAGTTTCTAGTGAATGTATTCACATCTTTTAAACGTTGCAGGAAGTCCATCAAGGTAAATCAGACTGAGTATCACCAAGAAGGTTGTTTGTTTAACACTGAAACTAGGTGTTACACTATGTCAGCTGTTCAAAGGGGACTAAATTTGATAAGTAAGCTTTAAAAATGTTCTTGAGAGACCGCTGGGAAAAATTAATGCACTTGTATCAGTAACTGTAGTTTTCCATTTTTTCCTTGTCATGGTGAGGCAACACGGTCTCACGGGGATTCGTGAAACTGTTACGTAAATTTTTTGTTTCTTTTTCGTGCGCACCAACACGATTTCGTCATGTTTTTCGTGCCGCTCACCACGAAATGTTTTTCGTGTTGCTCACAACGAAACCCGCTGTGGTAATCACAGCTGAAAGTGGTTTATACCAGCGGATTCATGACGATCTAAGCTGTCCATCGGCGTATACTGCTTGTGTGATCGCGTTTGCGGCCGCCGGCCGCCGGACATTCTTGAAATTCCTATGCAAATTGGGGAAAAAAAAAAAAAAAAAAAAAAAAAAAAAAAAAAGGTAAGTGTACCACCGGGTTATGGTTATGGTTAGGGTTATGGTTAGGGACGATGTCATGCAAAATATAGCGTTGGATTCGCCATGGTTTTACATTAAAAATATAATACACACATTCGTTTGAAATACGTTCTGGGTGGCACGAAAAGTCCGCCGTTTAAAATACATTGGTGCGCATTTCGTGGTGAGCGGCACGAAAAACATGACGAAATCGTGTTGGTGCGCACGAAACCGAAACTAAAACTTACGTGACAGTTTCACGAATCCTCGTGAGATCGGGCTGGGTGAGGCCCAAATGAAGGAACAATTAAAGCATACAGCTCATCTTAACCTAGCCAATGCTGCATTAATATCTAAAGTCAGTTCACATTTGAACATAGAATTCAATAATGGTACCAGTGTCCAGTATTTTGTGATTGTGCAACCTGGGTGTGACGTGGGCCCATTGTGTGTCGTTGCATGTCTGCGACAAGGAAAGCTTGATTTATAATTCCAGGGTTCTCGCTAGCGCATTTCAGCGTAACGGCCCGTTACGCTGTCATAACGGCCCGTTACACTGTCTAACGGGCCGTTACGCAGTCTTAACGGCCCGTTACGCTCAGTTTAAAAGATTACGCTGTGATTAGGGCCGCTACGCCAGTGCATTTCAAAGATTACACTTTTGTTGTGAGAGTGTGTTGCTCCGTCATGAGAGTGGGAGAGAGAGCAGCGTGTGTGTGTGGGAGGGAGGGGGAGGGAGGGGGAGGGAGGGGGAGATCGAGTGAGAGGGAGGGGCAGTCGGTGCAGTCGGAGGAGGAGAGAAGGTGTGTAGTTGCTGGGTTGGTGGTACTGTGTGGTTCAGCCACTGTTTATAGACAATAAAGGCTGCAGTGTTCTTCGATACGGCTGGGCTCCTGTGTCTTTGCCTCTACGGCTGCTGAGGAAGTGAAGGGGGTTAACCCCGGGCTTCCTGACCACGGTCGGGGGCCGAACAGGAAGGGTTAACACAGTGATTAGGGCTGCTGCGCTGTTATTTTGACAGATAATGTGCGTTTGTTTTTATCAACTGGGTGCCTATCTAGGTTAATTTATGTCTCCCCACCTCAGCCGTACTTTCCTGTCGATTGACCCGTTCCCGTCTATTGCGAATGCGCGTTCCCGTCTATTGCGCGCGCACGCGTGCAGGAGGACCTGCCATTACGCTGAAAAAAAATCCTAGCGAGAACCCTGAATTCTGATTTGAATCTACACAAAACTGACGGTTTAGCATACTTAAGTGATCTATGGTGTTGTGAGCTTTATATTTGCTGTTAAGTCTGTTTCTTTTTGCAATCAGACCACCAAAGCACTATCAAGTGTTTCTGCAACACGTGTTGAGTTTTTTGTGTACTTTAAACAACAGCGAACCATTTGGGAGGTAGCACAAATAAATGTTGAACGACAGTTACTTTTACTGCAATACAAAGCCAGAAGACATTGGAACTATGTCTCTGTATGGACTGACAGAAAAAAAAAAACATAAAACAGCATGTGCCTACATTAGCACGACAGCATATTCTATGCAGGTTGTTTGGTAGTAGAATCACAGCTGCAGCAATCTGCGTCACCAAGATGTTTAGATACATTTTTGGGGAGATGCAGGTCATGCTACAGTGTAGGTGTAGGTATGGCCTCGTCATAAAACAGAAGCATAAATCAAGCTTCAAACTGGCAACTGAGACCATGAACTCATTAGAAAAATGTTTAACGAGGGAACAGATTAAGGGAGAAGTGGGGGCATTTTCTCACAGAGGGCCACAGAATCAGAATTATTTTTGCAATCAGAGGAATCACCCCTCCTGGCCATTAGAAAAACTGCAAGTAAGGCACTTCCACAATAGCGATGCTTTTCAGACACGGAGGCTATGTCCATCATTTGCAAGTAGTCTTTGGTTGGAGATGCAGGTCTATAAAGGTTACACTAAGCTCTGTTTGTGCTTGCTAATGACTTAATTAACAAATTCGGTCTCTGGGATTATGTTAAGAACAGAAAAAAGAATAACCTGTCAGAGCTGTCTTGACTTTATCAGTTTTGGGCAAATTTGTGAAGAGGCGTTTATAATACTAACCACTTATGAACTTCAGTTTGGTTCTATTCTGCAGGGAAAAGACAACACCAATCCTTCCTCCCGCGCATGTTTTAGTTCAGAGTGTGCATGGAGAGGAGGGGGTGCTCACAGACAGGTCTGCTGTTAGTGTATTTGTAAGAAAGAGGGAGGGAGGGAGGAAGAGAGAGTAAGAAGAGACAGAGAGAGCAGGGCACCGCTCTACAGTCAGATAGTATTCTACCTATCTCAAAAACTAAAAAAAAAAAAAAGAAAGAAAATGGACATGTGGCTGTCAGCGCTGATATTGTGAGAAACACTGGTAACCACATTTGTGGCTCTTAACGTGTTGAAGTACAGAGTTCAGCATCAACTGTAACTAAAAGACCAAATCTACTGTTATGCTCTCAGCTCTGTCAGGCTTTATTTGGCACTGTGGTGCTTTGAGCTAAATGGTGACATCCTGACAAAGACATAACCATCTATCCATCCATTCTCTATACACCGCTTTATCCTCACTAGGGTCACGGGGGGTGCTGGAGTCTATCCCAGCTGACTCGGGCGAAGGCAGGGGACACCCTGGACAGGTCGCCAGTCTGTCGCAGGACTACATATACAGACAAACAATCACACTCACATTCACACCTACGGGCAGTTTAGAGTAATCGATTTACCTCAGCATGTTTTTGGACTGTGGGAGGAAGCCGGAGTGCCCTGAGAAAACCCATGCATGCACAGGGAGAACATGCAAACTCCATGCAGAAAGATCCCAGGCGAAAGTGCTAACCACTACTCCACTGTGCAGCCTAAAGACAATAAGTTCATTAGGAACTTAATGCAGAGTGAATACAATCTTACAGATATAGGACAGGAGTTTTAGTTAATGGTCACATTTAATATCAGAATGGGGATAATGTGATGCCAGTGACCATATCATGAATACTGGTCTCATAGGGGTTGGGTGAGCATGTCTGAAATGGCTGAGCTCTCTCAACAGTCTGTAGAGTTTACTCAGGATGGTGCCAAATGAACCATCCAGTGAGCAGTAGTCTTGCTGGACCTGTTGTTCATTCTCAGATACAAATTTCGAAGCTGATGGGCAAAGACAGCAAAAGATTGCATAAAGTTCCACTCTTGTCAGCCAAAAACAAAGCTGTGAGGCTGCAGTGGGACAAGCTTACCAAACTGAAAAGTTAAAGATGGAAAAACATAGCCTGGCCCAATGAACCTCTAATTCTGCTAAGGCTGCGTAGGGTAGGCTCACAATTTAGTGTCCACAGCATGAATGCATGGACCTAACCTGCATTGTGTCACCAGTCTAGGCTGCTGCTGCTGGTGTAATGGTGTAAGCGAAGCCTTTACCATCTTCTAACACTGCATCCAACAGGAAAATGCTCATCGTGACATTGTACCTTTCAACCCAGCTGACCAGTGACAGATACGTCCCCCCACCATATGAGCTGGGTTCTGTTCAAGGTTTCTTTATTTTTAAAAGGGAGTTTTTTTCTTTTTCTTGCCACTGTCACCTTAGGGCTTGCTTTGGGGGTTCAGGCATATGGGTTCTATATAGCACCAATCTGAATTTTAATTGGTGCTATATAAATAAAATTGAATTGAATTGAATTGATGGCTGCATAGTGGCTTGGTGGTTAACACTTTTGTCTTGCAGCTAGAAGATCACGTCTCAGTCTTCCTGGGATCTTCCTGCATGACTGGTGACCTGTCCAGGTTGTCCCCAGCCTTCTCTTTCAGTCAGTTGAGATAAGCTGCAACCCCCCACAACCTTAATGAGGATGAAGCGGTGTATAGATAATGGACGGATGATTCGAACTGAATGCCACACAGCAAATGTAAAACTGTTTTCATGATCATGACAGTAACCTCAGTGGACTTCAGTGGCCTCCTCCGTCACCAGATGGGAAACCAGAAGAACAACTTTAGAATGTATTCTACAATTCTACAATTTCATTTAGGAGACACTTTTATCCAAAGCGACGAATATGATGGAACAAACTAGCAACATCATGTGCTACGGGCAGGTCTGCAGAAATGATGCTGTATAATCATTCGTGGAGCAGAAACTTCGAAGAAGGTTTCAATAACTAAATCATTCAAAAACACTGAGACTATGTGGCGGTAAAAGGCACTGGCCCGCTGAGGGTGATGGTTACCTTTTTTGTGTGTTTTTTTTCACGAGCCAAAATGACTAAGAATATTAAGTAAAGTAAAATTGACAAACATATGATGCTAGATGAAAGGTGAGGGGAGTTACTGCAAAATTTCATGGCAAACCTTTCAATAGTTGCTGACTCACTCACAGCCATACATGCCAAACTGCTGACCATTAAACTACAGGATGTCCCTAAAGTCTAGACACTTAGGAAATCTCATTAACTATATTTTTTGTGCTTCCACAGACTAAATATGGCTTTGTCAAAAGAAGAAAGAGTAGAACTGGTACTTCTCAAAGGGACATGAAGGATGGGCATATCGAAAGATAGGGTTGGGGTTAGGGAAGTGAATTTTTTGGGGCTAGCATGAATTTTAGCCATGACCAGCTCTTTAGTTTCAGCTGATACTATTGGTTGTCCAGAGTTGGTCCATGACACTGCCCCCTTCCTGAAACTCTTTAACCACCTTCGCCACTGCGGAAAAGTCAAGGGAATCCTCCTTGGATGACGTGCAGTAAATTCGTCTGCTATCTTTGGATATGTCTATCCTTCACATCCACTGAGAAGTATCAGTTCAGCTCGTTCTTTTTTTGACAAATGTGTGGAGGCAAAAAAACATTTTAGTTACTGAGATTTCCTATGTGTCCAGACTTTAGGGACAATCTGTACATTTATTTCAGTTTAAAATAAAGAGGTAGGGGTCTGGATAGACAGGGGGACACTGTCATGCCCACAACGCTAATTTACATGAACAGCACAGGAATGCATAACTTAAAATATATTTATTAATACATGACTATACATGAACAAATCAGTGCATTATAAGAAAATAACATTTTTTACACACAATCACTTCATTTAATGTCAGTGTTGAGACAGTTCTAACATGCTTTTCAACATTGTGTGTATAAATACATGAACTGATGAGGATCTTTTGTGATCTTGGAAAACTTGTTTGGGGAAAAAGGTCCTCAATCTAGATTCCTTTTATTTCCATTTTGCCTCATGGGCTCCATCAGGAAATAGGCATTTGTTTGGTTATAATATAATTAAATTAATATTTTATATATACAATAAATAATAATAATAATAATGATTATATCATATAATACATAATTCTGTTGTATTTCATAATCATAAAATTATGTTTGACAAAATTACATTTATTGACAAATACATTCACTTAAAATGTCCTGCAGAATTGAACGGTGTATCGTAAACCTGTTATTAAATGTTTATGTGCTGCTTATAGGTGTGAGGAGAATGCAGTTTCACGAGAAGGATTAGGTTGCATTTGAACTTTGTGCAAGGATAAACTTCAGAGCCCTTAGCTGCACCCCTACCATGTCCTCTTCACAAACCATAGCAGAGCCAAGTACCGCATCTGTTTGATGCAACACTGCCCCCCTGTGTCTGTACACAGCACATCTCTTGTTCCATCACATTCCTGTGATTCTTATTCCATCCAGTGTTTCTCTAAGTAAGACTGTCACCCAATCTCTCCCTCGTTCGCTTTCTCTCTCTGTCCGTCAGTCAGCCGTGTCCCATTCCCTTATTCAGTCAGTGCCTCAGCTTCTCAGTCTGTCAGTCTCCCGCTCATTCAGTCACTCCATCCCTCTCTCCTTATTTGCACACCTCACTTCCCTTTCACTCACTCACCTGCAGCCCCCCCGCCCCCCGCCCCCCATATCCATCACTACACACATCTTAGTTGCCAGATTTTTAACTGTCAGTAACCTGCATTGGTCAGCCTTTCTCTATACAAGACAAACATTCAGTCTCTGAAATACTCTCGCGTTTGTCAGTTTTGTGAAACATTGCCTGAGCTCTGAGTATTTCTCATCTCTTCAGAGTGTTTTTTCAACTGGACCTCAAGCAATTCATTTAATTTCTGCTGCTTGTCACTGCTACTTCTTTGATCTACATCCCCTTTAACTCCTCTAGTTCCCTTACTTTGTCACAATGCTTTTGTCACAGCATTTGTTTTGTTCTTGCTGGATATATCTCAGCCAAATACCAGCATTACTGCACTGTTACCCTAAATGACTGGGCAGATAGCTGCAATATCAACATTCAGTGTTATTGCTGGAAACTCTATGACTATGTAATGCAGCAGAAAGTTAGGAAGTGGATAGTATAGGGCTCCAAAGTTTCATCAAAAAGCAAAAAGAATTGTTTAAATTTGTAGGCATGCCAGCATCACCCGTTGAGTGATTGAAATATTGGTTCTTCAGCTGGACAAGTACTTTGATCCATAAACTCCTATTTTGTCTTGCAGCAACTTAAGGTTGAAGTGAAAGGTGTTCATAGTTTAAAAACCTTATTGTATCATATAATCCTAACAGAGTATGTTCTACATAGAGTGCAGGTGTATCTGTGTTCCCCAGAGTTTCCAAAAGCAGAATGGGAGGGAAAGCCTTTAGCAACTTGTGGAACCAACCAACCTCCAAGTTTGGTGGTTCCTACTTTAAAGTTTTACTGCCATCTGCCAAATTTCTTCCAATTAAAGGAGAGTTTTTTTCCTCCCACTTTCATCAAAGAGTTTTTCAAAGAGAAACATTTGTATTTGTTGGGCTTCTTGTTATAATATCATATTGTAAGGCCTTCACCCTAATGGCTTTGTTGATTCCCCTTGCTTTCCCCCATGAAAATCTTTTTTTCACTTTGTAAAGACATTCATGGGTCCCACATGAAAATGGCTTTTGTTAAATCCCAGATCATTTAGGAGTACCAGAATAAGATTGACATCTCATTGAGTGAAATGTCTCAATATTGAAAGCACTACCATGAAATTTTGCTGTTGTTCTGATCCATGCCTGACACTTAGTACCACTGAGTCAAAATTTGTCCAATACTGTAGCTCCTGTTTATTTAATTCTACTCTAATTCACTGATTACAACATGCTAACTAGGGAAACTAAAAAAAAGTCAATACTTCAAATGAAGTGCATCTTAGCATTAATACTGCCAACATGTTGGTATGCTTATGTTAGCAGTTCGCTTGTAGTAGCACTGTGCCGCAGTGTCACTTAACACAACCTTGGCAGTATTATGTGGTCTAACCAGAAACATAGCAAGTTTTCACCTCAGTTCATTTGTACAAATTTGGCTTTAGTTTGACTTTAGACATGGACACCTATACTGAATTTTCAAATTTGTATCAAGCCTGAAATATGGCAGGTCTTGTTCATCCCCTAACCAAAATCTTTTCCTGACCCTAAACACAATGTACTTGCAATGTGCTGATATCGTGGAAAAAAATAAAGTTTTGCAAACACTAAACATAATCCAGTGTTTTGATGAAATTTCCAATCCAACATTCTGTTAAGCAATAAGGTTAAGATTTCCACTTCCAGCCACTATATATATCTCTAACTCCCCTTTCCTCCATTCTTCCCTTATCTCCTCCTATCCTCCATATCGCTCCCTCTCACTTGCTTCCCCTCTTGATCCCATATCTCTCTCCACCGTCCTTCTCTAATCTCTCCCAGTGTTCATCCCCCAGGACCTATGCAGAGGGAGAACGCTGCCATAAACCTTGGCATTCAAACCAACCTAGCTCATGAATTTTAATATGCCACACAAGAGTATGGGCAGGGAGGTGGGCAGGCGTGCTGCATTCAGACTCTGTCTTTCCAGGCTCAGAGCAAGGGGATAATAAAATCTCTCTGACGTCATGGCCCCAAGGTTGCTCCCTCACTACTCAGTCCATGGGGGCTTGGGGAATCGGGTTTTTATCGCGCCTGTTTGGGCTTATCTCAGCACCGAGCCTGCAGGCCAAGGTCAATTTCATGCCTGGGCAAGGGGTGCTCATGCTGCAGGGGGGAAATCACTGTTGTGGGCAACCCAGCCGCTCATCTCTGGAGGCGGGTCAATAGCAGCAAAATATGAGCCATAAATTGACCAAAGCAAATGGTCCGCTGCCAGAGCAGAAGCAGACTGCGTTGATGCTACTAAGGTTTTTCTGCTCTGATGTGCTAGAGGCCACAGCATCACGCTACCTATGATGAAATGAAAATGAGCTGGGATTTCTGTCTGGCATTTAATGTATTTATGCAGGAGGCAGACAATATCATGAAAAAAAAAAAGATTTTGGATTAAGGAGAACACTAATAAATGGGGTATTTCTCAGCCTATGAAAACAGTTTAATGTGTGCTGTGGCTCCAGAGGGAGCTTTCTTAAAGGTCCCCTCCAGTCAAGCGTTAAGACATTTTAAATTACTCTGCTTTGAATTAAACAAAAAAGTTTAAAAAAAAAAAACACTGTGTCTCCTATGGTTTTAATTCATTAAATTTCTTGGAAGCATATTAACTTCTTCTCCTCTTATCGGAAAAAAAAGTTGAACTAGTCAAAATAAGATCTCTCCTTCTTTACCCTAAAGCACATTCTTGCAGTATGTGTTATATGCTAGTTGTTCACTGAGTAGGGACTGACTTCTAATATATTTGTGATGTTACAAATCATGCTCGCACATGCAGGCCAGGTGAGTTGGACCTCTGTGTCTTTGGAGCTATTTTGGGCCAGAGATACAGGTGTTTACAAAATGTTAATGATACAACCTAGAGATGTAGAGTTTGATCTGGGCATTTATCCGGCTGTCCTTGGCATGCTAAAAAGATGTTGTCCTGCATCATGGGAAATGCAGAATTTAGCATTTTGGACTAGAAGTGAGCAAATCTCTGCCACTGGTGCTTTGACTTTGAACCCTCCTTTAATCTATTTCCTGAGTCCCCCTGCTTATTGTCAAAGTGAAATACAAAGTAGCTAAAGAGCCCCTTTAATTAAAGCAATCAAAGGATACGTCTATCCAAATTATACTTAGTTGTGGGGTGTCACTTGAGTTTTAGTCTCCTCCCCCAATACAGTGGAGACAAAAGGAATATTGCTCATGTTTTTGTTACAATAATAGTGTTGCCCACATTACTCTGAATGACCCACAGAACATGCAGCCAGCAGTTTTTGCACTGATAAAATACAGCTGTATAGTAATACGCCACTAGAAGTAAGTGAGATAATAAGGTTTTAACTAGGGTGATCTGTTTCTGGGGCTGCACAGTGTCTTGGTGGTTAGCACTGTCACCTTGCAGCTAGAAGATCCCTGGTTCGCGTTCCAGCCTTCCCAGGATCTTTCTGCATGGAGTTTGCATGTTCTCCCTGTGCATGCATGAGTTTTCTGTGGCTACTCTGGCATCCTCCCACAGTCCAAAAACATGCTGAGGTTAAATGGTAACTTATCCACAGGTGTAAATGTGAGTGTGAGTCTGCTTTTTCAATCAAAGGTTGCAAACTTTGGAACATATTACCAACTGAAATAAAATCAATTACTAATATTAAAACCTTCACAAAAAAAGTTAAGCAAACCAGAGCTGTACTTATTTTTAAAGTGTTGTAGTTAATTTGGATTGATTTGTAAGATGTTACTTTTTCTTTTCCTTCTTGCTTTTGTTTTATAGATTTGTGGGGATTTTTAACTTAATTCTATAAGTTATGGTTGTATTTGTTTAGATTTTTTGTATATTGTACTTTTAAAGGATTGTGATCTTGTATGTTTTGGTTGTTTTAAAAGCCCAACTAGGGACAGGAGTTGAGAATTAGCTGTAGCTAAAGCTCTGTATGCAACACATCAGATTCATGAACTGTATTGAAACTATGTTAATTGCACTGTTCCTATAAAATAAACAAATAAATACAATGAATAAATTGTTTGTCTCTCTGTGTAGTCCTGTGATAGACTGCTGACCTGTCCAGGGTGTCCCCTGCCTTCACCCTAAATCAGCTGGGATAGACTCCAGCCTCCCCATGACCTTAATAAGGATTTAACAGTCTATAGAAAATGGCTAGATGTTCTGCTGCTTTAAACTTTTAGAGTGAGTGGTGATGTTCAAAGGTGTGACCCAAATGCCAATTCAGTATTTACACTCTCATATTTAAGAAATGCAATAAAAAAGTTACAAGTCTAAAGATTAATTACGCTAAACTAACAGAAGGGATGGAGCACATACAGCAGTATGCATGCAATCTGATACAGTCAGCCTTTATCAGCACCTGGAATTGTTAATTTACGTTTACATTTTTATCAATAGTCACACAGAACACAGTCTGATTTCACTCATAACTTCCCGTCAAGCTAATATCAACTCCAGTAACTCCACTCTAACAAATGCAGTGTTACACTCATCCTTTGATGTCCAGCTTTAACAACACAGTAATTTCTCTACACTGGCAAAAGCACAGGAGCCTTTTAACGGGACCACAGGCCCCATTCTGTCATCGACCTCTCATGAATTAGATTCCCCCGGCCACTGACGGCAGAGAAGATGAAGGGGAATCAGGTTAGGGAGCAAGAAGATTAAATGAAGAGAGTGCTGGTTTCAGAGGGTTCTCCGTGGTTAGGCGTTTCATTCTAACTGCTGTTGTAGTGCACTGGAGGCAAAAATGTTGTTTGGCGAAGGGAAACAATTTTTAGTCATCTAGCATCACATGAGACTCTGAGGGAGAAATATGTTGTTCTTTCTCCTGTGTGTCTGCTTGGCTGGTCATCTGCTTCATGTCTCTTTCTAGTGATAGTTGGCGGATTGATACATGTCCAGTAATCAAGTGACTGTGTTTGCCACAACCATAAGGACAATCACAAAATATATATTCTGGCAAAGGCAGACACTTGAATTATGGCATTTCAGTTTATAAATGCTTTATAATTTACTACACCTGCTTACTAATCTTTGAATACATGTTGATTTGGCTATCTTAAATGTTTTGAGGTATGTTTTTTCCATCATCCAGCCTCACAGAGCAACACTGAGCCCATTTCTGGTTGCAGCACCACAGTGAGATGAAGAAGATGCTGCCCAACAACACTGACCCGTATTCCAAAGGTATACGTTTTGCTTTTCCTGTCAGTACATATTACAGCCGCCTTTCCTGTGATGTAAAATGAGTTGTCCTTGCATACTCAGTGGCTCAACCATGTTGCTTGAGACACTGAAAACAATGATAATGTGAGGGCAACGAGAGTGAACTACAACAGAGAAAGCTGTGAACTGCAAAAACAGTGAAAAAAAAGATGCTACAAAGTCCAGTGAAGTGCGAGGAAAAAGATCGAGAAAAAAATCTCTTCGGGTTTTGTTATTATGAGCAACCACTTTTCACCTGCTAGTAGCCCCGTAAGCACTGTTATTTTTAAAGGAATGTTTAAAGATTCCATTAGAGGCTACTTAAATTAATGTATTGTTTAAAAACCTGTTCCCTAAATGCACCATGTATGAGATGGCAAATGAAAGTAATATTTCGAGCTGGGTTGTTTAGGTGCCCAAAGGTTTCATGAAACAGCTTAATATAATGATGATAAATCAAGAAAAACTGAATTTGTTCTTAATTAAATATAATGATTGACAGTTGTGGCTATGATTGAATTCTGTGTCAAATGAAAGGTAAGGTTTCCATACTGCAGTCGAATGTTTTCACCCAGGGTACAATGTTCTCTCAGGCCAAAGAAGCAGCATCTCATATCTCATGAAAAATTGGAATTATCCTTGAAAGCTAGGTTATGCATCTAATAACATCATGGTGCTATGGTGTATTAGAGCCACCGCAACTGTGATAAGAAATGCATTACTGGAAGCCGGTTGAGATAGTTCAAAGCAATTCTTCTTACCTTTCACAACTTTTATAGGAAATTTTGTTTATTTACACACCGCAAACAGGCAGAAAAATAAACTATCTGGATGGGCATTCCCTACCCTACGTCAAGTAGATTTTAATTATCTGTTTCTTTGACCAGGCGATCAATGAACCACATAACAATGTCCATATCTGATGAGGCGGTGTTCTGCACAGGTCAGATAAAGATGCTGAACGGATTGCTCAAATCAAACCTGATTGGTTCCCGCTGATGTGTGTGGGTAACCATTTCTGGTGTAATTAATTCCTCCACATCCATTATCGGTGCCTGTGCTTTGATGGTTACTGTAATACAAGCCGAGAATTTCAAACAGATGAACTGAAGCATAGAGAGAAGCAAGCATACAAGCAAATATAGTGCGTGTACAGTGCTGTAAAAAAAGTACTTTCATATCTTCTATTTTTGCATATTTGTCACACTTAAATGTTTCAGATCATTACCTAATTTAATGTTAGATGAAAGTAACTCAAGAAAACACTAAATTCAGTTTTTAGATGATTGATCTGCTGAAGGAAAAATGCTGTACAGTCCATCTTGCTCTATGTGAAAAAGTAATTACTGGCTTAGCTATCAAATGACCAAATTAATTTGGCAATTGGATTCAGTTTCAATAGTCACATTCAAGTACTATAATTACTGCCAGGCTTGTTGAATCTAAATATCACTAAAAAGAAAACTGTCTGATATTGTGAAGTAGCTAAAGGATATCAAAAAGTAGCACATGACGCCACGTTCTGAAGAGACGCAAGAACAGATGAGAAGTCATTGACACTTATCAGTCTGGAGGGTTACAAAGCCATTGCTAAGGCTCTGAGACTCCAGAGAACCACCGTGAAAGACATTATCCACAAATGGAAAAACATGGAACAGTGGTCAATCTTCCCAGGAGTGACCCAACTATCAACCTTTCTCCTAGAGCGTGTCAACATCTAATCCAGGAGGTCACAAAAGAACACAGACGAACAATAAATGATCTGTAGACCTCGCTGGCCTCAATTAAGGTCCATCTAACACGATTCCACAATAAGGAAGACACTGAGAGAAAATGGATCCATGGGAGAGCTGTGAAGTGCAAACCACTACTGACCAAAGAGAACATAAAGGTTCATCTGGTATTTACAAAAAATATCTGGATGAGCCCCAACACTCCTGGAATATCTTGTGGACTGATGAGTCAAAGCTGGAACTTTTTGGAAATCAAGGGTCCTGTTACATCTGGTGTAAAGCTAATACACAAGTAATACACAAATGTACAGTCATAATTCTTGAAGGAATACCTGGACATTTGGGGGAATATACTGATCTGGCTTCTCACCAAGAGATGTGAAGACTTATACCACCTCTTTATCTGTAATGCACAGTCACAGCATTAAAACCACTGTCAGGGAAAGTGAATAATGTTGATCATCTTGTTGCAGAGACACCTGTCATAGGGTTGGGTTTATTATGCAACAAGTTAACAGTCAGTTAATTTGCTGAAAGCAGGAAAAAGCACAAAAATTTGAGGGCAAAATGATAAAGGCTGGACCGCTGAGTCAGAGCACGACTGGTCTTGTGGGATGTTCCCTGTATGCATTGGTAAGTACCTACCAAAATTGGTTCATGAAAGGAACACCGAAAAAACAGCGACAGATTCGTGGGCGGCCAAAGCTCAGTGACATAAATAGGGAGCAAAGTCTGTCCTATGTGCTCTGATTCCACAGAGAAGCTACTGTAGCACAAATACCAGAGAACTGTACTATATATCACAGGTTGTTGCATGTGGAGCTGTGTAGCCAAAGATCTGTCAGAGTACTTCTGCTCACCCCCTGTTCGCTATTGAAAGCTTCAAGCATGTGTTCATCAGAACTGGACCATGAAACAATGGAAGACACTGGCCTGGTCAGGAATCACATTTTTTATCATTTTTTTTCATCATGTGGACAGCTGAGTATGTTACAATGATGACCCAAGAAAGAGATGGCAGCAGGATCCAGTATGGAAAGACAACCGGCCAGTGGAGAGAGTGTGATGCTTTGGGCAATGTTCTGCTGGGAAACCATGGGTTGTGGAATTCTTTTGGATGTTATTTTGACATGTACCATCTCTTGATCCATGAAGGCCCCACCTTGCAACTTACAGCACTTAAAATATCTGCTACAAACATCTTGGTGCCTGATACCACAGGATACCTTCAGAAGTCTGTGGAGTCCAGGCCTCATAAGGTCAGGTCAGGTCAGGCAGCACAAGGGGGGCCTATACAATATTACAAATCTGCTTTAAATGTTGTGGAAGTCGCCAGATTGAAAAAAGAGGGTTTTTGGGCCTGGCTGGCTCAGGGGTCTCCTGAAGCAGCTGACAGGTACCAATTGGCCAAAAGGACTGCATCTGCAGCAATTGTAACTTTACATTTAGCATGTAGATATGAAAAGGCAGAATTTTCTTACTTAACTCTTTGCAAAAAAAACCCCAAAAAAACTAAGCAACTGTATTCTTGGAATTCTCAAGCAATTGCCAGACTTGGACGTAAAGCATTTATTGCATGTAAGTAAGAATGAGCATCCGCCAAGCAAAGAGAATGCATGCATCTGTGTTTGTCCCACATCATCCACACAGCAATGAAAGGATTACTGCTTGATCATCCCTTTTCTGTACCTTCTGAAGACCAGCTGCAGCCAAGGTTAGACAACACAAAATCCACCACATGAATCCCCCTGGAGACAGCTGTTGCACTACCTTCTGCATCAGACACAATCAGACATACACAATCAAAGACACGTTTCGTTATAATACGAACCGGTCCAGTAGATCAGCTATCCCTGCAAGCACTATGAATTGAGCTGAAACCTTTAGACAGTCCATAGTAAAGCTGCATACACGCACATACACACACATAAATATCACACTGGCCGTCTGTCATCATTCTGTTTCAGTGTTACACTTTGGCACTGGTGTCTGATCCAAACACCTGCCAAGCTCTAAACATCAGTAAAACGGCTACCTGGTCATTCTGATGTACAGTGTTTGAAGGCCCGTCTCTCTGTACATACAGTTTGTCCCTGCTGAAGGGTGCAGGATGTCTCTGACCATGCAGCAGTTAAATTTTAGACTTTTATTTATACAATAGGCATATATGTAAGCACACAATGTATAACATATTAATAGTGCAGTAGCATGAGTCCATCTATGCTTCATAGCATTGTTGGTATAAAAAAACTCCATAGCGTACATAACAAGGACTGGTTTTGCTTTTGTTTATGTTTTATGTTGGTGTTGTTGTTGTTGGGAACTGTTGTCAGTGACGGATTAATTGTCATTGGGGAAACCAGTAAACATTTCCATATTTAGTGCTGCGAGATGATGTTTCATTGACTCAAAATAAATGATGTGTGTTCATAATAATGACAGAACCTGTAACCCAATGCACAGTATGGTTTATTGATATCCTTTATTTGGAAAACAGTAGAAATCTATCACACAGAGGAATATGAGATTTTGGATTCACAAATGCTTCTTTCAGCAGGATCAATTCTATCCCTTGGATTTGACGGCCATAAGACAAACATGCAGTATTACCAGCTTCATTTTTATTCCACAGACCATTTGAACTAAACGCTGATCTTTCCATCACTTAAAGAATATGTGGGGGCAGCTTACTAAAGCCCTCTGGTTAAAACAGCTATGTCAAAAGGAAGGACAATTTCCAGACAAAGAAGTACCTCTGAGAGAAAAACCTTGTGTAGTGTAATTATGCACATCTATGCATCGCAACAGCCTCAGAGCATTGTTTTGTATTCATATTGTGTGTGATTTAGTATGCCGAGGAGTCCCCACTGTTTTACTGTCAAGGCTCTGAATGTCAGTGTTGTACTTGCTGATTATACTGATATGTGAAAGATGAGAGGCAGATGTGAGCACAGGGAATGCAGATAGGTAGTGACTCTGGGAGATAGCCTTATATAAATTCAAAACATTATGAACAGATCAATTGAATATACACAACAGCCCAGTCAGATGTGAGAAGCTGTAAATGAAGATGGATCATCTTCATCTTGTCTTCGCAATGCAATCTAAGGGGTCATGTGAATATCCAAGGAGGGATCCCTGCACTTCAGTCTCCAGAAGGGAGCATAGCCATTTTTTTTTTATTGATCCCACTAACTTAGATGTTGACTCCAAACATTCTCTGTGATACTGAGGGAGCACTCGCTGTGTCCTATATTGCATAAAAGCAGAGGGAAAGGATTCAGGAAAGTACTCGATCTTGCTGTGTCAAAGCATCGGGTATTGATTTTTCAGCAGTGACTGGTGGGAGTAATGATAAACCCAGGAGGAGGGGTCTCTGCAAGACCTCTCATTAGCCCTGCCTGCTGATGGTAAATCCTCCACAGTGACAGTGTGAGCTTACACCAGCAATACCGCCTGTGAGTGTGCATGAGTGTCAACCCCAGGTAGGCCTAGAGGCAATAACAAGCTCGAAGTGTGACCCCATGGTGCTCATGACTGCATGAGGGGTTTCCTATTATCCTCTGTTGTGTAGTGTGATATTTCCTTATTCTGGATTTGGTCCTCCTGCTGTCTGTCAACGGCCCCCCTCCTTACCTTTCACATCTCTGATTTCGGTATCGTTCCTCATTCTCTTCCACCTTCCTGGTCAGAGTTGAGAGTTGAGGATGAAAGTGACATTGCCTTACATTCAGACACCATCAGTGCAGACATTTGAAGTAGTGACTTGTACTAAATTTCAAACTTTCTATTCAGCTGGTGTAGAAAAGGGCAATTCTGTTGTATGGACAAATAATGTAACTGTTACAGCATATGCACTATTAGTATGCTTTGTAGAAATTAAGCTGATGGGTAGATGCTACAGAACTCAATGAAGGGATAAAATCTGTCATTTGGCCTGGGAATGGCCAGGATGACTTCATAAGAGTTGGGAGACAGTGCTCTATACATATGCACTACCGTTCAAAGGTTTGGGGTCACTTAGAAATGTCCTTATTTTTGAACAAAAAGCATTTTTTCAATGAAGATAGCATTATGGAATGTCGTCATAGGAGTGCAGAGGTCCATTTCCAGCAACCGTCACTCCTGTGTTCTAATGCTACATTGTGTTAGCTAATCGTGTGTGTGTGTGTGTGTGTGTGTGTGTGTGTGTGTGTGTGTGTGTGTGTGTGTGTGTGTGTGTGTGTGTGTGTGTGTGTGCATACTTTTATACAGATATATATAGATATACATATATATATATAACATTTTATTTCCTAATCATACCTGTTTTGTCTTATTTTAACTTCCATTAAGTTACATGGTTTACTGAGCAGGAGTAACTGACAATCTTGTGTAGTTAGGCTTACATTAAAAAAAAAATAGACAAACACATAGCAAACAATCTCTATAATGTATAAAATATCAGTAATCTAAATTAGGTTTCAAAACAATCTGTTTGAATGGAGAAAATAGTTTTGCGTTGTGAGCAGATCTTGCATTTTTCCATGGCACACCATTGAAATTTAGTGAAACAGGGCTGCAGATCTTTAATGTTTTCAGGAATTCTGTGTGTGTTAAATAATGGATCAGATTCCTGTGGCTACTACGACTATTCTAATAGGGCTGATGGGGAAAGCATTGTTCCTTTCCATCTGTAAGACCTTTTGTAGGGTCATCCTGATCTTTAAAGTAGAACAATGGTGACTTCTGCTGGCCAGCAGGTGGAAATGCACGAGCCAGATGCTTGAACAACAGCCAAGCTTTTACTGACAAGATCCCAGACAACCTTGTGCACAACTTTGTTACAAACAGAACAGCAGCAAAGATCTTCCAGCACCCAGTGATGAGTGAAGCTATGGCGACGTGACACGTTGCCGGTCTCTGGAAACATCACCGCTGTGTACGTGTGCAGTACAGCATTCTCACCAGCCAATGCATGCTGAATTTACTCTGCATTTATCCTGTCTGACAGCAGGCCTCGTCACTGAAGGTCTCTCCATTGTGTTTGAGAATCTCACAATCTTCTATGATTACTTGTGGAGCTCACATGAATAATTCTAAACATAAAGATGAAACTGCCAATGGGCCCTTGAATAGAAGACACAACTGGGTATTCAGGAGAAGGTTTATGTTTAATACAGTTGATGTCAGCACCAGTTCTGTTAATATGCACACAATGAAGAACAACTGAATGGCAGTCACCTGAATGAAGCAACGGGAAACCCATTTATCTCCTCATTTCTGTTATTCAGACAGGATACAAAGCATGCTCATAGCTATTCCATCCATAGATGTGCTTTCTGTCTCAGCTCAATCTTAGAGCAATTGAAGACACAGATTAGCTTCTCTGCCTGCTCACTATTCCATTTTCTAAGCTTGGCAATCAGCAAATCCAGGAAGAAACTGATTATTAGCAACCAATCCATCTCTGCCAGGTTTACATATTGACTGGCAGTCCCAGCAGCAGCAACAACAGACACAATTGACATTCAGAGAAGGGAACACGAAGGCACACTTATTCTCAAAAGATATTGAAAAGAATCTGTTGTGCCCCCTAATGGAACTACTGCTCCATTCTTTCTCACTGCTTTAAGAGACAGATTGAGGCATTATCTGAGCTGAGGGAGACATTTTTATTTTCTGGCCAATATCCGTCTCTCGTCCACTGGAATGGCCCGTCAGGTGTCCACACTCTTCCACACACCATTTATCAAGCTGCTTCTCCAACACCCCCTTCCTTTCCTTTCGGTTTACGATCAGCTATCTTGAGAGAATATAAATAAATAAATAAGTGAAAGCCCTGGCAACTGTAAGTCACAAAGTTGCAGGTGGGGATGACAGAAGGCTTTGCTTTGAGTTCCAGTTCAGATTACAGTGGGAGGTTTATTCACAGTGGCTTGACTGAGTGTGACTGAGAAGGTGATACGTGGGAGTGAAGTTAATATATTTTTGTGTGCTATGAGACAAAAATCAAAACAACCAGTCTGTTCAATTTTGCTTCAAATCAGTTTCTCCTTATGTTTACTATCAGATACTGAAACTATACCAGAGCTGTGTTGTATCAACACTGCTGTATGGAGCAGAATGCTGGAGAATGACGGAAGCAGATCTTTTCAAGCTTCGATCCTTCCACACCACATGTCTCCGGCGAATTCAAAGAATATTTTGGCCCGAAAAGATTTCCAATGAAGAACTGCTAAGGAAATGCCAACAACAAGACATGGGCACCATCATCACAAGGCGACGATGGAAATGGATTGGACACACACTCCGTAAAGACCCACAGTCAATCACAAGAACAGCACTGCATTGGACCCCAGATGGCAAAAGAAAGAGAGGAAGACCTAGAACAACATGGAGAAGAACAGTAGAGGGTGAGATGGAGGCCATGCAGCACTCTTGGAGTTCATTGACAAGGCTGGCCCAGGACAAGCAGAAGTGGAGGAACTTTGTTGCTGCCCTACACACCACTTGGTGTAAAGGATGATGATGATGATGATGACTGAGATTCATATTCTAAACTGGAAAATATATTTTTATGTATTATTGTTTTTGGGTTTTTTTTTTGCTTTTTTTGTTCTTATTTTACGTAGAACACACATCTAACTTTTTTCATTGCTGGAGAAAAGCAATGAAATGGTGTTTTTATTTATTACAGAAAGACTGTTTCATTTTTTCCCCCTAGATTCAACAAACAGTATTGATATGCAGACAATATTGCAATGGAAAGGAAACAGGGAACATCAGTCAGTGACAGGGCTACCACAGGACATTTTTCAGTCGTTTTACTGAGGTAAAGTAATCCATGACATTTATTTACATTTAAGAGCTGCTCCAGTCACTTACGGCACTTCCATAAAGAGAGAGCAGCAGTTCTAATTTTTAATGCCCACCAAAATCCCTGGATTTCTATTTCCCATATTGTAATTCAATAGTGTTTTTCTGTCAGACCAGACTACTTTTTGCTGTTAGATTTTGTGCTGTAGCCTTGAGGGTGACAAAAGTTTCCTCTGCAAGTGTCTCTTGCAGATAGGAGACCCAGTGCTGTACAGTTAACCTTGAGGAACAAGAAGAATGCTCAAGATTTACAGAACAGGTCCACAACATAGCTGTCCAGTAACGGTAACTTTAACACTGTATAAAAACACTACAGGGGATCAGTAGTACAGTCACCTCAACAGATCAAAACAATGATATACACATGGTAAATAACTCTGATTGGAGTTCTAATGTGTGAGTCACTTGGGAAAGCAGGTTCTTACAAACGATAGTTAAAAAGGAACTTCGTTTTTTTTCAACCTGGGGTCTGTTTTCATATGTAATTTCATACATGTGAGTGATGGAGAAATTAATTTTCAACATAGCTCCAGTATTTAGCCAGGCAGGCAGCTTAGCAGCTCAGCCCGGTGTTTTGGCACGAGCTATCGTGCGATTTCGGAACGAGATTTGCTTTCTAGCGTCCTGAGCTTTGGATACAGACCACAACAAAGAGCGATTGCCAGATAATGTGGAGGTTTTCGTTCACTTCTCATCTCTAGTATGTTGTGGGACACTCGTTGAGACTATCTGAGCCGGTCAGTGTGGGGCAAAAAGCACGTTAGGGTGGACTTTGATGCGGGGGGCACTTGCCCCATACTTTTCGCTAGCTGAGCTGCTAGCTGAGCTGCTAAGCTGACTGCCTGGCTAAATACTGGAGCTATGTCGAAAACTCATTTCTCCATCACTCACATGTATGAAATGACATATGAAAACAGACCCCAGGTTGAAAAAACCGAAGTTCCCCTTTAAGTTTCTTTGTGTTGAAGGTCTCCAGTGGCTGTAGTATGGAGAAGGTCAGGGTGGATGAATGACAAGACACTGAAAATCGGTGGCAATTATTTTCTCCTGTTTCTAACCAATAGTCAACATTTGTTTGAAGCTTTATTTGGTTTGTAGAAGGTTTTCTGTAAAGGATTAGTAGTCTTCAAGTGCTTAAGGGTTAACAAATTTCCTCTAGAGCCAGAAAACACATCCAGCACAGGTAGTTAAGTTTATAGTAGTATTATTTCTATTTCCAGTTGCACTATATTGGGTGATAGATAAGGGTACTTTGATGATTCTTAAGTAACTGATCTCTTCACCTAAATTACAGGTAATCTACACAAGTCTTTAATTTTCTGTACAGCTAAACTATAACTGCATCCTGAAGAAGAATCAACATAATAAAACAGCACAACGGTTCATCTTATCTGTCCTCTATGAAGCTGTACAACCAAGAGGCCCCTGGTGGTGTTTGGAGAACAACAAGTTTGTTGAGCACAAATGAACAAACTGTCCCTTTTCTTAATGTTTTGGCTTCAGCTTCAATTAACAATGACATGTCTGGATACCAGCTACTGTTCTGCTCTCAAAGTGCAAACCAACCACAAGCTGTCAGAAAAATGAGAGTCTTTGACCAAGTTCCTTAAGAAGACAAGTGAACAAGACAAGATAAAGAAACTGTTGCAGTAACTCAGTGAATGTGCCATAAGCTAGCCATGAATAATCACTATACTTTGCCCTTCTTCAGATGGTTTAATGATGAGTTCTGGGAGACAGGGCACAGCTTACCACCACCACTGAACTCAGCTCAGCAGTCAGCTATTTAATCATTACAGTATCATTTTTCCACCAAAGCAGTCCCACTGTGTCTTTACCAGATTTAGACGTGCAACAACTTCGCAATGACAGAGAGGGTCACTTGAAAAGCCTTACCAGCACCCAAGATGCAGCCCATCCTTCTAAAACCTGACAACTGAAACACAGCATGAAGACTGCCTTCAAAAAAAAGAAGATTGTCTTCACATGCAGAGTGGCGTATTAAAACACGCCCTAGGCAGTTTTCATTATTCACAGAGCTCAGAAGACTAAATGACAGAGTACCTAATCAGATTCATGGACTATTAATTGATATATATATATTCATTATCTACATGAGGTGCAATTTAGACCAGGGTTTTCAAGGTTTAACAGGCTGGGCCTCCCCCTGACACCCCTATATCCCTGCATAATGCTTTAGGGATGTACAGAGAAAGCATAATGATGCAAGCAATCAGTGAGTTATGCTGTAGTCCCTGCTGTTTTCGCCTATATTTGTTTATATTTTGGCATAGCGTGTTATTAAAGGCAGGTTAAGTTGGCTTTTAGGAGCTCCTGTTTGCATTGTACTCATGGATATAAGCATGGCCTTTGCTGTGTTACTTTGATCATCAGAAAGCTTAAAATGTGATCATTTTCAGGGAGGTTAAAAATCATAAGGGAAACAATGATCCCACCACTTACCCTTTTCAAAATACCTATAACATATAGAAAGGATATCTACAAATATAGATTCAAATTGGATGTTTTTATTCACAGTATCCCAAAAACATGTGTCTAACGTCTGATCAGATGATATGAGGTTATGAGTCAGAGAAGGATTAAAAATTTGGGCACAAAATGCAGAAACCACTCACAAAGGGTACGGAAGTTACATTAACTACCTCTAAGCCCTCATGAGCTAGCATGAGTTGGGCTGTATAAGCTACTAGCTTTAGGGCAAAGATAATTCTTTATTAACAATTAATGAGAAAGACATAAATATAAGAGTTGCCATTATGTCCAATCTTCCCACTCAGTTTGACTCCAGGGGACTTGGTCTTATATTTGGGATGTAAATGCATGAGGAGATATATGCAAATGACACATCCTGCAAGTGGAACTTGTTTCAACACCAGAGAGTACATACAAAGTTCCCTGCATAGAATCAGGATGGAGATGTAGTGGTGCAGCAAAGACGCACATATGCACAGCGATGTAACACATATTGCATAACTCGTGTGTGCACTACTTGTCCTCACACACCTCTTTCTTCACTGCTGCTTAAGGCTTCCATCACCACTGTGGGGACTCTGCCCCGGCACTGTGATGAAAATGCATGCTTCATCAACTTTGTCACAAAGTCTATGCATTCTATAGTACAGCAAGACAGGCTGAGCAGCTCCAGAATACCAATGAGTAGCCGGCGTTGTGTCCCTGTCAGCCCCCAAAACATCCTGGAGCAGAATGCTGGCAAAAACAATCCTGGGTTAAACTTACATCACCTTTCAGCACATTGAATAATCTCCTTCCAAGTAAATAATTTTCTGAGTACCCTGTCATATTGAATTGGGCTAGAAACATGCTAAAGGATTGTGGTCTGTTCACTGAGATTAAAGCACAGCTGAAGCTTCACATCCTATTAAGCCAGATTAGAAGAAAAGCAAAGGCCCAGGAAATTGCATCACCTGTCAGGTTTTGCTGCTAGAGATTATTACCGCCATTAAATCCTGTTGCACCGTGAACTGGCTCACTTTCTGAGGAATATTCCTGTTTGAACATGTAGAAGTGAAGTAATTATGGAGTCTGGAATAGACATGAGTGAGTTTCCCTGATGTGTTAGATTTTAATATTCAAGGTTTTCCGTCTAAAGTGATGAATAAACAACTATTTCACACAGATTAAAATACAGAAGCACATAAAAGCCACAGCAGAACACATATAAAGGTTTAATGCTCTGTTAGTCAGTCATAGCTTTAGCTTTAGATCATATGCAAGGATCCTGTTTGTGGACTTCAGTTCGGCGTTTAATACCATCATCCTGGACATCCTCCACTCCAAACTCCTCCAGCTCACTGTGCCAGCCTCCACCTGTGAGTGGATCACAGACTTCCTGACAGACAGGAGGCAGCAGGTGAGATTGGGGAGCATCACATCCAGCACCAGGTCAATCAGCACTGGCGCCCCCCAGGGGTGTGTGCTCTCCCCACTGCTCTTCTCCCGCTATACCAACGACTGCACCTCAGGTGACCCAAGCGTGAAGCTCTTAAAGTTTGCAGATGACACAACTGTCATCGGCCTCATCAGGGACGATGATGAGTCTGCGTACAGACGAGAAGTGGAACAGCTGGTCCTCTGGTGTGGTCGGAACAACCTGGAGCTGAACACGCTCAAGACTGTGGAGATGACAGTGGACTTCAGAAGGAGCCCCCCTGTGCTGCCCCCCCTCTCCATTCACAACAACACGGTGTCTGCTGTGGAAAGTTTCAGGTTCCTGGGTTCTACGATCTCCCAGGACCTGAAGTGGGAGTCCAACATCGACACCATCAGGAAAAAGGCCCAGCAGAGGATGTACTTCCTGCACCAACTGAGGAAGTTCAACCTGCCACAGGAGCTGCTGATCCAGCTCTACACTGCCATCATCTAGTCTGTCCTCTGCACTTCCATCACTGTGTGGTTTGGATCAGCCACCAAGCAGGACAGGCACAGACTGCAACGGACAGTCAGGACTGCAGAAAAAATCATCAGTGCCAGCCTGCCCTCCATTCAGGACTTGTCCATGTCCAGAGTCAGGAAAAGGGCAGGCAACATCACTGCAGATCCGTCACACCCTGGACATAACCTGTTTCACCTCCTTCCCTCCGGCAGGCGCTACAGAGCTCTGTGCGCCAAAACCACCAGACACATGAACAGTTTCTTTCCACAGGCTGTTGCTCTGATGAACATTTGAAACCAGTCACAGTCTGAATCATGAACATAAACATCCATAACCTCAACAAATAGTCCTATAAACAATAAAATTATAACTAAACACATTCGGTATATCTGTATATCATGTACATAAGCTCCAGAAATGCACCATTTCCACTGATCACTTTAAACTAAGTTACTTTATGTTGTTATGTTATGTTACTTTTTCCTATTACATAAGGTTAAAGTTATGTTAGTATTTTTTATATATTTTTTGTTACATAATTTATGTTTATTATTTAATTTTCTATTTGTCTTGTACAAGAGGGTACTGTAAAAATACCGGAGTCACATTCTTTGTATGTGCTCACATACTTGGCAAATAAAAGTGATTCTGATTCTGATTCTGATTCTGATAGTACCATGTGTTCAGGAATTTGCACTCAGACAAACTACAGGATTTACAAGTGTCTTAATATAATATAAATAATATCTTGATTCCAAACAGAGCAAGGAAGGAAGCAGCACACCTTAACTTGTTACGACTGGCTCTTAGGCTGCAACAAAGGAGAAGATGCACAGGGCGGTTTTGCTGCAAGAAAAGGTGATTTATTAAGAAAAACCTTGACAATGAGGTGTGACAGTAAGCATCAGTGGTGTCTGAGGGTGTATGATGGCAGTGGTCAGTGTGTGGTGCATGTTGTCAGTGTAAAAAAACAAACAAAGTAAGACAAAGAAGAGCATGGGTTGCTGGGTGTGAAAGCGAAGAGGGAGCTCTGGCTCAGCAGGCTGGCTTATATAGGGACACTGGCTAGGTGTACCAGCTCAATTCATTAGATTGGACTTACCTTTGCCATGAACATTCAGAAATCCATTCAAAAAGTACTCCACATGAAAGTTAGCTCTTGTCTCATAGTCATCATGGCTTGATTGTTTTTCCCTTTAGTATCAAAAGGAATCCAGTTGTTCCTGTAATGATCTGCACATCAATGTTACTGTCCAAACAGACATAGCTGACACTTACTGCAGCATTTTCAATGGTGCAGATTCGCCAATTTTTAACAATCTAAACAAGAAACTCTCGTAGAGCATAGTCCTCCGCCATGATTGCTCAGTCGTTGTATGATTTCTGAGGGATAAGTCCCGATAAGTCCACAGCAGTCGATTTGTACTACGATCACAATCATGTGATTGTCAGCAGGCCGCTGATGCAGTGTTCACTTGTAGTCATAGTCACAGTGACGCTGTGACGCTATCTCGCAATGACACAGCAATCTTTAACAAATCCGTGGATCCAAATTGTAAGCCGCATGACTGACAAAATCTAATCACTTGGTCGTTGCGCCATTTCTGACCTTTCCTGCAAATTTCATTCAAATCTGTTAGTCTGTTTTTGAGTAATGTTGTACGCAGACAGACAAATGTACGCCGATCATCACATAACTCTGCCGTGTTCCTTGGGAGAGTAAAAAAAAAAAATGCACAGGTAAGGTAAGGCACATGCCAAAACTGCATTTCCTGCTTGCTTCATCACAGCATGATAGGAACTGTAGTTCCAACTATATTTGTTTTAAATGTCACCAATGTGATTCTTTCAATCTTAGAGTATTGACACTGTCCTTTGTTTACTAATGTACAAATATGATGTGGAAATCAATGCAAGAAGCCATTTTCTTTCACGTTATCATTAGTCCTCCAGGTCATTATAACTGTGGCTGGTAATGGATTCCAGAAAAAAACAAGTGAAAGGCTGGCAATTTATACCAAAAACAGATAATAATGCTAAACCTGGGCTAAAAATACGCTAAGAACAGAGGAAACAAGTAACAATGGGCACATTTACCATAGAAATTATAGTATCTGGAATTGCACCAGAGATGTGAGATGCTTATATGTTTACATACAAGAATCTCATAAAACGTCCACTCACTTGCCAAAGCTCTGTAAAGACTTAGCACAAAACAGGATTCAAATCCGACAAAATCCGGACAAAATAACTGAAATCAGTTCAGCTGAAGGTTTCCAGCTCTTGGTGACTTCCTCTGGCAACCAAACTATCCTTATGAACAGCTTTCCTGCCCAGTGTGCGTGTGCGTGTGTGTGTTTGTACATGAGAGCTCGTCTACGTACTCCTCTCTTGCAACAGCTCATTATGTGCTGCTCCTATTATTACAGCTGTTTCACCACACTGGAGCGATGAACACACAACCGTTCATTAATGTTTTGACACCTCCACCCCTCCCCTCTACTGTGTTACTGGGATGAGCCTTGGATTCCTCCTCAGGCGCATCGGTTCAACACTTTATACATACAAATGCACAGCGCATGCACATAACACACTTAAGCAATAACTCCTCTCTCTCCCCAGAGCAGCCTCAGGCCACAGCAAAGGCAAGGAGGAATACATTCATTTGACAGTCCAGCCTATTTTGTTCAGTGAATATCCAATCAGGGACTCCAAGATACTCTAAATGTATTCTAGACCCAGGTGCCTGTAAGTACTGAAAGTGTATTTCTCTTAGTGGATTATGAAAAGTGAAACAAAGTTGAAAGAGTCAGTAAACGGTTGGCTTTGTTACTTTCTTGGTGGCTGCCAAATGATGACATGGGAACAATATCCATTCATCCACTATCTATACACTCCCATTAACACCTACAGACAATTTACAGTTACCAATTAACCTGAGCAGGGCCGAGACAGGAAGCCGGAGAACAGGAAGAACATGCAAACTCCATGCAGAATAACGGGACATGAACCGGAAATCTTCTAGCTGCAAGGTGAAAGTTCTAACCACCAAGCTGCTGTGCCCATGGGAAACAAATGTGCCGCGGTAAGTTAAACATGCCAAAGCTTTAATCCATGATCAGCTGTTGTCTGTCATAAAACCTTTGTTGATTTACACAGCAAGTCATCTCACATGAAACAGCAGACAGCTGGTTTGCCTCTACTCTGTAAGATGACCCATAGCAGCAGCAGGCGATAACCGTCAGGTAATCTGTTCAAATCACTGTTGGAAAAAACTAATCCTTTCATGATGTGACAGTGCTGGGGTAAAGTGTTGATTAGTTTTTGGCACAAAAGCAGTTTAGACAGATTATAACTCCACATAAAGTGAGTGCTTTATAAAGGTTAGAAGAAGGCTTTTGTTGTCGTGGCTACAATAATAGAAATGAACCCATCCATCTGCCTCTCCATCCTCCTTATGGTGACCTTGTGGCTCTGTGACAGGGCTTACTACACCTTTGCACTCAAAATAATTACCACCACCAATAGTTAGATTTGTTACTTGGTCGTTTTGGGGAATTTGCTAAAAGGAAAGATGTTATCTCACACAAATGGCTCAACAATAAAATACAACTGTAGGTTGTAATAATCTGCTTGCATTTGGCTTCCTATAGGTAGGAAGCCAAATGCTGATTCACTGAGTTAGGCTGTGAGTCACGTTATTTTAGCATATATTTTAATCTGGCATCATTGAAAGCCTGGCGAAATAGCTGTTAGCAGTTACTGCTTGCAGTGCACTCATGAATGTAAAGATGACCATCGATGGAGTATGTTGAGAATTTAGGAAGCCCAAAACGTAACAATTCTGAGGCTGATTCAGGATCCTTTTTCTCAGATTTCTAGAAACTGACACAAATTGCAGCAAGTGGGCATGAAGAGAACATACCTTAATTACCCCCATAAGTGCTAATAGTATCATTAGAAGCCCTGCGTAAACCGGTTGGTGTAAACCATATCATAACCATCTCACAGGGCTGCTAGAGGTTACTTAATAATAAAATGTAATGATGGGTTATAATAAAATGGTATATTGGATCATTCTTCTTAGAGGGCAGACTACAATTACAGGAAGGTAAGAAACAAAACATTAAATACTGGTTCTATCTAATGTAATGCTGCATTTAAAACTACCAAAAAGAAAGGGAAAAGCCTTCACGCTTAAGGCAGCATGGCGGAGTTGAAGCTTTTCACAGATTAATCTCAAAATGTCGCACCAATCAACACCTTGCCTCTTTCTCACATGAACAAGGATAACAGAAAAAAAAAAAAAACAGCACAATGTTCATGTGGAAAGTTTCTGAAAAGCCTGTCCTCTGCAAGAAGAAGAGTCCTTGGCACTCAAAGGTTTCTTTGTCTAAAAGCCTCCTCAACCGGCTGCGGTTTTAACAATCATTGGAACCCAAACAGCTCTGCTTCCCCCTCCTCACCGTTCATCTTATATTCTGTTTAAACAGCAACCTTTCAGCAGATGCTGGCTACAGTTAGACAGATCAAATGTGTTGTTTTGAAGCCGAGAGCAGAGCAGAGCAAGACAGTCTCCCACACCGGCCCCCAGGGGAGACAGGGGAGAATCACATTAGCTTCAGCTGCAGGTTATCTGCTCTACCTTGACCAGCAGCCTGCGCTTTAGGTCCTCACTGTGGGAGGGCAGGAGTTTCCTGAAACCATCACAATTTAGCACTGAATAAACAAATAAAGAAATAACTTCCTGTAAGGTTCCAATCATGCTTGAATTAACTCTGATTACAAATATATGAAGAATTAATGTTTGTTTTTAAACACTTGATTTAATATTATATTATTAATATATGTAAAGGTTTCGAGCAAATCTAAATTTAAAAAATTTAAAGGAGGCAGATTTTAATTTTTCATATACACAGAAGCATGTTTTCATTTGAGGGAATAGTGTGACAGTCCTCTTATATCACCTTTCATTGATCCCCAACTGTAGATCAAACACCTAAGAACCAAATGTTTACACATGCTATGCCACAATCAATGTTTTCTGCATCTCAGTTGAAGTAGGTTTGTGTCCAGCAGCGACTGCAGTTGAAGAAATCACTTAGCAATAAATCACTTACACGTTTACACCGAGCACTGAAGGGAAACTTCACTGATTTACACATCAAATGAACTGAGCTTTGCAGGCCTCTGCAGCCAACTCCTCATCTCTCAGCTAGATAGAATGTCTTTATTGCCATTATACAAGTACAATGAAATTCAGACTGGCATCTTTCCCATGCACACAAACACAGCACAAAAAGATCACAAAGTCACAAAAGCATTCAGAAATCACTCATAGACAAGCAGTCACAACATTCAAAGATCATCACATGAGAAGGTGGTTATAGGTGAGTGGTAGGAGGAGGGGGGGGAGGTTGAGGTTCTCTGGGGAACAAACTGTTCTTGAGTATGCTTGTGCATGATTTTATTGTCTTGTAATGTTTGCCACCACTAGCATAACACACCCTTTGACTTAACTGCAAGCAGATGGGTTGCATTGTGAGTAATTTGAGTTTGAAGAAGAAGGTGTGAAATAAAAGATATAGAAAAGTGAAAGGTAAAAACAATAACATAGACTTTCAGTCTAGAATAAAAAGCAACAGTAAGCTCGCATGTTAAAGTCCAATATTCAGTCAGGACATCCATCCTTCCTATGGCCACTTTGTTGCTCTGAAAGAAACAAACCAATAAAAAAAAAGATAGGTTTCTGCTGCATTGATTCTGATACATTTTTTTCCATCACAAGTTGTAAGTTGCATAATCAGGACAAAAAAGGTAACTGTATCATGTTATGATGTTGTGTAATAATTTTCAACGTCTCCAAAGAAAGAGTTGTGCTCATAAATACACAACAGCAGAAGCTTCATTAATCAAGCTACTCATATGCTGCTTGCCCAAAGAAAATTTGCAACTTGGATTTATCTAATGAAATAGGTCAAAGCCTTCCATTGGATAATTACTGCAGTGATGAATTTTATTTATTTATTTATCTGATCAGGGACCATGTAATTAACATAGAAAACATCTAATGTATTGCATAGAGTGTATAGCATTAAGCTAAGTTTCAACTCCTGTCCCTGGTTGGGCTTTTATTAAATGTTATGATGAATATGTTTCAGCTGCAACAACTTCTTTAACCCTAGCTGATGCAGTGAGGAGCTTCTCATTTCTTAAACAACCATGTTGGAAGACATAGTCTGTGGTTGTGGAAAGGATGTTAATCTGTTTCAGAAGAGTCAAATTATTGGCCTGTATCAAGCAAAGAAACCAACTAAGGAGATTTCTGAAACTACTAAAATCATTTAAGAACAGTCCAATGTATTGCTAAAACCTGGAAGGATAGTGGTGAACCATCATCTTTGAGGAACAAACGGGGTCAGAACAAACTCTTAAATGATCCTAGGAAATCAACAGTAGAACTCACGGCGATGTTTAATCGTGAAAGTAAGAGCATTTCCGCATGCATAATGTGAAGGAAACTCAAAGGATTGTGACGGCTGTGTAGCTCTAAGAAAACCACTGAGAGGTGGACGCATCACTTCATCCACCTCTCTTCTTACCCTGATGGGCCCATCACTTTGGAACAGACTAAATCTGGACTCAGTGATGCACTCATGCCTAGTGTCTACCAGCCTGTGGGGGTTAAGGTTGTGATCTGAGTTGGTCAGGTTCAGCAATGTTATGCTCACAAAGAATGAGGTCAGCTGACTACCTGAATATACTGAATGACCAGATTTTTTTCCATCAGTGGAGTTTATCTTCCCTAATGGCATAGGCATGTTCCAAGCTGACAATGCCAGGATTCATGTGGCTCACATTGTGAATGAGTGGATCAGGGACCATGAGACATCATTTTCACTCATGAATTGGCCTCCACAGAGTCCAGACCTCAATCTCACTGAGAATCTTTAGGGTGCACTGGAGAAAACTTTGCGCAGTGGTCCTGGCACAAAATGAATGCAACTCTGGACAGAAATAAATGCTGTGACATTGCAGTAGCTTATCGAAGTGATGCTACGTTGAATGTGCGCCATACTCTAAAGGCAGTCCAATGAAATATTGGAGTGTGCGACTTTGTTTTTGGGCGGGTAGTGCAATTAAAATTTATCCCCAACATGGAGACAGGATGAGTCAGGATCTAACTGTAAAAGATGCTGTATATTTTTCTTCACTTCACACAGGTGAGCTGTCACACAAACAGGCTCACAGCTGTATCATTTGTTACATATCAGCTGTCCTCATGTTGAGAACCAAGCCCCAACACAGCTCTTGAGATATTTTTATTTCACTGCAAACATCTGATTTGTTGACTGAAATTGAAATATTTTTCTGTCATGTCAAATGTTTTATTCCAGACTTTTTTTTCATATTATAATCCCACAGGGGGATCTTTGCTGTAGTAACATTATTGTGCTTGATAAGAACACACATATAACAATGGTAAACCGTCTTTTTTTTTTCAATTTTCAGTGTTGAGAAAATAGGCTCCAGCACCCCCTTCGACCCTAATGAGGATAAAGCGGTGTATAGAGAATGGATGGATGGAGTGTTGAGGAAGTAATACACTAATAAAAAGGTGGTGTCTGTTCCACAATAGTAAATTTAGGCTTACATATTATTATTTATTTAATTATTGCTATAATGTAGTATTACTGTATTAATCAGCTTCGTCGGTTAGCTTTTTCCCCTCTACAACACAGTGGCATCTCTTCTACTGACCCGTCTGAGGGGTCAGTTCAAGCATTACACATTACCGAGAAACCTACACTTCAAAGTCATCAAATTCATATTTTCTTTCCTCTTGACTTTCCTCATAAAGTAATCAAATTACATTACTTTAATATTGTGGTACTTGGAGTTATAAGTAATTGTATTGGAATAGATTCATAGTAACCCTCTCAACCCCGCATGAGTGTAACAGTGTTAAATCAACGAAGTCCACTCATGAAGCATGATGAGTCATCCCTACGGGTAAAGAACAGATACATGCTGATTTTCACCTTAAGCTCAGTGTTCAGTTGCAATGACATTTAACATGGATTCATAATGTGGTTATAGAGTAAATGTCAATATCGTGGGTCCTTAAGCTGCGGATGTTTCTTACCAATGCATATGAAAAGACAGCGGCTGCAGTGCCAGCATCGTTGCTTGCATGCTTTGTGTGTATGTGCAGAATTACAGAGTGTATCCACGAGGGGGCAGATAAGGGCCTACTAATCCTTGGCTGAAAATAGAATGTCTAACTTGTGAACTTCCGCTTTCGCCCATAAACAGAAATCTTGGATGAAAACCTCCCAAACACATACACAGGCTGAAAGATTTCTGTTGCTTTTCCAAAAGAAACCAAACAATAGGCACCATTCTTATATTGTTGCGAAGTCAATACAAACCTGGCCACTGCAGTGATGTCCTTCTCTAGTAATTTCCTGAGTACAAACAAATCTGCTTGTGCAGTGCAAGTGGAATGTGGTACAATTTTGGAACTTGTCACAGTAATATAGTGAAATTGAATTTTAGTCTACTCAAATTGCTCCTTAATACATCCACAAGGCAAATACAGTTTCTGTGGATTCGGCAAGAGAGGGTACAAACAGAAACCACAGAAATGTTGAATTTTTCTTGTAAAGTTACCAGTGAACAGGAATGTCTGCGTTTTCAGACAATTGGGTTTCTTCTTTAAAAGAATGAAAACTGATCAAAAGGAGAAGGTAGATTTGTCATCTCAGTGGTGCTTTTGCACTGCTCGTCTTAGGAGGTGTTCTCAGGGTCTGTAATTCTGCAGTACACTGTGGGGGTGATAGAGATGGACGTTTAAATGTACAAGATGTTGTCCTCAAGGGATAATTTGACATTTAAGAATTGAAATGCTGAGATAGATAGATAGATAGATAGATAGATAGATAGATAGATAGATAGATAGATAGATAGATAGATAGATAGATAGATAGATAGATGTTCAGTAAAATAAACTGAAATGTCACAGCATGCCTTTCAGGTCCATCCTAACATTCTAATCATAAATGTCTTTTATCACCGGGAGACAGTCCTTTTAAAGCAGCCTGGTACCTACAGTAACATTCAGATGTCATAACACGCCAGTTTCTAGTTTAACTTCCTCTCCACAGCCTCCTTCTCTGTGTAAGCAGTATTGTAAATACATCCTCACACCTCATAAATGCTACTGCATCAACCTATGAGGTATGTTTTATACATGTTGCATTTATGTAGTGGCATTGCTTAAAGTGTACACTGAAGGATTTCTACATCCCGTTGGAATGTTAAAGTACAATCAAATAGACACGAGGAGTACTTAATAAACACAACACGGAACTAGGTAAACCCATTCACTGCTACACTGAGATAGCCGTGAATACTTTCTGTGACAAGTGAATGACAGAAAGGGTGAATGAGGTTTGACTGTTTTCATTGGTCTTACCACAAATGGTACTAAATGTGCAAATCTGGCTGTAGGAAAATTGAACAGTGATCTCAGAGGGTAAATTCTTGAAGTGTATTATTCACAACAGCAACCAATTGATCACCACAAAGATACTTTGGATCTACTCTGTTTCTGATCATATGCATGTACTGTATGTCCTCCCCTTCAGTATTGAGAGATGGCTAAACAGGCACCCCTGTAGATCAACAGGCTCAGCGGACGACCCATCAACAGGGGCTGAGGTCTCAACGCAGAGGTCATGGGTTTGAGTCTGACCCATGGCTGTTAACCTGACTCCTATCCCAATGTTTCCTGTCTCTCTCTACAAAGGCCAAAATAATATATTTTAAAAAGAGAGATGGATAAACTCCCCATCACACTTTTCGTAGCGTTGGTTTATGTACTGCCACAAAAATCTTACACAGCTTCAAACTTAAAACTTGGCAGAGTGTAGAGACAGGAAACCGCTGGACAGACTGCTGGCTAACTGTGAGGCAGATGGTTTTCCCCTTGCCTGCTGTGGTCTGACTATGACCAGGCCAATAACACTTGTCACACACACACATACATGCAGTTTACTGTATACAGATTAAAACGTCAGCAAGAGTCGGTAATTTTAGTCCTGTGATCGACTGGCAGCCTGTCCAGGGTGCATCCTGCCCCTCACCCAAATGTCAGTTAGGATCAGCTCCAGCCCCAAAAACCCTTTACAGGAAAAACCAGGTGTAACTAATGGATAGATGGATAGATGGAGTAGGTAACACTCACTGTGACACTGTGGTAATCTCATGAGCAATCTTACAATTTGATTCTGCCTGTTGGTATCATGATTTGATTCAGAACCACTTATTGATTCTAAACAAATTTTTTGATTGAGTAAAAAGAAGGAGAGTTACAATATCTTGACCTGAACTCCAGTCTCCTGTTTCTATGGCTCATGCTAACTTTGCACTCCTTGTTGTTGAGATTTCTGCCAGTGAGGAGTTGCACAAATCAGTACATAGTGGAGCTACTGGCAATTTGTGTTAAATTTTAATCTGACTAAAGACAATAAATTTTACTTGACCTAAAAATCTGACTTTTTGGAAAGCTGCAGAGAACTGGTGAGAATGATCAATAGGCTTTGCTTTGATGATTACATTTAGCAAGTGACCAGCAACCGATCCATCCACCCCTGCCTGATCCTGAATAAAAATATACACCTCTGTTTATTAATTAATCCGTGTTTTTCACTGAGATTGCAAATGTGACACATTAGATGTCCATCCTCATTCAAGAGTCACAGTAGCTGTACGTCACCCCAAACACACTGGGCTGTTAGTGTACTGGTGTTGATTAGAATAAAAACACTCCGATTTTGTTCTCACTCGTCAGGGGGCTCGCTGTTTTTCTGTAAAGGAAATAGAGACAAGGCTGGAATACTAATGTGTGCAGGTTATTGCCTTGCTTTTTCCTAAATAGACTGCCATTGAACCAACAAAACACTGAACTGCTTTTTTACACACATTCTTCTCAAGGCCATTCCCATGAGAAAAGACTGCCGTTTGACTACATATTAGCATTTGTCTTGAAGTAGTAGGAAAAATTGTATGTATTTATGTGCGATCAATTTATTAATAATAACAAAGAAACACAAAGCACTTTAATATTTTGTTTTACTTTCTCTTATCTGATTGGAAACACAAGGACAAACATTGATCCGTTCATCCATTAGCTAGACCCACTTTATCCTGTGGTAGGTCCCAGGGGGTTGGAATCTGTCCCAGCTGACACTAGAACAGAGGTAGGGCACATCCTGCACAGGTCGCCAGACCATCACTGGGTGAACACACAGAGACACAACCAATGCACACTCACACTTACATTTGGAATCATCAATTACCCTCCCCTACTTGGCTTTGGACTGTGAGAGGAAGTCGGAGCACCCAGACAAAACCCACGAAGGCACTCAGAGACCCCAGCTGACCAGCAGGTTCAAACCCAGAAGCTTCTTGGTGTAAGGCAACAGTGCTAGCTACTGCAACACTGTGCTCCTCCAAGGCTAAACAGTTGAAAAGAAATCACCAAATCAACACAGAAGGCTTAATTAGAGACAGCAGGAATACTGAAGTAGCAGCGTCTGTGGCTGAAACCAAAACCTCTCAACACTGACAACACTGTCACTGACTCACTGTCAACACAAACTAGGGAGAACTGAGGCTGTAGGTTGCGTTCCCTCCTCTCTGCATGAGGCACCACCAGGTCATGACCTAACTTCAACAAAGTCTCCTTTGATTCATTCTGCCAGCTGTTCCCCTAGTCATTATCCATCAACTCAAAAGAACAACACTGCTGTAAATTCAGCTACAACGGTGCTGAGCAGAAATGACCACAAGCTGACAAGAAGCCTTTCATCATTTACTGACACCATCCCATTGGCCCTGTTCACCTTTTACCTCCACCAAGAAAGCTGTGTTTGTGCTGGTTGCCAGGATGTCTCACAGAAAAACACAGGATGAACGGACACGTCTATTTTACATTTTAACAGATTTTAATGAATGTTTGGAATTACATTTTAAATATTTCTAAAACTGCTTTCAGTCAAGATAATTGTAACTGTATTTTGACGAGTAAGAATGACAACTCAAAATTAAGAATTCATTCAAAAGTCCAATTCCGAAAATCTCAATTTTAGCTTCAACAAGTCATTATTCTGGTGTGCACAGGCGCTCAGTGGTTAGCACTGTCACCTCACAGCTAAAAGATCCCCGGTTCGCATCCCATCCTTCCTGGAATCTTTCTGGATGGAGTTTGCATGTTCTCCCTGTTCTCCAGCTTCCTCCCACAGTCCAAAAACATGCTGAGGTTAATTGGTAACTCTAAATTCTAGGTAGGGGTGAATGTGAGTGTGATTGTTTGGCTCTATATGTAGCCTCTTGATAGACTGGTGACCTGTCCAGGTGTCCCCTGCCTTCACCTTTAATCAGCTGGGATAGACTCCAGCCCCGTAACAAACCTAATGAGGACTAAGTGTGTATAGATAATAGATGGATGGATGTCTTAAACCGGAGTTAATACTAGTCATAATTCAGCTGCAGCTATTTGCAGTTCACATTGTGAAGATCTGGAGCTTAATTGACATTAAAAAAAACAAAACATTTGATCAGTACATCCTTAGAAGCTAAAATTTAAATTACAACATCAAACAAACAGACATCATTGGAGGGATGCAATTACTTGAAAATATGGGACAGATTTTAATGCAACATGATGGCTGAGACTCAGTACTGGCTTAGGGATCAGTGATGAGAAACCTACAGTAATATAGATGAACAATAAAAGTGTGTCATTTTTTGTTGAAGAATTATACTGTGGATATCCGAAGAGTTCTGTTGACTGGGAGGAACTGAATTATTGATATCTGAAATACATATACTACTGTTCAAAAGTTTGGGGTCACTATGACAATTTCATGTTTTCCATGAAAACTCACACTTTTCTTCATGTGCTAACATAACTGCACAAGGATTTTCTAATCATCAATTAGCCTTTCAACACCATTAGCTAACACAATGTAGCATTAGAACACAGGAGTGATGGTTGCTGGAAATGTTCCTCTGTACCCCTATGTAGATATTCCATTAAAAATCATCCATTTCCAGCTAGAATAGTCATTTACCACATTAGCAACATCTCGAGTTTATTTCTGCTTCATTTGATGTTATCTCCATTGAAAAAAAATTATTTTCTTTCAAAAATACGGACATTTATAAGTGATCCCAAATTTCTGAATGACAGTGTAAACTGACAGTTACACATACGTTAGTTACTTTAGTACTCTGTGGTCTCTCCATCAGAAATTCCATGCTCAGCAACCTTTGAGAAATGGCAGTGGGTTACATTTTACAGATGTGGTCTGTTCTTTTTAAAGGAACGAGCAGGGTTGAAAGGGTTAACGTATGAAAGTGGTGGAGAGCACTTCTCTTGTTGTATAAAGCCTTTTGTCGCTCCAGAGAACTGTGCGAAGTGTGATGAATTGTACTTGAAAACTACAAATTTGGAAAATGACAGAAATTTGTGGAATTGGAAAGATGTGAGCTTGTCAGACCTCTGTCCCCTTCTGCTCACCTCTGCCTGAGGTTAGCAGTTCCAGGATAGATTACACATTGAAGATCAAAGTCAAATCTCCTGCTAAGCCATCATTGCTCAAGTTGCATTGTGGGAAATTTAGGTGTCAGGCGTTGACAGGTGGAATTAAAAAAAGGTCTGATCTGGATCCTTTATTAACTCTCAAAATGAATCCAGCAGTGCTGCAGAAATGCAATGATATTACAACAGTGTTTCCTGAGATGACCAGTAACTGTATGTAAGACCGCTTTGGACTGACGGTCTCGCTTGCCTCTGTCTGTTTGTATCAGTTCTCTAATCACTGTCAGGATGTTAAAAAATCTTTGGTAAAACGGCTCTGGTCTGCGGCAATGTACCTTAATGCTCATTTTACTCCAAAATCCTGGGCTGGGAGCCATACACAGATATTTTTTCTTCCTGATTCCTTAGCTCGGCATGTATCTATCTTCACACACGCTCATTTCCACCTACACAGATTTTATGCCATTCTCACTTTTGTGCAAACACTTTTGTGTACTTGTACTCCACCTACACACTTACCAAATTTGGTCTAAAATATATCTGAATGAGCCCCAAAAATATTTGGTCATTTGCTTTTGGATTATTTTCCCACAGCTGTGTGCTAAAGTGTGTGGTCTCTCAGAAATAAATTATTCCAACTGTTTAATGCTTGTTTTTGTATTGTTTTTTTACAACAAAATATTAGAGCCATTGTAAGTTGTTAAAAAAAATCTGGAGCTGGGGAAGTTGCCTAATATTTAGAAAGCAAAGAATTAAGTCATAAAATTATGAGAATTCAGACATTCAAGATGAAAGTGAAAAAATAAATAAGAAAATAAATAAATACATTTTCTAGTTGAGCGAAAGGCTTTCTATGAAATACAGTGATTCAGTATCTGACAAATAGTGTCTATTATTTTTATCATTAACATCATATGACAGTGACATGAAAATTACATGAGGATTAAAAAATGGAAATAGTGAGAAAGAAAAGCACTCAGAGAACGCAGTACTTTGCCAAGGCTGCTCAGTTATTGTATGATTTCAGACGACTGAATTCTTTAAAAAAATTCATGAAAAAATATAATGTGGCCATTTAATATAGATGTACCCACAAACAAAATGACCTTGCGCTGAGCACAGGCATGTGTTATTCATGACCTAAATATGTAGCAGGCTGTGGGAATTGATGGGACTTGGAAACACCCCCACAATTTAATAAATTCTTCCTTATATCATTTCTGATGGACAAGCCCCGATAAGCCTGCAGTGATCAATTTGTAATCATGTGATCATCAGCAGGCAGCTGTCGTAGTGTTCACTTGTTGTCAAGGTTACAGTGATGCCGAGCCACGATCTCACAATGATACAGAAATCTTTAACAAATCCATAGATCCAGACCATTAGCCACATCACTGCCAAAATCTAATCACTTGGTCCTTGTGTCATTTCTGGTCTTCCCTGTAAATTTCATCCAAATCCATTAGTCTGTTTTTGAGCAATGTTGCTAAAAGTCAGACAAATAAATGTATGCCACATTCCTATACAGAGTAAATATTAATGAAACAAGTTTTTGATGTTTGTTTTGGATAAGTCATCAAAAAATCGCCTTTAGCATAATTGATAAATTACACATTACTTTAATCAGAATATAAGAACATTCCTGGACTATCTGAAGCACCGCACCATGTAGGTGGGATTAGGAATGTCACAATGGTGCTGGTTTAACTAGCAAGGCATCAGTTGATTTTAGTTTCAGCGCTACCGAGCCAATGTGGAATTTGATATGGCAACCATTTGAGTAGGCAAAAAAAACCTTCACCACATGAACCACAACCTTTAGAGAATAGGTCTTCAGAGGTCCAACTTGTTCTGATGATCAGAGATCCAACCTGATGCCTGAGTCAGACTGGATACAAATTTTACTAAGTCTGCTGGACAGGGTCCAGTTTTACTGCCACAGGCCTCACATCTGTAGGTCAACATGAGTAGATCCAAATGGATCCCAGCATGCACCAAATCAGCTTTCATTTATAATGAGGCCTTCATCTATAATTCATTGATAATGAAAGAAGATGATCCTATGTGGTGCAAGAGGTACTGACAGAACTTTTCAAAGACAGGAAAATTTGCCTTTGAACCATATAAACAAATTATTTAACTTCCCACGGCTTTACATCTGTTCTTAGTATCTTACTATGTTACAGTGTGTCCTGGTTTCCCAGATTTTGGATTATGTCTGATGATCCTCATCTCTATTCCAATTAGTAATGGCTGTTCTCAGGTGGGTCCTCTTTGGATCAGGTTTCTCTGTTTGGAAAATGAATGCGGTCAGGTCTTGAGTAGGTCTTCAATGGATTCCTTCTAGATCAGGTCCAAAAATGTGGACCTTATTAAGACCCATACTATCAAGTTCTCATATTACATAACATGCATTACTGTTCAAAAGTTTGGGGTCACTCAAACAATTTCATGTTTTCCATGAAAATTCACACTTTAATACATGTGCTAACATAATTGCACAAGGGTTTTCTAATCATCAGTTAGTCTTTCAACACCATTAGTGAACACAATGTAGCATTAGAACACAGGAGTGATGGTTGCTAGAAATGTTCCTCTGTACCCCTATGGAGATATTCCATTAAAAATCAGCTGTTTCCAACTATAACAGTCATTTACCACATTAGCAATGGCTAGGCTGTATTTATGATGAATTTAATGTTATCTTCATTGGGGAAAAAATGCCTTCTTTCAAAAATAAGGACATTTCTGAGTGACCCCAAAATTTTGAACGATAGTGTATATTATGAACACAAAAACACAGATCGATTAGTGACATTAATTTACAGAAATAAGCGATACATTTTTGACAACTCTAAAACTCCAGTTTGCATCTTCCATAGCCCCTGTTACGGTCACCAGTATTGGTGTGTCATTCCAGCTATTGACACCAGAGCTGACGACCTGCACTGCAATCTCCCCGCCCTCCGACCTTCCTGATAGGGCCACCCTCCAGCTCCCCTCCATCTTTGACCAACCAGATGCAGACAGCACCACACCTGCAGGCTATATACCTGCAACCATGCTGTTAGTCAGGGCGGCTAGTATTTGTGACCAGTCCGCCCTGGTGCCTCTCTGTGTGTGGTCATTTGTTTGCATTTTGATGAGTTCTGGTCTGTGGATATGTGTGGTTGGGTTGGTAGATACCACAGACCACTTTGGTCTGTAGACACTCGTGGTGAATGCTACAGACACTGTGGGCTTAGTGAAGAAGCCATTCGAGTTTTGAGTCTTCATTACGTGTGTGGTCAAATGTGTGAATGTAAGGCACCAGTTTTGTTTAGTTTGTCATTGCACTGTTGTATTAGTTTTTGTTACTGGTGGTGGGTGTTGCTGTTGTACTTATGTTTGGCTAGGGAGTTCAGTTGCTTTGTTTTGGGTTTAGATAGTTTGGGAAACTCTGTTAGCCTTCATTTGGTTTTTATTCTGTTCTTTGATTTAGCAACACTCACCAGTTTTGTGTTCTGTATTGTCACTCTTATGTTCCGTTGGCCACTAAGCAATAAATCCCCTCACCTTAACCAATAACATCTGTTTTTTTGTTGCATCCAGCCAACCCCTAGAGGTTGGATCGTAACAGTCCCATTTCCTCCATACCGCTGCTGCTACACCAGCCCTGCATGACAGTATGTTAACTATATTTAAGTTAGAAATGCAACAAGACCACAAAGTTTGTTTTCTGTTGATGACTTCTGAAAAATGGCACCAAGTCAATTTATGTTTTCAAATATTTTTCCTGCAATCAGGACAACCAGATAAGACAGACATATGGCCCTTCCATATGGAAACCCTATGAAAGATGAAAATGGTAAAGCAAACAAAAACAAACAACACCTGTGGGATACAAACACCTACCGTCCTCCTTATGGAGAGATTTTTTTTTTTTATAAAGCATCAAACAAGAATTTAACACCATATGGGTTCCTCTTTAGACACACAGATTTGTAAATTTAATGAACACTAACTGCATCCTAATCACTGAACTGTTACATGACATCCCTCCTGTCATAAAGTTCCAATACAAAAACGTACTTTCTTTAATGTACTGGAAGACTAATGACCTCGAAAAGATTTGCATAATTTGCTGCAGTGTTTGAGACATATCTGTTCATTTTATTACCAAAAACTTATGATCACTAAATAATAAAAAGCAGGAAATCACACTGCATCAAGAGTTTCTTGCTAGAGTATCACAGCACAATCACACCTGTGAAGTTGGGTTGTGCCACATTGGGGGGGGGGGGGGGGGGATTAATAATGTAGCATTTTGTTTTTCACATTATGGTATGTCTTTTTTTTTTCTTTTTTTTTTAAAGGCTGCACATTAGCTCAGTGGTTGGCATTGGTGCCTTGCAGCTAAAACATCCCCAGTTAGTGTCCCAGCCTGGGCCTGGGATCTTTCTGCTGGGAGTTTGCAAGTTCTCCTTGCTCATGAGTGGATTTTCTCCAGATTCTCCAGAATTCTCCCACAGTCCAAAAACATGCTGAGGTTAATTGGTAACTCTAAATTGTCGGTAGGGGTGAATGTGAGTGTGCTTGTTTGCCTCTCTAAATAGCCCTGTGATAGACTGGCGACCTGTCCAGGTGTTCCCTGCCTTCACCCTAAATCAGCTGGGATAGACTCCAGCCTCTTGCGATCCTAATGAGGATTAAACGGTGTATAGATAATGGATGGATGGCTCCGCCTTCCTCTAATGGATGGATTTTTTTTTTAAATGCAGCAGTGATCAGCAGATGATTTATTATTCTAGAATGATTAGGATGATTTTATAAAGAAGAACATCTACAGATTAAAAATGTATTTTTTTTAAGAAAGTCGAAGTGAATGAGAACCGTTTGGACACTATTCCATGTGGTGTAACACTGATAAAGGCATCTGAAATAGTTTTTTTGCTCTGGATATCACTCAGATCTGGCTTTGCACTTGTTACACAGATCTTTTTGGCGCTCAGTTAAATTAATGGCTTTTGTTACTTCCTGTGGTTATAACAGTTGCTGGGTTGCTGTTTTTGTAGCCAAAATGTTTCCAACTGACCAGAACTCCACGACTGTAAACAAAAGTACAATCAGGATTTTTTATTACTATTAGTATTATTTTGTTTCTTGATCGGTCATAAAATAACAGTTTTCAGAATTATTCACGGAGTCTAAACATTGCCATTGCACTTTCACATTTTAATAAACACAACACTGCTTTCACTTCTATGTTATGCAACATTCCTGCTAAAGTATAAATCTGCATTAGAATAAGAACATCCATGCTGAAACCATATGCCTTGCAGTCCTAATGAGTAGCCATTTTGGGCCTGACATGTTCCCACTTACTGACATTCAGAGACTCTGCTTTATCAGACAGACAATGTAGTTACTTCACTCCATATTATTAAAAGACAGTATGACATCATAATTTAATAAACTCTTCTGCAAGACTAAAAAAATAACACAGGACAACTCATCAGTCTTTCTGAGAAGCATTCACACTTTGACACCAATAATCAATAATTTTACTGAGCTCTTGTTGGAAGAAGTTGACCTCTAGTGACCTCAAGGAAAAACTTTGAACAACTCACACAAAATGTTCTTTTTTACATTCTCAATTAATTTTTTAGCATCTCATTTTTTTCCTCCTCAAAAAACAACAGCTTCTATTATGTTCTCAGGAGCAGCTACTTTAGATCTTCAAGTGGGAAGTCATTACACAGCAGTACACCTTCTATAGGTCCCACGAGTGCAAGTATAATAGCTTCTATCCTCTTAAATTTTATTTATTTTTTTTAACGGGGACAAATAAGCCTTCTCATGAAAAAGCTCTTATGCAAATGAGCGGGAGATATGTCTCAAGCACAAAACGAATTAGCAACACATCTATTACATATTCCTTGGTGAGGCTGGGGACTGAGAGATGTACTCAGAGGGGAGGATATATTGAGATCAGCTGCCATAGCTTTGTAATTTATAGACTCACCGACTCAAGAGCCAACGCAATCATTCTTATGAGCCTGATTCCAACAATCTATCACTCCCGGAGCGAGCCAGTCCCGAGCAGTTTTTAAAGCCTGTTTATGTGATAGATCTTCTGAACAGGGGAACGCCTCGCAGGTTCAATAACCCGCTAGCTGAGTTGTCGAGCATCCAGGGTGCTGAGTTAGGGAGATGAGAGCTGTCGGGGCCGTTTGCTGGCAGAGAGACGGCAAACAATGCCGGTCTTCCTGCCAGAGATAGGAAAAACCTCGAAGGGCTAGTGGATGTGAGCATGCTATTGTGTGCAGCAAGCAATGTGAAATAAAAATGAAAGTGAAGTGTTTTGGAATTCAAAACATCGTTTATCCAAGAAAAGGGACTCAATCTGTTTCATTCTTTAAGAATATTTGGCACCATTTGGCATAAATACATCATGCAATATGGAGCATCTAATACTAATCCTAGCCAGCATCCTTTGAACTGTTAAACAAATGTCATATCTGCTGGGATTTGGCTCGTCAGATTGAAGATAAACACTTTGAAAGATGGACATGTTTGGCATTAAACTGTTTAACTACCTCACTGATGTTTCAGAAGTGTAGGCATGACGGGAGAAATTTAAATCTAAGAGTTGTTTTTTCCCCCCAGACTTAGGACAGAGCTTGATTACAGCTCTGCGTCTCTCAGTGTTGTCCTCATTACTTATCTTTAAAATCGGATTGGCTTTCACTTCAGCTGCAACATAAGAACTTGTCAGAGTCCTTTATCTGAAATAAGGTTCTGTGTGAGCTGGATCAAAGGATGTCAGTGTTTAAACTCCCAATATATCTCTAGTGACAAAACCGCTCTATTTTGAGAACAGACTGTTTTATTGTTTACATGACAGACCATCCGGAGCATTTTTCTTTCCTCTTGGCCACTGTAATGCAGAGTAAATTCTTTGATATCATTGGGGTGAAGGGGCTTTTTAGATGATGATTTTTGTTCAGATAAAACTCATCAGTGTAATTTGCGATCAATAAATAGTTGTGTCCTGGGATTAAATTAGATTTCAAAAATGACATCTCACTCAATTTGCCCCAAAAAGAAAGAGTCTAGACAAAACATAGACACAGTTACAAGATAGGAAGCTGCTTTCTCAGATTAGCGGTGTTAGTTTGAGGAGCTGCCTGTGTCCAGACAATGCGTACAAACATTTACATGCATGAGGTATGATTTCTGACTACATTTTTAATAATGCCCAATGCTGAGTCCTCATTTTTCAGTCTGTATTTGTGGACATATTGGTAGATTAGAAGTCTGAATCTGAATTACCTATTATCAGCTCTGTCTTACAGTCTGTCTCTGCCACCTTTCTCTGAATTTAAAACAAATATATTTTTATGTATAATCATGTACATCTGAGATTTTGATGTCCTCGAAGGTGAATTTAAATAAATTCACAAGTCCAGATATATAATAGAAGGAGCCGAATTTTTTTTTATGTGTTTTCGGATTGCCATGCGGAATACCAGCTGCTTTGGAACTATTTACCCCACTGATTCCACAGCAGGCTTCACAGCAGCATGGTGCTTAGCACGGTCGCCTTGCACCTTGAAGATCTCCAGTCTGCGTCCTGCCTTACTGGGATCTTTGGTAATTATAAACTGTCCATAAGTGAGAATGTGAGTGTGATTGATTGTCTCTATATGTAGCCCTGTTATAGATGATGGCTGGATGGATGGATGGATGGATGGGTTACCTGGTCAGGAACATGAATATATATTTTTTACCTTCATAGCCCAGCACCGTCATAACTCTGAAGCAATGACAGTAAACACATCACAGTATGCGAAACTGAACTCTCAGTCTGCAGATTCGGAGGCACTACAATTTATACAACAGGACACTATGAAGCAGGAACAGATGTGTCTAAAAAAATGAGGGTATACATTTCAAAGGTTTGGTTGTGAACTTCCATGGGCTTTTATGCATCCTGCTGCAGAAGCTGCGCTCAGTCAGGCTTCTATAGGAGAGTGATTTTATCAAGCAGAACCTCTGGTTTTATGAAAGACACTGCTGTGCCCACTGCTTAAAGACTTCACATCACTTCAGTTTTTAGTTGCATGCTTTTTGTCACTCAAGAACCTTAAAAGTGATGTGACTATAAATGGCTTGAAGGTAGTGGGAGTTGGATACAGCCGCGCGCTCATACTCAGATGTACTTTATCTTGTCATCATGAAACAGGATCCTAAAATTGGTATTTCATAAAAAACAGGCTCAGTCCTTTTGCACTTACATAAATCACTGGCTGTCGCTCTAACCCAAACTTCCAGTCAAGATCTCCACCGAGTAAGTCAGAGTTCACAATGTCACAGCACAGCTTGAGAAATGTAGCACCTTCTCTTTGATGACCTTGTACACCCATTACCGATGAAGTAAAGGAGAACTGACACAGCTCCTTGCTTTTCTGACTATCCTGGTTTATAGCTGCAATCTGCATGTGGGTGGACCTGACACTTCCATGACACGAGCCTCAGCTCAGCCGCATCCAGCCTTGTTAAACTCAGTGAGACCCCAGGAGTGAAGGCCCACGAAAAATCTGCTGCCTCCTCCTAATTGGATTTCTTATCTTGGTTTGTGGCATAAGGACATGGCTATGATTTGAAGAGGGGGCATTTAAGAGGATAACAGAGACCCGTTAAGACCTCAGCACCAGACGACGGGGGTCAGACACGGAGAGATTAGCGGGAGTTTTTTGTGTGACACAGAGGAGTTTTGGAGTGCTTAATCCTGACTATGATCCCTGCTTGTTTCACTGATTTCCGAGACAGGTTCACTGTAAGCTGAAGGCAAAGTGCATCATGCCGAGCTGCAGCAGATGCCTCGGGGTGTCAGGCACTCGAAAATATTGCTCGCTGCAGTTATAATTTTCAGAGATTTTATGCAATATGGGTTGTGAAAGCAGCGCGCAACCCCAGCTCCAGTTGCACAGGAAAAAAAGACAGACCATGAAAAGAGGAAATTGCTGCTCGTAGAGATTCAGAAATTGTCTTTTGGGAAGCAGACTCTCCTGCAAACCATCAGGACATCAACACACGGCAGCCCTCTAGGCAACAGAATATGAGGCTGAATAATCTCAAGGAATGTAATTCAGGCTCTGTGTGTTGTCACTGTAAGACAACCTAAAAGTAATTTTGGCTCAGCTTGTGGAATATTGTGCCTTTTATATTTGCTCAGTGTTCACAATCATGAAAATGTGTTTCAAGGTCTGCAGATGAGAATGTCCAGAATACCATGATCACTTTTGTCATTGTGTCGATGTATATGTCCTTACATCAGCTGCAGAAAAATCCAGCAGGAGAAAAAATGCTTTAAAATGACTGAGCTGCGTACTTTTTCTAAACTTTGGTCTGTCACTTAAATCAGCTGTCATTACAGACACGTGGATGTGACACTGACTAAATTCAACAGTTAGATGCTGTCGTGTGTCTGCATGACAGGAAGTTAAAGTGAGCTGAACAACTGTAATTTCTGCCTTGTCTCTTTATTTTTTTCTTAGGCTGCGAAACCCAGTTAGCTGTTTTTTGTCTGATTACCTTCACTGATCCCCATCGGTTTAAAGCAGGCATTGACTCTGTAATGACCCTCCTTGTCATAGTGACAGTTTGTAGATAGTTCTAGTCAAACTGAGGGGATGAGTCGCTCTGTGTAACTAAAAGTAAGAGGTAAGAATGTTTCTTAAATGGTCTCATGCACAGAATAAGATTTAACCTAACGGAGTAGAAGCATATTTAAATATTATACGTCTTTGTGTTACATGGTTTCCGTTGGTAGCTACAGCTGAGATGAAAACATACAAAGCAGAAAATGTCTCGGTGTCAATACTTCACCAGTAAGTGATATTTGGATCCAATATACACTACCATTCAAAAGTTTGGACACACCTCCTCATTCAATGCTTTTTATTTATTTGTATTGTTTTCTACATTGTAGATTAATACTGAAGATGAGCACTTTTTTTATTAACAACATCATTCCATATGGATTCTTTTATAATTCTGATGTCTTCAGTGTTAATCTGCAATGCATAAAATAAAACAAAAACCACTGAATGAGAAGATGTGACCAGACTTTTGACTGGTAGTGCACATTTGCAGTAAAAACAAAAGTCTTGGTGTCAAAATTAAGAATAACACAAACTCCAACACAAAACCTACATGAGGTGTTTGTATTTATTTATATTGGACATTGGTTTAATTAAAAGATAATGTTTCAAAATTTATCTTTCAGTGTGAACTTGCGTAAGACTACAGATGGCGAGAAAAAATAATGATACCTGTAATCGGAAATATGCTGAACATTGGATACTGTCAGTTGACCATGACGGCACTCATCAAATTCCAAAACACAGTTTGTAATACTTACAAGAAAGCTGTAACAGCAACAGTGACTAAATATTTCATTTCAACCATTGCAGGCTAAACTGTAAAACTTGGTTTGTCTTAATAAGTGATTAATGATGTCATGGTTCAGTTTTTTGTTGGTTACGAGAGTCTACTGGATATGAATTTCATCATCTGCATAAATCTGTGAAGGTCTGTGTGGACCTTGTACAGACAAGCTCAATATTTAGGAATAACCTCATGTGGATGGGCCCAAGATGTAAACTGGTGTATGTGCAGTATTTAGTCCTGTACTTCTTACAATGCTTTTAGTCTGTGTAACAATAAAGCTCGTCTAACTTCACTGCATGTCCAACTATGCAAGCTGGGTCTATTGAAACCCTGATCTCAACCTCTCTAGCACCATTTTGTATCAATCTGAGTCATGCCAGACTTCAGTGGATGTGTAGCGAAGACATTTGATGTCTTCACACATTGGGAAAAGTGTAAGTGAAGTTCTTAATATTCCTGATGGCTCACTGCCCGAGTACACTGTGACAGGTTGGAGTATGAACCAGCAGGGCAGCAGGACATCACCTTAGTAGGAACATTATTACACGTCTGCTTCTTTCCCTGCTTTGACATGTCTTGTGCTACGCTGGAAACAGAATGAGATATGTGAGAGCAGACACACGCTATGATCATGCTGAAAATGCAGCGTCTTGAGGTTTTCTTCACAGTAACATTTTTTTCCTTTTACCTCAGTTAGTGTGGTTTATGTGTGAGTATACACTGTTTCCTCCCTGAGAATGTGATCAAAAGTGGCACATGCACCCTGCTTATCAGCAGCATTTCCCATGATATTCTGATTCCTTGATTTGTACATGAGGGCCATAGCAACATTTTAAGTTTGCTGCCAGCTGTCTTTAGTCACCAAAATTCAAACTGATGTGTCTCACCATTTCCCTCACAAGTGTCTTCTTGCATCTCAATCTAATTATCACATAGTGTAAATGGGATTTTAGTTAGCTGCAATAGAGCTGCATGATTTGAAAAAAATACCTAATTGCAATTATAATTTGATTTGCAATATTCTTTTTTTTTGGTCAGGCTTCAGCTCATTGTTTACTGTGTAACAGCTTGAAAATACCTGATGTAGCATTGCCACAAGAGATGTCATCAGAAGTGTGACTGTCACATAAGGAGGTTGCAATGGATTTGTGAAACAATCAACACCATAGTTTTAAATCCTGGGCCAGATGGATTGCAAAATGTACGACTTTTGGCTATTAAATGATAAGACGGGGCTTATGTCAAGTCACAGCACAGTGTGCATGATAAACCACATACATGTTGATCACTGGGAAGCCTGCACAACCCCTGAAAGTTTCAACCTGCTCCAATTACGTAAATAAATGTGTATTACAGCATTGATCTCATTATTTAACAGTTCCATCTGTGTATCCTAAATTACAGTCTTTGTAATTTGCTCACTGCAAAAAATATACACTATTCAAAAGTTTGCGGTCATTTAGAAATTATCTTATTTTGAAAGAAAGGCAGTTTTTTCAATTAAAATAACATTAAATTAATCATAAATCCAGTCTAGATATTGTTAATGTGGTAAATGACTATTCTAGCTGGAACCGGCTGATTTTTAATGGAATATCTCCATAGGGGTACAGAGGAACATTTCCAGCAACCATCACTCCTGTGTTCTAATGCTACATTGTGTTCACTAATGGTGTTGAAAGGCTCATTGATGATTAGAAAACCCTTGTGCAATTAGCACATGAATAAAAGTGTGAGTTTTCTTGAACAAAAAATGAAATTGTCGTAGTGACCCCAAACTTTTGAACAGTGATGTAGATATAAATTGTTAAGCACTAGTTGCAAAGTCCCCCTTTTTTCAGTTTAGACTTTTTCACGTTGTTCAGCTAAACAGAAAGGAGCTCTTCTTTACCCTCACATTTTAATTTGTGCAAGTATAGGATGCGTACAAATGCTTTCTTTCGTTAGTCATTCATTGACAAAAGAGAGAAGCAATTCAAGGCAATATGAAAACAATAATTTCCAAACTTCTGAATGAAAAGATGCAGAAAGAAGAACAAACTTATGTAATCTGCCCCTTTATAACAAACAATCAGTGTACAATGAGCATTAAAAACAAACAAACAATAAACAAAATGACTATAAAGTCTGAGAAGCCTGCACAGCCACATTCACTCATATCAGAGTTTTCTCTCATAACAAACGCTACGATACTCTTACTTCACTTCTTTTAATTTTAATGTGCTGGTTTTAAATATGTTTTTAAATCTTGTGTGCGATTTAGATTCCTTTGATTCCATACCAAAATCTACTATGTCGTGAAACTTTAACAATTTGAACTGAAGTAATAAAAGGTTTGTTTCTTCTAACCGCAGATGCAAGGCCACAGTCTGTTTTCCAGTCCGCAAGCACGAATTGACCTTTTACAGCCAGGCTGCTCACATCTCATACACACCAAGTTCATTTTTAAACTATGCTCTTGGGAAAGTGGCAATATTCTCGTTGTAACATGCACAATGTTTTCCCTGTGCATCAAGGGATTACTACATTTCAGGTATGCTCATTTTGGGTTTTCCGTCTGAATAAAGCTGCTTGGATAATCTGTCTAATCTGTTGGCTGCTTTACAACATGTGTGATCATCCAACCAATTGTGTTTCCCTTTTTCCTGGATCTCAACAATTAATCTAGTGAGAAAATTGTCGTCAAAACATACAGAAACCGTGATCAAAACTGCTAAAAAAATTAAATAAATGAAAATACAGCAGTTTTTTTTTTACAGCATCCTTTAAATTCAAAAGGTATCTTGGGATGCTGATATCAGAGGAAAAGACACACCATCCACTTCAGCCCTACGCAGCCAACTAACCTGCAGCAATGAAGGTTGAAACACTAAAAATAAAATGGTTGAAAAGATCCTGAGGAGAAAATGTGCCAAGATGAGCTTCATACTGCCCTGAATTAGAATTTTTTTGTACATGTTAACCTCAGCATGGTGCATCCCATCATGCCCTGCCTTACAAACATGTCCAGTGTGACAGCAGCAGCGGCCTCATTTTAAACACAGCACAGTAGGTTTTATGAGCTCCTTGTTTTGTGGAAGGGACCAGATGGAAATCCGTGCACTGAGCTACATCAGCACCACAAAGTCAGATGACATATGAGGAGCTGGAATCAGCAGAGGGGTCACAGAGAAGGAAGCAGCATCAGCAGCGCACACATGAAAAACCACAAGAAAACAGCATTAATGATCCTAATTGCCAATCTCATATTTTCACCAATCCTTCATCCCAAGTTACTCCGCTTAATTCTAAACATTCGGCCTCGTATTCCAAAATTGAAAGCCTTTGGGACAGCGGGAAGGAGGATCGATGAATTTGCCCCAAGCTAAATTTCTCTGGTGGGACTTCGAGGTTGAAAAGTGATGCAGAACCCGCGGCAAAATCGATACTGCTGTTGAGTCACACACGCACACAAACGTGCACGCACAGACACACACACACTGCATGAGACGCGCGCGCACACACACACACACACACACACACACACACACACACACACACACACACACACACACACGTTTCACACTCCTTCAGTCCGGCTTGAAGCGCGCTTTATGAAGACAATGCGGATGCCGCCGCGCACACACGTTCCGCGATCGTGACTGGAACAGAAATCGGCGCTACCTGTCCTCTCACTGTTACACCTCATCTCTAAAAAACACACACCTCTCGCTGCCTCCTTGCAGCCACTTCAGATTACTGGTTGTAACAACAGGTCGGGATCAGGATCACCTCCCGAGACAGAACACGGTGAAGTTAAGCAACTGATGCACCTTCAAAGACCGTCAAAGGCGCAAATGTTTCGCAAATTTGGCTGGCAGTAATCAATTGGAGATGACAGGCAGAGACAAGTCAGTGCTCTGCTTGAGTGAAGACTGTATTATATATTTTCAGCACAAACAGACGATATAACAATAAGCAGCACGACGTGATAGGAATGAAATCTCGCCACTGCGCCAGTGTTTGACTCCTCATCCAACACATTCACAGTGGACGTGGAGAGCTCCCTCATTCAAACACGACCGGGGGAATCACGTTAGTGCTGTCTCATCCAAATGTTTCAATAGGAGTCCTAACTTAATGGGTTTTAACAGGGATGCTGGCATGCACATCCACTGACCATCTCCAAAGTGCTGTGCGTCAATGCGCATACCCGATCGCCAAACCCGCACCGAAGTTTGGAGCTTTCGTGGAGCTGCTGCTCACACAGAGCAAAAAACAACACACTTAAGTTGATGACAGCGGAGGAGAATCGTCCTCACAGCTTACCTTAATGGCCTTTGTAGACTGGCATTTAACTTGATGCGAGACGGTGGCGGTTTGGTTCATCTTGGGACGCAGACACAAACTGCCCTCCTATCCAAGTGAGACAAAAACAGCTGTGGAGAGAAGCAGCGCCAGCCGTCCGGTACAACTCTATAGAGCGGACTGATCGGTGTTGTCGCTCTTTGTTCGGTGTGCGGCTGAAGCGCGCGACCGCATCTGACAGCTACTGTAGGAGCCTCGCGCAGCGCAGCGCAGCGCGGTAGGTAGGGAGGCAGGTGTATGTGCACAAATGGCCCGTGGTGACTGGTTACCAGGGGCGACCGCAGACAGCCTTACATACGGGGGCCAAAAGACAGTAAAACTAGAGCTTCAATGTCTAAAGTGCCAAATATAATTCTCCATATCTGGGGCACATTTCAGAGAACTGACAGAACACAACAGATGGATGTAGTCACTTTATAAATAGATGATTTTAGTTCATGTATAGAACACGTCATGCAGCTGGTAAGTCAGATGTGGAGGTATACTGTACAGGCAAAAGCACCACTGTACATCTATGTTTCCACTGTGTCTAAATGGCAGCATGGAGCAAAACTTATTGTACCAGCATATTTAACATGCAAGAACTACTACTGGATCCAAGACTAAACCACTGTAAGAAATAACCATCACAACAAATTGTTGACTTTTTTCTTTTCAAAATATTATCAGTTGGCAACATCTCCACACATAACAGATCATTATTATTTTAAGAAAGTTATTGTTAAATTGCATAACGTGTAAAAAGAAAAAGCAAGTCTTATATACAAGCAGCATTTTTTGTTTGACTGACAGACATGAGGTTCATAATTATTCCGTCTATTAAATTTGTACAGGCAGAATTGGATTCTTTTGACTGGGGTTCCATAAGGCTCCAATACACTGGTGCTTTTAAAATGTAATACTTAAAGGAAAATCTGAAAATCATCATATAAAGTTATATGGAACACAGTGATTGACAAGGTCATGAAAAACTGAAATGATAGAATAACTGTGACACAAGACAAATGTATAGTTTTGGAGTACCTGTGGATACCACAGTCAGTAGGAGTAAGCTTTAATGGAATCTATAGTTCTAAACGCATACTCTCACTCACTCATTCACACACAACGAAAACACTGTGCAGTATTGATCACCAAAGAACCCCAGGGCCAATAAGCTATGGGCTTCTGTTGACACATCTCCCTGTGCAGCTATGTAGACTTTAAAGGGCTTTAAAGCTGGGCTGGTTACTATTCTTATACAAAGGATAGATCTAGTGAATATATGTGAAAGAGTATTATGCACAATTACGATAGTGATGATTCATCCACATTGGAGGATATTCCTGATGTGGATTTTCCTCAGTTATCTGATTATAAATGTTCAAATAGGATGAATGATATGGATCCAGATTATAATATTTTCAAAAATATAAACAATTGTGCATACTACACAGACACTACATTTAACGAAACAATTAAATTGGACAACAAGCTATCACTAGTTCATTTTAACAGTCGGAGTCTATATTGTAATTAATTTGTATCCTCTAATTACAGCACCAACCAGAATAACAGCCCACAGTGCTACTTTAATTGATAATATATTTTCAAATGTTTTTGATGATGAAATAGTTAGTGGTTTATTAATAAATGACATTAGTGATCACCTTCCTGTCTTTATGGTGTATGATGCGAATTACAAAACAAATAATGAAAATTGTTTTAACTACTGTAGGATTAAAACAGAGCAATCATTGAAAGATTTAAAGAACGATCTAACCTCTTGCAATTGGGACTGTATTTATGATAAGTCAGATGTAAACACAGCTTACAACTCCTTTATGGAAATCTTTATTTCACTTTATGAAAAAAAATTGTCCAATTAGAAAATGCAGAAAGAAAAATGCTTCAAATACTCCATGGATAACTAGCGGGCTGGTAAATGCGTGCAAAAAGAAAAATTATTTACACAAACAATTCTTGAAGTACAAGACTAGTGAGGCTGAACAGAAGTACAAAAAGTATTAAAACAAATTATTATACTAAATTACTAGATAGTAAAAAAAAAAACAATATTCAAAGTATGTGGAAGGCGGTGAATAATATAACTGGGCACAGTTCAGCTAGCCCGTGTTATCCAGAGTATTTTGTGGAAAAGGACTTGGTTATTAGTGATAAAGAAGAAATTGTAGATAGATTTAATAATTTCTTTGTGAATATTGGACCTGAACTTGCTAGAAATATTCCAAGTGGCAGTGAACAGTTCTGTAATTTGATTGAGACAAATCCAAAGTCAATGTTTCTTACTCCAACTAATGAGGATGAGGTATTGGAGACTATAAGGAAATGTAGTAATAAAATATCACAGGATGCTAATGGAATAGACATGAGAACAATTAGGCTTGTGGCTGAAGCAATTGTTAAGCCACTCACACATATTTGTAACCTGTCATTTAAATGTGGACAGTTTCCCTCAGAAATGAAAGTAGCTAAAGAAATCCCTTTATTTAAATCAGGAAACAAACATTGTTTTACAAACTACCGGCCTATCTCCCTTTTGCTGCAGCTCTCAAAAATACTGGAAAAATGATTCAATTTAACCCTAGAACACTAACGTCGGGTGATTTTCACCCACACAATTCTTGTCATGTGATTTTCATTGTGTTGCCATTGTCTGAGTTTCATGGGTCCTTGGGTAGCTTCAGGCTGCTCACTGATGTTATTAATTCTATGTTTGTTTCCCTCCTCCCATCTATGGTTTTTTCAAGAGGCATGCGTTCGGGTGATTTTCACCCGACTTTAGTGATAGAGAGTAACATATTTTACGGGTGGAATTTACCCGACGTTAGTGTTTGTGTGTTTAAATTAGGCGCTCTTTGCACTTTTCAAGGAAAACAACATTCGGCCACATTCTCTGCCCCATTTCATCCACAGCTGTCATCCTGTCACAGGCTTGGTTACTCTGGCATGCTAACAAGTGAGTGACATGTAGCTAATGTTAATTTATATCTATTTATTTATTTACATTTATATCTCGGGAAGCAGGTGACACAGCCACAGGGTACTCAAAGTCTTGGCCATTATTTCACCAAGCAGCTGACCAAGCAATATCACCAGACAAACAGGAATGTGACCACTGATAATTGGTTCACATGTGCCACTGGCGATCGACCTGCTGGAGAACTGTGGCATGACCCTTGTGGGGACAATGAAAGCAAACAAAAGAGAGATCCCGCATGTGATGAAAGATAAAGAAAATTGCATACCAGACTCCAGTACTTTTCTTTTCACCAAAGACCTAACTTTGGTGTCCTTCTTCCGTGACGACACTTCAAAAAAGAAGCTTGTCCTACTCTTGTCATCCATGTACACACGACCAAGTATTGGACCCACTCACAAGCCTGAAGTGATCGAATTTTACAACCAAACGAAGGGAGGTGTTGATACTTTCGACCAGATGTGTGCTCAATACGGCTGTGGAAGAAAAACCAAGAGGTGGCCAACTGTGTGTGCTATATGGCATGATGAATGCTGGTGTGATAAACTTATGGATCATTCACAAGGAGAATGCCATGAAGAGAGGTGACACACAAATGAAGAGGAGGCAGTATATGCAGGCTTTGGCAATGGCACTCATCAAGCCATGGGCAGAGCAGAGGCTCCCCACTTCAAGTCTGTCACGTCAGCTCAAAATCCTCATCTGCAGCGTGTGCGACATCCCTACACCTGGCACTCCTGCGGGTGAGGTTGGACCAGTGGCAGCAGAAAGCGGAAGTCCCTTAGTGAGGTGTGCTGACTGTCCCACAGGCTCGGACAGCAAGACACGACATGGGTATCATGTCTGCCGTCGACCAGTGTGTCCTCGCCATTACTACCCTGCCTGTACCAACTGCATGTAAGGCATAAGGTAAGTTAAGAGTTATCCCAGAATTTGCATGTAATCCTTAATTAGTATAATGGCTATGAATAAACATCAGTTAATGGTAATTTCCAAGGAAATTCATATAGTAAAAAAAAATGTGGTCATTTTTTCCCTCTCAAAAAATGCCATTTTTTGTCTCTCTCTCCCACAGTTGTCAATGATGCAAGAAGACTGTGCCTTCACCAGACAAGGCTCACATGTCCTAGGAATGGGTGGACCAAAGAGCAAGTTTCCAGCTCCATTTTTTTTTGTTCTGAAATTTATCATTCAGGATTACCTGTTTTTTCAATAATTTTGCTGTCTTTTTAAAGGGTCCGCCATGGTACCTTTTTTTAAATTTATGTGATATTGCATGTTTTGAAATTAAAGAAGAGTACTACAATTTGGCATACAGTGTTGTACTTTTACATAAATTGATGAAAGCTGTATTTTATCCAGGATATTATATCGGGTAAAATATACCCAACGTTAGTGATGGTGTTACTTATTTTAACGTTAGTGTTCTAGGGTTAAGACTTCTCAGTTTTATTGGAAAAAATAATTTGCTATCCAACGCTCAATATGGCTTTAGACAAGGACGATCAACATCACTTGCTTTAATTGATCTTGTGGAGGAAATCACAAAGTGTATTGAAAAACATAAATTTATTATTGGAATTTTTATTGATTTACAGAAGGCTTTTGATACAATTGATCATAAACTGGAAAAATATGGTATTAGAGGAATTCCACATAACTGGCTAGAAAGCTATTTGGAAGACAGGCAGCAGTTTGTACAGATTGATCAATATAAATCTCTAAACCGGAGCATTTTTTGTGGGGTACCACAAGGTTCAATTCTTGGGCCAACATTGTTTTTATTCTACATTAATGACATTTGTAAATTATCTAAAATCATGAAATTCATACTTTTTGCAGATGATACTAATATTTTATGTTCTGGAGAGAATTTGGAGAATCTTCAGAATGCAGTAACTCAAGAATTGTGCAAGTTAAATAATTGGTTTAACATAAATAAATTGTCTCTGAACTTAAAAAAGACCAAATTTATGCTGTTTGGGAAACGGAATAAGGATTTACCCGTGCAAATTACTGTTAGTAATACAGTTATTGAAAGAGTAAAGCAAAATGTGTTTTTAGGTGTAATCATTGATGAAAGGCTATCTTGGAAGCCTCATAAATCATTTGCGTTCGAAAGTAGCTAAGTGTGTTGGTGTGATGAAACGATGTAGTCTGATGCTTACTCAGAGAGCTTTATTTATCTTGTATCAGTCCTTTATAATGGCATACTTGAGCTATTGTATTGAAGTGTGGGGAAATTGTTACAAAACTAATTTGTTACCTTTAGTTACTCTGCAGAAACGAGCCATCAGAAGTGCTCATAAAGTGAAGTATAATGATCACACTAATCCACTGTTTCTTAATACCTTTAACTTAAAATTACAAGACTTAATAAATTTTAAAACAGCTCAAATTATGTATAGAGCATCAAAAAATTCATTGCCCAATAACATCCAAAATTTATTTCAAAACAGAGATGCTCTTCATAAATATAATCTGAGAGGAATTGATAAATTATACCAGCCCAAAGTAAAGACAACCCTAAAGTCTATGTGTATCTCGATGAAGGGAGTCATATTGTGGAACAGCCTATCTGAAGAAATTAAAGCTTGTAAAAATTTTGTTAGGTTTAAAATCACATTTAAAAGATATATAATGGAAAAGTACCAAGAGGAGACGATCTAATAACGCAGCCATGAACAGACTCATGCTCACTGTGTGTGCATGGGCCTGGGTATGGTTGACATTACTTTGATGTTGTACATATAAATACTTGTGCAAAGGGAGTAGCCAGCAAGTTTTGCTGCCTGCTTCTTTTGGTTGTGTGTCTGTCATGTGCTCTTTTGGGAGAGAGGGGTGTGGGGTCGGAGTATGTGTGGGCCTGTCATTGTCTTGTCTTTGTCTTGTGTTTGTTGATTGTGATTGTAATAATGTTATATTGTATTGTCTGTTGTTGTGAGTGATGTCGAGTGAGGGGCTGGAGCCTTATAAGCGTAAGCTTCTTCCATCCCCTTTTCAAATCACAGGAATGTAAATTTGTACTTTTCATATATTATTATTATTATTTGTTGTAAAAAGTATGAACTATGTTATTGCACCCCAGTGCTGATTTGAAATAAAAAAAAGACGAAGAAGAAATGTATTGCATTTAAGCATACATTTATTTAAAATGATCCCCAGCTTTACATTTTCATTCAGCTCTCCTGAGCTTTTCAGCATTTTTAAGCTAATAGTTTTGATTTTATAGACAGCTTTACTGTTCTGATGCTGTCTCAGTGCTCTCTTCAGTGACACTTCAAACACTTCACTCTTTTCAATTTATAAAAAGAAATGTCACTGTATACAATAAACCTAGAAACAAACTGAAAAGAGACGAAGTCAGATTATTGCTAATAGTGGCCGACATATAGTGGAGAATTAAGCAGCTAAAGCAGGGGTCACCAACTATATTTGCCAGAGGGCCAGAATTTTACCGGACAGTCACTTTGGGGGCCGGACCCTCAAACAAAAAATTAAATAAAAATTGAATTTTGGCATAACATTATTATTTGATGTTTATTTTTTATATTTTTTCCATTTCATTACAAAACTGAAGGCATTTTTAGCCTTTATGAGTCACTGCTCCTATCACCTGTACCACAGTCAACCACTAGGAGTGATAGAGATATTTTGCCTCATCTCAAGTCAACTTTATTCACAGTGCACTTGAAAAAGAAACACCGCAGAAGTGACAGGAAAAGGCCTCTTAACACGGGTAAAATGGCACTCTCTAAGGCCACGAAACGAAAAGTTGATGTGGAAAACAGATCCTTTAATAATGACTGGACTGACTGCTTTAATAGTGTGGACCACATGATATTTTCTCTTTGATCCTCACAATTTTGGAATCCAGTCGCGGGCCGGATTGGACGGTTCGGAGGGCCGGATTCGGCCCGCGGGCCGCCAGTTGATGGTCACTGAGCTAAAGAATTATATATTTCTCTCGAGATTTGGTAGAGACCAAAACGGAGCTTAAAGGCGAGGGAAAGTTGAACTTATGACATGTGGACAGAAACACATCTTCATTTTCTGCAGATACTGTCTGATGTGAATAGGCAGCTGTTTGCAAGTATGTCAGCCACGTTGACTTATTCAAGACATTAAATGTCAAGGTTGTTTTCAATGCATCTCACAGCCAGTGGCAAAACATCAGTTATTACCAGAACATTTATTCCATTCCAGAGACATTCATGAAGATTTTCATACATCCCAACAGCAATCAATCAATAATATTATCTGATATTAACAAGAAAAACCATCTGAGCACCCCAATAGCTCAACTGGTGTCATGGACAGGGGCAATAGTCCCTGACGCAGCGATCATGGGCTCAAATCCAACCTATGGCCATTTGTTGCATGTTCTTAACTCACTGGCTTCTCTCCATGTTTCATGTCCATCTTTAGCTTAAAGTCTATATTTGCTTTCAAATGGATATTTTGCAATTTGTATTTGCGATGTGGTTTCAAACTCTTCTCTCCAGCAACGCTCCTCCTCAAGGACTAGACCTTCAGCTCTGCTCAGGAGAAGACAATTTGTATCTTTTGATTTGGAGGAGTGGTTTTGGATTAAGACAAGAAGGGAGGAGGTGAAATATTTTCAGCTCTATGCTTTTGAAGTCTAGCTTACTCTTTTATATTTCTACAATCCCACAAAATACATTCAGGTCAAGTCAAGTCAGTATTACTAGTACAGCCACAACTCACACAAATGCGCCTTAGATGCCAAGACTTAGCAGTAGTTTAGCACAATATGGGAACTTTACAGAGGCATATTAAATAAAATAATCAAATAGAGCATTTAAAGGTAAAACAAATAACCCAAAACAAGAACTGTTGAAAGTACAGTTAGATGGAGTTTAAAACTTAATGATCAAAATGAGTCAAGCTTTGTGTGCACTTTACTGTTGTTTTTGGGGGATGTTGTAAACATGTAAACTGTTTTCTCTATTTTTGCTTTGTACATTTGTCTCCTTGCAGTTAAAGAACACAAAAACAAAACATGAAGTCAGTACTGTACTCTTTGTTGCAAGTCCAGTATCCAGATATTTGGCTGATATCTTTGTAGCTGAAATATCATCCTTATACTTGTGAAATCAGAATCACAATGAATGTATGTCTTATTCTTCCTTCACAAAAGGCATTACAGTGGTACTTTGGAACAGCAGTCAGGCAGCCAGTCTTCCCAATTCAGACACACTAATTCACTATTCTTGACACAACGTATATCAATTATGGAATTTAACGCTGAAAAATACTTTAATCATGGACGGTATGGCGAACAGAGACACAGTCCTATTACACTGCTGAGAGAACTCTCAGTTACAGGGGAAAGGCACTCATATGAGGTGATTTCACAGGCAGCAGAGAAATATGTTTCTTCATGACACAGTGGGTAAATGTGTCTGCGGTGGCCTTCAGGAGCTGATAAATTACCGTTGCGCAGCTCTCCGGTGTCACGGAGTCTCAGCTTTGCTTCCTTGTCTTGGAAAAGAAAAAGTCTTTCACCTTTTTTGTTGTCCTCTTTTGTATTGTTTCTGTTCTTCTCATGTCTCCCTGGGTTCTGCTTTACTGATAGTTATGACTGAGCATGTCGAGATATTCAGGGACCTCGTGTATCAGTGGGCTCGGGGTTAATTGAACAATTGTAGCACATCTGTTTCCCATCATGCATTATCTGTGGGGTTCATTAGAGAGATGTTGTGCAACAAACCTGCCCGCTGCATCTTGACTAGCTTTTTGCCTTACAAGTGTCTGAGGCTGCATATCAATGTGTGCATACGGGGAAGAGACGCCACATGAGAGAGCGCTGTTCATCTGTATTCATTTTTTGCTCGCATCCAGCAGTGTATTGCAGTATATTCAAACGTGTTTAAGCCTTTAATGCTTTGAAGTAAACCAGAAGATTGATAGCAATACTGAAATGAGGCCACATTCTGCTAATTAAGTACACCTAATTACATGCAGCTAAGTGAACTTATGTCCAGCCAGGTAAATTACTGTAGGTGGCTGTTTGTACATGTTGAGACTTTCTGGTAATTACTTCCCATGTGCAGAAGTGTATTGGCAGATGAATTAATAGGCTACACAGTGAGCTCAGTGTAAACGCATGGGCATGAGTTCGTGCAAGGGGGCGTTATCCTGTGACTGAATCAACAGCTTCAGGTGCTCTTTAATCTGTCATGCACGAATAGGTGATAAGCATATGTGTGGGTGTGTATATGACTGCATGGAGGGTGAGCATGCACGTATGTGACACTCTAGCTGAGTGTGAAAAATGTTAAGAATCACTGACACAAAAATTTTGCAGAAAGTTTTTTTTTTCAACTGCAGGGTCACATGTTTTTCAGCCTAGCCTGGACAGTGCACGACAAAGTCTATGTTCTTCTAATAATAACAAAAGTGGAAAAATCTGGACAACGTATCCAGTAACAGCTGTTCAGGCATATGCTAGACATATGTACATTATCACTCTTCAATAACTAATATTTCTTTAGATGTCTATAAGCAAAGCGCTACAGGTGATACGCATGAGTGAGCATGCAAGCGTAGTGTAATAGGTTCTTTCAGTAACGTCCAGGTTTTGTTCCATCATTACAAAGCAGCATTGTGTGCATAGTGCTCAATGCACAGCCAATAGCAGATGGGACTAATAGATTGTGAGTACCTGCAGGCCAAACTGGATTAAACCATCTAAATGAATGGCTGCATGACTGGGATGTGCATTAAAGCAGTTCTTGAGAGCTTTACGTTATATAAAGAGCAAACATGGAACAGATGGTGCTCATGCACACAACCTACATGTATGGAAGGTCCTTTGATCTACTCATGTCTGAAAGCCATGCACACTACAGTAGATAGATAGATAGATAGATAGATAGATAGATAGATAGATAGATAGATAGATAGATAGATAGATAGATAGATAGATAGATAGATAGATAGATAGAAATAAGCAATAGATATATAAATCAAAGTGCCAAATAGAGCAAAAAAATGTGTTTTAATATTATTATTATAACCTTTATTTAACCAGGTTTGTCCCATTGAGATCCAAGATCTCTTTTTGGCAGCACATAAAGTTTCAACACGTTACAAATACAGTTAAAAAATACAAATAACATACAATTTACAATTGGATTTTAAAACTTAGTTAAAAGAGTTCAAAGGATTAGTCAAACACCTTCCGATTAATGTTTGAGGATAAAAACAGCTTTTGTCTTTTTTACGGCTATGAACTCTTTCAGTCTGGAGCATTACTGTATCGCTGAGAAAATATAATAGCCTTGGAACTTACATTCCCTAAGGCTAATTTTTCTTTCAATCAGATGTCTTGATCTTGCAATTGATCTTTACAAGGAGAAGTGTTTGTCACAACATGAGCTCTCCTGCGGTGATGATATGAGCTATTTCATGTGAATAAAAAGGGTAAAAGTCATGCATATGCATTGTGATCAGCATTAAAGTTTCATGAGCTTCAACAATGAATTAGACTAACAAACCAGATTCTCTTGTGTAAAACATCGTCTTGCATAATCAAAATTCTGGAATCAAGGTGAAGAAGGGTTAGGCCATTGTGCGTGTAGTGATGAAAAAGTTCTCTTTATGAACACAGTGGGCAATCAATGTGATTAATCATTGGCTTTAGTGGGAAATTGGACTTGCCCAAATTCAAACATGCCCAGAGGATTTGATTGAAGAGACTAATTGTCTTTTAGAGGAATTAATTAACTACAGGTTCACTGGGGATTGGATCACACATACAACACAGGGGATCTGGTTTGCTTCAGTGCGACGACACCGGTTACGAGGCCTTGGAGAAACATTCTCTTTGAAGCAGTGCTCTCGCAGAGGATGGGACGGAATCAATTCTGTTCAATTTGCTTTGAAGGGGAAATGGCTTCCTCATCTCGCACAGTCCATCACAGCTCAGTGGGACACAAAGAAATGTCCCTCTCTGCTGTTTGTTGTGGAACCAAAAGCCATGAATTTGCATTTTTTTTAAGTTGGTTTAGCAAAGTCTGATTACCTGATTCTTTTTGTACATGAAGAGACTAAATGGAAAACATCCACAGAAGCCCTTTCATCTGACTTTCCACTGTGATTACAGCCATGGATGATATGTCCCTGACCATGTCAAAATTGTCTGTAAGGTTAAGGCACATAATACATAATTGCAACTTCTATGATATCTTCGTTGAATGTTCTACCTTTTGCTCTATTTCTGCCCTGGTTTTCTTTCACTCTCCAAATTATCAACATTCAAATAAAAGCAAAGCAGTCAGTAAAGGAAAAGAAAAACCCTTGAAAAAAAGCATTCCACAGACATATAGGTCCTCATACATTTTCAAGGTTGCATTTCACTTCTCTTCAGTCTTGCAACCTCTTTGACCTTTTCCTCCCCATTTTGCAAGATGCTATAATGAGGATGGGACCTGTTGGAGGCAGTTGTCTGCACCCTGATTTCATGGGTCATTGTTTCAGGAATTTGCTCACCTTGCTCATGCAGTGGACTCGAAATGAGATTTTAAGTCTTCTCATCCTTCTGCTGCTTGCACTCATTTGGGTTGCCTGCATGAAATGCATGGCTGGGAAAGTGAATTACCTGTCCATATCTTCTGGAATGAGTTGTTACCCCATGGACAAGAACTTGACAAAGAGAACATCAGGGTCTGACACTGACATGTTTCATCCTGGATTTATGATGTGGATGGAAGCCTCTGTCTGGCATAGAAGAAACCTGACCATGAAGTTAAAGTGCACTTTCCACTCTTGCATCTATTTATTCACACAGCATGAAAGAGTACAGATGGTGAGAAAAATATTAGGTAGCAAAACACAAACAACATGCAAGAGAGCAGTCAAAGCTTGTGTACTGTTGGTGGTCTCATTACATTAATGAGCCAAACAGACTAAATTTAAGCATCAAGTATCGAAAGACAGCAGATTAAATTATTTTATTATGATACATATAAATGAAGAATGCTTTGCTTTCAGCAGCAGCCCATTTTGTGAGCTTATGTGGAGGCCCATAGTGTTCAATATTAAACAAACAATAGAGACTCACGTGAATATGGGTAGTAAAATATAAATGATATAAGTCATTAGTAAAAGTCAAGTGATTACTATGTTCATCACATATTTTCATAATATGAGTTTTACTTCAAGACTCCCTCAGACAAGAATCATTTTTTTGTTGTTGTTATTCTTTTTTTTTTTTTTTTTTACCAACATCTCTATATCTGCTAACTCAGAAACAGACTGAGGAACAGGACAAACGCCAGCTGATTCAGGAACAGTCTTTGTGTCAGGAGACTGTGGCATGGCACTGGGATTCATGTTGGTTAACCCACATGCACACCCCAGAACAAGAGAGATGGTGGACTTCCCAGTAACAGGAACAAAATGATATTATATGTATTGTTTTTGCTCAATAAATGATTTCAAAGTTAATTTTCTTCGTGGTGTTGTTCAAGGATATCAACCTTTTTTATTGACACTGATTTAAAACAGGGCTGCTCAGTGTCGTAACGGTTAGCACTTTTGCCTTGCAGCAAGAAGATCCCCGGTTCAAATCCCGGGGTGGGCCTGGGATCTTTCTGCATGGAGTTTGCATGTTCTCCCTGTGTATGCGTGGGTTTTCTCCGGGTACTTCGGCTTCCTTCCACAGTCCAAAAAAATGCTGAGGTTAATTGGTTACTCTAAATTGCCCGTAGGTGTGAATGTGAGTGTGGTTGTTTGCCTGTATATTTAGCCCTGCGACAGACTGGCGACCTGTCCAGGGTGTCCCCTGCCTTCGCCCGAGTCAGCTGGGATAGGCCCCAGCACCCCCTGTGACCCTAATGAGGAGAAAGCGGTGTATAGAGAATGGATGGATGGATGATTTAAAACAACTAGATCCTTAAAAAACCAACAATTTGCATGGGACAAATATGTTTTTACACACTACTCTATAAGCCTGCTTTGAGTATGAAAGGTTGACGTGTTGTGTTAGTGTGATGGCTTCCTTGCTTCCAGATGGATCAATTCTTTGAGTTTCTGTGACAGAAGGCGCACTGAACAGTTACCAAAAGTTGGTGTCAACATAGATGAGGCAATGCCTTGCCCTCCACCTCCTGTTCTGCTTAGCTGGAAGCTATCTCTTTTTTCCCCTTCTCTTATCAGTGCTGTGAGTGAGGTATGAGTGCAGATGTGTGTTTTTCTGATTGCATAATCAGCAGATTGAAAACACCTGCATCGAGGGAGGGGTTGACCTGGCCATTGTCTTCTCCTGCAATAAAAGAAGCTTCCAGCTACATTTGATGCCTTTGTACCTAACCCAGCTAGTCAGCTCAGGTCAATTCTAGCTATGATTCTTTGTTGTTGCTCTGCATTGATCTAACCTGTTTTTCCTGTGTTTATCTCTTCATTGCTACTGTCTGCTTGGACACCTGCCTTGTGCTGATCATCACAATGAACCACCTCCACCTGGATCCTCACTTGTCTCTGTCATTCACCGTTCTCCACATACCTGGTACACCTACGTCTGTTCCTTTGAGATCATCATGTCAGTCTAGCCAAGCCGCATCTATTTCTGGTGCTATCCCAACGACCTGGTGTAGAGAACCTTTTGTTTCAGTCCCAAAGAGATATGATGTGGACTTAAGTGCTTGTCAGGCCTTTTAAATGCAGGTCTCTCTGGTATTTGATATGCAGCCCTTCTCTTTCTCTATCTTTCTGAATCTAATTAGCTACTTAAAGGCATAGCTAAAGAATGTGGAGCTGCAGACTTGGAGAGTGAGTCTGAGGCCTGCAACTCATATGCAGACTACACCTTTGAAATGAAGTTGTTTGACCATGCTGTGAAAGGCATGGACACTGGCACCTGCCTCCACTTCATTCGCCAGGGAACCCAAAGTGTGGCGGAATTTGCCATTGAGCGCTGCAGACTCACTGCTGAGTCCAGATGGAATGAAAAGGCCCTCTAGGGGGTATTCAGGATTTCTCTGAATGAGACCATCAAGGATGAACTGGCAGCCCGCGATGACATGTCTCATCTGGGACACCTGGCATCAAAGTTTAGTGTTAGTGCAGTTTTTCTCATACGCATCTTATTTTCTGCTTAATTGATAAGACAGCAATGAGAGAGACAGGACAGTGGCGAAGTACCATGGCAAAATGCCACAAACTGAATTCAAACTCATGACCACTGTCTCAGCGTTGCTTGCTCAACCCATTGAGCTACCGGGGAGACTGTCACTTTCTTTCCTGATGAGTCATTCCACATGCCAAGCTTGCCATGGGCTTCAGTTTGTTTGTTTTTTTTGCTTTAAAATGCTTATTTTACTGGAAAAATATTAAAATAATGTATATATAGACATACATACACCGTAAAATCTGTGATACAGCAAAAAATTCGCAATACACACTTAAATATACACAATTTGAAAATATGTGATACAAAGAACCATGATATGGCAAGGAACGACTGTATATATTTTTTATCACTTACCGGCTACCATCGCTCAGGCGTTTGCTGTCAATTTAGCCAAAACGCAAAACGCAAACGCAAATTAACAACGTTAGTCACTTGCTTGAAACGTGATTCCAGAGCGACACTATGTGAAAGGAAATTATGGAAGGAAAATATATCCAGCTCAGTCAAGTCTTTCTCAAAACCTGCTTTGAAGAGAAAGGTTGGCAACGAGCACATACAATTTCCATTCAAAGCCATTCAAAGAAGGCAAGTTCGTCAAAAAGTGCACGTTACACACTGCAAGTAGGTCTGTCAGGAAAAGAAGGGTCCGTTCAGCAACATCAGCCTTTCAGCCAACACAATGACTGAACTGTCAGGTAATATAAATGATCAACTTTATGAGAAAGCAAAGCGTTTCTGTCAACGCTGACACAGCGCAGCTCGTAGTTTACGTCCATGGTGTCAGCAACAACTTTGAAGTGATGGAGGAGTTGCTTAAAGTGATTCCAATGCATGGCCAGACCACCACTCAGGAGACAATCCGCCAGCTGTGGGATGCTATTGTGGATTCCAGTTTGTCATGCAAGAGGTTTGCTGGAATAACAACCGACAGAACGCCATCAATGACAGGGAGCAGACATGGACTGGTGGCACTTGTTCAAAGAAAACTGGAAGAGGATGGTGTGGAGAAGGCCATTGGTCTGCACTGCATTATCCATCAGCAGGTTCTTTGCAGCAAATGCCTTAAGTTTGACAATGTGATGTATGTCATTGTGAAATGCATCAACCATATCAGATCCAGGGGCTTAAAGCACCATGACTTTTGTGCCTTTTTGGAGGAAATAGAGTCAACATATGAGGATGTGCTCTACTTCACCAAGGTACGTTGGATCAGCAGGTGAAATGTCTTGAAGAGGTTTTTTTGAGTTGAGAGCAGAAATGAAAGCTTTAATGGAGAAGAATGGGATGGCTGTTCCTGTACTCCGTGATCTCAGATGGCTCATGGACTTAGCTTCTCTTGCAGACATCACACAGAAGCTGAATGTACTGAACAGGAAGTTACAAGGCCAGGGGCAGCTTGTCAGTGCTGCCCAAGACAATGTGAGAGCACTCTCCACAAAACTTGTGTTATGAAAATCCCAGCTCTCTCAGACAAACCTCTGCCATTTCCCACCATGCAAGGCAATCCTGGACATGGGCACACCATTGAGAGATGATAAGTATGCTGAAGCTACAGGAGGAATTTGATAACAGGTTTGCAGACTCCAAGACTCACAAAATCACTTTTCAAATTTTTGCTGACCCCGTCTCCTTCGATGTGCAAGATGTCCCTTCTGTGCTTCAAATGGTGCTTATTGACTTGCAGTGCAATTCTGAACTCAAAGCCAAGTTTAGGGCAGTGAGTGGAAAAGCAGACAAGCTTGGGCAATTTTTGAGAGAATTGCCCCCCACCTTTCCTGCCACCCACCGTTCATGTTCAGAAGAAACATTCATGTTATGAAGAAACATTCATGTTGAAGACCTGCTAATGATAAAGAAGAAGGTTGGATCGGTTGTACTTTCTTTTGAATACCTGAAACCCTTTTTTTTGTAGAATATTTGATGTGGCCCAGCTTCACTCAGGCTGTACGTCCAGCGGCCCCCAGGTAAGTTGAATTTGAGATCCCTGGTCTAAGGAGAATTTGTCTGTTTCCGGAGGACAGAGGTGGGTAAACTATAGAGGCAGTAGCTTGTGACAGGGTTTGCTTTGTGAAACAAATGTCTCAGATGGAGAAAATGCATGAATGGAACACTGTTCTCTTTCTCCACCATCCAACATGAGGTTTTTCATATATTTTAAACATTTTTATATATTACTATGTATTTTGAAATGTTTTTTTATTTATTCAATATTAAACACTTTGGGGTTCCATAAACTAAGACCCTGCTGTGTGCCATTGCATCAGATTCCACAGGCTGGGTGTTATTAACTGCTTACGGTATTGTGTGTGAGTTTTAATCACTGTAATGGGTTTCAAGCGACACTCACCCACACAAGATTAATAGGGCTCATGCAGTCAACTGAATTACTATCATCATACTATATTACTACTATTCTTCATATCTCATTGCTTTTGTTTATAAGGTAAGGACTCCCTCATAATTAACAACAGACAGATCTTCACCTGACCTGCTTTACATTAAAGTATGTAAATCTGTCTTTTGTAGCACTCAGGTGCCATGGTATTATATCAAATGACTAATTCACCAACCCCTCAGCTCCAGTGGAAACTTTATACAAAGATTAGGCCCATCCATCCATTACCTATACACCGCTTAATCTTTACTAGGGTCACAGGGAGTTGGAGCCTATTCCAGCTGACTTAGGGCAAAGGTAGGGGACACCCTGGACAAGTCGCCAGTCTATCAAAAGGCTACATATTCGCACTCGCATTCACACTTGCAGACAATTTAGAGTTACCAGTTAACCTCAGCATGTGTTTGGACTGTGGGAGGAAAGCAAAGAACCCAGAGAAAACCCACACATGCACAGAGAGAACATGCAAACTCCATGCAGAAAGATCCCGGGAAGGCGAGGACACAAACCAGGGATCTACTAGCTACAAGACGAAAAATGCTAACCGCTAAGCCACTATGCAGCCCACAAAGATTAGGTGTTTAACTTAAATTGCATCTTCAATTTACTTTCATTTAAAATAGTGATATAAGTGATCTCTTAGCCTTAGAAAACAGTAATTTTACAGAGCAATCCCAACTCAAGGATCACTTACTACCAACTTCTGACATTTTAACAATCTCTTGTGCCAGATTAAACAATAAAATCATTTTGCAATGGCTGTGGTGGAGCTCAGGGCTCAACCTGAGGAAGGCTGCTGTGTAACAAATGAGTTAACTGTAAATCATGACTGTGTGTGACAGCTCACCTGTCTAAAATGAAGAAAAAAGCACAATTTCATTTTCAATGGTCATTTTCTGAGTGCAACTACACAGCTGTGTTTATTGTTTATTGTTTATTGGATCCTCATTAGTTGTCACCATGGTGACGACTATTCTTCCTGGGGTCCCTAAAAAAATAAGACAGTTCTGGAGGGTGTAATGATGAGCTGCTTTTTCATTTTGATGTGATTGAAGTGATAATAAGCAAGCCATGTTCATTGTTTTGTGGTAAATCCCTTTGCCCCTTGAACTCAGTAACCACCCACCTCATGTTGCAGTGGGTACTTCATCAGTCTTCTACATACCATCTTGAACAAGCATCTAAGCCCTTGGAGTGGAAACATTAACTCTTCATTCACTCATTGTAATGAGCACTCTCCAGTCATAAATGCTACCCAATATACCATTACTACTGCACCTCTATGTCTTCTATGGAACATCTACTGAGAACACTGACTCTGCTTGGTACATACAGCCTTAGCTTTAAAAACCGGAATACTATTTGTGTCTACAGGATTACATGAATTAGTTGAAAAACATACATGTGAAAAGACTAACAAAAAATGGTTAAGGTGGTTGGCTTAAAAGGGTCATTTAATTGAATAAAGCAAGTAAAGCTAAAGCTGCTGAAGCAACTTGTTTCAAAGTGAGTCAGAAAAACATAGCAAACCAGTACTTTAAGCACAACTTTAAGATATAATATTTACAAAAGTACGCAGGAAAATGACTATAGGTCAAAGGGAAGTGACGATCACTAGAGGGTGGAAAGAGATACAATGACTCGACGGCCATGGCTACTAATGGGAGGCTAGATTACAAGACACCAGAATGAATTAGAATTACACAAGAATCGAAACAGTACTATACACAATCAGACAGACTTAACTTTGTGAGTAATATTAATTATAATTACCAGGACTTGGTACCACCAAGCTAGGAAAGTAAGGCAGGTGGGACAAATGCGCAAGGAGCGCAGACATGACCAATACAAGAATTGCTGAAACAGAAGGATTATTACAGATGCTAAACTGATCAACTAGTAGTCAATAAAACCAAAGCAAGGACTACTACAAGAGGGGGAGCTACGTAGCTGGCAACCAGATTGGGAGAGAAGCTGAGGGAATATGGATGAAGTATGGCATGTGGAGTGGCAGACATGATATTGTCAACTGGTGCAAGTCAGGTGTGGGTTTGGGCACAGAGATCTAGCTGAACCAAGGTGGATGGTACCTGGACAATGATCCAGAGGGCTGACAGGCAAGGCAGGCTGGCAGGTCTGACAAGCTGAGCAGACAGGGGTGGCCACGGACTGGATAGAGAGAAATCAATTAGAGACAAGAGCAAAGCAAAACCAAAAATTCAAAGATTGTCTGAGATTAACTGAGAGTTATTCAATGGTTTAGCATCATGTCGTGGTCTGAGCCAGGCTTTTGTGGTGCAAAGATGATGAGCTGATATGTCAACCACTCCCTGCCGGAGTTGTGCACACTCAGGTAATCAACCAATGGCCTGCACTTGTTCACATTCCACACACACAACGCACTCAGGAGGGAAAAGGGAAGGGAGAGGGTAGGGAAGGCTGAAGGTGGAGGACATGACCAGCTGACTTGATCCGAGTGGTGGAGCAGCAGATGACACATTCATTCTTGGTACCAAGAGAGCAGTGCATTCACAAATCTCTTGCTGTGCCTCTGCCTTAATGTGGTGCACAGTGAGTCACTCAGACACAAAACATGTTTTTACCATGTAGCTATTAAGTGTACACTTTTAAAACATTTGAATGCAAGTAAGCTGGAAGAAAGACAGCTGAATCAACCTTCTCACCAAACATGTAGAGCAAATGTTAGCCAAAATAGTTAGTTAAAAAAATACAAAATAAAAATGCATGCACGTGACTCCAGCTTGGGGCTTTTTCATACACAAGCCTAGATTGCAAACTGTAATATGACCACACAATGTTCCATGTCTCCATAATTTCTGGAGCTCTTGATGGCCACAGCAGGTGGCCATTTCTGACCAATATCTGCTCTTAAACTGCTCATCAACAGTGTGGTAGTGAAGTGTGTTGGACCCCACTCCATGTGATACTGTTCAGCCTTTCCCAATCCACTCTCCTAATTACAATAATACCCTACAGCACAGCCATTTCACAAAGCCATAATTTGCTTGAACAGTCTGACAGGCCAATGGCATCATGCTCAGTTTCTCTCCAAATAAGGCATTCATACTTGATGATGACTCCATATGGTGTAGGGCCTCAGAGGGCAATGGGAGAGATGAACAATCAGGTTGGGCAATTACAAGAACTGCTAGTAAGACTGTTTGATATAAACACAATCAGAGAAACATCATTACACACGATTAGTATGAGTGGATATGGAATGATGAAAAGCAGTGAAATGACTCTGATTACAGACAACTACTGTAGGTCATGTTGGCTTTATTTAAAAAAAAAAACATAGACAAATAAGTACATCAAACAATATGTGCTGGGTATGATGAAATGAAACCCACTGCAGTGCAAAACAGCAAATACAAGATGGCGGACAGATGGAAGCTTCCCAATGCAGGCCGAATGAAAAACCTAACTCACACTCATTATGTCTTTATATCACTCTCTCAGCTAATAAATTGTTGGAGAAATGTTTGAGAAGAGGCTGAAATAATGACTGGAGGATGAAAAGACAACTGTACAGACAGTTACAGATGCAGACTCTCTCTAAGTATTAGAGGCTAGAGGATAAAATCCTTTAAAATATGCAGCAGAAAATGAAAGCATTACACCTGGGGACAGCAAAACACATACCTATGTTTATGGGAGGCTGGTGATTATTTTGTTTGTATTTGGTGCTAATCCTCTCTACAGTCCCAAACTGTAGCCCTGCAGCATTAGTTCATGGCTGAAAGTACAGCTTGCTTGCTTGCTCATACACTCTGGTGTTAAAATATGGTATAATCCAGTGAAATCCAGGAGGTAGAGCCCAAGTGCAATCAAAAACTTTTTCTCATATTTACTGCAAAAGAAAATCTAATATAATCAGGCATATGATCAGATTTCACATTCAGGAAATGTGGGGACAAACTGACGTGTTATACACCAGTCAGGCATAACATTATTACCACTTGCATAATACTGTGTTGGTCTCTTTCATGCTGCTGAAACTTCTTTGACCCAGTGGGGCATGGACACAGGACCTCTGGGAATGTCCTGTGGTTACAGGGTGAGACTTATCTAGATCAGGCTTATCCTGGCACAACCCACAGATGCTCAATTAGATTTGAATCTGGGGAGTGGGGAAGCCGGTTGAACCCCTTAGCTCTGTGGTGTTCCCCGGCCCACTCCTCAGCTGTTTTTGCAGTGTGTTGGGGTGCATTGTCCTGCCAATGGTGGCAACTGCTGTTGCCTTGGGGGGTTAGGGGGTTGTTTGTGTTTTTATTGTTTATTCTTGTGGTTGTTTGGGATTGCTGCTTTCCCTTTTGTAAACAAATTTACCCACGGGTACGAATAAAGAAACCTTGAACCTTGAACCTTGCTTGACCTGCAATGTTTAGGTGGGTGGTTCATGTCAAACATCCACATGAATGTCAGGACTCAAGGTTTCCCAGCAGATCATTGCATTATAACAAGATGATCGATGTTATTCACTTCACTTGTCAGTGGTCATAATGTTGTGGCTAATAGGTGTATGCACATATAAATTGGAATTATTTGGTTCCATTTATAATTAGAGCAGCTTTGAAAGAAGTTAAAATATTGCAGATAGAAAAACTATTGTGCAGTATCTAGCATTGGTCAAAGGATCAGGTATCTAAATCTCTACAAGCCTGTTGATAGTATATCCTATCCTTCCTGGCAGACACTCTAAAGTTTCATTGGACTGAATGGGAACCACTGAGCTAGAGACTTGTCCTGAGATCAATCTGTTGCTTTGGTTCACTGCTTTGTCGAAGTTTGAGCCGTCATCTCGGTCTGGTCTCTATACTTTGGAGCAGGAGTTCTTCAAAGACTTTCCTGTTTTTTGTTAGTCATTTTTCCCTTAACTCTGATCAGTGTCCCTGTGCTTGCTGCAACCCCATAGCACCTCCTTGCTTTACTAGATCGTATTAGTCAGGTGATGAGCAGTACTCTGTGTTCTCTGAACATAAAATTTGTAGATCTGTGAAGAGAATTCAGTTTTTGTCTCATTAGATCAGGGAACCTTTGTCCTCATCAGAGAACTTTAAATATAGCTCTAGTAAACCTCGAGTGGACTGTCATTTTTCTGGTAACATAAAATCCTAGCTGATGGAGCTCTGCTAAGATGGTCCTCCTTCTGGTGGGACATCTGATCTCTGCAAAGGACTCTTGTAGCTTTGCTGAGGTGATTGGTTTAAACTTTCAGAATATTCCTGTTGGTTGCAAACATTTTCCAGTTCACAATTACTGAGTCTACTGCACTCCTGGGAACATTCAAAGCTTTAGAAATGACTGTATACTCTTGCCCTGATCTATACTTTACCATAGGTTTGTGGTTCCCTTGACACTTCTCTAGGATCATTAAAGTCCCTCTTCAGGTGATTATTTAAAGTCTAAAATCTCATCTTGGTGTACTGAAAATATAAAGATTTTTTTTTCATCAAAATGGTACCTTCTTATCTTAAATGGGTAAGATGTAACTGTACAAAATTGGTTACTTTACATTGTGTAGCTCAGTAAAGTCCCTCCCTCTCTGTCTATTCATGACAGTAGATCATCAGACCATTGTAAAGCTAAACTACACAACTGCAAGTAGAATCGATGGTAACAAAACACAAGTTAGTCCTTTAAAATGAAATGTACAACATAATTAAGCATACAAAAGTGAAGAGGTCTATCTACTTTCTGAAGTGACAGTATTTCAACAAAAGATCATTTTTTTGCAACAGTTTTTGAGGACTGATGCTGGAGTTCTTACTGAGACAAAAGATCTGCTTGCAAATAACAGACTGGTCTAACAGTGTTTTAAATCACAAAACAATGCTGATGATAGAGTTACAGAGTTCATCAAATTTCACAAAATTTCAATTAAAAAGTGCAATAAGTCCTTCTGATGCTTTCCTGACTGTTCTACTTTGTTTTCAGGTTCTGCTGCCCTTCTTTTCAGAACACTCCCTTTTTTCAATCCCAAAGTTGCTTCTACTTTTTTACCTCAACAAACTGTCCACATGGCTATCACAGTTGCTGTCTGACTTCTGAATGCAGTCGCTGTTTTTGTGTATGCTGCAGGAAACGAGTTACAAGTAGGTAATCACAGTCAGGAGTAAAGTAGTCTCACTATCCAAAACTATTTTAAAAAAATCTTTATTTCAAATTCCTTACTTCTGGACATTTGAGTTGCAGTTACTAAAATGTTATCAGAGAAACAAGGTTATCAAAAACAACAAGAAGTCAGAAAAAGTATTTATTTCAACTTAGAGCTTAAATTCGTTTTCATAAAATTGGCGGCCTTATGAAATCTACACTAAACTCACACTTTTGTTTATGTGCTATCATAATTTTCTAACCATCAATAAGCCTTTCAACACCATTAGCTAACACAATGTAGCATTAGAACACAGGAGTGACGGTTGCTGGAAATGTTCCTCTGTACCCCTATGCAGATATTCCATTAAAAATCAGCTGTTTCCAGCTAGGATAGTCATTTACCACATTAGTAGTAGTGTGCATTTTATGATGTTTGTTACTTACATGATTGCTTACATTATTTATCATCTATCTATGAAGGTAAGCAAGCACAAGAAAATATTTTTAAGATATTTTTTTAATTATTTTTTTTAACTATATATACGTTACTGTTCAAAAATGGAATACATGAAATCGCCTGGGTAACCCCACACGTTTGGCTGGTAGTACATATATAGATATATAAATACTCACTGTAGTCCTCCCTTCCTTCATAGAAGCTGCGGTTGTCTGCACATGAAGCCAGTCTCTTGCCTCCCTTACGACAGACAATAAAGCTGCCACAATGAGAAAAGGGCTGAGAATGAAGACGAGAATTTCTCATGAAAAACCCATTTCAAGTGGCTCTGTGACACGGCGCACACCGAAGACAGAGCGAGTTGAAAAGGCAATAAAGTTGCTTACTGTGGGATGCTGACTAACAAGATGAAAAAAAGATCAGCATGTGAGGCCTCATCTTTCATCCTGTGACAATTAGAAGTTAGTGTTTAACACTCTGCAGACTGTGTAGCTGCTCACCCTCTTCATAAAGGCAGAGCACCAGAAACTCAGCAAATAAATGGTGCAGATGCGACATGATGGCTGTTCTCTCATGCACCAGGACATGAATAAATGCCCCCCCAGAGCCACGCTGGGATGTTCCCTCTACAATAGACCAGGGAGAACTAAGCAGCAACCTGCAGATCAATTTCCCAGCATTCTCAATGGCAGAGCCAAAACCCTGAGGTTCGACCAGCTCATCGTCCCCATCCATCTTTAGATTAATAATCTATAACCTAATCCATCCTCTTCATAGATTAGAATGGAGAGGAATCCCTAAAGAAATAACCACTTCTGTGCTCGAAGATGCATGTGTGTAGCATTTGTTACTCCAAACATTAAGGCCAGAAAATGCATTGAGCTGCTGTTAGAGTGGCACCGTTATTAAGTGATAACAGATAGTTTTTGCAATAGTATTTTCTTTTTTGCTTCTATTGCTAAGGAATGATGATAGAAAAAGGGTGCAAACTCACCTTCAGGGTAGCAATAGCAATGATTTGAATTAAAAATCAATACTGTTTAAAGCACTGTTGTCTAGATTTATGTTACACAGTATCCCAATATAAGGAGGCCCAACTAAACTCAGTATTAAAGTAGGCAATATGCTCAGAGGAAACTTATGGATTCCTTGATTTTTCCATCTAGAATTTTGTTAACTTTAATAAAAATAGTAATAATAATACTGCAGGATCTTTATTTTAATATTTAAAGTAGTAAGGTACATTTGTACTCTGTAAATTATTTTGTAAAATTTTGTAAATCTTGAGTCTTTTTTATTTCTGGGAAAGAACTCTGATCAGTTGTTCAAATGTGCTGTAGAAATGATGGTGACTACACTTAAATGTATACTACCGTTCAAAAGTTTGGGGTCACTTACAAAAGTCTTTATTTTTGAAAGAAAAGCATTTTTCTTCAGTGAAGATAACATTAAATGAATCAGAAATGCATTCTAGACATTGTTAATGTGGTAAATGACTATTGTAGCTGGAAATGGCACATTTTTAATGGAGTATCTACATAGGGGTACAGAGGAACATTTCCAGTAACCGTCACCCATGTGTTCTAATGCTACATTATCCATCCATCCATTCTCTATACACCGCTTTATCCTCACTAGGGTTGCGGGGGGTGATGGAGCCTATCTCAGCTGACTCGGGGCAGGGGACACCCTGGACAGGTCGTAATGCTACATTATGTGAATGTTATTTGAAAGATAAATTGATGATTAGAAAACCCTTGTGCAATTATAATAGCACATGAATAAAGTATAAGTTTTCATGGAAAACATGAAATTGCCTGGGTGACCCCAAACTTTTGAATGGTAGTGTATTTATTATTGTTATTAAAGGAAAAAGAGGTTAGGCTTGGGGTATGTTTCCTCTAAAATTCAGATGAATGGTGCACACTGAGTATGAGAATGTGTCCTTACCTTTAGGACGAATGGAATCTTGCAGTATCTTCCTCTGGATCCACAAAATACACTGTTGGCATAAGACTTTTTTTATTATTATTAAATTGATTTATTTATCGTTTTCCAAATCACACATCGGACACCAAGAACAGCAGCTGTTCCATTTCAGATTCTTGCTCATTCAAATGCAAGTTCTGAGGTATCTGGTTTCAGGACTGCACTGTAGCATCAAGGATTCAGGGAAACCATTCTGTGTAAAAGAATGAAAAATGGACACTGCAAATAGTGGAGTCTGGGTCCTGAGAGATGATACTTTCTGAGTAAAATATTCACGCTAACAGAGGAGCACCTTTCATGATTGCAGCACATGCATGGCCAAATAAAACATTTATTAATCTATTTTTTCTTAAAGTCAGAAGCGAACGTTTTTAAAAGAACGCTGATCTGCTGCTTATTGCACAGCCCAACAGATCCTGTAAGTTCTGTTCCAGATTAAAGACACTTTCAAAGAGAAAATTACTAAAACATTTAATAAAAAAAGATAATACATTTTTGATGAAGTGCCCCTTTAAAGCTTAATTTCCGCCGCCCTTAGAGACATCAACATTTGATCAAAGATGCTGAATAATTAAATACCTTTCATGGAGATCAGAAAGATTAGCCTAATCTGACAGCTCTCAAAAATAATATTGAAATAATTACTAAATGCCCCCCAGTGCATACTGTGTAAACTGATACTGAGTGCTTCACAGTATGGGGACTTTTGCCTCCAACACTTCACAAGCACTTTAAGAATCTATGTTAGGAAGCAAAAGGCTTGATTGTGTAATAATGTGTTCTAATTCTGTCTGGTCTGCTTTGATTACTTTAAGAACAAAGCTCAGGTCTTTTTATCTACCAGACAGTCCCTCCCAAATATTGCCCACATACATAAAACTGGATAAACACTGAGCTGGAATCAAATATTCAACTACAGAACACCTACAGATACGGATGTTTATATTATTCAGTGCCCATGGAGAATACTCCATTCTGATTGGCCAGGGTCTATGCACTATTCATTCATGACTGTATAGCTCTGGCTTTAAACAGCACCTTTGTTAACATACTACCTGTTACTAGCCCTGGGTTGTTATTCCACTGGTTGTAGAAAGAAATGCTCATTCTAATGCTGACAAAGAGTTTCAAGACTGAAGGTGGTTCAAGCAGAAAAACCAGTTTCTATAAAATATTATGAATTTAACATTTTAATATCAAATATGAATAGATATACAAAGCAATACATTACTACACAAATAATTGGAATCTGGATTTATAACGTGCTTCTGTTTCCAGTTTTCACTGTTTGTCGTTTCAGTATTTCTTTTTTTTGCAGTGTGTATTTGCATATTTCCTTCAATGCAAAGTAATATTGCCATACAGCTGAAGTGGATTTTTAATAATGTCTTGAGAAATGTATGTATTTGTGAGGGATCACAAATGCATTTGAAGTAAGTATATCTTGGCCATTTGTTTAAGCAATTTGCTTTACTGTCGCTCCTTTTCAGCCCACCAATCATACACTATGTTGCCAAAAATATTCGCTCACCCATCCAAACACTCATAATCAGGTGTTCCAATCACTTCCATGCCCACAGGTGTGTAAAATCAAGCACTTAGGCATGTAGACTGCTTCTGCAAACAAGAATGGCTCGCCCTCAGGAGCTCCAGCGTGGAACTGTGATAGGACACCACCTGTGCAACAAATCCAGTCGTGACATTTCCTCGCTCCTAAATATTCCACAGCCAACTGTCAGAAAGTGGAAGTGTGTGGACGACAGCAACTCAGCCACCAAGTGGTAGGCCACGTAAAGTGACGGAGCGGGGGCAGCGGATGCTGAGGCATATAGTGCCAAGAGGTCGTCAGCTTTCTGCAGAGTCAATCACTACAGACCTTCAAACTTCATGTGGCCTTCAGATTAGCTCAAGAACAGTGCTTCAGCAGAGAGCTTCATTGAATGGGTTTCCATGGCCGAGCAGCTGGATCCAAGCCATACATCACCAAGTGCAATGCAAAACGTGGGATGCAGTGGTGTAAAGCACGCCACCACTGGACTCTAGAGCAGTGGAGACGCCTTCTCTGGAGTGACAAATCGCGCTTCTCCATCTGGCAATCTGATGGACCAGTCTGGGTTTGGCGGTTGCCAGGAGAACCATACTTGTCAGACTGCATTGTGCCAAGTGTAAAGTTTGATGGAGGGGGGATTATGGTGTGGGCTTGTTTTTCAGGAGCTGGGCTTGGCCCCTTAGTTCCAGTGAAAGGAACTCTGAATGCTTCAGCATACCAAGACATTTTGGACAATTCCATACTCCCAACTTTGTGGGAACAGTTTGGAGCTGGCCCCTTCCTCTTCCACCATGACTGTGCACCAGTGCACAAAGCAAGGTTCATAAAGACATGGATGACAGAGTCTGGTGTGGATGAACTTGACTGGACCTCAACCCGACAGAACACCTTTGGGATCAATTAGAGCAGAGATTGAGAGCCAGGCCTTCTGGTCCAACATCAGTGTGTGACCTCACAAATGCGCTTCTGGAAGAATGGTCAAAAATTCCCATAAACACACTCCTAAACCTTGAGGACAGCTTTCCCAGAAGAGCTGAAGCTGTTATAGCTGCAAAGGGTGGACCGACGTCATATTGAACCCCATGGATTAGGAATGGGATGACACTTATGTTCATATGCGAGTCAAGGCAAGTGAGTGAATACTTTTGCCAATATTGTGTATATTAGATTGTGCAGGACTTGCTACAGTAACCCATACATTGGAGGAGACGTTTCAAACAGGTTTGAAAGTGCAGATTTTTGAAAAACGTACCAAAGTAGATCAGGGGCCTCATTTATAAAACATTGCGTAGGATCCATACTAAAGTTTGCGTACGCCGAAAATACGAAAAGGGCGTATGCCCCTCGCCCCTGATTTATAAAACTTTGCGTAAGCACAGCTGCATGCAATTTCTTGATAAATCACACACCAGCTGGAAGATTGCACAGGTGGATCCACCTCACATTCCGCCCACATTTTACCATGAATGGTCAATGCAAAGTAACTCATGAATGTATCTGTATATAAATAAGCTGCTGATCCACGGCATTTCACGCAGCGCCGGCCGGCAGTCTTTTCACTGCTGTGCATCAGGATGAATGAATCATGTGTGACCCAGGCCACCCTGCCACTAAATTTGTTATGATCATGTCCGATGTACAAATAATTTGCACACTGATTGAATGTGCATTTTTTCGGTTCACATAGAGAAATTCATCTTCACTCGGGAGTTGTGGTGTGAAGCATGTGTGCCTGTACAGGGCTGATTAATGGTTGGACGCTCATCCCATTCGGCCGCATATGGATAAATAAACAAAATTCTTTACTTTTTTTTTTTTGCCTTTTTACTGTGATAGTTGCAGTGAAGAGTGACAGGAAATGGGGAGAAGAGTAGGGGGAAGACATGCATAAAAGTGCCGCGGGCAGGAACCGAACCCGAGCCACTGCGTCGGAGACCACCCCTACAAATGGATGAGCCATACAGGCGCCGGGTAATCAGTAAACAAAATTATTTAATAAAGATCACCGCACCGGCCCCAGATACCGGCCGAATGAAATAACGTTCAATCCGCTCCTGTTAATATATGAACATAGTTCTGCAAATACAGTCGTCGGCCGAATGACGCACTATATGAACATCTACAACAATGAGGGTTTATGATTATCAGGCTCTACAAGTCTAATATGTGATAACAATAAAGGTTTGAGATCAATCTGGTTTCAATTCGCCACTTCATCCTCCGGCACAGCCGTTCCCTCTGTCTCCAAAATGTGCTTAAGCAAGCATCAAAGTTGGCGCACCGGTGCGCATATTCTCACGCCAAGTTTTTTTTAGAAATCACAACGAACACAGCGTACGCCACTTTCTACGCAAAGTTTGTGATTTACGCCCTGTTTTGTGCGTAAAGAAGCATCAAGAATCAAGGTTGGTCCGCCGGTGCGCACATTCTCACGCCAAGTTTGTTTTTATAAATCACAACCTTTGCGCCACTTTCTAGCCCTGTTTTGTGCGTACGCAAGCTTTATAAATGAGGCCCCTGGTGACTAAACCTAACCAAACAATGTAAGAAACGTTAAAGTAAAAAAACAAGTGCCAACAAAATGTACATCTAGAGACACAAACCTTGGTCTAGGTGAGAGTCCTGTGGCTGACCCATCCTCCCTTTTCCTCTCTCAGACATTGTGGTTCCTACAAACTGGAAACCTTTCCTTCTATGTCACAGGTGAGAAAAAAATGCTTCTTTCAAAATGTAAATGACAATAAAGTACAGATGTATAGAAATATAATTTTGTAGAGAGTAGGTTGCTTACGGGCTGCTCAGTGGAGTAGTGGTTAGCACTTTCGCCTTGTTGCAAGAAGATCCCTGGTTTGAATCCCGGGGTGGGCCTGGGATCTTTCTTCATGTTCTCCCTGAGCATGTGTGGGTTTCCTCCAGACACTTCAGCTTCTCCCACAGTCCAAAAACATGCTGAGGTTAATTGAGTACTCTACATTGCCCGTAGGTGTGAATGCGAGTGTGATTGTTCGTCTGTATATGTAGCCCTGTGACAGACTGGTGACCTGTCCAGGGTGTCCCCTGCCTTCGCCCGAGTCAGCTGGGATAGACTCCAGCACCCCCCGCGACCCTAGTGAGTATAAAGCGGTGTATAGAGAATGGATGGATGGATGGATGGATGGGTTGGTTACCCAAAACTGCAGAGTGCTGAGCTTTCAAAGTCATCAAATCTGTTTGTCTGTGAAAAAAATCCAGCCTCAAACACAGAATGACTCAAAATCTTTAAGACAGAACAATCTAAAGTCCTAAACAATGGAGGGACAATTAACCCTCCCAACAAGGGGCCACTGCTAATTTCAGAAGACACACTTTGGAAACATGGCAATAACACATACTGCAAAATACTAGAAGTATAAACTACAGGATTCACACTAAGTTATGATCACATACTAAGTCAAACTAAGTTAAGCAGGTAAAGCTTTTAAGCCAATATTACCTGGTTTATAGTATTTTCAAAGAATACAAGCATTAACACCAAAAATAGTTACAACTAAAAGATCAATAAGTTGTTTAAACCGAGAAAAGTGGCAGCAGTTCAGTCATGGAAAGGTGTTTGCTGTTGTGTGAACAGTGGATATTCACTCTAGGTAGCTCAGCAACTTGCTTTGACACACACTAGGGGAAGCACAGCGCTCAACGATATTGGCCCTGAACAGGAAAATTACAGACAGCATGCAGCTGTAAACAAAAGAGCAGCATACAGCAGCGGGGGAGTGTACTACAACAGGTATTTATTTCTAATGTGTTAAATCACAAGTGGCCGTAACAGCAGCTGACTGAACCTGCTGGTTACACTTGTGTGTCTGGTGTGTGTGTTTCCTCCCTTTGTGTGCTTTACTGTCTTTTTGTCAACCAGTTAGTCCATCAGGTCTACTGTTCACCCCCAGGTTTACCTCTCTTATGATTCCCAGAGCGTTTTCTATCATTTTAGCCTTTGGATCCCTTTATTTGTCACCTGTTTGTTCTGAGTGTTTATTTTGTTGGACTTCTGTTTGGACTTGGCTGCACAGTGTCGTAGTGGTTAACACTTTCAGCTTGCAGCAAGAAGATCCCCGGTTCAAATCCCTTCCTAGGCCTGGGATCTTTCTGCATGGAGTTTGCATGTTCTCCCTGTGGATGCGTGGGTTTTCTCCGGGCACTCCAGCTTCTCCCACAGTCCAAAAACATGCTGAGGTTAATTGATGATTCTAAATTGCCCGTATGTGTGAATGTGAGTGTGATTGTGTGTCTGTATATGTAGTCCTGTGACAGACTGGTGACCTGTCCAGGGTGTCCCCTGCCTTCGCCCAAGTCAGCTGGGATAGGCTCCAGCACCCCCGCCACCCTAGTGAGGATAAAGCGGTGTATAGAGAATGGATGGATGATGGAGGGACTTCTGTTTGGACTTGAAATAGGTGACAGGAGCACACTACACTGCTGCCACCATGCTCCTAAACTTCAACAAGCCTGTAAATCTAACTTGCACACTAAAACCCCATTATGCAGCTAAATAGAGCAGGTTTCGCTTAAATTAGGGGACATGCTGAACAATATAACACAGTTAAAACAGAAAGTTACACCAGCCAATATAAATATCATTGCTGAAACTGATGTTTCTTCAATACCATTTCTCTGTTCTTATCTGTCTGTGCTCTGAAAGTGAAGATGTCTAACATGCAGAGAACTCAGCACCTGTAAAACACTGTTTCCTTCTGTGTAGTGTCTGTGGTTGCCATGGTCACGCAGTTCAGTTGCATGTCAGGTTGAAAAAGTTTAACCATCATGAACTCCAGCAACAGCGGCTGAACAGAGCCGTATGTGTTCATGAGAGCAGCAGCCACCTTTGCTGGCGGCATCACATCTGCTGCTGTGTTTCCACTGAAAACCATCGAAGCTGTACGGCTCTCTGTCTAAAAGCACCTTTAAGATCAGGAGGTTAGGATCTTACAATCCGTCCCAATGAAGGGTAAACTGCACACAGCCTGAGGAAAAAAAACACTGTCTGGGAGGTATAACTCAGGGCACTAAAATCCTGCCCATAACAGCAGTTTCACCCTGATGTCAGAGCAGTGATTGGTTTCTGTTTTTAATGCACAATGTGTTATGTACACAACCAGTCAAAAGTTTGGACACATTTTCTCATTTAATGATTTTTCTTTATTTTCATCACTATTTACATTGTTGAGTCTCACTGAAGGCAAAAGATCAAAACTATGAATGAACCACATATGGAATTATGTAGTCAACAAAAAAAAGTGAAATAAGTCCAAACATGTTTTATATTTTAGATCTTTGATTACTGCTTTGCACACTCTTAGCATTCTCTGAATCACCTTCATGAGGTAGTCACCCGAAATGGTTTTCCAACAGTCTTGAAGGAGTTCCCAGAGATGCTGAGCACTTGTTGGCCCTTCAGCCTTCATTCTGGATTGGGTTTAGGTCAGGTGACGGTGGAGGCCAGGTCATCTGACGCAGCACTCCATCACACTCCTTCTTGGTCAAATAACCCTTACACAACCTAGAGGTGTGTTTGGGGTCATTCTCCTGTTGAAAAATAAATGATGATACAACTAAAGGTAAACCAGATGGGATAGCATGTCACTGCAGGATGCTATAGTAGCTGTGCTGGTTCAGTGTGACTTCAGTTTTTAATAAATCCTCAGTGTCACCACAGTATCAGAGTTTCACAGTGTCACCAGCAAAGCATCTCCACATGATCACACCTCCTCCTCCATGCTTCACGGTGGGAACCATGCATGTAGAGACCAAACGTTCCCCTTTTTCTACGTCGCACGAAAAGACACAGCGGGTGGAACCAAAGATCTCATATTTGGACTCATCAGACCACAGCACAGATTTTTCACTGATCTAATGTCCATTCCTGGTGTTTCTTGGCTCAGATAATCTCTTCTGCTTGTTGCTTTTCCTTAGTAGTGGTTTCTTAGCAGCTATTTGACCATAAAGGCCTGATCAGCACAGTCTCCTCTGAACAGTTGATGTAGAGATGTGTCTGCTACTAGAACTCTGTGTGGCATTTATCTGGGCTCTAATATGAGGTGCTGTTAACTTTCTGTTTCTGAGGCTGGTGACTCGGATGAACTTATCTTCAGCAGCAGAAGTGACTCTTGGTCTTCCTTTCCTGGGGTGGTCCTCATGTAAGCCAGTTTTTGCGACTGCATTTGGGGATACATTCATCCATTTTTGCAATTTTCTGGAGTGACTGACTTTCAGTTCTTAAAGTAATCACGGAGTGTCGTTTCTCTTTACTTAGCTGATTGGTTCTTGCCATAATATGGATTCTAACAGGTGTCAAATAGGGCTGTCAACTGAGTACCAATCTGACTTCTGCACAACACAACTGATGGCCCCAACCACATTAAGAAGGCAAGAAAGTCCACAAATCCACCTTGACAAGGCACTTCAGGTGACTACCTCATAAGCTCATGGAGAGAATACCAAGAGTGTGCAAAGCAGTAATCAAAGCAAAGGGTGGCTATTTTAAAGAATCTAAAATCTAAAACTTGCTTTGACTTATTTCACATGTTTTTGTTTGCTGCATAATTTCATGTGTGTTTGTTCATGATGCAGACGCTTTCAGTGAGAATATACAATGTAAATAGTGATGAAAATAAAGAAAATACTTTAAATGAGAAGGTGTGTCCTAACTTTTGACTGGTAGTGTCAATTACAACATAGCAAGTTAGACACTTGGTAAGGTAAGTTAGTAAACCCAATGTCAAAATTAGTATTTTTTGGCATTTTGCTCACACTTGCAACAAAGTTAAAACCACCTGCCCTTGCAAGATTTGCATTGAATCCAATGGGGTCCCAATCCCAGTGCTGGGCATGGGACGAACAATTCAGATCAGCTCATTTCAAAACAAAGTAAAACAAAGAATAATGGAAGAAATAAATGTGAACTTGTTGTTTTTATTCAGTGGGAGGTGAACTTTGATCTAACTCCAGTGACATGTGAACTCGTGCTGCACTGCCTGTAGCACTCCCACCTGTAGCCCCTCTGGATTAGGTCTCCCCCATTGCAGTGGTTTTTTAATGCATTTTTCAGTAGTATCAAGTAAAAAGGCTGCCTTCCGTCTTCTGGCCACTTTATGTGAAGACTGCTACATTATTAATCAAGGTGGAGTCGCATCAAACCCCTGAGAAAAGCTCAAGCAGGGATTAACTATTGGCTGCATGAAGAGTCCTTAGACTCTAGGAATGTTTTGTCTGTGAATAATTTGGTGTATTCCAATCACATAATTTCATTTTCTTTGTTCTTTTGTAACTGATTGTTTTAATTAGTATGGAGATTTGGCAAAATTCCCTTACACCTTGGTCTTAAAAAACATTGTGAAATAACAATATCACCTTAGCATATAATTCTTAGTGAGCAGAAATAGCCAGAGAATGTTTCTCTGTTGCAAATGGATTGTTTGAAGAAGATTTACTGCAACAGCGGCAATCCTCATGACTGTGTAATCAAACGGTTCTAGAAATGCCAATAATAGTTGGAGGGACTTTGTGGAACAACTCTACAACTGGTCATCATGTCCAGTGTTGCCACTAAGGGATCTTTATTTCTTATTTACTGTATATGACTTATTTTGCATGAATGAAGCCTTAAATTTAAACTTGAAGAATATCTTATTTGACAATCTTCAGAGATACATCAATTGCATAAAGTGTTTTTTGTTTGCCGAGGACAGATTTTAGAATTAGATTTAAAGTAGATTTTTTAATTAGATCTTTATTTTAGATTGTGGTAGCCAAGGGAAACACTTCTGACAATGGGTAAGGGACACAGTGATAATGTTCTTCTATAAGTGAGGCATGTTTATTTTTTCTTTCTTTAAATAGGACAAGCATCCACTATATGTAGACATGCTTAGACACAACCCCAAATCCTTAGAATGTTACAAATGTCAGCAGTTACTATCTAAATGATATGAAGTGGACATTCCATCATTTTTCAAAAGCTTTACATCAAACACTGTGTCCTTTGGGATTTCTATCTGCCTTGTTGTAGACACTGTTTCAGCATTTAATTTAAACTAGTGGTTTGCTCAGCTTTGATGTGCTACTCCTATTGAACTTCAGTGGTGTGGAGTGAAAACTTCCTCAGGCGTCTTTTCATTTTCTGTTTTTGACAGGCCCAAATCAATAGAAACTTCTTGAAAGTGGGTTGTAATATAAATGTGGTACCTGAACCTAAGATATACTATATAAACTCTCATTCATAAGGATTAGTGGGGATAGATTTTGTTGTCAGTTTATGTATGGACTTATTTCAGTCTTAAATTGAAGATGTTCACTTGGAAATTAAAGAGACAACGGAAAGCGTCTTGCGAAACAGTCGCTCCTCTAGTACCAGCTCTGTTGACGAGTTCTGGCTGTCATTTTCCTCAGGAATAGAGTTTCATCAGCTCCGACAAAAACAATTGATCACTGAGTTGACAGAAGATCCTCTTTCAGTTGTGGTCAATGGTAGGGGTGCTCCTTTGCTCCCACACATCTCCCATTATTTATTCAAGGTAGCCTGTTGTGAGCAGCAGATATGCTGGCAGGCCTATCTCTCACTGAGGCAGGCTGATAAATAGACCTTATCCAAGGCTCCATCAGACTGCAGGTGAGCTCCCACCCTGGCTAATCCCTCTGCACTTTTCCATGGGAGACCCCCTAAGTGTCCACCATTTATCTTTGTTGAGTCTGCTTAAAGATCAGAGTGTGGCTCATCTGAAATGTCCGGTTCACAACTCTAACTTTCTCATATTTCTTACTCCTAAGTATATACATGCCATTACTGATTAATGTGTTTTCACTCTATGGAGGTAGTTATTACTCCAAGGAATGCGGCAGAGTTATGTGACAATCGGCGTGCATTTGTCCTTCTGTGAATCTGTGAATCCATCTGACTGTGCACATTTTTTTAGAGATAGATTTTTTATTCATGCACATGCACAGAGAAAGACAAATATATTCTACCAAAGTAGTTACAGCAGATGTACATGAAAGGGAACCCCAGGGAAGCAAAAGTGCTTAAAATTAGGGGACCCAAGCAACAAAAAACATCATCACCCACAATTCCCTCTCAACCCCCACCCCATCAACATACACCACACACAAGCACCCACACAAGCATACACGTAATCACGGAATAACGGATTTGGATGAAATTTTCACGGAAGGTCAGAAATGACAGATAGGCCACCTCATTAGATTTTGACAGTGATGCTGCTTATAGTCGTGATCCACTGACGTGTTGAAGATTTGCGTTTGATTGTGAGACAGCGGCACATCGTCACTGTAACTATGACTACCAGTGAACACTACGTCAGCTCCCTGCTGACAATTACATGTTTGTGATCCTACTACAAATCAACCGCTGTGGACTTATCGGGACTTATCTATCAGAAATGATACAAGGAACAATTGATTAAATTGTGGGGGTGTTTTCAAGTTCTATCAAATATTGCCGTCCACTGCATATTTAGGTCATGTGATTTCAGTATCCGTCCATAAGGTACACATGCACAACACATGCCTATGCTCAGAGCAAGGTCATTTTTTTATTAAAGATTTCATCCCTCAGAAATAATACAATGACTGAGCAGCCGTGGAAGAGTACTGCAGTGTCTGAGTGCTTTTCTGGTATTAAATAAGTTGCATCATCATCACTGGGGCGGCTGTGGCTCAGGTGGGAGAGCAGGTCGTCCAATGATCGAAGGGTCGGCTGGTGTATGAGAGCGTATGAATGCTGGAGGTGGTCGGAGGGGCCGTTGGCGTGGATTAGCAGCCACGCTTCTGTCAGTCTGCCTAAGGGCAGCTGTGGCTACAAATGTAGTTTACCACCACGAGAGTGAGAATGTGCGAGTGAATGAATAATGGATTCATTGTACACGCTTTGAGTGCCGTGAAAAGTGCTATATAAATCCAATCCATTATTATCATTGTGCGAAAACTATGCTTCTCTTGCAGTCTCTTTCTTGTTTTACCAGAATATTTTTTTTAAAGTACAGAAATTATGTCTCTTGAAAGCAGATGTCATGAGCTCATGAAATGTATCAGGGAGTACTAAGAGTGGTTTAACGATGCTGGTAAAGTAAAACCAAATACAGAAACACTTCCAGTCACATATAATTGATTTTGATATTGATTCAACTCCAATATTAAGAACTATTGCATGTTCAAAAAGTTCAGGAAGCACAAACATTTTAGTTTGTTGACTAGTAATCCACAACAACAAAAAATGCTTGGGTTGCAGGAAATATATCCCTGCAATAATGTCTGAGCATAGACTGCATATAAGATTGAATGTAGTGGGGCCAGAGAAAGACTTTATGGTCGATATCATCTTTGCCAGTGTAAGAAGTCCAAAAATCAGGACCTTTCAAATATGAGCAGCAGTGTGGGGCAGGGGAGTGAAACCTGAAACCTGATGGGAATGCATGTCTATCATTTACAGCATTACTGGTATGCTGACTAATGCGCAATGAGCACTTAACTTACTTATTGCTGAAATTACATATAAAGCACATTAAAAAATGATCCCACACACAGAAAAAGAAATGTCAGAAGGTCTGTCAGTTCAAATAAACAAAGAATAATACACAATTACAGTGAATCAAACACTGAATAAATCAAGCAAATAAACAGCAAAACTGGAAAATGTACTGCCAACACTGGACAGCAAAATAACTGAATAAAAACACTGCATAAGACTCAAGCTCACCGATAGTGAGACTCCTGGCCTGTCTTGCTCAAACAGCCTGTCAATCACTCCACACCAGGCAGGTCTATCAATCCAGTCACGCCACCAAACATGCCTCTATGTGAGGCCTAATGTCTACCTAATGATGGAGTTCCTTTCAAAAAGGCCACCAGCACACGGACCAGAAAGAAGAGTTCAGTTACTGGCATCATAGTGGCTTTTGCTTTCGTATCAGTGGTAGAGCACTTTAACTCTCAGAGCCCGACAGACACACTTGGCATCCAAATTCACACCTCTTTTTTGCAGTTGAATTGCTCTCAGAGTGTTTCTTGCAGCAAGGTGTAGCACATATCAAAAGAAACTGCATGACTGGATCTTTCCTACAGTCCTGGATGTTTATTGCTATTAGATTGTTAATTTGACAGATAGTTGATTGGACAGCATGTATCAGATGTGCCCTGGCATGTTCGCTTTTGCTGTTCCTTGGAAACATCTGTTGCTTTCCATTGTCTCCTGTGACATATGCCGCCTTTCTTTATGTGGTGGAGTTTCCAGTGTTTGCAGAGGATTTTTTTCCCCTAAGTGCTTTGCATATACTGTCAAACAAAGACGTTTTCTTCATTTGCTTGTCTTTTGTCTATTTGCAAACTGAAGTGCGTTAAGTTTTCAGGGTCACCACAAGAATAGGCAATTCAAAAGCTCTGCTGTGATCAGAACTCCAATTTGAAATGAGCACTCCCTGAACATCAGTGACTGCACTGCTGTACTGCTCTCCTTGAGCAGCTATGACACATGGTCACACTACTGTGCACTGTCAGAGAGACAAGCTACTGAAACTACTTTCTGAGCTCAGACTCACAGTACTTCAGGGCTCTGTGCTTTTCATTTTGTCTTCAATGGGCGGGTCTAAATTGAATTTTGGATGAGGACATCTTACACTGTCTAAGACCCAGATGAAGTGGTGAGCCCCCTGAAATGGATCCATGTCTTATTTCATTACCTTCTTTCTCACTGTTCTTGTGAAACAATGAGGTCAGATAAGAGCAAAAACAAATTCTCAATTTAAAAAAATAGTCCATTACAACGCTTAATTAAAGCCATAAACAATTTCTGTTTTTATGGCATGACAGCATCAGATGTTAAGAGCTCCACTTTATGACTGAACTGTTACAGGATTGGTTTTATGGCCAAATATCAATGGGTCTACTAAGCCTAAGTATTGTACTCGGTGTCCAGTTCTTGAGCAGTGAGTCACTCTGCTGCTGAGACAACCTACTGGCATTTCCTGGTCTCCTCAGTGCAACATTATGTGTCAACGCTGAACTCTCCGACAGTGTCTGTGGTGAGCTACAGTCTGCTGCATTTATTACTTCTAGTTATTTCTCCTCTGCTCCATCAGCAGGGAGAACCTACAGGAGCAGTGTACAGGCGCAGGCATAATTTAAGGTGTGCACAGTTACAGCAGTAAATGGACAAACTCCTGCTCAGATCACTTCCTTATCATGAAAAACAGAGATGAGGAAATATTAAGCATTTGGATGCATGCACGCACTGTGGTTAAGTTTTTGACAGTTCCCATACTAAGAAAAAACCCAATCCATGTTTTCGTTCAGTTTAATTTGTGATGTTTTTTAACGCAGTTTCTTGGTTTCACCACATCATTGACCAGACCAGAATGATCAAGAAGGCAGAGCAGATACTGTATTCCTGTCAGAGCACTATGACAGACAGGCTCTGCAAAAGGTTCAGCATATTTTCTAGTGTGACCATCAATCCATGAAAAATTTCTTCTTCTTCACTGCGGTATTCCTGACTGCCCGCCCTAGATGAGGTTAAATGGATTTGCACACTCATAAATTCCATCAGCCATCAAATTACTGTGCAGGGGGTTTTATCATTAGCTTGGGTTCATGATTGTACTTTTCCATGCCACAACTCAAGCTAGATCTTAATAGATGTTTTCCTCTTTGTCTTTTAGTTCTCATTACGTTTTATCTGCTTTAAATTGGTTACTGTCATGAAGAAAATAATAATCATGTAAATCAATTAAACTGAAGCTTCCCAAATACTACAGAATAGAGGTGAGATGCATTCAGTTTAATACACTCCAGATTTTGAAATAGTTATAGCACTTTATGTATCTGTATTTAGCAATAATACGCAGTATGTTTGATATATAGTTTATTGCACACTACCGTTGCCTACAGCAGTTCGGGTTTTAGAATATCTTAATTTTTCCAGTTTTTTATTCAAATTCAAGTAGTTCAAGTCAAATGAATAGCTTGAAATGGTGCAAAGGTAAGTGTTGAACTGCCAGAGTTTCACCTAACTGAAAAACAATGTCTCTTGAGAACAAGGGCGTCAGTTTGTTTTTAAAAGTGGGGGGGATGGAGACCACAGCCATTGTCAGATGGAAATGCACACCCTGGGTGGCATGTATGGAGTAATAGGAGTGCCAAATCAAAATATAAATAAATAAATAAATAAATGTGGAAATATAAAGAGAAATAAATTATTAAATAAATAAATGTGGAAATATAAAGAGAAATAAATAAATAAATAAATAAATGTGGAAATATAAAGAGAAATAAATAAATAAATAAATGTGGAAATATAAAGAGAAATAAATAAATAAATAAAAGGAAAAAACTGAAAAGGTAAAAGCAAAGAAAAAAATTTCCTTTTTATTTATTTATTTATTTATTTATTTCTCTTTATATTTCCACATTTATCATATTATATCGTATATCGTATCATATTATATAACTGTGTATTGGTCTTTTGTCACTGTTGTCTATGGCAGCCTCTTCTTGTGGAGTTATACTGGTTGAGAAATGGTATTAACACACACTTACATCTGCTCACAACTACATTATGATGTATTATTAACAATTTAATGCATATATAATATCTATCAGTGATAAATATGGGGATTAAGTACATTTTCACTATCATGTAACAGTGAAATGCATATAAACAATTCTCAGAAAATACTGCAGCATTTCATTTACCTCTCTTCTTCTCTTACTTTTATTATGTGTCTGTATTATGAATTATGAAGCTGACTGATTTATCGTGCAAGCTGTCTGTTTCACACCTCTGGTCATTTATGACTTTCCCCATGCATGAAATCAGTGGTATGGGGACAGACACGCGACATATTGAGCTTCCTAAAGGTCAGTGAAGTTGTATGCCAGACACTGACATTGAGGTGAAGATGACGAAGACTGATATGTTTTTGAGTTGCCTGAGAGAAGTAAAGTATCCTGAAAGCCAAGTTAGACTGTGGCAGCTTTCAAAAAGATGGCATTTGTAGAGATAAAACATCAGTATCAGAATCATTTCTGCGACCAGGTCAGACATGCAGGAATTATTTTTGTTCACATGAGTTCACAGACATATTTAAAGTTGAACATTTTCCTGAATAAACAAAGAATATGACATTATAGCAAGCTAACAGTTAAGACTTTATGAGCTGCTTTCCATCAGCTCCTGGTAGACATTTCGGCCAAGATGAAAGATTTCTGTTTGCAACACTGGACTGCTCAGGAGGCTCCAATTTTATTCAATAAGGTGCTATATTTACATGTACTCATGCAGGCAGGCCTTTCCTAAGCATGTTTTTTTTTCACCATGAATATCCATCAAGTAGATACAAAAAGCTGTTTGGAATGAAAGTGAGCAACAACCATTAATCAGTTCATATGCAGATGCAAAAAAATTCATTTAGCCCTGGAGCTCTTTAAGGGTTCTTCATTTAGGACAGCTCAAGGCTCAAAACCTGAGTGTTATTGTTGGAGAATGCATGCACATGCAGTGTAGTGTGAATGTGTGTGTGTGTGTGTGTGTGTGTGTGTGTGTGTGTGTGTGTGTGTGTGTGTGTGTGTGTGTGTGTGTGTGTGTGTGTGTGTGTGTGTGTGTGTGTGTGTGCATGCATGTGTGTGGGAGGCAAGAGGCCCAGGAAGAAAATCGTGTTAAAGGGAGGCAAATAGGTGATATGACAAATGGTAGAGGCCAAATTTTCTCCCCTTCCACCCTGAGGCAAGTGTTGCATCAGTTAAGAGCAGGTCCAGATATGCCCTCATCTCTCTCTCTCTCTCTCTGTGCACCTCTCTCACACACTGTTCCTGTTTGTCTCTACCTTCTGTCTATTCCTCTCTGACACACACACACACACACACACACACACACACACATAGAAAACTGTTATTATTAGGAAGGTGTAGTTAGACTGTGAGAGGAACACCGCAGGGACGGGCTTAGATTCTGCATCAGCCTACTCATTTAGTGATAAAATAGATCGGCATTGATGAAAGAGAAACCACCAAGTTTGTGTGCCTGGCTGTGTGTGTGTGCGTGTGATCAGTATTTGTATGCCGGCTTGGTATTTGTAGCAGTCATCATCCATGATAGACATTTATATGTATCCCCAATAAGCTCTGTAATCATCCAGTTTTGTACTATTTATGTCCGTCTGTATGCTCTTTAAACAGATATGCAAATGCTTGTGTAAAAAACACATTTGAAACTGTTGACAGAGCCTTTCTCAACAGAATGGTGTGTGACTCACTTCATATGTTTAGATGAGAATGTTTCTCTGTGATTTATTTCTGTTTTAAGTGGCCTTAAATGAACTAAAGATCTTTGCAAGCTTAAATGATGACCTTTAAAATAAAACAAAAAAACACCAGTCCTGAGATGATTTAAGGAGTGGATGTTAGCTGAGGTTTGTCTGTTTGGGGTCTGACAGCTAAACTATTGAGGAATTACCACAATCACATGCTTTTCTTTTCTTTTCTTTTTGCAAGTAACAACACAACACAAAAAAAAGCACATGGAGTAGAAAAGATGCAAAAAAAAATTAAAATTTTTGAGAAAAATTTGCGATGCCATTACCTTCCTGCTCCACCACATTCCACAACTGCGGTCTAGCGAAGGTCAAACTGTCCAGTAGTCAGAGACATGGCTGAGGTAAAGAAGGCATGAAGGAATGAGATTCCTGTGCTAAGCATCAAGTTTTGCCAAATCAGCATTCATACTTGCAAAGCTGCGTCATAGACCCACTCTACCTGGTAATATAAGACCAGCAGCTCAACTCTTGATTTAACACACAGCCCACACAGTAACTTCCTTTAAAGTGCATTAGTTTACAGTCACATATAGAACATGTACAAACATGAACTCAAATGTTTATGAACGGTTGTCTGTTTAGCAGAATCAATCACCAGCTATGTTTTCTCTTGAATCAAATATCTCTTTTGCAAGCTGCACTTGATGCCAGAATGGTGAGCACATTCTGCCCAACCAGCAGCAGGTAAAGTAACCTTTTATAATGGCCTTCCACTGGCACAAAACTTCAGAAGATTCTCTTTGATAATGTTGCATTTAATTCAGGCTCCTACGTCGGCAGGGCCGTAGCCAGGATTTTGGAATAGGTGAGGTCCATGATGCGCGAAAATTTTTCAATGTTTTTTTTAAATATTTATTTTTATATATATTTTTTTAGGCTACAAGTCACACAAGATGTTTGTTGTTTAAATATATTTTAATGATGTGAAATCAGCATTTTCCAAACAAAAATGTATATTTTTTCAAAAAAACAAATCAACTTTTTACATCAAAGGCTAGCTGAATCCTCCTGTGACCAGAGGCATCCCACCGTCGGAAGATATTCTCCCGGTTCACCTCCACTTTCTGATGCACATGCATCATCGCCAGGCCTGTCAGTCTGTCGTTGGACATGGTAGATCTAAGCCATGTCTTAAGTCTTCGCATGGCTGAGAATGACCTCTCACAGGCACAAGTCGTCACTGGAAAGGTTAGAAATATCTTCAACATACATTTTATGTTGTCTGATGAGCCAGGCGTTCATCAAAAAAAAAGCGCCGGACGCGCTCTCTGCTGTGGATAAAAGTAATTAAACTCTTTGATCAGATGATCTGACAGGCCGAACTAGTGCCGAATTATCTAAAAAAATATATTGTGGTCACCTTGGTGTAGATGGGCGGGGATGTGGTCTACAAAGTGCTAATAATAAAAACACTAGTTTTTGAACGGGGTTTGGCCCGCTGCCAAGCGCGTCACAGGGCGCATTTGCGGGTACGTGCATCAGCTGATCAAACAGCTTTTCACCGCAACACACACACAGGCACAAACAGAACACAAAGCCCATGGATGTTTACCACAATTTAAAATTTACAAGCACGTTTCACAGAGAGGTTTCAAGTTTTTATGAGTTTATGTTTTATTCAGTTGGGCATATTTGGCGAAAAAAAAAAAAACACGGAAAAAATAGGTGAGGTCCGGACCTCGCTGACCTCATACCTGGCTACGGCCATGTACGTAGGATAAATCATCACCTGTTGCTGGGCAGGTTCTCTTCTCTCATGAGGCGTCTCATCAGATGTTAAAATTACAGTGAACAACCATTGCCAATGATAAGTTTTAGCTGTGTCCATGCATTCACACAAAAAACAAGTTTAACCTTTAAAACAATGTTATTTGTGTTGACAACAAAGAGAAGGACAGTGGGCCAAAATGGACAGAACTTTTCCAAGGTTTAACCGACAGATGAAAGGAGAGTGACACTTTGATGGAGCAGATGGATAGACCCATGGCTTGATTATTAATGGACACAGGGCACCACTTTGAGTCAGGCATCATTAGGTGGAGGAGGAATACTGTACCGGCTGCTGTCATTAATGATGAGCTAACTGAACCTGAAGGTTGAACTCAAAATCAAACGTGCTGGCACTTTCTGGATGATGCTTTCTTCAAGCAGTGGTACAGGAATAAATCATTCTCAATGTGTCCCCTAGCAAGTAAAAAAAAAAAAAACACCACATAGACATTTTTCATTTATATTCTACTGAGAACATGTAGGTCTTTCTCGAACATGAGGGAAAGAGATGCAGCTCTCCATGGATGGAATATTCATGGCAGTCAGTGAAAAGAGGGTTGGTTGTATAGTTTGTTTTTGAGAGGCCATAAATGTTATTTGTCCTTCTGTCTTACTTATTTGTTACACTCAATCTTAAATATGAGAATAAACAAGTGACTTGAATCCATTTTTAAAATTTTGTTTCTTAATATTTGTGCTCACTTCTATATTACCATGAGAAGGACAAAAGCCACTCTTGTTTTGTTAAACAAAAAAATTTGATCCCAGAATAATGTAACACTGACAGAGTGTGCAGAATACAGAGGAAACCTCTATGGCATTTTACATCTTCAACTTTAGCATTTAACTTCGCTGACCGTCTTACTAAAACAATGATTAATTGCTAACATTCCTACCATTATAGTTCGAGTCAGACATTTTAGGTACACACCAGAAAGCTGTGTTTTTACAGTCGACCTATTGTGGTACATTAGGAGCCATCAAAGGTTAATTTCCAACCACAGTGATCAAAGTAATTCTAAATCATTCGGTCACTTGGTACACAGTTGAGCTTCGGTGTTTTCAATAATGTGGTCAACTGTAAATTTTTACTTTACTGCCTTTTTCTATTTTAATTTCCTTCATACCACACAGTGTGTAACTTTTTACAAAATAAACAATGGAGCCACCTTAGTGTCACAGACTTACAAAAACACAGAAAAACAAATTACGTTCTTTTTGATTAAATTTATTTTACTTAACAATCCTGTGTTCAGATTTCAAGGTCCGGCAAGTTATTAATGGCATTGTGATTTTTCTAAACCAATTTTGCTGATAATTTATTGAATTAGAAAGCATTCACTGAATAGACAGATAAATGATGAATGGAAGGGCAGCCTTGCTGAGTGTGAAGCAGGATGATGAATTGCCAATCAGCCAAATGCATCCAAATGCCAAACGAGCATGTCTTTTATCCACTGTAGGTTGTTAGCAGTAGCTAATAAAATGTTTATTAAGTATGTCCCTAGGTGACAAGACATTTATCAGCGTGTCAGCATTTCAATGCTTCTTCTGTAACAAAGAGCCAATGCAAAACAGTGCAGAGATTTCTCAAGGGAGCTGTCTGATTGGAGAGCCACAGCACTGCTGTCCCCACCAGATCAATACTGCAAGTACATCTACCACTTCAGTACTGCCTCTACTGTGAGTAACACTGCTACTACTTCTGCTTTGCTAGTACTGCTATACAGAGCTGTACAGAGTTCTGAAATCAGAAGACCTCTGGGTAATCAATGTTCCACCAGCTTCTGTAACTCTGTGCAATCTTTCCTCCCAGCATGTCTTTCATTGGCCTCTCTGAAAGAAATGAAAGATGGTCCTGGAAGTTACTTTTTACATTTTGTGAAAAATATACTCCACAAAGACTCTCTTCTAATATAACTCCACGTTTTAATTACTGCTGATAGGAACAGGGCTTGTTATAGATCATCGAGACAGAACTAATATAGTCAATGGTAAAATAAATTTTAAATTTAAAAAAAATATATATAATAGTGACAAATAGTGGGGATAAAAGAAAATCATCAAGAAAAGAAAAAGAGGGCAATGTTTCTTTGATTTTTTTAAACTTACGTTTTGAGTTTAAATGTGACATTTTGCAAGTTTTGCACTAATGTTTCCCTTTGTTTGGTCATTCTTTTTGTTGTCATTTGCTTGTCACATATACATTCAACATTAGGTGTGAGTTTCAGCCTTTGTGTGTGGAGTCTGAAGCAGTGAGGGACACCTGTGAATACAACACAGAATTTGTATGGTGATATGCTGCTGCCATTTGGTTTGAGGGCAGGACGACCTTGGGAGTGGAAATCTAACACGACTCCACCAGCATCCTGCCGGGAATGCTAACATGCAATGATATTACACCAGGCCAGACAGGAGTTTGCAGCAGTATGCATAAAGATTATTCAGTTAGTGTCATGAATTGTGTGATTATCATTGTTCTTTTTAACAGTGATAATCAGTGTGGCATGTTGATAGGTTGGTCAATCATTTGCTGGATGGACTGTCACAGCATTCGTTGCAGTCATTACTGACTCCCAGTTCTTTATCAAAATAACCTCACAACACTGTCATGACAATGCAGGTGTCTTAGCTGGAATGTAGCTAAGAAACTCAAGCCACTTTCAGACTTGCTTTCCTTTCCATAACGGCAACTCAACATGCTGGCTGTGTGTGGAAATGAGCACCCTGGAAAGTTTTTTGCATAAGTTGCAACAACCATTTTAGTAGATAACATATCATCAGTCAGAAGAGCATGTAGTCACATCAACAGATAACAGACATGTGATGTACTGTATATATATATATTTTTTTTAAACATTTCACCTCCAATATCATCACCAGAGACCAAAAGACACAGTTCAGTGTGGACATCACAAAACTCACCTTTCTTATTTACTCTGCTGTGCTGTTTCACATCTAATTTAAACTGAGATTTAATTAGAATCAGATTTTTTTTTTTAAATTAAAATTGACTCCAATGTAGGCAGTTCTGTACCAGGTCAGAATAATGAGGATCACCAAAAAGGTCTTCTAGGTTTTGACAGTACATTCAGTTGAACTGTAGGAGTCTTTTCTCTGAATACAGACTGATAGAAGAACATGCATCTGTCAGAACATTCATACAAAAATTGCTGTCCACAGAACATTTTAGCCAGTTGCTGTTTTTTGCTTATTTGTTTGTTTTTAAGATTTGACATTTAAAGAAATGGAAAAGCAAACCAAAAATAAGAGACAAAAATCAAAAGAAAGGAAATAGAGTCACACTGAAGCTGTGATATTTGGATATAAAACACTCATTCTCAATTCCTTGTCATATTTTCAAATTATGATCATTTGGAGTTAGTTGTTCTTCGATGAAATGTCACATCATGTTATGTTGTATTCATAACAGACAAAATAAAACCTTTGCTCAACGTGTGAATTTCCACTGATTGCCTCCATATTATCAGATATTTACTTTTCTGAAATATTTGATATGACAATAAAAACAGACATGTTAAATTGAGGGTGGAACAGTAGGTCAGACTGTTGCCTCGTAGGTTCAGATCTCAGCTGGGGCTTTTCTGTGTCGAGTTTGTATGTTCTCCCTGTGCCTTCCTTGGTTTGGTACTCCAACTTCCTGCCATAGTCTGGGGACATGATTAAATTAATTAGTGATTCTGAATTGTCCATAGATTTGAATGTGGCTGTGCTTGGTTGTCTATCTCTCTATGTGGCCCTGGGATAGATAGACTGGTGATCTATCCAGATGAAGTCCTAAGTCTGCTGGGATACATTCTAGCTGCCTCTGGTTAAACCAGTGTTTAGAAAATGAATGGATGTTGATGTGCAGAAAATCTGGGATGACAGTGGCTCACACTGAGTCTAGGAGTTGAGGTCTCTGTAATTATTCAGCAGTAGGAACCCTGCTGGTTATCTACATTTATCAAACAAAAGATTTATACCAGCAGAAGACAAATACCTACAGAGCAGAAACAGACAGAGTTGAGGAGAAATATATATTCATGCCACAGTTAATGAATAAGTTTGGTCTTAATGTATGTCAAAGAGAGAGGGTGAATAAGAAAATAATGCTATATTATGGCCTTAGGGTATGGCCTATGAAGTGTTAATAAGAGGTTAAAAGTAATAGTATGCAAGCACATGTCACACCCTCCACCTCAGCTCTTCCTTCCTGTCCCCCATCCCTCTATCCCTCTCCTAGGTGAGCATGGCATGTGGACAGGTGCTGCCAGTCAGTCCACAGAATTTGTGGGTGTGAGGTGGGAGTGATCACCACGCATCATCTTCCTTCTATAAAAGCCAGATGCTGCCACGACTCATCACCGAATCATGAACTACTCCATTGGATTACTGCCTGATCGCCACTCCTGCCTGGATTCCCCTTCAGTCCCCCTACCGGTCCGGATTCCTCTGAACCACCATCGATCTTCATCCACCATCACAGCACCAGCCAAGACGCCAGCCCTTCCACTCATCTCACACAGATCACTGTAGCACCTATACGGACTCCAACCGCCACCTGGCCACTCGCCACCTCTCCTGCCCTACCTCCATGACTCCAGTCCCCTGCGGCGGACAGTCAAGTCCCTCTCCACGAGCCAGTTCAGGTAGTGTATTCCTGTTCTTATAGTAGCTGGTAGGTTCTCCAGTTTTTCTACTCCTAGAGCTTGTTGTTTATGTTATCATGCACTGAACTCTCAGCAGTAATGCTACTCTGTATTCTCATTAAATTTCCTGCTTTGGTGTTGCCAAGTTTTGGGTCAGTTTTCATCGTTCTGTTGTTTAATGAATTAAGCCTAGTTACAGTTAATCTCTGCCCCACAAGGGGGGTCCTGGTCTGTTCTGAGATCTTCCTAAGTTTGTACCTCTGTTTTGTGACATCTCTAGTGTCACATCCTATTGTAGTTTTTGTGAATTTTGGAATAAATAAGAGTTTTGCTTTTATGCCAAGTCTGTCGTGTCTGCCGCCTTGCTTCCAAGTCTCTGACTTATGCCATCGTAACAGCAAATGCAGGAAAAAATGGTTGGGGTTAGGGACTTGTAAGTGCCATATATAGGGGTTTTCTGAATCTGTTGATTCACAGGAGAGTCCTTTTTCAGGAAATGTACAAGTTTGTCTATGTCATTTTAGTGTAATATTAAATGTGTTTTATTTTTGTAATGGACAGATTATCCTATTTATAGATTTGTATTTCGTCAACCAAAATGAAATAACCTGAACCAGGTAAGTATACAAAACAGATGGCTAGAATGATTCATTTTTTTCTTTTTTATTGTATATTATTTTAAGTCTGAATTGCACACTAGCATTTCCAGATATTTTGAAAGCTTCTTTGTTGTTGTGACCTTCTTAGTATTTGCTCAGCAAATAGGTACAGAAAAAAATATATCAAAATTCCAGCTATGGGTTATCCAACCTAGACGGACAGTGCTCAGGAATCTCTACTTCTTATTACCTTTCATTTAGTGTATCTTTTTTTCTTTAAAAAAAACTTTGCCATTTGAGAAATAAATTGTCATTTGAAGTATGTTACAGTGTCACGTAAAGCAAACTATGCAGTCATTGCTACTGAGTAATTCACTGCATTCCTGCAATTGCACATACTCTGTCCTGTAGCAAAAAATAAACTGCACAATTCATGAATAACACAACAGTGCTCTACAAACCATAAAATTCCTAGCAGGGATGGTGCTTCTGTCCAATGAAGATGTTCCTTGACTTGTGTTCGAAGAAGTTCTGCAGGAAAAAGACAGTGGGAGTAGCACAGCATGATAGCTCATGCTGAGAGATCATCTTGCATAAATGAGCAGATGTAGAACATCCATCAGAAAGCTGTAAAGAAAAAAAAATACCAATGCAAATCAGTTTGACAAACAGAAACTGCTTTTACAGCAGAGTCCATTTATGTCCTTTATGGTCTGCTGAAACAGACCAGTGACAAGCACACGTGAGTGTCCATATGGAAGAACATTTGCATTATTACTTACAGTTTACGTCTCATCCCACATTCCCTGGAGGTTATTATCCCTAAGTGCTGGGTTCCATCATCACCCTCCCTTCATCTGTAGAGCCAGTTCTCAAGCACACTAGAGATATTGAATTTCTAAAGTAGGCCACATCACTGCTGCAAATGGAAGCTGTATCTCAGCCCGTCTTCATCTTCTCCCTGCACCCATCCCATACTGAAATCTATGCAAATTCATAATAAATCTCAAAAAGCACCATCAAACCCACTGACACTCTCCATATCGCTATGTCCCACGGGGAATCCCATGTTCACTGACTGTGAAGCGGTTAAGGAACTCCCACGGGGCTACTGGGGAACTCTGGCTCACACGTAATTACCACAGTGACCAGGACTGAGGAAGGAGTGTGCCATGATCGAGAAGTGCTGCTTAAATGAGGTCCTTGTAAGTCATAAGAGGGGAACATGTCATAGCTTTACAGTTATTTTTCCTAGTGTTAGATTGTAGTCAAGTAATATCTGGAGGAGTGATACGTGGTACTATGAAAAGTCCACCTGGGCTTGTAAGTACCACATATTCATATGAGACCACAAAAGAAAATCAATCAACATTTCAGATTTTCAAGACAAAAGTGCCATGAATGTTATTATAGAAATTGAAATGAATGCAGGTTTTTGACCATGTGCACCGTATGTCTTGTCCTTCCTTCAAGTCACTGTTACTTAAGCAAGAGTCCAATCTTTCTGTCACCTTAAAGATCTTGCATGATCCTTTCTAATATTTCTGCAACATTCTTTATTAGAAGTTGTTCAGATTTCTCTGAATCTATCTTTTCTTATAGTCCAGCAGGATGTTTTAAAAGCTATTTACAGTTCATTCGAATTATTCATAACATCCACTCCAACTGGCTGGATGCAGAGCCCCAGTTTCACCTCTGGCCAATCAGAATACAGCATAATGACTCCTCAGGTGATATAACTGAAAAATGCACCAATAGTGTTCATGTTTCCGTAGATATTGGTAACTATTTGTAAGTTTATTGAACTTCCTTTAATCAAGCTCATAAAAAAGGTTTAATTTAAATGTAACCACTTTCACTCATTTAGTCTATGTATAAAGTTGCATACATAATAATTTTAATAAGACAGAATGAGAGATTAATAATATAGGTTAAAAAATATCAATCCCTAAGGAAATACTCTTGCAAGACATTCCAGAAAGCAAAATTACATAACGTGACAAATACAATTTATAGGTGTAAAAAAAAATGCAAAAGGTCTAAGTAAGATACATAGCTTAAAATAAAATAAGTAAGACAAATTAAGGCTGAAGACTTGAAAGTAAGAATACTGGCAATGATAGTGAAGAAGTAAAATGTGGCTGTGGATGCTGATCCTAGAACAACAATTTCTGGTACACTTAGGACATTGGAAACCCTGAGCAGGGGAGTTCTGAGTTTCTTCTGTCTACACTTTTCATCAGCTGGTGTTCCTTTTGTTTCAAAGGAATCAGCGCCTTGCTTGGTTATTGCTCTCCAGCTCCCCATTTCTTTCACAATTTTTCCCCCAATGATTTTCTACAATACTAGTTGTGCTGAGTTGGCACTTTAGCAGATCCTTGTAGTGCTTTCATGGGGCTCCTCTGACACATTTGAGCTGGTACATATCTCCATAGAACACAGCTTTTAGCATTCACTTATCATCCACATGCATGATAAGTGGCCTGCCCAGCAAAGCTGTCTGGACAACAGCATTTGTCTCAATGCTTGGGATGTTGGTTCTCCAGGATTTTGTTGTTGGTCACATGGTCTTGTCACCTGATGTCCATGATGGAACCAAGGCATCGCATGTGGAAGTGTTCCAAAAAACTGCAGTTGCTTCCTATACAGAACCCAGGTTTCTGAACTGTAGAGCAGAGTGATGATCACTGCAGCTCTGTACACCAGGATCTTTGCTGACAAGTGCAGTGAATGGTTTTTCAGACACACTTATGCAGCTGCTGTTGACCTTAGCAAGGTGGTTGTTGATGCCTTTATTTACTGTGGCATCATTAGAAATGACACTCCCCAGGTATGTATGGTGCTCCACTGTGTTGTGTTGTTTAACCAGTGGCGATGCTTTTAAGACTGTATTTTTCATGTTGTGATTTCTGATGTAGCTCTTCATTTTTTAAAAACTGATTGTGAGGCCAAAAGCCTTTGTTGCATAGTCAGTGTGGTTAACAACTGCCTGGAGTTCTTCTTCACTATGTGTGAGGAGTGCACAGTCATCAGCAAAAAGCAACTCCATGATCAGCACTTCCAAAGTCTTCATCTGAGCCTAAAGTCTCTGAAGGTTGAAAACACTATCATCCATGAACTGAATGGAATTCCCTTCTGTGAAATGTTCCTTGGCTTCCCTTAACATCATGCTGAAGAATATAGCACATCCTTTTCTGACCTCATTTTCAATAAAGAATGGGTCTGACAGATTGCCATTGTGTTCACCTGTCCCATCTGACCTTCACAGAGCCGTTGAATGATCGAGAGGAGCTTAGGTGGACAGCACAATTTTGATCATTGGGAGCCCATCAAATTGCCCCTTTACAAGCATCTTTTCTGCACTGGACAACAGGGTGATGCTGATGTTTGGGTGATCAGATATTGCACATAAAGCCATGTGACCTGGGGTGACTATGTATTCTGGTACTCCCCATTAGTCAGTTGCTGAAGTAGCCTCTTGAATGAGAGATGAAATGTCTTCAACAACCTACAAGAGAAGTTCAGTGGATTTTTACTGATGCTGCTACAATTGTACATGAAATTCACATACTGCTCATTAAAAATGAATAGAGCACATTACATTGGTGAAAATTAAATGTTTCACTTGAAATTGAAATGTTACACATGATAAAGAAATACTACACCTGCAAAAATGAAATGTTGCACATTACATTGACATGTTGTACGGGAAAGAACTGATATTGCACAAAATATGGGAAAAGTAACATTGCTATTGATATTATTGTTTAGGTCTAAGGCGTGGATATTTCAGCTTTCTTTTCTCCAGAGTGGGGGAGGAGTTAGGCAGTTTGATGGCCACTGGTAGGAAGATCTCCTGCCTTGGGTTTTCTTCACCCTGTTTCTCCAACAGACACAGCACAACAAAGAAAACCACTCACAAACTAATGAATCTACACACATAAATAAGGACAAAGGAATGATCTCACCTTCATACACATTAAACACAGAAAGCAAGGGAAACCCAGAAAGCAAGGGAAACCAAGCGGAGGGTCACCAGGGTGAGACCACCACACTGCAGTGAAGTTAAGTGTCCTAGTGGCTGTCTAGGATCAAGTGTCCCTATAAAGCCCTCGCAACAGAGTTTGTCATCAATGGAGGTGGTTGACACAGGGTCAACGGTACTTTTTGACCACAAAGCTTAACTCTTAAAGCAAACCACTGGAAACTGCAGACCACAGCCTCCACCATGTGAGGTGGTAAGGCATATACAGCGGTGGTTGCCACAGACCAGCACTCCTCAGAAGGCCAGTCGAACACCATGGGGAAAGCAACAGCGGGCGAAGTGGTTTTACTATTAAAGCCTATGACAGCCTGTTATGAGCCAGAGAGGGAGCACGATTGGTGCTAGTTAATGCAACGAAACTTTGTATTTCTGTTATGTCAATTTGCATCTAAAGCATTCCAGTAAGGCTGTCAAGCATTCTATCCAATAATTTTGTTACTGCTATTGATGATGTGTCTACCACTGGTGCATATTGCTATCGCTTTATCACCCAGGCTAACAATGACTAATGGAAAGTCCCGTATGCTGACTCTTTATTGCAAGTAATGGCTCAAATAATACTTCAACAACCTGCTGTTGCACAGTTGAGACTCCAGTAAGGTGGTTCATTACATTAAGATCCTTTCTGAGTTGCCTAATCCAGTGAAAGTCGTTCTGTTCAATGAAGCTGGAGGTTGCTAGCTTAGCTTTAGAAGTACAGCCTCTCCATTACAGAAGGAAGATTGCCTCCTAAATTTATACTATTCCTGATGTAAATGTTTCTGTTCTGCTTAATGGTACATACAGACTTTTTAATAGCTGCTGAACAACCATCAGTAACACAGTTCTGATGTTCAGTTCGAATGATGGACTTCACCTACACCATACATACTGAAGCTGGAACAGTGCTAAACCATGTTTATTTGGACTTTCTGATGTGACACAGTAAATAAAGTGTAAATTTCAGGAAGGCTGAGTAAATTTATCACCAGTCTGATCAATACCAAAGCTCACTCTACTTGTATTCCAGCTCTTAATGCATAAACATGACTATAAAAAAACAAACTAAAGTTACAATAAGCAGATTTTGTATAGGAGATAAAATTTATACTAAGCCACAAAATGCTGGAACTGAATAAAACAGGTAAATATTCAGTGACAAATACTTTGATAAAATGTGAAAAACATATGAAACTACTTGTTCTCGCAAATTAGTAGCAAACTTTCAATACAAATGTAATTACTAACAACAGGGTAGGGTTTACTTCACATGAACAACCTCATATATATTCCACTCTCTGCCACCTTTATGCACAGCCAATTCCAGACCCCGTATAAATGATAAATAATGAGAAGTCCTGCTAAATCCCTCAGCTACTCTTAAAGCTCTGACACTTTCACATGCAAAACTCTTGCGTATTTCTATCCCTGTCTATTTTTTTACTGTTTGGTGGCGACATTCACCTTATGGTTTCATAACCGCGTTCATCGATGTTGTGTTTACCAGCAATCTAATTCTCATTCTCTGAAGTGCACTTCTTATTACAGATACCTTAATCATGTCTAGTCTTGATTTAAAAAATTAAGGCTGCATTCTGAAGACATTTTATTTCAAATGTAATTTGCACTTATGTCTCTCCTTAGCATCCCTTTAATACTTAGGCAGAGACTCGCATCACGCCTGCATCACTTTGTGTTTTCCCACAGACACAGATGGGCACTGTAGGGGGAGATTTCCAACAGTGAGGGAGTGAGCTCAACAGACCAGGTGTGACATGAACACTACACCCTCTCTGCCTTTGGGCTGTGTCTCTGATTGAACTGAATTCTCTCTTGTTGTGGGAGTGCCATGAAGCGGTGAGGCGCAGACACCGCTTAGTCTGAAAAATTAGTGCCATCAGCGTCTCAGCGTCCGGATTAATGAGAACCCGTGGTGCTGAGCCAGGCAAAGGCTGCTCATTTGTTTGGGTACCCATCTCCATTAAACAGCAATAAGGGGAATTCATGGAGCTCCATCAGAGTGCGGGGGTGCGCAGGAGAAGCCCACATGGAGGGATTCGTAACACGACTGAGCCCATCACGCTCAGTAATCTCAGATGAAATTAAAAAGCTGTGGACAGCTGCAAAAAAAAGAGAACTTTTTCTCTTTTTCTCTTTTCCCACTTTACTCGTTCCTTTCATCTTTCAAGCGTTGTTTCTAGGCACAGTTTCTTGGCACTGCTAACATCTTGTGTCAGTGCCAACAAGGCAAGTAATAAAAGATAATGTCACACTCAATGCGGAAATATGGAAAGATACAATGTGCCATATGGAGCTGAGATGTACTGTAGCAGAAATTATAATCATAAACTGGATAACAAAGCACACATCTGACACTTTGTTTCATGTTCACATTCATTCATTATCTTCCACTTGAACTGCTGTGGCTAAGGAAGAAATTGCCATGCCTTCTGTTCTATTTGGGACGTAATGTGATGCCAGTGTTGTCTTTTGCCTGAAGTTTTATCAACTGTTTTGGATTGTGAGCTGAAGAGATTGCCAGCATCCATATTAGAATTTGTTCTTTAGTATTTTGTGCTGGAAAAGGGAAGTGCATTGAGTAACCCTGCAATCGTATTGATTCATACGTCTGACCAGCTTCTATGTGAATTTTAGTTTTTTCATGGTCCAACGCATGTAATGGAATTGAAGAGAGGGAAGGTGCACCAGCACAAAAAAAAAACCCATTTAAAAACAATTAGCATGTATCATTAGGCAGGAGGAGAAGAAAACACCTGAAGGAGGAACAGGAGGAGGAGAAGGAGAAGTGAGTAGAAAAAAAATGACAATGGAGGATAATCATCAGGTCCAAGGACATTTGTGTCAAGGAGTGGTGCAGGTCCCCTGTGGCTCTGATGATCTCTATAATGCACTGATGTGAATTACCTGATTGCTTTTCAAATTTTAATAGTTCAAAATGATTTCATGATCCACTTTCATTACTGTAATACCCTAATTGCTACCACTTCATTACTGTCCCGAGAGGCAATAAACATTACACGTGAAAAGGCATAATACATTTTTCCATCCTAAACCCAAGAGTGGAACAAAAGTTGCAATTAAAGAATATTAAGATAATTACAAGCATTATCTTTGTAAGACTCAGTCATTCCAAATGCATCTGAAAGAGAGAAGCTGAAAGAAGAAACACATTGAAGCGGTTAGGATTGGCAGCAGGAGTAAACTGTTCAAATAATTTCATGTGGCATGTGTAATTCAGCTGGTTTCTATTCATGTAGAGAAGGCACCCCAGCAAACATTTGTAGACAGCAGGGTCAATCTGTGAAGCTTTACAGCAAGGTGATATGATGGAAGTTTGAATGAGATAGGGCAGCAAAACTTAAGAATTATGACAAATCTTCTCACAGTTGTAAAAACACATATTTTGTGTCACTTATCTTTGGATATAAGCATTTTTGGACTGGACTGGATTGGCTGTAATGTCATTGAAAATAGAATTACAATTTTCAGAGGTTTTCTTCATGTCGGTGCTTTCAGGGACAATTTTTTTTACACTCACAGTTTTTGTTGTACGCCCAAAGTTTTAGGTTTTTTTTTATGTTTCAAAGTTTGATTTTCAATGACAACTTTCTGACTGGAAAGAGGAGGAGAGGAGGGGAGGGGCAAGGAGCACCTCATTGAAATATCATGTGGATTTGAGTATCATGATGACTCCAAAGGTAAGAGAAGTTTTTTGTAAATACTATTGTTTATTGTGACGCAAAATGTAGTTTTAAAGTTATTTTAGGCAAGAAAGTAGTTGTATAAACATCATATCTCTGATCAAATTATCAAGATAAAGCTTGCTAAAAAATGTACTCCCATGATTTCAGAGATGTGAGCATCCTGGTCAGACAGCCGGCATTGTTAGCTAATCAGATGACCGGATGGTTCTTAAAAATTCTTACAATCTGCTACTGGCTCTGACGGTTCTAAAGCAGTTAAAAAGTGATGTAGCTAGTTTTATGGATATCTTACAGCATATCTTACAAGGTTCAGTAATTGTTTACTGCTCAGTTTTTGTGGATCCATTCATATAGCTGAGAATAAGATGATGCGGTTCAACTGCATCACAAACTTCAACGGCCAATAAATAATTGCCTCTAAAACATTAAATAAAGATCATATAGGGATATTAGAAACCTCAAAATGCAATTATTTTCACATGAAAACATGAAGAGGCAGGACTCTGATGCCTGACCTTGTGGTCATGTCAGTCACTAACCTGTAGGTTCTGGATGGAAGTTTAATATGCAAATTACATGTAAATGAGGTGCTCCTTGTCCCTCCACTCAGTCTCAAAAAACAGAACTTTGAAACACTGTAAAAAAAAAATGTAAAAAATAAAATAAAATATTTGTCTCTGACATCACAGCCATGAATAAACATTCTGCAAATTACAATTTCATTATTAGTGCCAAATATTTTCTTTTTTAATGACAAATGACAATGACAAATCAATTTTTTTTTTTAGTGACACCCACTACTTTTTCAATTTTCATTCGGTACAGTGGGACACTAATGTTTATAAGACTGTCCCTTTCTGTTCCCACTGCAGTGAAGAATTCAACAACTTCCACCATTAACGTTAACTCCAACTGTGCCAAAACGACATCAATTAATTACTTAATGTAACGCCAGGTCTATGTGTATTTACAAAATAAAACAACGGACACTTTATTTTGCTAGCCTGTATGGTGAATTCTACATTTTGATGGCACTGTGAAACCGTTGAAGACCATGACTCAAAGATAACATCAAGAGGTTCAGAAAGACTAGTGCTTGTACCATAAAAATGATGGTTGTTGCTAGAGGTACGGACCCGTACCCGTAGCCTGTGGACTACGGATACGGCACTTGCCATTTGCCAATCAGATACACGAGATCTGGTCACGTGACTCCCGGTAGACGCTAGCTGTACGGACCCGTAACATCGGTACTACAGGTACGGACCCTAAACCTGACCCAAACACTAACCCTAACCTTAACTCTTTAAGCTGCAGTCAATTCCAGCCATTTTCAGTACAAAAAAATCGCTAATATTCTATTTTTAAATTTAAAAAATGACGAAAAATACAGGGAATATTGGACGCGCATTGCGAGGTGCATTTCCTTGAAAACGACCGATTCGTGGATTATATACCGACTTCAGGGCATGTTTTGGACAAAATAGTTTACTGGCTTGTGTCGTCTGGATGTAAAAGGTTGGATTATGGCCGTTTTTTGTGAACCCGGAAATGTGAGTCGCGCTGTGTGCGTTGAAGCCGTGTATAGAGAACGGATGGATGGATATTCGTTTTTGTCGGACAAATGTGTTTTTCTCACCCGCTGTGGTAATCGCATCTGAAAGTGGTTTATACCGGCGGATTCATGAGAATCTAAGCTTTCCATCGGCGTATAGTGTTTGTATAATCGCGTTTGCAGCCGTCGGACATTCTTGAAATTCCTATGCAAATTAGTAAGTGTACCGCCGGCGGTACACTGAAGTTTTGCTTACCTTTCAACAGTTTGCAGTGGTTAGCAGCTTCTTGACTCGCGAGACTCGCGTACGGATCCGTATCTGTCTGGCAAATGAAAAGTGCCGTATCCGTAGCCCACAGGCTACGGGTACGGGTCCGTATCTGTAGACACTACCAAAAATGATCCTATAAAAGGCTCTACAGGAGCAGTTATTTAAAGTTTAAGGCCACTTTAAAACAAGCCAGCAGGTTTTTGCAGTGGAAAACAATGAATAAAAGAGTTATATGATTGAGAAAACAGCATAGCTACTAAGAAACGCAGCTAGATCTGTACTGCTGTTACGTGCAGCGACACCTTCTGCTCACCACTGATGACTGATCCACCCTCTGCCCTCTGCACTGATCATACACCATGTACTTGACTTCACCAGGCTGTAGACAATACTCGCCCATACATAGTGAAATTTCTATTCATGCTGAAGAATACCATAGAGGCCACTTCAGGGCCTTGAGGCTGAATGGATTTGTTCATGTACCAACTTGTTAGCTTGTTAGCCTGTGGATACTATTCCTGGCAGCCTGCAGAGTTTGGTGAGACTCACTGCTACACTTCAGTAGTTACCAAACATGTAGTGTTACAGGGTATCTGCAGGTTTCAGCAAGTCAAATTTAAGACTTTTTAAGACCTTTTTAATGCCGTCTTGAATGAAATTTAAGACGGCATTTTTTAAAAAAAATCCTATAAATACAAGCGATGGTTAGGGATCCCGCTGTACTAGAACCTCAATGACAATCATTCAAGTTTACTTATTGTCAGTTTATTAAACAAACTGATACAATACTGATCAATACAAAACACTGCTTTGCCAACGAGACTTGGCGTGAGTAAAAGCACATTGCATTTGGTCAAACACATAAAATTACAAGTGCAATAACAGTACTATATGTCAACGACAAAACACTGAACACACACTCAGTGTTCAAGATCCATAACACCTCGGATTTGAGTGTTGCTGTCCCACCAAAGATAACCGTCAGGTCAGTGCTGCTAGCACCGGCGGTAGCAGCACCGGTAGCAGCGGCGGTTGTTGTTAGCTGGGGCGCTGGACCCACACAAAAATGAGAGATGCCCGGCGTTTGTTTTTGGCTCTCTGTCGCCATTTTATGCTTAGCGCCCTGCATGTGTGATTCGACCGCTTTAATTCCCATGGTGCCGAGTTTGAAATCCTTCTTGCAAAGAATGCACCTGGCCCAGGGCTTAAAGTGAGAAAAAATCCTGAGCCTGAACTTCTAAGATCCAATTTATAGTGTCAATAAACGTATTTAAATGTGTTTTAAAACTCACTAAAACACAATATATATGAGATTCTATTAATTCAGAGCAAATATGAGGTCATCTGGTGAAAATAATGCCCATTATGATCCCACTATTTTATTGTTGCTCAAATGTAAAACCTTACTTGGCCAAAACTCAAGGCATTTTAGAAAGTGCCCCAAGTCAGATTTTTTTTGTGCTGATGTTTCAATACCACATCACTATAATTGCAAAGATTTATTTTAGTGTAAAGGGGAAAAAAATCATGAAAATCAAGTACATGTATTATTAATACCTTTTAATAATTTTTATCTCTTCAGTAGATTTAACAAGAACTCAAAACAACACCAACCACAACAAAACTGCTACAAAACTAACTCAATTTAAATGTTTATATAAATGTCTATATTTTAATTTTAATTTATATATTCAATATAAATGTCTATATTAAATGTCTATATTTTGGGAAGAAAAAACGGTGAAAAGCAGGCTAAGAACATTCTTATTTAACTATCTATCCATTATTCATTTCACACAACCCATACGTTCGTTCTGTTCTTACTAATAATATTTGCTGAAGACTGGAGATTTTTTGTTTGTGGCTAGACATCATTCAGATGCATAAGGTCACAAAATCTGCTGAGAGCTATTTAACTCATTATTACAAACATCCTATATGTCCTCAAATAAAAAAAGTTCATATCACCTAAGCTACATTCAGTTTGTGCATATTTAACTAAACAGATGTTCTGAGTAGAATAATGGGACAAATCCCTATGGCTTGATCTTTGATTTTTTTTCCTTTCAAAATAAAATCCAGCAAACTAAATAGCTGCTTCCTTTTTTTCCTTTTGCCTTTGTAAAACATAGAAAATTTTTAAAGATTAAGAAATCAAACAAAATCAACACCTTCTGTTTTTGTTACTTTTTTTAAATTCAATACCTAAGCCCGTTTGTTTTTATTTTGTGGCGAAACCATGGGGACTGTGGGGCGTGCACGCGCATCGCCACTACCTGCAGTTCTCCACGGCACGCACTTACGCCAATGGGGCGAGTCAACACACCGCGGCTAAGGGATCGCGGCAGCGGCTGTTCTCTTTGTTAATCAGCAGAGACACATCCTCTCTCCTCTGTCACACAAAGTCTGAGCAAACTTTAGTATCTGCGTCTTTGGGCCAAACACAAGCTCCAACGCTACTGACCAGAGATCAGCTGCTCAATTCTTCACCGCACCACTCACAGATTGGAGCTCCGTGCGCTCTGGAGAGACCAGGCAGCCACAGGGCTGGGACATGTGGAATGGGTATACAGTCCAAGCAGAAATAAAATAATTTGCAATATATATCAATGTGTTTCCAGTAATTCCCTTTAAATATAATTACAAAAAACACCAACAAATATTGCAAATTTGGATTTTTGTTTGTGGGATACTGTTATTTCTTATCAGTGGCTCAGCAGCACTGACGATACCGAACCAAGAGGGCGCAGCATATCGTGCGCCCAGCAGTCGATGCGCACTGGCAGTTAGAAAACTGTAATTGGATAAAAGTTCTATCAGAAAGTCGCATGCCTGGACAGAAGGTGTATATTTTTTAATGTAGGATTTGGAGTTTGATTGAGTTGATTAAAGCGGAGCAACTGAATGAACAATGACGCACATGCTTGGAGCCTTCGGGACGGAGATGAATGAAATTTTTTAAATGGTACACTTCCGGCGCGGCGCCGGAAAACTTTAAGCCCTGACCTGGCCTCCTCGAGATTGGCAACAGGTTTCAACCAGCTTTGAAACCGACTGTCCTCCAGCCAACACTTCTTAAACTTGCACTTACCCATCCTGACTGACCGGTGACGCGAGGAAGAAAGGAAAGGAGTCTCCGCGCGACTAAAATTAAACTTTCGGCGCAACTTTTACGTCACTCAAAGTTCCCCTGAGTAAAGAAAAAAACCAGACCCGACAATTTAAGACCACTGACTACTGTATTTAAGGAATTTCTAATGAATTTAAGACATTTTAATGCCTTAATTTTAGATACACGAATTTAAGACTTTTAAGACTTTTTAAGGATCCGCGGGTACCCTGTGTTAGTGCTAATAACTATTTTGCATATTCATTTATATACTATAACTGACTACAGTTCATTGTTTTTTGGCGGGTATTTTTTGCCACTATCATGACATAACACACATACAAGTTGTTTTTTTGGGGGGGGTAAAATAGTACACATATAGCGTCACAATCATACAGCAAGACAAGTGGTTTTTAAACTGGTGGTATTTTTGGCTTCTTACAGAAACATGGTGTAGTTTTCATATCTCAAATGTCTCTGAGTTGTTAACAGCACCACGATATAAGGACTTTTCTCTCTGTACTTGTCACATGGTTTGATTTCAATACTTGTTGAAATGATTAGAGAAAACATCCAGAAACTGAAAACAGATTTGTGTATCTTTACCTTATCATTAATCATGTGACAAGCCCACAGATCTAGGTGCTGTGAGTGGACACAAAAGTGGATATTAAGTGGTTCAACCTGCAGCAGTTCCAACAGTAAATGCTGCTGACACACTAATGCTTTACTTTTAATAATCTAACAATTTCAGATATAGTAATTTATTAGTTGGAAAGACCAAACCAACTGAAATACTCTGACTACATTTGGTACTAATGTACTTTTATGTAAGGAGGATTTTCCAAATAGAACCTTTACTTGTAATGGAGAATTTTTATATTACTGCATTTATATGGTTACTTAAGTAGATACAAACATAAAAAATTTTTAATGAACCTTAATCTTTTCTGTACAGAGGTGGTTTAATTCTTAATTTCACTGCAGTAATGGGGCATCACTGCTGCTGAACATTTCTGACCACACGCTACAGTGATGCTGGGTTTGGTCAGAACTTAAGCAGGCATCAAATTCAATCAGAGAGGTTGGCAAAACACGGCTTTTCAGACTTGGGTGAGGGTTCTCAGTTTTCAAGCCTGCAGCTAAATGTTTTAGAAGGATAATGATTAGTAGTGTAACAGACCGTAGTTGATATGTATGAATGCTACGGTTCAGCATCTACATGAACTGTAGATTAATTGCAAAGTTTAACTCTTTCAGGGTGAAATCCGGTTTTACTGCCCCTGTTGCTTTTTAAAGAAACTGAAAGTGCACAGTAAGAGTGGAGCCCTCCACCAAGGTCAGTACCATATATCAGATTTTTTTTTTTTTAAAGAACTAATATGGATCCATGACTGGTAGTTTTTGAATAATCCTTACAGACAAACAATTAGCAATAAAAATACACCTTGTGCCTCAATGAGGAATAATTCTCTAAATGTCAATGTAGACCTGCAGTGACAAGACACAAAGCAGTTGTGTGTCCACATGAACAGGTCATGTTAAAAGCAGTTGACAGTGACATTTTTCCTCCGGCTTTAAAAAAGGATCTGATCCATGAGTCAAGAAATGTGATCTGAAACATAAGAACCTCTGAGCCATTCAATACGTTTAGATCTCTGAACCTAGGTAGGTCCAACAACAATGGAACTTACTGGCACTAAAGGTAATTATGAGAAAATATCTTGTATTACTTGCTACCTGAAGCCTGTCTTTCTCAGATACATGGCTCAGTGGGTAGAGTGGCCGTCTTGTAACTGGAAGGTTGCCGGTTCGATCCTCAGCCCGTCGAGCTCATGTCGAGGTGTCCCTGAGCAAGACACCGAACCCCTAATTGCTCTTGGTGGGTCGTGGTTAGCGCCTTGCATGGCAGCTTCCGCCATCAGTGTGTGAATGTGTGTGTGAATGGGTAAATGTGACATATCATGTAAAGCGCTTTGGATAAAAGTGCTATATAAATACAACCATTTACCATTTGTAAAACTTGTACATATGTGATTGAGGAACAGCATTGTGTACAAGTGACAGACACTTGATTAAAATGTCTATCACTTGTACGAGATTGTATTGTCCCTCTGCAAATGATCTTGATCACATCCAAAGACTTAAAAACCAGCTTTTTTCTTCCATATAATAATATGGAATATCAGAAGAATCTGACCTAAAATGTATGTCCATCTCAAGCCAGCAAGGGGATATCCTGGAGAGACTGGTTCAAAGGTGACTGCAACAAACTCTTCACTTGAGTGCTTCTTCAAGCTGGTGCTTTTATCATGGTACATTTTTACCATTGTTGCTTCTTACTTTGTAGTTGCATTTACTCAAGAGACAGTTTTTGACACGTTATTTAAAAATCCTGTCATTGTTCCTGTCCAGCACTGCCATAATAATTGGATCAATAAAATCCATCTGTCATCAACTCTTTGTGGCTTTATTGTGCTAGCCCTAGAAACTCTGTTTTGTTTTGGTTTTTTTTGGTTGTTTTTTCATGTGAGAACATTAGTGCATGGATTTGTGTGGTGAGTGTTGTCATATTTTCTCTCTGATTTTAGAAATCATGACCATCTGATATTCCTTTGTCACCTGAACAGTTTTCATTTGCAAGTCTTGTTAAGTACACTGTATATATATATATATATATATATATATATATATATATATATATATACACGTGGACAAAATTGTTGGTACCCCTCAGTTAAAGAAGGAAAAACCCACAGTTCTCACTGAAATCACTTGAAACTCACAAAAGTAACAATAAATAAAAATTTATTGAAAATTAAATAATCAAAAACAGCCATTACTTTTGAATTGTTGATTAACATAATTATTTAAAAAAACAAACTAATGAAACAGGCCTGGACAAAAATGATGGTACCTCTATAAAAGATTGAAAACTATTTGACCAGAGTGACATGATTAACTCTGGTGTGTCATTTAATTGACATCACAGGTGTTTCCAAACTCATTATCAGTCAGTCTGCCTATTTAAAGGGAGACAAGTAGTCACCCTGCTGTTTGGTGAAAAGGTGTGTACCACACTGAACATGGACAACAGAAAGCGAAGGAGAGAATTGTCCCAGGACATCCGGAAAAAATTATAGACAAACATCTTAAAGGTAAAGGCTATAAGACCATCTCTAAACAGCTTGAAGTTCCTGTGACAACAGTGGCTCATATTATTCAGAAGTTCAAGACCCACGGGACAGTAGCCAACCTCCCTGGACGTGGCCGCAAGAGGAAAATTGATGACAAATTGAAGAGACGGATCGTTGGAATTGTATCCAAAGAGCCCAGAGCAACCTCCAAAGAAATTAAAGGTGAACTCCAAGGCCAAGGTACATCAGTGTCAGATCGCACCATTCGTCGTTGTTTGAGCCAAAGTGGACTTCAAGGGAGATGACCAAGGAGGACACCACTGCTGAAAAAAACTCATAATAAAGCGAGACTGGAATTTGCAAAAATGCATGTTGACAAGCCACAAAGCTTCTGGGAGAATGTCCTTTGGACAGATGAGACCAAACTGGAGCTTTTTGGTAAGGCACATCAACTCTATGTTCATAGACTCAAAAACCACGCATACGAAGAAAAGAACACTGTCCCTACGGTGAAACATGGAGGAGGCTCAGTAATGTTTTGGGGCTGCTTTGCTGCATCTGGCACAGGGTGTCTTGAAAGTGTGCAAGGTACGATGAAATCTGAAGACTATCAAGGCATTCTGGAGAGAAATGTGCTGCCTAGTGTCAGAAAGCTTGGTCTCAGTCGCAGGTCATGGGTCTTCCAACAGGACAACGATCCAAAACACACAGCCAAAAACACCCAAGAATGGCTGAGAGAAAAGCGTTGGACTATTCTAAAGTGGCCTTCTATGAGCCCAGATCTGAATCCCATTGAACATATGTGGAAGGAGCTGAAACATGCCATTTGGAGAAGACACCCATCAAACCTGAGACAACTGGAGCTGTTTGCTCATGAGGAGTGGGCCAAAATACCTGTTGACAGCTGCAGAACGCTCATTGACAAATACAGAAATCGTTTAATTGCAGTGATTGCCTCAAAAGGTTGTGCAACAAAATATTAAGTTATGGGTACCATCATTTTTGTCCAGCCCTATTTCATTAGTTTGTTTTTTTAAATAATTATGTTAATCAACAATTCAAAAGTGATGGCTGATTTTGATTATTTAATTTTCAATAAATTTTTATTTATTGTTACTTTTGTGAGTTTCAAGTGATTTCAGTGAGAATTGTGGGTTTTTCCTTCTTTAACTGAGGGGTACCAACAATTTTGTCCACGTGTGTATATATATATATAATGCATCAGATGTAAACTGCCATGAAGACAGGGCAGTTTCAAAATTGGTATCTTGACCACTGTTTTGACAGTTGATCAGAGTGTTTATTGGCAGCCATTTGGTTCCTTGTAGGCTCCAATACACTTTGTTTTATTGCTCTTGTCTGGACGTCTGTTTTGGGAAATCCTTTAAAAGCTGCTCTCTTATTCTCCTCCTCCTGATTCATTACTTTACACCATCCTGTCAGATCTGAAAGGTGTCCTGCTTTGTGGTGTTCTTGGTGTCTGGGCTCCACTGATCACAGAGAGCCTTGTCTTCAACCTGTGGCTGTGCAGGTGTTAAGAATCCAGAGCTACAGTAGAGGGATAAACAAAATCTGCTCTGGTTCTGTTTCACCATTGTTATTGGCTGGTGGATCCTACACTATCATGAAGTTGTGATATGAGCTGCGTCATCACTGTGGATACCTGCACTGGACACCACATTTCTTAGTGTGTTATATGTTCCTTGTTCCTCAACCCCCTCTTCTCCCTGTCTCTCCCGCTCTATCTCTTCTGTCCCTCTCAACCTTCCGGCTGGCAACAAATGGGTAGCCCATATGAGCTGGGTTCTGCTCAAGGTTTCTTCCCAATAAAAGGGAGTTTTTTCTTGCTACTGTTGCCTTAGGGCTTGCTCTGGGAGTTCAGGCATATGTGTTCTTTAAAACATCTTGAGACAATTTAAATTGTAATTGGTGCTATATAAATAAAATTGAAGTGAACTGAAATAGAATTAGCGGGTCACTGTTACAGTAGACTGGCTTCTACTGGTCATGTTGTTGAATGCTGTATACAGCTGTGTGCTACTCAGAAATCTGAATCTTCCTTGTTAAAAGGATTATGCTGACACTGAGGACTGAGTTCAGTCTCTTTAATCACCAACACAAGGTCGAGGACATAATCACTCTACTGGCTTAGTATAATTGAGTTCATAAACTACTGTTTGTGTTTAATGTGTGTTCCCAGATTTGCATGGAAAGCAGCATTAGTACTGTTGAAATAAAGTGAACTGAATAAAATTAAATGAATAAATACTGATTATAAGATTATCCATGATAATGAGAAGAAACCTTTCCATAATTATGAGATGATATATTAGTGTGAGGAACATCCAGACGATGGGGTTATACAAACATAAAAGATCTCCTGATAAGCACATTTTGTCGGATATATATTATTTTAATTTTCACTTGGAGATCTTTTCATTTTATGGTCAATGTGTCAATTTATCTGACACAATTGCAAGCAGCAGTGGAGACCTAATGGTTTGGAAGGAAGGTTTCTGGTTTGGAGCAGGTAAAGTGAATAGAGTCATCACTCAACAGTTCTTCAGGAACTTGAGCCCCAGCTGTGTACGCGTGTGTGTGTGTGTGTGTGTGTGTGTGTGTGTGTGTGTGTGTGTGTGTGTGTGTGTGTGTGTGTGTGTGTGTGTGTGTGTGTGTGCGTGCGTGCATGCGTGCATGCGGCTGCTGCCTCAATGACAGTGTTTACTGTGGCTGTGTCAAGTTTACTGCAGCTAAAACAAATAAAGTGAACTGAATTCATAAAACATGCTCCGCTGTTGTGTGACTCCCCTGTAAGATGAAGCAGAGACTTTGCTTAGATAACCACTTACACAGTGGCACTGAATAACAGATTACTTATTTGTGAAATAACAGGGACACACTATCACACGTGCACACATACTATGATTAATTATGATTTTTTAAATGAGAAGTTCACCAGGACACACACCACTGGAGTGTCAAATTAAATTTATAATGAACAGCTATTTCTTGTGGAATTATGAAATTCGGAACTATGATAAGGTCAAGTCTGATGCATTACAGTAAATTGGCATTTTCACCTGTTAAGTCATTACACCCGAGCTCATTCCTCCAAAGTATTTGAATGACACGAATCCACGAAACCTCATTAGACTCCTCGCTTATCGAATGCAGAACATAATTGAGCTTTTATAATTAACGTAGTACGAAATATATGCTGTTGTTTTGTGGGGCGACCTGCGGTCAGAAAATAATAATGCCAAATTTATGCAAACAAACAAACTGCTGCTGCTGCTGTAGGTACATAGTACACACTTGTCCACACTAACAAACACATGGGCAAAGCACACACAGTGCTACACATCTTTCTATTAACAGGAAATCACCATGGGAGTTAGGGGTAATGGTATCAAGGCAATAACAGTTTTAGCTAATGTAATCAGCACTCTTTATGGTGTTTTGAGCTTTTGTGTGGTCGTGAGAACAAAATCATTTTCTTTCCAGAGTCTTTGGGTAGAAAAAAGGCAGCTAGATTGAATTCTGAAAAATGCTGTTCTCCTCTTTGGAAACAGTGTAAGATGAATACAAGCCCCTCATATCAAAGGTTTGCTGAATGACACTGCTGTAAATACTGCTGTAAATGCTGCTGCATGCGTGTTACACACAGGCTTTACAAGGCATCTCAAGGGAAATGCTAACAGTTGTCAATGTCCAAAACATGATGGGAGCATATGGATCCATTTTTGTTCAGCATTTTGCACAGTACATTCACAAAGCAGCAGCCAGGCTTAAACTGACATCAAATGACTTGTTATATAAATTACTTGAAAAATTCTCATGTCCAACAAATCACCTGGCAAAGCACCAAACATTATCGGTGTCATCAGAATACTTTCTACTTCTTTATTCTGTCTTGCAAGGTACATCATCATTTCTCTGTGTCTTTGAAAGACTTAAACACAATTTAACACATCTAAAAAATGTTGTTTCTTTTATTTTACCGAAACCCACAAAATGACCCACATCAAGCTCTTACCTGTTGAAGCATGAACTCCACAAATCTCTGAAGGTGTCCTGTGGCATCAGGTGCTAAGATATTAGCAACAGATCCTTTAGGTCTTTGAAGTTCGGAGTTTGATCCTCAATGGATTTTTTTTTCTTGCATAGCTCACAACAGTGTCTGTAGTAGCAAACCCTTTAGTCTGCTGCTTGACTACTACTGTTGCCTGAGTTGGATTTAGTCTTAACACATGCAGATAAAGATGATGACTAGAAGTGAATTCAGTTGGTCCCAGTGACCATTTATTGCATTTACTGTTGTTGGATTACAGATAAGTTGAAATAAAATAAAAAAGCTTTAAAATAAAAAGTCTTTGAGAAGGTGTGGTTCCTTGACACATGGTCAAAAAACTGTTTGCCTTCATCAGCCATGCCCAGATGCTGTGGCAGCTGGGTCTTAAGCCTTCCTCCTTGGCCTCCACTTTCAACTTCCTCAGTCAGGTGGCATTTGACTCTCTGGTCTCCTCTAGGTGGGGGTAAACACACTTGTGGCCATTCATTCTCCCATAGGCACTGATGCACACACACACACACACACACACACACACTATCTCTCTCTCCCATTAACATCCACATTCTAATGAAAAATAAATAATGTATGAAAATCAACATAAATCTCAATTTGGCTCCTACACTGTCACCAGTTCATAGTCTGTTGCTCCACCACTGGTGTACCATTGGCAGAATCCACCACGTCTACCCATTTCCTGTTGTATTCAACAGTTTGAGAACCAAACTGCAGTCTCATACAAGCAGACCATCAAGGGATTCAGATTTTTGTTTTTCAGTTAGCAGATGTCTCATTTTCTAAATGTCTTACGGTTGTAATGCACTTTATAATCAATTTAGTTAGGTGGAATGTCTACATCTCTTACAAATTAGTTAACATGAAGATAATGCTGCACACATGTCTGAAATCATGTGCTTACTGCTATAGTTGTATTAGCAAAGACACTTTCTAATTTATTTCTCTTAATCTTTGAGAAAAGCATATGCTACTGGCAGGATCAACCAGGTAGCCCAGGGTATCTGTATTGTCATTTTAATGACACATACTCAAAATAAGTCTATTATTGATATATGAATCATGCATGAGAGTCTTAGAAAATAAATGTGCTTTAATAATACACAATTGTTACTCCTTTGCTCCACCCCATTTCCCATATTTTTAAGCTCCTAGCTCCAACTGGAATAGACATTACTGACAATGTTGCCATCTTGTAGGCTTTGGCTCCAGTTCAAACCAATGAGTGACATCATCACTTCCTATGTCCATCACTGTGGGTTTCTTTTTTAACCCCTGACACTGCTGTTCTGTGATCTAAACAACTGGTTGTTATTCTAACAATGATAGTGAAACTCCGCTATCATTAATAATGTAATTTCAATACAGACCAGGATCCTTAAGATTGTTCTAGTGTGTAATCCCACCCAGATCTTAAAGGTCCCAAACTCTGCCCTTTCCATCAAATTAATCAAAGATATTTTAAGCAGGACACATATTTCCACAGTGTGTCTTTTAGTTGAGCTCAATTCACTGCAAAGATGATTCATTGCACCATGATTATAACTGCATATTTCTCTGCTACTCTCAATAGGCTCTGAAAACCAATGTGCTCTTGCCCACTTCAGGAAGTACATTATGTCTGCTGTTTGAACATAGCATCGCTTTTAGTTGGATGACTACTGATGAGTTAGGTGGTACATAGCACCTATAGGCTGAATTCTTAATGGCTTGTAAAGCTTTGATTCTACGTAGTTGTGAGGGGGGCTTGATTGGAAGAAGGAAAGATGTCCATATCTTACAAGCTTGTATTTTACACCTTTAACAACCACACAGCATAATAAACATGGATTTTTTTTTACCATGTGGGCTGTTTAACCATAGTGTTGTTACATTATGTATTTTCTAACGATAATTTGGAACATTTCTGAAAGGCATAGAAAATTACATCAACCTGCCCAGAAAACACTTCCTCATGTGACAGTAGAGCAAGTGGATAGCACATTTTGTCATTTTCTTGACTTGTTGGCAACTATGGAAAGATTCATTAAAAGCCACCATTCTCCATCCATCCATCAGATGCCCTCTGACTTTTCCACCAGGCCCAGTCACCTGACTCCTTACTCTAATCACACACACGGTACTACAGACCAGTACATTTCCACCAGCTCCATGCCCAACAGGCTATGACCTGCTAGTCACCTAGAAAGCTGATGAGAGCAGACGGCAGCAGCAAGGGGTCTGCAGTCAAGATGGACAGTTTGAATCAGCAGCCTTCACAGTCTGAACAGGCAGTCACAGAAACACTTCCATCCTGTTAGAGCCCATACAGATGTATAGAATGCTATCAGACTAGTCTAGCAGCCTGTGGCTACACAGTCTCCAATTATTGTTTTAATGGGTTTGTGTGTGTGTGTGCGTGTGTGTGTGTGTGTGTGTGTGCCCATGTTTTTGCTATATTGTGGGGACCAAATGTCCCCACAATTGTAGGAAAACCGAAAACTATGTCACTTGTGGAGATCTCATTTTGGTCCCCACAAGTTTAAACAGTGTTTTCTTGGCCATGTTGTTGTTACTGAAAAAAGTAAAAGTGCAACAACGTTTCTTTAGGGTTAGCCATTGTTTTGGTTAGGGTTAGGGTTTGGTTAAGGTTAGGGTTAGGGTAAGGGTTAGGGGTTAGATATGAATGGGAGTCAACGGTATGTCCCCACAATGATAACAAGACACACACGTGTGTGTATTGTGTGTGTGTGTGTGTATGTGTGTGTGTTTCTGCCAATTAAAATGTTACATAAGTGATTGCTATGACATTTGTGATTTGCTATATATAAATCAGCAGACCACACTTGATTGCTGGAGCTGACTTCTTCTCTCACACGTTCTAATTTAAATAAAAACACTGAGCCACGGGTACAATATGAGGGAGAACTAAAATACAAGAAAGTAAGAGCTTCAATTAGTGATCTGTTAATAGACTTTAAGGGATTCACTCATTGTTTTGAGAATCTTCATATCCCCACCTTAATTCCAGCAATAATTCAATTTTGTTATTGCAAAAGTGGAAGGTTGAACAGAGATCTAACCAACATGATCACTGACCTGCTGCTCATAGCCTTCACATCTTGCCATCTATAGCTGTTCCTGTCTTTTGATCAGCTCACCAACCATGCTCTCTTGGATTTGTTTGTTCCTGACCGTGTCTTGAGTGGATTTACCTCCATTGCACTTCCCATCACTATGTGTGTCTATATTTGTTTCCTGCTTCTTCTGTTCCATAAATTCACTAATTGTCACAGCATCCAGACAAACAAAATGTGATGTGGCTTTTGAAATAATGCAAGACTTTGTGCCAATGCATTGGTCAAAAACAGTCATGCTGTCTTCCTTGTTAGATCACTGAGAGACAAAGCAGACTGTTCACAGCAACAATGTTTTCTCAGTGTCTGACTGTATTACAAAACGGAGAGTAGACAAGCCCTCAAACTCAACTCTATTGCACCTTACACCCTAATAGTCACACCAGTGTGTGAAACAACACACCAGGTTCATCCAAGCCTTTGCTTCTTCTTATTTAGTTTTGACAGTCCAAGTCCTGAAAGACCAGCTTGTTTAAACAGCTGAAGCAGCAGGTCAGTGTCTCAGCAGCAGCAGATTAGGTCTTCAGTCAGTGTCATGTTCAGGGGTGTTGTCATGAGGGGAGCAATACACACATCTGAAAGAAACCTGAAACTTGGTTATTTTTTAAATATATTTTTCTTGAAATTTTTTTCCTCATTAGCCACAAAACTAAATTATTACTGCTGATTTGACGGCAATGAGCACCACTAGCCAACACTGTAAAATACTCACTCAAACTTTATTTAAACTCAGAATATATTGTGTTATTTACTCCTCAATTACAGTATAGTCAATACAAAAAAAAAGAACATGTGAGGGGTACGCACACTATTCTCATGGAGTCAAGTTCAGTTGTTGTTTGTTACACAATAATATTTTTACTCCACAAAGGAATGGGTTCTGTAACGATCTGCGTTGGTTTGTCTGTTTGTCCGTCTGTTAGCAACACTACTCAAAAACAGACAAACAGATTTGAATGAAAATTTCAGGGAAGATCACAAATGACACAAGGACCAAATGATTAGATTTTAGCAGTGATGTGGCTTATAGTCTGGATACATGGATTTGTTAAAGATTTCTGTATCATCCCGAGATAGTGGAACAGTGTCACTGTAACTATGACAACAAGTGAACACTGATTGCTTGATTACGATCCTACTACAAATCCACCTCTGCAGACTTATCCGTCCAACATTATACAAGGAACAATTGATTAAATTATGGGGGTGTTTCTGAGTCCCATCAATTCCCGCCGGGATTTGGTATCCGTACATTTGTCCACATGCAAAACACACGCCTGTGTTCAGCGCAAGCTCATTTTGTTTGTGGGTACGTCTATATTAAATCTGATCATCAACAAGTAATAAACAAATGCTGCATCTCTGATTTTAAAAAAAAAGTTGCATTTCTGACAGTGCCATATGGGGGAATGAACAGCTTTGGTGGAGTACTGCGCTCTGAGTGCTTTCCATGTTGTGTTAACTGCAATTTGTACTGAATACCACTAAACACACCTGTGTAGCTGTATTTGAGTTATGTTAATGTGCTAGGAAGGGATGGAGCTGAAGTTACAGTAGCAGAGGACCTGAATGGTCTGGCTGAACCGCTGATCACAATGAATACTTACATTTACTGCTGCAGTATACTCTGACCTACTTTGAAGGTATCTTGCAGTTCAACACACAACACTTGCTAATCACTACAGTCTTTGTGTTAAGCTATTTTATGTTCCAGATAAGACTGATGTAAACAGTTGTAATGAAGCACTTTTAGCTTTATTTTGTTTGATTAGACTTTCTTGCTTTTATTGATAGTTACAGTGAAGATAGTAAGAAAGCAATGGAAGAAAGATTACAGGAGTGACATGCAGCAAATGGCTCAGGATTCCAACCAGGCAGTCACAGCTCAGGGCATTAGCACCCATGTGCTATGCATCTTAATTAGGAATGTCTCAATCAAGTTTATTTACCCCTGTTTCAATCCCAGTCATTTAATATTTCTAAGTCCCAATTTGATACCATATTCATAGATAGTACACATGCCTGCACACACACACACTCACTTTATTCGGTATATCTGTTCAATTGCTTATTAACACAAATAGCTAATCAGCCAATCACATGGCCACAACTCGGTGCATTTAGGCGTGCAGACTTGCTCAATGGTCATTCGTTGGTCAGTGAGTTTGAACATAGTGTTGTTGTCAATACCAGATGGGCTGGTCTGAGTAAAAAAAAGTGCTTATCTACTTGGATTTTCACACACACGCATCTCTACAGTTTACAGACAATGATCAAAGAAAGAGAAAATACCCAGTAAGCAGCAGTTGTGTGGACTAAATGCCTTGTTGATGTGAGTGAAGAGGTCAGAGGAGAATGGGCAGACTGGTTTGAGATGATAGAAAAGCAACAGTAACTTAAATAACCACTTGTTACAACCAAGGAATGCAGAATACCATCTCTGCACACACAACACGCCCAACCTTGATGAAGATGGACTATAGCAGCAGAAGACCACATCGAGTGCCACTCCTGTCAGCTAAGAACAGGAAACTGAGGCTACAATTCACACAGGCTCACCAAAACTGGACAATAAAAGACTGGAAAAATGTTGCCTGGTCTGACGAGTCTTCATTTTAGCTGCAACATTCAAATGTAGGATCAGAATTTGTCATAAACAGCATGAAAGTGTCCCGCCCACAGCCTCGGGCTCCACGTAGTGGCAGTACTCTCCCCCTCCCTTCCCTGAGTCTGAGCAGCAGGTGCAGCTGGAGCAGAAGGCGGCAGGTGTGATGCATCAGCAATCAGCTGAACTGGAGTGAGCAGGTGGGAGTGGTTCAGTCATCTACTCATTGGGAAGCAGACTCAACACTAGACTGTGAACAAGCAACAGTTCGTTGGTATTGTTGTTCAGTTTAGCTCTCTGTGGGTTTTTGTGACTTCGCTAATTCTCGCTCTGTGCTCCCTTCCAGCCTGGACTCCTGCTGCTTGTGCCACTCTGTGGACCAACCAACCTCAAGCCCTCAGCTGTCCGTTACCACTCTATAAACCCCATCCCCATCTCTGGGCCATTCACCCCCACATCTGGTTCTGGCCGCCACTTGCTTCCTCACGCCATCTCCTGCCAGGCCAAACCCCACACCACTGTCGGCCTCTGCCACCCGCCAAAGATCCTCCATTCCCCCACTTGGTTTTCCTCATCAGCTAAGTTCATAACTCCTGAACCAGACTGGTAGTTATGTATTTTGTGTACTGGTAGTTTTGTAGTGTGTATTGCTTTCTGTATTCCCCATAGGTTAGTGTAGTGTTACACTGTTTAGTGTAGCTCATAGGTTTGTGTTGTTACTCTACTTAGCGTGATTCATAGGTTTGCATTGTTGCTCTGCCTTAGGTTTGTACGGAGCTTCTACAGCCGATCGCTGCTGCTTGGGACACACGTCTCAATTCTGATCACAGATGTATTAAAAATGACTCCCGAGACACACACACGTTTTGCACATACTGTTGCTCAGTGAAATCTGGCTGGTACAACCGTGTCCGACCAGTAGCGCAAACGCGGAAATGCCCGGCAGCAGCCGACAACACGAGTTTCGTGTTGCGGTGACGGACTGGCTTGGCTCCGTGCCAAATCAAATTTTCAAAATCATCTGGCGGGCCAGATATTATTCCTGACGGGCCAGGTTTGGCCCACGGGCCGCCAGTTGCCGACCACTTGCACTAGAGGGTTTAGTTCCCCCTTTTTCCACCTTTGGCAATATTCAGGGTGGCAGTGTCACTTCAGGTTGTCGTCCTTCCGCTGCCTTGTAGTTCTGTTTTGTTATCCTATTTGTTTTAAATAAAAATGCTACACTTGTGTGTTGTTCTCATAACCTGCGCAGAGCCTCTTCAAGAACCATAACATAAAGCATAGATCCATCGTGTCTTGTATCAGCAGTTCAGGGTGGTGGTGCAATGGTGTGGGGGATATTTTCTTGGCACACTTCGGGGCCCCTTAGTACCAACTGAGCATGTTTTAAAGGTCATAGCCTACCTGAATATTGTTGATAAGCATGTCTTGCCCTTTATGACAACAGTATACCCACCTTCTGGTGGCTACTGCCAGTAGGGCAATGCATCATGTCACAACCCAGATAGCAAACTATGGGTGAATCAATGTTGAATCTATGTTGAGACCTAACGTCGAAATTATACAGAAAGCGCAAGGTTGATAAAATGTTGAGTCAACATTTGCTTACATAGATTACATGTTTGCAAACATAGATTCAACATTAATTAAACATTGACCTGTCAAACATTTCAATTAAACCAAAATACAATGTAGATTCAATGGTATCTTTTAAACACAAACTTCAATGTTGACAAAATGTTGTTGAATCAACGTTCATCCAACCATCAGTCTTCAACCGTAACCACAATTCAACCTTCTTAACCCTAATTCAACATTGATTTAACATCTTTTGCTATCTGGGTAAAGTGTGATTTATGGTTGAAAAGCAAACGTTGACTCAACATTTTATCAACCTTGCGCTTTCTGTATAATTTCGACGTTAGGTCTCAACATAGATTCAACATTGATTCACCCATAGTTTGCTATCTGGGAAAGCTCAAATCATTTTAAATTGGTTTCTTGAAGATGACAATGAGTTCACTGGACTCCAATGGCCTCCGCATTAACCGGATCTCAAGCCAATAGAGCGCCTTTGGGATGTGGTCAACAAACCTGTAGCAACTGCAAGATGCTATCGTGTTAATATAGACAGAGCTCTCCAGTTTCCAACACCTTGTCAAAAGTATGCCACAAAGAACTAAGGCAGTTCTGAAGGCAAAAGGGGATCCAACCTTTAACTAGCAAGGTGTACCTAATAAAGTGGCTGGTGAGTGTTTATAACCATCCATTATCTATACACTGCTTAATCCTCATTTGGGTCGCTGGCCGGGCTGGATTCTATACTAGCTGACTAAGGGTGAAGGCAGGGGACACTCTGGACAGGTCATTAGCCTATCAGGGCTACACAGACGGTGATTTACACAATTTGGAATCGCCGCCTGGGGATTTTTTAGCTGCGCAGTGATAGTGTCAAACACTGAGCCACTGTACAGCCCGTACATATTGATAATAATTAAAGTTATTCAAAATTTGCAGCCGTCGCTACGTTCTGCTACGAATTGTTCTCTCCCTTTAAGCCACGTGTGACAGCAGATACAAAGTATTGGACTTAGATTCATAAGCCTTGATTAGCTCTGATGTTTTAGATTGGATCTGTATGTCTCTACTCCGAAGAACACAGCTAATATATGCGCCTGAAGTGTATCTATTTTATACAATGTTCACGAGATAAAACTGAAAACCACTGTCCTGTTGACTGGATGCTTCTGTCTGTATGACTCATCACAGGCTTTGGTTCACATGTGGACCACAAGTGTTTTCTTTCGCTTTACGTTTCTAATATTACAAGCAACAGTTTAAGCAAGAGCCTTACACCTGAAATTATAACTGACATTCTTATTGACTTAAATGAGTCGTGCACGGGTTTTCACGGACAAATGGAGCCACAAATGTGCAATGAATTAAGGTGGGTTCCCTGGGTTTAGGCTTATTAGGTATCCATGCATTTCCACTATATTCAGTAACAGCTTTTAGTTTTCATGCTTGTTGTGATTCAAGCGGTTACCTTCAAACACAAAGTCAAATTGAAAAGTGCTAGTGGTTATGAATTTACAATGCAAACAAAAAATGGATGCAAGCATTTAATTTCAGAATGGTATCACACTGCATCATGCCACTCCTGCTCCAGGATATGTACATGAAAAATGCCATCAGTGAACTTGTGACCTTTATTGCATACCAGCTAACATCTCTGCTTATCTTTTTGGCCCAAAGCACAGTGTCTGCTAAAACAAAAATGTCCAGTAGTTCAGATTTTATGTAAATTGACCAATAATACAAGATTTTTAAAAAAGGATTTAAGTATGACTTCCAGACATTTTGTCAAAATACACTATTGTAACCCTTGTGATAGAGAATTAATTGCTCTTATGAAATGTCTTTGCCAAGTGACAGTGGATTGGAGAGACTCTTCAAAGATCCTCGACATCACACTTTATCTCTTTTCCATCAGCCTCTGAATCTAAAAAGTGGACTTTCAAATCAGGACCTTGTCTCTGGCAGCACAGAGATCATTATAAGAATCACTGCAAATTCTATCTTCATAAGTGTGTGTGTGTGTGTGTGTGTGTGTGTGTGTGTGTGTGTGTGTGTGTGTGTGTGTGTGTGTGTGTGTGTGTGTGTGTGTTCTATTTAAGTTTCACAGTCCAACTTCAAAAGGATTGCTGCAGCCACTAAGGGCCTCATAAAAATTCAGTTTGATATCAGGGCAATGCATTTCTTACGAGGGAATCAAGGATTTATTTGATTGTCCAAAACTGATTTTCTAATGTTCTGGTTTTCCAGAAGAAGCTTTTTGGGTCTTAAATTGTACTGCTGTGATTCCATCTTTAGTGTGCCCTCAAACTTCAGACTCAGTCGACTATTTCATGTTGCTGCTTGTGCAGTGCTTTTCTGTATAGTTCATATGTGCTGTCAAGCTGGTGAAAGAATTTCTTAGTTAGCTTGTGATTTATTTATTATCACCGTTTTTCTGAATGTAACACATGTATGTGTTATCTATTTGAACGTGTTGTGCTGAACTCACTCAGTAAATCTTTACTGGTTTTGGTGGAACTGTGAAAATGACAAAGAAAAAATATGCATAACTCTCTGAACATCTCAGAAATGGCCAGAAGGAAAAGCAATAACCACTGGTACAAACAAACAGTGCTATTCTTTTTGTGGTGTTGATAGTCTTTGTGCTGTACAATCATCACTTTTGATCAGCAAGTTGGTCAGGTAGAATCTCAGAGTTTGCCTGTGCCCTTCCAAATATTAAAAATCAGCGCCACAGCAAACAGCTTGCTGATATTAGACAGCTAATGAGGGTAAGGCACAGAATTGTCCTGATTAGTTTACAGATGTTGTGGTTTGGACTGAAATAAATACTTAGAGTGCTTTCACACCTACGCCTTTTGGTCCGCTTAAAGCGGACTGGAGTCCGCAACACCTGCAAGTACGGTTCGTTTGGGCTGGTGTGAAAGCAGACCAGATTTTTTTGGTTCGGACTAAAGAACTGGACCGAGACCACCTTCGGGAGGTGGAATCGTACACTTCTATGTGAACTCCAGGGAATTTTGGGATAACGATAACGTCTTGCAATGCATCTTCTCCGTGCCAAAAACGACTGTGTAATGTTCTCGTACTGAATGCGAGCTTCATGCTGGAACAACAGCAGTATTTGTGCTTGCTGCATAAAGCAATGATACGAATATATGGCAACAAGAACGAACAGGAGAGCATAGCTCATTGTTTACGTATAAACCTCGATCCATGGAATAAACACAGCCTGTTGTTTTCTTCCGGGATTTTTCCCTCTTCACATGCTGCGCCAATCAGCGTTCACCTACGTCATCTAAAACACCTTATTTTGTGAACAGCGCCGCCAAACGACTGGGGGGGAGATATAACATTCATCGTAGTTGGTTCAACTGCGAAAACACTGGTGTGAATGCGAACTGAACCAGTTGAAAATAGCAACATTGTAACAACTTTTGGGTCCAAACGAATCACTCTAACGGACTAACAGGTGTGAAAGCACCCTTAAGGTCAGTAAGAGATATAGCAGTTTAGGTTCATTTTATAACTGCATCCAAATTAGCTGGTGGTAGGCTTACAGTGATTAACATGGTTAAAGTTATGGAAAGATCGTGGTCTTTGTTGAGACAACAGTGTTGAATGTTGGAAACCAATGACAGACAAACTGTTGCCAACAAACCGATGTTTATGATAGATACTGATCAGTCACAACATCATAACCACCTACCATACCACTGAGTAGCTCCCCCTCATTTCACCAATGCAGCTCTTATCCATCAGGCAATGGAAACAGGACCTTTTCAGCTTGTCTTGTGTGTCTGACACCAGGACCTTGGCAGCTCCACTCTTACATGCAGACGAATGCTACTCTTGTGGCAATAAACATTTTCTGCATCAGCTGTAGTAAAGTGTAATCGTACGATTGCACCTTTACTTCTTTCCTCCATCATCCCCTGTATGTTGTTGCATAGACCTGCAGGTAAGTGACAGAGAGAAGATCAGCCCCTCGCATACCAGGTTCTCTATTTTGGATTTGGAAAGCAAAACTGCATTACAGACATGTCTTCTTCCTTTCTGAAGTACCCATAGCATGACTGTTACTGTCCTTATTGATCCTCCAGTATTTGAAAATGTTGCCCAGAGACTCATTAAAAACAATAGTTTAATACCCAACCCTAGTTATAAGTTGTGGTAACTGGGTTGGATGGATATCACTAGCACTCACTCTGTGCCTGCCAGAACTGCGTGTTCAGTTCAACATTGATGACTGAAAAGGAACAAAGTTGGAAAGCAATATAATAAATGTCATAGATGTATTCATTAACATTGTATTAATGCTACCCTAAAACAAATATGATCTGGGAGAAAACACATTTTACTCAATACACAATGAAGATAGAAGTTTAGCTTTATAGAAGTGTAATTTTTGGAAGAGAGGGGTTGCAACAGATGGTCTGACCCCCACAGAGCCCTGATCTCAATATCATGGTGTCAGGCTGGGACTCAATGAAGAGACACAAGACACTGGGAAGCCTATCAACAGAAGAACTGTTGCAAGTTCTCCAAGGTTCTGGAGCAACCTGCTTTAATAAACTTGCTTTTAAGTGAACCTAGGAGAACCGGTGAAGATTCAAAGGCAACAAAGGCAAAGGATGTTAACGCAAAGGTTTTACGCTTTAGTGTATTTTGCATGATAGTAATAGCTTAAAAAAAACCTTTATTGCATCATTTGAAAGCAGCCATACTTTACCTTTAATGACTCAAATATTTGCACAGTAATTGATGGCCAGCAATGGGGATTGATAATGATTCTAGTTTATTAATGAACCTCTCCTGCATATGTTCCTCGACCACCCCAAACTCAACACCCTCACTGTCCGTCTCACCATTCCCTGCATTTGCACTGAACCTTGGCACTGGGCAGCTATGACATGCAGAATTAACCAATGCAGAGAAATTTCTTGGGGTAGCTGGCAGGTATAATTATTGAATAAAATGATGGCTGATATGTGCAGATTTTGTTTACTCGGATTCAGATTAAACTCTTATCAAAGGACCTGCAGTTAGTATAAATCAAAGCATTCTTTTGGGAAGGCTGCATAATGCTAAATGAGCAAGTATAACATATTCTCATTAGTGTGAATGTGAATGGTCTTTTGTAGTCTCAGCAATATCTTGAGTCAGGAAAGGGTGATGTTTGAGTTGGCATGAGCAGCGAGAAAAAAAAGAAAATGGGCAGCATCATATGGAGAAAAAGCAGCGGGGAGGAATCTTACCTTAAGGCCAACAGAGGTTTTCTTTTTTTTTTCTTTTTTTTATTTTCCCTTCTTTGATTATGAATTCACAAAAAGAAATAAAAAACATTCTCAACCAAAGATCAGAGTGAACTCTATCCAAATCAGTCTAATTGGATTAGAATTGGTATTCCTGGCTAAAATTATGCCTTCAAATAAGATAAGATGAAACTTTACTAACCCCGATGTAAATTCTTGAACGACAGTAAGGGTGTACTCCTTTTTTAAACTTCAAAGGCATGTGCCAAAAATAACATCTGCAATTGAATTTATTAATGTTTGTTCTGGTTACAGACTCCATCATTGTGCTCTCCTGTATTCCTGAATTAAAAGTAACATCCTTATAATGAGACATGGCCCCATATAACTGCATCAAATAGACTAGGTTGTAGTCTTTGTAGCTCATCCTTGAAGAACACAGCTCCATAGTGCTCACTTCCTTTTGTTCACAGCAATTCGGCCGTGATCCTTTAAATCATTATTCCAATGCAGCGAGGGAGAGGAAATGCAGTAGATGACAAGCTCTGATCTACTCCCCAACTGAGCAGTTGTATGGACACTGAATGCTTTATTAGTGTGAGAGTTCCGCAGAGGCATATATAAGAGATGTAACGCCTTTTGGGTTAATGGAACGCAGTGTTTCATGTTTTTTGAAGGACTTCATGTTGGTCATTAGGAATGCGAGGTTTGTCTATCTAAATAGTAAAAAAAAAAAAAAACATTTCAGCCTTGGTTGCTACAGGTCAGGATCTTTATGCATGAACACCAGTTAATGAACAATAAATATTCATTCTGTACCTAATTGCTGTGAGACGGATACAGAAATAGTCTCTGTATAAACTCAAGAAAGTGAAAACTAGGTTACGACGGCAGCTTGTTTTGTTTATAAGGATGTCACATTGAAATAAACAATCAAAGCCTCTATCTCCCTCCCAGCTCATATTATTCTATTGTTAGGGCTGTCAACGCAATCGGAAATACTGAAATCATGAGCCATTAATCATGTTTTATGTATCTACTTAACAGTTCGATCATAATGTGTGCAAATGTGATTGCTCAACATGACGGTCTTAATGGTGTTTTAAAGCCCTCTCTGAACACAAGAATTTAATGTGTTTGTCAATTTACTATTTTGTTGGCTTTGCTTTGCAGCTTCTACATGCTCAGTTTTTTTTTTCCCCTAAACTGCTCGCCCCCTACAAAGTGGAGAGTTTGTCACCTATCATACAAAACAAAAGAACAAAAAGGAAGGTGACCACAACAAACACGCTGGAAGGAATGGAAAAGTCAACACCAACAAAAGCATTACAGGTAAGAGAAAAAGACTGTCAGGCCAAGAATGAAAGTGACAAACCAAAAATGGCTTTCAAGGCTTTTTTCACCCTTAATTTCTAAAACATCATTGATTACTAGCATATTCCTCATTATATATTTCATAGGGTTTAACACTATTCATCAGTGTAAGAGCATTTTCCATGGTGACATCATCTTTTACCCAAAAATATTATACTACACATTCTCAGGTACTAAATGTTAAATGACTTGGATTCAAAACTAAAAACACATGACTAGAAGTGTAAAATGGATTAAACTCTGTTGTTTAAAGCGTGCATGAGCATTTTAGGTAAAGAGACGCAGTCGAACTCATTGTAGCATCTGTAGCATTACTTTTAGCGAATATTTATTTATTTTAGCGAAGTATTATGAGATTAATTATTAAGATATTTCAGTTAAACTTTTTGTAGAGTTTAAGAAATATTGCTATACCAACCACAGTCCCACAAGATGTGATCATAGATGAAACATACTGTGTCATCACTTTCTACCCTGTTGGCCCCCCTATAATAAATTATGGTTTTATTGCTCCCAGGGTGTTTCTGTTGCTCGCATTTGATTTTCCAGCAAGTTTCCAAATGCCATGATAATGCAGAGAAATGAGGACAAGCTTCATTTTTACAGCAATAACCATTTCACATAAGCAATAATAGTCTAACTGCAACCCTGGCATATTTGCATATGTACTTTTATTGACTTCCACCGTCTTTATTAGCATCATTTTTCAACTCTACTACAGCAAAAGGAAATTTAACCCATTTTGATGCTGCTCAGAAATTCTGTATCTGCCTCCTGTGTGTTGTGATAAAACTCTGTATAGAGCTGAACTTAACTTCTTAAGACATAATGTAATTTAATTAAATGTGAAAGTTGTATCATTATTGTAAGCTTTTGTTGCCACAATGGCTAATTTTATCATTTTGTGAAACCCAAAAGAAATCCACATAAAGGTTCAAATACAAAGGTGTACAACTTACAGATAATCTGAATCCTATTTTACATAAATATTTATAAAAAATGTGTACTTTTATATATTCTGATCTTACCCCCACAGGCAGGCAGGCACATACATTTATCTGACACCAAATTAACAGCAAAGAAAACAAGATGCTGTGTGTCCGAACAAACATTAGAGCCTGCCATGACCTGCTGGGGGTTAGAGGGAACCCTCAGGATGATCAAAAGCTGCTCTTACTGAACACGAACCAAAACCCCACTGGAGACCTGCAGGACATTTTTGTTTGTGCTTGTCTCTGAGAAACCAGTGCCAGACTCCTGTTGGCATTAGTGAGCTAATGTTGGCAAGCCAACAGGGTAGGAAACCAGAACTCGCAAAAGCATTAGTGCGCACATGCACATATTTGTGAAAGCGTAATTATGGTTTGAAGACCTCAAAAAATCTGCCTGGGTGAATTTATCCAAAATATCAATCCAATGTGATTTTTTGTTAAGCTGCAGAAAATAGGGTTCTCTCTCATCTTTAAATAATGCAGATGTAATCAAATGGCTCTAATGTAGGTATTTGTTAGGTTTCACTTAATGCAGGTTTGCAGTCCAGTTTTCTCTGTTAAAACGTTTTTGTCAGAAATTTGTCAGAAACCCCCTTCTCTAACAACAAAAGTTGACAGGAAGGGTCAGTTCCAGAACCTTCCAAAACCAAAAATCCCACAAACAAATGCATGTCACATTAGAATAGAATAGAATAGAATAGAATAGAATAGAATAGAATGGCTTTATTCTCATTACACAATGTAAAATGAGATCGAGAGCTGCCCCTTGAAAGTGCACACACATAAATACGATACAATAAACAGTCTACATTCCTTCAATATCAATATTGCACCAGTATATTGCACTGCAAGGTGTTGGATTTAGAAGTCCATGCAAGTGAGAGTTCAGGGTGGTTATGGCTTTTTGGAAAAAACTGTTTGTGAGTCTACTGGTTCTGGGTTTAATGCACCTGTCGCACCTACCAGAGGTCAACAGGTCAAACAGTGGAAAACCAGAGTGTAAACTGTCCTTGATGATCTTTTGTGCTCTGCTGAGGCAACCGGAGGTATAGATGTCTGTCAGGGAGAGGAAAGGGCAACCAACAATCTTCTGAGCTGTTTTAATTATCCTCTGAAGCCTCTTCCCATCTGCATCAGTGTCATACAGTATGTCAGCAGACTCTCAATGGATGAGGTGGTAGGAGGTCAGCAGCAGCTTGGTGTCCAGGTTGTTCTTCCTGAGTTCTACCTTCAGGAAATGCAGTCGTTGCTGGGCCTTCCTGGTGACCACTGACATGTCTGTCCAGGAAAGGTCCGTAGAGATGAGGACGCCGATAAACCTGAAGGTGTGGACGTTTTCCACACACTCACCGTCGATGTGAAGGGGGGGCGGAGTCTACCCTGTGCCTCCTGAAGTCTAGGATGATCTGCTTTGTTTTCGTGGTGTTCAGCATCAGGTTGGTTACAGAGCACCATGCCATCAACTTCAGGACCTCCTCTCTGTAGGCTGATTCATCCTCCTTTGACAACTGTGGTGTCGTCGACAAATTCGACAATGATGTTGCTTTCATGGGCTGGCCTGCTGTGTACTGGCAACAAAGTTTCTGCACTTATGAGGTATATTGTTTCAGCATCACACTTCCTACAATGTGAAGTAAAGCAAATTAAGAGTTCTCATTTTAAAAATCAACAAGACAGATTGTCTGATAGGACATTATTTACTCTGATTTAGGAGTTCTTGGATACACTGAGGGGTTTTTCTGGTGTTGTTGTTTTTTTTTAAAAATTGGACACAAGTTTGTTGACATAAAGCTGAAACATTATCATGAATTTGACCTCCAGCAACTAAATGGACATGACTTACAATGATACTGACATTTCAAATGATTAATTTATAGAATAAAGACCATGTAGATGGAATCACCTGGTCTCAACTTGGGTAAATCTGACATTAGAACATTTTATTTAACTCTTTTCAAGTAATTTTTCATCACAGTCCTGCAGGCTTTTTAGTCTTGTTTTGTCAGCCCATTCTGTAGAACATAGTCATTTATCTGCACCTCACTGTCACTCACTCTGCTGTAGGAGGAGAAGCACTGTGGCTGGTTTATACTTCTTTAAAGCAATCATAGTCGTCGTGGGCGGGCTAAGGCAAGGACACTCCTTAGGTGTTCACTCAAAAGAGTGAATTCTTTTGTTGAAGACAGGAAAGTAGCACAACATGGAAGTGAAAGCAGTGCTGCATATATTTGAATTTAAAAGTGAAATAGAAAATACTTTGTCTCTAAAATCGGTTATTGTGATAAACAATCATGATCTCAGTGTTGATTAAAAATAATCACAATTATCATTTTGACCATTATAGTGAAGCCCTAGTCAGTTTTAGGAAAATATTTTGCTAAAAAACAAAAAAAACAATAGTAGGTACTCTGTTAGCAGTGTCTTGTGATTGTTTCCACCATCAGAAGCAACACAACTAATTAGATGGACCAACTAAATCAGCATCACAGACCTCTGTCCAGTGAGTGCAAAGCCAGATGTAAATGCTGTCCAAAGTAAAAACAAATAAAAAAGAAAAAAAACAAAGTATTTGGGTGCTTTTACCAGAGTTACATCATGTGAGAAACAATCCAAACTGTTAGCATTCAAAAGACATGTTTATAGCAAAAAGTCAATTTCCAGCTTTTCTGCAGATGCCAATCTTTCTGTAATGATTTATTCTTTCCAAGTGGAGCTGTTAATGTCATCTGGTGAAAATTCAATAACACAATGTCAGTTTCTTTGTTTGTTTTTTTACAGCATTGTGCCCGACTTTGAACTTTTTGTTGGCTCTCTTTATCCATTCGTTACAGCTATTAGTAGTACTTTTCATGTGTGCTACTACGTGACAGAGTGAAAAGCAGTAGCTCCTTTGAGTCTTCAAATTGGAATTAGATATAAACAATTTGATTTCCTGTGTGGCTGGACGACACAATGTAGAAAGTCTTCCTTTATAATCCCACCCTTCAGAGCTTGGCGCTTTTTAACACATTTAATATTAAAGGTAAACTGTCTGTTTATTTCAAAATCTAAATAGAGCAAATCACGTTTCAGAGTAAAGTCAAAGCCACAAGCTTTAATGAAAAAAGGTCCTACGTATGGGAATGTGGATATAATCTGATTACCTCAGAGCACTTCTGTGTCTCCTCTAGCATATCTCGAGACCTATCTTATTTCCTCTCTGTCTGAATAAACAGCCCATATCTCTGGCAAGATGCCACAATTGATTGTCCTCTCTTTCTCAAAGCGCTGTGCCTGCCTGCTCTGCCCCTTGTGATGTGATTCAATCCACCGCCTCAGTCCATAACGGTTCATTCACATTTAGCTGACTGATCCTCTGACCATGAGAAAATTGGGAAGAAAAGTTTTGTGTGTGTGTGTGTGTGTGTGTGTGTGTTAAAACTACAAAATGACAAGCAGGCCTAATAGGATTACTGAGGTCACTGATGATCAGTTACTATAAAAGTTTGCCAGTGGGGAGATCATTTCTCCACTTGCCAAAAAACAAAAATCAAAAATGACTCATTATCATAATTTTCCATTCCTGTTTTGTACTTGTGGTTGGAGTGTACCATTAGTACTCAGGGGAGTCGACATTTAGCCACAGACCCAGTTGTCCAACCACCTTTATTTAATATGTAGCACGTGTAGCAGTGCATGGAATAATTCAACAGCTCCACTTTGTTTTAGGCATTAATAAAATGTTTTTCAGAATAATGTCTATTGTCAATGATATTGTCTGTTGGGGCACCCTCAGTTTGAAGGCAGCTCCTGTTTAATATGAACAACCCAACAGAAACATTAATATTAATGCTTTGGCCTGTGGCACCAATCTATGAGTAGTGCTCTTATATGTCTCCAAATCCTCCCAAAACACCCTAACTGATAAATTACTGCATGGTCAGCTGCCCCGGTAGCTAGACCAGTTGAGTGGTCGACCTGTAAACAGGAGCTGTAGTCCCTCACGCATCGGTCATGGGCCCTTTGCTACAGGTCCTTCCCCCATGCTTCTCTCCACTTTTCTGTCTCCTTCTCCCTACTACCCTGCTAATAAAGCCGAAATGCAAAAAAAAAAGAACATAAATAAATTATTGCATGGTCAGATGTGCTGCATACAAATTGTGTTTACACTACTGAGTCTGTGGCTGGTTCACTCAGGTTCTAATGGCACAGTCCAAACAAAATCACAAAGCACAGATATGAAAATTAGAATATTGAGTCATTTTTTTCTGTTTGAAGTAACTGAGAAAAGAAAGAATGATGATGTTCTTTTTTTTACCATTTGATGGTGTGAATTGAACAAAGTAAAGAAAACAGTTTCCAACATTTTTTTTTAAACTATGGTACGCTGTTTGACTGAAACTGATATAAAGAAACATGCCAGTGACATAAATATATATGTAGCACTCACTCTGCAATAGTCACTCATCACTCTGTAATAGTTCATTGTTGGCCATCAAGATTCCCAACATGGACAGACACCTGCCAGTCACAGTCAGTCACTTCCATATTACTGGACCTCCTCACTGTCAGTCAAAACCTGAACCAATCACCAGCAGTCTCTCCCCCACCTGGAATCCCCCCCATTCCTCTGTTTGAAGCACATCAGCTTCATTCAGTCACACACAGCAGTAACATGAACAACAGGATCACCCCACACAACTCATCGCTGGAAACCATTCACTTTTCACACGCCTGGAAACCTGGAAATCACACCATCAAGAAGAAAGCCTTCACCACTGGAACCATGCTTCTGGATTTCTGGATGCCACCCACTTGAACTCATACTGTGCTGAACGTTGGTGAGCAACTAATGGAAAATGTGATGAGCGACTGATGATGATGATAATGATGAAGCCTGTCTGCTGAACAGGTTATGCTTCTATGGAGGATTTGAACTGATGGCGAGTTACCCTGGAACGAACTGGAAAACAGTTGGCTAGATTCACACCTTCACCCCCCACCCCACTGTTGGCAGGCCTCAAGCCTCACAGCTTCATCCCTTCCCCACTAGTATGGTAGGACTTGCTTAGATAGATTGATTCACCCTGTTTGGATTTGTTTTGTCTGGTTTATGGCTTTGTCTTATGGATGAATTATTTTGATTTACACCACTGCCAACAGTGGAACCACGCTCACCTGAATTTTAAACTGTCGTTGAATTGTCGAACTGAACATAGCACTGTCGCTTTTAATTGTTAAAAGTGAAGGTGCTGAATTACAGGTGAATGTTTAATTTATTCTCACTCCGATTTTCTGTTATTTTGTTCTATTATTCTGGTCATTGTTTTGGTTTGATGTATTCAAGTATTTTTTGTTGATTATTTTTTAAAATACATTACCGGTAACAAATTCCTGTGTGCCTCATGTTCATTAATCTCACACAGCTCCCAGAGCCAAACCTTTACATAGCCTAGCCCTTAGCCCACCTAAAGGTAACATAATTCCATTACAAGTGCTACATATATGTCTATGAAGTAAACTCAGAACAAGATGTAATGAGAAATATTTGCTATAGAAAGATCAGGGCTGTTTGAATTAACTTTCGATCACATCACGCCTGTTCAAATAAATACTCCTCACTTGTTTTATTATTTTCAAAACTGTGACACTAAAATGGCTGTTTTACTGCCAGTCCTCTGTATACTGTAATGCCATTCATATATCCATTTAAAAATACTCACTTCATAAATGACAAATCTCATTTTACAAAATGTTGGTTTATGCGTAGCCAGTGGTGTTCACTGACTCATTCTTGCTTTTTAGACTGACAGCTGACATTTTATTCACTTTCACTTCCTTTGTTTCACTGTTATTTCATTATTTCACATTTCAGGTGACTACCTTATGAAGCTCATCCAGAGAATGCCAAGAGTGTGCAAAGCAAAGGTTGGCTATTTTGAAGAATCGAAAATATAAAACATGTTTTGATTTATTTCACACTTTGTTGTTTACTACATAATTCCATGTGCTCATTCATAGTTTTGATGCCTTCAGTGATAATCTATAATGCAAATAGTCATGAAAATAAAGAAAAATCATTAAATGAGAAGGTGTGTATAAACTTTTGACTGGTAATGTGTATTCAGTAGAGAGAAATTCTTTTACATTTGGTCCTGGATTTTAAAAAGATGCCCGCTGCTGCTGAAAAACTTGTCCAGGGACAGTGTTGAAAGTTAAACAGATTTGGTGGTTTTTAAAACAAAACAATAAGCTAAAAGGCACTAAAATACTGTGTAGAACTGACAGAACTGCATAGAGAAATTATATCATTAAGAATTAACTATCAGTTACTTATAATTTCGCAGTTGGTATAAAAACAAGTCAAGTGCAACTTTAATATTGCCATTTTTCTGCATTCAGCAGATTTTCAGTGTGTTTGTTCCACTGTGGAGGTTGTTAAATAGTGATTAAAATGCTACAGGCTAAAATGTAAGATGTATAGATATATAGTCATGATGTGAAATGTTGCACAGAAAATGGGAACAGCTGTCTGAAGTAGGACATAATGACATCACAGATGTCATTCCAATGTACTATAGCATCTGTCAAACATTACTTTGAAATCCCAGAACTGAAGTCACTCCCAGGAAAATTTAATCCGCTTTATCTGAGCACCGTTCAGTTTTGTCCAAACCTTGTTCTGTGTTTTCATCTACCACAAGGCGATACACTTGGAGGAAGGTTGAGATTGGACCTGAATGGGAAAAGGGCAGTGTAGCCTGGCCTGCTTGGATGGAACAAGGCAGGTAACTGTTCAATTTCCCATGACTTTCAAGATATGGGTTACAGCAGGTAACACGTTTAACACTTACATCAATCAAACTCGTCATGTTCCATTAAAGTCGTGCTTGTGTGTGGGTGTGTGGGTGTGTGTGTGTGGGGGGGTGATGTGTGTGTGTGTGTGTGTGCCCGTGCATGTTTGTCAGAAGGCACACACATACAGCTATCCTACATATAAATGTGTGCACGCAGTCACACAAGTTCCTCTGCATTAGCTGTAACTGATTAAAATGGAACAGTAGAGAAGTGATTCTGCAAACACATTTGCTCTTTCTATCAGCAAGCTCACATGGTGGTCCCTCTCTCAGGATGAGAATAGATTCAGAGCTGGGTAACTATAATACAAAAGCATTTTAAGGAGCCAATAACCATTGACAACAGCCTCTATTTTACAGCCTACCTCTCTGCAGGCACATTTACGATTTCCTTAGACGTTACCTCCATTCACATCGCTGCTTAGCTAACATAAAATCAACACAATCAGATGTTGCCCACTGTTTGCCCACCTCTATATGCAGTGGTCCAGCAGATGCACTCTGTTCTTCACAATTTCTAAAAAGCCTTCAGAAATTGCATCAGCAATCAGATAAAATGCATCCAGCTCTTAATGTTAAAGGTTATCTGATTGTGACAAAGGCACAGAGCGAATGCTATTTCTCAATCACACTCAGCCGAAGCTGAAATTACTTTTTGTGCCAATCAGCAAAAAAGTTTGACTATACAGTATAAGTTATGTATTGATAATTTCAAGGCTGTACTTTTTTTTTCTGTGAGAGGGAGTAAAATTATTGAAATAGTAAAGTTCTGCATGGATAAGCAAAACCATGAAGACCAATCCAAGTGCATCATCACAAAATGCCTTACAAGGATCTGTATAATCTATATATACATTTGGGCTGTATGACTTCAAATTATAGGTGTTCATTTTGATTGGTGCTCTTATTTCCAAATAGCACTGCAACTCATATGCCAAATACATGAATGCACATTGCTGTAGCCTGGAACAGGTGGACTTATCATTGGAGGGACTCAGTGCTGGAAATTCAACAATATTTTCCTTGTAGAATTGAAATAAATACTTGATAAATGTTTAAGCTTTTGTTTTAAAAGTAATCAAAAATAACTGTAATAAGTTCACTTATGTTAATGAAGTAGTTGTTACATTACTTTTGACCAGAGTAACTACCAACCTTCCCAACATTGTCACAAAGCTAGCAAAGGCCAGAGTCTGCACGGACTAAGGATGAGGTGAAAATAGCAGTTTTGATATGGGTAACCCTGTACTGATAATTAATCTAAAAAACACCCACCATAAGTTACCTGCAATCTTATTGACATCTTTAAATCTCACTTCATTTACGAGTTACCGGTGAACAATTTGCACAAAACACAACTCATGTTTTCCCCATGTAACGCAGAGGTTGAGCTGCACAGCTTTTCTTCCTAACCCTGTTATTTTTACAAGCACACATCAGCCACTCACAACTCCTCCAGGCGACTCCTTGGAGAAGATTGTTCATCAGGCCTGCAGTCATGCTCTCGTCTCCTTGGCCACAATACAAGCCTTTGAACCAGTGACACTCGTATCACAACCCCAGACCAGTCTGCTAGAGACACGGGCTTCAAAATCCAACCCTGAATACCAATCCTGACAGAGCTCTTCCTGCTGTCCTGACAGCAACACAACAGCTCGCCTCACACCTTATTAACTGTAAGCAGCATCCTCAAAGGAATCCCAGGGGTCGCAGACAGGGTTATTTACCACACCTGTCACCTAGCTCAAAGGCCTTTGTTGCACTTGCAACAACTTTGATCTACCAGATGCAACATTGGAGCAACAACATGCTTTTTCTGGGCAAGGTCATGTTTCATTAGACTTATGTCCAGCTAAGGGGTTGCTCAAAAACAACAAGAAATTCCATCCTACACAGGTCTACACAGGTCTACACAGGTCTACACAGGTCTACACAGCCACACAAAAAACTTTCGCCTCTGAGAAATGAATAATTTATGTTAGAAAAAATGCAATGTAATAACAAAGGTTGTGGTTAACAAAAAATAACTAAAAAAATCAGTGGCAACATATAAATTAAATTCGGAGTGAGCCAAAAGCCAACATAGCAAACAAAAGGCACACCATCTTTGGGAGTCGGTCTTACCGACCAAAATAAAAATGGTTAAAATAAACACAAAGTCTTACCTTCCTTTCTATTTAAACAAGGCAAAAAAAAAAACTTTAAAGCAAAAATGGTAGCTCACTCCGACCTTACATTTACCACACTACATTTCTATACAAAGAACGCTGTGCTTAAGCTGTGTGTGTGCCGAGTTGAGACATAGTGGAGGATGGCCTGCCCAACTGACCCTCTCTGACTTACACTGACGGCATCCGTCCACCTAAAATACCTCTGTCTTCAGTAGCTCAACCAATCCTCCAGTTGGTACAGTGCAGCCCTATTTGAATATTAAATAGGCAGATGGACAGGAAGCACACAGAGCACATGAAAACATGCACAAATTGACTGGAGTTCTAGCAAGCCTGCTCACGAAGCTTTTAGTTGCAGAAATATATGTGGGAAATAAGATCTTGTGAAATGGGGAAAGTCAGCAAAAATATTATGTACAGCAGTGTTACTCATTAGCCATGTTACCATAACACATGTACATGTCGGGAAAACGAAATCTTCTATTATTGTATATTTGTCGCACTTAAATATTCCAGATGATCAGCAATAACCCACAAGACAGAAAATGCAGTTTTAAAATGACGATTTATTAAAGCTTTATTTAAAATCTATATCACCCCTGTGATAAAGTAATTGAACCCTTAAACCCAGTAAGTGGTTGGTCTCTTGGCAGCAACAACTGCAGTTAAATGTTTGTGATAGCTTGTGATCAGTCGTTTCAATCTCCATGGAGGAATTCTGGCCCACTCATCTTTGCAGAGTAGGTTTAATTTGGCCGCAGTTGACAGTTTCGAACATGAACTGCTCTTTTAAGGTCTTGCTACAGCATCTCAGTTGGATTCAAGTTTGGACTTTGACTCAGTCACTCCAAAACTTTAACTTAGTTCTTTCTGAGCCACTCAGAGATGGATTTGCTTGTGTGTTTTGGATCATTGTCATGCTGCATAAACCATAGGTGTTGAGCTTTAGGTCATGAACTGATGGTGGATATTCTCCAGGAGGATTTTCTGATACAGAGCAAAATTCATGGCTCCATCAACGATGACAAGTCACCCAGGTCTTGTGGAAGTAAAGCAGCCTCAAACCATCACACTACCATCACCATGTTTCACTGTTGGCATCATGTTTTACTAGTGGAATGCAGTATTAACTTGACACCAAATGTAATAGGATCCATGTCTTCCAGAAAGTTCCACCTTTGACTCATCAGTCCACAGGATGTTATCCCAAAAGTCTTGGGGCTCATCTAGATATTGTTTTTGCAAATGCCAGACGAACCTTTATGTTCATTTTGTTCAGGAGTTGTTTGCGCCTTGCAATTTACCCATAATGCCATTTTAGCCCAGTGTATTCTTTATTGCAGAATCATGTAGACGGACCTTAACTGAGGCCAGTGAGGTCTACAGATCATTTAATGTTCGTCAGGGTTCTTGTGATCTCCTGTATTAGATGTTGACACGCTCTTGGAGAAACGTTGATAGGTGGGTCACTCCTGGGAAGGTTCACCACTGTTCCATGTTTTCTCCATTTGTAGGCAATGTGGTTTTCTGGAGTCCCAGAGCCTTAGCAATGGCTTTATAACCCTCCAGACTGATAAATGTCAGTGACTTTGTTTCATTTCTGTTCTTCAATCTCTTTAGAATGTGGCATCATGTGCTGCTTTTTGAGATCCTGTAACTACTTCAGAATATCAGACAAGTTATATTTAGTGATGTTTAGATTTAACAAGCCTGGCAGTAATCATATCTGAGTGTGGCTGATGAAACTGAACCCAAGTTACAAATGAATTTGGTCATTTAGTAGATTGGTAGCTAAGGGAATAGTAATTACTTTTTCACATCAGGCAAGATGGGGCTGGACAGCAGTTTTCCTTCAGCAAATAAAATCTTCATCTACTGTAAAACCTGCATTTTGTGTTTTCTTAGGTTATCTTTGTCTCACATTAACATTTGTTTGTTTGATGATATGAAACATTTACATGTTACAAATGTGCGAAAAACAGAAGATTTCTGTAACTTTTCACAGCACTGTATATTTCGAAGTATTGCATTCAAAAAAGGTAATGGAAACAATTAAGCATAGAGAAATGTCCTTAATTTTGCAAAATAGTTTTATGCCTGCGTGGAGTATTTTTGCTTTGTTTTGGCTGAGTGTCTGTGCAAATTCAAAAAGGAGAACTTTTAGGTCTTTTGGCACAGCAAACACCAGTATTCATTAGAACAGAGAAGGTTTGTTATGCTAGTTGCATGGTGAATTTTACATTGCTGATACCAATGTTTGAATGAAGAACACTGCTACTGTACAAGGACATTAAGAGGACAGAAGAAATGGCACTGATTGTTGTCTTCAAGGTTCCATATGAATAATAAATCAGCATTGTCTTTTCCAAATTTTAACAATCAGCACTGAGACATGCTCAGTAGTTTGTTTGTTTTTCAGAATGTCCTGCTACAGAGTAGTTACTCTTTTCTCCCCCCCAAAATTGGCCTCAAAGAGGCACTCAGAACGCACACAAAGGTCTGGACTGCCCTTAAACACCCCGCAAGCTCTTGCAGTGGAAAAAGACTTCATACTCTCACACATGAGAACACATAGCACTTGACCATTAATGTACCCTGGGAATGTGGGTGCCAGTGTAAACATGAACCAAGGTTGGTTCCTCAGTTGAAATACAATACTACAGAGGAAGATGCTGTTGCTATTGTTTTCTTCTGGAAAGTGGTCATGTGATGGAAGAGTGGTGAATCAAGGAATGACAAGTAGTGACCCAATTAAAAAGCAGACCTGGGCGTGTGCATCATGGTTTCTAAAAGACCTTATTGTCCAGACTGAAGTGCAACCCTGTTTCCAAAAGCTTCCATTTAAAGGGACCTAACACTGTAGTAGTCTGAACTCTGGTCATAAACACAGCCAAAGTTATGTGTTTTAATATGAAAACATATTAGTGTGAATGTAGCCTTAACTGGCAGCTATTAGTTAACATTACCCAATACACATGATGCTAAATATGCCAGTTGTTGTGGCAGGCCTCTGAAGCACCACAACTGCAAAAATTCTGTTGCACAAGTTAGTGTATATGTGGACTGGTGTAAGAAAAATTGTGGTGATTTTATACATATTACATATACAGTACACTGCTTGCAGCCTTTTCATATATAATCTGGGCTTTAACAAAATTCCTTTTGCTAGATTTAAAGGGATTGGAACAGCACCAATCTGGCAACACTGGTCACTTGTGTAGTGGCATCACAGACTCTTATGCTTGTGGATGAACAATGGAACTGAATTGATTTCTCATCAAACAAAGCTGCAAACCAGGTGGTGTGAGAAAGATGGGCACACAGACACCAGAAAGAGGATGGTTAACTTTTACTCCAGGTTCAAGCGCAGGAACCTGGAGCAACATTTCCAATCCATACACCCAATATTCTGTCTGATTGATCCATCCGGGAATAACCTCAGGAAAAGAAAAATTGAACAGTTAACTGCAATACAACAGCCAAACTAAAACAACTTCTACAGATAAATGTGTAAGTAAAGCATTTGAGATTGCATGGATGTTTGCTAGGGCAAAAACATGTCAATTGATAGAATATTTGGGATAGAGTAGAGGCTACAAAAATAGGTGTTTTGTGTAATTGTTGACCAATCACTGATATCGACTTCCTTTGTGTGTTCCTAGTTCCTCTTTCATGGCCGTTTTTGGAGGAGAAGGAAGGACCTATTGTCTTATTAGTTGTAATTGCCGGTTATGTTTAATCCACGAGACCGAGACTGCTCTGTGTTGTGAGGCTGGCAACCATTTATTTTCACATAAATTTTCACAGAACTGGGGGGCGTTGTCACTGCGCACCTCCGCAGGAAGGCCATGCCTCACAAAAACAGACTTCATGTGTTCAATCACTGCAACAGAAGTAGCGTGTGTGAGCTTGGCCATTTCTATGAATCTGCTAAAATAGTCCACTGAAAGCAAGTCCTGGCTGTTATTCCATTCAAAGAGATCAACGCCAACCAACTCCCACGGATGTGCTGGGAACTCTGTGGGCAGTAGTATTTCTCTGTGGTGTGGCCTCTCTTTCACACGTGTCACACTCAGACACTAACTTCTGAAGTTGTGCACTGAGGCCTGGCCACCATACCGACTGCTTTGCTCTCTACCTGGACTTTGCAATGCCTGGTGACCTGTATGCAGGCGGTCCAAAATGTCCTTCTGCAGTGATTTTAGAATGACTATTCGTGTCCCTTTTAACAGTAGGCCATCTTCGACTGTGAGGTCCCCCGCGTGTTGCTGATAGGGAACGCATGGACCTGCTATTTTGTGTTTGTCGATCCAGCCATTCCAACAGTATTGTTTCACTTGTTTTAGTATGTCGTCCCTTTCTTGGTGTTCTCGGATTTGTTGTAATCTCTTCTCCGTTGCAGGGAGATTAGTGACGACCTGGTGTGCATACAAGTCCATTTCTTCTCCTAATGTTTCGTCACGCACCCCCTTTTCTGGTACTCTTGACAATACATCAGCTGTTGCTATGCATTTGCCAGGCACATGTGAGATGGAGAAAGAGTATCTCATTAACCTCATTCTCAGTCTTTGAACTCGAGGTGGTAGCTCATCGAGGTTCTTTGAGCCCAAAAGTGGAACTAAAGGTTTGTGGTCCGTCTTGACATGGAACTCAATGCCAATGAGAAAATCTGAGAACCTCTCACATGCTCAGGTTATGGCCAGGGCCTCTTTTTCAATCTGAGCTTACCTTTGTTCTGTTGGGCTGAGTGCTCTTGATGCAAATGCGACTGGTTTAACTCCGCCGTCTTCCTGCTTTTGTAGCAGCACAGCTCCGAGTCCTAATGAAGATGCATCTGCAGATACTGTTGTCTGGGCTTTTGGGCTGTAGAGAGCTAAGTTTGGTGGGCAACTCAGGTCTGCCTTGATCATGTCAAATGCTTTTTGTTGTGCTTCACCCCAGCACCACATGTTTTTAGCACTCAGCAAGTCCCTCAGTGGCTGTGTCTTGTCTGCGAGGTGAGGTAGGTATTTTCCCAAATGATTAGCCATTCCCAGGAATCGCCTCACACCACTGACATCTGTGGGAGCTTCCATGTTGCTGACTGCTTTCACCTTTTCTGGGTCAGCTTTCACCCCAGTGCTGTCAATAATCTGTCCCAAAAACTTAATGGAGGTTTTAGAGAACTCACATTTCTCTCCTTTTAGCGTCACTCCAGCCTTTTCGAGCCGCTTCAGAACTGCTTCCAGTCATGTGTCATGTTGTCGTTGTGTTTCAGCGTACACCAGTATGTCATCCATCTGGCAGACTACCCCCTCCAGTCCCTCCAGGAGCTGAGACATTTGTTTCTGGAAGTATTCGGGAGCAGATGAGATGCCAAAACAGAGTCTATTAAAACAGAATCTACCAAATGGTGTGATAAATGTGGTTAAGAGAGCAGAATCTCTGGACAAGGGGATTTGCCAGAATCCTGAGTTTGCGTCAAGTTTTGAGAAGATCTTTGCATCTTGAAGCTGTCCCAGAGTGTGCTCCACTGATGGTAGCATGTGTTGTTCTCGTTTGACAGAGTCATTCAGTTTTGTTAAAGCTGCTGTCCGGAGTTTGAATCGCAGCGTCTCCCAAAACGCTGTTGGTCCCACCCTCCCTCCCTCTGATTTCGCCCCTTTATTTGTGCACGCGCGCAGTACATGAGAGAAGTGCCCGGAGTGCTGCAGCATCTCGCCTGTTTTGCTGTTTTCCCCTCTTCTGCATTTAGTACATTTAGTAAATAATAAAGGAATTACTTTAGAATGCTGTATTGAGTCTAACTTGTCCTAATACCAAAATAACATGAATCTGCTAGGACGAACGAGTAAAGTTTCAATATGTGATTACACTCGTGTATCCCTCTCGATGACGTTGTTTATCAAACTTAGTGCATTTACGCGTGTATATGTGTTAGATTGTTTATTTATTTCTATCTAGAGTTCAGAATTGCATGACTCCTCTGACGAAGAGTATGTCCCAGACGCCCCAACATCTTCCTCCAGAGGTCGGGCATCTAAACGAAGCCGTCAGGCGGGCTATGGAGGCCGTGGTCGGGGAGCGAAGCGAGCACCCCGACCACAGCATCTAAACGAAGCCCGCAGGGGGGCTATGGAGGCCGTGGTCGGGGAGCGACGCGAGCACCCCGAGCCAAAAAACGTCCTGCAGTCTCTTGGCCTGACAAGCCGTGGGATTGGTAACTTTTCTGGAAGTTGCTGATCCCTGATGCTCTCTCCTCCACAAGCAAAACAAATGTGCACGCGGTTGCGTAGTGCGTAGCTCGCCCACCTCTGCATGGGCTTGCTTGCTGTGCGCGTAACCGTTGATCGACAGCATGACAAAGCTGAAGCTCGAACTTGATTGGTCGGCAGCAACCGGCGCTTTTTGGAATAACATGGGGGTCTATGAGAGGAAGGCGGAGCTCAGGAATAAATTTTCATATCGCGTTATACTAACTTTATATTATAGTATCGAACTAGACTAACACATTTAAGCTTTGTTAAAAAATGATACATAAATTGAAAACAAACGGAAACTCCGGACAGCAGCTTTAAGTCAACACATACTCGCACCTCCTCTTCTGATCGCTTTGGAATTGGAACCATCCCGGCAAACCAGTCGGTGGGCTGCTCCACTCTTGAAATAACCCCTAGCTCCTCCATGCGAGCTAGTTTCTTTTTTACTTTGGGTAACAGGGGTAGTGGCACACGCCGGGGTGTGGTCAGCGCAAATGGCTTTGCATCTTCTTTGAGTTCGATCTTATATTCCCCCTACATTTTGCCTAAGCCACTGAACAGTTTGGGGAAACGCTGCTTCACTGTCTCTACAGATGAGAGCGGCACTGTCTCTACTCTAGTCACCAATCCGAGAGCCACACTAGCTGGGCGACTGAGTAATCCCTGTATCAGATCTGCTACCACATACACTGCCTGTACTGTCGAGTTAGTGGCTGTACTAAGGTTAGCTGTGAACTTCCCTTTCACTACAAGAGGTGTCATGCTCGCCCCATAAAGCTTCAATTTAGTTGGCTGTAGCTGTGGTCTTTGTGCTAGAGTTTTGTACACCTTCTCAGGGAGGACAGTTACGTCTGCTCCTGTGTCAATCTTGAGCTCGCAGTCCAGGTTGTTTACTTTGATTGTAGTTACCCATGCATCATCTGACTTATCTGATGCCACTGACCCTAAAAATGCAACTTCACACTCAGTGTAATCTTCATTACCTGCAGCCTGGATTTCTCTTACTGCTCCTGACCTACACACTCGTGCATAGTGTCCTTTTTTCTTGCATTGATTGCAAAATGCATCTCTGGCTGAGCAAATGTGTTTGCTGTGAAAGGGTGCTTTACCACATCTGTTGCATTGTTGGATGTTATATCTTTCTTGGGGTTGTTTCATTGATTTCCATGATTTGTTGGACATTTTAGTGAAAGTCTTTGTTTTAGCTTTGACACTGTCCACATTGCAGGGGTTTTCTTGCTTGAAATTGTTTTTCAAAAGATCCTGCTGTTTCTTCACAAGCTCACTCTGACGAATTTTCATGACTGCTCTCTCCAGGGTAAGCTCAGCATCCATCTGTAGTGACTCCGAGAGTTTGTCACTTATTCCGACCACGAGTCTGTCTCTGATCATTTCACTGTGCAGGGCACCGTAGCCACAGTGCTCTGCCAGGGCATACAGTGATGTTATAAAACTGTCTGCAGTCTCTCCTATTTCTTGTTGTCTTTGATTAAACTTTGCACGTTCAAAGATTACATTTCTTCTCACAACGAAATGTGCCTCCAACCTGGCTACCAACGTGTCGAAATTGTCCGCCTCCATATCTGTCAGATTCAACGAAGTAAGCACGTCCTCTAAGTCTTCTCCCATTGTATAAATCAACGTGTTCACCTGGTTTTCTTCTGGCTGTAGCTCGAGCCCAGAAGCAATCCTGAACCATTCAAACCGTTTGATCCATTTTGGCCACTCTTCTGGCTTTTTGAAGTCAAACTTTGGTGGCGGTGAAAACTGAAATGCCGCTGGGGACGCCACAGCTGCCGCCATCCTGTGTAGAGGTCTATGCTAGCTGGCTCTGCTAATGTGTTAGCTCTGGACACTGGACAGCTCGGCACTTACCGCACTTCTTCGAGCTTACAATGTGAGTTCGCTCCGGTAAGTCCTTCTTTTCTTTCCTCACCCCCCTGGCCCACTTCTGACACCATGTCTTATTAGTTGTAAGTGCCGGTTATGTTTAATCCACAAGACTGAGACTGCTCTGTGTTGTGAGGCTGGCAACCATTTATTTTCACATGCCCCCCCCCCCCCCCCCCCTCACACACACACACACACACACACACACACACACACACACACACACACACACACATCTGCCAAGCCACAAGAAGGCACTCCAGGGGCAGCACATAGAATAAACCACTACCATAACACCTATCACTCATGCTCTAATCATTGGCATCTAATCTGGAACCTCTGATTCTTGTTTGAGGGATTTTAATTTTAAGGTGTGATAAATGTAAGGGTGGACAAATTTTTTTCCATGTGACTGAACTTTATTTAACTTTTTTTTAATTCATGTACAGTCTGAAAATAATGCCAAAATGTCAATTTTATGTGTCATTTGTTCAAGTATATCACCTTTAGAGAGGGTTAAATGTTCCCCATGAGACATATTTTCAGACATGGCAGCTTAGTTGGAGAATTTGCTTCATGGTTAGAATGGTAGTTGAAGTAGCCTTAATTATCTCATAACAGTGGCACATGTAAAGGTCAGGAATATATTAGACTTATACTGGCAAGCAGTAGTGGACGCTGCCAATGGTACGCTAGTGGAAGAGGGACAAACCCTGAACTTGTCTCAGTATGTGGGCAGACAAGTTTGATCCACAGTGAATGTAATTTTCAGAACTTAAAGGATTGGATGGTAGCATTTTGGTACCAGCTACCACAGAGCGCCTTCCAAAGTCTTGAGGTTGAGTTCATTCCTCAAGACAGCCAAGTGGTTTTGGTGGCACAACAGAATATTAGGATGGGATGGTTATCAATTTCTATTTTTATTATGCTGCAATAGCTAGCGTTGCCTTGTTGTGGTTTGTTCAGATAAGTTATCCTAAATGCAGCTGTATTAACTGTCTGATGTTGCAACTTCGCAGCATATCAAAGCTCTAATTGCCAGACCTCTTCACTGATGAAAAATGCTGGTAATTACAATTCAACCTGTTATGACCCAGTTCTAGAGAAGTGCATCTTCAGACTTGAAAGTACCTTTCCATGATGTGGTTACATAGTGGCGTCGACTTTAAAAGAGGCACTTAACAGCGTGATGTAAGATCAATAAAGACAGATTATGTATTAATATGCTGCAGACATATACGTTAGCATAGAAAATGGAGCAGTTAAGCACTGATTTAAAGAGAGAAAGAAAAACACTTTAGATAAAGTCATTGCAGGGTGTCAGTTGTTTGGCCAGAGTTCTACATAACATCACTAATCTAAAGAATGATCACTTAACAAGTATAACTGCTTCTAAAACGTGCAATTGTATATACTTGTGAAAAGTTTTAATGTTGCTACTACTGGCTACTTGAGAGCACTTTGGGCAACAGCGTTGCTGAGTTTGGTCTTTTGATGAAACTTGCTGACAATCAGAAAACAGTGAATAACATTAGCTTTATCCTTTACTGATTTGACTACATCCTATCACATAATGCTTCTTTCTGTGATAAATAATCCTATTTGGCAGGAGTACTGTCGAAATATATCATCCTGTAATGCCCTTTGTTTGGAAACCACAGCTTTAGCTTTTGGAATTGCTCACTAAGGTCAGCTTGACCATCTGCTCCTCTATGTCATAAATATGTACATTTGCCAAGTGAGCAGGGTTGACACTCTACCTCCTGGAGATATTCAAAAATTGCCTCCGCCCTATCTACGATCACTAGCCAGACACATTAACATCCTTATGCAAATACCTTCTCTCTGCCAAGGATATTACCTTGGCCATTCTGCACAGGCTGTGGAGGATAATTAAGCATTTCTCTGAAAACGATAATGCAAAACAGCTACAGAATCATTAGGTTTGGATTTATCATTAGGTCTTTATACTTTCTTTTAAGTTATGCTGGGGTGGTTAAAACATCACATTAGAAGTCACATTAAAATCCCTGCAAAGTTAAATCTGTGCTTATCTTGTTTCTATAGCGCCCACATCAGCTTTATCTATGACTTCTTAAAAAAGCGATAAACTTGACAAAAATGAAAGAGGCACTGATGAAGAGAATATGACGTCTCTTTTCTTCCTGTCTGTGATTGCTCTCAGCCGCAAAAGGAGTGGATCCATCCCTCCTTCAAACTCCTATCACCCTCCACATCTTTGCCTGTCTCCTTGATGCGTCCTCCTGGACTCTATCTTATCCACTTCTGTACAACCCTCAGACTTCAACCGCTTTTATCTCCACTCTTCTCCCCTGACTCCTCCAAGTTAAGGCCGCAAAATGATAAAAGAAGAAAAAAACCAACAACCTTGATGTCCTCCTTCCACTCTTCAGCTTGACCATGCTGTTTGTAGTGTACTGATAGAAAATCGACATAAAGGAAGATAAAACGGAAACAGAGCCTTGTGGTGTGACAACTTTAATTTTAATGGATGTGATCCCTGTAAACCCCTTTAAATTTCCATAAGGAAGGGGAAGGATGCTGTTGGCTGATAGTGTAAATTCTAACTTCTGCACTCACAATATATTAGCAATACATTTTCTGCCTTTTTGGAACACTTTTGAGTACAAATGATGTGCAGCAAACATCCTGCTCTAAATAAGACTGCTTTTGTGCTTCAGTCATTTTCTTGAAAGCATGACTGGCTTGAGGATTGAGCCACTGTCAGCTTACTAGTATAATTCATTTTTAAAAGGATACCAAGTCAAGACAGCTTTATTTATATAGCACAATTTAAAACAATCAAATTTGACCAAAATGCTTTACAAGCTCAGAATATAAAGAAAACATCATCCAACAAGAAAATATACAGAGCAAGAAAAACAATGGAATAAATCAAAGTGTCAAAGATCAATTTCAATTAAAAGGTAGAAAATACATCTAAGTATTCAGTAGCCATTTGAAGGTATCAAGACACTGAGCAGTTCAAAATCTGAACAGGTAAATGATTCCACAGACTGGGCGCAGTCACAGAAAAGGCATGCTCGCCTCTGTTTCTGAGTCTGAATCTGAGAACTTTAAGGACCATCTGATTGGCAAACGTCAAGCTAAAACTGGAGCATGGACATGTAAAAGCACAGATAAATAAGAAGGTGCCAACCCATTTGACACCTTAAAAAACAAGCAATGAAATCATAAAAAGCAATTCAGAAGCATGCGGGAGTGAGGCTAAACCTGGAGTGATGGTCTTTCATGTCTTTTTCCCAGTTAGAAGCCAGGCAACATTTTGTACTAGCTGGAACCGACGAAGAGACGTCTGATTAAGACCGACATACAAAGAGTTGCAATAGTCTAGTTTTGATGTTGTAAAGGCATGTATGACTCTTGACAATGACAACTTGGGGGACAGATGGAGCTTCATGTTGGCCAGCAGCCTCAACTGAAAGAAGCTGATTTTGACAACAGAACAGATCTGCTTGTCAAGTTTAAAAGCACTGTCAAAGATCACACACAGGGTTTTTTGAAAACAGTCGATTATAGACATCTGGAGGGCCTAGACCACTGACACAGTGAAGTAACTGGTCTGAAAAACTAAGAACAACAATCTCTGTCTTGGGTTTGTTGAGACAAAGAAAATTAATGTCCATCCATGACTTCATATAATAATGGGATCAGATAATGGGCAGGTAAATCGGCAAATCATCTGCAAAACATCCATCCATCCATTCATTCTCTATACACCGCTTTGTCCTCACTAGGGTCGCGGGGGGGCTGGAGCCTATCTCAGCTGACTTGAGCGAAGGCAGGGGAACCCTGGACAGGTCGCTAGCCTGTCGCAGGGCTACATTTATAGACAAACAATCCCACTCACATTCACACCTACGGGCAATTTAGAATAATCAATTAACCTCAGCATATTTTTGGACTGTGGGAGGAAGCCGGAGTGCCCGAAGTGAACCCACGCATGTTTAGGGAGAACATGCAAACTCCATGCAGAAAGATCCCAGGTCCAGGCCGGGACATGAACTGCACGCCACTGTGCGGCCCCATCTGCAAAACAATGAAAGAAAATATATTTGTGAAAAATGGACCCCAGGGGTAGTATGTACAAAGAAAACAATAAGGGCCCTAAAATGGACCCTTGGGGAACCCCACAGCTGTGGAGGAAGAGCATTCACCAAGGTGAACGGAAAAACTACTGGCAATCAGATGAGACTTGAACCATTTAAGAGCTGTGTCTTCAATGCCCACACACTTTTCCAGACGGGAAAGCAGAATAGTACAGTTAACTGTGTCAAAGGCAGTATTCAAATCTAAAAGCACTAAAACAGCTGAATGTCCTGCATCAGACACTGAAGAGAAAATCATTAAAAACTCTTAAATGGGCCATTTCAGTAATGTGACACGACTTAAAACCAGACTGAAACTACCACTATACAAAGGAGCCTGCAATGATGTTTCAGCTGTTATAAAATAATGCTTTGCGACATTCATTTCAAATCTTAATTTCATCATCAGATATTATGGCATAGCACTGTTTTAGATTTACTGTTTTAGATTTACTGCAGACGCCTGGAAGACATTAAACAAACCCACAGGTTAGTCAAATATGTCCCACTTCAGCAATACCTCACATGAATTGTTCTGTTTTTGCCCATTGCCTACACACATTCCTGACCATGATTTTTTTAAATCTACATTTCTGATGTGCTCTGCTGACTTGCAGTTTTACTTTTAAATTGATAATCTGACTAAATTCAATTTATTTTCATCCTGTCTGTTTGTTTGACTGGGTTCCTTGCCCTCACCCTCAGATCTCGGTCAAGAATGGACTGCCAAATAAACAGCAGCCTGCAAATTTGTTTTGAAGAAGCCACAATTTGATCCACCAAATTCAAACTGACACAACATGTTCGTAAAGACAACACACATGCAGTTTGCTTATTTTTATTGATTGTGATCAACTGAAATGTAAAGACATAAAATACATTTTCCAAGGTTTTCCAGTGTTTGTGTGTACATGAAGGAAATATTTCAAAGCTGAATTACTAAAATCATCCCCCAACATGAAATTTGACTTAATACCCAAGTTTAATTATTCAAAATATTATTTTTTTAATTCCACATTCTTGCCATCAATTGATTTTGTTGTAAACACAATAAACAACTTGAATGAAGTCCAACCTGATCACATGAATCATGTATTGTGCTCTAATTTACTTTACAGTTTCACAATAACATTCAGTAATTGACCTCTAATTGGATCTGTGCTGCTCTTTCCTCTTCCATTGCTTCTCTTTCTTGTTCAGAGCCATGTTCATCTGTTTGTTTAGGGTATTTAATACATCCTTTTCATTGCTGGCTATCAAATAGCATATGCCTTGAAGGTTATAAACGCGGTGAACAACTGATGAGAAGTCTAGAAGTAAACTGTCAAATTTACGTGTTTTTAAAAACCCTTTAATGACATAAACATCTCAAAATGTTTCTACACTTAGTCTGACAGTTAAAGTATGCAAGTGTTTTAGTGGGATTTCAGCACTGAAACCTAAAGATCAACAAAAACATTTAGTTAATTATTTAGGTAGGTCATAGAACGGAGCACATAAGCTTGACAAAGCAGTTGCAACTTGCTCACTGCTCTCGGTTAATTCTGGATCTTCTCCACTGCCCTCATCATCACCTGCAGACTGCTTAAAGTCCTATTTAGACGACTCATTAAGTCCTTAAAACACATCTCTGTGTACACTTTTCATCATTACATATAGTTGCTTGCAAATAAATCCTTCCTGCTTTAAAAGGGCTCAGATAAAACTCTACACTGTTGTTTCCTTTAGCGTATGCACATGTATAAAGTCCCAACTGTTACTCCACACACACATCCCCACTGCAGCTCAAACACACCAGCTCACCCATAGCTCTGCTCAAACTACTCTACACCACATAATGCAAGCTGTAATGCTGGAGTGATTCAGTCATGTCAGATTAAGTTCCTTAGGGTTTTTTTAATTATGAAACCCCAGAAGTCAGAATCTTTTTTTTTTTCAGTTTTGATGGCTGTATGTTCCAGACAATGGATAACGTTAATTGGTGTTAACTTCATTCTCGAATATGGTAAAAGATGCAAAAAAAGATAGGACAGAAAAGAAATTGATAGATTTCAAGGTTTAGAACTGCTCAGCAGAAGACAATTGATAAAATAGAAAAAAATTATAATTTTGCATAAGTAATCTCATTCATTGTAGATATATATATATTTTTAAATCAGATATATGATGTTTTGCGCGTGATGTGTCATTGAAATTATCTGGTTCATTTGTATAAAATGTTTAACAATGAGTTAAATCCTTTTAGGAGGTATTCAAAGGCAATGTGTGCATGGTAACTAGGTAACTTGCATTGTGATTCACAGTTAACAGTGATTGGCTGGTTTGGTCTGATGCAGAGCAGATTGTGGTGTCAATGATCACTGTTAGGTTAGCTCAAGGTTAACACTCATGAACTTAAACTTCAGCTGATCCTGCTCATGAGTATCACATGCAAAATTTAACTCTGAACTATGCCCAGGGGTTGGAAAACAGCAAAGACAGCATGATAGTCCCAGTAACATATGCTAGTATATTGCAGAATAAAGCTGGCTAAATCCACAGAGCAACACGGGTCATGCAATCACAGCCTATCCACAAAGTAAAGTCCACTGGAGCTCACAGTACTTAACGGTTTGGGAGTTATTTTGAAGTGAGTCTTTTTCCCCTCCCGTAGTGCTCCAACAGATCGTACGGTTCCATCACCTGCCAAATCCCACTTTAACCCCTGGTGGAATTGCAACAAAGAAATTCTAAAAAAGTAAAAGTGTTGACACGATGCTTCCAACTGCAAACACAGTCTGTTTGTACTTTATCATGAGTTTTTCAATCCAAAGAGAATTCATAGTTCTAAAGTTTCCTCAGTTTTCATCACAGTGGAAAATCTTTCGGCCATGTGAGAACCTTCAGGGGGAAACACTAATGTACGTGTGCAGTGGACCTCACAGTGCGGAAAAAAACCAAGTGAACAAACTTCTTTGACTAATGCATCAGTGGGGCAATTTTCAGTTTAGCCATCGGGCACCATTATTCAGTTTCCCTTAATACATACATGATACCAATACATTTCTGTCTATTATGAAAAAAAGACATATAATGTGCTTAATTTTCATAATTTGTTTTTAATTAAATTTCTGTAATAGACTTTCTTCATTTACATTTTTAATTACATTATTCATACATGCACTTGTGACTAGGGATGTCCCAATGATGATTTTTAGCTCCCAATCCAATCCAGGTCATTGAATATTAATATATATACATCCCCTGTCAAAAGTTTTAGGACACTGTCTCATTCAAATAAAGTAGAACCTGTCCTACAACTTTTGACAGGGGATGTATTTCATCATATGGATGTGATCAGGACAGGACTCTGATCATACATGTAAAGTTTAAGGTAGATTGGAGCATGTTCAGGGCATTTAAACAGCATTTGAAATTTCATGGCGAAGGATCAAAATTCCAGAGGCCGCCACGGACACGCCCTTTGACTTTGGAAAAAGATTTTAATAACTTTGGATCATTAAGGCCTTCTGTATGTACTGGGCGAATTTGAGGTGAATTGGAGTTTCCCCCTAGAAAGAGTTCGCTCTAGAAAAAAAATGAAAAATGGGCAAAATCTGACATTCAACGCAAAATGGCTCACTTCCTGTTGGGTTTGGAATGTGGCTGTCACTGACTTTTTTGTTCAGCCTGATGTGCTGCATATGTGTACCAAATTTGGTAGATACACCCCCTGTCAAAAGTTGTTGTTCTACTTTTTTTGAATGAGAAACTGTCCTTAAACTTTTGACGGGGGGGTGTAGATCTATCTATTATCTATACATCGCTTAATCCTCATTAGGATTACAGGGGGGCTGGAGTCTATCCCAGCTGACTTGGGGTGAAGGCAGGGGACACCTGGACAGGTTGTCAGTCTGTCGTGGGGCTACAGATACAAACAATCACACTCGCGTTCACACCTATTTGCAATTTAGAATCACTTATTAACCTCAGCATGTTTTTAGACCATGGGAGGAAGTGTGTGTGTGTACAGACAGAGAGACAGCCTCATCATGGACATAAGACTTTTTTTTTTTTTTTTTAAAGAGCCAGGTTCAGGTAAGAGTGTAAGATCAAATGGTTTATCTATCATGAGTAATGTTGTAAGTTGGATCAATGTATCAGAGAGAGAGGATGTTATTTATTTGTATTCTTATTGGTATTTTTTCATATTTATGTAATTTTTCATCTAGTTGAATGCAATCTATTTGTGTATGATTGTCAGTCCAAACAGGGAGAGATGAAAAAGGGGGAGAGGAGACTGCGCAAGGTCAGGAAGAACCAGGTAAGAAAACAAGCAGAGAATAGAGGCACGCAAAACAGCAACTGTTAAGATGACAAAGAAAAACATCCATTCAAAATATAATTTTACATATATGTCATGGAGGTTATGTGTTCTCCCCACATCAAATGCTTTCCAGAAGCACACTTAACAGAAATCAGTGGACTTCATTTTAAACAGGACGTCTTCATTACATTTTCCTAATTATCTATATGCTTTACTATTTGCTTAATTTCACTACAAAAGGAGGGGAAGAACAGGGAGAGACTCTGGAAGATGAGAGAGAACAGACCAGGGAAAGAGATGCTGTGCATTGCTTTTCAAATAAAAGTCAAAAATTAAGTCCAAGGTCCTTTTTTGGTGTTTTTGGTACTCAGTATAGGGGGCTGGTTTACTCCACAAACATACATGCTGTTTATGTAGGAGCTGCTGCATCTAAATTAGTCATCTTTTCCCAGAAATTAGAGTTGTGATAGGTTTCTTTTAAGATTGCAGAGCATTCCTCCTTTGCTGTGATTTAGCATTTAAATAACCTTTATCAGATTGGATGGTTTAGTCACAGACTTTTTCAAAAAGTGTTATGCTTTTCTTTGACAAATGTGGGAATGAAATTGCATTAAAATGTGCAAAACAGTGAAATTTATCTTGCCTGGCCAGGCACCTCTGGGTGCTCAGCACCCCTAAACCTCTGATCCTAGAATCGCCCCTGATTTGAACCCCTGTGATAGACTGGTGACCTGTCCAGGATGTCCTCTGCTTTCACCTTAAGTCAGCTGGGATAGACTCCATGAGCCTTACAGACGATTAAGCAGTGTATAGATAATGCATGGATGGATGGATATTTCTGTGTCCTGTGCTCTGCGTCCTGTTTATTACCGTTACATAGGTGGTCAGGATCAATGTTTCTGGTCGGTTGCTGTTTATCTGTGGTGTGAAGATGACGGGGAAGACACCAAAGACCTGCTATCAGTTTCCCTCTATGTAATCTTTTTGGCCTTGTTTGTGTCTTAAGGAAATTTCTCTTTTCTTTTCAAAGTATCTTTCAATGTGTTCACTGCAGCTTTTGCCTGAGGTACCTGAGTGGAGTCGCTGTGTTCCATTGAGTGTTTACCTGTTAGCAGGCATATCAAACTGGTAGTGTTGAAAGCAGCTGTATCGCTACAGCTGCTTGAAATACTAGCATAGCAGATACTACAAGTGGTTGTTGGACTGTGTTTGTTCTCCTATTTAAAATGTTTCCAAATTGAAGACATTTTCCTCTCATCCTACCAGTAATGGTGGCAGTAATACACCTTTAAGCAGCCAGACCAAAAGATGAAAAAGAAAAAGAAGAGGAGGAATTGTCCTCTACCTTTATGACACCTATGAAAAAGGAACCAAAAGACCAGGCTTAGGTTTGTGCCCAAAAAGAAATGCCTTCATTTGGCCCAACATGCCTTCATGTGACATAGTTGAATTTTCAGCTTCTAAATGTTATAAGTATTAGTTTAACAAAACTGTGCTTTTTACTGCTCTTGACTGAAGAATTGGAACATTGCCAAGAGCATTGCATTGCCTCAACAAGTGACTAATGAACATGTTTTATCCATAGGTGCTAAAGCTGAAGTTAAAAATTACAATTAGCGACCATTCTTTTAGGCAAGGGATTATGGTGGCTGTCTGGAATTAGTCCAACTTAGAACAGCCTGCATTTTTAACACTATTTTTTTAAACAAACAAGATAGGACGTGTTGATTAGTGAGCTTTAGTGTTGCTGATTTTGTAACTGGTAGATAGAGGCATTTTCCAAAATGCACTTTTGCTCTTAAAACAACACCAAAATATTACTGCATTAATGATGTAACGAATGTAATGAAATATTTAAACAGCGGTAAGGATGGACACCAAAACATTGCTGCACTCTGTCTGTTCACATCTAAGATTTTTCAAAATGTAATATTCATTCATTTTTGAGGGCTATATACAGCGAGAATCACTGGCAATAGCTCCCCTGAAACATTATTTCTGTGCACTCTCCTTGACAGAAAAGCTCCAACGTTTCTCCAATCTTTCTGTATTTTGGGAGAGGTAGTTTGGAAGAGAGTTCTGGCAGAAAAAGAAAAGTTTTACATGCGCTAAAATCCATCAGGGCACATCAAGCTTGAATCCACACTGAAATAGAGAACGGTGAATTTGGCAAATGACAAGAAGTCGTGACTGATTTTTTTAAAGACGGGTTCTTATTTTGTAAGCGGTTGATGGAATTGCATAATTACACATAATGGGGCAAACTGTTATTCACTTAATTACAATCTGTTTCTTAATAGAATAAAATGATGCTGTGTGATAGTAACTCTTGTCTTCATCAAAGGAAATATTGAGGCAGGATGTAGGACAATAATGGTACATGCATTCCATATATACCACATATAGTGACAGATAACTGCCATTTATTTTATAGTTGCTTCACAAATTATCCAGCCCCTTCACTTTTTACACACTTTATCATATTATGTATTTAATCTTAAATTCCTAAAAGGTCCATTGTGCCATCAATCTTTATTAGTAATCTATAATGACAGAGTGAAACCATGCTCTTAGAAATGGGTAATGGTCTGCACTTATATAGCACCTTTTAACCTTAGCTAGATCCTACAAATCCCTTTACAATGTGTCTCTCAGTTGCCCATTCACACACCAGTGGCTGCAGAGTTGCCATGCGCGGTCCACGCTGGTCATCAGAAGCAATGTGGGGTTTATTTAGCGTCTTCCCAAGAATGCTCTGACACGTGGAGGGGCCAGGGATCAAACTGCCAACTTTGCAATTGGTAGACAACTTCTTGTAACACTTAAACCACAAAAGATGGATGAGTGACTATTGCTGCAGCACACCATCAGTCAGTCCTTTATGGCAGAGCAGCAAGGTGGAAGCCAGTCTGAGTAAAAGGCACACGACAGCCCCCTTGGAGTTTGTAAAGCTGCATTTAAAGGTCCCATATGGTGAAAATCCATTTTTATTGTGTTTTGTTGTTGGTTTAAAGTTGGCGGTGTTTATTTCAGCCATTCCCCCTGGTTTGACCTTTACATTGTCTCACTTACAGTCATAGCTTGTCAAACCAGGACGATAAACCCGACTTCACATTATGCATCAGAGCTATGATGACACTTTCCTATCTGTTTATCCAATATATAATGCGATGAAAAGCCTTTATTTTTTTCTGATTTGACACTGAAGGACAGTATCATTTCTGTCATAATGACGGTAATAACTATAAAATACATCAGCTGCAGGAGATGGTGCAGCTGCTGTTACTGTAGTCTGCATCAGCAAAAAGCCGTAACAAGCAGCTGTCTCCTGCACAATGTCCATCTTGATACGGCAGCCCGCATTCCTTAAGTGTCAGCCTTCATCCTGTGACTGGCACTCACTCAAGTGATCCAACATCTGATTTCTGGCCTGTTATTGAAGATAAAAAGATATTACTTCCTTCTATGAAGCACGAGGACCAGCAATCACTGCCGTATATGTGTCATTAGCGCTCAAATGAATCAGGACAATGGCTATGTGGAGTGGAAGCAGTGGCAATTTAAGTTCCAGAAGGAAATGCCCTGTCAAATCGATCTGCCTGCTGTGACATATGAGTATTTAACCTTCCTGCAGTGTCTTTGAATAGTGTCTGCACATCACTTTGGACACGGTGCCGGTCTGGACATTAATTCCTCCTACCCCTCAGACCTTTCACCTACACTTCCACAAAAACGAGGAGCTTATAAAGAAGTATTAAGACACTCGGTGGATGTCTTTACTGTCACTGAGTCATGCATTAATTTTGCTGCATAGAGTATGTGTAGCTTATAGACCCATATGAATTGATTTCAACTTTGTTGCATGTTCATGCAAAGACATACAAGTCCCAACTATTCAGAAGGATAAGAAATATCCAGGGATGCAGGGAGAGTGACATCTGTTGAACAAATGGAGAACTACATGTACAGCATACTCAAGAAGCACGATCAATATTAAAGGTAGACTGCATGAGAGCTTTAAAATGGAATGAAACAACAACAAAGAAAAAAGAAAGTCTTTGAGTATCTTATTTAATGCTCCTAAACCTCTTCAAAGACATTTTCTACACAGCAAAATATGTATTAGCAAAGAAGAATTCATTTAAATCCTCTTTCAAGCTTGTGAGGCATGCATCGTAAACGAGAATTCTGTCAAGTTAATGTAGATGTCAGAAGCTTGATTTGTCCTTGCCAGCTCAAAACAATGCCACACAAAAACAATTGCCCGGCTTTTTTCCAAATTGACTTCCTGTCAGGAGGATAACACTATTTAAATGCAGATTTCCACCTGGTGTTGTGCTGTATTGTTTGACTTTCAGTAAGAGGCGATTACTCGCACATGGGCGACACTCCTCCATCCATTTAGATGAGGCTGATGCCTTCAGGTTTATTTGTCATTTGCACAGAAGAGATAAAAATACCGAAAACAAAGCAAGACTTTAATAAAAGCTAAGAAACTGTCGAGTTGTTTGGCAGTGTAACACAGTTCTTGTGTTACAGAGCTCCAACATTTATCTGATATTTGAAGAAGACAAATTTACAGCTACACTACTTCATCAAAAGTATATGGACACCTGGACATTACTTCAGATAATCCAAAGCATTATTTTACAAATGAAAACCGTCATAATTGAAGCTTTTCAGAAAGATATACGTGTTAGAGACTAGGTGAACAGTGAGTCAGTAAAGTGGATGTGGGGGAAATAGGCTGAAGCAAAGACCAAAAGGACCTTGGCAAGATGGCTTGACAAATGAGTTTGAGCATCAGATGGAAAGTTTTGTGGTATGATCCTGGTCAGAAGTGCTGAGTGTCAGTCATCAGGGATAAATCATGCACTGGTGACAGTGTGACACATCCATAGTGAATCAAACTCAGAACTTCCAGGACTATCTGGAATCTGCTGCTGACGTCTTGGTTCTTGATGCCACACTGCAGAGGTCTGTAGAGTCAATGCCTCAGCAGGTCAGACTGGTTTTAGTGGTGCATTAAGTGCCAACAGGGCTGCACAGTGGTTGGATGTTAGCACTGTTGCCTTGCAGCTAGAAGATCCCCGGTTCATATCCCGGCCTTTCCAGGATCTTGCTGCATGGAGTTTGTGTGTTCTGGCTGTGTATGTGCGGGCTTTCTCTGGGTTCTCCGGCTTCCTCCCACTGTTCAAAAACATGCTGAAGTTAATTTGTAACTGTAAATTGTCCATAGGTGTGAATGTCAGTGTGACTGTTTGTGTCTCTGTGTAGCCTTGTGACAGACTGGTGACCTGTCCAAGGTGTGCTCCGCCTTCACCCTAAGTCAGCTGGGATAGACTCCAGGCCCCTGCGACCCTAATGAAGATTAAGTGGTGTACAGATAATGGATGGATGGATGAATCACCAACAGCATATTGGGCAGGAGTGGAATTAATTTGCAGCTTCCTTTTCTGGAAAGGCTTTCCACAATATTCTGCATCCTAAATTTGAATTTACTGTTGCATGATATTATTAGAACAATTTAATGGTATGAAAATGAAGTGAGACTTATCTAAAAGCAACAAAAGCACAACGCGCCTGCATGTTATAATTATAAGTGCTGTAGTATATTTGAATGTTCCGTAAAGGGGCTCCATATGACAGCAAGAACCACTGGCTGTCAAATGTGTCTCTGCACAAACATCTCTGACCAAAACATAGAGGCTCATCTGCTACACCTCCATCCATCCTTCACTTTTCAGTTCATTTCACGTTACACAAGTGTCATAGGAAAAAAAACACAACCATTAGCCGCAGTTAGCATTGTGAAATTACTGGCTGTAACAAGTTGTTTTCAACTTGAATAAGTGGAGTAATCTTTACCTCTTCTCCTTCACTCTTCTTGGCTTCTGTGCACCATGTTGGACACAGAAACCACAGTGGAGAAGACGTGAGAGAAAGAGAAATGAAGGAGTCAGCTAGAGACGCTCACACTGGTTTCTTGGGCACCGGCTGAACGCTCTTCACTTTTCCTTTTAAAATGTATGTGTCTCAGTCTGTCCAAAAAAACATGAGCAGGGGGCAACAGTTTGAGGAAGGGACTCACATACACTAGCATGGATTAATTGTGCACGAACATGTACCAGCAGGTAGACAAGCTATCAAAAGATAGAACAGAAAAGCTCAGATTACACCACACATCCAGGAAGTGTGACTTCACTCTCCACTAATGGTGCACCTTTTTGTAAACATTTTGCTACTATATTAATGTTTAAAATCTATTTGAATGTTTCTAGGATGTGTCTAGCCTTGGGATGCTAGTCACTCATGAAGCCTGTTAAAATTTGATGGGAAGGCATATTAATATCAGGCAGTCCTGCTGGTTTCTCACTCTCCAAAGTTTTTTCTTGCATTCACTACTGGTAGCTAAACCAGACATTGGTTTTTACATAGGCATAGGTCCCTCTCAGCTCTTATTTTTGACACACTACCAGCGAGTTATTCATTGGTTACAGTGACAATAAACAGTGCAAAGGATCAGCCCCACACTGATTAACCACGCCTGACGTGTACGTCAGCGGGGTTACTGCATTCGCTTCGGTATCTGGCTGGCTGGCTGGGTAAGTATGTATGTGTGTATGTCCGTTCAGATATTTCTGCAAGGGCTGAAGTCAGGATGATCAAACTTGGCACTGAAGATCGGTCTAAGGTCCCCTGCTCAGTTGTGGAGTTACAGGTCAGCAGATCAAGGTCAAGGTCAGATATCTGGGCGTGGTTCTGCCATCTACTGAGGGCTGGTCTAGTTTGTAATTCTGCTTGTGTGTGCATTTCTGTTACTTCCTTCAAACTCTTTGAGCTGCCCCACAGTCCTTCCACACATCCCCTGAAAGCTGCTGAGGTGCCCTGGGGTGCCCATTGGGCTTATGGGAAAAGCTGCCTTAGAGGCTCGCATGGGGCTGGAGCGTATTCCATCAGCTGAGAACAGGAGCACACCCTGGACCAGTCAGCAGTCAATCACAGAGGTGATACAGACAGATGGCCACTTACAGCCACAGGCAATTTAAGAGTCCAATTCACCTAACCACATGTGTTTGAGCTGTGGAGGGAAAGGTGAGCATCCAGAAGAAATCCACACAGACGCAAGAAAAATGTGTCTATGCAGTTCAGAGCCAACTTGGCTTTTTATGCCGAGACATTTTTAAAGGCCAGTTGTTCACAGGGAGTTTCGGTGTGACAATTTCCAATGCAGTAATGTGATTTCTCCACCCTGTTACCAGTCTTTACTCCATTTTCTGGCATTTGATAGTAATAAAATCCTCACATTCCAGCGAAGGTCTAGTTCCTGTTATGTGGCACATTTTTAATAATGCTCGGCATGCGAAGTAAGATGATTGCCTCCAAGTTTTTCAGAGATGGCAGGAGGCAGACGAACGGTTAAACAGAGTTTATTTTTGAAGCAGCAGGAAAGCAGAGGCTAGGACTTGGATAGGTTGCTAGAAACCTGAGGCTGAACCTTGGGCCGGGGCTTTGGGTGGAAGTCAGGATCCATGATGCTGAGGCTTGGACCAGCTGCTGGGAGTTTGGGGCTAAAGCTGGGCCATGTGGGGCAGAGGAAATACAGAGACAGACAGAGAGGGAGCAACAGAGCTGGGAGCTACAGAAAGTCAAGACAGTAGACATAGCAGGAGGTCTGGGAACAGAGGCTGTAACATCTGTCGAACTGCAGGCACATGGAAACAGGAGTTAGTCAAAACAGGATTGCTTATGAAACAGCAAGACAACAGATTTGGCTCGAAGCGTGACTGACTGCAGGAGCAGAGTCTATGTTCAGGCAGAGCGGAGCATATTAAGCAGGACATGATCCTGATGTACTGCAGCTGGATAAGCTGCTCTCAGCCTGCAGACACCTGTCACTAGTCCTGCACTGAGGGAGAGACTGGCTGCAGACATCTGAGGACCGGAGGCAGAAGCTTAAGGCAGGACACTATGTTTTAATCACATTTTTCTTTAATTTTGTGGGGGATTTTTTGTGTGTGTATTTTTTTTTAAATAAATGTTTCCTTGAAAAAACAATTGTCATCTAAAGAAAATACAATTTAAATCTTCCATGTAGCTGGAAAATTGTGAACAGCATTCATCACCTTTTAAAATTTTCATAGTAAACCAGTCTTTCTTCACACATGCAACAGTTATGTAGCAACATGCATCCTGGATTTCTAGCCCAGTGGTCCCTCTCTTTTAGCTTTGTTTTTGGTCTCCACTGGCTTAAGTCAAATATCTGGCTCTTTTAACGGCTAAATGCACCACTTTGTTCACCTATTAGTCTCTTATTCTCTGTCCCTCTGAATAGATGGCTCACAGTGGGTTTCAAAAGATTTTTTCTGAAAACACCAGCCTACTTTAAGTAATACACACGTGGACAAAATTGTTGGTACCCCTCAGTTAAAGAAGGAAAAACCCACAATTCTCACTGAAATCACTTGAAACTCACAAAAGTAACAATAAATAAAAATTTATTGAAAATTAAATAATCAAAAACAGCCATTACTTTTGAATTGTTGATTAACATAATTATTTAAAAAAACAAACTAATGAAACAGGCCTGGACAAAAATGATGGTACCTCTATAAAAGATTGAAAACTATTTGACCAGAGTGACATGATTAACTCAGGTGTGTCATTTAATTGACATCACAGGTGTTTCCAAACTCATAATCAGTCAGTCTGCCTATTTAAAGGGAGACAAGTAGTCACCCTGCTGTTTGGTGAAAAGGTGTGTACCACACTGAACATGGACAACAGAAAGCGAAGGAGAGAATTGTCCCAGGACATCCGAAAACAAATTATAGACAAACATCTTAAAGGTAAAGGCTATAAGACCAGCTTGAAGTTCCTGTGACAACAGTGGCTCATATTATTCAGAAGTTCAAGACCCACAGGACAGTAGCCAACCTCCCTGGACGTGGCCGCAAGAGGAAAATTGATGACAAATTGAAGAGACGGATCGTTGGAATTGTATCCAAAGAGCCCAGAGCAACCTCCAAAGAAATTAAAGGTGAACTCCAAGGCCAAGGTACATCAGTGTCAGATCGCACCATTCGTCGTTGTTTGAGCCAAAGTGGACTTCGTGGGAGACGACCAAGGAGGACACCACTGCTGAAAAAAACTCATAAAAAAGCGAGACTGGAATTTGCAAAAATGCATGTTGACAAGCCACAAAGCTTCTGGGAGAATGTCCTTTGGACAGATGAGACCAAACTGGAGCTTTTTGGTAAGGCACATCAACTCTATGTTCATAGACTCAAAAACCAAGCATACGAAGAAAAGAACACTGTCCCTACGGTGAAACATGGAGGAGGCTCAGTAATGTTTTGGGGCTGCTTTGCTGCATCTGGCACAGGGTGTCTTGAAAGTGTGCAAGGTACGATGAAATCTGAAGACTATCAAGGCATTCTGGAGAGAAATGTGCTGCCTAGTGTCAGAAAGCTTGGTCTCAGTCGCAGGTCATGGGTCTTCCAACAGGACAACGATCCAAAACACACAGCCAAAAACACCCAAGAATGGCTGAGAGAAAAGCGTTGGACTATTCTAAAGTGGCCTTCTATGAGCCCAGATCTGAATCCCATTGAACATATGTGGAAGGAGCTGAAACATGCCATTTGGAGAAGACACCCATCAAACCTGAGACAACTGGAGCTGTTTGCTCATGAGGAGTGGGCCAAAATACCTGTTGACAGCTGCAGAACGCTCATTGACAAATACAGAAATCGTTTAATTGCAGTGATTGCCTCAAAAGGTTGTGCAACAAAATATTAAGTTATGGGTACCATCATTTTTGTCCAGCCCTATTTCATTAGTTTGTTTTTTTAAATAATTATGTTAATCAACAATTCAAAAGTGATGGCTGATTTTGATTATTTAATTTTCAATAAATTTTTATTTATTGTTACTTTTGTGAGTTTCAAGTGATTTCAGTGAGAATTGTGGGTTTTTCCTTCTTTAAGTGAGGGGTACCAACAATTTTGTCCACGTGTGTATGTCAGCATGTGAGTGCTGTTACTGACAAAGTAAGTTTTACAATCGATGAGTGACAAGTAGACCAAAATGTTCTTTTATTCATTGGATTCTCTGCTTACTCAAAAGGTGCAGAACATGAAACTGGGGTACCAAACTGTAAAATGGTGTCAAAATGCTGACTATGGTACAGGAATACGTGGCTGACATGTTGGAGACAATGTGGCTAAATAGATTCAAATCGTCTTCACGTATTCTGGGGCTGCAGAAACTGAGTTCACATTGGAATGTAATTCACAGAACATTAAAGCTAGTGTAGGCATTATTCATTGGCATCGGTGGGCAGAAATTCCATACTAACCCTTCAGACTGTAATTCAAATGGTCTGAGAGGAATCTAGACTGCTGCACCTCCTTTTGATTCCAGCAAATCACAGGGCCTCACTGATCAAATGAGAAGTATTAATAGATAGATGTGGTGGTGTAGTGTGTCAGGTGGAGGATTTTCACTAAGGAGAGTGTGTTTGCATCCTGGGTGAAGCCACAACTGAGTGTTGACTTTCTGCTTAACTGTGCACTTGAAGCGTCTCCTCCTTGAGAGGTTGGAACTGTGTGAGGAGGGCTTTTTTTTTGTCGAATACTGCATTTTTTTTTTTTTTCAGTTTTTGCTTTTTTTCCCCTGATTTCTGTCTACTGGAGGTTTAAGGCAAAAAGTTATTTCAGTTGCACCCCAATCATGTTAAGTCACTGTGACCAAGCGCAGAGTCATGCTGACGCCATGTATTTTTAATTGATTTTATTTAAACACTGATTAGGATACAACACTGCTGTACAAGGGAACTGGCTGACAACCTGACGGCCGTCAGTCTGTGACAGATAAAATCTGTGGAAAGTTTGAATTGCGATCTAAACTATCTCACCTGCTTGGTGAAAGGACCTCAGATTGGCTAAAATCTCCCATAAGGGGCAAGAGCAGTGCAATACCCCAGAACTTACAGACCCTTTATCTAGGTCACATTTTGGTTTGAAACAAAGAAGGGATGTGGTGGAAAAGTCAAGCATCACCTACATTGACGGATTGGTGTGGTGTCATTTGGGAAACATCCAAAGTAGAAAAAAATGTCTTTCTCAATAAAGATTAAATAATAATACATTTCTATCATATCTGGAGCAAATAGGTCAACTTATACCCTCAGTGTAAGCAGACTTTGTATAACGCCAGCATTGTTTTATGTCCCCAGTCATCAATGACAGGAATACCAGAAATGTAAGCTTGCTTGGCTCTAATGTATATAGTTATGTTTTATTAGCATGGCGTGTAAGTACTTGATCACTTCCAACAGAATGAAGCCACAAAAATATGTAGGGTAGAGTGTATACAAGTTGATATGAATAGAGAGGTGTTGGTGTGTAAAGGCTGACACCTATAAAGCATCAATGAATGCGTGTACTCCTCTTGTTTTGTATCACTCTGTTTTTTTTCACAAACTGCTGAGAGAACTCTGTGGTTCTTAACCTGCTAAATGCTGCAGGAGAAATCCTTAGCACCATCTGCTGACCAGGAGAAGCATGCTGGTTATATTCCAGGTGCCATGTGAGATCAGTTATACTGACACAGGTAAACCATGACAGGCTTGAAATCAATGCCAGTGAAGTTTTCATATCGTTCATTTCAGACTCATTTGCTGAGACAGTGAGGAGCTGTGAGGAGCAATACTCCTTACATCAACCTAAAGATCCAGTTCTGGCAGTAAAGAGGCAGCTGTGGTCAAAAGCACCCAGAGGACTTTAGTGGTAAAAGCTCTCTAATATGTCTTTTCTCCGTCACCTCACCATGTTTGTGCAGGGTGGTGGTAGCTCCTTCTCTTGAAGCACTTGGCATATTTTCACTCCTCTGCAGGGCAGGAGGGCACTCCTGCCCAGAGGACACAGGTTCAGGGATGCAGAGGGAATGTGAGGAAATGTGTCCTTCACCAGCAAAGTACTGCCCGCATCACTCAGTGAGTGCAGCCATTAAAATTATTTCTTGTTCATTCCTGCCTAAGGGGAAGATTTTGGTCAGAAACTCCAGCAAAGTGCTGTTCAGTGCAAAACTAAAACATGAGTCTTACGGTCACAAACCTGTGTTGCCTTAGAAAGGAAGAGGGGAAAGACAATACGGCCAGAAATTTTACAAAAAAAAACATACTTCAGTCGAAACCTGCAGACATGCAAACACATTCAGTCATCTTAGAAATAGTTTGATGCCGCATTTGCACATAAAGGAAATGATCATTTATATAAAATGGTCAAGCAAGCCCTTAAAGAATCTGAGCTGTGACAAGAGAGAACTGATGCCCTAAAACCAAATTTTGGCCTCCTGCTTAATAAGTGTTAACAGAGGGAGCAATGAAACCCCCAAAACAACAGAACTTAAGCAACAAGGGTATTGAAATGTCCCTTAAATGCTGGCAAAGTTCTTCTCTAGGCTGCCCTCAGGCGAACATGTTGCAGTATACTAACAGTATCCTGAATTTAGGGAATGGTCCAAAATGCATGTTGCTATCAGGCGTAAACTTACCGTGACGTCACCCGTTGGTTTCAATGCCGAGAAAATGAAGCCCGGATTTTGCTACTTCCTGGTCGCCGTTTTGGTTTTTTGGAGCCAGTGACGTAAAAAGCGTCATCAAACAGGCTGGACCGGAGAGCAACTAGGGGCAGGATTGGCTGAGGACTCTCTTATCCCGCCCACATTTTACCTCAGAGGCTTCTGTTGCTGTCCATCAAGTACAGCCACGCCTCCTGGCTCTGCCAACTTTAACGATTTATTTAAAATTCAGTATTGATTTATTTTAAGATCGGCCACCTGATCTCTCATTTTGACCATGAAAACTAACGGGAAAAAAATCCTGAGCTGTAGAAAATCAGTCTATCAAATTTTATTTTTTCCAAAAATGAATTGGGGTCTATGGAGCAAAAGCTTTTTGGAGCCAACCCTAGCGGACAGCGTGATATTGCAAGTTTTTGACACTTCCGCATTGGCTTCAATTCTGGAGCCAGATGCTACGTCCACTATATATACAGTCTATGGTTGCTATAACAGAAAACTAGACCTTTTTCTCTAGTTGTCTATTTCAGTCAGTGTAGGACATGCTATCTAACCAGCAATCATTTCATTATTTATATTGTCATCACTGACGTCCTGAACGGTTTCTTTGCATGGAAATGAGTCAAGCCATCCTCGTCATCATTATAATAAACAGATCTAGAAATCATAAAATAGATTTTGCTTTCAAACTGTTCTCCATCCATCCATTAATTATCGATACACCGCTTAATCTTCATTAAGCTTACAGAGGGGCTGAAGGCAGGGGACACCCTGAACTGGTCACCAGTCTATCACAGGGCCATAAAAACAGACAAACAATCACACTCATGGACAATTTAGAATCACCAATTAACCTCAGCATATTTTTAGACTCTGGGAGGAAGGCAGAGTTCCTGGAGAAAACCCACACATGCACAGGGAGAACAAGCAAACCCCATGCAGTAAGATTCCAGGAAGGCCTGTACACGAACCAGGGATCTTCTAGCTGAAAGGCCAAAGTGCTAACCAATGAGTCCCTTTGGCTGATCCAATTTAGTGCCAGGTTGAAGATTGAATGTACAGACATGAGGTGCTATAGTCTGGGGATTCTCAGATTGTGCAGTGTTAGAGACAAAAGTGGAGATGTTTTCATGTATCACCCAAAACACCTGCGACTACCGTTATTTCTGAGCCTATTTCTATGCTGGGACAACAAAAACGACTATAAACTGCTCATATTGTTTTTCCTAGAACACCAAACTACATGTCTTAATTGATAATGAATCATATCTTTTATCCTTGTAGGAGGAGCTACCAGTGCGTAGACAGCTGCTCCTTAGAGTTCAGTGTTATATTACATTGCTGAAAAAGGTTCAGTTTTGGTGTAGCTCAGCTGTAGCTTTTCTGCCACTGGCCAAGTTTCTTTCTTTTGATCAGCTTTTATAGTCATTTGTTTTTGTATGTGGCTCATTATTACTGTCACCAAAACCAGCCTGAACTGTCCTGTTTTGCCTGGTGAGCACAGCAAATGAAGCAGGTGAGGATTATTACTGCCTCCATCCATGTCTGCTCTTCCAAAATACAGCATTAAAATAAATCCACGAATTGTGAATTGACAGTAAGTTAACTCAAATCTACCCGATAGTAGTTAACACTGAGGACATGGAGCTTTATCCTGAAGAGTGATTTTGTTTTTTTCAGTACAGCAAATAGTTGTGGAGACTTCAGAATTTTGTATTTCACAACAAACTTACCTGGATTCAAAACCCAGACTGCAGAGTAAGTGTTCTGGCTAACGGCACATCTGGAGGTGAACAAGTTGGCTTGAGTCATCAGTTTAGAAGAGGCTATGAGCAGCAATGATTGCTGGTTCCAAATCAGCTCTACAGCATGAAAACCTACAGTGAAACTATCCATCCATCCATCCATCCATCATCTATAAACCTCTCTGTAGGGTTGTGGGGGGCTGGAGTCTATCCCAGCTGACTTAGATGTAACACTGACTACATACTTGTTTATTAATGGTACTGTTCATTACACATATATTTACAAACGGTGTAAACCTAAAAAAAGTGAAAGCACAACCACAGAGGGGGTCAGGATGTTAAAGGTTATAAGGGACACATTTGCCCCTGCTCTATGTCACACTAAAGATGTGTTACAGAAGTGACGGAGTGTTACAATCTACCAGAAGGATAATGACAAAAATTAATGTTAAATGCTGCTTTAATATCAATTTCTCAGTTAAAATGTGTAGAAAAATACATTTCTTTGAGTTATTTGTATCACAGCATACCAGTAATAAGCTCATCATAGTTCTAAATGATTCTGAATGAGTGTAGTTAGTATTAAAATCAATACCACATCAGAGGCTAGAAAATTGTATTGAAGTACCTTGGATATCTCACACAAAGCTGCTACTTGTGCATGTCTATCATGCAGAAATGCATATGAGAATTGGCCCCCCAAAGTGGTACCGATGAACCCAATTTGACCTACTTGGCTCATGGACTATTGGGGTGAAGGCAGGGGACACCCTTGCCAGCTCACCAGTCTATCACAGAGCCAGTGAAACTATGGCATGTCAAAGTTAATAGAAATCCTGAGGTTGTTCCAATTACTGGTTGTACACAAGATTCAATTATCATAGAAAAATCATATGTATACTGTATGTAGTGAGAAAGGAGTAAAAAAAAAAAAAAAAATCTTTACATCAAATCAAATTTACAGGCGACTTAAAAAAATCTATATTTTATTGCCCCATTACACAAATTTGACTGATGGTCAAATAAAAATACAGTTTAATTACATTACTTAAGACACGTTTGACATTATTGCTTAGGAAAAATTGGGATTTATAAAACAATAGTTGACTGAGCAGAAATGAAAGAAGTCATGATGACACCGATGCTTAGAAACAAATTTGAGCCTTTATTGGAATGTTGCAAGGCATTAAATACACAAATCCCATTCTTTTAATAATTTGGTATTTAATAAAAAAAATTCTAGTCTAACAATACTGGTCTGACAGTCATTCTTATTCAGTTTCATTTTTATAACCTCAGTAAGTCCTCTCTCTTTTCTTTCACTGCATCAGAGGTGGAAACCTGACATGGTCTAAAGTGAAAGCCGATGTGAATTCATGTACAGAGAATTAAAGGGCAGACAGCGATGACACATTGGGAATAATAGGAGAGCACCTGCTCAAATTCAAGAAACAAAATACTGCGTATCAAAGCTGCGTCGTGGATTAAAACAGTCTCTTGCTGTTACTGGTATGCTTTTTTTATTTTTTACCCCTGATTTCCCAAGTTTTACATATAAAAAACTTTTGTATGAAATATAAACAAGCTCTTACCGTGATACACAGACATGTGCATTTGAAGCGGAAAAGAAAATGCTGAAAATAAAAGGAGACAATAATATGTTCTAAACTGGTCATTGATCGCGAGAGTCATCGGATCTTGCCTGGACCCATGTTCTATAAACATAAATAATATGTTCTGGTGTCAGGAAATTTTTTTGTCAATGTTACTGTCACCATCCTATGCCATCATCATCATCATCATCATCTCTCACTTCATGTTGCTAAACAGATCCAGAAATATTAAAACTGTTTTGGCTTACAAACCGTTTTCCCTCATATTGAAAAGAAAAAAAAAAAACAGAAAAGAAAGAAACAGGGAAAAAAGGAACATTCACAATAAAATCTCCAGCCCATCTGTGTTTGGCCTGGTGTCTTTTCTTTTTTTGTTTTTATTATCTCTTTCTGGATCACCTTCTCATTTTCCCCTACACATCCATAACTGAACGAGTAATCGAAAAGCACAGCCTAACATCACTGCCCCTCCTCCTCCCTGCAACTGTTAGACTCTTAAGGTCTAAAAGTTAAGACATGACTCCAAACACAGGGTTGTGGCGACAGATGCTCGGCCCGATCTCTTCGTAGTCCTTTTTGGTGTGGCAAACCTGGTAGAACTCAGGCTGGATAAAAGACAGAAAGAACACGTCAACATTTCTAAATGCTGCATACATTTACATGTTTATTACTCCGCCAACGAAAGTGGCAAAGTTATGTGACGATCGGCGTCTGTCTGTCTGTCTGTCTGTCACTGAACTTTATATTATATTACAGTGAGGGAAAATGTGCCACTTTCAGTGTGTTTCTGTGAAGTTGTGTATTGTCTGATATTTTGACAGAAAGCTAAAAAATACTACAAAACCCATCATTCTCTGCTGTCGTCAGAGATGAAGCCTGTGAGATGTGAGAATTGGAAGGTAACAAATAGAAAACCCTTTGTGTAATTGAGAATAAAACACAGCACTGCAGTATCTGAATTCTTCCAAAATTGACTCTGAATACAAATAATTAATTTAAAATGCACCAAGTTACAGATATCTCTTGCGATCATTGTGAATGGTCAGAATTACATTACTGATATCTGCAAAAACAATTCTGAATAGTCACAGTGTAACTATAATTAGTCAAAATGATGTCTGTGATATGTAAAACATTAATTCTGCACAGACAAACTCAGTTATCAAATGTTAAAACAGTTGAGTGCCTGTTGTCTCAGCTTAGTCATGGACTTGTTTATTGATACTCTCAACTTCTCTCCTTCTCACTTCTACACAGCAGGCAGCAAACAACTCCACGCTGACAAAAGACCTCATCAGAGTACAGGAACTGAGGTGGAGTCAATGTGCTCAAACCATCAATACTGTGATTTCACTAAATTAAATCAGGACTACGTTAGTCAGACGATGATGCTGATAAACTAGCCCTCAATGCAGGACACAATGTGGAAGCTAGAAATACAGAGCAAGAAACTTTCTTAAACTCAAATCCTGGGACATAAAAGGAGCAATTAATCTTATCTAGGGAACAATTTTATTAGATTTTAACATCAATTAGCCTTTCGTGAATCAACCGTCAGAGACCTATGCTCCTAGTCATATTTCCTGCTGGTGAAATTATCGGCCTCACTCGCTGAAAAAACTCATCAAGACGGGGGGAGATAATGAAATGTCACAACCACCCACAGGATTCACTTCCACTCAGCAGGATTAAAATAAATTGTGCAACAAATAAGGATTTTCTAGAAGTACTGCATGTCCTTGCATGGTCCACAAGAAGGAAGGCATGATGTTGGAGAAAATAAACGCATATATCATCCTGCTGTCACAAGGTATGACCAGTAGATGTTGATGAAGTAGTGTGAGTGCATGTTTGAAATACTTACGGTTGATGCTAACATTGATCCACCAAACCACACCGCATATCTCTGCATGTGATGAGTGATAACCTGGACATCGATTGGTTTGGGCTGAGGAGGGAGCACACAGAAAAAAACTGGGGATTAGTTACATCTGGGCCACTTTGGGAACAAAAGTATGGGAGGGACGGGTGCAGTAATGGGACGACATGAGGCAGAGGGAACTGGATTAAATGGTTTTTAATTGCTTTTAAAAATGAGATTTTAAATCTTAAAACCTAATATCTGTCTAACATTTCCTATGAATCAGAGCACTTGATGTTCTATCTATGTTTTGCACACATACTGAGGATCTATCCATTATCTACACACTGCTTTACCCTCTGCAGGGTCGTGGGGGGCTTTAGTGTTTACCCTGGACAGGCCACCAGTCTATCACAGGGCTACTCGGAGAGATAGACGAATCAAGCACACTCACATTCACACTGATGGACAATTTAGAATCAGCAGTTAACCTCAGCATGTCTTTGGACTGTGCGAAGAAGCTGGAGAACAAGGAGAACATGCAAACTCCACACAGAAAGATCCCAGGATCTTCTAGCTGTGAGGTGACTGTGCTAACTGTGCAGCCTGTCTCTAAACATATGATTATCTATCTTTAAATGCATGGATCTATAAATATATGAATTTAATTGCACTGATGTACATAATATTTTGGTAAAGCTACTACTGGCTACAGAAAAACATGTTAAAACATCTTTGAATGTCGTAGCAACATTAGCTACACAATTTGTTTCATTCATGACTGAGGTCGATTTAGACCTGCACATCATCTTATCAAGATGGATCACAGGTATCCCCTTCATGACCTGACCAGCTAAGGAGGAGGTCAGACAGACAATCTGACTTTTACCTGAGGCTAAAACATTTTGATTGTGGATTTCAAGGCCTTATTACATTTCTAATACATGAATTTGCAATTGAAATTAGTTGATCTGCATTCAGTGTGTTTTTGTACCAACAGTATTAGTAGAGGGAGAGGACTTTTCTCTCAGTGCAACTGCTCACATAGTAATTGTGTTTTGTTGAGCAATATCGATCCGTGCTGCGTATAAATTAATGTCTCCTCTCACCTTGAGCTTGCCTCCACTCAGCTCCTCACTCATCTTCAGTCGGGCATCAACCGTCCTCTTTAAGTCTCTCTGCAGACGGCGCCCAAAGTCCCTGAACATGGTGGAGCCTCCTGACAGAACAATGTTCTGTGGAAGAAAAAGGTGATGGGGATTACGGAGCTGTAGAATACGAAGTTGTTAACACCAGTAATATGCAAATGGTACGTCTTACCATAGGGCAAAACCCTGGGATGAGAAATATTTAGAGCTGAAACTATTCCTCCAGTCAAAATTCTATGAACTGAGGCTTTGTTTAATCAACTACATACTAGACCCCAGGTCACTAACTGGTGGACCGTGATACGAGTCCGGATCCTGATTTCATCTGATTTCATATTTGATGGACACTTCTACTTTAACTGGCCCAGTTTTTCTGATGTTTACAGAGTCGGTTTACCAGATCAGAGGCTGAACTACGAAGGCAGTTCAACATAGTCACACTTTCTCTGTGTAAGTCGGCTCAACAAAAACTAAAACCTCAGTTAACAGGAATGAAGGTGGCTTTCAACTTTCTTTGTTAATTCAGACTTGCTGTTTCAGACTCGTCACACAAAAAAGGGTGTTTAACACATCATTTGACTCGTTTTCTGCACAAAATGAAATGATTGCAAACAGGTTGTTTTAATGGAGAACAATGAGAAAAAAGTTCATGATGGTAAAAAGCTGCTACTGGAAATTATGTTAGACAGGAATGCTGGTATAAAACTGCTAAACGTGCATAATGTTTTTATTTTACCAATGAATGCAGCTGATTATGTTTAACACAGCTGCACAATAAAACTATCAAACTTCACATATTTAAACATGATATTGTGTTGAACTGCATGTAGATGTGACACTGTCTCATAAAGAAGGAAATCACTTTAATTTGGGGCTAAATCAAAGTGAAACTAATGTTACTGACTGGATATTCTCTGTAATAAATACTAATAAACTAATGACTTTTCTTGTTTGTGTTCTATCAGCTGCAGTACCAGCAGTCTAAACAGACCAACATGAAAACATATTGATGTGATTTCTACATCATCAACTAAACACATGTGGGTTTCCATGGCTCTGAGTTTTAGTTAAAAACCTCTGTACAATTCTATGTATGTACAACACCCCTGCACTAAGCTATATATGTACAATACACCACAGATGTCTGTCCGTGTTCCCGCTAGGACGGTTATTTCTGCTGCACAGCGCGTTCACTTCCACTTTTGATGCTGTAACGTACATGCCAAGCGTGGAATCCAAGCACTCAAAAAATCACCAGAATAACCGATGGAATACTCGTTTACTAAAATAATCGATAGCTGCTGCCCTAGAAATATCCCTCAATAAACACAATGATCTATAAATCTAACTATTGCAGTCCATGAAGAACGACAACACCAAGGCATGACTTTTCTAATCAGTCAAAAGTTTTAAAAACATCCATTGTCTGTAACCAAGCTCATTTGCTCAAACTAAGAAAAATAAGTGCACTGTTTTTCACAACAGCAGTTTGTCTATTAGGCAAAGTCATGAACTGGCTGCCTAATAACTCACAGTATAGTCAAAGCCAGTCTTTTTGAGCGGTAAACAATCTTTCAAGTCTTTAAACATTGTCTTTAATGTCCTACGATGGCTCAATCAGAACATAGATTCATAGAAAGAGAAAAACAGTCCTCTAAGAAGACGTGATGCAAGAGTATTGCAAGCCAGCTTACCTTATAGAGAGGACGCCGGACATCAATAGGGCAGTTCTGAATGACTTCATCCACCACCTCAGAGATGGGCTGAGTAAAGTCAGGGTTGGCAAACTGTGATGGTGAAGAAACAAAGACATGTCATCCTGTGCTGTGCATGTAACAAAGATACTGAATGTACCTACTGTGGAAGCTATTCAGTAGTTTATTTTGTATAATGTTTATTTGTTATGTTATTTTGTTTAGAATACTTTATTTAGTATGAGTTATATTGGGTTATAGTTATATACTCTTATTTTGAAGGTCATGGGTGATTTGGGCACACAGGTGTAGCTATTTAATCAATGGGCACTCACTCAGTGACAGAACGCACCGGGAGGACACACGGTTTTTTACCTGGGAGTTAGGCAGCAGCAGGCCAAGTTTGAACATCGTTTGTACCATCGTTTTAGAACTGAAAATAAAACCTGCCTTAAAATGCACTTTTTCTGGCTGGACAATGGACTCAGTACCTGCACGCACTTTAACTCTCCGAGTAAGATTCGCTATCCGGTGCCTTCAGTGGCTTTTTGATTTTATTGTTGTTGGTAGACATTTAGCCACTATACCTACTGTACACCAAAATATGCCAGAGTGATGTGCAGTTAAGTAGCCTGAATGTTTGTCTATCTTCAGAGATAGAGCACAACAAACAGAGTAGCCATGTGATTGATGCAGCAAGTTTGGACCATGGAGAGGTTTCTAATGGAGATAAAACTTCATTCCAAGTCCCACTATTCACATTTATAAGCAGCATACAAACATGTAATTCCAAGTTCACAAGAAATTCTGAAATAGTCGTAAGCAAACACAAAGGAATTTTATGTGCATATTCATGGACAGCGTATGTCAACAATTCATCTACAAAGACTAGATTTCATATTATTCGAAGTGTTTCAATCTTTTTAAATTTATTATTTAAAACAATCTAATAAAAGTCTGTGTTCCTCATAAATGATAAAGAAAGGGACTTACAGCGAAGTACAACCTTACAGCCTAGATTTGAAAAATTAACATCACATTTGTGTAAAAATAAAACCGACAGACAGTCCTTCTTGTCCCACATTTCTCTGTCCACCATCTCCATGTTTTATTTTGTGCACAAAGGCAAGGCAGTGGATTTTTCATGTGTGGTAATTTTGGTGGTGTTGTGAGGTTTTGTGGGCGGCCTTGTGATGCAACTCCAATGTAACTGATATCTAATGAAGTCAGCAATATGTGCAATGCTCTGACAAAGCTGGGTTTGTTGGTTTCAGTTATCTGTAATATTAACAGCATTGTGTTTCCTGCTTTGAGTTGCTCCGCAGACAAACCTCTGGGTGGAAGAAAATCTCAGGCCCCAGGAAGCGCTCGTAGCCCACATCGATGGTGAACTCCTTCTTGCTGATGGCATTGATGCCGGTGTACTGCTTGATCCACTTGGAGCCATCTGTGTCATACTTGTTGAACTCTTTGACTAGATCTGGGCACACGTAGCTAAACCGCTCCTGATGGGCAGATCAGCAACGTTGTGTAAGTTTTCGTATAGCAGATTGTAAACAAGCAACAGGGCTACTACAATTTGAAATTACCACCTAAATCATTCCACCTCTATTTGTCACAGTTTTATTTTCATTGTGTAACGGAAGAACAATCAGGACAGCACATTACAGTCTACTGTATTCAGAGAAGATGTCATTATTTTGATTTGAAGGGAATGTGGTTTCTGCTGCTAGCCAGACAGCAGTGGAATTAACATTTCCAGACATGATTGGCCGTGTGCACAACAAGCATCACCTCAATGCTAGCGCTAATTATTTCAATTCACATTGTTTCTTGTTTGCTTGTGCTGGGGTAATGAAGAATGGTCCTTGACATCAAGAACAAAGTCCTGGATAACAAGCTATTGAATAAACATGAGGGAAATGTGGAGAATTGAGGTGAATCAATAAAATGCTGTGACTGACAGGGGTAGTAACAACAGATAATGCAATTAACATAAAGTGACATCAAATTATGACCTGGAGGGTTGCAAACTGGCTTAAAAAAATATTGTTTGGACACTTTTGGTGACACTAATTCAGCTGTCAAAAAGGAACTTGTATGCAACCATCTCAAGCTTGATTTGACCTCAGTTTGAGAAATCAATCATTATCAGAAACTAAAAAGTATTGAGTTATTGGAGGACACAGGCAGCAAGTAACAGGCAGACCGAGAGTGCCATCTGGTGTTGTCCTGTAGAACACGGTGAAATTCCACTTTGCTATCTCATTTTTCAAACTGAAGAATAGAGTCTTGTGCTGTCACCGTGGCAAATGAAGCTGGAGTCCTATGCATCTTTTCTGACAGAAGCATTCTTACTGCAAAGAATGAAAAGTGACTCCTATTACTAGTGTTTAGCAAGTAGCTTATTTACCAAGCTCCAAATCTGTGCACATATTTGAAAAGCTGCAAAGTGTTATAGACTGTACCAAAATCATTTCAATACCATGTCATTTTAGGCTATATACATATATCGTTACTTATAGTATATGCAAGTCGACTGTCCATAAAGTCTTTGATAAAATAATTAATTCATGTGACATCACTGTCCTGGCAAATCCATCTGTTGTAAAGTACAAAAATCAGTTTATAAATGAACACACATTTCATGACACGACTGGTTTCACCGCGTTTTAAATCTGCGGCATTCTGTCATTCGGACATATGTAGGTTACTTTTATGCTAATCGTGCTCATATCTTCAGTCAGGGATACCTACAACAGTGACGGAGAGAGCCATAGTGTGCACGCAATATTTGTCATTCATGTCAGAATACGTTAATGGAAAAGACTCTAAACAAAAAGTAACTTATCAACAAACTAAAGTTCAGCTACTGTAACATGTCAAAGCCTGGATTACATTCATTATTGGTGTGTCTGGTTAATTTGACATCGCATTACAAACATCACAGATAAGTTTATCTCACTGGACGTTGCAGTTTAGATGTGAAATTGGAGGGCACAGAGAATGAGAAAGGTGCTTTATGATTTTGCGACTTTAATAGAAAAGTGGGCTGGGTGTTCATTCAGACATGAAGCCGACACATTCAGGTGGTGTCAGATTAATAGAAAAGGAGTTCAAGTCTGAAAAGGGCTTAACAGTTTAGGAATTGTTTATAATAACATGTACACACATATTTTTTCCATGCTGAAACAAAAGAATCCATGCCAAGGTTGTCTGCGTTTAGAACCAGCACAGAACAACGTGTTAATCCCACCGGTGACACAATGAATAACTATAATAACTGCTTTCTTAGCAGAGGAAGTGGCTGGTGGGAATTGCAGCAAACCTACCTTCACTGCCTTGGCTGTCTCCAGCGACTGCTCCGGTGGGATGCCCACCTCCCTTTCCCTCAGGAGCTGCTGAGTGAAGTAGGTAATGTCTCGGCCTGCAATGGGGATGTGCTTTATACAGCTGCCGATTACGTAACCTTCAGCCTGAGAGAGACCAGGAAAAAATAGAGAGAGAAAGAAAGAGAGGGTGTCATCTAAGGTACAACATAACAGAATAACATGCACTGAAAATACAAAGAGGTATGGAATCTCCACTTGTTAAAGCTGGATTTGTTTTCATCAGATCTGTGTACTGCCAGGCCTTCCACACCACAACACTGCTGTGTTTGACTTATTTTTTTGTGCATGTTCAGCAGTAGCCACAGACGTGCTGATTCGGTCTGCCAGCCTCTAAATGTATTCCGCAAGCACGTTCTGAATAACTGAGTAAGTCCTTCCAATCTCTGAAACAGTCTTGTCTACTTTTACACATCAACACTGTTCAGTTATTTAGCAAGTCGGCAGGTTGGGCACACAGTTTAAAACCTCAAAATAACACCTTTTAACAAATGGATTGCACACATTGCTGCTCATAAACACTGTTAAATGTAAGCCATCTGTGTTCAAGAGTCCACAAATGACCATAATGAACACAAGAATCAACTGAAATGTTATTCAGAGTGAAACAAAAAAATTTATCACATCTCTCTAAAATTTAAGTCCAAGACCACTTAAGGAACGGATGTTTACAAAAACTCCTACCTGGTTTCTGTATAAATAACAAGCTGCTATGAAAATAAACTGGCACAAATGTGCTGAAAGATGTTTAAACAGAGCACAACGCAACAGATATTATCATACACCCAACTACTAAATGGCCATAAGGGAATACACAGTGAGAAATATTCTACATTTACATATAAATGTTGGTAATATAACAACCAGTAAGTTTGTGCTTGAGAGTGTGATTATTGAAAGGACCACGTCTTTTTGACAGGTAAGGGAAACTCACCACAGGAATGACATGGGTAACACCGTCTCCACTGTCGATCACGGTGCCTGTCAGCGTCCTCTCTCCCACTTGTCTGGAGGTCCAGGAGGCTGCTAGAGCAAGCACAGCCTGCCACACATACAGACAGGGAAACGTCAGACATATTGATGAAGTATATGCTGCGCAGTATATTCATGCTTTGAAACTGCTGTTCTGTAGTACCTCTGTGTGAATTACTAGGCTTCGCTGTTGTAATAACTAGTCATATGGTCACATTATGGATCAGCACACAGGAACTGAATAATGACTTTTTAGCGCATCTTAGGAAAATTAAAAGTCTAAAGGATATTTCCTGAACGTACAGTATCTTTCTCACACTTAGACTGTATAGAAAAGACGGACGTAGCCACACAAGTTTAGAAGATGGCTGGTGCCATCTTGCTTCTTTGAAACTGGACAAAGCAAGTGAGTGTTGATCTGAGTGGAGAACCTGAGGACACTATGTACAGTGACAGTAATCTCCTGTCAATCGCGAGGCAGACCTGCACTATAACTTACTTCATTGTGCGTTTTTCTCTAAATTAGACCATAATCTACATCTTGAAATTAGCTTTTGAGACAAACAAGTTCATCAGGAAGTCTTTCATTTAGATAGCAGATGAAGTGAGAAGTAGGATTATTTTCTCATTATTCTGACTCATCAGATGTAGACTTCGATAATAGAAGTGCCTGTCATTTGTGGTGCACATTTCACACAGCTTTCCCCTTCCATTCTACAATCTGCATGTTATCACTTTTAAAATTTTCAGTATGGGAAACTAAAGCGACATGCAAGCAGCAACCATTATGCTGAAAATATGTTTTGCCATTGTGCAATTTGGATCACACAACAAGGCACTTGTGCTTGGTGCTTGTAGTGAATTTGCCATTTTGATGATGTCCTGAGGCCTGGTGTGCAAATACTCCAACAGAACAATTCCACCATTACTACACTGCACTGGCAGCCCCAATGTACCCTGAACCTAACACCACCCAAGATTAGTGGAACTAGTTTAAATGAAAACAAACAATGCCACCCCAGCAGCTCACCTGGTTGAGCAGGCTACTATGGCCATCGATCGATTTTGGCCCGAGGTCTTGCTGCATGTCATTTTCCCATCTCTTCTCTCTACCTTTCCTGTCTCTCTAAATCTGCTCTATAACAAAGACTCATATTGCTAAATGTTAAATGAATAAATCAATACAAACAAGCGAGCAGAATGGCACTAAGCTTTAGCCAGTATATTCTCCAGTGCTGACACAGAGAGGCAGCAAAAGACCTGGCTACACAGTACCATTTCGTCTATACAAGCAGGCTTCTCTTTGCAAACAAAGGAGTTGCTCCCTGCTAAAGTCTTTGATTTTCAGAACCAGAGGCTACATTTATCTTTAATACACAGTTTTTATCTAAAGACAAACTACACATCCAAGCATGAGTCTGACCTGCACAGCGATGTACAGCCCTGGTACATTGAAGGACTCAAACATGATCTCAGCAGTGTACTCTCGGTTTTCTGGTGTGTTCAGTGGAGGCTCTGTCTGCAAACAAAAGAACCAGTACGTTTACTCTGTAACACATTCAGACTTAAAAAGTAGAAATCTGACTAAAAGCAGGAAAACAGAACATTATCATTAGAATAATATCTTAATATATGAAATAGTCCAAAGAATTAACACACAACATAATCAGAAAATAGCATTTTAAGTATTTGTTATTTGGCTTCTAAAAGGTGATATCTGTGGATAAATGTTATGCTCCTAGTCTTGGATTGTCCATGTTTTGGAAGACCCTCACCAGGAGGAAGTAGTGGTCCTCAGGCTCAGCCCTCAAGTACTTGAAGATGATCTGCTCCATGAAGCGCTCCATTAGGTCCCAGTCCTCCACAATTCCATGACGGATTGGCCACTAATGGAAGAGTTCAGCTAATTAGAATAACGCAGCTGTGATGCCAAGGCAGATGGATAAATGCATGAAGATAAAAACTAACAGAAAATCAACATTGACAAATGCAGTAAAGTGATCATATTCTGTAGATAATATATAGTATATGAAAGCAGCCCTGACTAGGAGTTGTCAAACAGGCCATTTTCTAGTTTCAAAGTTTTTGGAGTTCTCACAGTATTATCATCATAGTGTCTAATACCAATACAGTGACAACAATGTCTAAAATGTCTAATGACAGCATGCAGTTGCTATGCCTGGCTCAGCCCTAAAAGCAGACTGCCGTCATTTACAACACTGAAACATGGAGGTAGTTCAGTGAATGATTTAGAACAACATCCAGAGAATATTAACATGAAACGCGGCAGTCGATGTTCATGTCTGGTTTCATTCCTTAAATTAAGTGTTATGAACAACAATAAATATGACTGCTCTCCATTTAGGTTCTCCTGGGCCATATGCAGCGCCCATAGTGCTATGTGACATTCTAACTGCATGGGAAAGGATGTTTTAATGTTGGGTTTTTGCAGTTAGCATACAAGTTTTCAGAAAAAAAGACTGACAGCAAATTACACAATAAATGTGTCACTGGACGTCAGTGAAACTGCAGCTTTACAATGTCACTTCCAATTAACGTACAGACCAAAGAAATGCATTGATTGAAATGTAACTGTTCTTTGTTTTCTGAGGTGTGTGGTGGAACTGTTTCATACCATTTCACAATGGCTTTTAATGATTTTAGACGATTCCACAACATTGCTGGAGAATAGTGTCCATCAACAGCACACTAAGTTTAGTTCCAATGTGAACACTCCACTCCAAAACTACAGGTCATTTCCACTGTAGGAACAGAATAACCTGTAATGACCTGTTCCTTATAACCTGAACCTTTTGACAAGTTGCAAGGCAAAATTGGTGGCTATTTTATAATACTTGAAGGGTTGACAGCGAGACAAATTCTTTCATTTTCCATCTGTCCAAAACTAGCTTTTCATTGTTTCTTATTGTTAACATGTTTAGTTCAGGTATGGGTTAGTAATCTCCTGTCGTGAAAAAGAGCTGTTAGTGCGCAAAACTGGGACACAGATCAGGTGTTTTGCACACTGATGAACTGGCTTACCGGGACACCGATATGAAATAGACTACAGTTTAAAAAAAAGCTTTTTTGCTCTGAGACATATCTTTTTTTAGTAATATGCATGGAGTTCCAGATAGCCAGGAACAACAGCATCTGAAATCAAACTCTGTCAGCCATGTCACAGAACATATACTGAATTTAGGTCATCTTGTACCAAGTCTTGTCAATCCCATCTAACTACCAAGTCACACTATATAGTTGTGGATGTAAGAAGCTCAATTCTCCCTATAGTTCCAACAAAGTAAAATAAACTAAATATGTCGTGTTTAACCTCTGGAGATCACAAATGGGTTATTTGAACATTGTAATATATTGCATACATTATGTAGTCCAAACGTAAATACAGAGTTTGATGTTACTGTTTAACCTTGGATAACATTAAATAAATAAATTCTTACTTGGATGAGAGGAAAATAGACGAAAAATGCCCTTTAGCCCTATGATCCACAGGTTATTTTAGGGTAATTTCACTACCTTTACTTTTAGGCTCTTTTCTTGGTTACCATACGGCCTGTAACTGTGTCTTGTTTTTTTTTTTTAATGAACAGTATAAGGTATACAGATCTTTCATGTTCATATGACAATACTTGCAGATGTTTTTTTGTTAACCTTTCCATGAAGGACAAACTATTTCAGGATGTGAAATTGTGTTTTTAGATGTATCTCACCATAAAATCCTGGTAGTGACTGTGAAATGATCTAGAGATTGTCTGGAATCTGACAACAATCAGAACCACGAAAACTACGTAACTAACCACGTTAGTTTTACGTATGTGTTACTGAATTAATGGTCATTGTATTATTTAGGTATTTATTTAGCTCCTGTGTGTATTATATACATAAAAGCCAACTTGCAGAGGTGGCAAACCAGGCAAATGTTTAGCCTCTCCCACCCCTATCCCCACACAAAAAACTGTTAAAGGCAATTTTACCTAGAGGGGTACCAACAATTTTGTCCACATGTGTACATTATGAAACAAGACTGACTGTGCATTCCCAGCAGCTCAAGCTCATTTACTCTTGTGAGTATCATCACAGTGAATGTGACAACACTGAAAAGCAGGCTGTATAGCATACTTCAAAATCCAACCAGATGTAGTAGGACATCCTTGTATTTTTGCATACTATGTAATGGGATAGAATTTTTTTACTCATGTACTATATAGTAAGGTAGTAGGGATAGCAGAACACAGCCTGAATTTCACACACAAAAGCAACTAACATTGCTGGAAAAGTCAACAAGTTGCATTTGATTTGCGCTACAACTTCCTGCATAAAGAACTTCAAGAGCAATTCAACTACCGTACTTTCCTGACTTTAAGTCGCTACTTTTTTCTCACGCTTCGAACCCTGCGGCTTATACACCAATGTGGCTAATGTTTAGATTTTTACGATCGAGCTTCATGCCGTCAATTTGTTTAGCCTCGTCACATCAAAATGAAATTACCAAACAGGTCACAGTGGACCAATGAAACTGTTCAAATTAAATCAAACGCACTCACACTAAATTCCTCAGATCGGTCATTTTGCGCTTCATGCACACACCCTCCTCATGGAAAACACCATGAAGAAGTGCATGTGATGCAGCTTTTAAGTTAAAGGCAATTGATCTGCCTGTCAAAGAAGGAAATAGAGCTGCTTCATGTAAGCTTGACATCAATGGATCGATGGTGAGGCGTTGGAGGGGCAGCGTGAAGAACTGACTCAGTGCATGTTACTGCCGTGTTACAGGAACTGTTCGGAAAAAAGCATTTATTTAATTAAAAGTTTAAAAAATCTTTTTGTGCTAAAATCTCATGTTACAATGTTGACCCCTGCAGCATATAGATGAATGCGGCCTATGGCCTATATATGTACAAAAGTCTTTTTCTTTATAAATTTAGTGGGTGCGGCTTTTACTCAAGTGCGGTCCACAGTCCAGAAATTACGGTAAGAAGACAGGATGTGGATTTGGATGCAAAGTGAGTTTACTACACTTAAAGAGTTAACAGGCTCACCTTTACTGAGCCGAGTTTGTAAATCCTTCAACACATTACCTGCACAATGATGTCAGTATTTAAATGTTTTACTTTCTTTAGAGACTGAAGAACAGTAATTGCTTTGCCAGTTGATCTGTGGGTGAATTCAGCTGTCAGGGTCACGTACCTTCGTGGAATATGTGGGTTTGTCTACTGCTTCATCTCCGATGTAGAAATCCAAGTCATCCACCCCCTTCATCATCCTCCGCTGGGCCTGGTCTCCAACCTTGGCTGACTCTTTGATGGCGATACCTTACAAGAAAATAGAGAATTTAATTGAGAGCCCCAGAGAGGATACAATGTAGAGAGCTTAACTGGGTAAGTAATTTAGAAAGGCTGACTGATATTTAACATTTCATGACTGTTTTGTATATCACATGAAAATGTAAAACTGGGTAAGAAAGAAACCCTTTAGATTCTGAACCACAAAAATTGTGGTAGAAAAGATCCCAGGTTAGTATGAAGAATTCAAACGTCCTTTTGGAGCTTCATGTATATAATTACAACAAATAAATGAAGCTATCTAAACAGGAAAACATGTTTGTTGTATCAAAGAAGCATCATGGTTGCTGTTATTGTTACTGGTCAGCTGGGCTGTTGTGATGGGAATTCAATGCACAGCAAAATACTCACATGATGGAACGATGAACTGTGGCTCTGTGTTTCCTGCATACCCCAGTTTGGTATAACTGCAAGAGAAATTAATCATGTTTCACTATTGGGAAGCAAGCAACATATATATAAAGAAAACAAACAAAAAAAACAACACCGGCCATGCTGGTGGCACAGCATTTGTAGGAGAAAGAGTTTAGTTTATTTTTGGTGATATGTGTGCTATCGTTTTTTTTTTAAACTTAATTTTTATTTTGATTTAACATTGCAAATTCTCATACAGGGACATCCATATAATTATCCAAGTTACATGGAAACAAACAGAGAGAGAGAGAAAATATATATATATATATATATATATATATATATACACATACATTCATATACATTCACTCCTGAAATAACAGAGCATTTACAGGGCTCCATCTCTTAATAAACAGGTCTCGTTGTACTCTCAATGAGAAGGTAATTTCCTCCATCCTATAAATTTCTTTAACTTTGTCAAGCCACATTGAATAGGTGGGTGGGTCCACTTTCAACCACATAATAGTGATGCACTTCAAAGCAGCAGTCAGCAGTATTCGCAGAAGATATTTCCTACTGTTTCCATTAAAGTCCTTTGGCATTACACCCAGGATTGCAAGATGAGGCTCCTTAGTGAATGTCCGCTCAAAAACCTTGCCGATGGCGGTAAGAATATTGTCCCAAAACAATTTTAGATTTGGACATGTCCAGAATATGTGGGTATGAGTGCCCTTCTCAGTACCACAGCCTCGCCAGCAGGTGTCGGGATTTCCAAGATTATATTTGGCCGTAATTTCAGGGGTCCTGAAAAACCTACTGATAACTTTCCATTTGTACTCCCTCCATATATTCGAACCAGTCACCAAATGTGCCTCCGAACAGATTTGTTCCCATACTTCATCTGGTATAGCAGTGCGAGTTTCAACCTCCCACCTCCTTTTAATATAAGTTGTGTTATTTAAACTGAAACTTGATAACACTTTACAGAAATGGCTTATTGCTTTAGGAAGTCTAAATCCTTGTTGAATTTTAATTAACAGTGTGTGCTATCGTTTTGATCAATGCCGTCACTGTCCTTTGGCTCACTGGTTGGATGCCAAAAGCAGCAGCAGCAGTGTTGCTAATGGGAGTCCATAGAAAGAGCCATTCATGTAGCATTGGTAAACTGAGTGAACTATTCATATCTGTCAAGGGGGGGAAATAAGGGCAGTATGTATAAATTGAACATTGCAAACACAAAGTAACTGTGACCTCAGGGCTGAATGCTAAATGCTGCATTACCTACTTCTCTATAGTATAAAAAGCAAGCAAGCAAGAAGAGAGAAGTGAGTACTAATTTAAAAAATACTTATGTTTCTAAAAAAAATCATCAGGTCTGGGACCAATAAGCAACATTCCCATGTCTTTGTTCAAATCCAAGTCAGTTTAGACACTGGAAGCATACCTTCAGCCTTAACATCAAGGACTTTACAGCCGTCTCTTCTCGGTATGAGTGGTGCTTGGCAGGGCACATGCTAACCAGATGTAGTCCTGAATGGAGTAGACCCAGACAGGAGTCTATATTTCCTGCACACACAGGCCAAGGGACTGATAGAGGATACTGCTGACGAATGCCAAAGCACTGTGGGCATAATAGACCACATCCTGGTCATAACAGTGGCTCCTTTGAATTGTACAAAAAAGTAGCAGGAATGACCACATCAGCGGTATTTAAAAGACATAATTTGGAAATATTATGACAGACCAACTGTCCTCAACACACGGTCATGGCTTGTTGTTCATTTAGAAAAGGTAGGCAGGGAGCACAAATAAGATCTTGCTTTTAAAATTTACACAAACAAGTTAACTGAGGCTTTTGAATTTCAATGGAAAGTTTCTTCTCCCTGGATTGCATCTTCCAAATGTGTGCTTTTAATACATATGAGCAGCAACAGACATTTGTGTAGAATGAATTTACACAGAAAGTACAAATACTAAGAAATATACATACTACTACTTAAGGGCAAACACCAAAACTACAACTTGTTGTGACCACATAACATCAGGGGGAAAATTTTTTTTTTCCAACTGTCACACATTTACTAATGATAAAAGTAAGTTCCTAATTATTTATTGATTGTAACAGAAGAAAAAAGAATCAACAGCTCAAAAAAGCCTGTGTGTTGCATGTGTGTCTGTGTAGTCAGAAGACAAAAGGAAATTCCGATTCTCAGCGAGAGAGATTTTGCTTCCAATCTGATTTCGGTCTAGTTTGTTTGCGTAAAGTAAACTCACCCTTCAGTGACATTATGTGACACTGACTGGCAGGCAACACTGGCTGCACATTGCTATTTTTTTTCTCAGCTTCACCTTAGCAACTGTTGGTTTGTCAAGATCTGAAAACACAATGGTGCACAAACACAGTATTACAGTACAATCTAATCTAGCAACTACACCTATTTGACAAGCACTGTAAAATAGAACAGTGCAAGTTGCTTCAGATAAAACAAAAGACTAAATTCAAATACTTAAAAAAAACAAATGTTTGACATAGGAGTCATTAAAATAAATAAAAACACAAGTTTATAAATAAAGACAAGATACAAACTAGAAAGCCAAACTTATTAACTGGACTTGAACATTGAATATGTCCTTCTGATACTCATAATAACACTGTTATTGGTTCACTTTTCCCACTTTAGTCAACTGCACGATCACCCTTGCAAACAGCTAACCATGTTCAGTGTTGAACTGATAAATCCTCTGCACACCACCTGACCAGTGTTACAAAGTCAAAGCTGGCCACTAACCAATCGACTATCGAATATTAAGTATTGAACAGCTAAAAACAAAACAAAACAATAGTTTCTCAGATGATGAGGACCAAAACAAAGCTAAAAGCTGCATGAATATTCAACTTGCAGTAATCACAATCCTTTAAAAATAATGAACTGACGATAAAAATTTCTTTCCAGTAACAACAGCATGGGCTGACAGCAACAGAATGCAGCAGCAGTATTCTGAACACCTTCATACCACAGAACAGTCCCGGCTTGTCTACTCCACCCTGCCTTGACAAGCGTAAAACACACCACACGTCTGACAGTGGACATCATCACACATGACAGCTGAAGCTGAGCACAAAAAGCTGAACTCCTGATACAATTTTTGGCAAATTAGAGCAAAAAAAAAAATTAGAGATGGACAGAACAGAAAGGCCGCTGTTGGTTATGTAGGTCACTTAAACCGGTTGGAGGTTGACTGATATCAGCTGTATGTTAGCTGAAATTTGGTTTGCTAAATACAAATGATAAATTACTCCATCTAACCCTCTGACTGCACCAAGCTGGATGTGACATTTTTTCCTGCTATAGGCACCTTGGTGCAACGATAGCTGTGCACTAAAGGCAACCTAATCAAACCTATACAAAGATATACCCAGCGCTTCTTTCATGCGCTGGTCTAGTCTAATCTAAGAATAGCAACCAAGGCACTTAGAAGGCTGATGAGTAGAAGGAAGTGAAGTTGTCACTATTTGGACATCGTGAACATGACTCAGGGACAGCTGTTGAACTCCCTCAGTGCTTTCCAAAATCTGCAGATAGCTGGCTCAGCTGCAAATCCAACTTTTGTCAAAGTTTCCACTTACAAAAAGCCTAACTATAAACCAAATAAGAACCTAAACTGTACCAGTGTGAGCAAATGTTATTTGTGCAGATAAAAAAAAGTCATTCTTGTAGTCACAGACACTGGAACATATGTCTTGCCTAGAAAAGTAGAAGCCATCTGCTTGGTGAGAAGAAATTAGCACAGGCTAACCCACTTCTCAGCTGCACTTTCTTTTGCTGTCCCAGTGCAGATCAGAGGCAGCAGACTGGTGAACAGCCTGGAGGGAGGGGGGGAGTAGGGAGGTATGCAATGCGAGGAGTTCAAGCCTCTACATGCAAGCAATGCAAACCACTTCTAGCCCCCAAAATTAACTTGACATTCCTGTCACGCTCAGTATTGTTATTTGATCAAACCTAAATGTCTACATTGTTAAAAGATACTTAACCAAGGAGGGATTAAAAAAATGATGTGAACACAGCAATAAAGTCCAATAGCAGTACCTCAATGTCATACTTAGGTTGGTCCTTTATTTAGAAAGGGCGAACAATGAGAAGTGAAACTCTACCTCTTACTTTACTCTAGTAAAATAAGAAAGAAGCCATGTACAGCACACCCGATCAATACAAACAGTGCTGCAGGATGAGCAAAGGTGTTATCTTCTCTGCCCTAGAAAACAACATATGATGCCATGGCGACTGTAAGCTTTGAAATATACCACTAAAATATTGAGTATGAAGAACATCAGTAGCCTCATAACGAGAAGAAATGAGAGAAGTTAAAAAAATATGCTCGGATGCCGAGAAACGACCATATATGGACTAAAAAGCGTGAATGAGGAAGTGTAGGCTGTATAGGAAGTAGCACTGCGCCTGCTCAAATCTACATTACTGAGCAAAACCATGTATGAATTGCACTAGCTAATACCACGGCCACTTTCCTGACAAAGGCATCAGAGTGGCAAATCAGGTCAATACTCATAGAACATTTGGTTGCAGCAGCAATAACAGCTTGATAACTCCAAATGAATGAAACCAGCGGTGGGGGAAACCTTCCTCACTCAGGTTTCAGTCTGGCAACAGCAAACACTAGCTGAGTTGTAATGAAATCCTTCTGTAGGAAAACAGACTCCAGCTAGTGATGAAACCTCGCAAATGATGAAAGTAGCTAACGATCAGGAAAACGAACAACAAAAATAAGCAGCGACCGTGTGCACCAGAGCAACTCAGACGACCTGACCCGGTTTATCTCGGAACGCAACCGTAATATGAGATAGTAATATCTCTCAGTTAGCTGTATGTTAGCATACTAGCTCACTGGCTAGCTGAGTGCATATACACGGAGACGGACAAACACACCCAGTTGCTGCTGCCGCTGCTGACACTGACAGTGCCGTAACCGTGCTCAGCCTCTCGGTGACACCCGAGCCCCTTGTCTGCACAGCGGTCCGGTTTGAACAACTCACCCGGTGCCGCAGTCGACAACACACGCCGGTAACCGTCCAGCCATCGCTCCTCCGGGTTTCTGGTGCTTTAGAAACTGTTAAATAGGATGGATAGCAGGCTGTGTCGGCTGGAGGATATGGCAAGCCGTCCACAGGCGGAACCCCGAGCCCGCACAGTGCCGTTTCCACTTCCGCACTCGGCTTCTGGCAGGCAGGGAGAGGCAAGATGGCGGAGGCCGGGTAGAGCGATGCAGGCAGGGCTGAGGAGCTGTCAATCACCGTGAGGGGACGGCAGTACTGCACTCCTGTTCACCTCCACAGCTTAATAAACACAGTCTTAAGAGATTACACTTGATTTTATCGTCTAAATCAGTGTCATATTTATTATCCACCGTAAAAAATAATCAAACATTTCTTTTATATCACGGAAATGACACTTTTTTTGTTAATAATAATTAAAATATGAAGGTAATAAATACATAATATATGATAGAATGTCAAGACTATAAGTTTACATTAACTATCATTTCATTTACATGAATTGACTACAATTTGAATAAAAACTAGGGAAATAACAATTACTATAAAGATACATGTGTAATGCCAAAATATTCCAGAAAACAGGAACCTTCAGGTAATGTAACCTTAAGGTTCTGTTATGGTTCCCTGAAAAGCAATACGTGTATAATTTTACAAGAAAGTTTAAGTTTAATGTTCAGGGAACGTTCCGTGAAGGATCGTGTTTACTGGGTACAAATCTAATAATAAAAAAACTGTTATAGTTGCAACTTCAACAAATGGTGAAAAAAACGATCGTCCATTGTGCCCCACTGAGTTATACTGTATCCTAATGTGTAATAATCATATACTATGCTAATAAGATTTCCTAGACTGCTCCAGGTCAGTGGGTGGCGGTAATGGTCCTTCACATTCGGACGCAATGTTGCCGGAATGTAAAGTGAAGAAGAAGAAGGTAAACCATAGAGAACCTGCCCCGCAGCTACAACCGCAACTATTATGAGAAATAGCGGGGACTATGACTCACTTTCGTGGTCAAATACGGGGGCCACACTGGGGGCCCACAATGGACAACATGCTGATAGATTTCTGGCGCAGACATGAATGTCTGTTTAACTCCTCGGCTGATTCTTACTACGACAAAGATGTAAAGACAAAACTGTGGACTGAGTTTGCCTTGTCCATCGGAAAGTCAGGTAAGGCTAATGGTTGAAGGATGATGAAAAGGCTATGGTAATGTTTATGGATACTGCTTTTAGTTTATGTTGCATAAAAAAGTGAAGCATTGTGGAAACACATGGGAGCATCAGAGGTGTGAACCGAGCTGAACTCAGTTTAGTCAGACAGGACATGGCTGACAGAAGATGATATTTACAGGGTTATACTACCAGTGAAGGAGCCACACAGGTTTTGTTGGGTGGCCAGACAGAGACCACTATCACAATGCCTCATTAGTTTGTTATTTGTTTGTTTCTGCATGGAACATCACTGCAACATTGTTTTGGTTACTCACTCTCATCATTTACTTACTGAGGCGAGACCACTATGCAGACATGCACCATGAACAATCACCACTCTTTCTCTCTGGCTGCTGGCATTGTACAGAAGTTTCTACCACTTGTTTCCAGAGCTCTTTAAAGTGGTTCTCTGCAGTCTGTAAGATTTTGTACAAGAGCTTTAACTAAATCCAAAGCTAACCCATAATCCAACTGAGCATGCATATCACTTGCTGAGGACACAGCTGAGGGGAAAATACCCCAAGAACAAGCAGGAACTGAAGACAGCAGCAGTAGCGGCCGGGCAGGGCAACACCAGCAACCAAACTCAGCGTCTGGTGATGTCTATGGGGTCCAGACTTCATACTGTCAGTGACTGCAAAAGATTTGCAACTAGATTCAAGAACCAAATATTACAAGTGACAATTTGATTTTTGATTATGTTAGTTTCTCTAATTGTTTCATTTCAAATCCATCGTGGCGCTGTACAGAGCTGGAATGCTGAAAATCATGTCAATGTCAAAATATTTATGGATCTGACTGTACTCTGAGCTGAAGTAGGTTTAATAGTTTTTACAATTCTTCTTACATCTTCTGTAATAGTTGACATATGCTCTGTTTCCTTTCCTTTACAGTATCAGATGTTGAGAGAAGGTCCAGATCACTCAGGACTCAGTATGGGAGGGTGTTATGGCACCCAGAGAAGGTCAGCACTGTCCAGCAAAAGATGCTTAGGGAGAAGCTTGATTTCTTGCGGCCTTACATAGTTCGCAGGAGAGGTGAAACTTGTCTGGTAAGTTGAGACAAATAGCAGAAAGTCTGGAGATGTTTCCTTGCAAATTCTGACTGCACATTTTACTCACTTCTATTTTCTTTTCCTTTTTTTTTTTTTTTTTTTTTGCAGGAAGAAAAGTGCAATGATCAAGAGGAGGATGATAAGGAGTTGGAGACTGAGGAAAGTGTTGATCCAGAGATGGGAAGCTCGTTCGGCAGCCCACTGGATGCTGATGTGACTGGGCAAGACCTGGATGATGAACTGCAGCCTCTTGGCTCTACCCCAAACCTTGCCTCCCTGCACTGTTCAAACCCACAGACTCAGGTCACAGAGGTGAAGTCTGTCAGCTGCCCACAATGTTACTATGGAGAGGAATCCCCTGATCAGCCTGAAACCGCTGCACTAGGCACTTCCAAACGTGACATACTGAACCAGTTCATGGAGGTTATGATGTCCGACATGCGACAAATTAAAGACCCCATGGTACTCATAAGACTCCGCCGAGATATTACTGACCTGGTGTTCAAAGCAGTGGAGGAGGACATGCGGGGGCGATACATTCCAGTGCCGTCCACGGCCATGATGACTGACAGCACACAGAGCGACTCCTGTCCTCAGGAGCTGCGTTCACTGACAAACATCTCTTGGAGACAGAGATCTTTGAAGAGAAAGAACCAAGTGTGTGAGACTGGGAGGGGGATGCAAAAATGGGAGGAGATGAAACACACAAGGAAAATGGCATCACAACCTGTCCATCAAGGTCAAACAGTGCAGAGGATGAGTGAAAATGGCCCTCAGGTTACTATTCAAGATTTCGAGATCAAAAGAGAGATGGAGCCACATGTAGCTAAGACTGAGGAAGAGACATTTTCAGTAGCTTGAAAGTTGGCATGCAGAGTCCATTGCTTTAGCCCTGGTTGAAGTCAATCTGTAGAGTTTGTAAGCTACTTTTCTTGGCACAGAAATATTTGTGTTTGTAACTTACTAGTACCACTTTATTGAAAGCTTTAGTAATTAACATTTAAACTGGTACACTACTGTATAAAGGGAATACCAAGGAATGCTTAAGACTCATCTCTGCTATTGCAAAGATACAGTTTCTCAATCTGCACCTCAAGTGTACAGTTTAACTTGTGGATATTGTACATCTAGAAAAGTTACAGCTTAGGAAGAGTAATCTCTTTTTGGACAGCTGGGTGCTGTGTGAGCCTACTGAGGTAGATGAAGCCTAGTAAATGTTTTGATGTTTTGCTGTGATTAAAGAAGAAATATCTATTTTCACTCGTTGGTGTCTGTGTACATTGTCTCATTGGAGTAGTAACATATTTATAAAGAGTTTATATTTCTTAGATATTGCACATGTACAATATACAACAGATGTGAGCAAACCCCTGTGCAAATAATGCCTAATTGTCAAATGGTTTCAAATTTCTCAGTTGAGTGCTTTCTTTTATTAACAATACAATTTAATAATTATAAAGACTATGTTGAAAAGACGGGTCCCAAAGTAGTAAGACAGTGTAACTAAAGTGATATACCTGTGATCACTGGCCTGCAAGTTAGAAATCCTATTATCACTGAAAGTATAGAGAACAAGTCATTTACTGTCAGGCTATCTACATGAACATGATTATATTGGAATTATTATTATTATCATTATTATTAATTATTCATGGAGGTTAATAAGATACAGTTTTCGGTGTGTTGTCCTGCCCATGTCTGTACTGTACAGTGGAAATAAGTAGAATTATTTAACATACATAACGTGGTACATTATAAAAAAGGCTGGAATTCCATTATTCGCTGTCATATATTCACCTGAAGCTCGGCGTTTAATGTTGTTTTCAAATTCATGTTAACTTCTGTATTATTTATCTTAACTCCCTCTAATGACAATGTTTCCTGTACACCTTATAGTAACGCTCCAAGAACATTCTCCGGCACTTTGCATGTTTGCACACGGTGCGGGGTCCTTTGCATTTTCAGTCAGGCAGTGCAGACTGGTACCCCGAAGGGTCCTGAGCACCACACACATACACACGTGTGCTGTACGCTGTTACCATGGCGGACCTACAGATGAAACTGCTCCGTAAGAAAATTCAGAAAAGAAATGAAAAGAATAAAGAGCGCAAATTACTGAAGAAGTCGACAGGAGACGAGGAGGCCGGTATGTGCTCTCCACTTCATGAAAACTAATCTGTTGCTGTTTGTTTCGTTCGTGTCAGAACTTCACCTGCTAGGCTAGCAGTGTTAGCTCCCCACGGTGCTACATTAAATCAGGAACTTTATCACACTGACCGTAAGTTACAGTCAAGATTAAGGACAACTTCAGCTGATCTTATTATAAAACTTTTTAAAGGTTTTGTGTCTTTGTCTTTCCGTAGGTAGGTAGCGATTATTAGTATTTACAAGCTAGCTAGCTAGGACTGTAGCACATACAGGATCCAGAGTTTTCTTTTAAGAGTTTGCTTGTCAACAGAAATCAATTTAATCTAATACAGACTTCCGTTATGTACAGCATTGAAATAGAAGTAAGTGCAGTATCCCTTAGATGTGAAATGATTTACTGTCGTATCACTTTACATTACTTGCTTTACTTCTAAATGGAACTGTGGGATATTTGTTCTGATGTCAATTGAAAGCTTACAAATGCAGGCCCCGCAGTCCAAACTCAATGCAACAAAAGTTAGTACTCCCTAACTACTGAGATTCACGTATTTTTGCTTTTTCATTACTTAAAATGATCACCTTCATTTTTGATGGCCGACTGGATTGTCCCCAGCATGAGGAAACCAGTATTTCAAAAAATTTCACAAATATTCAGCCATTCAGCCATTTTTCTTCCAACTGGTCTTCCTCTAGATCGGTTTGCACCATTTTTTTCTCGCTAAAATAAATCCAAGATGTTCTATTGGATTCAAGTCAGTAGTCAGGTCACAGTCTTCCCACCTCTGTACTTCGTTCTCAGGACCTTGCGTCCACAGTTGCTTCTTTATTATTTATTAATAGGCTTCAGCTGTGTTTCCACTAAGTTTTTGTTCGTCATCGGTTTGTCTGTATCCTTTTCCATCTTTGTGAAGTGTCACAATCAGATTTTTCAGTTGACCTGTCAGTTCTTTTACATGTGGAACCTTCATGTAGTGTGATGTTTCAGTGATCTCAGTTCCGGGTCACTCTTGTTGCATTGAATATTGACTTTGCAGCCTGTATTTTCCATGTAATCTTTTCTAAAGTATTTCTTGCTTGGTTGTTTATAAGAGCAGGTTCCGTACTTTTCAGCTTAGAGAAACTCTAATTACTGCAAGGTGGTAGCCTAGCCGCGCTAGACAACGCACAGCAACGAATTTAATTCTCTGCCAGGGTGGGTCTAGTTACCCTCCATAAGGCTCGAGGCTGGATTCTCCTAAAACTGACCGGACCAATCACCATGAAGTGTAGAGTCAGAAGGCGGGCGTAACGAAGTGACGACAGAGGCGCGACAATTCTGACAGAAGCGCACAATAAACAGTTATCTTTCGACTGGGCTTTGGCCACAGCCCTTAAAGATTTGAAGCTAAAATTCAACTTGAAAGATAAACAAAGGACGACACTGAAGTGTTTCATTGAGAAGAAAGACGTATTTGGACTTATGCTGACGGGATATGGCAAATCCTTAATATACCAGTTGGCTCTGCTGGTTGGGAAGCTAATAGGACTTAGCCACAATCCCCCAGTGCTCTCGGAACTACGTCAGCCTATTCGTTGCGTTGATTGGTTGTATACCTACCCAATTGCTGCAGAGGGATTTGAAAGACAACCTTTTAGCCTGCCTCCCTCCCTGTCGAGCTTCCCTAGATCCTTGTGCCGTCAGAAACATGGGTGTAGCATGGCTAGGCTAGCAAGGTGGCACATTGTAAATCATTTGACAATTGCATGATATTGCAAACCTGTTTCATTCTGTGTATCACACAGCTCCTCATCACCTGACTGATTCTGTGTGATGATTTGTTTTGTTGCAGCGAGTCTCACAGTCGACGCAAACGGACTGGAAGACGAATGTTGTGAGGAACCCGCCGCTGCTGGTAAGACGAACACGGAACCCAAGAAGAAACGGGCGAAGAAGGTTGAGGGACCAGTGGAAGGGACCACCACTGAGGAAACTGCTTTGAAGAAAAAGAAAAAGAAGAAAAGGAAGCTTACTGACACTGATGAACCTCCAGGTAACCACCAGAAAAGTCTGCCCTATTGAAATTCCAAAGTACAGTTTCTTTCCTGGTAACTGTCATGTATAAGTATCATGACTGTGATTTTTATTTTAGCTGAGAAGAAGAGCAAAACTGTGAAAGAAGCAGATGATGATGAGGAGGAGGAGGAGGAGGAGGAGGAGGAGGAGGAGGAGGAGGAGGAGGAGGAGGAGGAGGTGGTGGCAGCAGGAGAACAGGCCACTGACACACCAGAGGAAGTTGAAGATGAAGCCAGAGAGGAGGATGAAGAAGATGAGGAGGATCAACCTGAATTGCCATCTGGACTAACAGGTATTGAGAAATCATGTCTGCATATTGTAGATCTGGATCTGTACTAGTATTAATACTTGTAAGGATGTTTTCAAACTTCACTCTCAGTCGCTGACATACAGCACTCATACATGCAGCATTTCAGCAAATACTAATAAAGTTATTGTTTTGTTGTGGCCCTTTAATCTCCACCTGGGCTAAGTTGGCCGTTACCAACCGAAACAACAAGTTGCTCACTCGAGTTGCTTCTTCACAGCAGCTAAACGGGGCTACAATAAATACAGACATAGGAGGACACAGACACTGCCTTTATGTGTTGCCCTTTCATTGTTTCCATCATGAATCGGGTGTCAGCTAAGGCAAACAGAGACTCTTGTGGTTTTCTTTGGGGGAAGTCGCAACTGCTTCTTCTTACAGGAATTAATTACAAGAACATGTTTGATGTAACTAGTTTCCTATTATGTTGCTTTCTTCAGGAAATTAAACTTTCTCTAAATTTAGCCTTGGGGAGAGCGCTCTGTTTCTCATGAAGTGTCAACTATTGTTTCAGGAGCATTTGAGGACACATCGTTTTCCTCCCTTGCTGCCCTGGTCAGTGAGCACACGCTGAAAGGAGTGAAGGAGATGGGCTTTGAACACATGACAGAAATCCAGCACAAAAGTATCCGCCCCCTGCTGGAGGGAAGGTAGGTCAGATGGTTCTGGGACGGTTGTTAGTTTACAATTGATGTGCGACTGGTTTTAAAACCTAGATAGTCTTTTCATTTCACAGATTTTGATGTTTTTTTAGAAAAAGCTCTGTGATGAATATGAAAGTATAATGAAGATAAACTGTGTTTGTGTTCCTTCTCTGCAGGGATGTTCTGGCTGCTGCTAAAACAGGAAGTGGTAAAACCTTGGCCTTCCTCATCCCATCCATAGAGCTCATCTACAAACTCAAATTCATGCCTAGAAATGGTGAGAGCCCCTGTTTATTTACCGTTTCTCTGTTTTCTCTGTATAGTTTGGTGACAGTCTGTAGCACTTGATGACTGTTTGAACTTGTTTTTACACTGAGTTCTGCTTTCTTCCCACAAGGCACTGGTGTAGTGATCCTTTCTCCCACACGTGAGTTGGCAATGCAGACGTACGGCGTGCTAAAGGAACTGATGACGCACCATGTGCACACCTACGGTCTGATCATGGGCGGCAGCAACCGCTCAGCTGAAGCCCAAAAGCTCGCCAACGGCGTCAACATCCTGGTGGCCACACCTGGCCGTCTGCTGGACCACCTGCAGGTGAGCTCACTGGAATCCAGAGCAGGGTCATGACATGCATGGCACATGTGCTTTGAAGTAAGAATTAATGTTTTGTGCTTGTGTTTCCTCTTTTATTATTCCATTTTAATACTTTGATGGCTTGCTTTCTGTGTCTTTAGAATACTCCTGGGTTCATGTTCAAGAACCTGCAGTGTCTGATTATTGATGAGGCCGACCGTATCTTAGAGGTGGGCTTCGAGGAGGAACTGAAGCAGATCATCAAACTGCTGCCAAGTACGTATCTGCTGCCACCAGACTCTCCTCTGTATTGTCCACTGCTGCACTTTGGTTACTTCAGAATTAAAGAGGGACAAATTACTCATAAAGACGGAGCAGAAACAGTTAATCCTCCAAAAATACTCGATCCCATGTCTGAAATGCAACTGATAGCTTTTTTATAACCATATCTTATGCCTCCTTCAGTCTCCAGTTTGGCTTTTTAAGGGAAAATTTTCATTAAACCAAAGCAAAGACAATCATCAGAGTTACCCTAAGAGTCACAGAAGGTGTTCTTCTTATGACAAGTAAACAATTTTTCCATGTGTCACATAGGTGGAGTTCACTTTGTTGTTTTGTTTTCTTTAAACAGTATGTTGTTGTGAACTCCCCCCTCACCCATCCTGTTCTCTTGATTTTCCGCTCCAGAGAGGAGACAGACCATGCTGTTTTCAGCCACTCAGACCCGAAAAGTGGAGGACTTGGCTCGCATCTCCCTGAAGAAAGAGCCCCTCTATGTTGGGGTGGACGACAACAAAGACAATGCCACAGTCGATGGCCTGGAGCAGGTACAGTCTGCTGTATGCCTGTGGGCTCAGTGTTGTACAGATGACGATTAGCTCCCGGGGTCCTGACCACACTGAAGTGATACAGTGATCTCTGCTGTGTTTCAGGGCTATGTGGTGTGCCCATCAGAAAAGCGCTTCCTGCTGCTCTTCACTTTCCTGAAGAAGAACCGCAAGAAGAAGCTGATGGTCTTCTTCTCCTCCTGCATGTCTGTCAAGTTCCACTATGAGTTACTCAACTACATTGATCTGCCTGTTATGGCCATCCATGTAAGTCATCCCTCCCCACATCCAAAAGTCACGTATACAGTACAATCTACAGGGCTGGCTGGTGGAAAAGCTGTTTTTCCATCTTACAGGGCAAGCAGAAGCAGACCAAACGGACCACAACATTCTTCCAGTTCTGCAATGCAGACTCAGGCATCCTGCTGTGTACAGATGTGGCAGCTCGAGGGCTGGACATTCCTGAGGTGGACTGGATCGTCCAGTATGACCCCCCAGATGATCCCAAGGTCTCAAAACTAGTAGAAAATAACAGAGCTATGCTTTCATGTATTTCTTGATCGTATTATTAAGAGAGAAATTGAACAGACTCCATTTTGAACTTCACTTTCATTTGCAGGAATACATCCACAGGGTGGGCAGGACAGCCCGAGGCATCAATGGCAGAGGCCACGCCCTCCTGATCCTTCGACCAGAAGAACTCGGCTTCCTGCGCTTCCTCAAACAGGCCAAGGTGACCATCTCAGAGTTTTGGATGGGCAGTGTATAGTATGTCACTAGAGCTTTTGTCCAGTCTTGCTTGCGGGGCAAAAATGTCTTGTGCTCTGTGACTCCCTGCGTCACTGTGATGGGTATATTTAAATGTCGCTGTGAAGAACATTACTGTAAATGATAGATTGCTGTTCCTTTAACAGAACGACGAAGCAGCAATGTTGCATATCTTATGTCTGAAGCGATTTAGTGCTACATACACAATTAACTGCTCATTAGTTTGTATGTCCTTCCAACATGAAATACTTTTCTCCAGCTGGCCATCTATCACGCTGTGTTTGAGTGTAATAGTAGCATTTGCTTGTATTTACATTGGTCTCATGTTGTCCAGGTCCCACTGAGTGAGTTTGAATTTTCCTGGAGTAAAATCTCTGACATCCAGTCACAGGTGAGAAATCGACTTTAGCCAACATTCAGTGACACCTCAACAAGTGCTGTTTGTCTGAAATAAGGGTATTAGTAAAAAAATAGGTGCAGGTTTGTGCCTTAAGTCTAATTTTAAAACTCTGCCTCTCATTCCTTAGCTGGAGAAGCTGATTGAGAAGAACTACTATCTCCATAAGTCGGCTCAAGAGGCCTACAAGTCCTACGTGAGGGCGTACGACTCCCACTCACTCAAACAGATCTACAGTGTCAACACCCTCAACCTCCCCATGGTGGCGCTCTCGTTTGGCTTCAAAGTTCCTCCATACGTTGACCTCAGTATCCTTTACATGCCAATTTCACAGTTTGTCATTGTGCTGGTATCCCACATTTCACTTGGAACATAGAAACTGCAAACTCTTCATGGATCCAAAATAATGAAGGTTATGTGTCTCACAGGTGGCACATCTTTCTGTAGCTTTTTTTTGTGCTAACAGTAGATGAACATTAAACTTCCAAAACGATGAGGGGAATTTCCCATGAATAGATGAAGAAATTGTTGTTCTCCTTAACTGAACTCTTCTCTTTAGATGTCCACAGCAGTAAAGGAGCAAAGCTGCAGAAGCGAGGCGGCGGAGGCGGCTTTGGATACCAGAAGTCCAAGAATGTGCACAAATCCAAAATCTTTAAGCACGTCAACAAAGGAAGGAACGATAAGAGGCAGTTCTCTCGCTGAGTACTTTCAGAGCAGACATCAGTTCCTCCTGGAGCTTTTTTATTACATGAACTTCCTGTTTTTGAACGTGACTGTGCACTCTGTCAGACTCTGCTGTCTCCATCTGACAGTGTTGATCCAGTTTTCTTCCTACAAGTTGTCAAAGGGTTTTGTAAATGTACATGTTAATGTTGAATGCCCCTGACTTCCTTCTGTCCCTCTGATAAACAAAAATGCTCACATTTCTCTAGTATGTCTAACAAATCGAATCTTTATTGATATTAAAGTATACTTCATCCATAGTCAGCCTTGTTGGGACTTTTCTAATGCTGATTACAGTGAATAATGGAGAGACTGTGAGGTGATTATGTAGTCATTTTTATTGTACAAGTCTGATTTTGACTATTGATTACAACATGTATACATTGCTGCAGTGCATCGGCAGCAATTAGAGAATATAAGCGGTCGGATTTGGGCAATTTTACATACATTATACAAAGCTGAACACAGCGTTGAGCTTTAAATGACACTTCAGTCAGGACCAAAATTGACCACATGCTCTTTAAAAAGTAAAAATGAACTTCATCTAAAGGGATCTTCACTCCGTATTAAAGTTTACATTTTCATTGTTGATTATGGCTCAGATGTTAAAAAGTATGAAACATAAATTAGTCTTGTTTTTTTTAATCCCTTCATTGAAATAACGATTCCTCTTAAAGAAACCAGTAAGGCTCCAATATTTAATCTCCCCACACAGGATAAATTATAAAGTGCTATTGAGAGCCTGCAAAGAATCAGGTTTCAGTTTGTATTTCTTTCTACACAATCAAAATAATTTTAGGCTCATTGCAAAAAGATCCAGTGATTCAGTTCCCATTTGAAAAATATATTTATATTTCCTTACACCTCTATGGACGGTGTTTCTCATTCCACAGTCGCTACACCAAGGGGAAAGGCCCACTTTTTAAAGTAGGTCAAAGAGAAGTAACCATGTTAAAGAACTAATTTAGTCCTACACACTCAACATGTGTAACATCAGGCAAGTGCTGGTTTTAGATCTCAAAGAAGAAAATACAAACAACAACGCTACGTACAGAGCAAGTGGGTGTGTAGTGTTTCTGCGTTGGTTACACAGTACAGTAGTGCAACTCTTTAGACTGTGGACATCAGATTTGCCCTGTGCGCTACTGTACAAGTTCAGTGAGTTGAAGGCAGAGTTTCTACTGGATGCTTTAAAAATTACTTCCCTTTCTTCAGAAAAGGAACAAGAATCTCAGAACGGCCCACAGGTTGTGTCACTCTTCAATTTCAGCTGGCACTTGAGGTTAAGATACAATATCTCGGAGGCTGAACGTGGCATCAAACAGTCCTCATTCCTGTGTTCACTGTGAGCTTGTTTCCTTTTCCAGTGTTGCTCCACAGCAGTCGTCCATATTCACAGTTAGACTACTGCTTGTGATCTGTGAAGACAGACAAGTTATAGAATGAGTACAACACAGACAGACCCAAGCAGACCACCTTCATGCCAAACACACAGTCTAGTGGTAAAGCAGTTATGAAGGTGCCTCTAAAAGTTACGGACTTGTAGCCGTCTACCAAAAGCCTTACATCACTGTCCACAACACTTAAATGTTTGTCGTCATATCTTTCCTTGAATCGTGATATAAGGCTTTATAGTATATAGTTATGCCCCCAAAATGAGAGGAAAGCCTCTTGTTCCTGTGTGACGTCAAGAACCTTTTGAATTATCCTTAAGGTTCAAAGAAAATGTTTTCAAGCAAACATGCAAATGCCCTGAGGCTGTTGCTCTGTCCCTCAGCAGAGAATAACGTCATCACAGCAGGTCTGATAGAGGGTTCTCTTTAACCACAGTGACACTGAAACTCCCCCAGTTTGAATTTACTCAGTTGTTTGCTTAGTGTTTATGTCATCTGACTCTAAGTAAATTGGATAACTCCTCCTTAAAAACTGTTAATCCTGAGCTTTTGATCATCAATGGAAACCTGGTATCCACCGATGGTTTTGATGACTTTTCAAGAAATTTCACACCCTAGAATGTCTCTGTCAGTTGAGAAAACTCTGTGTTGGTCAAACCCATAAGTACACAATGTTAGTGATGCCTTTCCAACATGACCATGCAAACTCAACCTCAACACAACACAAAGAAGTTAGTGTCTTAAGTCTTCCAAGTGTCACTGAAGGCAAACGGTAGTACATGGAAGACCTTAGTGGTCCACTCTGGTGGGGGGAGGGGTGGGAGAAACACCCCAGGGGCCGCCGGTCGCCTTCTTTCCTAAACCTGTTGACAGTAAAATGAGAGACCATCCGAGATGGATCACAGTCAGACTCCTGTCAAAAATTTCCCACTCATGATTTTAGGGAAATTTATGAAACAAAAACACGTTAAAAGCGATTGCTGTATCAGCTGGAATCATTTTCTCCATCAGTTGAACATCTACAAGTTAACACTCAGTTGCGTACCGTTTCCATTGCAGCAAGACTCGGCGGTCTCCCAGTTCATGGCCTTCTGGACAGCCTTCTTCCAGCGACCAAAACGGAACTCGCTCTCTGTTTTTGATGAGGATACACATAAATTGCAGTGCATGTCTTCAGTCATCATAGTAACATCCACTAGATGGCAGCACATAAAATGAAATGTAACTAAGTAAAACTCAATAAGTACAAATTTGGTCAATACTGAGAAAGTGTTGATATTACAGAATGCATGATTTCTGAAGTGTTTTCATGCGTTATTCAGCAACTGCAGAACAGATACAAAAATCAAAAGACAGTGTTTGTGACAGAAAGACAGCAAGCAGCACACAACTAAAGTCTGAGAGCTATATCAAAAGAATGGTAGGTAAGATCAACAGCAGCCTGCACTAAAACTAGTTCAAGTTATTTACTTTGTCTCTTATTTTCTGCAAATAAAAAGATAGATTATAAAAGATAAAATAATCAGCCTGAAAGCACATTAGATGCACCCATTACACCTTTCTAATCTGTTTCGCTGTTGGTTTACTGTTGCTTGGGCTGCAGCTACAGACTATTTTAGTAATCGAGCATTCTATCTATTCTGGTGATTTATTGAATAATCAGATGCCGTGCTTGGAATGCACGTTACAGCATCAAAAGTGGAAGTGAGTGCACCGTCCAACAGAAATAACCGTCCTGGTGGAACACAGATGGACAGCTCTATGTTGACTTTCAAGCTCTGTGGATTTTGGGAACTTTTCTGACAATCACATAAATCAAAAATCCAGTACAACCAGTCCAATCAAACACAACACCACTGGTTATGTCTTTTTACCATCAGAGTGGATTTGTGGTTCATATTTCTCAGATGTGACATTTGGGAGCTGATCAGGGCTCAGGGTCCACACCTGCACCCCTTCTGCTGCCCCCGCTGCCATGGCTGCACCCAGAGCTGTGGTCTCCGACATGGTGGGTCGCACTAGTCCAGTACAGGACAGACACACACAGGCATGAAAAAAAGATTCAATTAAATTCAATACTTGGGTACAATCAAATCCAGTTGTGCGCTGTAATCATCATCTAGAATTGAGACAGTACCCCAATTAAACGCAGATTTATTACTTGAAATGCTTTATCTGGACAGCAGACAGAGCACAGATTCAGTTTGAACAGTAAAATCAGTCAGAGAAAAGCACTGGATCTCAGGATGAACCCAGCACCATCAGGGTGGTCCCCATATTTCTATTTTCAGCCCAAACATAGTCCACAAAATTCATTTGTTAATTTAATTATATAGAATGAATTATTGCTTAAATGTAGTAACATTACACACATTACAGTAGTGTGATTTTTTTTTCAAGAATGGATCCATTCCATTAAGAAACAAGAATGAAAGACATTTGGCCTATTAATGAAAACAGAGACTATTGTCCTCAGTCTATAAGCTACTGCATACATTACAGTTTGGTCAGTGCAAAGTCTGGTTTTTCATGTATGACCAGATTGTCAATGCTTCCTGAACCATCAACTAAATGCAAATAACAGGATTGTTTGTGTTTTAAGTTAACTGTGACAAAAGTCAGGGAAGACAGAAAGGTATAAAGTCCTCATTTCATTGGTAACTTATAAAAGCTACTGTTTGAACTAGAGGATATGTCTAGTTTTTCATGCGAACATGCTTCTCAAATTTTCCCCTTAGAAGAGGTGATTTAACATTTCAACTCTGCCTTAAATGAAGCTGCATATCCTTAATTAGTCACCAAGGAACGCAGCTGAGTGACAATCAACGTTGGTTTTTCTGTCTGTTGGCAACATGACTCAAAAAAACGGAATAATGGATTCGAATTAAATTTTCTGGGAAGGTCAGAGATGACACAAGGACCAAGTGATTATATTTTGGCAGGGATGCAGCTTATAGTTGGATCCACGGATTTGTTAAAGATTTCTGTATCATTGTAAGATAGTGGCACAGTGTCACTGTAACTATGACAACAAGTGAACACTACACCAGTTGCCTGCTGATGATCACATGATTGCGATCCTACTACAAATCCACCGCTGCAGACTTATTAGGATTTATGTACCGGAAATGATACAAGGAACAACTGATTAAATTGTGGGATGTGGATCGCCCAGATCAACTGGTTAAACAGGCGACCCATGAACAGGAGCTATAGTCCCTGATGCAGCAGCCTGGGCTCGATTCCAGCTCATGAGCCTTTGCTGCAGGTCTTCCCCCTATTTTCCTGTCTGCCTCTCTACTAACCTGTCTTAAAGCCAACAAAGGCCAAAAAAAAAAAAAAAAACCTGAAAAAAATAAATTGAAAAAAAATATAAATTGAGGGGGTGTTTAAGTCCAATCAGTTCCACAAGCTACATGTTTATTATTGTTTGGTATCTGTACATAATGTACACATGCAGCACGCATGCCTATGCTCAGCGAAAGGTCATTTTGTTTGTGGGCACATCTATATTAAATGGCCACATTCTATGTTCCCGTGACTTCTGATCATTAATAACTAATAAATAAATGCTGCATTTCTGCCATATGGTGGAATGAACAGCCTTTGTGGAGTACTGTGTTCTCTGAGTGCTTTTCTAGTTTGCTTTGCTTCACTTGCTTCCTTATGATCCTCAAACATTGTACATGGAAACACACTCCTTCATCTTTGCATAAAAGGACAAACATAAAACTAAACAAAAGAAAACAAACAAAGAAAAACGGATTTCCAATGTGACGTTGTTTAAGTCCTTACCTACGGGCATGCAGAGGATGTCGGCCTGCAGCTGCATCAGCAGCCTGTTGGACGTCATCCCTCCATCCACCTGCAGCTGAGTCAGAGGGACGCCACTGTCCTGGTTCATCGCATCAAGGATCTAATACAAACAATGCAGCAATCTATGACTTCAACCAGACTTTTTTTAAACACCTGACAAACTGAATGCAATAAAATCTATCAGTCCAGCTCCTGGAAAAGTTTGTTGCTGAAGTTGGTGTTAAGAATGTTTTTATCAGTTTATTTTCTATTAACTGACTTTTGTGCTGGTTGAGAAAATCTACATTTACTTTATACACTCAACAAAAATATAAACGCAACACTTTTGTTTTCATAAAACTGCCCCTTTCAGAGTGGTCTTTTATTGTGGGCAGTCCTTAGCACACCTGTGCACTAATCATGGTGTCTAATCAGCATCTTGATATGGCACACCTGTGAGGTGGGATGGATTATCTCAGCAAAGGAGAAGTGCTCACTATCACAGATTTAGACAGATTTGTGAACAATATTTGAGAGAAATGGTGATATTGTGTATGTGGAAAAAGTTTTACATCTTTGAGTTCATCTCATAAAAAATGGGAGCAAAAACAAAAGTGTTGCGTTTATATTTTTGTTGAGTGTAGATCAAGAGACTGAGACGACCTGCAGTGTGCTTTCCCTGTACTCTTTAAAACAGCCACTCTTGTTGTCCACCTTAGTAATTTGAAGCCTGTGGAGGAAGAACATCATCTGAACGGAGCCCTGCTCACCTCTCTGGTCTGGAAGCAGACGGCCTCCAGAGCAGCAAACGCCAAGTGGTTTCTGTTGGTAAACTGTGTGAGCCCACAGATGATGCTAGAAAGCACAAAGAGGAATTCAGTGCAAATATAAAACTAAAAATGCTGACATTAGAAAAATTTGTTAACTACTTATTGCAACTAGTCATTATTTTGTGCAAGGTAAAAGATAAAAAGTGAAACAAAACTACTTCTTTAAGCATTGCAAAATAGTCAAAATGATTGATTATTTATTTATTTAACAGATGACCACCTCACCCTCTTGCACTGGGCTCCCAGTAAGGAGCATAGAGGCCAGAGAACGCAGGCACAAAGTAGCAGCCGTAAGATGAGCCTGCTGCAGCAGCCAGCTTCTCTGAAATGAGAGACAGAGAGGAGTGTTGTTAATCCAGACAGTAATCTCTCCATTACGCACATCATTTCATAATTACATTGCTACAGTTTAGGAACAATTTCTGATTTGACAAAAGATGAGGTAAGATGTGACTGTGACAGTACCGATCTCTGAGGAAGACTGCACAATGCCCATGTTGTCCTTCAGCCACCGTACCACTTCCCCTGCAATGGCCACTGAACCCTGCAAGAACAACGAAACCCACCAGAACCAGAATCATCAGAGCTTCAGGTGGCTATCAGTCACCAATTGCTTAACACTAGGGAGGACATTACTGTAATATGGAAGCAGATTTAGGAACTAAACTTGATTGAAAATGAGAAAGACTAATGGAGTCTATTTCACACCTCGAGTGCATAGCAGGCAGGCTCATCTTTTCCCATTTGGTAGGCAACTGTGGTGAGCAGGCCGTGTTCTGACATCACAGGCTGAAAGAATCACAAGACAAATATGGCACAGAAGGTGAAATAACAAAACAATATATCTTAGTCAGACAGTCACTGCAATGAATACTTTAAACAACAAAACAAAGAAAACCGATGACTTGCCTTGGTTCCTGTATTTCTGAGCAGGAAGCAACCAGTCCCATACCTGAAAATGATAATAAAAATAATACTGAGACCGATGACTGACTTATTGATGGTTTTCTTTTAAGATTCCAAGCAGAATGATATAGATTCACATATCATGTTCTTTTTAAGAAGTCAGAACAAGATTAACAGATTAACGAGGTTAATCTGCTATTTTCTACAGTGTTTGACATTTGTAAATGACAAAAATCAAGCAGTCTCTAAACATACTGGTTGACAATATGAGTATTTGTCTGTTGTTAGCAGCTGATGACACCAAACAGTGAGACACGCTATTTTACAGAGCATGTTGCAACTCAAATGTGTCAACTCTTAAGAAACGATGACACACTTTAGAAAGCCATGAGCACCGTGAATTCGTCCAACAGGGTTAGACTGCCAAGGCAGAGTTCAACTGTTTCTTCCTATTGTGTCTGAGGGAAAACATTTGCCAGAAACAACCTGAACTGTGACATGACAGCAAGCGGGTGTTCCAATTGTTGGGCACACGGTCAAAGCACAGTGGGTCTCTGGCCACAACACAATCGTGATTCTCCACTTGTCGTACTGAGTGAATCTGGCCCCTTGTAACCATTTCATTTTCCCCAAAATGAAATTGAAGTTGAAAGTTTACCATTTTGACAGTTTAGGAAATTCAGTGCTCATCACAGATGAACACCAGAACTTTAAGGGAGTGTTACAGGCATTGCAGAAGTACTGGTAGTGCTTTATCGCTGCACAAGGAGGCACTCTGATTGGCTAAAAATTAAAGTAGGTGCAGTCTTGGAACTTTCCGATCACTTCATGTAAATTTAGTCAAATAAAAACTAGTGAAGTTTATAGAGAAAGGATGAAGTGTTGTATGATATTCCTCAGTGAGAAAGAATAAAAACAATTTGGTAAAAGATGGAAAGAAACAGCGTGATCAAATGCAAACACCATTAAAGCATTTTTTAATGTAACAAAAAAAAATGAAGCAAACCGCTCACGTGTTTTTGGCCTGGCCTTCCTTGAAGCACATCTGACCAACCAGGGCAGCTGACTGGTCACCTAGACACTGATGGAGAGGACATGGTTATTGTCGAAAAAGACATAACCAAATACAAACAAATCAGACTTAGCCTGGAAACTAGAATCTTAACACCCACACTTCTTGGCCAATAGAGATATCAATACATCCATCCATCCATATCTATATACCGCTTAATCCTCACTCGTCTCACTTCATTTTCATACCATTAAATTGTTCTAATAATATCATGCAACAGTATCTATATGTAATGTCGCTTAAAAATGTGTTTTCTACTTTGTGTCAGCAGTTCAGTGTGGTTTGTTTATTTTTGTAACCATAGTAATGCAGTAACAGTGCATGCTGGGAGACAGGAAGTAAAATTGCCATGCGGTTACCATGCGGCCAGCTACAAGCATGTGTGAGCTTCACCAGTCATCAGCTTATCAGTTGATTGCTTTTCTTTCTCCCTTTTTGCTAAGGCAACATCTGTAAGTATCTCATCATTGCAATGTTAAGTTATTACTTATTTTGAATTTTAGAAGATTACTAAGAGAGCTAAAATGTTAATTTAGTTTGTGCTAGGCTAGCTTAATGTTTATCGCTGCTGATCGTTTTTCCTAGCTTGTTTGTGCTTTATCATATATGCTACAGAGCTAAAGCAGCTGATCTGTATTATTTTCCAGATACTGTGTCCTTGATTTTATTAATGATATAGATATTTTATTGTGCTATATTGCAGTTTCACAAAATTCCCAGTAAACTTCATGGAAGTGAATCAGCTGTGTCCTGGAGTTTTTTGGGAGTCTTTAAGCTGAATGGAACATAGCCCATGACACTATAAATTAAAATTTAGGATCCAGAATGTTGTGGAAAGCCTTTCCAGAAAAGGAAGCAGCAGATTAATTCCACTCCTGCCCAATATGCTGTTGGTGCTTCATCCATCCATTAGCTATACACCACTTACAGGGCTCCAGACTAACTTTTTTTCCCAGGAGCACAGTGGCCCCCCAACTTAAAATTTTAGGAGCGCAAGCAGAAAATTTAGGGGCGCACACCAAAATCGACTTGCAAAGTAAATATCCACATTTCCTCTCATTTTCACTATATTACTGATAAATACTTGCACAATAAATGCAGAAACTATGTTTTCAATTCACATTTTATTGTGCAGCACTTGACACAACATAACAAGAAAAACACTCAGAGAGAACAGTACTCCACCAAGGCTGCTCAGTTGACGTATCATTTCAGACGGATGAAATCTGTAATAAAAAAGACCTTGTGCTGGGTACAGGCATGTGTTATGCATGTGCACGTTATGTATTTATACTGAATCACGTGTAAATTACTCCTATAAAGGTCTGTTGATCAGTTCATTAATTTTGGCAAGCCTTTGTTTTGCTAGTGTTAAAATAACCGTTCCCTTCAGGCTTTTATTTTGAATACGTATTTTTAATGCAACGGGCTTCTATTTTGTGACCAATTCAGTGGCACAGGAAGTGTTTATCTAATAAGAGGTTTCTTGACATGACGAAGATGCTGTAAAGTCCGAAAATTCACCTAAAGACGAAAGAAAACGGTTCCATGCTGTTGCTGTCTAGCAAAGGATGTGTCTAACTTAGAAGCAGCTGGAATGGGGACAAGGAAGGAAGGAAGGACAGGAAGGTGAATTTGTGTTCAAAATAAGGCGGAACGTAAATGAAGGCTTTGTGAAACATCAGGAGCTTCGCCCCCTGTTCTCACCCCGCCTTCTTCTTCTTTGGTGTTCGTCTCCTTTCTTCTTTCGGACTTAATGTCGGTTGGTAAACCAGGTCATTTGCGCATTACTGTCTACTGGGCTGAAGTGTGGAGCAGAAGTTTGAAAGCAACAAAAAATACTCAATAGTAATTAAAAAAAAAAAAAAGAATTGGCAAATTCACTGGTCGCACATGTGCGAGTGGATGAAAAATTTACTCGCACTTGCTTAAATTTTGGTCACAAAATGCGACCATTTAGTCACAGTCTGGAGCCCTGACTTAATCCTCATTAGGGTCGTGGGGGCATGGAGTCTATCCCAGCTGACTTAGGGTGAAGGCATCGGACACCCTGAACAGGTCACCAGTCTATCACAGGGCCACATATTGAGACAAACAATCACACTCACATTCACACCAACGGAGAATTTAGAATCACCAATTAACTTCAGCATGTTTTTGGACTGTGGGAGGAAGCTCAAGAAAACCCAGCAGGGAGAACATGCAAACTCCATGCAGAAAGATCCCAGGCCTGGGGATCCCCCGCGACCCTAGTGAGGATAAAGCGGTGTATAGAAAATGGATGGATGGATAAAACACTTACATAAGGACTCCTTATAAATTAGATCTCAAACAGGTGTGAAAAATAAACGAGCATTGTGCACGATGGACTGACATTTCACAGTCAAAGAAAATGAACTTGTAAATAATGTGAAACTATAACAGCAAATCAGTAACCATAAATAGCAAATACAACAAAAAGAGAGGATGCAACAAATTTAGGGAAGGTCAAGAAAACTACTTACCCCTGAGATTGGAACTCCTGCGAGAGAGCCGGATTTCTGGTTAGAAACAGAACGGACACAGTTTTAGGTTTTGGATAAATGACTGTGGGACGCTGCTGTGAAATCACAAAACATGAATAGACAGCAAGTGTGTTCACATTAAAAACATTTGGAAGCAAGAAGACATTCACTGTCACACTTTAATAAGGACAGACCTCACAGGACATGTTGCTCGTGTTGGAAACCAAACATGTAACTCCTACTACCTATTTGTAGAAAACTTTGTAATTAACAAAACACATTTGTGTATCCAGTGATTGCAATACAATCTATTCACAATCCCCCACAGTGAAATGTGACTTATGACCATGTTAACATGTCCATGTGATGGGTGTGAAGGACTTTAGGTCATCAACATAATATGACTCAATTTGTGTAACAATTAATCAAAAAATGCTCACAGGCCAAAAACAAAGCATGGCCATAGTAATCTTAACCAGAATTTGATGATTAATACATTTTTCATACAAATTTCCAGCTTAATGTGACAAAGCCTTATGACAGCCTTCATGGTGCATAAACAGGAATCCTGTCAGAGTGTTTTTATTACCCAATATAAAGGTCTGTTACACTATAACGCTGAATTACACCATGAGGTGCACACACAGTCCTCTTATGATGATCACTCTTCTTAGTTACATATTGTGTTGATTTCATTTATTTCCATTCCCAAAACAGTTGTTGCAGTAAGGAAAGAGTTGCAGGAAGAGGTTTCCAAACAGGAAAATATACCTCAGATACTTAGAGGTAAAAGACCCATAAAAATGAAGAAACCAAACAAAGCTGACCTCTAAACTGCAGTACAAGGTGCATGTTGCATTAAAAGATTTAACAGGAAAGATCATGTTGTGGTCAGGAGATAAGATACGAGCGCAGACAAACACAGAGCCACGATAACAGGACCAGTGCCCTCCTATTTTATAATTCAGCTGACTTCAATAAGGGCTCATCCAAGCACAGCTTCTGAAACCATTCTGTAATTACACCATATTCCAGTGTGACAAAACTACACGGCATCTTATCAGGCCATTTATCTGGGAGAGGCCACAATAAGGACTTTTATAGAATTCTATCTGTACTTAACAGAGCAAACCGTCCAATGCACATTCAATAAAAAATACACCAACATTCTAGCCTAGCCGCGCTAGACAACCCACGGCAACGAATTTAATTCTCTGCCAGGGTGGGTCTAGTTACCCTCCATAAGGCTCGAGGCTGGATTCTCCTAAAACTGGCCGGACCAATCACCATGAAGTGTAGAGTCAGAAGGCGGGCGTAACTAAGTGACGACAGAGGCACGACGATTCTGACAGAAACAACCGGCGCACAATGAACAGTTATCTTTCGACTCGGCTTTGACCACAGCCCTTAAAGATTTGAAGCTAAAATTCAACTTGAAAGATAAACAAAGGACGGCACTGAAGTGTTTCATTGAGAAGAAAGACGTATTTGGACTTGTGCCGACGGGATATGACAAATCCTTAATATACCAGTTGGCTCCGCTGGTTGGGAAGCTAATGGGACTTAGCCACAATCCGCTGGCGCTCTAGGAACTACGTCAGCCTATTCGTTGCGCTGATTGGTTGTATACCTACCCAATTGCTGCAGAGTGATTTGAAAGACAACCTTTTAGCCCGCCTCCCTCCCTGTCGAGCAGTCCTAGACCCTTGTACCTTCAGAACATGGGTCTAGCGCGGCTAGGCTACCAACATTCTCTTTTAAGAGCAGAATAATACAGGGTTGTTCAAAAAGAATGAACCAATTTTATTACGCAATATTTTAATAGGGAAAAGTAATAAAAAACTCTAGCCAAGTGACAAGTATTCTACCCACAATCAACTTTTATTTCCTGTCTTGCAAGTATTCATTGTGGCTACCACCAACATCAATGCGAAAAGAGAATTCCTCTGAGATGCATACCAGCATATCACGTTCCACTGAGTTGATTACTGTAATTATTCGATGTCATTCGATCACCTTAAGCATCAAATAAAAGTTGATTGTGAGTGGAATACTTGTGACTTGGCTGGAGATTTATATTGTTTTTCCTTATTAAAATACTCCATAATGACATCAATTCATTCTTTTAGAATAACCATGTACTAAACAGCAATTAGTTGTAAATAAAACCAGAGAAAAACAATATTCCTATTTTTTAAAAGCAGACTAATGCTCTGTTGGCTTCTCTCTTAACCCCTTGACTCCAAAACCAGCCAGCAGGTTTAAAAGGCATGTTTTCTCAAAAGCAAACAAATTAAAGAAAGAAACTCTATACAGTCGATAAACTAATTAGGGGCTCGGGCTTCGGCACGAGCCACTCTCCTCTCCATTGCAAAGCAATGGGAGGAGAGTGGCTCGTGGCGAAGCCACGAGCCACTATTGTTCTCCTGTTGGCGTTTATTAGGGGCTCGGGCTTCGACACGAGCCACTCTCCTCTCCATTGCAAAGCAATGGGAGGAGAGTGGCTCGTGGCGAAGCCACGAGCCACTATTGTTCTCCTGCTGCGTTTATTATAGTCTTTTCTTCACGTTTCCGCCGTTTTTCGATTCGTAACTCGTCCTAGGCCTTTGAGAAAACCAAAATAAATTATATATCAAAACGTGCGGCTTCATCGGGAATAGTGTGCTATGACTTTTCTAAGAAATTCGTCATTTTTTCGCAGAATTATTCGCAAAAAACTGCGAAAAAATTCCCATAGAAAATGAATGGGGAGTGAAAAAAATCGGCTCAAAAAATCCACTTTTTTCCAAACGCCACTGCTTCGTCATACGGTCACCTAGAAACTTCATTTAACCATCAAAACGCAGTAATTTTTCTTGTCTTCGCAGGAATGTATTTTATGTCAGGCTGAGATTTACAGTTTTTCATCAGTGAGTCCTCAAAAAAGTGAAAATTCTCCAAATCTGCTCTGGTTAGAGTGCGGCATGTCAGTTGGTAGAGTGGAGGAGAAGTGAAAAATCCGCCTGAAAATTTCCCGATCGCATCGCCCTCACGACCAAACGATAAATGTTAGGGGAATGAAATTTGGTCAGATTGTAGACAATTTTCCTGGGATTCAAATGAATCCAAGTTTGAAGACCTATCTCTTTCTGAAGGGAAATGGCAGGCAGCAGTTTAGACCAAAGTCGCACCGTTCTCCCCATTAGAACCAATGTAAACTGAATCATCTGGCTCATGGAGGGACAGTGTTTTTTAAATCGCTGTAACTCGGTTATTTCTCACAATATTTGGAAAATAATCATATGTATGAATAGCCACAGCCTTCCTCTCGCTCACGGTCATTTTAGTTTTCAGCTACCATTAACGGTTCGCCCACAATTAGCGCCAGAACGAGACGTTGCACGCTGCTGCTGAGAAGCACTTTTCTGCTGTCTGTGGCAGGCACCGTTGCTATGGGGGCCCATAGCAACCGCCCTTACACACGCGCAGGCATGCTCCCACGCACACACACAGACTCATTGGTGTGCCACACCCACCTTCACACCCAATACCTCCACAGGAGCTGCATTTCAGCCTGAAAATCAGTTAAACCTCTCAGCTTCACACAGCCTTCAGAGCAGGGGTGTCAAACTCAGTTCCAACACACCTGATTCAAATGATCAGGCTCGTTATCAGGCTTCTGCTGAGCTTTATGATGTAAGATGGAAACATCTAGAACATAGAGGATAGTGGGCCTCCAGGAACTGAGTTTGACACCCCTGCTTTAGAGTAACTCCAATCCAAATGTTGACCAGGTGAGATCTTCCTGTCTTTCCCTTTCAAAATAAAAGCACAGCACAATTTCAAAATAAAAGCCTGCGACGGACCAAAAATGCCAGTTAAACCTCTCAGCTTCACACAGCCTTTTCTCCAATCCAAATTTCAACCAGGTCTGATCTTCCTGTCTCTGCCTTTCAAAATAAAAGCACAGCACAATTTCAAAATAAAAGCCTGCAACAGACCAAAAATGCCAGTTAAACCTCTCAGCTTCACACAGCCTTTACAACAGGGGTGTCAAACTCAGTTCCAACACACCTGATTCAAATGATCAGGCTCATTATCAGGCTTCTGCTGAGCTTCATGACAGCTAATCATTTGAATCAGGTGTGTTGTAAGATTGAAACATCTGGAACATAGAGGATAGTGGACCTCCAGGAACTGAGTTAGACACCCCTGCTATAGAGTAACTCTAATCCAAATTTTGACCAGGTAATATCTTCCTGTCTGTGCCTTTCAAAATAAAAGCACAGCACAATTTCAAAATAAAAGCCTGCGACGGACCAAAAATGCCAGTTAAACCTCTCTGCTTCACACAGCCTTTTGAGTAACTCCAATCCAAATTTTGACCAGGTCAGATCTTCCTGTCTCTGCCTTTCAAAATAAAAGCACAGCACAATTTCAAAATAAAAGCCTGCGATGGACCGGAAAACGGAAGTTAAACCTCTCAGCTTCACACAGCCTTTAGAGTAACTCCAATCATAACTTTGACCAGGTGAGATCTTCCTGTCATTGTCTTTCAAAATAAAAGCACAGCACAATTTCAAAATAAAAGCCTGCGACAGGCTGGCAAAGCCAGTTCAACCACTCAGCTTCATACAGCCTTCAGAGTAACTCCAATCTAAATTTTGACCAGGTCTGATCTTCTTGTCTCTTCCTCTCAAAATAAAAGCACAGCACAATTTGCCTGTTAGACTTCTCAGCTTCACACAGCCTTTACAGTAACTCCAATCCAAATTTTGACCAGGTGAGATCTTCTTGCCTCTCGTGCGCTGCTCCGGACATGCACACATCCCGAGCCCCTCCCACGATTTCCGCGAGCGGGAATTGTCTAGTTAGGGGCTCGGGCTTCGACACGAGCCACTCTCCTCTCCATTGCAAAGCAATGGGAGGAGAGTGGCTCGTGGCGAAGCCACGAGCCACTATTGTTCTCCTGCTGCGTTTATTCTCTTTTTTTCTTCACGTTTCCGCCGTTTTTCGGTCGCTAACTAGTCCTAGGGCTTTGAGAAAACCAAAACAAATTATATATCAAAACGTGCGGCTTCATCGGGAATAGTGTGCTATGACTTTTCTAAGACATTCGTCATTTTTTCGCAGAATTATTCGCAAAAAACTGCCAAAAAAGTCCCATAGAAAATGAATGGGGAGCGAAAAAAATCGACTCAAAAAATCCACTATTTTCAAAACGCCACTCCTTCGCCATACGTTCACCTAGAAACTTCATTTAACCATCAAAACGCAGTGATTTTTCTTGTCTCCGCAGGAATGTAGTTTATGTCAGGCTGAGATTTACAGTTGTTGATCAGTGAGTCCTCAAAAAAGTGAAAATTCTCAAAATCTGCTCTGGTTAGAGTGCAGCATGTCAGTTGGTAGAGTGGAGGAGAGGTGAAAAATCCGCCTGAAAATTTCACGATCGCATCGCCCTCACGACCAAACGATAAATGTTAGGTGAATGAAATTTGGTCAGATTGTAGACAATTTTCCTGGGATTCAAATGAATCCAAGTTTGAAGACCGAGCTCTTTCTGAAGGGAAATGGCAGGCAGCAGTTTAGACCAAAGTCGCACCGTTCTCTCCATAGGAACCAATGTAAACTGAATCATCTGCCTCACGGAGGGACAGTGTTTTTTAAATCGCTGTAACTCGGTCATTTCTCACAATATTTGGAAAATAATTACATTTATGGAAAGCCACAGCCTTCCTGTCGCTCACGGTCATTTTAGTTTTCAGCTACCATTCACGGTTAGCCCACAGTTAGCGCCAGAACGAGACGTTGCGCGCTGCTGCTGAGAAGCACTTTTCTGCTGTCTGTGGCAGGCACCGTTGCTATGGGGGCCCATAGCAACCGCCCTTACACACGCGCAGGCATGGTCCCACGCACACACACAGACTCATTGGTGTGCCACACCCACCTTCACACCCAATACCTCTACAGGAGCTGCATTTCAGCATGTAAATCAGATCTACCTCTCAGCTTCACACAGCCTTTAGAGCAGGGCTGTAAAACTCAGTTCCAACACACCTGATTCAAATGATCAGGCTCGTTATCAGGCTTCTGCTGAGCTTGATGATGAGCTGATTATTTGAAACAGGTGTGTTGGAAGAAGGAAACATCTAGAACATAGAGGATAGTGGACCTCCAGGAACTGAGTTTGACACCCCTGCTTTACAGTAACTCCAATCCAAATTTTGACCAGGTCAGATCTTTCTGTCTCGGCCTTTCAAAATAAAAGCACAGCACAATTTCAAAATAAAAGCCTGCGATGAACCCGAAAACGCCAGTTTAACCTCTCAGCTTCACACAGCCTTTAGAGCAGGGGTGTCAAACTCAGTTCCAACACACCTGATTCAAATGATCAGGCTCGTAATCACGCTTCTGCTGAGCTTAATGATGAGCTAATCATTTGAATCAGGTGTGTTGTAAGAAGGAAACATCTGGAACACAGAGGATAGTGGTTCTCCAGGAACTGAGTTTGAGACCCCTGCTTTACAGTAACTCCAATGCAAATGTTGACCAGATGAGATCTTCCTGTCTCTGCCTTTCAAAATAAAAGCACAGCACAATTTCAAAATAAAAGCCTGCGATTGGCCTGAAAACACCAGTTAAACCTCTCAGCTTCACACAGCCTTTTGAGTAACTCCAATCCAAATTTTGACCAGGTGATATCTTCCCGTCTCTGCCTTTCAAAATAAAAGCACAGCACAATTTGCCAGGTAAATCTCTCAGCTTCACACAGCCTTTAGACTAACTCCAATTCAAATGTTGACGAGGTCAGATCTTCCTGTCTCTGCCTTTGAAAATAAAAGCACAACACAATTTCAAACTAAAAGCCTGCGATGGGCCAGAAAACGGAAGTTAAACCTCTCTGCTTCACACAGCCTTTACAGTAACTTCAATCCAAATTTTGACCAGGTGACATCTTCCTGTCTCTGCCTTTCAAAATAAAAGCACAGGACAATTTCAAAATAAAAGCCTGTGACGGACCAAAAAATAACCCTCTCCTGCCCAGCTCCGGACATGCACACATCCCGAGCCCCTCCCACGATTTCCGCGTGCGGGAATTGTCTAGTTAGGGGCTCGGGCTTCGACACGAGCCACTCTCCTCTCCATTGCAAAGCAATGGGAGGAGAGTGGCTCGTGGCGAAGCCACGAGCCACTATTGTTCTCCTGCTGCGTTTATTCTCTTTTTTTCTTCACGTTTCCGCCGTTTTTTCGGTCGCTAACTAGTCCCAGGGCTTTGAGAAAACCAAAATAAATTATATATCAAAACGTGCGGCTTCATCGGGAATAGTGTGCTATGACTTTTCTAAGACATTCGTCATTTTTTCGCAGAATTATTCGCAAAAAACTGCGAAAAAAGTCCCATAGAAAATGAATGGGGAGTGAAAAAAATCGGCTTAAAAAATCCACTTTTTTCCAAACGCCACTGCTTCGCCATACGTTCACTTAGAAACTTCATTTAACCATCAAAACGCAGTGATTTTTCTTGTCTCCGCAGGAATGTAGTTTATGTCTGGCTGAGATTTACAGTTTTTGATCAGTGAGTCCTCAAAAAAGTGAAAATTCTCAAAATCTGCTCTGGTTAGAGTGCGGCATGTCAGTTGGTAGAGTGGAGGAGAGGTGAAAAATTCGCCTGAAAATTTCCCGATCGCATCGCCCTCACGACCAAACCATAAATGTTAGGTGAATGAAATTTGGTCAGATTGTAGACAATTTTCCTGGGATTCAAATGAATCCAAGTTTGAAGACCTAGCTCTTTCTGAAGGGAAATGGCAGGCAGCAGTTTAGACCAAAGTCGCACCGTTCTCCCCATTAGAACCAATGTAAACTGGATCATCTGCCTCATGGAGGGACAGTGTTTTTTAAATCGCTGTAACTCGGTCATTTCTCACAATATTTGGAAAATAATTACATTTATGGAAAGCCACAGCCCTCCTCTCGCTCACGGTCATTTTAGTTTTCAGCTGCCATTAACGGTTCGCCCACAATTAGCGCCAGAACGAGACGTTGCGCGCTGCTGCTGAGAAGCACTTTTCTGCTGTCTGTGGCAGGCACCGTTGCTATGGGGCCCATAGCAACCGCCCTTACACACGCGCAGGCATGGTCGCACGCACACACACAGACTCATTGGAATGCCACACCCACCTTCACACCCAATCCCTCCACAGGAGCTGCATTTCAGCCTGAAAATCAGTTAAACCTCTCAGCTTCACACAGCCTTTAGAGCAGGGGTGTCAAACTCAGTTCCAACACACCTGATTCAAATGATCAGGCTCGTTATCAGGCTTTTGCTGAGCTTAATGATAGTGTATCATTTGAATCAGGTGTTTTGTAAGCAGGAAACATCTTGAACTAAGAGGATAGAGGACCTCCAGAAAAAGAGTTTGACACCCCTGCTTTACAGTAACTCCAAACCAAATTTTTACCAGCTGAGATCTTCCTGTCTTTGCCTTTCAAAATAAAAGCACAGCACAATTTCAAAATAAAAGCCTGCGACGGACTGAAAACTCCAGTTAAACCTCTCAGCTTCACACAGCCTTTACTCTAATCGAAATTTCAACCAGGTCTGATCTTCCTGTCTCTGCCTTTCAAAATAAAAGCACAGCACAATTTCAAAATAAAAGCCTGCAACAGACCAAAAAATGCAAGTTAAACCTCTCAGCTTCACACAGCCTTTAGAGTAACTCCAATCCAAATGTTGACCAGGTGAGATCTTCCTGTCTCTGCCTTTCAAAATAAAAGCACAGCACAATTTCAAAATAAAAGCCTGCGACAGGCTGGAAACGCCAGTTCAACCTCTCAGCTTCACACAGCCTTTAGAGTAACTCCAATCCAAATTTTGACCAGGTCTGATCTTCCTGTCTCTTCCTCTCAAACTAACAGCACAGCACAATTTGCCTGTTTGACTTCTCAGCTTCACACAGCCTTTAGAGTAACTCCAATCCAAATTTTGACCTGGTGAGATCTTCCTGTCGTTGCCTTTCGAAATAAAAGCACAGCACAATTTCTAAATAAAAGCCTGCGACAGGCTGGCAACGCCAGTTCAACCTCTCAGCTTCACACAGCCTTTTGAGTAACTCCAATCCAAATTTTGACCAGGTCTGATCTTCTTGTCTCTTCCTCTCAAAATAAAAGCACAGCACAATTTGCCTGTTGGAATTCTCAGCTTCACACAGCCTTTACAGTAACTCCAATCCAAATTTTGACCAGGTGAGATCTTCTTGCCTCTCGTGCGCTGCTCCGGACATGCACCCATCCCGAGCCCCTCCCACGATTTCCGCACCAGCGGGAATTGTCTAGTTAGGGGCTCGGGGCTGCAGCATGCAGCCCGAGCCACTATTGTTCTCCTGCTGCGTTTATTATATTTTCTTCAACTTCCGCCGTTTTTCGATTCGTAACTCGTCCTAGGCCTTTGAGAAAACCAAAATAAATTATACATCAAAACGTGCGGCTTCATCGGGAATAGTGTGCTATGACTTTTCTAAGACATTCGTCATTTTATCGCAGAATTATTCGCAAAAAACTGCGCAAAAAATCCCATAGAAATGAATGGGGACCGAAAAAAAATCGGCTTGAAAAATCCACTTTTTTCCAAACGCCACTGCTTCGCCATACGTTCACCTAGAAACTTCATTTAACCATCAAAACGCAGGGATTCGTCTTGTCTCCGCAGGAATGTAGTTTATGTCAGCCTGAGATTTACAGTTTTTGATCAGTGAGTCCTCAAAAAAGTAAAAATTCTCAAAATCTGCTCTGGTTAGAGTGCGGCATGTCAGTTGGTAGAGTGGAGGAGAGGTGAAAAATTCGCCTGAAAATTTCCCGATCGTATTGCTCTCACGACCAAACGATAAATGTTAGGGGAATGAAATTTGGTCAGATTGTAGACAAATTTCCTGGGATTCAAATGAATCCAAGTTTGAAGACCTAGCTCTTTCTGAAGTGAAATGGCAGGCAGCAGTTTAGAGCAAAGTTGCACCGTTCTCTCCATAAGAACCAATGTAAACTGAATCATCTGCCTCATGGAGGGACAGTGTTTTTTTAAATCGCTGTAACTTGGTCATTTCTCACAATATTTGGAAAATAATTACATTTATGGAAAGCCACGGCCTTCCTCTCGCTCACGGTCATTTCGGTTTTCAGCTGGCATTCACGGTTAGCCCACAATTAGCGCCAGAACGAGACGTTGCGCGCTGCTGCTGAGAAGCACTTTTTGCTGTCTGTGGCAGGCACCGTTGCTATGGGGCCATAGCAACCGCCCTTACACACGCGCAGGCATGCTCCCACGCACACACACAGACTCATTGGTGTGCCACACCCACCTTCACGCCCAATACCTAAACAGAAGCTGAATTTCAGCCTGAAAATCAGTTCAAACTCTCAGCTTCACACAACCTTTAGAGCAGGGGTGTCAAACTCAGTTCCAACACACCTGATTCAAATGATCAGGCTCGTTATCAGGCTTCTGCTGAGCTTCATGATAGCCTATCATTTGAATCAGGTGTGTTGTAAGAAGGAAACATCTAGAACACAGAGGATAGTGGACCTCCAGGAACTGAGTTTGACACCCCTGCTTTGGGGTAACTCCAATCCAAATTTTGACCAGGTGAGATTTTCCCATCTCTGCCTTTCAAAATAAAAGCACAGCACAATTTTAAAATTAAAGCCTGTGACGGACTGGAAACGCCAGTTAAACCTCTCAGCTTCACACAGCCTTCACAGTAACTCCAATCCAAATTTTGACCAGGTGAGATCTTGCTGTCTCTGCCTTTCAAAATAAAAACACAGCACAATTTGCCAGTTAAACTTCTCAGTTTCACACAGCCTTTACAGTAACTGCAATCCAAATTTTGACCAGGTGAGATCTTCCTGTCTCTCCTTCAAAAAATAAAAGCCTGCGACGGACTGAAAACTCCAGTTAAACCTCTCAGCTTCACACAGCCTTTAGAGTAACTCCAATCCAAATGTTGACCAGGTGAGATCTTCCGGTCTTTCCCGTTCAAAATAAAAGCACAGCACAATTTCAAAATAAAAGCCCGCGATGGGCCTGAAAACACCAGTTAAACCTCTCAGCTTCACACAGCCTTTAAAATAACTCCAATTTTGACCAGGTTAGATCTTCCTGTCTCTGCCTTTCAAAATAAAAGCACAGCACAATTTCAAAATAAAAGCCTGTGACGGACCAAAAAATACCCCTCTCCTGCCCAGGTCCGGACATACACACATCCCGAGCCCCTCCACGATTTCCGCGTGCGGGAATTGTCTAGTATTTTCTTCAACTTCCGCCGTTTTTCGATTCGTAACTCGTCCTAGGCCTTTGAGAAAACCAAAATAAATTATATATCAAAACGTGCGGCTTCATCGGGAATAGTGTGCTATGACTTTTCTAAGAAATTCGTCATTTTTTCGCAGAATTATTCGCAAAAAACAGCGCAAAAAATCCCATAGAAATGAATGGGGACCGAAAAAAAATCGGCTTGAAAAATCCACTGTTTTCCAAACGCCACTGCCTCGCCATACGTTCACCTAGAAACTTCATTTAACCATCAAAACGTAGTGATTTTCTTGTCTTCGCAGGAATGTATTTTATATCAGGCTGACATTTACAGTTTTTGATCAGTGAGTCCTCAAAAAAGTGAAAATTCTCAAAATCTGCTCTGGTTAGAGTGCGGCATGTCAGTTGGTAGAGTGGAGGAGAGGAGAAAAATCCGCCTGAAAATTTCAAGATCGCATCGCCCTCACAACCAAACGATAAATGTTAGGGGAATGAAATTTGGTCAGATTGTAAACAATTTTCCTGGGATTCAAATGAATCCAAGTTTGAAGACCAAGCTCTTTCTGAAGGAAATGGCAGGCAGCAGTTTAGAGCAAAGTCGCACCGTTCTCTCCATAAGAACCAATGTAAACTGGATCATCTGCCTCATGGAGGGACAGTGTTTTTTAAATCGCTGTAACTCGGTCATTTCTCACAATATTTGGAAAATAATTACATTTATGGAAAGCCACGGCCTTCCTCTCGCTCACAGTCATTTCGGTTTTCAGCTAGCATTCACGGTTAGCCCACAATTAGCGCCAGAACGAGACGTTGCGCGCTGCTGCTGAGAAGCACTTTTCTGCTGTCTGTGGCAGGCACCGTTGCTATGGGGCCCATAGCAACCGCCCTTACACACGCGCAGGCATGCTCCCACGCACACACACAGACAGAAGGAAACATCTGGAACACAGAGGATAGTGGTTCTCCAGGAACTGAGTTTGAGACCGCTGCTTTACAGTAACTCCAATGCAAACGTTGACCAGATGAGATCTTCCTGTCTCTGCCTTTCAAAATAAAAGCACAGCACAATTTCAAAATAAAAGCCTGCGATTGGCCTGAAAACACCAGTTAAACCTCTCTGCTTCACACAGCCTTTTGAGTAACTCCAATCCAAATTTTGACCAGGTGATATCTTCCCGTCTCTGCCTTTCAAATTAAAAGCACAGCACAATTTGCCAGGTAAATCTCTCAGCTTCACACAGCCTTTAGACTAACTCCAATTCAAATGTTGACGAGGTGAGATCTTCCTGTCTCTGCCTTTGAAAATAAAGCACAACACAATTTCAAACTAAAAGCCTGCGATGGGCCAGAAAACGGAAGTTAAACCTCTCTGCTTCACACAGCCTTTACAGTAACTTCAATCCAAATTTTGACCAGGTGACATCTTCCTGTCTCTGCATTTCAAAATAAAAGCACAGGACAATTTCAAAATAAAAGCCTGTGACGGACCAAAAAATAACCCTCTCCTGCCCAGCTCCGGACATGCACACATCCCGAGCCCCTCCCACGATTTCCGCGTGCGGGAATTGTCTAGTTAGGGGCTCGGGGCTGCAGCATGCAGGCCCGAGCCACTATTGTTCTCCTGTGAAAAAAGCGTTTATTATTCTTCACGTTTCCGCCGTTTTTCGGTCGCTAACTAGTCCTAGGGCTTTGAGAAAACCAAAATAAATTATATATCAAAACGTGCGGCTTCATCGGGAATAGTGTGCTATGACTTTTCTAAGAAATACGTCATTTTTTCGCAGAATTATTCGCAAAAAACTGCCAAAAAAGTCCCATAGAAAATGAATGGGGAGCGAAAAAAATCGGCTTAAAAAAACCACTTTTTCCAAACGCCACTGCTTCGCCATACGTTCACCTAGAAACTTCATTTAACCATCAAAACGCAGTGATTTTTCTTGTCTCCGCAGGAATGTAGTTTATGTCAGGCTGAGATTTACAGTTTTTGATCAGTGAGTCCTCAAAAAAGTGAAAATTCTCAAAATCTGCTCTGGTTAGAGTGCGGCATGTCAGTTGGTAGAGTGGAGGAGAGGAGAGAAATCCGCCTGAAAATTTCCCGATCGCATCGCCCTCACGACCAAACGATAACAGACAGGAGAATGAAATTTGGTCAGATTGTAGACAAATTTCCTGGGATTCAAATGAATCCAAGTTTGAAGACCTAGCTCTTTCTGAAGTGAAATGGCAGGCAGCAGTTTAGACCAAAGTCGCACCGGTCTCTCCATAGGAACCAATGTAAACTGAATCATCTGCCTCATGGAGGGACAGTGGTTTTTTAAATCGCTGTAACTCTGTCATTTCTCAGAATATTTGGAAAATAATTACATTTATGGAAAGCCACAGCCCTCCTCTCGCTCACGGTCATTTTAGTTTTCAGCTAGCATTCACGGTTAGCCCACAGTTAGCGCCAGAACGAGATGTTGCGCGCTGCTGCTGAGAAGCACTTTTCTACTGTCTGTGGCAGGCACCGTTGCTATGGGGGCCCATAGCAACCGCCCTTACACACGCGCAGGCATGGTCGCACGCACACACACAGACTCATTGGAGTGCCACACCCACCTTCACACCCAATACCTCCACAGGAGCTGCATTTCAGCCTGTAAATCAGATCTACCTCTCAGCTTCACACAGCCTTTAGAGCAGGGGTATCAAACTCAGTTCCAACACACCTGATTCAAATGATCAGGCTCGTTATCAGGCTTCTGCTGAGCTTGATGATGAGCTGATTATTTGAATCAGGTGTGTTGTAAGATGGAAACATCTGGAACACAGAGGATAGTGGACCTCCAGGAACTGAGTTTGACACCCCTGCTTTACATTAACTCCAATTCAAATTTTGACCAGGTGAGATCTTCCTGTCTTTGCCTTTCAAAATAAAAGCACAGCACAATTTCAAAATAAAAGCCTGCGACAGACTGGAAATGCCAGTTAAACATCTCAGCTTCACACAGCCTTTAGAGTAACTCCAATCCAAATTTTGACCAGGTGAGATCTTCCTGTCTCTGCCTTTCACAATAAAAGCACAGCACAATTTCAAATAAAAGCCTGTGACGGACTAGAAACGCCAATTGAACCTCTCAGCTTCACACAGCCTTTAGAGTAACTCCAATTGAAATTTTGACCAGGTGAGATCTTCTTGTCTCTGCCTTTCAAAATAAACGCACAGCACAATCTCAAAATAAAAGCCTGCGACAGACTGGAAACGCCAGTTAAACCTCTCAGCTTCACACAGCCTTTAGAGTAACTCCAATCCAAATTTTGACCAGGTGAGATCTTCCTGTCTCTGCCTTTCACAATAAAAGCACAGCACAATTTCAAAATAAAAGCCTGTGACGGACTAGAAATGCCAATTGAACCTCTCAGCTTTACACAGCCTTTATAGTAACTCCAATCCAAATTTTGACCAGGAGAGATCTTCCTGTCTCTGCCTTTCAAAATTACTTTAAAGCACAATTTGCCACTTAAACCGCTCAGCTTCACACAGCCTTTAGAGTAACTCCATTCGAAATTTTGACCAGGTGAGATCTTCTTGTCTCTGCCTTTCAAAATAAAAGCACAGCACAATTTCAAAATAAAAGCCTGCGATGGGCCTGAAAACACCAGTTAAACCTCTCAGCTTCACACAGCCTTTACAATAACTCCAATCCAAATTTTGACCAGGTGACATCTTCCTGTCTCTGCCTTTCAAAATAAAAGCACAGCACAATTTCTAAATAAAAGCCTGCGACAGACTGGAAATGCCAGTTAAACATCTCAGCTTCACACAGCCTTTACAGTAACTCCAATCCAAATTTTGACCAGGTGAGATCTTCCTGTCTTTCCCTTTCAAAATAAAAGCACAGCACAATTTCAAAATAAAAGCCTGCGATGGGCCTGAAAACACCAGTTAAACCTCTCAGCTTCACACAGCCTTTACAATAACTCCAATCCAAATTTTGACCAGGTGAGATCTTCCCATCTCTGCCTTTCAAAATAAAACCACAGCACAATTTTAAAATGAAAGCCTGTGACGGACTGGAAACGCCAGTTAAACCTCTCAGCTTCACTCAGCTTTTAGAGTAACTCCAATCCAAATGTTGACCAGGTGAGATCTTCCTGTCTTTCCCTTTCAAAATAAAAGCACAGCACAATTTCAAAATAAAAGCCTGTGACGGACCAAAAAATAACCCTCTCCTGCCCAGCTCCGGACATGCACACATCCCGAGCCCCTCCCACGATTTCCGCGAGCGGGAATTGTCTAGTATTTCCATTACTACCCCAATATCATTTTTTCTTCACGTTTCCGCCGATTTTCGGTCGCTAACTTGTCCTAGGGCTTTGAGAAAACCAACATAAATTATATATCAAAACGTGCGGCTTCATCGGGAATAGTGTGCTATGACTTTTCTAAGACATTCGTCATTTTATCGTAGAATTATTCGCAAAAAACTGCCAAAAAAGTCCCATAGGAAATGAATGGGGAGTGAAAAAAATCGGCTCAAAAAATCCACTTTTTTCCAAACGCCACTGCTTCACCATACATTCACCTAGAAACTTCATTTAACCATCAAAATGCAGTGATTTTTCTTGTCTCCGCAGGAATGTATTTTATGTCAGGCTGAGATTTACAGTTTTTCATCAGTGAGTCCTCAAAAAAGTGAAAATTCTCAAAATCTGCTCTGGTTAGAGTGCGGCATGTCAGTTGGTAGAGTGGAGGAGAGGTGAAAAATCCGCCTGAAAATTTCCCGATCGCATCGCCCTCACGACCAAACGATACATGTTAGGGGAATAAAATTTGGTCAGATTGTAGACAATTTTCCTGGGATTCAAATAAATCCAAGTTTGAAGACCTAGCTTTTTCTGAAGGGAAATGGCAGACAGCAGTTTAGACCAAAGTCGCACCGCTCTCTCCATAAGAACCAATGTAAACTGGATCATCTGCCTCATGGAGGGACAGTGTTTTTTAAATCGCTGTAACTCGGTCATTTCTCTCAATATTTGGAAAATAATCATATCTATGGATAGCCACGGCCTTCCTCTCGCTCACGGTCATTTCGGTTTCAGCTAGCATTCACGGTTAGCCCACAGTTAGCGCCAGAACGAGATGTTGCGCGCTGCTGCTGAGAAGCACTTTTTTGCTGTCTGTGGCAGGCACCGTTGCTATGGGGGCCCATAGCAACCGCCCTTACACACGCGCAGGCATGTTCACACGCACACACACAGACTCATTGGTGTGCCACACCCACCTTCACACCCAATACCTCCACAGGAGCTGCATTTCAGCCTGAAAATCAGCTCAACCTCTCAGCTTCACACAGCCTTTAGAGCAGTGGTGTCAAACTCAGTTCCAACACACCTGATTCAAATGATCAGGCTCGTTATCAGGCTTCTGCTGAGCTTAATGATAGCTAATCATTTGAATCAGGTGTGTTGGAAGAAGGAAACATGTACAACACAGAGGATAGTGGACCTCCAGGAACTGAATTAGACACACCTGCTATCGAGGAACTCCAATCCAAATATTGACCAGGTCAGATCTTCCTTTCTCTGTCTTTCAAAATAAAAGCACAGCACACTTTGAAAATAAAAGCCTTCCACACACCGGAAAACACCAGTTAAACCCCTCAGCTTCACACAGCCTTTACAGTAACTCCAATCCAAATGTTGACCAGGTGAGATCTTCCTGTCTTTGCCTTTCAAAATAAAAGCACAGCAAAATTTCAAAATAAAAGCCTGTGAAAGACAGGAAATGCCAGTTAAACCTCTCAGCTTCACACAGCCTTTACAGTAACTCCAATCCAAATTTTGACCAGGTGAGATCTTCCTGTCTCTGCCTTTCAAAATAAAAGCACAGCAAAATTTCAAAATAAAAGCCTGTGAAAGACTGGAAATGCCAGTTAAACCTCTCAGCTTCACACAGCCTTTACAATAACTCCAATCCAAATTGTGACCAGGTGAGATCTTCCTGTCTCTGCCTTTCAAAATAAAAGCACAGCACAATTTCAAAATAAAAGCCTGCGACGGACCAAAAAATACCCCTCTCCATCCCAGCTTCGGACATGCACCCATCCCGAGCCCCTCCCACGATTTCCGCACCAGCGGGAATTGTCTAGTTAGGGGCTCGGGCTTCGACACGAGCCACTCTCCTCTCCATTGCAAAGCAATGGGAGGAGAGTGGCTCGTGGCGAAGCCACGAGCCACTATTGTTCTCCTGTGGCGTTTATTCTCTTTTATTATTCCTCACGTTTCCGCCGTTTTTCGATTCGCTTCTCCTCCTAGGGCTTTGAGAAAACCAAAGCAAATTATATATCAAAACGTGCGGCTTCATCGGGAATAGTGTGCTATGACTTTTCTAAGAAATTCGTCATTTTATCGCAGAATTATTCGCAAAAAACTGCGCAAAAAGTCCCATTGAAAATGAATGGGGAGTGAAAAAAATCGGCTCAAAAATCCACTGTTTTCCAAACGCCACTGCTTCGCCATACGTTCACCCAGAAACTTCATTTAACCATCAAAACGCAGTGATTTTTCTCATCTCCGCAGGAATGTAATTTATGTCAGGCTGAGACTTACAGTTTTTCATCAGTGAGTCCTCAAAAAAGTGAAAATTCTCAAAATCTGCTCTGGTTAGAGTGCGGCATGTCAGTTGGTAGAGTGGAGGAGAGGTGAAAAATCCGCCTGAAAATTTCACGATCGCATCGCCCTCACGACCAAACGATAAATGTTAAGGGAATGAAATTCGGTCAGATTGTAGACAATTTTCCTGGGATTCAAATGAATCCAAGTTTGAAGACCTAGCTCTTTCTGAAGTGAAATGGCAGGCAGCAGTTTAGACCAAAGTCGCACCGTTCTCTCCATAAGAACCAATGTAAACTGAATCATCTGCCTCATGGAGGGACAGTGTTTTTTAAATCGCTGTAACTCGGTCATTTCTCACAATATTTGGAAAATAATTACATTTATGAAAAGCCACAGCCTTCCTCTCGCTCACGGTCATTTCGGTTTTCAGCTAGCATTCACGGTTAGCCCACAATTAGCGCCAGAACGAGACGTTGCGCGCTGCTGCTGAGAAGGACTTTTCTGCTGTCTGTGGCAGGCACCGTTGCTATGGGGGCCCATAGCAACCGCCCTTACACACGCGCATGCACGCTCCCACGCACACACACAGACTCATTGGAGTGCCACACCCACCTTCACACCCAATACCTCGACAGGAGCTGCATTTCAGCCTGAAAATCAGTTCAACCTCTCAGCTTCACACAGCCTTTAGAGCAGGGGTGTCAAACTCAGTTCCAACACACCTGATTCCAATGATCAGGCTCGTTATCAGGCTTCTGCTGAGCTTAATGATGGCTAATCATTTGAATCAGGTGTGTTGTAAGATTGAAACATCTGGAACATAGAGGATAGTGAACCTCCAGGAACTGAGTTTGACACCCCTGCTTGAGAGTAACTCCAATCCAAATGTTGACCAGGTGAGATCTTCCTGTCTTTCCCTTTCAAAATAAAAGCACTGCACGATTTCAAAATAAAGCCTGCGATGGGCCTGAAACCACCTATTAAACCTCTCAGCTTCACACAGGCTTTACAGTAACTACAATCCAAATTTTGACCAGGTGAGCTCTTCCTGTCTTTGCCTTTCAAAATAAAAGCACAGCACAATTTCAAAATAAAAGCCTGCGATGGGCCTGAAACCACCTATTAAACCTCTCAGCTTCACACAGGCTTTACAGTAACTACAATCCAAATTTTGACCAGGTGAGATCTTCCTGTCTCTGCCTCTCACAATAAAAGCACAGGACAATTTCAAAATAAAAGCCTGCGACTGGCTGGAAACGCCAGTTCAACCTCTCAGCTTCACACATCCTTTAGAGCAGGGGTGTCAAACTCAGTTCCAACACACCTGATTGAAATGATCAGGCTCGTTATCAGGCTTCTGCTGAGCATGATGATGAGCTGATCATTTGAATGAGGTGTGTTGGAAGAGGGAAACATCGAGAACATAGAGGCTAGTGGACCTCCAGGAACTGAGTTTGACACCCCTGCTTGAGAGTAACTCCAATCCAAATGTTGACCAGGTCTGATCTTCCTTTCTCTGTTCCTCTCAAAATAAAAGCACAGCACAATTTGCCTGTTAGACTTCTCAGCTTCACACAGCCTTTACAGTAACTCCAATCCAAATTTTGACCAGGTGAGATCTTCTTGCCTCTCCTGCGCTGCTCCGGACATGCACCCATCCCGAGCCCCTCCCACGATTTCCGCATCAGCGGGAATTGTCTAGTTATTCTTCCTCACGTTTCCGCCGTTTTTCGATTCGCTTCTCGTCCTAGGCCTTTGAGAAAACCAAAGCAAATTATACATCAAAACGTGCGGCTTCATCGGGAATAGTGTGCTATGACTTTTCTAAGACATTCGTCATTTTTTCACAGAATTATTCGCAAAAAACTGCGAAAAAAGTCCCATAGAAAATGAATGGGGACCGAAAAAAATCGGCTCAAAAAATCCACTTTTTTCCAAACGCCACTGCTTCGCCATTCGTTCACTTAGAAACTTCATTCAACCATCAAAACGCAGTGATTTTTCTTGTCTCCGCAGGAATGTATTTTATGTCAGGCTGAGATTTACAGTTTTTGATCAGTGAGTCCTCAAAAAAGTGAAAATTCTCAAAATCTGCTCTGGTTAGAGTGCGGCATGTCAGTTGGTAGAGTGGAGGAGAGGAGAAAAATCCGCCTGAAAATTTCACGATCGCATCGCTCTCACGACCAAACGACAAATGTTAGGGGAATGAAATTTGGTGAGATTGTAGACAATTTTCCTGGGATTCAAATGAATCCAAGTTTGAAGGTCTAGCTCTTTCTGAAGGGAAATGGCAGGCAGCAGTTTAGAGCAAAGTCGCACCGTTCTCTCCATAGGAACCAATGTAAACTGAATCATCTGGCTCATGGAGGGACAGTGTTTTTTAAATCGCTGTAACTCGGTCATTTCTCACAATATTTGGAAAATAATTACATTTATGGTTAGCCACGGCCTTCCTCTCGCTCACGGTCATTTCGGTTTTCAGCTGGCATTCACGGTTAGCCCACAATTAGCGCCAGAACGCGACGTTGCGCGCTGCTGCTGAGAAGCACTTTTCTGCTGTCTGTGGCAGGCACCGTTGCTATGGTGGCCCATAGCAACCGCCCTTACACACGCGCAGGCATGTTCACACGCACACACACAGACTCATTGGTGTGCCACACCCACCTTCACACCCAATACCTACACAGGAGCTGCATTTCAGCCTGAAAATCAGTTCAACCTCTCAGCTTCACACAGCCATTGTTGCAGGGGTGTCAAACTCAGTTCCAACACACCTGATTCAAATGATCAGGCTCGTTATCAGGCTTCTGCTGTGCTTGATGATGAGCTGATTATTTGAATCAGGTGTGTTGGAAGAGGGAAACATCTAAAACATAGAGGATAGTGGACCTCCAGGAAAAGAGTTTGCCACCCCTGCTTTAGAATAACTCCAATCCAAATGTTGACCAGGTGAGATCTTCCTGTCTTTCCCTTTCAAAATAAAAGCACAGGACAATTTCAAAATAAAAGCCTTCGATGGGCCTGAAAACACCAGTTAAACCTCTCAGCTTCACACAGCCTTTACAATAACTCCAGTCCCAATTTTGACCAGGTGAGATCTTCCTGTCTCTGCCTTTCAAAATAAAAGCACAGCACAATTTCAAAATAAAAGCCTGCGACGGACTGAAAACTCCAGTTAAACCTCTCAGCTTCACACAGCCTTTACTCCAATCCAAATTTTAACCAGGTCTGATCTTCCTGTCTCTGCCTTTCAAAATAAAAGCACAGCAAAATTTCAAAATAAAAGCCTGCAACAGACCAAAAAATGACAGTTAAACCTCTCAGCTTCACACAGCCTTTAGAGTAACTCCAATCCAAATGTTGACCAGGTGAGATCTTCCTGTCTTTCCCTTTCAAAATAAAAGCACAGCACAATTTCAAAATGAAAGCCTGCGATGGGCCTGAAAACACCAGTTAAACCTCTCAGCTTCACACAGACTTTACAGTAACTCCAATCCAAATGTTGACCAGGTGAGATCTTCCTGTCTCTGCCTCTCACAATAAAAGCACAGCACAATTTCAAAATAAAAGCCTGCGACAGGCTGGAAACGCCAGTTCAACCTCTCAGCTTCACACATCCTTTAGAGCAGGGTTGTCAAACTCAGTTCCAACACACCTGATTCAAATGATCAGGCTCGTTATCAGGCTTCTGCTGAGCATGATGATGAGCTGATCATTTGAATGAGGTGTGTTGGAAGAGGAAAACATCGAGAACATAGAGGCTAGTGGACCTCCAGGAACTGAGTTTGACACCCCTGCTTGAGAGTAACTCCAATCCAAATGTTGACCAGGTGAGATCTTCCTGTCTTTCCCTTTCAAAATAAAAGCACTGCACGATTTCAAAATAAAAGCCTGCGATGGGCCTGAAAACACCTATTAAGCCTCTCAGCTTCACACAGCCTTTACAATAACTCCAATCCAAATTTTGACCAGGTGAGATCTTCCTGTCTCTGCCTTTCAAAATAAAAGCACAGCACAATTTGCCAGTTAAACCTCTCAGCTTCACACAGCCTTTAGAGTAACTCCAATTCAAATTTTGACCAGGTGAAATCTTCCTGTCTCTGCCTTTCAAAACAAAAGCACAGCACAATTTCAAAATAAAAGCCTGCGACTGACCAAAAAATACCCCTCTCCTGCCCAGCTCCGGACATGCACACATCCCGAGCCCCTCCCACGATTTCCGCGAGCGGGAATTGTCTAGTTATCTGTATCGTTCTTAAAAAAAAATAGTCAAATCTAAGCTTGAAATCATTACATTTCATCAAAATCACTTAATCCACATCTCATTTAAAACTTCATCAAAACCGAACTGTTACTATTTACTAAACTTGATGTTGCTCTGTGAGATGAGAAAACAGACTCAGCTGCAACCAACAGTCACGTGAAAAAAAGTTCAGGGATTTGGCCCACTTGAAATCAAATTGGGCTGAATGTGGCCCTGAAATAAAATAAGTTTGACACCACTGAGTTAAACATTCTTCACAATGCTGAAACTCTACAGGCTGATGATATTTCAGCTGGAAAGGTTTTACTACTTCCCAGTCAACACTATCTGTACATTATCTGCTATTCTGATGAACTATACACTTTATCTTATCAAGTTGTATTTAACATTCCAGTGATTAGAATATTTTATGACACTATTCGCCAGAATATTTTCTAGTTAGCCTCAGCCTGAGGATATTTTGCTATCTATGATAAAATAGAATCCAGGCTGCACTCGAAGACTCCTGGAAGCACGACTTGGGTGTTGAAATCTCCAACAGTCAGTGGAGTGATGTTCTCATTCTAAAGTGCTCTTCATTTGTATGATCGATGAAAGATCATACACAGTGAAAAATGCTTCTCAGAGCCCACTTCATCTACACTAAATTATTAAAAATATTTCCCATTAGAAGTGATGCCATCTCCAGCTGATGATTTATGCACTACATATGAATACTTGTTTTGGACATGCATGAGGCTTTTGGTCAACTGCAGCTAAAACTCTGTACACAGGTCCTCAACACAGATATGACCCTGACTCCATCTATGCTCTATTCGGTCTCTGACTCAAACTCACTACAATGCAACTTCTTAACAGTTTTACAATCCATACAACTGGACAAGTGAAGACTCTCACTAAAAGAATCTGGGAAATTCTTTCACAGCACCTGGAGCTCCCTACGAGTATTCATCAGTGGCTTTATTATCATTCCTGATGCTGACGGCGTCTCCTAAGTAGAGTTTTCTGTTGAGACATAGAGAAGAATCCTCCTTTTCCTTGCTGACAATCTTCTTTTCCTATTGTGGACTTACTGTAACTTATCAATTGGTTATTTGGTTGTTTGCTGCAGTTTGTTGCATTTGCTGCATGCTGTTTATTTATTCATCCTCTCACTACACTAGGGTAGGTTTAATCAGATGTATCTGTAAAAACAGACAGTATTATAGAAAAAGAACAAACAACAAACACAGCGAGTTTATCGGTGCTTACTATGCAGCCGTAGATTTCAGAGGAGCTTCGGACTTTGGGCAGGATTTCCATTGGGACATCAAAATATCTGCAAACAACACAACAGGACTCAATCACAATCATGCAGGTTTATAACCTGCCAAACACGATGCCACACTTTTACAACAGGAACTTACCAACTTGTGACCTGGAGCTACCACCTGTGTGAACCTGTGAGGTCTTTGTTCTAGTTTCTGCCTCATCCCGTGTTTTACAAACCAGAATGTTTCAGACAAAGGTTCTTAAAAAGATGAAAGTTGAAGAAACATTGCATCTTAATGCAGTGTTTGTTGCAAATGCGCCATGTGCACATCTATCTTGGAAAGTGTGTATTGTGTAACAGATGTAAATATTATGATGGAGCAATACCACATTAAACACCATCAAATGTATGGAGAACGGCATGAATTACTATCAAGGTTGGATCAGATGCACTGCACAATGTAAGATCTGTGGAAATTAAATTATGAGACTGGGCACATTACAGTCATTGATCAGTGGGCAACATAAACAACCCCTTCATCCTCTGTAGAGTCGTTTGTGGCCACCATGCCACCCTCACCTGCTCAAGTTAAATAAAATTGAATTACAGCATTAGTCCCTTTGGCCACACCTTATATATCCTAAACTGATGGGAGTTAGCAAGAGAGACCATATTTCTCCTATATTGGCTTCTCTTCATTGACTTCCTGTGAAATCTAGAATAGAATTTAAAATCCTTTTCCTGACATACAAAGCTCTTTAGGACCAATCTGCATCATATCTTAAAGACCTTATAGCACCATATCATCCAAGCAGAAGTTTTTGCTCTCAGACTGCAGGTTTATGTGTAGTTCCCAGAATTTTTAAAAGCAGATTGTGAGGCAGAGCCTTCAGTTATCAGGCGCATATTGTGAACCGGGGATCTTCTTGCTGCAAGGCGAAAGTGCTAACCACTACGCCACTGTCCAGCCCATGTCTGCACTGTCTATACCATTATTGCATTGCATTCACTCTGTGTCTCCCAGTTTCCTTCTCTGAGTGTCACTGGTCTCAGAGCTGGATGCCTCTGATCTGTGGTTTCTGTCTCACCTGCTGGCTTAGTCTCCATCATGTCCACTGTGGGATGCTGCTGCTGACCTTCCTTCAGCCTACTGCTTCCAGCTGCCCATTTCCACCAATCTACTCTGCATTGACCTTACTATACATGATATGCTCATCTACACACTGTTTGCATCTTACTTATCAGTTATACATGTAACATATTTAATGCCAGAGTCTCACATCACAACAGTAAACTTATGAATCGGTTTCACTGTTGGTTTGTACTTCGTATGTATCATCTCTGTTTCTCTTATCCTGCATGTATTCCAGTGTGTGCTGTATGTTTCCTTGTCCCCCATCACCCCACTTCTCCCTCCCACTCTACCTGTTCTGTCCTTCCCAACCCAACCAGCCAGTGGCAGATGGATCCCCCCATATGAGCCGGGTTCTGCTCAAGGTTTCTCTCCATTAAAAGATACTTTTTTCTTGCCACTATCACCTTAGGGCTTGCTCTTGGGGTTCAGGCATATGGGTTCCATAAAGCATCTTGAGAAATTTAAATTGCAATTGGTGCAGTATAAACAAAATTGAATTGAATCTGAAATCAATTACCTAATGACAATTATGTTAAATGCAGACAATCGTCATTTAACACTTTAGTGTGTGTATAAATGTGGTTGTTTACCTGCAGAGCTCAGGATCCCAGTTCATTGAGTGAATGTTGAACAGCATGGTGCGACTGGCATTAGACACATCCGTACAGTGGACTCCTCCATTCCTGCCCCCCGTCAAACACTGAGGGGAGAAAAATAAGCCAAACGGGCGCTTCACAAAAAAATAATATATGAATGGATGCACAGATGTAGGTTTCAAATTTAGCTGGCTTAACTTGCCTATTAGCCAACATATGAATGATTTTGTACACATTAGCTATGTGTTTTAATCAGCTTTAAGAGGCTTTCTCTGGGCTTCAGTTTGGCTCCATGCAAACCAGTGGATTATGTCATCCCTTGCTTCATATATCTTTACATGCAGTCTGTGTGCAACACTGCTGTTACCCAGATGATCCATGAGTCCACTGTGCCAAACATGGCGCGACCATCCAGCACTGCATCTTGGATTTCAGCCACATTGTCCAGCAGCCAACGCAGTTTTAACGCACTGAAGTAGGTGCTGATTGGAAGGCCTGTCTTGTGCTGTGAAGAAACATGTGAATCATTCACATGGTTGAACAAAGAAAGACCTCAACCTAAAGAAACGCATATCAGAAAAATCATCAGGAAAGCGATCCAGCGACACTGTCGGAGGTTTGTGAATGCTTTCCATTAAATATGAAGAACATTGTGGACTTTTCATTCAAAGCACTACTGAGTTCCCCATACACTGGCAAGACCTTCATCAAATATTCTATATATACATAATGTATTCCTTCCTATTCTGGTAAAATTTCTCAAGTGTGTGAACAGTACAGCCTGATTTTAAAATCCAACAGAATGAAAAAAGAGAAACATACAGGGATGTCTTGTCCATTATTTCTTACCTTTAGATGGTTCTTGTTTTGGCCTGGAGCTTTGTTGATGAGCCTCTCCACTGTTGACTGTGTTCGCAGATCCAGCCAAACTACACACAGGGCACAGGAAGAAGACTTGCACAAAAGAACCTGAAATATCTACATTAGTCTGGTGAAAAAACAATGTTTCAATATCCTACAGACAAAAAACATTTGAATAATTCAAGGCCCGAACTGACATTTTAATCAAAGTAGCTTCAGACTGGCGAGCTGGACATTCCTTTATCTGGTCCCACTGTGTGCAATGAACAGCTGACAACCTACTCCCAACACATCACTCACATTCCATTTATATTCCATTCAAGAGCTTGAAAGGCTTGCAGATAAACTACCCTATCAAGCTCTTAGGGGTTACAATGAAAGCTTGTCTTTGCTAATAATGTCATGTCTGAGTGGGTGGTGACCGCATTGCTTAGCTTCCTCAATGAATCATTGCTGGGATGATGACTGGCCGGGCAGAGTCATGACATAGGACACCACAATCTGATGCAACCAAGTCATGCACTGTGCACTTTCGCAGATTGCATAATCTTATTTGCTCAAATAATGATGTCACAGCTGTATGTTTTAAATCACAAAACATACAGATAAATTTACTTACCAATGGCATTGTAGAGTGGCTCGCCAGTCTCTTTGTCCCAAACTAGGGTTGTCTCTCTCTGATTGGTCACACCCACCGCTGGAAATCAATACCAACATAAATGTCAATAAAACCTGTAGCCAACATCTTTGTTGAGGAACTACCAGCTACTGTTATCCGTCATTTCATCCAGTTGGAGGTTTAAGCACTCCACACCATTAGTGTCTCACCTTTTATGTTGGAGACGTTGATGTTGAGTTGACAGAGTTTCTCGCAGGTCCTCTCCATGCACTCATAGACAGATTGCATTATCTCCCTGGGGTCCTCCTCCACCCAGCTGAGTCAAGCACACATACAGGCATGTAAACATACAGGCCGCACATCTAGACCCAGAACCTGCTTTATCCTGGATGGCAGGACGTTCATAAACACGCAAACAAAATCCTCGACATCACAGTGTAGTTGTGTGTCTGCTACAGTCCGACAGTCACATACAGACACTGTATTGTTCACTCCAGACTAATTACTTTCTGGCTTTCAATCAGTTGGATTTCTGACAGGTCATAACTCTTTGGTGCCTTTATTCAGCTTGAGTGTGTCCTGATTTTCATTTCGGCTGTCAAAAGATCCGTTATAAATTGTATATAACTCCAAACATCCATCCATTATCTATACACCGCCTAATCCTCATTACACGAGGGGCTGGAGCCTATCCCAGCGGATTTAGGGTGAAGGCAGTGGAATGCCCTGGACAGGTCACCAGTCTATCACAGGGTTACATATAGAGACAAACAACTTCACAGTGGAAAAATTAGAGGTACCAATTAACCTCAGCGTGTTTTTGGATTGTGGGAGGAAGTCAGAGTACCCAGAGCACTGTTTCCCCTGGGTTGAAATGGCTGTGAGGTGGTGGGGTGTAGGCAAGGGCCAAAGGGCCCTTGCATCGGCGAGCGCCGCAGGCCCGAAGCAACTAGGGGGGTCCGGGGGCATGCCCCCCCTGGAAAAATTTTGAAAATCAAGATGCAAAATGGGGCATTCTGGCACAATTTGGAGCACATTTTGTTGTATTTGTAGCCATTTCCAAAAAATAAATTAAATAAAATTTTCATGTTTCTTTTCTAAAAATTAGTGATAGGGAGAAAATATGACAAATATAAACCCACTTGTCCTTGCGATCAAAACATGTCAACTAGTCCAGTCTATTATATTCTGGTCAGATTTCCACAAGCCATTCCAAAATGCCACATCAGTTCTTATTAGAAATTTGAAAAAGATGATAAAGAACTTGAATCTGGAATCAAGTGGTGACTTTTACTTTTTTTCTAAAAACAACTACATGTTAAGTACCAAATTCCCACTTAATTTTTATTTATAATAAAAAGGTTATGTCATGACCTTCATTTTACTTAAAAAATGTGAAAGAAAACTTTAACTCTGGGTTAACAACTGGTTTTCAGAAGGAGTTAGTTCTGTTTTCAAAACTGTTACCTTTTTGAACAAAGAAATAACTTCTTTAGAATACCAGTTGTTATCCTTGAGTTAGAATACATAATTTTGCACTGTGATATGTGTCAGGCAGCTGAATTTAAGACTTTAAGTAAACATTCTTGAAAACACAAACACCAAATTTGAACACATGCTCTCTTTATTACATGAGGCAAATCAAATATAAGTGGGGATTAATGTTGATCAATCTAAGCTTTGCATGGGTGTATAGTGTTTCTATAATCGCGTTGGCAGTGTCGTTCTATTTTGAAAAATGCTTATGCAGATATCAAAACGGCCCGCCCGCAGGCCGCTGAAATTACAGAATTTGTTTTGCCATTGAATGATATAATTTCAGGCACTCTATAAATCATTTTATCAAAAGACACTAGAAACTTTATATTCCGTTGAAATCATTTGTCTCGTTCGTAAGAACGGATTTTGTCGTGCCTAAATGTTTTAACGGGAGCCATTTTTGCAGTCACTGTCAATTCGTATCACCGCGGACAAGAAAACTGTAAGCAAACTCAGTAAAGGAAGCGAGATCGATGCCTACACTGCGTTGCTCACTTTATTTTGATGACATGCTATACTTTTGATACTTAATTTGACATATGTCTGTGATACACACCTGCTTTTAGCCCCGAAAAACGAAACCATGGAGCGCTGCCGCTTCTTGTCCGCAATGGGGATGTGCCTTGCTGTCTTCAGCCACGGCGAGAAAAGGCTGCCATTCTGGCTTATTGATTTCAGCGGCGAATATACCGGACTTACGTGTCAATGCTTTCTAATATTTAGCATTACTTTTTTTTTTTTTTTGGCGTGGACCAGTGAGGCGGCAATGTCAGCAAAATTGTAATGAGGCGGTGGCCAATACCAGCGAGGCGGCCCGCCTAGACTGTCATATAGGAGGGGAAACACTGCAGAGAAAACCCACGCATGGACACCGAGAACATGCAAACTCCATGCAGAAAGATCCCGAGAAGGCCAGGATGCAAAACAAGGACCTTCTATCTGCAAGGCAACAGTGCCAACCACCGAGCACCTGTGCAGCCCTGTAGTCAACCGATTTTCTACAATTGGAGTAAAACAATATTTATGTCTCTAAACTCTGGAATAGGTTTGAGGGTTAAGAGGTGAAATGTCTTTCTTATATGCACTGCAAATGGAACTGTTGCCAAAGCCAGTAAGGACATCCAGAGGTGGCTTGGACTTCAGCGGTGCCTTTCTGATATTGCTCTGATGAACGTCTCACTCAGGTACTGGCAGGAGAAGTCTGTGCTGGTGAATGAAACAAGTTATCACCTGGTCAGAAACACAGGTGGAAAGTATGGAAGGCAGAAGACTGTGCAGACTATGCCATGTCTGTAGTAAAGCACCAGGAATTCGTCGTAAGAACCCAACAAGAAAGATGTGTTCTAGGTTGAGGTGAGCCACAAAAGGTCTGCTCAAAACCATCTGGGAAAGGTTGAACAATGTTGTTGGTTGAGTGAGGTTTGCAGAACTAGTGACAGAAAGCCAAGACCAACCCCTATTCAGTTAAAGATGGCTGCTGTGTTCCTCTCAGTTAGTTTCTGGGAGACACTGGATTCATGCCAGCGAAAACCAAAAAGGCCTAAAAGATTTTCCCGTAGAAGCAGAAAAGACGTTTTTGACTCAGGCTGTGAAGAGAAAAACAGGAGTTGGTTGATCCAAGAAGCCGTGCAGTGGAACCACCTCAGGAAGAAATGCCTCAAAGCTCTAAGCATTGACCTGTCACCAAACTAGTCCCTGGTTTTTCTGCAAGAAGCTTGTCTGTCGTCATAACCTTGCAACATATTCTAAATACCACTGGCAGCTACAGGATATGTGCATCAAAGATAAAACAGCACAGGTTTACAACAAGCCACCATCAATGTCATGAAAAACATAAACTAATTTAAAGCCAAGTCATAGATACAATGTTTTCAAGAGCAAGGTATCACACTACTTTACTAGTATCCTCCACAGTAGTTGCTTCACCTACAAATCATGCAGGTACACAGCCGTGAATGTTTTGGACCCAAGTACAACAGGTTACACCACAGGTTGTTCATCAACTGAATTTTATATAAACAGTAACATCTTGAAAATGTATCATCCATACCAACTTGTTGAGTGAGCAATAAAATAAAAGCCAGAGTTTGGTGGTTACACATCAAATAAAGTTAAGAAATGACTCTTAAATGCAGTTAAACTGTAACTTTTGTGATCTAGTAAAAACATACCTGAAGAGAAGGAAGATACTATTGTTACGCTCTGCAATTCTTCAGTCAGGCTGTATTTCTTTAGTATTTGTATTGATTTTTGGGCTGGGTAGAAGGAGGTTCATCAAGTATGAGTGAAAATACTGAAGTTCAAAAGAAGGGAAACAGAAAGCTTGGCATCCCTTAGCAAATACACTACCGTTCCAAAGTTTGAGGTCACTTAGAAATGTCCTTATTTTTGAAAGAAACGCAGATTTTTCAATGAAGATAGCATTGAATGAATCAGAAGTACAGTCTAGACATTGTTAATGTGGTAAATGACTATATTAGCTGGAAACATCTGTTTTTAAAGGAATATTTCCATAGGGGTACAGAGGAACATTTCCAGCAACCATCACTCCTGTGTTCTAATGCTACATTGTGTTAGCTAATGGTGTTGAAAAGCTAATTGATGATTAGAAAACCCTTTTGCAATTATGTTAGCACATGAATAAAAGTGTGAGTTTGAACGGTAGTGTACATAATATGGTTTGTGAAAAGAAGTAAATACAATCTCTCCATTATCAGCTGATGCAATTCTAGAGCTCCCATTTTCCACTGTATGAAAAGTCATTAAGAAATATCAGTTAAGCAGAAGTCAACACAAGATTTTGAAGAGCAAGACTTTTTCTGAGAAAACGGCATTGGTGCACAAACAGGGTCTAAATGGAAATGACATAAAAGGGAAACTTCACCAGCAATTATAGTAAACAGCATCTGAAGTAAAAACTAACAATAACATTTGGCAAGAGGGTCATTTTCTAAAGTCCAATAGCTGAAGGAGTTGTGTTTTTAATTTTCTCTTCATAAATCAACAAAATTTGTCATTTACTCAGTGTTGCTGAATACAGTTTATCAAACCACTGGTACCAGGAGATATTGGTCTAGTAGAATTACTGGTTACTAAATAGCATAGCATCCAGAAATAGTGTTATGGTGAAGTTCAAGTCACTGACCCTTCCTTGGGGAAACTCTGGTTGATCTCCACTTGATGGTGACAGATCAGTTCAGCCGTTTTTGCATTGAAGACCTATAAAGACACACAGTTAAAAGATGTTAAGAACAGAAACAAAAAAGATAAAGAGCAAAAACGATAACAGGAAGACTTGAGAATAAGGTTCTTCTAACAAGGAAAAAAGTTGTCATGGTTTGAAAATAATGCATCATTTTCCCAAACCAGTGACTGTAACTTTTCTTTTTTTTTTTCCAGTGACAAGAACAACAATGAAAAGAGTCGAAAGATGATCATCTTTGGCAGGATTTAATCCAGTACCTGCCATATCTGTCAACCAAGGGTGCTGCCAGGGACAGTAGATACAGACAACAGCCAGCTATTACAGACAAGAAAGGAATTATATAAGGCAATAAAAAAGTTTAAACCTATAGTAAGACAAACATCAACATTTCATCTAATGAAGCAATAGGATAAACTTCCTGTCTACACACTACAGTGCGCCCCTGCAGTTAACGGCTAAGAAGATCAATGTGCTGGGACACATTGGTAGTTTTCAGTCGCTTTACTACCTGAACTTCTTTGTATTTTATGATTCTCTTTAAAAGAAAGCTAAGAAGACTGTGGAGGCCACAGGCTGACCCTTTTGATACTAAGACAGAGGTAACATTCAGTTGAAGTCACATAGCTGGAAAGCAAACAGGAAAAAGCTCACCCTGTAAAAAGAGACGGAACATGTGACAGAAGTAGGATGTCTGATGTAATTTTAGGCCAAAATTGCACCACAAATATTCAAAGTCAGACTCATCCTGTACACAGGACATTGATGTGAGAAATTTTGGCCTAAATTTCCACAGTTTTTCCCGTGTGATCCTGGTTGCCTGCTTGACCACAAAAGGTTGACGTCTAAAACAAGCCATGATTGTTCCATCAAGACAGCTCGCAAACAGTAATTTTCAATTTTCTCACTTTCCTCAGCAGTGTTTAGTCTGCGATTCTTCACATGCCAACATTATCCTTTTGAAAAACTCAATATCCCTCTCCAACTGAAATGACAAGTCGAGTTAATCCACAGACCTCAATCCTGTTTTTTTCAAAGACAAGTGCATCGTGTGAACCTTCTGTCTGCTTCCTCAAAGAGCAGATTATCTCCAGAACTCACATGAAACCAGTAGGGCTAAAAGAACAAATTCTGCTTCATTAAACCTCACATCAACAGTCACAAGCCAATACATTTACCCTGAAAAACATTCAACCACTAACACATGCCAGCTCTGATCCACCTCTTGTCCTTACTGTCAGTGTACTTGCTTTTCTGTATTGATCATCTAAAAGTGCTTCATGCACAGGAAATGTGTACAATCTAAAAGGTAACAGAAGTTGTCTGTTAATTTCATATTTAATTTGGCAGTTAGTGAAATAAGTTCATTAACCTGCGAGTTAATTGTGGAAGTGAAGGCTCAGCCAATTTATATTTAAATGTTTTTATTGATAACGATTATTGATTATCAAGGAGACGATAACCGATATGTGGAACAAGTGTAAATTAGCAGTTAATTTGAAAACCTTGGTGTCAACATTTTAATTATTCCAAGAACTAAATTGAAAGTATTTATTTATGCCTTATATCTCTTAAAATAAAAAAGAACTACTCAACATTTATCCTTTAGTGCTAAATGTCATGACCAGTCAGCGCAGTGTACTGGACGTTGATCAAACCACAGACTGGTGACTGGAAATAGAGAGAAGCGACTGCATTAGTGCCAAAATAATTCTTTTTTTAATATGAATTAATGTATCTAACAGGAATCAGTTTTAAAAAAGAAGGGTCCGTGTGGTAAAATCACAGGATAATAGCCTATAAATAACACCTACTCTAAATGTTCCCTTTGTTTTAGTGCAAAAAAGTACATTCTGAAAATGTTCACAGTTAAGGAATTATATCGTTTACAAAACATTATGAACAAACTGAAATTTCTAAAGAAAATTAAGTTGAATTTAAAAAATATTAAGTCTCAGTTTGTCATTTACATATTACAAGTTACAGATCACAGCGTAGCTACAAAGGCACAAAACGTTTAGTCTGACGTATCTGGAACTCAACAATGTAAGATTTTAACTTTATGATCTGTTAAGGTGTAGAAAGTATTTAAAATTTACAGTTTTACAAATTTACAATCAGCAGTTAATGTCTTCTCTGTAATTTTTACACTTTGCAAAATCATCCTGTGGGCCAGACTGGACCCTCTGAAGGGGCCAGTTTTGGCCCGCGGGCCGTATGTTTGATACCGCTGCCTGAGGAGGATTTTGTCAGTTTTGTTTGTGTAATTAACTTGGGCAACTGTAGAACTTCCACAGCGGCATGAAAACTAAGAAAATCAACTTGAATAATTCAAAGACTTTCCTAATAATAAAAACTTTAAAACCTTAATTAAAGCTGAAGTCAAGTTTGCAAAAAGTGAGGGATGAATTTCCGGTTCAGACAGACAGACAGACAGACAGACACTTTACTAATTTTGAGCTAAATTCAAGCTGCTAAATACGCTGAGAGGATCTATGTTCAAGGCTCAGATATTTTATGGATATATTTTAGAATTACCAGTTACTTATTATCATCATGCTGTTTACTGCGTCTATGGTCTAGCAATGATACATCTAAACAACCTTCTACGTTAAAGTTTAGCATCTGGCCAGATCTGTCTTTGTGGGTCTGACCTTAGTGTGAGTTGATGGAAATGTTAGGTCAAAGACCCTTTTGACAGACCGGGTTCTCATTGAAACAAGATCCGGGGTACATTTTAGCATGGGTTTGCTGTGGACTTCTATGATTATTAACTATCTGAAAGTTGCGTCCATAAGCATAATAGATTAAGCAGACTGGGGCTGCAAAACACTGAGCTGATCATGTTAAAAATATGGATCTGTTTTTATTTTTTGGAAGCACCGTGAACAAACAGCACTGAGGTTAACAAACTTTGATGAGGTCTAAGACAGCAGTAGCTCAGATTTAGCTGCTCTCTAATGACATTCCTGGCATTGAAGATTGTTATTGCTTCTAGTTGACCTACTTGAGGAGCTCCAATTTTAATCACAATGGATTATTCAACAGGATTCATTTGACTGTTTTCTCAACAGCGGACACAAAGTAGTAATTAGACACATGTCGCGGGTTTCTTCAGGACAGACCACTAACTTTCTAAGCAACATCTACAGAACTTGGGTGATGGAGATGGTTGTCTTTATTGGTTAATAATAGGAACCAAGTAGATTAGAAAGAAATTTAAACAAAACGGTTGCGGAAAGTTTACAAAATAGGACTGAGTTTGTTTTAAGAGGACTTGTGAGCTGTTCATTCCTCTGCTTTTCTTTCAAATAATCAAAGTATGTCTTTGTGCCAGTTCCCTGCCATTTCAAGAATCATTTCAACAGTCATCAGCTGGTACAATTGTAGGGCTGAACAATTAATTAAAAAACTTAAAATCTCAATATGGTGCTGCAATGTTATGGTAAAGCCAAAATGTCTAACACCATATCATTAGAAATCCAGTATTGTGGTACTACAGAGATCCTCAGTCTACAAATCATATTTTCCAAGACATGAGGGACTATGTTTGTTTTGCACAGGTGACAGCAGGAATCACATCATTAGTTTTTAGATTTCATTTAAAAAAAATAAAGCAAACATGTACCATTTCTATTAAAATCATGACTCCTGAAGCAGTGTCTGTCGAAATAAGACGATTATGATGTTCTTTTTTTTTTATTTACTTACTGTTCTCTTATGAGCACAAGGTCCAAATTCTAATAGTCAGAGACACAGTCAATGAATCTGCTCCACATGTGTTGGTAAACATTAGCTGCATTTCAGCAGAACTGATAATCAATTCAGCAGTTCTACCAAGTGTCTGTAACGTTTCCTTCCACATGCAGGAATACACCAGACAGCTGGAACAGCCACATGTTGGTTTCAGTTTGCAAGTTAAGCTGAACTGAGTTATCCTCGTCCTCCATATCCGGTTACACACTATTGGTTATTATTTACACTATCAGTCAAAAGTGTGGACACACCTTTTCATTCGGTGGTTTTTATTTAATTATTTTGCACATTGCAGATTAACACTGAAGACAAAACTATAAAAGAATACATATGGAATTATGTTGTAAACGAAAAAAAGTGTTCATCGTCAGTATTAATCTACAACGTAGAAAATGACACAACTAAATAAGTAGCACTAAATGAGAAGGTGTGTCCATACTTTTGACTGCTAGTGTGTGTCAGCCGACTTTGTCATTTCTGCCTGAAACTCTCTGCTCAGTGAAAGTCGTCATGGTAGTAACAGCTCAATGTTGGAATAAACTGAACTGAACACCGGAGTCCAGTAGACAGTCAGAGGTAGCTCCTCTCACTCGGCAAACTCACCAGGAACCTGGTGGAGCTCGTCCCCTGGTCGATCGCAGCTACCAGCGGCTCCATCTTCAACTGTCCGCTCAAACACTAACGGAGACTCACGGTGACTGGTCCCGACTGCTGGCTGTCTGAGCTGCCCGCCGCCGCTTCCTTGTCTTGTTTCACTGGAACAAGACAACAAGACGAGGCACGGTCCACCACCAGTGAGGGACAACACGACCGACGGCTGGAGGGGATGTACCGGAACCGGCCTGCGCACAGCCATCAATTGGCCGCTGTCAGAAGGCGTCGGTCACGCGCCGTCCAATCAGATTTGGGGGCACGCTCACACGAGACAAGACCCGAGGTCGCGAGGACACGAGAATACTACAAAACATGGGATTTACGGCTGTTTGAAGGGAGCCGGATCTTGAGCAGCCGCTCATTTCAAAGATCCGTTAAAAAGACTGGCTTGTTGTTATATTCACTGATTTTAGAAGTTAACCAGGGGTAACTGTTTTTTTTTTTGTTTTTTTTTTTATCAAGGAAACAATCACTGGTAGCAGTTATAAGGTAGGCTATAAGAATAATTCAAACTTACACGTCACCAATAGATAGCCTACTCTAGTTTTATTTATGTTTTTTATATACATAAATGTATTTTTTATTCTTAATTGCTGTTTTTATATATGTTTTCTGTATTGTTATATGGTCTTGTGTGGTTGCATAGCTTTTGTTTTTGTCTATCTATGATATATGGCGATGTAAGTTGGTTGTTAACCTGGATTTGAAAAATATGTTTTTCTGATGAATATTGCATTGTGCTTTACTTTCTTCCCCAGAAAAGTGCATCCAAATGCTGCTACATTTCCTTTGACCCTGGCTTATTTTATGCTTTTTTTTTCATTGCTAATATCTCTTCCCCCCGATGAAGCGGTAAATGTGACTCTGCTGCAGTCTCCAGTCAGTTGGACCTGGGCGCCGCTCACACTCCTCTAAGTTAGCTACATTTAGCTACATTCATGTGAATGGAGGGTACTGTGGACAACTCAAACTCGGAGATGTCATTAGTCATTCATGTGAAGGCTGCATGGGGAACATGAGTCTGAGTTGTCTTGGGGTGACATGTGAAGAAAGAGTGGGCAGTTTGCACATACGTATGGCTCACAACTGCGAACCGGTTCTCATTGTTCACTTAAAAGCATTGCTTAAAAGACTGACTCGTTCGCGAACATCACATCCTGACAAACTACACCCAGAACCTGAATGAGAGCAGAGATTATTAGAGACATTTACACAGACAGATTTCTGCCTTATAAAGGCTGGGAAATAGGTCATGGAGACACTGGGCTGCTCCAAAATATATAAACATATTGAAATCCTGTCAACCAATCACTGGCTGTCCACATCATTGTCTCTCACTTAAACACACACACACACACACTTCAAACTGCAGCTGTTGCAGCAGCTCCCACTCCACATGCAGGGTTAAGGAGTTTGCACACTGTCTGCTCTTCTCTTCTTTCAGTCACATGGGTTTCCTCTGATGATGAGGGCTTAAGGCCTAAGAATAGAATGAATCTTTATTTGGCTTTATGAAGAATTGAGCTGTAGGAGCATCCACTGGAACAGCGCTGTTACCAGACATAGAGTTGTCAAAGTTGGTTGGTTCTCCCTTTTATAAGAGACGGTAAACCACTCAGCTGCAGGACAACGTTTTGGGCCATTAGCAGCTAAAAAGTATGACAAGAAAAAGTACTTGTCAGACAGAAAATATATCCCTCTGACCGCAGTATTAATGTGGAATTAAATACTGATGGATTTAAGGTTTCGGCTGCCGATTAATGTTGTTGAAGCTGTCTTTTAAATATAGGTAATAAAGGCCGATCACAAACAGGTTTGTTGGTTTGATTGATTAGTATTTATTTATAAAGCCTTTGATACAGTACATGGAACATATGTAAAATCAAATATTCTTCAGAAAGTTCTTCCCAACTCTGCTGGAGAAATTCTACATGGACCCTAGGTGTGCTGATGAGGGTTAAGCTGTACTTGAAGCTGTTGTCCTGTGAGCCACCTATCATCAAGCTGTTGACTCTCAGAAACTTGTCTTCTGATTCTGTTGTGGCTTTGGGTCTTCCAAACCTCTTCCTGTCCGAGTGTCCCCAGTTTCTGAGTGCCTTTGGATGATGAAGAAAGCTGTACTCGCTGACACCGTGACTTCACAATTTCTCTGTAGTAAAGACCTACATTTTTAAGTGTTATACCATCTGCAGTACAATACCAATACTGTTCAAATAATGGTCTCAGGGGTATGGTGCCAGGGTGCTGTGACTGACTCTGAACCTTTGCAAAACTGTCTGTTCTATGTGAATGAAAGACACAATGGCCATGTTAATCCTCTATTGGTTTTGCAATCCCAGACCTGCTTTCAGAGTCCACTATGACAGGACCTACTGTATGGTGACACCTATAGTCCAGTCATGCATGCTACACCTTTTAATATCTACAGACTACACTTATTTTAGTTGTAGTTATTTCTGCAATATACACTGAATGAAAACAAACACAAATCAAGAACAAACTGAAGACAACTTAGAGTTGTTGGATTTAACGTCTGAAGGGTCCTCAGGGCAAACGTGTGCTTACCACCACTATACATGCGAGTTTCATGATTTAACCAGGCACCCAGAAACCGACAGTACATTTCTAGTTGTTCAAATGAATAATTAACTGACAGAAATAAATTTATGAACTCATTCTGTTGCAAACGTCACAAGCAAATGTTCTAAAAATCCACTAATTGAAGCTTCTTAAATGTTTGGTAGTGTATCAAGTTTGATTATACTAGACTGAACACATTCATTGTTTGTTTGTTTTTGTTGTTGTTTATTTGGTCATACAAAAAGGGATAATCTGAATGTTATGTATGATAGACATTTTTTCTGTAAATAAAGTTACTTAACACACACAAAAACGAATGAGGTTCATCAAACCATCTATAAACTGTATGTTTAAGAAGTCTGACACATTCCTCTTTAATTGAGCAATTTTCCAACAAACTTGCAATTGATCAGTTGATTCTACTTCACATCATAACTTCAAGACCCTATAATATTACCGACCCAACAATTCTCTCAGACCAAGGTCTTTGGAAATGACAGAAAAAAAATGTCTTAGAACAAGAAGAAACCTCCGGTAGAGCCAGGCTCAGGGACGACGGCCAGTAAATAAAGAGTTAAAGATCAAATTTAGACATCTCAAGTACATTTATATCACATGCAATTTATACAAATGTTCAGATTACTCAAAAAGGCGATGTTGAGTTCATCAGTGTCCATTATAGTTCACTGTATGTCCGGTTTTGAGGCCTCTGGTCCAGCTTCTGTCTGGCTGTCCTGTCTGCCAACAGCTGCCTCCTTGCTCTTGGCTGCATTCTCACTCTGAGCCCAGTTCTTTTTCTCCCTCTCCAGTGCTTTTTCCATTTCAGTGTAGTAGTCCAGGGCCTTCCGCACTGGGTCGATAATGTGGTGCTGCAGAATTAACAAAGGATGAATAAAACTCGGCCCTAACTGATCAAGCTGAATACAAAACAGTAAATATGTACAGAATTTCCTCCATAGTAGTGATTTTATTACCTCCAGACAGGGGAAGAGGTTGGCCAGCTCAATGAAGAGGGGCAGGAGGACAAATCTGATGAAGCCAGTTTGAGATGAAGGCTTAGTTACTTTGTCCCGATCCATGAAGGGGGTGACTGGAAGACCCTCGAGCTTCTCCACATCACTCTGACAACAGAAGGACAACACAACTAGAACTGAAAACAAATAACGTTCTTGAGTTCCGCACCCATTTAACTGTTGCTGTGGCTTACTGTGTAAAGAAGGTCAGATCGTGTGAGGAGCAATAGAACACATCGATCAGTAGTGTTGCCACAATATGAAATGTCTTTATGGTGTGCTGGAGTCAGTACCTGGTTGTAGAACTCTTGCAAAAGACAGTCCAGCCAGGGTTCAGCCACCTCCATGGGCCGCGCCTCATTGGATATGTCGCTCACTTTGATCAGGATCATCATTAGCTGCATAAACAAGGGGGGGGGGCCAACAGATGCTGATGCACATTTACTTAGATAAGGTTTTGTTTCCCTGTAATGGAGTTTTTCTGCAGTGTGGTATGACTACTTTTAGTAAAAGAGTTAACTCAATCGCAGACACTGTTCATTAGACAAAATATCTTTGTTAGCATCATATTATTTCTGCTCGATATCATTTATGCGGAGCTTTGCAATGTGTGTTTTGTTTGTCAAAGAGTCACATGGTTATTTACAAGGCTGAATAATTTCACCATTCAACAAAAGACAACTTTTAAACCGAATAATTAAATAAAATAAATTCTCTGCGTCTTGTACTGTAGCGTTTGGTCAACATCGCTCTGAAGAACAAAGTGAGAAAAAATAATTGTTTCCCTTGGCAACAATGTCCCTGCTTCATACTCCTTTGCAATGCAATGGATTGCAAAAAAAATAAAAATCTGAGACAGTAATACTCACCAAGCATGATTTTATTAACTCATCTGTCTGTTGTACACCTGCATTCATCTTACCACATCTCTGTGATCCTTGTTGGTGAAGTCAAAAGCAGGCAGGATGAGCTTGAACTTGTTGAGAATCTCATTGTGTCTCGTCATGTCAGTGGCCAGAATGCATCTGCAATTCCAGCAATATAGAAAACAACTGCTGTTGTGATTACATGATTTAATGTAATGAAAAAAAATGAAAAGAAGTAATTAGGAAGATGATCTCACTTGATGATTCCCTCCCTTATCCGTTTGTATTGATCCATGGACAGATTTCTGAAGATGTTGCTCTCTGTCTAAAACACAAAAAACCTGTCTGATAATACTGGCTGCCTAATAGCTGACAGGCTCCATATTATGGCAACAGATTGGTTCATACCTTCAGATTATTATGTATGCTTTATAGCAGGTTTGACAGAAAGTTTAAAGCAAACAGCAGGGTTTTCACTCTTACCCTTTCAAGTATCTCAAAAGCTACAGCACAGTGGTGGTTCTCCAGTGGAGAGATGTCATTGTAGCGAAGAGCAAGTTCAGTTCGAGCATTTATCTGAAAGATGGTCAGAAATTAGTTCTAAATTATAATACACGTAATTAAAATTGTATATTTATATAACTTGAAAATTAGGCTAAACAAGAACAAATAAAACATTATTACAAAATGAGACTGGACTGCAAACAGGTCAAATACAATAGACACTGTCAGATTTTTAACGTAAATGTGTATAAACAATTATCAGTATATATTGGCTAATTTTCCATGAAAACATACAAATATTCTAAAAACATGTTTGAAGCTGTTCAGGAACACCGTCTCCATTGCATAGTGTGTCCACTAGAGGACACTGATAGCTGTAAACCTGTAAGATGTCCCCTTAGAATGTATCTTATGAAGAAACACTTAATAAGTCAATGTATAGCATATTTGAATACTTCACTCATGTTCTCATGGAGCCCAATATCCACAGTCCTCATCCAAAGTAAAAATGTATTGTGAAGTTCAGCTGAGAGCAACATGAAGCTTCAGCAGTCTGAAGGTGACAAATCAAGCAGGTATCTTCCAACGGGGTATTCTAGTTAGTACCAGAGCCCTCACTGTCTGCTGAAGCACAAACAGGAGCGTCAGATACCTGATAGACATTGTTGTAGCCTGTGTGGTCGAGGTCGTGGCAGACTGCAGAGGTCAGCATGATCAGCAGGTCGACACTGTCCATCTTGCTCTTCAGGTCAGTCAGCCAGATCAAACCATACATCTGTTCACAAATGAGAAAAACTCAAACAATGAAGCACACATGATCTGACCTGAAGAGGATTTGTTGTACAGAATTTTGTAGAAGAAATGAATGTATGTGATTATAGGTATGTTTTGTGCATTTGGGAGCAATATAGCAACCTACAGATATGCTCCCTTCCAAAAGTTTTTTTTTTTTTTCAGAAACTCTCTTTAAGGCTTTCTAAGGTTGAAGGAAGCTGAAGTAAGATTTAGGACAGGTTAATTTAACAATCATAACAGGTATCCACTTTCATATGGTTACATTTCCATTTGATACATTTTTACTGATTGTAGGTGCTTCAAAAAATGTCAGCTTTATGCATCAGATTGGTATGGTAAATGTTACAGTCAAGAACTCATCCATGAAGTGTTTTCCTTGATGAATGATAAATGCCTGACCTGCAGACGTGTCTGCCCTGAGGGTTAGATGTCCTTCACCAATTAGCCACCAAGGTGATGGCATAATTGCTCAATTTCATGATTGCAGATAAAACTGATCTCTTTGTGATTTGTCCTGATCAGACTTCACACGAACACATGCACATACACACATACTCACCATCTGGGTAACACAGAAGCAGTGCTTGAAGTTGTGGAAAGGGATGTTGTTGTATCTTCGGTAGACTTCAAACAGGAACTGTTGCAGTACCTCAGGCTCAATGTTAAAGGTCGCGATGAAATCTAAATCTGTGTACATGACCTGCAGGAGCACCATGATTTCTGCATCTTCCCACTGCCTGCACACACACATACACAAAATGCACCACACCATGGAAGGATCCTTTGAAGGATAAGAGAACAACGTGTGGCCTTCTCCATTAATGACATATAAGCAGGTGCACGGGTACACAGAAGAATCCACCAACAAGGGTAATGAAACAATGTTAAAGCCTCTCAGTGGTCATTGAATAACCCCCTGTAAACATCTTTAGGAGTCAAAATTACATGTTTTCTACCTCAAAACAGTTTAAATGTCAATCTCTATCATTGCTTCCTCTAGAATGTGCACAACTACAAAGTCTCCACTTCTGTATCTATGCACCTGTCCCATCAACTACAGCTCAAGCACAGCTCAACTACAACTTAGTAAACACTGTAAAACTGCTCTCCACTCCACAATGGTAAGTTCTAATTTTGGAATAATTCAGCCATACACAGATTCTGAAGAAGGATAATGATAGAGAAAATTCTACCCTGCACATTGACAGGATTGATTCTTTAGGTTTGTATTTTGGACTATGTCTTCGGAAGGAATAGTTGGGAAACAGAGTTACACACTAATTGTTTTTGTCATTTCCCTGGAATGTGTTGACAGTAACATGAATGTAAAATGATGCTAGACATATCCTTGACACGACCCCGCTGCCCAGATTGTGTTCATGAGATGTGAGAAGCTTCAGTTCTGGCTCTGTAGCCTGCACATATCCCCATACCCATCCACCTCCATCACTTTGGGTTTCCTTTAAAAGCTTTGGAACAAATGAAGTGATAATTATCCTGAGTGAATACAATCTTCCTAATGAAGCTCATTTCAAACATGGTCTGTTGATCAAGCCTTTTATGAAAACCCTCTTTCAATTTGCAAGCACTCTGAGGGCCTTTTCATATTGAGATGAGTGTGTTGATCAGAAGAAAAGGCTGAGGGCTCCTACCCTCTTCAGAAACGCATCAGAAGTGTTTGTTGGGCACGAATGTCATTAACTAGCATTTGCCTCACTGTCTGTACATTAAGGAAACAGGTGCACTATGGCGACGGACACTGATTCTCCAGCTGATATTAAAACTGCTTTTCAGATCAAAACTTACCAGTTATCAAAGGTTGGGGTCTTTAAGTACTGCCTCACTCCCTCTGATACCTCCAGAGAGCTGACAATATAAGCAACAACAATAGCAAAATATTCAGATATTTAATATATTAAGGCTGAATAGTTATGATGACTGTCGGTGACTTTTGCATGTGAACTTGCCTCATTTGCAGGAACTTTTCCCGTACATGTTCACACTCCTCCCTGGTTTTACGCAGGGCTCTTTTGTGGTAGAACGGGGAAGGCTTGTGAGTTCCCTCTGAAAGATCTTTAAACAACCCCAGCCAGCTTAGATGCTCCACACTCTAAAAGCAATGTGAATAAATTGAATTAGCTTGAAGATTAGAGAAACACATGAAGCCACTCACTAAAAAATCTGCACCAGTAGCAAATGCAATTTTTTTTGGCAGATTTTTACAGTAAATAAAGAGATTCCACACCCATGCTCTCAATGGCTTGACTGTGGGCTTTGTGCTAAATGCTAACATCAGCACACTGTGATGGACATAGCAATTGCCATGTGAAGCTTCATAGATTACAGTGGAACCATGTTAACATTTGCGAAGCAGCAATGAACACATTTCATGGCAGTTAGTTCAAAAGATGCTGGGATGTTCCAGTAAAAACTAAAAATGTTAATCTGATGTTGGCACCAAGGAATCACCAGTAGGATTCACCTATGAATCATGGGGTGTGTAGTTTCTGGCAATCCATCTAGCACATGTCAGATATTTAACAGAATAATCAAATTGCTGAACGAGCTGGTGATGCACAAAGAAAAAGTCTCACATTGCCAGATGTGACTCTGCTGTGTGGGAGAATGATCTGGCTACTGCTCATTACTATTTTGTTATAGGGGGAAAAAATCTTGATGTCTTTGTATGTCTTTAAACCAATCATAGTTGTTTTGAGCAGTCCTAAGACTGGGATGCACTGATGGTGCATCTGCAAAATAGTGATGGGATGGAATGGTTTTGGTTAAGTATGCTAAAACCCAATTTATGTAAGTGTTCTGTGGTCATGCCATCCCACTTTTTACGAAACAGTCACCTTTTCTGGCTCTGATCAGTAGTGTTTTTTCTCATGTTTTTTTTTTTTTTTTTTAAATAGGAGAACTATGCCATTCAAGTGCTTGATTCCAGATTTCCTGAGCAGGGACTTCCTTAAGTACTTTGCTGATGTACCTCTAGTTTTTCCCTGAATGAATCCACTTGTTTCTTCATCTCATACACAACTGCAGGAGTCTCACCAGCCTCGAATAGGATTTTCTTCTCCAGGCTCTGCAATCTGAGTTCACACATTGTCAGAGGAGTGTTCGTTCATCTGCTGCTCATCAAGAAATGTGCTCTCTCACATCCTTGCTCTGTTTCTGTCCTTCTTGTTCAACATATACACGACCATTCAGAGGTTTGGGGTCACTTAGAAATGTCCTTATTTTTGAAAAAAAAGCATTTTTTTTCAATGAAGATAACATTAAATAAATCAGAGATACAGTCTAGACATTGTTAGTGTGGTAAATGACTATACTAGCTGGAAACAGCGTTTTTTTTTTTAATGAATATCTACATAGAGGTACAGAGGAACATTTCCAGCAACCATCACTCCTGTGTTTTAATGGTACATTGTGTTAGCTAATCATGTTGAAAATCATGTTGTGTTGAAAGGCTAACTGATGATTACAAAATCCTTGTGCAATTACCGGTAGGTTAGCACATGAATAAAAGTGTGAGTTTTCATGGAAAACATGAAATTGTATGTGACCCCAAACATTTGAACGGTAGCGTATGTTACTGCTCCATAATCATATATCACACTTTACAGTACACTAATTATAGCATGACAAAATCAGTTTGCAATTTTTTTTGTTCCAGAAACATCTTGAAGATTTTTTTCTCTCTCTTATTTCCCACCCTCTCTACCTTTTTTCCATGGATGAGAGATCAAATCCTAGTGCACCAGCAAGCTCTGCACCTATAATCACAAAAAAAGGAGAGAGCATGTCAGCTGGTTTTATATGAACCCAAGTGATTCCCATGGTGCTAAATTAAAGATACCTAACGGGTCACTGTTGCAGTCGGTGGCCACCACCTCCAGCTTATAGCAGGAGTTGGGGCTGTTGGGCTCCAGACTCGGAGAGATGTTGATAATGTTGCCTTTGGGGTTGTACAGTTTCAGAATGTCATGGGGTCCTGCCTCTGCTGCAGAACGGAACAGATCTGGAAGGATGGCCGCAAAGTTTGTTTCACAGGTTTTGCAGAACAAACCTTACAAACTGAGGAAAGTAAAACTGGGAGCAAGAGACTTAGTATTTTCTATACAAATAGGTGCTTAGGTAACACACCTTTACAAGGTACTCTTTTTAAAGGGTTTGTAAGTTGTAACTATTAGTTGATAACTGACTGATTAAAGATGTAAAGGTCTGTTTTAAAATGATTGCGATCAAACATTAGGATAACTTTTGAGTTTCCCCTTATTAATATCCTTACTTTTAAGTAATTTTTCACAACTTGGCAACCAGTGGTTAAAAGTAACATTTAGTACAGTTATTTAAGTATGTATACCGGTGAGTTCACTCTCAGGATAGCTGCGAATTGAGTAGGATTAAATTCAATCTTTATTGCCCGAGTATTTTACACATACAAGAACACACAACAATTCTGAGGGTTTGAAACAATTTCCTTGTCATTTCTACAATAACTGTGTCAAAGAGTGTGACTTCAGGTTCCAGGTAGTTGCAAGGGTCAAGTTGAACAAACCAAACTATTAATTGCCTAAAAATAAATACACGAGCAGATTAAGCCATATGGAAAACTAGAAAAGCACTCAGAGAGCACAGTACTCCACCAAAGCTGTTCATTCCCCCATATGACATGATCAGAAATGCATCACTTTTTTCAGAAATGAAGCATTTGTTTATTAGCTATTGATGATAAGAAATCCTGGGAACATAGAATGTGGCCATTTAATATAGATGTAGCCACAAACAAAATGACCTTGCGCTGAGCACAGGCGTGTGCTTTGAGTAATGTTCCAAACAGACAGACAGACAAATGTACACTGATCATCACATAACTCCGCAGCGTTCCTTGGCTTACACAAAATATTTCAAAATGAGTTCTGCCTCAAACCTACATGAGTAAAGTGCTGCCTCACATCACTGCATTAATATTAATAATCGAATGAGATAGTGTGTAGCATGTAAAAGGACTATTTTACTGCACTGAATATTTTTACCTTTACTACTTTAAGTATGTTTTTTCCAAATATACTTTGACTAATTTTACTTAAGTAACATCTGCATCAGAATCTTACCAGTAATGGAAAATTGCCACTGCTTGATTCTGTTAGTTTCACTCAAGTAAAGGGCCTGGATACATCTTTCACCACTGTTAGCAACCCCAAATGCGTCTTGTAACACTGTAAATGTCATACCTTAATATATCACTTATTAGCATTAATGAAGCAATCAGTTACTTATGCTATACAAGACCTTTACAAAATGTAATTCATCAGAGAGTTGTGCTACTCATAGGTCAGAAGAAGCCTTATATTAACAACATTGAAAAGTGTGTACTCACTGACACTGGTAATGTACTGCACACTGGTTACCCCTCACACAGATGTAAGGCTACAAAACTTGGTTGAAATTTATAAGATCTCCAATGCTTCAACTAGAAACAAGTCGCAAAAAATCATGAAGCCAGGGCTGGACAAAGCCTCCAACTGATGTGACAAGTGGGGCTGTCAGTGGCAGCTGTGTTGCTGTCTGTAACTCTGACTCCTGTATTCGTTGATCTGCTTGTGTAATGACTGGTATATATGTTGCGTTCATGCATTTATCAAGTTTACTTTCTCATTTAGGAAACAAAAACACTATTGAAATATCATCTATCAGCAACCTGCACTCTGTTAAGGCAACACAAATGAATGTACTCAATGTACTCTAGGAAGGATATCTACTGTATACTCACAGATCATATATTCACATTATACTCTTAGTCTTTTAGTAAGTGTGAAGACATCACAAACATACGCAGGAGAAATTTGGCAAATGAGAATTATGATCAAAACAAGGTCACATTAAAAAAGCAGATAATACTTCTACTCCAACACAATGATTGCACGTGTGAATGTGGGTGTGGAAATAGAAATCACCTACTACGCATAGTTTAAAATACATTTATTAAATAAAGGAGAACATTAAATAGGACGATAATATTCAGCTCCTACCCTTGACATCCTGGGCCGGGCAGTCGACAGGGAACTCAGCCTGTTCTGGTCTCCCATTCACTGTGAAGTAGATTATTTTTGTTGCCATGTCATGAATTTGGAACCACGAAGGTTTCTGTGTGCACTGCTGATCAGTATTTGATGTTTGTCTCCCCTCATTGTTATACTGATAAACGCTGCCTCCCACTTGGTTCTGAGCTCTCCACCTCCTCTTCTGCTCCTCCTTCTCTTTCCATCCTTTGTACTGTAACATTTTTCCAAACACCAGGAGGCATGATCAGTTTTTTTTTTTAGATTGTTTGAGTTTATTATTTTATTAATTTGTTTCATTTGCAGATTTTTATGTGGACACTGCTTTCAAGCACATGAAAAATACATTTGAACATAATTACAATATTATTATTTAATAATTCTGACAGTATCTCATAATTGCCGAATATACACTACTAGTCAAAAGTTTGAACACACCTTCTCATTAAATGTTTTTTCTTTATTTTCATGACTATTTACACAGCAGATTCCCACTGAAGGCATCAAAACTATGAATGAACACATATGAATGAACACATTGTCTGAATTTGCATATGTAGTAAACAAAAAATGTGACATAAGTCAAAACATGTTTTATATTTTAGATTCTTCACAATAGCCACCCTTTGATTACTGCTTTGCACACTCTTGGCATTCTCTGGATGAGCTTCATGAGGTAGTCACCTGAAATGGTTTCGCTACACAGATGTGCCTTGTCAAGGTTAAGTTGTAGAATTTCTTGGCTTCTTAATGGGGTTGGGACCATCAGTTGTGTTGTGCAGAAATCAGGTTGGTACACAGTTGACAGCCCTATTTGACCAGTTTAAATCCATATTATGGCAAGAATCAATCAGCTAAGTAAAGAAAAATGACAGTCTATGATTACTTTAAGAATCCCTTCAGGTCAATCAGTCCAGAAAATTGCAAAAAAAATTTGAAAGTATCCCCAAGTTTGTGAGTTTGAAATAAACTTTCTGAATCTGAATCTGAATCAAGCGCAGTCACAAAAACCATCAAGCACTATGACAAAAGTGGCTCACATGAGGACTGTCAAAGGAAAGGAAAACCAAGAGTCACCTCTGCTACAGAAGATAAATTCGTCCAAGTCACCAGCCTCAGAAATAGCAAATTAACAGCACCTCATATTAGAGCCCAGATAAATGCCACACAGAGTTCTAGTAGCAGACACATCTCTACATCAACTGTTCAGAGGAGACTGCGCCAATCAGGCCTTTATGGTAAAATAGCTGCTAAGAAACCACTGCTAAGGAAAAACAACAAGCAGAAGAGATTTTTTGGGCTAACAAACACAATGAATGGACATTAAACCAGTGGAAATCTGTGCTTTGGTCTGGTGAGTCCAAGTCTGAGACCTTTGGTTCCACCCAATATGTCTTTGTGCGACGCAGAAAAGGTGAATGTTTGGTCTCTTACATGCATGGTTCCCACCATGAAGCATGGAGGAGGTGGTGTGATGGTGTGGGGGTGCTTTGCTGGTGACACTGTTGTAGATTTATTCAAAACTGAAGGAACATTGAACCAGCATGCTATCTCAGCATTCTGCAGAGACATGACATCCCATCCGATTTTTGTTTAGTAGTTAGGGTGATTTGACCAAGAAGGAGAGCGATGGAGTGCGACGTGCTATTTGGTGTTGTAAAACTATTTCCAAACATTCTTTTCTCCTTGTTATTTTAGATTTGGTCACGTAAATTTGCACAACTTCAGGTTTTAGTATTTTGTACATGGATTATTTGAAATTTGATGGGTGGAACATAAAATGTCCTCCAATTCTGTAATGACCCATGAGTTTGTAAATAAAAACACAATGCTTGTTGGGTTTTTAACACATCACTGCTTTTCTAAACTTTACTCATTTGTAAACCCTAAAAATTGTGGTTTGGTATTAAATATAGATTGAATTAATTGTAAATGAATTATTTACCCATTTTGATCAGACTGTGTATTTTTTTAACCTATTATTTTAACTTCAAATGTGATATCATTAAACTATGCGTCATGACACTGGACCCTCCAGGCCTGCAGGCGGCGTTGTGAGACTCTCACCACCGCAGTCAGTTCTTCCCTCCGCGGCTCTTTTGCTGTCACCACATGGGCAACCGGACGGAGAGGATCAACGTGGTTTGGAGACAGTTGCTTCACAGGCTTGCTTTAATTCCCCAGTTTATGTCAGTAATTAGTAGATATGACTGAAAATAAAGCAGAGTCGGCCTTTAAGCCGGCTAAAGAGCTTCTGGCGCTGAACCCCGCTCAAGAATCAGAGTTTAAGAAGAAGGTGCAGGAGGCGAAGAAGACAAAGTCGAACAAGGTGGGAGAAGTTGTGGCCCTGAAAGAAACGTGTGAAGTTATTACACGAGTAATGCTTTTTTTTATGTGTTTGTTTACTCCTGCATTAAAGGGATGCTATTTTTCGGGCCGCTGCTTGAATTTGTGACCTGTTCAGTAAATTAGTTATATCCACTGTGAATGTTTAAACCACGTAATTTAATGGTGACTGCACGCTGTGACCTGATAATTTTTTTTCATTTAGTGCGTACGTTATTGTAAGGTTTCATTAAAATGGTGGCTGTAGTTTTATCATTAGTTACATTAGATGGGACCCCTCTCAATAGCTACCTCAATAGAAACTATTATTAGTCTAACTCAAAGGTAATGCTATCAGCGCTTTGTCTTGTTGTCGGCTTACAAGAAGCTCTCACATTTGGTTATGTATCAAAATCCGTCATTTTGTTGTAAAACTACATTGTATCTGTGTTTTGCAGTGACATAACAGCATTTCTGCTCAGAGAATACCTGACTATAAAAACTTGCACTCAAATATACCAAAAATATTCACCAAGTAAACACTAAGAGGACAATACTGAAATAATATGTATGTCAACACGTGTATTGTCACAATCTCTCAATAGGCAATTATTTTAGAATAGGACTGAGAAAATCTCATGCTGTGCTGGTGAGACAGAAGTACTACCGGTATGACATTTACAGCTGAACACATTCAAAAGGAAGTAGTTTTTCCAGTAACATTTGCGACAGAATGCAGGGCTCCAGACTGGCATTTTAATTTTAATGCACAAGCATATAAACTAGGTGAAAGTTTCTTTACATCATCTTTAGTACTGAATATTAACTATAAGTTTTACCTTTTGTCAGTTCCCATACATATAAGTCATGTCTTAACACAATACATGGGTGATCAAGAAAAGGAAAACAAGGTAGAGATAATTGGATTGTACATTTAATCTGTTCTTTCACATAAGCACAAGTAACCTAAAGCTTGTAAGATTCGACTCTTCTTTGGCCTAATTATAAGCACCAGTGAAGTGAATTGTCATCTCTGACCCCTCACTGGTTTGGGTTGAAATGGTGCAGGGATGACAGCTGCTCCCAGCCATGCTGTGGTCAAAGCACAGGACAGCTTTCATCATACTTAAATGTTTCCTGAAGGCTGAGAATTTTCTTGTGGTATCAGGTGGCACAGTGTGACCGCTTTGCATGCAGAGACTGATGCTGTTCAGAGGGGAAGAGTTTTCAGTTTGTTTTTTTTCTGAGGCTGCAATTGACCAATGTTCATAAATGCCTCACATGCTTTGCAAGCTACTGTCATAGACATTTACATGTTTTGATTTTTTTCACAGGGGAGTCGTTTGACCCCAGGAGTAGTTTACGTCGGCCACCTGCCAAAGGGGCTGTTTGAGCCTCAGCTCAAATCTTACTTTGGACAGTTTGGGAAGGTCCTGAGGCTGAGGCTATCCAGGAGCAAGAAGGTAACCCTGCACAAACGTATTGACACATCAGACGGTGAAAGTCTAATCTGCATTGTTTTGACAAGAAGAGTTAAGCTTTAGATTGGCTTAATTTGCAATATTAGATGAGTGAAAATGATGCTTCTGATGGTCCACTCTTTAACTGGACCTCTGGCTTAGACTGAAAATGGTCTCAGATGTAACGGTGGTCTGAGGTCAGATAACTGAGCCTAAAGTAATCAGGCGCATTAAAGCTTATCACCTGCTCTGCCTGTTAGCACAGTGATAAAACCCATGTGCCAACAAACACACGAAGAAAAACGGAAATATTTCATTAGAATCTACAGCCCATAAAAGGATAACAGATTAAAATCTAGGCTGGTTGGTATGAGCGGTAGAGAACAGATCACGTGATATTTTCCTCATTTTTATCTATTGTTGTCTGTTTATTTGACTTGCAGACCGGGGGAAGTAAAGGCTATGCTTTTGTAGAGTTTGACTGCGATGAAGTAGCCAAGATTGTTGCAGAGACTATGAATCATTACCTCATGGGGGAGAGACTCATCAAATGTGAGTATTGTTCACCTTTAAGTCTGCTAATCACCAGTAGGATTTCTGTTCACCAAGACAGAAGGACAGACATATCCCCTGACACATGTCTACGTCAAAGCAGATTAGAAAGTTTACCTGATCATCCTGTCAATCAGTTGTATTAACTGATTTAGGGTCTGTTTACAGAAATTGCTAGGGCGTATGCATTATTTTATACTTTTTTATTAAGGCGTGTTTGTTCAGCTTAATTTGTATGAATGATTTTTATAACAAGCTCATTGTTGCCTCTTCCCTTTTCCCAGGTCACGTGATTCCACCTGAGAAGGTGCACGAGAAGCTGTTTGTTGGCAGCCAAAGGCAATTTAAAAAACCCTCATACCCCGCTGTAACTCGCTACAATAAGAAGCACACCCCAGAGCAGGTTGCCAAGATGACCGACAAGCTGCTGCGCAAAGAATCGAAGCTCCGCAAGAGGCTTGCAGCACACGGTATCGACTACGACTTCCCGGGATTTGTAAGTGTTTTGAAATTAAGAGTTAGCATTTCTATACAAATTATATGCAGTACATTCTTATTAAATATTGTCTGACATTGCTATTTGGAAAATTAAGGGTAAGAATAAGCAGAATTATTCTGGAAAATTCAAATGAGCCGTGATAATTGACGTGCTCTTTGAGGTCACACAATGGATTTCAGAGATGTGTCACATAGTAGAGCTACTAGTCCTGCTTAACTTTAGTGCTCTTGCTTTCCAGGCTGCCCAGGTACCTCAGAAGAAGAAGTCCTCTGATGCCATGAATGCATCTGCTTGTAGCGAGGTAAGGCCAGCACACGTTATTATGTTCAGCTTTGGCACACACTGAAAATGGCCGCAGGTGTATCAGTGGTCTGTGGTCAGATAACTGTGCCTACAGTGGTGTGGTACATTAAGCTTATTGCGTGTGTCTCGTGGTGGCGGCGTGATAAAACCCATGTACCAACATCCTCTCTGGGGAAAGTCCAAATCAGTAATCCCTCTATGCCAGGACCACTGATGATCTCCTCTTTAACTTCAGGACGCCACTCCGGTCTGCACGCCTTCTCTTCTGGAGAGGAGGAAGTCCATGGTGGTTGACGATGATGCAGATGACGAGATTGTCGTGAAGATGCCGCCTGTAGAAAAAGATGAAGAGGGCGCTGCAGAGGAAGAGGAGGAGAGTGACAGTGAGGATGAGGAAGAATCAGAGAGCGAGGAACCCTCTGAAGAGGAAGCAGAGGAACAGTGACAGTCTTGAGTGATGTATTGTGGACTTTGGTTGTCAGAGCAGAGGTACATCGAGATCATGAACTGTGTCCAAAAGCAAACTGTCTTTCTGTACGTAAAAATCCCATTACGGTGAAGAAGGAGGCTCGTGTAAGGTTTCACTGTAATGATGGGTATTATTGTTGGTACCGTGGATGGTGATGATGGTAGAATCATCTCAGTGAAGCCAACTGATGACCAGCAGTTGTGCCTGGATGTCTTAGAGAAAGGCAGTTTTCCATTTTAATCTTACGCTTCTTTTGCCATATATGGCTGTACATGTTGAAATGAACATTCAGCAATGTTGTGTATTGTTTTGTAAATATTCTATGTAATCTGTGGTCTTTACAAATAAAAGAATTATTAAATCGTTATTTCATTACACACCGTGAAAATTATGAAAGAATAAGCAAGTAAATGACTCACTCCTCGCCCTGTTAACAAAATACGCCCTTTTCACCTCACATTAGGCCATATCACAGTAGGAAAAGTGTGTGTGTGTGTGTGTGTGTGTGTATATATATATATATATATATATTACACACTCATTCTAAGCTGCATGTAGCATGCTGACACTGTCATGATGGGCTCTTTGTGATGGCAGGTCTGCACAGTCAGTCACTGGCATCTGTCACAGTGTGTTGTGTAATATATTTACACACTGGTGTAAATTTTGCAAGAAGTTACACTATGCAGAGGAATGAAGATTCAGCAATGTCTTAAATCCATCTTTACTGCTCACTAAACATTCAGATGTACACTACCAGTCAAACATTGGACACACCTTCTCATTTAATGTTTTTTCTTTACTTTCATGATTATAGTGTAGATTCTCACTGAAGGCATCAAAACTATGAACACATGGAATTTCTAAACAAAAAAGTGTGAAATAAAACATGTTCCATATTTCAGATTCTTTAAAATAGCTGCCCTTTGATTACTGCTTTGCAGATTCTTGGCATTCACTCAGTGAGCTTCATTAGGTAGTCACCTGAAATAGTTTTCACTTCACAGGTGTTCCTTGTCAAGGTTAATTTGTGGAATTTCTTGCTTTCTTCATGGGGTTGAGACCATCAGTTGTGTTGTGCAGAAGTCAGGTTGGTACACAGTTGACAGCCCTGTTTGACAACTGTTAGAATCCATATTATGGCAAGAACCAAACAGCTAAGTAAAGACAAACGACAGTCCATCATTACTTTAAGAAGGGAAGGTCAGTCAGTCCGGAAAATTGTAGAAACTTTGAATGTATCCCCAAGTGCAGTCACAAAAACCATCATGCACTACGAGGAAACTGGCTCACACGAGGACCGCCTCAGGAAAGAAAGACCAAGAGTCACCTCTGCTGCTGCAGGTAAGTTCATCGAGTTGCCAGTCTCAGAAATGGCAAATTAACAGCACCTCAGATTAGAGCCCAGATAAATGCCACACAGAGTTCTAGTAGCAGACACATCTCTACATCAACTGTTCAGAGCAGACTGTGCTGATCAGGCCTTTATGGTCAAATAGCTGCTAAGAAACCACTACTAAAGAAAAGCAACAAGCAGAAGAGATTTGTTTGGGCCAAGAAAGACAAGGAATGGAAATTAGACCAGTGGAAATCTGTGCTTTGGTCTGATGAGTTCAAATTCAAGATCTTTGGTTCCACCCACCGATATAGAAAAGGTGAATGTTTGGTCTCTACATGCATGGTTTTCACTGTGAAGCATGGAGGAGGAGGTGTGATGGTGTGGGGGTGCTTTGCTGGTGACACTGTTGTAGATTTATGAAAAATTGACATTGAACCAGCATGGCTACCACAGCATCCTACAGTGACATTTCATCCCATCCGGTTTGTGCATAGTTGAACCATCATTTAATGGTTTTAAAGAAAAACCATTAAGTGAGGTGTGTCCAAACTGTTGACTGGTAGTAAACATTCATGAACACTATGTCTACATCCTGTGTTATTCTGGGTACTCCTACATAATACTATAAAAAGTTCTGTTTTGTAACATATATATACTGTTATCATTTGTGTTTCCACATACTGGCATTCATAAAAACAATCATATCTTTGCATTGATTCAGCTGAACAATCTGACAACTGAAACAGTCACCAAACTGTCACAACTGTCCATCAATTATTCATTCAGTAGTAATTCACAACACCATATTCACCAAACAGCTGTATTTAATTAAGAACAAAATCTGCCAATTAGAATGTACATGAATAATTGTGGTCATGGCATTTCTGGGTAAAATAAGAACAATAATAACAAAAACATACAGTAGAGTTAAGTTTCACCATTAGCATCTTTAACACATCTTACTGTTTTATTTATGCCGTCTCCAGCCAGAAGACACCTGTTGATGAAAAAATGCTTCACTAAAAATCAAAATGTGGTATAAGAATAAAATATTTGGTGCTTAATTATGTGCTGCAACTAAATTATACAGAGGTGACAGGGATTTTTTCACTACATTTTCAGTCGAGCTGTACAGAAAAGCACAGTACTGTAATTATTCTATCAGCAATACCCTGAAGGTTAGAGAAGGTGAGCATGTGATTTGAATGTATAAAGAAGATATTCTGTCCAGATTCCCACCAGACTGACCACTGCATGTGATTGAAATCTCCACATGAATGACAGATGTGGGTGAACACGCTGTAGACAAGGCTTGACGTCGGGCCGCGATCCGTCTGCTGGAAACGTGGACGTTCACCACAGAGGGGCTCTGGTCAGCACGCCTTTCCAGCTGTGAGAATCTGCCACCTGCAGGACAGATCACAGAACAAACATACTATAACTGCAGTATGACACTAAAAATGCAGAGACGTAGAAGCTACATGAACATATTAATTGTTGTGGATGACTGCTTCACTATAAATTCTGAGAAATGCCATTATGCAGGGACTATTCATGAGAGCAAAGTACCGTCTGGAGGAGATCAGATTAACTTGAGTTTCTAGGCAGCTGTTTGGTGGGAAAGTATGCTGGTTGGTCAAGGACATAATAAATGTCTCAAACCTAGACCGCCCTGTGAGGACAAGTTGAATGATAATTTTGTTTGATCATGGTCTCACCTGCATTCTTTTATGGAGAAACTTCAACTTTTGGCTGAGACATTCAATCTCCTGAGACAAAACAGAAAGGTTTTGGTCAAGTGGATGACTAGTAATGTGAACAGCAGGTCTAATGGCATTTACTGTGAGGTTGATACACTCAGAAGCACGGCTGTGATGTGTTTATGACCGTGTTCCCTGCTGGAGGACAGTTCAAACACCTGAGTGAGCTTTTCATTGTGCCTGAGTTTGATTTGAGGTAGAAGGTCGTTCAGTCGCTGAATCTGCAGTACAAAAAAATGGACAAAATGAAAATGTCTTGAGGCTCCGCTTATTCCGAGCAACTTTTACATTTTCTGATTACTACAGTGCCCAAAAATGGGTTCATCCCCCCTTGAATGTTTTCCCTTCTTACTGCTTTTCAAGACTGAATCATGGTCACCGTAATTTGTCTTTCTAGATCACAATTTATGACAGAAGACTCTTTCATGTCAAAGCAAAAACAGATTTCAACAAAGAAATGTAAGTTCATTGAAAATATCAAGTATAATATATGTGATTCTATAAGCATTCCCCCCTTTCAAGACAGTATTTAGTAGACACACCCATGATCACATTTACAGCATTGAGCCTTTGTGGATAGGTCTCATTCAGCTTTGTCCACAGCTGGACAATGCAATTTTATGTCATTCTTCTTTGCAAAGCAGCTCAAGCTCTTTTAAGCTGTACAGGGGTTGTAAATAAACTCATTTTTCAAGGGCAGTAATACTTTTCATAACTATTGAAAATGCATAATTTTAGTAATTTAGTAAAACATACTACACCATTACCACACATAGTTTTTGTTGTGTTATCACTGCTTTGTTCCTGTGTCTTACCCTCCTGTCAATAGTCTGCAGTCTGGTCTTCATGCTCTTGTTGATCACAATCATGGGAATGGTTCTGGGCCTGGGTTGCACTGCCGTAAAATCACAACCAACAGACGTGAAAAACTGACTTTTTCTGCAGCAGCTACTATGCATGTGCAGCTTTGATACAAAGGAGAAAACGGGACACAGTAGAAGTAACAACAAAACCACATGATCATATTCAGTTTTAGAAAAGGGCAGGGCCGTAGCTTCATTGTATTTTCATCCATGTTGGGTTGCACATGAGGCCAGGATTGTCATAATCTAAAGTGATTTGCCCAGAAAAATAAAATCTTAAAATATATAACCATCTTATCTAAATGGCCCATTTCCGAACTTCGAGTTCCCCTATTTAGCACTGATTAGCAGCCTTCAAACATTTACTACGAGGTTCATAACAAACTCAAATGTAGCTGCATAGAGACTAATAATGTTCAGTACATTTGTAACATCTCTTATGGAGATTTACCTTAAATCACTGTAATTTTATTTGACTAAATCATCTTGTTTTAAGCAGTAATTGATCAGACTCTGGAATCAAACCTAAACTCTGCACAATCAACATGTTGGAAAATACACTACCAGTCAAAAGTTTGGACACACCTTCTCATTCAGTGTTTTTATTTATTTTTTAACATTTATTTCAGTAAGAGCTAAACTAACTGTTGAAGATTTATATCCATCAGATACTGTGCAGGCTTGATTTTCCTCATCTAAATTCTGTCATGAAAGGGAATAATTTCCTATTACTACTCCATTGGCAGTGTTGTGATACATAAAAGCTCAAATAACAGACGGACCCCTGGCCACATGTTGAAGAAAGAACAAGGCGAGGACGCTCTTACCATGCTGAAAAATCTTGGCTACCTCAAGCACGTAAGGTCTGTGGGAAGAAATACACAATTGCTTAGAGACCGATCAGTATGCTGTGAATAGATATCGACACAAACATCACCAGATCACATACACGTGCTTGCTGTTAGCAGGGATGGAGCTGTTCAGGGGGATGAGACAGCCACGGTGGTTCCTTATCTGCACACAGACCAAAGTGATCCAGCTTACTGTGTGTTTTCACAACTGTCATAGACTTTAAGTTGTTTATCAGGATATTCTGGAGACACAAACATTCAGAGACATGAATGCATCTTACACATGAGGCCAAATGTGTCATTGTACCTTGAATACAACATTGGAAGCGTTCAGCCCAAAGGTATTGGTGAGAATCTGAAAAGACATATACAAACACAAGTCTCTTTAAATAAACGAACAGAACACACTCACTGTAAATAGCTTATTTAAGGTGAACATCAAAGCATACAACAAAACAAAATCTTCAGAAAATATGGTCTGTAGAGATTAATACAAATAACAAGTAAAGCAAATGCAACCAACCAAATAGTGCAGTATGTTGACTGAGAGCACTCTGTACTGTCAGTTAGACTTGGAGAGCCAAATGTAAAATTCTGGAAGAGTTTAAGGTGAATCCCAGCAGGGACGGAGCCAAGGGGAGTTCACTGCAACCTCAGGCTGAAATCTGGCCAGACATGACCGACAGTGGAGAGGGGTACACACATACCTAAAGAACTGGACTTACTTCTTAATCTGAATAGAATTTAAATCAAACAAACATAACTAGAAACAGCTGTTCCAGATCTTAATTGTTTAAATCAATTGAGGGTTACATTTAAAAACAAAAAAGTCGTGTGTGTTTGTGTGTGCGTTCATGCACATGTATGTACATGTTGTTCTTCTACATGGCAGTCTGGTCTATGTAAGGAAATGATAAAAATCAGCGACCAAAAAAAATGACCATTTATTGAAAAAATACAGTTATCAGTTTCTGGGAGAGCAGTGTAAGTGATGGTCTCAGTTTGGTTGGACTCTGCCAATGATTTTCATGGATGGATAGATGGATGGATGGATGGATAAACAGAGCATTGCATACCTGTATGATCGTTGTGGTATCAGTGGCTGAAGGAAAGGACACTTCTCGAAGAGCCACCACTCTTTCATCTGCAACAAATAGAACAGGAGAGTCTCCTACTTTCTAATGTGTCCCTCTCCAACAAGTTTTTAAGTTGCAACAAATGGCTTTATTTATGGATAATCCATCATTTAGCAATGATTTATAAGTCAGTTATGCCATTGAAGATGAATAACTACTACATTGCTATGCAGTGTAAAACCTCTGTAGCTGGATGTTTGGTTTGTCCTTCAGCTCATCCGCTCATCAGACAGGACAGTTCAGTGGACACACCTCTGGTCTTGTGGAAAAGTGTTGCAGGAATTCTAGACAACCTCCCCCACCACACTGCTTGGCCTTCAGAGTGCACAGTGATGTGTTTGCACTAGCAGGTTGTCTTCACATTTATTTTACTGATTAAGAAAGGCTTTTGACCTGGTTCAATCTGTTTTCATACTTTTGCCCTCTGGGTTTTGATTACTGCACTTACGTGCAGCTTCTGAAATATCTCTTCAGTAGATTACATTTTATCAAGATGGGTAATATTCAGTCCTCTTTACTCCCCATTACAAAGGGAGTTCCCCATGGTGCTGTCCTTGGACCAGCTTCATTCACTATTTACATACGTGGACAAAATTGTTGGTACCCCTCAGTTAAAGAAGGAAAAACCCACAATTCTCACTGAAATCACTTGAAACTCACAAAAGTAACAATAAATAAAAATTTATTGAAAATTAAATAATCAAAAACAGCCATTACTTTTGAATTGCTGATTAACATAATTATTTAAAAAACTAAATGAAAACTAATGAAACAGGCCTGGACAAAAATGATGGTACCTCTATAAAAGATTGAAAACTATTTGACCAGAGTGACATGATTAACTCAGGTGTGTCATTTAATTGACATCACAGGTGTTTCCAAACTCATAATCAGTCAGTCTGCCTATTTAAAGGGAGACAAGTAGTCACCCTGCTGTTTGGTGAAAAGGTGTGTACCACACAGAACATGGACAACAGAAAGCGAAGGAGAGAATTGTCCCAGGACATCGGAAAAAAAATTATAGACAAACATCTTAAAGGTAAAGGCTATAAGACCATCTCTAAACAGCTTGAAGTTCCTGTGACAACAGTGGCTCATATTATTCAGAAGTTCAAGACCCACGGGACAGTAGCCAACCTCCCTGGACGTGGCCGCAAGAGGAAAATTGATGACAAATTGAAGAGACGGATCGTTGGAATTGTATCCAAAGAGCCCAGAGCAACCTCCAAAGAAATTAAAGGTGAACTCCAAGGCCAAGGTACATCAGTGTCAGATCGCACCATTCGTCGTTGTTTGAGCCAAAGTGGACTTCATGGGAGACGACCAAGGAGGACACCACTGCTGAAAAAAACTCATAAAAAAGCGAGACTGGAATTTGCAAAAATGCATGCTGACAAGCCACAAAGCTTCTGGGAGAATGTCCTTTGGACAGATGAGACCAAACTGGAGCTTTTTGGTAAGGCACATCAACTCTATGTTCATAGACTCAAAAACCAAGCATACGAAGAAAAGAACACTGTCCCTACGGTGAAACATGGAGGAGGCTCAGTAATGTTTTGGGGCTGCTTTGCTGCATCTGGCACAGGGTGTCTTGAAAGTGTGCAAGGTACGATGAAATCTGAAGACTATCAAGGCATTCTGGAGAGAAATGTGCTGCCTAGTGTCAGAAAGCTTGGTCTCAGTCGCAGGTCATGGGTCTTCCAACAGGACAACGATCCAAAACACACAGCCAAAAACACCCAAGAATGGCTGAGAGAAAAGCGTTGGACTATTCTAAAGTGGCCTTCTATGAGCCCAGATCTGAATCCCATTGAACATATGTGGAAGGAGCTGAAACATGCCATTTGGAGAAGACACCCATCAAACCTGAGACAACTGGAGCTGTTTGCTCATGAGGAGTGGGCCAAAATACCTGTTGACAGCTGCAGAACGCTCATTGACAAATACAGAAATCGTTTAATTGCAGTGATTGCCTCAAAAGGTTGTGCAACAAAATATTAAGTTATGGGTACCATCATTTTTGTCCAGCCCTATTTCATTAGTTAGTTTTTTTAAAATAATTATGTTAATCAACAATTCAAAAGTGATGGCTGATTTTGATTATTTAATTTTCAATAAATTTTTATTTATTGTTACTTTTGTGAGTTTCAAGTGATTTCAGTGAGAATTGTGGGTTTTTCCTTCTTTAACTGAGGGGTACCAACAATTTTGTCCACGTGTGTAAATACACTGTGTCATCTTTATGAAGATAACAAGACCCTTTATTGATAATTGATGCAGATTCTATCGAAGTCACACACCACTTATATCATTTAGTCTCCTTCAAAAACGACCCTATAATTAGAAACTGCTCTGCAGTTGTGCAAAGACGGAATAATAGTTGTTTTCAAATGCTGGGAATATTGAAGATGTTAGTCTTAAAATTGTATGTTTATTAAAAATGATAATAGAGAAAGTATACCATTATACATATCTAGGTTTTTAGCTTGTAAAACTGTCATGAAAGCTAAGATAAAAAATTGGGCTGACTTTAAAGGAAGAAATCATGCTTTTCAGGATAGTTGAAGCAGTTTTCCGATTTTCTTTGGACTGTTGGGATGTTTTTTAAGGATTAAATTGAAGGATTAGGCATGCTAATACAGTACAAAAGCCCTCAAATGCACATGTATGGACTCACTGATTGTGGCTTGTTCAGTGAGGTAGAAGCAGTAGATATGTCAGATAATAGAAAGATGATATAATATTAGGCACAAATTGTAATACAAAGCAGATGCCTTCAGGCCTGCCTGGATCTGTTAATATTGGTTACAGTCAAATGTCTGACACTTACATCTTCAGATTTGTAAGATCATGGTAAAAGCCTTCAGTCCCTCATTAACATGTGCATGCTGTGTGAGCTGCTGACACTCACAGTCACAGTCAGCTGCTGCTGTCCTCTCACCTGATGTGGACATGATCCCTGATCCCTTCACTGGATCAAGTCAAAGAAAAACCCCATGTGTGAATATCAGTTGCTTGTTATATTTTCACCAAAACATTATGTGAAGCAACATGACAGCATCATGTCCATGTAACGGGTTATAGACTGGTTGCCATGCACACCGACGCACAGATCAGTAACAGAAACTACCATACACTGAGAAGACGAAAAACTTAGAAAAACTTACTAACCGTTTCTGTCGAACCGCCTCAGTGCGATCCAGACTTTTGGGAGATGAGGAGCTTTATCCGGAGTGATGGTCGACATCTGAACCTGCAGTCAGCACGGAGCTTCACCCTCTACGTCCGCTGTCACACTTTCACAATAAGACAAGCGGCGCGACAACGTACATGTAGGAGGCGTCAAAGCTCAGAGACGGAAATCACGCGCAGCACATCCACATCAGCAGGAGCGTAATATATGTTGTTTCTTTTTCCACATAAATCTGTGATCAGACGTGTGTTCTAACATATGAGAGTCACGTTGTTGTTGTCAGACTTTTACTTTAACACTCAGACTGCTGATTTATATCAGTTCAGTTATTAATGATGCAAACACAAGACTACCTCTTTGCAGCAACGTCAATTAGCTCTGCAGTTACATTGTTATGGCCGTTGATAGACAGCTAAGGTGACTATAAAAATCTCAACTACTTACTCATACAAGGAATGTTTTTTTTCCACTTCAGTTTTATATTGATTGTGATTGATTAATTATATTTTTCTACTCCACTTTTATATTGATTATTTTTACTTCACTTTCATATTGATTGATTAAACTTGCAATCGTGCTCATAATAAGAGTTGTAGTGATCTGCTGAGAAATGAGAGATGATTTAAGCATTGATTCAGTGAAGCAAAGGATCAATACCATGGAGAGATTAGCCAGATGAGACTACTCAGGTAAGTTTTGCAAAGCATAAGTGCATCACACATTTTCACCCAGTCAGCACACCATATTCTCTCTTCAACACATATGTCACAAACTTGGGAGCAGTTGGAAACGGCATGCAAGCTGCATGCACAGTGGAAAAGTACTGTGCCCTGGTGGGGGAAAAAAAGTGCTTTATTGTATTTCAAGTGTATTCACATTTTAAGTAGTATATGTAAAATGTACTTACACAAACTGTACTTTTTTTAACATATAAAAAGTATACTAATATCACACAATCATGCTTATACTTTTAACACACTATAAAAAATTATACTATATTACACTTGATATAAATATACTATATTACAGTACATTTTAAGTATAAGTTATGTGTAGTTTCTAAAATGTACTTTTTGAATTACTGTTTACATATATTTTTGACAGATTTTTTTTAAAGTATGCTCAAAATTGTTATTGTAATATTCACTGAGCATACTTTAAAAGTGCACACTTTAATATCAACACTGTAATATTAAGTTTGAGTGTCACGCTTCAGTCTGATGATAAAGTGACGTTATTTACTTACGGTACTGTACTTCAGGACAATCTTTTGGAAAATGCAAGAATGTAAGAAGAATGTAAGCAATTTTGTGCTGTATGTAAAACGCACTGATAGCAATCCTTGTCATTGTTATATGATTTTTAATGAGTTTTGCAAAAAAACCAAACATATGATACATAATAGACACAAAACAAAATTAAACACAAACACATGCACACTTCAAAAGTGCTAGTGCACAAATATGTAACTGTTGTGCTAAAAAGCAAGTGGCGGAGTTGGTAGAGTGCTACATTGTGGTTTCACAGATGGCATCACCTGCATTACAACAGTTAATACTGAATTATTTACAGACAAAATATAATGTTTGCTCACACTTTGTGTTCAAAAAAGAATATTTCTTTAGTATTGTCTAGTGGAGAAAAAGCTGGGCAACAAGAACAATTGGAGAATGTTTGTACAGATCAAAAAGTCACTGACAGCACTTGATGCGTATAGTACTGATATGTGGAGGTTGGTGTGGCACTGGTGCCTGCAAAGTAGTAGTTCACCCAAAGTTTTAATCCCTTTCAACAGTGTTTGGTTCGGGAATGACATACATTTTTTCCCTTGGACTTAACCAATACACAATTACGTTTGAGGGAATGGGGATGCACGGCAAATACATTATGGGTGTGAGACACCTCATTTAGAAATGTGGAAGATATATTTAACTAAATATCTCTACAAACCTTTCCTCCATTCTTGGTAAGCTCTTTTACTAAAATACAGAACTTGGTGGATGTGGATGAGGCCCCATCAGATGTAAAGGCCACTAGGGTCATAACTTCACAGAATGTTCCATCATTTAACTGTACAACTAAACTGTTTCTCTTTTTAAGAGTGGTGTTGTTATATGAATGATAAACTACGCTGCGGCAAATGAAACGGTCATAAAATAAACCTGAATGGACTGTCACTCCTATAAAACTTTCAATAGCCAATCCTCTGCAACACAGATGTGCTGCCTTTCTTTGGGCAGCCCAAACCTCTGACATCATGCTGAAACTCTTTTGATTTTTTTCTTAAGCCAGAGGTACTTTGAAGTTTGCCAAATAATGTATTTATGCTGTCATCAGCATTTGCCATTGTTACCTCCGCCAAGGAGGTTATGTGATCGGGTCTGTTTATTTATTTGTCTGTCTGTGTGCGTGTCTGTGGACAGGATTTCTCGGAAACTACTTGTCAGATCTTCATGAAATTTTCACCAGAGGTGGATCTTGGCCCAGGGAAGACTCCATTCAAATTTTGTGTTGATCCGGTTAAAGATCTGGATTCTGGATCCGGATTTAGATTTTCCAACTTCGTATCATCTTCCCTTGGCGGAGGTCAGAAATCTCGGATTGCTCTTGTTTTCAATGCTTTTGTTGAGAGACCCCGCCACTGAAGAAATCTCTTCACTATTTGTGTTGGCACATGTGTTGTTCCACTGACAAACCTAAGCAAAGTCCCATTAAATGATTCAAATGGAAATGTGGATGTTGCCCACAGTGGTCCCCAGTTGTGCACTCCTGCTGCCAAGTGCATTAATAAATGGACATTAAAAGAAGCATTAGCAGCTCCATAAAGTTTCTCAAAGTTAAGGACAAACTTTCACAGAGCTTGTTCTGCTGCATCCACATGTCTTACTTTGATGGCTTCCTGAAGAAGAGTGTGCATTGTAAAAACCATTTAAAAAAGGTGATTCCAGTACTTATTTTTTAGAATGCCATTCAAAACAGGCAACACATAAAACAACAAAAATGACCTCCACTCAGATGCTTTCCAGAATTTTCTATCCTTCACGGTCCTTGGTGCCCTTGTCACCTCCACAGGTGGGTTAATGGCCAGCAATTTCTGATCTATATCACTAACCTTGCTGCCTAAGTACCAGTCTTCTTTATGGTGCTTACTGTCGAGCCACAGAGATGTAATCTGCTTAGTGACACCCAGGCAGACACTATGTTGGTACTCAGGAATGAATCCGGTGATCATCTTGAAGCTCTCAAGTTCCATCAAAGGAACATTTATGAACGAACACTACAAACAATGAACAACACTGATGCAACACTGTTAAAGACCAAGATGAAACAATCAAAGCTATGAACAGAGTGGCCACTCAGATCAACTGGTAAGCTACTAAACTGACAAGGGGAGACAACGAATGTGGACAGAAACCTGGACCTGCCATTCATTAAGTCAGACCCAGCAACCACTCCAATGGAGCGACTGGCTGCTGTATTGTAATGGATGAGACAAAAGTGGACCGAGATGACCATGTGGCTGCTGCATATATGGCAGGAAGAGAGGCTCCACATCACGAGGTGCATGTGCTCGTGCCAAGGATGTGACTGGCACACCTGAGAAGCACACATCTCATGAATGGTTTCCACAATCCAGCAAGACAGCTCAGACTACAACAAGGGACTGCCCAGTTTGTGGAAGTCAAAGCGGACGACGAGCTGGTCAGCCCTCATGACGGACTGTCCGCTCTGGGTGTGCTCCAGCAAACCCGGACAGGGCATGGCCAAAACATACACTCTGGACTGCATACATCCATAACACCCAAATCAACTCCTCCTCTGGTCTCTCCTCCTTTCAGTGTTCTCTAGGATGCCAGCCACCCCTGTTTCCTTCACAGGAACAGGAACTTACTGTCCCCTCCATCAAAATGTCACTGAGGAAGTGTAAGATGATTTGGAAATGAACTTGGCCACTCTCTCCTTTGCGCTTCCCAGAGGATGGAGCACAAGGTGCACTGTCATCATTCCTCAGCACCCTCCTATGAGCTGGGATCAAAGGTCTGAATATGGGCCAAGGACCTCCTCCTGAGGGTGGAGTCAAGGAACCCCACCCCTCCATCCATAGATATGTATGTGTGTGTGTGTGTCTGTGTGTGTGTCTGTGTCTGTGTGTAGACCAGAACAGTTGATGAGTCTGAGGAGTTCTGCTGCTGGGAGTTTCCCTGGATCAGTTGTTCGGAGCTTCAATGGAGGTCTCGAATCCTCTGAAAACAGAAACAAAGCAACATTTCACTTCTGCTGCTGTTTGACCTCAGAGACGTTCTGCTCATCACATCATTCACTTGATTCCATCAAACTAAACTGGATCCAAGTTAACACAGTGGTGAAGCTACTCGGACACTGCTGCTGTCATGTCAAAGATGGGCTCTGTGGGGGCCACTGATTGTTTTCCTCAGTGCTTAGATCACAGCTCTATCTGCTTCTCCTCACAGAGCAGCAAATCTTTATGAACAGCATCAGAGGAGAACATGTTGCTGCACATTACAGGACACTATCAGTCCCTGGATCTGTTGAAGGCAGCAAACTTCCTTTTTACACTGAGAGAAAACTTTCATGGTTCTACGTTTATTGCTGCTGTAACAGTGTGAATTTACCCTGGTATGGGGAGAAATAAAGGGCTTGTATATCTTATCTTCTGTGTCTTCACATTCTGTACAAAGATCGCTCTAAAACGAAAACTTTGATATGAAGTTAAATAAATAATCTATGATGTCATTTAAAAAAATTAATTTAGGCAGGAGTTTACACAAACTCCACCTTGTAACTCCAGTCTGGTACCACATTTAAATTACATTTTGTGCACAACAATTAATCTTCATAATATTGTCCTGCCTCTGGAATTCAGAAACTAATCAAGAATAGCATGCAACCACTAAAACAATTTATTTATTTTTGGTCAGAAATGCAAGCAAATAACTGCAATTTGACATCTCAATCAAGAAATAACGATCCATCCATCCATTATCTATACACCGCTTAAAACAAAAAACAAAAACTAAGAGAAAAGAACTTTTGAAAATGTTTTTAAAATTACCAAATAAGTCTGGAGTTCCCCCTAAAATGCCATTTTTCTCTTGTCCCACTCTGATGATGACCAAATTCAGATTCAGATTCAGATTATACTGTCTCATCTGAAACAACACACCACCCCACTCATGGACAGATACCAGTTTGCATACCGGGCTAACAGGGCTGTGGAAGATGCAGTCAACCTGGCTCTTCACAAGATACTCCACCATCTTGAGACCCCCCCACACCTATGCCCGTGTACTGTTCATTGATTTCAGCTCCGCTTTCAACACCATCGACCCACACACAGGGATGCTGCCCTGAAAAGGTATCTTAAATCTAGGCTCAACACTGACCAGCTGCTCTTTAAAAGCCTACGAAACAAAGTCACAGGACAGCTGAGAAAAGCAAAAGCTGACTTTTTTCTAGAAATGATACAACAGGCCAAAGGAAACAGTAAACTGATATGGAGGTGTATTGATAAACTATCTGGGAAAGAGCAGACTAGCAAAGGAACCATTGAACTTGATGTAAACTCTCAAAATAGTGGAGCATCTGCTCCTGCTATACAAACAACTGTAAAGGACAGCTTGAAGGTTGCAAATATGTTTAATGAGTATTTTATCACCTCCATCTCAGAGCTATGTGGTCCCTCTAACATCGAGGCACCTACAACATCACTATCAGCCTCTGTAGGGTCTGTAGCTTGTGGTTTTACTAGAGGGTCACTTCCCTCTCTGTTGGATGTTCTGAATTTAGAATATGTGAATGAAGAAAAGGTCAGCAAAGTTATTTTGTCACTCTCTAATTCCAGAGTTAAGGATTCATGGGGACTTGACCCGTTGTTTGTAAAGAAATATAAAAATGTTTTAGCAGCACCACTTGTGCATATAACAAATCAGTCTTTCAGTGAAGGTGTTTTTCCCTCCTCTCTTAAAACAGCAATTGTAACACCTATTTTCAAGTTAGGTAGCAGAAAGGATATTAAGAACTATAGACCCATTAGTATACTGCCTGCGGTCTCTAAAGTTATTGAAAAAATTGTTGCAGAACAGCTGATTGAGCACCTTGATAATAGCAATATTTTACATCCCATGCAATTTGGTTTTCGTTCAAAACACTCTACCGACACGGCATGTTGTTATTTCCTCGAGGTGATCAAATCCAGTCTTGATAAGGGAGGGGTAGTTGGGGCCATTTTCCTGGATCTTCGTAAGGCATTCGATACAGTGAACCACTCTGTGCTGCTGAAAAAACTGCAAAATTTTAACCTTTCCGCAAACACTATCAGTTGGTTTCAGTCATATCAAATCGCCAACAGTGCGTAAGAATAAATGACAAAACTTCGCCGTTCACAACCTGTTTTACAGGTGTGCCCCAAGGGTCTATTCTGGGGCCGTTACTCTTCAGTCTGTACATCAATGACCTACCTTCCATCTGTGATGATGTGGAGGTCTTGATGTATGCTGATGACACGGTTTTCTTTGCACATGGCTCTGATGCAAATTCTGTCGCATCTAAGCTTTCAGTGACAATGGGAAAAGCACTTGAATGGCTTAACAAGTCATGCCTTACGTTGAACACAGAGAAAACCGTTACAATGTATTTCTCCAACAAGCAAAATCTAAATGCCCCCCCTAATATCTATGTCGGTAGTCATATGATCAAAAACGTAGAGGAAGTAAAATACTTAGGTGTTATATTGGATCCTACGATTAATTTTAAAAAGCACGTCAAAATATCTGTCAGGTTCTAAAATTTAACATTGTGAACTTCCAGCACATTAGGAGCTCTTTGTTGCTGGAAGCTGCAAAAACTTATTTCAATGCTATAATTATATCCCATATGTTGTATTGTATGTCATCATGGTCTCAAGCTAAATTGACAGTTCTAAACCCTCTTAGGGCACTACATAATCAGGCCTTGAAAATCCTAGATAAAAAGCCCCGGCGGTACCACCATTGCAACATATTGGAAAAATATAAAATTTTAAGCTTTGACAACCTGATCAGGTACTCTGATATCCGCCTGGTACATAAAATCTTATATGACGCAGCACCACCCCCTCTAAAGACCTATGTACAGCTACGCTCTCAACTAACCAGTAGAGTGCTTAGGTCGGCGTCCAGGGGTGACTGCCACATTCCCAAAAGAAAGTCTGCCTTCTCTCAGTCAGCCTTTTCTTACAAAGCCATCAAGGAATGGAATGGGCTGCCTGATAATTTTAAGAACATGGCAGATTTCCACACCTTTTCTCGGGCTGTTAAAAACTGGCTGTTTGATCATCAGTCCTGTTCGCATTAATAATACCAGACGGGTATTTGGCCATCAGATGATACCCTCGTGGGTACCATCTGATGGCTGCCAGACTACCAGACTATCAGTGTAAAAATAGTACAGTGTGTATTTACAGTACCAATCTGGTATAGAGCTATCAGATGCTACCCTTGTCGGTACCATCTGATAGCTACCACCTTTAGGATTTATGAAACTATTGTTTCGCATACAACTCTGCACTTTATCTTTGTACTTTTGCACTCTGTTTTTGTCATTTAAATGCACTTTAAATATATTGTAATTGGTTTGAAAACAGTCTTCCTCGTTATACTTTTGCATTTTGATAATTGTTCTATAAACCAACAACGTTCCATACATATTTGTAAATATTTTAAGATTGATTTTGATTTTGTTTTGCATTAAGGTAATGCGTTTTATATGCGTTGTTTTAAATAATGAATGTTTTTTATTGACCAAGGACTACAGATGGAAATTAGCTTGAAGCTAAATCTGGTGCAACCATCTTTTTAATGTAACTGCACGCTGTCCTTTTACAAATAAACTTGAAACTAAACTAAACTAAACTACAAACTCTTCAATAAACTTATGGACTTGGACATTGGCATTTCCTTGTGCTACTGGATCAGGAGCTTTCTGACAGAAAGGACACAGATTGTCAGGATAAGCAGCCTCTCATCCCAGCCTCTGACCCTCAGCACCGGTGCCCCCCAGGGATGTGCCCTTTCGCCCTGGTTGTTTTCCCTCTACACAAACACGCTTACATCTACACATAGTTCAGTATCCATACTCAAATATGCAGACAACACAACAATAATTGGACTCATCACTGACAATAATGAAAACCACTATCGTGAGCAGATCACTCAAGCAGTCACTTGGTGTCACAACAACAACCTTCAGCTTAACACATCAAAAACAAAGGAACTTATTGTCGACTTTACGCACTCACCTTCACTCAAAACACCCATCTATATTAGCACTGAAGACATAACCATCACAGACTCATTCAAATTCCTTGGGACACACATAAATAACACCCTCAAATGGAAGCAACACGTAGATGAAATCTACAAAAAAGCCAATAAAAGACTGTTTTTCCTTAGACAGCTTAGAAAGTTCAGAGTCAGACACAACATTCTCCTTCAGTTCTACACAGTCATCATTGAAAGTATTCTCACTTCATCAATATTAGTCTGGTATGGAAATTTGGACAGACACTTCCGCACAAAACTCCAACGTATCATCAACAAATCATCCAAAATCACTGAACACACACTCCCATCCATAGACACTCTGTATCAAAGACGCACCATACAGCGGGCTTGGAAAATCACTTCAGACCATACACACCCTGCTCACCACCTGTTCACACTCATGCCCTCTGGGAGGCGTTCCAGGTCCTTGCCAGCCAAAACAGTCAGATTCAAAAACAGTTTTTTCCCCCATAGCCATACGGACACTAAACAAATCGGCGGGCGCGGCTGCGGCGGAGACGGCCCGATAGTGTATATATCCCCCCCCCCCCCCCTTCCCCCCGGTCAACAGGAAAGGTCAGAGGGGTGCGTGTTTACCGGTGACTGGGCGTGACAGACTGACTTGCCTAGGGAGTCAATAAGGCTAGAACTGCCACTGGACCCTGTTAACATAACCTTTTTAGCTGGTAGAACATGAGTCACATGAGATGCTGGAACTGACATCATCAGTTTTTCAAAAGAATGGGTGGAGCAAAAATATGTCCTCTCTTCTATTTTTCATATTTTCACAACATTGCCAGGCTTGATTGAGTGTCTCACTCTACCTCATACAACCCTGTTATACATATTATCAAGATAATTATATTAATTTTTTCCATCAGTAAGCTTGTCCTCTTGGTCAGCAGTAACAGCTAGCTAAATATCTAACTTCTACACCTGAAAAAAGTTAACATTAACATACATTTGCAACCTTGTGTCTGTGATTAGAGTAGGGTTAGAAAGCAACAAATAAAACATGTAATAAAAATGGTACCATTGATGTGTAAGCTGAGCCAACCATGCCTTTGATAGTTTATTGCCTATTATTGATGATTATGTAGCAGAAAATTGTAAAAGAGAAGTTTTATTTTTCCAAAAATCTGAAGCCCAAATGTCCTCCAATTCTGGATGAATGACCCACATAATATATACCCTTTTTAAAACCCTTTTAATTTAGAAGGGGGGGTAATACCTCAGTGCTCACATATACAACGTACAGAGAGGAATTTACTGTGAAAAATATTATGCAGTTGTGGCTTCCTTGGTCTTCCATACACGAGTAAACGTCACGCTGGCTTTTACTTTCGATTTTGGACGCTGTGGTAAAGAGACAGCTGGTTTGTGCGTTCTGGGTAAGTCTTTCTTATCACCTTCCACTCAAAACAAAACAAAACAAAACAAAAACACTATTGATTACTAGCATCGTACCGTTCGCATTGGGTGTACTGAACGAATTTTATTGTTAACACTTCACCAAGTTTTGCTTTCGTCGGTTAGGACATGGCTGACATCTCCGTAAAAGATAAGGTAACGATTATTCAGTTGTTTAAGCAATGTACGTTACCAAGATCACCGGTACAGGACAAGCTGGCGATTAGTAAGAACAACTAAAGGTGTTTCTATGTATCAGATGGACGGTGATATGACGGAAGAACGTCAGCTTGAGGAGGCCAAGAAAGAGCTGGAGACATGGAAGGTAAGAGGCCAAGTCAACACTGTTTTCTGAAAATCTACTGCGCAATCAGTGGATGTTGTGTCAAAATTGTGTCTGTGTACACACACACACACACACACACACACACACACACACACACACATACATACATACATACATACATACATATATCTATATCTATATCTATATATATATATATATATATATATATATATAACATTTCTGTCAACTTCTTTTTTTACTGATATGGAGTATATTCCTGATTGAGTGTATTCTGCATTGCATATCTGCACTATAATGTCATGTATTGCAATGTTTGGTTGCTTACAAGTATTGACTTACTGTATTGTCTTTGGATTGATTTTTGACCACTTTTCATTCGTTTATAGTTCTTGTAACTTTAAGCCATGTTTTCTTGCTGCATGGGTTCCAACCATAATACATCCTCAGCCTTTACTGAAAAGCCTTTGAAACATCCTTCACGAAGCCAGAACATGGCTTTAAGTAACAAGAACTACCGGAGCTCCCGGACTAATTAGAACAGAGTGTGACAGTCAGCCAGTGGATTGCAAACACAACAGTGACTTCTGTTATATTGTCCTGACAATCAGCTTTAATTAGAGAATGCAGATTTTAGATCAGGCCAACAAGGTAGCTGCTTTTAGACTGAATTCATAAAGTTCAAAGATGCTAACTCACCTGCACATTCAAACGCAGACCTAAAACTATCAGTTGTACTGTCATTTTTGATTACACAACATTTGAAGACAGCTGGATAAAGACTGTGATGAGAGAAAGAGAGGGAGAACCAGTTTATGTCAGCATGTGACAATTATGTCAGTCACGTCCAGCAGGTTGGACAGCATTCCAGTGCCAAGCCCTAAAAAGAGTCCTAAGCTAATTGCTCCAGATATTTCGGATCCTATCCTGTTTAGTAGGACAGTAAATTTGATAAGGACTACAAGTCTGACTTTACTCATTTCTAATAGTAAATATTCATGCAGATAGTTTTGTTTTTATTTGTCCAACAACCATCATGTTGAGATCTTTGTCATGTAGATCGCTTCAACAACACAGTCAACTTAGACAGAATGGAATTTGTGACATTCACGGCATGACCAAACAGCAACTAATCAATGTGCTAATCGGCTGTCATCATTAGGAACTCAGTCTACTTTCTTCTTTTAAATTGGTCTCTTTGCAAACTGTTTTATTTGTTGTATTCTGTCTGAACTCCTCCTGTTTTTAAGAACAAGGTAGAAAAAGCTGATGATACGAAATCCAAGCTGCTATTGGAAAAACTGGAAGAAGATGACATCAAGTTGAAAGCCCAGCAGGAAATGTTGGCTTGTGTGAATAAACAAGATGAGTGCCAGAAGGCTTTCACTCAAAGCATGAGCAAAGTGAAGGTACACTTATTTAATTGCTGTAACATCTACAGGCCACTGTGAAAAATTGAGATGCAATAATTTTCATTTGTTCATTGTGTTCTTTTATGTAGGATGAATTTCTGAAGCTTGCTAAACGCAAACAGGATTTACTGGAGAAACTAAGGAGAGTCCAAGCTGAATTGGATGGTAAGAGGGCTGACTGCACCAAACTGAGGCAGAAATTCAAGGTGAGAATGAAAATAGGCCTGTCCACCAGCTCAGATTGTTCCTTCCCAAATAAACCTGTCTCTGAGTCCAATTCAGTGTGTTAAATTCAACACAATGACACCCAGTATGGCATACTTTAAATGCCTGATAAGTATACACTGATATATCAAACAACAAAACTATCACAATTATAAATATGCAACATAGAATTTGTAATGTTACTGATAATGGACTGTAACTCTGTATCCCCCCACTTGTCCAGATCTATGCTCAGATTCCAGACACAGAGGTGAAGTTCATAGCCTGTCATGAAGAAACCGGAGACGAGAGAGATGGCGATCCTCAGCTAGTCAGAGGAGTGTTTACTGTCAGTCAGAGAGCTGCCACGCTTCTGCAGGGAGGACAGGCACTCATCACCTTTGAAGAGGAGAACGGTACACATGACTTCATCTACTGTCCTCAGAGATATACTGTGAACGTAGTTTGGCATCTTTCTTGCAATTGAAAGTCAGTAAAACCAAAAAAGGTTAAACAGCTCATGTCTGTGGCTGACTGGCTATGTCAGTGAGGCATGCTGTGATAGCACTAAACTGTGATTTACTAATAAAGAATTATGCCCAAAGTTAGAATGAATGGCTTTATCAGGTTTAATACATTATTTAGTGAAGTATTATACATCAAATACAGAACTTGAGAGGGATATTGGTTGATTTTGGAAAAACATTCCAACTATTTCCACTGCAGTGAAGCACATCACCTACAATTGAACTTTAGATTCCATTTATTTGTTCAGCTCCTGGTTAAAAGCCAGTGAACACTATCAGTCACTGGAATAAGTACCATTGAGCCAGGCTCAGGACAGTTTGAGATCTCAGCTTATGCTACATGACTGAAGTGCACGTGTGACTCCTGCATGTTAAACACAAAATTATTGTTCAAGTAAGTGGCCTGAATGCTAAGCCAATAACAGTCTTCATTATCTTTGAAAGAACCCAACATAGCATCCTCCAGTGTAATTGTTTAGTGGATTTTGGTTGATGTGGCTATTCAGCCTGCAGGGGACACTGCTGTGTTTGTCAGTGCTAGTGCCAAAATGATGCAGCAGCCCATGCAGCAGTGGCAAACCCTGACATACTGTCCCTCTCTGTAATCAGAGTCAGTGTGGTAAAGTGAACTTCAGCGTCATTCGATTGTACAACAAGCAGTGCATAGCAGCATTAAACGGAATTCCACATGCAGCTGATATACATGTCTGTCATGTTCTTGGTCCTGCAGTTGCCTCTCAGATTCTGAAGATGGCCAAGTGCTCTGTGTCCTGTGAGACCTCCATTTTGGATGTGAAACCAAGAAGAATCACCATGGATCCTGCTGTAAAGTTTGAGGTACATTATCAAATAATCATGGTGCTTTTTTCCTTTCAGGACATGACAGCTGTTAATTTTATCAACCAACCAATGATGAGTCTTCACCAGTGATCTGCAGCAAAAGTTGCCAAGACTCCCAAATATCTCTTGTTGAACAAGTTTAACAGTTAGACCTGTTACAAAGAGCTTCATACAGTTATTAATATGTGTCAGTAATGTTATCTGGCATTACTGGTTCTTGTTAAACAGATCAATGACCTCAATTCATTACAATGAGAAGATGTGTCAAAAAAAAACAGTTAGGAAACTGTGAATGTGCAGGCAGCAGGCAACATTTATAAAAAGGTAAGCTAATGCTAATCCAAAGTCAGTGTTTGATCAGCACAATACGACATGGTCATGTGAAGATTACTTTCAGTTAGATGTTGTTAATGTTGCGGTCAGGAGTCAGCTCCAGGATTATATGGGAGCTCCATCCCACATTAATCCTGGACCTGAGTACTACACAGGGAAACAAACAAAACATGATTGAAAGAATTAATAACTGATCAGTGAAAATGTATGTTACATTTCTGTTTATGTGCATTTTCATTTGCCCATGATGCTGTTATCAATGACTTCATTACCGAAGGAAAGAACAACTAATCCCTCTAAATCTGTAATACAGAATTTTTTTGATTTCACTGGTGATTTAGTGGGCTGCACAGTGGGGTAGTGGTTAGCACTTTCGTCTTGGAGCCAGAAGATCCCTGGTTCGCGTCCCGGCTTTCCCGGGATCTTTCTGCATGGAGTTTGCATGTTCTCCCTGTGCATGCGTGGGTTTTCTCCGGGTACTCCGGCTTCCTCCCACAGTCCAAAAATATGCTGAGGTTATTTGATTATTCTAAATTGCCCGTAGGTGTGAATGTGAGAGTGATTGTTTGTCTGTATATGTAGCCCTGCCACAGACTGGCGACCTGTCCAGGGTGTCCCCTGCCTTCACCCGAGTCAGCTGGGATAGACTCCAGTGCCCCTGCGACCCTAGTGAGGATTAAGCGGTGTATAGAGAATGGATGGATGGTGATTTAGTATATTTCCTGAATTTTAGTTGCTTCCATCCGGTCTATTTTGTTCATTCTACTTTGAAATCTGTTTACTATTTAATAGTGTGGGTTAAACACTGTTTAAACAGTTACAAACACTGTTCTTATTATGAGCTCAATATTTTAATATTTAGTTAACCACGCCTGACGTGTACGTCAGTGGGGTTACTGCATTCGCTTCGGTATCTGGCTGGCTGGGTAAGTATGTATGTGTGTATGTCCGTTCACATATCTCTGCAAGTGCTGAAGTCAGGATAATCAAACTTGGCACTGAAGATCGGTCTAAGGTCCCCTGCTCGGTTGTGGACTTAGAGGTCAGCGTATCAAGGTCAAGGTCACAGGGGTCACTTAGCACATTTCTGTTGAATGATAGGGCCATTGGGCGTGGTTCTGCCATCTACTGAGGGCTCGTCTAGTTAAATCTATTTTTCATTTTCTGGCAGGATATTTAGAGTTTTTTTTTTTTAATTCTCAGAGTACAGCAACCACCAAATCTGTGAAAACCAGCACATCATATTTGCTTTCATTCACCAACACTCTGACAGAATTGATTCTGTACTGATATACAGAAAAATACATTTTCATTAATACGTCCAGTCCGTTCACAGTGTATTGTGAGTACAACCTCTGTGTCCTTTCTGTGCTCTCCTTTAATCAGTATGTATCAATTTATGTTCTCATCGATCTAGATTCACCTTGATGTTTCCAGAAAGGGATTGAAGGTTTCCAACATCCCACCTTCCATGCCAGAGGAGAGAATGAAGGACCGACTTGAGATGAGTTTCTCCAGGCCCAGCAGAGGAGGAGGAGAGGTGGAAAGAGTGGAATATGATCAGAACTCTGCAACTGGACACATTACATTTCTCCACCCTGGAGGTACATCTCTCTTTGCCACATTTATTAAGGCCTAGTTTGTACATACACAGGTGTTTTTCAGGAGTTTTCCGCCTTCCTTTGTTCTTGAAATAAACAGTTTACGTCTCCATCCACATAAACACTGAGCTCTGTCGAGAGCTAACCAAAACCAAATCAGAAGGCTCAGAGGGCTACCAGATTGAAACAATGGAAAGAACAAAAGCTGAGCTAGCACTGAGGAAGTGAGCTATCAGAACACTGGGCTATAGACTAGACAAACTTAGCTGGCAGACTGGGCTTGGGTACAGGCAGTCTGCAGTCTGTGAGGGAGTTGTCGGCGTGTGTGCGGAGGGTAGAATCCAGTGGAGACATATGGTGGCTGAAGCAAGCAAGAGATCTGAATGGCTTGTTCCAAGTGAGTAATTTAAGTAGTGTTGCAGCTGTACAGGCTCCAAGTGATCAGAGCAGATGAGGCATGGGACCAGTCGAGGCACTAAGACAGAGCAGACAGAAGTTAGAACCAGGTACATGAGCATAGATAAGAAAAGCTGAAACCTGGCCTGTGCTGAATTGACTAGAATCTGAATACTAGTCATATCTGGTGTTGTTTGATGGTCAGAGTCAGGATTTCATGGTGTGCTGACTGAAGTTGATGAGCTACCCCCTTACATAGGTGTCCTTATTCCTTATGTTCATACTGCCTTTCAGTCTCAGTGGGTAGAGTTTAACTCTGGTGTGGGAGTCTCCAGCAATCTTCATGAAATTCCACAATAGCATAATTTTCCCAAAATATATATGTTTGTTAAGTACAAATCAAAATGAAAATACAATAATTCAATTTATATTTTCATTTTCACATATTATTATGGGTGTTCTATGACCACATTAAAATGAGAATGAAAAGGCCAAGTGATGTTGAATTTTAAAAGATGAAACCTAATGTGGACAGTATTGAAATGCAATTATCCCACAATCTATGCATTGATTTCTTAGAATTTATTTTAGGAGTTTTAAACACAGATGGTCCATCAGCAAGGCAACTATTACAGACAGGGAGCAGACAAAAATGCAAGAATCAGAGAGAGTCCAAAAAATGTACAATGCATCAAAAATTAGGAATAGGCTGTGGTGATACATAAAGATCCATAAAAATAACAAAAGGAATGACTGGAATACTTAACTGTAGAGAGTACAAGGACAATCAGGAAAGTGGGACAGGATTTGCTGAGTGTATACACCAATCAGCCACAACATTATGGCTACTGACAAGTGAAGTGAATGATGTTGATCATACTGGTACAGTGTGGTGTTCTGGAAAACCTTGGATTTTGGCATCCATGTTGATGAGACTTAGACACCCAAATAAACATTGTCGCAGAGTAAGTAGACTCCTTCATGCAAATGGAAATCCTAAATGTCACTTTCCTACACCTGCAGGACAATACACCCCATCACATCGCAAACACATCAAACACTCTGGAACATCTTGGGTAACATGACAGTCACCCAAGATGTTGATTTGACCTCCAAACATCCTAGATCACATTTTGACTCAGCATCAACAGGATGCAGTAGAACAAGTTTTATTTACAGAGGCCCAGCTGCACAACCCAGAGCACCCAAAGGGTCCACTGCCAAAGTCCTGGTCCCAGATCCACAGACACCCTGAGAGATCCTCTGATCCAGGACCAATGGTTCAGAGCATTTTTGATGCCATAAAGGGGAACACAATACTAGGCAGGTGGTCATAATGTCATGCCTGATCGGTGTATACACTGAGGTAAGTCAGTGACTGATTGAACTCAGGTGATACATGAAACTGGCAGGAAACTAAATTACTCTGCAAAATTAGACAGCAAGTGATTACTCACTCCAGACAGGCCGCCACAGCAGTAGTATGTCAGTATGTATTGATGCTACAATGTGTGTGTATTTTTGTGTGTCTTTGCATGTGTGTAGTTGCACAGAGCCTGACCCTGAGAGGAAGGTACCGTGTCGATCTGGATACCGAAGTGAACGTTCAGGTTGGACCCGTATACGACTACCATCTGCGCAAGTTTCAGGTTAGATATAGTTCTGAGACTGGTTAAAGGTACTATCCATTGTTTGTGCAACATCTATACTCCAAACGGAATTCATGGTCTGTAGTCAATGGGAAGAATATATTCCCTTCATGCACATTACATGATGCAAACCGAGCTCAGCAGTTACTCACCTTTGAACCTTCAGCAAACCAGTATATTTGTTATTAGTGAAAGTCACAAGACAAAACGTACAGCACTATACACATACAGTTATTGACTACCACAGTTATTTATCTTGATTTCTTTTAGTGTTTCTTAAAGCCAGAAAGTTGCCATTTTAAATGACTTTAGTTTGTTCAGGCCCCTCTCTCTTTGAGCTGAACTTCGAACTAAAACCAAAGGACACCTTGATTGCATACCACTGAATTTTTGAGCTCAGTTTCCTGTCATTTTTTCAATATGACTCTGAAGATGAGACAAGTTGTCCAACACTGTGCAGAGTAACATTGAGGCTGATTTTTTTGGGGTTGATTTCAGACTTTTTGTGGCTGTCCTAAGAGAACCATCATGCTAGTTGACATTGAGGACATGGTGGAGGAGGAGGACCTGCAGGACCACCTGGAGATCCATTTTCAGAAGCCCAGCAACAGTGGTGGTGAGATAGAGACCCTCAAGTACATCCAGAAGGGGAAGGCTCTGCAAGCCTTTTTCTGTGATGACACAGCAGAGATAGACAACTGAATTTAACCAGCAGGAGTCCACAGCTTGTACTTGTAAGAAAAGTAAGAAGAGCTCTACTCTATCCCACCATGATTTTAAAAATAGAAAAATATATTTTTCTGATTCAAAGATTCATTTTTGTGTTGTCATGGCCAAATTGAAGAGAAATTTGTTTTTGGAAATATTTTTTGCTGTCTGAGAGTTCAGTTTAAGTAGATGTTATCTGTGTTCTGTGAGAGTATAAATTACATTTTTTGTTTTCAGATTACATAGTGAGGGGTGTTTGGATGGTGTCAAATAGTAAATTAAAGGCCCTCTGTTCAACACTTAACCACTGACCTGTATATTTTACACAACTAGTCCTGAGACATACAGTAAATATAACTGTGTATATTTTAACACCTGGAAAATGTCATATGTTGAGCCCCAGTCCTTTTATTAACGCATAGTTTCACAAACTCACATTAAGCTGGCGTCACCTTTTTTTATTCAGCAGAAATAAAATGGTTCTATTACTCTCAGTTCAAAAAGCAGATGGCTACTTATTTGTGTGCTTCTTATTTACATGACTTAAATGCTCATAGATCAGTATGGGTTAAATACTACTGTGCGATCTGTACACCCTCTAGCTCTGTTGAATTCTAACACGATCCTGAGTCAATAATATACAGTTTGAACTGTAACTGTTGGAAATCTTTTCTTGTGCACTTGCTCTTAATAAAATACCTGAAAGTTGAATCGATCACAGGAGGTGTGTTTTAATGAATGAGAGTGGATGCCATGGCAGTAAACTGTGTATTCAGTTGCTTCGAAAAATATTGAGACCCAGTCACTTTATGCCCACTTTAATATTATATTCAACAATAGACAAAATTTGCACATGCACACGGAACAGTTTGAGATCAATGTGTGATTTTGGTTTAAAGGTCCAGAATAGAATAAACACCCCATCTCCAGCATGAATGTAATGATTTGAATCTGAATCTCAGAATATTTGGAGTGGTCTGTGTATTCAGTAATACAAGGTAAAGTTGGGGTGAAACACTTGAAAATGCAATAGCTGGAGGCGCACAAATGGTACATCAGATTCTATTTTATGAGACTCCAAGCATATGGTTTTAGAGGTTGATGGCAAAAGAGAACTAGATGAGCCCTCAGTAGAGGGCAGAACCACGCCCTCTGCTGGCGAAAACCCTGTCCTCCCTATACAACTGATGCAATATGTATCAATTTTGATCATTGTATGTATCTCCCTCCCTACTTGATCTGCTGACCTGTAACTCCACAACTGAGCAGGGGACCTTAAACTGATCTTCAGTGCCAAGTGTGATTATCCTGACTTCAGCGGTTGCAGAGATATCGGACCATACATACATACATACATACTTACCCAGCCAGATACCGCACCGAATGCAATAAAGATGCAAGAGTCATTTAAGGGGGGCATTTGTATGAAAATGCCAACTTGTCACCACCACAATGTGATATGTAAATCCTCAGGAAACATTTTGAGGAAGGCAGTGGAACACCACCCTATGTAGTATGTATACTGGTGGTCACAAACAACGATCTGTTGTACCTCTGAAGGTGTGTTATGGCCTTGCCATTATGCATTCATACAGATGAAGGCCACATAGCAGTTGCAGATACTTCCCTGGCGTTCCCACACAGCCGTTCCCCAAGCCAGACAGATTAGATAGGTTATACGGGACCTCTCTGAAATGTATGGATGGGATTGCAGACCAAAAACTAACAAAACTTAAGGAAAGATGGACAAGCCCCCAAAGTCCCACTATAGTGCTCAAGAACCAGTACATGTGACCCCCGAGCCGGCATGATCTGACAGGATTCGTGTTAGCAGTGACAACTACTCCACCTGAGTTAGACTGTGCTATGCACCGTCTCAGCCTGAGAAGTTAACTGTCCCACTGTGCTTGTAAACTGCAACACTTAAGTCCGTTGCAGAGGTTTACGTGCAGGGTCAGAGACACGACACAAGACGTAGGCAAAAAACTAAGTTTATTTCAAACAAAGGATTTGATAAACAGGACTATAGTTATGGCTAACAGAACTACAACAGGAAGTGCTATGAGAATAGAAGTGCAAGGACTGATTTCACGCTTTGGCCCACTAGTGTCCAGGCAGAGCTACAATAACCACAGTGTATGCAAAACACACTGAAAACTATACTAACCCATGTAAGGCATCAGCTTGGCAGGAGAGCAGGATTACAGGAAGCTTGAACAACAAGGTAAACAAAACAACCAGTCTAGAGTCTGATTAGAACCAGCTTTTAGGGGTAATTAAGTCTGGCTCGGAGATCAAGCAAGGACTTCAGTGGTGAAGAGCCAAGAGGCGGGGTACAAGAGGTGGTGTGTAGCTGGACGGCAAGGGCAAGTGCTGCAGCGGAAGGTCTCCACCGGTGTGGGAGAATCCAGACAGACGAGGCGCGGAAAGGGAGCGGACGGTTCCAGAATTTTGACAGAGGCATGGACAGGTGAGCTGGCAGTGGAGAATCCAGGTGAGGCACTAGCAGGCAGGAGTCCAGACTGGAAAGCAAGAAAATTAGGTGATTACACAACAGAAACAGAGACACTAGACTGAACAGAGACGCAATGCTGGCTATGGCTGTTTGATGGTCCAGCATAGAGTGGTGTGCAGAGTCAGCTTTTATAGTAGAAATAGTTGGCTTGATTACTCCCACCTCCTCGTGCACCAATCCATGGTGACTGAATTGACAGTACCTGTGTGCCAACTCTGTGCACACATGCCCATCTGAGAGAGAGAGAGAGAGAGAGAGGAAGGAAGGAAGAACTGCCACTATCCAGCACTTTCTCTAGAATCACAGAATTCCATCAATAACAAGCTTTATGCCTTTTTAGTGTTCTAAACATTACAGAATTATATATGGAATGTATATTATATATGGACACAACTCACTGGAAAAGAGCTTTGACCATGATTATTATCAGTGGTGTGGACAGCTATTTTGGGTAGCAGGTTCTCAGTGGAAAAAAGGGGCACCTTGTGCACCATGTAGTTGTGTTCTGAAGACACATTTCAATAGGGCATTTAAGTTATCATTGTCAAAGTTTTAATAATAGCCTATCAATGTGAAAACAAAATTACTGCAAGTGTTGTAACGTAGAAGTAACTCATGGTTAGTACAAAACAATATATTTTGCTAATACAGCCTATTGCCTGATTTAGTTCCATCAAATCACTTTGTGTTGACAAAATAAATCAGGAACAGCTTCAAAGATATCTCAATAAAATTAGAGGAAACGGCCCTAAACATGACTGTGATGTTGATTCTGACATTTCTTCTTCATGATCATGATCTGTCTCCTCTTCCTTCTTCGATGTTTTTTAATCCAGAAGAGCAGAGAGCTGCTTCCCTGTGCGGCCTGCTGTAGCTCATTTTCTTTGTCTCTCTTGATCCTCTCCCTTCTGGCCATACTGCAATTGGTAAATTAAAAGAGATTGACAATATCAACACTGATTCCTGGCATTAGGCTACAACAAGGAAGAAAGCTACTTTTTCTTTTTGTTATTTAACAAATAAGTCACAGCAAGTGCTGCCTCGACCTAATGTAGGCTAATAATAAACCTACACAAACTTAATTTTCAGTTATAGTACACTAATCATATGCTGTACCAATTCACCAAATAACATTGATTGTGTGGTCATCTGTGTCACATTATGTCAATTAATTGATTATTATTATGGGTAGCAGCTTGTTGAGCAGGCAGGCAGTTGGCTAATTTAGGCATCGTTGTTTGTTTAGCGTTGCACGAGACAGGCTTCTCCACAACAAAGACAAATAAATGCACCGTATGGCTTGGCCACTTAGGCTTACTTGATTCATTAACGTGTTATCTGGTTGGTGGCTACAGTCAAAGTGGACATGTTTGTGGGCTGTGCAGCTGCTGTCAATCGCGTCCACTCCTTGTGTTCACGTGAAGAGATGGGGCGGGGGGAGTCGCTGCGCGGCACAGCATGGCACAGGCCGTGTGTGTGTGGCTAATGTTTGAATGAAAAAAAAAGTTGACACTCAAATCGCACCTGCTTGATACTGAGGGTAAGAGGCAGGTGCTCTAGCACCACCTGGTGTCTATCTGTCCACATCACTGTGATTCGTCTTCCCTGAGGTGTATCTCTCCTGCCAGCTGATCAGCGACATGCTCTCGGATCGGAAGTAGAACCTGACATATGACTACTCGATAGTTTCTGCTGCATTCGCTGGAAATTGAAAACTCGGAATTTTTGTGCCCAGATTTTGAAATGAAAAATCGCCACAAGCAACTCGGTATCCCGATTCGTTAACTCGGGTAAGGTTCCTCAACCTCAACTTTACGTTATTCCCCAAAGTTGCAGCATGCACATTAAACGTTAGGTAAATAGCACTTCTCTGCATTTAACGACTTTAATGTCTCAAATAGTGAACGAAGTGACTGTTCAGCTCTTCAGTTTTTCCTATTACACGAATTTCATGAACATATATCATTCGTAAAAAAAAAAGTAAAAAAAAATAAAATAAACAAAATTAAGCACACCTGGAGGCGGACAGTATTTCCCCCCACTAATCAAACGTACTGAGGTCGAAAATGACATAATTTCGAGGTCCTTCCTACTTCCGAGGCACCGCGAATGCAGCATTAGCTGGTCAACCATATGTGGTCAACAACGTCACTAGCCAAGGAGCAGAAACACAGGTCGCCGAGATGCTTTGGTTTGAGGGCTCAATTCCTGAGGCCATTAACTTGGCTAAACAGCGGAGTTTCGTCTTTGTTGTTGTCATTACAGGTAACAGTATATATGTGAAGATGAGCCATCTTGCTTTCTTTCGACTGCGTCTGTAACAAGTGATAACGCTGAAAAGCAGTAGCGCCAGCTAGCATTGGTAGCATTAGCCAGCTAGCATAGCCAACCAGCTGTCAGAGAAATAAATGTCGCCATGAAGATCGGAGTACAGTGCCCCACCGAAAGCAAAAGCACAGAAATGAAGAAACACAAATCTGATGCTCAGCAATATTTGATTGCAACGTTATAATATTTGGAAGTGACAGCTTTTGTACAACAATGCCCGTTGTCCTTAATAGCCTAAAGAGATTAATTTAAAGCTAGCGTCCGTGAATGGCTCTTTGTAGGCCAGGTCGATGATTTTACACTTTAGATGTAAGAAATGAATCGTGTTTATGACAGAACAGGTCAGGGTATCTGATATGACGGTTACAGTCGGCTTAGATGTAACATGATAGTCGAGGGAACTCATTTTTAATTGATAACTTCCGTCACCAGTTTGACTTGGGTCATTATTGCATCAGTATTAGCAGTGATGGTATTTGTTAGCTGTTCTATTATTGCAGCTTTCTGGACAGTACGTGACAAGATAACTGTGAGTAAATGTCTGAACACTGTTTTTTCTGTCCTTAGGGGACGATGAACAGTCAGTGCAGCTGATGTCGAGCTGGGAGGATCACAGAGTATCAGAGGCAGCACGGAACTGTTGTGTGGCCATAAAAGTTGATGCCAAGAGGTATTGGTCTGTTGCATTAAATGCACAATACACGGTTCAGAACTTTATTTGGAAGTTAACTACATAACAGCATTTTCTTCAGTGAAATATGGTGGAGATTTACCAAGACAAATGACAAAGAGTGGCTTGTATTTTTTCAATAGTGGATTATTTTGTTAGGGGACAGATACTTTTAATGGCACTTTTAATACTGGCAGAAATTAAAACAATCCACCATGAATTGTGCTGTCTGCTTTCTGGTATTGTACTCCTCATTGTTTTTGAAAAATAAGTTTAAGTGATGCTTATGAACCTGACGGTAACAAAACTATGTTTTACAGTTGTGATCACAAATTCCCTTGCACTTGTCAAGATCATGTGCATCACGTCAGTCTGGAGTTTCTAATTACTCTTATAACTTCAAATTTTCTATGACGGAATCATTGAAACACATAAGTGACATGAATCCGGCATTTTTGTTTTTCCATAGATTTATTATAGGTCTCCTGGAAATGTGACAATAATATTATGTAATATTTGGCATGTCAAATTTCCATTGCCACCTCAGCTAGATGGTAGCCATCCACAACATCTGGCAAGTTTTCTGGTTGTATATTTGACCAGCTTTAGCTTGAAGTTGCGATTTTTGGGAGGTCATTCTAAGCTCTTATTTCCAGCATCATTTAGCCATTGCTTTACCACTTCTGATGTGTCTTTGGGGTCCTCATTTTGTTGGTGACCAAGACCCAACTTTTTGTCTGAGGATTTTAGATTTTCCTACAGATGTGAAGATAATCCTCTTTCAAGCACCGGTTCCACTGACACCAAAACTGCCCCAAAGCATCAAACTACCAACACCGTGCTTGACAGTAGGTTTGATGTTCTCAGGGTTAAAGGCCTCATCTTCTCTCCTTCAAACATATTTTGAAATAGCTTAGTTTTTGTTTCATCTTGCCACAGACTTTTCCTCAAGAAGGCCTTTTCTTTGTCCAGGTGATCAACAGCAAACTTCAGTGGAGTCTTAAGGTGCTGCTAGTAGAGGAAGGACTTCCTTCTTGCATGGCAGCCTCTCTGTCCATTAAAAATCTAAAAACACGTTTGACTGTGGAGACTGACACCTTTGTTCCAGCAGCTTGTAATTCATTGCAGACCTGCTTTTTTAGTGATTTTTTTTTTTAAGTTGACTCATGACCATCCTGAGCAGTTGTCTCTCAGCAGTAGGTGATAGTTTGTGTTTTCTTTCTGATTGTGCCAATGACACAAATGTACCATGCACTTTAGACTTACAAACAGTTGTTTGCACAGTTGATTTTGAGATCGGTATCTATTTTGAAATGGCTCCAGGGATCTGTCCTGACTTATTTAGGTCAATGATTTGTTTCTTCAGATCTTTGCTGAGCCCTTCAGACTTTCCCATAGTTGTGTTTCTAGCTGAGTCTGATGATTGTATCAGATGAGTCTTATTTACATTAGCTCAGAGGAATCAGCAGCTGTAGTCAATTGAAATCAGACACAAGAAGTTAAGAGGCAATGCTACTTCAAAATTTTGATTAACACAGCTCTCTACATTACCAAAATTGTTGATTCAAGTTCCTATATGTACATTTTAGAAACAGCAGATTTTGTCATATTTCCGGAGGCCCTATAATAATAATTAATCTATTACAGACCCAAAATGCATGATAGTTTTATGTTAGAAAGACATGCAGTTCAATGATTCCATCATAGAAAACTATGATTTTAAGGACTCCTTAGAATCTCAAGACTGCAAAGATATACATGGTCTTTACAAGTGTATGGAAAAGTTTGTTCACAGCTGTATGTCGATATTTAATTTGGCAGACCTCAGTGATAAATGAACTTGTGCAGACCAACTTAAGAAATATAGAATTTTCCTCTGCTTTTGATTTGATGTGTTTGCTATTGTTTTACGATCTGATGTTGTATCGTCTTTGTCAACAGCGACATATGTGTGCAGTTCTCCCAGATCTGTATCCTTTTGATGTTCTGAGTGTTGTCCATTCCTTCATGGTTCAAGTGATGTAGGGCTACTACAGAAGGTGAAGTACAATTATGGCTGATTCATTTTTGAGAGCTGAAAACAGTTTCTGCCACTGCCTATTGCATTGCTGTGTGCATTATTACAAGTAATACCAATGTACACCCGTCATTCTGTCTAGTTTTAGACTGCAGCAACAGCAATTTGTACCAAATAGGCAAAGATTATTCAAGAGGGAAATGTAGATTCCAACAACTTCAACAAATTGAGATTTTTGCTCACATTTATCTTAACCATTAAGTGCATACCTTGGGTTGTTACTATGTAGAATTAATGGCTTCATCTGTGTTATATAAGTACAGCAAAGCAACTTTGAAATGGGATTGTAATAAAATGGTATACTGATAAATACAATGCTGATCTTGCACCACAATAACAGCTACAGATTATCAATGTGGCACATTTTTCTCTCTCACAATTTTTCACAAGCTACTTGATCAAAATACTTACGGCTGGGATTGAAAACTCTTAATCTGTTAATCATAAATAATTGATTTAATATGAATGAAGTTTAATTGCATGTGGATTTTCCCCTTGAAGCCAACATACAACAACGAGAGAGAAGACCTCAGACCCTGTTGCTGAAGCAAACAGACCCAGTGACTGGTTTCATTTTGTTTTGTCATCAGAACAGTGACAGGTGATGTTCACTGCTTCTGGTGATGTTCCTTGTTTTAACTGGTGACACCAACAGTGTCACTTGGTAAAAATTAAAAACTATTATCTTACTACAGGTGCACCACTTTCGGCTAATGATAACTTGCTGTAGAGTTGAGTGACTCCATGCATTTTTAAAAACAATTCTTCTCTGTCAGAGCTCAGACGGACTTACCAATGTGACCAAATAATTTTTCACATTTGTACTCTAATTTTCATTTGAATATTTGGTAAAATGCTGCACTGTAGAGCCTGACCGGCCCAGAGTAAAGCAGAGCAGTGCAGCAGAGATAAGCTTTTGACGTGGCACCTCAGTATTTTGATTTATTGGGTCTATTGTTGTTTTTGTCATTCCTTTCTTATCTGTTTTATTTTTTCACCTACTCAGGGCAATTTAGTGTTATTTGTAGGTCAGCTAAGAGTGCTAATGATATTATTTATGTAAGCACTGAGTACTGCAAAATGTCAGTTGCTGGGATGTTGTTCCTCAACGCCCATGTTTGAAGATCCAGTGGTGTGCATACCAGCTAGCTTCTTTATCGGAGAGAATGGGATTCCTCTGGAGGTCATCGCTGGGAGTGTGCCTGCTGAAGAGCTGATGAAGAGAATCAACAGAGTTAAGCAGGTACAGATACAAAAACTGGGTCCGTATCTGTCTGGCAAATGGAAAGTGCCGTATCCGTAGTCTGTGGGCTACGGGTACAGGTCCGTATCTGTAGACACTACCATTGTATATAGTCTAATTTGCAGATAAGTCAAACCACTAACCAGTTTAGTTATTACATGACTAAAATATAGTGTGATATAATTTTGTTGTTTTGATGACAGCTGCTACTACCATTGCAACTCAGCAACATTGTGAAATCATCTGGTTTATATGTACAAGCGATAAAGAAGTTGAGGCATCCATTGGCAAATGACACATACTGTTCACTTTGGAATTGAACAACTTCTGTAGCTAACAGATTAAAAGCAAGAAAAGCACTCAGAGATCGTAGTACTCTGCCAAAGCTGCTCCTTTCTTGTATCATTTCTGACTGATAAGTTTGCAGTGGTCGATCTGTCGTAGGATCGGAGTCATGTGATCATTAGTAGGCAGCTGAGGTAGTCATAGTCACTTGTCATAGTTGCAGTGATGCGTGCCGTTATCAGTGGTACAGAAACTTTTAACAAATCTGTGGATCCAGGCTGTAAACCGCATCACAATCTAAAGAGGTGGTCCTTGTGTCATTCCTGACCTAACCTGATAATTTCATCCAATTCTGCTTTTTTGTTGTCAAACATAGGCCGATCATCACAGGTGAAAATCACGAGGGGCTGGATTTGGCCTTGAGTTTGACACATGCTCTAACACATGAGCTCCTGCTACCAAAGCTACTGAATCTGCAAGGTGATATTTCTCTTTGCTTCCTGACAGATGCACGCTCAGGAGATTGGAGGTGGGACCACAGTGTTACCAGAGGCAAGTGGCCCTGCAGGGATGAGCCCACCTGACAGCACAGCCACAGAACCTGCCTCAGCTCCAGCAGTGCCCGCCATGGCCGAAGCGGTAGCCACACCCCCTGCAGCAGTGACAAAAACAACAAAAGGTGAGTTCACCTAAATCTGGCTATTCACTTGGCATATATAATTTGGGTGCTTCTTGTTATTTGAGGTCTGTTTCAACTTCATTTTAGCTTAATTAGCACAGAAATGAAACCACTGTAGTCTTTTTGCAGAAAATTATGGAAGAAGAAAGAAATGGAAGGAAACCTTGCACTCAAAGAGAAATAAATGAGTACAATTTAGAGTGCTGCAAGTTTACAAAATGAGTCCTGCTCATTTATATTTAAAGCATAGCTGACATCAGGTACATCAAATGACTTTAAAGTAACTAATTTGAAGGTATGAAAAATGCAGAGAAAAGTTCAGAGTTGTGCAGGAACAAAAATCAAACAGTATCTGCAATCAAGTTTCTAAATAATGTGTACACCAATCAGCCACAACGCAGGAACCACTGACACCTGGTAAGCAGTTTGATGTATTCAGTGATCAGCAGAATGGCAAATTTTGTAGGGTGTTCCTGCTATGCCGTGATGAGCACCTAGTAATTATGGTCCAGTGAAGGACAACTGGTGAACCAACGAGGGGTAATTAGTGCTCAAGACTCATTAATGGCTGTGGAGAGTGAAGACTGGCTCCTGTAGTCTGATTTCACAGAGCAGTTGTACAAGCCATTAAAATCCAAAATTCTATGATATAAAGCTGTCATAGCATGCAGTGCATTGCACCTCAACCTGTATATGGCTGCATAGATGAAGTGCCCATGTTGACCCTTGTCTACCGCCTGCAGTTAGCATGTGACCATCAGAAATGGACCATGAAGCAATGGAAGAAGGTAGTCTGGTCTCATGAGACACATTTTCTTTTACCTCATTCATCCACACAACGGAGTGCACTATGGGAAGCCTGCTATAAATGTTCTATAAACATATATAAATATTATTTTGCCATGATCGCAATTCCAAGTCTGGAATCCTGTGTTTCATTTATGTCTCTTCATGATTGGCTGCACTCCTCAACTTTGCCAACTCCACATTTTCAACTTTTGTGCAGGCATGTTATTTGGTCGCGGATCCGCGAAAATTCGCTTATCGAGGTATCAATTTTGAGACCCAACGTGAATCGCCCAAATTCGATGAGAAAAAAAAATATAGGGTGTAAGGGGTATAGGGTTGTATCGCACGTAGTTGTCAACAGTGCGCTGGCAAAAGCACGAGTTGGAAACAACGATTGGAGAGCATTATCGAAAGTTAGATGTAGCTGGGAAAGCGAGGTGCATGGTGTGCGACGATGAGACAAAATACAGCGACAGAGGATGCAAAGCGCTGATAGACCACATGAAAACGAAAAATCATGCCAGGAAATTGTACGAAAAGCGCTCTAACCACCAAATGCCCAGCAATTTTTTCACCCGGCGGAGGGAAGAGACGCGACAACAGGACCAAACATATGGGATCAGTAGTGTGTACTTGCAACCATAGACATAATAAAGACTAGACGCCGCTCGGGCTGCTGCGCCGCGAGAAATACGGCCGCCCTTCTTGGTCCGGTCACCCGCTCCACTCAGCGCTGTTTGACAGCGCATTTAATCCATCTTAACTCTGAATATTAAACTGATTTTCACGCATTTTTAATTTTAATTTTTTGCTCCAAATGTCATACATGTAGCTATGATACAGGACAAATGGTTCAGCGTATTTTAATATTCATAGCGGGATTAACAGTAATAGAATATTCTGATATTAAGCTCGACTGGAGACAGGTATTTTGCAAACACTGTAAACACACACACACACACACTAATATATGTTAGAGAAGCAGATAATGGCAGTAAAGTCAATTAGCCTATTTTAATAATTTGAAGAGACAATATATGATTACGCTATATATACATATATAAACAAAATACTAATAAACACATTTCTATATAAAACAATAGATAGAAGTTATATATCAGAGAAAATGAATATATATAAATCATAGATGGAGTATTGATATAATCAATATATCAGAGAAAATTAATCAATATAATTCATACATATATATTAAAAAAGATATATCAGAAAATGATATTATATATATATATATATATATATATATATATAGTTTTATATAGAAATGTGTTCATTAGTCAGTATTTTGTTTATATATGTATATATAGTGTAATCATATATTGTCTCTTCAAATTATTAAAATTGACTTTACTGCCATTTGTCCTGTATCATAGCTACATGTATGACGTTTGCAGCAAAAAAATAAAAACGCGTGAAAATCAGTTTAATATTCAGAGTTAAGATGGATTAAATGCGCTGTCAAACAGTGCTGAGTGGAGCAGCTGACCGGACCAAGATGGCGACCCCACCGCTCGTCAGCCCCAATGGACAGTAGCGGTTGATGCGGCGTCTACTCTTTATTATGTCTATACTTACAACAACCCAGTGGCATTGCCCTACAAGTTCCTCAACAGAAGAGGCTCACTCCCATGGTCGATCGGAAAGCACACATAGTGATGACTTTATGTGGCTCATTCAAATTTGAATCCAGTATAAATATTTGGTATCATCGCATTAACATGACTTTGTGCTGTTTTTGGGGGGTGCCTGGAAGGTCCCATACAGACATTTTTTAAGCCTTCATGTTTAAAGAATTCTAGGTGTCAGAGTTCACCAGAATGCACCATTTCAGTCTTTAAATTTCAAAGGTTTCTTGCATGGGAGGGGGGCCCCGCCGGCCTCCCAAACCCGCCCCCCGGCTCGGTCGCTCCGCTCCCTCGCTTCCAAGGATTCACTTATTTGGTAATTTCCCAATGACATGCCTGTTTGTGGTTTTTAGTTTCTCCCTGATACCTCCTAGAACCTGGTTGGTTTCTGAACTGAGTCAACTCTTTCTGCCTTTTCTCTCTTAGCTCATTGTTCACGTTGGAATGAACTGCCTTGATTTGGGTACCAGCCAGTTAGCTAGTTTCACTGTGCACAGATCTGTCATGGCTGGGAAAATAAACACGAAGCCATTGCAAAAACACTTTCTAGTGGACATCAAGGGCATTTTCCTTTGCACCATAGCTAAATTATATATTTTACATGAACACATTTTAAAATATATCCTAAATTCTAAGATACTGTAATTTCCTTCTCGTTTTACCTTCTCTCTGAATTCACCTCCAACTATACACCTGGATGATTAGTTATGTTGTACATGGTATTATTGTCGTCTTTGACGTCAATGTAGTGGGATACTTATTTTCTTAACAGAGTCAGTCAAACTTTCCCTGCCTGCACAGACATTCTTGTCTTTAGGTGCATCTGAACTGGGACCCTCCCGTTCTTCACAAGCCACCTCCTCTCTCTCCTCATTTGTTTTTGTTAAAATAAGAGTCAAATTTGTGGATGTGGATTGCCAAGGCGGGCGCACAAGTACTAAGCGTCCTGACCAGGTCACAGGACTGTTTCTCAAAGGCAGCATAGCACCTGCAGAACTCCAAACTTTTCTGCTATTATAGCTACTATTACAACAACCTATCTCAGGAAACTAGAATGTAGTCAGAATGCCTGTGGACAAATGGTTCAGTGTTACCTGCCACACAATTTGACTGTAGGCTCAACAGTGGACATGCAAAGAAAAAAGCATGATTGACTTAAAACAAAGAGACTGCTTCCCTACCCTCTTCTTCAATGTGTTCTTGAATCTCTTTTGAACGGGGCATCATGTACATGTGATGTTTAGATTTAACGAGCCTGGCAGTAATCATACATGGCTGTAGCTGATGAAACAGAATCCAACTGCCAAATAAATTGGGTGTTTTAGTAGATTGGTAGCTAAGGTTGCAATTACTTTTCCACATAGGACAATATGGGCTGGACAGCATTTTTCCTTCAATAAATGAAATATTCATTTAAAAACTGCATTTTTTGTTTTCTTGGGTTATCTTTGTCTTACGTTAAAATTAGTTTGGTGATCTTGAATATTGAAGTGTGATCAATATGCAAAAATAGAAGCTTTCTGTAGTGGGAAGATACTTTCGTACGGCAATCTATGTGTAGCCCATTAAGTGTCACCCACCTGTCAAGCATGTTGCCCATTAACATTGCCAGGGATGTGTATGAACTCTGTGTTTCTTTTCAATGTGTACACACAATGGACAGCTAGTGGACCATGAGGTGACAATGACTAAATGTAACAACGTTTTGGATTACGATCCCTGAGCAGCTCTAACTAGAATAATGAAAACTTTTCATGAAATGGGAGCCAGCAGTCCTCAGTGAGGTTATACTGTTTATCGACATCAAGCAGCACCTTAACTCTGGTTTCCTTTTGTGTTCTTGTTCTATATAGCATCCCTCTCTAGTGCAGCGGATAAGGACAGCTTTTTAGCCACAGAGGCTGTTGCAGAGACTGCATCTTCCGACCATGCTGCTCAGTGTTCTCAGAGCGAAGAAAACCTTGACGCTAAAGTAGAAAGGTAGGAACACGCATACATGCTAAGCTCAAGTCAATCTCCACAGGAACTTTTGCTTTGAGTTGTATTGTCAGCACTTAAAACATAATCTCTGTTCATGTAAGATGGCAGGAAATGGACTATTCATTGGCAGAAGAGCTAACGATATTTCTGAGAAGTCCTGAACACTCCCTGCTGTTAGAGTCCCAAATGCATTCACTTCCAAAATTAATTACACTCGAGATATGTGCAGAACTAAGTGGAGTCCTGCTGTGAAAGACTAAATTTAGTGGACATACATTTGTGTATATATGGTCCCCCATGTACGCTGCATATCAAGATAAAAACTAAGTGATGATGTGAAAAGGAACTCTCTATAAACCTCTGTGTACAAATTCAGTAATAAATAATCTACATTTAATTTCTGCTGGCACAAATTTCTGCCCATATTAACAGGACTCCAGCATGCCTTCTCTTCAGATATCATGCAGAAGTTGTACTGGAGTGATCAATCATTTCAGTTTGCAGTACTTAATGAGTACCAGGTGGTTGGATCTTTTTCGAAAATGTTCCCACATTTTGGATAAACATAGGCAAGTTATTCTTTTACCTGCAGTTTGTTCTCTTGGAGAATCCATGCTTTGACTTAGCCTAGCCATTTCACTACATGCTTTGTTGTACAGTGCCTTGTGAAAGTATTCGGCCCCCTTGAACTTTTCAACCTTTCGCCACATTTCAGGCTTCAAACATAAAGATATAAAATTTTAATTTTTTGTCAAGAATCAACAACAAGTGGGACACAATCGTGAAGTGGAACGAAATTTATTGGATATTTTAAACTTTTTTTAACAAATAAAAACCTGAAAAGTGGGGCGTGCAATATTATTCGGCCCCCTTGCATTAATACTTTGTAGCGCCACCTTTTGCTGCAATTACAGCTGCAAGTCGCTTGGGGTATGTCTCTATCAGTTTTGCACATCGAGAGACTGAAATTCTTGCCCATTCTTCCTTGCAAAACAGCTCGAGCTCAGTGAGGTTGGATGGAGAGCGTTTGTGAACAGCAGTCTTCAGCTCTGCCCACAGATTCTCCATTGGATTCAGGTCTGGACTTTGACTTGGCCATTCTAACACCTGGATACGTTTATTTGTGAACCATTCCATTGTAGATTTGGCTTTATGTTTTGGATCATTGTCCTGTTGGAAGATAAATCTCCGTCCCAGTCTCAGGTCTTTTGCAGACTCCAACAGGTTTTCTTCCAGAATGGTCCTGTATTTGGCTCCATTCATCTTCCCATCAATTTTAACCATCTTGCCTGTCCCTGCTGAAGAAAAGCAGGCCCAAACCATGAGGCTGCCACCACCATGTTTGACAGTGGGGATGGTGTGTTCAGGGTGATGAGCTGTGTTGCTTTTACGCCAAACATATCGTTTTGCATTGTGGCCAAAAAGTTCGATTTTGGTTTCATCTGACCAGAGCACCTTCTTCCACATGTTTGGTGTGTCTCCCAGGTGGCTTGTGGCAAACTTCAAACAAGACTTTTATGGATATCTTTGAGAAATGGCTTTCTTCTTGGCACTCTTCCATTAAGGCCAGATTTGTGCAGTGTACGACTGATTGTTGTCCTATGGACAGACTCTCCCACCTCAGCTGTAGATCTCTGCAGTTCATCCAGAGTGATCATGGGCCTCTTGGCTGCATCTCTGATCAGTCTTCTCCTTGTTCGAGGTGAAAGTTTAGAGGGACGACCGGGTCTTGGTAGATTTGCAGTGGTCTGATACTCCTTCCATTTCAATATGATTGCTTGCACAGTGCTCCTTGAGATGTTTAAAGCTTGGGAAATCTTTTTGTATCCAAATCCGGCTTTAAACTTCTCCACAACAGTATCTGGGACCTGCCTGGTGTGTTCCTTGGTCTTTATGATGCTCTCTGCACTTTAAACAGAACCCTGAGACTATCACAGAGCAGGTGCATTTATACGGAGACTTGATTACGCACAGGTGGATTCTATTTATCATCATCAGTCATTTAGGACAACATTGGATCATTCAGAGATCCTCACTGAACTTCTGGAGTGAGTTTGCTGCACTGAAAGTAAAGGGGCCGAATAATATTGCACACCCCACTTTTCAGTTTTTTATTTGTTAAAAAAGTATAAAATATCCAATAAATTTCATTCCACTTCACGATTGTGTCCCAATTGTTGTTGATTCTTGACAAAAAATTAAAATTTTATATCTTTATGTTTGAAGCCTGAAATGTGGCGAAAGGTTGAAAAGTTCAAGGGGGCCGAATACTTTCACAAGGAACTGTATTTGCTGACTTCATTACGTTGCCGAGTCACCTTAGCCTTACCACACGCCTAGATGATGTTTATCTCTTTATGTTCCTTGACAACCACTAATTCAACAACCTTACACTCAACACTGCACTTCCTTGAGTCATCAACAGTACACCCACTAAGTTTGGAGTAGATCAAATGGATGGTTGTTAAAAACGCTGAAGAACAGACACAAATACCTTGATTTAAAAACAAATAATTAGTGAAATTTACAAAAATCTGTTTGTAATTGTACGTTACTGATATTAGATTGATGCAAGAAAATTAAAGCTTCCTTCATTCACCTTCAACACAGTTAAGTAACTGAATCTTATAAAGCTGGTGCAATATTGGGGAAATTTTTTAAGGTATGAAGAAGAGGTGCCATCCCAGTGTGCTGTGAATAGCTACATCCTCTCAATGGCATTTAACCAGAGTCTTGTTTAATTAAAATTTGGTCAAATGCAACACAAATTACCCACTTGAAACATGTACATAAATTTATAATATACAGGCAAATTAAAAACGCCTTCATCATTCTCAGAGTAATTGTGTTGTATTGTTACATTGCCCTGTCAGATTAACCAAGAAACTGGAGGAGAGACGAGAGCAAAGGAAGAAAGGAGAAGAAGAGGTAAGGAGACAAGACTTTTTGAGAACTAAATACAAGTATGTGTTTGCTGTAGATCACAGAGATAGCAGGGCCTTCTAAATATAAATATAGGCATTCTGATGCCCTCCGCCCATTGATGCCAGTTATAGCCATCCACCTTTTTATTTACCCCACAGTAGTGAGTGGGATACCCGTCTGATGTAATGCATAGGATGGTAGGACATAGTCAGATAGCTGCCAGACATTCACTGTAATGCAATGAGTAAGCTACTGAATTGACAGAGGTGCCCCTGAGCTTTTGTGCTATAGCAAACCGCTGACTGCACATCTCAAGGCTTTCTGTGTGATTTACATAGTATCACATAGGGATAAATGGGTTTCGCTTCCTTGCTTCATAAGGACAAGTTTTTAAAAAATGAATGAGGAAGTGATGGTCTTGGCCTGAAAATGAGACTTTCAGTTGCAGTTATGCTGTACCCCTGTGCTTACTGTTTGATAAGAGCCAACTGGAGCACTGTTTTATTGGATACCATGTCCTCACTTTCATATTCAGACTGACAGTGAGCCTAAAAACCATCTGGAATGCTCCATAGGTCCGACTAAGGAATAATGTGACCAACTTTAACATATGGGTGACTCATAGGAAGCATCTCAGCAGCTGTGAAATGGTTGAAACCAACTTAGCAGTTTCAGTTGCTGTCTTGATGGGTTCTTCTATGGCGCAACGGAATCATCAGCTTCAGAGTTGTAAAGACACAAAGCAGACAGTCAGACCGGACTGTTGAGACAAACCCAACAACGAACCGGGGAAAGCTTTGAGCTTTTTGGGCTCTAAAAAGAGATCTCTTTAAGCTGGGCTAATCATGCCAGATCCATTTGGTTATATGTGGGGAGATACTTCACTTATCCTTGAGTGGGACAACTCTAGACAGAGGTGGAGATCAGTTAGAACTACCACTGCAAACATTTGCAGACTTGGGGATCTCCCCCAGATGCACTCCTCCTATCTATCACTGCGGTTTTGTCTCAGCTCACTATCACATGCAGCTGAGGCAGCTGCAGGGCAAAATGGGGCAGCACCTTCAAAACTGTTATGAGCTCGGAATCAGAAATATTTTATTTATCCCCAAAAGGGAAATTGCAGATTGATGGACCATGCCCCCCCCCCCCCCCCCCCCCCCCCCACACACACACACACACACACACACACACACAATGGACAGAATGAGCATCCTGGGTGCCTAGATGAGCCCCAGAAAGCAACATTGTGACAAGTTTGTGTTGGTATTTAGAGCATGCAGAGTTTGTCAAGGCTTAGGCTTACCAGCAACGATACTTAGTTGCTTGGTTTTGTTTTCTGTCACTGGTGCCCTGTGAGTACCGACTTTCTGCTTTGATGAGACAAGAATCAGTTTCTTTTCTAGTCCTTTCAGGCTTGCACTTCTTTCCTTGATTTTGACGGCATTTGAATATGGGATTTCTGAAAGAGCACTGTTATGTAAAAATTGTGACCAAGAGAGGTTGGACTGAAAAACATTTCTGTATATTCTTTAACATGGCACAGGTCTAAAATGCACGACTTATTGCAAGTTGCGCAGTGATTTGGTGAAGGCTTTTTTTCCCTTTTCAAAAGACAAAGCTTGTGTAAGAGAGTCCCAAACACATTCTTCAGTGATTAACATCTGCTACAAACTGAAATGTACCTGACATTACAACTTAAAAACATTAACAGGAATCTCTCCTGAGTTTGATAAATAGCTGCAGCATCAGATAGCATCATGATACACATGAATGTGTCCAAAGAAAGAGTTGTGCGCATTTATGGAGACAATACAAAACATTACCGTCATTGATTACTTAAAATTCAAAGTTTTCCCTGTCATGGAGACAGGATCGATCAGAAATTGCATCTCACATTGTGTAATTTTCTTCACTTCAAACAGGTGAGCTGTCGTGCACACCATCACAGTTCATAATAGTTTGTTTAATTTTGTTGGTTTAGATTATTTTTTTTGTTAATTAATGCTTTATTATACACTTTCCAATCTCGTGTATGACAAATATCACCCATGTTCTGTGGCTGTCTCTGACACTGTGGTGGGTATGTCTGAATAAAGCCCTTAGGAACATTATTGTAGCTTCTGTCTGAATGACGGGATGCCAGCACATTAACAGACTGATTGAGCAGATATCTCATGGTTCCCAGGTCAGAAAAGACCCTAAGTATGTTAGTATCCTTACTCCTTCCTCTATAAGCGTACTCCCCCTCCGTGAATTTGAAGAAGATCAGAGCCAATGAGGATGTGAAACGAGGTGACAGGACTGATAAATTCCATTCCCGTGAACAAAATGATGGTAGATCTTTGGGTGTGACAGTGTAGGAATATTCAAGTGTAAAATCTATACATCTATAAAATTGTGTTTTGTTTGTGATTCAGCATGAAATCAAAAAGGAAATGGAACGGCGAAAGATGGGTAAGGACATGCAGGACTTCAAGAGGAAACAGGAAGAGGACAAGACCAAGCGACTCCTTGAAGAAAGAAATAGAGAGAAGGCAGAGGAGAAGGCTGCCAGGGAGCGAGTCAAACAGCAGATCGCATTGGTAACCTTTTATTTCTCTTGTCTCTCAAATTCAGAAGGAGTGGCACATGGTTGTCCATACTGACATTTTATCTTAAAAGTTTTCCAGTCATTACGACGAGGACACAATCTGTTGTAAATATGAAGAGAGAATGCTGTCCAAGGAAATTCCATGCATATTCAGCTTTAGTCTTTGTGTCTACCACCAGATATTTGAAAGCACATTTATTTGACAATTTACAGCGTCTTCAGCAAAGTAAAGTGTCAGAAATGCAGTTTGATGCTAAAACTCCTGTGTTTTAGTCCCAAAATCTAAAATATGATTTTGAGCTATTCCGAGACAAAAATCTTTGTTTGTTTTAGTAGTTTCATATGAGGCTACCAGCTCTAACCTTGAAATGCCACATCGGTTTGAAGCAATAGACACGTTATTCACTGTGGGCTTATTCCATTTGTTATATTAACAAGAGTCACTTTTCTGTCTTTTCCCCTCTGTCCTGCAGGATCGAGCTGATAGAGCAGCTCGCTATGCCAAAACCCAGGAGGACGAAAAGGCTGCCAAGCAGGCCATATTGCAGGCCAGACAGGCAGAACAGGAGGCCAGGAAGGAGGCATTAGTAAGGGAGAGGAGGTAAATGGAACATGGAGCTTAAGCAGTGATATGTTCGAACACGTATATGCTTCCAATGCTCCCCTGCAGGAAAAAAACTTAGTCAGTTGTTTTGAATCCAAAATCTTGCCCAAATAAATCATAATTGCAAAGTTTGCATATCAAAATGACACTCTAAAAAACAACTGTGTTTGTGCCTTTTTTTACCAGATACTTTAATGTGTCACATAAAGATACAAACAAATGTAAATACAAAAAAGCATGGGAACAGTTAAGGTTGCAGTGATACTGAAAGATGCTCAAATATAAGTTGAAGTTGGAAATGATGAAAACAGCCTGGGATGAAAGTGTTTGACACCCCTGATCTAGGCTGACAATCACCAAAAACTACGACTCAGTTAAGAAGTAAAGGCCTGACTAAAGATGATTTACAGTATGGAGGATTCAGTACAAAAAGCCAACTACTGCTTATGTGAAAGGTGATGAATTTTATCTTACTGCTTTACCACCTGTGTGTGTGTGTGTGTGTGTGTGTGTGTGTGTGTGTGTGTGTGTGTGTGTGTGTGTGTGTGTGTGTGTGTGTGTGTGTGTGTGTGTGTGTGTGTGTGTGTGTGTGTGTGTGTGTGTGTGTGTGTGTGTGTGTGTGTCCCCAGTACCATAGCAAGGATACAGTTCCGCCTCCCAGACGGTTCGTCCCTTACCAACCAGTTCCCCTCTCAGAGCAAACTGCAGGAGGCTCGGCAATTTGCTGCTCAGGTATATCTGACTCACGCACTTCCATACAGCTGATGATGTCATTCTTGATTTGTTTGACATTTTAAAATCTTAACTTGGGGCCATGGCAGCTGCATTTGAATTTGTACATTAGCATAAAGACAAACACAGACACACAACCACACATGTAGTTCCTAGAATGGAAGAAAAACAGATTTTAGTAAGCATATCTAGGAAAATATACTAACTTCCTGACAATTCCAAGCAGTGAACCAGATGTCGTGGTGCATAAAAATGTGCCTCATAGCACTATGTTATCTTATGCACAGTAACTGTAAAATGTTTTGTGGTGGTCCTGTCTTAGGAAGTGGGAAACCGCTATGGTAACTTCTCCCTTGCAACCATGTTCCCTCGGCGGGAGTTCACCGGTGAAGACCTAAACAAGACCCTGCTGGAACTGGAACTGGCTCCAAGTGCTTCCATCGTGCTTCTGCCTGTGAGTAGACCACAATCCAGTTTCCACATGTCCCTCAGTCAAGGTTTTAAGTACTTGCAGAGTTTTTTGTTTTTAATTTGAAATATATAATAGATACAGCATGAATGTACCACGTTTCAGGTTTACATCATGTCCTAGTCAAGACAAAAAACTAATGTTTACATGTCTCTAAAAGCTGGTCTTTAAATGTGTCACTTTTATCAACATTATGTGGATCTTCTCTCTCAGCAGTCAGGCAGGCCTGCTAACACAGTGGCCCAGTCCTCTGGAGGTGGCCTTTGGGCGGTTCTGGGCACACTCCTGTATCCGTTGCTGGCTGTGTGGAGATTCCTCAGCTCGTTCCTGTTTGCAACCCCTCCTCCTTCGGTAGCATCATCCAGAGGTCCCGCTCAGCAGTCTAACCCCTACACCAACTCAACATCAGCCTCTAACAAAGCAAAAAGGTAAGGGACAGCCCTTTGCTCCAGTTCAAATCGAAATACTTTCAAGCAGTAGTTAGTCTTTTCATAAGTCAAATCGGAACTTAACTTTAGCTTATCTGCTGCTTGATGAGCAAATAGGCTGTAAAGATTTACCCACATGGAGTCCAAAAGAGAGAGTAAGAATCAAACTACACTGACCCACAACTGTGTGTTGAAAAACCAGATTAAGTGTGAGATTTAAATGGTTTTGAGCCACCAAGCACAGACGTCTTCAGCAAAGGAACTACAACTGTTGTATTCCTCATATCAAACCACTCCTGCGCCTGTGACAGCATCAGAAGATCTTACCTGGACAAAGGAGAAAAAGAACTGGACTGTTGCTCAGTGGCCCAAAGTCCTTTCTTCAGATGAAAATAAATTTTGCATTTCATTTGGGCATCAAATGAAATGCAAAGATTTTGGAGGAAGAGAGGCTCAGAATCTAAAGTGTTTCAAGTCCAGAGTATAGTTTCTGCAGTCTCTGATAACTTTAGGCGTTATGTCATCTGCTAATGTTGGTCCACTGTGTTTTATCAAGTCAACAGTCAATACACCGTCGACCAGGAGGTTTTATAGCACTTCAGAAGATGCTGGTTACTTTTCACAGCCAAAAGCTGATCACCTCCATGTCACGCTGCATTGAAGCAGTAATTTGTAGTAAAAGAGTCCCAACCAAGTATTGAGTATGTAAAAGGAAGGACTTTTTTTTTAAAAGCAGTTGGACATTTCTGTATTGTAAATATTTTAATAATTTGATATACAGGAATTCATGAGCTATAAGCCACAATCATCAAAATTAAACCAATAAAGCTCGAAACATGTCACTTAACATATAATTTATATAGAATATATGAAAGCTTACCTTTATGATTTAAATGACAAAAAAAACACAAAACTTTTTCATGATGTTGTAAATTTTGCGTTTCATTTGGAAATCAGGGTCTGGAGGAAGAGTGGAGGTGCACAGAATCTAATTTTGTTAAAAGTCCAGAGTGAAGTATGTAGTAGAAACATGCTTTTCAGAATACATTTCTATATTGGAAATCCTTTTTTTTTTTTTTTTTTCAGGTTTGATACTCAATTAATAATGCAATTTCAGATATAGGATTTCTGATTTCCAAGAGCTGTAAGCCATAATCATCAAAATTAAAGCTAACTTGTAATATTTCACTTTGTGTGATAAATATAAAATATCCGAAAAATTAACTTCTTGAATGATATTATGAAAAAATAATAGCTTTTCACAATTTTCTAAATTTTGGAGATGCACTAGTACTTTTTAGCAGTTTAGGATTATTTCTTCATAGTTTATTGCAAACCTGCAGCCTCAGACAACAAGAGACAGAGCATTTCTGCATAGAGCAACACAAGTAACTTCATTAATTATAAATTATAATGGATATGGAGAAAGGCTAGATTAGGATTTTAATGGCAAATCTCACTGTGTGCTTTCCTTCACCACAGACAGGTGTCACAGTTTATCAGCTGCCGTTTAGTGCTTTGTCACATCACGCTGTCCTCAGCTGAGTCCCGAGCTTTCAGTTCCACTGTTGAAGAAATCAGAAATAAACTGGGCTGTTATTTGTTTAGAATTTGTCTGATATAACATTATTATGTATTATACATTACTTGATATGCTGTGTGAATCATTAACATCCATACCCCGGCTCTGTCTGTGGGAGTATCTCTGCATTAGGCCATAAGGAGCACTAATGAAAAAGTCACTTATAGCTGAATGACCACAATACCGTCACTTTGTTTGTTTATTAGTTTATTTGTCAGGGACCATGTACAAATGCATTATTCTTGAAAAGAAGAGATGCTTTGTACCAGATTTAGCTATTGTGATTTAGCTATATTAGTGCAGCAAATTATTGCTGTTGAGGTGTTCTGTTAACTGCTCTACGATGGTTTTCTCAAGCATTTTTGATATTACAGGCAATATACTAATAGGCCTGTAATTTATTGTTTCATTTTTGCTTCCAGATTTGTAAATTGGAGTTATGACAGCAGTTTTAAAGACACTGGGGAACACGCACTCAGTGATGGATTTATTAACTATCTGCGTTATAGCTGGTGTTAAACTCTCCCTATGTTGTTTAATGAGGGAGCTGTCAAGTCCCCAGTAATCTTTGGCCTTTGAGTTGGATAGGGATTGTATCATTTTATTTATTTTAGAGTGATCAATGTGTTTAAGGGATAAAACCTCACTATAAGGAGTGGAAGGCTGAAGTGGTGAACAGGTAAAAGGTTCCAGTCCAGTGGTGTGTTGAATAATTTTGTTAACTGAATCTATAAAATAATTATTGAAAAGATTTGCAACTGTTGGACCATCCTTGTAACATTTCCCATCTATTTTCAGCTCTATTGTTCCCTTCTCGGACTGCCTTTTACTTGTTAATTTGTCTATTGCTTGACATAGTTATTTAGAATTTCCTTTAGCTTGTGTAATTATATTTAGAAAAAAAATTGCTTTGGCTTGTCTTAACTGCTGTACGACTTTATTTAACAGATTGCATAGCAATGCTCCATATCCCATGTCTGAAAGAGGCTCAAGAGACACATATATGAAAGAAACAGAACCATACTAATATTTTAAGTTCTATACACACCATTTCATACTCGTGTATCATGAGAGCATAAAATATTTTATAATGTGTGTGTGTGTGTGTCTGTGTGTGTGTGTGTGTGTGTGTGTATATATATATATATATACATATATATATGTACACACACACACGCATATATATCTTTAGAAAGGACAAGTGGTTTTTACAAGATCCTACTTGGTCTGTGTGACCCAGTAGCACATTAAGTCTAGAGCGAAGTTCAGAACGATATTTTTGCCAGTTAGCTGTGGTTGGTTAGGTAGCTTTGACTCTGCTGTACTTTTGCTTTATAAGAGAACAAAAAGCTGATTTATTGGTTTCTATGTTTATTACTCTGCCAAGGAATGCGCCAGAGTTGTGATGATCGACGTTGGTTTGTCAGTCTGTCTGTTAGCAACACTACTCAAAAACAGAATAATGGATTTGGATGAAATTTTCTGGGAAGATCAGAAATGACCCAAGGACCAAGTGATTAGATTTTGGCAGTGATGCGGCTTATAGTCTGGATTCGTGGATTTATTAAAGATTTCTGCGTTATTGCGAGATAGCAGCATGGCGTCAGGGTAACTATGACAACACGTGAACACTAAGTCAGCTGCCTGCTAACGATCACATGATTGCGAGCCTATTACAGATCGACCACTGCGGACTTATCGGGACTTATCTGTTGGAAATGATACAAGGAACAATTGCATCAAATTGTGAGGGTGTTTTCAAGCCCTATCAATTCCTGCCTGCTCCATATTTAGGACATATGCATGTGCTCAGAGCAAGGCCATTTTGTTTGTGGGTACATCTATATTAAATGGCCACATTCTATGTTGCCGTGATTTCTGATCATCAGTAACTATTAAACAAATGCTGCATTATTTTTAAAAAATACAGTGGTTTATGAGGGAATGAACAGCCTTGGTGGAGTCCTGCACTCTGAGTGCTTTTCTACTATTGTGTATATATAGTAATTCACTTGTTCTGTCCTACTATTTTTCCTCTGTCTCTGCTCAGAGAAACTCTCTCCAAGCACACATTGGAGAACCGGCCCAAGGACTTCAAGAAAGATGGTAAAATCTGCAGGCTCAGGACTCAGGAGGACAGCGAGGATGACAACAACACCTGGAATGGGAACTCCACCCAGCAGATGTAGTGAACTCAGCAGCAGCAGTTCTCTTTTTGTCTCGCTCTCCTGCTGTACATTAGTTCAGTCTGACCAGTTCAAGATTTCTGCTGCACATAGAGCTGAACCTAATGTTTTCTTTTTCTCTTGCTGTGTTCCAAGCCTACACCCCTGCACCTAGCTTGCATGGGTAGATCAGTAATAATCAACGGAACCTCCTTTGGGCTTTAAGCTTCGTGTTTTTTTGTGTTGATTATAATATGATTCTGTCTTCTACACCAGGCTCAGATTGCAGTAGTGATCAGCATCCTCTTTTTTGGATTTTGATCATTGTGAAATACTTTAGACAGGTTTAAAAGTACCTGGAGGACTTGGTATGTCTGGCAGCAAATGCTCTGGAAAAAAAAACAAAACAAACTGGCAGGAACGAGTTGACCTAAATATCTTGTATTCTGAGCCTGGCTTTACTTCATGTTTTGGAGTCACTGCATTTTGGAAATGTTCAAAACATAATTGGCTGTTTGCCAGTGATTGATCAGGATGGTTTCTTAACTGTGGAATGAAGATGTTTTTCTTTGGGATGTATAAAATATTTCAGCAAACAGCTTGCAGCTGCTGACAGAGAACGTTGCATCTATAGCTGCTGAAGGTCTACCAAAGTGGTGGCACACATACACACCCCCACACCTTGGTAGTAAGCGTTTCTACCAGCTTCATAGTGGGTGACTACTTTAGTACTCCTCCTTCAACAATAACAATTAAAGCAGCTTGTTTTTTGAAATCACTTGAATTGTGTCTTAGTTGTTTGTGAACCAGACCAAAGACACTTTGCCTCATTGCTGGTATATACACATTGATGAACTATTGATTGCAGGCATCTGTGTCCTCCCACGGTATCCGCGGGGTCTTAAAAAGTATTAAAAGTTGATAAATCAATTGTGGGAAAATTAAGGCCCTAGAAGAGTATTAAAAAGTCTTAATGGCAATTTTGTGAGGTATTAAAAAGTAACCATGAATATTTATTTTCCCCCTCGCGAGTATTACAATGACGTGTCGGTGACGTACTTGGAGCAGGCGTAAACTAACCGTGACGTCACCCGTTGGTTTCAATGCCGAGAAAATGAAGCCCGGATTTTGCTACTTCCTGGTCGCCGTTTTGGATTTTTTGGAGCCAGTGATGTAAAAAGCGTCATCAAACAGACTGGACCGGAGAGCAACTAGGGGCAGGATTGGCTGAGGACTCTCTTATCCCGCCCACGTTTTACCGCAGAGGCTTCTGTTGCTGTCCATCAAGTATAGCCACGCCCCCTGGCTCCGCCAACTTTAACGATTTATTTAAAAAATTTTAAGATCGGCCACCTGATCTCTCATTTTGACCATGAAAACTAACGGGGAAAAAATCCTGAGCTGTAGAAAATCAGTATCACATTTTATTTTCTCCAAAAATGAATTGGGGTCTATGGAGAAAAAGCTTCTTGGAGCCAACCCTAGCGGACGGCGTGATATTGCAAGTTTTTGACACTTCCGGGTTGGCTTCAATTCTGGAGCCAGATGCTACGTCCACTATATATACAGTCTATGACTTGGCGCGAGATCGCCTGAGGCCGTGCGTGACGTGACATAACCAGTGTTGCCAAGTCCGCTTATTATGGGAGACGCCAACGTGTCGTCATTTGCTATGGTCACGTGGTACAAGACTGCTACTGGTTGGCAAGAACCGGCAGTAACATAACGGCTTGCTACGAGAACGGTATCGGGTTTGAAACAAATACGTAAAGTTATCGCTTTTCATGAATGAAATTGCACATGTATTTACCACAATGGTAATAGCGTGTGTAGTTGTTGGTTGTACGAAGCGTTTTGAGAAGGGATCAGGCTTGAAATTTCACCGAATACCAATGTCAGGAGAGAAAAGATGGCGGTGGCTTCAGCCATCAACAGGAAAAATTGTACCCCAGTAAGCAGCAGAGATCGTGTTTGTGGCTCCCACTTTTCTTCAGGTAAACTATTCAACAGTTTAGCATGTTTAGTATGTCTAACTTTGAGCGTATTTACCAAAAGATATTGATTTAGTGTCGCATCCTTCGCGTGAAGCGAGAAAAGAAAACACTGGGAGCCGCAAAATCCTTTTGACATTTAAAATGAAGACAACACTGCATATATCGCTTTTTTTTTTTTTTACCTCTATGCCCTTGTTAATCAGTCGTGATTAATTAATTACAAAGCCTTTAATTAGATAGATTCATTTTTTAAATTGTGTCCTTCCACTAATATTTATCTTACTTGGTTAATGTCATTTTTGCTCCTGGACCTCATATGTTACATAATGTTAGCTGGAAATCAATATTTTGCGAATGCCTATTTAACCTGTAAAATGTATTTATCTTAAGCTAATAACTTTTCTCCGGTAAGTCGCTGCCCTATTTTCCAAGACGACACTCCTCTGACTCTCTGACCTGCAGCCTGGACATTGAGCGGTGTTCTTGCGAGTAACGTGTATTATCCTATCATGAGTACTTCTGACTCAAAGAAAAGACGTGTCTTTCTTGGAGTTGAGCTTTAATACACAGGCTTGCCATTCTTGAGTACAAAACGATGTGAAACTACAGGCGTTGCTTCTCCAGGAGTAAAACAAAAAAAGGCACGAAACGTGTGGGAATCGGAAGCTCCGTGTTGTTTCTCTGCATCAATTTGCGCTCTCATGTCACAGGGGAAAACCCCAGCAACACATCCGGTGGAGTGATACGACAAAATAAGAGCGGTAATTTCACAATAAAACTATATTAAAATGCATTGAAACACGCCTGAAAGGCAGAACAATTTATTTTCCAAAGTTACAGAGAGCCACAACAGAGGGCTGAAAGAGCCGCACGCGGCTCCGGAGCCGCGGGTTGCCGACCCCTGTCATAGACTCTACAATATTTTAGTGACTCAGTAAATGCCTAAGTTGTTTATATATATTTTTAATGCTTTTAAAGTTTTTTAATAGACATTTATTGAATTGCCTATATGTAATCAATAAATGGACTTTGCCCATCTCAAGAAATACTCACTCAGAACTCTGATATGTTGAGTACTAAAGAAATAAATATATGCATACACACATAAATGGGTTGATACATTAATTGTGTTAAGATAAGATTTGTATTTAGAAATAAATGTTTTTTTAGAATTTATTTGTACAGTAATCTGCATTGAAATGCTTTTTTAAAAATACAATCTACCACTCCTTGGGTGGTCGTGGCCCTGAGGAGCCGTGGTGGGCGTCCTTTATTGTCATTTCTGAAAGGTAGCAGTCCCAGATTTTGCAAATGTGAGATACAGGCTCACCATGCAGTTTTAGCATTTAATACAACATGGTGGCACGGAAAAGCACAAAAAAAACCTCTGAAACCTTCTCATCCACGAGGCTTACAGACGCTGGTTCCACCACTTCAAAACAAAACCACACAAGACAAACAAATGAGCTAAAGATCGCCACGTACACAGCCTGTCACACACATCCATCAGTGCTGTGGATCATCTTGGCGAATTAACTGCATCTACCTCGACTGACAAAGAAGTCATAATACACTTTTATTTTAATCAGAGCTTTAGAATCTAAGTTTCTTTTCATCAGAGTTTAAAAATTTAAGTTATTAAAAGGTTATATTGACAATTTACTGTCAATTTAGTGCATCCAAAAACAAATACATATTTTTACTGTTATCAAGAGGCGTCTCGTTGACATGATGTGGCAGTTCAGCTGTTGGGCTTGTTTCCATAGAGCTGGCTGCTTGTTTCTATCACGAGATCTGGCAACACTGGACGTAACTTATTTTCTCGAAGAAATCGAAAAGTGAAATGGGGAAGTGCAAGTCAGGGGCGATTCTAGGATCAGAGGTTTAGGGGTGCTGAGCACCCAGAGGTGCCTGGCCAGGCAAGATAAATTTCACTGTTTTGCACATTTTAATGCAGTTTCATTCCCACATTTGTCAAAGAAAAGCATAACACTTTTTGAAAAAGTCTGTGACTAAACCATCCAATCTGATAAAGGATATTTAAATGCTGAATCACAGCAAAGGAGGAATGCTCTGCAATCTTAAAAGAAACCTATCACAACTCTAATTTCTGGGAAAAGATGACTAATTTAGATGCAGCAGCTCCTACATAAACAGCATGTATGTTTGTGGAGTAAACCAGCCCCCTATACTGAGTACCAAAAACACCAAAAAAGGACCTTGGACTTAATTTTTGACTTTTATTTGAAAAGCAATGCACAGCATCTCTTTCCCTGGTCTGTTCTCTCTCATCTTCCAGAGTCTCTCCCTGTTCTTCCCTCCTTTTGTAGTGAAATTAAGCAAATAGTAAAGCATATAGATAATTAGGAAAATGTAATGAAGACGTCCTGTTTAAAATGAAGTCCACTGATATCTGTTAAGTGTGCTTCTGGAAAGCATTTGATGTGGGGAGAACACATAACCTCCATGACATATATGTAAAATTATATTTTGAATGGATGTTTTTCTTTGTCATCTTAACAGTTGCTGTTTTGCGTGCCTCTATTCTCTGCTTGTTTTCTTACCTGGTTCTTCCTGACCTTGCGCAGTCTCCTCTCCCCCTTTTTCATCTCTCCCTGTTTGGACTGACAATCATACACAAATAGATTGCATTCAACTAGATGAAAAATTACATAAATATGAAAAATACCAATAAGAATACAAATAAATAACATCCTCTCTCTCTGATACATTGATCCAACTTACAACATTACTCATGATAGATAAACCATTTGATCTTACACTCTTACCTGAACCTGGCTCCTCAAAAAAAAAAAAAAGTCTTATGTCCATGATGAGGCTGTCTCTCTGTCTGTACACACACACACACACACACACACACACACACACACACACACAATAGGAGTTATAATGTTAACGGGCATCCAGTCAGTTAGCTAGTCAGTAGCACCTTGGCTTTAATATTAACACATGCACTGACACAACAGCTAGCTTCTCTCAATCCAGTTCAAACAGACACTGACCACCTGGAACGTCTGCTAGCTAGAAAAACGTCAGCTAACTCATACCTAACAACATAAACAGTAACCTGTGATTAAATGCACAAAACGAGGACTTGTAATGATAATAATGTGTTGGTATTGAGTGGTAGAAGTTAAGAATTGTACCACGTATCCTGATTTAAACCGGGTACTTACTACGGAACATGTGCTTATGTGGGAGGCAGCTTCGTTCTGCAGGTAAAGGCTCAGAGCCCGAGTCGGGAAAGTTGGACCGGATCAAACCATTTTTGAGGCAAGATAGGGGGAGAGGAGTACTGTATTTTTGTTGTTAAAACATTATGTATCAACCAAGTACTGTATGATTTTTACACTTTTCTGGTTTGTTAAAAAAAGGACATGCAATACAAAAAAATCTCTCAAATCATAGGGGTGCTGGGATTCAATTTAGGGGTGCTTGAGCACCCCAAAAATGGGCTAGAAACTAGTGATGGGAAATCCGGCTCTTTTTAGCGAGCCGGCTCTTTTGGCTCGGCTCAGTAAAAAGAGCCGGCTCTTTCGGCTCCCAAACGGCTCTTCGGGTTGTTTTGTTGCTTTAATTAATTTATTATCAACAACAATATAAAATTATGCACAAAATGAATTACTAATGTAAAAGATTGTGTTTTTTTAATTTATATATGTTTATTATATATACACACACACATATATATATATACATATGCTTTTTTATTCACTCCACAAAAATCCATCCATTCTCTATACACCGCTTTATCCTCACTGGGGTTGCGGGGGGTGCTGGAACCTATCCCAGCTAACTTGGGCTGGGGACACCCTGGACAGGTCACCAGTCTGTCACAGGGCTACATATACAGACAAACAATCACACTCACATTCACACCTACGGGCAATTTAGAGTAATCAATTAACCTCAGCATATTTTTGGACTGTGGGAGGAAGCCGGAGTGCCCGCAGAAAACCCACGCATGCACAGGGAGAACATGCAAACTCCATGCAGAAAGATCCCAGGCCCACCCCGGGATTCAAACTGGGATGTTCTTGCTGCAAGGCAAAAGTGCTAACCACTGCACTACTGTGCAGCTGACTCCACAAAAATGTAAAACAAATAAATTATAAAATACAAAGAACAACTATTTACAACTCAATTTTCAACTATTTAAATATTCAGCTTTTTCCTTTTAAACAAATTTAAAGTGAAACAACACAAAACACAGCAAATCACTTTGTTTTCCACATCCCACTCTTTTGCCACTTTGAGCAGCTCTTCTGCTAAGTTGTCAGCAGTGTGTCTGTCGCTGAACTCAAAACAATCCAGAAGACAGGACACCATTTTAAATTTTTCAATAAAGTGACACGTAACTGACAAGAAGGATGTATTGGTTTGGGATGTCCAGCTGTCAGTTATTAGACAGACTGCTGTGGCTTTTTTAACCCTCTCTTGCAGTAATGTATGTTCTGTGTCATACAGACCTGGGATGATTTTTTGGGAAAGTATTTTCCTGCTTGGAATTGCGTACATTGGATTTAGTGCATGAACAAACTTCCTGAATCCTTTATCATCCACAACTGACAATGGTTGAAAATCAAGGGCAGTCATTTTTGCCAGTTCTTCATCAGTTGAGTTCTGTCGTGCTGTGGTCACAGACTTCTGCAAAAACTGTGTCATAGAGCTCTGGGTGGAGGTTTTGGTGGCTGTGGTGGCATAGTACATGATGCTGTAGATACTGCAGCAGAAGCAGCAGCAGCAACAGTAGACACACTGGCACCTTCATTAATACCACATTCAACCCATTGCACTGATGGGTGGACAGTTCTCAGATGCCTGTGGAGGTTGTTTGTGGAGCCGGCTCTGTAGGATATTCTTTTCTTGCAGACTCTACATTCTGCCTTTGTATTATCAACTTGATATCAAATTGAAATGGTTCCAGATTTTACTCGTTTTCCTGGTGTCACTCATTTTCTTTACCTTTCTATCGATGTCTGGTTTTGTTGCCCCTGGCTCTCTTTCTCTCTGTCCCTCCTGCTCTGTTCCTATGGGCAGCAATGCAGTCAGATCCCATATGCAGGGTGCTCACCACACGACTGCGGTTCGCCGCAGGCAGCAGCGGTCTGTGGCATCTTTCTGTGGTCCACCGCCAACATGATCACCAGGGAACGTGACACCTGAGCTAGCCAACACAGCTACAACTGCGACCTCAGCCTCATCGTCTGCTGACATGAGGGTGGCTTTGGGCGGCACACCAACGCTGTGCGCAGAGGTTATCTAGTGTCTCAACACAGCGGTGAATCACCACTCGTTGAACTCAAATGAAGGAATTTCTGACATATTTAAGTCGATGTTTCCCGATTCGGATATTGCCAAGACATTCACCTGTGGAAAGGACAAATCAGGATGCGCCATTAAATTCAGATTAGCACCGCACTTTAAAGGCATTAGAGGAGATTTAATTTCCTACGACTTTGAACATAGCATGCGCATGTGCACATACAACCTCTCCCTCACCCCCCTCTAACCTCCCCCCTCTTAACATTTACGAAGAAACGCCCCCCTCCAGAAACTTGCGTAGCACTCGTGAAGTTGTCTTTTACGGCTGGGTCCCCCTGGATCTTTAGCTGCCATTATGTAAAAAAGATGAGCAAAACAAGTCGCCAGCTAACTACGAAGCTATACCAAAGCAACACATACAGAAACACGTAAGTCCAAGTCCAGGTTCAAATATATATATTGAAACTTATTTTCTCAAGTTCACTGAGAGGGCAGTCATTTTTTATACCATTTACAGCATGTGTTTATAGTTTAGGTTCTATTTGTCAGGCACTTCAGAGCAAGCCAGGAAACAGGGTAGGGGAGCCTTCTGTGCTCGTCTTCCGAAAAGAGTGTATGCAGGGCCTGGTTACCATCGTTAAGAAACTGCAAGAGAAAAGCCCCTTGAAGTTTCCAGTGGTCAGGGCCATGGCATGTTTGGATCCAAGAAACATGCACAGGGATCCAGAGTGGTGCCTCACAAAGATGAAGACTATAGTCCAGAAATTCCTGCAGGACAGTCAATTGACAGGAGGTGTCTCAACTGGTAAGAAAAATAAAGTACAGTAGAATGACAGGAGAAGTGGATTAGTCACTATATGTCCTCTATTATCTCCTCTTTATTTATTTTCATGTAGCTTCTCCATCTCTTGAAATTATGCAAGGCAGTTTCATTTTTGTGTATTTTTTTGTTTGTGTTAAATTGTTTAATCTTCCAAATTCTTCCAGAAGAAATTATTTGAACACTTCTGAAAGATGCTGCACATTACGTTGCTTATGCATGTGCAAATTATGTGAGCTATGTGTGGTGTCGGGACACGAATATCGAGGCCATAGTATAGTCATAAAATACTTCTGTTTACTGAACAGCTATCAGCAGAATAACACGTTAATTGGCAGCAGATCTTAATCGGCATCTTGAACTCTACTCTTTTTTTTTTTTTTTTACATCTCTGTACATGTCTGTATAGCAACACTTCCACCTAGTGGTGCAATAAAGAACACAACACCATGTTTGTTGAATGAATGATGATGTGAATAAAATTGAACACATTAGTAATTATTACTTATTTAATTACCTTGTTGCTAGTGATGTGTCGTTCGCGAACGAAACGGCTCTTCGAGCTGGATCTTTCAAGTGACCGACGGGAGCCGGCTCCGTATTGGGAGCCGTGCTGGGAACCGTGTTGTTTTTTTTCTCTCTCGCACCCTGTCTCTCTCACCCACGCTCTCTCACTTTTTTTCCTCTTCAAGCCAGACGTGATTGGTCAATATGTTTGTGCTGAGCAGAGCGGGGGAGGGGCGGCAGTTAAACTCACAGACGCAGCAGCGGTAGATCAGGAACAGAGCAGGAGGGACAGAGAGAAAGAGAGCCAGGGGCAACAAAACCAGACATCGATAGAAAGGTAAAGAAAATGAGTGACACCAGGAAAACGAGTAAAATCTGGAACCATTTCAATTTGATATCAAGTTGATAATACAAAGGCAGAGTGTAGAGTCTGCAAGAAAAGAATATCCTACAGAGCCGGCTCCACAAACAACCTCCACAGGCATCTGAGAACTGTCCACCCATCAGTGCAATGGGTTGAATGTGGTATTAATGAAGGTGCCAGTGTGTCTACTGTTGCTGCTGCTGCTTCTGCTGCAGTATCTACAGCATCATGTACTATGCCACCACAGCCACCAAAACCACCACCCAGAGCTCTATGACACAGTTTTTGCAGAAGTCTGTGACCACAGCACGACAGAACTCAACTGATGAAGAACTGGCAAAAATGACTGCCCTTGATTTTCAACCATTGTCAGTTGTGGATGATAAAGGATTCAGGAAGTTTGTTCATGCACTAAATCCAATGTACGCAATTCCAAGCAGGAAAATACTTTCCCAAAAAATCATCCCAGGTCTGTATGACACAGAACATACATTACTGCAAGAGAGGGTTAAAAAAGCCACAGCAGTCTGTCTAATAACTGACAGCTGGACATCCCAAACCAATACATCCTTCTTGTCAGTTACGTGTCACTTTATTGAAAAATTTAAAATGGTGTCCTGTCTTCTGGATTGTTTTGAGTTCAGCGACAGACACACTGCTGAGAACTTAGCAGAAGAGCTGCTCAAAGTGGCAAAAGAGTAGGATGTGGAAAACAAAGTTATTTGCTGTGTTTTGTGTTGTTTCACTTTAAATTTGTTTAAAAGGAAAAAGCTGAATATTTAAATAGTTGAAAATTGAGTTGTAAATAGCTGTTCTTTGTATTTTATAATTTATTTGTTTTACATTTTTGTGGAGTCAGCTGCACAGTAGTGTAGTGGTTAGCACTTTTGCCTTGCAGCAAGAAGATCCCAGTTTGAATCCCGGGGTGGGCCTGGGATCTTTCTGCATGGAGTTTGCATGTTCTCCCTGTGCATACGTGGGTTTTCTGCGGGCACTCCGGCTTCCTCCCACAGTCCAAAAATATGCTGAGGTTAATTGATTACTCTAAATTGCCCATAGGTGTGAATGTGAGTGTGATTGTTTGTCTGTATATGTAGCCCTGTGACAGACTGGTGACCTGTCCAGGGTGTCCCCAGCCCAAGTCAGCTGGGATAGGTTCCAGCACCCCCCACAACCCTAGTGAGGATAAAGCGGTGTATAGAGAATGGATGGATTTTTGTGGAGTGAATAAAAAAAGCATATATATATATATATATATATATATATATATATATATATATATATGTGTGTGTGTGTGTGTATATAATTAACATATATAAATTTAAAAACCACAATCTTTTACATTGGTAATTCATTTTGTGCATAATTTTATATTGTTGTTGATAATAAATTAATTAAAGCAACAAAACAACCCGAAGAGCCGTTTGGGAGCCGAAAGAGCCGGCTCTTTTTACTGAGCCGAGCCAAAAGAGCCGGCTCGCTAAAAAGAGCCGGATTTCCCATGTTGCAGGTGATGTGATCGTCCAGCAGTTTGAGAGCTTTCTCATTGTTGAGGCTAGAGATGAGCGTTTCCTCTCCTTTCAGCCACTGCAGCAGTGGGTTGATGTGTTCCTGCACTCAGCTCTCAAGTCTTACCCCGAAGTGTCAAAATTCTGTCAAGTCCTTCTGCTCCTGTCACATGGACAAGCCACAGTGGAGAGAGGATTCTTAATCAACAAGCAAGTTGAAACTTGCAACATACTTGAAGAGTCGATGGAGGCTCTAAGGTTGATATGCGACAAGGTCAGTGTTTGTGGGGGTGTTTTAAAGGCATTAGAGGAGATTTAATTTCCTACGACTTTGAACGTAACATGCGCATGCGCACATACAACCTCTCCCTCACCCCCCTCTAACCTCTCCCCTCTTAACATTTACGAAGAAACGCCCCCCTCCAGAAACTTGCGTAGCACTCGTGAAGTTGTCTTTTACGGCTGGGTCCCCCTGGATCTTTATCTGCCATTATGTAAAAAAAGATGAGCAAAACAAGTCGCCAGCTAACTACGAAGCTATACCCAGAGCCATAGAGATAGTAAGAGTTGCGACACTCATGCTCTCGCAGCGGGGCGGTCACGTGGTTCATGTAAGCCTGAATAGTTCCAAACAGGCAGCGCTGTCATTTCCTTCTATGGGACTGAGAGCGGCGATTTCACGGTAAAAAAGGAATAAAATCACACCTCCAAGTACTTGTTTGATTATTAATTCATTGGAGTATGTATGTAAATGTCAGTTTTACATTTTGAGCCGTAAGGTGACATATTAAAGACACTTTTGGGGTTTTGGAGGGAATGTTTCACATTCGTGTTAGCATGGAAAATCGACTTTTACACAGAAATGTAAGATGATTGAAGATGTTAATTTTTGCCCAGCTGGATTATTGTATTTCCAGACAATGTCTATATTTCTCTGATTCACTTACCCGTAGTCTGGGAGTTATTGAAAAGCAGAGTAACAACAGACCATTCAGCAGATAGTGTCCAGCCACTTCTGATGAGGCAGGAGTTGACTCACTATAACCATTTTAAAACATGCACAATATATATATATTTAAGAATAACAACTCATTATGCTTTGATGAATGAAATAGTATGTTTTATTGACAATGGGAGAAACAATGAGGTTCTTCATGTCTTCAGTGAGGGCTCTCGGGATACTGGCGGATAGATAGATATGATAGATATTAATAAATATATTTGTTAAATACTTACAAGTATAAGTTTATGCATTATAAAGGGTCTCATATAAAGGACGTAGTCTTGACAATTAAAAAGAGGTAGCGATGTAGCTAGGTAGCTTTCAAAGAAGAGCTAACAAGCACAAGGCAATGCCTGAAAGTCGGTCATCTGCCAATATTCACAAATACAGATAAATGTATGCACCACAAAGGGCTTCTGATATAATATAAAGATGTTAAAATTAAAAAGAGGTAGCGACTCATCAACAATTAATCCGTCAATATATCCCTGGAGATAACTTCACAGCTAACAGCAGTCGAGCTTTAAAAAAGTAGCAGAAATTCGTTCGTCTACCAAGATAAAAAATATATATAATTACGCTGCGCAAATACAAATAAAGCTCAGCATATGCATCATAAAGAGCCTCTGATAAAATATAGGCAGTTGACAATTCAAAAGAGGTAGGCATTTCATCAACTTACCTCCACATATACTCAACAACCGGCAGTGCAAATGAACGGTGGCTATCACTGTCGAAACGGTGCTTGGAACTAAACAAGCCTCCACAACCCAGAAGTAGACCGAAAGAAAGCGTACAACGGCACCCTATGGGAGTGTCGCAACTCTTACTATCTCTAGGGCTCTGGCTATACCAAAGCAACACATACAGAAAACACGTAAGTCCAAGGTGTATGTAATCTACGTAACTAGGCCTGAGCCGGAAGATTTTTGATTGACAGGAAAGGGAGCAAACCAAACGCCTCGGTCCGAGCGCATTGATTGGCTGATGTTTTTCAGGTCCTGCCATGTCCACAGTTATTTTTTTTAAATTTTTTATTCTTTTAGAGACCATACATACAAGTCCACTAAAGGTCAGTATATTCATTTTATGTGAATCAGACAAATTAAACAAAAAAACATCCTCCATAATGCCTTTAAATGTTCCTCTGACCAAGGAGCTGGCTTCAGTAGCTTCCGCCAGGTCAAGATACAGAATACACCTTGAGCATCAACGTGTTAAAAAAGAAAATGCCACACAGTCACTGAAAAGAAAAGCAGCTGAAGATGAAGTCGAAGAGCTGAAGAAAAAGATCAAAATCCTGCATGAAGTGTGCAACACACTTCAAATTGATGCAGACCATCTTGCTGAGCAGGCAGAAGGAAAATCTGGGTCATTAATGGCCCAAATTATCACCAAGTCCAACACCTTGCGGCAAAGGCACAAAGAAAAGCTCAGAGAGCTGATGGACACAGAGAAGCTGATGGAAAGCAACTCACACAATCTCAGGCACATGTCCTAAATTGTGATCATGATGTAATAAGTTAAAGTTGGCCTTTAATAACTGGTGTAACTTGTTGATAGGCCTAAGCCAAACTGCAGTTTGCAAGTTATTGAAGTCTTTGTAATCTGCATTGTGTCATCCATTTCAATGTTTCTTCTTAATTTCATGTTTGTGATTGTCCACAGATTAGATGTGCTTTCAAAATGCTACACAAAAACATGTAACTTGTCGTGACCTGAGAGGAATGTTGCCTTTAGTGTAATTTATTCTTTTCAAGCTTTATTCCTTCTCAGTTTACCTCATTTCTGTTAATTTGCAAAGTACAACTGTTAAAGATGTGTTGCCAACTACAGCTTAAAGTGGTGATGAGGTCTTACATTTTTTTGAAGGTTTTTAAAAAGTCTTAAAAAGGTATTGAAATTAACCTCAGGAATCCTGCATATACCCTGCCTCCTTATTCAGATTCGTAAAGTCGGCTCTGTAAACACGTGGTTTTTTGCAGACTTAGCCTTTTACTAGCTGATGGGTTGGAGTGGGTCCAGACGAGGTGGAGCAATTGCGTGGTGTGTGTGATACATATACACTGTCATGAAAAAAATTATTAGACCACCCTTATTTTCTTGTTCATTTCAATGCCTGGTGCCACTAAAGGTATGTCACCTGAAGAACACAATGAAAACAATAAAAATGCAGCCGATTCCATCATACTCTATGTCCTATTTGACATGCTTAAGCTTAATTGTATTCACAGGTTATATAAGAGGCCATTTCATGTTATAAGCAGCACTGCATATGCGAACGCCTAGAGAGGTTTCCTGCTGACGTTCAAGCCCCAGCAAAACTCAGAAGTTGTCAGCTCTCACATAACGCCTAAAACAAAAGAATTATGTAAAGCCACAAAGGCAGCCGTCTTGGCATTGCTGGAAATTGGCATGAGTGAGAGACAAGTAGCAAAAAAACTGAAGATCTCCAAGACAGCCGTTCATTACACCAAGAAAAAACAAATCAAACATGGTACTACCAAATTGCTAGCTGGTCGCAGCAGGAAACTTCTTTCTACCCCACAAGATGACCATGCCCTCATCTGTGTCAGGAATCGTCATCAGACTGCCATGTCAAGAAATGTGACTTGTTTGGCAAGGACAGTTGGAAATCGACTTCTTGAAGCTGGTCTGAAGTCACACAGCACGGAAGAAGCCCTTCATCAACGATGATGGGAAATGTTGGGGAAGTAGGAAAGGGCTAAGAGGAAAGCCCCGTTACTCTTTGCTGGGGATCACAAAGATTGGGCTGTTGATGATTGGGCTAAGGTTCTCTTAAGTGATAATCCAGTTTTCAGTTGATGCTCACTCCAGTCATCTTACTGGTTAGGAGGAAGCCTGGAGAAGCCTACAAACCAGACTGTCTTGCCCCTACAGTAAAACATGGGGGTGGATCAGTGACGATCTGGGGTTGTTACAGTATGGGTTGAACAGGGCAAATGCAATTGTATGAAGGGTGAATGAACCAGGTCATGTACAGGGCCTATCGTGAAAACAGACCTGGCGAGAGGAAATCCTCCCACACTTCCCTGGCATACTCCTCCAGATTTCAGCAGAAGGAGCCTGTGCTATGCTGGGCCAGGAATCACAAGCTGAAGTACCAAGGGAACATTATATAATAAGGATTTACCAGGATCTCAGCACAGCACTTGCTGTAAAATGGGTGGTATTTAATGGCATAAAGCAGACTCTGTACCAGAGGAATGGCTGGTTGCATCAGCTGTCCTCTGCCTGGCTGCGCATGTGCGACGGGGACACAGTGTTCACTTTGGACTCACCAGATGAAGCCAGAATTTTTCTGACCCAAAACTCAGCAAGGAATAGAAGTTCAGCAACCTCCTGTCTTAAACTCCTCATTGTACGCCGTGAGATCTGGAAGCTGTTTAATTCCAAGTTGCTGGGTTACTGTTTACATGTAAACTCCCTCTCTCAACTGAATACACCCTTTTATTTATGTCACATGTGTGTATTTTTTTCTTTGGTACTCCTGTTATCAGTACAGCTATCTTTATTTTGATTGGTTAAATCTAATGTACAGGTTGCTGGGAGCCCTGTTAGATTAAAAATTTGTTCAGTTAGAAGTTTTCTGTGTACAGTGATCAGCCTGCAGCTTGCCTTTTGCAGCGGTACAATTATAGGCTTAGTTTTTGTTCTGTTTTTGTTGGGGAAGTGTGAAAGGGTTATGGGAAGGCACACCCCTACATTTTTACGGCTACTTTTCTTTAATTGTGTTGTTAAAAGTGGATATGAAGTAGTGTACTACCTGCACACATTCTCTTGTCTGGCAGCGACTATCATTATTTTACATCAGTATCTTAATTATGGAGAAGAGTTATAGTGAAGGGAAAACTGACGTAAAATTTATTACGATGTGAAAGGTTTAAATGAGCCTGTGAAAAACGTTTAGAATCTTTATTCATCTTAAATACCAAAGATGTGATATCTCATTCCTATAAGAAACCCACCTCCTGATAAAAGACCAATACAGACTAAGAAGAGTTTGGGTAGGCCAGGTGTTCCATTCAAACCTGGACTCTAAAACATGAGGAACAGCCATATTAATACATAAAAATTCCAGTTTAAGCCAAAGAATATCAACTCTGATCCACGGGGTCGCTTCGTTTATAGTCTCTGCTTCTTTTTCACAATCCTGTTGTTTTAGTTAATGTATATGCTCCTAATTGGGATGATGAAAAATGAATGTTATTAATACTAGACTCGAACCCCTAAATTGAGTAATCAATCCTGTGATGAAGAAAATGGCACAACCTTTTGCTAGAGATACCTTCTCGTGCCACACGTTACTCTTTCTTTCCATTTCCCACTGTTATTCACAATTCTTTCATCTTTTCTTGTTTGTTACTGTCTGTCAGACCTCCCTCTTACCTTTTCTTGTTGCAGCTTTGCTATTTGCAACTGCTTCTAGACCCATCCCTTCTTACCTTTTGCTGCCTATACCCACACCTCTTGATTCAGTTCCCTTTTGTTTTTTGTTTGTATTACCCTCTGTTACTGATTAGCAACCATACCAAATTAACGACTGTTCACCCTTGTATTTACACAGAGCCTCTTTCCCTACTCTCTGACCATCTCTATAAATTGGATACTCTGCAAATGTTCTCAGTTGGTTTACCACAGACTCATGCTCTGTGTTGGTAAGACCACCATATGCCGGAATAACAGTAAACACCCCACTGCAGCAAACTTCGAAGGACTAAGAGTGAAATTTCTTCAACACTGCATTGGACTGCTCTAGTCCTAAACCTAAAGTCCCGTCTAAAATGACCAGGTCCTTGTCAGAGTTTATGGATCGTATAGATAGCGTTGATCTATGATGCTTGCTTTTCCCACAGAGTCAATCCTTCTCTTTCTTTTTGCAGGTGCACCACTCATACAGTAGATTTTTTTTTTTTAATTGATAGAGACCTTCTTCTGCTTGTCACAAAAGCTGAATACTCAACTATAATGGAATTGATCATGCTCCCGTGTTATTAGATGTGGTATTTCCTCTTAACAATGTGGAATCACATTGGAAATTAGACAAAATCTTACTGGCCAACGATACCTTCTGTGATCTGATATAAAAAAAAAAATTGATGATTTCTTGGAACTCAATAAAAAAGATAATGTCTCCCCCTCACTACTTTGGGAAACACTGAAAGCTGTAATAACAGGTGAAATAATAGCATATTCTGCTAAAATGAATAGAATGCAGCAACTTAAACAGGATCAGGTAATTAATTCCATAAACACAGTAGATGTTCGGTACTTTATCACTCCCTCCCCCAAACTCTAGAAAATAAAGCTTGACCTTCAGACACAGTACAGTTTATCAACTGAAAAAACTGAACGAATCATGTGGTTCTATCTGTGAACAAGGTGAGAAAGCTGGATGCTTCATGGCAAATCAAATCTAGTGCCGTTCAGTCGCTCAGGAAATTCCTCAGATATAAAACACCCAGGGTGAATTAACCGTTGATCCCAAAGCAATTAACGAAATGTTACCATGTTTTCCTCAAATTTATATCTGTCTGAAGCCCCAAAGCAGAATACTGACAATCTATGAGCAGCCTCTATAACTGCAGACATAGGATGGGGCAGTGGTGTAGTGGTCCCTGGAGAAGTGGGTATACTCTTAATTTTCACCTTTTTTTTAAATTAGTCCAGAAAAACGCCCAGTTTTAGAAACAGTGACATAGAAGACTACTCTATTCAATTTATTCAGTCATTTCTACTTGCCCACTATTATAAAATTATCATGACTTGATTAGGAGCAGTTTGTAGTTATTACTGGTCACACAAGCAAACTGGATTAATGTAACATGTATTCATCATGAGGCAAACATGGTGTTTCAGTTACTTTTGAACATTTATTTAAATAAAATACTTCAAATATGAAGTTGACAGTGCATCCTTGTTCATATTTCATCATGAATAAAACCTCAATATTGTTTTAGGTCGAATCTTAAACTACCTGTCCCCATTCTTGTGTTTTTACTTACTTTAAAATCAACTACCAGCCTAGAGGTTTTCCCACATTATCCCAATCTAGCTAGCTTCAGACTTACGTTAGAATAACGTTAGCCTTTCAAAACGTTAGTCAAACTCGCCCGACACTCAGTTTAACCCGTTGCGCTTCAGTTGCGCTTCAGTGTCCCGCCCGCAGGACACTTTGAGATCTGCATAAGCAATTTGCTAAATGTCTGAAACTGCAAACGCGATTATACAAACACTATACGCCGATGGAAAGCTTAGATTCTCAGGAATCCGCCGGTATAAACCACTTTCAGATGTGATTACCACAGCGGTAATATAAACACATTTGTCCGACAAAAAACGAATATCCATCCATCCGTTCTCTATACACGGCTTCAACATACACAGCGCGCCTCACATTTCCGGGTTCATTATTACACACAGATGAAAATATTCCACAAAAAACGGCCATAATCCAACCTTAGACATCCAGACGACACAAGCCAGTAAACTATTTTGTCCAAAACATGTCTTGAAGACGGTATATGATCCACGAATAGGTCGTTTTCGAGGAAATGCACCTCGCGATGCGCATCCAATATTCCCTGTATTTCTCGTCATATTTTTATTTACAAATAGAATATTAGTGATTTTTTTTGTACTGAAAATGGCTGGAATTGACTGCAGCTTTAACCACTGGCAACAAAATATCCTCTCCTTGAAATGTGCAGTCATGTTGCCAGTAGTTTAAAACAATGATTCATTTGGAAACCACCTTAAAACTTACCTGAGAATTATATCGTCCATGAAAGTAGGTTCGCTCGATACGTGCCACTCACTTGAAAGGTGTTTATTCTGACTTTCTCGCATTTCCGCACATCTTTCAAGCAGACCTGTCAATCAACTGGAGTGCCACAGAGGTGTTAGCAAAATTTTCCTCTGTATGACCCGCCCTACTCTGCCTCTGATTGGCTCATCCCTAAAGTTAACCAATCGAATCAGTGAAGGTAGCATGTACCAGCCAATTACAGGCAGAGGAGGGTTGTTCATGGCTTCATCATCCTTAAGGAAAAGAGGGCTACCTGGCACACAGATATTACTGAATGATGTGCACCAGGGAGCATTAGAAGTGGGTATACGCAATGCTAACTGAAAAATAAGTGGGTATACGCCGTATACCGCCGTATACCCTGGACTACACCACTGGGATGGGGACTGAGCTCCCGCTACAACAAACAGAAATTGTAAATGCTATAATGGCAATGCAAAATGGTAAGACACCTCACCCAGATGGTTACCCAGTTTAATTCTTCAAAAAAAATTGCTGACAAATTAACAATTTTGCTTAATATGTTTAATGACTCATTGTCTCGTGGGTCACTGTGTCAGACGTTGTCTGAAGCACTTATTATTCTCCTACTCAAACCAGATAAAGATGACACAGAACACGGTTCGTATCAACCTACCTCTCTCCTGAACAGCGACATGAAGATCCTTGCCAAGACTCTTGCCGTACACTTAGAAACCACAATGCACGATGTAATCTCTGAACAGGCTTTTTTTGTTTCAGGGTGACCCTCACTCATAAACATTCATTGACTCTTAAATATAATGTGCTCTCCTGCGTCTAGTGTTGTACCTGAGGTTATTTCATTGGATGCAAAGAAAGCTTTTGACAGTGTAGTGCAAAGAAGTCATGTCAAAACAAACAATTTTTCCATTTGTGTAAGCTATTTGTCTTTTTAAATTTTGATAACATATCTTTACAGTTCTGACACCAACCTCACATGTGACCAAGGCTTTATTCAAGTGGGTTTAATTAGCTAGTGAGTTTTGCTTGACAGCTTAGTGCCCAAAAACATGAAGCAGCAACACTCAGCATTCACTACCTACTAACTAACTTGGCACAAATTGCCCATTTTTTTTCTTTCACCTCACCACACAACTTCCATCCAGAAGGCCTTATTATTTGTCCATGTGATCAGGAGCAAGCTTCAGTTGAGCCTTAATGTGCTGCTTCTGGAGGAAGAGCTTTCTTCTTGCTTGGTTTTTAGCATTCTATCATAGAAAATTGGAATAATTGGTAACTCAAGGCTGCCATGATATACATGGACTTTACAAGTGTATGTAAACTTTTATTTACAACTCTATGTCAACCTTCAGTTAAATCATACACAAGTGAATGCCAGTTGTTCTTGACACAGTGTGAAACACAGGGTGAGATAGAGGAGTTTCAGAATCTAGAGAGTGAGAAAATAAAGTATCTGTGCGTGTGTTTGACCTCGGGAAGGAGAGAAGGTATTCGCCCATTCCTATAACTGATCGTTTCTTGCTTCTTGCTGTCCTGATGCAGTCCATCACAATGTGGGTTTATTACTGAACCAGTTTAGAACTATTGCCAGGTTAGATTTGCATGACTTTCTGATTCACCAGCTTGTTAAACATAGTTGATAGTCAGGTCTGATTGGCAAAAAGAACTTTGATCAACTTTCTTTGTTCATTGGACATTTATTTTTTTCTGTCAGTCACATTTCCCATATTACTGAGAAACAGTCTGATGAATATCATTTCAGGAAGGGAGAGGCTTTTAGTCTGTCTTAATCTTAGTCTAAGTTTTTACATTCAGTCAGATGTGTAGTCTATTCTATTGCGCCTCCCATGTTGCTTCCTTGAATACACTTCTTGTTGCTTCACACTTCCTGTAATAAGACTGTATTCAACGGAACAGTCAGCCGAAGGCCAGAGCTGCATGTTCCTCTTTCTGGTAAGTTGGCCTTTGTTTTAATAAAGAAACTGTTTTCTGCTTCTTATGATCCTCTTCACTTTTTATATTTTATCTTCGTCTATTCTTACAACAAAAGCTGGTGACGTTGTGTTTCAAGCAAAGTCTGATGAAGAACAAAATACTCTTTGCATTTTCATAGCATCTAACATATTGTGAAGAACTGTATTTCGTGTCAAAATGTCACAACAAGAGAGAGGTGTGGCTCCAATAATGTAGCATCTCTGCATCAATTTCTGGAACTGTATTAGGTCATGAGGAAGAAAAGTTTCTTGTTTTCTAGGAGAAAATTGACTTAGTTAACTAATAACTGACAATATTTTTAGAGGAACAGTAGCTTGCATTCCACTTTAAGTTTGGTGTCTGAATCCAAAACTGTTTATTTACATTTTGTGAATTTTGTTTTTTCATGCTTTCATATTTTAATGTGTAGCGAACACATGCAAAGCTCTACGAAGGTGTTCTTAACAGTACAAAATGTCACGATAACTGCAGGAAACCAATTTAAAAACAATTATCAGAGGCAGCAGTTCTTTGACAGTAATACAATACAAACTTATTTCCATCCGTTGGGGTTAGCCAGATTCAGCTAGACAACTTCAACTTGTCTGGCCTTTAGTTAAAAATGCTGCTATATTATCAGCAAAACTGTCATTAGTATTGATATGTATAAGATAAGAAAAACTTTAGTGACCCCACAGTAGAGAAAGTTCACTGTTACAGCAGCTCCAAAAGGAAAAAAAAAAAGAAAATGATGTGCATGTTTTTACCACCTCAACATTCAACGAACTTAAATCCCATTTAATAAAATGCTATTGGACTAGTTTGCTGTGTTGTACTCTTTGAAATGTCAACTTGCCATTTTAGCTGAACAGTAGTGCAATTAAATAGGAAACAGACATAGATACATACAAGATAAATGCATTACGCTTTCTTGAGAACAGCTTTTTTTAGTCAGAGTTAGAAAAGCGGAAATGTAATGATGAACCAACTCTTCATTCTTCTCTTCTGCCTTTTATGGTGAGCAGTATTGACACATTGTGCGACAAGAGCGTCTTTGCACAGGAAACATTTGAATTCCTCTTTAGTTTTGTTCACCCACCCTCTGATAGTGGGTAGATGTGTCACATCATAAAAACAGAACGTCATTTTCGTATGTAGTCACTTGATCGTATGATGCTGCGAGGACTTCTGAAAATTTTAAATCAAATATCTTCAAGTTGTAGGAGCTGCATTATTAAACAACAAAGAGCATTAAACCGTTGTGTTTAGATTTATGTTTTGAAACTGTAAATGTGAACTCCACAGCTGCAATTGCCATTTATAACAAGCTCTTATAGCAACTTGCCAAGATGCATTACAGCTACATTAGCATTTTAGTGTACCTGCACAGACCTAAATGTGGCCAAAGCTAGGGGCTTTGTGTCAGAGCTGCTTACACTTGTCAGTACCAAAGAGATCTTTTCAGATGCATCTATCTAGTTTTCATTTTCTTGGACTTTGGATTGATCAAGGTTTTTATGTTTACTGTTAAAGTAGCAGTTTGTAGTGGTGTTGTACTGGACCGCATTATACTGAGATGTTTTTGCACACTTCCGTCAAAAATAAGAGTGTTACCATGTAGACTGGCGCTATTGATATCTATATAAACATGCACAAACACTTCATAATGTCATCCGTAGGTTGCCTGAACAGAAATTTCATAATCAGTGTTTTAAGCTAACTTTGACCTGGCAGTGAATGCACAGCATTTAATGCAATTAGACAAAAAATGTGCAAAATACACAAACCAAATAGATTTGAACTACACTACCAGTCAAAAGTTTGGATACACCTTCTCATTCAATGGTTTTTATTTTATTATTTTCTACATTTTAGATTAATATTGAAGACATTAAAACTATAAAAGAATATGGAATTAGGTCATAAACAAAAAAGTGTTAGTCTTCAGTATTAATCTGCAGTGTAGAAAACAATACAAATAAATATAAAGCACTAAATGCGAAGGTGTGTCCAAAAGCTTTGACCGATACTGTACACTTTTTGACAAGGTAACTCAACCAAATCGTTCTCTTTGGTAGTGAAGTTTGAAGGTGCACTCAATCACCAGGACTACATTAGATGGGACAAACATCCCACAGAGGTGTTGCACCCAGAATTCTGCAGGTCAGTTGTAAACATTCAAAGAGAAACCCGAACCAATGCAAGCACGGCAGAATTAGGTTATTACCCATTGCTTATGGATGATCTTTATTAAAAAAAAAAAAAAAGGTCACATAAATTGTGATTACTTCTCAAATCCAGCTCCAACTGACAATTCAGGCACTTCAAACCCAAAAGTTGAACCCCTGAAAAAGGTTATTTGCCAGCTGCTACTGAGACTTACTGATCAGGTAACACCCAACACTGACCTAAGACCAGCACTGCTCTCCAGCCACTAAGATGCTAATCTGCAACATTCGAGGAATCAAAACAAACAAGCCATCTTTCTTATAAATGTCTCCCACACTTTTTATTATGACATCCTTGACACATATTGCCCTCTTGATTTCCATGCTGATGCAGCATATTGAATTGAACTGACTGAATTGTAACAGAGAGAGGAGGACTTTTTTGTGGGATAATGAATACTCTGATTAATTACTGAAAATAATGGCTTTTTTTGTTTGATTGTTTTCTTTTTTGTGATGACAGTGTTTAGTTTCAACAGCTAGCACCCAGTCTTTGTTTTGTGGGCCAGGGCACTGTCAATTTTTAAAGTAATTTGTGACCTTTTGGCTTGCCTGAGTTGCTGGAACAGCATGCTGTCTGTGTTCTCGGACCTCTTGACATTAGTGTGTATCACAACATTCAGTAATATGTCACTAGAAGGTTTTTCTGTAATGGGAGAACAGTGAATGAGTAGCAGACCCCAGTAACATAAGAACAATTTCCTTTATATGACAATGACAATATTTTCACAGTCTTGCTTGCTGTCGGCCTTTGACAGACTGCCACCTGCTTTTGGTTTATAAAGCTTTTGGTTGATAAAACAGGTGGCAGAGGCTCAGCGGTTAACATTTCCTGTGCAAAGTTTTCTTAGGTTTCCTTCCAGTCATGTAAACTGAACATGTAAGGGCTGTGTTTGTCCATGTATGTAATTAGTCTTGTCTGGGTTCCTTAATAAGACAGGTGATTTTTATTTTTGCTTTACACAAATGTAGAGTGATATGCTTAGTATAAACCTGTTTGAATAAAAAAAGAGGTATAAGAAGATATTTAATAGATTTCTGTGCTTATATGCATCTCTTCTGTTGATCATCTGACTGGTAGGTGATTGTCAGACACCAAGAAAAATAGTTAAAAAATAATAATAAAGCAGACATTAATTTCCCAGTATTTAGGGCGAGATGACTGACAGGAGTGTGCCCTCTGCTGGCAAAATGCCAGTGCTACACTTTACATCTAATGCTAGCATTGAAAAACTTCAAGCTTGAAAAAGAAAGGAAGGAATAACAAAGACATACAACAACAGCATGATGAATACACAATATCCCTAAAGTTTGTTCTCCTCAGAAAAACAAAGCTCAAGGACTGAATATACAACATAATCAATTCATTCAATAACCAGTACTTCCCCATTTCACTTTGATCACACCTTTCAGTTTTTCAGGCATGAAATGTATGAGGTTCTTGAGTGTGCATGGTTCTATTCCCCATTCCTGCACATTCCTAAAGTTGAGCTGTTTCATGGTAGTTGGTGGGGGACTAGTAAAGATGTGACTACAGTGGGTACGGAAAGTATTCAGACCCCTTGAAATTTTTCACTCTCTGTGTTGTAGCCATTTGCCAAAATCAAAAAAGTTCATTTTATTTCTCATTAATGTACACTCAGCACCCCATCTTGACAGAAAAAAACTGAAATGTAGAAATTTTTGCAAATTTATTAATAAAGAAAAACTGAAATGTCACATGGTCAGAAGTATTCAGACCCTGTGCTCAGTATTGAGTAGAAGCACCCTTTTCAGCTAGTACAGCCATGAGTCTTCTTGGGAATGACGCAACAAGTTTTTCACACCTGGATTTGGGGATCCTCTGCCATTCTTCCTTGCAGATCCTCTCCAGTTCTGTCAGGTTGGATGGTGAACGTTGGTGGACAGCCATTTTGAGGTCTCTCCAGAGATGCTCAATTGGGTTTAGGTCAGGGCTCTGGCTGGGCCAGTCAAGAACGGTCACAGAGTTGTTCTGAAGCCACTCCTTTGTTATTTTAGCTGTGTGCTTAGGGTCATTGTCCTGTTGAAAGGTGAACCTTTGGCCCAGTCCGAGGTCCTGAGTACTCTGGAAGAGGTTTTCCTCCAGGATATCTCTCTACTTGGCCGCATTCATGCTTCCTTCAATTGCAACCAGTCGTCCTGTCCCTGCAGCTGAAAAACACCCCCACAACATGATGCTCCCACCACCATGTTTCACTGTAGGGATTGTATTGGGCAGGTGATGAGCAGTGCCTGCTTTTCTCCACACATACTGCTTAGAATTAACACCAAAAACTTCAATCTTGGTCTCATCAGACCAGAGAATCTTATTTCTCATAGTCTGGGAGTCCTTCATGTGTTTTTTGGCAAACTCTATGCGGGCTTTCATGTGTCTTGCAGGAGAGGCTTCCATCGGGCCACTTTATGGCAGCATAAAGCCCTGACTGGTGGAGGGCTGCAGTGATAGTTGACTTTGTGGAACTTTCTCCTATCTCCCGACTGCATCTCTGGAGCTCAGCCACAGTGATCTTTGGGTTCTTCTTTACCTCTCTCACCAAGGCTCTTCTCCCACCATTGCTCAGTTTAACTGGACGGCCAGGTCTAGGAGTTTCCTTGAGGTGCAATGTGCAGTTCTGAGAGACCTGAAGCACACACAGCCCTCCAAACCATACTATGGACACTGAATTTCACTTGCTCAGAAGATGGTACGTTTTCACCATCATCTATATAGATACGATTGTTTTGCCTGTTGAGTATCAGAAATAAGTAGAGAGGGCATTCATCTGAGAAGATCCAGTTCTCCCAATCTTTTCGAGACAGAGTTATGTACTTCTTTGCGAAAGCCAGTCTCTTCTCCTTTTGCGGCTTGGTGAGTCACAGGGTGCGTTGCCTCTTGTAAGCTGTCAGCTCCAGTTTTTCTGGTAAATAATGATGAATAGTGCTCTTAGAAACATCTTGTCGAGATGTTTTCAGCCTCTGACTGAGGCTCTGGCATGACGGGTGTCTTTTACCCTCGGCCTTTCTCATCAGATCCTTGGCACTCACAGTTAAGCCAGATGGACGTCCTGAGCAAGACAAGTCTTTGAAGGATCCTCCTTGTTGTACCTTTGCTACTACTACAGCGGATCCTTCTGCCAAGGGATTGAGCTACCTCAGACTCTGAAAGAGTAGCTTTTCCACCCTTACTCTTGGCCATGGTAACAACGATTCCAAAATCTGGTTGTGAGTGTAATGCATTTTGATCACGATGCATTACACTCACGAGCACTTTATATACTGGAACCTGACAGTTTGACCAGACAAACAACCAAATCAACTGGTTGACCAGGTGTAACCCATTTTAGTGGCAAACAATCAAACTTATTGTTCAGTGGGGAGAATGAACTTTTGGGACACAGTGTAGAATAAGTTTGGCAAATCTGATAATTGTGTTTAAACAGTTTTTGTCTAAATCTGAGGAGTTTACTGGTTGTTTTTATTTGGATCTGGACTAATGTGATCTGGATGGAGGAGAAAATGATGAAATATTTTTTGGTGTGCTTTTAATCAATAGATTGCAAATCTAAAACTGTATTTATCAGTTAGCATACATCAACACTTGCTTAATCAAATTAGAGAAGTTAGACTAGACAAGTTTAAATGTGAGATTTAAAAATAGAAATGAATGTTTGACTGGAGAAATTGCTTAATATGTCTTTTTTTTGTTTTCTCATTAGAACATGGGTCATCGTATGCTGGTACTTCTGCTTCTGCTGCTGAGTAGAAATGGTAAGGTATAAAAAGTAAAGATTACATTATGTGTAAATCTAAAAACCTGAAATGTTCTTTTCATCATGAATCAGTTATTGAAATGTATGTACAATGGCTTGAAAAAGTATTTGCCCTCCTATAGATATCTTCTTTTTCATATTTGTCACACTTAAATGTTTCAGATCAAACAAATTTGAATGTAAGACAAAGATGACCCCATCTGCCTCGACCAGTTAGGGTGAGAGTGGGGATGAAGGGGATGGGGGATGGTCAGGAGGGGGTTCTGGTGGGGACAGGAGGATATCAAATGGAGAACAGACACAATACAAACAAAACAAGAAACATTTTGGAGATCTGTGAGGTCAGAAACTGCAGATCAGAGAGTGTCATGGAGCTGGTCAGAGACGTGACCATGAGAATGTTCAAACAATATAATTATTTACAATATGGAATATATATACTGAATCACAGACACGGGTAACGGGGAGAAGGAAGTGACATAAGTAGGGTAAACAATAGACTTCTCCTAAGGGATACTACTCGGAATCAGAGGGGAAAGTTCAGACAAGGATAGGGCTATGGAAGCCAAGGCAGGAGAAAATACAACGGTATGCAAAAGTTTGGGCACCCCTGATAATTTTCAAGATTTTCCTTTATAAATCACTGGTTTTCCAGATCAGCAATTTCGGTTAAATATATCACATAGCAGACGAACACTGATATTTGAGAAGTGAAATGAAGTTTATAGGATTTACAGAAAGTGTGCAATAATTATTTAAGCAAAAATAGGGAGCACTAATTTAGCACTAATTATTGGAACATAAAATTTGTTTGGTAGGTTCATTGACCCTTGACTCACATACACAGGTTAAGCCAATCATGTGAAAGGGTATTTAAGGTGGCCAATTGCAAGTTGTTCTCCTCTTTGCATCTTTTCTAAAGAGTGGCAACATGGGAGCCTCAAAACAACTGTCAAATGACCTGAAAGCAAAGATTGTTCAACATCATGGTTTAGGGGGAGGATACAAAAAGCTAGCTCAGAGATTTCAGCTGTCAGTTTCCACTGTGAGGAACATAGTGAGGAAATGGAAGACCACAGGCACAGTTCTAGTTAAGGCCCGGAGTGGCAGGCCAAGAAAAATCTCAGATAAGCAGAGGCAAAGGATGGTGAGAACGGTCAAACTCAACCCACAGACCAGCTCCAAAGACCTACAGCATGATCTTGCTGCAGGTCACTGTTCATCTATTCAGCGCACTTTGCACAATGGGTTGCTGTATGGGATAGTAATGCAGAAGAAGCCTTTTCTGCACACATGCCACAAACAGAGTCACTTGAGGTATGCTAAAGCACATTTGGACAAGCCAGCTTAATTTTGGAATCAGGTGCTGTGGACTGATGAAACTAAAATTGAGTTATTTGGACATGAAGGGTGGTATGCATGGCGGATGAAGAACAGAGCATTCCAAGACCAACACTTGCTTCCCACAGTAAAACTTGGTGGTGGTTCCATCATGCTGTGGGGCTGTGTGGCCAGTGCAGGTACTGGCAATCTTGTTGAAGTTGAAGGTCGCATGGATTCCAGTCAGTATCAGCAGATTCTTGCCAACAATGTTCAAGAATCAGTAACAAAGTTGAAGTTGCCCCGGGATCTGGATATTTCAACAAGACAACGAGCCTAAACACTGCTCAAATTCTACTAAGGCATCCATGCAGAGGAACAAGTACAACATTCTGGAATGGCCATCTCAGTCACCAGACCTGAATATTATTGAAAATCTGTGGTCTGATTTAAAGTGGGCTGTCCATGCTCTGAAACCATCAAATCTGACTGAACTGGAGATGTTTTGTAAAGAAGAATGGTCCAAAATACCTTCAAACAGAATCCAGACCCTCATTGGAAGCTATAGGAAGCGTTTAGAGGCTGTTATTTCTGCAAAAGGAGGATCTACTAAATATTGATGTAATTTTTCTGTTGGGGTGCCCAAATTTATGCACTTGCCTATTTTTGTTTAAATAATTATTGCACACTTTCTGTCAATCCTATAAACTTCATTTCACTTCTTAAATATCACTGTGTTCGTCTGCTGTATGATATATTTAACTGAAATTGCTGATCTGGACAACCAGTGATTTATAAAGGAAAATCTTGAAAATTATCAGGGGTGTCCAAACTTTTGCATACCACTGTACTACAGTCCAAGTATCAAGCACAAGACAGACTTAATCTTACGAACGCTGATACATATTTTACGAGACTGATTAATCAGGACCGTGTACCACCAAGCTAGGATAGTTTACGACAAGACTGAACTGGAAAAGCATACACAAAACACTAGTACCCTAACACGGTGTAACTGAACAGACGAGTGCATAACACATTCAAAGAAATTACAGTAGAACAGAACACTATACTATGAGCCCACAAGATCAGGGAACTTAGCTGAAAACCTGATGGGGAGGGAGGGTGGGACAGAGGAGGTGCATGATGTGGTATGGAGTCTCACTCATTAACATTCTACACAGTGCAAGAAACAAAACAGCCCTTTATCCTATAATGTTTGAAAAGCTCTGCTCTCTTGCATTTCCAAGGCATTATATTGAAGCTTCAAACAAAAATAGTAGGGCAATAAATGGGGCTAATGTTAAAAATGGACATTTACCTTTTCAAAACTACATTGAAATAATTGAAATACTACCCTATTGTTGCAAAACTGTAGAACACACAAGTAGAGAGCTACTCTAAAAAAACAATGCTGCAATTAGCAGATGCTTACTAAACATTTAAGTCAACCTAAAATTTACCCATGTTCACATGTACACGTTTAAAGCGAGAAAAGTACTAGCAGTTTGTGATTAGTAGTACCGTACTTGAATGGAGAAAACAACTCACCTCGTTTAAGCAAAAAATTGTATGTGCTTTACTACAGACAAATGTCCTGCTGAAGGGTTCATAAAAATAAATTTGCAGGCAGAAAGCATATTGTCCATGGAGCATGCAAAGTACAAAGACCTTTAATTGCTCTGTGAAAATAAGAAAATGGTGCAAAACTTTCTGCAAGGCCAGACTTATTTTGAGCTTTGAGCAAATCAGAACGGGGCAGCAATTATTGCCTGGTTTTAGTTTTTAAACTTACAAAAATGAGTACACTCAGTGACTGTCTCAAACACTGTCCATATACTGTTTAAGTAATGCAGCAAAATTACATTTTTACAGTGGTATTTACTATTTGTTGAGCAGAAAGAACTTTTGGGTTAACAGTTTGTGGTTATCTTCGCAGGGATGTGTCAAGAGGAAGTCTGTTCAAAGTCGGTGGTTAACTCCTGTACTGACTGTATCAGATCTGGACCATACTGTGCATGGTGCCAACAGCTGGTGAGAAAGAAAGCTTATCTACTATTTATACCACAAACAGTTACCCTTTAGCACACTGTTGAGACAGTTCGACCTCACCTGAATAACAACAAAATACACGTGGTTGATTGTTTAAAACAATTGATGTTTACATAAGCGACCTTTTGCAGTTGAGAGAAGAAATCTGGTAAATTTACATTTCATTTAATTATATCAGGTCATCCATTCATTGTAATTCCAGGGGGAAACCAATACGTGATATTTTGTTCGTAGACATAAACAAATGTGGTATGAACAAGTTGAAATAGATTTATGTTGCGATAATATCCAAAGGAATAATAAGTACACAAAGTAAACATGATGCCCAGTATCAGTCACCAAAATTAAACTTACTCATTGTTGAGTAACTATAATATTGATTAGATTCAAATAAACTGAACTGAAGCACAACTTCTACCTCAGTTGTCCAATGTCCATAAACGACACCTACTATCACAAATCAAGATCACCGAGGTACAACAAAGATGCCTGGAGGAGTCAAAATGCCAAGTCATGGGCAAGATATAATCATCATACACACGAGGTTGGGTTCCAGTCCCCAACAACCACAAGTCCATATAACCTTAACACAAGGGCAGCTGACCCAAGAGTGAAGATCATAACTAAGTTAAGTACCTGTAACTCCCATTTGCCAAGTCTAAGTGAAAAAGTACCAATGGAAAGTCTGCTAGAAGATGTGAATGCAGCTCTACTAACTGTTCCTACTGTGACCATCACTGAGACCTACAGTCTGATGTATGTAACAGCAACAGTAATCCTAGAGATACTTGCTTACAAGATGAGAACTGTAAGCCTAATCCATGGAAAAGGAGGCTGGAGGCCAATATTAAAGCAACAAAGAGGGAAGTTAATCAGCTATCAAAGCTACAGGAAGGTGTGAGGAAGAGAGAACTGTCTAGGAATACAACAAGCTGTATGACACTAGAGATTGCCAAACAAAAGCTCACAGCCTTTAAATGCTGGGTTCTACCACTCCAGACAGGTCCCTGGCTGTGCAAAGATACATCTGAGACAGTTCAACACATAGCAAATGACTGTAAGATGCAGGTGGGAACATCATACATGGAGCACTATAACCATGTAGCTGGTATAGTGGACATAAAGATGTGCACCCCGTATGGGCTGGAAATCCCAGGATCAAAATAGAAGACACCTTCAAAGGTGATAGACAACAACCAAACCAAGATCCTGTGGTGTTCCCAAATCCAGACTGATAAACTGGTGCTGGCTCATCAGTCAACCATTGTGGTGGTTGATAAACAGCAGAACAAGGAAGGAGTGATAGATGTAGAAATCCCATAACATCAGGAAGAGGAAACATGAGAGGCCTGAAAAATACCAAGGGCTGAGAGAGGAGCTAGAAAAGATGGGGAAAGTGAAGGCAGTAGTGGGATTGGAGCACTTGGGGCTGTGACCCCCAAACTGGAAGACTGGCTTCATCACAGGAACAATATCTGAGATCTCTGTTCAGAAGAGTGCAGTCCTTGGTACAGCTAAGATACTGTGCAGAACCTTATCCTCAGGCTTGAATTGTGACGACAATATTTGCAGACACAGGTGAGTGACTTTCTTCTATCTGTAATATAAAAAATAAATCTTTCTATTTTTGTCTACCTTTCAGAATTTCACCAAAGCAGGTGAACAGGAATCAGTACGCTGTGACACCCAAGTTAAACTGATGGAAAGAGGTTGCAAGAAGGAAGAAATCATCTCCCCTGTGAATGATTTCACCATTATCAAGGAAGACCCCCTGTCTGAGTCATTTAACAATCAGGAACCTGTCCAGATGAGTCCACAGAAGATAAATCTGAAACTGCGTCCTGGTTGGTCAAAACAGTTAATACTGACCTTATATGATTGAATAAATGCAGCGTTTGGCTTCCATGTTACAGACGACCCAGAACAGTTCAATGTGAGAGGATCACTCTCTTGATCTGGAAAAAAACACTAAAGAAAAAAGCTATGTTTTTTTATTCAAAATTACTTTTTGTGATTTCATAAATTTAGTGCCACAGAACTTTCTATCATTATTTGTATATTGTATTTCTCATAGATGGGCATGGTGAGGTTTCTTGTCTTAATAATCTTCCATCTTTCTCTCTCATCGATGTTTACAGGGCTTCCTAAAACATTCAGAATTTCTTTTAGGAGAGTTGAAGGTTATCCAGTGGATCTCTACTACCTGATGGACCTTTCTAATTCCATGAAAGACGACTTGGAAAATGTCAAAGGGCTGGGGAAAGATCTTTTTGCTGCTCTGAAAGAAATCACTGAACATGCTCAAATAGGTAATAAATAACAGTGTGGATGTTCGTAACTTGTTAATATTTTATTATTTAATAGCACCAGGCTAAAAGCAGGGTAATGAGACCAAATTACAAATTAGTCAGTGTCTTCTGTTCGAACATAATAAAATAGTGCTTTCTAATGTGTCAGTAACTTAGCTTTGGGGAAAAGTCAGCAGTTCACTATTCCAGCTGCTGGTGTGATGTTACGTAGTGCACATTGTGTGATTTGAGCTGCAGCTCCATTGAAAGGTCAGGCAGTGTGGTGTGGGGCCAAAACCCACTAGTCAGAGCCTGACATGAGTGATGTGTGCTTCATTTCACAAACTAAATAATTTGGCCTCACTATGCTATACTATTTTACATTGTGGAAAAACGTTGTAATGTTCGGCCATTTAACGTGCATGCATATTAGATGACTTAGGACTGTGCCAGCCCTCCTTTTGCTGCTGCAGAGTTGGAGTTGAGCCAGTGCTGGGTGTTGGGTAAGAGGTCCCTCACCCTAACAGATGATATGAGCTATACAATTGTACTGTAACCACAAATTAAACATAATTTCAGCATTAAGGTACAAGTACACTGTTGTAAATAGACATTTTGATGAAATACAATTATTATGAGGTTTAAAGTAATACAAGTCTCCAAACTGCGGCCAACAAAGTTTCATTGCAGAAATGCATTGAAAATAAATATCCTTGAATCCTTGAATCTTGAATCCTTGAAATGGTCACATAGATGAATGTTTTTTGAGAGTTTACAAGTTAAAATTTCACATAGTTGCATTTGAGTGCATGATGGACATTGGGCTGATTTGCAGCACCCCACCAACAGCTACTGTGTAGCCTATTGTGGTTAGAAGTACTACAAGATATCTTTCCACAGTGGAAAATAGTGTAGCACAGAAGTACATAATTCAATAGTTTGCAAACTAGAAGCACATGTCACTCACTCATGCATGTCATGTTTTTTCATTGCCAATACAACCTGTTAAAATACAGATGTTTGAATGTTACCATTTACCTCATGTTGTGGAGGTCTTGTGAATGCCAGACTATTGTTCATGAATCCATCCAATAACTGACTACCAATTGGCAACCTATTAACGTGTATCAGTTCTTCAGTAGACAGACTTTCATTTTCAGTGCACAGTTGGAGCTCATTCAGATATGGTTACAGGTGCTTTTTGGCTATACCTGAATATATTTTGTTGCTTTTCATCGTTTTGAATGAAGTAGTGCATTTGCTCTCATTAACTTGAAGGGGCATGGCCAAAAACCAATAGTTTTTTGTGCCACTTACAACTGACTATTGATCAACATGTATTCATGAGTAAAGATCATATTTCATATCATATTTATTTACTGGTTAAAATGAAAGAAGTAAGTAAATCTAAGTCGATATGACAGAAATCTAAAACAGTGGTGTTGATAAAAGACAGAGGGAGGGTACTGAAAAACAACTGGTCTATTTCTTTTCTGCTTCTCTTTCACTTTACCTAAGAAAAAAAAGAAAAAAACTAAACAATCAACAACATTGGGAATTTAAACTCTTTCTATAATTACAGGATTCGGTGCCTTTGTTGATAAGACAGTCCTTCCTTACACCAACACCAACAAGGAGAAACTGCAGAGGCCATGCGATGAGAGTGACCTATACTGTCAGGCTGCCTTTGGCTACAGACATGTGCTTAGTATGACAGCAAGGGAGGACGAGTTCAAGAGAAAAGTGTCAGAGCAGTTCATTTCTGGGAACCTGGACTCTCCTGAAGGGAGTCTGGATGCCATGATGCAGGCTGCTGTATGTGGGGTAAGGGCTCACCTAAAGAATCCTCTGCTTCCAATAAGATTGCATAGAAGTCTGTGAGAAAATAACCCTACTTCTCATTTAATTTTTAACTTCATTAAACATTTTTCAGATTTTTTTTTTTTATGATCTCAATCACTAGTTTCAAGTTTGTTTTTTTTAAATACAGCATGATGTTCATTTCTTAATTTAGAGCATAATAGACAAGGAAGCAAGGTGTGCTACAGGAAGCCACTTACTTGTTTGGCCTTCTTAAACAAATATGGTTGCACCTGGTTTTAAAAAAATGGAAATAGGGACAGCCAAAATGCCACAAACTTCCAAATAGAAATCCACAAACCAATGGGTGACATCAGAGTGGAAGCACTCATCTTTTATGTACAGTCTATATCAGGGGTCGGCAACCCGCGGCTCCGGAGCCGCATGCGGCTCTTTCATCCCTCTGTTGCGGCTCCCTGTTAGCCTAGCCGCGCTAGACAACCCACGGCAACGAATTTAATTCTCTGCCAGGGTGGGTCTAGTTACCCTCCATAAGGCTCGAGGCTGAATTCTCCTAAAACTGGCCGGACGAATCACCATGAAGTGTAGAGTCAGAAGGCCGGCGTAACTAAGTGACGACAGAGGCGCGACGATTCTGACAGAAACAACCGGAAACAACTAGCCTAGCTGCGCTAGACAACACACGGCAACAAATTTAATTCTCTGCCAGAGTCGACAACAAAAACGACAACAGTCGTTGAGCTCCATTAGCACCGACTCTGAATAATCTTTCTGTTAACATGTCTGTAATATACTTGAGCTTCACCCATTGACTGTATAAATAAGGCTTCACCGAACTACCGCATCATCTGATTTCCGGCACTCTCGGAGCCTATTCGTTGCGCTGATTGGTTGTATACCTACCCAATTGCTGCAGAGTGATTTGATAGACAACCTTATAGCCCGCCTCCCTCCCTGTGAAGCGTGCCTTCAGAAACACAGGTCTAGCTGGCTAGGCTAGCTCCCTGTAACATTGGAAAATAAATAATCAGCAGACTATTTTATTAAATTTTCTTTTGTTTTAGATTAATTTTTAAAATTTAATTCTAAATTTGAAGATTATGGTGATCTTGTAACATCAAAATAAAATGTGTTCATTTTTGTCTGTCAAAATATGCGTCCCAGCCGTCAATCTCCAACACTCGCCGGCCTGCGGGTATTTATCTGGAGTCCTGTTGATATTCGGATCCCAGTGTGTGCTTTACATTCATTCAGCAGCGGCGGGCCACCATTCGTAAGGGGCTCGACACACGGGAAGCGACAACAGTCGCGCTACATTCATTTTCTATGGCTGCTGTGCGACAAGACGAACATCACTTTCCCCCCTCCCAACAACGTGACGGCGACATTCGTGCATGTGAAATTCTACGCGCGTTCACGTAGACGTGCACTCGCTAACTTGTGACGCGATCCAAGAAAGTTGAAAAATGTTCAACTTTTGTCGCTGTCGCCTGGAGCTTCAACCAATCAGCGAGGGTTTCACTCACTGACCAATGAGCTTACAGCATGTTACACAGTACAGTCCGCTCCTATACATTAATGGTCCACTCAGACCATGGTCCATAATGGTCCATTAATGGTCCACCATGGCTGAAAATGGTTTTCAACCATTTTCAGCCCTTTTCAATATGGAGGAACAAATTACTTTAGCCGTGATTGATTTCCCGATTCTTTATGATCTTTCCCATAATGACTATCGTGATATAAATAAAAGAGCTCCTGCATGGGAGTTGGTTGGCGCCAGGGTAAACTTTTATCAGCCAATGTCAATAGTAAAATTTCGGCTAAATCAAGTAATATCTTCTGGCTCATCATCTTTATGCTTTTCTGTCATGAAACTCTTTGAAAACGTAAAAAATCCCTCCAATTTCACAGCCAATCAGAAGTGAGGGAGACAAGCGATCTGTGCTTTTCCACAGCGCGAGGTGTGTTGCCGTTGCCTGCCGCTGCCAAGTGTGTTGAATTTATCTCCTGTTGCGATGACTTTCGCATTCCCCCCTCAACTGTCGCTTCCCGTGTGTCGAGCCCCTCCTAGCCGTCGCTCCTTCAAATTTCTTTCTTTCTTTTTTTTTTTAAATTGTCGCAAATACACCACCGCCGCACATCTCCGCCTTCACAGCCGAGTCCTGCATTGTGTCGGGTACTGAGTACTAAAGTAAACTACGGATAACTCTCTTGCTCAGTATCTACTCTTTGATATGTCAGGTTAATACGACGCTACTCGCGAGAGCACGGCTCAATGTCACGTCCATCCAGGCAGCAGGTCAAAGAGTCAGAGGAGTGTCGTCTTGGAAAATAGGGCAGCGATTTACCGGAGAGAAGTTATTAGCTTTAGATAAATAGATTTTACAAGTTAGACATTCGCAAAACATTGATTTCCAGCTAACGTTACGTAGCATATGAGGTCCAGGAGCAAAAATGACATTCACCAAGTAAGATAAATATTAGTGGAAGGACACATTAAAAAAAAGAATCTATCTAATTAGAGGCTTTGTAATTAATTAATCATGACTGATTAACAAGGGTATAGAGGTACAAAGCGATATATGCAGTATTGTCTTCATTTTAAATGCCAAAACGATTTTGCGGCTCCTGGTGTTTTCTTTTCAGTGGGAAACGGGTCGAAATGGCTCTGAGTGTTAAAGGTTGCCGACCCCTGGTCTATATACAGTAGATATTTGACTTTAGCAAATCTTTAACTGTTACGTTTTACTGTTGTTTGTGTCTTTCTCTGTGTTACAGTATTCACCATTAAAAAGTCAGTGAAATCACCCATTATTATATTAGTATAATATTACAATATAAAATGTTCCTGTTACCTGTTCAATGCATTGTATGATACAAAAGGGCAAGTTATAATGGACCACTGATTTTCATAATTATTTCATTCCTCTCAAGCTCCACGTCAGAGCAGATTAAACAAATTAATATAAGTTTGAAGAATTTTACATGAACTTTTGTCAGTAGATGGTGGCATTTATATACAGGAAACAGAAAGTGATTTTCCCGAATAGGACTATAATGATGCAGTGTGACAGTATCTAAAATGACTGAATTAAATCAAATTGCAGATTATATGCAAAAACTTTTGTAGTGGTGTCAGACAAATAACCATAAACCATAAACCAAAATAGACCATAAAATAATGACTTACAGGCACACAAACATGCTGTATGAACAGTCATCAAGCCTGTACAAAGACAAAGCAATGAAACTAGAAAGCAATCCTGTGTCCTAAAAATTCTGTAAATAAGCAACGTGTTTGCATTAGCAAATAACATTTGATTCATATTAGGAACAACGTTAAGTAGCATTGGGTTTTACAAACTCCAAGATCTGTAAAAGTTAAAGACATGTAAAACATAAGTGCAGCATGATAGTATTAACTTAAAAAAAAAACTATTTCCCTTGACATTAATTGTTTTGATAGCCTAAACCTAACAGATGGGAAGGAGCATAACACACTAGCACCATCCACACAGGCCAGTGATAAAGGCGTAGGCAGCAGTTACATTTACTCCTGAATGTTAATCACAAAGCAAATGTTGAGGCATTTTGCAGGAGGTAGAGAAATGTGAACACACCTTCTTTATAGACAGTAAGTTCAAAAATGATTTTGCTGTTGTCCTTGAAGTTTCCTAAAATCGTCCTAATAAATGTTGTTGTTTAGGACAAAATAGGTTGGCGGAACAGCAGCACTCGGCTGATTGTGCTGACCACTGATGCTGGATTCCATATGGCTGGGGATGGAAAATTGGCTGGAATACTGGAACCCAATGATCAACAGTGTCACGTGGAAAACAACCTTTATACCAAGAGCAATGAGATGGTACATATAAAATCACTGGAGTTTTCTTTAGTTTAGTTTATTTTAACAGTGCTGGTTAGATATATGTGTGTGTGTGTGTGTGTGTGTGTGTGTGTGTGTGTGTGTGTGTGTGTGTGTGTGTGTGTGTGTGTGTGTACACTTCTATTTAAACTGCACAATTTTCAATATAATATAATATAATCTTGCACCGGATACACTACTGCCATCAAAAATAACTGAATGATTTCCCTGTTATGTGCAGGACTACCCATCAGTTGGACAACTAGCCACAGAGCTGGAAAAAAACAATATTCAGCCCATATTTGCAGTGACAAAAAATGTAGAGGATGTGTACAAGGTAAATTATTTTACTTTTCTTTCTACATATCTTCCTTTAATTCAAGTCAAAGTATGGTCTTACTCAAAATGATTTTTAATTGTATGTTTTTCCAGGAACTTTCTAAAATGATCCCAAAATCTGAGGTGGGAGTTCTGTCATCAGATTCTAAAAATGTTGTTCAGCTGATTAGAACGGCCTACGATGTAAGTTGGCAGTTTGTCATTGTGTATCAATTTGCAGCTTTTCTCTTTGTATATGCAAATATATTTTTAAAAAGTTGTTTGTGACCAAAGCTCTATTTCCTGATCATTCTGTGCTGTTTCTGTCAGTATCTCACAATCTTGTCAAATGTGTTATCTATGACAGAGTTTGTCCTCTAAAGTAACTGTGACCCATGACAGTCTTCCTGACAATGTCAGAGTTGTCTACACCCCTATATGTACACATGCAGGACCAGTAGGGGACAGGAACGGGGTTTGTGACAAAGTTCATGTGGGACAAATTGTAAGTATTTTCTTCTGATTATTTTTGTATATCAAATGCATGAGTTTTAGGTTTTACAACCTTATTTGCCACTCACCATGTCTAATTGTGATTGTTATTAATAACATCCTTCCATCCATTATCTATAAACCTCTTAAACCCCTTTAGGGTTGCTACACATAAAGACTTAACAATCCCACTTACATTAACACCCACGGACAATTTAGAGTTACCAATTAGCCTCAGCATGTTTTTGAACTGTCGGAGGAAGCTGGAGTACCAGCAGAAAACCCACACATACACAGGGAGAACATGCAAACTCCATGCAGAAAGATCCTAGGAAGACCAGGACTTGAACCAGGGATCTTCTAACTGCAAGGCAAATGTGCTAACCACCGAGCCCACCGTGCAGCTCGCATTAATAATATCCATTCATTCTCTATACACCGCTTTATCCTCACTAGGGTCGTGGGGGGTACTGGAGTCTATCCCAGCTGACTCGGGTGAAGGCAGGGGACACCCTGGACAGGTTGCCAGTCTGTCGCAGGGCTACATATACAGACGAACAATCACACTCACATCCACACCTACAGGCAATTTAGAGTAATCAATTAACCTCAGCATATTTTTTGGACTGTGGGAGGAAGCCGGAGTACCCGGAGAAAACCCACGCATGCACAGGGAGAACATGCAAACTCCATGCAGAAAGATCCCAGGCCCACCCTGGGGCATTAATAACATGAAAACCATAATTGGCATTATAAATCCTCACCACTAGAGTTAAATTAAACTCTTTTTTAATTGTAACTTTATATTATCTATACTGGTCCATACTGCGGGAAGTTAAAGTTACACATTTGAAAGTGTTAAATATTTGCAGCAGTTCTTTCAATACTTGAAATTTAGCACTACTCAGTACAGGTCAGTGTTGAGTTGACACAACATTCTTACTGCCACTTCATAATTAACTCTTTTAGAGATTATTTTTTGTTGTTTTAAAAAACCTGTAGGGGGTCAGTTTGTAATCCCCACTGCCACTCCACACACCATAGAGTACAACACAGAAAAAAGAAAACCTAATATTTACATCAAAAGCAGGACTCATGACATGAATCTTAGCCAAGACACTCAACTGAAAACCAACCCTAGGCATGTTGGGGTTATGTTTTTTAATGCTAGCAGAACACCTTGTTGCGAATTTGTGCTGTATAAATAAAACTGTATTAAATTGAACTGAATTAGACCATAGCTCAAGAAAGAATAAGTAACAAAGTGGACGTCCAGCAGAAGATGGCACCAACTGAGAATGAAGACTCAAGAGGAGCTAGAACAGAGAGATCCAATGCATTGAATATTAAGGAAGAAGAATGTCTAAGTTTTAACTTTTCAATTGCTGTCTGTACTTTTATAGATGGTATGTTTTTAATTGCTGCAAAAATGTTTGACCCTTTCCAGATTTCTTTTGATATTACCGTGACAGCAGACTCTTGTATGGAGGACAAGTCTTTCATCATCAGACCACTGGGCATTAAAGACAAATTGACAGTGACCTTATCTACCAACTGTGAGTGTCAGTGTAACGACCCAAATGACAAAACGCATCAACTCTGCACCAACAGAGGAAGCATCGTCTGTGGTATTTGCAGGTAAGGGCTCACTTCTTGAACAATTAATCAGTGTGTTGGGATACGTGTGGGCATACCCATGCTTTTTTATTGCATTGTGATTCTTTTCTGTTCAGAAGAAATAAGAAAGTTGCTTGTTGAAGTGCAGTACAACCTTTTAACTAGCCTAGCCGCACTAGACAACCCACGGCAACAAATTTAATTCTCTGCCAGGGTGGGTCTAGTTACCCTCCATAAGGCTCGAGGCTGGATTCTCCTAAAACTGGCCGACCAATCACCATGAAGTGTAGAGTCAGAAGGCGGGCGTAACAAAGTGACGACAGAGGCGTGACGATTCTGACAGAAACAACCAGCGCACAATAAACAGTTATCTTTCGACTCGGCTTTGGCCACAGCCCTTAAAGATTTGAAGCTAAAATTCAACTTGAAAGATAAACAAAGGACGGCACTTAAGTGTTTCATTGAGAAGAAAGACGTATTTGGACTTATGCCGACGGGATATGGCAAATCCTTAATATACCAGTTGGCTCCGCGGCTCCGCTGGTTGGGAAGCTAATGGGACTTAGCCACAATCCGCCGGTGCTCTCGGAACTATGTCAGCCTATTCGTTGTGTTGATTGGTTGTATACCTACCCAATTGCTGCAGAGGGATTTGATAGACAACCTTTTAGCCCGCCTCCCTCCCTGTCGAGCTTCCCTAGACCCTTGTGCCGTCAGAAACATGGGTCTAGCATGGCTAGGCTACCTTTTAACCCTAGTTCACACAAAAAAACTAAGTGCCAAATTTTCATGGTCTGTTTGTGTGGTGCGTTGTTGCTCAGGGCAGAACCACAGTAATGAGTGGGAGAAGAAGATATGGGGGGGTTTGTGAAAATCAGGCACTGTAAAATAAGTTGTTGGTGTTTTCGTGAAGAGCACAACAATGCTTAAAATGTACATGAATAGTTTTTTGTGAACTACCCTGACAGTACATGAGCTAAAATAACCTTTGACATGGTTAAAATGGGAACTTTTACAGGAACAATTAAAATTGTTGATTATCATTATTATTATTATTATTTATTCATAGACAAAGTCTGTTGTTCATAGCAGATTTATGCAGTAGGAAGAATGGTGTTCTTTAGTGCAATACATCCCTGCAGCCCTTGAGATACATCAGGACACATGCTAATATATCTGCAAAATCTGATTCCAAAAGTGTCCCAACTGAGCGCAGTGACACAAAGCACTGACACAAAGCACTGACACTGGCATCTACTTTTTGTGATGCTAACATGGATTTGACAACAGGCAGTACTAGCGCATCTCAAAAAATTACAAAATCATGAACATTTTTTTTGCTGTCATTTAGTACATAAAGGTAAACTTTCATACATTCTATGCCTATTACATGTTAGCTGAAATGTTTCATGAGTTTTTATTGGTTTAATTTTGATGATTGTGGCTTATAGCGCATGAAATCCAGTATGTTAAATTATTAGAATATTTCCTAAGATCAATATAAGATATACAATACAGAAATGTCTCACCTTTAAACAAGTATGCTAATTTATACACTCAATACTTGGTTGGGACTCCTTTACTGCATCAGTTCAGCGTGGCATGGAGGTGATCAGTCTGTGGTTTTTGCTGAGGTGTTATTGAAGCCCAGGTTGCTTTGTCAGTGGCCTTCAGCTTGTCTGTATTTTTGGGGCAGATTTTTCTTATCTTCCTCTTAACAAAATCTGATATGGAGTTCTATGGGGAGCAGTAATATCATGCTTGGCAAACCATTTTGCAGTAGTTTTATGTCTGGGGGCAAGTGCTAAATCCTTGTGAAAAAGCAATAAGCATCATTTGAAGTGCTGTAAAATCTTCTGGTCAATGGTGCATTGACTTTAGACATGATAAAATACAGTGGACCAACATTAGCGGATGATATGACACCTAAAATGATCACAGACTGCAGAAAATATACTCTGGACTTCAAACATTTTGGATTTTTTCTTAAATCACTGATGCAAAATAACAAACTTTTGAAAGATATTCTATTTTTTAAATGCACTAGTACACTTCTACTTAATAATTATTGTAAGATATAATTTTGAATAATTTACATTTTTTATGATGTTGCAAAGGGTCACACTCACTTTCTTCAACATTGGTGGTGCAGCAAAATACACTGCCATGTCTGACTATATACCGTTAGCCTAATAGCATAGTTGCCTAAGTCATGAAGGCCAAAAAATGACTTAGGCAATTATGCTATTAGGCTAGCGATACTTTAATTTGAGTAGTTTTCTAGAATTAACATCTGCAGCAGGTGTCTGCATCACTCTTTTTGTTTTGTTTGTAACAGCCTCTTCTCTCTTCTGGAATAATATGCAAACAGTAATGTGTAACTCCTTTCCTGTGAGTGATTTGCATTCACTATTGATGGTTAATTGTAGGAATGTTGTGGGCAGAATATGAGACTGTACACGCATTTTCTAGTTGATGTGGAATACGGTACCGTTCCATAGTTTGGGATCACTTAGAAATGTCTTTATTTTTGAAAGAAAAGCAGTTTTTTTCAATGAAGATAGCAAATCAATCAGAAATACAGTGTAGACATTGTTAATGAGGTAAACGACTGTTCTAGCTGGAAACTGATTTTTTAATGGAATATCTCCATAGGGGTACAGAGGAACATTTCCAGCAAACATCACTACTGTGTTCTCATGCTACATTGTGTTAGCTAATGATGTTGAAAGGATAATTGATGATTAGAAAACCCGCATGCAATTATTTTAGCACATGAATTAAAGTGAGAGTTTTCATGGAAAACGTGAAATTGTCTGGGTGACCCCAAACTTTTGAATGGTATTGTATAGAGGTAAATTTGCATGCAGAATACAATTACAAATCTTATCATTTTTAAACGTTTGACAGTTTCTCTGCATGTGATTAATGTAGCTTTGCACTGAGACTAGCCTTTCTCAGTGCAAAGTTTAGAAAATACACTTGCACCTTTTTAGCACATCAGTTAATACTTTGTATTAACTTTAATACTTTAACACTTTGTTAAATTTGTACACAAAAGAAGTACAGAGGAGATCATTTTGTGACTTGAAAAGATGTTGCACGGAATACATTAAAAAGTAAGAAAAAATATTTTATTGAATTTTATAAAATGTATCATGTACTATCAGTGGCGTGCACTGATAGACACCAGGAGGAAAATGATCAAGAGAGACAAAGAAAGGAGCTACATGTCATTTACAGTGTCACAGTACCGTGTTTTATTGACCATTTGAGTGTTATTATTAAAATAAGTGCTGTTACAGAAAATGTGTTCCTGATTTTTTATTTTTATTTTTTCAAATCTCACACTGTTATATTAAGGCAGCCAGTGGTTTTACACACTGCACAAGATGCCCTTTATTTCCACTGAGCACCTGCCCCCCAAAATGTCTGTGCACGCCACTGTGTACTATTGAGGTGAAGGCTGATGAAAACTATTTCTTTTCGAACAGTTTTTAGTTTTCTTTCTTTGTTTGAGGTTTTATTGTGCTAGCTAACCTTTTCTTATTCAGCTGCCAGGAAGGTTTCATTGGTCAGAACTGTGAGTGTGACATCGGTAAAAGAGATCAACACTCGCTGAGAGCATCCTGTCAGAGGAACAATGGCACTGAGTGTGAGGGTCGAGGAGACTGTGTGTGTGGCAGGTGCCAGTGCCACAGCACAAACCAGGGAAGCAGGTACCATGGTGAATTCTGCGAGTGCGACGATGAACACTGTGAGAACTACCAGAACAAGCTATGTGGAGGTAGAGTTTCAGCCATTTTCAAAGCATCTGTCTTTCACAGCCAAAATAACACTTTGCTTCCTAACATCTGTATTTGTTTGCATTCATGTTTGCTAGTTCGCTGTCCTTGCTGCAGAGTGCGACTACATGCAACAAGCTCAGGATTTCAAACAACAGGAAGTGAATTAGAAGACATAAGGGGTCACATGCAAAAACTGACCCAGACTAGACATGAACGGTAGATGTGAAAGCACTCTCGTACAGTGGCAGATTTTGCTGTTGAAGTAATTCAGCCACAGGCTACTTGTTGGCCCCAGAAACCAATTCTGAAGAACAATAGTGATTCAGAAAGCTCCACCCTGCAAGTTGACAGAATTAGTTTTTTTGTCTTTGAGACTTTGAACACTGCTGTTTCAGGATGGAAATGGTCAGCCATGTTGACACCTTCTTTCACTGCTGATTTGTCTTATAGCATGTTAAAAAATACCACATGGACATTTGAACCTGGTAAAAACCTCCCCAGGGAGTGAGGATTGAGTATGGGCATTAACAGAATGCAGCCACATTGATTACATATTTGACATGGTGTCAATTAGCATGTGGCCAATTTAAAACGTTTCATAAATGCTAAACAAGTTAGGGAGGCAGTCAGACAGAAGTTGGCAGTTTCCATTCAGTCAGGCTAATTCAGTGTTCAGTGTAAAAACACAAGGATGCTCACAGGTTGTCTGTTCCTCTTGCTGCCAAAAATATCAGATTAATCCTTGATGGCTATTGATGTTGTGATTTTCTCCTTATGAAAGTAACACGAGTGATTGACGAATGAGAATTTAGTCGGATGAGAGCTTATCCACCAACCAATCGACCACTTGCTGTTGACACTGCAACCCTAATTTTTACATTATTCAATTTTGATTTCAGACTAACTCTCCTCTCCTTGCTACTTGTAGGAAATGGCAAGTGCAACTGTGGCAAATGTGAATGCTATCCTGGTTACGAGGGTTCTGCCTGTCAGTGCAAGTCGTCTACGGACGGCTGTCAAACCGCAGACAACACTGTGTGCAATGGCAGAGGGAGGTGCATATGCAACCGCTGTGAATGCAAGGAAGGATACCAGCGCCCGCAGTGCCTGCTATGTCTTGGATGCCCAGACCCATGCCAGACCAAACTGTAAGGACTCTAAAGTGCCACTCAGTCTTCACTTTCAAATTATTATTGAAGGATTGGTTGACTAAATTTCAAAAGGAGACTTCAGTTTTTGATCATGAAAGAATTAAGTAGCTCCTCATTCTACCTGTGTTGATTTTTGACTCTAAACTTTAATTTTGTTTTCAGGAACTGCATTGAATGCCTTGGCTTTGGCTCTGGTCTCTGTATGGATTGTAAAAACATTACTCATAGGCTGGTTGACAACTTTGCTATATCAGGCAAGGAGTGTCAGCAGAAGGACAGTGAGGGATGCTGGATTAAGTTTAAACTGAACCAGCTGGTTGGAGAGGATCGTTACGAGGCTGAAATTCTGAAAGAAAGAGGTACATTTCTGATTAAACAGCAGAAAACTCAATGGTGAATCGTCTGGACCTATTTACAGCTTCTCAACACATTCACACAGTTTCTGTGACAGTGGTGGCAGGTGCTGGCCTTTCACTGAGAGCAACATCAGGTTTAGTGTCTTGCTCAAGGACATTTGGCATGTGGTGGGGCTGGGGATTGAACGGCCAACCATGCAATTATTTGGGCAGCCAACTCTACCATTTGAGCCACAGCTGCCTATAAATAGCTTACAAACATTTTAAATAACTGAAGAACATTTTAATTGTGTCAGTGTAGTGTTAACACAGTGCTAACGTGGCTACAATGACACTTTTATCACACTGATGTTAAGTAGGTGTGATGCTTACCATGTCCATGCATGCTAACATTGGCTAATTATTTGCACAAAGTGCAACTTAGACTGAAAAGACATTTTACAGGTATTTTGTCAGGTATTCAATGCATCAACATGCTAGCCTGATGATAATTGTGAATGAATAGTCAAAGATTCACCCAGATCAGCACAAGAACTTGAACATCTGAACCAAATTTCATTGATTGCTCCTCTCACAGTTTTTCACTTATTCACAATTAGTCTCTCTGAGTGTTGGTAGGTCCAACATTTTGGTCTTGGCTTCATATCTCAACAATAGTAAGATAAATTACCATAAATGTCTGTGCAAATTTCCATGGTAATTTATCCAGTAGTTGAGTTGATGAGATATCAGGCTGGACCAAAACACTGAACCAACCAACTTTCATACAGACGAAACATCAATAAGTAGGGAGAGGTGGCATGAAATCTGTATCAGATGTTCTAGTTCTTGTGCTAATCTTGGTGAACATCTGACTTGTTGCAACACCATCATCAGGCTAGTATGTTGATGTATCAAATACACAACAAAATACCAACATTGCCTAAACATTGCCCACCATAGATCACACTTTGCTAGAATAATTTGTTCATTATTCTTGAAATATGTAAAACTTGCTGATATTTTGATTTTTCCTCCAGACTGTCCAGAACCACCCAGTGTCATACCTATCATCGCAGGGTCCATTGCAGGTGTGGCTGTCATTGGGATTCTACTTTTGATGCTGATCAAGTTGCTCATCCACATGAAGGACCTGAAAGAATTCAGGAAATTTGAAAATGAAAAGAAGAAATCCAAGTGGGCAGAGGTGAGACTGTTTATGCGAATGTCATTTTTTATTATCAAAAACAAAATAGAAACTATGAAGACACAACCAGCATAGAATTAGAACTTTTATGGTGTTACTAGTTTTGTTACCTAATTTCTAGTTTAATTTCTTTGCCAACAGCAATCAGTTATACATGCTGTTAAAGCCCCAAATGTCCTTAAATTTAGTGGTGATAAGTCTGAGGTCATTCAGTTCAGTCCACCAAATTCCATCAGCTCTGTTAAAGCCAACGTTGGCGAAGTGTCACATAATATTAAGCAGGTTGCGTGAAATTTTAGGGTAAAATGTGATGCTTCTTCTGTTTTCATAATCGAGTTTAAAATGTTTTAGCTAAATATTATCTCTAAAATTAGATTCTTTCTTTCAGTAGATGAGCAAAGAGTTCTACATGCTTTTATCATTCTCGGTTTGTTACAATGCACTTAGAAAGCTTTTAGCCAGGACCCCTCCCATTATTTCAGTTGGTACAAAACACTATAGCATCATTTATTACCAGGATGAAGAGTGCTTGCCTCCCACATCGACTCCCTGTTACATTTTGAAATTATTTTATAGGTTGAATGTATTCTTAATTTTTTTTGTCATAATTTGGTTTCATTTTTTATCTTCGAGAAGCACACTGTAACATTGTTAGGAAACGTGCTATAAAAATGAACTGTGTTCTTCTTAATAAATTTAATTTCATATGACAGATAATAAAACAAGCTGGCATGTTAGCCAATCAGATCCAGCTCCTGAGGAAAGCACCACTAACACTAGCTGGGTTTCCATTACCCTTAGAAATGCGCAAAATGTAAATAGCGCAATAAAAAACTGATAATGGAAACACCTGAATCTCGAAAAAGGACTAAAATATCACTAAAAAGTTTTTACGACCTCATGAGGTGGTTTTTCAGACGTTTCGATATTGAAAAATATCGCAAAAGCGCAATGGAAACACTTTTTCCGCAATTATACGTCACTGGACGTGACGTACCTGGTCACATGACCAGTTCTCTTGGAGTAAACATGGCGCGGTACGTGTGGACAGAAGATGAGATCGACTTTTCTTGCCATTATTCTTGAGAAAAACATCACTGCCATACTAGACAGCAAACAGCAGAGGAATGCAGAGTGTTATAAGGAGATAAAAACAGGTTTTGGGCGTCCGTCTTCCTGCAGTGAAATCTCGCGGGATGATATTATACAAGAGTTACGATGCTTCTGCCCAGAACAACCTTCAATGGAAACACGTTCAAAGTGCAAATATACTTTGTCGAAATTTTAGAAATATCGCTTTTATTTTGCGAAAAACTGTAATGGAAACCCAGCTGTTTTGTTGTAATTTGTATCTTCCACATGATGTTAAATCTTCAACTTCAGTCACTTCAAGACATGACTAAAAATATCCTAGATCAAAACAAATATTTTTTATCATCTCTCTGTTACTACTAGGCTGACAACCCACTGTTTCAGAATGCCACCACCACTGTGGCAAACCCGACCTTCACTGGAGAGTGAAGACTACTCCTGCAGCACAGACAGAGGACCGTAATTAAGTACCTTTTTCTAGTTATGTCTGTTTGATAATATTCATGCATTATTTGCAAATATCCATATTGTTGTATTTACTTGTATTAATGGTGACTTGCTTGCTTCTTTTATATAAATTACTGTTGCTGTCTACTCATGGTCTGCATATGTACATATTTGCTCATTGCTTATGATATTTTTGCATGAGACATCTTGCAGTATGGCTCATAATATTTACATTGAGAGACTTTGTTATTTTACAATAGAATGTAAGGGCACATATATTTTGGATGTATCATAATAGAACAGTAGTACTTAATTTATAGTTCAAAGTTTTCTGTGGCAAATAGTTTTAGTGATTTTAGAAAAATGTATTCTAAGCATATGTATGTAAAATCAAATTTGACATGGCGGTTAAATTAATAAACAATCACAAAGTTTCATATTTTCACAGTTTGTATTTTTGAAGGAATTGCCTTCAGTTGGTACTGTTGTGAGTTCAAGCATGGGGTTACCAGTGGAAGACTGGAAGAAAAACAAGTGTGGACAAACAAGCATCGATAGAACAACCAACCCCCAAAATAATTTTGGTGTTTGGGTGTATTCAAGGTAACGTGAAAGGGATTTTCTACTCCTTTTATGCCATTGCAAGCCCTTCCAACATCTTGCTCTCAGTTACATACGTGACGTAAGTTAAATCATGAGGGCTTAGTTCTTAAAGGGGAAATGAAGCACTCAGTCAAGTCAGCATAATTCACTACATACCTTAAAAGATGGCAGCGCTCACAACTGCTCTCCCAGCCAGTGCCTTGAAAACAGACTGATAGACAGCCTTAGAACCTACAGCCTTAGAACCTACAGCCGTCACAAACTCCTGCGGATAGGACAGGAGTTTATACAGCGCGTTACGGCTGAGTTTATCGACTCACACAACATCCCGACGGGCATAGCAAGAACTACCGGGTCTTTGTGGATCACCATGCCCGCGGAGAGGTGGCGTAGGCGGCGTCGAGAGAGCAGGCAGAAGCGGGGCTGCAGGGCCGGAGTGCTAACGCGGCTACGGAAACAACCACACAAAGCACCGCTTCCGAGCATTTTTCTCTCGAATGCACGTTCCCTCGCCAACAAAATGGATGAACTGAGACTCCAGGTCGCAGTCAACAACATTGTTAAGAACAGCTGCATCATTTTGATTATGGAATCCTGGCTTAACGTATCCGTACTGGACTCTGCTATAGAGCTAGCCGGCTACATAGCCCATCGGCAGGACAGGACGGAGGACAAAGTTCTATTCTATTCTATTCTATTCTATTCTATTCTATTCTATTCTATTCTACATGTATTTCCACTCTGATCACAAGATACACTACTAGTCAAAAGTTTGGACACACCTTTTCATTCAGTGGTTTTTAGTCAGTTATTTTTACATTGCAGATTAATACTGAAGATATCAAAACTATGAAAGAATACATATGGAATTATGCTGAAAAAAATAATATTAATCTTCAGTATTAATCTACAATGTACAAAATAATACAAATGAATAAAAGCATTGAATGAGAAGGTGTGTTCAAAATATTGACTGGTAGTGTGTATGACAAACACGAAAAATGTAAGGACATAAAAGGAAAAAAGAATATTCTTTTGTTTCTTTTTTCCAAAGGGCACTGCCATCTTGGAGTACAACAACTGGTAACGTCACAGGGTGTTGGCTTTGCAGGTTTAGAGAAATACAATAAAAGACAAACAGGGAAAGACGAATCGAGAACAACAGAATCAGTATAAAACAAATGTTTATATCCAAGAGTGATACAGTAATGGCCTCCCTTTTGTCTTCTTATGATCTGTGGCTCCTCAGTCTCCATGAGTGAGGGTGGTTTTCCCTCCATTGGTTATGAAATGATTTTTAAAATGTTTTGCTCACTTTTATAGGTTGAATGTATTCTTAATTTTTTTTGTCATAATTTGGTTTCACTTTTATATCTTCGAGAAGCCGATGATGTACTTAATGTTCTCGGATTGGTCAAAGCTCAGAAAAAGGGTCAAAAACGTCAACAAAAACCGGGTCAGGAGTGATTGGACGTGGAAGAAAGCTGAAAAGAGAAGGTTGCAGCAGGAAACGTCAACTACTCGAGTCCTCCATGGCACTTGAGTTTAGTGAGTAAGGTAAGAGCAGAAGGGGAGCTGCCACTCGGACGCTGTTCTTCCACCCAGGGAGGACCTCTTTCTGCTACACATACTGCCCTAGTTGAGGTTTTAGGTGGAATATTCCTTTTAACCAGCCCCTCAGGTCTCGTTGAGGATTTTGGATGGAATACTTGGTTAAACCAACATTTTAGATGCATATCCAGGGATTTTTGGTGGAATGTTCCTTTAAGGTGGATGTGTGAGGACCTTGTAGGTGGAATGCTTCCTGAAACCAACCTTTTAGGCCAATATTCAAAGATTTAAGGTGGAATATTCCTTTAAAACAACCTAAATTTCATGTTTTGATCATTATCAAGTCAGAAACCTCAATCCAGACTCCTCATAAAGACATTTGAGATTTATGCTGCTGTTATTTATTTAGTCCAGACTAAATAACGGAAATCCACAACTGTAATTTTATTTCAGGACTCGGTTATTAAATGTCAAAACAATCCACGTGACTCTAAAAACTCATCAACTTTACAAACTCTAAGATTAAACTCTCCACAAGGGTCCAAAATAAGCCGGACTTCTACATGAGAGCTTTAATTATTCTGCATCTACTTCCTGAAAAGTTTGGTCAATAAATAAGACAAAAACTAATATTTTCTGCTGAACTAAAGACAAACTTTGTGATTTTTGTGCTCACATGTTGTGTTGTTGTAAACTTACTCTTTCAAATAAATACCTGCCTAACCCTCTGAAAACCAGCATTTGTCCTATTTTTGTGTTGCTCCTCGGCGACCCCAGACAGCTGGTTGTAATGTTTTTTGAGCAACACACCAAACTATGACGTTTTTACAATGATGGTTGTACGATGGAACCAGTTTGACATGTTCAGGTGTTCTTTGTGTGAAGACTCAGAGATTTCAGGTATCAGAAGGTGGTTTTCAACTTTCTTTGGTAACTTTCTGCTTCAACTTTAAAGTCAATTTACTTCACTAAGCCAGCCCTCTGGACTTCCAGTAAGCTGTGTTCCTATTGGCTGTCCAGGTGGCTGCTTGGTGTTATCAGGAACACCTGAGCAGCTCAGTGTCTTCCTGCTTTATGTCTGCAGTCAAACATTTCCTCTGCTTCTTTTCACTAAACCGGATTTGGCTCCGTTGCTTTAGTTTGTTTTTTAGGCATTGGCTTGCAGCTCCCAGTAGTAAAATCCTCTTTAATGTGTTTCTTGGTGTTTTAGGGCTTTGTACTGGATAGTTGTCTTGGTAAATGTGGTTCTTTAGCCACAGTTAGCATATGGTGCTAATGTGTGCAGTGATTAGTGGATTTGGTGCAGCTGAGTTGTCTTTATCTTGGCTGTAGTGAGTCTTTATAGGTTTTTAGTCAGACACATTCTGTATTCTTATTTGTGAACCAACGTTGTTTGTCCAGAAGGTAAGAGTTCCTGTCCTGATTCTCTTTTTAAAGAGGTTCTCTGGTAGGCTGCAGGAGACTTTAGCGTTTGGGTTATGCCAGTTTGGTTTTTGTGCGATTTCATTTCTTGAGGCCCCTCCCTGTGGTTTAGTGAGGTTTTCTGGAACAGTTCTACAAAGCAACCTGCAGCAGAAGAGACTTGGAGAGTTTTTAGGAAGTTCTGGAGACCAGACTTTAGAGCAGCAGAACCATTTGTCAGCAGTTTGAGCAGGAGAAGGTGCGCTTCAGAGTAGAAATAAGAAGGAAACCTTCTTGACCCATGTGGTGAGGTCCTGTACAAAGAGTTTGGTTGTGAAGAGTCTGTAGTTCATTGGTCTGAAAGCACCAGAAGAGTCGACTCATTAAAGGAGAAAACAGGAGATATTGTTGGTTCTTCTGTCGCTCTGCAGTTTCCAGTTTCCTTCGACTGAATATCAAGTTTCTATTTTAAATGATTTACTGTGTGAGCCCAAGATGACTTCAATAAACTCCCTCCATCCCCTAGACACAATATATATTATTACCATGTTAAATCTTTTTAAAAAAAATAAAAATATGTTTTTGAGTTTTAATCATAGTTTTAGCATAGTTTTTCTCTTTGCTTGTTTAGTTTTGTCAGCTGTGTGAAAGGTGCTAAACAAATAAAGTTCAATTGATAAACTGAATAACCGATTAACTCATGATTGTGACAACAGAAGTATTTTTCTTGTGATTTAAGGGTTTGTTTCATTTTTAAGGTTGGGGTTAAAATCTTGACAGAAATAAGATTAAAGAAATAAACTACATTAAAAAGGAATTAAATCAAAGGAAAAAAGCCACTTAAAAAGAAAATTAAATATTAAAAACAAATTATATTAAACAGAAAAAATATTTAATTAAATAATTAAACAGAAGTTACAAAACATGTAATTATGAAATTAAACATTTTTAATAAATATTAAACATTAAAGATGAAATATTTTAGATAATTAAACATTTTAAAAAAATACAATTAAACAAGAAGATTATTAAACATTTTAAAAATACAAACTATTTAATTAGATTATTAAACCTTTAAAATGGCAAAACATTTAATAAAAAATTAAATGTTTAATTAAAATATTAAATCTTAAAGGCAATAAAACTTTAAATAGGAATTAAAGAGAAAATACAATGAAGCAAATAAAAGAAAATTAAACATTAAAAGGTTGTGAAACATAAAAAGAAAAACCTTAAAGATTTAATCTAAAAATTAAACATTGAGAAAGAAAAGGAAATTTTTCAAACAAGCCAATAAAACATTTGAAAAGACAACAATTAAAAATTAAAAAGACAAAACATTTCAAAATCAGATCAGACATTAGAAAAGAATATAAGGTGAGAAAAGATTAAAACTAAACATTTAAGAAGAATCAAACTAAAGAGAAAACATTTGAAAAGACACCCGTTGGACTTTAGAAGATCAAATTAAACAGAAAAGATGATAAAATGATCAAAAAGAGCAAAAACAGATAAAGGTCTTAAAGCGTTTTCTAGTCTGAAATGAAAACATCAAGTTGTTTCTTCAAACATTTCCTCTTTCTATGTTCTTGGTTTGACTGTGGACAGATTTACTAAGAACTCATTTCAGAAAACTGCTTTTCAGATAAAGTCTATGAGTAGTTGAAGACATCGATCAAACTAATGTTACCTTCTGATCTCCACAAACTTTACTGTTCAGTGAAAAGAATCAAAGTTTGGTCAGGATTTCTAAAAACCCCACAAGTGAAGGTCTGAGAAGAACTCAGCTGGATGGTCTAAATGTGAAATTAAGACTCATGTTCAAGTTTTAAGGCTTCTGTTAACCAGACAGTTCAAACTAACAGAGGAGTACTAAGAAACTTTTAAAATTTCAGCCCTCAGACTGTCAAAAGGTCCAAACTAACAGTGATCTACTCAGGAACTTAGAAGATATCAGTCCTTGGACTGTCTGAAAGTTAAATCTAACAGAGACCTGCTGTGGGACTTAGAAAATTTCAGCCCTCAGACTGTGTGAAAGCTCAGGTCCTGAGGACTTGGCAGGTCTGGAGGCTTTGGAAAGTCTTGGAACTGAGGGTTCAACCCTCCAGCACAAAGGCTGAAGTCCAACCTCCTGAGAAAAACGGTCGAGACGAGACTCGAGTTAAAAAAAAAAACCTTGAAAATGAGAAAAAATAGATGATAAATGCGCAAAAAAAAGAAGCATAGAAATATTCCAAGTGGCAGTGAACAGTTCTGTAATTTGATTGAGACAAATCCAAAGTCAATGTATCTTACTCCAACTAATGAGGATGAGGTATTGGAGACTATAAAGAAATGTAGTAATAAAATATCACAGGATGCTAATGGAATAGACATGAGAACAATTAGGCTTGTGGCTGAAGCAATTGTTAAGCCACTCACACATATTTGTAACCTGTCATTTAAATGTGGACAGTTTCCCTCAGAAATGAAAGTAGCTAAAGTAATCCCTTTATTTAAATCAGGAAACAAACATTGTTTTACAAATTACCGGCCTATCTCCCTTTTGCCGCAGCTCTCAAAAATACTGGAAAAATTATTCAATTTAAGACTTCTCAGTTTTATTGGAAAAATAATTTGCTATCCAACGCTCAATATGGCTTTAGACAAGGACGATCAACATCACTTGCTTTAATTGATCTTGCAGAGGAAATCACAAACTGTATTGAAAAACATAAATTTATTATTGGAATTTTTATTGATTTACAGAAGGCTTTTGATACGATTGATCATGACATTTTACTAAATAAACTGGAAAAATATGGTATTAGAGGAATTCCACATAACTGGCTAGAAAGCTATTTGGAGGATAGGCAGCAGTTTGTACAGATTGATCAATATAAATCTCTAAACCGGAGCATTTTATGTGGGGTACCACAAGGTTCAATTCTTGGGCCAACATTGTTTTTACTCCACATTAATGACATTTGTAAATTATCTAAAATCATGAAATTCATACTTTTTGCAGATGATACTAATATTTTATGTTCTGGAGAGAATTTGGAGAATCTTCAGAATGCAGTAACTCAAGAATTGTGCAAGTTAAATAATTGGTTTAACATAAATAAATTGTCTCTGAACTTAAAAAAGACCAAATTTATGCTGTTTGGGAAACGGAATAAGGATTTACCCGTGCAAATTACTGTTAGTAATACAGTTATTGAAAGAGTAAAGCAAAATGTGTTTTTAGGTGTAATCATTGATGAAAGGCTATCTTGGAAGCCTCATATAAATCATTTACGTTCAAAAGTAGCTAAGTGTGTTGGTGTGATGAAACGATGTAGTCTGATGCTCACTCAGAGAGCTTTATTTATCTTGTATCAGTCCTTTATAATGGTATACAGGTAAAAGCCAGAAAATTAGAATATTTTCATAAACTTGATTTATTTCCGTAATTGCGAACAAAAGGTATAACTTTTACATTATATGTAATCATTGCACGCAGACTGATGCACTTCAAATGTTTATTTATTTAATTTTGATGATCATAGGTGGCAACAAATGAAAATCCGACATTCCGTGGGTCAGAAAATTAGAATATTGTGAAATGGGTCAAGTTTGAAGACACCTGGTGCCACCCACTAACCAGCTGATTAACTCAAAACACCTGCAAAGGGCTTTAAATGGTCTCTCAGTCCAGTTCTGAAGCTTACACAAACATGGGGAAGACTTCAGATTTGACAGCTGTCCAAAAGGCAACCATTGACACATTGCACAAGGAGGGCAAGACTCAAAAGGTTATTGCTGAAAAGGTTGGCTGTTCTCAAAGCTCTGTGTCCAAACACATTAATGGAGAGGCAAAGGGTAGGAAAAACTGTGGTAGGAAAAAGTGTACAAGCGACAGGGATCACCGCGCCCTGGTGAAGATTGTGGAAAAAAAACCCATTCAAAAATGTGGGGGAGATTCACAAGGACTGGACTGCTGCAGGAGTCAGTGCTTCAAAATCCACCATCAAGAGACGCATGAAAGACATGGGTTTCAACTGCCGCATACCTCGTGTCAAGCCTCTTTTGAACAAGAAACAGCGCGCAAAGCGTCTCACCTGGGCTAAGGAAAAAAAGAGCTGGACTGCAGCTGAGTGGTCCAAAGTTATGTTTTCTGATGAAAGCAAATTTTGCATTGCCTTTGGAAATCGAGGTCCCAGAGTCTGGAGGAGGACAGGAGAGGCACAGGATCCACGTTGCCTGAAGTCTAGTGTGAAGTTTCCACCATCAGTGATGGTTTGGGGTGCCATGTCATCTGCTGGTGTCGGTCCACTCTGTTTCCTGAGATCCAAGGTCAACGCAGCCGTCTACCAGCAAGTTTTAGAGCACTTCATGCTTCCTGCTGCTGACCTGCTTTATGGAGGTGGGGATTTTATGTTCCAACAGGACTTGGCGCCTGCACACAGTGCCAAATCTACCAGTGCCTGGTTTAAGGACCATGATATTTCTGTACTCAATTGGCCAGCCAACTCGCCCGACCTTAGCCCCATCGAAAATCTGTGGGGTATTGTTAAGAGGAAGATGCAGAATGCCAGACCCAAAAATGCAGAAGAGCTGAAGGCCACTATCAAAGCAACCTGGGCTCTCATAACACCTGAGCAGTGCCAGAAACTGATCGACTCCATGCCACGCCGCATTAATGCAGTCATTGAGGCAAAAGGAGCTCCAACCAAGTATTGAGTACTGTACATGCTCATATTTTTCACGTTCATACTTTTCAGTTGGCCAACATTTCTACAAATCCTGTTTTTGTATTGGCCTCAGGTAATATTCTAATTTTCTGACCCACGGAATGTCGGATTTTCATTTGTTGCCACCTATGATCATCAAAATTAAATAAATAAACATTTGAAGTGCATCAGTCTGCGTGCAATGATTACATATAATGTAAAAGTTATACCTTTTGTTCGCAATTACGGAAATAAATCAAGTTTATGAAAATATTCTAATTTTCTGGCTTTTACCTGTACTTGAGCTATTGTATTGAAGTGTGGGGAAATTGTTATAAAACTAATTTGTTACCTTTAGTTACTCTGCAGAAACGAGCCATCAGAATTGTGCATAAAGTGAAGTATAATGATCACACTAATCCACTGTTTCTTAATACCTTTAACTTAAAATTACAAGACTTAGTAAATTTTAAAACAACTCAAATTATGTATAGAGCATCAAAAAAATTATTGCCCAATAACATTCAAAATTTATTTCAAAACAGAGATGCTCTTCATAAATATAATCTGAGAGGAATTGATAAATTATACCAGCCCAAAGTAAAGACAACCCTAAAGTCTATGTGTATCTCGGTGAAGGGAGTCATATTATGGAACAGCCTATCTGAAGAAATTAAAGCTTGTAAAAATTTAGTTAGGTTTAAAATCACATTTAAAAGATACATAATGGAAAAGTACCAAGAGGAAACGATTTAATAACGCAACCATGAACAGACTCATGCTCACTGTGTGTGCATGGCCCTGGGTATGGTTGACATTACTTTGATGTTGTACATATAAATACTTGTGCAAAGGGAGTAGCCAGCAAGTTTTGCTGCCTGCTTCTTTTGGTTGTGTGTCTGTCATGTGCTCTTTTGGGAGAGAGGGGTGTGGGGTCGGAGTATGTGTGGGCCTGTCGTTGTCTTGTCTTTGTCTTGTGTTTGTTGATTGTGATTGTGATTGTAATAATGTTATATTGTATTGTCTGTTGTTGTGAGTGATGTCGAGTGAGGGGCTGGAGCCTTATAAGCGTAAGCTTCTTCCATCCCCTTTTCAAATCACAGGAATGTAAATTTGTACTTAAATTTATATATTATTATTATTATTATTTGTTGTAAAAAGTATGAACTATGTTATTGCACCCCAGTACTGATTTGAAATAAAAAATTAAAAAAAAGAAGAAAAAAAGTTTTTTATATTCATGCATTTTTTTTCAACCCCCGCTATCCCCCTCATCATTACCGGTGTACTCCAGCTACACCCACCACGTCCCCTCTTGCCATTCCGGACCCCGTGAAGCAAAGCATCGGCTCCAGTATGTGCTGCTTGTCATGGCGCACCGACCCGCTGCCGTTACGCACAGACGCAGCGGCACTTTCTGTCTTAGTGGACGACTGAAGGCGGAGAGTAGGTGGAGAGGTGGGTGGCAGCCTCCCCCCTCCCCCCACCGCCCCCCTCTACTCCCCCACTGCCCACCACACCCTTCCCCGCCCCATGAGTTTTTCGAAAATTCGAGTCTCGAGGAGTTTTCCTGAGTTTCCACGAGGTCGGAGACAGAACAAGTTGTCATGGAAAGGTGTTGAAGTTGGCGAGGATGGAGTGACTTTTAACAGCGACTCGAAGGAAGGTGACTAGAAGAGCAGGTCTTTAACCACCATCCATAAAATCCATGGAGTTGGCTCCAAAGAAATGAAGGGAGGTCAACTTTTATCAGCCTCCATCCAGATGTTCAACTTCATATTTTACTTTGAGATTTTTAGCACCAAAAACCTTTAGTATCACACTTTATTATCATTTATTAGGACTTTAATGGAATCCACCAGCAGATTTAGTTTTTGATGAGAAACTTTATTCTTGTTGTCGTGGGACTGCAGGACTTAAAACTGTTCCTTCTATTTTACCTCATGTTTATTAATTTTAGTGGAGAAAGTTATTATAATTGTGGATTAGTCTCTTAAAAACCAAATAATAAATTGCATTAGTCAAGAGGCTTAAATTTCTTACTTTGTCATATTTTAAATATTACAAAAAAATATAAAAATAAAGTGTCTTGAGACTATTTGACCTGTAATTGGCGTTATATAAATAAAATTGAATTTAAATTGTATGTACCTTGTAATGTTGGAGGAATTCAGCCATATATGTTGGAAAACACATTTTCTTTGTCCATTAATCTGTTGATTGTTTTCTCCAGAAATTCATTTCTTGTTTTGGTTTATAAAATGTTAAACCCAAAAATATTTTCAATTCAGTTCAATTCAATTTTATTTATATAGCGTCAATTACAATCAAATTGTCTCAAGACGCTTTACAGAACCCATATGCCTGACCCCCAGAGCAAGCCCAAAGGCGACAGTGGCAAGGAAAACACCCTTTTAACAGGGAAAAAACCTCAAGCAGAACCTGGCTCTAAATAGGGGGGACCCATCTGCCTGCTGGCCGGGCGGGTTGAAATATTCAGTTTACTGTCATAAAAATCAAAAAGATTTACATTCGTGATGCAGGAATCAGGCAGTTTTTCACTTTTTACCTTAGTTTAGTCAGAAAGATAGTTGATAATGTGTGAACTGTTGCAGCTTGTGAATCGTAGAAGGTTTTAATCTTTGGGGCCGAGTGTCAGAAAACATTTAGAAACCAACAACAAGGTTTTGAACATCATTAAATTGAAATCCAACTTTTGCATTACAATGTCTAATTAAAAGTCATATATTTCCAACGTAAATGTGTGATAGTCATTGTACTGTTACACCCAGTGTGACTCCTGTCCTATACTGGGATTCACAGCCAGCTAAACTCTCCCCTGTACCGCATCCTCCAAGGAACAGGCCAATGTGGTAGTTGAACCGATTTTAATACAGAGAAGTGTGAAATTGAAATAAACATACAGAATATGCTGGTCAATAACAGTCCAAATTGCTTAAGACTTTAAACACATCAGTATTACCGGTAAGTATGGATTAATTTACATAAGAAAACCGCTGCAGGGGACTTGTAAGCAATAAGGTATGAAAGTTGAATCAAAGCTAAAGCTAAACTACCCTGAAGGTACTCCAAAGCCTGAAACCACGACTATTATTGTAAAGGTAATAACAGACTGACACTCACAACACTGCAAATATATCATGGCAACTACAAATATACATTACAACAATATCATCAGCATCTTTACTTATTTTGCCTCCCAGAGGGTTACTAACAAACTGGTAGATGGTGAAAAGAGGCTAGCATTCTCGCGCTAATGAAGCCGTTAGCACTTCCTGTCAAGCCGGTCAAGCCGATCAATTGGCTGAGGCAGCAGCATCATATGACCACTAACTGCAAACAACGAGGCCTAAGACAATTATGCCCCCTTCAGGCCCCAGTGGTTCAAACAAATAAATGAAAGTTACAATACACTCCCCGCCTGGCAATAATATAAAATGGCACGATAACTTATTTACAGATCATATTAATATCTGATGTCCTGGAGACAACGAAAGGATACACTCTGAGATGGGTCTGGAGAAAGTCTTATTTAATAAACAAATAAATAACTAAATAAAGTTAAAATAAGACTTTATTTTGACTTTATTTTATTTAAGAGTAAAGATGCTGATGATATTGTTGGAATGTATATTTGTAGTTGCCATGATATATTTCCAGTGTTGTGAGTGTCAGTCTGTTATTACCTTTACAATAATAGTCACGGAGCTCTGGAGCTTCTCTTCACATCGTCTTCCACGTGGACTGGTTTGATCGGGAGCATGTGCAACAAACATCTGAAAAACTGCACTTTAACATCAATGAATTACACTGAAGTTTAATCTCTACATAAATGAGACTGAGTCTGGATGTACTGCTCTGTCATTAGCTCCGAAGTTTAGGGAAAGTTCAAACAAAAGAGGACAGTTCAGATTAGATTGAGAATGAGCTTATTTTGAACAAACATCTCAGACTTTCTGAGCTTCAGCACCTATAACAAGATATTTTGACAACAAGCAACTCAAGAGATCCAGAAGTTGGAGAGAGTTAGCTTTAGCTGAGCCAAAGAACATGTGGGACGCTAACCTAGCAAACATTTTAGACTTTCCTCTGTGAATTCTGAGAAATAATTTCCTACTTAATGACAGAGCTACACATGTGAACTCAGTCTCATTAAAACAGACTCTAATTCAGTGTCATCCATCCATATTAAAGTGCAGTTACCCAAAATGTTTGTGACATGAGCTTCTACAAAACCTGTCCAGGTAGAAGGCCACTTTGACAAACAGGAAGTGAAAGGTTCCAAGCAGATTTATAGAAGGGGGAACCGGTCTGTACTAAGTTTGGTCGAGTATAGAGGGGTGTTTTTAGGGTGTTTTAACTTTTTTTTTTTTTTGGGGGGGGGGGGGGGGGGGGGCGGGGATCGCATCACGGGGGGGACCACTGTCCCCCGGTACCCCCACGGAAGATCTGCCACTGAATTGAACACTTTCACATTTTTTTCCGATCTTATATCTCTCCCCTTATATCCCTACTGCTTAATGGGAGAACTGAGCTGCAAGTTGTCCTGTCAGTATTTTGAATCGTGGTCTGAATGGTGTCAGGGTCATTCTCAAACACATTTGGAGCTCACTGATCTGTCTGGTATGGTATTTGGTTTGGATTATATTCATGCTTGAGAAAACTGCCTCATAACTGTATCTTTAGCCGAACATAATCAGCATGTGAAGGGCTACTTTCTTCTCTGTGTCACGTTATTTGTCTTTCTATCTACTCTGTCCTCTTGTCTGTCCTTTGCCTCTAAACTGTTTACTGAAGGCTGAGCTTGCTTAGTGACTACTGTAACCTCTCCATGACAGACGCAGGTAGTTGTTTGGAACGGGCGTTTATTCATGACGGCCTTTGAAGCAATTTCATCTTCACGCGCCAGATTCATGCCAAGCTCACATCAGGCTAATGTCGAGCTAGCGCCGTGACAACTGCAATTATGCACAGTAGAAGCACTTTCAGAACAGAATTTTCAATGACAATCACAGTCCAGACATTTGCAAACAAATACAAATAATACTTCGTTGCACTGCCAGTCATGAGAGTGTCCTTAGTCTTTGCGGTCCATAGAATCACTTAAATGTATCCAGATCGGCTCGGGAACCTGTCCTGCGATTGTGCCGTCCCTTTCTTAGTCCGTGGCGGAACAAAAACCGTGCAACTTTAGTTCCTACATGGAACGTTAAACCCTTTTACTCTTTTAACTAATTTAATTCATGAAGTTACAAGTTATGAAATACTATTTTTAACTTTAAACCATATGAACTTATTTATAATGTGAACACAACCGTAAATAATGACATTTACAACTACAACGCAGAGATCTCATTGGCTGAGTAGCGCCTGAATTCTTATGTAATTGGTCTGTGTGTTTCCTGAGCTGATAACCAACGATGTAATAACTGGAAAAGCTGCGCTGGGATAATAGAAGCGACCCGTGAACTTTAAAATGTCATTACAGTTTACTGATTACAGGTCCAGGGGAACCTGTTGGCCAGTCCCACTAGACACCGGCCCACCGGGACAGTGCCCGGTATGCCGGATGGCCACTCCACCACTGACATATAGCTGATGTCAGAGTCTGACATCAGCTGTATAAATTAAAGAAGTGCTGGGCCAGCCTCCTCCCAAACACTAGTCCTGCATGGTGAGTCAGAACAAAGGAACAAAGAACGTAGCGATGGAGAGGTGAAGCCTCATGAAACACTGAGGCTTTCCATACAATTGTGCCAAAAAAGATTCAAAGCTTCATGGCTTTACTGACAGAGACATCTGGTGGACAACTGAAGCCATAGCAACCTCTCAAGAGCACGACTGAAGCGCTGACACTGTTTCAATTCCATGTCAGCAATAAAAGTTCAGAAAAGACTGTGTGGTCATTCACGTATTTTGTTCATTTATACTAAATAATGATCATAACATCATTTCACATTAAAAGAAAGTCTCCTTGTTAGGCACTTAGAAATACAACTAAGTTCTTTGTTAAAAGGAACAAACTAAAACTCATATGCAAACACACTCACCCAAACTCTAAAACACATTCCAGATTAAACCAAAGAATAAATCTAAATGACAGAATATGAAGAATATGAATGCTGGTTCAGGTTCATTTAGATCTTTAAGCTTCATGTAAAAACTGGACTAAAAGTCCATCCCTCCTGCTTTGCAACTGATCATGGTGTTTGGATGAAGTCAGAAACATCTTGTTTTTTTGTTGAGTGTTTTTTAAAGAAAACCTTTAAAGCTAATATTTTATCAGTCATTTGGGGACTCGTATGATCCATCAGGAATGTTTATTCACAGAGACAAAGTGTCAAAGGTTTTTTTCTTAACAGATTTTTATTTAAAAGTCATATTTCTTTCTACTGTGATGGCCTTCAGTCTGCTCCTCTTCTGGCTCACCAGCTCCCCAACTTTAGAAAATATCCTTTCACAGGGAGCAGATGCTGGGATGCACAGATACTTACATGCCAGTTTCCACAGTGTATGTCCCACCTGCTGCCCAGTACTTCAGGGGATCATCTGCTCTTGCCAGATGTTGCTCTTTCAAATATCTGAGACAGACAGAAAGACAATGAATGACTCAATGCTGGTGTAGTGCCGACACTCTGCATGGCTGTCCAGCAAAGCCCACAAGCTTCTCTTCACTGGCACTGGCAGATGTTGCTGCATCATCCAGAGGCACATCTTCTGTCGAATCATTAATAAGGCTGGCACACTGCTGTGTCAGCCTTTCAACCGCAGCCTGAGCATTGCTTTGATTGCTAAAGCCAACCTCTGAACCATGGATCCAGGATGGTGGCCACAGACAGGGAGTTCACTTCTTACAAGCCACGGAATTTTTCATTCATGTTATTTCTCAAGTGGTTGGCAAGTGTGACACAATATTGTGAGCCTCATCAGTAACAGTCCCACAGGCCTTTTCAGTTATTCCTCACTCAGCTAATAAATCTGTAGTGACTTCTGTGATATGAGCTAAGTGGGTCAGTGGAAAATACTGTACACCAAAAAGCACATTAGCCAGATCTATGCCATCTGACACATAATGACAGGTTTACATTACGCCAAGGTATGCATCCATGTAGACTGATGTCCACATGTCAGCAGTCAAGCTAATAGTTAAAGCCTGCTGAATTTCTGCCTTCTCTTTGGTGATCGTGTACCTTGACTCCACCATTGCCTTTACAGCTTTGCAGCTTGGAGTGGAGTATAATGAGTCCAAGATTGATTTTTTTTTGTTTGTTTTTATTTTAGTAACATGAGAACATAAACAACATTTCCCACACAGAGATCAAGGTATTAAGTATGAAACACAGACATGTGCAAACATGCAGATGGCATACAACATAGGCAGAAGGCATTGTGCAAAGTAATACCTCAAGGGACATCAGATACATTAACCAGACAATGGCAAGCTAAAAGTGAATGTGCTCAGATGAGGGTCCAAGATTTTAATGAAGTTTCTGAACCCTTCATCCTCAACCACAGAAAAAGGCCAACCATCTTTAACAATAACATCCAAAAAAGGCCTCATCCAGCTGGTGTTTTCTGGACACAGACACATTTGTGTACAGTCATGGGCGAAAGTATTAACAGCCCTGGAATTTTTCCAGAAATTACACCATTTCTGCAAAAACAAAAGTTTTTGGTATCCACGTGTTTATTTCCTTCATGGACACTGGAAAACCACACAAAAGCAGAAGAAAAAAGCCAAAATTTACATAATTTTACACAAAACTCAAAAAATGGGCCAGACAAAATTGTTGGCACCCTCAAGTCAATATTTGGTTGCACAACCTTTGGAAGAAATAACTGAAACCAATCTCTTCCTATAACCATCAACAAGCTTCTTACACCTCTCTAATTGAATTTTGGACCCCTCTTCTCTTGCAAACTGCTCCAGGTCTCTCAGATTTGAAGGCTGCCTTCTTGCAACAATAATTTTGAGATCTCTCCATAGGTGTACAGTGGGATTTAGCTCCAGAGTCATTGTTGGCCACTTCAGAACTCTCCAGTGCTTTGTGTCCAACCATTTCTTGATGCTATTTGAAGTATGTTTTGCGTCATTGTCCTGCTGGAACACTCATGACACTAGGCCCTACATTGCAGCCCAAAATATTTTTGATATTTTCCTGATTTCATGATTCCTTGCACACCATCAAGACACCCAATACCAGAGGCAGCAAAAACAACCCCTAAGCATCTTTGAACTTCCACCATGTTTGACTGTAGGTACTGTGTTCTTTTCTTTGTAGGCCTCATTCCATTTTCTGTGAACAGTAGAATGGTGTGCTTTTCCAAAAAGCTCTACCTTGGTCTCATCTGTCCACAAAATGTTCTGCCAGAAGGATTGAGGCTTACTCGGGTACATTTTTGCAAACTCCACTCTGGCATTTTTATGTCTGTTTGTCAGCAGTGGGGTTCTTCTCAGCTTCCTACTATAGCGCTTCTTCTCATTCAGATAATGACAAGCTGACACTTTTGCACCCTGAGTTTGCAGGACAGCCTGAATTTGTGTGGAAGTTGAGTGGAGATGTTAATCCACCATTCAAACTATCCTGCGTTGCATTCTTTTGTCAATTTTTGTCTTCCGTCCTCATCCAGGGAGATTAGACACAGTTCCATGGGTTATAAACTTCTTGATTATATTACACACAGTGGACAAAGGAACTTCAAGATCTCTGGAGATGGTGTTGTACCCTTGAGATTGTTCATATTTTTCCACAATTTTGATTCTTAAGTCCTCAGACTTAAGAATCTTTCATTCTCTCCTCTGTGCTTGGTGTGACACCGTTAGGCTCACAACACAAAGGTTAAGTTTTATACATTTTAACTGGCTTCAAGTGTGATTTCTATGTTGCCAGCACCTGTTACTTGCCGCAGGTGAGTTTAAACGAGCATCACATGCTTGAAATAAAATGATTTACCCACAGTTTTAAAAGGGTGCCAACAATTTTGTCCTGCCCATTTTTTTTAATGTTTTGTAAAATTATGTAAATTTGGGCTTTTTTGTGTTTTTCCAATGCACATGAAAGAAATAAACACACATATACCAAAAACATTTGTAACTGCAACAGTTTCTGGGACAAATGGCGTAATTTCTGGAAAAATTCCAGGGGTGCAAATACTTTCGTCCCTGACTGTAGCTTGTACAGCACTAAACCACTCAAAACTTTCAAACCTGTGTCAAGCTGTCATTGACTCAGAACACACTGAAATTTTCTGACCCAATGAAATGCATTGAAACCTCTGAGCCTATGAAACGCTTTGAAACATTTTGAAGTGATGAAGCTTGAAGTGAAACAACGATGACGTCCGAAGCTTCAACTGCCGTTGGTTACAAGACGGTGGTGTTTATAGATAAAAGCTCTGAAGCCTTGGTATCATTTGTCCATCACTAAAAGAGAGGTAAGTATGAAGAGAACAAGCAATTCAACCACATTTTACCTGTCACTTAATAAAGGATATCTGATACTAATCATGGCTGTGTGTTTTCCTTTATTCCTCCATAAGATGGATGTAAACTGTAACACAATATTAATGAAATATCAACAAACCCAGGATAGTATGTGCTGCAATGTTGCATTAGCATGGTTCAATTAAAGCAAAATACACAGAAAGATGTTGTGTAATGTGTAACATGAGAGTATCAAAGGAAAGGAGAAATGAGAGTTCTCACCCACTTTGTCACATGACTTTTTAGTAAATAGAGACAAATATAATTTGACTGTTATGCTCTTCTAAAAGGGATACAGATCCGTTGTAACTGTTACTTATTTTATTATTGTTTTTTGAGATTCAGTTCACCTCCATAGATGTTTGAGATGACTAAACACAGCTCTGATATAGTCTTGGAGTCTTTACAAATTTGAAACTTGTTCTTGGATAAAGGACAATAAATAGCAAAATGTGCTGCTAGGGAGGAACTGAACAATTTCTGATGGAGCAGCACTTGGTTACAATGGGAAGGAAAACTGCCTTTTAAAAGGAAGAAATCTCATACCTACGAGACTCGGGAAGAGGGGTTTCTGGCTCAGCTGGTTGGAGTGAAAAGATTGCAAGGAGAAAATATGAACAGTGAGTAACAGACAGACAACCAACAATACGACCCTAAAGACTGGACAGGTTATAAAGATTATAGAACATGCAGAGCAGTCACTGGCTTTTTCCACGCCCCTCATCATGATCTAAAGGAAAATATGTGACCTAATCTCAAATACCCAGGAAATCACTGCAACACTTAGACAGTAATGTAGACTGTTTATAGTTTCATTGCTTTTAAATGGTCAGCACAAATGCAGCAGTGGAAAACCCAGTGATCGTATCTGTCCACATCAGAAGAGGAAACGGCAGTCTGTTGGTCTTAGCTTCTCATGAACATCCAATTTAACACTGTAGTTATCCCCAAAGTCCAGCCGACACAGACTTCAAGCTAAAGTGCTTTTCTCTCTGGTGTTTGTGGCAAGTGAGCTTGTCTACTCAGGAATGTTTGTTCTAGTGGTATGCTGTCTCCTGTTAGGTAAGTTGTCTGCAATTTTATATGATATTTTAATGCGCATTTCTTTCCTGTCACTGACAGAAATACACAGTGATTGATTCATGGAAGTTGGCAAATTTGGAACTAAAACTAGTTTCAAATTAGCATGTAACATTCAGTGTTGGGGTATTGATGGTGTTACAACCTGTGAGGCTGACAACAGGACATTTTTTGAGATTCCTTAAGTTTGTACTTTTCTTACAGCACTTTCAGCAACTTTGGCACTTGATGTCAATACTACTGTCGGGGACTCAGTGATTCTTCAATGTCGTATGAACACTAGTCCTACTGACCCTAAGAATCTACGCTTTTTCTGGCAAGATGACAGAAAGGCAGTTTTGTACTCTATGTACCAAGGAAGCATCATGGCAGAGCATGTAGCTGGACTTTATCAGCACAGGATCACAGCCTTCCCAGAGGACATGAAAACAGGAAATATTTCGATCATGCTTAAAAACGTGACTCTTAAGGATAACGGGAGAATTTTCCAGGCTTTTGCAGCCATTTTTGAGAGTGGAGGGAGATGGAGTCAGAGCGAGATCTGCAAAATGAACCTACATGTCGCAGGTAAGGATGAAAATGTCGCTTTTCTTCACAAAAATAGTTCAATAGAAGAGAAGAGTAATATTGTCTTTTAGCAGCTTTCTACAGCTGGAACATGTAGAAGATCCAGCAGCTTGGACTGCGACTTTATCTCTGAATACACTAAAACAATGACAATAGAAGGTTTTTAATGTTAGTCGATATTGTAAATTTCACATTGTCGTTGGCAGTGTTAGAGAAGAGTAGGCTGCTATTCCATGTCGAGTCGACATCGTGAGGACAGCAGGATTCCTCCCCAAATTGAACCAATGAGTGTTGAGCCTTACACAGTAGCTTTTTAGGTCCAGGTAGGAGCTGAAAAACTACCTATTTACCTGGACATGAAAGTGTACATTATATTTACTGCAACTTTTGTTCTGAGGCCATGCCAAGTGAAAGATGCAGCTTATATGCTGTATATGGCAACACACTGTGGCCATCATTAACGCCTTAATACAAACATTATGAACATTTAGTCATTATTCTCAGCATTAGTTCATTGCCTGACAAACCAGCTGATATTACAACAGTATAGCTCATGGTAGCAAACATTTTTAGCAATTAAAACATCATGTTTAGAGAGAAAAAGGTGGAAAGGAAGGTGGTGTTTAACTAGATGTGACAGTTCCATTTTTTTTTTGTTGCTATGGCACACAGTTTTGAAGATTTGAATGCATATTTTCTCAAGCCTCTCAAGCCAGGTTGTTTGTCATGAAACAACCTGAAAATTCCTGCAGGAAAAACAACCTAAAGCTATCTCTCAAGTGTGTTTCTATGGACAGCTTAGCATAGAATAAAGGCTTGAAACAGTTAGCATGGCTCTGTCCAAATGTCACAAAAGAATAATTTCTAAAGCTCACTAACTAATAAATGGCATCTCACTTCTTTAATTTGTATACATAAGTGCTAGACTAGTTTTATTATTCTTATTCTTAATAAATTATTCTTTATAAATTGTTATTTTTTGCAGGCAAGGATTTACTTTTTTTGTAGAAAGAGTTCAACAGATGAGAACTGTGATATAACTTAAAACACACTTCAAAAATTTGGGGTCATCCAGGCAATTCATGTTTTCGATGAAAACTCACACTTTTATTCATGTGCAACATAATTGCACAAAGTTTTTCTGATCATCAGTCAGCCTTTCAACACAATTAACTAACACAAAACAGCATTAGAACACAGGAGTGATGGTTGGGTTGCTGGAAATGTTGCTCTATGTAGATATTCCATTAAAAATCAGCCATTTCCAGCAAGAATAGTCATTTACCACATTAAAAAGGTCTAGCTTGTATTTCTGATTAATTTAATGTTATTTTCATTGAAAAAAATATAACTTTTCCTTCAAAAATAAGGACATTTCTATGTGACCCCAAACTTTTGAATGGTAGTGTATTTTTCTGTTATATTTGGTCACAGAGCTCTCTAAATAAGGTATTCTAATGCATGTATGTTGCTGGTTATGGTTGATATTTCTCTTTTGAAGAGTGACACCATCACACCATATTTATCTATGAAATGCTGTCCTGATAGAGGAGGAAAAAAATAGAATTGTATTTTTTGTATTTGCACCAGTTAAATATAAATAAGTTCTGAGTGAGCTCTACAAACACTTTAAATGACAGATATTTCATCTACTACAAAGTATAATTGTGCAAATTGTGCTTCAGTAAGGTAGCCACCCTTTGGTTGTAACTCAAGAAATCAAAATGTTTTGGAGGTGGTTCTAGCTTTGGACAAGAATTTGTTTTGACATCTCACCAAAAAAAGGGGGGGGGGATTATTTTGAAATTACTTTCAAAGATTTCTATATGTTTTAAAGTAGTGGTGAGGATCATGTTTTTCTTATTGACCTTAACTACACTGTGTGATTCTCTCTCTTCAGTCCCTTACAAGAACCTCAGTCTGGCTCTAAACGTTGACACAAGGACCGCAGTGTGCACTACACAAAGAGGATTCCCTGCACCTTTGGTACAGTGGAAGCTGCAGTTCTCTAACAACTCCTACGATTTTATAGACTGGAAGGATGCACACAACACAGCAATTCAGGACCCTCATGATAGCCTCTACAGTTCCAACAGCACTATATATATTCCTAAAGGACCTTATCAGTCTGTGACCTGTTTCAGCCACAACCCAACTATAAGTACGACTTTGAAAGCCACCAGCATTTTAAGCAAAGGTAAGTTAAAAGAAGCTCTGCAGCCATCCAAAGGCTAGTACATATTTGTACATTGCCCTTTAGAATAAATAATGCTGAAAGGAACTAGTGAAAGAGCAACAAGGAGGAAGATACCAAGCATTTCCTTCCTTTTTCTTATTCTTGTACAGTATAGTTTCATTTATTTCCTTCTTTGGTAAGTGACTTGAGCGAATGCTATGTTTGCAAAAATATAAATGGGACTGTTAGTAGTATTGTCTTTTTATAAATTACACTTCAAGCCTGTATATAGAAATACATTGTTAAGCTACAACAATAAAATCCCTGACAGGTGAAATGAATAACATTGATAATCTCATTAAGACACAATGTTCTGCTGGGAAATCTTGGTTTCTTCTCCAAACTCTCCTGGTCCCAGTCAAATTGAGAATTAATTTGAACAAACCAAATCTACAGAGGCCCACAGGACTGGACATCATTCATGCTGATTCATTAAATTAAAAACAAAGCATTAAAAGAAAGCTGAATTTGACATGTAAAGGCATTAAGTTGAGGTTCAGAAGATTTGATTTTATATTCCTTTCGAGTCTGCTGTCTAATTTTCCTTTCTCTTTCTGCCAACAGGTGCAGCAATGTGGAGCCTTGCTGGCTGGGCTGAAGTCTTGATAGTGGCTGCTCTCCTGTTAACCTGAGCTGTGGTTGTGTTGCACATTAAATGTAAATTATTTTCATTTATTCTCAAGTTTCTAATTTTTTAAACTTATCTAACTTGTGAAACTGTGAAATCACTGGACAGAATACATTTTATAAGAACTGAAATTCAAAAAGGCGAGAATGTGTGTTACTACTTGCAAGTATATACCCAGATAGCAAACTATGGGTGAATCAATGTTGAATCTATGTTGAGCCCTAACGTAGAAATTATACAGAAAGTGCAAGGTTGATAAAATGTTGAGTCAACGTTTGCTTACATAGATTACATGTTTGCAAACATAGATTCAACATTAATTAAACATTGACCTGTCAAACATTTCAATTAAACCAAAATACAATGTAGATTCAATGGCATCTTTTAAACACAAACTTCAATGTTGACAAAATGTTGTTGAATCAACGTTGATCCAACCATCAATCTTCAACCAAAACCAAAATTCAACCTTCTTAACCCTAATTCAACATTGATTTAACATCTTTTGCTATCTGGGTAAAGTGTGATTTATGGTTGAAAAGCAAACGTTGACTCAACATTTTATCAACCTTGCGCTTTCTGTATAATTTCTACATTAGGTCTCAACATAGATTCAACATTGATTCACCCATAGTTTGCTATCTGGGTAATGACTTAGCTGCATTCATTGGTCTATTTGGGACATTTGGAAATAAAATAATCTATATATCCACCTTGTGTTGTTTATTTAGAGTCAGACTGTGGTGGAAGAAGACTCCAGTGGGTTCTGAGTCTACTCTTGGGGTCCAGAAGGATTCCTTGCCACATACAAAAGTCAACTTGGCTGGCTTGTTTCAATGTGAAAAAAAGTCCTCTGCTGTGCAAAATACTACAGAGTCCAGATATGATTTTGTCTGCATATTTGAAACTGTAATCCACACCTAGAAAAATTCAGCATGTCATATCTAGGGTCAAACACTTTTATCAGTTGTCTCTTTCATTTATTAAAATGGTATGGTCCATTCTTACAATAATTCCTCTGTAAATGTTGCTTCATTTGAACAGAACACTGTAATCTGTAATCATTCACTTTATACATTAGAAAACAATAACATGATTCTCCAGATGAAATATTTGGGTTTTTGCAGAAAATACAACCATTTATTCAAAATTGAAGGCACACTGAACCAGTGTGGCTACCACAGCATCCTGCAGCGACATGCCAACCCATCCGGTTTGGGCTTATTGGGACCGACTTTTATTTTTCAACAGGACAATGACCCCAAACAGGCTGTGTTTGGGCTATTTGACCAAGAAGGAGAGGAATGGAGTGCTGCGTGACATGATGTGGCCTCCACAGTCACCTGACCTCAACCCAATCCAGAATGAAGGCTAGAGGGTCAACAAATGCTCAGCATCTCAGGGAACTCCTTCAAGACTGTTGGAACACTATTTCAGGTGACTACCTCATGAAGCTCATCGAGAGAGAATGCCAAGAGTGTGCAAAGCAGTAATCAACCCAAAAGGGGGCAACTGTGAAGAATCTAAAATGTGAAACATATTCTGATTTGTGTGACAACCTAATTCGATATGTGTTCTTTCATAGTTTTGATGTCTTCGCTATGAATTTGCAATATAGAAACTCATTAAAATAAAGAAAAAAAATACTGAATGAGAAAGTGTGTCCAAAATTTTGACTGGTACTGCGCCTGCACTTCATATTCCAGATTTGGTCATGTTCTACTAAAAATATTGAGTTTATATGTCCTCATATGTCATGAGGTCTTATGGAGCACAAACAGATTAGTGCTAGAATATAAAAATGATGTCTCAGAGTTCTTGAGGTTCTGGCGCTGTGTTCAAACCTGGTATTGGACACAAAAAAGCTGCAGCACCTTAACTTCTGTTTCACCTATGATAAATAGCTGTTTTTTTAGGATACAACACATGACACTGCATTAATGATATGCACAGTTACCACGCTGTTCACACCAGTGCGCTGTTGTTGTTGTTGTGTGTGTGTGCTCAGGTGTGTGTTTGTGTGTAGGAGAGGTCTAGACCACTTTCACTGAGGGAGGGTCTGAGGACGAGGGTTGAGCTGGCCAGGGACATCAAGCTGTTCAACAAACTGGCTCACAAGGCACCAACTGGGGAAAATGCCATTTGAGTTGGCTAAACCAAACAGGGAAAGGATTTTCTGCTTAGTCTGTTAACGAGAGAAAGCTGATTTTGAAAGGACACGATACTGCTGAGTCACACTCGTGAGGTCTGGGGCCAGACTTTAGTAAAAAGCAAACTGTTTAAGACCTGCTTACTCATTTAGACATCACTACCACAACTACCTAGCCTAGCCCTGCTAGACCCATGTTCTGAAGGCACAAGGGTCGAGGCACGCTCGACAGGGAGGGAGGCGGGCTAAAAGGTTGTCTATCAAATCACTCTGCAGCAGTTGGGTAGGTATACAACCAATCAGTGCAACGAATAGGCTCCTAGAGCGCCGGAAATCAGAGGATACAGTAGTTCGGTGAAGCCTTATTTATACAGTCAATGGGTGAAGCTCAAGTATATTACAGACATGTTAACAGAAAGATTATTCAGAGTCGGTGCTAATGGAGATCAACGACTGTTGTCGTTTTTGTTGTCGACCCTGGCAGAGAATTAAATTCGTTGCCGTGGGTTGTCTAGCACGGCTAGGCTAGTTGTTTCTGGTTGTTTCTGTCAGAATCGTCGCGCCTCTGTCGTCACTTAGTTACGCCCACCTTCAGACTCTACACTTCATGGTGATTTGTCCGGCCAGTTTTAGGAGAATCCAGCCTCGAGCCTTATGGAGGGTAACTAGACCCACCCTGGCAGAGAATTAAATTCGTTGCCGTGGGTTGTCTAGCGCGGCTAGGCTAACAACTACCTTTATTCTTTATGTGTTATATTATGGGACGGTGCTGTCATTCATTATAATGTCATTGATTAATTGAAAGTAACAGTGTAATAACGGTCAGTAAAGGTAAGTAGTCCTTGTAGACTTTATACAATAGTATAGCTTTTATTTATCTCCAGTGATAATGCCATTGTTGCAGTGTGATTTTTAGCCACCGTGGCAACAGGGCTTTAAAGATGGCAATGCCAGTCTGTCAGTTGGTCTAGTGCAACGAAATGTCTCAACAATTAGAAGACTAACTACACACAAATGCTGTTCATATGCACATTCCTACGAGGATCATTTCTGATAACTTTGTGATTCACTGACATTATGTCAATCATCACATCTTATCATCCAAAGTAGGAAATTGCATTTAACTCCAAGAAATGCCTGTCCAAATGTTTGATTTCTGTTGATATATGAATGTGTTGTGTTAGATGTTTTAATTTTTACTTTGTATTTCTTTTATTGATGTATTTTCGTATTGTTGATCCTCTGCCTCCAACACAAAGCACTTCAGGTCAACTTCTGCTGTTTTGAAATGTGCTATATAAATAAAATTGACTTAATTTCTGTGTTTAAAACAGACTGTCTGTGCATGAGATATTCGTGTTTGCACTTCCATAGTTTTTGTAGTCAAACTGGATTTAGTAAGTTTGACAAAAACATGGACTCACTACAGTGTCAGAGTTGTATGACTTAGCTTCCCTTAGAGCTTCTCAGTAGATACAAGATCCCCAAAAGGGTGTGACAATCAAAAACCAACCAATTTAGATCACCTGTAAAACTTTGAACTTGTCAGTGAACAAATAATTAATTAAAAAACATAGTTCATAAATTTAAACCCCTGTGTTCTCCCCCCTGTGAAGTTCGTAGTAAGCATACCGGTTTTATGGGTCTGTATCAGAGTACAGAAGAAGAGACCTAGAAAAAGCTGTGAAGTTCTGCCTTACAGCCTGGTGTCTTTGACATTTGTGTTTCCCACAAGTTTTCTAATGACAGCAAAAGTTCTCTGCATTGGACACAATTTGATCATTTCATATAAATCACTGTTATGCATCACCATCATACAGAAGTTGAAAATGAAAACACCTACTTCTGTTCATTAATTCTTATTTGTTCTTATTTTGTTATTCATTTAGAGCCAGTGGTGATGACTGCGAATCATCTGTGACAACTTGTTGGCCTACACACATTAAAAAGGACCAAGAGGTCATAGGGTCAAAGTCCCAGAATCCATTTGTTCCCCCTCCCTTGCTACACTAGACCTCTGGAGCCCCCTGGTTCCCATGTCTCTGCTGGGATTAATCCCTGAACCACAGGTGTGATAATCCCAAACAGAATGGCGCTGCTGAACACTGGGCCTGACAGTGCTTAGGCCCCAGTCTGCTTTGATCAGAGGGAACAACAGCTGTGTTCTTGTTGGTCCACCAACTGAGCCAGGACAAGCCTCCAAAAAGACAGAATTAAACAAAGCACACTCATTCCACTCATGAGGATACTTTTGAATAGATAATGTAGAGGGGTAGAGGTGTCAATGAGACTCCTAACTACAGAGAGTTTCCTGTTGTCACATGCATGTGTAAAGAGGAAGTGTTAATGTTTTGTTTGATGACACTAACAGATTTTTTTAAAGAAGTTTTTTTTATTGACAGGGAGACTTAAAGATCCTTCTCTTAAAATGAAAGAAATGTAATGCATAGAACACCAAAAACATGGACAACTGTATCCTTAGAACCATTTGTAATTTATCTTTAGTAGATCTTACATTCTCACATGAAGTAAACAAGTTCGTGCTCACAATGCAGCAAACCAGTTCCAGGTTCATAGGAAAGGAAGCAGAAGTGTGCTTGTTACGCACACAGGGTTTGGATTATTTCCTCTTGCAACAGATCTTCAGAATCTGGTGTTTCTGTTCTTCTTTCTTTTATTAAGCAGCAAAATGACACATACGCATTTTTGACTCCCACTTCTCTAAAGTCTGTTTAAAAAAAACTGACCGGCATCTTCATTTTCACAAACTTTTATTAGTGCCCTGTAAGGTATGACAAAGATTACAAAGTATTCTAGTAAATCTGCAGCACTCAAAAAGATTTTCTCTAATACTCAGCATTGTCTTTTTGTTTTTTCACTAGTCAGTATAATCAGCCAATTAAGACTACATGTTAACCAGCAGTCATTTCATAACCATCTCCAAGTCTTTTTTCTGAAGTGGGCACTGCTGAGCTAAAAGCTTGTAAGACACATTCTGGGAACATGTGAGACTTTAATTAATTTGCTACCTTTAAGGCAATCCATTAAGTAGTGAGTCAGTGAGTATTCAAAGCAGTAGACCCCACGGAGCTGACTAGGCTAGCAATTCAACACCTCAAAGTTGTTTCATTAGAATGTCTTCAAAGGATTTTAAAATGTTTGGGCTGGTCTCAAATTAACCTTAAGGAAACTTATGTGCCTGGTAAATAGGTTCATAAAATTAATTTGAAAACAAAGAGGATCACTAGGAAAAGGTTCTCAAAGACACATAAACATATGAAACACAGAAATACAAGATTTTGCTTAAATCAGTAAGGCATGCAGTGGTCAGTATCTATCAAAAGCGGTCCAAGGAAGGAACAGTGGTGAATGAGTGACAGGGTCATGGGTGGCCAAGGCTCACTGATTTACATGGGGAGGGAAGGCTGGCCTATGCGTGGTCTGATCCAACAGAGGAGTTACTGTTGCTCAAATTGCTGAAGAAGTTGATGCTGGTTCTGATATAAAGGTGTCAGAAAACACAGTGCATCATAGTTTGTTATGTATGAAGCTGCATAACCACAGAGCAGTCTGGGTGCCCGTGCTGACCCCTGTGCACTGCCAAAAGAGCCAACAATGGGAACATGAGCATTAGAACTGGACCACAGAAACATGGAAGAAGGTGTCTGGTCTGATGAATCATGCTTTCTTTTACATCACGTGGATGGCCGGGTGCGTGTGCGTCGCTTACCTGGGAAACACATGGTACCAGGATGCACTATGGGAAGAAGGTAAGCCAGCGGAGGCAGTGTGATGCTTTGGAAAATGGTCTGCTGGGAAACCTTGGGTCCTGCCATCCATGTTAATGTTATTTTGACACATACCACCTACCTCAGTATTGTTGCAGATCATGTACACCCTTTCATGGAAACAGTGTTTATTGTAGAATAATAAATGTAAAAGGACACAACAGGGCAACAAAACACACCTTTGATGTCAAACCCAAATGTTTTCAGTCTACAGCAAAAATAAAGGAATTGGTCTTACTGCTCCAATACATTTGGAGGTGAGCGTATATGAAGTTTGTGCCTGACCTGCTGGCAGTGGTTGACACATGACACCGAAAAGCCAGTATGTTTCTCAAATGTTAGCCCTCATTTAAGATTAAGTGCACAACAACAGGCCGAGACAACATCCTGCTTTTTACAGTTTCATGTAGGTCACGTAAATCTGAAGCTTCTCTTTGAGAGACTGAAAAAAATGACGCAAGGTTCAACGAGAGTTTCGGTTCCAGGCTGTTCACTACTACAGGGGGATGTAAAGAAAAAGAATGTAGAGAAAAACAGATGCACCAGGAAGCATAAGATCATATGGAGAGCAAGAGTGTGATTGAGAGTAACCCTTTCAACCATAGACCAGGCTGAAAGGGTTACTCCAGTAAAACACAAAATTAAGCCAACATATTTCAAAATTCTCCCAAGTGTCACTTGTCCATAGGGCAGAGGGTTATTCATTTTGGTTGTACTGTTGTTAAGTTTTTTCTTTACTAGCTGTACTTTCTTAACATTAATATTTTTGTGATCGCTATATCTCCTATTTTAAAAACAAAGCATGGCTCCAGACTGTACAACAGGAAAAAAAAAATGTAAATACGCGATTTAAGTGTTGCAAAGAGGTTGCATGGGAGTTCAGGTTACCAAAAAAGCTGGAAAACTGTATTGCAGCTACATGGAAGGTAAGATAGGAGTTTTTGCATCAGATCTACTGTTCTAGATTGCATAACAGCACAAAATTGTGGAGCCAAATTTGCAAATGTATCCCTGATGACATAATGTCGATACTAGGCAAAAGCAAAACACAAGCTCTGTGAGCATTGTCCAGCTGGCCCCAAATAAATTAGTGATGGATGTTGGAAGATTTACTAAATAAAACAGGACAAAATTATGCTGCAATCAGGAAGTTAAATGTGTCTTATAGTATGGATTCAGGCAATTCAGAAACAACAAAAAAAGATTTAAGGCGACACCAAACCATTTATCAAAAACTGATTGAACTTGGCATGTTGCTGTTGAGGTGAAACAAAACAGCACCTCTAAAAACCACCAAAGATCTCCTTCACCCTGAAAATTACAAGCACTCATTAAATGATAGCAGAGCTCAAACTTCTGGTTTGGATTCGAACAGTAAGTGAAAGAGATCAAACGTAGACAGCCCCATACAAAATACTGAATAGTGCAAATGCTGTTGTAAACTCATAGATTTAGGAAGCAGTACAATTGCAAGCACTTCCTTGGATTGTCTTGTCACTATTCCTGTAATTGCTTCAACAGCCCATTTGGGTCATCCTGTTTAATGAACTCATTTTTGTTTTATTTTTTACAAGCTCACAGTCACTGATGCATTAATTTATACACGTCATAAAATAATTTCATAATTCCCCTTTAACTTCACTTGTCTAATTCCTGATGGAGTACAACTAAAAATGTAGGTTTTTGGATAATTTACTAGTAAAATTTGTAACACATATCTGCAGATATGGATGGGTGGAACCTAAACTGTTTGATATTTGTAATTTCATGTAATTTTTAGTGATGTGAGCACCACAAACCAAAGTCCTATTTACACCTGGTATTAATATAGATGCTTGTTGTCTCCATTGTGTCTGCACTGAGACCTGATTTAAGTGAAACAACATAGAGATAAGTGTAAAACAAATAACCTTTCATTTGACACAATAAAGACATGAGGAAACCCAGACATTTACAAGGCAAAATCTGGATTTATTCCTTAGCGGTATAACAATCCACCACTGGGATCAAACCTCACCAAACTACAGTAAATCAAACAAAAAGCATTCATATCTCGATTAACAACTGTTCTGATTATGTATTTTTCTGTCTTCTGCAAATCTTTGATTTTTTTAACATGTTTTGTTTTACAGTGGGTACAGTAAGTATTTGAACACCCTACAATTTTGCAAGTTCTCCCACTTAGAAATCATGGAGGGGTCTGAAATGTTCATTGTAGGTGCATGTCCACTGAGAGACATAATCTAAAAAAAAAAAAAATTCCAGAAATCACAGTGTATGATTTTTTAACAATTTATTTGTATGATACTGCTGCAAATAAGTATTTGAACACCTGAGAAAATCAGTGTTAATATTTGGTACAGTAGCTTTTGTTTGCAATCACAGAGGTCAAATGTTTCCTGTAATCTTTCACCAGGTTTGCATACAATGCAGCAGGGATTTTGCCCCACTCCTCCACACAGATCTTCTCTAGATCCGTCAGGTCGCTGGGCTGTCGCTGAGAAACACGGAGTTTGAGCTCCCTCCAAAGATTTTCTATTGGGTTTAGGTCTGGAGACTGGCTAGGCAACTCCAGAACCTTGATATGTTTCTTACGAAGCCACTCCTTGGTTATCCTGGTTGTATGCTTCGGGTCACTGTCATGTTGGAAGACCCAGCCACGACCATCTTCAATTCTCTGAGGGTAGGAGGTTGTTCCCCAAAATCTGGCAATACATGGCTCCAGTCATACTCTCCTTAATACACTGCAGTCGTCCAGTCCCATGTGCAGAAAAACACCCCCAAAGCATGATGCTACTAACTCCCCAGTTTCACAGTAGGGATGGTGTTCTTGGGATGGTACTCATCATTCTTCTTCCTCCAAACACGAGTGGAATTAAGACCAAAAAGTTCCATTTTGGTCTCATCTGACCACATGGCTTTCTCCCATGACTTCTCTGGATCATTCAAATGGTCATTGGCAAACTTAAGACAGGCCTGGACATGTGCTGGTTGAAGCAGGGGAACCTTCCGTGCCATGCATGATTTTAAACCATGACGTCTTAGTGTATTACCAACAGTAACCTTGGAAACGGTGGTCCCAGCTCTTTTCAGGTCATTGACCAGCTCCTCCCGTGTAGTTCTTGGCTGATTCCTCACCTTTCTTAGGATCATTGAGACCCCACAAGGTGAGATCTTGCATGGAGGCCCAGTCCAAGGGAGATTGACAGTCATGTTTAGCCTCTTCCATTTTCTAATAATTGCTCCAACAGTGGATCTTTTTCACGAAGCTGCGTGGCAATTGCTCCGTAATCCTTTCCAGCCTTGTGAAGGTCTACAATTCTGTCTCTGATGTCTTTGGACAGCTCTTTGGTCTTGGCCATGGTAGTAGTTGGAGTCTTACTGATTGTATGGGGTGGACAGGTGTTTTTATGCAGCTAACGACCTCAAACAGGTGCTTCTAATTTAGGAGGATAAGTGGAGTGGAGGTGGACTTTTTAAAGGCGACTAACAGATCTTTGAGGCTCACAATTCTAGCTAATATAGACAGGTGTTCAAATACTTATTTGCAGCAGTATCATACAAATAAATTGTTAAAAAATCATACACTGTGATTTCTGGATTTTTTTTTAGATTTTATCACTCACAGTGGACATGCACCTCCAATGAAAATTTCAGACCCCTCCATGATTTCTAAGTGGAAGAACTTGCAAAATCGCAGGGTGTTCAAATACTTATTGTACCCACTGTATTTCACTTAGCACTTGAAAAAAAAGAGAAGATTTATTTTATAAGAACCTATCAATGTTTCATAGGTAATTTTACTCAGAACTTTCCCTCTCTTCTTTCTCTCTGTCCCTTTGTTTTAATGTCTTTTTCTGTTTTTCAGACTTCAAGTTAAATTAGTTATTTTTATATGAGTCTGGCAAAAATGTTTGCCTATGGTTCTTACAAAAGAGTCATCATGACAATCACGTATGAAGAACTATAAAAATCAAAAAAGAACAAAAATCAAAAGATTTGTGAATTTGCCCACTGGAGGGCAGCCTTTACCAGATAATTGCCAAATACACTCGCCGTCTTGTTCTCATCATTTACGTCTACTGATGTTTGTCTGGGGGAGGTGAGTGCCAGTGTGACTCTAGCTGATGAGAAGTCCTCTGCTCCTACTTTCCCACTCTGCTTGAAGCAGCTCCGAAGTCCTGTTATGAACTGTTCAATTACCAGATGTGTTATTGCCTGCGAATGTTGTTTGTGTGGACACTGCTGCTCAGATAAGACGCTGTAGTGAGAATGATGCCCTGCGGTGACCAGTAGTCCAGCTCAGAGAAGAGATTACACACACAGACACACACAGACACACACAGACACACACATGACTTTGTGGTAATATAGCCTCCCAGTTGTCCTGTCAAACTGTGTTTCACACTGCCAGGGTCACCCACTATGTCCCAGTCTAAGCCTTTCACTTTGATTCATGGTCACACACACACACACACACACACACACTGATGCAGCAATCAGATTAAATGCAAAACGCATGTGTTCCACATCAAAGTGTGGCCAGCTGTGTGTGTCCTTTGTAATGTGTTAAATAACAATCACAAGATGCAAAGGAAGTGTCACACACACACACATACTCACGCACATGCACACGCACACGCACATGCACTACGATTCTTTTTGCTAAATTCTGCTTCAATGTTTGATTTCTTTTTGGCCACATCATCACCCTATTGGATCTCAACAAGTGTTGTTACTACCAAGAAGGAGGCCAAAACTAAATCATGTAAAGCCTTGGTTGTAATAAATTTGAATTATCATTTCAGTTATTTTTTAAATGATCTAAAACGATTAAAATCCATCCACTACATTACAGAATAGTGGGGTTACCACTAGTGCTGGGTTGAAAAAATCGATTCACCAATTTTAAATCGATTCTCATTTAAATTTCAAAAAATCGATTCGCATGTCAAAAGATCAATTTTTATACACGCATATATTTTTACATTTATTTTTTCCTGGGTGAACTTTAACCCCACTAGTGACATGACTCGAGCAGGCGCGGTGTGAAGATACTGCGAGTTCTCTTAACAACATGGTGTCGGGCGGTAGCTGTGCAGTTAGCCAAACTCCGGATTTGAAAAGGCCAGAGTCGCTCAAAGTGGATATCTGGAATTATTTCAGGTTTAGGAACGACGATTCAAGAAAGGAGCTTGACAAGAGCAAAGCCATTTGCAAGATATGCCAGATGGAGGTAAAGTTTTGTGGAAACACGACCAACCTCAGGAACCACATGCAGCGACACCACCAAGACATCATGTCCAAGGCCGCCGGACCGCAACAAAAAAAACTTAAGGAAGCTCTATAACTACCAGCTAGCTCTCCACGCGCTAACAAAATAACCGAGGCAATAGCGGGCTTTATTTGCAGTGCCATGGTCCCGTATTCCGTTGTTGAAAACCCGAGCTTCAGGCGGCTCATCAAGGTATGTGAACTGCACTATGTTATGGTGACACGAAAACGCATGGCTGAACAAGTTATCCCAAACAAGTACGACGTAGTAAAAGAAGGGGTGAAAAGAAAGCTGCAGTCAGCTGAGAGATTGGCCATTACAACTGACATGCAAACGTCCGTGGCTACAGAATCTTACATGAGTGTGACAGCACACTACATCGATGACGATTGGAGCCTCATCTCAAACGCGCTACAGACTCGAAATAATCGATTCTGTATCTCAAGAATCGGAATCGAATCGATTCTAGTACATCCAGAACTCAGCAGCTCGTGTCCTCACTCACACCAACCGCTCCTCTCACATCACTCCCAACCTTCGTCAACTTCACTGGCTTCCCGTTCAGTCCCGCATCATATTCAAAACTCTCCTTCTCACTTTCAAAGCTCTCCATAATCTGGCCCCTCCGTACCTCAATGAACTTCTGTCCCCCTATTCACCCTCTCGCTCTCTCCGGTCCTCCAGCTCCAACCTCCTCTCCATCCCTCAAACCAAACTCTCCACCGTGGGGGGGCGGTCTTTCAGTGCTTTTGCCCCGAAGCTCTGGAACTCACTCCCCCAATCCCTCCGTGATTGTCACTCCTTCTCTACTTTAAAATCTCTGCTCAAACTCATCTTTTCAATAATCATTTTTCCTCCTCCTCCTTGTAGTTTTGTTTTTGTTTTGTTGTTGTTCTCTTTGTTTATGTAAAGCGACCTTGGGTTTGTGAAAGGCGCTATATAAATTGAACATATTATTATTATTATTAATTTGAATCGATACCCAGCCCTAGTTACCACCTTAACAAACCCCAGACCAGCCAGTCTCTCTGCCCTGGGATCTGACCACTGACCTTCATATAAATAGAGGAAGATATTAACTGACAGTGCTGGCTGAAAGGGAAGTCTAGTTAGCTCCCAGTTGAGCACCCGAGTAAGGTGATATCCCTTGTCCACCACTGCTTGAGTAAACATCTCAGTCCTGGTGCTAAAACTGCAACAGTGACTGAGAGGTCATTCTCCTCCAAAGACAGACCCTCCCTCCTCCTTTCTAGACCTCTCTATCCCCACCTCCCCACTCGGTGCGATGTCACAAGGTCAGATCGATGCATCTGACCCGACTTTTCTTTTCCAAGTGAACTTTCACCCCCAGACTAACAAAACAAAAAGGAAAAAAAGAGTGTCTTCTTCTGAGAGTATTTTTTGTCTTGATGCTGTACAAACAAAGCTGTCATTCAAATCCAACACCCACTTGAGCGTTTGTGTGTGGCGGTGTGTGCTGAGGTTGTGATAGTGAGATGGATGGCTTCTTGGAGCATTGTAAAACAGCTAAAGTGGGCCTGCAAAAGAAGTGTGTGGAGCTGTCTGAAGGTGTGTTATTTTCTATCTCTGACACATTGATGTCACAAGCCAAAAAGGTTAAAAAAAATTACTGTGTTTTGAGTGTAGCTGCTAAGGAGTTGAAATATAAATTATTAATTATATAGAAGTAGAATTGGGGTTTTACAACTTGGTGGTTAGCACGGTCGCCTTGCAGCTAGAAGATCCCCGGTTCGTGTGATCTTTCAGCAGGGAGTTTGCATGCTCTCTTTATGCATGAGTTTTCTCCAGGTACTCCGGTTTCCTCCTACAGTCCAAAAACATTGTCCGTATGTGTGAAAGTGAGTGTGAATGTTCGTCTCTATGTGTAGCCCTGTGATAGACTGGTGTCTAGGGTGTCCTCTGCCTTCATCCTAAGTCATCTGGGACAGACTTCAGCCCCCCTGCAACCCTAATGAGTATTAAATGGTGTATAGGTGATTGATGGATGGAAAGTGGAAAACTTTGGCAAAAAACAAAGTGTCAGAGATCGGTGAGTTAAGGACTCAAATGCAGACACCAAGAACAAAAATCAAATTTTAATCAAAAAAGCTGATGTATAAATTAAACTACAGTGCAGATAAATCAAAACTATGGAGGGGGGAGGTGGAGTTTGGGAGCACAGACTTTGGAGCAGTAAAGACATCCGCAGATTCCAGAGCAGTCTTTGCACAACAGGAAATATCAGCTGACAATGGAGGGCCCTGGATTTAACGTTGGAGGAGACATTGCCTCAAAGATGCAGAAACAGGATCAGACCAGACACTGGCCAGGACGAAGAACTGGGACTGCAGGGCCTCCACTACGAGTAGTGAGGTCCGACATCAATGGGACTCACAGTTCCTTCTAAAATGCTTTATAGAAGGTGGCTCTTGGGAATCTTGGGGGACAGGATCAAGTAGGGAGCTTTGTGCTTTAGCGCTTGGATAACTGCCCAGAACCCAGCTATCAAAAAGACTTGGTGGCCTGGGCTGGCTAACTCTGGAGCTCAAAAGGAGCTCAAAATGGAGATCAAAAGGTTGGGAACCATGACATGCACAAGGACCACTCCTTCCAGTGATGACTTTCATAGCTAGTTGTGCTACTCTGATTACTGATTCATATTCAGGAATAAAGTTGGACCTGTGAGCCACAGTTGCTTCTGATATGCAGAAAACATGCTGCAGGTCTCATTGATGAGTCCACAGTAACTAATATATGTGCAACATGTATCAGGTGGATAAAGCGGGAACAATGAGAACATGGTGCACTGCATTGCTTTCCAGACTGCTTCTCCGTATGTTTTTTAAACACCTCAAAACATGAACAAAACATGAGTGCACTTTCCAATTTTTCGTCTTCAAGTCAATTCCTTACCTCAGTTCACTAGAATCCTAGCCTAGCCAGCTAGACCCATGTTTCTGAAGGCACAAGGGTCTAGGCACGCTTGACAGGGAGGGAGGCGGGCTAAAAGGTTGTCTATCAAATCACTCTGCAGCAACTGGGTAGGTATACAACCAATCAGCGCAACGAATAGGCTCCTAGAGGGCCGGAAATCAGAGGATGCGGTAGTTCGGTGAAGCCTTATTTATACAGTCAATGGGTGAAGCTCAAGTATATTACAGACATGTTAACAGAAAGATTATTCAGAGTTGGTGCTAATGGAGCTCAACGACTGTTGTCGTTTTTGTTGTCGACTCTGGCAGAGAATTAAATTCGTTGCCGTGTGTTGTCTAGCGCGGCTAGGCTAGTTGTTTCCGGTTGTTTCTGTCAGAATCGTCGCGCCTCTGTCGTCACTTAGTTACGCCTGCCTTCTGACTCTACATTTCATAGTGATTCGTCCGGCCAGTTTTAGGAGAATCCAGCCTCGAGACTTATGGAGGGTAACTAGACCCACCCTGGCAGAGAATTAAATTTGTTGCTGTGGGTTGTCTAGCGCAGCTAGGCTACTAGAATCCATCACTTCAGTCCATATTTTTACAGTTTCAACAAGAAAAGCACTCAGAGAGCGAAGCACTTCGCCAAGGCTGTTCATTCCCCCCTATATGGCATGGTCAGAAATGCAGTATTTTTTTGTTTTGTAGAAAAGCAGCATTTAAAAAAAAATTTAAAAAATAAATAAAAGCAGCATTTCTTTATTAGATATTGATGATCAAAAATCACGGCAACATGAAATGTGGTCATTTTATATAGATCTACCCACAAACAAAAAGACCTTGTGCTGAACACAGGCATGTGTTATGCATGTGTATGTTATGTACAGACACCGAATCACGTGAACGAAATATGTAGCGGGTGGTGGGAATTGATGGGACTCGGAAACATTCCCACAGTTTATTCCATTTTCCTTGTATCACTGCCGACGGATACGTCTGCAGTGGTCAATTTGTAGTAGGATCGCAATCATGTGATCGTCATCAAGCAGCTGATGTAGTGTACACTTGTTGTAGTTTCAGTGGCGCTGTGCTTCTATCTCGCAATGATACAAAAATCTTTAACAAATCCATGGATCCAGACTATAAGCAGGATCACTGCCAAAATCTAATCACTTGGTCCTTGTGTCATTTCTGACCTTCATCCAAATCTCCTGGTCTGTTTTTGACTAATATTGCTAACAGACAAACAGATGTACAGACAGACAGACAAACCAACCCTGATCATCACATCACTCTGTCACATTTCTTGGCGGAGTAGTAAAGCACACCTTCACTTTAATGTGTTACTGATCTTGTCACAAACACATTCTCAGTGACTTCTATGTCCAATCAACATTTGTAGTCATTAAAAGGCATTTCTTTTCACAGTATACAGCTGGTACAAACCTTGCTGTCCATTTTCAGCACCCTTCAAAATTACTTTCACTTCTTACTATCATATTTTGTGTTATTTTCCTGGTAGCTCTCCCTTATAATAACCTGCAGACTGCTGGTCTACTTTTTGCAGAAGAAGAGTAAAATGATGCGTTAAACGCCCCCTTTAATGCGAATGGTACCAACTTTAAATATGCCAAAACTGACACTAAACCTCTGCAATAATTGCAGCTTACTGAAATGTACCAGTGACAAAAAGCCCATCTTAACATCCATCCATCCATCCTCTATACACCGCTTTATCCTCATTAGGGTTGCGGGGGGTGCTGGAGCCTATCCCAGCTGACTTGAGCGAAGGCAGGGGACACCCTGGACAGGTTGCCAGTCTGTCCCATGTTAACATCTTTAGCAAAAATATTTTAAGCAGGACAACCACCTGCATGTTACTCTCAGTGTTTACTGTTCACAATATGAAGTGTACCACCTTCCTTAACTTAAACAAAGTACATGTAAATCATATAGACCTCATTAAACAATGTATATCTAAAACATTCATTGTGTACGGGAGCTTTCAAAACACGTTACTACTCTTAATCTTTTATCAGGCCAACTTCACAGCACATGTGATGATGTCACCAGAAGAAAACTCTGCAGGGACAGACTTACATTCCCTCCGCCTTTACTTTGCAAAAGTTTCAACAAACACTCTAAATATTTGACAGACATTCACTCTAACAAAGTGTGGTCTTATAAGACTGTGAAATATGATTTATTCACAGTTACCAGTCTGTATCAGGTGGATAAAGCAGGAACAATGAGAACACAGTGCACCATATGTCTGCTCTGACACTGAATCCAAGTGCAGCTGGAATGATTCAAAGGTTCCACCTTACCGCTACTTCAACAAAACTCCTACGTCTCTAGTTCCATTAGGGCAAAGGCAATGAACTTGTATCTTAGTATTTCCAACTTAAATGTATATGCTAAACAAAATCTGAACATTGTAGTCACTCTCAACTTTTATCACATAAATATGGTCACACTATTTTAGGTGTGCCACATATTACTTGTCTCAGTCTCTGTCTTCTGGATCCATACTGGTGAGTTCCTACTGCCACTGATTGCTGAGTTAAGGATCCAAATGCAGACAGCAATGACAAGCATTAAAGGAACATAAAGCTTTAATGTAAAAGCTGATACAAAAAAAACAAACCACAGTCCAGATAAATCGGAAACATAGGAAGCAAAGATTAACCAAAAAAACAGAAATAGACAAATAAAGAATACCTGCCAGGGAAGAACTCTGGTAGGTGAACAGAAGATAACATGAAGGGAGGCAAACAGGGTGACAAACAGGACAAACTGACAAAGACAGGGAGAGACAAGACTATTTAGACACTGACAGAGACAAGACACAGGTAAAACTAATCAGGGCAATCAGTGGGGAGGGAAAAGAGGGGCAAAGAACAGAAGTAAAATATTTCAGCAATGGATTTAGGTTGAAGGACACAATTCAGAACCAGTAATCAAAAGCAAAATGAGAAAAAAAAACATGTTGTTGGAGGTGATAAGTCTTTGCATGTGTAAAGAATACTTACTCAAAAGATGTAAGACTCTTGGATTAAATTTAGGTGAGCAAGAAAATGGTTTTATTCTCTGTAGGTTTTTTCCTTCATTTGGATAAAGTGATTAATCTCACAACTTGTTCATTACATTGACTAATAGGAGTACAGAGTTCTTTTACACACACAGCATTGTGAAACTAAAGATAAGCTGAAGGACAAACAGCCCACACTGATCTCTTAGTGGTACCATAGGCTCCTTTGGTAGAAATAAGTTCTTTGATAGACGTTACAAGTTGAAAGGAAAACAGAAATGTAGCCATCTTGATGACATACGCAAAAAAATCCCTTGAGTAAAAAACAAAGAATAGGAAATGCAAAGGAAAGCAGCAAGTGCCGGGTTTCAGCTAATAATCCCCCTCTGTGGTTTTCTTGAATTCTGTGACTGGCCTTTCCAGAAAACCACTGAAAGAATGTAAAGTCATTGAGATGCCTCTGCTCCCATTATATATATTTTACAGAATGAGTTTCCTTCAATAATCAGTCAGAAAAGATAAGACATGATTCTGACAGACAAGTTACTACTTTGAATTCTTTTGAGTTTTTTCTTTACTTTTCTACTTTTTTGTCTGTCACTGTTGGTCTGGGGATGATGAAAGTCAGTCATGTACATCCTCTGATATGCATGAATATACATGTTTCTAACTTATACTTACAGTTTACATGACTTTATCCTCCACTGGATTTAAACTCACACTTAGGCACGTTTAAGGCATGTGTTAGAGAAAATACATTTTTAAAAAATCTATAAATCTGAGTCATTTGACATTTTCCACAAGTGATCATAGTGGATAGTCCAATTCTTCTAGGACATCATCTTTATTTTTTAAATGCATTGCCTGTTATCGTTTATTTTGAAGCAGGCATAGATACAGACATTAGAGCATTTTTATTGTATTTTACTATAGAATAACATATTCATTCAGTTCAATTCATAAATTTAATGATAAATCTTCAACCCTCCACATTGTTGTGACTGTGATTTTAAACAGGTGGGAAAACAGAATGATAATTGGAGTTTTATTCCTATTTCCCAGTCTCTCACAGTGCCATTCCTTGCCGTTTGTCCTGTGTTTGTGAGAGAATGCAACGCAAAAACAGGGTGACCACGAGAAAACGGTCTTATGTCACCTGTTCCCATCACTCAGTGGCAATGGAGGGGAGCTGGAAGCAGGGAAATATCATTTCTATGTGATCCCTGCAGGGAAGGAAGAGGATACTGAGAACAATAGGAAACTGAGCGGAAAACTGCTGTTTAATAGGTGAGAACTGAGGCAGTTTCACAGTTGAGAGGTGGACAGGGCAGTACTTGTTAAAGTAGGAACAGAAAACAGTGAAACCAGTGAAAACACTATAATAAATGGCGATTTTATTTTTGAATGGAAAAATGCTGGTCAGCCCCAAATTGTGCTATGCAAAGAAGTACCTGCTCTCCTAGCTACCAATTGACCAAATTACCAAATAAATTTGGCAGTTGAGTTCAGTTTCACCAGCTACACCCACATATGATTATTGTCTGGCTTGCTGAATCTCATCATCACTAAATAGAACCTGTCTGGCATTGTGAAGTAGCTAAAAGGTTTCAAAAAGCAGCACATGAGAGTTAGAGAACCACAATGAGAGACTGTATCCACAAATGGAGAAAACATCGAACAGTGGTGAAACTTCCTAGGTGTTGGCTAAATACCAACATTTCTCCAAGAGTGCATCAATATCTAATCTAGGAATGGATGGATTTTTATATAAAAGATTAGAATCTTAAAAGCACATGACTTCAGATCATAGTTTTACATGTCTGGACATCAGTTGACTTTTAATTAACCCAACAAATAACAAATAACAAATCAAATACAGACTGAAGGGTTAGAAACTGTAACTGTCTGTTCCATCCGGAGGGATAGACAGTCTGAGACCATTGAACAATGCTTGTGTTGTTACATTTTTCATTGTTGTGTCTTGTCTATTAGAGCTAACACATTTCTTTTTTAATTGTAGAACACTTTTGCACCTTCAAAATTGTATGTTTTAACTTATACTGTCACCTCGTTGTAATTGTTTTATAGCGTGTGCTGCTGACCTCTTGGCCAGGTCACCCTTGTGAAAGAGATCCTGATCTCAATGAATAAAATAAAATAAATAAATACTAACATACACTTTACAGGATGTAAACACTAAAATATAAGTTACACATTCATAAAACTGACACCACTTTTCTTACATTTCCACAATGTTGCTCTGAAAAGGCAGCCAGAATGTCACTCTGGGTCAAATGGGTCAAGGTTGGGAGGTCAGAGTGGGGCAGCTGGTAGCCCCGGCAGTGTGTGTTCCCTGAAAGGACTGGGAGCACATCTGTCCAAACAGATCAGCCTCAGTTAGTGTTTGCCACTCTGCCGGAGTCCATGAATAACAAAAACACAACAACGCAGTTTACCAGCTCTTGGCAAAACTGGGCGGGCATCTGCGTGTGTGGGAAATCAACGTGTGATTAGATGTGTGTGTAAAGTGTGAGAACAGAAATGTATTGCTATAACTGCAAATGTGGTTTTATAATGTATGTTGATACAATCACAAATATGAACAAGAGTATGTGTATATTTTTATATATTTCAACAGTGATAAGGTTAAAAGGTTGAAGAAAGTATGCTCTTGCTCATTTTGTAGCTGGCGGGGTGACTAACAGGTGAAAGGGAGGAGAAGCACCAGGTGGACCTCTCACTTGACCAGATGTGACACACACACATTTCCTTGTGAAGAGTGTGTGTGTGTACATGCAAATGCAGTAGCCTGTGTGTCCTAATGCTAATGTGTGTGCCTCTAGCATGTGTGTGAGAGTGTGAGTGAGTGTGTGAGAGTCAGAGAGAAACAGAGTAAGTGATCAGTAGGCACTCTTCAGCCTGCAGGGCTTTCCAGGCTCAGCCGAAATGCAGCAACAGGAGTGGACTTATGTGGGGCCTGCAGGTTTATTTTCAGTCACTAACTCCATAGTGGATGCCTTTAGCTTAAACACACCTGTCACACAAACTGCCACAAACAGGTTGGATGGATTCTGCCAAACCCGCTCAATCATGTCCAGAACAGCGTGAATCTGACTTTGACAAGCAGCACAAGTTATGTTGCAGTTTGAAAGCAGATGAAGGAGGAGGTGATGAAGTCCCTGTGTAAATGTCACATCTGTGATGATGGGTTATGGGAAAAGGTTGAATTGTGGAATGTGTGAGTAAATGACCAGAGGAGCAAATATTGTAAAGTTTGGATAATGACCGGGTGGAGCACACTTTGAATTTGCCAAGGAGGACGAGAAAGGCAGGGTGCAATTATTCAGATTTAATACAGAATATGATTAAAACCATTTAAAAATGCCCATGAATAAAAATATGGTTTTATCCTAAAAGTCCATTAAAATACTGTAAGCTATTTTATAAGGTTATTCGAGTTAACATTGAGAAGCAGTGCATAACCTATCTGTGTCTCTTATTGTGAAAGACCAGGGGTGGAAGTGTGGTTGGCTGCGTTGCAGCAGAGTGTGTGTGTTAGGTGTGCGGCAATAAAAAAAGACGGTGGAGCCGTCTGTTCAGCACCAACGCAGCCTCCGTGTTTCTTTATTTTATAGCTTCATAAGTATAGGCGCAACCGGAACCCTCGGCTACATTGGTGGCAGCGGTGGGATGATGCGTTCCAGCTTTTACGACCCGCCGGAAGATAAGTTTGCTGAAGTTTAAGATAGTTAGTAGAAGTTAGCCACTGCTAACTCGCGCTTAGCTTAACTTTTTACAGTGTGGATAGAACACGAGTTCGCGCCGTGTGCCGCCCGGGAACTCACGCAGTAGGGTAGAGAGGTGGAACGAACACATAAACATTAAAGAATAAAAGACGAACATTCACATCATGTGGAAGCATGATGAGGACCCGCTGAGCTACACTGAGCACCGCGGGGAGAGACTTTGTGCCAGCAACATTAGGATTGAACTCCCACCGCCCTTCGCTGGAGATGAAAAGCAGTTTCCCCTGCTGGGCCCGGCAGTATGAAGTGGCAGTGAGAGCACTGGTAGGAGGCAATGAAGGAGACTATGAGTTTGAACTGGTCCGGATTTTGCCGACACGACTTTCCAAGGCTGCTTTTCTGTTGTGGGACAGCCTTCCAGCAGCTGTCCAGACTGACTACTCTGCTGTGAAGGAAAGATTGCAGGAGGCTTTTGGACAAAGACATTTCCTGGACTGTTTCCGAGCAAATCTCGCTGCCCGACTCCGTGCCCCAGGTGAGAGTTTGGAAGTGTACGCAGCAGAAATAAGCAAACTAGTTCAAGAAGCATTCCCAGGCTATGGTGACATCGCTCAGAAAGAGGAAAAGCTTCGCAGATTTCTTGCTGGACTTGACCCGGCTCTGAGAGCTAAATGTCACGAGCAGGGTGCCACTGATTTGGAGGAGGCTCTGGTTATTGCTGGTCGTTGTGAGATGGCTCGAGAGACGCTAAAGATGGACTATGTAAGCCCTTATGTCCGCCAGCCTCCTACTACCGCAGCCATATCTGATGGAGGTGGGGTGTACAGGGCTATGGACAGACTTGCAGAAGACATGAGAGAAATGAGGATGGAAATGAGACGAATGACGGAGGAAAATAATCGACTAAGGTCCAGTGGTTGGAAAGAGGAAGGGAGAATGCCTCCCCGGGGAGGTCAGTGTCAGTGTACCTGTGGAGAGCAAGGCTGCAATTCACGCCGAGCACGTAATGAACAGAGAGGACGTTCCCCCGATCGCGGTTGGCGTGACCGTGGACCAGAAGGAGGACCCAGGGAAAGACAGGAGTACCGGGTGTCCGAGTACAGCCGTGCGGGGTCTCCCAATTGGCGAAGCCCGAAACCTGTCAAGGGCTCCTCTAACGATGAAGCCGCCAGGCGTCGAGGGGTACGTTTTCTCTCCCCCAGGAGGGAGGACCCAGCCAGCCAGCCGGGAAAAGACCTGTAGCTGATGTTGCGGCCCAGACATCAGCTACAGATTCCATGGGCCCTGTTGGGGAAGAAATGTTTGTCCCCTTCACAAGTAAGACACGGGACAGGATCGAGCAGCAGCAGACCTCATATGTGAGGGGAAGCATCGAGGGGACTGAAATCAACATACTAGTGGATTCAGGATCAACAGAGTCGTTCATCAGTGCTGACTTTCGCATGGCTGTCCCGGCACTGCGCAAGCGACCCCTAAATGCTGACCTCATTGCTGCCCGCGCTGTGAATGGCCAGATGCTTGACACATTGGGCACGATAACAGCAACTCTTCATCTAGGTAATGAGACCTGGCAGCATGTTTTCTATGTACTTCGGGACTCTACACAAGCAGCACTACTGGGCTTGGACTTTCTTGTTGCTAATCACGCCCTCCTGGATTATGCCCATGGCTGCCTGCAGCTATGGGAGACTGTTATTCCCCTTTTGAGTGGGGGGGACTTGATACCCGAGTGTTGTAATGTTTCCATGGCCACTATGGTGACACTGCCCCCCCTCAGTGAGATGCTGGTGCCGGTGAATGTGTCACCAGCCTGGCACGTTGACCAACTCCCTGAGTTTGTGGGCTACTTATCACCCAACCTCCAGAGTAGAACAGAGTGTGTAGTGGCTCACACGGTGACATCGGTGAAACACGGGGCTACAACAGCGCGTGTTTTAAATCCAACCGACCAGGACATTATATTGAGAGAAGGCATGCACCTTGGGGAGTTTTTCTCTGTGGATGAGTCTGAACTTGTGGCACTCCCCCGGGTCCCAACTAAGACTGTCTCTACCATTTTGTCCACTGATGGTCCTGTTGTGTCACTGGAGGAGTCCCCGGCTAGTCAGCAGCAGAAAGCGCAATTGGCTGCCTTACTGGCAGAGCATGAGGAGATATTCAGCACATCCAAAGGGGTGACTGGCAAATGTACCCTCATCAAACACCGCATCAAAACTGCTGGTCACCCCCCCCTGCGACAGCGTGCCTACCGCACCTCACCGGAGAAGAGAGAGGAGATAGACAGGCAAGTGGCGGAGCTGCTAGCTGACGGGGTAATTGAGGAAAGCTGCAGCACATGGGCCTCACCTGTCGTCCTGGTAAGGAAAAAGAATGGCGAGTGGAGGTTTTGTATTGACTATCGTCGTTTAAACAGCATAACAGTGAAAGACTGCCACCCCCTTCCCAGGGTGGATGATACCTTGGATGCCTTAGCGGGATCCCTGTGGTTTAGCACATTGGATTTCTCCAATGGCTACTGGCAGGTTGAGGTCGCTGAGGAAGACAGGGAGAAAACGGCCTTCACAACAGGCAGGGGCCTATATCAGTGGCGGTCAATGCCCATGGGCCTCACCAACTCACCTGCAACGTTTCAGCGCATGATGGAGCTCGTGCTCAGAGGGCTTCCATGGCAGGTGTGTATGGTATACCTCGATGATGTACTGATATATAGCCCCACCTTTGAAGACCATCTCTCCAGTCTGTGTGAAGTTTTCAGCAGGATCCAGGCGGCCGGCCTCCGGCTCAATGCTAAGAAGTGCCATCTGGCCCGAGATCATGTTGTTTTCCTGGGGCATGTAGTTTCACGCCACGGTCTGCAGCCTGACCCTCGAAACACAGACAAAGTCAAAAACTGGCCCACACCCCAGAACCCAACTGAAGTGAGAGCTTTTGTAGGCCTTTGCTCTTATTATAGGCGTTTTGTTAAGGACTTTGCCCAGCGTGCGGCTCCCCTGCACCGTCTTACATGTAAAGACACGTCCTTCCTGTGGACTGCTGAGTGTGACGCAGCCTTTGAGTACCTTAAAGGGGTGCTCTCGTCTGCCCCGGTTGTTACTATGCCTGACTTCAATGCTCCCTTTAAAGTGTACACGGATGCCTCCATGGAAGCAGTGGGGGCTGTGTTAGCGCAGGACAGGGATGGACTGGAGAGAGTGGTAGTTTATGCCAGTCAGGCACTCACTCCCACAGAAAGGCGATGGTCCACGTTCGATCGGGAGCTGTGGGCTGTGGTGTGGGCCAACCCGGTCTCACGGGGATTCGTGAAACTGTCACGTAAGTTTTAGTTTCGGTTTCGTGCGCACCAACACGATTTCATCATGTTTTTCGTGCCGCTCACCACGAAATGTTTTTCGCTGTGGTAATCACATCTGAAAGTGGTTTATACCGGCGGATTCATGACGATCTAAGCTGTCCATCGGCGTATACTGCTTGTGTGATTGCGTTTGCGGCCGCCGGCCGCCGGACATTCTTGAAATTCCTATGCAAATTGGTAAGTGTACCACCGGCTTATGGTTAGGTTATGGTTAGGTTATGGTTAGGATTATGGTTAGGGTTATGTTTAGGGACGATGTCATGCAAAATATAGCGTTGGATTCGCCGCGGTTTTACATTAAAAATATAATATACACATTCTTTTGAAATACGTTCTGAGTGGCACGAAAAGTCCGCCGTTTAAAATACATTGGTGTGCATTTCGTGGTGAGCGGCACGAAAAACATGACGAAATCGTGTTGGTGCGCACGAAGCCGAAACAAAAATTTACGTGACAGTTTCACGAATCCTCGTGAGATCGGGCTGTGTGGGCTGTGCGCCAGTTCAGGCACTACATAGGGTCCGCTGTGTTCACCATAATAACGGATCATAAGCCGCTGTTAGGCCTCCGCGGCATGTCTGTGGACAAGGATCCCACAGGCAAAAGAGCGAGATGGATTTTGGAATTGGACCCTTTCAACTGGGTCATCCAGCACAAAGAGGGACTACAGCATACTAATGCTGATGCTCTCTCCCGGCGGCCTCAGACCCCCGAGCCTTCTGTGGTAAATCATGCCTCTGGGGCATCTACCATCGATGTGAACACCGTAGGGGTGGAGAGGGAGTCAAGTGTTCCCCAGGCAGGTGCTTCGTCGTCGCAGCTTTTTGCTACGGAACCCCCGGCTCTGAACCTCGTGACTGGGGAGCAGCAAATGGACATGGACAGGGGGTGGAATGACTTGTTTTGTGTGTCTGCACTTTCACATGATGGGACTGAGCTTAGGGAACTACAACAGGCTGACCCAGACATCGCTAAAGTGTTTGAGTGGGTTGTGAGGAATGGGTCCCGGCCTCCTCGCGTGCAGATGAGAGGCAGCTCCCGGGGGCTTAGGAAGTTGTGGACGGAGTATCCTCGTCTGTCTGTTGTGAATGGGGTGCTCTGTTGGTCAGTGAAGTCCTCCCTTACGGGAGATGACCATTGTCAAGTGGTCGTGCCCTCCTCGCTTGTTCCTGATGTGCTGCAGCACCTTCATGGGGGCCCAGCTTCTGCACATTTCTCAGCGGAACGGGTATGGGAGCGTGCGCGACAAACATGTTACTGGCCCTCTATGTTCAAGGACATCCAACGTTGGTGTGAACAGTGTGTGCCCTGTCAGACCCGCCGAGCCCCGGTGCCTAAACATCGAGCACCGATGGGGGGGTCCCTTGTGACTCATCCATTCCAAAGGGTGGCTGCTGACATTCTTGAACTGCCAATGACTTCGAAGGGTAACAGATATGTATTAGTGGTGGAAGATTACTTTACCAAGTTTGTGAATCTGTATGCGCTATCAACCCAAACAGCCCAGGCAGTTGCACAGTGTCTGTTTGAGGATTATGTTCTGGTTCATGGCATTCCAGAAACGATTCACAGCGACCAAGGCCGGCAGTTTGAAGCTGAGATTGTTCAGGGACTGTGTCGGCTTTTGAAAATCAAGAAAACATGGACCACGCCGTACAATCCCAAATCGGATGGGATGGTTGAGCGCTTTAACCGGACCCTCATCGACCAGTTGGCCAAGTCGTTGCTGGCCTGTGGGGGTGAATGGGACGACTACCTGAAGCATGTGGCTTTCGCCTATAATACGTCTGTTCATGCCTCTACCGGCTACACTCCTTATTATTTGACTCATGGACGGGAGGCACGTGTACCAGTGGATGTGTTGGTACCGTCTCAAGCAGTGCCCCTGGACGTTCCTTTTTCTCATGCTGACTTTGTGACTTCTCTGGCAGGAAAGCTGGAGACTGCTTTTAGTGGTGCCAGGCAGTGTGGGGCCACTGCACATGAGGACCAGAAACTGTACTATGATGGGGCAGCCCGTCACCGGCCGTATGTTGAGGGGGATCTGGTGTGACTTCATAATCCTACGGAGGACCGTATGAAGCTGGCTCCCCACTGGAGGGGACCCTTCAGGGTCCTGGCCGTGCTGGATTCCCTAGGGGAACCTGGGCTCACTTATCGTATTGGTGATCCTTGGGACTCTGACGGGCCAGTGCAGGTGGTCCATTACGATAGGCTGAAGCCCTACACACTGCCGCTGTCTGCAGGGTCTTCAGGTGGCCACTCGGCTTCTCCCGATCATCCTCCCCCGCTGCTGGATGGGGGGTCGCCACATGGTGGGCATGGGGTAGAGGAGCCACGCTCAGCTGTTGGCAGGGTGCATCAGACTGTGTCTCGTTCTGGGAGGCTTGTGAGGCAGCCAGTTCGTTTCGAGGACTTTGCCTTATATGATTGACTGGTTTTGTTTGACCCCTGACGAATACTCTAGGGATGGCTGTTCATGTTGTTCATATCATATCCATGTTTTTCATCGTAACATTTTCTCCCTGTTTCTCCCTTGGGTTATTGCATGTGGTGTGTCTGTGTACTATGGCCTGTGTATCAGCAATGTCTGGTGTACAATTAAGAGTTGTGGGGGGCATACTTACTGACTGTGCAGTTGTGGTGCTGTTGTTCTCTGTTGTATGTTTGTGTATTGCATTCATGCTGATGGTGTTTGAAAACGAGGACGTTTTTTTTTGGAGGACGGGAGATATGTAAGCTATTTTATAAGGTTATTCGAGTTAACATTGAGAAGCAGTGCATAACCTATCTGTGTCTCTTATTGTGAAAGACCAGGGGTGGAAGTGTGGTTGGCTGCGTTGCAGCAGAGTGTGTGTGTTAGGTGTGCGGCAATAAAAAAAGACGGTGGAGCCGTCTGTTCAGCACCAACGGAGCCTCCGTGTTTCTTTATTTTATAGCTTCATAAGTATAGGCGCAACCGGAACCCTCGGCTACAATACAATAAAAACAGTGGGCCAAAAATGCACAATGTGAATAAAAAAAACACTTAAAACAAACTAAAAATGGCACCGTCCTTGAGTCGAGGGGCTAAAGTGCAGTTGGGGATACAGGCAGCCTTCCGATCCAGGTCGGTGAGGTCCCCTCGGTTACACGCACCAGGTCGCACCGGAGGTGAAGGAAACCGCTGCCCTTACGTGTGACAGCTCACGACGCCGCTTCACTCGTCTCAGACTTCCACCCAGCTAGCCGCTCCTCTGGCACGCTGGGAACCCTTAGGTAAACACACAACAACAAGCGGCAGTCTGCGTTCTCATACGACAACAGTGTTAGCTTAGCTCGTGTCCGCCAAGTGCTACTACTCTCTCTCGGTACTTACACGACAGGCAGGGAATTCTCCCTGCCGCTGCGTGTGAATCACGTCGTAACACTTGCGGGCTCGCGGTCTCCAGTGCGTGTGCCTTTCAGTCAGCCCCTTTAGCCCGGTTGCAATGTGGCCTGGCGTTTCTTCGCTGCTCCTGGTGTGCTGCTCTGGTCTCGGTGTCGCGCCCTCGGCGCCCCTCCAACACTCTTCCCTCGGTGTCGGCCTCTCAGCGTCCCTCTGCTGCTCCTGTTCAGCTGCTTTATTCTCCTGGGCTTCAATCACACACAGCTGAGCGTGATTGCCCAGGACTCAGTGATTAGGGGAAAAACATGTGATTCAGGGTAGTCACGGCAATGGCAGGTAGGTGGCAACAACTAATTACACATGCAAATTAACCCAAAAAACACACAGCAACCCAAATAAATCCAATACATGCACAAAAACCCCAAATAACCCATAAATACATGCAAAACAAACAAAAATATAAAGAAAAACACAAATTAAATGCCACATCCCCTTGTGCCAGCTCACACATCTACTCTTTAAATTTGTTTGGCAAAAAGTCTTAAGGGCCCTTGTATTGCCTGTGAAAAAGTTGAGAATATGTTGTATTATTGCTCAAACAGCAACAGCATGCTAGTGTAGTTTTCAATACTTCCTGGTTCAGCTTAAAAAAACAACGTTGTTTTATTTTGAAGATGTGAATTTTATAACACCTCAAAAATACATAGTATCAAACAATCACTTCTAAAACAGCTGGTTACTCTTTTTTTTAGCATTAGCAACATCCCTCACATAGAAGGAAACAGTGTATGGGCAAGAGAAAGCGAGGTTTGCTGGATAGCAATGGAGCTCCATGGCACCAAGGAATATGATAAATCAGACTTTACATTTCAGTGAAATTAAATGTGTTTGCTGTCCCAGATATCTTCTGTTTGTTGCCTATGTCTTTGACAACAGTCTTATCTGACATTTTGATTGATTAATTCTGTTCATAAGAAGAAGAGACATGCCTCAACCAGCTAGATGTGTCTCTGTAGGCACAACATGTCTGCAGATAAGCGATGAGCTCAGTTATCAGCAGTGGGGACTGGGGTTGCAAAAAGGACATTATGCTTATCATGAATCAGTGTATCAGAAAAACTGCTTGAGTGATTTTCACTTAGAATAAAAGTGACTACTTTCACTGTCTTAGACAATGTCTTAATGTTGTAGAAAGTCTTGAACGTGCAGACACTAACATACAAACATACAAGAGACCAATGAAAGTGTCTTTTGCACTTCTCTTGTTGAGAGGCAGGAAGTAGTAAATACCAGACCTGAGTACATGTGTGGGATGAACATGGGCAACCATGTGTGTTACCCAACTGACTATGAAACCCTTTGCTTTCATGTTCTATATCTTATGTTGTCATCCCACTCTCCCTCATATTGTTTGATAATTGTGATGGTTTCCCAATTTATACAAAACAGAAATCAGAAAGCCACAGAATCAACAAGGAAAGCACTCAGAGAGTGCAGCACTCTGTCAAGGCTGTTCATTAAATGCAGCATTTTTTATTGGTTATTGATGATCAGAAATCACAGCAACATAGAATGTGGCCATTTCATAAAGATATACCCACAAACAAAATGACCTTGCACTGAACACAGGCGAGTGTCATGCATGTGTATGTTATGTATGGATACCGAATCGCATGATTTAAATATGTAGCGGTCAGGAGTTAATGGGACTCAGAAACACCCCCACTTTAATCAATTTTTCTTGTATCATTTCAGATAAGTTCCGATAAATCCACAGTGGTCAACTTGTAGTAGGATCGCAATCATGTAATTGTCAGCAGGCAGCTGACGTAGTGTTCACTTGTTGTCATAGTTACAGTGACACCGTGCTGTTATCTCGTAATGATATAAAAATCCTTAACGAATCTGTGGATCCAGACAATAAGTCGCATCCCTGCCAAAATCTAATGACTTGTTCATTCTGGCATTTCTGACCTTCCCTGAAAATTTCATCCAAATCTGTTTGTCTGTTTTTGAGAAATGCTGCTAACAGACAGACAAACGTACAAACAAATGCCGATCATCACAAAACTCCACCATGTCCCTAGGCAGAGTAATAATCTCAATGGGAAAGGAAGACTCCGGTACTGAGGAGGATTCAGCCGAAAAATAGGCGTGCTGGTTTTATTCCCTGCTTGAGGTCACTGAGGTGAGCCGGCTTGGCAACAGTAAAACTCCAGTAACAGTTTTCTTTGTCAGGACACAATGGGATTCAATAGATTGTAGGAGGCAGTATATGCATAGAGGATTTTTGCTCTTTTTTAGGTTAAATGTAAACCACTAATTTAAGAGCAGTCTGAACAAACTGTGGCTTCAATGACTCCAGATATTTTTTTTTTTTTTGCACAATGGCTCCTGTGATCGATCCTTTAACACGAAAGAAATGGAAATTCAATGCCAATTCAACATTGTCCACAATAATCTGTAGCATGAGACACATACCAGACAGTGATAGCATTGTGAGGAGCAGCACTGGTTACTGATCAAGTCAAATATTTGTTTAACTTCCCAGTAAGTGAAGGAGTGAGGTTTGACATCTGCAGTTTTCTCTGAGGAGAGATTAGAAAATTCACTCAAAAGAAGGCAAAGGATTGATTTCCGCTGATAGCGATTAACTTTGTTAGTAGGCTTAATTTGACAAGATTCCAAATAAATGTGTCAAAATTACAGGACATATGATGTTGGTGAAAGAACTCCAGGGGTTTTGCATAAACTTTCAGGAACTGAGGAAATTCCACATTTTATTCTAGGTGTTAAACCTCTTTGTCCTACACTCGTCAAAGTTAGAGTTTCTAAATAAACTCAGATGACACCGCCATGACCTGCAGTTCAGCTGTTAGTTATCAGGACTAACCCTGTGACCCTTCTGGAATTACAGAGATCCAAAAAGAAACAAACAAGATGTGACGTTTGATTAAAATAGTAGCACTGCTTAAAGTTTTAAATGTTAAATGATGCAAAAAATATCGACTACATGTTGGTTTTGCATATATTTACACAGATGCCATAGACAAAGAAACTATTAGATTAGTTTTTGCACCATTCTCTCTCTGTGTGATATCTTGAGTCTTGATTTCTTTTTCTTTTTAAATGCAGATCTTTTATATTAGGGGATACACACTGGCTTGGTGGTTAGCACTTTGAATTACAGCATGAAGATCCCCTCTTCACATCCCGGCCTTCCTGGATTCTTTCTGCATGGAGTTTGCATGTTCTCCCTGTGCATGTGTGGGTTTTCTCCTGGTACTTCAGCTTCCTCCCACAGTCCAGAAACATGCTGAGGTTAATTGGTGATTCTAAACTGTCCGTAGTCTTAAACCCATCTACATGCTAAATTATTAAAAATTATTGAAATGTTTTCATTTCACTTCTTTTTTTAAATTGAAGGTTCAGTGTGCTTCAGATAAAAAAAAAACTTCTTTGAGTACATAAACTATGTAAAATATTACTGATGATGCAAAGATGAGGAGGAATTCTTCTATAATTGAATGTGAACTATTGGTGGCCACTCAAACCTCTGCGGGTGTTAAAAATCTCTAGGTTTTCCTCACCCAGAGTAGTCTGACTTCAGCTGATTCCTGTGAACTCTCTGCACTTGTCTTTCACATGCCTGCCTGTTATTCCCCCCTCGACTCCAGCCGAGCACAGGGGGATCCAGCAGTAAAGAGGCAGCACTCTGGAACAGGATACTGTGGGAGACCTTTTGTGTGCTGCCTTTGAGTGAGAGAAAAGGAAAACATGGCCGTTTCTCACCTACTTACTGCCATGTTGGAGGCCAAGGTGATAAGGAGAAGGCTGCAGTCGCCCAGGACGTGCTGTAAAGATGTGTGTATGTCTGGGAATGTATCTTCAAGGGTTAATTCATTAATTGTATGTACCTTTATTAAAATGTATTAAAATACTTAACCCTGTAAAGCCGTTTGTATCATATATGATACATGAGTTTCTGAGACCTCTATCTCATCAACATGATGAGTAGTTTCCTTAAAAACCTTTTGTATGTAACCTGACACATGTTTTCTGCCCCCTTGTGAATTATCATTCCGTTACTGGCAGCTGAAGTCGTATTTTGCCCCTTTTCAAAACGGCTACTTTCATGAACTCTTTCAAAAAAAATCATTAAGTTTCAAAAAGTAAAGGTAACAATAACATCTAAATTGTTACTAATTTTTAAAATAAGTATTTTCTGCATTGAAAGAATGCATATTTACTAAGTAATCCATTGTTTATATTTCAGTTAAACCATATCAAAATGTCTATGTCATATATGATACAACAGGATTATAACGTACTTTTTTCCTGAATTGTCATATACCATCTTTGTAATGTAATCTACATTATGCCTGTGAAAATACAAACACATACTAGTTTAATTATTTAATTAATTTAATGAAGGAATGAAATTCCATCTTCGAATGAGCTTTGAGTATTTTTACAAAAACGGTTCCTCTGAAATCAGAATCGCTGTATTTTATTGACTTATTTTTATATGTCAAAAAGACTAGAGGAAGAACAGAGAAAAATAAATTACAGTGCGAATGTAATCAACACAGTACTTTGGTTACTTAATTCACTGAATTAATGAATAAAATGCCATCTTCAAATGCATGTTGAGTATTTGTACAATAACAATTACTCTGAAATCATAGTCGCTATACTATGCTGACCAATTTTTAGATGTCAAAATGGCTAGACAAAGAAGAGAGAAAAATAAAGTACACTGAAAATGTCATCAAGGAGATACTGGATGGAAACACAAGTGACATGGAGCAGTTAGTGGAAAATGAGGGTGACAAGGAGATAGAGCAGGTTCTAGACATGTGAATACATAGGGGATTAGTACATATGTTCAGTGTGAGAATCCACTGGGAGATGGAGAAAAAGCTTCCTGAAGTTTGATGTTAAATTACAATGGTCTAAATGTCATAGCAGTCCAAGGCTCAGGGGATAAACGAGCACCTTTTGAGTGGTGGACGTTGTGCTCACCTGAGCCACAGTTTTACATCTGGTACCAAAATATAATCTGTAAGTACTAAGGAAGCTTAATCTACAGATAGCGGCAGTAACGCTAACTCAATAATGGACAGAAAATGCAGTCCATACGGCAGCATTGTTTCCTTGTGCTGGAAAGTACCATGTTTGTTTACAAGTCAGCACCAGCCACACACTGATGCTGGCTGTTGAGATCAGATCAGTTTGGACGAAGTCAGTAACGTCTTCATCAAAAATTTACTTTGAGTTAGAGGACTTTGAGATGGCATGGTTGGTCAGCTGCTGTTTCCAATAATGTTAATGTAGACAAGAAGTGCTATAGACATTCAGAATCGTTCATGCAAAACAAGAACGTAAGCAGACCTGGAGATGGGTTTTGTCGATGAATGCAGATAGACTTTCCACTGTGATCGATTGCATAAGTCAAGAGAGACTTAGGAGTCTGCTTCTAGATTTTCCACTCATAGTTAAATGGAAGCCAACAGATTCCTGGAACAAATACAGCCATCCAGTTTGAAAAGTAGTCAGTTATGTTTATCAGAGGGAAGTGTCTCTCTCTCTCTCTCTCTCTCTCTCTCTCTCTCTCTCTCTCTCTCTCTCTCTCTCTCTCTCTCTCTCTCACTCTGTGTTTATGTTAAGAATGTTAATGCATATTAGGCAGCAATCAAGGAAGAAAGCAGAACAATAGCGCATGGATGAAGTGAGAGGACAAAGGACCTGGCATGTCAGAATAATGAAGCTGAACAATGCACACTGTGTATGTTGAGCCCATGAAGTCTGTGTGACTGATACACTCAGAGACAGTTTAATTGTTCTTAATCACATGGACTTATTGACCTTTTAGTGGCTGTGATCCATTCTGTTACTCTGAATGTTAGCCAAATGGAAAGTTTAGTCTAAGAGCAATGTATAAACACTCAAAGCTACACTAATGAATCCTGTGGCCACTGTTAGGCAGTGCAAAGACCTGAAGCCACAACACTCACACCTTATAAAGAGCTAAAGACCACCAGGAATAAAACCAGCTATTTAGGATTCTGCTGCAGAAGTAAACAAGAAACAAACAAAAAAACTTAAAGTCCCACTGACATTTGTTATTCAACTGTGAAAATATAGGCCTTGGTGCCTAAACCGCACTAAGTGACTGTATCATTTTCACACCAAATTTACTTTAAGTGAAAGGAAAACAGGCCATTATTACCTGTGATTTCTCTATCATCTCCAGCTTTGTGAATAAGAGCAGAACAATCACAAAGGTTAAAACATCTCCCATCATTACCACTCCTCTTTTCATTAATGACTGGAGGAGCATCCTGAGCACAACAAAGGGCCCAGGAATGTCTCTTCTGCACTCCTAGGCAATGCTCTGGCCTCAGGAATGTGGAGGAGGTGGAGGGACACACAATGAAAAGAAGAGAAACAAGGAGGAGTCCACTGTCTGGTCTCTCCCCTCGTCGACACAATCATTTTCAGTCGTTGTAGCATGAGAAAAAACAAGGTGGTAGAGGAGGAGAGTCATTTCTCAATGGCTTCATACTTCGCGTCACTAATTACAGGAATGAGAGGAATGGGATGGTGGACTCTTCTTAGGTGCTAATAAGGTGTCGATGTGTGCCGCAGTGGCAAACAGGGAAGAGCTGCCTTCTTTTAGAGAAAAGCCGAAAGCAGACTGTTCAGAAGTAAAGCATTTGAAACAGTTATAGATCGGCAACTTTGTAAGTGTATTAACTGTATTTATCAGTACAAATATTAGTGTGAAAACGGATTTAAATCACTCAAATAAAAGTCATGATTTAGTTCCTCTGACTGATTTATTTACTCCACCAAGGAACGCAGCAGAGTTATTTGATAATCGATGTACGTTTGTCCATCTGTCTGTCTGTTTGCCTGTTGGCAACATTGCTCAAAAATGGACTAACGGATTTGGATGACATTTTCAGGGAAAGTCAGAAATGACACAAGGACCAAGTGATTAGATTTTGGCAGTGGTGCGGCTTAAAATCTGGATCCATGGCTTTGTTCAGGATTTCTGTATCATTGCGAGATACACCACGGTGTCACTGTAACTATGACAAAAAGTGAACACTACGTCAACTGCAGACTGGCTCATCTCAGACCCGTTCAGAAATCTTCGCTGATTTGACTTGGTGTTACTTCTGCAGGCCCATGGTTAAACTGCACCAGCCCATGATCATAAAAATATGTGTGACACGTGACACACGTCCAGATGTTGTTCATTTAATGTCACGTGAAATCCTAACAAATTAGTGCTGTTACATGTGTATGATTGTGCCATGCTCCATTTGTGTACAACAGGAACAGAACTATGTTTTTGAATGTGAATCATTTGGAGAACACAACCTAAAATCAAATTGGTCAGCTTGTGCTGCGAGTGTGTTTTTCTAATTTTCTGATGCTGATAAAGACAGTTGACACACCATGAGATATTTTAAGAAAGACACCAATGTGGATGCAAAACAAAAACTACTGGCGGCATGGCTCAGTGGGTAGAGTGGCTGTCTTGTAACTGGAAGGTTGCCGGTTCAATCCTCGGCCTGTCGTTAAGCTCATGTCGAGGTGTCTATGAGCAAGACACCTAACCCCTAATTGCTCCTGGTGGGTTGTGGTTAGTGCCTTGTGTGGCAGCTTCTGCCATCAGTGTGTGAATGGGTGAATGTGATGTATCATGTAAAGTGCTATATAATTACAACCATTTACTGTAAAAAAAGATTTCAAAAAAACCCCTTCTACCTCATCTGCTTGTCACTATATAAACCCTTTCTTCTGTCCTTCCATTGCTTGTAATCTTTTCTCCACATTTCCCTCTCCATCTTTTCTAACAACTCTGACTGATTTCTTTCCTGTTCCGACATTCTACTGCTACTGTAAAACTTGTCCTCATCTGTAATATTTTTCTCTGGCACCTTTTTGATCAAAGACAAAAAAATCGCTCCTTGTTCTCCGTTCTTGATATTCCGTCTGTCTCAAAGGTGGAGATGAGAGATGTTTGGATCAGCGGGAGTTTCGTTTCGGATGAACTGCCACTCTGCCTTCAACATTTTGTGGAAAGCCAGGGAGATGAAGAAAACATCTATCATTTACAACTCGAAACCTGCCCAAGTGCAGACTGCTGCCTGGGAAGAAAGTCAGACGTGACAGAGAGTTTGTAGTTGTCTTTTTTTATTTAGAGGCCTAACAACCAGTGGGATCCACCTTGGGAATTAGATGTGAAGTGAAGTAATGGAAGGAGTACTGGTTTGATCAGGTGTACATGTGGACTGTGTTACAAGAGATCAGTGCATCACCTTTGTCGGTATGTTACCGGTTAATGATGGAAACTCTCCTGGGTAAAGAGAAGATGACTTTACTGTCATCGCCTGCAGGGAGCAGTTTGCAGAACAAAGGTAAGAGGCAGTGCTGCTTGTAAAAAGTTGTGCTTGTGTATTTGTGTGGGTTTTGAAGGCTAAAGAGAACAGGTTTTACCTGACCACAGCTCTCTTTCCTCTACAGCTTGCCTTCAGTGACAAATTAACCTATAACACACCCATGCTGTGTGTACACACTCTGGCTCTCCAAAACAGAAGAACAGTTGCACAGACTGTCAGGTTTTGACTCAGACTCAGGCGCCGGACAACAAAGACACGACAAGCGAGCATAGAGGCAGACAATACTTTTATATACAGGCACACGAGAAAAGACTACAAGACAATGTATTGAACTACAACAGGAAACAGGAAGTTGCATAAACACATCTAGACTCACTGGGGAACCCCAAGGGCTTGGAAGAATTACAGTCACTAGACTCAAGTTAACAAATCAGGAATTTGACAAGAACTAACCTGAAAAAGGTAAAAAACCCACCTAGGAAAGTTAGCGGACATCAAAGGCTCAACATTACAAGTGACGCCGAAACTCCGGCATAAAGGAAACTAACAAACAGTCCTGAAAACCCCGGAATAATTGGAAGTGTGGTGGAATATTTGCATGCACGGAAATGAGCACTGTCATTAAAATGGATAATGCAGTGACAAAAATTTATTGTATGATCGAAATCCTCTGCAAAACTTGATATTTTCAGTGTGGTACCAATGTCAATAGCAGAAGGAGAACAGCCTGAAATGAGGGGCCAATGGCAGGCTTCCACCCACAGCCTACATCCAGTGAGTCAGAGGAAGTAAAGTAATGTGTGAGAGCCTGCTAGTTCAGGTGAGGGAGTGTGTGAGTTTGGATGTGTGAAGCTGTGAGAGTGCGACAGTGTTGAACGAGTGAGTATGGACCAAACAGAGGTAAACTGTGTTAGTGTGTGACCAAGTTGTGTGTGTGCTACATGTGTAAGAGGGCAGAGGTCGTGTCAGCGGCCCCAAGGTTCAGAGAGCCGAGGTCCTCAGAGAATCCGCTCAGCTCCCCATATCTCTGCCCGATAAGACTGCAAAAACAGCACAAATACAACGGATGTGTGTGTTTGTGTGTGTGTATGAGTGTGTATGTGTGGAGCGGGTCAGTGTTTAGCTGCTGTCCTTTCCTATTTTTATCTGCTTGGCTGAGAGACAGATGATGTTGATGATAACAAGAAGACTTTATTGACTTTTTGTTTGCCACGTCAACCACTCTTTAAGGGGTATGGACATAGCTACACGTGTAAGAAAACAAAAGGAAGTGAAATAGAAAGTTAAAATTAAAGTGGAAAGGGATACTTGTCATCAGAAAAATCAAACCCTGTGCAAAGACAATAAAGGACAAAACAATGAGTGACAAAATTATGTAAGTGAGAAAAATAGCACACTGATAAGTAGTAGCCTGACTGACTGTTTAAAGAGTACTGCACTTAAGGTTTATCACAAAAATGATCATCAGAGATGTTTTTTCATTGCAAGCATTCTGCCACTGTCTGCTGCCTGCACTATCCACAAGAGGCAACTGGACCAAAGACAGCTTGTTGGACTTTCAGCTGTGTTAAGCGAGACTAATATGACTACATGTTACATGTACAGCTCTACAAAAATAATAAATACTTACCCCCTACAGAAAACTTTTATTTTTGCATATTTGTCACACTTAAATTTTTTAGATCATTAATCTAATATTACTATAAGACAGAGAAAACCTAACAAAAAATACAACACGATGATTTCATTTATTGAATGAAAAATGCTGTCCAGCCTCATCTTGCCCTATATATGAAAAAGCAATTGCCTCCTTACCAGGAGGTAAGGAGGCAATCTACCAAATGACAAAAATATTGGGTTCAATTTCAACAGCCACACCCACATATGATTACTGCCAGGCTTGCTGAATCTAAACATGATAGAACCTGTCTGACATTGTGAAGTAGTTAAAGGGTCTCAATAAGCAGCATGATGCCACATTCTAAAGAGATTCGAGAACAGATGTGAAACAAAGTCACTGACATGAGGCAATGCTGATGCCTCGTTATTCAGATCTCACACAGATTTTGACTGACAGATCCAAATCACATGAATGGGAAGGAGAGGACAAGTGGATTGATAAACAGATGGAGAGATGAGAATGTTGAGAGGAAAGGTATGGAAGGGTATTTGGGAAAGAAGAGGGAAGAAAAGATGGGACATAAACAGAAGAAAGAAAAAAATGTAAAAAAAAAAAACAAATAAAAATACCACAACTACAGAATGCTGCAATAGTGAGCATGAGTGAGAGTGCTGCTGTTGGCTCATTATATCACCCTGCTGTTCTCAGGCTGATTACGATTTGACTAAAACGTGGTCTGACAGGTCAATGAGGCATGCACTAACATTTACCCAACACCAAGGGCGGAGATGGAGGCAGAACTGGAAAGTGATAGGAGATGGGGAATTGAAAAGGTTAAGGAGATAAGTAAGAGGTGGATAATCCAGTTAAAACATTATGCCTGATGATATAATGTTACAAGTTGAAAACTGAAATTGTAACTTGAACATCCTTCCATCCATCCATTATCTATACACTCTTTAATCCTCTGCAGGGGAGTGAGGGGGCTGCAGTCTATCCTGGCTGACTCAGGTTGTCTATCACAGGGCTACACATAGAGACAAACAAACACACTCACATTCCTCAACGTGTTTTTGGACTGTGTGAGGAACTGTGGGAACACAGGACCTTCTAGCTGTGAGACGAAACTACTAACCACCTCAACACTGTGCCGCCCATAATTTGAACAGTATTTACTCATTTGTTTAGACTGACAGACAGAACGACAGACAGGCAGGCACATATGGATTTTTTTTTTTTTTTTTAGAAATGCAGCTGTTGCTTATTCGTTAATGATGATCAGAAATCACCATAGCACCATAGAATATGGCCATTTAATGTAGATGTACCCACAAACAGAATGACCTTGCGATGAGCACAGGCATGTGTTATACATGTGTACGTTATGTACGGATACAAAATCACATGATCTAAATGTGTGGCGGGAACTGATGCAACTCAGAAACACCCCACAACGGTGATCCGGATCACCTCCAAAATCTAATCGATTGTTACTTTTGCTCTTCCGGACATTCTGTAAAAATTTGGTGAAAATCCGTCCATGAGTTTTTGAGTTATGCTGTTAACAGACAGACAGACAGACAGACAAACAAACTCCGATGATTACATACGTAACCTCCTGGTGGAGGTAATAAGGAGCTGAACTCACGCTACCCATTTACTTTATATTTTATTCAAAGGGATTTAACTGCTTTATGGAGATTGTGTAGACCAACAGCTGCTTACACAATGTTTTCATATACAAATCTATACTTAACCTGTTCTTTAAAAGTGCACACAGAAAAGGTGACTGGCTACTGACTGTGCCTGCAGTATCATTTTTAAGGGCAGGGTATTGTCTTACTTTTCTAGTACTGGTATATCCTAGGACATCACAAACATTTTCTAACACATTTTTCAAAATACAAACTTTTCTTGCAGATATTTCAGTCTCTTTTTGTGAAATATTTTAGCACAACACTAAAGAACCCCCACACAGCCTACTTACATTACAACTACCACTCTGTTCCAGGAAAAAAAAAACTTGTTGTTGCAGCTAAGGAGATGCACTTTGTTACAGAGCTTTTCAGGTTTTCACTCTTTCACTCTCTCTCCACAGGAGATCTGTAGACTTTAACAGATGGATTAATCCTTTATTCCTCTCGTCCCTCTGGGGGCTGATCCTCAGTTCTGCTTTGTTTGTGTTTTTGGATGACCTGAGATCATCTGGGATCAACACTGTGCTCCCCGCCTCTTCCCCTCTTGTTAAATCCATTTTGTTTTCATTCTGTTTTTCCTGTTCTTAACCTTTTCTCATGGAAAGTCAATTCCTGAGAAGATACGAGTTACTGAAACACACACAGACAGCAACTTCTCTGGTGGTGTAAAGCTTTGGCTTAACATCCGCCTGGAACAAAAAACAACTTCATTCACACACCTGATATCTGAATCCTGCTCTAGGGTCTGGATCAGTGAAAATCTCAGGAGATGAAGGTAAATAATAAAGCACAGACTTGGAAGTAAAGGCAGTTATATCATATATCCTTAGTTTTACTCCAGATTTTCAACAATAACATTTTGAGACCAAAAAAAGTTCACTTCAAAGCACAAAGTACCGTAATCAGTGGGCTTTCCTAGTAGCACATTGTCTGTAGCCTGTAAAGCACATTAGCAGAGCAGCAACAGCTAGTTCAGCGCTCCACCTGTGTCTACACAGGAGGTGTTCAGGCACAGTATGGAGTTGTAGGTCACTCACGTTTGACAGAACCAGACACACACCCAGACAAGTGGCTGCCATATTTCTGAGGGTGTGGTTGTGGCTGTGGGATTCATTTCTACGAGGTTTATGCTGAGGGAATGTGTGTGTGTGTGTCTGAGTGTGTATGTTTTCCCTTTCCTCGGGGCCTGCCTGGTATTGTGCTGCTTCCTGTCCCGGCAGACGTTATCAGTGTGGGATCAGCAAAAGGACAAAAGGGCTCCTGACACGCACACACACATACAAAAACACACAAGCCAGCTTTTTCCCAGGCCTCTTGGAGCTACTGATGGTTTCCTGTCTGTCAAAATAATCTATCTATCTATCTATCTATCTATCTATCTATCTATCTATCTATCTATCTATCTATCTATCTATCTCTCTATCTGCCTGCCTGCCTGCCTGCCTGCCTGCCTGCCTGCCTGCCTGCCTGCCTGCCTGCCTGCCTGCCTGCCTGCCTGCCTGCCTGCCTGCCTGCCTGCCTGCCTGCCTGCCTGCCTGCCTGCCTGCCTGCCTGCCTGCCTGCCTGCCTGCCTGCCTGCCTGCCTGCCTGCCTGCCTGCCTGCCTGCCTGCCTGCCTGCCTGCCTGCCTGCCTGCCTGCCTGCCTGCCTGCCTGCCTGCCTGCCTGCCTGCCTGCCTGCCTGCCTGCCTGCCTGCCTGCCTGCCTGCCTGCCTGCCTGCCTGCCTGCCTGCCTGCCTGCCTGCCTGCCTGCCTGCCTGCCTGCCTGCCTGCCTGCCTGCCTGCCTGCCTGCCTGCCTGCCTGCCTGCCTGCCTGCCTGCCTGCCTGCCTGCCTGCCTGCCTGCCTGCCTGCCTGCCTGCCTGCCTGCCTGCCTGCCTGCCTGCCTGCCTGCCTGCCTGCCTGCCTGCCTGCCTGCCTGCCTGCCTGCCTTTCTGTCTGTCAGTCTAAACAGATGAGTAAATACTGTCCAAATTACTGGCACAACAGTGTGGAGGTAGTTAATAGCTAGAAGGTCTTGGGTTCGAATCTTGGCCTTTCTGCCTGGGTTCCCACAATTCCTCCCACAGTCCGAAAAACACGTTGAGGAATGTGAGTGTGCTTGTTTGTCTCTATGTGTAGCCCTGTGATAGACACCTTGAGTCAGCCAGGATAGACTGCAGCCCCCTCACTCCCCTACAGAGGATTAAACAGAGTATAGATAATTGATGGATGGAAAGATGTTCAAGTTACAATTTCAGTTTTCAACTACAACATTATAAATATATATACATTATAACTGGATTCTCCACCTCTTACCTATCTGCTTTACTTTCTTTATCTTCTCAATTCCCCATCTTGTCATTTCTCTTTTCTGCCTCCATCTCCACCCTTGGTGTTGGGTAAATGTTAGTGCAGTTGCTTCATCGGCCTGTCAGACCACGTTTTAGTCAAATCATAATCAGTCTGAGAACAGCAGGGTGACATAATGAATGGTATTGCAAGGGCGTGTACTAATTTCTGTTGTTTACTGTCAGATGCACCATTTGTTACAATAAAATGTGCAAACGGGAACAGGCATATATTGAATTTGGCTGTGCAACACGTTGTCAGCGACCCCAAAGAGCAAGAGGGTTTAGGAAGTGGGTGAGGCCAAGTGGAGACCAGATGCTGGTTGTGATGTGGACATGAATCTGTCTAGATACACTACCATTCAAAAGTTTGGGGTCACCCAGGCAATTTCATGTTTTCCTTTAAAACGCATACTTTTATTCGTGAGCTAACATAACTGCACAATGGTTTTCTAATCATGAACTAGCCATTAGCTAACACAATGTAGCATTAGAACACAGGAGTGACGGTTGCTGGAAATGTTCCTCTGTACCCCTATGTAAATATTCAATTAAAATCAGACGTTTCCAGCTAGAATAGTTTTATTTACCACATTAGCATTGTCTAGGCTGTATTTCTGAATAATTTAATGTTATCTTCATTGAAAAAAAATGCTTTTCTTTTGAAAAACAAGGACATTTCTAAGTAACACCAAACTTTTGAATGGTAGTGTATGTATTGACAAATATCAGTGCTGCTTCGGCTGTACAGGCTGCAGCAAAGATGTATGTGGTTGCTTGTTTGTTAGCTCCAAAAGAGTATCCATTGGTTGAAGTTCTTCTCTGTCCTTACACTGTTTTGCTCTCTCCATCCTTTTCTCTATTAATTCACTGACAGTTAATGGCACATTAAAAACAGACAAAGACACCCTGTAGATTCAGAGGGCAGAGAGGAGGCACAGGAGGATGAGAGTGCAGAATTATCTGAGCCGTATTGAAAAGAGCTTGAAATTGTGTGGAGGGAGGAGGAGGGACAGAAAGATGGAGTGAGAGAAAGAATAAATGAGGGAAAGAAGAGGAGCGGAAATTAGACAAGACGGTCGATGAAGGGAGGAAAACAGAAAGAAGTCCTTTATCCCAGATGCCAGTGTCCTTTTCATCGATTGGTAAAAGTGAAAAACTGAAACACTATGCATCCTGTGAAAGTTGCAATCCAATAAGAGCTAATGAGATATCATTTAAATCCCAAAAGGTCCAGGAGATAGTGGTGTGTTGAGGTGAAGAGAGGGGGACATGCTTGAATAAGAGGTGGATTTCCAGGGAGAGAGCTGGTGAAAAGGGGCCGACCCCCCATGGGTCAGCGCTATTTACTCTACCCCGTCCCTCTGTTCACTCCCTTCTTTGCCCCACTGCTGGTTTCCTCCCTCAGTCAGACCCATTCTGCTCCTGCGAGTGCTAATCCAGCAGACGCAGGCTGAGAAACCCTCTCATTAGCTGTGTGTGTGTCTGTCAATCTGTCAAGAGGAGTAAGAGTGAGAGATTCAATTTCAGATGTTGTGCACAAACTGAACAAAGCCTTAAACTAAATAGTCCTTCCACTTTAGTGCCATTTAGTCCATTATGTGCATCACGGTATTACCATTTTTATAGCATATTTGCTCAAGTATAATATACTAGCAATTAAGCTATCTCTCTGCACAAAGCTTGAATAACTTTGAAATGTGCTTATATTAAAAGGTGGTATTAATTTATTATTTCACTGAACTTTATGTCTGTTTTTGACTATTTAGTTGTCAAATACCTATCAAACATCTTACATCAAGTAATAAAGAAAAAAGTGGATGTGAACATAGTGGAACAGTAAATGTGCTACAATACTGAAAAGGAGGATCAGTGGACCTTCTCACAATGTTTATGTTCATATCGCTTATCAAACAAGATAAGCACATTGCCACTGGCGGCCACATGTAGCAGCTCTGATGTAAATTCCCTCACACAAAAACACTGGATATTTTACACCGCAACACCATTTGGACACTTTCCTCACTTAAGGAAAGTGCTTTTGGGCAGATTAGCAAAGCACTAACTATGCATTGATCACCTGTGGGAGCTATCAGCTGAGGGCCATGAGAGAGACAGAGAGTGAGAGGGGAATGATGGGAGGATCACTTCAAGAAAAACAGCCTCATAACAATGTCCATTGAAAGGCTGTATGGCTGTTTCCCTTGGGAAAATTTAACAGTCCTTTCCTGTGATACAACTGGTCGCCAGAATGTGTGTGTATGAGTGTGAGAGAAAGAGACTGTATGCTGTATGACTGTAGACTATATGCACAGACTGGATGTGAAGATGCGTGTGCAAATATTTTACTGAGTTTAATTTCTTTCTTTTTTAAGTTATTTTTTTGGCCTTTGTTGGCTTTATTAGACAGGTTAGTAGAGAGGCAAACAGGAAAGTAGGGAGAAGAATGGGGGGAAGACCTGCAGCAAAGGGCCAGGAGCTGGAATTAAACCCAGACTGCTGTTTATGGGTCACCTGCTCAACCAGTTGAGCTACCTGGGTGCCTGACTGAGTTTAAGTTCTATGAGTGGCTGTTTGGTGTGTGAGCTATGTGTGTGTACACGGTTTGGTTTATGGAATGTTAGTGTTCATCTTTCTTTCCATAAATGCATGATGCATGTGCAGAGTGACCAGGTTCCAAAAAATCAAATGTGCAACAAGGAGTATTCTTGTGAGGAACAATGTGGGACGCTGCGCCGCCTCCCCATAAACAGACCTTGTATCATTTCCGACAGATGAAATCTTTACAACAAAATAAAAAAAATCCATGTGTTTATGTGTTATGCATGCGTATGTCATGTATGGATACAGAATCGTGTGACCTGAATATGTAGCAGGCAGCGGAAATTGATGGGACTCAGAAACACCCCCACAATTTAATAAAATTGTTCCTTATATAATTTCCGATGGATTAGTCCCGATAAGTCCATAGCAGTGGATTTGTAGAAGGATCACAATGTGATCGTCAGCAGGCACTTGATGTAGTGTTCACTTGTTGTCATAGTTACAGTGATGCCATGACGCTATCTCGCAATGAGACAGAGATCTTTGACAAATCCATGGATCCAGACAATAAGCATCACAGTCAAAATCTAATCACTTAGTCCTTGTGTCATTTCTGACCTTCCCTGAAAATTTCATTTAAATGTTTTTGAGCAATCTTGCGAACATACAGACAGACAAACCAACGCTGATCGTCACATACCTCCACCGTGTTCCTTGGCGGGGTAAAAAGTCACAACTCATGAGTTCGGGTATTCAGGGAATGAGCAGAAGGGGAAGGAAGGATGAGGCAGAACTTGCAGAGAAGATCATCTCCTCTTTGTGTTTGGTTTCTCCGCTTTTTGAACGGTGTGAAAATGTCTTTAGCGAGTACCACCTGTTGCTATGCTAAGTAGGGCTTCATCGTTTAAAACACGTGCAGTGCTACGATGATAGCAGACAGAGAGCCCACGTGCGCCCACTGCCTGCAGCTTCTTCTCATTGGCTGGAAGGGGGAGTGCTAGCGGGTGACCACCAATCACAATGCGGGACATGGTCTCAACCTGCATGATGCGTGAATAGAGACAGGAATGCTGTGCTGTCCCATGCAAATTGGACTGCCTGCTCACCCTGTGCATGGGTGTGTGTATTCCACCTGCAAAATGTGTTAAAGTGTCACAAACAACAGTGTGATGAACTGCTCAAATTTCAGCTGTGGCCTGAAGTCATCATCATTCACTTTGAACAAGTTCTTGCTCTGTCTCCCTCTCCCTCCCTCTCTCTCTCTCTCTCTCTCTCTCTCTCACACACACACACACACACACACACACACACACACACACACACACTCTCTCTCAGCAGTCCAAAACACATTTATTCCAATGACTTCAAGGGCATGAAAAATGTCAGGAACGTAACACCTGCCAGAGGTGAACTTCCTCTGTTTGAAGTGAACACAGAGGGAAACCACACACACACACACACCTACACACACACACACACACACACACACACACGCTCTGAAAAAAGCTTTTAACCAGAAGGAAACCCAAGTCCTCCGAGGCTGCCCTTTCACCCCAGCTCGCTTGAAGAAATGTTGTGACAAGTAAAGACAAAAGGCGCTGACACTGTTTTATTCTGAAAGAGAGAAACAGAATAGTCGTAGATTGCATGTGTTTAAATGATGACAGTCATGAATAATATACCGTAGCTTCTTCTGTGTGACATCTTCATACAGTATTTACAGTCTGTGAACCTGTCTCTCATTGCCACAGTAAATGCATCGCATTGACAATTTAGTTTGATTAAGAGCAATGCAGATGGATGAAATCAAGGTAGGAACATTTAAAATGTCAAGAGGTTGATCTGGATTATACTAAAAAGGGAAAAAATAAATAATAATAATAAAAATAACGTGAAAATAACTGAAGATATATTGAACCAATTAACACAGCATAATATGTTCAAAAACTCAGGATTAATATACTGATTAATATAGTGGAATAAGAGCAACTGTCACAAAATGCTCTACACAGTGCAATGTCACCCAGTTGTTGGTGCTGGCCATTGAAATAAACACCAGATCACATCCATAAGAGATTACTTTGATTCTAGTGCTTACCTCACAAATGATACAACAAAAAAAATGATATGATTCTAACTGTGACACTGGGGCTGGGAAATCTTCATGCCTTCGATTATAAACTACATTGCAACAGTTTCTTTTAGGCTGAGAGAATCAAATCAATGCCATCCAAGTTATTTCAAATTTAAGCTTAGGCAAGTCAGATTTATCTGTATAGCACCCTTCATGTAGCCTAGCCGCGCTAGACCCATGCTCTGAAGACGCAAGGGTCTAGGCACGCTCGACAGGGAGGGAGGCGGGCTAAAAGGTTGTCTATCAAATCCCTCTGCAGCAATTGGGTAGGTATACAACCAATCAGCGCAACGAATAGGCTCCTAGAGAGCCGGAAATCAGAGGATGCGGGAGTTCGGTGAAGCCTAATTTATACAGTCAATGGGTGAACTCAAGTATATTACAGACATGTTAACAGAAAGATTATTCAGAGTCGGTGCTAATGGAGCTCAACGACTTTTTTTTTTTTTGTTGTCGACCCTGGCAGAGGATTAAATTCGTTGCCGTGGGTTGTCTAGCGCAGCTAGGCTAGTTGTTTCTGTCAGAATCGTCGCGCCTCTGTTGTCACTTAGTTACGCCCGCCTTCTGACTCTACACTTCATGGTGATTTGTCGGCCAGTTTTAGGAGCATCCAACCTTATGGAGGGTAACTAGACCCACCCTGGCAGAGAATTAAATTCGTTGCCGTGGGTTGTCTGGCACGGCTAGGCTACCCTTCATGTCCAAGACAATTCAAAGTGCTTTCCAGAAAACATTAAGAGCATTACAGTGAGGTGCAGATAGCTAAATGACACTGTGTAGATTTCATGCATAGGAGCATGAGGAAAGAAATGTTTTTAACCTGGATTTAAAAGTGTCTAGATTTGGTGAAACTTTAATCTCCACTGGCACTTTGTTCCACTTGTTTGCAGCATAACAGCTAAATGCTGCTTCTCCATGTTTAGTCTGGACTTTGGCCTGGGTTAGCTGACCTGAGTCCTTGGATCTAAGAGCCCTGCTAGGTTGGTATTCTCTGAACATATCACAGATGTATTCTGGGCCTAAACTGCTCTGGCTTAGCCAAAACATATGTAAAATATATATTTAGATTTTATTTTTAGATCATTTTTGGGGGCATTTTATGAAGTAAAAGTTAATCAGGACAGGAATGAATCCAACATATGCACATTGCACAACATTTGTGCATATGTTGTATGAGATCTAATCACTCAGATATATTGAGTAATGCCAGAATTGAAGCATTATGAAACCACAATTGTAACTTCATAAGTAGAAGAATTGCCATGTTACACCAAGTACACGCAACAACCATTCCCATAATTCTTTCTTCTTTTACGGATTAGAAAGTATGTCTCTGAATGATTAGTTCAGATTTGCAGCTTGTCGAGATAACATGCCAAGATGTACACTGCTCCTAGCTGGGTGCTTGTCCTCTTGAAAATGGGAAGTAGAAGAAAAGTGTAATGTGCATGTATAAAGTACATTACATGAAGTCAGCGTTCTCACTGAAAACTGCGGCTACTCGTTCACACGGCCACAGCGGCTGTTACATTTGAGACAAAAATCCTCTCTGGATGCCGTATTCAAAAGTTTCCATTTTAGGTTGTCTAAAACGGCATTTCTGTCTAAATTGGAGACCACAACACAATTAAACCTTTGTGTTTTATCCTCAAGCCATTATCGTGTAAACTGGCCCTTAATTGTAAAATAATAAATCACAAATATCATTTTAGCCTTGTAGCCAAAACTACATTATCTTCAAAGAAATGTTTTAAAGTGTCTTCTTGCTCTTAGTAACTGCCTCACTAGAGTCACTATGTTTCAGTTATAAATACTAGCAGATTTACTCTGTCATGCCCTTCACCTCCACCTCGGCTTAGCTGGCAGCTTTCCCTCTCCCTTCTGGCTCAGTTCATCATTTGACGCCGGACCGTTGGTCAGACTACAGTCAATCAAGTCTTACCAAGTAATTCTGCTCTGCTTCGTTTTCACTCTGGTGTAACTTGTGTTTTCTCTGCCTAGTATTCTGACGTGTTCCCCACCCGGGCGCATTCCTCTTGTTTGATTCCTTGATGCACAACCACCTCCAAACCTGCCTGTACACTGAACTCCTCTGGATCTGAACCCGTCTTGTGTCAAGACCTCCATTAGCCACGTCACGCCACACTCTTCTGCCCACAGACTACCTGACTACACTACCTCCTTCCTCTGTCAGCTAAGAAGAGTAGTACAGTCATTAGTGTGTGTTCCTATTAGCATTAATGTTTGGTTACAGTGAACAGTAGTTGCAGCATGCTTTGCTCTTCATGTTGTTTTTCCGGGTTACGTGTAGTTGCATATACCATATGTAGTTATTTCCGTGTGGCCATTGTTTGACTTACTTTGCCTCAGCTTGTAGTACTTGGTTCTGGTCATTACCCCTATTTCCTGTATTTACAGCTAGTGATAACCTTGGAGGACTGGTGCAGAGACAACAGCCTCCTACTGAACGTCAGCAAGACCAAGGAGTTGATTGTGGATTGAAGCAGCAGAGGGCACACCACCCATTCAGGATCAGCAGGACAGAGGTGGAGAGAGTGCAGAGCTTCAAGTACCTGGGTGTTAACATCACGCAGGACCTGACGTGGTCCTGTCACATCAACACCCTGGTGAAGAAAGCTCGACAGCGTCTCTACCACCTAAGCTCCCTCTCTAGGTGCTCAGGAACTTTTACACCTGCACCATTGAGAGTTTTTTGGCTGGGAGTACCACCACCTGGATGGGCAGCAACACCCAGCAATGTTTGTTTTGTATGCTGTTTGTCAGTTCATTTAGTTTGTCCACCTGGGTTACCGTAGTCATCGCTGGTTTTCCGCGTTAGTCTGGAGGTCGCTTGTGTCCCTATCCTAACTGTTGCCCCCTTCCTGTACTTTACCTAATCTCCCTCCTCCACTCAAGCCCCTTTCCCTTCCATCATCAATTGCACTGTGCTCCTTTACATTTCCTCATTGTGTTATCTTTTGTAAAAAAAAAATCTTGAAACTTTGATCCTGGTCTGTTGTGTTTCCTATCTGCACTGTGCTTCATGACATACTCACACAACAATGTACCTACCGATTTTCAGATCTTAAATAATATCTATGAATTCCTTACATAAGCATTTTATAATCATAATAATAATAGTAATGTTTTTGGGTGCATTTGTTTTAGGATATTTTATTACAATGACAAAGCGTTTATGAAACATGGTTGACGTTTGGACTTTTGGCCAGAACCAGTTCAATATCTATATCTTGAATTTACATCAGACCGTGTGCAGCAGAGTTGATTGGCTGTTAGTAGGAATAAAATAGCAAATTTATGTTCATTATGTTTATGTTCTTGCGTGTTGCTTATTGAAATTATCCACCCATCTATGTTTCTGTAATGAACACGTTACGGGTAATTAAATATTTAACAGATCCTGAATGATTTTCTGACATGAACATTTGTTCAAATGTTATTTCATAAATATGGTCTTAATTTTAGTTTTATTCCATCTTAGGGAGCTATGCAGCTGCACACTTTTCATTTTCCACAGATACCTCAGGTGCAGTGAGGAGTAATTTCTGAAAGATGTGGTGGGGAAATGAAAACACTGAGACATTAGTGGGGGCTGTGGGACCTGTCAGAGCTGCGTTTGTTGAGCACAGCCATGAGGACAGTTGTTCCAACAGGTTAATTGTCTGTTCCTACCCCCAAAACATTCTGTCCTAGTTAGCTTAGTGCCGTGAAGACATCTTGTGACATCCAGCGTTCCAGACCAGTGACTTAGCTTTTCTTTTCCACCCCCACTTGCTTACCACAAGCCAATACACACTAAACACACACGGACACACTCATGCTGACAGGGTCCACTCTGTCTGGCCTCCAGCTGTTTGGCCACAGATGGGTGGCTTCCTCTCAGAGTCTTTTCCAGATGTAAAGATTTCCCCCCTTGTCTTTCATTGCCTTTCTTCTCATCTCATCATTCACTTAAGTGTTGTGTCTGCTTGTCCCAAATCATCAGAGCTCATATCTACAATCCAGGGAAGGCTTTTCTATCCTCCACTTTATCCCGCAGTATTTTGCAATTTCAGAATGATTTTTTTTCTCCTCATTTTATTACTTTTTCGACAAAAAGTTGAATTCCCCAATGCAATGCCCTATAATAGATGAATGACTCCAGACGTTACTGTATACCATCTCATGTTTCCACAACACCATGCACCAAAACACATGTGAAAACCACATTCTGCAGTACGTAACACATTTTTAACACAATTTCTAGTTAGAGGTATCAGGCACACTTCTGCTCCCAAAGGATTACTGCTTTGTTCCCTGTAAAGTCTATTTTTCCAGTACTTGCCACACTATTGTTTGTTGAACAGGACACCTAATGACGTGTTTCTTTCTAGACGCACAAAATTATTAGTGACACAGATAAAAGGGTAAACATTTTCTCCTCTGTTCCTTTTTCCATGCTTCTTACAAATCTGTCTTCCATCCTTCTTCAAAATAAGGTGACACATATAACACACTGGCATATGGCTTAACAATAGCCACAAGTGTTAAAATATTAACTTGCTCCACCTCATTAGGGCTGACTCAGTCATAAAGCCCTTCTGTGAGGCAGCACTGTAAACCACAGTCCAACCCCTGGCCTCCCTGCTGAGATGCTTGTCAGGCTAAAGCACCAGCAGGATGCACCCCCCTCCTGGAGCCTTCACAAAGGCCAGTATGGCATCGTTAATGGTGCATGTTGGTTTCAGATCGACCTGCAGATTAGCAGGAGATACTCTATGAAGCAGCATCTATAGAAGGCAGAACACATGTAGAAAGGGGGAAAGCAGCAGAGCCAATTTGTGGTGAGAAAAGACAAACATCAAAAAATTATAAGGCTGATAGGCAGACACAGGAAAAAATAATGAAACATTATAGATGGAAGGCAGGGAGACACGTTCAATCTTCTGCCAGAAGATCTGAGAGACACACATCTTAATGTATGTTGTCGGTGCTGCAGGAAGCTCCACGGATGAATTTGTTTGTGTGATTTAAATGTAGCACAACTCCTCCACCATCAAAGCTTCACCATACAATCTACACATCAGTGATCGTATCGACACACGCAGAGGAACATTTTTCCTTAAACAGACTTTAGTGACCGGGTATTCTGTCATGCCTTCCACCTCCTCTGCTTAGTGGCAGCCTTTCCTCTCCTCTCTCTTTTCCCTTCACGTGTGTCTAAGTGAGATTGGAGTGAGAGTTCATCGGATAATCACCTGATCATTGACATCTGCGTTGTGGAGTGGTTCAGCTGCAAATAATCACCTCTCACCAGAAAACCTGAGCTCTGACCACTACTTGATGCCGGACCATTGAACAACCTCGTTCTTTGCGTCACTCCCTGCCTGCTCTTCTCATGGCTCTTCCCTTCCCTGTCCAGACCTGGTTCACCTCTGATTACTCTATGTTCTCCCAGCTGGCTCCCTCACCTGTTGGAGTGACCGTGCCACACACCTCCTCTGCCCACATTCCCTTAACCACTCTCCTACTCAGGCTGCCAGCAAAGTGTGGTTATATTCTAGGGCTTGCTAGATCATGTAAGCAGTTTACTCTACTTGTAAGCATTGGAGTCAGTGTGTTTGTTCCCATGCTTTACCTGTGAAAATGAATCGCTTCTGTGTTACATCATGTCAGCGTTTCTGTATCATACGTATGTGCTTCGTGCACAGTCAGTTGCTGTGTTGAGTATTCTGATTCCTGTATCCGTTCCTGTTTATTTTCCAGTCATAGATCTGTGTGCTAAGATCTGCTGTAGGATTAAATCACTGGGTATTTGGCTCCACATGGTAAAGTTGTTCTGGTCTAACATGCGGTGTCACGGACGAGCACATGGTGAAGGCAGAACAAAGAAACACACATTGTCTTTGGTGAACGCTGACACTCACACTCACACACACACACACACACACACACACACACACACACACACACACACACACACACACACACACACACACACACACACACACACACACACACTCTTTAATCCTGTTGTAAGTACTTGTGCTTGGACTATTTTGTACATGTGTTATGCTTTAGTTATTAGTCATTATTCGTTATTAGTATGCTTTAGTTATTAGTTCTTAGTCAAAACAAGGCAATTTCTTTAGACCCACTTCACTAACTGTACCTCAAAATGAAAAGAGAATTCACTCAAGAACCCTGACATTTGCTGAATGAAGAAAAGAGCAAACAAATGGCAGGCTAGCTTTCACTAATGGGATTAATAAAGTCTATCTATCTATCTATCTATCTATCTATCTATCTATCTATCTATCTATCTATCTATCTATCTGTCTATGCAGTTTTCAAAAAACACCCCAAATGTCAAACAAAGACTTCTCGCTGTCAGTTTTGACAGTGCATCAACATATTGGTATTGCTATGTGATGAGTCAAGACTTCAATTTACAATTAAAATACAAGGATAAATGGGTGCTTACAACCAGCTGACATAAACTACCACTATGCCATGGCAAAGTTTGACAGTCTACACCAGGTTAACTTGTGAGTCATCAGTATGTTGCTCTAGCTCCACAGTAAGAGACAAAACAGGACAAGAAGTACTGCTACAATGTTTTCAATTGTGGTGAGCAAGGAGAAGGAAGGTGTGGTGATCTGTGGAGCCTGAAGCAACAGCAGGTTTAAACCTACTCAATAGCCAATGTCACTCTAGGAGTTTCACCCAAGGAATTATTTTTACCCCTGACCAATAACAACAACAGAGGCAAACAGGTTTGTTTGTACTGAAGAGAGAGAAGTCAGTCCAGAAAGATAGATTAATGTTACCTGATTAAATTATTCAACTGGGATAAAAATTGCTTAAAACATCACTCGTACAAATACTTTAAAAGGTTGGAAGTGAGTCGGATCAGAGGTGGGACGAGGTTAATGGGCGAGGATGTGGGTCGCAGTGAAGAGTCACCTGAACATACACTCACACATGCACTAATGAAAGATCAAATCAGGGTTGCACAGCATTCTGAAAGGAGATCCCACCACCTAAAGACACCAGCTTCATCACCTGAGGCTCTCAGCTTCTGAAAAGACAGGAAGGGAACACTCTCACTTAGTGGGGTAAACTCTCCAAGCAACAAAATCTCCTGAGGGCTGTACTACGAAACAAGTTTGACATATCCAAGCTTTCTTTGTCTAAGTCGGCCCAACAAAAAAACTACAACCTCAATCACAGTTAATGGGTATCAGGAAGGTGGTTTTCAGCTTTCTTTTTAAACTTAGACTTTCTGTTCGAAACTACATGTTGACTCATCATGTGACTCATCTTTTGCACAAAGTGAACTGATTGTGTGCAGCTGCTTCACTTAAGAGGTAAGGGGAACAATGACATTTTTAAAAAAAAATGATGATGGTTAAAAGTGAAATCAAAACGAAATTAATGTTACAGACTGAATATTCTCTGCAATAGATACGAGTAGAATAATCAGTTTTCTAATCTGTGTTCTGTCAGCTGCGGTACCAGCAGGGTAAACGGACTTGACAGCAAATCAGGATCAAATCAGGATGAAAAACACATTTAGGCGATTTCTCCATCATCAGCTGAATCCATGTTGGGTTCTGATGGCAGCGGGATGAATATAGTGTGTGATACTGTAACTGCATGCTTTCATTCAGTGGTTGCAGATGTTTGTAGATTAAACATTTTCCCCCAACTGAGAATCTGTATCACTCATAAAGAATCACCAGTAAATGATTTGGTTAAAGGACGACACCTCTTTCAGCTGATTTGAATCTCTGATCTACAAAATTAGGAAAAACAAAACAGAAAAAGACAAAAATCCCCCCCAAAAAGATGCAAAAATCTTTCAATCTAAGTACAGGTGACAGTCACCTATTTACAACTAAGATGAACAAATTAAACAAAATAAATTAAAATAGCCGAAACTACACTTTGAGCTTCACCTTTATCTGTGCTAACAAATCCAAATAACGATAAACAAAGCTGTTGTAGGCAAAGCAGCAGCATTATGTGCACGTGAGCAGATGTAATGACCTTTGCTCACTAACGACACAGTCAATACAGCCAGCGGTCAACAGTCTCTGTTATACAAGAAACTTACATTATTAGCATGAATAATAACTTAAAAGAACAATGCTGGCACCTTGTTGGCTCCACACCAATCAGGCTGTCTCATAAACCAGGGAGGGGAGGGCGTTTGCTACACATGCAGCATTGTCGTATTAATAAACAAAGAAAATTAGGACCTACCCGCAGCAATCTGTGAGAGAGTTGCACAAGAAGAGGGGGTTCCCCACCATGACGTCTACAAACGCATAAATAACTGATGCATCGACTAGATTTGGCAATAGCCTTCTTCCGTACCTCTCAACCCAGCCAGCCAATGACAAATGTTTCCCTCCATATGAGCCGGGTTGTGCTCAAGGTTTAGTCCCGTTAAAAGGGAGTTTTTTCTTGTCACTGTTGCCTTAGGGTTTGCTCTAGGGGTTCAGGCATATGGGTTCTGTGAAAACAATCTGAATCATAACTGGTGTCATGTAAATAAAATTAAATTGAACTAAACTGAACTGAAAGAATGCAGCTGCAACGGTTGCTCCGTAGGCAACAGGAAACGAAGTGTACACTCAGCTTCAGAGGGAGAGAGAGCATTCAGAGGACCACTACGCACATTTTACAGTATGCTGACCTAAAATGATTGGTGGACGACTTCCACATAATGAAGAGGGAAAGTGCAAGCCAACTTATGCCTAGCAGGACTACATGTTTCTGCTACACAAAGAATACAACAATTTAACCGATTGATGGCAGTTCTTCCACTCACCAACACATTTCAAGGATAAAAAAGGAAATACTTCACCACATTTTAGCCACTGATCTCTTGTTCTGTCTTCGTAATATCAATATGCTTCATAGTTTGGCTTTCTTTTTGTAAGTCAGTTTCTTTGACTAGGGCTGAGCCTATCAGAAAGTAGCAGGAGCAGAATTATGGCAGGGATTCAGGGGATCTGAGCAAACAAAAGTCTGAAATTATGTCATCTTCCTGAACAAATTCTGAACTCTGGACATGTCCAAGTTTACAAAAATGTTGAGTGTTTAGGACTGTAAAGGAAAAGTCTCCTGAACAGAGATTCTTTTGTGGGGACAAAACTATCTCCCCAGAAAGTATTTTGGACTTGTGTTTCCCCTGTAGAAAGACAGGAAAGGAAAGATGAAATGATGAAAGTTCAATCTAAGTAGGAGGCATGGGCAAAGAATTGAAACAACTTCATTCAAGCACCCGGCATCACTATAGTGAAGCTAAAAGGTAATCAGTCCAGTGGAGGTGTTGCAGCAAACATGAAAAAAGCCTGGTAGGATAAGAACTACATTCCCACTTTCGAAAACACTAATGACCTGCTATCACTAGCACTGTCTCAGCAGGAACGTGTGGTTGATTTTAACACTCATCATAAACATTTCTATTCCGTCCATTCGCCCAGTCTTTGTAACCTCCTGGTGACATCTTGAAAAAGTGAAATATATTCTGTTAATCCTTCCAGTTTGAGCTCACACTGTGTTTCTTAACACAGCAGCTGTTTTTCCAAAGAAAGCTTCGTCTTCTTCTCCTCCCCCTCCGTCTCTGTCTCTTCTCCACCCTCAACCCTCCTGTCTCCACCTCTTCCCTGTCACTAATCCCAGCCTTTTGTGAGGCTCCTTCCCCTCTCCACGAGCCATTGCTAAGGGATTAACTCCCCAAGTGTCAGTCAATACTGTTTTCCTTTCTCCTTCACTCTCCTCCTCCTCCTCCTCCTCCTCCATCACCACCTCTCCACCTCTCTCCAGTCTTTTAATTGAACATCAAGTCTTGCAAGAAGGGGGATGATGGTGGTGTCTTCCCTCTTCCACCCAACAGTCAATTCCTTCTATTTCATTCTCTGCCTTTTTTTTCTTCCTCCTCCTTCTTCCTGGCTGTTCGGTCAATCTTCAGATCACCGAATTTGGAAATAGAGGGACAAAAGAAATGCCAGAAAGAGTTCAAATGAAAGAAAATAAAAATAATGTGCGAAGGAATGTGTCAAAGCTTGATAAACATCAAGGACTCTCACTTTTGAGGGGGTAGATGATGTGTTTCTTCCAGGCGTAAACTAACGTCACCCGTTGGTTTCAAAGCCGAGAAAATGAAGCCCGGATTTTGCTACTTCCTGGTCGCCGTTTTGGATTTTTTGGAGCCAGTGACGTAAAAAGCGTCATCAAACAGACTGGACCGAAGAGCAACTAGGGGCAGGATTGGCTGAGGACTTTCTTATCCCGCCCACATTTTACCGCAGAGGCTTCTGTTGCTGTCTATCAAGTATAGCCACGCCTCCTGGCTCCGCCAACTTTAACGAGTTATTTAAAATTCAGTATTGATTTATTTTGAGATCGGCCACTTGATCTCTCATTTTGACCATGAAAACTAACGGGAAAAAAAATCCTGAGCTGTAGAAAATCAGTCTATCAAATTTTATTTTTTCCAAAACTGAATTGGGGTCTATGGAGAAAAAGCTTTTTGGAGCCAACCCTAGCGGACGGCGGGATATTGCAAGTTTTTGACACTTCCGGGTTGGCTTCAATTCTGGAGCCAGATGCTACGTCCACTATATATACAGTCTATGGTTTCTTCCCTGTTTATGGTAATACATCTGTCTGTCACCTCTCCTTCTTTCTCTGGTGTCCTTCATAAACGTATCTTTTCCAGCCAGACACTGAGACTTGTTTTCAATTATTCACTGTGATCAAGGAGACATCCCTCTTAATACAGGTATGATTTGGTCACACATATTTCGTCACACATAGATGACAAGGTGTAAATCCAGCTGTTGTGATAACTTAGTATACACAAGGTGAAGAGTGTCTGGGAGAGAGAGACTGCCAAATCTTGCTCGTGTTGTCATGAAGCAACAGAAAAAGGTGAAACACCTAAAACATTCCATGTTTAGTCAAGAAATTTTTTTGAGGGGCCGAATGTTTACTTTTTACTTTCCAAAAGTAATTTCATTTTTCATGTCCTCACTATGTGACATTTTATGTTTGTGTTAGCTGCTCTTTTTCAGTAGGAATGGGAGAGAGTGCTTTGTGATGTTTTGGCTAGACACAAATACTCTTTAAAACTAAACATAGGCTTAAAACAAGGTTTCAAACACGCAGTGCCTCACACTCATATACAGTCTGGTATATCCAAGCTGACATGAACAACTTTACTAAAAAGTGAAGACAAATAATCAGTTGAGACTGCTAGTAAATTGAATGTATTGAACATTTCCAGTCGCACTCACTAATCTGCTGCTCTCAGCTTCTCTTCTCCACAGATATCTGTTTATTCACCAGTTCATTTCATACTGCTATTCTGCACATTTGGTGTTGAAACCCAACACCTCCTACCACTAAAAAGACTTTTAACGACAGCGAACTGCAACACATGGTGCTGTGAGCTCCACAACAAATGTATCCTTGTTAAAAAAAACTAGCGACTGACTGACTTAGCAGGGCTGCTCGTTTTCCTTTGAAAGATAATCACAGTTTAGTTCAACCTGGTATATTTCTCATTAAGGTGTCTCTTGTTGTCATGGTGTCACCTGACACCTGGGAGTGGAATTTTCTCCTCCCTTCCTTCCTTCTCTCTTTGTCTAAGAAAGTGAAGTCTTTCTCAGGTAAATACTTTGAGATAGTTTTTATGATTTTTTGATAATGTAACAAAAGAAAACAGGGCAGGAGTTGACACCATGTCCAGATGATAAAGCTACCAGGCAAGTCTTGTACATGTCTCTGATTAAACAGGATGCCATGTATGTCCATCTCTGTTTTTGACAAATGCGTTTATCAGATGCATGATCTGACTACCCATGGAAATACTTTTTTTAATCCTTTTCTCTGTTTTCTCTACATCCAGGCTCTCCTGTGTAGCAGGCAGCTGACACTTTCAGGTTAACAGGCCTCATCACTATCACATAATCTCCATATCATGTTCCCTTTCTCCGCAATCTGAGGTCAACAACTGCCTTAACAACGCAGAATCAGCTTTCTCACAGCCTATCTAACCCCGACTTTAATTCTGGACCTTCTCCCTCTTAGTCTCGTGTTACACCAAGCAGAAACACGCTTTCAGTCCAGGCTCCCCTGCACTGATGACAACCAACAACATTAGCACTAACTGGCTCTAATGGAATTGGAGGATTCAGGCTTGGCTGAGTTAAAACAATGCCTGGTTAGTGCCCACCCCGATAAGGACCCTGATAACCAATGGAGGATCAATAAAAATCAATGGGAGCTAATGGCCCGAGGCTTTTTCCTCTTAAAGGTCAGTTCAGGTTGTGGGTCGCTATCAGACCATCAGCTGCTTCACTGGACCATTAACCCCTGCAGGGTGACTATGGGAATACGAATTAAAAAACAGATGTGTGAGTTGATGTTAGGGCCATGTGTCTGTGTTTGTGGAGAGAAGAAGATCCATGGCAGGAAAATATGTCAGGCAACACTGCAAAGGGAGAGGGTTGGTTTGAGATTGCACTCACCATTAAATGACAACCTTTCTTCACATTTCAAACATGGCATGCATTTAAGCTGACCTTACAAATTATTTCACGTGAAAATATCCTCAAAATTCATTGGTAGCTTCTCACACGCAAATAGCCTCACTGCCAACTGCACACTTGTGCTCAGTCTTCTTCATGTTGAGCCAACTCACAATTTTCCTGTGCATGGTTCTATCTGAGGTTTTCTTTTTCCTCCCCAACAGAGAGGTTTTTGGTTCCTTCCCACCATTGCCGACTGTTTGCTCAAAGGGAATCCAAAAGAAACTCTGGATTGTTGGGTCCTCTGTTTAAAATTTGTAAGGTCTTCCTATGACAATGCAACATGCTGTGAGATAACATATGTTGTGAATTGGTGCTATATTAAATAAAATTTCATTGAGTTGAATTGAACCCCAAGCCACCTCTGGCTGATCATTTCCAGCCAGCCCTCAAACTATCGCTGAGATATGACAATTAGCTTAACAATGTTTAATATGTCCATTTTTTTAGGATTCAAACCTGAGAGTCTGTGTTTTCCATGCTTAAGTATAGTATAGGCAATTTACTAAAGAGCCATGTGAAACACTGACCACAGATTTCAATAGGGTCCCAGATCACACCATTAAGTACAAACAGCATACTGTATTTAGTCTTTTAGTCTGAAAGCTTTTATTTGTTTGCTACCGGGGTATCCTGTGTCACCAAGTCTGTACATCTACTGTGAGATGGTTTAGATGGAAGTTTTACTTAAAGGAACATGTTGCCTCAGAAAGTGAAGGTCATCAATTAAAAAAAAAGAGGGTCATGAGATGAAAATGGAAAAACATTACATATAATGATGAAGAGGAAATTATAGTTTTTGTTTTGTTCAGTCAGCATATTTCTCTGGACACTTATGGCAGTTTTGATCAGAATACAGCTAAATAAAAAAGGCTGAAATTGGAAAAAAAAAAGTTGGCAATGCACATCTCACAGTGGAAAGAGAAGAATGCTGACTCCACACTGCTGTGGCAGCAAAATGTCAAACAACTAATATCACAAGAAAAGAAAACCATACAGTAATTTAGTGGTTGAGACAAAGACACAATGTTTTGTGTCTTTGTCTCAACACCATCCTCTTCTGTAAGACCTGCTTGACAAGGTCCTACCGGGAGACAAGTGGGATATAGTACATAAACTGAGGTAATATTTGCCAATGCAATTTTGTAATTTCATTTAAAACAGGAACACAAAAGTAATACAAAAATACCTTAAAGTAGCTTCCCAATTCAAAGAGCTAACTCTGCCCTGCAACACCAAAGCTAAAAGATCAGACTGAAGGTTGACCTCATTAATGAAATGATGATCTGGCAGCTTCTCTGTTTGTGTTAGAGCTCATTCTGTATGTTTTTGTGCTGAACCTGCAGTGTGTACCGTCTTTGACCACTTGGCTTTTGTGTCCAGTCAAGGTGCAGAGGTGTTTGATCCTGCTCTTCACAGCTGGGAAAGGGAGTGTGTGAAAGACATGCATGTCAATGCAATGCACACACACGTACAGTGCTCACACTCTCTCACACTGTGCTCACTGTGTGGACACCCTGCATGGTCTAAAATTCTGGGCTGCATGTGGATGTCGACATGGTGTCTGCTCAGACTCATGTGGACTTGGGCAGATGATGGAAATCACAGTCACACAGATCCTTTCAGACATGTGGATGTGGAAACCATTTAGTAGCTGTGTTTAGTTTGCTGCTAATTGCTTGTGGGTGTGAATAGGACTGTGAACAGTTTGTCTGTGTCGGTCCTGTGACAGACTGGCACCTGTCGCAGGGTTTTACCCAGTTCTATCCCAGTGTGAGCTGACATAAGTTCTCAGCATGTTCCTCAATGCTCGTGCCATCTCCTCTGTGCGCACTGCCTCATTATTGAAAAATGTTGGCCGTCTGATTGCCAATGTCTTTTGGAAGGAGACAGGAGAAGAAATGATTGGACTGGGGCACCACAGGCCAATGAACAGTCATCAGTGCAGAGCCACCTGCACTTGCCATGGTTGCAACATAATGAGGAGGCTTCAGGTTCTCAGGTGCAAAGCCTGAAGAAACATCTAGAGTTAGTAGTTTATGTTGTAAAATTCAGGCCCATGAGGTTTGATTTAAATTCCGTCCAAAATGCACAAATATGTATTTTTTCTGTCATCCCCAGTAATAATTACAACTAAAATGACCTAATATTTGTTAGCAAACTCTTTGTGCTGGCTGGAATGTAATTCCCATCTAGCCATATGTGGGTATTTTAAAGTGAGTTCTTTTTGTTCTTTTTTCCTTCTGCCCTTCATATGACCCATGAAATTAAACTTTAGTGTGAAGATAGAGGAAGTGGAAAATGTTTTTGTGAATCTGACGGAAGCACGTTAACACCAGCATTTTGGCCTATGTGGAAATGAATACGACGCTGCATAGAAATTACATAAGTCAGGAGAGCTATAGCTTGCAAATTCCTTAATATGCTGTGATAATATCAGCTAATCAGTAAATAAAATCTCATTCTTGGGGCGACCCGTGCGCACGGGCTATAGTCCCCAATGCAATGACCATGGGTTTGAATCCAACCCACGGCCCTTTGCTGCAGGTCCTTCCCCAATTCTTCAATCTCTATCTCACTGCTGTCCTGTCAATGAAGCCAAAAAAGGCCAAAAAATATCATTAATTATAATTCTAATGTGTCGTGTCATAGACCCTACCACTCTAATGTGTAAAAGATATGTGAGATGATGGATGAATGGAAATAATGCACTTCTGGCTGACTGATCATGAAGTAAAGCACACATTATGAGGACACACATGTAGTATACACAAGTTCCTTTGTACATACAAACATGCAAAGACAGTGTTGACACAAACTTCAACTGCCCTTAACCTGCAACACCCATTCCTTTAAGCAGATTAAAGCCATCTGCAGATTGCAGACATGGATTTATAGTTCCATCCCTTCAAATGAAATTATATTGACTTGCATTTATATCATTAGTGCTTACTGTAGCCATAACCAGTTTTCCTAAATGTAACCACACCCTAACCTTAAGTCAAGTCTTTGTACAGAAATAGAATAATTTGTGTTATGGGTACTTACTTACATCCCTAAAAGGCAAACACGTAACCACTATGTGACTGTGTCAAAACATTTATGTATCCACAACGTAAGTATGGGACACACACACACGCACACACACACACACACACACACACACACACACACACACACACACACACACACACACACACACACACACACACACACACACACACACACACTTGCACACACAGTTTCACCAGCATTTTCATCCCCTTCAAATTATTCCCACAAACCAGCAGAACTTGTTTATATTCCACTGTGGTGAATTCACACTTGGGGGTAACTGTTTTAAATTTGTCATTATTTGGGGGAGCATGTTGTTACAGTGAAGCCATCCGTACAGGAGGTGTGGGGAGGAAACATGCAGCTCTGATTGGATCCAGGCTCACCATGCTGATTAGAGTGATAAAATAGGTCAATCTGCTATGGTGGCGTGTTTCAGACGTAATTCATGGAGCTTTATTAAAGAATCCCTGATGAGGCACACGGTTACAATGTGTTGGGAATCACTGTGTGCATGGGGGAAAGAAAAATTGGAATTGCCTCTGAACCACCAGAGCTCATTAAACACAAATTAGCACAACATTTAGAGTGATGTACTCTACAGAGCTCATGCTTTGGCTTGTAGTGGCCATGTGCTGTAACACAGTACAGCCCCTTTGCATGTTGTCTTTGAAGAAACGAATGATAATTAATTTGATCTCAGGGAGAACTTCCAGAAGAGATGAAGCTGTGAATGACACAAATGGATTGACTTTGTGTTTCTGCAACAAGGAAATGCTCCAACCCTGTAATTTTGTCTTTAACTTCCTCTCTACACCAGAATCTAAACTGTGTTGCATTGTGTAGAAGGTGATCTCCTTATGCCTGCATTTCAGGAAATATCTAAACAGTTTTGGAATAAGAAAAACAAAATACCTAAGAAATTCTAACTCAGGGATAAACCTCAACAAATTTAACTTAGATAAACAAATTTAACAAAAGGACAGAATATTTTTAAGGGGGAAACTACAAACACAATTGGAGATAACTGGGGGGAAAGAGAGACGGAACTAAGACAAACCAATCTTTATTTACAAAAGGGGCAAGGAGCAGGTTCAGGCAGGTTGTGGGCAGGATCAGGACAGCGAATGTGTTGCCGGTGTAGGACAAACAGGCATCAGAGGCTAGGAAAGGGCTGGCAGGACATACGTGGGAGACCAGCAGGGATATGGAGTGTGAATATCTATGGTCTGGCAGGGTGTGGTGGAATGAACCAGGCTTTTTTTTATGTGTCAGGGTGATTGTTCACAGGTGAGCAGCTGTCTCCAGAACCTGCAATTAGGCTCACTGCATGCAGGTTGGAATGACAGAGAGGGAGAGAGAGAGGGATAAAAATGCTGAGATAGAGGGAGAAGAAGAGAGGGAGAGAAAGGGAGAAAGGAAGAGGGGGACAGACAGGGGCTGAGGCCAAGGCATGACAATATGATGCAAAACAGAAATTCGTCTACATTCTTCTATAGATCCATTTTCCTCCACAGTGGCAAGATCAGATGGCTGGGTTTTGAATGTGTTTATACCAATATAATATCAGAACAGAAGGTGGTTGAATGTAGCTGCTCAAAACTTGTAATAGACAGTGGAGACTCATTATTCAAAATGGCATTCACTCTGCCAAGGAACGCAGTGGAGTGACGATTAGCATTGGTTTGTCTGTCTGGCCGTCTGTTTGTTCGCAGCATTACTCACAAACGGACTAACGGATTTGGATGAAATTCTCAGGGAAGGTCATAAATGACACAAGGACCATGTGATTAGATTTTGACAGTGATGCAGCTTATAGTCTGGATCCACGGATTTGTTAAAGATTTCTGTATCATTGTGAGATGGCAGCAAGGTGTCACTTTAACTATGTCAACAAGGGAACCCTATGTCAGCTGTATGCTAATGATCACATGATTGCAATCCTACTACAAATCCAGTGCTGTGGACTTATAGGGACATATCGGACATGAACACAAGGAACAATTGATTAAATTGTGGGGGTCTGTCCGGGTCCATCAATTCCCGCGGCCCAAGGTTGTGCAATTCTGTATCCTTGCATAATATACACATGCATAACACATGCCTGTGCTCAGTGTAAGGTCATTTTGTTTGTGGTTACATCTATATTAAATGGCCACATTATTATATGTTGCCCTGATTTCTGATCATTAATTACTAATAAACAAATGCTGCATTTCTAAAATAAAATGCAGATTTTCTTACAGTGCCATTTGGGAGAATGAACAGCCGGCCGGAGTACGGCAGAGTGCTTTTTTGTTCAATAATGTAATCATATCCAATGTAATCAAGTGAAAAATTTCAAGTTTAATTTGTTTTTATATATCAGTGTAAGATTGACCTACTGACAGTTTGTGGCAACTGTTAATATTGCTGATGAGTTATTAGCTATAACCTGGTGTTTAAGATCACAACCTCTTTTCACAAATATGGGCATTAATTTCCAGCTTTCAGAAATGACTGGCAGGACCCAGACTTTAAACTTTAGTTCAAGGTATATTAGTAACACACACATAATACACTCATGCATTCTTGTTAAGTGCTGCTTATCATATCTAAACAAGTTTAAATATCTGGCTTTGGTCAACTTGCTTAGTGAGCGTTGCAGTATTACTACTGTCTTGTGTTGTCACATTTGATGCACCCATCCATATCTGACACCACAAGATGTCTTTAAGTAGAAGGAAGTGTGAGCAGAGAGGATAGAGGCTCAGCTAGATTAGCTGAACTGTAAACACAAACACAGAGGTATCAAATGGATCTGAGGAGAAAGCGAATACATCATGGTTCGAGTCCACACAAAAGGCAGAGTTAATCCTCCTCTTTCATTCGCCATAAGTTCAAGAAACACCACAAGCTCAGTTTGTGTTGTTTTTAACAAGTGCATCTTACTAAGTTGAAGGGGAAATAAGTCAGATTTTTGCTGGCCTAGAACACTAATGGTGCATTATCATCACTTTACATTTTAGCTTAGCATAGTAAAAACACTTTCACCACTATCCAACAGCAGTGTACTTTACCGTGACAACAAACACACTATCAACCATATGACCTCCACTGCCCACTAACCTTAAAGGAGAAAAGCACTTGCCCTTCTTGAAGGCCAACTGAGGTGCTAGAACTCAGACTGTAGGGAAAAGAAAAAGAAAGAATGATAGAGTGCACAAACAAGCCTGTGGGTAAATCACAGAGAGAGAACAACAGAGCAAAGGTTTCGGTCACGGAAGGCTTGAGGAGGAGGAAGAAGATGGCTGGTCAGGTCAAGCTGGTTCTGTTATCATAACAGCAGTTGAAACAGTAGCAATTTGGGAAACAAAACAGAGATGTGAATGGAAGCACAGAGGATACTAGCAGCTCGATACTCTGATCAGCAGCAGGAAAAACACATTAAATATGGACACAGGTGTAGAGCTGAGAAGGTTTAATGATTTACAGTCACCAGTGAGCAGCAGCACATATTGCTCATTTTAAAATTTTAATTCTGATCTTTCTTTTTAGTTGTTCTTGCTGATTCCCTCTTGTTTTTAGTTAAGCTTCTTAGCATATTTGTGTAAGTCCATAGCTCTTACACCTGATACAAAGGCACAACCAGACAGAAATTATGAACAGTAATAAATACCGTATGTTCATCTATTCATCCATCCATTTTCTTCTGCTTATATCCAGGACTGGGTCGCAGAGGTAGCAGATGAAGCAGGTCATTCCAGATGTTCGTCCCTCCAGCAACGCTTTCCAGTTCTTCCTGGGGGATTCCAAGGAGTTCCCAGGCCAGACGAGATACATAATCCCTCCAGTAGGTTCTGGGTCTGCCCTGGGGTCTCCTCATAGGTGGACATGCTCGGAAAAACCTCCAAAGGAAGCCTGTCCGAAGGCATCCAAATCAGATGTCAAACCCACCTCAACTGGTGCCTTGGTTTTGAAGAAACAGTGGCTCTACTCTGACCTCCCTCTGGTTGTCCAAGCTTCTCACCTTATCTCTAATGCTGAGCCCAGCCACTCTATGCAGGAAGGTCATTTTGGCCGCTTGTACCAGCGATCTCATTCTTTCAGTCATTACCCATAGCTGTCAGCTGCTTCGAGGGACTCCCAAGTCAAGTTCAAAAGGCCTCCTTCTTCAGCCTGACAGCTCCTCTCACTGCTGGTGTCCACCAGCAGGTTTTTGGGTTTGTGCTGTGACAGGCACCAATGACTTTTTGGCCGCAGCACATAACAGCCGCCTCTGCGATGGAGGTTTTGAACAAGACCCACTCAGATTCCATATCCCCAACCTCCACCGGGATGCAGAAGAAGCCTTATGGACAGGGGCCTTTGTCAGACGTTCCAAGTTTACCCTCACTACACATTTGGGTTTACCAGGTCTGTCCAGCAGCCTTCCCTGTCATTGAATCAAACTCACAACCAGGTAGTGATCAGTTGACAGTTCTGCTCCTCTCCTACATACAGCTGCAGGTCTGATGACATGACTACAAACTCAATCATCAACTTTAGGCCCAGGGTGTTCTGGTACCAGGTACACTTATGAGCACCATTATGCTTGATATGATGTTCATTATGGCCAGTCTATGGCTACCACATAAGTCCAGTAACAGAACACCACTCCCCCAGGAGAACAATGGAGTCCCCAGGTGGCACCCCTGCCAGGACACCACCCAGAGACTCCAAGAAGGCTGAATACTCTGAACTGCTGTTCAGTGCATAAGCACAGACAACAGTCAGAGTTTTCCCCTCCACAACACACAGAGAGGCGACCCTCTTGTCTCCTTGGAGAACTCCAACAAAGCAGCGCTCAGCTGAGTATCCCCAGAACTACCCGGTGTCTCTCATCCTGGGCTATATCTAGTCGGTAATGCTCCACTTCCCACAACAGCTCGGGTTCCTTCCTTGCCAGTGAGATGACATTCCACGTCCCCACAACCAGTCTACTCCACCAGGGCATACACAACTGATGGTCTCAACCCCATTAAGAAGGCAAGAAATTCCATAGATTAACCTTGACAAGACACACCTGTGAAGTGAAAACCATTTCAGGTGAATACCTCATGAAGTTTGTCGAGAGAATGCCAAGACTGTGCAAAGTAGTAATCAAAGCAAAGAATGGCTATTTTGAAGAAACTATAATATAAGACATGTTTTGACTTCACACTTTTTTGTTTACTAGATAATTCCACATATTAAACTCCATGTGGTAGGGTATAGAGTTATATACATTCTTTGCTTAGTGTCTCTAACATGAGTATGTTCTATTTTATCGTGTGTCTTATTAGACAGAAACAAGACATTTGAATAACACACAGTTAAACCAGTGATATCCACACCATTCACCCAATTAGAGCAGCAAATCATAAAACACTGTGATGCACAACAGTATGCTACACATGCATGGCTTTTATAATTGTATCATATTACAGAAGGATGTCTGGTAAAATATTTTAAAAGCAAAGAATATGAGGCCCAGAGCATGGCTGACATTTCTGAAGAGAATATCTATTATTGAATGATTCATTTAGACTCAACGGGAGATAATAAGGTGACATTTCAGCGTTAGTTGTCTATTAAATCCAGATGTGTTCACTTCCTCATGCTGTTCTGTGGAAGCCCATCTGTGATGGAAACATTATATGAGTCATCACTACAAAAAAGATATGTCTTTTTTTATAGTTCAGAATTTATTCCTTATTTTTCTGTCTCTCTTCACCAGACTGCATGAAAGACACTCACTGTATCTACCTGAGAACAGAAAGAAGAAGGAGTTGTGGTTTTGAAGTCTGATATAGTGCCTGTATTCATTAACAAACTTATTAGTAGTAACACAACAGGCACTCTTGTTGTTCTCAGTCACTTCAGTGCAAACATAACTCTCTGATGTACTCACTCCAGACTTGAAATTACAACCATAACTTACTACACTTGCACTGTGCTGTGATGTGGTAATATGAGCTTAAAGGGCTCTCTGAAAGCTCAACTCCAGCAGTGAGGAAAGCAACTTGTGAGGGTATGAATGCTTGACCTGTCTGATCTTGACCTCTGTTATCCTACTAATGACTTTGTCAGTAACAGAATAATGGCTGAATGCCAGCAGACCTGGGAACAGCAGAGCACCACACCCCTAACTGAATAAATGAAAGCATTGAATACCTTTTTTTAAAAAAAATGTTTTACACCAGATTTGTGCATATGTTGTTACCCCGGAGAAAATATTGTATATTTTAAGCTCAAAGGCTCATTAAAAACAAACAAGAGGATTGAAGTGACATGTAAAGACATTACTGAGTAATAAATATATTATTACTACTTATTATTTCATTACCAAACACAGATGCTGTTATAATGGTCTCCAACTGGTCTCTTGAGGGTCTGTGATTCTAAATACTGATAACCTTAGTGCTAGTAGCCTTTTGAGTGAAACATTCATCTTGTCACTTTGTCACTTGAGCATCCTTTTAACATGGTGTCATCAATGCAACAAATACAATAAATGCATTTTTTCTTAGCCTGGCCTAATGGATCACAGTCAGTTGGCAGTTCACTAAGGTCTTTCAGGCATGCACTCCTTTCCGTTAATCTGATGGCATTTGAACATGGTGGCTTCATGTTTGAATGAACACCTTGCTCGTTTTTCTGTAAAAATTGTGACAGTTTTCACTGTCAACATGTCAAATGTCAGAAGTAAATACAGTCACCATGACAGATGGACATGCTCAAGCAATGTAATTGAAGTAATGTGAGGACTTATTCCACATTGTAGCACCAGTATTGACCCAAAAGTGTTACAGACAACAAAAAACACAGATAGGATTTGTTGCACTTACTTTGATCCACAATTTCACATCTACCAAAAACTAAAATGTCAATAATAAAAAGCTAGTGTGATGAAGGCAGATTCTGTAACAGGTCTGATTAATGAGACTCACCAATAATAAATGTAATCCAGGTTTGGACAAAAGGTTATCCGCAGCTGAAGTTTAGTCAGTTGCTTTTAAATTGTTTGTAGTCTTTCCTCTGAATGTATTAAATACGGCATCAGACAGTAGTGGGATCCATATGAGCATCACCAAAGTATTGTGGGTGATTACGTACAACACTGTAGTGGTAATAATTATAAATTATTCCCAGGGTTGCTCAGCATCTAACAACGAGTCACATTGTGTACTTTTCTTCAGCAGATAGGTGAGCTGTCTCTCACACTTCATCACCTGCAGTCAAATCATTTGGTAAATCAGATTATTATTATTATTTTTATTGTTGATAAAGTAGTAGTTTGATTTCCATAACCAAGGACACAAGTTTTAGTGTTTAGGAAAATTTATAAATTCAAATAAATTCCTACAGAATTTACTGCCACCATCCTGGTACCACAGGACATCCCCAGAGGTCCTGTGTCCATACCCCACTTGGTCAGAGGAGTTTTAGCAGCATAAACAGAATATTAGGCAGGTGGTCATAATGCTTTTCCTGATTGGTGTACATTAGTGTCTGCATGGCTGACAAAATGCGTACAGGAAAAATGATGTGAATGATACAAACTAATGTTGGCTCTGCAACAGTCAGCCATTTCTCAGTTGTTGTGAGACACAGTGAAACACTCTAAGACCAACTGACAGCAGGCATTATTACTTGTTATTGAAAGGCTGCATCCCAACGGCAAATGTTAATCCCCATAACTAATGCTTATACATGCACACAAACCATCCTTCACAGCTGGATTAGACTGTATCAATTACTCTTCTGTTGCCTGATAGTGGTCTTGTGGGGGAATAATTCATGATCGAAAAATGAGTATACATTAATGCAGAGCAGCAACACTCAGAAATTTTATGCAGACCTCAGAACTGATAGGCAGTAGAATAGGTACACCATTAATGTTTAACTATGAACCATATATATGTGTGTGTGTGTGTGTGTGTGTGTGTGTGTGTGTGTGTGTGTGTGTGTGTGTGTGTGTGTGTGTGTGTGTGTGTGTGTGTGTGTGTTTGAATAAATCCATGTGTTCAAAATATTTACAATATTTGGTTTCAAGTAAAACATAATTGAGAGGGGAAGCCACAAAGGAACTTTGATGCTCAAGCAATTCTGATTGAGTGTTCAGGCCACAATTAGTTAGAAGAACACAAAGTGCTGAATTGGTAGAGCTGTAAAATGAGGGATGAACAGTCGATCAAAAGCTTATCAGAACACTGCATTCTCACTTCTAGATTTTACATTAAAAGTGAACAGGGCCTGTGGACATCAGTGTGTACAATTGTGACTCAAGCAAATTTAGAGCATCGCAGGAAGCAACAATTTCTACGAGAAACTGAAGATACATAGAACCAGTTCATGCTCCCCATTATGGCAGAAGTCTTGAGGACGATTAGGTTGAGGAACAGATCTTTGGTTAAGATTACAAACAGGGACATTTCTGATCTGTTCCTATTCAAGCTCCTAAACCATAACCATAGAAGGTATTTTACAGGTAGTTACAGGTGAGTGTTGTGTTACAAGATGGGAAAGGTAGGAAAACAAATTAAATATATTGTAGATGAACCATTTATTATGGTTACCTTCAATATTTGGCACCCAACAACAACAATATTACAATTGTGGTATAATATTGAATGCATTACATGCGCTCTGTGTTTATTTGTTATTGTACTATGAATATAATACCCTGTAGATAGGACTGAAGGACTGTATGTCCACATGCATGGAACAAAATAGAGTTTTATCATTGTATTAAGTGCTGTGGTTAGTCAAAATGCAAGCATGACTGCAGTACATAAAGGCCTGGATGGCATGTAATTTTCTTTATTTAAATTCAGACAAAACTGATATGATTGTATCTGATCATAAACACTTCAGAAACACACTATCTAACCAGATAGTTACTCTAGATGACATTTTCTTAGCCTACAGTTCTAGTGTAAGGAAGCCTGGAGTTATTTTCTAGCAGGATAAGTCCTTCAACACATATAAAACACGTCTGTTGGACGGCCTTCTTTTGTAGTATCATCATCATGTAGTATCATCAAAATCAGGAATATTGTGTCTCAGGGTGATGCTGAAGAACTAGTCCATGCTGGAATTGTAATTCCTTATTATCATGGTACCCTAATAATTATATTAAAAACCTCCAGCTGCACCCAGAGTTCTGACAGGAGCCAGACGCCCTCTCCATTTGGCTAGGCTGAAAAAAATACTCTTTCACAAAGCTTTTAGTTGGGGTTGCTCAGGGTCACCTAACAGAATTTAAAGTCACTCCAGCTCACATTCTCGAGTGAACTTGATGTTGCTATAATGCGGTGATAAGGTCCCTCTCCAGAAAGTTTGGCCATTGTTAACATCTTGAGTCATTTCTGACTTGCCAGATTCATGTCCTTTGTTGTGTTCACTTGCAGCCCCATCACCATGATTGCTGTCATTGTTGGTGGACCACTTGGTTTCACATTAATTCACACCTTGAGGCATTTGAGTTCTGAGTTGTTAATGGACCGTTGGCCATGTAAGCTGGAGTGACTATAAATTCTGGGACTCCCCATTAGTCAGTGAGAACTGAAGAAGCCTCTTAAATGAGAGGTGAAACATTTTTAAGAATCTACAAGTCCAGTAGATTTCCAATGAAGCTCCTACTATTGCACAGACATGATACACATATTTTTCGATTTATCATTACTCTCCAATGTCCACTGCAAATAAGTAAGAATACATGTCCTCACTGTAAAAACAGAACTTGCCAAAGAATTAACATGTTTTAATTAATGCAGTGATGGCTATTGAAATTGAAATTGTTTCCTATATAATTAGTAAGAAATTCCAATCACAGCACTGTACTTTTTTGTTGTTGTTGAAACTTCCAAGTGAACTGCAGCTCCAAACTTAGAGTGACTTATCCTCATTTGGAATACTGATGGTGAAATTGTCTGAGGTTCACTCTGTACACAGGGTTTAAGGAATAAAACACCTAGAAGGTTTTACTACTTTGCAGACTCAGTATCAAACATTGTATTATGTGTGTGTGTGTGCGCACTGTGCTCTTCTCTTTGACACACATCTGCCTGCCTCACCAAAACCACAACATCAGTGAGTGAGCAGCATTATTAAAAACTGTGTGTGTGTGTGTTTGTGCGTGTGTATGGTTGCCAGGCATTCCAGCAGTATCATTATTGTGGTTATGTGGGACATGTGGTTGCAAACGGAGGAATCTTTTTTTTATTGATTGACCTCCCTAAGCGTGACTTGTGGAAATACACTTATTGATCCAGAAACACACAGTACTCCTATATTGCTGCTGCTCTCTCATTTATCGTGACACACATCTCCCAGATACCTCTTTCCATTGCTTCTCCGGTGCACTTTCTTTTCTAATTCCCTCTCTGTTTTAGTCTTGTAAGCCTTAACCAGACAAAGAAGAATACCGATTAACCTTGGGAGAGGAGAAATCGAGTGAGGTGCAGTTTGAAGTGTAAATGTACTGAGATTTAGGTATTAGGGCCTATCCTGACTGGGAACTAGAATAGATGTTCTGATGCAATGCTTTGAATTTTAACAAGGCACAAGAGGAGAGTTGGGAACAAAACATGATCAGGTGTATGTTTGGGTCTAATTAAAACTAAGTGAACAGAAAAATATTAGGTGCTAGCTTACTAATTATTTTTGTTAAAGTACATGCTTCTGTATCTGAATCTCTAAATTGTTATTGAGATTGAGGCACCTAATGAGATTTTACCGGAAAATTAACATTATTCAGCATTTTTGATGCCCATCAGGCAACTGTCTGGACAGAATTACATTAATCTGGGGATTTTTGAATGAGCACTTTTCTCTGGAACAAATGTTATTAGGGGAAACTAAATGTTACATTCCAAGTATTTTGTGGCCAGAACTACTGCTTCATAATTGTATGCCTCTGGAACCAGTCAAGCTGCAGTTTAAATCCATGTCTATCCAGACTAATATAATGCATTTAGTGAAGACTATAGTGTAGTATTTAGCAGTGGCAGTTCATTGACATGTATGACTCCAGTGAATAATTTCCAGTGAGAAACATCCTGTCTTCACTTAGAGACAATGGATGTTGCCACAAAGAACCAACTTAAAATGTGGATGCTTTACACATCTACAATGTAGTCACCATAGTATAAAAATGACATCTAAGATTAGTGTCACCAATTTAGCATCAAAATAAATAGTCACTCTTTGGCTCCTGTGTTACAGTGCTGAATATGGCCAGAAAAGGGATTTTGCACAACATCAATATTATGATGTCATGAATGTAACCTTTGACCATCAACTTCTAATCAGTTCATCTCCAAGTCCAAGTGGACATTTGTGTCAAATTTGTAATAAATTCCATCAAGGCATTCTTGACATATCAAGTTCACAAGAATGGGATGGATGGACAGACAACCTAAAAACACACAACTCCACACATGAATGCTGCCAGTGTGGATGCAGAAAAATCCTTTATGACAACAAATCTGGTTCCTAAGTGTGATGACAGCCGCAGTGTTCCTCCTCAGTGGGAGCAATAAGGACGAAGTGCAGAGGTCTGAATATTGGCAAGAGTGTCAGTTGGCTGATGTTTCTGTGCATGACCAGGCATGAGAAGACGAGCTCAGAGTGAGACTGAGAGGATTATTGGCCGGCATAAACCACCAAAGTCAGGGTCAAAGGTCCTGCTGCAGTTACAGTACGGGTAGAGGACATAGGAGGATGATGGAGTGTTTTATCCACCTTTTTAAACTTTGTGTGTATGCGTCTAGATTAGATTATTGAATGTGTGTTTACCTTGTGTGCATGTTGCTCTGACACTAACTTGGTTATTTTTACTCCGCCAAGGAACGCAGTGGAGTTATGTGGTGATCAATGTTGGTTCGTCCGTCTGTCCGTCTGTCTGTTGGCAACATTACTCAAAAACAGACTAACAGCTTTGGGTGAAATTTTCAGGGAAGGTCAGAAATGACACAAGAACCAAGTGATTAAATTTTGGCAGTGAGGAGATGATGCCACCTGTGCTGTGTGGACAGGCGTGTTGTTTTGGAACAACACCACTCCAGCTCACAGTTTTCTTTTTTTGATTGATTTAAACATTTTAGCTTTTGTGCACATTGATGTAAGGCTTCATAGTATACCATTATGACTAAGAATGGGTTACCACCCTTGTTTCTGGGTGAGCAGAGAACATTTTGAATTACCCTGGTAGGTCCAATCGAAATGTTGTTCAAATTTTAATCCAAATGTTAGGAGATGATTGAGATAAACAGCTGGTGGCAGCAGTTATCCAGTTATGTGTCATTAATCATTTGAACCCCAAAACATTAAACATTCTCAGTTCATCTGCTTTAGAAGTCAGACAGTACTTCATACAAAGTAGTTTGTCTCAGACTGTCTAGACTGGCTGTTCAGCTCACAGATTGGACTCAAATAACACTCATCATTAAAGTTGATGGATGTACTCTTTGTCAGGTGTATCCAATAACTTTTCAAGATTTGTATTCACCAAATCAAATTCATTTGACACTTGAAGACTTTGTTCGGATGTGCAGACAACCTGGTACTTGCAAGATGTCCGGATCGTGCATTTAGAGGAGGCAATCATAAGTTTTCTTCTCATCTTTTAGCATCAGCCTAAGCCATGCATCAAACAAAACTGTTACTTGCCCTTCATCTTATAGCTGTGACCATCCTTCCTGTGATGCTCTTCCAGAAGTCTGATGGCTCCACATGACGTTATAATCATGTCATCTAAATCAAATCCCGGCTTTTTCTGTTTTAATGAGTGCTGCGTGACATCGTGAAACACTTAACCGCAGCCCTCTACAAGAAAATCCACTTCGCTATTCATCAGCTATCTGGACATCAGATTTGTCTCTCTAATCAGCATTCAAGGGCCTAATGGACATTCCTTGGTTTCTGCAAGACTATCAAATGAGAGAAGAGGGAGGTTTTAATCTCTCCAATTACTCTGTATCTCCTGGTAATACAATCAACCCAGGAAGGCACGATGGCAAGCCTTCAGTGACTGCAAATCAAAAACAAATGCCTGGGAATTGTGCATTGTCTGCTGTTCTGTGCTCTCAGCTCTTTGCTGCTAAAGAGAGAGAGAGGGTGAGAGAGGAAGCTGGTGAGTGGGAATAAAGGGATAGTTTAGAAAAAAAATACGTAAATGAGTCAGATGAGGGAACTGATAAAAAGTTTTTTTGGAATGGAATTCCATACCACCATGAAATAAGATTTTCTGCCCCAAATCAAGAAAATGCTTTAGCTCCGATCATCAGTTTTCCTTCCCCCTTTTTTTCTTTTTTACCTTTAATCTAATTTGAAGGTTTTAATGGGAGTAAGGAAACGATTTAGGGTTGCTGGATCTCACTCATCTCTCATTGCCTGAATGCTCATAGATGTAATTGTGATCCTGCATTTATGGAAAGTGCTTTCTTCGCTGGCTGCTCTCCTGTCGAAACAGCGGTTTTGGATGTGAGGATGTGAGGTGGGCCTCTGCTGGCACTACTGTTAGCCCAAACCCATTGCTTTTTACACCCCATCTTCTGACTCGCTTCATACCAGAGCCAGAACCACAGAGACAATTAGAAGCAATGAGTGCAAACAGAATCTAAAGACTAGGGTGGTGAAAGATCGAAAAGAGATGAAAATGGTAAGGGAGGAGGGAAAAAACAGACTGGCAGGGAGTCAAGTCAGAGTTTTGCAGAGTCCCACTTTTCCTGGAAATCAGATGCTCTCTGTGTCACCCTCTTAGTGCTGTGGCCTGCCCTCAGATCAGCTAGATCCAGTTTGTAAGGCCAAGAAATCAAGCCATCTCCCTTTGTTCTCTCTGCTTCTCTGATAGTCCTTCCATTACTCCATCTTCAATTCAGTTAAATTCAATTTTATTTATATAGCACCCATTACAGTTCAGATTGTCTCAAGACACTTTACAGAACCCATATGCCTGTAACCCCAGAGCAAGCCCTAAGGAGGCAGTGGCAAGAAAAAAACGGTCTTTTAACAGGAGGAAACCTTGAGCAGAACCCGGCTCATATGGGGGGACCCATCTGTTGCTGGCCGGTTGGGTTGAGAAGGACAGAATAGGCAGAGGGGGAGGGGGAGGAATGGGGGAAGACAGGGTGTGGGGGACAAGTAAACATATAACACACATTGTAATACATGTATGATAAGAGTAACACAGATGATATAAAGTATAAGTCAACATCAGGCGTGAACTAACCGTGACGTCACCCGTTGAAAATGAGAAAATGAAGCGCGGATTTTGCTACTTCCTGGTTGCCACTTTGGATTTTTTGGAGCCAGTGACGTATAAAGCGTCATCAAACAGACTGGACCGGAGAGTAACTAGGGGCAGGACCAGTCTATGGGCAGGCCAGACCGAGAGCTGAAGACTCTCTTATCCCGCCCACATTTTACCACAGAGGCTTCTGTTGCTGCTTTCGGAATAAAAGGATCTGTCAATCATTCCAGACAAGACTGTCAATCAAGTATAGCCACGCCCCCTGGCTCCGCCAACTTTAACGATTTATTTAAAATTAAGTATTGATTTATTTTAAGATCGGCCACCTGATCTCTCATTTTGACCATGAAAACTAACGGGAAAAAAATCCTGAGCTGTAGAAAATCAATCTATCAAATTTAATTTTTTCCGTTGATGAATTGGGGTCTATGGAGCAAAAGCTTTTAGGAGCCAACCCTAGTGGACGGCATGATATTGCAAGTTTTTTGACACTTCCGGGTAGGCTTCATTTTTGGAGCCAGATGCTACGTCCATCTTTATATACAGTTTATGGTCAACACTGAAAATGATTAATAGATTTACTGTTAGGATGTGAGGCTCTGGCATTAAATATATTACATATATAGCTGGTAAGTAAGATGCAAACAGTGTGTAGATGAGCATATCATGTATAGTAAGGGCAATGCACACCAGATTTGTGGAAATGGGCAGCTGGAAGCAGTGGGCTGGAGGAAAAACAGCAGCAGCATCCCACAGTGAACATGATGGACCTGCATACTGCTTGACCTGTAACATTCGACTTTAACCTCAGGAATGACTACAAACATTGTAACTATGGAATGATGACGTTAGCTGCAATTACTGGGAGAGAACAGCTGATAAGGACTGAAAGAGAGGTGGGGGAAAAAAGTTGAAAAGATATACAAATGAAAGAAGATGACACAGCACATGATCTCGTCCATTGCAATTCACATAGACCAAAGACCTACAGCAGCAAGACCCTACCTGCCCCCGTGAGACTGAGGCGATGTTCTACCCGTTCTGGTATCTGGGCTCCTCTGAACTGAATGAACCTGTGAAGATGTGTAGGTTAGAGCCCACTGTGCTTTCACTGCAGAACGAAGAACAAAAACTGACTGGATACACAGATTTACCACAGACTTCCCTAAAATAATAACAATATAAAAACAGTCTGTTACAAGTTAACTGAAAGTGGCAAAATGTTTGCCCATGGCGGGGATAATTTGTTGGTAACCACAGTGATGGTGGAAAAGCTCCAGGTGATGCTAATTACTCCCATCCATCTTTTTTAGCTCTACCGCTAAAGCGAGTTAGCACAGGCCTTGGAGCAAATCACACAGAGTGCAAGTAGATAAATAAATAAATGCTTGATTTAGAGGATAAATCTTCTTCTTCTCCTGGGCAACAAGGTGGAGCTCCAGCCCAGCTTTACAGTTATGTGTTTGTCATCCCACTGACTCCAGCATTAAAAGAACAAAGGTCTTGTGTAAGATTTCCCACGGGCATGTAACACTGCGGAACAACTTGGCTTGTGTATACACTTCTATTTACATGTAATTACTGCAGTGCTTTTTAAGGAAGTACTGTTATGTGTATGTTCCCTCAGCAATGAGTAGAATGGAACAGATTACTACATGACTTAAAACTGCAAAGAGTGATATTTTTCTGTTTATAATTCAGCAACAAAGCAGGCTGCACCCTCACTCCTCTTCACTACCACACTGTTCCACTAACAGAACGTAAGAAGGTATAAAACAAAAGCTTTGTCCAACATATACATTCAACAATATTATAAACGCAACTTTTGATTTTGCTCCCATTTTTTTATGAGACGAACGCAAAGATCTAAAACCTTTTCCACATACACAATATCACCATTTCTCTCAAATATTGTTCACAAATCTGTCTAAATCTGTGATAGTGAGCACTTCTCCTTTGCTGAGATAATCCATCCCACCTCACAGGTGTGTCATATCAAGATACTGATTAGACACCATGATTAGTGCACAGGTGTGCCTTAGACTGCCCACAATACACTTTTATGAATTCAACTCATAAAAAATGGGAGCAAAAACAAAAGGTGTTGTGTTTATATTTTTGTTGAGTGTATATAAGTTCAGTTTCCACACAGAGATAGGCTCACAGTCACCAAGCTTTTTCTTCCCTTACATAAAATAGCAGTGACCATTAAATTACATGGCTATTGTAATGTTGCTCCAGTGATTTAATATTATATCCAGAAAGTTGAGGGTACTAACAGGAGAGTCAGAAAAAAAGTCAAAACTGCAGCAGCAACAGTTATCTTGCTAATTAGTCCCTAATAGGCACCAAACGTCAAAAACACTGCATCCTTTTTCTTTCCACGATGCAACCTAAACATAAAGACACAATAATACTTAGGTCAGCACATTTTTGTGCAAGGTGTACAGGAATGTGCTTGTTTCATTTGATATTTATCATCTTAAATATATCTCCCTTTTCCCATTAACTCGTTGCCACTGTCTCTTACTTACCCCTCTGAGCCTTCTGGTTTCTCCAGCTTCCTTCCACAGTCCAAAAACATGTTCAGGTTAAATATTTTCTGTCGGTGTGAATGTGAGTGTGATTGCTGGTCTGTGATAGATTGGTGACCCGACCTTCACCCTAAGTCAGCTGGGATAAACTCCAGCCAGCCAAACTCATGTCTCATACATTCAACTCCAATTGTGTCACGGATTCACAATTTCCAACATCCATGACTTTGTTTTGTGGCACACTAACAAGTGCATCAGTTTCACGAAAAATGTCCTCATATGCCACATCCAAAAACTAAGTTGATGCTTTTGACAACCACCGATCATATCCAGACACCGCTATTAGAGTGTCATTATCCCAACTGTCAATACTTTCACTCACACAGCTGTATTTCTCCAACACTCCTGAGACATGCTGAGCTACAGTAGGGGCCTGTCTGTCATCACTCACATCATCAAATCCCAAAAATGCCAGCTCAGCTTCACAGTCCATTTCACTTTTAGCCACATAGGGCAAAATGGCAGAGATCTGGGCTTTGTTTGTGACATCTGTTGTCTCGTCTACTTCTACAGCAACAAATGTGGCTGCATTAATCTACTCTTCATGTCGTTTCTAATCACATCACCCACTGCATCAATTAAATCGTTCTGTATTCTGTTTGACAAGCCAGAAAGCACAGTGGATGTCTCTAAATGTCTAGATAACCTTTCATCTCTCTCTGCAAAAGCATATAATAGTTCTACATAGTTGCCATGAACAGAAGAGCTCCGAACCGCCTCCTGTCTGGCTAGGAAGCAGGCTGCATTAATTAGGTTTTAAAATCTCTCGGTTTTTCTTAACCTTGGCATTGTGGATGCTAATATTTAGCCCCCGCTGTTCATTCAAGGCCAAATCGATCCTTGTGGTTCCAAAAGTTTTTTAAGTAATCTGACTTTGAATGTGAGTTGTCGATCTTCCTTGCTTGCTGAGGCTTCTTGGTAAATATTATATGTATATATGTACATCTCGTGTTAGTTAAAGCCACACTGCCAGTCTTTTCGGGCGTACCACTCCATTTGAAAAAAAAACACATTTTCTTTTGTCCTTTAGTTTGAAGTAAACCTTTTAGCTCCAGCATTGGTTCTTGGTTATTTAGCACATCCTATATTGACTAAAAGTCCAGTTTTTAAAAGTTTTTGAGCTTAAACACTTGACCGTTGACGTTTGTTGATGTCTAACTTACTGGTGCAGAAAGGATCTGTGTAGAAGAACAGCAGCAACTGCAACAAGCAGCTGTTGGGCTCACACCCGCTCCCTTCAGTACAGCACAGAACTGTCTGCCTCACCTCGAGCATTTTCACTGCAGCTTCATGCCAGATCAGCAACACTAAATATGTCACAGTTATTCATTAAAGAGGGCTGCACAGTGGCCTGGTGGTTAGCACTTTCGACTTGCAGCTAGAAGATCTCCGGTTTGTGTCAAAGCCTTCCTGGGATCTTTCTGCATGGAGTTTGCATGTTCTCCCTGTGCATGCTCTGGCTTCCTCCCACAACAATTGGTGATTCTAAATTGCCCGTAGGTGTGAATGTGAGTGTGATTGTTTGTCTCTATGTGTAGCCCTGTGATAGACTGGTGACCTGTCCAGGGTGTTCCCGACCTTCACCCTAAATCAGCTGGGATAGACTCCAGTCCCCCTGCAACAATAATGAGGATAAATTGGTGTATAGATCATGGATGGACGGATGGATATTCATTAAAGATATTAGCCAGACTATGGAAAGTCTGGATGTATAATCAATAAGTCTGTAAAAATTGCATTGATGAAATACAGAGGGACAGCAACACGCACCATTTGCGTGCATCAGTCCGAGGCTGCAACTCACATTTCTCCTAGTGTTTGAACAGGAAATGCACAAATTCAGCAATTTTGACTATAAAAAATATGAATGTTATTGGAATTACATAGAAAACAAATTCATAGCACAGGCCAGTAGACAAATTTATTTTGTGTTATCCCTCACCTGCCATCACTGTTCCACTGGTAACTCCTGTGCCAAGTATGAAGAGGTAGATTGTATCATTATAAGTGTCCATGGGGTCTTTTTTACTGAATACTGCTGTAACTGATTTTTCTTGGTCACAGATCATTTTTGTATTATGTGAAGCTTTTTAATCAAATGTTTCAATTTCTCTGGCAAATAGACAGTTTTCATAACTGAGAAACCTCTGGTATTCACACATCACTTCATAATCATGTTTTTGCAGTGAATCCAATGGAAGATTTCAGGTGTACTCTGTTTTTTGTTTGACTGACCACAGGTTGTTTCACTTGTCTTTCAGTTTTCATAAGTGTGTTTAATTCTGCTGCACTGGATTTCTATTATGAGGTCAGGATTTTCAATACAATGTTTCTCAATTATTTGTTTTTGTTTTTAATGGAGTAAATAATGTAACTATTGAAAGCTGATACAATTTTGAATCACCTGACATTGATTTAATAATCCCTGCACTGTGAAATTCCATCAGCCTTGCTGCTTTACAGTTCAGCTATGTATTAGGAGAGCATCCGGTTTAACTTAAAAACAAATTGTTACGATAGATTGTTACAGTTATGTTCCAGAGCTTTCAGCATAAGGGTTGTTCACAGACTCTATATAAGAGTGATGACCTGACAGCTCCCCAGAGGTGAATCCAAAACATCTCAGACATGTGGGCTGCCATCTTTCATAATTTTCAACCAGAGTCTATAGTGGTGTCCAGGGGGTGAAAACCAGGAGTATAATTAATCTATGGGCAGAAAGAAAGCATTGATATGTACCTAGTTAGCTATACATATTCAAGTTATTGTTAACCTTGTATTCAGCTGTGAATGATAAATATACCACATCTCCACCCATTAGTCATTATTGTGCAGACACCAAAAGCACAAGCACAAGATATTTGATTTCACTTTTGTACACCGAGAGAAAGTCTATAGTTTAGACAGAATGGTAAACAGGTTGTTCAGTTATGTGGAAGTGGAAGCACAAGATCCATGCCATCAGGTGCTACATGTTATATTGACAGGTGTTATTCACCAACACATTAACTCTCATTGTTGCTCCAGTGAGCCGTCTGGCATTTACAATGACAAATTCCTCTCAGTGTGGACCCGCCAAGGTCTGAAAAAAGATCTCAGTGCCTCACACAGGCATCCCCAGCCCCTGAGCAACCTGCTGATTTTGCAAGAAGTTAATATAGTGGATACATTTTTAGTGTGGCAAAATAAATCATTTCTCAAATGTCAGCAATTTGCAAACCAGGGAATAAAACTCTGGGTGCCGTTTCTCCAATCTGTGAATGGTATTTTCTCGCCAGCAATTAGGTTATTAGACTGGATGTCCAATTTTTCAAATGGTTAATGGCCTATATCACATTTGGAATGATCACTCAACCTTTAATGGAACACTTTTGTTGCATAATGTTAAGGTGTTTTTTTTTTATCGCCAGACTGTGCTGTGAGAATTACAGTTTAATTAATGTCACCATGCAGTAAAAAAAAAAAAGGATTTTTTTGGTCATACTTCCTTTTGTGTTTTAAGTCCCACTCCAGTGTGAGGACAAATTGAATTGTTTTCCCAGAGAAATACTTCAGAACCTACTTCATGCTGATTGATGTTGCCCAAGTATATGAAGAAGGAAGAGCTCAATTAATGTGCGTGCGTGCGTGCGTGCGTGCGTGCGTGCGTGCGTGTGTGTAGGGGGATGGAGTGTAATTGAGTTAAAGTCTCCCTAGGCCAGAGCCGAATTAAGAGCAGATTAGGGGCCAAATGCTGAGTGTGTGAGAGCGTGTGAGGTACTGTTGTATCCCTCCTCTGCCTCGTATATGCTATTCTGAATTGCTCCCCTGTGCATCTTGAGTATTATGGTCTTATAAATATATATTAAATGTGGTCTGAACTGAAATAACTGTTTTATTTCAGTTTATGTGTAAAAATGGAATTTGTGTGAGCGGAAAACAGTACGTGGATGTTTTAAATAGAAGATGAAATTTTAAAGAGACAGCGAGGATTGTTACCGCATTGTCAGTCATTAAACGAACTGTTCCTTTGTAGAACCAAGTACTGCTTAATTGAAAGGCTATTCTGTCAAAAATACTTGAGCACTGAGTCACCTGAAGAGCCAAACAAATAAGAAGACTGAAACATATTGCTTGATGCTCTAATTCTTCATTTTATACATATAACTGTTCATAGATATCCTTTGCTTTTTAGATGAACATGTGTAGTCATATTAACTTTATTATGTGCTGTTGTAAAAATTAATAAAAATTTATGCAGTAAAATTTTTTTTGCAGCTCTCATTGCAGAGGGTGCAGCATACTGACACTAAAACCAAACACAAGTGAGTAGGGTCCAAGAGCACTGGCTTTCTGCTGGAGCTGTAGAGAGTAACATGGCTTTCTGGAATCTCTTATTCCACAGATGAGGCATTTGTTTCACTGTATTTAGAAAATTAACAATATTGTAATGATATTTGATACTATAAAGACATTATGGGATAGCCATAGCTCAGGTGGGAGCACCAGTTTTTCACTAATTGTAAAGTTGGAAGTTCAAAACCAAGACACTGGTCACAAACACAATGAATTTGGGGCTCACTGCATTTCTAAGAAACTGGAATGATTCTCACGCCCAGACTAATAGGCCTGCAAACATCAGAGCAGTACTCTTCATTACTTCTCTGTTTTTATGTTTCTTAGTGTTTGTTTTCTAGCAGAAAAGATAGCTATGCTTCATTGATTTTTTTTTTTTGTAAATCGTCTTGGTTAAATTCTACTCAACTCTGCTCACTTAGAAATGTCCTCATTTTTAAAAGAAAAGCTGTTTTTTTTTTCTACAAAGATGATATTTAATTAATCAGACATGGTCTAGACATTGTTAATGTGGTAAATGACTATTCTAGCTGGTAAAGGCAGATTTTTAATGGAATTTCTACACAGTAGTACAGAGGCCCATCACTCCTGTGTTCTAATGCTACATTGTGGTAGCTAATCATGTTGAAAGCCTAACTGATGATTAGAAAACCCTTGTGCTATTATGTTGGCACATGAATAAAAGTGTGAGTTTTCATGGAAAGCATGATATTGTCTGGGTGACCCCAAACTTCTGAACAGTAGTGTATGTGCCTTGAACTTGTCAGCTAGGCCAGTCGCAAATTAATCATTCATAAATGAGAAGTTGAATTATTAGCTAACCTCTGGATCCAACAAAACTTCTGAATTAAATGACTTGATCAGGTAGCATTGGTAAGTCTATTCATAAATTCCTCAGGCACATGTGTTTTTGAAAGCACCTGGAAAAAAGCTGCAAATACAGAATGAAGATGCAACTCTACATAGAAAGGTGCACCAAGGAGCACCTTTTTGAAACCACTCACATGTGTTTAAAACATTTAAAAGGCCTCCTCTGACATACTGTCAACAATACCAAAAATGCTGATTGTGTATGAGCGCAAACAGGATGTCAGACATGGCTGCTTAACCATGCTGATGTCATCATCCCAGCCTATATATTGGCAGGACTAGTTCAGAAGTGTAATAAATTTTGTAAGTACTTCAGCTCTGGTAGTGTCTTTCACTGTGTTCTATGTAGCTGTCTGAGGGTGCACTTGCACATTGTCTTCCTTTACTGGTTTCTACAATGTGAGTGATGGTTGTGTGACTGAATGCGTCTGTAAAAATGTCCTATGTTGAATTGATAGAGAGGCTGCACGTTATTGTGTGTGGGTGCATTCAATTTGCACGCGTCAACGGCATGTGTCACTGAAGGTGAACGTTGGAGCGACTGCCTCAGCGGTCATTGTCCCTCCAGATGTTTCCCTGAGCCACCCAAAGTTCTGCAGCCAGAGAGGAGAGCCACCGTATGCCATAAAGCTGGGCTGTAAATTTGCTGCATGCCATGGCCTCTATTTGCACCTGAATGGGGCCAGGCAGTTAGGCTCAAGTGGGGTGTGGGAGAGTCCAACTGTTGAGTCCCACCACACACAAACCCACGAGCACACTTACAATGCAGCACAGGCACAGCAAGGCAAACTGCATGCGGCCTCCCCCTAACTTGTTGACGGGACAGCGTGAGACTAAGCGCTTTTGCATGGTAATGAAAAACAATTGTGCACATGCACAAGGAGATGACCTAACAGGGGGTGTACAGTATGTTGATGTAATGACCGGTTTGGTCAGCTGCTCACTGAAGGAAGCAAGTGCTCAGAAAAGTGGACAATGCAATGCAACTGTTGATGAAATGGGATTTGAAGCAGAGAAACACAAACAATCTGAATTGGTTAAGTGCCCCAAATCAGTGAAATACTGTTGTACAAGAAGATTGGCGCTGGTTTTAAGTCAGTATACAGGACTGGTGTTAAAAATGTAAACAAAGTCTTTGCAGAAACAATATCCCAGCCACTCTGGATATTCCACAGGTCATACTTCACAACCGAGTTAGTCGTGACAGAAGTTTCTATAACTAAGGTAAGGGATCAGGTGGACAGTGATAAATTTCTTCAGGAAATACGCTTTAAATGACATTTTACATGTAAGCATGCCCTTGACAAGAAAGAAATGCAACATTGTGACAACAGAGAGGTAAGAAGAAAGGAGAGAACAAGGAAAATTACACTAATTAAGTCAAATGAACACATTTTGCACAGTCACACATTTTAGTATTTGTGAAGCCGAGTCACATTTGTGCTGAAAACTGTGCTTCCTCAGTGCACACTCACACACACACACACTAAACAGAATGCAGCATTGTGTATCATTAACATACAACGGGAACAGTGGAGCTTAGATGAACGTTAGGTTAATGTTTTCTTTTAATCTCTCTCCAGCTCTGGTTCACTAACTTCCACTGCCCCAAATTCTCTCTCCACTTCTTTGCTGTTCCGTCTCTCACGCCTACACACTCAAATGTGCATGTGTGTATGTTTACTTTGCTCAAGTCCTGAGCTCTGAATGCCACAGTGACTCCATTTTTGTCAATTATCACTGAGTAGTGATAATGCAATGACCTTTCAGCATGCAGACTGATGTATCATTACCATTACCCTGCCAGAGCCTGGAACTTCACACAGCATGAACTCCAGCTGCAGCCTATTAGAAAGCTATCTAATAGCATTAATGTAATGACCAAATCGCAACCTTATCGTGTAATACTGGCAGTTAACGGAGCTGACTAATATACACAAAGATCAAAAGCCATAGCTTGATATAGTTATGAATCAGTTGATGTAAGGCTGGAGCAATGTCATCCAACCAAGGCACAATATACACCAATCAGGCATAACATTATGACCACCTGTCTAATATTGTGTTGGTCTCCTTTATGCTGCTAAAATTCCTCTGACCCAGTGGGGCATCAACACAAGACCTCTTGGGATGTCCTGTGGCACCAGGGTGGTGACAGTAAATTCTGCGTGTCCTGTGGGTTGCAGAGTGGGACCTACCTAGATCAGACTAATCCTGGTACATCTCACAGACGCTCAATAAGATCTGGATCTGGAGAGTGTGGAAACCGGGTGAACACTTTTCGAAGTGTGTCGGGGTGCATTGTCCTCCTGAGGGTGGCAACGGGCATCAAGGATTGCTGTTGCCATGGGGGCTGGGGGTTGCTTGACCTGCAATGTTTAGGTGGGCGGTACATGTCAAACATCCACATGAATGTCAGGACTCAAAGTTTTCCTGCAGAACGTTGCATTATAACAAGATGATCAGTGTTATTCACTTCACCTGCCAGTGGTCATAATGTTCTGGCTGATTGGTGTATTAGTAAGGCAATAGTTTGAGGGGCAGTTGCATGATTGCTGAGTTGGTAGGGATGGTTTCAGTGGCTCTTCTCTGCTCATTTATTTCATGAACATCATACTTTATTAAATGAGACTTCAGTGACTGAGACCATACACTCATGATGTTTACTAATGGAAAAGATGAAGGAAAAGGGGTAAAGTCAGGTCATTTTCTCATAAGACCCTTTCAGACATGCGATCCATTCAGTTAATTTGATAGCAGTTTAACATGTCTGAATATTGACCTCAGTTTCCTTATTGTATCATCTTAATCATTTATGTTAGTAGATCGGACCTAGCAAAGTTTCTGCATAACTTTCAAAACAGCACAAGTCTGAACTCAACCGTCACATTACTAGATATGTAAAGCACTCTGAGTTATGCGACTTGATTTGGAGAGGATTTTTTCTAAGTTCAGCACCAATATTCATCTGAAACATCACACAGAGTGTTGAATACACAGTTTGTGTGCCAAAATCACAACACATCTTCCTCAACAGGAAACAAGGGTGGTCTTACACTAAAGTTGTACAAAAATAATTTCTAAAACCCGCCTCCAAGTCTGATCTAAAACAGCCACAGACTTTAGCTTCCTGGATTAGGTTATATATGGAGATCTGCTTCACAAATCAGTACAGCTTTTAGACATTACAAGCAAATTTAATTTTTACTTTAGTTAAGTAAAATTAGCTTATTGGTCAGTTTGCGTCGTTGGTAACTCACCTCACTGCGATGTAGATTCAGCTACTCTTATGGGACTTGTGTTTCTGTTGGAAAACTTTACCCAAACCCAAATTTCAAAATCAAAACTAAAACTGTAAAAGAAAATAATTAAATAAATGATGTGTTCCTCGAAATGTTGGGAAGCCATTCTAACTCAACTGTGACAAAAACACAGGGTCATTCTAGCTGAACTGGGCTGAAATGGAGGTTGTGCTGAGGCGAGAGGAGACAAGTGTGGAAATAAATTCAATATTTAAGTAGTAAAATATGTATAGCATGTAGAGTCCCCATTTTTTCTAGTGTTGGTAACGTGTGAGAACTTCGTAAAGTGTTCTACATGTCGATTCAAGGTAATTTTTATTTTTGTAAAATAACCATTGTTTTTTTCTCCTCTATTTTATGTCTTATAAATGATGCCTTTGTTACATTACAAAAATACATTTTGAACTCTTGGTACTCCTTGCCATGGTTGTGCTTTTTCCATACAAGCACAGGATTTAAAATTGCAGAGAAAAATTAGCCTACAGTGAGAAAAGAGAGGGTTCATTAAATTCTGATTCAGCACAGAATTATATTGTTCTTTAAGTCTTTAGCAAAAATTAAGGATGAGACCATGGCGTCCTTTCAGAAAATGATAAGACAAGTATGGTAACATCTGGACAGGCTGGGCACAAACATGATGGACAACATTGTTTTACTTTTTAGACTTTTGAGATGCTAAAAACAGGGTCCACCCTTGAGAGCTCTTTGGAGTTCGTAACTGGTTAAGCCTGGTTTTATTATGGATAGCACACACACACACACACACACACACACACACACACACACACACACACACACACACACACACACACACACACACACACACACACACACACACACACACACACACACACACACACACAGAATAATGGGAGTGAGAGTGGATTTATACATGCTCATTCTCACCATAGAGGCATAACTCAGTGTCCATACTGGTATGCACGTGCTGCTTCCATTTTTGCAATTAATGTTAGAATGCATGTTGCTGCTAGCAATTGCTACATAACCATCATAGTGTTCTTACTGCTATACTGTTCCAAACTTGCCAAGGGAACTCTTCCATGTGTAAACACTATGATGGCCGAAAACAGAATTTTTTTCTAATGATGGTCTGTGCATTATTCTGACAACTCGCCGCTGGTCAGTGAGGAACTAGTATGGATCGTTTATCTAGTCTAATAAAGAAGCAGATTGACTGTCTTTCTCAGAAACCACAAACAAAAAGTCCCCACATTTTGTTGTTTGTGTCTGATGTGTCATTAAACTAGCTTTAACACCTTGGCTTCTTAAAGGGGATTCATTTTAGCATCTCTGGGGTTTGCCTTGAAACAGACCATTAACCAAACATGTTTTCCATTTGAAGTCCTGAGTAAGACCCAGCTCATTTGTCAGTGATGGCAAAAAAAAAGACAAGCTTGCTTAAATCCTCTGGAAGTGAAACGAAACATAAATCAAATGCACTTAGTTCAACAATTCAAAGTCAAAGCAGCGGGGTAGATTTTCTCATTTAAATCACTCAGCACTAACAGAGGAACGGGGTAGTATTGGTGAAAGTCACTTTTGCAGAGGCAGCAAAATCCCCTCAAAATTTAAAGTCAACAAGCTTGGGGCTGTGCAGGCCAGACACAGATTACATAGTAAAACAAATGCTTTAGCCCCTGTCCGTGGCTATCAAAACAGCCATTAGCATTTCCGCGGCTGGTAATCGCTTGCGCTGAAAAAACAGGGAGGAAGCCCTCTCGGCTGGCTTCCCACGTATCGCTACAGAGTGGGCTTAAGCATTCCTGCCATTAATGTGTCGGAGCAGTCTGCATACTCACTGACTCACTGATAAACAGCATACACACACATTTGTGCCTGCATGCATATGCTTATGCAGTTTGGTGAAAAGAATCCACACACACACAAATGCACATGGAGGCATTTGCTCATGGACATGCTCACACAAGATGTGTCACCAGATTACATACCCTCAGGCTAATGGGAAACATGACGGGTTCCCAGGGGCAGACCGTGTTGGGCAGTCTGAAACCAGAAAGAAAACAATTAAGTCATCAACTTCAGTTTTGTGGAGGAGGAAAGGGAAATTACTAGGGAAATAGGATTATACCCAGAACAATAGAAACTTCTGAGGTATCGAATTAGTAAGTTGTGTGTAGATTCCACAGAGGGACAACTCTATTCAGTCTTTGAATTGCTCAACTTAAGAGACAAGAGGAGAATTTCAAGGAAAGCTGTAAGGTAATATTATGTGGACTTTCACAGAGAGGTACAGGGAGTGACTACAAATAAGCTGTACTGTACATTTAGGGATATAAATATCTGAGCATAAATTAAAGTCACTGGTCTGCGTCTCTGATGACCAAATCCAAGAATTTTTGCTTGTATGTGCATGTGTGTTCTACACATACCTGGACAGCCACTGATCCAATCCAATGTAGACTTGGTAGACGTACTGCTGAGGACCTTTGGAAGTGCAGTGTTGAGTGTTGTGCAGTCATGTAAAGTCATTATCAGTTACAACAAAGGGTCATTGCAAAGGTGGCTGCACCTGTTCAAAGTGTGGTTTTCCCCGAAGAACAATGTGCAGAGAAAAACCTTGATTATCTGGAGTATGTGGGTATTTTAGACAGAGGCCAGCCAATGATGTGCTTTGTATGCAAATAATGGAAAATGGCTGATAACACCATGCAACATAATGTTGCTAACATGTCAATAATTGCTAACATGCAGATAAATTAGTGAGTGGAGTTGCTGGAAACAAAGTGAAAATGACATGCCATGAGAATAGAGCATTTTTGCAAACAGAGTTCTCCAAAGGTCCGTTTTTATTGTGTCTCTCAAACTAATACGTTAGTACTGCCTACACGAAATATTTAACTTTGTTATACAGCAACAAGACAACCTGCTGTTTCTTTTTTTTTCTTTTCAATAACTCACAAAGGATGCATTCAATGAAATGCAGTCCTGGAATGAGACAAAAATTGTACCTACGTTTCAGTACAGTATGACAATGTATTTTTTGTTGTTTTTGTAATATCAGAACAAGTAACAGGACCCATGTCTTCCAAAAAGTTCCACCTTTGACTCATCAGTCCACAGGATGTAATCCCTAAAAGTCTTGGAGGTCATCTAGATACTTTTTGTCGGTGCCAGACAAACCTTTATGTTCTCTTTGGTCCGTAGTGGTTTGTGCCTTGCAACTCTCCCATGATGCCACTTTCACTCAGTGCCTTACTTATTGTGGAATCGTGAGGCCAGTGAGATCTGTAGATCTTCTCATGATTGCCTGGGTTCTTTTGTGACCTCCTTGATTAGATGTTGGCACACTCTTGGAGAAATATTGTTAGGCCAGTCACTCCTGGGAAGATTTACCACTGTTCCATATTTCCCCATTTGTGGATGATGTTTCACTGTGGTTCTCTGGAGTCACAGAGCATTAACAATGGCTTTATAACCCTCTAGACTGGTAAATGTCAGTGACTTTGTTTTTCATCTGTCGCTGAATCTCTTCATCATGCGCTGCTTTTTGAGATCCTTTAGCTACTTCACAATACAAGACAGGTTGTATTTAGTGATGTTTAAATTCAAAAGCCTGTCAGTAATTATATGTGGGTGTAGCTGGTGAAACTGAATCTAATTGCCAAATGAATTTGGCCATTTAGTAGATTTGTAGCTAATTGTTTTTCACGTATGGTAGGATGGTCTGGATAGCATTTTACTTCCAGTCACTTAAATCATCCTTTAAAAACTACATTTTGTGTTTTCTCAGGTTGTCTTTGTCTTACATTAAAATTAGTTTGATTTGAAATATTTTAATACTTCTGTAGTGTACATATTGTATGTACAAAGATGTACAGTCTGTCTTTGATCGGCCATCATCTACTCTTTGAACTGGTAACTGTTAATTACTTCAGCATTTCTCAGAGTGCTGAAAGGCTCAGAAACCATCTGTGATTGATTAGGGTGCAGTGTGTCCTTTGATGTTAATTTACTTCCTGATGTTCACAAAGCAGAGTCAAGCAAATGCTGAGCCTAGTATCTAAAGATCATCTTGTATACTCGGATGTAGAAGATTGTCGTATCAGAACAGTTGTTTAACAACTGTTCCACGGATCAAATGAGCAGCATCAGGGCTTGTTTCCTCTGCAGTCACCAGTAGAGTTTTTGCAACGCATGACATTAATTAAGTTTGTGACCACAGACAAAGCAGGCAGTTCAAAGATTTTTAATTAGAAATGTTAGGGGCAATTCATCCATAAAGAAGGGCTTATTTATAGGTATGGACAATAATAATAGCGATGTAAGAATATGTGTAATTTTACTGAATAAATTGAATTATATTATCTGGTAAAACTTTCTGTTAAAAGTTTCTGATTCTACACAGAGGGCTGGGGTGAACAGTGAGGGCTGATGGTGCCGTTCTCAACCAAAGCTACTAAATGACCCAACTACAGCTGAGAACAGCACAGTGGGACCAATGAAGATGGACAGACAAAGCAGCCCCAAAGTCATGGTTAGCAAGTTCTGAGCCATTATTATTAAAGAAAATGATCAAAAGAACAAATTCTTTAAATTGATCAGAATGAAAAGAGCCAGTTGAAAAGAGCCTGAATGACTACTTCCATGATTGCTCTGTCTCTCCCTGCCTGTCAGTACAGCATTCAGCCATGTGGTTGGAAACATGCCAGTAGAAACATCACAGTTGGTCCAAAAACCTCAGCTGTGGTCCTCAAAACACAGGCAACTGCCCTTTGTAAATCTTCAGCATGATTACCATAGTGTCTTTAGCTTTTCCTGCTGTTCTGTAGAAAAGAAATGTGTTTTCTCAGAAACCACAAAAAAGTAGTATCTACTGTAACTGCAGCTGCATTTCAGACCTCCTGCTCGTGTGATGTGTGTTGAAACAGCTCCCAAAGTTAGAAGTCTAACATGACACCGCCTGAAAAGTGGAGAATGGTGTCGCTCGATCTGACAGCATCCACAAGAACATCACTACGGCTATAATAGCACACGGCATTGCCTGATACATGTAAAGTAAATGGGACATGCTGAGTTACTGAGTGTAATAATCTGACAAACCTGATTGAAAACTGTACAGAACCCTCTTACATCCATCCTTTGTCCTCCAGTTGAGTGAGGCCTATTCGACGATAGAGAAATTCTCATGCTGTCTCCAAGTTTCAGTTGGTAGCCATATTGGCTGCTTATATTTGATGATTTGAGTCATGGAATGCTTCAAGTAGGTATACAGCAATAGTCAGGACTTAAACTGATTTGTGCAAAACATTAATCTCTGTCTAAAAATCTCTCTAAGGCATCATCAAAGTCTGTCTTTGTGAAACAGGCCATGAGATAAACTGTCCTCTGCTGCTTCTGTAGCAGGTCATAGCAAATAGAGATCCAGATACTCTCATGTATGGTTTGATTAAGCGCTCATCCTCTGGTAATGTAATATATCATGGTCTCTTGTGATGCAAGTCCCTGCCTATGTAGTTGAGATGTGCTAGTAATGCCTTGGAGCTCCAATACGGGGGTGAGTGCGCACCTTTCCTTTACTCAAATTGATGCAAAGGCAAGAAGAGTGGATATCGAAGCACTGCTAAATTTAAACATATAGGGTATTGTTTGAGGTGAAACAATTACAGTGACTGTGTTAAGTTTATTTATTTTTTGTCTGCAGCCGCTGGAATTAGTGTGCTTGCGTTGTGTATTAGGTTAACGTATTTATATCTGTTACTGATTTGCACTGTATGTTCGCATCAGTGTGAATGCGTGTGTGTGTGTGTGTGTGTGTGTGTGTGTATGTGTGTGTGTGTGTGTGTGTGTGTGTGTGTGTGTGTGTGTGTGTGTGTGTGTGTGTGTGTGTGTGTGTGTGTGTGTGTGTGTGTGTGTTCACAGTTAGTCCTGGGAGATGGTTGAGCCATCTGTCCTCACTGTAGTGGAATTGATGAAGCTGTCAGACCAACACTGTGTGAATCTTTCCCCATCATCATCACCTCTATGGCACTAATTATAACCTGTGTGTGTGTGTGTGTGTGTGTGTGTGTGTGTGTGTGTGTGTGTGTGTGTGTGTGTGTGTGTGTGTGTGTGTGTGTGTGTGTGGGGATTATAGGGGTTGTGGGGACCTAATGTCCTCACAACCATAGGAAAACCAAAAGAAATGTCATTTGTGGGGACCTCATTTGGGTCCCCACAAGTTTAAACAGTGTTTTCTTGGTCATGTTGTTGTTACTGAAAAAAGTAAAAGTGCAAAAACGTTTCTTTAGGGTTAGGCATTGTTTTGGTCTGGGTTAGGGTTAGGGTAAGGGGGTAGGTATGAATGGGAGTCAATGGTAGATCCCCACAATGATAGAAAAACATAGTATGTCTGCATGTGTGTGTGTGAGGGAGAGAGAGAGAGAGAGAGAGAGAGAGAGAGAGAGAGAGAGAGAGAGAGAGAGAGAGAGAGAGAGAGAGAGAGAGAGAGAGAGAGAGAAAATAAGGCTATTGCTTTTTTCAGATTTGTTCCAACTACGGAAATTTGTGTTTTGTTTATTTGCTTGTTTGTTCTTTTTAGAAAAAAAGGCCAGTTTGGACATCTTAAGTGATGAAGTTTTCCACTAGAAGAAGTTAGTGCACTTTTCATCAAATAAGGTTCACAATAAATTTTACAGGAAAGACTTTTTGCAGATTACGAACCATGCCAGATTTCTGTTCCATTTCAGAATCTTCACAGATTGCAACGCGCTAATAACCGTCTCACTGTGTGAGTGTGTGTGTGTGGTGACAGGTAAATGAGTCACAGATGGTGACATCACAGTGGGTGGCTGCTCTCCAAAGCCGGTAACGTGGCATGGGAGGCGGTGTCGATGAGGGAATGGTGACAGGGCCGTCGCTACAGGAGACAGTTACACCCTGACAACATCCTGATATAAACTCTTCCCTTTCACCTCACACTCATATGTGCTAGCTTCCAGTCCACACCTAAGAAGATCGGGGAATCCTCATGTGATGCTAAGTTGTGTGATTATTTTGTTGTCGGCTTTCAGGACAGCATGGCATGCGGATTTGCAGCAAGCAGCTTGGGAGTCTTGGGATTTTCTTAAAGAGGAAAAAAATCTGTCAATGCGCTCAAGCATAGACCATCTAAATTATAGTGCCTGGTTATCCACTGGAAATGAAGTTAGTGAAATTATGTGTTGTGGATCAAAAGTTTTACAATTTTGTACAATAGGCCTAAGGGTGTACTCTGTTGCACTTTGGTAACACTGCAGAACTCACAACAGACAGCTAGAACAACAAAGGATCAAAACTGATCCATGATTAGTAGAGATATCGTCTTTTTTATTCCACGCATTGTTGTTCCTTGTCAGAACAGATGCCTACATTACCCACATTGTAACCAGGCTGCTGACAGTCGGGATTTGGGTGGGCTATGCTTGCACAGGCTGGACTTTATAGCCTCAAGCAGGCATGAACAGTTGCCTACAGAGGTCTGGGAAGGTCACTTCATTCTAACTCAACACCCCCAGATTTTTAGCATATTTCAAACTTGTAGTCTTTAAACCCTGCCAAAGCTTTTTTAAAATACATTACTGTGTTGTTGTGTTTTCTGTACGTCTCAGATGTGACCTTGATTGCATGTTTCTGTGTGTTTCCAGCTGTGTGTATGGCAAAGGGAAACTGCCTGAGTGTGTGTCTTTGTGTATGCAGTGATGTGTGTGGGCCAGTGGGAACCTGAGTGTGTGACTGTCTCCAAGGTCATTTATCCTCCTCATGACCTCACTCTGTTCTCGCCACCTCCTGCCCCCACCATAATATCGCTTCCTCCTCAGCCAACAAAAGGACTATTTTCGACTACAATGATCTTCCTCTGACAGAGACGTGGAAGGACTGAGAGACAGAAAGTCGAACAAGCCACAGTTAACTCTTTTCAGGTACATGTACCTCATACCGACAGCTGGCTTTGGCCTCACTCATTATAGAAAACGTACAAGGTACTTTCCAGTTCATGTAAACATGCACAAAGATGCAACAATAAGTGGTGGTAAACAAGATTAAAAATAGAACTGACTTAGAAAAACTGAGTAATTAGTCAAGGGACCAACCAGTTGTCAGGTTGATAGTTTTATGATCATTTGATGTAAAATGTGCTTTTGGCTGCATTGACACTGCAGCTGAGAGGAGAGTTACATTTCTGATTATTTTCCATCTGGTAGGGCACATGATAATGCCTCATGTCTGAATGTAAATCTCACTAATGGTTCTGTAGAAGTTGCACCAGCATTGTTGCTAAGTTGTTACTGTGTTGAACACTTGCAACATGAGACATCAGCAGGATCCATATTTGTGCACATTTGTACACAGCAGCACTCCACAGCACTGTGAGGGGGATAACTGAATGAATTACCTCTATAAATGACTACAATGCTGCTTTATGATGAAACCAGCAATGTTGTATGTCCTGTGTCTGAAAGGGACTTAACGTTACACCAGTGCAGGTTTTAGAGAAACATGAACATGGTGTGGATTTAGACCTGAACTGAGCTGATAAATTGTCAGCAGATTAACAGAATGGAGCTCATGTCTGAAAGGGACTATATTGAGTTTTTACACATTAATTATCATAATTCTAGTGGTAGTCATGCCTAGTCCTCACCCTTTTAAGGTAATTGTGTAGATATTTGCATTGTTAATAATAGACCAACACATTGTTGATTATGGTAGGATTTGTAGAAAATTTGTAAAACTATTCAAAAAACAGCAGCTTTGTCTTTTTAATGGTGTATAACAATCAACTGGAAAATGCTTAAATCCTCTTAAAATACTCTAAAATGTGTGATATGGATCACATACATATTTGGTACACACTGTATCAAAGCCATGTGACCTTAAATTGTAGTCTTGCACTAAATCTTACATCATCTTGATTCTAAGCAAATCTTACATCACTGGGAGGCAAAGTGCCTTGCATTCAGATTAGCCTAAGCAGGCAGTGTTGCATGAGACAAGAGACACAGCAGTGTCAAAAAGCCAAAAACCTGATTGCTGTTTGGGGATCTGCCTCGGTCGAAACCTAAACCATGAAGAGATTTTCTTCCATACCGATTTGCTATGTCTGTTGTTGATCCTCCAGATGTCAGATGTGTCTGTCATGTAACTGCTGGTGTCAGGGCTTACTGTCTGTTGGAGTTCTTGGTTCTTTTAGCTCCACCTGGGCCTTGAACCTGTGACCTACTGAGGTAAAGGTTACAGCCCACAGGGCCTATTTCCACCCCCACAGATCCGCCTGGCCTCCTGCCAACTCACTCCCCTTATCCTCCCAACCTTTCCAAATGCATCCCAGCTTCCTGTTGAACCCACACAAGATTTTAAGTTTTGCATCAGAGGAACTAACTCTTCTACTTGTAATTTCCAGAGACAGCTTTCACAATGTATGGCAGAGGCAACCCCTGTGCTTCCTCAAACAAGTCACAAACAAGAGTACTAAAAGCACACAGAGGCTACACAGGCTTGCAGTCCTCTGGGTGTAGAGCAGTGGACCTATTGTGTGCCTGTTTCTGAGGGAAGGGAGGGTCACACAGACTCACGACTGTGATCTCAGAGCCTGTGATACAGTGATCTAACCACTGGAATTAAACCAGTTTAGGCAGCTACTTACTCTGACATCATGGCATTAAGTATCTCACAGCTGTAAAAAAGGTTAGTTTTAAAAGAGCAAAAATATTAGACAAATGTTTCTGGTCATTCCATACTTCATTCTATTTACATCTGACGGTGACTTTGCCTTTTTTACAAATTTTATTATCCTGTATTATTGTAGCCTTTTTTTTTCAAACTGAATATGGTTTCACTGTATTTCACACAGGTCAGTGTTTAAGTCAGTTTGATGAACTCACTACTATCATTGGACAGCAGAACCCAGACTTTTAATCCATTTATTCACTACATCTGGCTAGCTATTTAAACCATGTTTATGTTACCTGTTGAGGGACACATAATTTATCTGTCATTTCAGCTATCTAGTTGAAGAATTTGATCAGTTGCTATTTTAACCATTGATCCATTACAATTAGCTAGCTATTTAAATGGCTTAAATATAGCCAGTGTTCAAGCAACTTTATGCAACCATTTCCCTTGTAACAGCAGCTACAGTCTTTCTGACAGTACAGTGACTTCTGACTCACATCAGTGAGGACTGATTATATATGAACAGGTTTTCAGCATGCCCTTGTGTGCACACAGGCGCACAGTAACAACAAGTTTTTACGAAAACATTAAGGCGGACCACCACCCTGCTGGCCATTACATCACTGGTTGCTAGAGAGAAGCCAAGTGGCCTTTTTGTTGGACTGACACCCATATAGCTGGTTTGCTATGTCTTGTACTGTTGCACTTGCTTCAGCCAGAAAAGTCATTGGCTCAATAGTTTTTGACAATAAACCATCTTGTTTTATTGTCGACAGTTCTTACATCTATTTAAGCTCAATACGTGATAGAAAAGGCAGTTTCCACTCCGGAGGTAATGACTTTTAAACCTTGGGAAAATATGATTCCCACAACCAATCATTCTGCATTCATGAAGCTGACACAAGAGACTTTTTAAATTTCATCCCAAATGCCCAGAATTGCTCTACCATGGACCCTAATGACTCTGACAACCCATGATGTAAATGTCGTAAACAAGAGTTAAAGCTGAAACTCACATTCCAGAACAGGATCAAAAAAGCTCAACTGTTATAATGATATTATTAAGGGCTGTCTGGGAGCTTTTTGGAGTAAAAAGCCTCTGCATTGCTTGTGAAAACACACCAATTTCAATTTAATTTTGAAGTGTAGTGCCAGGTTTAACTGAAGCCCTAAAATACACGTGAGAAAACAAGTTAAGCTAGCCCCAGGCTTTCTGTGGGTGAGGGTTTAGTTTAGCTGAAAGGCTGAGTGCTCTGGAAATATTTCTTGGCCTTGATGCTAATAACAATATATTTGCAATAAAACAAGAACAAAGAATATAACTTAAGTGACTGTCATGTGAATCTAAAGTGAAAGACTTGTCAGAGGTTTGTGAGGTGTGGAGAGGTGTCCACGCTTTCAGCATGCACCTCTCTGTTTGGGGTTCAGAGAACAGGAAACTCAGGACTGGGTGTTACTCCTCAGTGCAGGGATGGACACAGCATTTGTATTCTTTTTCCCAGAGGCTGCTATATTTATATCTATTGTTTTGGACAGGGAGCTCCCTCTTGTCTCTGCATTTGTGTGTGTGTGTGTGTGTGTGTGTGTGTGTGTGTGTGTGTGTGTGTGTGTGTGTGTGTGTGTGTGTGTGTGTGTGTGTGTGTGTGTGTGTGTGTGTGTGTGTGTGTGTGTGTGTGTGTGTGTGTCCAGTGTCTCTGTGTGTTGCTGTCTGTTGCCAGCTGGCCAAAATCCAGTAATGAAAATAACATGTTGACCAAAGGATGACCGCAGAGCTGAAGATGACAACAGTGACTTTCTTTCTCTGTCTTTGTTTTCTTGTGAGGCTGAGAGATTCCCACCATAGCCCAGCGAATGCAGTCATAAACAAACATGGCCAGACAACACAACAATGGCTGGGAAGATGCATCCAGGAGTTTGCATGTGTGTGTGTGTGTGTGTGTGTGTGTGTGTGTGTGTGTGTGTGTGTGTGTGTGTGTGTGTGTGTGTGTTCACAGTTAGTCCTGGGAGATGGTTCACCTGGTTCTGTGCTGTAGCACCTTTATGTGAGCACAGACTGCATTTTAAATTATGGACCAGTGCCAAATACATACTGGCACTTTTAGATAGTTTGAAATTCACCCTTTTTTTGTCAGTGCAGAACAGGACACCTGATATGTCACTTGGCAGACACTTTTATTTAGATAAAGCACAAGCAACTAAAATTCAAACCATGAAATCGCAGTTGTTATAAACTAAGATATAAAGAGCTTAGAGTTCAGAAGTGGAGGCACTGCATCACCAGCATGACGACCAGTACATTTTGCAGAGACACACCATCCCACTTGATTTGAACTCATCACAACTGCATTAATTCAGCAACACAATTAAATAAAACACACCTCCAGCCTCTGTAAAAGCTGTTTGATCATCCATTAGTGCCAAGAATCTCACACTGAAAACATTTTTGCTGTGTTTACACTGTTTCTGTTTGTTCATCAGTTTTGTTCTGCACTACAGGAAATAACAAAAAGCCCTGAATGCGTAGGTGTGTCCACACTGCTTACAAGTGCTGTCTTTACTTATTATCATGTAGTGACAGGAATATGTTAAAGAATATATTCATGTGTTATGTCCTCACAATTGTAAGATATTTAGTTTGATTCACCTCATTTTCTACAAGTTGTCCTGCATGGAGATTGCTCATGCAGTTTGGCAAATACTAGCTACTACTAGGCTGCTAATTTTCAACTAAAAAATATATGCTGAAAGTCATTTAGGGCTTCAGGCTGCAGGGAGCTCTTACCATTCGATACACCATGCACCTGCTGCTTTGTGCAACTCCTTGTTTTTTTTTTAACACGACAATGGAGATGGAAAATGCAAAGCTAGCATGAGCCACAGGGCCACAACAGACACATTAATGATGCATGATGTACTAATCTGGCATCATGGCTCTAAATGAATCAATACTACAAGTACACCTAGTAATCTAACAAACAGTGTTTATATCTACACAGACTTCCATGGCTCAAATGACATCTGTACTGCAAATGAGAAATGTGCTCAATGCACTTTACAAAGTTTTCACACAGTTTGTCATGTCCAAGTCCTTGAACATGACACAGGATGTGGAGGGGTCGGGAATCGAACCAGATGTGGCCACGCCAGATAATTTTAGAGTATTATTAGTGTAAAATTAGATGTCTTATGCATACAAAATAACACGCAAACGGAACAATAAACACAAAGATCCACATTCTGCATATATCCATTCTTCTAATTCCATTCATCTTATGTATCACTTTGATATCTGCAGCTAATAGTTTCTTCATGTTGTTCTTATTAATGTTCTAAGTCTTGCTTCTATACAGCAAAATGGGCCTCAGTATTCCAGTGTGTATCAATTTCTTGACTTTCTTTGGCACATCCTTATCCTTCAGTAGCCTGTATGTGGCAAAGCGAGAGGTTAAATAAAAATGTTGTGGAGCGTGGAGCCAGAGAGGGTGTAATCTCGGTCAGTAGCTTCGTGATTGCTGACATCGCCAACTTGGGAATTTCAAACCAAGGAATTGTTCCACCTCTGGCAGCTACTTCAGAGGCACACAGGTTTGTTATACCACGAGACAGTAGTTCTGCAACAATGCAATTATTTTCATTAAAAATTTGATAAAACATTATGCAACTTGAAAAGGGAATCAGACCAGAGTTAGCTTACCTATGAGGAACTGTGTCAACATGGGAGGAGTGGATCCCAGGGGAAGGTCACCAAGTGAATACACAAACCACACACACATCTGAAGGGTCAAACACCAAGGACTCACACAGCTCACAGGAAGAGGATACCACCAGAAAAGGGACACCAGCCCATGACTGCAGGCGCTCAGCTTCTCAAACGGAGGGAACACAATTAGCAGAGAACACTCAACCTACCAAACAAAAGAAAGAAGAGATTCAACTATGGCCGAGAAACAGTTGCTTATGAATTTACAAACAAATAAATTCCAAAAAATATATACCTGAACTCAAAGTAAAGTGTTCAAAGAAACATACTCCATTACAAAGAAGTGAGACCTTCAATGAAATTATAAAACAGAAAACAGTCCCTGAAAAACTGCTAACAATCACTAACTGCTAACTAAAATAGCTACTAAGCTAAACAAAATATAGATAGTTTTCATGTGTGGTAGTTCTGCCAGCCTCCTTGTTCCTTGTCTCTGCCAGTCCAATTACATCTATCTTCCTATCCTTCATCAGTTCAACAACTGCCTCAGATTACTGAAGGATCGTGCCTACATTTAGTATTCCAAGCCACCGTCCGTTTCTGCATTCCGAGGTGGTTTTCCATTTAATCCATCCTGTCTCTTTCCTTTGAGCTTTAATAGTAATTTCAGCACCAGTGGCTTGCTGCGCCTATCCTGACATTCCCAGAGCCTCATGTTAGCTTGTCAGTTCATGCCAGAAAAAGGAAGGTTAATGTAGAGTGCGGCGTTTTTAGCAAGAGAAAAAAGTAAGTCCCAATCAAGGTGCTCCAAAATGAGACAGCAAAGCAGCCATGCAACTCAGTTTTAAGCTGCACAGAGTGTTTGTTGATGTGTTCATGAGCAATCAGGATGGACATCCCATGCAGGGACACAGAAAAGCACAATTTCATGCTGTTGTGGATATAAACATCAACTCAGTAGCCTAAAATACAAATAGCCATGCTTCACACTGCCTTGGTGGACAGTAGAGGACATGGCCACCCACCTTAATCAAGAGAACTGTGTGTTTAGAATGAGCAACTGAAGTTCTAACACAAATGTGAGCTGTGCTCTTAAACGTTATCTTATTGTCCTAACATGTTGTGACAGTGGACTGTGTCTGTCTCCTGTAGCTTTGCAGGGTTGTGACAAACAAGCACGTGTGTTTACGTGTGTGTGTGTGTGTGTGTGTGTGTGTGTGTGTGTGTGTGTGTGTGTGTGTGTGTGTGTGTGTGTGTGTGTGTGTGTGTGTGTGCGTGTGTGTGTGTGTGTGTGTGTGTGTGCTCAAAGGTCAAACAGACAGGGTTGATTAGATTGGGGAGCACTTCTTTGTATTTATGCAGTACATATGGCAGATTAAGTGTTTTGGAGGATGTCACTGTGGGGTTGTGAAAAAGATTTTATTGGAGTAAACTACCACTGCTGATGAAGCAGTGAGCTGGCACGAAGTGGAGAATGACTACAGGAGAAGTCAGGGTTGTGGTAGATCTTCTCCTTTAGACACACACAGAAGTGCAGGCTGTGAGACAAGGGTCTTGTCTCTTAATTTTGTGTGTGTGTGTGTGTGTGTGTGTGTGTGTGTGTGTGTGTGTGTGTGTGTGCGATGACAAATGGCCCCTTTATCCGTATCAGTCTTCCTCTCTGGACAGCAGATTGATTCTTCCTCTATCGATCGCTGCACATCCTCTGCTCGTCCTCCTTTCCTCACAAAAATCCCTCCTTCTTGCATCATTTGTGAAGCTATTTCCACTTTCCCCCTCTTTGCCTCTTTTGCTACAATTTGTTTCTTGTCTCTTAATCTTTTACTTTCATTTTTTTGCTTCTCTGCTTCGTGTGTGCCACATGTTTAGTTATTCCTCTGCCTCCTTTAGTGATAACGATATGTGTAATAAGTGCAGCCTTTTTGTAGTTCTGGAGGCAAGGCTCTCCGAATTGGAATCGCGGCTCCGCACCATGGAAAATAACCCGCTAGCAGCTAGCCAGGCCCCCTTAGCCGGTGCGGACCGCAATAGCTTAGCTAGTGTAGCATCTGTTAGCCGTCCCTTAGCAGCGCCCGAACAGCCGGGTGGATGGGTGACAGTTCGTAGGAAAAACAGTCCTAAACTCAAGCCTGCTGTCCCGGCTCACCACAAACCGCTTCATGTTTCTAATCGTTTTTCCCCGCTCAGCGACACACCCGCTGAGAAACCAACTCTGATCATTGGCAGCTCCATAGTCAGAAACGTGAAGCTAGCGACACCAGCGACCATAGTTAAATGCCTCCCAGGGGCCAGAGCGGGCGACATAGAAGCAAATTTGAAACTGCTGGCTAAAGATAATCGTAAATATAGTAAGATTGTTATTCACGTCGGCGGTAACGACACCCGGTTACGCCAATCGGAGGTCACCAAAATTAGCGTGGCATCGGTGTGTACTTTCGCCAAAACCATGTCGGACTCTGTAGTTTTCTCTGGACCCTTGCCTGATCTGACCAGCGATGACATGTTTAGCCGCATGTCGTCGTTTCGCCGCTGGTTGTCTATGTGGTGTCCATCAAACGACGTGGGCTTTATTGATAATTGGAGCTCTTTTTGGGGAAAACCTGGTCTGATTAGGAGAGACGGCATCCATCCCACTTTGGATGGTGCAGCTCTCATTTCTAGGAATATGGCTGATTTTATTAGTACTCCTAAAGCATGACAACCCAGAGTTAAGACCAGGATGCAGAGTTGTAGTCTTACACACCTCTCTGCAGTTTCCTCACAGCTGTCACCCTCCAGTAATTCAGTTAACTTTATTGAGACTGTGTCTGTCCCCCGACCACCAAAATTCAATAAATTACACAAATCAAAAATATACAAAAGAAATAGTAACCACAAAATTTAATAAAAATTAATACCACTATTTCAACAGAACACAGAGACAGGAAAATTAAATGTGGTCTGTTAAATATTAGATCTCTCTCGTCTAAATCTCTGCTAGTAAATGAGTTGATAACTGATCACCAGATTGATTTGTTCTGTTTGACTGAAACCTGGTTGCAGCAGGAAGAATTTGTTAGCCTAAACGAATCAACTCCCCCTAGTCATATTAACTGTCATATTCCTCGAATCACAGGCCGAGGAGGAGGAGTAGCAGCAATCTACCATTCTAGTTTAAAATTGAACCAGAGGCCTAAACCTGATTACAGCTCATTTGAAAATCTCACTCTTAGTCTCTCTCATCCAAATTTGAAAGCTCAGAAACCAGTTTTATTTGTTGTTATATATCGTCCTCCTGCTCCTTATTCTGAGTTTTTATCTCAATTCTCAGACTTTTTATCTGAATTAGTGCTCAGTTCAGACAAAGTTATTATTGTGGGTGACTTTAACATTCATGTTGACGTAGACAGCGACAGCCTTACAACAGCTTTTAATTCATTATTAGACTCAATTGGGTTTTCTCAACATGTAAATAAACCAACTCATAGTTTTAATCACACTCTTGACCTTGTCCTGACTTATGGCATAGAAATTGAAGAGTTAACAGTATTTCCCCAGAACCCTCTTCTTTCTGACCATTTTATGATAACATTTCAATTTAAAGTAAAGGATTGTTTAGCAGCTGAGAACAAATATCATTACAGTAGGTGTTTGTCTGACAATTCAGTATCTAAATTTAAGGAAATAATACCCTCACTGTTTACTTCAGCAACATTTACTGATAAATCAGAAGGCAATTATTATTATTTTACCCCCACAGAAGTGGATTATTATGTTAATATTGCTTCAGCCTCACTGCGTACAACTCTTGATAGTGTTGCACCTGTAAAAAAGAAAGTTATATCTCAGAGAAGACTTGCTCCTTGGTATAATTCCCAGCTGCGGACTTTAAAGCAGGCATCCCGAAAGCTGGAAAGAAAGTGGTATTCCACTAATTCAGAGGAAGTGTATGTGGCTTGGAAAAATAGTCTAGTAATCTATAAAAAAGCTCTTCGTAATGCCAGGACAACTTATTACTCATCTTTAATAGATGAGAACAAGAACAACCCTAGGTTTCTCTTTAGCACTGTAGCCAGGCTGACAAAGAGTCAGAGCTCTGTTGAACCTTGTATTCCTTTAGCTTTAACCAGTAACGACTTCATGAGCTTCTTTACACATAAAATAGTTATGATTAGAGATAAAATTAATCTGGCCCTTCCTACAAATGTCACAGATGCTTTTGAATTGGCTGTTAGACCTGATGAATCTTTAGAATTCTTCACTCCTATATGTCTCCCTGAACTAATTTCAACAGTTTCTACATCCAAACCATCAACATGTCTTTTAGATCCTATCCCAACTAGACTCTTCAAGGAGATTTTACCTTTAATTAATTCTTCAATGTTAGATCTGATTAATCTCTCTCTAGTAACAGGCTATGTACCACAGGCTTTTAAGGTTGCTGTCATCAAACCTTTGCTTAAAAAGCCCACTTTAGATCCAGATGTGTTAGCTAACTATAGACCGATATCCAACCTACCATTTCTCTCTAAAATTCTGGAAAGAACAGTTGCAAATCAATTATGTGAACACTTACAAAGGAATAATTTGTTTGAAATGTTTCAGTCAGGCTTCAGAGTGCATCATAGCACAGAAACAGCTCTAGTGAAAGTTACTAATGACCTTCTCATAGCATCAGATAATGGACTAGTCTCTATACTTGTTTTGTTAGATCTTAGTGCAGCGTTTGACACAATCGACCACAACATTTTATTACAGCGTCTAGAACATTCAATTGGCATTAAAGGGACAGCACTGGACTGGTTTAAATCCTACTTATCAGATAGGTTCCAGTTTGTGCATGTCAACAATAACACTTCTGAGCATACTAAAGTTAATCATGGAGTTCCTCAGGGTTCTGTCTTAGGACCGATACTTTTCACATTATACATGCTTCCTTTAGGCAATATTATTAGGAAGCATTGTATTAACTTCCATTGTTATGCAGATGACACACAATTGTATTTATCTATGAAGCCAGATGAAACTGATCAGTTAGCTAGACTGCAAGATTGTCTTAAGGACATTAAAACCTGGATGACTTTTAACTTCCTACTGCTAAATTCAGACAAAACTGAAGTCATTGTATTTGGCCCCAAACATCTTAGAAACTTGCTTTCAAAGCAAATAGTTACTCTGGATGGCATCACATTGGCCTCCAGTACTACTGTGAGGAATCTTGGAGTTATTTTTGACCAGGACATGTCCTTTAACTCACACATAAAGCAAGTCTGTAGGACTTCCTTTTTCACCTGCGTAATATTGTAAAAATCAGGAACATTCTGTCTCAGAGTGATGCAGAAAAATTAGTTCATGCTTTTGTTACTTCCAGGCTTGACTATTGCAATTCCTTATTATCGGGTTGTCCAAATAGTTCTCTCAAACATCTACAGTTGATCCAAAACGCTGCTGCGAGAGTACTGACAGGAGTTAGCAAAAGAGATCATATTTCCCCTATACTTGCCTCTCTTCACTGGCTTCCTGTTAAATCCAGAATAGAATTTAAAATCCTTCTTCTGACATATAAAGCTCTTAATAACCAATCTCCATCATATCTTAAAGATCTGATAGTACCTTATTATCCTAGTAGAACTCTTCGCTCTCAAGCTGCAGGCTTACTTGTTCCTAGAATTTCTAAAAGTAGAATGGGAGGCAGAGCCTTCAGTTATCAGGCGCCTCTCCTGTGGAACCTGCTCCCAGTTTGGGTTCGGGAGGCAGACACCCTCTCTATTTTTAAGACCAGGCTTAAAACGTTCCTTTTTGACAAATCTTATAGTTGGGGCTGACTGGGTGACCCACAGGGGTTCGGCTTGTGTCTTCATTTGCACAGCTGACTCCTTCTTGGACGTCCCTTCGTTCTGCCTCTAGTCATGCTGCTATAGGCCTAGGCTGCTGGGGGACTTTTCTTGACGCACTGAGCCCTTCTCTATCTACCTTTACATTTAATATGTATACCGTTATTGCAGTACATTCACTCTGTTTCCCCCTGTGCTATTTCTCCGAGTGTCCCTGGTCCCAGAGCTGGATGCTTCAGATCTGCGGTTGATGTTCCACCAGCTGGTCCAGTCTCCACCATGTCCACTGTGGGATGCTGTTGCTGACCTTCCTCCAGCCCTCTGCTTCCAACTCCCTTTTTCCACCAGTCAACTCTGCATTGCCTTCACTATACTGTTATGCTAACTTACATACTGTTTGAATTTACTGCTAGCTATATATGGAGTATGTTTAATGTCAGAGCCGTACATCATAAGAGTAAATTATGAGTCAGTTTTCAATGTTAGCTTATACTTTGTCTGTGTCACATATCCTGTCATGCATGTATCCAAATGTGTGTTGTGTTTTCCTTGCTTTCCCACCCCTCCCTCTTCTCCCATCCCTCCCCCTTGCCCTCTTCTGTCCTTCTCAACCCGCCCGGCCAGCAGGCAGATGGGTCCCCCCTATATAGAGCCGGGTTCTGCTCGAGGTTTCTTCCCTGTTAAAAGGGTGTTTTTCCTTGCCACTGTCGCCTTTGGGCTTGCTCTGGGGGTCAGGCATTTGGGTTCTGTAAAGCGTCTTGAGACGAGTTGACTGTAATTGACGCTATATAAATAAAATTGAATTGAATTGAATTGAATTCATGTCAATGTCCACTCCTTTCCCCCTTTCTTCATTCTGACTGCTCTTTTTCTGACTTCCATTATCTATTCGCTTTCTCTCTATCTCTGCCTCATCTTAGTTTTTTCAGTGCATTACAAAGTCATAAAGTTGATGATCTTGCAGGAAAAAAAATCCACCACCAACACTGAATGACCTAATGCCAGTTAATGCAACACTACTTCAATCTTGGGAGCAAGTTTCCAATTTCATTGGGGGTTTCCTTCTTTTACAGTTCTGTCATTTACAAATGAGGACTTATTCTACTGTGAATTAGTATAAAACAGCAAACAGCTGGAGGATTTAATTCAGCGGTTCTGACAACTACAGTTGGCAGCCCTTCCAAAGCTGTTAATCTGCCTCATCTTACCTGGATCATTGAGTTTACAATGATGGATGAAAAAAACGCAATGCAAATATAATTACAAACGGTTACAATGTGATTATAAAACAGCTCATTGTTAATGCAGACCAGCTTCATGGCATTGATTTCCAGGGTCATACTGAGTCACATCGCACCCTTCTGAACAGAGATCTCAGATATTGTTCCTGGGATTCACTGAAGCCACTCTCCCAGGGTTGAATTCCAGTCACTACTGGCACCAGTGTTGCCTTCACTTTCCACATCTTTCTAGCTTCTCTCTCATCCTTCTCTATTTTTCAAGCTTCTCGTATTCAGTGTTGTGAATGTTCCTGTCATTTGTGGCTACATCTATCACTACTGCCTTCTTCTGTTGTTCATTGACCACCACAATGTTTGGTTGATTAGCGACCACCAGTTAATCAGTGTGGATTTGTACGTACCAAAAGATTTTGACTCGATGAAGATTTTTTCTGTGCACTCTGCCAGCTACTTGGTTATAGCGCTCCAAAAATGGGGAAAAAATACACTTGGCTGTTGTGGACCTGAACTGTGGTAAGATGGCAATTGGGTGCTCTATCATGACATCATCAACTGTTGAAAACGTACAAGTTTTTCGGCTGCACCGATACAATCATCATTCTCCACCTCCCCGACTTGGTGCCCTGTGATTTTATCTTCTTTCTTAAAATGAAACACGAGTTGAATGGTTGGAGGAGATTCAGTGGAGGAGATCCAGTACATGTTGCACCAATCCAGCAGTGCATGATACATTTATACAACAGGACTTAAAGGGGACATGTCAAGCATAGCAGGAGAACTGAGAGTGCTGTAATCTGTGTTAACGCATAAGGTGACTACCTCAAAGAGGAATACTGCCAGATTTTAATCAGGTACTTTTTGGTTGTTTTGGGTTTTTTTTCATAAGTATTGAATCCTTATGATTGCACCTCGAAAATGATCTCAGACTTAAAATAAAGATTAGTGTGCACACTCAGCAAAGACCCTAACCTTCTTCACTGTCCACTAGGAAACTATTTATTCGGAGCATTGCTTGAGACAAAGACTTTTCTTGCCATTATTCTTGAGAAAAACATCACTGCCATACTAGACAGCAAACAGCAGAGGAATGCAGAGTGTTATAATGAGATAGAAGCGGAAATGAGTGAGAAAGGGTTCGTCCATCTTCCTGCAGTGAAATCTTGCGGGATGATATTTTACGAGAGTTATGATGCTTCTGTCCAGAACAACCTTCAATGGAAACACGTTCAAAGCGCAAATATACTTTGTCGAGATTTTAGAAATATCGCTTTTATTTAGCGAAAAACTGTAATGGAAACCCAGCTACTGTCTCAAGGCTGGTTCTGGAGGTATCAAACAATCATGCCAAGTGGGCAGTGCCAGCTTGTTGAGGGATTATGCAATATCACCATGGTCACCCCCTTGTGTGGCAGAACATGTCCACTGGTAGACTGCTTCTTTCACAAACAACTGGCAGTAGAGGTGAGGAGGACCGAAAGTCAGATGAGCTGCAGTACATGCATCTGTTATTTGCAAGTTTGTGTATGTGATTGACAGTGACAGAGGGTATGACTAGGTGACCCCTACAGAGGTGAGTGTGGGGTCTTCATTAACCTCCCTGGTGGTCACCAGTTGTCACCGGACACGATTAAGTCCTTTTCTGACATGGGACATGTAACATTGCTGACTTGATCAGTCAGTTAAAGTGACATTCAGAAATCTAATTCTTTTCTGTTAATATTCCTCACAGCTGCATACACATACCCCTACAATAACAGAGAAAGCAACACTGCACATGCAATATTTCTCATTCATGTAAGACTACTCAATACACCAAAGGATGTAAGATGTAAAAATATTGCAACAGACAAAAACTAAGCAAGAAAAGCACTCAGAGAGCGCAGTACTTCGCCAAGACTGCTAAGTCCCCTATATGGCATAAATGCAGCATTTGTTTATTAGTTACTGATGATCAGAAATCACTGGAACATAGAATGTGGCCATTAAATATATATGCACCCACAAACAAAATGACCTTGCACTGAGTGCAGGCGTGTTTCATGCATGTGTACATTATGTACAGATACCGAATCGTGTGACCTAAATATGTAGCAGGCAGCAGGAATTGATGGGACTCGGAAAAACCCTCACATTACATTTAGTATCCAATATACAGTATGTATTCCATAATTGTGCTAAGTTGCCATTCGCTTCATATAGTCTGACACTGTATAATAATTATGTTAATATGGTCCTACGTTCCACAGATTTATAGAATGTATAACGTATGACCTATTGGTATGTAGCCATTATATAATGGCTACATACCAATAGGTCATACGTTCCTCAACTATGTATAGCACATAATGGAAACCTGAAAAGCCTGTTCCCCAGCGCTGCATGCACTTAATATAATACGGGAACTTCTCAAAGTGGTTTGGGATAATGGTTTGGCATATCACATACCTGTCCCACTGACCTCTTTTTTTCAGCAGATAGATAGATAGATAGATAGATAGATAGATAGATAGATAGATAGATAGATAGATAGATAGATAGATAGATAGATAGATAGATCACTCATCCCAATGTGGAAATTCAAGATATCCAGTCTGCCATTTAAAATAATGAAACCAATGTGCAATATAATGAACAAAGCAACATGCAAATTGTGGTTTAAAAAAAAAATTAGGTACAATTTTTTGCTGGTATTTTACAATAAGAAACACAAGTAATAATATAAAAATACTAAATACAGTATAATGATAAAGATAACAGGAAATAATTATTTGATATGTAGGTTTGTTTTTTAATTTATGTTTAGCCACTGTGGGAAAAAATAGCTATTTGTTAATTACTTTTACTAGTGTAATTGTGACTGTAGGTAATCTTTTGGCTAATTTTGGTGACATGTCAAGAACATTTTTCTATTTTCTCTGCTAACATGGTGTATAAATGCATTGCGAGATTAGGAGCTCGGTGAATCTTAATTGTTCACATTGTTGTAACTATGTAGCATTTGTAGACTATAATCATATTCAATTGAAATTTTGTTCTCTTTTTATTATTTATTGTGACATTATGGTTAGCCAAAATACTGCAAAAGTTAGCAGCGATTACTATCAAACTTGCTGCAGTCTTAATAATAGAGCGCTTGCTAACTCCAAATGTACCACTTGCAGAATATGCCAGCTGGGGGAGGCAGGGCTTTATTTATTGGAGGCTGCAGTAATCCTGGGTGGTAGACATTCCCCAGAGGCTCAGCAGCTTAACCTGGAACATGAAAGTGCCTAAAGGGTCAGCAAAGGTTGCTTACTATGCCATGCAGCATGGATACTCACAGGTTGTCTTACAGTTGGAAAAAGCATACACATTATGTTGGCCTTGCGAAAAAAAAACAGAGTAGGAATTATCTGCCCTGAATGCAGAAGCATTAAGTCAGCAACCAAGGGAGTACAACTGTAGTTTTCTTTGTTGCTGGAAATTAAAGAACGTTGTGATGACTTGCTGATTATAAGGAATGTTACAGGAGGGAAATGAGAGACAGAGACAGCTGTCCAATGTCTGGCATGCTGTTACCACCTAGCAAGAGGCTACTTCAGGTCACAGAGAAGCAGAGAAATGCACAGTTGCACACACTCCAGATGGTGAAAGTGTATTTACACTTGCACTGCCTGGCATTCAATGTGCCTAGAGACCTGGCTCACTAATTGGATAACTTAGAGTCTGTGTTTGCCAAGAGTATAAAGAATTGGCCAAATATGCATTTTTGATCAAGGGTATGCAGTTAGCGTATATTTGATTAAGTCTTAACATGATGAATGACCATATTTTTTGTAGAGACTTTTTTGAATTTTTAACGTTAGGCCTTTACAAAGTCAGGAAAACTAGAGAACTGTCAGTGTACATAGTAGAGTGTGAGGAGCATTGATGTTTGAGTGCTTTTATGTAAAATGGTGTGACAGCGCTAAACAGCTCGGCCTCACTCAGGAGGTGTCATGCTTGTTTCATCAGGTGTCATAGGCCACCAGGCATGCCCAAATCAGGCTCATCCATTTTAGGGGCTGGTGTCACGCCTCTCATCCTGCTCAATACAGCTGCCAGTCACTGAAAAAAGGCCAAATAGAGGGGTATGTGTGAGTGAGATGAGAGTGTGCTGTGAGGTCTTCAAGGAACATTGACTAATCAAATTCCAGTGCGAAGCTTTGGGACCTGAGACCTAGTCCTGGTGGGGAGGTTCTAAATAAGTCAGGAAAGGCAGGGGGACTTCTGAGGACCCAATCGTCACCTACTACCCACATGATCAGTGTGTAGTAGGTGTGGTGAGAAAAGGACGTACGATAAGCACAAGAATTGCTGGTCGTTGATTTCCAATCATTGAAATATCAGGATATTTCAGAACGGATTGGAAAAGCAGTGTCTTAGGTGTCTTTATCCAGCATTAATTGACTCACAAGTCTCCAAAAGCTTCTCAGGTTAGTACTAAAAGTGTGAAGTGTTTTTCAGCCATGGATTCTTGAAGACCTTAATAAGTTCTCTTAATTTTATCATTTAAATTCTGCTAGTCATTTTTGTCACAGTTTACAGATGCCCTAGCGGTTAAGAGATCACAATCCATTTCATCACAGAGCCTTCAGAAGATACTTATCATATGCATAAAATCTCTCTGTCCCTGTCTTTTTTGGTAATCTTACTTTTTGACCAAAACAAATTACTTTCTCACTTTTGATTACAATTAATATGTCTTAAAAAGAAGCTTGAATGAGATCATGAATAGACCTCAGAAAGATCATTTTTGGATAAGCAAAAACCCTGAAGTAGAATGGTTACTTGTTACAAACATCAGACAGCCTGCAGGATTGTTTTCATTGGCCCTAAGAGCCAGTTTAACCACATACCTGTCCCTCAAGGCTTTTATACAAGATTGCACATGGACACCTTTGAAGTTCTGCAAACATCAAAATTAATTTACTGTCCCCAGCTTCGGCATCTTTGACTAACTCACCAGTGTGGCAGATCTTACAGATCTTCGTTTTTTTTCTGTTTTCCAATTACCAATCTTTACAATACCAGGATGGGCTACATATATGCCTAAGGGTTCAGAAGAGGTTGACTTCAGAGTCAAAGGTCAGCTAAGTTTAGTTGCGCCCTGGAGAGGGAGTGAGTGTTTCACCAGAGAATCTGACAACAGAATTCGCCTCTTGCAGGAGTAGCTAGCTCCATATTGAATGTGAATTAGGGTGGGGGCCCATCCAGCTCTATTGTCTGGATAAAAGAATAGATTGTCTTTCATGTCCTGAAGTTAGCACCCCTCAGGGTCTCATGATATCATCCCTGCTGATCTGTCTCCTGCAACAGGGAGGGACTTCAAAAATGAAAATGATTTAGCCCCATTCCACTGATATGATAATGAAGAGATCTGAGATCTTTGTTGTGCACTTTGACTGATTATTATACATTCCCAAAGACTACATGCATTGCTAGTCCAAAGGGTTTTTTTTCTTTACATGCTTCCCCCTAGTTTAAGTCAGCCTTTCTCTCCATTTCTCCCTGTCCTCCTGCACCACAATCTATGCACTTATGGAATTCATTACCCAATCTTTGTCTCCACCCATGTTAACCAAACACACCAGGGTCACAAACCTTTTATTAAGTTATTCCATTTCCGGAACCTGTTGAGTTCCCAGATGAGTAGAGATACTGCATTGGGACAGTTTTGTGTGTGGTCATTGCAAAACTGCCAACATGATTTTCAATTGCATTCCTGTCATTGTCTCAGTGCTTGGCACTTGCATTGTGTTATTTTTTTTTACAGACCCCGCCCATCTGGCGCTTTCGACAAACAAACCCCCTGCAAACATTATTTGATCCAGGTTTGCTCCCAGGTCGTTTATGTGTTCTAAGCCCTTCCTTTTTATTATCTGTTCTCTACTAAATCATCAATCATCACCCAGTAACCGATCCGAGGTTGCTTTTATTTTTTTTCAGGTGTGAAAGAAGACCTTGCACACTATTTATATCATTTTCTCTTGGGTATCTTTATTACTGTGTGTAACACAGTTTTATTGGTGGTGACAGCACAGTTGCTAATATCTATATTTTCAAGTCTGAAATTGATTGTGATGTCATCTTTGGCAGAAAAAAACAATGCTGATGAACAGTTTTGGAGCAGCTTCCTAAAGGTACTACTTGCCTACAAATTCTGTATAACCTGTGTCTATGTATAGAATCTGTGTACTACTCTTGGACAGATAATGGCTCTTTAAATCGGAACTTTGTTTTTTTTCAACCTGGGGTCTGTTTCCATATGTAATTTCATACATGTGAGTGATGGAGAAATGAATTTTCGACATAGCTCCAGTATTTAGCCAGGCAGGCAGCTTCGCAGCTCAGCTAGCGAAAAGTATGGGGCAGCTGCCCCCCCCGCTGGACGCTAGAAAGCAAATCTTGTTCCGAAATCGCGCGAGAGCTTGCACCAAAACACCGGAACGAGATTTGCTTTCTAGCATCCTGAGCTTTGGATACAGACCACAACAAAGAGCGATTGCCAGGTAATGTGGAGGTTTTCGTTCACTTCTCAACTCTAGTATGTTGTGGGACACTCGTTGAGACTATCTGAGCCGGTCAGTGTGGGGAAAAAAGCACGTTAGGGCGGACTTTGACGCAGGGGAGCCAGCTGCCCCATACTTTTCCTTAGTCAAGCTGCTAGCTGAGCTGCTAAGCTGCCTGCCTGGCTAAATACTGGAGCTATGTCGAAAATTCATTTCTCCATCACTCACATGTATGAAATTACATATGGAAACAGACCCCAGGTTGAAAAAAACGAAGTTCCCCTTTACAGGGCAGGTAAAGAGACTGTTAAATTAGGGGCTTTTATGGTTCTATATTTTTATTGCAGTTACTTTTTGGCAGCGAATAGCATGGCATTAGAGCTGCAAATAACATTTTCTTCATTATCAGTTAAGCTGATGACTGTTTTCCTCACTTAATTAATAATTTGTCCTATAACATATCAGAAAACAATAATAAATTCCCATCATCAACTTCCTAAATTTCAAGTTGGCATATTGTCATATGTTGTCCTGTCTGACCAACAATCCAGAACCTGAAATATGTAATGTATTATACTTGAAGACCAAACAATTCTGCACACTCTTACATTTTACTTTTTTTTGCTTGAAAACTGACTGAAGCAATTATCAGACAATGTTATCAAAAATAATTTTTGATTAATTTTGGGTCGATTGGTGCATCAAGTAACTTTTGCAGCTGTAACTACACCTTGTGATTGTTTTCGATGATTGGCTGACTGGAGAATAATAAAAGAAATATTAAGAAAGAAGGAAGACCATACAAAGATCAAGCATTAATGGTTAGCTAATGTTCTATTCAACCCAAGTCTACTTGTTCTATTCTCTATTTACACTTACGATAATTTCAAATAATTTATTTTCTTTTTCTGTTGCACTGATTCACACAACCAAAGCTGCTCATTCCATTCATACACACAAACTAGCATGCTGGCAGGAGTTTAATATGTATTCATTCATTTAAGTGATGACAAAGGCCAAAAAAAGTGTTGTTTTTTCATTTGAATTTGCTTGCAATTGATGTACACTACTGTTCAAAAGTTTGGGGTCACCCAGACAATTTCATGGTTTCCATGAAAACTCACACTTTAATTCATGTGCTAACATAACTGCACAAAGGTTTTCTAATCATCAGTTAGCCTTTCAACACCATTATCTAAGACAATGTAGCATTAGAACACAGGAGTGATGGTTGCTGGAAATGTTCCTCTGTACCCCTATGTAGATATTTTATTAAAAATCAGCCGTTTCCATCTAGAATAGTCATTTACCACATTATGTCTAGACTGTATTTCTGATTCATTTATTGTTATCTTCATTGAAAAAACAGCTTTTCTTTCAAAAATAAGGATATTTCTAAGTCAGCCTAACTTTTGAATGGTATTGTATGCAAAGGTTTTGAAAGTATTTTTAAAAGTAAGTTGTATTTTATTGTCTGCTGTAGACAGAAATGTTAAATATAAAATACTTTTGTTACCCAATGACCTAAACTTTTTCTACCTATTGACTAAAAGTGGGACTGTTTCAAAAGGGTGTGCATGAAGCTGGGTTTTTTTTGCTTGGTTTTTTTGCTTAAGTCAGACATGTAGCGCAAACACTGTCCCCACTTACATACTATAATGGTTGATAAATCATTCCTGTTCTTTTCACTACATGCTTATGCTTTACCTGGTCGAACCTGTGAAATCACTGTAGTATTTAGATAGTCTTAAATTCAATGTTTCTATAGCTGTCAAATGCATTCAGCCAAATACCTGAAAGTACTTGCTGTTCTGTGCTAAATTGCAAATGCTGCATTGCCAACGTGCTCAAATAAGTTGGTGAACATAGCATAGTTGGCATCACCGGCTTAACATCAGCAAATCAACATTACATGTTAGCATGCTGACATTCACATTTACCTCATTACCACTATCAGCCTCCCAGAGGCTTAATTTGCTGCCACATGATTATCAGCCATCAAACGTGCAATGCATACTTTCCTGTGCTGTCGTGTGGTTCGTGTAAAGAGACATCAGCGCACAAAAGAAAATTATGAATTCACGACTGTGTTGCTAATAATACCCAATGGACCTTTCTAAAGCAATTGCTTTAAAACTAACAAACCATACAACCCTTGACAGATAACAATGACAGACAGATACAACTGAGTACATGATTATTATGTGAGAACTTATCATCTGATATTGGCAAGAAGGTAATAATTGTGTGCATTGAAATTACAATGTACAGATCTCGTGGTGTAGATGTCCTCATCGTTCCATGCCAACAGCCGTCCATGTCAATCTAGAATTTAATGACACACTGTCCTCTGTCCATGCCTTGATTCCATAAACATCTGGTTTTTTTTACCTCCGCCAAGGAGGTTATGTGACACCCGGCGTTTGTGTGTCCGTCTGTTAGCAAGATAACTCAAAAACGCCTGGGCAGATTCACATGAAAGTTTGAGGGGATGTAGACTATGGTAAGAGGAAGGGCTGATTTAATTTTGGTGGCAATCCGGAAAGGATCCTGAATTCTGTTTTTTTAGTATGTTTTTTTAGTATGTGTTGTATTCCCAATGTGTACTAGTATTTTGTCCCTTATCACTCACCAGAGTTCAAGTGGGAGTAGCAATGCATGCTGGGATGTGTTGTTTACCTCAGTTATAATGAAGGTCAATGTGAGTGGCAGAGCAGCAAATAAAGCTCCGATAGAAACTTCAATAAGTCGTCTTATTTCATGCAAACCACAACATTACAGTACATGGTGTCAGAGACTCATTGGACCGTACGCTTCTAAAGAAAGGAGTTAATGATGGATCCATCTGGAGTGCCTTCACCACAGATGGATTGGGATTCGGCAAACCTTCCCAATGCATGCCGGAGATTCGTGCAGCACGTAAAGCTCATGTTTTCTGGACCGCTAAAGGGAAAGGAGGACGCGACCCAATGCAGCTACTTGCTTTTGTGGCTAGGAGAAAGAGGCCGCGATAGTTTTAACACTTGGACATTGACCGCAGATGAAGCTAATAAGCTAGACATTTATTACGGACACTTTGAAGAGTACCTCATGCCTAAAACTAACACGATTTTTGCAAGGTACAACTTCAATGACAGACTGCAAGGCGAAGGGGAGTCTTTTGAGCATTTCGTTACTGAGCTAAAGCTACTTGTGAAGCAATGCCTCTATGCTAATAGTGACGAGATGGTGCGTGATAGGATCGTATTTGCCACTAACTCACCTCATGTGAGAGAGAAGCTGTTAAATCAAGGCTCAGACCTTCAATTCCAGCTCATGATCCTTGACTGCATGGGTTTCCTGCTTTCCTCTCTATCCTAGGCAGAGGTCTGCACTCTCTGAGTGCTTTTCTAGTTTAATTTGTGTCACTATGAGGAGTTATAGGTTAAGTACAACTGAAAAGACACTTTATCTATGAGTACACTTTTTTTTATCTGTACACACAACTACCTATGTGTAAGCCAACGTCTAAATATGTGTAACTTTTATCAAATAAAAGAAAGAAATAGGGCTGTACAAAAAACCCCAAGCTTTTTCATTAAAAAAAAGACATTTTCATGGCTCATTTAACAGCACATAGGATGTATTTGTCAGATCATTTGTACTAGCATCATTTGCCCCTCTATAAAGGTGAAGGGCCATGGATAGGTGTTTGGGACCTGGCAGCTCAATTCATGGCTCACACAGAGGTCAATCCGTTTACGGTGGAGCGTCCTCAACGAGTTAACCTGACTGTGAACAGGCTTTCTCTTGCAAACAAGGCCTCCATACATGGCAGGGCCTCCTACTGTTAGCTGAGGGCCCTGTTGGAGCGCTCGGGGAGGCTACTGTTTCTGCCACTGTCAGTGAGATGGATGAGGGGGGAAACACAGGATAAGGCAGAGTCTATTTAGGCCTGATGACATCTTAGACTGTGTTTGACACATGGACGGAATATCACACATCCCCCCCCCAACTTTCCTTGCTTTCTCTCACAATGAACATATGGCCTCCCCAAGAACTTTAACACATATGCAAAAGAAATTAGATTACCACTGACGATGATGACCAAATTAGATTTGTCACACCCTCACATGGGAATAGAGAGTGCATTGCCCGCACAAGACAACGTACACACATGTCTGCACACACATACAAGCACACGCGTGTGTAGCACAAAGGTTAGGATTTCACACAAAAGAGCAAAGGGATGACACCATACTGCGCCACAGACAGGCAGGGTGATGGATATGATGGATCAATCACCGCCTCCGTTTAATGAGGACATCAGTCAACAAACTCGATGGGTTAGTGGGGTGGGGGTGGGGGTGGGATGGTAAGGTGGGGTGTGGGTGAGATGAGAGGCTGAGGGAGAGCTAGAAGCTCTTTGTATCCACAATTAACCCCTGATGAGAATCTTTATGGCTGGAAGGAATGGGGATGCTGTATATTTAAACAAGCAACAAGCACACGCTGGTCCTGTATAGTGTTGTCTTGTTAAGTCAGGGAAGAGAAAAAACGGATTGTAGCAGCTCACAATGATTAACTATCTGCAACTGTTTTTGGTTTTTAATGTTTTAATGTTTTTAAAATTCTGTTAGAGCAATGCTCGCAACCCCATGAGGCACTGTACAATAACTATTTGACAGATGGTTGCGCAGCTTTGGAAGCCCTCCATTCTCCCAACCTTTCAACATGAGGGACCACTTCACTCAACCCTGTGGTGGTGACAAAGAAGCCATTGATTTATATTGACGTAGATGAAAGCTTTAATAGCTTTGGATCGCTTCCTCTAGCTCTCTTTTTTTTTAAATTTGTTACAAAACTCCTGGCAAACTCTGGTCAATGATCAGATGTTGGATTATGGCTGCTGATGAGAATTCGTAAAATTGTTACTACAACATTTTGTCAATCACCAACCATATGCAGCCATATGCAGATGCGGGGCTTGGATTTGGCTAAATTAATGTGATAAGAAAACAGCAACTCTCTGCTTCTAAAAGTTTGCAAATGTTAGCCTCCCTTACAAATGCGAAATATTTGCAGTAGAGCCTGGCCAAACCTGTGGTTGATTTGAAGCAAAGATCCTAGTTTTCCAAAACTGTTGCATTCATTCGCCACTACTCTCAGTTAAATTATCATCTTCTTATATACCTGTTTTCTCCCTGCAGCTGCCTGTCACGTTCACTCTCACATGATGATTTTAAATTATGTTTAAATATTGCATTATGTAATCTTACCTGAATAATTTAAATGTTATGGTTAGGACCCTATTTAATGCTTTCCCGCCTACCTTCCTCATCTATCTACTCTCAGATGTATGTTAGGATAAAAGCATCTGCTAAATGAAATTGTATAATTGTAACTGTATTGTGGCAGCTCCTTCTTTTCGCTTAAAGCTAATGTAGGTGAGAGCTAGTTTAACAAGAAAAAGCACTCAGAGAGCGCAGTACTCTGCCAAGGCTGCTCAGTTGTTGCATCATTTGAGCACAGGCGTGTGTTATGCATGTGTACGTTATGTGCGGATACCAAATTGCATGATCTGAATATGTAGCAGGTGGCGGGAACTGATGGGACTCAGAAACACCCCCACAATTTAATCCATTGTTCCTTGCATCATTTCCAATGGATAAATCCTGATAAGTCTGTAGCGGTGAATTTGTAGTAGGATCGCAATCATGTGATCGTCAGCAGGCCATGCCGTTATCTTTCAGTGACAAAGAAATCTTTAACAAATCCACAGATCCAGACTAGAACCCAAATCACTACTCAAATCTAATCACTTGGTCCTTGTGTCATTTCTGACCTTCCCTGAAAATGTCACTGAAATCCATTAGTCTGTTTTTGAGTAATGTTGCTAATAGACAGACAAACAGATGGACAAATGTACGCTGATCATCACATAACTCCACCGCGTCCCTTGGCAGAGTAATAAAGACAGGCATAAACCTGACCAGGCCTTCAGTTACAGCATCTCATTTACTCCAATGCATTTGTTGTTGCACTAAAAATATCAAGCTAATAGAGGTCTGAAGCTTCAGTGTTTGGTGCTTTCATCTCGGTATTGAAAAGTTATCCCTCATATAACCTCAGAGTGGATGTGCTCTCCATGCCAGTCAGTCACGATAAACTGATTTTTGAACAGCAGCCAAAAAGATCCACATCTGAGAGGTGAAGCTGTTCTGACCTGTGAATAGATTAAAAAATGTTGCCTTGTATCTGTACTGTGCTAATTAAACTGAGTCATGCGGTATTCAGAAGCAGCGAAAAAGTGATCTGCACTTTCCCTTGTGAAAGGTTTATGTAATGCTAAGATGATGAGAGCTGCTGAGTGAGAAAGCGAGTGTATTATTATAAAATCAGTTCTCAAGCTGTATGAGCTTCTCAAGGAAAGTCCTGCGACTTATGGCTGGATGTTGAGTAAGATCATGGCTCCTTCCTCCTCAGTGGGTTCTTGAGCTTTCACACACCAGCGACTCACAGCGTCATTGTGACCCTCGTCTTCAGGAAACAGCTATTGTTACGGTGGGGAACGGTGGCAGGCAAGGAGTGTGAATTGTGAACTGTGTATTTGGCAGCAGGAGGAGGAGGGGGTGCATGCTTGTGATGGATGTGTCTCTCTTCCTGTTTGTAGTTTCTCAGGACTGCTCTCTTTCCCATGCTGTGAATCACACACACACTCTCACGTGCACTTGCTGCCACGCGTTCTCTGTGCACGCTGCGGGAGAAGAGCGGGCACAAGACGAAAGAGAGGAGCGAGATGAAAGAGTCGCAGGAGTAAATCTCATTCCCCTCGGACCGAAGGATCTGTCAAACACATACTCAGGAGGGCTGGAGAGTCTTTTAAGTCAAATTCTTTATTCCCCTCTGTTTTGACAAGAAACTACAGCTTCCACAGTGAGCGTGGTGCTCGGGCGCACGGGTTCATGTTCCTGCCAATCTCTGGCCCCATCACACATCTTTTCAGTTGAGCAAACATGCATTCAAGGTTCACTAACAGTTTTTAATTTTATCTGGTAATTGCCCTGATACCTAACCTTTGCTTGTGTCAGCTCTGGATGACTGGATGGAAGAAGACCTCCATAGTACTGCACCAAGACAAGACAGGAGGCAGACCATTCGTCGCAGATGAAGATAGAGACAAGAGCTTAACCAGATCAGCTTCCTCGCTAGCCAATACTTCAAACCCGACCCTTGACCTCTCCATTTGGACTGTCAGAATCACCTGTCCTCCTCTCTCTCTTTTTGTCCTGCCCTCTTGAGAAAGATGATCCCCTGCACTGACCACCACTTGTCACATATATGTGGTGGTGAAAACCAAGTTCTTTCAATCTTTTGTAGCAGAGGTCATCTCTGAAGCTCCTCTAACACTTAATTACGCTGTCTTAAGAGGAAGGGGACATGGCTGTCACATGCAAGATAGAGCCAAGGTCTTCAATGGCCCTGACACAAACAAATCGTCAGGAGAAAGACATTCGGCATATGGCGGCCATCATGAATGGAGAGCTACTTTCAGGGTTAGTGATTTTAAATTGAGTGAATTATTGGGATGGCCATTCTTGAGTAATGTCAGCAGGAGGATGGACATCTGGTCAGTGGCTCAGTTGTCAGGGTGACACAGTAGCACTTAGTGTGTAATGATTTAGGGAAAGTGACATTTGCAACTGACAGTTTCAGTTTTCTGAACAGGGGCATTTGAATCATCAGTTTGATGAATACCTTGGAAATCAGTTGTGTGATGTTGTTCCAATTTCCTCTTTGATCAAAACCGAGTACTATTGTTCAAAAAATGCAGAATTAAAAATGTTATTATTTTTGATCCTTTCTACATTGATCATAGTAATTAAAACACACCAGGTTACTGCTACTGTTTGTGTGCTCTCTCTGTTCAGGTCTCATTGACTGCATTGAGCATAATTATCCAAGGGCTCTTTTAGCCTGGGTCTGACTTGCTTCCTCCAGACTGGGTCTCTCTCTTTCGAAAGATTTACACTACTGTTCAAAAGTTTTCCTAATTTTCTTAGTTTTCCTAGTTTTTTCCCCCCTAATACCCAGTACTATTAGGAAATATAACTAAATCCAAGACCTAAATTGCGATGTTTCATCCAAATTACTTTATTTTGCACATTCTATTTACAAAAACTCCCCAAATAAGCCTGTATTACAAAAATAAATCTATGTTTATCAGCAACCTAATTTTTACTATGATCAACAGTCATGTCAAAACTGAACTGCAGACTGTGAGACTGAAAGGAAAACAAAACACACAAGATGAATAAAATCAATGCTGCATGGTTCAACAGCGGTATACAGGGTAGTAAGTTGTTGGAAGATACATTTAGCATGATGGAATATCTTTTAGAGTTGATGTGCAGCTTAGTGTGGAAAAACAGAATTTGTAGAGGTTATAAAAATGTAAATAGTAAAATATCTACAATATTGAGAACCATTTTCTCCACCTGTGGTCACCTTGAAAAACGCTATACATGCTGATTCCTGGGTCTTTCCATTTTTGCTAAATAAGTAATCCAACAGGGTTGCATAGTGGCTTGGTGGTTAGCTCCCAGCCTTCCCGGGATCTTTCTGCATGGAGTTTACATGTTCTCCCTGTGCATGTGTGGGTTTTCTCCAGGTACTGCGGCTTCCTCCCACAGTCCAAAAACATGCTGAGGTTAATTAGGTAAACTGGTGATTCTAAATTGTCTGTAGGCGTGAATGTGAGTGTGATTGTTTGTCCCTGTAGCCCTGTGATAGACTGGTGACCTGTCCAGGTGTCCCCTGCCTTCAACATAAGTCATCTGGGATAGACTCCAGCCCCCCGAGACCCTTATGAGGATTAAAAGGTGTATAGATAGATGTATTTTCATGTATTTATTCCCACCAGGACTTCGTGGCCAGGTCATGTTTGTAGATGAGAACTGGTTCTCAAACACTTTTACCTGATTAAATAAAGGTCAAATATCATAATTTTTTTTTTTAAATGATATTGCGGTGAAAAATGAGCAAGTGAATAATATGACAACAGCAAAAAACATTAAGAAACTGTTTGGAGTCCAGAGCGTTAATGCAGAAAAAGTCCACAATGACTAACTAACCCTCGAGGGAACGTTAGACACAACATGTTTTTAGACATTTAATCAAAATTTAATCAGCTTCACCCCAGGTGGGGTTCATGCATTTAAAAAAAACATAGATACAGAACTGTTGCGGCTGAAAATATTTCACCCAGAAACTGAAGTTGGTAATATACAAATTAAATTTCTCAAACACAGCTTTGGACTTGATCAGACTGACTATCCTGTGAAACTGGCCCATCTGGTATTCCAGGTGAAAGCATTACAGCTTAATAGGTAAGAACCAAATGGGCCGGTGAGGACATCTAATAACACACATGACTGGTGTATGTCTCACTGGTACCACTGGTCAGTGCTGCAGTTCCGACTCCCTGCAACTCTCCACTCCAATGACCTCTTAAACTGCATCTTCCCTTTTTCTCCTCCACATCCTCAATTCCTTCCTTAAAATCTCCACCTCCACCATCCTCCTGTTTTGTCTCCCTCAGCTCTTCACCTCTCCCATACCCGGCCTGAGGTGAAAGAATCGTTTTCATTCAAGCCAGTGGATGGAGGAGGGGCAGACTTGCTTTCAGGTTCCCCGCCTCAATGGCTCTTTAGGCCAAGACCCCTGGGCCATCAACATGACAATGTGACAATGTGGCAGGGCTTTTTAAAAGAGATCCTGTGTTTGTTAAGTGTTTTTCCCTCTGAAGAGCAACCACGGGGCAGGGTCAGGGAACCTGAAAAGTGTCTGTGAAAGAAGAGGGCCAACTTTGATCACACAATGTGAAAGGGAAGAACTTTTTGATTAACTTGAGCTGGGAGAGCGTCAGTTGGATTTTAGATTGTAGTTCGGATAAATCTGTGTTCTGAGGATAATTTACAATTCTTAAAAATTCAATCAAGCACATTTCTTAAAAATACTTAATAGAAACATTTCTTTCCTTGAGATAGATAGATAGATAGATAGATAGATAGATAGATAGATAGATAGATAGATAGATAGATAAGAGAGTTGGAGAATGACTCAAAAACTGTCCCAAAATGTATTGAGTAACATTTCTGCAACTATAGACACTTGAGCAACATTTGAAATGCAGTATGTCAGTCTCTGTGTTCCCACCACCAGGCCAGTGTGCTGCCTGAGGTATTTTCTGACTGTCACATCCACTAAATTGTACTTAGATACTTGAGAAGAAAATGTGCAGTCAGCTATTTTGTAAACACCTGTGGAATTAGTGCAAACTCCACAGAGAGCCCAACAAACTGCTGAGATACGAAAGTTTCTACATTTTCTCATATGACTGCTTGACAGCTTCTGTGTGGTGGACTTCCCGTAAATCCTCCCACGATTCTGTTCCTGTACGTGCTGTTTAGAAAGTATTCATTACATGAAACCTCACAATATCTTTATTCTGATTAATGAACATGCAGAGTACTTTCCAAATGGCAGTGCTACAAATGTGAACCTGACAAATTTTCCATTTTAGCATTTACCAACCTTCTCTGACATTTCATTGTTCTCAGCATCTCACGTTAGCCTTTCATGTGTATTAGGACACTGCATAGAGCAGGGCTTCTTGAGCTTTTTCAGACTTCACAGGATTTACAGTTTTTTCAGAGGGCAGTCTTCTGACTTTTATGCCAAGACAGTAACTTAAATACTGTTGCAGGATACATTGTGGCTGTAATACCTACTTTTTAAAGCCTGAACAACATTTATGCTGCACAATTGTAACTCATTTTTTAAAATTACATTGACAGCAACTGAGAAGTGTGTCTCTGTTTTTCTAGTTAGATCGCAGACAGTCTCTACTAAACACATTTAGTACTCATTCTTTATTGCAGTCGGTGGGAATAACTCACACAAACTGCAGACCACAGCGTCAGACTGCGTGTCCAACACTGTGGTCTGCAGTACGTGGGCCCCACAGAGGACTGTCTTTGCCCCTTTTCTTTTCACCCTCTACACAGCAGACTTCTCTCATCACACCACAGAATGCCATCTTCAGAAGTTCTCTGACGACTCCTCCATCATCGGCCTCAACATGGACGGAAATGAGGAATACAGAGAACTCAACCGGGACATTGTGGACTGGTGCCTGCTGAACTGTGTGTCGTGTGTGTTCTTTGTGTGTTCAGTATGTGTTGTATTTGTGTTCTGTATTTGTTCCGTGTGTGTTCTGTGTGGTACAAAAGTTTCGTAGCCACTGAGGGTTGGCTAAATCGACATTAGAGCTTGTGTCTGTGGCTGTTATTTCAATACGGAGCTACCAGTCTTGGTGAAGACTGTGGATCCTGTTAGCAGCTCACCAGTTTGGTAAGAAACTTCTTGTGACTCGAGTCTTCACATCTTGTGTGTGTTTTGAGGCACCGGTTGTATAGAGGTAATTATGCGCACTTCACACATTTGTATTGTAATAGTGTCTGATGTCTGGTGACTGTACTTACGTTTGGATACGGAGTTTAGCTGCTTTGTTTAGCTAGTTTAAAAACTGTGTTAGCCTTTGGTTGGTTTTATTTTGTTCTTTGATTTAGCAATATCCACCAGTCTTGTTTTTCTCTATTTGATCACTTATGTGTTACTTCTGTCACTGAGCAATACATTGCTTTATCTAAACCAATGACAGCTGGTTGTTTTTGTTACACCCAGCTGATACTAGTGGTTGTTTTGTAACGCCCTGCCATTCAGAGAGATATTGTGTGACACAGCTGATTATTATTTTGGCTAAAATGTGGTCATAAGGACTTAGTGGTGCTCCTATGGTATATACACCTTTAAGTTTCAAGTGACATGTGATTATTAAGGACTTTTCCAAACTGTTTCTCCTGAGATTAGTTCTATATGGCATCTTTTTTTTGACAGGAATTAGATAATCACACAACCTACATTTCCGTGCTCGTATTACTGCCTCTTCTTTGACTTTCACCCCATACCGCCAAGGAGCAAAACAGAAGAACTCTGGTACATTCCTTCATTTACACATCAAATGCTTCACCAGTCTGACTGGAACTCTTTTCCTTTCCACCTCCATAAAACATTTTCTATTTTTCATCAAAAGGGGCTTTGAGAACCTCTCCCTTCCTGTTAAACGAACAAAAACAAGATATCTCAGGCTTTTTAATACGTATTCTTCTCATCTCTGGGAACAGAATTTGTGGATCATTAAAATAAAACACAACCACAAGTTACAGAAAATTGATTTTTTTTGGTTTCAAGCAGAGGAAATAAGAGAGAGAGAGAGAGACAAAGAGAGGGAGGGGAGGGGAAGCTGCTCCTGGATGGATGAGCCAAGACTTGCCCAAGTTTCTATTTCTGGCACAATAATCACATCATTTCTGTCTTTGCTTTAATTCCGAGGAAATTTGTATTTCTCAGGTGGTGCTCACACTCAATCTGACAATACAAGCTCATGGATGAGTGCACAGTTCCTCAACATAAAGGCTCTTTCACATCTGTGTGGGTATGAAAAGTGACTCATCTGACAACTGGTATCAGTTCACAACAACTAAAAGCATTCTTGATCTACAATCAAAGTTGCACACTGCATGACTCCTTATGAACAAATTATTTCTTTCAACTAAAATAAGACTCAGCTGCAAGTAATTAGAAAAAAAGAAATAACAGCAAAAAAAAAAACCCTCTGAAGTAGGAGCACTTTCATTTCTAGCGTGAGTGGTGTGACCTTTTTAAAGCTGATTCACTGGGCTTTTGAGCTATGTGTTTTAAATATAGTAAAGCCAGTTTATTTTGAGTGCAGCACTCCGGTGAGAGTTATCACAATGGCCTCATTTTGCCAGAGTGGGATGGCAATCTTTTCTTGCAGGATTGTGTCATTGTCAACCTATGCTTTTTTCTTTTTCCTCCCTTTTTCTGCCAGTTGGTCGTTTATCTGATGTTGTTACTATATTTACAAGTTTAGATAAAAGCATCCATTTAGCCCCTGATAACAACATTTAAAAATGGACTCAGGAAGAGTTAAATACAAGTCAAATAGGGACAGAATATCAAATCACCGTGAAGTTCTACTCTGTTCTGTCAAAGAAGGCTGTCAGAGCAACATGTCCAATTAACCATTACAGTTTCCAGCTTTCATTTTACAAGACTGTAATATCTACACAGAGTGTAAATATTGCAGTATTTTTTAAATGAACGTCAAGGTTAATTTTACTCAGCAGTTGAGATAGTGAACTCTAATAGTTTGAAGTTACAGACAGCTACAATTGGTTGAGTTTTTTGTTCTCTCACTTCATTGTACCACATTAGTGTTTCTTGTAGATATGTATCTCCTCCTTTTGATGTCAATAAATACGCTGATAGGCATGGGCTAATGAAGACAACGGGCCACTGGTTACATTAGAAAGCCCTCCTATATTGAAACAAACTGTCTAGACTGAAACAGACATATACACTGCTGATCAAAAGTTTGGGGTAACCCGGAAAATTTCACGTGTTCCATGAAAATTTACTCTTTTATTCATGTGTTAACATAACTGTACAAGGGTTTTCTAATCATCAGTTAGCCTTTCAACACGATTAGCTAACACATGTACAATTAGAACACAGGAGTGATGGTTGCAGGAAATGTTCCTCTGCACCTCTATGTAGATATTCCATTAAAAATGAGCCGTTTCCAGCAAGAATAGTCATTTACCACATTAACAATGTCTACTTCTACTACTATATTTGTAATTAATTTAGTGTTATCTTCAGTTAAAAATAAAATGCTTTTCAGTGACCCCAAATTTTTTGAACAGTAGTGTACATCACAATTTGAACCCCTTGGTCTCCATTCAGTAGCTGCCTCCTCAGTGTCTGCATCTAGTACAAAATGTAGCTGCTCATCTTCTAAGAGGATAAAGACAGAGTGATCACATAACACCAGTACTGGCCTCTATCCACCTGCTTCATGTCCATTTCAGGCTTGATCTGAAAATATTTTGTTTGTTTGTTTGTTTTAAGATTTTAGATGGGTTCGCACAACATGATTTAGCAGATCTCTTACATCATCACATCCTGGTTCAAGCCCTGACACAGACCCAGCTGACAGATGTTCTGGGATGTTCCAGATCAATATAAAGAGGGGTGATTGAGCCTTCACAGTGACTGCTCATAATCCTACAAAAAGTTTACCTTTTTGTGTAAGAACTTTTAAATCCTTGAAGTAGAGCTTGACATCCTGACTTCATCTTTCATTGTGTTGTAACGTTTTATTCGTATTATTTTGTTGTCATGCCTGTGGCTTCTGCAACTGCTGTATTGACACTTGATTGCGTCGACAATCCCGAAGACCGACGGAAAATGTCGAAAGCCGCAGTGCCTGCTGGGAGTCTACAAACTCGACAAACCGCCATCTTTCCTTATAGCGAGTTAGTTAGGCAAAAATGACAACCACTTTCGAATGATTGTTTCTCCAAAATAGAGCAGCTGAAGCAATTCCACTTGATCGGTTATTGTAAATAATAAGTTTAAAGAGGATCGGGCCCGGCGGAGTTCCTGGCATCGTACACATATCAGCCATAAGACACAGCAGCTCGACTAGCGGAGGTGGTTAACATGGGCCGCTCTCGGAGCCGCAGCTCGTCCCGGTCTAAACACTCCAAAAGCAGCAAGCACAGTAAGAAACGCAGCCGGTCTCGATCACGGTCTAGAGACAGGGAGCGGTCCAAGAAACGGTCCAAGTCCAGAGAATCGAAAAGAAGTCGGCGCCGAGATTCTCGCTCCCGGTCCCGGTCAACCACAGCCTCGTCCCGCAGAGACAGAGCAGCCTCGCCGCCGGAGCGTATCGACATCTTTGGCAGGACGCTGAGCAAGAGAAATGCCCTGGACGAGAAGCAAAGGAAGGAGGAGGAGGAAAGAAAGGCTGAGATGGAAAGACAAAGGAAAATGTGGGTATAATTAATCACAGAGTGGAAACAAACAAAATTACATAACATCGGCAACTGCAAGATGTGCTAAGCTAAATGCTAGGCTAGCTGCGTTGAGACGCATAGACAACGTTAGCTCTTTGCACTAGCAGGCTAATGCTATGTAGCTACAAAGCATGCTAACGTCAGCTGGTTAGGCTGTACAGGCCCCTGTCTGCACAGGAACGTTGTTGTCCTGTCAGGGATCTGCTCACCTTCTTAGCTGCACTGCTCCTGAAGTTTAGGTTTCATTTAGAGGCAGTTTGAGTGTTAGGATAGATAACATTTTACAAATTATAGAACTGTTCTAGTGTTAGTAAGTAAACTGCTTTTTCTACATTTTTATCCCACTATTCTAAACTCTATGTAATCTTTATTGTATTGTCAGTCAAACAGTAATCAGTGGTAAGTCATTTATTGAGCAGCTGTACCACATATTTTTAAATTATGTGCATGGCCAAACTTTCAAACCGTCATAATTTTTACTATTATGTTTTTAACTGTCAGTTTTGTTAAAGAAACAAATATAAGTTGTTCTTTAAAGTGATTTAGTGAATATTCTGGGCAGTTTATTTGAAAAATAAAATCAATCCATATTCAGTAATGAAAATGGTAGTGGTCTGACATAAAGTAAAACACATTTCATGTGTCAAAACCGTTAAACACTTTGCATACTGTAAGGATGCAATGTGGCATGATTGTCGTGTGAAAGTTGGTCAGTTTGACATTCAAAGATTCAAGCTCAATAGTTCTAACAACAAGTTGGATAACGGCGAAGTAGCTGTTCCATCTTGCACTACTCTGTGTTTGAAACACCGTAGTGGTTTCTATACACAAAGTCTGCAGCTCATTTATTGTCTGCTAGCAGGTTCTATCTGTCGGACAAGGAAGCTGCTATTGTGTAAGTGTTCGTGATGGCCGGAGGCAAGGAGACACCTGAGATGTGAGCTGCTGGCCCACACCTGGTGCCTTGAGTGGCTTTTTTAAAAATCTGCTGCCTAATAGCCACAGGGCCACTTGAACAGGCACATAAATGTAAATATTAAGACCTAGAGACATTTTAGGTGATTAACGACCTCTGCCCCAGCTCAGCAAAGTTTTCGGTTTCCCAGTGTGACACGATGAAACCAGATCTAGGGAAGGGTAGAGTGTGTGTTTACAGTTGTGCCAGGAGCGATGTGACAACACATCGTCCAACTCTTTCTAAGTTCCTGTTCACAGTGCAGCTGGAGAAAAAAGCATTTTCAACAGGTAAACAGGATGACAGGTGACCTCCATCTTCACTAACCCTTCAGGCTGCTGCTGAATAGACTTATTCACTGTTGCTGTTGGAATACCCTGACAGCCTGAGGGAAAGCATCAGTCGTGTGCCATATGTTATAGATAAAATGCTTGGTAAAAGGTGCTGTGTACTTGTAGCACATTAGAGGTTACAACTGTGCCTAGTCTGTAATAAACAGCCATCGTCTGCAGCTCTTTATCATGCCTGGTCAGTGCAGCTACATCAACTTTTAACACGGATTCTTTGACAAATTAGCTTTAAATGCTGTCATAATGCCATATTTTTTTCACCAAAATACCAAGAAATTGATTTCCATTGCATACTGTTTTGTATTTGTGAACAGTGAGGATAGTGCAGGTTTTCTGTTGTCTTGGCACGCACCAGTGTGTGCATCCCCTTCATTTCATAGGACTAACACTATATGCATTTGAGACTCTGACTGAAGTGGCTGATACAGAGTGACGTGATGAACAAGTTTCTTTTGTTCATGTTTTAATGATATATTTGTGTGTTTGGTATATGCCATCTTGTGGATAAATAAGCTCAAATTTTATATTTTTTCCTTCTGCCCTATCATTCAGCCGGCAGCAGGAAATCGAGGAGAAACTAATTGAAGAGGAGACAGCGCGGCGAGTGGAGGAGCTGGTGGCCAAGCGGGTAGAAGAGGAGCTGGAGAAGCGAAAGGACGAGATCGAGCGGGAGGTGCTGCGGCGTGTCGAGGAGGCGAAGCGCATCATGGAGCGGCAGCTGCTGGAGGAGCTGGAGAGGCAGCGGCAGGCCGAGCTGGCGGCGCAGAAGGCCAGAGAGGTAACGCTCGGTCGTTTGGAACGCAGCCTCTCTATCCCCTCCACTCCTCCCCAACCTCTTACGCCCCCGTCCCCATTTCCCCCTAGTCACCCACTCTGACTGGTGCCTGTCTACGGGACATGTGGGACAGAGCCCCTTCCTTTTTAAAAAAAAACATTTTCAGACAGTAACCCAGCCATGGCACAAGTTTCACTGGAGGGAGGGGAGATGCAGAGTCTGGAAGCGGCCATCTTGCAGAGTAATAATGTGTTTAACCTCCTATGACCTGACGTCCGCATATGTGGATGTAAATTTTTTTTTTTTCCAAAAGAGCGTATTGTTCTTAATAAAAATCTAAAATCAATATACAAATATAATAAATGTAACAATTATATATTATCTGATTATGTTTATTGGTTACTCCTTATCCTAAATAACTGGAATAAATCTAAAATGCAAGCCCAATCAAAGCTTGGGACTTAGGAGGTTAAGAGTTTTTTTTCCTGAATTTGTCAACATATAAAACAAGGTAGTGTGCAAGATGAACTATGCCAGTTTGAGAATGTGTGAACTAATCCATCAATCTAGCATAGTCCATCTCCTAAGCTGTTTCTGTACGAGGTCCTAATGTCCTTGCTAATTGGAAAAAATTAAACATCAGTGTAGCTAATTTGCAAATATGGGCAATTGAACTGGTCAGACATTTAAGTGCAATCATGCAGTGGTCAACTTAACTGTGAATTAATCAGAGTAGTCTGGTGCACTTATGTCTCCTGCTCATTAGATTGTGTTAGGAAAATATGCGTACCTTATTTTCTCACAGCCACTTCCAGGTTTTGCGTGGAGAAGCTACCATTTGTGTTTGTAACAGCATCGTAATAGATGGAGCTAAAGTGGCAATTAAGACTTTAAGGATGGCAATTGAAGGTGATATGCTGACTCTTTGAAGGGGTTTCCTGACTCACCAGTGAGAGTTTTACCATGGCAGGGCTACCAAAATGTATGGACTTAGAACTTTTTCATCGTTCTTTTTTTTCTCTGGCTCGCTTTGATCTCTTAATTTCATGTTTGTAAGCATCTCTGTTGTTATGAAGATTTTTCATTTTTTGAAGATGATGCTTCTGTTTTACAGTCACCGTCTTTGTCTGTCACCAGCCAATTTTTTAATTATTATTATTTTTTAGCTTTTATTAAATGCCAAAAGTTATTTTTGAAAATTTATATTTCATACTTTTTAATGTGTCAGATTAGGCAGCTTTTAGATCAAACTGTAATCGAGCCTGATTCTTTTGTGGCCTTTTATTAAGCAGTTTTCAAATGAACCTTCCCAGGCTTCCCTGAACTTAGAACTCTTCTTTTTTCATTCTTTTTGGAGATTAGAGTGGACAGCTGTCTGACAAACCTTGTTCCCTTCTCCCCAGGCATCATTAAGAAAGAGGGAGTTTGTGTATGCTACAGTAATAATGTATTGTGAATGAGAAGGCCAGCTAAAGCCTAGTGACCCTGACTTGTACAGGGAGCAGCCATTGGCTCGGCACTAATAGGTTGAGAAATGTAGTCTGAGCACGCCTCCTTTACGTAGCTGGATTTATTCCGTCGCTGCTGTCCTGCCTTCTGCTCTGTCGCTACTACTCTGCTCTTTCCAGATCTCCCATTCTCAGTCTTAAACAGTGTTTACCCACAGGACTGATAGAATTAGCAAGACTTTAAAGACCAAAAGGTCGGGGTCTGCCTTGACATGTTTAGCTGGTTAAGGGTCAAGCCAAGACACCAGTACAAGCTTCACTCTTCACAGGAGTTTTTGAATCATGAGAGGAGATTTTCTGTCTGTTAGTCTCAGACTTAAGTCACATTTGATGTGTAGAAATGTTAATCACATTTGTTTAATTCACAGACAGTCTGTCCTGTACAGGTTTTCTGTACCACCCCCTTACCTGCTCTTTTAACAGTCCTTGTTTTGAGAATCTTTTATTAGATGGCATCTGCTCTGGGATACATATTGATGGACTACTACGTTTCCTGTTTGACAAGGTTAACTACCTCTGGTCTAACCTGTATCTGTTTATATATATCTTTTTTTTTCCCGAATATTCATAATTTAATACAATTGAACACCTTTTCTCCATAGACAAACAAATGTGCTGTGTTTTGTTCTCATGACTTGCTTCTTCTATAGGGCTGCTGCTGCGTTTGATATTGTTATTTGTAAATACATTTGTGTTGTTTTTATTTTGGAAACACAACTCACCACCTTCCTAACTAGCACTTGACCTGAGCTGGCCTGCAGCCTTTCAGCTCACCCGTGACTTGTGTCCTGTACTGTAAGTGTACCGTGGTCCGGTCCTCCTCGAACACACACAGACACCACTTTGTACTGTACTCTCCTTCTCCCTGCTCAATGAGGACTGACCCTCTAAAGAAAAGGAAAACAAACAAAACAAATGAATGCGAGCTGCAGGCTAAGCAGTGCAAAGATCAGTTATAAAGAGGAATGCCGCGGGTGTGTATGGCAGAATCCCCCATACCTACCTACCTACCCGCCCACCCACCCACCCCAGGAGCGCTTCTCTGTCTCTGCAGGGTCCACACAGTCCGGACGAGACAGTAAATATTCAACCGTTAAATGCCGAATGCTTTCACCAGTTGTGTAGGTACACAGGCAAGGAAAATGCGTAGGTATACGTACATTGGTGAGCCAAAATTATTCCCTCATTTATTTGTATCCTTTTTTTCTCTTGCTTATAATGATGTTAAAAGACTTGCATTTTCTTCTAGACTGTGTTGTCTGTCATTTATCTCTGTCTTCTATTTATGAGTGTGATGAGTGGGTTTCTCATTTTTTTGAATTTCTGTCTTTAAAAATTTTAATGTCAATCACAATAATCCAGGGAGTGCCCTAGGTGTGGCTTAGCTTTTATTTTTCGAGGAGGGTTTTACTAATAGTAGAGGGAGGGGAAAAAACATAGCGGGTTCATTTTTTCCCCCCTCAGTACCTTTATGCTTTTCGCCTCAGCTATGTATTTTTAAGACAGTTCAGACTGACTGCAAAGAATGCCACAGTGTGGTCATGTGCGAGAGACTAGACAAACTTCTCTGTGGTGTAATGAGTTACTTGTGTTCCTTGTGTTTGTGTATGCGTGCTGGTGGTGACTGTGTGTCTGTGACAATGAGGTGGCGAGCGTGTTGGTGTGTACAAATGCTCTGTGGCCATAGCCTGTTCATGCGCTAACATGGCACTGTGTCACCCGTTTAGGAGGAAGAAAAATCTAAGCGGGAGGAGCTGGAAAAATCCTGGAAGAGAATAACCGCAAGATTGCTGAGGCTCAGGCCAAGCTGGTACGTCCTGCTCTGACAGCAGTAATGCTGCTTTTTTGCCTCTTAATACATACATTTTTCCTATTTCTGTCAGATTTGTAACTCTGTTGAATGCATGCTGCCTTGATTACATACAAAATGACCAACACTAAACATCCTCTTTTCACACTACACAGTGATGCTGTCAGAAACTTTGAAACCCAGAGATTTTTATACAGCACAGAAGTTAGAGACATTATTATATTCTGCAATTTTACTGTTGTGGCATTTTCTCCTCTGCACACATTGGCTTTATTTGCTCCTTTATATCACTTTTGCATGAATTAAAAATCTGTACTAAATACGACTGTTAGGCTCCCATTACTAAACGATTTAATAGCCTTGTGGCAAGGGACTGCTTCTACTGAGTGGATTTGAATTGATGGTTATCAGCTGAGGGTAACAAGCCAGTGGTTGTTTTATATCCTGTTGGCTACATAGGCTTAATTCTGAATAATTTGTAAACCAGTATTTATTTGATTCAGGCTTGATTTGTACAAGCTGAGGTGGTAGTAAAGACAAGAGGAGTAGAGCTGGATCAAAGATAAATGCCATACTTTGTAGACTTTAAGGTTTGACGTACGTCGTTTTCTGCCCCTGTCTGACCTTCTCGTTTTTGCCGCTGCCTGGCAGGCTGAGGAGCAGTTGCGTATTGTGGAGGAGCAGAGAAAGATCCACGAGGAGCGCATGAAGCTGGAGCAGGACCGTCAGAGGCAGCAGAAGGAGGAGCAGAAAATGATCCTCGGCAAGGGCAAGTCCAGGCCCAAGCTCTCCTTCTCCCTCAAGGCCACCGAATGACACTGGTCCCCTTTCGTCCACATGTCACACCCTGCCTTCATCCCCATCCAGCTTCTCTTTATCATTCAGCCCCTATCATCCTCCTCTGTGGAATGCTCGCTTCGTTTTGGAAGTGCTGAAGGAAGGCCGACAGAAGGGGCACAACCCAGTGTGTTAACTTGCCTGTTCCTGTGGAGGCCCATGTTGTCCCTCCCCGGTCTTGAAGAGGAGGCAGCTCTTCACCCTCCTAGAACCTGATGGCCCTCTCCATCCTTTGTCATGCCCACTGCACAGATGACTCTTGTTTGTGCTTTATTTTTTGGCTTTATTTTAATTTTTAGGGAACTTGAACTTTTGGTGTAGAATGCTCTAACATGTCCTTTGCCCCGTAAGTCTTAACTCTGGTGTAACGGTGAGCAGCTGTGCACCTGTGCTTTTCATATGCGTCTTCACAGCCAGCAAACTACAACAGAATGCTAGTCCAGATAGAGAAGCGTATGTGTGACTTTGTCTAGTTTAGCATAGTGTGAAAATTCATGTGCAGCTTGGGAGTTAGCCTGTGGTTTTCCTGTCATCTTTTTTTCCTTTAAATCAAGACTCCCAAAGAGGCTGATGCAGTGGTAAATCACTGTGCAGCCTTTAAAAGCACAGTTAACTTCCCGTCCAGCTGACAACTTTGTGTCTTCCGTATTTCTTTTGCCTGTATGCTGTGTACACCATGTAACTCTACAGTCTCTTTTCTCTCCGTGTCGGCTTTTTCTGCCACATGCATAGTTTCCTTTTGAAATGACATTACAGCATGTTGTCCTGAAAGGAAACATAAAGCTCTTGTTAGATTTGAAGTCACTGTAGTGCAGGTGAACTCAGCCCCGATTCCCAAGCTGCCCATGACTGAACCATAAACCTGCAACAGGATACGTGTCGTCTCTGATAAGGGGGCCTATGGGTAAAGGAGGAGAGAGGGCATTTCCTGTATGATGTAATGTTATTAGCCTTGCTGTGATGTGCTGACTTCCACTCTCCCTCCTCTCCCGAGTCAAAATTGTGTTATGACAATGATCTACGATTATAAAACAAAAAGTCACAGTAATGGCAAGCTTTGTTCTATCGGCCTCTGTGAATTGTACAAAAACAGCTGACCTCCGGTCCACGTTCTGTCCCTCAGTTATGTCGATGTTAATTAACTGGGTAAGGCACCTCATTTGGCAAGTCTTGATTCGTAGAGGATGCACAAGTTCAGGTAAGACAAGGTTTGAGGTCAGTGTGTGTGTGAGTGTGAATGAGTTTGTGTGTGAGAGTGTGTGTGTGTTGTGACTGACGGACTGACCTCAGGTAGGTATGACTTTTTATGTTGTGAGATCTTGAATTTGTCATGTAATTTCCCCCAATTGTCAAGGGACTGAACAGATTAATAAATCCATTGAATGCTGTCGTGTGATTCTCCTAATTTACTCGCTGCAGTTATTCATCAGCTAGAAGTAATTAAGGATGAAGTGGAGAGTAAACCCACCTGAACTTGGTCTGTCTGGAGTTCACTTCCTGTTTGGCATGGCCTCAATTCAAACTGAAGACACTTCACACAGTCATCTTAAATAAGCAGTGTGACCTGATCAATGACAAATTTTAATGGCATTACTGGCACCGTCTTGAGGGTTGTCAGCAGGTTATTGCACACTGCAACCATTTTCTACCCTTGAGCTGTGCAGGACCAATACATCAATGTCAAGTTAACAAAATCCCTGTAATAACATCGCCTAATTAGTTGGCAGCTCCAGTTTGAGAATTCTGCTGCTACTGGTTTGTTTCCAGCATGTCAGGCTGATGTGACGAAGACTGAGATCATTACAAACTGACTTGAGGTCAGCAGGCATGGCCTCAATCCACATTCACCTGATTAAAGAGGATAATAAATCACCTTAAACTTACACCCAGATTTCAGTACTGTTTGGAAACCGTTGAACAGGTAAAAACCTGACTAATGAATCCAATTTTAAATGTCAAGTAGCCCTACGCCCACGTGCAGGGGTGGAAATGAGACGATGGATGAAAATATTAACGTCTGATTAATGTGTTGAATTATTAAACTCCAATCACCACTTTTCAGGAGCCTACATTAGAGAAACAACACTGGCAGCTGGCATCGTGATTGGACGGTACTTTGGTCCGATCCAATCCAGCTTCAGCTCCAGAGACGGCAGGCGGGACAAAGGCATGCAGCTGAGAACAATCCAGAAAACAACAGAGGAGGAGTGCAGCGGCCCAGGGCCAGAACAAACAGAGTAGCATAGTATGCCTCTGAGAAAACATCATAGTATAGCCTTTGGAATGAAAAAATGCCATCATATACATCGTATATGGTACAAATAAGTCAAAGGAAAGAGACATACATTGTAGTAATTGTGGGCTGACTGATTTACTGATTATCAGTATTTTAGTTTTTACTGATTTATGGTATTAAGTACATTTAAAAATGGCGCTACTTTGGCTTTGAACCTTTATCTACCTGTGCTCGCTCTGTCTCCTGGAGTGATTTGATTGGTTATACGTCACGAATAAAACTCCTTTAACTTAACATCTGTAAACAAAACAACGTATCAACAAAGTTTTCTGTTAGTTTGTGTTCTTCTAAGTTTAACTCCAAGATTTTAAATACTTTCATTTACTACAAATGAATATCTCCTCCAAATGTCTCATTAATAATCATTATCAACCTTAAAAACCCACAAAACACTCGATCACACTTAGTGCAGTCCGGTTCCTCTTCTACAAATCTGCTTGGAATCTTTCACTTCCTGTTTGTCAAAGTGGCCTTCTCCCTGGACAGGTTTTGATGGAGCTCATGCAGCAAACGTTTTGGGTAACTGCACTTTAATATGGATTGATGACACTGAATTAGAGTCTGTTTAATGAGACTGAGTTCACATGTGTAGCTCTGTAATTAAATAGGAAATTTTTCTCAGAATTCACAGAGAAAAGTCTGAAATGTTTGCTAGGTTAGCGTCCCACATGTTCTTTGGTTCAGCTAAAGCTAACTCTCTCCAACTTCTGGATCTCTTGAGTTGCTTGTTGTCAAAATATCTTGTTATAGGTGCTGAAGCTCAGAAAGTCTGAGATGTTTGTTCAAAATAAGCTCATTCTCAATCTTATCTGAACTGTCCTCTTTTGTTTGAACTTTCCCTAAACTTAGGAGTTAATGACAGAGCAGCACATCCAGACTCAGTCTCATTTATGTAGAGATTAAACTTTAGTGTAATTCATTGATGTTAAAGTGCAGTTTTTCAGATGTTTGTTGCACATGCTCCCGACCAAACCAGTCCAGGTGGAAGACGATGTAAAGAGAAGCTTCAGAGGATGAATATCACACAATTACGTTAGAAATAAATGTCCTTTAATTAGACATTGTCATGAAAAAGTTGTATTTCAATTTAATGATGCTCAAATCTTGAGTATTTTATTGATGTTGGTTTCGAAACACTCGGCCCCAAAGATTAAAACCTTCTACGACTCTCAAGCTGCAACAATTCACACATTATCAACTATCTTTCTGACTAAACTAAGATAAAAAGTGAAAAACTGCCTGATTCCTGCATCATGAATGTAAATCTGTTTGGTTTTTATGACATTAAACTGAATATATTTGGGTTTGACATTTTATAAACCAAAACAAGAAATTAATTACGGGAGAAAACAATCAACATAATAATGGACAAAGAAAATGTGTTTTCCAACATATATGGCTGAATTACTCCGACATTACAAGGTACATACAATTTAAATTCAATTTTACTTATATAATTACAAGTCAAATTGTCTCAAGATGCTTTATTTTTTTTATTTTTTTTGTCATATTTACAATATGACAAAGTAAGAAATTTAAACCTCTTGACTAATCCAATTTATTATTTGGTTTTTAAGAGACTAATCGACAATTAAAATAACTTTCTCCACTAAAACTAATAAATACGAGGTCAAACAGAAGGAACAGTTTTAAATCCTGCAGTCCCACGACAACAAGAATATAGTTTCTCAACAAAAACTAAATCTGCTGGTGGATTCCAATAAAGTCCTAATAAATGATAATAAAGTAATGCTAAAGGTTTGTGGTGCTAAAAATCTCAAAGATGTCAAGTTGAACATCTGGATGAAGGCTGATAAAAGTTGACCTCCCTTCATTTCTCTGGAACCCGACTCCATGGATTTTAGGGATGCTGGTTAAAGACCTGGGGCCTCATTTATAAAGCTTGCGTACGCACAAAACAGGACTAGTACGCAAAGGTTGTGATTTATAAAAACAAACTTGGCGTGAGAATGTGCGCACTGGTGTGCCAACCTTGATGCTTGCGTACGCACAAAACAGGGCTAGAAAGTGGCATAAGCCACTACGCAAAGGTTGTGATTTATAAAAAAACAAACTTGGCATGAAAATATACGTCAACTTTGATGCTTGCTTACACAAATTTTGGAGACAGAGGGAACGGCAGTGCTGGAGGGTGAAGTGGTGAATTGAAACCAGATTGATCTCAAACCTTTATTGTCGTCACATATTAGACTTGTAGAGCCGGATAATCATAAACCCTCATTGTTGTAGCTGTTCCTATAGTGCGCCATTTGGCCTACAACTGTATTTGCAGAACTATGTTCATATATCCAACTTCCATCTTCAAATGATATAGAGCGGTGAGTAGCACTGATTGATACTAATTTGGAAAAGGCATGTGACAATCAGTCCAATCACTGATCAAGCGGATAAATAGCGGGTGACAGCCGTGCGTAATGTGGCACAATGGATGCGCTGGCATTGCAGGAAGATCACGTTAATGGTAGGCTCAGAATGGAGAGAGTTTTTAGGGACTATGGAGATTTCCTGGCCCATGATGATGACTGGCTAACAAGCCGATTCAGATTCCCAAAGCAGTGTTCTTGGATCTATGTGCTGAACTGGGCCCTGTCTTAGACCGACCCACCCGCCGAAACTACGCCATCCCGGTACAGACACAGGTGCTGACCACTCTGCGGTTTCTGGTGACCAGCTCCTTCCCGCCGGAATTGGCTGTAAGGTATGTGTTTTATATGAAGAATATATGAGGTTACATTTGTTGTCTATCTGGGTCTGATATACAGTTAAATGATGTCCTTTAGGTCTGGGATATCACAACCATCCCTCAGCGCAATAATGCCAGCTGTTTTGGATGACATTATAAACATGACCAGTCAATACATCAGGTTTCTTTACACTGTGGGTGAACAGCCCAACATTAAACGGCAATTTGCAGCGATGTCCAGTTTCCCAAATGTAATCGGCGTAACTGACTGCACTCATGTTGCTGTAAGGGCTCCGAGTGTAGATGAATTTGTCTATGTGAACCGAAAAAACGTACATTCAATCAGTGTACAAAATATTTGTACATCGGACATGATCACAACAAATTTAGTGGCAGGGTGGTCTGGGTCAACACATGACTCATTCATCCTGACGCACAGCAGTGAAAAGACTGCAGGCCGGTGCTGCATAAAATGCCGTGGATCAGCAGCTTATTTATATGCAGATACATTGCATTGACCATTCATGGTAAAATGTGGGTGTGTTGTGGGTGGGATGTGAGGTGGATCCACCTGCACAGTCTTCCAGCTGGTGTGTGATTTATAAAGAAATTGCGTACAGCTGTGCGTACGCACAGTTTTATAAATCAGGGGCAAAGGGCATACGCCTATTTCACATTTTTGGCGTACGCAAACTTTTAGTATGGATCCTACGCAATGTTGTATAAATGAGGCCCCTCCTCTTCTGGTCGCTGTAAAAAGTCACTCCATCCTCACCGACTTCAACACCTCTTCATGGCAACTTGTTCGGCCTCCGACCTCGTGGAAACTCCAGAAACTCGGGAAACCCATCGAGACTCAGATTTTCGAAAAAATTGTCGGGCGGGGGAATGTGTGGTGGGCGGTGGGGGAGTAGAGGGGGGTGGTGGGGGGGGTAGAGGGATTAGGCTGCCATCCAACTCCCCGCTTACTCTCCGCCCTGACTCCACCCAGACCCTGCCCATGTGGTCACTTGGAAACTACGATGACAAAGGGACGACGAAATTAGGTCTTTTTGTCTGCTCTGTAGCTCAGTGAGTTAAGGCCTTGCCTATAGAGCTGCAAGTTGCTGGTTCAAAACCAGACCCTTAAATTTTTTGAAAATCCTGACAAAGATAAAGAAAGAAAAATGCCGGTAGTGGGTCTTGAACCTGCTACCTTCCACTTGGTAGTCTCACTTCTTATCCCCTGAGATACTCACTCAGATACTTATTTGTCTGTTTTTGCGCATTTATCATCTATTTTTTGTCATTTTCAAGTTTTTTTTTAACTCGAGTCTCATCTTGACCGTTTTTCTCAGGGGGTTGGACTTCAGCCTTTGTGCTGTGTCAAGTGGGTAGGTGGTCTTAATGTTAGACTGTTATATTGTCATGCTGATTATATGAGCAGTAGTGATGGGTCTGGCAACACCGATGTGTCAGCACGTGTTGAGCTCATAGAGTGAAACCCCGTGTCGGTACGCATATCACTTTGAGAAAGTCACGTGACCGATACAGCTGCTGTTTCGCCTGTCGCTGAAGCAAAAACTGTGTTTACAAGGAAGCAAGTCTGTCAATGGGATGCATCTCTGCCAAAAGAATCACAGATCTTCTGAAGCGCAATTCTTTGCTTCAAGCAAAAGAAAGGTTTCCGCCGTGTGGGACCATTTTGATCTTATATCAGAAAATAAGGTATTCATTTTTATTCCTTTGTTGTTTTATCCTGTTTCTCTCAGTTTCCACTTGATCTATATCAGAACTCAAATCCTCAATGCCATAAACTTGGAAAAACTTTTTTTTGATTAAAAATTTTAAAAACAATACCCCCCCTGACTAGTACATAAGCATCCTCACATTCACAACACTTTCACTTTGATTTTCATGTTATGGCACACAATCATTATTTATTGACTTTATCTAAAGATATTTTAAACTTAAATTAAGATGAAAATATACAATAAAATAACTTAAATTATATTATTGTATATACATTATTGAATATATATTGTATAGGTCATTAAATCATTATTTACCACCTGGAGCTCAATGCTCAGAAGACAGTGGAGATGAGGATCGGCTTCAGGAAAGCCCCAGCCTCTTTGCCCCCCATCACCACTGTGGACTCACTCCGCTTCCTGGGCACCACCATCACCCAGGACCTCAGGCGGGAGTCGACCATCAGCTCCCTCATCAAGAAGGCTCAGCAGAGGATGCACTTCCTGTGGCAGCTTAAGAAACTCAAGCTGCTACCCGAGGTGGGCAGAGTTCTGCACCGCCATCATGAAGTCCATCCTCATCTCGTCCATCACCGTGTGGTCGCTGGGGCCACTGCCAGGGACAGACAGACTTCAGAGCATTGTGCGCACTGTTGAGAAAGTGATCGGCTGCAGCCTCCCATCTCTGCAGGACCTATATGTCCAAGACTCGGGTGTGCAGGCCGGATTGCAGCCAACCCTTCTCACCCTGGACACAAACTTTTCGAGACACTTCCCTCAGGCAGGAGGCTATGGTCCATACGGACCAGAACCTATCGCCACAAAAACAGTTTCTTCCCCTCAGCTTTTGGAGTTTTGAACCATTAAATAACCTCCATTTACCAGTCACTTCATTCTTTTTACTTGAACGCATTGTGGTTGCACTATTCTATTTGCACTATTCTGTTCTGGGAAAAATGATGACAACCATTTTGCTTGCGCTTTTAATTTTCTTAATATTATTATTAGTATGAAATTTAATTTTAAATTTTAAAATTAATTTAATGAAATTTAATTTTAAATTTACATTTTGCCTGTAATGATTTTGAGATCCAGGAGGTGTCAGTATGGAGCGAGACAGTACCGACACAGTATCCATGCAGTTTGGGGAATGTGCCACAACGGTTCATGAGGCCTCATCGACCCATCACTACAGATCAGTGAATGTTACCATCAATTCTAACGTCCACGTCGATCAGGAAATAAAAACAACTATCAGTTCATTCAGAAACTGTGGGGTTAAACCTAAAATCACAGACATCAACAGCAGTTTGTTTCAAAGCAGAACACCATCCGATTTTCACTAAAGCAGCTTTCAGAGCAACAATTAAATGACAGTTTTGTTCTCATTAAGTTCACAGAGTCAGAGTCAGCCAAAATAATGTATACGCACATCAGGAAAAGAAAAACTTTTATAAACATGTCATTTGTATCAGTACTTCTACACATATTGATACCTCTTTCCAAGTTTGATCAAATCACGATAACTGTCCTGTTGTACGATGTTTTCCCAACAGATGGCGTTACCCTCATGAATGGAGCATCAACAAGTGATGTCTACAACACAACAGAAATGTCTGGAAGCCAGTGGCCTCCATTTTGAGCACCTCCTGTAATTGTAGAGGCCAAAGATGACTTATCAATCTCGTGATGTCTGAATAAATTTGGCATTGAAATATTTATGCAAGTTTTTTTCTTTTCCTGATGAGTGTAAACATTATTTTGGCTGACTCTGTATAATGGGTTTCTGACAGGTCAACATCTTTTTATAATAATGACAAAAATACCTGCTTTGTACTGGAGTCAGTTTCCTCGTGTGCAGGTAAAGATGTGTGAGGAGCTTAGAGATGACAGGAGCAGGAGTCATCCTCACTAATTCAGCTTCCACCTAGAAACACAAAGACCACAGACAAACACACTGATAGACTCTCAAACATTCAACCTCACAACCTCAAAATATCTGTTTAGGAAGTGTTGTGTTTCTAAATTCTGCTGAAAGCACTGACAGACATTCTCTTACAAGGTTGCGTAAAAAGCAGCATGTCCTCTGAGCTACTGACAAGTCTTCCTCAAAGTTTCCATGTGCAAATCGGCTCAACAAAAACTAAAACCACAGTCAGAGATAACAAGCATCGCACATTATAAACAACTTTCTTTGTTAACTAAGACTTTCTGCTCAGACCTCACATAAAAAAGGGAAGTTTAACTCATCAGGTGACCGAAAATGAACGGCTTGGTCAGTTCTAGACCCAAAAGTAGGATGTTTCAACTCTTGTTTTACTACAAATGCATGCAATTAATAATAAATACAATGACTGGTTGTTAGTTTATTCACTATTAATGACACTTTATATACTGGATTGAACTTGAGCAGTGGAAGAGAGAAGGAATTTAATAAAATTACGAAAATTCAGAGAGGTAATGTAGCGCAATGTTAAGCACGTTTTAAGTCAAACCAGCTGAATGTTAAACTTCAGTGTAGCTGAATGGGTTTCAGTTAATCTTAAAGTAAAATAGCATTTTTAAAAGCTAAAATACATAGCAGAGACATACAGGCTGAGAAGTTCATTCTAATAATGACGGCCAGTTGCGTCAATACAGGTGTTCAGGGGTAAGTAAGCCGCCTGTGTTAATTAGCCTGCTAGCTAACTTAGCTGTTTAACTAGCTAACACGTCCGGACTAACTGCTCAAACATGACAAAACACAACTATTCACAAGTCGATGACTTAACGTACAACAAAACAACGCTACTGGTCAGAAGTATTTATCTCCTTACTGTGTTTTACTCCAGAAACAAGGTTAACAACAGCCAGAGATGCTACCAGACATGCCGACCATATATATAGACTAGATACCTAGCGCCTGTCTTCTCTATATACCTCTGTGCTCTGACCAATCCCTGCTCTCTGAAATGAAGAGTACATCTAGTTAGAAAGTTGACTTTAACACTTACCGGTAGAGTTTAGCTCCACTTTTGGAGGCTGCCAAAGTTAGCAGCAGGGCCGATAAATAGCAGAAATGTGGGCGGGACAGAGAGGCCTCAGCTCTCAGTCAGTCTGACCAATCACACACTTTCAGTCTCAAAAAATGAAAAAAAAAAACAAAATTTTTTCCCCCTTTCTGTCTCTTACTGATTTTATTTTTTTGTGATTCTAAATGTAAAATGAAAATCAAAGCATTGTTAAAATATTCATACATCCCTTTTTTGATCATAAAAAAGAAAAACGCCTTGTATTTCAATTTTAATTTTTGTATTTTAAAATGAAAATCAAATAACCACTCGTTTTTTGTTTTTCAATACCCCTTTCCGAACGGAAAATCCAATTACCAGATCCATACATGGACTTCCAACCCATCTCTGTTGGAAACAAATGTCATTGTCCAGTTAGTTGGCAGTTCAATAATGAGAACAAATTTCCAACAATACACTGGAAATAGCGAGAATAAAATGAAAGTTTCACAGACAAAGTTGTAGCTATGTTTGGGTTTGGCAAAGGCTCTTAAAATGTTTACTTTCTTTTGGGAAGTCTATTGAGCTTCATAGAGCATAAATGTATTAATCTAGCTTTTCTCTACAATAAATACAGACTCCACCAACTCAACAAGCCATACTCAACGTCCGTGAGAGATACGGTTAAAGGACACCGGAGTCCCCGTCCTCTACGGCTGGGACACTGACCGCAGCTCCGGTGCCCAACGGCCCGCACCGCTGCGCTCCGCCCCGGCCTGCCTGCTGCTCAGAGCCGCTCTGACGGCCGCCGTGTCCGGCTCTGCTGGCAGCTGCGGCGCCGTTGGAACATGGAGGACTTCCAGGGAGGGAACCGGACGACAAATTATTTTATGGAGTTGTTGTTGTTTTTTGTTTGTCTGTTTCTTTCAACTTAAAATAAATGCGGAAAATTGAAAAAAACAAACGATGTTCTACTTTTCTTAATTAAATGTGATAAAAACCCGATGGTACTGAGGCAGGGGATGGCACGCAGGCGGGGCTCGGAGATGTTTGCACCCTCACTCGCGTTTTTAATTATTTTGCTTTGAATTTGTCTTTAAGTGATGTTAAATACGAGCCGCTCAAACTTTGCAATGCACTTTGCATTAACTCGATTTTCTTTTCAATTTGATCTACTTTATCTTTTGACACTGTAACAATAATTGAAGTCCTGCCGAGACTGTCTGTAGGTTTACGTGTGAGACTCACAGATTCACAGTTTAAGTGTTTCTCATTTCAGGACGGCTTCAGGAGGACAAGGAACGGGCAGATTTAAAAAAGAAAGACAATTTAGTTGCAAGTCTGCCACGCAAACAACATTCGAAATATAAGGACACAACTTCTCAGACCTAAAATATTAGACTTTTTTTGTTAATAGTTAAGAAAACACAATAAAGAATCTGTCACTTTCATGTTTTATGTTTTGGCAGATCAACGTGAACATATGCATGAAAACAACTACTGATCACTACAGAAATGTTTTTTTTCTTTTCCCTAGACAGTACAACATTTCCATTTAATGTTTCACAGGGGCCCGAGGTGGCACAGTAAGCTCGTGTTCTTCTAAAGCACTGCTGGAGCTTTCAATAACACGTCTTCCAATTCAATTAACGGGACTTAACACACGCTGCAATAAACATCCAGCCCGTGGAGGAACCTCTGTGTTTATTCCGCGCAGGACAGAGGAGCAGCGTTCGGACTCCTCCGTCATGTGTCCGGGGTTAGAGGAGCCATCGGCTCAGCACAGCAGCCCGGAGGGACAATCAGAGAGAGAAAACACAGACCCGATCAAATCAAGTCGTAAAACGTGTCAAAACTTCACACCGGAGAGCTGTGACCTCCAGCTGTCAGTAAATTAGAGGCTGTACAAGAAGTTTACTTTACTCTGTGCAGAAGGTGTGAATGTGCCCCATTCCAGTTAACTCTCAGATGCGTAAATGAGGCCGTTTTCTTGTAATATCTTTGTAATGAAAAGCTTTTTTTTTTAAATCATTCAATTTCCCAGATTTTCCTTAAAAAACTTTTTTTTTAATATTATTCCATTTCAATTTTAAGTTACCTTCTATACTTTTAAAGAAATTGTAACGTTTGTATTACTACCCGAGGCTCTGTATCACTGAAAATATCATACAAGAGGTGAAGAAGTGAGGATGAAATGAAGAGGAAAGGAACGTGTCTACAAAATTGATGTTGACATATTTCTATTGCTGTTCTGTGTAATATTCTTCTTTTTCAGTTATTAAAATGTTCAAAACCTGTTACAACGTGAGTAATAAACACAATTCAAACATGAAATCATTCTAGTGTTGACAACGATAAAATAACAAACCATAATACATGAATGACAAATATGGCATAAAAACACATTGATTCTTATATTCTTATACTTACTGAAGAGTGTGGGGTCCAATCACTGGAACATCTAAAGGTTAAGAAAATATTACAGTGAACAATATTCTAATGTTCCTCGTTGTAGGTGAAAGAGTGCAGAGCCTTTCTGAGGTCCAGAAACCTTCAAAGAACGCATAAATGCATCTCTGAGCTAGAATACAATGTGTTTCAAATGCTACAATGCTCGATTTTGTTTGTTGATCATTACTGCAAACTATTAAGTGACATTTTGAAGTATGATTTTATGTTAAATAAAGCAGACTTCCTGCTATTTTTCCGCTAGTGGGCGCTCTTGCCTTTCGGATAAACTTGAGCTGCTGCTGCGCCTCTTCTCGCTCCTCCAGGAGTCCATAGGAGCTCCTGTTCTCTCCGTGTTTTCATGATGGGACTTCCACAATTTATGTGATGCTTGTCAATGAGAAATAAATAACTTTACAAGAAGTCTGATCTGCTCAGCCAAGCCGCTACGAGCAGAGATTTTCTTTTAAACTCTGTCTGGCCGTTATCATTTTTTCATTGTTGCATTAATAATGTTTATTTAATGGTGCTTTATTATGTCAAAAAATATGACACGAATTCTGCTTGATTTATCCACCTGCCTGTTGATAAAAGTATGATTCAGCCGTAGCTGTTCTTCCATTAGTCACCCCACTGAACCAGTTGCCCTCCTTGACTGACAGCAGAGCTCTTATTGACTTCCCCATCGGAGGACCAATCAGCGGCCGAGGGAGGCGGGGCCTGGGCAGAACCAGCTCTACCAAATATTCCCAGTCGCAGATCCTTGCCGTTACTTTCCATCCAGGTTTCTGTGCAGACGTTGAGGCATCATCCTCCCTGCGTTTGTCTGCGGGCGTTTTTGCGGGGGAACGGATCTGCAGGATTGAGCTGAGGCACTTGTTTTTAGGGGGAGGACCTCTAGTATGAGAACTTCCATTCCAGCTCTTTTGATTTATTTCATTCTCACATTTGATCATTTTCTTCATTTTGACCATCCGACCTCATTGTTTCGCCCTCATTTTTCTGCTGCTGTCACCCACAGTTTGTTGCTCACCACCACCAGCATCAGCTGAAAGGGGAATATCTCACCATTCCACCATCAGCCATCCTCGTACTTTTCTCTGCCGCTGTTCTGGATTTTGGCGTGCATTGCTGGACAATAACGCAGAAGGATTTATATTTCTATTGATTTCCATCTAAAGCCCGGCGCACAGCGGACACCACCACTTTTTCTCTCTGAGGGATGTATAACAGAGGGTTGAAACCTTGCGCCCTGAACAGGGGAGAATATTAACGCAGTGTCCACTGAATGAACTACTGCCGTGCGCCTTTGGCTTTCGGAGCAGGTCTCTGATCTGGAGATGCTCTGATCGGGGTTTTTGGTTCGTGCGCATCCCCACTGGATCGGGATATAAGGTGAAGAAATTTCGGTCGGCTCTCTCTGGAGCGCTTGTCTTCTGATTTCTTTTTGAATGGACACACACAATCGGAGGTTTTTTTGAGACGGATTGAGCATCCAACCCGGAGGCGCGCAGACTAACCATGGGGGACTCGATGTGGAGATATTATTTTGGAGTGTTGTTTATTGCCTTCAAAGTGGACTTGTGCCGGGCGCTCATCCTGGAGTCCATCTACTGGAACACAACAAACACCAAGTAAGTGCAGTGCAAGCCGCGCTCATTACTGGCCCCTCAGTGCCGCACAAGCTGCCCGTGTGGACACGATTAAATGACAGAAAATCAGGCAATTTAGTGTTGGTTGCTCCCTGTCCGCAGCATAGACGCGTAAAATAAGTCGACTCAAAATTCCAACATAACCATTTAATTTAGAGTATACACACATGAGCAGAACAAAGAGCTCTCAGTGTAGATGTAGATGTAAATGTTAGAATTTCCTCGGCGATGCGATCGCGTCTGGAAAGTCGGGTTTTGTCCAAATAAACACAGCCTGGTCCTCACGATGCTCCCAGAGAAGCTAAATGATACGTTGAAATTCGGAATCAATCCCTGCCCGCTGTGCAGCTTATTTCGCACACTTTTTTTCCCCCAACTCACTTTGGGTTATTCTAGCTTAACTGACAAGAATCGAGTTTAACCAGGCAGGTCAGTGCGCACCAGAGTGCCAAAGCAATCTCCCCAAAATACAAGTGAACACAAAGGAAGCTGTATTTAGCTGCTTCACAGATCCATCTATGTGCTGGTGCCTGCTCTGGTCGCCGTTGGAGAATGGGGAATACGCGCGGTGGTCGGCAGAGGCCCGGTCGGCCGTGCGTTACGGTGACACTCAGCGGTCCACGAACCCGCATCAGAGGGTATCAGCTCAGCTTGTTTTATACACATATTTAATGGGTATATTCATGAGACGTGATGGTTAGCTGTGGAGTGGAAAAAAATAAAGGCAATATTACGCTTTGCTTGTTGAGCTCAACAATAAATCCGGTCTGTTATATTTACATCATTCATATTCGTAATAGATATGTAGCAAATAAAAATAGCAGAGCTTAGAAGCTGCACTCAGCTCATGATATTGCCTCTTTATTCCACTACAGTTGTGTTTCCACTGGATCATATATTTTGTATGATTATTTTTTTGTGTCCCTGAAGATGATGATAATGATTCATGGTTGAAACTAGAAATTAATCCTGTTTGTTCTCGACGAGGCGGAGGCTTCGTGGAGCTAGTGGGACGTTGTGCCGGGCCTCTAAAGCTGGGTTGCAGTTTTTGTAAGGGTCAAATAATTCAATGATGTGGATTTTAGAATTATTTATACTGGAATTACGGCTTGTGGTATGGAAACTTTTAATAGCCCGCCGTGCGCTTCCAAACTGCTGCTCTCCAACCCTGCACAGCCACTTCTGGCACCTGGCAGAAGCCGTATTCTAAAAGCCGTGGAAGTGGTTGCTATTGAATGTATGCTCCATACGGCAGTGTGCGTGTTTTTAACCGGGATCTAGTGGCTGATCATTAATGCGAGCAAACAGGCCACAGAAGAACTGCATTCTCCTGCCTTTGTTTTCACACCCTCCAATCTAAGGTAATCAAGACCCTACTAAATATTCACCCAGACCAAGAAAGGCGGTTAAATTCTTTTTTTCTCCCGCAAATAGAAAAGGTGTCTTTCTCCTCCTCTACACCCCTGGTCTCGGCCCGACGGGGGGGCGCCCGTCTTTGTGACCGTTTGGTCACGGCCAAACTCCCAACTCCTCTCTATCATTCAGATCCAGGCTCCAGTGCAGCCAAAAGGACCTCTCTGCTTCAGTGAAAAACTCACTGTGGGGAAGTTGTGATAGGCTAACAGGTGTCTATGGGAGCAGGCTGCTAACTGCGGGGAATAAAGGTTACCGGCGCAGCAGTCGTCGCCCGGTTCCCGTCGGTCAGTCTGCCGCGTGTTTCAGGAGGATTTGCCGCGTTGTCTGCTGGAGTGTCTGCTTTTTGGCTTTCCAGCCTCTGTACTGCCGCGGCTTTCTCTGTCCAGACGTGTTGGTATCCAGACAAAAGAGTTCACCATAATAAAGAAAGGCAGTTGTAAGGCGCGTTAAACTTAGTATAGTTCGCCTATTTCCACCCCACATCGCAGCAGTGCGCTTCTCAGTAGAGCCTTGATGTTGTGAGACTATATAAGGTGCCATTTGATTACCACTTGCTTTTGAAGGCTGTGTTGATAATAAAAGCCAACAAATTGCCAAGCAGGAGACATTTGCTTGAGTCTTACACGCAGAGAGAACCTGGATAGATTTCATACACTCACGTTTTGTCTCTTCACTGCTCACATATCTGTGTCTTTAAAAAAAAAAAAACACTGGAAAAACTGTAATGCAGTAGCCTGTGTTATTACACTTGGCGCATCACATGTAATTTAAAAAAAAAGGAGCAAAAAGAATAAAAGTGCGTCCAGCCTTACAAGGATAGGCCTCAGGCTGCCATAAAAATACACCGGGCATTCCGGCGGATTTAGCGCGTGCATGTGTGCGCGTTTCTGCTTTGCTTTTTTTTTTGTCTGGGTGAGCAGTTCAGAGGTAGGAGGCCAGAGAGTGATATCATTGTGTGACAGGGCACCATTTTATGGGTGAGCTTTTGGAGAACAAAGCTGAAGTTTCACCTCAACATCACAACTAAAAAATCTTTTCCACAGCTTTACCTCATTACAAAGGAAGATGTGGCGAGTTAGTAAAATGTGGACAACCTGTTATTTTCTCACTCAGGCTGATAAGCAACTCTGAGAGTCGGCTGGATACCCAAACTTCTGTGATCCCCTTTTCGCAGCCTGTTCAAAGTCCCCATGGCTGCTTCTCTGTAACAGAGAACCGCAGCCTGAATATGGTTATTCAGCAGGTCAGCAATGTGTTCAGCAGACCCAGTTGTCCCTGTCGCTGTGTCTGTCTTTTAGTTTGTGTTAGTCCTTCTCTTTGACTATTCAAGGAAGGATGAATGTTGGAAATGTGGAGTCTCCGGGCCAGTTTAATGCCTTTGTGTGCATGTGTGTATGTAGGCTGGGGGAGAGGATAAAGAAACAGCCAGCTCTCTCTCCCTCTCACTCTCTCAGTGTGTGTGCATCTATCAGTTAAAAAAAAGAATCCTTCAGAGGGCCCACGGCTGTGTCGATTAAACCTCTTTGTTGTTTGTGCTTTACTACTTTACTGCCCTTATGCGTGAACCTTCTAAGAAAAAAAAAAAAAAGCGAAAGAATGACCCCACCACCTCCTCCTCCTCCTCCTCCTCCCTACGCTGGTCTCCCCTCCACCACACATTGACACATCACATAGCACCACACACACCTCCTTCATCTGGTAATCCATTTTGTAGTTGGGAGGGAGAAACAAAAAAAGAGGCCTGCTTTACATGGTTTATGTAAAAAGAGAGCTCCCTTTCCGTCACTGCAGTTCATTAAGAGATTACACAGAAGCCCCAAAGGCCCTTTGTGACCGGGCAGTCACGGGGGCACCTCTGTGGGTCCTTTTGTGAATGTGGAAGGATGGAGGGAGGGAGGGAGGGAGGGAGGTGGCATAGAGATGCAGGTCTATCATGAATGACTGACGAGGTCTTGTGCTGAATGTCGAAGCCATGCCCTTCCCCCTTCCAGAGCCTCCACCCTCGCAATTTAACTTTATTTCTCCTATTTTCTTGTGTGAGAGAATGATCCGTTGCTTAAAAAAAAAAAAAAAAAAAACATGAAGGAGAGAAGGAAATCCTGCCGTGATTGTGTTCACACTGCTGGTGTTATAGAGGCTGACATTTTTATCATTACTGCCAAGAGAAAAGTTGCTGATTAAGATTGTAATAAAATAACAGGGTGAGAAGAAAAAAGAAAGAAATGAAACGAGCAGGAGTGAAGAAGGGAACAAAGCATCAGGGCCCCAGGGGGCAGGGAGGGTAATTATGTCTAGGCCTGCACGGATCCCATAGGCCTGGATTACTGGATGAAAGGTGGGGGCCGAAGGTACAGAGAGCGCAGGCAGAACCAGAGAGAGGACGAAGCGAACCAAGGGGGTAGGGTGACACGCAACGTAAAGACCTCTGTCCTCTCGGCCGACAGAGGGCGAAAGTTTGGGTGCTGCAGAGAAACGCGAGTGGATTAAACCTTGCCACAGCCCTGGCCTGGCCTCTTTATCTGCCACCTTAATGAATTCACGCTCAGCAGCTGGGATTCAGATACATAAACAGTTGCCCTTGATCTGCAGTAAATATCCACGCTGCCCTTGTTTCACTTTTTCTCTTTTCTCATAATTCGCTCTGTTTGGTCGCGCACTAATCCAACAATCCAGCAGTTTCCACAGTGTGAATAGAGAGACGAGAAGGGAAAGAATGAAGGGGGTTAATGAGAGAGAATGTGGGGAGAAACAGAAAACATGTTACATTATTACTGCGGCAGAAAGTAAGTCCACAAACCTCCTCCCTGTTTTAAAAAAATGAGGAGGGATGAGAGAGAGAATGGGTGAAGTAAAGCATGAAAGGGAGGGTGGGGGTCAAATGCATTTGCAATCATGAGATGGCAGCGCAAGCTTTTATTTGTTTTGCCTCCCCCTGTCCCTTTATTCATCCCTTCTACACACTGCAGTTCTGTGGGCCTCCTCAGCCTGTCTCAGTGACCTTGCCTACCTGGTGTCTGTTCTGATGGCTGCCATTAGGCCAGGTGTCCGGTATCCAACATCTCCCATCAAATCAGCAGACTGTCTAACCTGTCTTCACCCAATCCCTCGCCATATTTCCTGAGACAGTCCACTGTGTGTTGTGTGTGTGTGTGTGTGTTTCAGTCACACAATCCAGAGTAGTTCATATTTACCGTTAATCAACCTCTTGGCAGCTTATCTTTAAACCCACATTCAAACAGTTTTTCTCCTTCTGTGTCTGCATTTATTGAATGCTCTCATTGTACTCACTTTCTTGTAAAACAGCTGGCTAAAACACAACAGTGTAATAGAGAGGATGGTGTGAGTATTTGCCCCTGCCTAAGGCAGATCTCAGCTTTGAATTGTAAATACAGTGAAAGAGCAGAATAGAGCCGTTCTGATACCGTATCTGATATTCTGTCCGGAAGAACGCACAGGAAGCACACCTAGTGAAAGAGATGAGGACATGCCTGGACCACATTTTCTTTTGCATTTTCTATGTGTAAGCCTAGTTACGTTTGATTTTTTGATAATCGTCCAGCTCCCACTAAAGATAGCATCATACAGCAGGGTAGGAGCTCCAGGGCCTTGGTTGATAGTATTGTCAGAGAAGTGTTAGAGGATTTGTCATCAGAAAAGATTGGATATTATTCACCCAATTGCCTTTTATGTTCTGAATATGTAGGTGTAGGTCTGTGTGTGAGTGAGGTGACTAAGTGAAATAGACATTTAAACTAAATGTATTAAGGGGGAAGCCAAGGAGTGGTGACAACCACACACTAAAGCCTGTCCATCGCACAAAACCCATAGTGAAGCCTGTTTCACCATTGCTTTTGTCTCACCATAGAACTGGAGATACATCCAGTAACTACTATTTTTCTGGCACAGCGTTCTTGGAGAGCCATTTCTATACCGCAGTTGTTCCCATTGTACCATTTTAATAGCATAACCCTCCCTCAAGGACACTTCTGCTACAAGGACCTTAACTTATATACTTTATGAACAATTAAAAAAGCAGAAACCATTTTGCAACCATTTTGTTGTTGTCACATCTAACAATTACTGTCACGATCAATTAATCTGCACATTACTTTCATGTGTCATTGATTTTAATTGCATTGAAAATTTCAGAAATATGAGAAATATCTGTTGTAAGTGCACGTACGAAAGAGAAAAGCACCAATCCTGACATTTTAATTATTACGGAATTTACTCAAAGAAAATTACATAACATGGTGAAGTATTCAGCAGAATAGCTGTCAAATTGCTGCTGCTGAAATTCCTTTAAATGTCACGTTTCATCCTAAAGTCCAGACTCTGCACTACAGAGGACAGAAGATTCAGAAAACGTGTTGTCATGAGTGTTGCATGGGTCCAGATGAACTAAAAGTGAAACAAAATGGACGTGTTGAATAGTAATCTCTTTGTAGTTTTGTTATGGGAGAAGAATATTTATGCTTCTGTATAACAACCTCTGTAGATAAGGCATGAGCTGCAATATGCACACCACAACTCAGCACATACATGCATGCTTTCGCCCCTGTATAAACACACACATGCCCGCTTGCACGCATGACTGAATGTCTCCGGCCATGCTCCTACGCACACACACACACACACACACACACACAAGGTTAATGCATACACATACAGCTCCACGATATTTGTGTAGAAGTGAAACACCTAAGGCTTTTCGAAAGACCTTGCCTTTCTCTAACTCACTCTCGCTCTACTTCTCTCCCCTTACTCTCCCCCTCCTCACATACATATAGGGAAGATGATGCTAGATGGCGCTGCAATGCATAGACATACATAGCCTGTCTCTCTCTCTCTCTCTCTCTATCTCGCTCCCTATGTCCGTCACTGGACACACTGCACCACCACAGAGTATGTCCTGGGGGGGTGTAGGGCATAAAAAATATTCGCTTGGCCTAGTTAGCTGCTGCAGTGTGTGCGTGCACGTGCTCCTGCCAGAAGCCAAGAAGATGATGCGTGCTGTTGGTTAGACAAGAAGAAATAATGTATGTGTCTACATTTGTATGTTGAAAGACAAAGTGCGTGTGTGACATAGGTCGGCAGAAGAAGAAGTACCGTAAGAAAAACGTGGCTTAGTGAGACTTCACAGTCACTCTGTGTCATGAAGATTAATTCTCAATATTTTATGATGCAATGACTGAATGACAAGCATCTTAGTCACAAAAAAGCAATCAATTTATAGGTCTTCTGGAATTAAGACAAAATCTGCTGGGTCAAAAATATACTTATAGCAATGCTACATTTGACTTTCATCTCAATTATTTGCCTTTTTTTTGCCACTCCTGCTGACAGAATTGATGCAGTTCAACTACAACTGACCAATTTTCTCTTTGCAACAAAATTTTCTTCCTGCTTATGGCAGTGACGCAACTTTACTACACACTTCATATTTACAAACAGTTGCACAGTTGATTTTTGAAATGGCTGCAAGTGACTTTCATTACTTGTTCAAGTCAGTGATTTGCTACTTCAGATCTGTACTCAGCTCCTTAGACTTTCCCATTGTAGCATTTGTGGCAGAGTCTTATAAGTGAACCAATTTAAATAAGGACCATTTGATACAGAGGAGTCGGCAACTGTAGTCAATCATAATTATACACAAGAAGAGGCCATAAGAGACTATTCCCATAATAAACTTTTACACAACTTTATATATCAGCTTAATTGATCATTTAAATTGATGTTCTATGTATGTAGTGGATCCAGCATATTTTGCCTTATTTCCAAAAGATCTATAATAAATCTTTGAAAGAGCCAAAATGCATGATTGTTTTTTTGTGACAAGGATGCATGTGTTTCAGTTGTTCCACCCTACTGCCATGGCATAAATGGTTCTGCAAAGTGTAAGTACACTTCTCAAATTATTAGTTGATAATCAGAAAGCTCTTTGGCGTTTCTCATCATTTGTTCGTAATTTTAGTCATTTATTTGGCCAAACTCTTAATAATTTGCAGGTTCCGTCCTTGAAACGTTAAGAATGGTTGATCTCTTTTCCTATATACAATTACAATATAATCTTTTATATAACTGTATTATTTAAATTTATTTTTTTATTTTTCAAAAAAGGTACATTTTTCTCATCCTTCCTTTCTGGAAAACCAGTACCACAAGTGCAGGTTTTCTAAATGGTCCCCACTCGATGCTCATGGTGTTCATTTACATCTAACAGTATTCACAGCATGCTTTAAAAAGCCTCTTGGGCATGCATAGTTAACTTTCAAAATTGTATTCAAGCATGGGGCAAATTTGTTTGGCAGATAAATACAAGGCTTCACCTCTAACTCAAGCTCAAACTGTGAATGTGTATGAGTGTGCAATCACAGGAATGCTGCAGGGGCTCTCAGTACTTGGAGACAAAATGGCAACATTATTTTACTTTGGGGAAGAATTTAGGGAAATTCAACTACACTCCCAGACAAAACCCCTCCCGGCTCTCTGTCTTTTGTGTGTGTTTCCACTGCCATTACTGTTGTTGTAGATTTGCCTCGCCTTACTGGGTTTTTATTGTTTTTTCATTTCTATTTTGTATGCCAATGTTGTTCCGCCATTTCTCTCACATCCGGCATGTGCGCTGCCTTCTCCCCGTTTATCCTGTCAATTATTCTCTCTTCCATTGCTGCCACAATGCTGGAGAAAAGCTCACTGATTTTATCTTCTAGCGTGGGGGTCACTTTGGACTACACGTGTACGCACACGCACATCTCGCATTCCACCATTATCCTTCATCATTTAAAATTAATGGACACAATCACTAATTACCACATCAATAATTAAGCCGTCTTCTCTTTTTTGCAAGTATGGAGAGGCTCAATGGCAAACACTCCAATCCACAATGCATAATGAATGACTTCTCATTCAGTTTTTCTGCCTAACTAATATCCTTCTCTCTCTCTCTCTCTCTCTGTTCTCCCTTTCAGATTCGTGCAAGGCCAAGGTGTGGTATTGTACCCCCAGATTGGGGATAAGTTGGACATTGTGTGCCCTCGTGTGGATGGTGGGATCGGCGATGGCGTGGAGTATTACAAGGTGTACATGGTGCCAAGGGACCAGCTGGAGAGCTGCACCATCACCAAGGCTGACACACCACTCCTCAACTGCGTTAAGCCTGACCAGGATGTCAAGTTCACCCTCAAGTTTCAGGAGTTCAGCCCCAATCTGTGGGGACTGGAGTTCTTCAGAGGGAAAGACTACTACATCATCTGTAAGTACTTGTTCATCCCTTTCATAGAGGGATACTATATTCAAATGTAAATACTTTACGGGGGCAAACAGCCTTGAACAGTGTAGCACATTTTAAGAATCACTTGTTTTGTGGCATATCTTAAATGACTGCTTCCAGTTTTTTTGGGTGGTCTCATGTCTTTTGGATTCCTCAGGACTCCCCATTTTGTGGCATTAGCTAGTTGGTTGCACTATGCAATTAGTGTTGTCTTGAACGACACAAATAACTTACCGTTGAAAACAAATTCATACTGCTTCCCTACATGTTGTTTGATATTCTAAGAAATTCCACCAAGAAACCTTAAGAGATGAGGCTGAGGTTGAGTGGAAAGCTGTGAGAATTCATTGAACATCACAGATTGAGATTATCTGAAAGAGGACTTTTCAGGGAGCTCTGCTGATATAAGCATAAAGTAAACACTTCAGACTGATGTGAAGTTGTGCCAAAATAGTATTAAAAGGAATCTGCAGTGTGGGACTTGTTTCTCATTTGAACCAAACTGCTAGCAAGATTCAACATGAGAATTTCCATGCTGAACCAAACCATGGTGAAACCGTGTCTTCCAGTCCCATGGTGCAGGTGTGGCCGTTCTACCTTGCTCATTGCCTCTGATGTACTAACGCCATCCTGGGAGGAAGCTCTGATGTGGTTTAGTGACGGCCCCCTGGTTTGAAACATGGGAGGTGGACTATACCATCTGTGTGCCACTGATGGGGGGTGCGTGTGTGTATGTGTGTGGGTGCAGTGGGGTGGGTGGCGGCGGGTGTGGTGGAGGGGAGTTGGGGGGGGAGGGGGGGGGTTCGCTGCAGATAGGACCATCTGCGAGGCTCTGCCATAGCCATCTGTGAGCTGTCACAGTGGGGAAGGCCATGTTTCTGACTGAGTAGAAGGAAGGGGAAGAAAGGAGAGTGAGGAGAGGATGAAAGAAGAGCAGGAAATACTGCTTCTTATCCAAATAGCCTATTGTAGTAGAGGAAGCTGAATTTTGCAAAACAAATGTGCAGGAGAAAATTGCTTTGTGTTGTGCTGTAACCCTGCTTTGAACTGAATGCGGTAGCCTGCGTTTGTCAGAGGAACCGGTTCACAGGCACAATATGCTCATTTGCTTCAACCTAAGTACATTTACAACCGCAACAGTGGCTGCTCTGTCGCTAATGGGTCATAGCTGCAGGTTGTTTGCATGGCAGGGCATGTCTTGAGAGTTTAAGTCTAACAGGTATGTCTGCGGCCTTGCTGGTTAGGTGTGTTTTCAGTAAATATGCTGGAGCAAGTAAAGCAGTTGAAAATACATGGGAATGGTCCTCTCTTTCTCTTGTTTTAGCGTTTGTATATTCAGCTTGGTGGCAAAAAGGCTGGCAATATGTGATTGATGAAGAACTGATCATCAACACACAGAGAAAGTGAGCAGACCATTACATGTGGGCTGTGTGTGTCTGTGTGCGCTCAGGGAGTACAAAGACGATCACCCTCCTCTCGTCTCCCTCCACCCCAATCGCTCTACTTAATTATTGATGAGCCAGTGCTGATGTTTGCTTTCGCTCTGTTCTCCTGGTGTTCTGCCTCAGCTCCTGCAGCTGAACGCTATCACTTTGTGGTGGATCAGAACCTAGAAGAAGAGGTAACATTCAGGTTAATGAGGAACATGAGGGGGATACAAGTGCACGCGAGCAAATATGCAGACACACACACACAGACACACACACGCTCTTCTGTTCCTCAGTAGCCTGGAGTTTCAGCCTGAAGCGGATCCTCTGTGCACACATTTGTTGCTTTACATAGGACCTATGACAACATCCTGCCTCACTCTATTTATCCATGTATTTCCTGAGATTATTCTATTTCCCACCGCCTCAAGCTAAAAAAGAAAACCCTCCTCTTCATCAGCCTGTCAAATCGACAAGTTGGAACAGAAAGAAAGTGGGAAAGTTCAATTTGAATCTTGAAAAGGGGGGTTGGAAAATCCAATTTTGCAGTTCTTGCAAATTCCCTCCACCAACATCCCTATTTCTTCACCCTCCTCCTCTTGTAGCCACCGTCCCGCCTCTCTTCCCAGCTACCCAAAATGCTAATGTGCAGCCTAAAGAGGGGAGAGGGTGAGCTGTTTTTCCACTGAACAGTGTGACTTTTTGCTGTTAATTGCTTCTCCTTGACTAGCTCTGGTCCCCGTTCTGCAGCCTTGACAGCCCATTGCATTTTCATCGCGCTGTTGTGTTGCGCACTTCGCTTGGGTCTTGGAGTACAGACCAGGTAAACACTAAAAAACAGCAAAAAAGCAAGACAACAAAAGGACAGAGTGTGACAGAAATGTGCAGATGTTTAAGTGTGTTGCATTGTTCATAGCCAGCCAGTTTGTCTTAGCTTGTAGGCATGATTGCTTTTACATGTACGTGGTGAATGAAAGGGGTTTGGGAACTTAATAGGTACTTGTACTCTCCCTGTGTATCTCTACGTGAAAGTGTCTTCACCCCCCCTTACTCCAGCCTCGCTGTCCAAGATCCATGTGAGTGTGACACCGCCATAGAAAAGTTCACTGCGAGGATTTCATCAGTCTTTTGGAGTGAGCACTTGATACGTAATTAATTAACCAGCGTTTAATCCTCCGTTTCTTCTCACAATTGCCAAGGCCCTCACATCAATGCTTCGGATCTGAGTCCAATTGGATTAGCACTGCCTTGTGTTGAGTATTGTGCCAAGGCTAGGCCTAGATTAGATGGGTATGTTGAACCCCCATACACACACCTTAACATTCATATAAATGACATGAGGTCTCAGCATTGCACATCTCAGCCACGTGGTCAGATATGTTTGTGTAAGTTCTTGTCATATGTGTGAGTGCAGCTGTGAATTTATCGACTTTGTGTCCTGTGTTTGCTTGCGTGCCTTGAAGGGCTACTGTGTGCATGCAGATTTACCACGCTTTCATGTGTGCACATTTCTATATCTGTGCATGCACGTGTGTGTTCGTGTGCCTTTTTAACGTGGCCGCGCACAATGCTGCTCCAGTTGAGAGCAGATGAGTCTGATGTGATTGTTTGCGGCAGCATGGCCTGCAGCAGAGAACCTAGTGAGCTAGATGATTACATGAGCTAAAGAGGAGGGGTAGAGAGATGAATAAGGAGGGAAAGGGGGCAGAACGAGTGACGAAAATGAAAGAGAGCTAACGAGGGAGAGAGGGGAGGAAGAGAGGGAGAAAGGAAAGAGAGCTAAAGAGAGAAGGAGGGAGTAGAGAGCTGAAGGGAATGGGGGCACTGCAATAGACGCAATGAGAGAGATGAGCTAGAAAAGGGCAGAAGAAGGACAAGACTGCATTTGCAGGCCGTGCAGAAATACACAGGGAAATTTCATCAAGGCTTTAATCACCTTTTGCTTTAGTCACAACAGAAAATAGTCACGTCACCTCCTTGCTACTCTGATTGTTGTGAACTGGAACATGAGCTGTGAGGGAGAACATTCCACTCTTTAAATTTGACATGAATTTAAAATACACTTTTGCATTTTCATCTGATTTGTGTGATTGGAACCATCAGCTCTTTATTCACCCCAGTTCAGCAAGCTTCAGAGAATTAGATTGGCAGTGGCATTATTATCACATTATGAAAATGGGTGGCAGGATTAATCAGCTGTAGTCACTGCTACTTCTGCGTCTGTGTGAGAAATACCTTAGTGGAGAGAGAGAGAGGCTGCAAATAAATGGATTTTTTACTGCAGCTCTCAGCTGAACTGTGCTTTTTGCACCTGATATTGTAATTAAACCATTGCTTACTGCTGTGCTAATTGAATGTTAAATGCATAACCTAAACTCAAGTGGATTTAAATAATGGATTTCAAATGTTTGCATGTTTTTGAGAGTGCAAAGAGGATAGCAAGGGGTGGTTGTTAGTCAGCTTTGATATTTATGGTGACCCATCGTGCCCTGACTTATTTCAAAGGGTCATTGGGGTCCCTACAGGGGCAAAGCATCCCCTGTCATGGGCGATTTGGGCAGGTGGCTGTGACAGGCATTAACCAGCCTGTAACCACTGCACTGTCGTGATGCGTTCACGCTCCACAGCAACCAGACGCAATGACACTCACTGTTTAGATTGTAGCTTCATTTGTCTCTTTTGTTCTTCCTCTGTCTGTCTTTTCCCTCACCTTCAATCTGTCCATACGTCCATTCTCTGTCTCTGCAATACACTTTCCCTCTCTTCTTCTCCATCTGACTGAGAAGCCTCTTCAGCCTGTTGTTGCCATGCCTTTGCTCTGTTCCACTATTTATGAGTGGCCCAGCATTGTCTTTCGGCGGTGCATTGTGTATTAATTGTACCCAGAGAATTTGGCAGTGTTAGTGAAGCAGCTTTCAAAGTATAATTTTCAAGCTTCATAAAAGCTCTTCATACCGCACTACAAACAGTTATGCTTTCACTACGAGTTAAAATATCTGGAATAGCTGTGAAACCTAAAATCTCAAACGTCATAAAAATGGCCATGAAGTTCTCCTTAGTGATAAATTAAGATATCGCAATTTATCAAGCAAACTGCCAAACTTGCTGTGTAAAATTTATTTGAGGGTTACTCAGGGGCCTAAAAACTTCTGATTTCATTGTAGACTAAATAATTTGTTATTTATTGATAAAATAGTTACATTAACACTGCATCTCTGACTTCACAGTGCAGAATTTAAAGCTGTGTGAGGAACAGAAGACGCAAGGGAACTTAGTTTTCTGTCTGTTTCAGCTGAATGTTGAACTTAATTTGATTTGAAAGATTTCAGACTGTATTGCTCGAACATGTGACTATTTTTGTTGTTGCTTTTTGTGTTTATGTTTGTTTCTAAAGCCTGGTAGTTAGAGAAATCTTCATTCCAGCTGAAACTTAGGACTCTTTTTAAGGAGAAGAAGGTTCAGTTTCATGGACAGTTAATACACTTTCAGCTTATAGCTAAATATTGCCACAAAAATGCCATTATTTGCTAACACACTCCTTGAATGTTGCGTTAGTCAGTAGTTTACCACATACTTCTTAACCTGCAAAAAATAATCAAATTGATTTAACTGTTGAATTAATTGACAGCTATTATAGCAACTGATTAGTTTGTTCAAGAGACCTTTGAGCAAAAAAGTCTAAATTCTCAGATTCCAGCTTAAATTTGAATATTTTCTGGTACAGGGAAGTGAACTCACCATCATAGTAATGGCTACTTTCAGCTCTACATACATTTCTCAAAAGTACAAAAGGGATAGCTGGGTGACCCATTTTTGCTCTGGCTAGCTCAGAAATCTGTAGAACTAGAGTTTTTTTCTTTCTTCTAAATAACAATACGAGAAAGGAGGAAAAGTAATTTGGAGCTCATTATCTTTATCTGGATTGCAGCTCACAACTGACTTCCTCGTTTAACACGAGGTGATTTTCCACTCTCTTGATTTGATAAACAGGAGAAAATGAAGTTAAGGAGGTTGATTGAGGCTGCGGGTGGAGGGTGACTTGTGATGTGTTTACGATGAGTGCTTGTGTGCCCGTTGCATGCTGGCGATAATTTTACAGGTGGCTCTAACACACGCAGGCCGACACTCAGAGTGAGGACACTTCCTTGACACACTTCTACTATTTGTTTGAGACTCCATGTGACTTGTGTGTGGTTGAAGGTGTGTGTGTGTGTGTGCGGGCACATTTTATACAGACCCACTCAAGCTGTCACTTTGGTCTCAAGCGGTACTTTGTCACAGCCAGTGAGTGATTTTTCCCTGTTGTGGCCTGTGCTTTGTGTGTATGTGGGAATGCCTGTGTTTGAGAGCACAGTCTTTTCAAACCACAACCCCATCTTAACCACAATGGTAAATAAAAGAAAACATTTAAAATAGACTCACAGCCATGATGAAGCAAATGCTGAGGGAAAATGAGATGTAGTTTTTGTTTCCTTGTCCTCCCTCCATCTTGTTTCTCTCTCCGTGTGCTTCCAGAAGGTCACACAGAAGCTGGAGCAGTGGGTTAATCTTTTTGTTCTTTCTCCTTTTTCACTTATTGTGCTCCCCCACCTCTCTTCCCTTCGTTTAGTTGGCGACTAAATCCATTAGTGAGGGTCTTGTATGTGGGTCGATCCCACCCCATCAGCATAACCGATTAGCTGGTTAGTTCTAGCTAGTTAGTCTGTCAGCCAGTCCAGTCTGGCTTCTCTGACTGGGCTGAGGAGGCCCAAGTCATTCAGCCAGCCTTAGCCCATTCAACAATCACATTCTGTTTAAATCCAAGTCAGGCTTGCCTGGACTGCAGCCTTGGCACTGAGAGTGTGTGTTTTACTCAGCATTTAAAGGGGAAGACGAATTTAAACTTTAAAATGAGACAGATTGAAGGATCCCCCTCCTAATATATTTTAAATGTCAAGGACTTATTGCAGCCAGGTTTGAAAAGATTTGTTTTTGCAGGTTTGACAAGGAAGAAGCTTCTGTTCTGTCCTTCAGCGTAGAGGGGTGCTGATGTGTTAAATGCTTATATAGGGCAAAGGCAAGGGGAGAGCACATGGGAAACAGGTGACACAAGTGCCTATGTGCAGCAGATGAGATCTAAATGCACCTTCCATGCAGCTCATTGCTTTTCTCACCCTGTGAACTTGGGCCCGTCAGGAACAAGTGGTTTTGTGCATTCATCCACCTCAACACCACCAGCTCCAAACACAACACACTCTCGCTGTGCCCATTGCTCAGAAAAGTAAACAGCGTTAGGGTGGTTAATGGCATTCTGCAGGATTGTAAAATTCATGTGTGTTGTGCTAACAGGTTTATGAAATGAACACATGCACACCGACACACATGCACGTACACATACACAATCGGAGTAACAAGAGCACAAGCCTTTAAGGAGCTTTGTTGGTAATGTGCTTTTCGGTCTCCACTGAAAAGCCATAGGTCAGCTAGAGAAGGAGACAGGGGGAGAGAGGGGAGGCGAGATGGAGGGCAGGAGGGAGGGAGTCCTTGTTAACATGCTCTTTGTGTCCACTCCCATCACCATCTCATTGAAGCAGGGGGATTCGGATCAAAATGATTGGTGGCTGGAAGAGAGGAAAAGAAAGGGAAAAAGAGAAAAAGGATAACAGCGAGGAGGAATAGAAAGCAGATAACTGTGCAGACCTTAATTTTTCAAAGCTGTTTAAGTCAGGATGTTGATGAAACACCTGTCTTTCAGTTCCCTCATACCCGACGGAGAAGCTGCAGGAATGGGAGGAAGACATGTTGGGGTGTCGATGGAGGGAAGGGTAAAAGTGGTTAAAACAGGGTGCAAGGGAAGAAGGTGACGGCTGCAAGGTGGCTGCCCTAGGGAGGAGGAACTTGTGGATGATGGGGTGTTGTTCAAGCGAGGGGAGAGAGGAGGAGGAGAAGAAGAGGCAGAAGAGGAAGCGGAGGGGAGTCGTGGGGGGGCGGTCGCAGTGAATGCGGGCCACTGAGCACTGGCGGGAAGCCAAGCCGCTAAGCCCTGGCAGCTCGTTAGCCTCTGTGTTACTGACCTGATAGACCACAAGCCCTACTACCCCCACCTCCCCTTTCCCTCCCTCCCTCCCTGCTTGCCTGTTCCCTGTCCCACTCATGATGCACGCTCACTGCACTTCTATCCAGCAGCCTCTAGAGGCAGCACAGATAAAAGTATAAGAGCAGAGAAGCGGAGCAGCAGCTAATAGGCTCCCAGCTGACTGGACTTTGTCAGAGCAGTTTGCTCAGACTTTTGCATTTTCATTTGTTTGTGTCTATGTGGACCACATCTGTACAAGACTGACACAAGTATTTTTTTAATCATTGCCATTTTTTCAAATGCAATGTTCATTTGCAAAAGGCCTGTATAGCATCTGCCTCCCCGACCCATTTTGTTCTTCCTGTCACATGTGGGAAGTCTTGCTCCGCCCCTCCAGATTTCTCTCCCAGCATCCGCTGCTATCTCTTAAATACAGTGTTTAGCAGTGCACTCCTGTTTTCTCCTGTGTTTAAATATTTTTTTCAGATCATTTAAGCTCTTTTCATCTGAGGGCCATTGAGGTATTTATTACCTCCCTCTGTTCCCTTAATTTTACTGCCTCTCCTGGAAAAGCGCCTGTTTTTTTCAAAACGTTTCTCATCCCCTCCTGTTTACATCCCCACATATTTTTTCTTTTTCATGTTGTCAGCACATCTCTCCTTCTTCTTTGAGCCTGGCAGCAAGTTTGATTTTCAAATCACAGCATTTGAGAGCTTTTAAAATCCAAAAGTGTGTTCTTTAATAACTGGCTACCGCTCTCTGGGGTGTCGTTTACACTAATGCATGATAAGCCGCTGAATTTCCCGCAGCTTGCCAAGATGGCCAGTGTCATCTCAGTCCTCTCTCAGTCCTTTTCCCACCTCCTTTAACTGCCTCCTTCATGAAGCCCATCAGCACAGTTAGAGATATTACAGTCACAATTACTCAAGCTAATTGACTTTGGGGATGTGAAAAATACCGCTTGAGAGGAGCGACTGAGGTGATGAACGGGGAAATGGTGATTTTATTAAAGGGAGTATGAGTCATATCCTTCCGCAGCAGTGCTTCTGTTGTCTTTGGGAACTGGCTGTTTTTGTGAGATAGGCTTAAGGCATATATGGCAACACAATTTCCACAACACATCTTTCCCCTTCCAGGTTCTTGCCGTGACAGCTAATTCTAACCTTGACTTTTCTCTCATGTCTGCTTTAGCAACATCTAATGGCACCATGGAGGGCATCGACAACCAGGAAGGGGGAGTGTGCAAGACCAAGTCCATGAAGATAATCATGAAAGTGGGACAAAGTGAGTAGTGTATCATTGACTTATAGCCGTGAGTTCCTGCAAGCATGAGCAGGCAGTCACAATGCAGCATGTACGCAGCACAAAATTGTGTGTGACTCTGAAAATGCCCTAATGAGGTCATGGGAGGCTGTGCAGCATACAGCTCCATCGTCTCCATGACACCTGGGGCTGCGATGGGGCAGGAAATGTAATCTAGCGGAAGCCTAATGTGCTCAAGTGCACACACATAGACACACGAACACACAGACACACATACACACACAAGTGTGTCTTTAACAAGTCTTTCAAACAGGAGGCTTTCTATACAAACAAATCTATATTAGATGCACACAACTGTCATGTCTGAAACATGCACAGCAAGCCCTGCATCCAGTCACACTGGACATATCAGAACCTGTCCGTAATTGTGGCAATAACTATTCATAAATCCGTTGTCTGGCTGCCACCTGGAATGGTTATTTCCAAGGGTCAGCCCTCTCATCAACACCAGCTTCAGCGCTATTGAGAATTGCTGCAGGTCGAGTATTAATCAAAGCTGCTGCACACTGAGGAAGAAAAGAACAGGTGCTGAATAGGCCTGAAAATCGGTTGTGTCTCATAATAGTACTGAAATTCAGCTCCAGTGTTGAGAAGAGCTGCTTACAAATCAGCAGATTTATTAAAAGAGTTGTGTGGTTCCATCGCAGAGTTCAGCCAGGGAGTTCTAGTGATTACAACAGCAGATGCTCGGAGAATTACTCCACCATTTAGCATGACTGTTTTGGAGTCTGCTCAGCATCAGACATACTCTGATAGACACTTTATCAGCATTTAAAGCCACATTGGTCTATAGCAGAACCAAAAACACAAGCATTAATTACTTTTTATAGTTGAGTCCATTCATATCTGGGGGATGAAGAGCTTTGTTTGTAGAAACAACTTGCTTTAATGTGGAACTAGTTGAAGGGGTGGGTGGCTAACCAGCAGTTAAACTACCCATGACAATCAGAATAAAGATGTCCACCTGGTTAATTTAACGAACTCTGAAACTGTTCTTTAATATGAGTTAAACAACATGGATATTCACTGTTAATTCCTGTGCATATTATCTTCATTTTTCAGATCCCTCTGACCCTATTTCACCCAAAGACAACCCTACCAGAGTACCGTACCCTCCCAAGCACTCAGATGGCAAGGAGATTTACAACCCTAATGACGTTCTGGAGAAACCAGGTGAGATCACCTTTTTATGGCTTAAATCCTGGGAAAGTAGTAATTGAGTGGAGAATTTATTGAAACTATTTGGCATTTGGGAGCACAATTGTTCAGACAGCGAAGAGCAGATAGCACTCGGTAAGTGTGCGTGTGGCCAGAGGCATGGATGTATGTGTGAAGGAAAGAAAGGTCAGCGATTCATCGGCCAGTAATTGAATGTTGCCCATAAAACTGATAGGCATCTCTGGCCCCTCAAGGACTTATAAGGTATCTCCATGCTGGCCTCATTCCAGCCCTAACCCACTGCTTAAGTGACATTTTCAGGAAAACGATCTGATCGCTGTCTGCCATCTTTTTAACAACCTGTTCTGAGCACAGTTACACACTTGTTTCTGCACCAAATCACAACTTAGACAGACGTGCAGCTATGTGCTGACTGCTCATATCTCTGCTATTATGTTGCAGTTAAAAATCTCATTTACAGCGAGCTGTGTACAGAACAGGAAGGGCCAAGAACAAAAACAAGCTGACCTACATAAACAGTCCTCCAGTCCTTCCCCTCACGTCCCGTTTCACTGAGGGCGTGGCCTTGTCTAAGATTCTCTGTTTTCACTCCACAATCCGTTGGACATCAAGCACACAAACATGCCATCTTCCCATTAAAGCCACACTGGCAGACATGAACATCGTTGTCTCTGCATTTCTTGTCCCTGCTCATGCTTTTTTATGTCTTGTCCCTCCATCCTGGCCGATAGCAGAGCACATGGGCGTCAAAGTGGAATGGGCAGAGTGTCTGAGGCAGCATAATCCCCTTGTATAACAACGACAGGGTCCTTGCTTTGGGCTGCCTGCCATCCTATATCCACTCCCCACTACCACAGCTAAAGCACTTTTAGGCCCTTGGGAGAGCAGCATCAGACAGGGGGACATGGTAATCCTACCGGCTCAGGGAACACGCTCTCATCCTAAGGAGAACAGAACACACCCGCCCTTGAGTTTTGAATCTAAACTAGAGTGTCCATTGCTGGGAGTCAGAGCACAGCTTGACTTTCATAATTGATGTCCACTGATGACATCAAATATTCCTTTCTCATTGTCTTCCCTCTGGGGCTGTTAGTTAGAAAATGAAGTTACTTTTTATGTCTTTCAAAATGCAATTTATCTGAGTGCCATTTGTCTGTATCTCCCCAGTCATTGTATCTCTTGTCAGGCTGTGCTTGCCCTAGTTTCAAGGTTACGGTCTTCACTGGCTGAATTTGAATAGCCACCGATCGAATGTGACCTTTATACAAAAGCTTTCTATAGACAGGCTTCACTCTCAGATGGGCTGCTGCTCTGTTCCTCCCTGCCTTTCCGAAGAAATAATTAAAAGATGGTAAAGAAAATGAAAGGCAAAGTCAGGGAAAACCTGAGAAAAGGAACACTGCTTTTGCTTACCTTCCTAAAGCAGCATCTAAGATGCCCCTGCCCCCATAGCTTTACAAGATCAAAACTGAAGGGTTGCGCTCATCTTTTCTGGCAATCTGATAAGCGCACTCTGTTTACACAGTGACTGGTCAGGTGTGACAATTGACAGGATGTAAAATTGTCTCAAGGGTTCATTTTCATTATGCGCACCACCAGATGTGCCTTTGACAAAAGACTGTCTATCATCCCTATTTGTACTGTAATGTTTTGCCCCTCAGCATGACAGCTGTAAACACTTGCCCCCTACCCCTGGAGCTTTTGCTTGGCATGTACAGGAAAAACAGGCTTGTACGCAGCATTTTACTAACTTTTGCTTTGTTTTGTTCCTCTAGATGTAGCGTCCAGAGAAAGCAACGAAAACAACGGAAAAGGTGGGAACTCCTCCAGTGTAATCGGCTCTGAGGTAGCCATCTTTGTTGGCATTGCCTCAGGCAGCGTCATCTTCATCATCATCATCATCATGCTGGTCCTGCTGCTGCTCAAGTACCGGCGGCGGCACCGCAAACACTCCCCGCAACATGCAGCCACACTGTCTCTAAGTACCCTGGCCACACCTAAACGGAGTGGAGGTGGTGGAAACAATAACGGCTCGGAACCCAGTGACATCATCATTCCGCTCAGGACTGCTGACAGCGTCTTCTGCCCGCACTATGAGAAGGTCAGCGGCGACTATGGACACCCAGTATACATAGTTCAAGAGATGCCGCCTCAGAGCCCAGCCAATATCTATTATAAAGTCTGAGGCAAAACTTTTCAAAGCAGGAACTGGAACAATCCACGGGCAGAGCGGGTTTTTGGTTTCGGCAGGCACCGCTGGCACACCCGCCAACGAACACTCTCGCTCTTTGTCTCTCTGTCTCTCTCACTCTGGCAACTCCTACCCCTCTTCTCTCATGTTTTGTCACTATTTTTTTTCCTCAAAGTTTTGCTCATACCCTGTCACTGGTTCAGTCACAATCGGTGTGAGCAGGATGAGTGGAGGGCAGGAGAGAAGGCTGCTGTTGCCACCGCTGCTGTTCTTTGAGACTTTTGGGATATAGAGAGGATGATCTCTTCTTTCCCCAGTGGGGCGCCATTTTAATTTTTTTTTTTTTGTGCACTGCAGCCTGTATTCTGGAGGAGTTTTTGTGGGATCAGGAAGTTAGACAGATGCACAGCGTGTTTTTGTTTTTTCAACCTTTGGGACAGATAGGCATATATATGGAAAAGAGACAGAAAATGAGGAGTGTTAATGGAGGGTGTGGGCTGAGCAAGAACTCACAAAATGGCTACCTTCCCTTAAAGCTTGTGGGCCAGAGAGACTGTGTGAATTTATCAGCTGGACCAGGAAGAGGGAGAGAGATTCTTACACGGACTTCTCCGAAGAGACTTACAGCGATCACCCATTCACCCTACCACCCACATGCTCACCCTCACAAACACACACATTCACCCACACGCACAGACACACTGTCTCACTGGTCAATGTGAACTGTTTGGGTTTAAGTGTGGATCACACCACTTGTACTCATTCCCAGATATGTTTTTAAATCACACCTCTCAGATGTTACTTGAAGGTTTTAGGGGGAAAAAAACAGATTCCCCTTTGTTGTGGACATTTACTGGTCTTGTTTTTGGTCATATCTGGTTTTATTCTGCTGGTATAGTCCTGATAGAGGTTTTATATTCCTTTAGAGACATTGTCATACGTGGTGTTCAAATACAAGTGACTCCACAGTGGCTAGGAGAGGCAAGAGCATGAAAAACACTATCTCTTTGTGAGAGGGTTCAAAAGTGACGTCAGGTCTGCCCAGGTGGATTCTGGGAAGAGTGGAGGACTTTCATATTACATAGTGCAGCACTTTTAACGCCCCTTTCATTCTTTGGTACCTCCACTCTCCACAGCGGTCCACTGAGAGACACAGTGATAGGTAGAGATGGGAGAGCAGCTGTATCCCGTCAGATTTAGTAGCGAGGGCTCGCCTCTAGAACCTGGGCTTTCCACACAGGAAAGCTTTAGGGGCAATAAGAAATCCAGTTCGCCTTACTGCCGTTTTTTGCGCATCAGGTGAAATAGAGGCCCGAGATCTAGTTGAGGTTAGCATAGCTGGCTCAAACGGCTCTAGGTACTGTAACGTTTACCCGTAGGGGTCCAGTGATGATGAAGGTTGCCCTTGGGGCCCAAAATCAGCGTGACCGGTGCTCTCCTATTCTTGTTATTAAATAAAGCACAGGGACATCTACTTACATTGTCACTGCTTCTCAGTCTCCATTAGCATTTCCATGTTGTAAGTTTTTGATTTACTTCTTTCTTTTTGTTTCTTTTTTCCTTTTACTAAATAGATGTACATTTAAAAAAATGACATTAAAAGATGAAAAAAACAAAAAACAAAAGCAGAATTTATTTATGATAGACACTCAGAGCACAGGTGTAGTCAGGCGGCATGGAGAAGAAGAAGAAGAAGAAGAAGTAATGTTAATATATTATGGTATAAGTGCACATTATGCAATTTAGGTTTTTGATTATTTCATAACTCTTGACCCACTGAGTCCCGTATTTTCATGAGCTCGATCCTGAGGAGGACGACCGGGAAGGCAGTGAGGGGAGTAGAGTTATCTGACCCAAAATAGCTCACATTGGTGTACACAAGGGCAGAGTAGCTGTGTCTCTCACACACACTCAGTGTAGCATCTCCCAAAGGATAATTCCCATGAACACCCAGTGCGCCCAATTCTCCTCATGCATAACCTTCATATTCTCTGTGCACGTTTGTGTGTGTGCATGTATGTGTTTGTGTTTGTGTGTGCGCGCGTGTGTGTGTGTGTGTGTGTGTGTGTGTGTGTGTATGCATTTCAGTGACTTCATCTTCATTTATATCTTTGGCTTAGGATCCTTATTGTGATTTAGGCCTTTCCCTGAGCATAGATCAGCCCATCGTAAACATCCTCATTTGTTCATGAAGAACATCAAATTTCACCGAAAAGCCAAGCCTTGTATGATCTGAGGTTTGTGCCTCTGCGAGGCTACAAGATCTGCAAATATGCAATTCTTATTTATTTTTTTAATCAATTCTGAGGAAAAAAAAAACACCTATGGAAAGTGTTCTTAACCACTGAAAGATGTAACAACAAACCAACAACACAAAACTAGCAAAATTCGTGACACAAGCCTGCTGTTAGATTTTATTTTCTGCATTTTTTTGTAGTATTATTTTAACCTTTTCTGTTTTGACTATGTGCCGTAGTACAAAGGTAAACTGTGAAAAGTCAAACCATTGAAAAGCATATGTAACACACCTAAACAGGTATGAAGAAAAGGTAAAAAAAAAATCACAGATACAACAGAGAAAATGGCTGTTTAGTTGCTGTCGGTGGCAGAATATGACAATCTTATTAGTTTTTTTGAATCTGATGTGCTTTTCTTAGCTGCCACTTGACTAATGCTCTCCCAACATTGACTGGGTTTGTTATGACCTGTTCGGAAATGTGGTAGCGATGCTGTGAGAGCCTTAGCACATGGGCTAGGAGAAGCACCTCAGGCTACTGTAAAATGCCTTGCTCGTATGGTCAGCCCTTGGTCACTTGACTCAGTAATTTTGCACCGTACTTCTGTAGGTAAGAAACTGTAAATACATTAATGTTTGTATTGTATATGGATCCTGGGTTGTTACAATAGCCTTATTCACCTTTTTAGGAAAGTAAATGGGGAAAAAAGTACAGAAAAAATGGAATACACTTCAGTAAAACAGAGCATACTACTTTTTGGTAAATAGCTTATGTAAATATTGACCAGAACCCAATAAAACATTTTTTATAAACTCTTAAAGTAAGATGTTTTGTATAAAATTTGAATTTTTTGCTATGTATTTTAGCTAGCGCTCGATGGAAAGCCTGTGTCCTCCCCACTCCCTCCCCTTTTGCACTGTTTCCATGGTAATTTGGTTTAAAAAAAGAGAAAAGTTGCCAAACCGACTGCTGCATATTTGTGCCATAACTGTGTACCATAAATATTTATTGAATTAGTTTCTTTTTCTTTTTCTTTTTTTTTCTGTGTTCAGTTGTCCTTGATTTAATTTCAGCCCAGTTTGTGAGTAACACAGTATTATATTTGCATTATTTGTTTGTCTACCCCTGGTTTTGTTTAGTCATGTCATGATTACTGGATGGCTGTTGCCCACTTCTCCCCTTTCCTCGCAGTATGAGATGGCCAGGCTGTGAAAAAAAAAAAGGTTTTAACATTCAAAAATTTAAAACAAGTTCAAAGTGAGGATAAATGACACACATTCCACCAGTCTGTTACCAACTGAAAATGTTTTTCAATAAAATGTTTTTCCTATGGACGCATTGTCTGCCTGTGCTGCTTTGCATTACTGCTGTCCTGTTGCATGAATAAGTAATGTCCCTTTTTCACTCTCACACATTATCACAGCAACTTACAGGTCATGGATGTTATTTTTCAGTGGACAATAGAAACATATAGATAAACATGCACATTGGGAAAACAAAACTCCAGATAACTGCAGAAGATTTAATTCCATCTGTTTAGAAGATGTTATATTCTTGCAGGGATTTGGTCTTATTCAGCCACAAGAACACAAGTCAAGGCTTGGCAATGGGTAATAGATAAGGTCTGGATTAAAAGAAATTACCTCTTTCTACGTATTTTCATGTTCCAGCCACTATCAAACACAGTGCAGGTCACTGAAAAGGAATCTGTAAAAAATTTCTTCCAGGGTGGAGTTTTTCATAAATTTTGTTTTCAGTGTTGACATGTAGACAGGAAAAATGGAGGTTTTGGAAACAATGACACAAACACTTCTTGAGGTTAGCTTCTGAATTGGATCTCATCAGTGACTATGTGGTCGTCCCAGAGTTGTCATGCCCCTATCACATAATTTTACAATGAATCATCCAACTCTGTGCTTCCTTTTACACAGCTACATGCATGCCCAGTGTACATGAATGGCCGTGGGATTCTAAAATGCTTGTCAAGACATTTTAAAAATAGATTGTGCTACTGTGGCAGGTCACCCAAAAGAGGTTGAATGGGGCTGATATCTGAGTTCTCTGTAGGCCAGTTAAGTTCTTGACCACAAAACTAAGAAAAAACATTTTTTTATAGATTTGACTTTGAGCATTTTGTTGAAACAGTGAAGGCTTTTTGTCAAGCTGCTGTCTGAACTGGTCGTGTCTGAAATAGCATTGTACATGGTACTATTAACGCCATACACTTGTCAGTAATAGCTCCACAACAGTGAGGTCAGAATGGCCTCTCGGCTCTATAGATCAGAGACACCTTTGAAAATTGTCAAATACAATGATTTAAGTCTAAATTAAGTAATAACAACAACAATACTTCCCCTTGTCCTCTGTTTTAACTATAGTAGCAGCCTCTTAATTAAATGTGCTATGCTCAGCTGCCATCTAAAAATGGTAGCAGGTTGCCATTTGGTAACAAATACAGCCTACTAGTAATGGTACAGGGACCTAAAAGTTAGGGAAAATTAAGTGAAGACTGCAGAAAATTCAAAAAGGTTGTAGGATTTAGTCCCGCTACCTGATTCAATCCTATTGGGTCCTGACAAATTGCTGAGTTTCAGTCTCATTTCACCAAATTTACAAAAAGCAACCTGTAACTTTCAGCAAATTATTTCCTACTCATTTTACATTGATTGTGATGTATTACACACCGTGCATGAGCAAAAGGACTGTAGCACTGTTAGACTCGTGAATCCATCAGAAATGTGCAAGTCACAGTCATATCAAATAGGACAATGCCATCATCTGTGATTTGGGACTAAGTAATGCTGACAAACTAACTTTGCAAAATGGTTCCCGTGCGCAAGTACACCTTTGGCCTTTGGTGTTTCAGATGTGTAGTGTCCAACCCTTTAATGTCCATTTCATTTCACTCCTTCCCTAAAAATAGCCCAAATTTAAAAGAAGGGTCAACACATTTCTGGCCAAATTGCACAACACAAGAGATTAATGTGATCTCACAACACTGTTGTGCACCCACAGTGAAGGTGTGTCTATGTATAGCCTGGTCCACTCTCTGTTGATGTAATGTGAACACAGTGATTAAGGGATCCTGTTTCCTATCAGTGGGATGATGGTTACTCTCTGAAACAGAACCAGCACAGGGCCAAATTGTCACTAAGCCTGTGAGTCAGTCTTGTTTTGTCGGCCAATATTTCCAGGCAACTAGCCTGTATAACCAGTCATGCTGCCAGTGAGTCAGGAGGAGACCTGCCAAAACGTAGTCAGGCAGAGACACAGCCATAGCAAGCCAGGCATCCCGTCCACTATAGCTGGCTAGCACCACCCAGCCAGCCACCAAATCAGCTCATAAAGCCCATCAGCTTGCCATCATAGCTCTCTGTGAGTCTGTGGGCCAGGGGTATTGAGGAACAGCAAGATTATAGCTTTGACAGCCAAGCATCTAGCTAGCCAGCGTTCTTGGCAATGTCTACATTAGAACCGTCAGATTCTTGGCTTTTGTTTAGTATCAACACTAGGTCACTGAGTCTGTATTTTCTTTTTGATAAAGGTTGAACCACTGAATTTGAGATTAAAACCTTGCAACGCGGTCAGAGGTATCAAGCAAACCAAAGATCATTTGTGGGAGAAAGGGCAATTTTGGTTTGAAATGTAGCCCTTAGGCCGTACCTTTCTTCTGCGGCTGTAACCAACCACTGATAATGAGAATGAGACCATCAGAATTTCCATGATTTTAGGAGGCAGTAAATGACAGAAATATCTGACTGAACAGTACAGTCCCAACAATAGCCCTCACATACACAGAAACATGTGTAAATCCCAGTGGAGGCACGCAACTAAATACAATTCCTAGTCAAATATGTGTATATATATATATATATATATATATATATATATATATATATATATATTTAACTCTGCTACATTTATTGACAATTTAATGACTTTGTAGATTCAGATTAATAATACTAGATATAATCAACAAATTCATTACCATACATGATTGTAGATGAAGGTAAGACATGACTGTGGAGATGTAAAAGCTATTTAGTAGTATATAAAGTAACTGAAATTAAAATCAACTTAAATTATGTAAATATATATTGATACTGAACTTTAAAACCCATTGTGTAGGTTCCCTTTATAATATGAGACACTAAAATGTTAGCAGTAGATATTTTAAAGGTCTGATATGGTAAAAATCCATTTTTATGTTCTTTTGTTTGTTTTCTAAACTTGAAGCTGTAAAACAGGAGCTGTACAATAAAAAGACATGGCCTACTGTTCCGCCCCATCAAAATTATACTCAGTCTCCAACAAGGAACCACAAAGCTAATAGCTATAAAGCTAAAAATGTGCATTCTCCCTGATGGGGGTGGGGACAGCAGCAGTTCACTGATTGTCATAGCTATAGAGACTGAAACAGTCTATTTCGAACAGGACTAAAAGCAACGGTTACAGAATCGCAGTAAAACTGAGGTTCCTTCTAGTAACTTGACCTGAAAAGTTAAAAGACACATGGTGGGAACATTCCATTAATTTGCTGAAAATGGGCAAAATATGTGATCGCTAAATCCTTGAATGTGCAAGATGCGACTCTGATGGATGGGAATTCTTTTGACAGCACATCCCACAGCTGCTCAATCGGTTTATGATTTTTACAAATTTAGAGTCCAAGACATCACCTTCAAATTATTTTCAAACCATTCCTGAATAAGACTGAAGTGTAGCAGCAGGCATTATCCTGCTGGATATACTCCTGTTGCAGTTGTGAGCAAAAGTATACATGCACATGTGAAGACCTTGTATACCATGGCATTCTTGAGTTTCCACTGTTCAGTTTCCACTGTTCCAATCAATAAAGTAGGAGATGGAAATAGAAAACCCATGTTCAGGTGGTGCAGAGAATGTGGTAGAATAAGGCTTTGTTGACTGATGTCATTTAATCAGTCTGCAGGTGATGATGAGGACAGTGCAAAGAGGCAGAAACATCACAAAGGAATTAGCATGGAGGAGCTGCTGCCTTGTGCCTACATGTTCTATGCTGTGAACCTGCTAAAGGAACTAACTATATGTTATTTGCCTTCTGTAGAGACATCACAACGACAACCTTGGATCTTTTTACATTTTAGTCTAATGCAAACAATAAAATGAACAGACTGTATGTGTGTGTTTTTCAAATTGATCGACTAACATATCATTTCAGTTTGAATCTGATGTATCAAGTTGTGGCTGCTTAACAGCAAATTCCAGAACTGCTTTTTGCTGCCAGTCTACCCTTGAGCTTGTTAGTCCTGAATGAAGTACTCTGGTTTTAATCTCTGTCATAAAAAAACGCCCCAAAACTAAAGGAGCACATAACCTCAGAGCTGAAAAGCACTCACCCTGCTTTTTCTGCTTTTTCATCATTATCCAATACACCCCTCTATTCCGTGCCACATCGGCAATGAGCATTAAAGATATTAAAGCCGTTGGCTATATATTCATCATTTCTAACCACATTGTTTTCAAAATCCTCTGTTTATGAGGCTGCAGAAAAATGAAAATATCTTCCCGGTGGTGCAGCTCAACTCCAGAACTACCTGAGAAGCCAAGATGAAAAAAATAGCAGGAAAGAAAAAGGCAAAACAAACTGTGAGCCTGAGAATGCTCCACTCTGTCACCGTGGTCTGTCATCTCCTTACATCTCTCTCAGAATGGGGGTGAACAAGGGAGGGGGTGGAGGGTGGGGGTATTTAACGGAACCATCTCCTCTCCTTGGCTTTTCTGCTTTGGACTGCAGAGTGCTGGTGAGAGGTGACGAGGCGTTGCATGTGTTCCATGGATTTTTCATTTGGAAGAAGCTCAGAGTTTATCACTGGGGTGTCATCAGGTTTGCAGGCCTTTAGCCTCTCTCCCCATGTCTGTCATTTACCGTTGTTCAGGAGCTACTGTTTTAATGACCACAACGCTCCTGTGTCAGTTCCAATTACGTGTTTTGATAGGGAGTTGTTTGGGTAGGTTGGAGTCTCCCTGGTGGCTGCTTTGACTGTAGACCTGTATGTGATGGCACTGTGTATATCTTGTTTTTGGAGTGTGAAAAAAAGAAGCTACTGAGAATGCCGTACTCATTTTGCATACTAATATAACAACTTCAAAATTCCGTGTTCTGATGTCGACCACTGAAGTAAATTCCTGTGTGATCTGAGATGCCTGCTGCGTTTGATGTTCAGTGTTTTCCTCTACAGCGTTTGTAGGCAGGCAGAGGCTGAAGAAAGACTGGAAAGATAATTACTCAGTGATGCATATGATTATGTCATGTGAGTGCTGAAATCCATCTGAGTCACTAATATGTAAAGGGAGTAAACAAGTAAGTCATCATGGTGCATCAGCATGTTGCTACTCAAAGAAGATAATCCACACTGAAATTCTTGATTTCTGCATTGTGACTCATCCAGGAATATGGATTCCAGTCATGGGCGAGAGCACATGGGAGGCATTTACCATATCAATAAGATTTCACATGAAGAAGGAGACTGCCTGCGGTTCTCAGGCTGCTCAAACTACACAAAAATGTACTCATTGGAAAAGCGCAGTTCAAACACAGGTCACTGAAAATAGAATTACCTCAGCAAAGCTTTAAATGAAGTGAGAGATTTTAACAGGTTTATTATTCATTCAGGTTTTTGCAGTTTTTCACTGTAGAAAGGTGGCACAGATATTTACACCATTGACTCCCTAATTGGTTCTTTCATAATTTCTGTTTCTATTACAGTGTAAGATCCAGCAGCTTCGACCACAGTGCACCAAGACAGCAACAAACAGCAACAAGAAAAGCACTCAGAGAGCACAGTACTCCAGCATAGTGCTCAGTCATATGATTTCCGACAGATGAAGTTTTTTAAAAAATCTGTTGCCCGCAGTGGTTGATTTGTAGTAGGATTGTGATCATGTGATCATCAGCAGGCAGCTGATGTAGTGTTCACTTGTAGTCATAGTTACAGTGATGCTGTGCTGCGATCCCATAATGATACAGAAATCTTTCACAAACTCGTGGATCCAGACTATAAGCCGCATCACAGCCAAAATCTTACTTGGTCCTTGTGTCATTTCCAACCTTCCCTGAAAATTTCACCCAAATCCGTTTGTCTGTTTTTGAGTATTGTTGCTAACAGATGGACAAACCAGCGGCAATCATCACATTACTGTGCCGCATTCTTTGGGGGAGTAATACAGGAGTTATATGTGTGTAGGAAAACTGACTTGGGGCGAAGGCAGGGGACACCCAGGACAGGTTGCCAGTCTATCACAGGGCTACATATACAGACAAACAATCACAAATGAATCACAAATCACAAATTCGCACTTACGGAGCAATTTAGAATAATCAATTGACTCAGCATATTTTTGGATTGTGGGAGAAAGCCGGAGTACCAGGAGAAAACCCACATGCAGAAAGATCTCGGGAATTCGGGGATGTGAACCAGAGATCCTCTAGCCGCAAGGCGAAAGTGCTAACCACCATCCACTGTGCAGCCCCTGGACCAGGTATGTTCTTTTTGTTTGTTTGTTTTGTTTTCAATAGGGACATGCACAAAGGTTTTAGCTGTGAAAGACAGCTTAATTTGAAGGCTCAGTTGTAAGCAAGTCCCATTGGGTTTAGGGGGAAGGATGCAAGAAAATGAGATGCAAATACATAGATTTGTTTAAAAAAAAAATACAGTAGTTTCCTGAAGCTACTGAGCTAGTTTTAATTTTGCATTCTTTCTGCTGCGGATTAGCCTTTTCAGCTAAGAGGACACTGTATGTGCAATTGAGCCATGTAAATACCCATGGCCCTTGTAATAGAGAATGCTTTGTTTTGATGTGCAGCAATGCAGCAGAATAAAGGATGTGAAAAGAACAGAATATATCTAGCTTTAGATACACTGTGTTTTTTAGCTGTAGAATTTATGGTTGGCGTTGATCTTTTCATGGGATTTGCTATGAAGTAACACTAATCAGGAAAACGCAGAGTGCCTTAAGAGGAACATTTCAGACCTTTTTAAATAAAAGAATGATGCTGAGGGCGGAATTTACCTCTGATTTGTCACAGCATGAAATGCATATGAATCCCTGTAACTCATGGATAACCACAGAGCTTCAGTTTCAGTCATAGGTGTGGGACCAAAATAAACCCGACAGCAATTACTCATGAACTTTTTGGGTGTTAACACTGTTGACATGCTGCACAGGTATGTAAACACAGCCAACACCTTCAGCTCATTAGAGAGCAGCCTGACCGCACATGTACACGCACTTGTTAAACATGTCTTTCCCTTCCCTGCAAGCCTCCTTCACCTGTTGGTCTGCTCTGGTGTTGTACAGAGCTCCACCCCTCTCCTTTGTGTGGATGAATGGAAGGTGTTAGAATCTGTGGCACTCACAGCAGACAAAGGAACAAAAGAAGAAACTTTCAAATCACTTAATCCTTAAACCATGTTTTTCTTCAGTTGCTTTTCCTTCTTTCCTGCATGTGCTTTCTAACCTTCAATACATCATATTTCCACCATTTCAACAACACACTCCAACCAAATCACCATCCCTCTTTCATTTCTTTTTCTGCTTGAAGACATACCAAATACTGAGTCACATGTGAAACTCTATGGAACACTCCCATATGTTCTGAGTGATTCAGGCAGTTGCTATGTTTGTTCTTAGTAACACCTTTTTAAAGCTGATGTTACACATTGATGCCTTAAGTGTGATCATACCTTGTATTGAGTAACTTTAGTCATGTTTTTGTTGGTTTTCTCATATACATTTTTTGTTTCATTTAAATTTTCAATTCATGAACTTGTAAATTAATTCACATGGAAGTAAAATTTTTGACAGAAACCAGGACCCCAAACAGGAAAAATAAGAGAATCATATTTTGGATATGCTGAAAGTTTTTTTTGTGTGTGTCTGTTCATTCTTATCCACGATGCATTATCAGGGAGGGTCTTGATCGGTTCTAAATTGATTCTGCGCCTTAGAGTCGGCCTGGCATTACATGAGACACTGAGACAAGGAACTGTTCTCCCAAATAACAAACTACTCTTGAAGTACCAAACACTGATCCTGATTTTAAGGAAAAGTCTGCTCATACCAAATGTTAGTTTGATTTTGTCTTGCAAATAATCTTTGTATGAAGCTGACTGTTAAACAAAACGGTATTCAAGGATTTTTTTCTTCATTTGCTTTTCTATAACAATGACAAAACAGTTATCTTATCTGTCACCTGTGTGATGAATGTTTACCTAGGCTTAGGCAGCATGGCATGCTGTTTGTCCTGCAGATGTGTTGTATATGGCAGCTATAGCCTCCATGTTTTCAGTTAAATTGTTTGTTAGAAAGCTCCCTCAGTAGAATTTGATAAAGATAATGGTCATAGTTCAAGGAAAGCTATGTATATATTGTACAATGGTCTACATCACAAGTTTTGGAGACTTAACCATTGACTCCTTCGTCTTTCATAATATATAAATAAATCATTCACCCTTTTCACCTACAGAAGGGAAGGCTGAAATACATAGGCAGGTAAAACAAATGTTCTAATTCTGATTCCAGCACACTGTGCAGAATCAATGTGTGTGCATGAGTGTGAATTGTCACCTGGTCCAACAAAGTGACGCTGGCACCTTAAAATGAGCAGCACTGAAGCCACGTCACCATCACCTGTCAATCAAGCTCACTGACAGGATGCAGGAATCTCTTGCTCCCGCTGTCCTTAGCAACCCAGGAGCTGTCACTCATCCTGTTGTCATGGGACTATCCTTCCCTTGAACTGCTCTACCCCCTGTGTTGCCAGAGCCATACCAGCATCATTAGACCGTCTCCTTTCTGTTCAGGAGTGAGGGCTTCATTCCTGTTCAGAAAGGCTTACGATCTACCCATTTAAACCAGTTTCTTAAAATTGCTTTGCATTTCCTTTAAATTGCTTCTCATTGTGAAAGCTGGATTAATCTACTCAGGAGACCTTGTACAGGATTTGTTTCAGTGCCCCAATGTCCCTCTCTATGCATGCTAGCTATATTATTATTTCCCCAGGCACACAAAGAACCAATCCCTCCAGTTATAGCTGAATTACACTATCTGCATATGAGTTTTCTGAATGTCAGTTGCTTTGAAATGATTTGATAAAACAATATTTATTTATATTTCACGACGGCATAGCAAAATCAATGTTAACAAAGGCCTTAAAGAGATGTTATTTATTTTTGGAAATATTGGATTTGAGTCAGATGAGAAACACAAAATCATTCACATCTGTCTGTTAGATACAAGCCTTAAGCAATGAGACACTTCGCCTGAAGACTGGAAGCAAGATGCGGAACCTTTCGACTGGCCCGAACTTGTAAAATCACCTTGGTCATGTTGTCATCTTTACATGTCTCTGTGTATATGAATTTGCAAAAAAATATTATATCCTCCATGCTGATTTGTAAGCGGTACAGTGGTAAAATAGTAAGCACTGTCATCTCATGGGTGGATGGTCCTGGTCAGCTGGTGCCTTCCTCCCTGGTGATGTACCCTGTTGTGACATCACAGAGGGCTGCAAACCTGAAGTGCCCATTCAGAGACACATTCTCTGATCTAAGTAGAAAGAAAAGAATGAAAAACTGGACTTTACATACACACGTGGACAAAATTGTTGGTACCCCTCAGTTAAAGAAGGAAAAACCCACAATTCTCACTGAAATCACTTGAAACTCACAAAAGTAACAATAAATAAAAATTTATTGAAAATTAAATAATCAAAAACAGCCATTACTTTTGAATTGTTGATTAACATAATTATTTAAAAAAACAAACTAATGAAACAGGCCTGGACAAAAATGATGGTACCTCTATAAAAGATTGAAAACTATTTGACCAGAGTGACATGATTAACTCAGGTGTGTCATTTAATTGACATCACAGGTGTTTCCAAACTCATAATCAGTCAGTCTGCCTATTTAAAGGGAGACAAGTAGTCACCCTGCTGTTTGGTGAAAAGGTGTGTACCACACTGAACATGGACAACAGAAAGCGAAGGAGAGAATTGTCCCAGGACATCCGAAAAAAAATTATAGACAAACATCTTAAAGGTAAAGGCTATAAGACCATCTCTAAACAGCTTGAAGTTCCTGTGACAACAGTGGCTCATATTATTCAGAAGTTCAAGACCCACGGGACAGTAGCCAACCTCCCTGGACGTGGCCGCAAGAGGAAAATTGATGACAAATTGAAGAGACGGATCGTTCGAATTATATCCAAAGAGCCCAGAGCAACCTCCAAAGAAATTAAAGGTGAACTCCAAGGCCAAGGTACATCAGTGTCAGATCGCACCATTCGTCGTTGTTTGAGCCAAAGTGGACTTCATGGGAGACGACCAAGGAGGACACCACTGCTGAAAAAAACTCATAAAAAAGCGAGACTGGAATTTGCAAAAATGCATGTTGACAAGCCACAAAGCTTCTGGGAGAATGTCCTTTGGACAGATGAGACCAAACTGGAGCTTTTTGGTAAGGCACATCAACTCTATGTTCATAGACTCAAAAACCAAGCATACGAAGAAAAGAACACTGTCCCTACGGTGAAACATGGAGGAGGCTCAGTAATGTTTTGGGGCTGCTTTGCTGCATCTGGCACAGGGTGTCTTGAAAGTGTGCAAGGTACGATGAAATCTGAAGACTATCAAGGCATTCTGGAGAGAAATGTGCTGCCAAGTGTCAGAAAGCTTGGTCTCAGTCGCAGGTCATGGGTCTTCCAACAGGACAACGATCCAAAACACACAGCCAAAAACACCCAAGAATGGCTGAGAGAAAAGCGTTGGACTATTCTAAAGTGGCCTTCTATGAGCCCAGATCTGAATCCCATTGAACATATGTGGAAGGAGCTGAAACATGCCATTTGGAGAAGACACCCATCAAACCTGAGACAACTGGAGCTGTTTGCTCATGAGGAGTGGGCCAAAATACCTGTTGACAGCTGCAGAACGCTCATTGACAAATACAGAAATCGTTTAATTGCAGTGATTGCCTCAAAAGGTTGTGCAACAAAATATTAAGTTATGGGTACCATCATTTTTGTCCAGCCCTATTTCATTAGTTTGTTTTTTAAAATAATTATGTTAATCAACAATTCAAAAGTGATGGCTGATTTTGATTATTTAATTTTCAATAAATTTTTATTTATTGTTACTTTTGTGAGTTTCAAGTGATTTCAGTGAGAATTGTGGGTTTTTCCTTCTTTAACTGAGGGGTACCAACAATTTTGTCCACGTGTGTAAATGACCACTTTAAAAGTGCGGGTAGACAGATTTTAAATTGTGGACAAAGCCTGGCCAGCCTCCAGCAATGCTAAGTCTTTGTGCTAGGCAAAGCTAACTGTCTTCTTGTTTCATCCTTAAATTTAAAGCTGGGATGGACAATGTTTTTTAGCATCACTGTGCAAAAGCTGAAAAAAATTTGAACGAAATAATTTAATAATGCAGATTCCCTTTAGCAAACATTAACAGGAGGAAAAAGTGCATTTCTATCGGACTATTTACAGTGACAGATTAATCCGCATTGGTGCATTTAATGGTTAGAGCTTTAATGGTACCATTGAAACATCTGTGTTGCATGTCAGGGAGTGGAGAGACTGAAAAGTACTGGCAGTGTGTCTGTAAGCTGGTGTTTTCAAAATTGAATGTGACCACTGAGTTGCAGTTTTGTAGTGGAAAAAAACTGGATCGCAGCATAAAGTGACTGAATCACCATTCCAAAATTAATCTCCATCACCCTGGAGAGGAGCAGAGAGGATCATCTCACAGCATGGAGAAAGAGGGAATGCTTTTCAAGCTGCAGCCCCACTACTTAGCTTTCACTTCCCTGCTTCCTCCGGCCTCTTCTCCCCCTCATTTCCAAAAGTGGATTGACCTTCTTACTCTCGTCAGCACCGCAGTCGCCGTCCATTCTTCCATCTAAGGCTGGAAACTCATCTCCTCAAAAAGTACCTCATGCTATGCTTTCCACACATAATCATATTCCTTCACCTACATCTTCTTCTGCTACCTCTAATGTGATTGTGACAGAAGAGATCACTGCCCCCCTCCTTCCCGACACTCCTTACTTCTTTCCTTCCTACCACCAACTTCTTACAATTCTTTTCTCATCACCTGCCACTGAAAGCATCATACGTGGATGACAGTTTGCTATTATTCTGAAAACTCCATTCCTGTGTATTGGCTGTTTGTCATGCTGGACTAAAGTGACGCTTTCTATGATGTTGTCCTCAGATAATTTTCTTCACACTGATGTCAAAAAGCTGAAATGAAAGCCAAAATTGAATGTCATTCAAACTTTTGAAGATGTGGCCTTAAAAAAACAATATTTTTTGAGAAGAACTTGAGGGCACCAATGCCACTTTATATTCACAACTGGAAACAAAATACACATGTCCCTAAACTGCACAGCTTATCCACAGGGGTTCCTCAAGGGTCAGTGTTAGGTCCTCTCCTCTTCTCAGTACATACAACCTCACTTGATGCAATAATCCACTCCCATGGTTTCTCATACCATTGCTATTCTGATGATATCCAGCTCTTCCTGTAGTTCCCCCTGGACGACCACACTGTCTCTGCCTGGATCTCATCATGCCTTGCAGACATCTTGGCATGGATGAAAAATGGTACCTTCAACTCAATCTTTCCGAGATGAAGCTCCTTGCCACCCTAGCCAGTCCCTCCGTATAACAAGAAATCAACATTCAGCTTGAATTAACCCAACTCAAACCAAAGTCTACCAGAAACTTGAGTGTCATGCCCGATAAACAACTAACCTTCAAGGTTCATGTGGCCTCTGTTGCTCAGTCGTGTTGATTTGCCCAGTACATCATCGGGAAGATAAAACCCTTCCTGTCTGAATATGCAGCACAACTTCTGGAACAAGGTCTTGCAATATCATGCATTGTCTACTGCAACTCCTGACTGGCAGGCCTCCCTGCATGCACAGTCAAACCTCTGCAGATGACCCAGTATGCAGTAGCACGTCTGGTTTTCAAACAGCCAAAAACAGCACCTCATCCCGCTGTTCAGATCGCTTCACTTGCTTCCAGTTGCTGCCCGCATAAAATTCAGAACTCTCTCATCCAGGTCTACACTCTCTCTCGCTCACTACACCCAGCCAACAAAAGACTCCTGATTCAACCTCCACAACAGGGCAGGTTGATAGCTAGACTCTTCTTCTCTATGATTCCCCAGTGGTGGAACAAGTTACCAAATTCTGTTTGATCAACAGAATCCCTTCCACTCTTTAAAAAAAGACTAGAAATCCAGCTCTTTACTCAACACCTTTGCACTTGACAGATTGCAAAAAAAAAAAAAAAAATCCTATTACATCTGCACTGTCTGTAGACATCATGCTCTGATTGTCACACTTGAACTTGCTTTATGGCTCTTATCCAGGTTGTTTTCTCTTGCTTGTGTTAAATCTACTCCCAGATGTATGTTGCTTCGGATAAATTTTTAGCATTTGAATGATTGACACGTAAAAGCCACAAATGAACACTTTTAATAAACTGGTCAGTCTAAATTGCAGATTTTAGTGTCATACTTTCAGATTTGTGATTTTGATTCTTTAAAGTACCTGAAACACATCCATCCAACCATTCTCTATACACCGCTTTATCCTCACTAGGGTCGCGGGGGGTGCTGGAGCCTATCCCAGCTAACTCGGGCGAAGGCAGCAGACACCCTGGAGAGGTCACCAGTCAATCGCAGGGCTACATATACAGACAAACAGTCACTCTCACATTCACACCTGTGGACAATTTAGAGTAACCAATTAACCTCAGCATATTTTTGGACTGTGGGAGGAAGCCGGAGTGCTCGGGGAAAACCGTCGCATGCACAGGGAGAACATGCAAACTCCATGCAGAAAGATCCCGGGCTCAGGCCGGGACCCGAACCAGGGATCTTCTTGCTGCAACGCGAAAGTGGTAGCCACTACACCACTGTGCAACACCTGAAACACATTTTGGTGGTAAATTCAAGTTCAGCCTCCCCTTATCTCTGGGTCCACCTGTTTGCACTGATTTCTCTGTCTCTGATGCTGAGATTATGAACTGCTTTTGTAACTCTTATCAGCTCACACTGATTTTGTTTTAAAATGTTCAGTGGCCCATGACAACAGCACAGAGGTGCAGATCCACATCTATTTGAAGCATTTGGGTGGTGTAGGAAAAGAAAGAAATTAACAATGCAACTCAATTTCATTTGCATTGTTTTAATGGCAGAATGGAAGAGGTTTTGCATTCATAAATATAAATGGATGAATTAGCTCTTTTGACTCAAAGAGTGAACAGGTTTGGTCCATTGTGGTGGAGATAAAGAAGGAAAGGAGGAGCGAATGCAGAAACAATAGCTTGCTTTTCATTCCTCACGCTCCAGTCGGATCATCAGTACTGATCCGTGTGATTGGCTGATGATGAGGTGCTGGGACACGGCGCTAATCGCAAGCACGGTGACAGACGATTGGATATTATGGTGGAATAATGAGAGGACACATGACGGACAAGTAAAAAGGGAGACAAGGTAGATATGAGAGAGAAATCATAAGCAATCACAGTTTGAGGACAGGAATTTTGAAAAAAGAAGCTACCTCCGTCTAGTTACCCTCCTCTGAACCGTTGTGTTTGGTGTATTTATAAAAAGCAAACATTTTTTCACTCTTGTACTGAGGCAATGCACAAAATCATCCTACAAACTGAATCTAACAACAATGCTGCAAAGTTGCCAAGACTCTTCATGAACATGCAGAGCAATGATGACAAGAATAATAATATCAGTACAAAAACATCATCATCGCTGGTATGCTACACTTACAAATACAAGTTAAAGCATGCAACGAAAAAGAACATTGATCTTTTTTTGGACATATCAGCAGTACTCATCTGCTCAGTGGTCAATATTAGGAGCCTTTTCAGTTGTGTATGGACTTGCTGTTGACGAATACACAGACTAATGAACACAATTTTTTATGTTATCCCGGGGAAAGATGACAAAATATCAGCCCAATTATCCACTGAACCAACACACGTAAGGCATGGTAAGCTACTGTTGCGTCATATGACAGGTTTCTGAAAGTGTTTTACTCACCAACAGGAAAACAGAGCAATCAACTGTATGCAGTGATAAACTTGGCAAAGTGAAAAATAGAGAACCATTGTTTTTTTTACGCTTTTGTTTAAACATCATCATGTAGGTCATGAAAGACAGCAACCTGGGTGACCATATAATTATTTTTTTATCATGAAGTTAAATCACTCAACTGTATGATCCAGCACTCACCTCAGCTGATACTGAACGTTAATGAAGCAAAGTGTAATTAGTCCATGCCCAACAAATTTCGACAGGTGAAGGTGAGGCTTCCCTGTGCCTGCAGTTGTCTTTCCACTGTCTGTATTCCTGACATGATTGAAAGAAAGAAAAGAAGATATTGAGAAATCCATCAAGCATAACACATAATGAACATGACAGAATGCTACAAGAAAAATAAAAGACAAAGAACTACATCAAGGAGGATTGTATGGAGGAGAAGACAGGGATTCATGTCTTTATCTCCCTGTTTACATTCATTATATATGAATAACTTTCCATACAGCTTAATGCCTCTCGCTTGGAGGCCAGATCTTCTTCTGTGAAAAAGGTACAGCCATGAAATTACATGACCTTATCCATGTGTAACTCGCTATACATACATACACATATATATATATATATATATATATATACATACATACATATATCATTCTCAGTGTTGTGTGACCTATATAAAAAAAAAATCACTTCCCTCTGGCTGTGCTGCACTAAAGTCAAAATAATTCAGGCTAAACTGAGTTTGCATACATTACTGTGTTGAGCTCAGTCTTTTTTATTAACTGCACAAATAATTCCTCTCTCAAGCTGCAGCTCACAAGACCAAAAGTTCATTTGTGATGCCTCCCATGAGATGAAAAGTGAAGCTGGTCCTCTAAGGATCATTGGGGGCAGGTGGAGGAGTTATTGCTGCAAATGTGGGTTTCAGACATCGTCCAGAAAAACTGTGAGAGTTCCATCCCAACCAGTGAGGAGAAACAATGCCAGACAAATAAAAGCTGATGGGATGTGAGGTAGCCAAATTTCTCTCATATGAACAAACCGTGCAACTCAGACCCTGTATTGCGTTTGCAAATTCTGATTTTCAAATCTGAGCACACTTGTCTTTTGATCGGATCTAATCAGTTCTTGAGATAAACTGTGTCTAGATCAAAATGTCTCTGTGCAAAAACCACAAAGCCTCATTGACTGTGAGTGGAGCAGTTTAAGAATTTATTCTGTGATGGCACCTGCCCCAAACATTATGTTTCTGCAAAAGACTGCCAGTTGTAATAACTTTACCTCATTAAAGGCATTGCTGAGATGTGTTAATTCAGCAACATTGCTGGAAATGTGTTTGATTGGGCAACTAAGATGTCACTAAAACAATCAGGGAATTGCTAAAACACATTTGGACTTAGCTAAGATCCCGTTCTTCAGTAAAATTGATAGGATTAAACTTTAAAGAGGAAAACCAAGATGTATGTTAGGCGGACTTAGAAGGTTTTTCTGTAACCTGTGACGTGTTTTAACTATTGATCCCTAGTCTTTGTTTTCTCTTTCAAATCAATTTGCCCAGCTTGTTTGTTTACAACATGTCTGTCCACTGAAATGCTCAAGTGACTTTTCCCACTGGACCTTTCAGTGATGTTGATGCATTCCAAGATCTCACCAGTTACTTTCGTGGTGATGATGGTGGGGAATGTTTACTGGTTACTCCACCAAGGAATGCAGCAGAGTAACCTAATGGTGGTTTGTCAGTTTCTTTGTCTGTTAGCAACAATACTCAACAATGAACTTACAGATTTGGATGAAATTATCAGGGTAGGTCAGAAATGACACAAGGACCAAGTGATTACATTCTGGCAGTGATGTGACAGATAGTCTGGATCCATGGATTTGTTAATGATTTATTTATCATTGTGAGATAGCAGCACTGTAACTATGACTATCAGTGAACACTACATCAGCTGCCTGCTGACGATCACATGATTGCGATCGTACTACAAATCGATTGCTGTGGACCACAGACTTTTTAAAGATTTCATCTGTCGGAAATAATACAGCGACTGAGCAGTCTTGGTGGAGTACTGTGCTCTCTGAGTGCTGTTCTTATTTTAATAATGTGTACATGCTGAAAAAAACGAAATCAGGATAAAACCATTATTTTAAAAAAATCATCAAAATTTCATTACAAGGTAGAGAAAGAATGAACAAATTGAGGACCTCAGCATTTACTTCAGTAGTTTATCAGTAGTGAATGGAGCATAAAATTGGGCATTCCAGTGACTGACAGGAACTGTATTCAAAATACCCAAAACTGTATTCGATGCAATTCATGTCAGTTACCTGATGTTAGGCTACCCTGTTAGAAACACACAGCTTGAGATCCCTGGAGTCCATCCGAGCTGAACTCTGAGTGCACTCTTCCAGTCAAAAGTAAAAAGATGAGGGTTGGTCATAGCAGTATCACCGGAAGATATCTGAATAAACCTGACTCCACCTGGATGGGTTTTCTTGCCAGGGGCTTATCTCCCAACCAGGCTGTGTCAGTCCACTACCGAGAAAGCCAAAAAAAGAACAATAAATCTATGTGTGATCTCAATTTTACAGAATCCATCCATCCATCCATTCTCTATACACCGCTTTATCCTCACTAGGGTCGCAGGGGGTGCTGGAGCCTATCCCAGCTGACTCGGGCGAAGGCAGGGGACACCCTGGACAGGTCGCCAGTCTGTCGCAGGGCAATTTTACAGAATCACATTGTATTAAAAAAAGACAGAAATCTAAAGAATTTATGTCACACAGAGCAAAGAGGATAAAGATAATAGCTAGTGTAGCTTAGTAACTTTTCCAAAATGTAAATGTAGCCCGGAGTTGTTAAATGAAAATGTAATGAATTAATAAATACATATGGCGATAAATGCTGCTTCAAACACACACCAGACCAGCACGGTTGAGACAAGAACCCATGGCAACCATAACTATGTCCCTCCCTTACCTTTACAACACCTGCATGATGCACATTAAAGAGGGATTCACAGAGGCCTCAGCAAAGTATACAATGCTACTTATGTACACTTCCAGTCAAATGTTAGGACACACCTTCTCATTGAATGTTTTTTCTTTATTTTCATCACTATTTACATTGAAGATTCTCACTAAAGGCATCAAAACTATGGAATTATGCAGTGAACAAAAAAAAAAGTGGAAAAAAGTTAAAACACGTTTTATATTTTAGATTCTTCAAAATAGCCATCCTTTGATTCGAATACTGCTTTGCACACTTTTGGCATTCTCTGGATGAGCTTCATGAGATCTATCTATCTATCTATCTATCTATCTATCTATCTATCTCTGTGTATATATATATATATATATATATATATATACATATACTGAAAAATGTACTCTTCCAGTGGCAATTCTGACAATGTGTCCAACATAATGATTTTATTCAGCTTAAATCAGGAACAGCAGAGATAAAAAAAAAAAGATATATATACCTTGTGTAGATGTTATGGACACACAAGCACACAAATGAGATTATACATCATCCACTCTGTAGATAATGTTCATAACATAATGTGTATTTAGCATTAGACACACAGCATATAGTCCTGTCTACCTCAGCTGTCACTGTTAGTTGTGTATTTCTTTTCTGTTGCAAGGCAACAAAGCGTCTCATTTCTTTCATCTGTTACCACACACTGTCAGTATGAGCCTAGTTTACTTTCAGTTTAATTGCACGGTGGAACAAAAAGTTCTGAAATGACAACATAATAAGGATAAAACACACTGATAAAAAACACAGTGAGAAAAGGAGGGAAAAGACTAACTTGCTCATTTGACAGTAAATGATCCCAGAAGATAATGGAGACACAAAACAAACTGCACAGCAGAACAAGAACAAACACAAAAATGAAGGTGGCAAATGTAGACACAAGACAGCCTGTTGTTAAAAAATCAAAGGCTTCTTATTTCAGCAACTCTCAGAAGTTCTCAAGTTCATGCTTCAAAAACAGAGCTGTAAGTTATATGGTTCCCGATGACGACGGAACGTAAGTGTGCAGTGGAGCTCTCCACACCTACCCTTAAACCAACCTATCCGTTCAGTGGCCATGGTTACATGAAGTTTTTGAATTCGGAATTATTAACTCATTCTGAAGTAAAGTTTTGTGCTTCGCATTTACATGGAAATATTGATTCTGAATTAGGGTTTACATGGACTGCACGTTCATTCCCCTTCCTTAATTCCGCTTTAACGCTTGGGCACTGGAAAGGATTCTGATTGGACAGGGAGTGGACATGACGTATCCCTGTTTACCAGAAGAAAACAAACTCCATTTGCCCCGGCATTTCTTTTCCCCAACAACATGGAGGAACAACTAATAAGCACGCTTTTCATTTTGCTTTTTATTGTCGTTCTGAAACAGCAACTCAACAATGGCGCACTACTTCTGTTGAAGTTGCAAGAATGTGCTCGTGCCAGTAAGGTCGCAAAACGTGTACGTCGCTACGTCCTCGCTACGTGAGGAGCCAAGCATGCGCAGAATGACCGGAATTAACTACAGCGGCATTAACTATATATTTGAATAGAACGTACACAGGAGTTAGTTTATTCAGAATTAACATCGGAATAAACCAGGTAGTTTATTCGGAATTAAGTGGTCACAAGGACATTTTAAAGTGGAATTAACTTTAATTCCGAATTAAAAAGGAATTAAAAGTCTCATGTAAACATGGCAAGTGTGTGAGAGGGTGGTGAGCTCCACCACTGAGCCTCTCTGTACTCCTGACCACATGCTGGACACACACACACACACACACACACACACACACACACACACACACACACACACACACACACACACACACACACACACACACACACACACACACACACACACACACATACATTCTAAGTGAATCCACGTCATGGATTGGACGTGTCAGTGTGCTCCTCTGTGTGTAAATGTGTGAAAGAGGCAGTGTGATGGTGAGCGAGCAGTCTATCTGAACTCACAGACCGCTCAGCATGATTGCAGGATCTCCTCACCTCTAATGACTTCACTTTCACTTTTCCTGTCATGGCATTATATCAGACACCTGCCAGTAACCCGGCAGGAGCTCAGTGTTCCTGTTTTCAACTTGCTTGCAGCCAAGAAAACAACAAGAAAGGCAAAGTGTACGGATTCCTGAAAAATGCATTTTGTGCTCAGTGCAGCTCAAATGGCAGAAAGCCACAGCAGAAAGGAATACAGTTCACTGTTTCTTCTTCACAGGTTTCCTACAACCAGCTGCTAGATAAAAAAAATTATCAAAATGGCACGTGTAGAGTAACATTGGAAAAGTGCACAGATCTTCAATGTTCGACACTACAAGTTCCTCCCACATGGTTCTTGAATGTTCAAAAACATCCTACACCCGATACGACTTTTTGAAGGTAAACCTTTCTCCCCAGAACCTAATTTAGACCCTAGCTGTTCTAGTTGGTAGGGGAGATGTGTTATTTGAAAGACTCCTAATCCGTGGGAGCATCTAGATTGTTTTGTTCCTTTTAGTTTACTGCTGTGTGACTCTTACATTTGCCTGTCACAAACTGATACAGAGGAGGGATTCAGGTTTTGAAAAGGACGGGCTGATGCATTTGGAGAACTAGTTGATTTGCTCCACCTAATAGTTCAAAAGAGCAGAGATATTTTGGGGCTTTTTGTAGCAAAAGGATTTCCTCTTCTCTACCTATTGCACTACATTATCCACCATTTCATTTGATTGTATGGCCCTTCAGTACAGCATTTATTATGTAGCGCTCAGAACAGTTCTGATTTGCAATTAGACAAATAGTGTCTGTGGCCTGTACACTGCTTTCTGGCTAATCAGGATATGTGTTGTTTCTCCTATGACAGATGTAACTATAATAAGCATGTAGTTCTATGTGTGTGTAATTCACAGTAGGTCATGACAATACAAAGAGTTTTAGTTAAATGTAACTGGATTCCCCTTTTTGATTCTTGAAGACATTTCACCTTCCTCTCATCCAAGAAGTCTCTTCTGTTTTCACTGACTGATGTGGAGTCTTAAAAAAACAATTATCATGTACTTTTAATGCAGTCTTGCGGTAGTCCCCAGTGAGTTTCATAGTTTCACCATCAACACCTTCAGTCATCCCTGACCCGGCAGTTTCATAAACATTTACACACTGAAGCATCAGAGCCTTGGGTTGTTTAAGGACCATTAGTCCACTAGACACCAGAAAGATGTGTGTGGGCACAGAATATAACAAAAAGCATGTTGCTGTTGTGTGTGGTATGTGGACCTTTGGCTAATTAAAGGCATCCCACTGTCCTGAGTGCTACACCCACCTTCTGTTGGTTCAAAGATCATGATGACTAATGTGACAATGGTGTACACATTGGCAGTATTTTTGTCAAATATATATAAACTACCGTTCAGAAGTTAGTGGCAACTTAAAAATGTCCTTTTGTTGTGAAAGAAGAGCATTTTTTTAAATGAAGACAACAATAAATGAATCAGAAATGCAGTCTAGACATTGTTAGTGTGATAAATGACTATTCTAGCTGGAAACAGGTGATTTTTAATGGAATATCTACATAGAGGTACAGAGGCCCATTTCCAGCAACCATCACTCCTGTGTTCTAATGCTACATTGTGTTAGCTAATGGTGTTGAAAGACTTATTATGATGATTAAAAAACCCTTGTGCAATTATGCTAGCACATGAATAAAAGTGTGAGTTTTCATAGAAAACATTGAATTGCCTGGGTGGCTGGGAAATATCAAAAAATTTGTCATGTTCTAATTTTTTTAAAAAGATGTTTTAGTATATTGATGATTTGGCATTAAACTCAGAGTTTTAAATTCCAGTTTAGATGTGGTCCCACTTGAGAGGTTATTAATCATTCCATGAGCTGTAATGCAGCTGAGCATTAACATCTGCATTACATTACTACTTGCAAGCAGAAAGGGAACATTCATGAGGTAGTTTGGATGTACACATGAGCATTACAAGCTGCTGAAAACAAATCGCAGAACAAAATCTTCTGTTTTTTTCTTTTCATAGATGTGAGATCTAATGAACATGATAGTTACCTCCGCCAAGGAGGTTATATGACACCCAGCGTCCGTCCGTCCGTCTGTCCGTCTGTCTGTCTGTTAGCAAGATAACTCGTCTGTCTGTCTGTCTGTTAGCAAGATAACTCAAAAATGCCTGGCCAGATTCACATGAAATTTTGAGGGGATGTAGACTATGGTAAGAGGAAGAGCTGATTTCATTTTGGTGGCAATCCGGAAAGGATCCTGGATTCTGGATCACTTTGAATTTTTTAGTATGTTTAGGTATTTGGTCCAAAATATGACAAAAAAAACATCATAGGTTAGTATGTCGTCCAACAAATTGGAGCAAGGTGTCCAGATAGCTCAACTGGTTAAGAAGGTGCCTCGTAAGCAGAACTGTGTCGGAGACGCAGGTTTGATTTCAGCTCATGATCCTTTACTGCATGGGTTTCCTATTTTCCTTTCTATCCTTGGCGGAGGTCTGCACTCTCTGAGTGCTTTTCTAGTTTCTCATTGTGACAGTTCTTGCAGACGTTAGCCTGGTATAACCCACTTTAAAAATGAATTTGAATAGTTTCTCTTGGAGGTGCAGTGTGGCCTGGTTGTGCACACTCATACATATATATATATAATATGCATCAAAGGAGGTGGTTGTGAGACACTGGGATAAAGCGAGAGGGACAGCTATCTTAATGTTGCAAGCTTCATACCTTACAACAGTTTCTTGTAAGCCACAGCTTTCTATTTGATGGTAACATATGCAGAATACTAGGGGAACAGTATACCAAATACACTGGATGATTTATGTATTGACCACTGTCACAAAACCTTCGTTAAAGTAATCTGCTGCTGATTTTATGTGTCGAAGTTAATTTGCAAGTCTCAAGAATACCCTTCCTAGATGGAGAAAACATAAGTAAAATGCAGCGTGGTTAGCTCAGCCTCAGCTAACGCAAGCCACCAAATTTAGTGCAGGATGTATGCTTTCCTAACTGGGGTCTTTCAGTTTGAATACTTAGGATGTTTACTAGAAAGAGTCTAAAAAATGCATGAAATGTACAATCTAATTTTTCTGACAAACAATAGACTCATTCCTTAGTAATACTTTAAGCATTTTACAATGTTTCCCCTTCACTTATTCACACACACCAATGGCAGCAGAATTGCCAGGCAAAGGTTCTCGCCTGTCATCAGGTCAACAGAAGGTTCGGTGTTTTGCCCAAGGATGTTGACATATGTAGCAGTCAGGGACAGAACTGCCAGCCATGTAAATAGTGGCCAGTCTAATCTACCACCTGAGCCTCAGCTCCACTGTGAAGATGTTCCTTTCTGGTCTGCTTCCATTTGGACCCTCAATTTTAAATCTGTCCAGCCTGCCAAGTTCACTCATGTGTAGTGCTAATCTGATGGCTTTGCACCATGTTTAAGCATAATTCCAGTTTATTTGCTGGTGTGACCCATAGAGACACAATAAATGCAGGCTGAAATAAACCAGAATCATTCTTTAAATGTAACATGCTCCAAATCCGGTTACAAGTATGAAAAACATACAAATAGGGAAAGCACCTGGGAAATAAAAAAGAGTTAATTAAGAATGTGCAACTCTGAAAGTGCTCATTCAAAGACTATGATTTTGTCACTTTAGTTCAGTGATAAGTTATTTTCAGATGAGAAAAGCTTGGCTCTTGAGATGATTTGCTGGTTAAGATCCATCCTCATCCCAGGGACGACAGGCTTGTCTTGACTTCTCTAATGGCACTGATATCAGTATTGTTTCAATATGATGTAAAATCCTATTAACAATTTCTTTTTCTGCAGAATTTTCTTTCTTTCTGTGCTTTTAAAAAAAAAAAAAATCTATTCGTATGTGTTTTTGTTTTAAATACATGTTGCATTTTTGAATTTGAAGTTCCCTTCACATAGAGGACAGATGTGAAGGGAACTTCACGTCTGTCCTCTGTCCTGCCCACCAGTAGAACTCTGCCTCAGCAACTCTTTGATAACCATAATTTATCATGGAGCAAACACTGTACAAAACCAGTTTGAGCATTTTTCAAGTGAGACGCTACTGCAGTAAAGACTGCTTGTCTACTGCATCAGTACACTGAGATGATGGTAAATGCAACAGAGTGAGTTATGAAGGAAACATTCTTCCAAGTGAAGGAGACTTTCAGTATATTATTTTGGTTGGTTTTTTTTATTTGCACATCCTTATCATCAGAAAGTTTAATGAGTGGTTCCTACATTTGTGAAGTTTTCTTTTTAAATACATATCACACTGCTGTATATTAAAGATATTTCCTGTGTACTTATGGGATGGTCACACCTGCCATGTTTAGAGAAGTTTTTTGGACTAGGAGCGTTGGCACTTTTAGTGCAGTTACTTTAACCCAGTGAGACACTAATATTTAAATCCAAATTTATTCCAATAACTGAAAACTTCTCTTTTGAGGAATATGTGGTACAGTTTGTTAAAAGTAACAATAGAGGGCAAAAGTTCATGTGGGGTGTCCCTCTGGGGCCCTGGTAGAAATTGCCTTGACTTCTCAATAAATATCCAAAAGGAACTGTAAGTGCTTGGTGGGTGAGGTAAGCATGCAATCTGCTCGACTCTTTTAAAAAAAGACCTCTTTGTAAATATCTTTTATATTCTCTTACGTCCCCAGAGAATTTGTGAAAACTGCTGCTTTTCTCTCTCTTGATTTACACGTCTCATTATTCCATGTAGCACAAATTCCATGAGCAACGGGAAACCTTGTGAGTGAGTGCAGCCAAAGCAGAGGAGAGAGGAGGCGGAAGAAGACAAAGCCAGGCCTGTGCAGCTAGCAATGATAGCATCGCCGCTCCAGTCAAAGACCCCGTCTGTCTCCTTCAACTCTCAGAAGCCTGGCCAGAGAGAGAGAAAGTGGGAGAGGAGAGTGTAACAGAACAGAGACAGAGAGATGAGACAGAGGGAGTCCAGATTCTGTGCACTGACATGGCAGTGATGACATGCAGACCTCATTATTTATCATTTTATTTGAATGTGATCTCAGCGACTCCAAACTTGATGAGTTGTGTTCTCTTCATCTCTGCTATGGAGAGTGCAGCAGATACTTGGCTTTAACAAGTAACATCAATTGTCGCAAACATTGCTAGTAGTGCAGGCAAATATATGTAGCCTAGCAATATCATAATGCTTCTTTTCAAGTCCTTCATTCAAAACTGAAAATGCATTGTTAGCAAAGTACATGTAGAAGTGTGTTCATTAATATTTTGACAGCTTTTTGTAATCAGCAGGTTTAGTGTGAATGAACACCTTAGCCACAAATACATACTTGTAGCAGTGTATGTTTAACTTCCTTTTCTGCTGCTGCATGGTACTTTTGTTTGCTGCTCCATGCTGTCTACGGTTCCCTAGGCTGAAATGTGTAACAAGCACTAAGTTTTAAGTGTCAGCTTGTTTGTTTTGCACAGTGCATTAAATCTGTAACTATATCTGTGGCTGATCGGTTTGTGTGCTGACTGCTGCTTGTGTGTGTGTTGAAATGGACCGCCGTGCTACTCAGTATGAATATCTGCTGGTCCCGGGTGATATTTCAGACAAAATACTTTATTTTTGTGTATTAATATTGGTTGATTTAATTCATACATAATGCATCTCTGAAGCACCAAGGGATCTGCACTCTGACTTTTGCTGTGTGTTTTCGCATGCAATGACAAAAAAAAAAAGGCTTTCTGATTCTGACTGTGATCTCTTGGTGTCACTGCAAAGACTGCCACTGCTGCTTTGCTTAGTTTTACTTTTTTGAACTTTAATGATTGTGTTTCATGACATGGACACTGCCTATTTTATGAATTTAAATTCCCAGTTGATTGTTTATTTCCATTCACTGATGGGTTTTAATGACATTTTTCTCTGGAAGGAATATATACCAGGTGATATTGGCTTAAATAGTGGAACTGTGCTACGGAGGTGACCACAGCTGTTTTGCTACTAGGGTACAGTACAATAAATGATCTTTATGTGTTCACCATTTCATGCTTTAGTTTGTAAGGTGCTTTTTGTGTAGTTAAGCCTAACAGTATTTTTCATTATGTGTGATTGCTACTTTGGAAAAGTGCCTCCTACTTCTAAAATTTGCAGGGTTTTCTCTTTAGCTGTGTTAATAATCCCTCCATTTTAAAAGGTTTTGGTTTGCTATTTATAGTTGCTGTAGTCAATTATTTATGGCAATTTTGTATTCTTGGCAGTGGTGTATCACTTGAGAATTTTATTGTAATTATAAGTTGAAATATGTATATTCGCTCTCTTTTTTAAATTTTGAAATGAATTCTGATTGAATCAGTTGAAGATACTTGCCTCTCATGGGACTTGCGTGTTTGGGGGTATTTAGTTTTAAGAAAGCAGAAATTAATAGAAGGTTAAAGTGATGCAGATGGGTGTATTCTTTGGTTAAAAGTCTCAAAGTGACATTTTAAGTATAATAACATTGAGTGGGGTCATTTTCCGGCTCAGTTTCATTTTGGCAGCAAAACAGGCTTAAAAACCCCACAGACATATTCTCACCTTAGAGACTTCTTGTGCCTTTGCTGCTAAATGCTCCACAAGCTTTCCAGATCGTCACTAACTATGACTTTACTGTTATAATTCAACCATTTTAAGAATTTATACACAGTGATGGGTCAAGCTGAAAAAGAGCATGAACATATTACCTCATGAGTTTTGCAATACATCATGTGTGTCTACAGAGCTATATTTGCATTTTCTTGGAGTTGTGTTACCTCATGATTATAGTCTCTATTAGCTTCTGATTAAAAAAAAAACAAAACAACAACCAATCTGTTTCTTCAGCTGCTAAGTATCTGCTTTGGTTGCTGACTTTGCTGTTTGGGGCTGACCAGACAGCAAAGTAAGCTGTTGTGTTCTGAACTTTTCCACTGGAAAAAAAAAAATGAAGGGAGTTGTAAAACTAGGTTTATCGCCACAACCAACTCGTTGTACATGAAACAATTACATAAAATTCTCTGTTATTACAAAATGTTGACTCTTGGAGCTTTAATTCTAATATTTCACTTCACCTGTACAAATGTGAAGGCTGATATGACTTTGTGTCGCTTTGACCATTGACCATTTCATCATTGGTAGATGCTGTCTCAGACATATTCGGTGGAAGTTTAACAAAACTTGAAAACATATTTTGATTTCTGGAAAACAATGGAGATTCTGGAGATTTACAGAATTGATTTTTAGCTTGGACAAGCTAAAATTTCAGTTCAGTGGTATATTGATCTTTTTAGCTTTTGTGACTTACGCCTTTATATTTGGACAGCATTGTTTTCCTATACTACAATAAAAAGGTTGACTGTTTACTTAACCGATTCAGTACATTTGGTTTCAGTTTCCTTTTTGTCTTTTCTTTTTGTGGTACAGATTTGCATAAATTCCTTAGTTGAGAAGTATTTATCTTTTAGATAACAACAAACTAAGACCATTATTTTGTCCACATCTCAAGTCTCAGGCAGGTACTCTCTGAAATCTCACTAAAGTGTTAAGAAAATTCTGCGAGTGTTTTCTCTCCTCCTGCAGACAGAACAATCTTTTTTAAAGCAGAAATTAGCCATTGGTATCTTGATTGTTTTGCCTCAGCTTGAGTCACTGTGCAGCCGAACAAATGGAGCCCCATTTGACTATCTCTGCTCTATCATCTTTGACGCCGGCAGACAAAGAAATCTGTTTATCCCTGTCAAAATGTGTGCTCTCTGCAAAACCAATTAAATGCCTATTTACTCAATTGGTGCAACAATGTACACCCACACATAATGCACGCACAAATGGGGCAATTTGCTTAAATACCCTACAGCAAATGATAGCCATTTCCTCTCTACAATCACGCTGGAGAAGCATTAATTAATTTCTGCTTACAATAGGGAATCCTATTCCATACCCTTTGCTTCCATCCACTCTGAAGATTTGAAATTCAATTATTTACTTCTATATAAGCCCATCCATCCATTCTCTATACACCGCTTTATCCACACTAGGGTCGCGGGGGGTGCTGGAGCCTATCTCAGCTGACTCGAGTGAAGGCAGGGGACACCCTGGACAGGTCGCCAGTCTGTCACAGGGCTACATATACAGACAAACAATCACACTCACATTCACACCTACGGGCAATTTAGAGTAACCAATTAACCTCAGCGTATTTTTGGACTGTGGGAGGAAGCCGGAGTGCCCGGAGAAAACCCACGCATGCGCAGGGAGAACATGCAAACTCCATGCAGAAAGATCCCAGGCCCAGGCTGGGATTTGAACCGGGGATCTTCTTGCTGCAAGGAAAAAGTACTAACCACTACTTTCCTAACTGCTCAATTTTAAACCTTCATGGATTTCCAGTTTTACGGATTTTACCTGGTCTTTTAAAAGATGCCTATCCTTAGATAACCAGAATACAGGTCAAGAACTCCTAGGTCAGGTCGTTGTTTGTCTGCAACTTCTAACCATGTAACTTGGTACAAGCTGCCGCATGAGTTGAGCTGTCACGAACTAAACCGGCCACCCCATCAAGGTTTTAGTCTGAATGAGAAAGGTGAAACTGGGCATCCTGGCTGAACCAAATAAAATATCAGTCTAAAGGTCTGTGGTGGACTATTGCCAGCCAGTGTATCATTATAGACACTTCCCAAAGAGTGGTGATAATCATAACTATCTTTTGGTCAGTCGCTGCAACAGGAATTGGCTCCAGTTTGTCCTGGCCTGCCTTTACCACTGTACATGCAAATTGCTGCCAAAAATGTGGTGTTAGTCTACACAAAAGCTAGCAGTACAGCCAATATCTTAGTAGGATTTGACATCAGAAACTGAGAAGGAACTATTGAGACTGCCACTGAACAAGGTGCATGCTGTCAGTATCAGTTTATATGCTCCAACCATGACCAATCTAGATGAAATAAAAGAGAAGTTCTACAGTAAGCTTGGAAACACAATCAAGGCACTTGCTGAAGACAAGCTTATTCTTGTTGTTCAGTGCAAGAGTTAGAGCTGACACTGACAAATGGTCAGGGGTGATCAGATTCCACAGAAGTGCAACTCAAATGGGGAACTCTTAGTTCCATCCTGTTCGGAGAACAACCTTGTGATTACCAACACCATCTTTAACCACAAGTATGACTCTCCACCACTGACATAACACTATAGAAATTGGTTTGGCTATTCAAGAGTAACAGGGAACTGAAGGGAGACATAGAAAGGATGTGATGGACATCAGAGTCACGAGTGGAGCTGACTGTGGCATAAATCATCTCACAATGAGATCTAAGACCAGGCTTACAGCCAGGAAAAGATGCAGCGAGGCAGGAGCAAAACAAACAAAGAAGTTAGCCACAAGAGCTTTAGTAAAAAGACTAGAGGAGCACTGACTGAGGAAATGAGTAAAGAGCTTGAAGACTGAGGTAACCTGAATGAGCAGAAATGAGTAGTAGAGAAATGGACATCCTTGAAGTCGACATTCTATAATACAGCACATAAAGTACTTGGAAAACCAGGGTGGAAGCACCTGGACTGGTTTGATGAACAAGACAAGCACCTGAAGGCATTGATAGCAAATGGAAACATTGCTAGAGAGTGGAAATTTCAGGTGAACATACAGTTTAAGAAAGCAGAGTATACACAAGCTCAATAGGAGCTACAGATCTATCTTAGGAAGACGAAATCTTGTTGGTGGGAGTTAGAAGCTCTTGAGCTCCAGGAGGTTGCTGACAAGAAGGACATGGAAACATTTTAAGCTGGACTACTGGAAATCTATGGTCCAAAGCCAAGGGGAACCTTGCAGCTTAGAGCCTCAGATGGTGAGACAGTTTTACAGGATAAGGAAAAGATACTGATCAGATTTACAGTTCACTTCAATCTGCTACTAAATACTAAATATTCCAGGAAACCTAACTGAGGAAGCACATGATGTACTAACAGCGATCAGTCATTACATCACTTGAAGAAGTGCTGCTGCTAATGTCCCACCAAGGTGTGCCAGCTTTCTTGTAAGTGGGTTGGAACGTTAAATAATTATTTTTGAAATAAATATTGTCAATTACAGTGTTGAAACATGTTCTACAAGCTGGAAAAAATGCAGCTTTTTAGCAATTGTCACTGTTTCCCGCAATTTCATCACAACAAATAAGCATAAAACATCGCAACTTTTTCGCAATTTTTTAGAAAAGCTTCTGCAAATTCAGGCATTTTCAGACACAACAATCAAAAAATGCCCGTGAAATCCTGGAGGGATTGGTATGCGCTGCCAGAAACACAGTGAGGCTTCAAGAGTGGAGGGAGTATGACGGACATGATATTCTGCTTACACCAAGTGCAAGAAAAGTGCGTCAAACAGTACTATGCAAGACTACATAATAATCGTCAACTTCAGAGAAGTCGATACTCTTTCCTGTAAGGAACTGTGGCAAGTACTCAGAAAGTATGGCTGTCCTGAGAAGTTCATCAATTTGGTAAAGGTACTTCATACTGGAATGTAGGCTAATGTCTCGATGTCCAACACACAGTTGAAAGACTTTGGGGTGACAAACAGAGTCAGGCACCGATGTGTGCTGGCACCTACATTTTTCTCTTTATACTTAGCAGCAATGTTTGAGGGAGCTTTCAAAGAGACAACTACAGGGGTTTACATCTGTACCAGAAAGGAAGCTCATCTATTAAATTTCCTGCTTTAAAGCAAAAGTGAAACCACTATTAAAGTTGTGAGAAAAATGCTCTTCGCTGACGACAATGTTGTTGTTTCACACAGTGCAGAGGCAAGGTCATCATTGTAAATGACAAATTGTTCTCAACTCATCTTACCTGGTAAAATAAAGAATAAAAATACATAAATAGAAATATTAGTCCAGCAATCTGTATGTATATAAGAAATAGTTTGATAATCATGGTAGAGGATTAGGGAAAGCTCATTTCTCCAGCGAGGTTTCTCTGGAAGAAAGCCGATTTCTTGGTATATCAAAGCAGGATTTCTACTTCCCTTTTTTTCATGTACACTTGTCTTCAGACAGAAACTGTCTCCGACAGCAATGTGTTGTGATGAAACATAACCGACGTGACAAGACTGAGCCAAACCAATCTGAATACTCGCAGGTGAGGCAAATATTGTTTATTTTCCCACAACAATGGTAGATGCCAAGGTCTGGGAAATGAATGTCAGTAAACTGTCTGCGATCACTCGACACCGGTTCCTTGACTGGATATCATTGAGGGACATCCTGGCGTGGGACCATCCTCTACATCATCTTTCCACATTGAGAACCTCTTGGGCCACTCATAGATACCTGTACAGGGCATTGTTTGTTCCCTGTACACATCCTTCAGCATGGCAAGGGTTTCTGCTGGAATTTTTTTCTCATACAGTGTTGAGATGTTGGGCAACAGTATGAAGTACTTTATTACAGTGTGGCTGCTGAATCGTGTGATCAGAAACCAGTGTCATGTTCCTTTTTTGTCACACCTCATGTGAGCATGGAGAACAGGAGAGAAGTAAACAGATTGAAGAACAACAGTCAACAGTAAAACACAGAAACTCTTCTAGTTCTTCTTTATTGGTTTCAAAGTGGTCTCAGTGTTTCTACCATTTCTGAAAATCCTCAGAGTTTCATTTTTTTGCAGATCTCTGACCTGTGGGCACACGACCAAACCTACTAGATAGCCAAGCAATTTGCTGACAATAAAGACGTTGTTGTTGTTTTGGAGACACTGCTTAAAAAAACAAAAGGAGTCCACGAGGTGTTCCATTTGTCAGATGCTGGGAGAACATGAAGACGTTTGGGTTCACTCTTACAATCAACCCCAGAACATTTGGTTTGCTTTACTTGTGGTTCAGACATTGTAGAGTTAGCAGAAGCATCTCTAGAAAGTAGATAAACCTGGTGGACTGTGAGGCAGCTACTCATTCCAAATGACTCACCTGGAAGCATTATGCAGTGAGGGAGTAGTAATATGTACATTTTTAATTGGATGACTATTGGTTCCTCAATTCCTGCTTTCAAAGTAAACAAAATCCTTGTACAGATATATAATATAACACAACAACATTGGATTTCATCACATGTGACCTTTAAAAGAATGGTAAGAGAAACACTGACATAAAGGCCACATGAGCTGCGGAACTGTGCTAAAAGAATACAAAAAGCTATCTTTAAATGCTGTTTTTAAAAGGATTTCTGTATTTTGGATATTTGGAAAAATTAAAAGCCACTCATTTACTTGTTGCCGCTGGGACTGATGTTATCTAAAAGAAAGAAACACATAATATCTCGTGCAAGTGAACAAATTCCCAAAAGCACTAGAGCAAACTTTTTGTCTTGCTGAAGAGAAACCATTTAATATTGGGTGAAGTTTGGCTATCTGTTTTACCACATCAATCTGCAATAGAAATAATCAACTCTTGTGCATGAATTCATATGAAAACTGCACAAACTGGGAGTTTAACTCCTACTGCAGTAATAGAAAACTTTTTCAATTCTGAAAAAAACTTGTTTGTTTGTTTTTCAACAAAGAAACAAAGCTTGTTTGTTCTTGAACAAACAAACAAAGCCAAGGAATAAAATAAGGAGGAAAATAATGTGCAAGCACAGCCATCAGTGGGGATGTTAATTGCTCAGAGATGATATGTATGCAGCTGAAGAGGTATGGGTGTGTGGGTGTATGTAAATGTGTTCAGGCAGATGAACCTCAGAGAGGATTTATTGTTTTCAGAGTATGACCATACGCTCACATTTAATGCATCTATTTCAGAGCTATAGCCTTTTTTTTTATATCTTTACTAATAATATGCCTTTTTTTATGTGTATGGAGACACATCCGCAATCATAGGTGCACATACCTGCAATTATAGACAGGGATTTCTATAATGCACATGTATGTCTGTGTTGTCTATTTACACACGTGTGTATATATGTGTGTGTGGTGTGGTACTTGAGGCCTACTGTCTGAGTATGTGTCCCATCAGTATGCATTTCCTATGTGTGTGTGTATGAGGTTGAAGTGTAAAGTGGGGGTTTATATGAGCCGCTCTGAGCTGTAGGAGTAAGTTGATGCTGGTGGACAGATAAGAGTCTCCTCAGACAAAGACAGTCTTTGTAGGCCAAAGCCACTCTCAGCCACTGCAAGACGATCTGCCACGGCAATCCCCCCACCCTCCCACAGAGCATGAAAAGCCTACCGTGTCCCAAACCAAGCGAAGCAAAGTGGCTCCAGACGTGCTAAAAAGAGCCAGGAACCACATCATTGGGGACCCTCGTGTGGGAGGAGGGGACCAGTAGAGGGACTTTGGTGCCTTCGATACTGGCAAGTGTTGGTCCAGTACTTTGGTCCAACAGCTGCTGGGTGGATTGCCATGAGATGTGGTGCAGACATTCTTTGTCACCAAAAGATGAAATCTTCAGACTTTATTGGTGCCTTAAATTTTCTTGTAACATCACATTTTACTTATCCAGTGAAGGGCAAGGCTAGATTACCAACAGTGAAATGTTAAACTTCTCAACAACTTGAAATGGGGTTCCAAATTTCTATGTTCAGTCCATATAAATTCTGTCTGCTCCACTGAAGTACAGTGTAAACTGGATGGAAGCTCCTTCATCTGCATATTTTGGATGTGGTCTTGTAGAAATGCGATGTTCATCATACTTTATTCTTTTAGTCACATAAAACCTGAGGAAAGGCTATATTATTTCACTACAGGACACATGTAGAGTTCCATCCATCAATTATCTATAGACCACTTAATCCTCATTAGGGTCATGGTTGTCTGGAGTCTATCACAGCTGACTGAGGGTGAAGACAGAAGACACAGTGGACAGGTCACCAGTCTATCACAGGGCTACACAGAGAGACAAAAAATCACATTCACACCTACGGGCAATTTAGAGCTACCAATTAACCTGAACATATTGGACTGTGGGAGGAAGCTGGAGAACCCAGAGAAAACCCACGCATGCAAAGTCTATGCAGAAAGACCCTGGGACGTGAACCAGAGATCTTCTAGCTACAAGGTGAAACTGCTAACCACCAAACCACTGTGCAGCCCACAGGTAGGGTTGCAAATTTGAATAATTTCATTATTAATACATCTGACAAATAATTTCTTTAGTAATCTGTAGCATGTTCTACGTATAAATTGTCAGAAAATCATTTAAAAATTACCCATCATTATTTTCTGAAGCCAAAGTTAATATAATGAAATTTGTCATCATATATTTTTAACACTCATTCATCGTTTACAGACAATGCATTGCAATAACTTTGACAAACCCACCTATTGCAATCATCAGATTCAAATTCTGAATCAAATATGTAGAGTTATTTGTTTTTGAATCAAATATCTGCAAAACCAATCACACAGCTATTATCCTCAGCTGTGGTAGCACATGTTAGCATGCTGATATGCTAAACTAAGATAGCAAACATAGTAAATACATAGACAGTATACAGTCTATCGATAAGTATTCATGCATCAACGTGTTTGCATTGCCCTTGTTGGCATTTTAGTCATAGTTTCAGCTTAAAGCCCTGCTGTGCCCAAGCTATGGCTATAGACTCTCAGTCTTTTTAAAGTCACTGTAACACCCAGATGAGGCTATAGTGCTACTAGAGTTGAAAAAAAAAATCATTGGGGTCGAGGGTACAGTGGGATTATTCTAAAGAGAGTCATGATGTTGAACAAAGATAAAAGGCATTGAGTTTCACAGTGAAAAGTGAAGCATAAAAAGAGATCTGAGAGTCAGCCAAATAATTCAAATCAAGAGAATTCAAATGACAAATTTGACTTTAGGTTAAATATGCCTACATATAATGAGCTGCTTCTACATGATACATTGCCCTCTATAGATCCCCTCCATGATAGACAAAGGCTTTGTCATTATCCTCCTGTCTCCCATCACCTTCACAGGGTCGAGAGGGCAGCCCAAGACAGAGTTGGCTTTCTGAACCAGTCTGTTTAGTCTCTTCTGCAGCCATGATGCTGCTGCTGCAGCAGACCACTCCATACAGGATGGCTGATGCCACCACGAAATCATAAAAGATCCTCAGAAGTGCTCCCTGCATCCTGAAGGACCTCAGTTTCCTGAGGAGGTGTTGTTCTGACCCTTCTTATAGAGTGTGTTGGTGTCAACAGTCCAGTCCAGTTTATTGTTTAAGTTAACACCCAGGTACTTGCAAGAGTCCACAATCTCAATGTCTGTTCCCTGGTTGTTCACTGGTGAGGGAGAAGTGTGTCTGTTTCTGCTAAAATCCAAAAACTTATTTTTGTGTTTTCTTTCCTTCATTATGGAGCACAGGTCATCTACAACTTGCCATTTAACTCCGTGAGCTGATGTTTAAAAAATGTAAATGTAGTTATGAAACAATAGAAGTGAATATTGCTACGTCTTAAAAATGGACTTTGCCTGGGGTGATGGAGGGAGGATTAACGTGTAGCCCTATAGGACCAATCAGACACACTAGAATATAATGTATGCCTATGCTGTTTAAATTTTGAAATATAAAGCAAAGAAGAAGAAAAAGACAATGACAGAATGCTAAAAGTAAATTCAAAATGTAAAGAAGACAAAAGTGCTTCAAGCTGATATAAACTAGACTACATGATTTAAGTTTAGGTGGATTATCAGGCTACAGCTATGACCTTTGACTCTGGACACTTCTTTCTTAACTACTAAAGATACGTCTTCCATATATGAGGTTAACATGCCCTGAGTACAACATTTATTATTATTGTTGTTGTTGTTGTTATTGTTATTACGGTGCTATGCTATACTTACAGTGCAATACCCCAGGTCACTTTTTACACACATTTGTGCAATAATGTGAGATGTAACCATATACAGTATGATACAATATACAGTAATATACTGCAGTGATATACACAGTTATAAAGACTATATAGATATGTGCAAATACAGTATATACTGTAAATAACACAAAACAATTTCAAAATCAAGTATCACCCAAAAACTTAAATGCATTTCCATACAGGCCTGAAATATGTATTTTTACATCCCAGTACAAATGTGACTCTTTCATAGATGTCCAGCTGCACAAGTATGCATAATTTACTGTTGGTAACTGGTTTGTGTATTGAGAAAAAATATATATTATTATTATTGTGTAAAATAAAATGTAGATCACTTTGCACTGGTTGTTTGTAATATGGAACTGCAACACAGCAAAATACTATCATGACTATTGAAGGAGACTATTCCTGAAGTGATCTAAGTTCATGTTTGACATTTTATGACAACTTCTCTGAACACGTGAGTGACCATGTTTTGTTAAATGTCCATCCAGGCCTGTGATATGCATATACAACACTGCGTGCCCCAAACAGCCAAATGCGGCAGAGCAGGCATAAAATATGTTACTGGGACATGACTTTGCACAGCTAATCAAAAACTGCTTGCTATGTATCAATCCAAACTTCCTGTCAAACAGAAGCAAACACAAGTTACTGAGATGATTGTACTGTTTCTATGCATTAAAATGAGCAATGATGTATCTGCTTTCAGAATGCCGATGCTGAGGCACACAGGTAAATGTGTCACTTTTAGGAAGGACACCAGAAATGATTATATGTTGAGATGAATTAAAGATGATGCCAGTGAAAGTGGAACCCTTGATACATGAGTGCTTATAATGTATAATTTTATAACAATGTATCAAAAAACAGCATGAAGACTGTACAATGTGAAGGGCTCAAATAAAAACCGAGAATTGCCATTCGTGTAGTTATGTAATATGATTTTCTTGACTTTATAGGTTTATTATTAACTATAAACTCATTACCACAAAAAACAAAATTTGCTTTCTTCTTTATTTGTCAGAGATCTGTAGCGTAATGACAGCAGAGTGTGAACTACAGGGGAGTCAGAGGGAGGCTGACTCCCTTTTAATAAGACATGAGCTCTGCTGGCATTATCTATGAAATTCTAAGAGTCTCCCTTTCTCTCCAAAAGGATGTCACTATACAACTAAATTACATTCTCATTTACATTTTGAAAGAAACATAATTTAATTTTGAAGCAAACATATAGTCTCACCTTTTGATTGACATTTTCACAATGATAACTACATGTTAGAGATTTGGGTATGCTTAGGCATCAAAACGACTCGGTGAGGGTAAATAAAATATCAAAGGTTACAATCGTACCCTTTAAGAACATGTTTGAAGTGTCTTCTCCATTTTCTGGGCTATCAAGACGAGTCTGGCACCTTTTAATATATAATTGGTAGACTGAAAAGAAGTTACATTTAAGCCGCCAAATAAAGACACATCATAGTCAAATGTAGTCTGGTAAAGGGATTTTTTTTCCTCATAATTGAGAGTGTAGATTGGTTAGTTTTTGTGGAGACATATTAAACATTGACAGACTACTACTTTTTGGAATGCTTTTCTGTTAGTCTGTATCTTCAGACCAATGTATGATACTGTATTGTCATACAGTGTATTTGTTCTGTATTAAAACCTAAATGAAGTCATCTCCTTATAATGTGAAGAGAAGACCTTGCTCTTAAAGATGCTGACCAAAAATACATTCTGACTTTGTCTAATAAACCTTTTTCCACTGTCCATTTGAACTGACAGGATCAAACCTGAAAGTAATTTGAATGCAACCATTAAGCAATGAAGAAACCTTGCTGTAAAAATCAAACTACTTCTACTTAACAGTTTGTCATATTTACTGGAGAATAAGCGGAAAATAAAAACCCCAAAACTATCATGCCTCAATGTCCATGACTGCTATACAAACCCTGGATTAGATCCTGGAACATTAGCTGCTACATGTATGTATGTATGTATGTACACTACTGGTCAAACATTTTAGAACACCTCAAATTTTTCCAATTTCTTATTGAAATACAAGCAGTATAAGTGTAATGAATAGCTTGAAATGGTACAAAGGTAAGTGGTAAACTGCCAGAGATTAAAAAAAAAAAAAGTTTTGGGGGTCACTCCCGCTCCTCCTCTTGGTGTCCTGTGTTGGAGCCCTGGTTGCCATGGGCGACCTGCTGCTCTCGGTGCAGACGGCTCCTTGGGTGCGTTTCCTCTTCTGGTTCATCTGTGCCCAGCCTCATTCATTGCATTAGTGTATTGTTGAGGGCGAGAGGGGGGTGGGTCTGGTTATAGTGTGGCTGTGTATTTCCGTTATATCTTTGGGTTTGGGGAAGACGGGTTAGCGGGTGGAATGGGTGGAGCGGGATTGTTTTTAATCTGTGAAGCACTTTGTGTTGCAACTCTGTTTGTATGAAAAGTGCTATACAAATAAAGTTTGATTGATTGATTGATTGAAAACTGAAAAATAATGTACATTTCAGAATTATACAAAAATGCCTTTTTCAGAGAACAAGAAATGGGTTAACAACTTAAAGCTGTTCTGCAGCAATGGAGGTTGATCAAGCCTTGAAAGCTGGTGCTACCAAATCCTACAGGTGTCCCAACTTTTCTGGATTACAACCCCCTCTGTCTGCATAAAAGTAGTGTTGGAACATACCGTAGCATCATACCTTCGAGAGTATTATTTGAACAGTATTGTACTGCAGAAAGCAGTGTGTTGCTATGAAAAAGGTGAGGAAAACACAATTAAAAATGTAGGTCTTTCCTACAGAGAAACTAAGAAGAAAGTCAAGGTGTGTCAGTGAGTACAGTTTTCCATGAAAACAAAGTGCCCCAGACTGAAACTAGTTCCAAAGAAATAACTAGACAGACATGGGAAGAGGGCCAGGTGGGTGGTGCTCATATTTCTGGGTATGTGGGTGTTGGTCAAAAAGAAGAAAACAGTGGGACAGGAAAGACAAAAATGGAAGAAAGCACTGGTGTCTTGTTGTGAATTAAAAGATGAGACTCTTGAGATGAAAGACTGGCATCAGCAGGGAGGGCAGACATCTGAAAAAAAGAGGCCAGGGCATTGGACTGGAACCAGTGTGGGATGTCACTGAGAGGCATCCCCTTCACCGCTACCTTCTCAACACTCAATAGCACTTCCTAGTTTTTGGATGGGGAGAGAAATGAACATCTCAGAGCTTAGAGATTACTGCAGTTAGCCAAGTTGAGTGGAAAGACCTGAAGTAGGGAGAAAAACTTGACTTTGAAAAAAATAAATGTGCCTACAAGCACTGCTTCCCTGTGTTAGTCACACAGTGTATCTTGTTCAGTTAATCTCTACATGAAATTGCAACTTTATGGGAGTTATTTGTTGACTTTTGAGCCATTTCTTGGTGAACAACAGTACAGCCATGGCCATAAGTTTGGACACAAGTACCATGACGCTTGTGAATCTTAGAAAATACCACAACATTGTCACTTACAATACAGTACACAACTCCTGAGAACTATATTAAGTTTCATATTTAAAAAAAAAAAACATCAAAAGAGTTTGGTGTCATTTTGTTATTCTTACCAAATTCGGTTGTGAAAGTACTGCATTTTTTTTGTTATTTTCTTCTAATATTATGTTTTGGGAACAAAGTTGTTCCAGTTGTTGGAATTTATTGATAATATTATATCCCTTGTTGATTTGTTAACTAATTAAACTGGTGCTGTCAAAAAATATTAGTTATGTTCTGTAATAGACATCAAAACAGACATAGTAAGTCATGCTGTGTCCAAACTTATGGCCATGGCTGTATATCCATCCACTCATTACTTCTAGTGTCTGTAACTACCCATATAAGGTTGTTTTTTTCCGGCCCCAAACCTGACCTCATGGTGACCAGGCAAACTGAAATATTTAACAAGGCTACTGTGCTCACAAAGAAATAGCGACAAGTAAGATTTGAAAGAAATACAAATAGTTCTTTATAGTCATGTTCATCAGTTAACTATATTTATATCTATAGATTTCATTAGCCAAATATACACTGCAGCTGATAAATGATTGCATGATCATATGTGTTGTATATTATATGAGTCTGCACTACTTCATCCCAGACACTGTAAATCTTTGAGCCATTTTGGTTGTAGATTCTGCACTAATGGTACATACCAACCACAGACTTTGAAAGAGTTTTGAATATTGAGCTATTATAAAAAAGTTTAAAAATTAAATCCGGAAGCAACAACACAAATGTGAACAATTATTTAATCAATCTAATAACTAAAATCCAAGAAAACTGTCAGTCTGAGCAAGGATTAATTTTTTTTTAAAAAAAAGGATACTGAACATTTTAAATTCATTTTTGATTTGATTCATTTTGGTGTTGAATGAAAATGAAACAAAGAACTGCAAAATGTCACACAGACCATTCACATTTCCCAAGCAGATGGTTAAATCTTGGTGTTTCTATTGTTCCTCACAATCAGAGATAGATTTTTTGCAATTACAAGCACAAAACTATATTGTGGTCAGGTGTTTAAGAAATGCAGGCTGGCCTCTCTGGGATATCAGTAGGCAGCTTTTTGTTGAAGGACTGCTAATAAACACGGACATCGATAGGCCACAAAAACGAGGCATTTGTCCTTTTGAAGTTTAACTGATCAATGTTGAGACCTGCACGGTGGCTTTTCATGGCCCAGAAGTACCTAGCTTTGTTAAGGTACTTTTTAATTCCCTGAAAACAGCCCTGTAAGAGCGTACACATGCACAGCTCTTGACTTAGAGCTATCGTGCGATTTCGGAACGAGATTTGCTTTGTAGCGTCCTGAGCTTTGGATACAGACCACAACAAAGAGCGATCGCCAGGTAATGTGGAGGTTTTTGTTCACTTCTCATCTCTAGTATGTTGTGGGACACTCGTTGAGACTATCCGAGCCGGTCAGTGTGGGGAAAAATGCGTGTTAGGGTGGACTTTGACGCGGGGGGGCCACTTGCCCCATACTTTTCGCTAGCTGAGCTGCTAGCTGAGCTGCTAAGCTGACTGCCTGGCTAAATACTGGAGCTATGTCGAAAATTCATTTCTCCATCACTCACATGTATGAAATGACATATGAAAACAGACCCCAGGTTGAAAAAAAACGAAGTTCCCCTTTAAAATGTTGCACAACAGAGTTTGCTTGGACTGCCATTTTTTTTAGTTGTACATGCTTTATGAAGGCAACATCCTCAAAGAACATTATGTCCATCTCTCTGGCTATGCTGATGACACACATCTGTACATTTCTTTAGAACCCTCAAAAATGTATCCACTGAAATCCTTGATCATGTGCATTTCTGCTTGCCATTAATAAATGATGAAGAATAACTTCTCCACAGTGATATAAAAACAAAGCACAACATTTATTTCTGGGCAAAGAAATCAAAGTGACAAATGATCAACAACAAATGAAATCTGGCCTGGTAAGGAAAAACAGACATAGCTCTTTCAGTTCTTTCATACGGCAAATTGGGACGCAAAACTCTCTTTTCTTCTCTTAAAAAGCACACACATTGCTTGCCTATGTGCATCATGATGTCTGTTCAGACCCTGTGTGCTGTGTTTTTTTATTTTTAGAAAGGGAGCCAATAAGCCTCAAGTGTTTCTGGGACTGGGAGCTAATGTATGTTTAGCACAGAAGTGTTGGTTTTACTTCTTTTTAGGATGCTGACAAGGCTGTAAGGCACAGCTATTCAGACAAAGGCATATGAGGGCATATGGGGTCAGCAGCTGGTGTGGCTGTGTGTAAATGTGTGAAAAACAAAGTACGCATGTATTCAAACTTTGCCAAATCTGTGTGTTGTCATAAGAATACACCCTTTTCTGTACTGCTGCTGATACTCAGAGAAAACAGACACAACAGTGTAGCTTTTAACTTCTCTCTTGTAGAGGAGCACAGTGGAAATACATTTCTATCTCTGCTGTCCCTTTTGTCCTTGAAGGTTGTGTATCAGCAGTTTCAAGCTCTGCACTAAGTATATGCTATTTTAACTTTGATCTCAATTGAATTTAATCAGATTTAATCTAATTTACATGGGCACTATCTCTGTCTGTTCCTCAGTGTGTAGGTAAGGGCATTAAGTCCCTGAACTCTTATCTGCCTCTATTGGTTCATTTCTGTTTGTCTTTCTTTTCCCACTGGAAAAGTGTATTTATTATTTATATTTATAAGTTTTTCCTGTGCCACTTTTCCTGTCTGCTGCTTTTTCTCTCGTACACACTTGCTTACACACACAATCAAAGATATGAATTCCAACATGTTTATCAGTCCTTATTTTATTCTGTATCCAGCGACAGTGACGCAAACTGCTTGCAGGCTTGTGAAAATAAAGGACAAATCATATGTTTGGATGGTAGAGTGTTCTATTAATACTCCTGTTTCATGCATCCTTAAATGGCTCTTTGTGAGACCAGAACTGCTGAAAATAACTATTTTCTCATGTCTTTTTTTTTTTTTTTGCTAGATTAAATGGACATACATGACAATGTTTTTGTTACTATGCCTTTAAAGACCAGTTGTCTTTTTACCTTTGATTTAACCAGTGCAGAATCATGTAATCCTTTTAGGATAAGCCTTATGATACTCTATGTTTGTCTTACTGTCAGCAAATCTTATGTAAAGACTCAAATCAACAATGAATGTATCCTACTAATGAGTGCTGGGTGTGCAGTTAAATCCAGGTATATCTTATTCCTCTGTCTTAGAGAGCTCTTTGTCATCTACAAACCATTAAAACCAATCAGTGAGCCACACAGTTACACTGAGTGACATGTTAATACATTCCTGTGAACACAACACATGGTTTATTTTACTCAATCCAGCACTCTGCTGTGGGAAAGAGTTACTAGTGCACCAACTGTGTATTTATTTGTAGCTGAAAATAGTGCCTGACAAATAAAGTATTTCCTTCTGTTTGGAGTGGAAAAGATACAATTACTTTCCGGAAACAGCTCAGTCTTTCTAGAAATTAAATTATGTACTTGTGTAGTGTTTGTAAAGATTGCCAGTCTTCAATAGAATACATACATACATACAGATAGATAGATAGATAGATAGATAGATAGATAGATAGATAGATATGAATTTTATTGTATTAAGGACTTAGTTGGAACTTGGATGTCAGTCTCTTGCATGTACCTATCATTTATTTACCAAAATGTGGCGGCTATAGGTTTGTTTGTTCCTACCACCAGACACCCACATAGTCCTAATTTTTTTTTCTTTGGTTTGGCGAAGACACATTCATGTAATTGTGCGTATTTGTTGAGAGTAATACTTTAAGTTTTAAAATCCAGGAAGGCTTTGGAGCCAACCATAGCACAAAAACAGATCTCACCAAAACTATCGATGTGAGAATGTTGCCAAGCTAAAGCCCCTTTTTAACTCAACATGACAGAAAAATCCCTCCATGCTTTCGTGACGTGACTATTGCCATACCATTTTAACAGATCAATCAAAAGGCTGCAACTGAGTCAGAACTCTACTGTTAGGCTTTTAACCAAAAAAAAAGAAAAGGAGAAAAGAAAAAGCCTATCATGCTGGTTCTGGCTTCATTACATTGGCTTCCTGCAGCTTTCAGAATTGATTTAAGGTCCTTTTATTGGTCTTTCATTTAAATAAGTTTGGCTCAGCCTATTGAACCAAACTTTTAAATCTGTATGTTACAGCGTGACATCCATGTATTCCAAATGCCAAGCTGCTCACGCAACACAACGCTTACAAAAAGTATTACCAGTATATTGTAGATGCAACTTTTTCTTAAACAGCTTTCTAATCAGGGTTCATTGCATTTTTTTAAGTGTTAAAAACACACTCTTAACTAATTTGTATTATTTTTCATCAATATGAATATAATATGTAAATCGAATATGTAAATGTGTGTGTGTTTTAATGAAAAACGCATTTCTTGAATATTATCTAACTCAGAAATGTCATTTAACCCACAGAGGAATCATGTCTTTCAAGGACAGAAGGCAGAGACGAGTCAGAGAGAGGACAGAGGAAAGAAAAGAGCAGCAGATGAAGGTAGGAGAGGAGGAGTCTAATGATAGCACCACTGACATGTCCCACTCTCACCTCCACTCACCCACACACACACACACTCTGGTTACCATGGGGAACGGTCATGGCTGCAGATTGCTTCATGGGGGGCCTGGGTCTGGCTGAGATCAGACGGCCCGACTGTCGTCATTTAAGATCAATGTGCACCCCACTCACCAAATTCTGTGGTCACACACTCACACGCATGCATGCACGCACACATGGTTTCTTGGTATGCACCCGACTCTGAGTCCAGCCCCAACCTCCTGTCGCATTCATTCACGGATTCCTTCGACACTAGGCAAATGTGAAAATGTAAAATAACTTTATTCCCTTAGCTCTTTGACTTTACCTTATATATTTTTTTATTAATTGACATGATTTTGTAAAAATCAACTTTCATTTTGATGTGAAAGAGTTGGGTTTTTTTTGCAAATTCTTGTCAAAACTGACAAATTATATTGATCATGATTTCATGTATAAAAGCAACAAAAGGGTGAAACATTCAAGAGGGGTGAATACTTTTTATAGGTATTGTATCTGCCTTTGAGCTGACATTCTGGTAAGTAGCTTCAAAGTGATGCAGGTTTTAACATTTTTCTCAGAATATCACTGATTTATGCTTGTACTGGTGATGGCCTTGTAATTCCTTCTGATGGGTGATAGCAATACTAAGTAAAATATAAGCAGATTTCTTTCAATGTAAAAAATTGAACTTTTGCACATTACTGCATTCATGCAGTAATGTGCAAAAGTATATGTCCCTGACAGAAATCTTGAATTTTACATATTTCTCACACTTAAATATTTCAGAACATCAAACTAATATTTATATTTATTGGATAGTATACAGAGAACTTGATAACTGGCTGGTCCCTCAGCAGCAAAATATCCAGTTAAATGTTTGCCATAGCTTTTGCTCAGTCCTTCACATCACCATAGAACAATTCTGGTCCACTATTTTCTGTAGAAAATTTCTAATTCTGTCAGATTAGATGGTGTACGACAGACTTTGACTCGGCCACTCCAAAACCTTAATTTTGTTCTTTTTGAGTCATTCAGAGGTTGACTTGCTTGGCTCCATCAGTTCTAACAAGTTGTCCAGATCTTGTGGAAGTAGAGCAGCCCCAAACCATCACATTATTATCACCATGTCTCACGGTTGGTATCAGGATCTGTTTGTGGAATGCAGTATTAGCTTTATACCAGATGCAACAGACCCATGTCTTCCAGAAAGTTCCACCTTTGACCCATCAGTCCAAAAGATGTTATCCCAAAAGTCTTGGGGCTCATCCAGACACTTTTTGTAAATACCAGATGAACCTTTATGCTCTCTTTGGTCAGTAGTGGTTTGCCCCTTACAACTCCCTCATGGATGCACAGTGTCTTCCTTATTGTGGAATCTTGTAGACTGATCTAAACTGAGGCTAGTGAGGTCTATAGATCATTTGATGTTCGTCTGGGTTCTTTTGTGACCTCCTGTATTAGATGTTGGCATGTTCTTGGAGAAATGTTGGTAGTTGGAAGGTTCACCTCTGTTTCATGTTTTCTCCATTTGTGGATAATGTGTCTCACTGTGGTTCTTTGGAGTCCCAGTGCCTTATCAATGGCTTTGTAAGTCTCCAGACTGATAATCATTTGTGAGTGTAGCTGGTGACATTGAACCAAACTACCAATTGAATTTGGTAGATTGGTAGCTAATTACATTTTCAAATCAAGCAAGGTGAGGCTGGAAAATATTTTTCTTCCAATAAAAGAAATCATCCTGTGAAAAATGCGTTTTGTGTTTTCTTGGGTTATCTTTGTCTCACATTAAAATTTGTTTGATGAGCTGAAACATTTACGCAACCAGTCAAAAGCTTGGACACCCCTTTTCATCCAATGCTTTTTATTTATTTGCAGTATTTTCTACATTGTAGAGTAATACCTTAGATTAACACCTTTTTTGGTAATTATTCCACATTCCATATGTATTCTTTTACTGTATATCTTTGGTGTCTTCAGTATTCATTTGAAATGTATAAAATAAAAGTAAATTTAAAAACAAAAAACATCAAATGAGAAGGTGTGTCCAAACCTTTGACTAGTACTGTAAGTGTGACAAATATGAAAAATGGGGGGGTTTCTTAAATTATTATTTTTATTAATATTTTGCATTGCTGTGACTCCCAATCTTTTTTACGCACTTGTCTAACTTTTGTGATTATTGATTGAACCTAGGGCTGCACAATGATGTAGTGGTTAGCACTTTCGACTTGCAGCAAGAACATCCCCGGTTCAAATCCCGGGGTGGGCCTGGGATCTTTCTGCATGGAGTTTGCATGTTCTCCCTGTGCATGCGTGGGTTTTCTCCGGGTACTCCGGCTTCCTCCCACAGTCCAAAAATATGCTGAGGTTAATTGGTCACTCTAAATTGCCCGTAGGTGTGAATATGAGTGTGATTGTCTGTCTGTATATGTAGCCCTGCGACAGACTGGTGACCTGTCCAGGGTGTCCCCTGCCTTCACCCGAGTCAGCTGGGATAGGCTCCAGCACCCCCTGCGACCCTAGTGAGGATAAAGCGGTGTATAGAGAATGGATGGATGGATGGATGATTGAACCTCAAAATAATCTGCATCTTTGTGTACCAACATACATATTTGGGTTTTTTTTTCTTTTAAATAATCCCTCCTGCTTTAATATGGCTTTGATTTCACTCAACACTGTTACTTCTTTCATTCGTAAATCATTATGAATGGCGCTAACCTTTGTGAACCCTACAAATGAAGTTTATTAATGACATTATAACCTAAGAATGACACATTGTTAATAATGCTTCTGTGTTATTTACACCCCCTGTCAAAAGTTTTGAGACGGGTTCTCATTTATTTGAATGAGAACCCGTCTCAAAACTTTTGACAGGGGGTGTACCTTGAACTGCAGTAGCCTTTGTATCAGTCTAATTTGATCATGACACAGAAATGATATAATAGCATTGTAAGATGGACCAAAGCCTGAAGCTGTACATTAAAGTGTATATTCGAAAAGAAGCTAAAGATAGATAGTTCACTGCGTCCTCTAAAGCTGCCTCATACACTACATGCTGATCTGACCTCTCTCTCTCGCTTTCTGTTTCTCCCTCACACACACATACACATACACACACACACACACACACACCTAAAGGAGTAGAAAGAAAGAATAAAAAGAAAAAAGGAAGACGCCAATGAAATAATAAGAAAAGACTGTGAGAAAAAGAGAGCTGTAATTGCAATTCATTTTCAACTTGGGCCCCTGGGGTACTGTGAGCGCGTTTGATCCCAACGGCGAGTGACTGTGAAAATGGAGAGATGCAGTCATATGTATGCAGAGGGAAAGAGAGACAGAGAGAGGGAGAGTTGGAGGGAGAGGGAGAGGGGGGAGTCAGGGAGTTGGAGAGAAGCAGAAAGCCTTTTAATATTCTGGGCCATGGGTTGAGATGAGAGACTGCTCTCATACCTCCAGGTTCATGAGCATAATGAGATTTATATTTTGCTGAGTGCAGTCTGTGAGTGTGTGTCGGTCTGTCACGCACAAAATGCTTTCTGATCAGTTGCGTGTGCATGTGAGTGTGTGTGCTGCAAAGTCCCCCTGTAGGCCTTTATGTTTAAATTTCATCAGCTGTGACTATGCATGTCTGTGATTGTGTGTGTGTGTGTGTGTGTGTGTGTGTGTGTGTGTGTGTGTGTGTGTGTGTGTGTGTGTGTGTGTGTGTGTGTGTGTGTGTGTGTGTGTGTGTGTTTGCGTGTGAATAAACAGATACATCGTCTATTTGGGACTCAGGGTCATTACCTCTCCCACAGCTCGGATGACATTCACTGACTACAATTGACTTAAGTCTCCTAATAAGTACTCATAACATTAGCACACTTCCATACTTCCCTTTTATTCTCCCAACGGGTGCTTTCCCAAGACAGTATCTCTTACGATTCCAAGACTCCTTAGGGCTGAAAAATGATCACGACATGTCTCTCACACACCCAGTTCATGTGTGTGTGAGTGTGTGATGCATCGCTTCGAACACATGAAAGTTCCCACCCAAGGTTTGAGTGTGCTGTAGGTGTGCACACACACACACTCGTGTCCTTTTGTTTTGAATCGCCTGCTGAGCTCTTTGTCAAAAGGGATAAATACCAAGACAGGAGTCATATTTCTTTGCGGTGAGGTGTACACTGCACGACAGTGGAGCTTTTGTTCAGTGCATGTATGAGTATACATCTGAGTGGATGTGATGACAAGTTTTTTTCTATTGTGTAGGAGAAAGCCTTATGAACAAGACTGTGTGTAGGAGTTGTCAAAAAAAGTATACATATATGTGTCTGTATATATATATACACACACACACACACACACACACACACACACACACACACACACACACACACACACACACACACACGTCTGGTTCTTATGTCCCTGTGGGGACTTACCATTGACACCCATTCATATCTAACCCTTAACCCTTACCCTAACCCTAACCTTAACCCAGACCAAAACAATCCCTAACCCTAAAGAAACTTTTTTGCACTTTTACTTTTTCAGTAACAACAACATGGCCAAGAAAACACTGTTTCCATTTGTGGTCCCCACCGTGACGCGAGTCCCCACTGAGATAGCGTGGAGTCAGGTCAAAGTCCCCATGAAGTCCCCACCGGTATAGATAAACATGTACACACACACACACACACACACACACACACACACACACACACACACACACACACACACACACACACACACACACACACACACATTCACATAAAAAAAAGATGACCAAAGAAAGCACAAAATGCAGTTTTTAAATGACAATTTAATGTTTTAAGGGAAAAAAGCTATCCAAACTGATGCTATGTGAAAAAGTAATTGGCACCCTTGTTAAATCATGAATCAGCTGTGACTAATCACATTTTTTGGAAAGCAAGATCAATTTCACTGACCACACCTACGCCTGATTACCTCCAGACCTGTTCAATCAAGAAATCACTTCAACAGAACCTGTCTGACAAAATGAAGTCGGCCAAAAGGTCTCAAAAAGATGCAACAAAATGTCGCGATCTAAATTCAAGAACAGATAAGAAATAAAGTAATTGGCGTCTATTAGTCTGGAAAGGTTTATGAACCCATTTCTGAAGCTTTAGGACTCCAGTGAACCACGGTGAGAGACATTATCCACAAATGGAGAAAACATGGAACAGTGGTAAAGCTTCCCAGGAGTGGCCGGCCTACCAAAATTACCCCAAGAGCACAGCGATGACTCATCCAGGAGGTCACAACGGAACCCAGAACAACATCTGAAGAACTGCAGGCCTCCCTTGTCTCATTTTAAGCTCAGTGTTCATGATTCAACAATAAGGAAGAGACGGGGCAAAGATGGCATCCATGGTAGAGTTCGAAGACGAAAACCACTGCTGACTAAAAAGAACACAAAGGCTCGTCTTACTTTTGCAAACAAACATCTGAATGATGGCCAAGACTTTTGGGAGAATATTCTATGGACTGATGAGATGAAAGTTTAACCTTTTGGAAGGTGTGTGTCTGACATAAAAGTAATAGCATTTCAGAAAAAGAACATCATACCAACAGTCAAACATGGTGGTGATGGTGTGATGGTCTGAGGCTGCTTTGCTGCTTCAGGACCTGGATGACTTGCTGTGATTGATGGAACAATGAATTCTACTCTCTACCAGAAAATACTGATGAAAAATGTTCGGCCATCAGTTTGTGACCTCAAACTGAAGCACTTGGGTTCTGCGGCAGGCTAACGATTCAAAACACACCAGCAAATCAACTTCTGGCCTAAAAAACAAAATTAAGGTTTTGGAGTGGTCTGGTCAAAGTCCAGACTTGAATCTGAATGAAATGCTGTGGCATGACCTTAGAAAAGGTCATTCATGCTCAAAAACCTTCCAATGTTGCTGATTTATAATAATTCTGCAAAGGAGAGTTGACTAAGAGATGGGAAAGACCCGTTGCCAGTTATAGAAAACGCTTGATTTCAGTTGTTACTGCTGAAGGTGACCCAACCAGTTGTTAGGTTTCAGGGGCAATTACTTTTTCACACAGGGCCAGGTAAGTTTAAATTGGCTTTTTCTAAAAAAAAAACAAAAAAACAAACAAAAAGAAAACACCTAATTAATAAAATCATCATTTAAAAACTACAATTTGTGTTTACTGGCATTATTTTTGCCTGATGTTTGTTTGATAATCTTAAACAGTAAAGTGTGGAAAATATGCAAAAAAAAAAAGAATTTGAGAAGATGGCAAATACTTTTTCACAGCATTGTATATATATATATATATATATATATATATATATATATCAGAACTTCTAAACTAACCATGGTAAATCTAAAATGTCAGACAACAGCTTTTTGACTTTGTTCTCAAATCTTTATTTTCTCAAATACTTTAAGAAACACATTTTAGTGAACCGTTTCAATGACATCCAAAGAAGCTGCAGCATTGGTCTGTTCTGAAATCCTGGAGCAGACAGTCTATCAGTGAAGCATTCATCCAAGGTGCAGTCACTGTTTATGTGGCTGTAGGAAGGTGAAGCTTTTTTTGGGTTTCTGTTGAAAAGCACCTGTCACTCATGTATTCTGACAGTGTAGTGTATGTATCAAGTATCCAGTGTTGGGAAGTGGTGCCATCCTTTGTGTCAAAGAACACTCCCATGGACATGTACCATTAACTGAACTGAGTGAACTGAGCCATCATTAATTCAATAACGTGTATGTGTGTGTGTGTGTGTGTGTGTGAGTGTGTGACTCCTTGATGTTAAGGTGATGGCCTCACTGTGCACATCTGGCTTTGTTCTATGTAATGAAAAGCCAGCAGCTATTCCATCTCCCCTTCCCATTTTTTTTTGTCTCTCATACTTGTAGTGCTAACAGTTCTCCTGGGGTTACTCTTATTTTCATTTTCAGTCTCATGTTCCAAGTTCCAAATTCACTTTCAGTCTTAATTATTCATCTGTATTTTCTACGATCTCAGCCTCCCAGTCGTCTCACTCAGCTTCACTCCTCTGCTTCTGCTTGGTTCCCGCTGCACAACTGGCGGTGCTGGTCATGTGTGTGATCTCAACATGTCATTATTCCTCAGTGAGGCTTTGAATAATTAGTCCTTGTATGTATTACCGACTATGTGGAGCCCCTAATCCCCTGGGATCATGCAAAGTAAACCATTGCCTCCGAGGCCCCTAGTGAACCCACACCTCCCCCTCAAACCTTGTTAAACCCTCCATTCATGGCCTTTTTAACCTCCACCCACACCCACGACAAACCATATTTCCGCTGTCACCACCCTGCTCTCTCCTCCAACATGTTTACTGACACTCCAGGTTGAAAGAACCTTCAATACTAAAGGCAAAATATACAAATCTTTGATTTACTCTAAGCAGGGGATCCCTGGAGCAGAACTTTTAGCCAAAAAACTTCCTTTTACCCCTCTGAACTGAGCTGTATCGACTATTCACAGTTATACATTTATTGAAACCTTTTCAAAACAAACAAACCAAATGGTAATTCAGTTAATCTTTAAAGATTCAGATTTTTTTTTTTTTTTTTTTTACATTTTGGAGAATCACATTTGTGCCTCTGCTGATCTAAGATCAAACTTTGTCACAGTTTGCTGTCCTGTCACTGTCTCTCTTTTGACTTTCTAACAAAAAACTTCTAATGCCAACAGCGGCTGTTTGTTTGCTGCCCTACTTGACACTCCATCTCCCAGTCTCCTTTCTATTGGAAACTTGTGTGTGGATTTAGACTCAAGTATTTTCTTAGCGTTCATTACTCCATCAGTATTCACATATCCCTCCTTTTATCATTGAAATTTCCATTTACCCTCCTGTGTCTTTCCACACTTAATCTTACTCTGTTTCTTCCTGCCGTCAGCCTCCTGTTTGACTTCCCCCACATCTCCCCTCTTTCACCACATCTCCCTCTTCTTTTGGTTTATTTTCACATCCCTTCCCTACCCACTCTCTCTCCTCTCCATCTTGCTTTCCCACAGTGACATTAATGGACAGGAAGCGAGCAGGACGTAGCTCGGGTGCTGATCAGAGTTTACCTCCCGGGGGCGTTGTATCAGTGCATTATGGGTACATTAGGATGAATGTCTGTTGTTAAGCAAACAGTGCAATTACAGCAGAGATGTGCAGAGGGTGATATTAATGGAGGCCAGAGCGACTGCCTCTATACTACTTGCTCAATCGATGGCTTGCCCGCTGACTGTTAATTTAATCATTGTAAAGGGAGATGCCATGGTTTCCCACTCATCGTTCTTTTTTTTTTGTGAGCGCATCACACAGCTTGCTGCTGAGCGTCTGGTGCCTCAGTATTTTCACTAGCAGCCTGCTGCGGTTAAACAGCGGCCTCTGCATGTGCAGAGAACCCCTCCAGACATAACAGAGAGCTGCCTCCAGACAAAGACTTCTGCTGCAATGTGTTTACCCCCAAATTAGCGTAAACACGGCTCTGTGAAGTCTCAGGCTACAGTGTTTGGCTGAGTCACTGCGAGCAGACGCTCAGCACCTGTTTGTGTTTACCGACAGCTCAAAGACATTAGTTCTCTCCCTGCATAAGATCATTCGAGTAAACAGGAGGGATGCTGCACCCGGTTGACCTCAGATGATTTTTCTTATGTGTATGCAGAGGTTGGACTGCAGCAGAAAATAAGTGATTAGCATTCATGATGATTTTTGCACTGAGCTGTTTATATGTAGGCACGATCAGCTCCTTGGAATAATCTGCCTGCAGCTAACACAAATTGCATTTAGATTACTTGTTTCCTCTGATATTTTTTAACATGACTTGAAGAAATGCGTAATTTGTTTGTTCTGATTGCAGCACCCCACGACAATGCAAATTTTGCAATCATGTTACCCACTGTATGTCCTCCTCTGTACATGCAAGCTGCGTTTTCGCTGTGGCCGGCAGCACATTTTAAATTAACTAAATGCTTGAAATACTTTTCATAGCAGAGGGATAAAAAAAATCACTCTTCATGACTTTTTAAGTCAATAACAGCAGAATGTCCAAGTAGTGTGAGTCTTTGGTCAGCTGCCTTCTGACTTGGCCTCCATGTACTCTGTCAGTCCTGTGGCTGTCTGAGCAATTCATAGCCAGCTGTTTTATACTAAACTGGTTTCTGATTACAGTGCTGTTCCTTTATGGAGGTGGTGCATTCACATTGCCATTTATAAAGCTGATTAAGGTCCTATGGGTTAAAGATCCCCCACACAAAATCTACACCTTAATGTGTTGGATGGGTCTGAGTGTCCCTGTGATCGTAGGAAATACGGTGTTCAGGGAAATAGCCTCTGATAAGATCTCCTAAGTCAAAGTGGTCTTAGGAGAAAGACCAGATGAAAAGTGAAAAACTCCAGTGACATAAAAAAAACAAAAAAACTGGAAGGTGCCACCTCATCCAGAGTAAGAAGACTGGGGTCCCCTCCAGGAGCGAGACTTGTAAAGGGGGCTCCTAGGCATGACGCCGCTTGTGGCGTAGACATGTAGAACATGAACTCACTAGCTGGGTAGGAACCTACATTCCAACTCTATCCTATGGTCATGAGCTCTGGATTGTGACTAAAACAATGAGATAGCAATTACAAGTAGCTGAGATGAGTTTCCTCCTCAACTCAGCCTTAGAGATAGATTCAGGAGCTCAGATGGCCTGGAGTCGAGTCGCTGTTCCTTCACATCAAAATCAGCCAGTCGAGGTGGTTCAGATATCTGATTAGGTTACCTCCTGGGTAGCTTCTTTTTGAGGTTTTCTGGGTGCATCTGGCTGGGAGGAGACCCTGGGGTAGACCTAGAACTTGCTGTAGGGATTATAGCTCTCATCTGACCTGGGATTGCCTTTGGAACCCCCAGGAGAAATTAGAAAGTCTTGCTAGGGAGAAGATCATCTGGAATGACTTGCTTCATTTGCTGCCTCTGTGACCTCACCCCGGATCAGCGAACATTTATTTTCAATATGATTTTACAACAAAACCAGTGAAGTCATGAAAGAACACTCACTGCTGTATTCTTTTAGATGTATATTTTAGTGCTGTTTTATTGCTGTTTATTTTATTGTTCTTTTGTATATTTCATGGGCTGCACAGTGGTGTGATGGTTAGCACTTTTGCCTTGCAGCTAGAAGATCCCTGGCTCGCATCCCAGCCTTCCTGGGATCTTTCTGCATAAAGTTTGCATGGTCTCCCTGCTCATGCGTGGGTTTCCTCCTCCTTCCCTCCCAAAGTCCAGAAATGTGCAGAGGTTAATTGATTATTCTAAATTTGCCCGTAGGTGTGAGTGCGAGTGTGATTGTTTGTCCTGTTGTAGGTTACTGTGTTGTTTTTAAGTTATTCTTTTGTTTTTCACTGTGAAGCACTTTGGTCACAACTTGGGCTGTTGTAAAGGGTGATAGAAATGATATTTGATTGATTTGATTAGTTGATTGATTGTATTGTATTGTGAGCACCTCTGATGTTTATCGCAGCATATGTATTAAGTGGCAATAAGGCATCTTCTTAACACCTGTCGTACAGGTCATATGAGGGCCATGCAGATGAATTATTTCCATAAATGTGACACTAGATCATTAATTACTCTTGCCACGGCACTGTCAGTGGAAATTCCCCTCAAATGACTAAAGCAACTCTTTAGTGAATCCTTGCCTTGGCATGTATCATCCTTCTGTCCTTACATTTCAAATGCGCAGACTGAATGCTTCATCAGTGATAATAAACGAGTAAAAAGAAACGAAAAGAAAGGAAGGATGTTCCTTGGCAGAAAACCACCATTAGTTCTGGTGCTAAAAAACATATTTATGGATAAGTGTTTATGAATTGTAGAGTGGGATGCCAATTACCCATGAGCCTCTGCTCTTACCCCGCAGTCTTGGGTTTAGATTAGTTTTGCATTTTGCTTGTTATCATTGGAAATCAAACAAGTGCATCTGCCTCTGTCCACTTTGAATCACAGCCAGATCCAAGCACTGTTCAGTCTGACCCTGCTGGTTTCAGATTGTGTTGTCTGTGTGTCTGCTGTATTCACAAAAATCACCCAAGGGGGTGTGCTTTTTTTTGTTTGTTTGTTTTTTTTATTTTTTATTTTTTTTTGTACGGTTTGACCCTATACTGAGATGGAGAGCTAATTATGCACTCTGTGTGTGGAGGGTGCAGGTTGCCTGCGGCTGGTGTTTGGAGGTGGTAATAGTGTGTATAGGGTCTTTGGGATACGCATGACCTGGGCAAGCCTGCTAGCGTGAAAGGCGCCGGCGTCTGATTGGCACCGGGCCCACACACACAGACAGGCTTCACTTTGGGAGGGGAATAGAGAGTAGTCATGAGATGAAAGATGACAGCAAATATACTGTTCGCATTATGCATGTGGAAACACACACACACACACACACACACACACACACACACACACACACACACACACACACACACACACACACACACACACACACACACACACACACACACACACACACACACACACACACACACACACACAGGATTCAGAACCTGAAAGACAACAAAGCTCCTCTGTATCTAGGAGAGTACTTATAATGATATAAATGCACATACACACGCATGAACGCAATATGGCCAAGAAAAACATGTAGGCAACTCAGTCACCATGGAAACCCACCACTCCATCTCCAACCACAACCATTTGCTTTCTGTATTTTCCTCCTTTTTACCTCACCACCTTCTCTGCAGCTGCTGCCAATCGTCTATATTTCCTGTCTCTTTGCTTTTCTTTCCCCTCTCTCTCATCTCTCTCTCATAGCTGATGGAAGTAGTTTTTTTTCAATACATTTCACCTCTACAGTTCTTTTTCTCAGATCAAATGCCAAAACCTGTACAATACTGAAATATATAAAATAGAAATAGGGTAAATCTCCTTGACAACAAACCTTTATGTTTAAAGTAATCATTTTTACTCTCTGTGCCTGCTACCTTTAACCTCTTTTTTTTTTTTTTTTGTCTCAACAGCTTCCTTTTACACAACTACCCACCAGTGCTCTATATGTAGCTTTTGCAGAGGTGTTACTAGGAAGGTCAGTGATGGTCAGTAAGGCACAAAGACCCAGGACAGGAGAAAAACGGGGCCCAGCAACACTTCAAACTTAGTCAGCCCAGGATAAGCCACCTATGGTGCTGAGGCCAGTCTGGCTACGAGGAGGTTTGACATATCAACCTGTTCCTCCCTGCTGGAGATCTACCTCGAATTCAGCCAAATATAATCCACTGAACAAAAACTAGGGGACTCTACAAATAATCCAGTATGTGTGTGGCAGAGTATGGCATGGGGTGGGGAGGAGTTGGGGTGTAATGTAGGAGCAGCATTTATCTCTGTCTGTTTCAGCACTGGCTAAAAATATTGTCTCAAAACTGATAAAAGTGGCACTTAAAAGGATGGTCAAGAGGACAAAGAGTAAAATCAGAGGGACTCGGAGCCACTGGAGTCAAATCGACACCCAGGGCACACTTCAGTAGAGGACATTACAGATCATAGCAGCAGAAAAGATCAGGACCACCTGGTTTCAAATTTGGTTAAAATGCTTAAACAAGCAAAAGTGCCAAGAACAAGGAAAACCATGCTGACATTGACCTGTCTTAGAATTAACCTAAAGCAGATGGAGCAAAATAGATGTTTGCACCAGCAGCAACAGCAGCGTGAGTCTGGCAAACTTGACAAAACAAGGAAGTCCCCAAGGAAGTGAAACGGAAGACCTTGAACATCGTAGTCTTGTGCATGTATTTGGTAAGCCACCTGAGGATGTGACAGATAATTTTCCATCTCACCATTTAAAGCCAGAAGCTTCATTTTCACAGCAGCTTCCAGAAAACAGTGTTAGATTGTAATAGATCAGGTTGGGGTAGGACAGGTTCAAATGCTCACTTTTTAAAATCCTGTTGAAGATGCTCTGGTAACATTTAGACTGGGATAATTACCTCTCATGATCATTTTATTAGGACCACCATAGTAACATTGGTTAGGGTCTTCCTTTGTTCTCAAACAGCTTCAGTTTTTGCTGCCCCCATCCTGATCTTTGCACTGCTGCCACATGGTTGAATAGTTGTATGAATTAGCAGGTGCATGGGTCTTCCTAATGGAACTCGATGATGTAATATTATACTACATCAAAAACACCAAAAAGTTACATTGACTGGATAAATGGACCACTGTGTGTATGAATTGTTTATCAATCTTTGGAGCCCAGTGACTGGTAAAAATAGATTTTAAAAATATATTCTGCCTTTTCCCAATCATTTAAATAATAGCAAAAAGAATAACAAAAAATAATAGAAAAATAACAAAGATAAATAATGGACTGGAAAAAAACCCAAAAGGATCCACCTGAAAGTTTTAAAATGAAGGAAAAGAGGGAATGCAATTCCAATGATTAAAAGAAATGAGAATGAAGTGGGTAGCTCTCCGGTTAAAGCGAAATTTATACATTCCTACACAGTGATATTTGCATTATAAGGAACAAGAATAAACTCAGCTTATTTAAAGAGTGTTTAGAATGGGTAGAGTGTTTGGAGCATTCATCTTTGTAGTAAATGGAGGGCATACATTCGTGCTGTCAACTGAGTGAAAAGTCAGAGTAGACTCAATCATGTGAAAGCAAAAGAAGATGTAAAATGTTTTCAAGTTAATTAATAAAATCAAAGCTCGCAGCCTATCAGCTTAGTTTAGAACAAAAGAATTAAAATACAGGGATATGGCACTAAGAGAGCACAGTTCTCCACCAAGGCTGCTCAGTAGCTGTATCATTTCAAATGGAGAAGTGGATTTGCAGTAGGATCGCAATCATGTGATCATCAGCAGGCAGCTGACGTAATGTTCACTTGTTGTCATACTTACAGTGATGCCATGCCACTATCTCACAATGATGTGGAAATCCTTGAAGCCACATCACTGTCAAAATCTAATCACTTGGTCCTTGTGTCATTTCTGACCTTCCCTGGAAAGTTCATCCAAATCCGTTATTCTGGTTTTTTGAGTAATGTTGTGGACAGACAGAAAAACATATGATGATCCTTACATAACTCCGCCGCATTTCTTGGCAGAGCAACAAAAAAGATACAAGTGTTAACTAGTGGATCCCTGCACCTTTACACAGGCCCATGCTACTTTTTTTCGAAGAGTTTGCATTTACAAAAATAAAAATCTAATATTTGGCATCAAATTATGTAAAAAAGTATTAACTCACAATAAATGCATTACTTCTAAGCCAAGCAGGTATTTTCTCTGATGCAAAATTAAAAACTAATAGTTTTGATTTATTTTAATAAAAATACAGACCTCATACTGTGGTGCAAAAAAGCAAACAAATTTAAATTGTCAGATTTTTTTTTTTTTTTTCAATATTAATATGTCGAACTTTATTTTTAAAGACAGTGCCAATCTTCCTTGCCTTGGAGGAGAACAGATTTCTTGACAGAAGTTCTGCTATTCCTCAGAGACAGTTTTTTTTTCAGCTGCTCTTTGCCGGAAGGGTTGTGCTGCTCTACCTTTCTCTTTGAAATACCATAAATGTCTTCTTTACAGTTTTACTAGATTGCACAAGGTCGTGCATTGTCCAGTGTGTCATATTAGGGGGATGACCACTACAGTGATTATAGCTGTAATTGGGTTGTGACAGATTTTCAGTTTGTCACTGGTGTATCCTTTTTCATTTCTGTGAAGCAGTGCAATTACAGCGTAATATTTGGTAATTCTTTTTTATTGCAAGCCATGATGCAGACATGGAAATATCCGCAGCCAATGCAGAAACCACTATTTTAATACAGTCTTCAAAAAAAAAAAAAGATTGGGCGTTAGAGAAAATACCCTATTTACTGACTTAGAAGTAAGGCAATTGTTAAAATAATTTTGAAGAATTTCAAACTAAAGTAGCAATGCATTGGGGTGTTCTTACTTACGTTGCATACTCTAGACTTTGTGTTGGGGTTGTATGCTTTTTGCATTGGGAAAATTCTATAAAACATTGAATGCACATGTGCAATTATTAATTACTGCCAAAATAACAATCACACTCATTCACATATGACGCAGGACTCTTTGGTTTACTAATTCCATTTATATATTTTTTTACAACTTACCAAAGCATGAATAAAAGAGCAGACAATGGCAGCTAATCAAACAGTGTGCTCTTTAATACTCACCGAGCATTGAACAAAGCAACAAAATGACAATGGTACAAACACCTAACTTTTAGATAACAAATTAGATTTGAATTTGACATTATTTTGCCCCTGGGTATTATAATTTTTGGCAGCCACTTATGACATAAAAAATAGAATTGTATTGGAGAAAAAACATCAGTCAACAAAATAGCTTCTTCTTATTAATATTACAATATCATTCGTCTAAATATTTTGTCCATTTATGATACTTGCCGTCGTGATAATGTGTTACTGTGCATGCTTTGCAGTAATCCTGACATCCTAGATTTTGAAAAATGTTTTGAATGTTCTGAAACACTGATAGACTTGTCAGCTGGGGTAGACAGCGCTGGCCCCCCACAACCCTAATGAAGATTAAGTGGTGTATAGATAATGGATGGATGTTCTGAGACACACATATACACGCTCACAAAGATGGTCTGCACGGAAAACACATAATATCTCAAACTTTGTTTTGCAGATGACACATAACCATCTGACACATGCCCTCACACCGTCTCTTTCTCTCTGCCACACACAAACAAAGCGATATAGGGAGAGAGAGTGAGATAAAGACAGGCCGTCCTATCTCCATCTGTCACCTACACAAAGAACAAGTGGAGAGAAATTACTTTTCCTTCCAGCCACTGCCTCCTACCTACTGTCTCACACTTTGAGTCAAGCTGTGTCTATACTTATCTTGTTGCTTTGATGTATGCGTTATTGTTGGCATGTGTACGCGTGAGTGTGTCATGAGGTAACTCTGCAAGTCCAGACAGGACCCAAGCTCCTACAGCAAAGAGACAAAAGATGAGTAGAGGGTAGGCAGCAAGGACTGAGGATGACAGAAAGGGAAACATGAATTTTGCTGCACATACTGTAAAAGCATGTGACAAAAAAAATCTCTTGAACTTTGTCATTTGCAGTTTAGTTCTTCTCAACACATCACAATATGAAACTATGGTGCAGGACACATGTGGAAATGTACTCATATTCAAAAGCAGTAATGAATACATGCCAGGCGTAAACTAACCGTGACGTCACCCATTGGTTTCAACGCCGAGAAAATGAAGCCCGGATTTTGCTACTTCCTGGTCGCCGTTTTGGATTTTTTGGAACCAGTGACGTAAAAAGCGTCATCAAACAGGCTGGACCGGAGAGCAACTAGGGGCAGGATTGGCTGAGGACTCTCTTATCCCGCCCACATTTTACCGCAGAGGCTTCTGTTGATGTCTATCAAGTATAGCCACGCCCCCTGGCTCCGCCAACTTTAACGATTTATTTAAAATTCAGTATTGATTTATTTTAAGATTGGCCACCTGATCTCTCATTTTGACCATGAAAACTAACGGGAAAAAAATCTTGAGCTGTAGAAAATCAGTCTATCAAATTTTATTTTTTCCAAAAATGAATTGGGGTCTATGGAGAGTGTAGCTGCAGATCTTTCACAGTGATCCTGTCCACAGATGAGTGTGGTTTAAAACTGACTTCATGCCTAATGTTGATGTTGTTGTCATGACGATGTTAACCGCTGGAGAGAGTATCGTCTGCTGTTGCTGCCATGTCTGCACATCAACATTATAGAGCAAAATTGCTATCCATTTCTGAATTGCAGATATAAAATGGGTCTTGTTGTCTCCAGTGCACAGTTTCTGCAACTGGTGTTAATATAAGAATATGCCAAATTCAGACACACAGTAAATACAAATGAACTGTCTGAACTGTGTCCTTCATGGTTTTATGGACACATCAAATGCCATTTCTCAGCAGTACGCAGTGACCGACAGCACACAATGAGACTTACTATTAGATCCTAATCAATCCTATCTCTGTGGTGGAGAAAAACAATAATCGTAAGTTATTAATGAAGTTGGGGATGTTGTGCATAAATATGTTCAATTCTCTCTTCTCTGAGATCCCCATATGGACCCTCCTGTTTCTGCTGCTGCAATTTTAAATACATTCAGAGCAAACACTCTTACAAACAGTTGGAGTAAAAAAAAAAGAACTTCATGACCAGAGTCCATATATTATTCTCCAAATTGCTTCATGTTTGCTTCTGTTAAAGTATCACCGAAGTCTACAGAGGATCTAAATGAAGACACTGGATAGGAGGAGGAAACCAGTGACTGAGTGAAAAAACGTTTTTATTTACAAAATGTGCTAATGCAATGTGAAATCAAAGTGCAGAGATGAAACAATTAACAACCCAGCAACCCAGGGGAGTGAACTGGGGAAGTGGGCAACTCCAAACTAAACTCTAGACAAAATAAAAACTGTCAGCTCAACAAATTAGACGCTAAAGTTAGCAGGGGGCAAACAACAAACACCAAGGATAAATTACTAGGGCAGACTGAGAGAACAAAGAAAAATGTAACTGACAAAATAGAGCAAGCTTAGCTGGCAACTCGAGGTGGGGAAAGTGCATGCAGGAAAAACTGGAGGGTTGATTCGGAGACTGGAGTTTTAAACGGTGTGGTGGACAGCAAAAGATCCACACTTGCTGCTGATTAGGCAGAAGCTTACTAAGACATGGGAGAGACGGACAGGGGGAAATGAAACTGCCGCAAATCAAAGGCTGTGGTGGAGATCAAGATATACAGTAGAGTGCCTGCATGCAGTTCAGATTTGATTGACAGTCATATGAAAATCTTTCTGGGTTTGACCTCCAAAAAAACCCACAAAAGTTCTAGATAGCCTATTGAGACATCAAGTAGACATGTTCAGATTGTATGTCTGAAAAGGGCTTATTTGCATTGATGTATTGAATACCAATGCATATTTTACACTACTGCTAGAATTGCTGTGACTGTCTGTCTCACCCTGCAAGTGTTGGAAGCTGCCAGCCTTCTGAAGATAAACCAGTCTTTCAGCATTAGAGGTATAGTGTCTTATAACAACCACATAAATCCTCAGATAGGATGCTACTCATGTGCTTCTAGGAAGGCAATCATACAGAGACACACTATAACAAATCAGTGCCCCCTTTAGAATACCATGGAGTAGTCGTGCCACTTGCAATCCATTCGCATTTTGTATGAGCTTAAAAAAGGAAGTTGTGTCATAGACCCATGTTTATGTGGCCTTTAAGCCATACAGACATTGATCTGGGATGACTGAGGACAGTTAAATGGTCACAGCTCTGACAAAGGACTCTCTGCTCCAGGCACCAGAGATGACAGCTAAAACACTATCAGCTGGTTAGCAGGCTGTTGTTTGAACAAGATCACTCAATGTTTAAATGTTATGGTTTCAAACACTTCTTATCCTGTCCAGTAAATGAAACTGCAGCTAGCCTGGGGGTGACCTCAGGACTTGGGGTTTTTCCACAGGTTTCATGCTAACAACTTCTCTCTGCATTGCAGCACATGTATGTATTAAGCTCAAGCTTGAATGATTTGAGTATTCTTTTATGTAATGATTTGTTAAATCTATGCTAGGGGCAGCTATCACTCAATATAGCTCAAGATTAAGTATGTTTCCATGCTACAAGATCCTCCAACACGCACACATATCAAACATCCACCAGGAATGAGGCACTCTATTCTCCCCTCTTGCTACTGTCTGGCTGACTGACACGATAATTTCACTGTCTTAGTCTCTTTTATCTGCATGTCCCTGCCTCATCACTGTGGTCAGGGGTGAAGTGGCATAAAGAGGTAAGAGGAGATGAGATCAGGTTTGGCGGGACAAAGCCTTTCGCATGTTAATCCGCCATGTCTCGGTGGAATAGTCTATCCAAGGCCTTGATTAAGGATTCATAGAGTATTAGCCTACTATCATTATGACTATACATCATCTTATCAACGGGTTGTCTTGCCTTAAGCCGCCAGCAAGTTAAATCCTGTGTGTGTGCGTGTGTGTGGGTGGGTGGACAGTGGTGTGCAATCAGAGGTACAGAGGGGATTAGGTCAGAACAGTAGGTATTATCTGAATCTGTGCCTGTTATCAAGCAAATAGGTGGTACAGCAAAATACTTAAGGTACCAAAACATGACTATTTCAGTATCTTGAGGCTTCATCAAAATAAAATGAACTTTTAAAGTGTTGTACCTTCACTAGATCAGATTTCCTCTATATTGCGGCTGAACTGAAGACCTCGGTTAACATCCCACGATTGGTATCAGCCCTTTATTTTATATAGTAGCAGGAACGCTGGCAAGGAATTACATCTTGGTGTTCAGAAGATAAATGTCAGGCTTTTGCATATGAAAATTTGAATATGAATGATTCTGGTTTGCGGACAATTCCCTTGGAGTAAGGAAGGAAGCTGAAAAAGAAATGTCATGCTTTCTGAGATGTTAAGGATTCAGGAAAGAATGCCTATCTGTTTCCAGCAGTTGTGGCAGCCTGGCAGTGATGCCTTATCTTCTTGTATAATCCACTTGAATTTTCCAGCAGATTCAATAGAAGGCCTTGTTCTGGAAGCCACAATGTTTTGGATGGCAGTTATGTTGAGATAGAACGAGTATGTCAAGATGGTCCCGCCATTTATTTGTGACTGAAAATACGATTTGCCTATAATTCACTGTCACTGTGTTCTCAGATTTTGCTGAAGCCACTATTTCAATTTAGAGGGCACAGTTCCGAGTGCGCCAATCTCCTCGGACATCTCTGTGGCCTTCACTTTCCACATCTTTTCTAGTTCTTTCTTCAGCCCCTGGTGTTTTTCAAGCTTGTCATGTTTCTTCTTCCTGATGTTGCTGTCATTTGGGATTGCTGTTTATCCATCACCACAGTGTCTGGTTGATTAGTCATACAGTAGTTTATCAGTCTGGATTTGGAAGTGCCACAAGCTCTTGGCTCGGATATTCTCTACCACTTTTAAAGGTGTCCTTCAATTTGATCCAGGCATCCAGTATGAAGGTCCTTTTTCCTCTTCCACCTCCTCCTTATCAGATTTCAACTGCCAGAGCTAGTCACATAGTAGTTCGTCACAGGTGGACATTTTTTTAAATCTTTGTTCTTGGTTAGTGACTGTGCCGGTCACTAGTCTGCAGCCTTCCTCCTCTTGCTTTGGTTACAGTTTCAGGTTGCTGAACTTGGGGTGAAACTCTCCACAGATTCCGATGAGTCTCTTTGCCCTGATACCAGTGGCCTCTATCTCTTTCTTTGGCCAGGTTATTATATCAGTGAGGTTTCTGATCACTGGCAGGGCATATGTGTTGATAGACTGTATCTTGTTCTGTTCATTCAGCTGAATTTTCAGGATCTGCCTCAGTCTATGTAGGTGTTTAGCTGGGGCTGACTTCCTTGCAGTCAACTTATGGTTTCCATTTACCTGTGGGACACCAAGGTATTTGGCTGCCCTCAACATCTGCTGTGTTGCCTTCTAGTAGTTCAACCTTTTTTGTGGCAATCACCCTAGCCTCGCTTTGATGTCATCTAACTACACTTGTCCAGTCTGATGGGTGGCAGAGCATCTCCTTGCTATATATCACACTTGATGGTAATCTGTGCAATTGCTTTTGAGTTGGCCTCTAGTGTTGCTATCTTCTAAGTTGTGTCTCAGATCCAGATGTAAATACCTGGAAATAAAAGCTGATACAGTATGTTGATCTCTTGTCTCATATTCATCATTTGATGTCAAACCCAAATGTTTTCAGTCTACAGCAAAAATAAATGAATTGGTCTCACTGTTCCAATACTTTTGGAGGGGAGTGTTTGATACCAGGACTCTGGAAGTCATTCATTGTTAATTTCATTATTTACTCATGCTCTCTTCCTATTATTAGATGTCTCAATAAATTACTACCTGTTGAATGGGACTGTACAGAGTAAGAAAGCACAATTCATAACGTGAATATGGGTTTAGTAATGTGGTGGCTGTAAGCTTGGACTCTGCTGTCACTTCATTATTGCCTGTAGCTCTCTCCAGATGCTGGACTGCCTACTATGTGTGAGCTTTTCAGCAGAAATTCTCTTCTCTTCTTTCCCCCCCTCTTTTTCTGTCTTTTTGACAGTCATACACACTCTGGTAAGGTTGCACAGATTTTTACACTCTCTCAGCTCACAGAATCAAAGGCTTCAACACCAAATCATCACAGCACAGCTGTGCTGGATCACTCCAGCACTTGTGTTACAGACACGCTCTCTCAATATTCTTCTCCCTTTCTTGTGTCTCTACCTATTTCCTTTGTCTCACAAATGAAATGAGCAATATTTATAACAAAGAGAACAAATCTGTATTGTGGCTGCATGTCTGTCAAGTGTTAGAATGCTTCTCAAAATCTTCCATACATGTAACATGTCATAATACTTTTGTGTTTTATTCTGGACACAAAATGTACAGTTGGTGTTCTTGTGTGCAGTAGGGACACTACTCTTGACTATTTTTCTCTTCTACATGGGCTCAAGATGTATGATGACTGTAAAGGAAATATAAGGATTGTGCTCATGTATATGTGTGTGTGTTTCACCAACGTGCCACCGGCAAAGACAAGAAGTAATCAAGTGTTCTTGCCATTCTTTAGAACAAACCAGTCATGTAACCTAAGAATAACAGGAAACTAGGACAGGGCACATGTGAAACTCACGCACGCACGCATGCACGCACGCACGCACGCACGCACGCACGTGAATATGTATTTGTTTGGCTGTTTAGGAGAGAGGACACCCACTTTGAGACTCAAACACCAGTACACCTTTCAGTGAGCAGGCTTGGTGACAGTGTGCACTGTCATACCACAGTGGCAGAGCCAGGACTGGGAGTGTGTGAGAACCACATTGAATTGATGGGAGGGTGTGGGAACCTGTCATTCTGCGAGCAAGACCCAGCTCCTGTTGCCAGAGGATCAGGCTTTGCTGTAACTCGAAACTCACTGTCCTTTTTCTTTCACCTAAACACTTACCTTCTCAAATACACACACACTTTCTCAGACACACAGTCTGAGGTGAGCAGAGCTGAGGGTTTTGGAACAGCACACAGTACAGTCAGACTAGGCAGAAGATTGATATACAGTCTTGGAAAAAATATTAGACCACACTTGTTTTTTTTAAATTTCTTGTTCATTTTAATGCCTGGTTCATTCTGCAGCACCATGCAGTACCCTCTGGTATGCTCCGAGTCGGTCAATGGTTCATCTTACAGCAAGATAATGACCCAAAACATAAGTCCAAGCTATGTCAGAACGACCTTTGAAAAGTTAACAAGATGTAAGCTTGAAAACATGGAGTGTCCAGCACAGTCACCAGACTTAAACCCCATGGAGCTGGTTTGGGAGGAACTGGACAGAAGAGTGAAAGCAAAGCCACCTACAAGTGTCACATATTTATGGGAACTTCTGCAACAGAGTTGGGAAGAACTTTCTGAAGAATATTTAATTTTCATTGCGTAAAGAATACCACGAGTGTGTTCAGCTGTTATATCTGCCAAAGGTGGCTACTTTGATGAGTCAAAAGTTTAGAACACATTTTGGTTTCTAAATTGATTTTTTAACTTTGTGTGTATGTATATATAGTTGTTCAGCAGTTGTTGCTACTTCAGACCACAATAGCAATTTACTCATAATCTAATGGTAACCTTCAAATGCTGTGACCTCAAATAGCCTGTTATGAGAGGTTTTAGAGTATGAGTCAAGCACAAAGCCTTTATTGTACCCTAAAGGGCAAACTGTGGTTGAGCTTCGCAAAGTGTGGCCACAAAAAGATAGGGTCTGAGTCTGAAGATAGCATATATACGCATACCATACAGAATTTTCTTTACTGTTACTACTAATTATTTGAGTTTGTTTGGTATCCATTAAAGCACCAGAAACATTTGTACTTTACAAATGTATTAGTGATAGATTAGTAATCACATTAAATCGGCTATCAAATGCTTTTTTGGTTGCAGGCACTATGTGGTGTACAGCGGTGGAAAGTGACACACCATTTCTTCAAATGGCGCAGAGAAAAAAAGAGAATTATTTTCATTTCATGCTACTTCATAAAATAGAAGTATTTCAGTTTGGTAGTTACACAAACTACACTGCTGATTAAAAATAAAATAATAGTAATAATAATAAATTACCAATACACATTATTTGGTAATGCACACTGTGGCAAGAACTTCTACAATTCCAGTTTGATGACTTTTGGCATTTGTGTATCTGCCTGTGGTATATCATAATCAGCACAGCACTTTCATGGTTTCCTAACAATACAGCAAACACATGTAAAGTAGATCAGATGAATAGATTTCAAGAAAAGCGAGGAACAGACACATACACATTGTTTTCAAATTTTAACAAGGCAGGAGTTTAAGAAGAAAAACGGGCATGCTGGAGAGTCTGCTCATATGCTTTAAATAAACTCTCAGGAGTTCAGTTTTTTAAAAAACAAAACAAAACAACAAAATTCCAAGTTCTAAACTGAAGTTGAGTTCTGATAGAGTCTAATGTATAGTTAAAGTTTGACATTGTTTTTGCCCAGCTGTTCATACCTTTACTAGGACTGTGGAACTGTTGCATGGTGTACAGCAAGAAACAGTTTTGTGTACACTCAAACCAGATGACTCAAGCTCTCCTTGACGGTTTTCACCTGGGGCAATGTATTGCTCCGTTGCTAAACAATATAAGTGCATTCATTTCAGAGCTTCTGGTCAGGTGTAGTTCAGCTAGCAGGGTGGAGTTTATGCTTGGTAAAAATGTCTAAATATAAACTACCATTCAAAAGTTTGGGGCCACATAGAAATGTCCTTATTTTTGAAAGAAAAGCATTTTTTTCAATGAAGAAACATTAAATTATTAAGAAATACAGTCTAGACAATGGTAAATGACTATTCCAGCTTGAAATGGCAGATTTTTAATGAAATACCTACATAGGGGTAGAGAGGAACATTTCCAGCAACCATCCCTCCTGTGTTCTAATGCTACATTGTTAGGTAATCATGTTATAACGCTAATTGATGATTAGAAAACCCTTGTGCAATTGTGTTAGCACATAAATAAAAATGTGAGTTTTTGTGGAAAAGATGAAGTTGTCTGGGTTACCCCAAACTTTTGAACAGTAGTGTAGCTAGACAGGAACTTTATTAGTTTATTTGCATGCAAGAAGTATTTCATCTGGCAGGCTGAGTTAAACCACTCAGTAATAGCAAACACTGTTGCTGTGACCAAAAAACTATGATAATGTGGGCTTCCAGTTTCACCAAGCTGTAGAATTAAAGTCAGTTCAGTCAGCTAAAGAGCAAAGTGTATTTTTCCAACTGAGCGCAATGACTCAAACACAAGTTACTGGGAATCGACTTGCAGTTATCAAAAGTTCTGTCTCACCATGAAAGAGAAGTTATTTCCAAAAGTTGCATGAAACTATCTGAGTTCAGTTCATTTCCATCATTTTTATAATCCTAAATGGGAAACTTGGCTTGTAGTCAGGGCCACATCACAAGTACACAAACAAAAACAGCACTGGAAAACATGAAGTTGAAAATGTGTCCTGTAAACATGATGTACAGATAAGCAGCAATCATTGACGGATGACTGCTGTGAACTGATATGGATGTCTTTCAACATGATGAGATGGAAACTGAACTGGGGTGTAACAAAACTGTAAAAAGTCACTTGACTCTTTTTTACATTTTTGATTGGATGCACTGTTAAACACTCCAGGTGAAACAGGGCAGATATGATAAGACATCAGAAAAACAAACAGGCAAATTGACAACATCTGTGCTTTTGTGTAAAGTAGTTGTCTGTCGGTTCACACTTTGGGGGTAATGCTGTTACTGTAGCATCTCTGGTATGCTGCTTGTGACTATCAATGAACCAGGCCTCAGGTCACAATGTGTGTGTGTGTGTGTGTGTGTGTGTGTGTGTGTGTGTGTGTGTGTGTGTGTGTGTGTGTGTGTGTGTGTGTGTGTGTGTGTGTGTGTGTGTGTGTGTGTGTGCGTGCAATTTACTTGTGTGTGGTGGACTTTTTTCTTTGGAAAACTACTTTCATCAGCAGCCAGGTACTTCACAGTGCAATACACTGAACTGCAGTGCAGTAAAATGTGGTTTTTAAAAAAGTTTTGGTCATTCACAGAAATTCACTGAGAGCCAAGCAGCCATTCACCGTTATTTCACGTTCATGTCATATCATGCTCTTCAGCAAATTACTACATTTGCTAAAAATGTTAATAGCTGCTGTGCCGGAATATAATTTGAACACATATTAATGCTGATTGACGCTGTTCTTTGTAGAGGTTGACATGTGAAGACTAAAATACCATAGTCATTGAACATACCACTATATTGATTAAACCCTAAATTTATTCTTAATTTACCTTTAACAATGGCTGATGAATGATGTCTGTTTGCTTTTGCCAACGTATTGTTGCTTTTAGTGCCAAATATATCTGAGCTTTCAGCAAAATTCAACCTGCCCAGTTGTTATTACTCTACCAAGGAACAGTGCAGTTATGTAATGATCAGCGCATGTTTGTCCATCTGTTTGTCTGTCTGTTCGCAACATTACTCAAAAACGAACTAGTAACTTTGGATGAAATCTTCATGGAAGGTCAGAAATGACACGAGGACCAAGTGATTAGATTTTGGCAGTGATGCAGCTTATAATCCGGATCCATGGATTTGTTAATGATTTCTGTATCATTGCGAGATAACAACACAAAGTCCTTGTAACTATGGCAACAAGTAAGCACTACATCAGCTGCCTGCTGATGATCACATGATTGTGATCCTGTTACAAATCCGCTGCTGTGGACTTATCGGGACTTATCCGTCGGAAATGATACAAGGAACAATTAATAAAATTGTGGGAGTGTTTCCCAGTCCCATCAATTCCCTACATCTTTAGGTTTCCCGATTTGGTAACCATACATAACGTACACATGCATAACACATGCCTGTGCTCAGTGCAAGATGATTTTGTTTGTGGGTAAATCTATATTAAATGGCCACATTCTATGGTGCTGTTATTTCTGCCACAAAGTTTTTCAAGATTTCAGCCGTTCGAAATGATACGACCGAGCTCCCCTCCAGCAGTCACAGAACAAAAAAGGATCATTGCTTTGTTTGTTCACCTGTTGAGTGGAAGTCCAAGATTCAGTCTCTTTTAGCTCTGTTTTTGGCCTCAATCAACTCCTGCTACATGTTCCACTCTGTTTACCAGCTAGCTGTTAATCGTGAGTAAAGCAGCAAAGTTGCAGGGTAGTTTAGCTGTACAATCCAGTAACAAATCTCTAAAGATTAATCACTTTGATAAATTCTGACATTTTAAAAATATTAGTTAATGCCGCTGTGAATACATTTAAATTCCTCAGCACTTTCTGGCTCTTCATCAGGTCAGCATTTTTAAGATGGATTCCTCTTGACCAAAATATTATAAGTCAAAGCAGCTACAAGTTGAACCTGATGAGAAAATGTCTGCAGATGTTCTTCACTCCTACATCCATTAAATTTTCCTGTTTAAATGCTGGTGGGACTGTGTCTCAATGAGTGCAACATTCCTAAACTCTGCCACTACATATGGTTCCCACAATCACATGACACTGCTGGAATTTCATCATGAGGTCAACAGGCAGGTCCATATTGACACAGTCATTCAGAAAAACAGCTGAGGGCTACCGACTGCACACCATCCACATGACCTAGTTGTTGTGGCATTAATGCATTCCACTGTGACCTTTGACTTCAACTATTGTCCCTCTGAATCCGGGCGTCACTGTTTCTCTGTGTGTGTCTCTGCCTTCTGAGTAAAGTTACATCAACCCCATCTGTCAAACAAAGTGACAAACACACAGGCAGTACTTGGTATGGCAGAGTGTGTATGTGTTATCTATTGCGTTGTGTCATCTACTGAACTTTTTCAGATTATGAATTTAAGGAATGCAACTAAATGGTGATTTAGTCTTTTAACCCTCAGATGCAAAAAGAGGTCACAAATGACCCGGTGAGGTCGTTTTTTTTGCAAAATATTTGTAATGAAAAGTTATCATTTCTTATTCCAGCTACTCCTCAAAAACATGTTTTTTTAATCATTCCATTTAAATTTTTGGTTACCTTTTAAACTTTTCAAGAAAGTGTTAGTATTTGTATTACTAACCCAAGCTCTTTATCACTGGTAATATCCTAAGAGGTGATGCAATGTACACATTTGGTGGGTCAGAGAGCAGCAACAGCTGGAGGAAAAGAGTGGACAGGCTCAGAAAAACTAGACAGTCAAAGATGGAAACACATTGCCTGGTCTGACAATCTCCATTTTTGTGGAAGCTGTAGATAGTAGGTCAGAATTAACAGCATGAATTCATGTAAATTTTGTTGGGCCTCTGAGTTCCAGTCAGTTATGGTTTTGAGGGACAACCTGTCTGTTTCTCTGGACCAAATACATCCCTTTATGGTCATAGTTTAGCCTATTCTAGTAGGCATTCTCCAGCAGGATCATACTCCACAGCAAATGTTTCATGAAGTGGTTTCATGAACATGACAGTGAGCTCAGTGGATTTTAGTGAACTCTCCAGTAAGCAGATCTGAATCCAGTAGAGATGTGGTAGAATGGGAGATTGGCAGCATGAATATGCAGTTGATAAATCTGTAGAAATAATGCAAAGAATCATGTCCATATAGAGCAGAATCTCAAGGAAATGTTTCAAATATCCATAATATAAAGAACGTAGAGAGTCTGAGAACAAAGAGAAGCCCTACCCAAGATTTTTTTGGTGTCTGCTGAGAGCATCCCTCTGTACACACACACACGCACGCACGTGTGTGTGTGTGTGTGTATTTTTGTATGTGTCAGTCCTTGACTGCTGTATGGGGTCATACATCTTTCATGGCGCTCCCTCTGACTGACTGACTGAGATTACATGCATGACCACAGTCTGCATGCTTGCCAGCCCCGCTCCACTCTGCTTAGCAGCTCTGCCGTCGTCCATCCATACCAATACTCCTGCAAAATCATTACCCTGCAGCACAGGGGACTCTTCCCGAACCACGTCAGTCCTCTCACTCAATAATCCATATTCATACAGCATTTTGGATGAATGGGAGAGAGCCGGCAAAGCAACTAAGGGCAGCTTCATCAGCTCTGTTGGCTTTGATGTTCAGGGAGATTCTGTTGTAATTAATCTTGGGGAAGGCAGCGGTTATAGCACAGCGTCTTTAATCCGCCTGAGGAGGGCCTAATTATTCCGCTGCTTCAATCAATGTCTCCAATTGTTCTGCATGATGTGCCACTACTCAGTATTGAAATCATGATCTTTTTTTTCCATTAGTTTAAAAAGAGATAATGGAATTAGCAAGAAATAAGCGTTCCTTATTGTTTTTGAAATTCAACCTGGAATTGAGGCCATTTGTATGTATGATGATGTTTAATCATAACGACACAGTGGACTGTACAGCCAAAAGTATTAAAGATCTCTTTTGCTTAACTTAGTCTTCTTTTATAAAATTATTTTTGTCAACCATGTAATATATGCCATTTCTTGTTTTGTGCAGCTGTTAATTGGCAGCTTAACTGTCATTCTGACATGGCGGACTAATGATGGTCAGCGCTCTGATCTCCATGTTGGACTAATTGTGAACCATAAGAAAAAAAATCTTCCTTGTGTTATCCAAAACTCCAAACACAATTTCAATTTGCCAGACCTGCTGTTTTTAAATGATGTGTATATGTAAGTTGCAGCTTTTGAGACATTACTTCTGAGACTGTTACGATCGGTAGGTAGGCTGTACTTAAAAACATCTTGTGTGTCTGCACTCGGTCAGACTTGTTCCATCTTAGGAGATATATAAATATTCTAATCTCAGAAGATTACCATTGTGACTTTTATATGAAACTGAGCAGGTATGGAGCCATAATGCTGACAGTAAGATTTGGCATTGAAAAATGTTGAATTGAAAGCGAAAATACAAACATTGAAGTTTCAATCTTACTGGCAGTGTTTTCGTGTGAGGGGCGGGGGCTAGGGGGGTGGGGCTTATAGCGCGAGAACGCTTCTTGGTTCTGAGGAAAGGGGACAGGAGCAGATTGCCCTGTGCCAGAGCCATAGAGATAGTAAGAGTTGCGACACTCATGCTCTCGCAGCGGGGCGGTCACGTGGTTCATGTAAGCCTGAATAGTTCCAAACAGGCAGCGCTGCCATTTCCTTCTATGGGACTGAGAGCGGCGATTTCACGGTAAAAAAGGAATAAAATCACACCTCCAAGTACTTGTTTGATTATTAATTCATTGGAGTATGTATGTAAATGTCAGTTTTACATTTTGAGCCGTAAGGTGACATATTAAAGACACTTTTGGGGTTTTGGAGGGAATGTTTCACATTCGTGTTAGCATGGAAAATCAACTTTTACACAGAAATGTAAGATGATTGAAGATGTTAATTTTTGCCCAGCTGGATTATTGTATTTCCAGACAATGTCTATATTTCTCTGATTCACTTACCCGTAGTCTGGGAGTTATTGAAAAGCAGAGTAACAACAGACCATTCAGCAGATAGTGTCCAGCCACTTCTGATGAGGCAGGAGTTGACTCACTATAACCATTTTAAGACATACACAATATATATATTCAAGAATAACAACTCATTATGCTTTGATGAATGAAATAGTATGTTTTATTGACAATGGGAGAAACAATGAGGGTCTTCATGTCTTCAGTGAGGGCTCTCGGGATACTGGCGGATAGATAGATATGATAGATATTAATAAATATATTTGTTAAATACTTACAAGTATAAGTTTATGCATTATAAAGGGTCTCATATAAAGGACGTAGTCTTGACAATTAAAAAGAGGTAGCGATGTGGCTAGGTAGCTTTCAAAGAAGAGCTAACAAGCACAAGGCAATGCCTGAAAGTCGGTCATCTGCCAATATTCACAAATACAGATAAATGTATGCACCACAAAGGGCTTATGATATAATATAAAGACGTTAAAATTAAAAAGAGGTAGCGACTCATCAACAATTAATCCGTCAATATATCCCTGGAGATAACTTCACAGCTAACAGCAGAGTCGAGCTAAAAAAAAAAGTAGCAGAAATTCGGTCGTCTACCAAGATAAAAAATATATATAATTACGCTGCGCAAATACAAATAAAGCTCAGCATGTGCATCATAAAGAGCCTCTGATAAAATATAGGCAGTTGACAATTCAAAAGAGGTAGGCATTTCATCAACTTACCTCCACATATACTCAACAACCGGCAGTGCAAATGAACGGTGGCTATCACTGTCGAAGTGGTGCATGGAACTAAACAAGCCTCCACAACCCGGAAGTAGACCGAAAGAAAGCGTACAACGGCACCCTATGGGAGTGTCGCAACTCTTACTATCTCTAGGGCTCTGCCCTGTGCTGGCTAACGCCATTTTCGTTTGACCAAGCATGGATCAGAGTTCACCTGGACTTTGGACTTCGAAAACGCCAGTAGGTCTGTTTCTCTTTTAGTATATAATATTTTTCCACACAGAACCTTGTGGCGTTAAAACCACTTTAGACTTCATATTATGCTAATTTAGCAAACGTGCTAACGTTCTCTAAGCTAGCTAATGCATAATCAAGGATTTAGTCCACAGAATCAAGGTTTTTTACTCGTAGAATCAAGGATTTTTACCTGCGTTTTTTCTGGAGGGGCAAATTGTGGCAAAATAATATTTAAGTTATTTAATAAATAATTTTGAATAATAATATTAATATTTAAGTTGATGAAGAATCCCTCCTGTAAGTGGAAATGTGTCTGTAGAAACAAGTCAAAGCCCTTTTACATTAGCTAGCTTAGAGAACGTTAGCACGTTTGCTAAATTAGCATAATATGAAGCCTAAAGTGGTTTTAATGCCACGAGGTTCTGTGTGGAAACATGTTATATACTAATACGTACAAAGAGAAACAGACTTACTGGCGTTTTCGAAGTCCCAGGCCCGGTGTTCAAGATGAACTGGTGTTCCGATCAACTGGTGATAGCAGGGTTTCTGAGACAGATGCTTCGTAGGCGTGGCTTTTCAGAACCCCTTACCCACTGACCAAGAAATAAACAATGAGACAACTTCGTATATAAAATGAGATTTCTGCTGTTCTATACATTTCGGTCTTGACAAAATAACTGGAAATAAGAGGTGTTCTCATTTTAAAAGTCATGTGCTGTCAGGCTACATGAAAGAAAAACTACGTCACCGCGGTTGGAACATAGACTGTGGAACCAGTGGAGCTGCGATCTCTGTTTACTGTTAAAACAGACAGGAGACCAGCACACGGTGTACACGTTATTTAACAAGAAGTTCACCAAGCCATGTGATAACAAAATGCCGAAGTGTTGCAGTATAACATTAATATATTGATACAGTATTGGCAGGTTTAGATCACATTGTAGCTACACTGTCTTATTTAAATAACACAAACTTAAAAATTTGACCAAAACAGCTCAGCAATTTAGCAAAATTACTGCATTTCACAGGACATTCATGTTCAAACCAGCAGCAGAACTTTATGTCATACTACTCTAAACTGACGTCATTGAGAAAAGACACCAATTCCTTTCAGTATACCACATATACTGGGGCATTAGCTCAGGTGACTGAACAAGAGCTCTATAAACAGGAAGATAAACCCGACACAGTGGCCCGGGCTCAACTCCAGCTCACGGCTTTTTGCTGTAGGTTTTCTCCCTACTTTTCCGTCTGTCTCTCTACTTACCTGTCAAATAAAGCTAATAAAAAGGAAAAAAAAAAATTATTCACAGCTATTGGTAGTCATAAGTATATATAAGTGTAAAGGTGTTCAGTGAAGAGGCAGTTTTTAGTCTGAGAGGGAATCTGCAGATGGAACTTATGGTAGAACAATTCAGCAAGATGATCTTATTTGGTCTGTTTTTATTCATTCTTATTTTATTGTTTCACGTCTTGAGTTGTGATATCTTGTTTGTACAGCAGCTAGCTATATAGTTCATGGGTGGGCTCGTTAAGGTTTTGTAGAATAAATATCCTCGTCTCTATTATTGTTTCAGGTCTTTAGAAATAAAAAAAAATACCTTTAATTTTGTGTTCTATAAAGTCAATGCATTTAATTTACAATGCATTGATTCTATGGAATACAATGTTGATTAAGTTGCAATGCCCCAGTAAAATAAATAAATCCTGAATAACGGGGGGGGGGATAGATGAAGCATATCGACGTTCTGAAGGCTGGAATGTGAAATCTCTGGTTAGAATGTGGGCAGATGGTTTATATGATGTCATTGTTTTACTTAAAGTCTGTTTAAAAGTAGAACAACTCAGGTCAAACTGGTTTATCGCAGTAAGCTTTGAAAACGGTATTAGAACTTCTCTTGCTGTTTCTGCCTGACTGAGACCACAGACTGTCACCAGTTAATGTGATGTAGATCGTCACACTCTACCACAGTGAAGCGATATTTCCACTCTGTTAGGTGGAAGTCCTCATTAAACCGAGTATTTTACTGGTAGACTGAACAGCCGTGAGTCCAAACAGAGCAATAACGACAACGTTAAAGCTGACAACAAGAACATTTCATAACAGTTTATGGACGTCTGTGTGTTTTGAACAGGCATCGGTACAGTCACCTATGCTATGTGTTACCGTTGTAACAGCCAACAGCTGCCTCGCTCACTGAATATCACCAGTTGATCGGAACACCAGTTAATCTTGAACACCGGATTGGGAGTCAAATTCGGCCCGGGACTTTTTGGACCAGACCAGCCCACCTGTGCAACCGACTCGCCCCCCCAGCCCCCGCCCCTCACGCGAAAACACTGCCAGTAAGATTGAAACTTCAATGTTTGTATTTTCGCTTTCAGTTCAACATTTTTCAATGCCAAATCTTACTGTCAGCATTATGGCTCCATAAGCAGACTGCTTATTCAGGCATGAGTCTGTTAAACTGCTGTAACCTTAACGGAAGGAGATCTGAGACAGCAGGCGCATAATGAATATGTTTCTGTTTCAACATGACACAGAAGCCAGGTCCATAAAATCTAAGAGTTTCCCTGTCTGGTGGACAATCTGAAAAGCGATGCCAATATAGAACAGCTTTAAACTTACATTTTTCTAACAGACAGAATTATGGTCCCATTTAGAGTGAAACAGATGTGAAAAGAAGGTAATGTTTTTGGAAGGAGGGATAACTTGTGATTGACAGCTCAGTATGCTGTGCATAATGTCCTTGACTTCTTAGTCAGATGCAGCACTCGGCCATTATGTCCAGTTTCAAAAGACTTAGATAGCCAAAGGCAAAATGGCAGACTCAAAGTTTCAGAATGGTGGTCCACAAACCAGAGAGTGAAATCATGATTACTTTGTCCATCTTTTGTATACAATCTGTGAGCTTGATACAAAGTCATAGGTTTCATATTTATATAATGCTTGTTAGCTTGTCTGGGTTCTGATGAGGAAGCCTGATCTGAGATGCTGAGGTTGACAGAACAGCAGACTAATGCCCGGGGTCTTCTAATGATGGCCAAACAGTCACCTTTGACTGTAATGGTTAATAATCCATATACTTTTGACTATGCATTTCTTGGTATGCTAGTGCTGCAGTGATCTTCATTTCAACCAGCTGCTTATTTCTTGCATTCTGCTGCTAGGTAAAATTGCTGTATTCAGTTGGTACATTTGTAGCACTAACCCTCATACTTGAACAAATTCCAAAGCTTAACATGTTTTCTCTTCCAAGCACTACAATTCTCCTCCTCCACTCAATCTCATGCTAATCTAGTGGCACAAGTCGGAGTTCTTCATTCAATTGCACAGCACTTACCTAACCCTATGGAGATGCTCAATATCTTCAGAGCACGCAGAATTCTACTTAATGTAAAACATGCAGAAAACATTTTGTAAAGGAGTCCACTGACCTCTCTCCAAATAATCACTAGCTCACATTAACCTGATTTCACAAGAGGTGCTTTGCAGTTAAAGCCTCTATTACTCTAATACATTCCCCCATTCTTCAGATACTGATCTGTACTGCTAAAGTGATTTTGTTAATATCTGACAGGCTATCTTTGCTGCTCTCTACAGCTTTCGTGCCTTTCACCCCATCTATCCCTTTTCCAAGAATCATGCACAGGACCTAGAAATGCAATTAGTGGCAGTCAAGCAGGCCATCGTGTGAATCACAGAGTGGCTCTTAATTATACAAGGCTTTAAAAGTTGTATGACACTCGAGGCCTCCATGAAATTATTTCGGCTAACCGCGTGTTTTGCTAAGTTTCTCAGCTTTAAAATATAGATGGAGTTGCTGTGTTTTCTCACTAAAACACTGAGATGTAATGTGCTTCTTTTTCCTGCACTGCAGAGAGGGGTCAACAAAATGCTTTGTGGATGTGTGGATGTTTTGAACCCTCCAATATATATTCAGAATTCCTCAGCAGAGAAATATGGTGTAAATCCACTACTGAGAATTTTGTGCTGTTTTCGCTGAACTTGAAGAAAAAGCTGGCTTGAGATGCAGATGCTCCACTGCGAAAAAGAGCAAATCATGAGGCAATGAGCTGTTTAAATATGAATGAGTGCTGTGTGAATGCCTCTGCTGTGATATTTAGACAGATCCCTGTATGCGGTCGCTGTGTCTTTAGCTATTGCTCAAAGGAATGTTGCTCTTTTGCATGTTTGAAACTCTCTAAAATGTTTATGCTGAGCAAGATCCCTGGGAATTGTGTATAAACACTCTATCTTCTTTTTGAACATTTCATTTTGATTAACGGTTAGGATTTTGCATCTAGCAGGTCCAATGAACTTTACCATACATTATCCAAATGCAACAAAGCTTTTTTCTGAAGTTTCAGGCTTTGCATCTACATGTTGTTTTCTCTTCATGAATCCCTTTGAGATTGGGCTATAGACAACACCTCAACCAGAGGACTAACGAACCACCAGGAAGTCTAACATAAGTCCATACAAACCCTGAAATGATGCACCAAGTTCATAATTTAGTACTTAACTTAAAGTAGTTGAAAAAATATCTCAGTTCAAGTTTAACTTGTCGATGTGTGTGGCTGTTTCTAGAAAAACAATGGTCAATGAGATTTGGGTAGGTCAAGAATATTAATTACCTAATAACTGGTTGCTTGACAGCTGCCAACAGTTCTAGGCTTAAAACTCAGTAAATCAACAAACTTTAATTTTGAGTGTTTTTATTTTAAACAGATTTATCAGCAAATGTATAATTAATCTGTGAGCTCAAACACTGGCTTGAGTTCTCATTTACCACAGGACTATTTCCCTGTTTTCAGTCACCCACAGGTGGCTGTACCCCTTCATCTTCTTCTCATTTAATTCTCCGCTGGAAAGCAAATGAGTGTATTTTCCCAAATGTGACACTTTTGCTTTAAGATGAATTCATTTTACAGGGCAAACTTGACATTTTGCATTAAAGTCTAAAGGAGGTTTCTGGGTTGTTGCTGCTGTTGTATTTAGGGTTTATAATCCTGGGAATCACAGAGTACAGATGTTTCGGTCCATCCTAGATTCTAGTATTTACAGTACCACTTCCATCCAGGAAATGTGGCCCACTTTCTTACACATTGGCATCAGACAGGAAGGATACCACGGACTGCCAAGAAAAGCAAAGCAAACACACATACACATAAGCTTGTGTGTGATTAAAGCAATCAATCATGGACAAATTAGCTAAACGCAATGTACTCTGTTACAAGCGAGCATCATTTCAGTTACACACACACAACAGTACAGCAGTATGGGACACAAAAGTCACTCTCACAGATTGCATGAAACACCAGCAACTGGCAACTAAACCAAATTCTGCTCAGCCCTCCCCTGATGATGGAGGATGGAGGGAATCAGGAGGAGAGACACACAGAGAGAAAGTGATATGAAGGGGGAACGTTGGGCTTAGTGGGTCACCAGCAGGGATGCAGAAGCAGATAACTGGAAGCAAAAGAAGAGAGTGGGTGGGACCGTGAATTAAAAATGACCGGTAGAAAAAAGAATGTGTAAAAGAGTGATCAGTGATCTGAGCCAGTCACAGTGAAAGAGCAAAAGAAAGCGAAAGAGAGTAATAATGACGGGAGTGAAACTAAAAGTTTGAACGAGGGAGGATTCAGTCAGGGCTGTCAGAGAGGAGGTGAATGTAAGGACGGGATTTAAACAGGGAATTATGCTTGCTATTGAAATAAGCTATGATGGATTGAATTAAAAGCAGGATGTGGAAATGGTAAAAAAAAAAAAGTTTAGCAGAAACTTAATACAATAAAGACAACATGGTATTGGACAACATGAGCCCGACAAACAGCATTGATTCATTTGACCTGGCAGCTTAAGGCTGCATTACAGAAACTGATGCACCACCTCCACCTGGACATTTTTAGCCAAACAAAATAAAAGGTAAAGAGATAACTAGCTCTTGTGTTTGGGTAAAAAATTTGGCCGACTTACAACTTTTATCTGTAAAAAAAATATAGTTAATTTGATCAGACAGACCTAAGGTTCCATGACTTTGTCCACAAAAAAGGATTTCTACACATAAGACTAGAAAAACACTCAGAGAGCGTAATACTCGGCCCTGGTTGCTCAGTGGTTGTATGATTTCTGACTGATGAAATTTTGAAAAAAAACTGTGGTCCAGCAGTGGATTTGTGGTAGAATTGCAATCATGTGATCATCAGGAGGCAGCTGACATAGTTTTCACTTCTTGTTGTAGTTACCCTGATGCCATGCCGCCGTCTCACAACAATACAGAAATCTTTAACCAATCCGTGGATCCAGGCTATAAGTTGCATCACTGTCAAAATCTAATCACTTGGTGCTTGTGTCATTTCTGACCTTTCTTGAAAATGTCATCCAATTTCATTTGTCCGTTTTTGAGCAATGTTGTGAATAGACAGCTGGAAAAAACAGACGGACAAATCAATGACGATCATCACATAACTCTGCCGTGTTCCTTGCTGGAGTAATAAATTGTAATAGTTTGCATACAGTGTTGTGTTTTTCAATTCAGCTTTTGTACCCTCTTGGTGTTTCATGTTAAAAAATGACCAGTCATTAGAAATGAATGGGGGAGGAGACTACAATTTGTGCAAAAAATTGAGCTCAGGTACATCTTTGACTGGTGTGTACAGATTCAGACACAAATCTACCAGAGTCTCAGTTTTTCGGGTTGCTATGTCACTCCATAAATTTCACATGTTGTCAAGGGTGATTCACTTTGACAACGATGATACAAGACCAAGCCATCTTCAACAAGACAAACTGGCAGCGATCAGAGAGGTTTGGGACAAGAATAGAAGTTCAAAACTTGTAATGTTTACAAGAACTTAAGCTTATAAAAAAAAAAAAAGATCTGACACAAGTAGTGATAATATATGTATTATTACAGTTTTTATGAGTTTTAATGGAACAGTAATTTTTGAACAGGAACACAATTCTTTAAGTTGAAAAGAACACATGTGAGGGCTAGAGCAGAGGTACCAAAGCACTTTCTATACAAGATGGTGCCTCCCTCTCAGCATGTGACACAGCATGACATAAGCGTCCCCTTTTCTCATAAAATACAATATATGAGCAGAGAGAAATGCAGTAAAGCAAACTGACGTAAAAGGCTGACATTAGAAAGAATGCAGTCCCAACAATTTAGAGGAGAAATTCGGTCTGGGATTTTGATTGGAACTTATTTTGGGCCCATATTTGTTAATGTGAGGAGTTTACAAATCTAGTTTTAAACCCACCAAACCACCCAAAGGTTTACTGGAGCCCCCTGATTCATGTCAAACATGCATGATATTTATGAGTTTAAAATTAAATGGTTGCTGCCTGGAGCAGCAGACACTGTTGCCAAGCAATGCTGAACATTCAAGCCCTTAAAGCTTATGTTTTCTAAAGATATTAAAACCGATATGTAAAATCTCACCTCTAGTTCTCGCTAAAGAATAAACTAATTAGGCTGACTACATCTTCCCAGCCAATTTCTCATCCAAATTCGTTTACTGTTCTGCTTTTGTTTTTATCCACTGCAAAAATAATAACATTACTGTAAGTTTTTGCTTCACAACCTCTGTTTTGTCTACATCTGCTTTCCCTGACTGCTCCCTCTGATCATTTTTATAAGATCCTTCAGTGTGTGATGTGCCATAATTTTCCAATCTTGTAATGGGTGAATGTCTGAGATTAGAAGGAAACATCTGTGAAGTTTCTCCTTATTTGTTATGGAGGCCAAATCCATTCGTAAAGGAAGGATTCTAAAACACTTGCAGTGTGAACCAAGTGTGCTGATGAATTCTACAGTTCAGGAATGAATCAGAGTCAGAAACTGTAAAATGCAGCAACATAACCACCAGACACACACTTTGCTTTTTATTTCTGTTTTATGGTTATTTCAAATGTAAAATGTTTTTTCTTACCAGGCTATTGAAATTTCAACACACAAAAATCTTTACGTGCGCGCACACACACGCGCACACACACACACACACACACACACACACACACACACACACACACACACACACACACACACACACACACACACACACACACACACACACACACACACACACACACACACACACACACCATAGACTGTATAAGAACGATGGATGTAGCCACCATGAAGCTACCCATTGCAATTAAGAAAATAAAGTCAGGATTCTGCTATTGTAGCTGAAGTTACTGTGGGTTAACACTAGACTGTAACCTCTGAAGGTTAACATGTTCTAACATCGTGTTTTAAAGTTGTTCTGTAAATCTCAGGTTAAATTTCCTGACTTAGTGTTTACATTGATGCTAAATCACATTGTCAATGCCATAAATCAGTTAGCTGTTAGCTGTACCTGCAGGTCATAGCTGATCAATGCTGTCTCGACGTGCTGCTCAATAATGATCAGCAGATAGGAATTAAACAAAATTTTAACGTTCCACCACAGACAACCGTTACAGATGAATGTTAATCTCTCAGTTCAATGAATGAAGAACAGTTCAGTTCAATGAGTTCATGTCACTGTTCTCTGGTTTTTAAAAGCTTCTGTTTATTTTACTGAGAAAAGTTATGAAGACCCCTGCTGTAACCTCAGCCCCTGTCTGGATCTCTTTCCCTCTATATCTCTATCTCTGTTTGTTGCATTCTCTCTCCCTTTCCCTCCCTCTCGTTCTCCCCTCTTGCTTCTGGAGTGCATTGCCCACATTTTGTCTGACATTAAAGCTGCATGAAGTGTATTAAAACTGACACCAATGAGAACATAAGCATTTACTTTACAAATGGACTGTCAAAGTCCTTTAAGTGTCTGCTGGTAGAATCAGTTGAAGGTTCTAATTATGGTGAACTGAAACCTGATTAAAACAAGCCAGTGGGTAGCAAAACTGTGTGGACAATGCTCTGCTACTCCACCAAAAAATTCCAACAAACCAACAGTTGTTATTGTCAGAAGTGAATCCAAACAAGGATAATGAATTTTTGGAGCCAACCAGTCGGCGATAGCGAGACTGCAGATTTTACTCCGTCAATGAACACGCCGGAGTTATGTGATGATCGACGTTGGTTTGTCTGTCTGTTAGCAACAATACTGAAAAATGGATTAATGGATTTACATGAAATTTTCAGGGAAGGTCAAGAATGACTCAAGGACCAAGTGATTAGGTTTTGGCAGTGATGCAGATTATAGCCTGAATCCACGATAACATTTAGCATTTTCTGAAAACAGTCTTCTGGGGATTTCTAATTCTTTTCCTATGCTTTTATTTTTATTTTTTTTATAGTTATTTAGTTGAAGATAATGATCTTGCTTTGCTACACTGGTTCACTGAAAGCTTTTTTTCTTCTGATTTCATAACAATCCCACAGTCAAGCACACTATGTTGATCCGATATTTGTGAGCAAGTTTAAAAAGTTTTTACACAGTACAGCACTCCAGCCTGGGCTTCACTAGGACCACACAGGCACTTCTGTTCTCAACTCATGCTAGTGATGCTTTCACTGAAAACTTTGGATCTCTAGCCCAGAGAACACATTCACTCAGAAAACACATTATATGCCTATGTAAGGTCTTGACACTTGCTGCACTATCCACATGGTAGCAACTAACAGCTTATTGTAAGTAATATGTCTGTAGTTTGTAGCTGAATTCTCCTTTCCATCCATGCCGATGTGTCCAAGTTCCTGCTGTTAGCAGTTCAGCCTCTTTGCATTTAGTTACAAGTTTCTTGTTTCATCTGGCCGCTGAATCTTTTGCTTCGTGTTCTTTCTCATGGTTTTTTGGAGAGTCAAGGTATGTTGCCATGTGTTTTCTTTTGTTCATGAATGTGTTCCATGTGGTTGCTCTGCCATGCAGTCCAGATCACAAATCCAACACAGCTTTGCAGCTCTGTGAGGGTGGTGCTTTGATTTCTGATGTGCTCTCTGTTGCCGAATTTGCCTGCGATGACTTTAGAGAGTGATTGTGTGTAGCCCCTGCCAATTTCTAAAGATAAGCCCATATTGTAATTTCAACTATTTGCCTCGTTTATAAATCACTAAACTGAGTTACAAAGATGACAACTACCCACGCTATTCGTCATTGAGTTAGCAGAATTTTATAGAAAAGGAAAACACTGAGATATTACAATATCATTGTTTATCAGTGTACCAGTATAATGAATGTTAAAATCATTCTCTAAAAGCAGCAAACATAACAGTGGTAAATAATTAATTTAATATCTTGTTACACAGTCACACAGATCATTCTGTCCATGAACTTTTTACAAAACAGACCATAGAGCCTGAAAGCGAATGAGTCCAGTAATTGCATAGAACATAAGTATCTCTCTTTTCAAAATGCCCGAAACATTGTGTTTCCTCTGAACTGACAGAGACAGAGCTCACTCTGATCTGAACATGCAAAATTCTCACAGACAGGCCTACAGCTTTCTTACAAATTCACAAACACATGCAGGCTCTCCATGAAGCAGATTGACAGCCATGTTTCTTCACACCCTGCAATGTAATGTAGGTTTAAATTAAGCACTGAGTCAATTTACCTTCACAGAAAACAGTGAAAGGAATTTGATATTGACACCAACAATGAGTGATGCTTCCCTCTCCATGATCCTTGGTATTTTGGTTGCTGCAGCTTAACAAAATCAATGTGGCTGCGATACTCCACTGCTGTCAACCGCACCAGACAAAATCTGAGAAACGACTGCGGTTCCAAGCCTCTCCTGATCTAATACATGCCGCTCTCTCAGAACAATTATTTATTTATAAATTGTGTTCCTGCATCAAGTTTGACATTCTGAAAGTGTGTGTTTTTCACTCAAAAGGGGAAAACAACTGAGTAAAAGAGGACAGGACATAAGGGCAATGCAAAGTCAAGATAGGGATAAAGGAACAAACAGATTGTGTTCCTTTGTGAACTTGAGCACACTGATTAAAGTGAAAGTTAGATTTTTGTTCAAGCTTGAGGCATGTGGCTTTGGTAGTAGGAGCTGTGGACACCTTTCAGGTTAGAGTGTATTCTGACACTAAGGACTCTTGTTGGATTGGGTGGTGGGGATGCTTAGAAATCTTGAAACTTTGAAGAATCACAGAGAAATGTTTGTATGAGCTTTCATAATCTCTAGCACTTGATCTGGACAATATCAGCCCATTAGATGGATGTTTTCACTGCATATCTTTCCCATACATATAGGCCAATAGGAAATTCCTTTACCTTTTAGTACTCTCGGTAGGCATGTTGTCAGCCATTCTGATTTGTAAAAAGCAGAGTTATCCCAATAATGTCAGCAATCTTTTGCAATTGTGTGAATAAGTTAATAATCTCAGGTGCTGTTGTCAAAAGGTACAGAATACAGCTTTGTAACATCTAATGGTGTATTTTAATCCAAACCGTGTTGAACTTTGCCAAACACCAACTGTTAACAGCGTGTGAAGTGACAGTAAAAAGGAAATTTGCATAAAAAATAATATTGTAAGAATGGTCAGAGTTAGGAATAGAACTCAAGTCTCCACAGTGAAACTCTGACCCGCCTCCTTGTTCCACTCTGCAAGTGGAAAATTGCAGCTACTTTACCATTAAATAAGGAAATAGCAGAGCACCATTAAAAATGACAGCTCCTGCTAATTCATATATATGAGAGGGATATTTCATGTTTTCCAGTATGTGGACAATGCAGATAATGTGATAAAACCTACATCTTTGTCACCATAAGCAGCAAATAAGCACCTACTAATATTCTGACCTCTGGATGTTCTTGGTGATGTTTTGGTGTCAGGCCTTTATTCATGCACTATATGGTGGAGAAATGTTTCTGAGAATGTTTCCAGTCAATGTGGAGTCCAGTTTTAAATTAGACTGTTACTAGATTTTAGTTCTTCTGAAGGCTTTCACTGTCTCCCAGCTGAAGTTCACTCATCCTGCAGTTTCACCCACACTGTCTCCACCATTTGTTCTTTGTGTCTTCTCTCCTGAATACTGCCCTCCTTTTCATGTCTTTTTCTCTGGCAGTGCCACTTGACAGGCCTGGTGCTGTGGTTGAGAGGAAAGCAATGCTTTCAGGACCTCTCAAACAAGAAGTGAATCACCAGGTTGGCTTTTTGATGGCTCAGTGCTAACAGGCCGGCTGGGCTGTGTGGCACTTCTGTGTTTTGTCAGGTAGTTAGCCAGAGGAGGCGTATGGTGTGTGTACAACTGGAAAGCCTCTCAGTGCAGAGAAAAATGGATCCATGAGAAAGGGATTCTTTTTTTTTCCTTTTCTGTCTCTCATGCTGTCTTTTTCCTGTCTTTACTTTGTTTTCTTTGACATGTCCCACTTTCTACCTGACTTTCACTTTTTGTCTGCACTTGATCTGCTTTTTACTTTTTTTCTGACTGACTCATCTTTGACAGCACTTTATTGCCATAAATTCTGGTTTTCTTTCTTCTCCTCCTTTATTTTGCTTTGAACGTCACCCTTCCTTTGCCGCAGCTCAGTGGTGCCTGGCATTTGCATCATGTCAGAACCTCAGTGGTGGAGCTTCTGCCACCTGGGAAGCAGAGTAGGAATCCATAATGCAAAACCATTTGATGCCACACGGTGATGGACCCAGACTATGGATATAATATCTTGTCCATCCATCTCAAATGATTCTGAGTTATCTTCAGCCTGGTTTATCTTGTACCCACACATGGCAAAGGTGATAAGCAAAGGATCTAAATACACTTCAATGCTCATTTCAGTATTTTACCAAACATCATAGCATATTAGAAGAAACATTTTGGCTCATCTGTGCACATTTGTAGATAGGATAGAAAAGAAAGTCCGTAGGAGCAAGACTGAATGTACCTGAATGAGAGGGACAGCAAACTGGTGAGGATGTGAAGAGAAAAGGTGATGAAGATCCGCTGAATAAGATCCATGGTCTGTTGGTATGTTAAATAGCAAAGAGACACTGCAAACCAAAACCGTTGCTTATGCAGTGTGGTGTCTTTGGTGAAACTGTCTTGAACTGGTCATAAATACAGAAAGAGACATGCAGAGATCATATTATTGAGATAATATCAAAGAGCTGATTTTTTGTTGTTTGAAAAATTCATTGAATTTGTGTAATTTGCTACCAGTTGTTATACTGGAGAAACTGATGACTGTGACTGAGTCTCGAAACCTCCATGGTGAGCTTGGTAAGAGGTGTTTAAATATGTAAGTTGCAATTAAAATCACATCTTGTATGATTTAACAAAATCACACTCTTTCAAATATGATTTATCTTAAATTGATTAGATTTTCAGCTCTCACTGACATTCTTATTCACTAGAACATGATTCTGTTTGATGTTAAAGCAGAGCCCTTTCATCCAACTCTGAACATCTATATTTCTATATGATTCCTCTCCTTTAATAAAAGAGGTCAATTCTGCTGCTTCTCTCGTGTTTGCTTCAGTTATTCTAGTATGTTGCAACACTGTAACCAGTTGAAAGTTTGGCCTTTCCTTTACCTTTACATAACCTGAATAAGGTCCAAAAAACCTTTTGGAAGTGCATCATTTTATATATTTTTAAGTACACCAAAAAAAACTGTAAAAGGAGAAATTCTTCCCAATAGTTAACTTTATGGAGATGTGGTGTTTTTATTGGGCAGTGTGGTTGTATTTTCTGTTCTGTGGGCTGCCTGGCGGGTCTCCTGGGTTTGTCTTAAAGGCCTTATGACTAGTCGATCATTAGCAGCTTGGCTTGGACACTGGCAGGCACACACAGCGATACACATTACCATGCACGCATGCACACACGGACCCATGCATATACTCATTTAATATCCATTAAAATAGTCTCCTCTGATCTTGAGTTAGTTGTATCAGCAGAACTAGAAGCACTTGCTTTCCTTTTCTTTTGCAGCATATCATCATATCAATACATGATGATAAACTTTGGGTGGACATGAGTAAAAAAATGCTGATGGCAATCACATGCTATACATCAGGACTGAGGATAAAGAAATTTGGTGAAAAAAAATACTACTTGATCATAGCATGATTGTGTACTGTTTAAAAGCACCAAAGACTAGTCAAACCCCTTGAGTATTCCACCACTACATGTATTTGCAAAAGTCAGTAACATTACATTGTAACAGTAGTAGTATAGATGCTAAATTTAATTCATTTTAAGGACACTACAGTGTACACCAGTGAGTCAAGATGTGGGCAAGATTCGGTATGGCCTCTGAAGGGTTCCTTTGGTATCTTAAACCAAGATGTCAGCAGAGAGTTAGAGCCACCAAATATCACCGTTATTCCTCTACTATCCCCCAACACCCTGTTGTTGGTTTGTAATTATCTTTTTTTGGAACACTCCACTAGACTACTTCTTTCTGAAAGAACAACAAAATGCTGGAGTTTTGGCTGATTTCAACGACTTAATAATAAAAAAAAAGCAAACATGACTCATGCATGTGTGGCTTGCAAGTCACAGTTTAAGGTCTGTTCTGATGCTGCACTATGTTTAAAACAACACAAACTGTGAATATACTCCACAATCCACAATCCACAGTCCACAATTTGAGTCTGCAGGACTACTAGAAGGGCAAAAGCATGCATGCTTAGCATATTGTGTGTGTGGAATACATCTATTCAACTTACTACATATGCATGGCAGAGATTCCTCCAAGTAAACTGATTTTGATGAGAAAATTACTATAAGTACATTGACAATGAGTCTATAGTGTGTAAAACTGTGCATGTGGGTATCTAGAGGGTACAATTAAGGTTGAATTCATTTAGGTGAGTATAGGAGTTCCAATGTGCATTACCAAAAAGCAAAGAAGAAATAATATTGCATCCACACCATGCAATGAAATAAAAAGGTCTCAGTGCAACACATGCAGTTATTCAATTTAAAAACTGCTCAATAAAATGGCCATACCTAGCAAAAACACATCCATTATCTACACACCACTTTGACCCCATTAGTGTTGGGGTGCTAGCTGGAGCCTATTCCAGTTGACTCAGGGTGAAGGCAGGGAACACCTTGGACAGGTTGCCAGCCTATCACAGGGTTACATATAGAGACAATCACATTCACACCTACAGACGATTTAGAGTTATCAATTAACCTCCGCATGTTTTTGGACTGTGGAAGGAAGCTGGAGTACCCGAAAAAAAAAAAAAAACCTCATGCATGTACAGGAAGAACTCAATGCAGAAAGAGCCAAGGAAGGCCTGGATGTGAACTGGGGATCTTCTAGCTGCAAGGCGAAAGTGCTAACCACCAAGCCAATGTGCAACCCCTAACTTAATATGTCAATGTATAACAACAATCCTGTCATAAGTTTTCATGTTATAGATAAGCTTGGTTGAAGCTAGACTGCATTAGTTTTACGTGACAACTTGGTGTGTTGCCATGTGCACACTTCCAGCTACTAAAATGAGAAAAAGTTTAAAGTGTTTCTGCTGCAGCTCTCTACTGAGTTTAAAGACATTCAAGTCAGATGTATTTACACTGATGTCACTCACATGTCACCCCGAATTGCTTTACAGCCAGGCTCATGTGTCTGTAGCAGGCCTGCACTACACTGTCATACTGTTTATTTGCACGACGGAGTAGACCCTCTCAACATTTGATCCATCTCCTGTATAGTCAACATGGGTCTAATCTTTGACTTTCTGTTTATTATTTTAGACAATAAATTGGTGATCCAGCAAGTCACGTCTTATTCTGCTGCTCGACTTCCAGTCAGAGCAGCATTAAAATGTGTGACAGTGTGATTGCAAGCTTGTGTTTGTCTGTGTGTGTGTGTGTGTGTGTGTGTGAGACTGAAGACAGTCATGAAGCATAAAATGTGGGCGGGAGGCTAGTAGCCTAGCAGAGCAGAGTAGAATCCTGGGAAAGGGCAGAGGTTAGGTAGCTGTAGCCCCTTGGGTGGGCATTAGGAGCTCGCTCTCTCTCTCTCTCTCTCTGTGTTTGTGTGTGTGTTTATGTCTGTATTGGAACAGAGATGAGGTCGATCGGGGTTTTAGAATGAAAGAAGTTGATAGAGAACAGGTATGACAGTGATCATGTTAGTGTGTGTATCTGTCTGGGACAGGAAAGTGTATTATTGACAAAATACAACTGACTTATGACACAGACTCATGGATGTAACCTCAGTGTGTTGGAGGATGAGAGAGAGATTGATGTGATGGCTGTGAACTGTCTGTCAGCACGTCTGCCATCAGGTGAATTAGCTGAAGTGTGCAGGAAGAGAGTGTGTGTTACAGAGTGGATGAGGAAAGTGCAGACAGATGAAAAACGTTAGGGGCACCTTATTCATTTTCTTTTTCTTCCACACTCTTCCTCTGTAAAGACACTGAAAGAATACATCTATCCAGTGTCTTTACAGATTGAATCACTTAACAGAAATACATGTCATAGTAGAACTAGGACTGAGTTGGGCTGGCTCTAAACCATGTTTGGTCCAGTTGAGTTTAGCACCTTTCATTGCTGTTAGTGCCAGGTCTGTGTGTCAATATTTATAATACCTTGGTCGATCATAAGCTACTTATTCACAATTAGAACTTAAGAATCTATATTCAGGGGGATTTCTTATGGTGCTTTAATGTAGTGGATGTGTCTGACTCATTCTCCCACAAATTTTCACAGAAATTCACGGTGACTCAAACTACTTTTTCAACTCTACATTGCCATTTTCCTGTGCATGTACCATTTTCAAAACCACAGCTTCAAAAGCATGTCGACAAAAGGTGAAGCTAAGGAAAGCAACCGTGCAACAATGTGCTGCAACATTTAGATGGCAAAGCTAGCCTGCTTGAAAAATAAAGGCCTTCCATATTATCTCACTTCAAATGCTTGATTTTCGAGGAGAACCTGATCCCCACCCAAGCCACAGTAACAGACCACAGCCACCACTTTGACTCAGGACTGGAGTCTGGTGCCAAACTGCTGCAGCAGTGCATCTGTACCACCTGTAGTTGATGTCAATGCTAGGCTAACTGCTAAAACAACTGATCTTGAATACAGCAACTGGAAAATGTCAGGGTAATGGACTGGCCTACAATCCATTTCTCCTTTTTCCTGCATGTGTTAGCATAACTTACAGGCAAAGACAAGCTTTATTCTTATCCTCTACTAGACTGTACACCGATCAGCCTGTGGGCCATATTAGGGCGTTTAGGGAAAAAAAATTCAAAATAATACTTCAGTGTCTAAAAACTCTGTTCTGTATGTAGAAATGTAAATACACTGCTCATTTCAATCCTGACAACCAAAGGAAGACTAAAATGGAGCTGCTGAAATTCTGGACAAAATGACATTTGACTTTAGATGCAGAACTAGAGCAAGCATGTATATGAATGAATTTTATTCTTGAGTCAATTAAAAGAAAAGACATATGCTGGGAACATTGCACCAATAAGAAAATATGTGAAGCAAACTGGTCTACAATTGAAACTTAGGGCTAACCGCTGCTGCAGGGCAAAGGAGCTTGGTTCTCCTTTGCTTACTTTACAAACAGATGCATGTCACTGAAAGGTTTAGATGCACACCATTAAAAAGGTGAACATAATTTGAAACTGTCAATGCATGTCTAAAATCGCACCTTTGTTCTTTATTACAAAAGTTTAAATGTTCTTTTTGGCCAATTGCAAATAGCCTTGCAAGCACCCCCCAGCCAATCTTGTGGGAGTAACGGGAATAATAGGCAAAATGTGCAATAGGACTGAATGGCAATTGTTTAATGAGTTGGAGGTGTGATGGTTCAAATATCACATTTGTTCATTACAGCGCTATTTCAAGGCAAATAGGTCCACTTAAATCTCAATTAGTCTTGCTCAACAACTTTGTGCAGCTTTCATGTGATAATCTCATTTGAAAAATCTTTCATTTGAAAAGCTCAGATGATTTTTGTTGTAGCTAGATTCTTATGTTACAACTATGATTTTTTTCTGTTGTCTCTTCTGCTCCTGCTTTTCGCCTTAAAATCAGCAAATTGCACAAGTAGATAACTAAGAATTCACATCATATTTCCAGGTTTTTAGGTCTTTAAAGATTAAAAAGACAAAAAATTTTTGGAAACTCGTTTGAAATTTGGTTTACGTTTTGTCATGACTTTAATGCAAGAAATCCCCCTTATATTCCCTTTCTTCAGTCAACAAATGATAAAATTCCTCTTCTTTCACTCTTTTCAACACAACTCCTAAGGGCTTCCTGAAGTTGTGGGACCTGTGGGATTCTTTCATAGCTCACACAATAGCTGCCACATTGTTCTAATGTGACCTCCTCCCCAGCCCAAGCTGGTTAAAACATGCAGAAAATAAGGTATTTGAAAACAGTAAGTAACCCAGGGCTGATATGTGCAACACCAGAAAACAAAACAATAGCATTATTAACTGAAAAGAAAAAAAATGCTGTTCACACATCCCAGGCCATTCAGAGACGCAACATTCTGCAAGTTTCACACATTCCTTAGTCCTCAGCTAACACTGCATGAGTTCATAGCTGTGAAAACCGTCAGAGCTTCCCATTATCTAATGACAGAGGAGCCTCTTTGTGGGATTCACAATAACAGACCTGTGTCAAATAGCTGTCACCAGATTCCTAACATTTGTTTTAACCTGCTTAAATTGACAATGGTTGGGATTTACCACAACGGAAGGACTCACTGAATAACACAGATTATAATAAGACAGGATGAACTGTGGTGAAGATCATTTCTTAGTGTGAACTGCAGTAATTTGACATATAGATCCACTGTGCACTGGCTCAATTAAAACTGACAAAGATCAACAGGAAAATTGATTCCTTTTACTGACCCTATTATCACCCAGTGTAGTCAGGAATGTTAGCATATACAAAGAGACAGACATCTACAGTTGTCCAGTGACACAATTCATCAACAGAACAATGTCATTGTCCTATCCACAAAGGTAGATGAACAAATGTATTATAAAACATTTTTGACATATGGTATTTACACATGGTATGTGCAAAGCCAGTTATGTACTGAATCACATGACTTAAATATGTAGCGGGTGGTGGGAAATGATGGGACTCGGAAACATCCCTACAATCAAATCAATTGTTCCTCATATTTCTGATGCAGAAGTCCCAATAAGTCCGCAACGGATGGATGGACGGATGGAAGAACAGACAGACGCCAATTGTCACATAACTCTGCCACGTTGCGTGGTAGCGTAATTATGCTGAACCTTATTTAAAGCTGCAGAACTGTGCTGTTGATTGGGCATTTTGGTTTCTCACTGGCTCATTTCTATAGGGCAGACAGCAGTTTTCAATAAAAAAATAAAATAAAATAAAAGATAAAACCCAGTGTACACAGTCTGCTTAACACCAAACAGCAGACAGACATAGTTACGAACTTCTAGTGTGATAGTATTTGGCAACCAGTGGCGGCCGTGACCAAAATTACCGAGGAAGCCAGTGTGAACAACAAATTAGGTTCGGTGTTTTAACTGTTATTTTCATGTAAACAAATCAGCCTACTGTTACAGTACCTTTATTCTACCGCCTTCTCATTCATTTCAGTGAAAAAAAAAGAGGTTAAGTGCTCCAGGGGTTGTTCAGGGAGCCGGTAGACCGGTCAAATAGGAGACATGGCCAGCAGAAAAGCCGGTTAAACTTGGCACTTCCCGTTAGCCACTTGTTTCTGGCATAGTTAGCTTCACAAAAAGAGCGAGCTTTTCCATTAGCTCTACACTTAGTTAGATTGAGCTTTGGAGTTGGCCTACCGTCCCTTTTGACTTGTAGTTGAACTTCAAAAGGAAGTTTTGTGAAGCCATTTTTTACAAGAAACTCAAGGTCCCTGTCACCATCCATTCTCTGGCTAGCTTGATGGCTATACTTGCTGTGTGTGCTTGCTGGTGCCTGGCGGGACAGCTGCATTAGCGTGGGTATTGTTCATCACAGTTTGTGATTGGTTGGAAGCCAGATTTGATCTGGCCTCCCTTATGTTTTTTTTAATGATGCATCGACCATTAAGAGATGAGCTTTGCTTCAATCTGATTGGCTAATACAGGCAGTTTTTTTCTCTAAGGGAGGCAAGGCGAAGCTGGCCTCTGAACAGACAGACAGTGCAGAGGGCATGAGAGACGTAGTGTAATGCACAAAAAGAGCTTGACAAGAGGGGCGCTGTTTTGCTTCTCACAAAGCAGAAATGCCTGATGTAGTGTTTTGACAACAAGGAATGACAAAAATATAAAACATAAAATACATAGTGGTGAAGATTATTTATATTTTTTCTTTCTTGCATATTTTTTGGGGAAGCCAGGCTTCCCTTGGCCTCCGTGAAAAACCGCCACTGTTGGCAACTACAGAGACAAATGCTTTCTTCAGAGGGTTGAGACTAAAACGGAACTCAAAGATGACTTATATTCAGCAGGTCAACACAGACACAACTGTTTTTTCCGCCTTTTTTGTTGTTGTTTTTATTTTTATTTTATTTATTTTCTTTAGCATTTAGCACAGGAAATGCAGGAGAATGCATTGCAGTGACAATCCATGCTACCTGGTAATCCAAGTGAGGACTCAATATTGATAGTAATTGCACCCATGTTGGCTGTTCCCTAACTAGGTGTCAATTGATATGGTTTTCTTACGGCTGATATCAATACTGTTTATCAGTAATCAAAACCACTAATTACAGATATTTGGAATGGATTTACAGTTTGTAAAAATCTTTAATACAAACTCTGAACCAAAATTTTGTGACAATATGTCTGTTTACTGAGACTTTATTAAAAGAAAACTTTACAACATTCATCATCAGTGATGATAAGCTATAGGCTCCTTGCACATCGCTGACGTTCGAACTGAAGGGTGTGGGTGGATACTTCCGGTCAAAACTTCCGGTTATTTGAGAAGGAGAGCGGGAGATAGTGAGCAGGAGAGCAGACAGCAATCAGAGAGAGATATATTTTTACAATGAGTGTTTTTAGACAACCTTGCTCTCTGTAAGTGTACCAGCCTGGGTTTCTCTGCAACAAACAACAAATGAGTTGAGAGGATGTTCTTCAGACGCAGTCAGTTGCACGTCTGAGAGTGCACGTGGAGAGGTGCATAAGGAGAGTGAAGGAGAACAAACTGTTTGACAAGGACATATCACTGTCCATATGTGGCAACATCGATCAGCTGTTCAGTGTGGCCTGCTTCCTAGTCAACTATCAGAATGGACCGTTAGTGAAGGCATGGGCAACTCAGCAATGAATTAAAGATGGATCTTGTTTCCTAAAAATCACTCTTTGTGTCACTGTCATCATTACATTAGCTTTGGATTTGAAATGAAAAATAAAGGGAACTAGAGATGACATTATAACAGGTAGAATTTAATAAGGAACCATGATATATAACACTATATACAACACGGAAATGTAATACATAAAACGCTTATTCAGTGATCATATATCACTATATGGTCATATGTTCTCACTTAACAGTCACCTTCTTAAAAGAAGTCAAGAAGTCTTTTTTTTTTTTTTTTTTTTACAAAAATAGTTTGTTTTGCTTAAGATATTTTTTTTATTTGGCTGTTTTTTCTGCTTTCTGACAAAATCTTGAAAATATGACTTGGGCAATTATTTTAAGAGGGTGACTATATAACACTTATTAAATGATGATTCAATGAAAGCTGAATTGTGTTTATTATGTCAGTTCCTTAGAAATAGTTTTGTCTTTTTTTATCTCAGACGTAACTTTTCACGTACCTTGACGTGTTTCACCATGTCATTTGCTGGTAGGTGTGACCGTCCTGTCAAAAAAAGTGACAGGACGGTCACACTAACACCAGCTGATATGACACGTCACACCTGCCACCAAGTGACGCTCCTGAGGAAGCAGGAAGTTTTGGCTGAAACATGTCAAGGTACGTGAAAAGATACATTTCTGAGATAAAAGGAAAAGAAAACTATTTCTATGATTCAGTGATGTTTTGCACTTTTAAAAGATCAGATCAAGTAGTGATAGAAAAAGAAATAATCCCCCTTGTCTCTAATAACTCAAGCAACTGCATCATCTTTATAAATTCTCTGTACAAGAAGGTCATCCTCTGCAAAAACCACAAAATCACACCACTGCATTCCGGTGATAAGCAGCTGGCCTTGCACCTGCCAAGGTAGCACTTTATAACACGGCCCGTGTTTTACAGAGTAGTTTCCCTTCTCTTACAGTGTAGTTTCCTCAACTTTGAAGGTAACTGTCGGACATGTACATGTCATTTCGCGCAACCTGAGGAGTACTTACACTTGTGTCTGACAGTGTAAGTGCTGTTGTCTTACAGTGTAGTTTGCCGTGTCTTAATGTGTAGTTTCCTCAACTGTGGAGGTAACTCTCATAAATGTAGCATGACATTTTACAGACTCTTATGGGGCAGTTACGTTCGTGTCTTATATGGTAGTTTGACGTGTTTTAATGTGTAGTTTCTTCAACTGTGGGTGTAACTCTCATAAATGTAGCATGACATTGTGCGGACTCTTATGGGGTACTAACGCTGGTGTCTTACAGTGTAAGTCCTGGGGTCTTACACTGTAGTTTCCCGCGTTTTACCATGTACTTATCAAAACAGTGTAATTTTCCTGAACATGTACAAACCTACAGTACAGTAGGTACAGTAGGATATATTTTGCAATGCATTGTGCCTTAAGCCTGGCCACATTCAATACTTACCTCAGCTCCAAAAGCGTAGATATTTAACATTATCCTTCCACTTGGATTGACTTCTCATTTCTTAATAAACACACTGTTCACACAGTCAATCAATGGCTTTCCCATAGTGTTTATCTGTATTACATTCCCTTTTTTGTAAACATTGACATGCCACTTCCTCTTAAGAATCACCATGGACCCCTACAGAGTGTGTAGACCAATGATAAACTGAAATACTGTAAGGTATTGATGAGTATGTGTTTCACATAATAATGACAAGACATGCAGACGTACAAAACATCTTTATTTATTTAATATCTTTATTTTTTCAGAGACACCAATTCACCTTTTAAAGTTACTCAGCCCTTAAGATCACCCTTGTCTTTCCTTACTGTCTAACTATCCAGTACTTCCACTGCAACAACCCAGCACTTTACCTGTAACTACTGGTCAACAACTGGGAACCAGGCCGTGTTATGAAGTGAACACTTGTTGGCTTCACTTACTGTCTAACTACTGAGTACCTTACCAACAAGTGTTCACTTCATAACACGGCCCGGTTCCCAGTTGTTGACCAGTAGTTACAGGTAAGTACTCAGTAGTTAGACAGTAAGTGAAGCCAACAAGTGTTCACTTCATAACACGGCCCGGTTCCCAGTTGTTGACCAGTAGTTACAGGTAAAGTGCTGGGTTGTTGCAGTGGAAGTACTGGATAGTTAGACAGTAAGGAAAGACAAGGGTGATCTTAAGGGCTGAGTAACTTTAAAAGGTGAATGTCATGCTACATTTATGAGAGTTACCTCCACAGTTGAGGAAACTACACATTAAGACACGGCAAACTACACTGTAAGACAACAGCACTTACACTGTCAGACACAAGTGTAAGTACTCCTCAGGTTGCGCGAAATGACATGTACATGTCCGACAGTTACCTTCAAAGTTGAGGAAACTACACTGTAAGAGACGGGAAACTACTCTGTAAAACACGGGCCGTGTTATAAAGTGCTACCCCTGCCAATAGTAGCTGTGGCCTGGCTTCAGACGCAAGGTGCCACTCTGTATGTGTAGGAACCCACAGTCCACGTAGCTACAGAGAGGTTACAGTGAGTGGTTCCAGCCACACAGGAGCACTCTGCCACAGCAATCTTAAATGGTGAGCTGTCCTCAAAAGTAATCTATAAAAAAATATGATTTTAGTACAACAATTCAACTAAACCATTACATAATGACAATATAAAAACACTAAAGGTGACACTATGAATCAATAGGCTACCAGAACAAATAAGCCTACCACCTCATTTATGTCTAAAAATATTTTCTTTAAATTATAATAGTTAGAACAATGGTGTTAGTAAAGCATTCAATGGGTTAGTATTAGCCTAGCCTGATGGTAAAAAAAAAAAGAGCTCTTACCTTACACAACCAAATGTACCCATCATGAACAGGCCTACTTATACTTATGCTCCTAAGAACGGGAGCAGAACAATATTTGAACAGGACAAAATTGAACAGGTGAATATAGCCTAACGTGAGGGTACACAATCAGCTCTTACACTGATAAATGTCCCCTCCACGATTAGACTTACATGAACATATGCTCCAAGAACGGGAGCAGTAACAACCAGTTTCTGGGGTGTCCATGAAGGTGTAGGTATAGGTATAGGTACAGGTTAGGTCCAATCAACAAACTTAAAATTTACTCTTGGTATTCTACGTCCACATCACATCAATTATAGCCACAGAAACACCCTAGAATCTGATTTGAACTGGTAAAACACATTTCCCCCCTACTCTGAGCTCGTGAGGCTTCTCATGTTTTCTCATGGACCTGTACCATACAGCCCTGATGGTAACCCTGCCTGCAGGGTCTTTGTTTGACACTGTAGAAATTCAACATCATTCATATAATGTTAGACAAGACACACTGTACCTCTTTTCAACACGTTAAAAAATAATTCTTCAAACCTTAAACCTGTACAGGACAACTAACCTAAATGTTAGCTTCATTGCTACTGCTAGCTTAGCGTTAGCACAGCGCTGTCTTGCTCAAACTTACCTTCATATTTGTTAATAAAACTGGACAGGTACATCTTGTACCCCTTTTCCGTTTACTCCGAGGGGTAGAGCACTCCTTTTGGATGAGTCTGTGGACATCTGATATGGTAAGTTTGGGCAGGTCTTGGAGGCATCGTGTCAAAAACATCGCCATCTCGACAGTCCGGAAGTAAAGACGCTAACACACGAGAATGCAGAAGTAGAATAAAAGTAAAGTTATGCACCGAGCAAATTGTCACTGATGTGCAACCGATCAGATAGTGCTGTAGCAGCTATTTTGCATGACACCACAGTGTGACAACCACAGTAAGAGAGAGGCGGCTGCATCAGGTCAAAGCAGTGTATTTTTTTAATTGATTTTCTTTATCATAAATCAGTGAACGTGAATGATATCAATAATTTAAAAAATGCTGAGTTTAGGATCCGATTTTCAGCCAAACAGATACTTGATCAGTCTTTAGCCCTAATTATTCATCTAATGGATTGCCTCAGGAGGTAACTGTTTGAAAGCACATTTACTGTCTATTTACATCTTGCTTTAGTAGCTGCTTGGGGCCAAAAAAACAAGGGCTCCTTTAATATATGCAAAAGAATCCACCCCAATACTCAAGAAAATGCAATGTGTGTTGTTCCATTTAAGTGAATTACTTAATTATTCTTATTTCCATGTGAACACACAGATGAAAGTTTTGCTCCTTTTATTACGTAATGTATTATATTAATTTCCTATTTTATCACTATGATATCCCTCCAGGTACACTACTATTGAAAAGTTTGAGGTGACTCATACAATTTCATGTTTTCCATGAAAACTCACACTTTTATTCATGTGTCAACATAATTGCAAGGGTTTTCTAATCATCAGTTAGTCTTTCAACACGAATAGCTAACACAATGTAGCATTAGAACACAGGAGGGATGGTTGCTGGAAATGTTCCTTTGTACCCCTATGTAGATATTCCATTAAAAATCAGTTGTGTCCAGCTAGAATAGTCATTTACCACATTAATTATGTCTAGACTGCATTTCTGTTTCATTTAATGTTATCTTCATTGAAAAAAAAGTTTTTCTTTCAAAAATACGGACATTTCTAAGTGACCCCAAACTTTTGAATGGTTGTGTATATGAAACATGTTCTATACAGTATTTAGTGACAATAAAGTGATCTCATGTTGCCTTTGACCTCAGATGTCCCTTATGAATTATCATTTGAGATGAAACAATGAGAAAGACAGAGGCAGTAATGCTGTGGGAGAAAGCAGAAAAATACAGCTTCCCTGCTCAAATGTGCATGACCAGCTGTGGCATTTTCGCCTCCTAACCCACCGTAAAGGTCAAAGGTGGCTCGTTGTCTTTCCTGTCATCTCTTGCCCTTCACACAGATGTATTCAGGCTGTTATAGGCAGCAGTCTGCTCATGCTCACAGAAAGACCCAACAGAGCGGTCCCACGCTGCAAGTCAAAGGGCACTCATCTGCCTCCAGGGAACAGGGTTGTTTGGATTTAAATAGTGACCGAGGAAGAAAAAATAATAGTACACAGTGACCCCATTTTAACAGTGAAATCATACAGGATCAGCAATAAACTTCCTCATAGTCTGCATGTGTCTGCAGGTCAGTCATTCACTTGACCTGCCTCTGGATAATTGACAATTTATCTGGCTGTGACTACATGTGACTGTTTGTGTATTTTCCAGTCTGTTTGTACTCACTTTAATTGGAGTCTTCAAAGACTGTTCCACAGCATGACAGAGTTCTGAGGAAAACCTTATCGCTCATAGTACGAATTCCTAGCATACCACAGAAAACATTCAAATCATTTCTTCTGAGGATAATTACTCAGAGATGATTTACTGCCATTGAGAGAAGGCGTGGGAGTGGATTCAGAGCTGAGTTAATGGGAAGGCAATAAAACACACAGGGAGAGGAGGAGCAATTAAAGAGGGCAGCAAAAGTGTGACACACAATAACATGCCTGAGATGCTTCAGGTGTCATGGTTCTAAATGAAAGCAAAGTCATACACATTAATGACAGTGAAAAAGTGCCAAAGTAAAGGGCTACTCATTTAGAGTCCATCATTCCTCTTATTTGAATTAAATCCTGGTCCTGGTCTGGAAACATCTACAGCAAGAAATGAATCAAAATGTCAGTCAGGATCATTATCACCACAAGACTGAATCATTATACATGATATATGACCCAGTTGTGACATTCTGCACAGAATTTTACATTCCACATTTTTGTACATGCAGTTTCACGAAGGTTATTTACTATCCTATCAAAATAATGTGCATGAAAATGAAGTTTTTGGAAGGACAAACCCGTTGTAATAGCCATTTCCTCTGCATAATGTTGGTGTCCCAGCCAATAACTTTGAAAAGAAAGAAAAAAAGTCAAACCGGGTTTAGAAGAAATTTCCTTCAGAGGTTACATCTGTAGACATGGCTTGCAGTTGTTTGTGCAAGCAGCGTATTCCCTCCCATAGTTACGTTTTATCGTGACAGCTTAACCCAATGGCCACATAAAATGATCATGGTTGGCGACTTCAGCCATGTAGATAGTAAGCCCTGCTAAGGCGCAGCTAAGGTGAGGCAGGTGTCCAGTTTGGGAACTTCAAAGTCATGTCTCTGCTTTTTTTTCCAGATGATATTGTTATGTTGGCTTCTTCAGATCTTCAATGTTCACTGTCACGGTTTGCTACAGAGTTTGAAGGACCAGAAAGATAGTCTGCACCGCCAAGTCTGAGGCCATGGTTCTCTGTTGGACACTAGTGCAATGCTCACTTTGGCATGATAGTGAGTTGCTGCTTTAAGTGAATAAGGTTAAATATCTTGTTTGCGACTGATGAGAAAACGCACTGTGAGACGGACAGATGGATTGGTTCAGCATCACCAGTAATGTGGGTGTTGTTGAATGAGTTTCCTCCATAGGGTAGTCAAGCTCAGCCTTAGAGATATGGTGGGGAGCATAAACATCTGTAAGGAACTCAGAGTAGAGTTGTTGCTCAATAAGTTTTAAAGGAGTCAACGGACATGGGTTGGCCATCGAATTAGAATGCCTCCTGAGTGCCTTCCTTTGTGGATTTTTGGGTATATTTGACCTCAGAGTAGACCCAGAACTCAACGGATTGATTATATATCTCATCTGGCCTGGAAAGACCTTGGGATCCTTCAGGAGGAACTGGAAAGTGTTGTTGTGGAGAGCAATATCATCTGCTGCCAGTATGACCCGACCCTCACTAAACTTAAGAAAATGTATGGATGGAGACAGCTCACTGCATGTGCAATTTTAGCTGGACATCAAAACTGGACAACAAAACTGATCAGTTTTTATTCAAGTTACATTTTGAGCTTTTAAATGTTGATTTTGAAAATGAGATGATCCTTGACGTTTCTGGACAGAAATGCATTCCTGTCCTAATTGTGTGTCAAATCCATCCTCTCATGTCTTGTGTGTGCAGATAGCCTACATTGCATGTGCAGCCAGTATGCCTAGATACATTTTTGTCCTTTGTTTCAAATTAGGGGCTTATAGAACATTAGTCATGCGTTTTAAATTTTAGTGCAAATACAGTAATAAAAGTAATGTCGTCATTACTGATTACAGCAAATGTAATGGCATTTTGACTGCAACATATTTAACTAAATATAATTACTTACATTTGGTATTCTAAATACATAATACCTTTATATGTATTCAACGACTCCCCAACACTGTTAGTCTGATTAACTGCAGAGAGAATAGCAATGCTTCATACATTTACAACTGTCTGTTACACATACTTTGAGTCATTGCTAATATAACAGTATTGATTTATGACAGTTAAAGTCAAACAAGCGTTTAAGTGGTACTTACTGTGAAATAAAGTCTACTTCATATTATACCTTCCTTACAGCAAGAAAACCATACTGACTGATGTCAGACTACAAACTCTTCACCTTGTAGCGCTTCAAACTAAATCATTACATTGTCAAACCCCACAAAGGTTCAACGGTACCACGTAAACCTGGTTATAGTTTGCACAAAATTCACTCAAAATACCACAAGTTAAATCTCCACCACAACAAATATGAAAAAGAACAAAACCTTTCAATCATCAATACAATCCAATTATTACAACAAAGAGAAAGGGAGTCCTGTCCAGTGAATCACCATCCTGTCATTTTCTGTCCTCCAGTGAAGGTCTGATCCCTCAGGGCAGCAGGTGGCTGAGGACCGCCTCAAGAGGCCAACATGCAGAGAATCCAGTTTATCACTGACGTACCACCGCCATACTGCTCTGAAGGAGGCCAGATATGGGGAAGCAGTGGGGCTAGCTCACCAAGAGTTTGGAAAACTGAGCCATGTTACTGGCTAGAATCCTGACCGGGCATGGAGGTCAGGTGAATGGACAGAACCATACATTGTCCTCCATACATTTAATACAATATATACTGACAATCGCCAAAACCTTCAGCTGTTGATGAGTGCCAATAGACCGTCTTTGACAGCAAACTCACAGTCTCACGAAACACGCCTTTCAGTGCCAACTACACTGATACTAATACCTGTCGGCTCACTTCAAATGGAGCTCTGTTTTTCATAAATCACACATTTACACACAAACTCAGCTGTTATCACCGAGAAAGAAGATGTAGCAAGTAAAGCTTTCAGCCTGAGCACCTGGGAGGCACTCTGACAGGGACAGCTTTTATCGGTTTGTAGTGGAGTGTCAGTTTATGGAGTCGAGCAGGAGTGAAGCACAGCCTAACTAGGACACATAAAGAGCGCGTCCAGGGAGAGAGAAGCAAGGACAAGCAGGTGAGCGAGATTGGTGTGATATCACAGGAATGGCTCCGGGCATGGAAGTGTGTTGTGAGAATGACGTGAAGCAGCGGAGACTAATACACTGAAAGGGCCTTTCTTCTTCAAAGACTTTTGATCACAGGGTTTCTCTCTCTCTCTCTCTCTCTCTCTCTCTCTCTCACACACACACAATCACATACACAGAAAACACAGCTACGAGTGTAAACACATCTTTCAATGCCCTCTTGAGCCTTCTCTCCTTACCTTGTTGGTCTCTGTCACAAACACACAGTTATCATGGAAATTGACAAAGAATGTGTGGTTGCCTAAAGCCCTGGGGGACATGGTTCCTATCATGGCATGTATTTGCTGGTTTGTCCTTTCATAAAACACAAGGGATTAAAAGCTAAAGCTCCCCGTTAGATGCCAGTCTGCAGGTGACAAAGGAAAGTACAAAGGCGAAAATGTTCATAGTAATAATGTTGGCATCTCTATTTCTAGCAGGTATTTGCTTAACATGTCTATTCTGTTCTCCGTGTTACTGGGCAAATTAGGAAGTATAAAGTACAACTGAGGTTGATGGGAATGGCTGTTTCTGAAATCATTCATTCATCTCCTCCCTATGTAGAGACGACCATGTAGTGTAAAAGCTTCTCAGCAAAAGTAAGACTCAAGTCTCGGTGCTATGCCAGCTATGCTAGTGAATCAACCAACATTTTTGTGATAAAATCATATTATACTAAGTGTATTTTCCAAAATTAATGTGACTGCAGGAGCTTTGTCAAATCTAACACTATGACCGCAACAAATGCGTAATGTATGTATTTAATGCACGCACTGTAAGGGGGTGGTTATAGTAAAACAAGACTGTGAGCTTTCCTTTTGGGAAATAACATTTTTTCACAGAGCTGTGGAGATGTTGTAAGCAATAGTTATACTAGCAAATAATTGCCATTGCTGTGATCCACTAATTTGATCGATTAACTCCCAAATTTTGGAAACTTGGGGTCAGTGAAAACTTTAAAACTGAACTTAATCTGACTCTGCAGCTTCTGCCATTTTCTAAAGCTGTAGCTGTGACTGCTGACCGATGACTAGAGACGAAGATAACTGATGCCATGACATCAGTTACATAGAGATTTGTGAGAATAACTCTTGTATTCATAATTACAGTTCATGATTATAATAATGAATTGGAGCCTTCTAGAAACAACAACATGTCAAGTAAGTAGTAAAATACACTACCAGTCAAAAGTTTGGACACACCTACTCATTCAATGTTTTTTATTTATTTGTATTATTTTCTATATTGTTGATTATTACTGAAGATTAACATTTTTTTTGTTTACAGCATAATTCCATATGTATTCTTATATAGTTTTGGTGTTTTAGTATTAATCTAGTGTCCAAACTTTTAGACTAGTACTGTAAATGTTGAGGCTTGTGCTCTTTTCCCCAGCTGACATCGTTCTTGTCAGAATACACCACGGTTTTACTATTTCCTAAGTCCCTGAGTAAAATGTTATGTAGAGCACTACAAAATAGGAGGAAAACGTCCAATTTGACAGCAGATTTACAACAAGAGAATGAAATCAGGTGCTTATTGACATCCAGTTGTGAATTTGAATGTTCCTGTCTTGCACTTGCATAGCTATGTGATTGTTTAATCTATCAAATGCTTTTGTTCCTGCAGACTTTGTTGTATACCCAAACATGGACATGCACTGTAATTTTCATAATTGGTTTCTGGTCAGAATAAAGTAAAGAAAAGGACTTCCCACGCAAAATATAATGCAGTCCTACTTGCCTTGTTCCAACTCGAAATAAAGAAAGTTTACTTCACACACGGGGCCTAAATGATAAGACACTGCATTATCTGAGGATCATTCTGTTTCTGCTTTTAGACTCACTGTGTTGTTTAGAGCAACACAGCACTTAGACACAGAAGGTAGAAATGCATATGTTTGTGTACTGCAAAATCTCTGCTTTTACTGTATGAGCTCTTCCTAGATGTGGACTGTTAAAAGCTGTTCTGGGAAACGTAGGAAACACATGCCATAAAAAAGACCAGGCAAGTCAACAAAAGGAAACCAGGCCTCTGTACAAAATCCCGTCTTTTTTCACTCGATAATTATATCATTATGTCTACCATCATATGAGCAGCATCTAAAGACTCACAAATCATTAGATGTGCTTCCGTCTACCTGTTTTTATTCAGTCTAATCAACTGAAACACAAAATGTGATCTAAATCCATGAATCCATTTTTGAGTAATGTTGCTCACAGACAAACCAACACCGATTGTCATATGACTCTGCCGAGGTTTCGCATCCTTTGATTTGATTTATTTGGATCCCCATTAGCTATGGCAATGCCAAAGCTATTCTTCCTGGGGTCCATACAACATCCTTACAATGTGTCAATGCAGTCGCATTATTTACAATACAATCCATATACAAATACAACATAAAACAAAACAAACAAAAAAATATACACAAACAACAATACACAGACAATACAAAACCGCTCCCAGGTCAGCAGTGATATATAATATTTACATATCATATCTACATAGGCCTACATATATTATGTATATTGGTCACACAAAACTTACATTTCTTTTGCCCTTAGATATTACACCCAACGACATTGAAGCACAAACCCTGATTTAACAATTAATTTAAATCAGATTTGACAGTCACCCATTCTTTTACTTATTTATCTCACTAGAACTATTTCTGTTGCAAAGGTGCAATTTTAAGTAATACTTGTACTTCCAATTGACCTATATTAAGTCTCTATTGTACACAGGTGTTTTTTGACTAACTTTTTGAAAATTATTTTGCTATTTTCTTGTGTAATGTTTCCTGGTAGTTTATTCCATTCTTGCATAGCTCTGTACATAACCATTCGTTTAATTGTGTTTGTTTTTGATTTGGGTAGTGTAAAATTTCCTTTGGTAGCATGTCTGGTTGCGTAGCTATATCTAGCTGAACTAAAATGTACATTTCTATACAAGATTGATGGTTTTTTTGAAATTAAAATGTTTCTAACAAAAACCAGCAATGAATACAATAATCTTTCCTTAACCAATAGCCAGTCCAAACAATTGTGCATGGCTATGATATTTGTTCTGTAACCGCAATGCAAAGCTATTCTTGCTGCTCTATTTTGTACAATTTGCAACTTTTTTATATTTTCTTGTGATGTACTAGACCAGACTACTAGACAGTAGTCCAGAACTGATAATACTAAAGATTGCAAGACTAGTTTAATTAAGCTTAGTGACATGAAAGCTGCACACCTTTTCACAACAGAAACAGCACTTCCCATTTTGGATATCATCTTATCAATATGTTTAGTCCACGACAATTTATTATCTAACACAACACCAAGTAATTTTGTTTCTTGTACTTGTTTAACAGACACATTATTTATAAAAAGATTCAATTCAGGCTGGTTTTGTAAAGTATGTGTTGTACCAAATATAATACTGTTTGTCTTCGATACATTAAGAACCAACTTATTTTTCCTTATCCATTCCACCACAGATTGCAGTTCCTGCTGTAGGGATGTATTTAGCTCTGAGCATTTAGGTGCCGATAACCAAATTGTAGAATCATCTGCATACATTGATATAGTGGCCTTATCTAGTACTAGTGGTAAATCATTTGTAAAGATTGTGTATAATAAAGGCCCCAAACAGCTCCCTTGAGGCACTCCACAGCTGACCTCCCTCTCATCAGAATAACTACCATTGAAATAAACCTGTTGTTTTCTATTTGTTAAATAACTTTTCAACCATAACATTGCTGACTGTGAAAACCCATAACATTCTAACTTTTTAATCAATACTTCATAGTCAATAATATCAAAAGCAGCTGTAAAATCCAGCAAAACTGCTCCTACTAATTTCTTTTGTTCTATATCCATTAACCAGTCATCTGTCATCTGAGCTTGGGCAGTTGCTGTGGAGTGTCCTTTCCTGCATGCATGTTGGTAATCCGTGGTTAAATTATTTAAGCAAAAATAAGTTCTAATTTGTTCACAGACCACAGTTTCCATTATTTTACTTAACACAGGCAGTAGACTTATAGGACGACTATTAGGTCCAGAAAATGACTGTCTTGCATTCTTTGGCAGTGGTGTTATTTTTGCCTTTTTCCATTCTTGAGGACATAACATTTCTATCAAACTTTGGTTAATAATATGACAGATCACCGGGGCAATCAAATCAGCCACCATTTTTCGAAGTCTACCGTCCAATCCATCAACACCTGGTGGCTTATCTTTACAATTTTTCAACATATTTTCTACATAACTAATATTTACTGTATCAAAATTAAATTTGCAATTTTTCCCTGACATTATTTTATCTCTTATTAATAAGTATGATGATTCATTGTCTATGTCTTGAAAGTTATTTCTTAAATTGTTGATTTTTTTAATAAAAAAATTATTTAGATAATTTGCTATCTCGGTTGGTTTAGTGAGAAAATATCCTTCTGTCTCCAAAAAAGATGGAGTAGATCGATGATTCTTTCCCATCAGACTGTTAAGTGTACTCCATACTTTCTTACTATCATTCTTTATCTCGTTTATCCTATTTTCATAGTATAATTTCTTTTTCTTTATATTTAATTTGGTTACAAAGTTCCTTAATTTACGGTACACTTGCCAGTCCGATTTAAAATTAGATCTACTAGCTATTAATTTAGCTTGATTTCGTTCTATCATGTATTCTTTTAATTCATTGTCCAGCCATGGTGTATTGATACTTCTGACGGTAAACTTCTTCATTGGTGCATGTTTCTCTACCACTTTCATAAAAACATTATTAAACTTCATCAGCGCTGAGTCTGGATTGGTTTCTATTAAAACTTCTGACCAACATAGCCCACTTACATCCTCTCTAAATTTGATCTGATCAAAGTTCTTGTATGATCTTTTCATAATTACCTTTGCGCCTGGCTTTGGCATTTTAGTTCTTCTAGCAAGTGCCACTAAATTATGATGGAGTAATAATTCATTCATTCATTCATTTCAAATTTGTTCCAATAATTCATAGATTATTTGACTGCAATAGTTGTCAGTTGCAACCTTATTGTTCAACCCTTACATTTTGCCTCCAGGTCTTTGGATAAATATTGCACCTATTTTTTTTCTTATCAGTTCCCCAGTCACAGTCTGCATTGCAGGTCAGGTTTTATGAAGTGTCAGTGTGAAATGTTTGCATAATGTGCACAGTGTGCATATTTGTAGTTACATCGTGTGTTATCAATTTATGGATACAATGATGATAGTCTTCAAAAGCTTACACAGTTAAGGCTAAAATGCCCCTCCATTTTCAACCGTTTTCAGAAAATACAAAGAATGAAAAATCCACAGGCCTGATTCCCATGTGTTCATTTTCAAACTGTGCCTTGTTTCATCTGTGAGCTTTCTTTTTTGACATTTTCTGTGATATACAAATGGTTCTCCTCATTAGTTCATATTGGGATTCCTCTGTCGGCTGTGTTTTGAAGCACTGTTTTCCCGTTTTACTTCATCTGTCCAAAGCACATCCATGACGCCACCCTCACCAAAGACAGAACAAATTGCTTTAAGTCTGTCACTCCTGAAAGCAAAATGTCATTTTTGAACCCAATTACCCGCCGCTCTGCACCTTTGGAAAGAAATGATTTGAAAATGAAAGAGAGGGAATCTGCAAAATGAGGAAGAAGTAGAGCATTTACCACACATTGGAATAAAGAGATCAGAGATGGAGTCATCCATCTCTTAACAAAAGTTGGTTTCATTTACGTGTGTGTGTGTGTGTGTGTGTGTGTGTGTGTGTGTGTGTGTGTGTGTGTGTGTGTGTGTGTGTGTGTGTGTGTGTGTGTGTGTGTGTGTGTGTGTGTGTATTTGTGTGTAATGGTGTGAGACAATGTGGCCGTCAGGCTCCTGCAAAGCCAAGCGCATTATGACTGCAGAGGAAATGTAATGTGCAGCTATTTAGTGTGTTTAATGGCTGATGTATGGGCAAAAGAGAGTCAGACACACAAAAAAAAAAATAAAATAAAACAGCTTAAAGATATGAAATGGATCTGAGGAAAAAGCTTCTGTTACCAGCACCCAGAGCTTTGAAAATCTTGTCTTTTCCACATGTAAAGAATCTCTCTTAAGCACACAATGAGACTATAACTGAGGTCAAGACTTCCTAACAAATTTCTATATATTCATGATGTCATAAATTGCTTTGAAATATCACTGTTAATTGATATGAACTGCAGCAATAGATCCTGCTGACCTGTCTGCCTGTTTGTTTAAATCCATTTGGTCTTTCACTTTCACTAGTTTCTTGAAATGTCTGAATAATTCAGGTTGAGAGTTGCTCAGTAAGTATGAACTTAGTCACCTCGTCTTGCTAACAAAAAAGTGACCTGACACGTCTGTTACAAAAGAGCAACATAATAGTGCTTACTGCTAAGGAGAGAACTAGAGTATGCTACTAACATGGCTGGCATTTCTGTGTTTTTCTCAAGCAGTGGTTCAGAATGACTGGAGGGCATGCATGATTCAGATCTTGGCATTTCACAATCAGCACTTCAGCTATCTTCAATTGAAAATTGTTATCTGGAGACACACCTCAGGTGCACCTACCAAAAATAAACACAAAGTGGTTATGGGGTGATAAAATGTCATAATCATTTTTTTTTATTTTTTTTTTTACAAAGACTTAGTCTGGTGACAAAATCAGGCTGTTGGAGTGACACAGCACCTGATGATCACACTGTCTGACACATGCTGAGGGCTGCTCTGAAACACAGTACAATTCTTTCTTTTTTTTTTTTAATTTACTACATTTTGGAAACAAAGGACCACTAGTTAAGATGCTTTGATTTTGCATTCATTTTGAATTCAATACAAAATCTTCAAACGTAAATGTCAGCATAACAATTAAGTGAAACGTTGACTCTGAAGTATGTCTATGAATTTTAGAATATTTTTGCTTTATTAATGACAGCATTTGAGCTGTATGGGCACCACAACTTTTGTTCAAACTCGATATGTATGCTGTTTATTATATATATATATATATATATATATATATATATAAACCCAGCATAGACACAATATAAACTGCAGAACAATAACTGCAAGCACTAAAGTGGACTATTAAGAGAGCATTTATTTCATTTTTTATTTGATAGGCACAGTGCACATTACTGAATGTCTATGTAGACAGTAAAAGACACAAATATGCCTGATTATAGCAACAATACTAATTTACATCTGCAGTTCCTAGGCAGGTAACCAAAAACATAACGGTGAAACATCGGCCAATAGGTCACAATAAAAGGACAATCGGTCACAAGAAAAGCACATTACAAAAAGTACACAAAGAAGTTAAAGGTCAGTGGTCACAAGACTGGTTCATTTCAGCCACTGTTAAGGTGACGTTTGAAGGTTGGTAACGTTGGACACTCCCTTCTGTGGAGTGGAAGACTGTTCCAGATCTTACAGGTCTTCACAGAAAGAGCATTTTTTCTGAAGGCTGTTTTTCTGTGTTGGACCTCACAATCCCCTTAAAGGAGGCCCTGGTCCTGAGACTACTGTGAGCCCTTCATTTTAGAAAGTGTGACATGGGGTGTGGGGTGAGTCCATGTAACACCACGTAGAAGCAGATTTGATTTTTTTTTAAATTCTCAGAGCTCAATAAGTTTTACTTCTCTAAAATATTACAAACATGGTATGACGTTGTGTTTTTATTGAAGACCATTTGTGCTACACATGCATAGATCTGATTCTGCGAGTGTAGGTCTGTGTTGAGTGCTTGCTCAACCTGTCGTACATATTCACTACTGGTCAAACTCACTTATGGAGCTGACATTTGTGTGACTGATGGCTCCTTTGATTGGTCACTTTCAACAGCCACAGTTTCTGGCCTTCTGTTAGCCTCTGACACTAGTGGAAGAGGTGCTTAGATCTTCTACTTGCATCAAAATATATTTGAAGTAGCAGAAGTAAAAGTACTCAGTATGCAGCATGATCCATTTTAGAACTAGAAAAGCACTCAGAGAGTGCAGTAATCCACTAAGGCTGTTCATTTCCTCCATATGGCATTGTCAGAAATGCAGATTTTTTTTTTAAATGCAGCATTTGTTTATTAGTTACTGATGATCAGAAATCATAGCAACATATAATGTGGCCATTTAACATAGATGTACCCACAAACAAAATTATTTTGCAGTGAGCACAGACGTGTTATGCATGTGCACGCTATGTATGGATACCGAATCACGTGACCTAAATATGTAGCAGGCGGGAATTGGTGAGACTCAGAAACACCTCCACAATTTAATCAACTGTTTGTATCAACTCTTTGTACCATTTCCGATGGACAAGTCCTGATAAGTGGTGGATTTGTAGTAGGATCACAATCATGTGATCATCAGCAAGCAGCTGACGTCGTATTCACTTGTGTCACAGTTACAGTGACGCTGTACTGCTATCTCTCAATGATACAGAAATCTTTAACAAATCAGTGGATCCAGACTACAAGCTGCATCACTGGCAAAATCTAATCACTTGGTTGTTGTGTCATTTCTGACCTACCCTTAAAAATTTCATCCAAATCCATTGTTCCATTTTTGAGTAATGTTGTGAAACAGACAAACCAACAGACAGACAGACAGACAGACAAACTAATGCTGGTTGTTAAGTAACTCCGCTGCGTTTTTTTGGCAAAGTAATAATTTACGTTATATAATTAGAATATTTCTTGATTATTGATGCATTAATGTAATCACTTTAAATTTGCAGCCGGTGAAAACAAAGCTGATTTTAATGTTGACCCTTCTGCATGGTAGCCGAAAAAGTTTCATTTTAATTTAATAATGGAGTGCTACTGTGGGACTTCCCAACAACAGGTTTGTTCATAACTTATCAGTTGATTACATTTAGTCTCATTAATTTGAATATACAGAGTAATTAACCGATCAAATGAATACAAGAAAAAAATATAGGTAAGTGCAACTAACCCAGAATTTCAGGAATTGCACACTAGCTTCAGATATATTCAAAATCATTGCTCTTTTATGATAATTACAAGACTTCTGAGAAAAAAATGCTGCCTAATTGTTGGATACTCTGATCGGCATTATCGATCACCTAAATGTAAATATTTCTACTTTGTCTTAAATAAGGCGGTATTGGTAAAAACGTAGGCTGGTTTGAAAAATGGATAGAGGGAGCAATTGTATGACCACTAGCTAACATTTCAGCCCAATTGAAGCCTAGAGGATGGCATGATGGTTGACAGCAGCATTTTTCTAATTGGAGCCAGAAACTGCCAAACATGAGAAGCTGGAGGGAAAAGATATTTGTAACTTGATGGAAACTCACAGCAGACCAGGCATGTCAACCAAGCTCAATTTCCCACCGTTCTGCATCTTTGGAAAGAGATGATTAAAAAATGAAAGAGGAAAATCTGCAAAATGAGGAAGAAGAAGAGCATTTACCACACATGGGAGTAAAGCGATCAGAGATGGAGCTATCCATCGCTTAACAATAGCCGATTTCATTTACTTGTGTGTTTGTATTTTTGTGTAATGGTGTGAGACAATGTGGTCACCAGGAAGGACAATGTCGCATCTCCTTCAAAGTCAAGCACATTGTCACTGCAGAGGAAATGTAGTGTGCTGCTATTTAGTGTGTTTAATGGCTGATGTATGGGCAAAAGAGAGTCATATATATATATATATATATATATATATATATATATATATATATAAGCATCAAACCTGGCAAATTGATTAAAAAAAGTAATAAAAATGCTTGAAATACATCATAAAAAGATAGCTTCTGTCAGCGGCATCCACAGCACTGACCATCTTGCCTTTTTCAGATATGCAGAATCTCTCCTAAGCACATATTAAAAGTTCAACTGAGATTAAGGCTTCCCAAGAAATGCCTTAGAATATCTATGAACATATATTTTCAATGCACATTTGCTTACATTTCAACCTGCTTGAAGCTTAGACAATGGCTTCATGGTTCACAGCATCATGGAGCCAGAATTCAAAGGAAGGAAGATATTTGTTACCAAAATGGAACTTATTCTGCAAAAAGTTTAATTTTGATAACAAATATTGAATATCCAGGCAAGTCAATCAAAGTCCAAACATAGCTCTCCCTGAAGCTTAGTAATGTCTTAATTATGACATTGATTTAAGATGGCCACCAGTAAACTAACCAGAAGGAGAGAATTTAGACAGAGACAACATAATGACTGAGTTCTTGGAGCTCATACCTAGTGACCCTCAGTGGTAACACTTTAAGGCATTTCTTTAGGGCTTCAAATTAAAGTCAAAGTTGCTTGTTTCCCTCCATTTAAACAGACCTGGGCAAAATAGTTACGAATATGGACAGTAATCTCAGTTTACAACTGGGTTCCTTGATTGGGTCACTTAAGCTCATACCCCACGTTCTTTTGTTTTTATTTATCATAAATTGAGTTTTCTGATTTACCATTCACTACTGTAATATTCTGTAAGCAGAGAATATTTTTAAATGTGTGAACATCATGCAGTGGTTTATGTACCACTCTGTTCTGCTTGTGCTGCAGTGTATGTCTGGTATCCCCTGAGGGGACCCTGAGGTTCTTTGGCTTTGCTGTTTTAGTTTCCTTGGTTTTCGTTTAAAGCGACTTTAAAATACTGTTAAAACATTTTTCATAAATACTTAATTTTGTACTGACATTTCTAATGAAGTTTGACATAAACACATGTGCCATGTGTTATCTAATCTTTGCAGGGACTTGTTTCACTGTGCTGCAGTCTATAAGGGCTAAGCTACTGTAAACAGCAAACATGTCCTGTGTTTTCATTTGTTTTGCCTTTCAGTGATGCACATCCAAAAATGGACATTAACTGGTATTCAGTATGCTGTTTGAAGTTGACGGAATGATTTAGTATGACCCAGGCATTTTTAAGAAACACACAGAAGTGAGTATGTAAACAGAATATCTTTCTACTGAGATGACAGAGGTTGTTGTTATAGGTTTGGTAGATTACTATGTTTCTCTGTGGTAAAGGTCAGTAACACCAGAATAGGTGTGCAATTAATGACAAAAGTGCTATATGTATGTACTGCCTTCTCTGTTCAGCATTGACTGTCGTAACTGCAAAAGACTGCTTTTAATTACATGAGATGATAAAGCTGTAAATACATCAGAGCAATGTCATTACATTACTGCATATATAAACTGCCTGGCCAGAAAAAAAATTGCCACCTGGATTTAAGTCAGCAAATAAGAATCTTCCATTGGACAATTACTGCAGTGATGAATATGTTTCAGCTAGGAACAGTTTATTTAACGCTAGCTGATGCAGCAAGGAGCTTCTCATTTCTTAAACAACAATGTCCGAAGACATATCCTGTCGTGGAAACGATGGTAATCTGTCTCAGAAGGGTCAAATTATTGGCCCGTATCAGGCAAAGAAAACAACTAAGGGGATTTCTGAAATTACTAAAATCAGGTTAAGAACCATCCAATGCATTATTAAAACCTGGAAGGATAGTGGTGAACCATCATCTTCGAGGACAAATGTGGTTGGTCATGTGGTCTGATGAGTCCAGATTTATCCTGTTCAAAAGTGATGGGCACATCAGGGTAAGAAGAGAGGTGGATGAAGTGATGCACTCAACATGGGTAGTGCCTACAAGCCTGTGAGGGTTAGGGTTATGATTTGGTGGCTGGTCAGATTCAGCAACATTATTTTCCCAAAGAATGAGGTCAGCTGACTACTTGAATATACTGAATGACCAGGTCTTTCCATCAGTGGAGTTTTTCTTCCCTGATAGCATGAACATGACTATGCCTGGATGCATGACACTCACATTATGAATGGGTGATTCAGGGAGCATGAGACATCATTTTTACACATGGATTGGCCTTGAGACATGGCTGATGACTAGGAAAGAGACGCCGAAGCCCAACAGGACTATGGTGAGCAACGTAAAAAAAAAGGTTGAAGAGGAAACGTCAGATGATACGGAGTTCCACAAACTCAGCCCCACTGAGAATCTTTGGGATGTGCTGGAGAAGACTTTGAGCAACAGTCTGATCCTCCTATTATCAATGTCTAAATGGAATGCGTCTCTAGTCAAGTCACATTTATTTATATAGCACATTTCATGCGACAAGCGCAGACTCAATGTGCTTAAGAACAAATAAATAAATAACATTAGAGGGTAGCAATAAAACAAACAGTTTTACAAGGTATTAAGATATGGTAAAAGAAAAATTAAAACAATAATAATAACATTAATTCCATAATAAAATGCTATCATCCAGCCAATCATTTCGAACCTAGTCAAAGGCTTGTGCAAAAAAAGCTACATTTTTAGTCTGCTTTTAAAAGAAGACATTATTGTAGCAGACCTTAGTTCTTGAGGTAGAGAATTCCAGAGAGTGGGACCGTAGTGACTGAAAGCACCATGAGCAGATTTTGAGTTAATTCTTGGTATGATAAGAAGACTTTTACTTGATGATCTAAGGGATCTGTCCGGTATGTATTCAGTGAGCATGTCAACAACGTAGGAAGGAGCTAAACCATTCATAGATTTATAAACAATAAGTATTTTGTTTAACTGGAAGCCAGTGAAGAGAGGATAGAACAGGAGTGATGTGTTCATACCTCTTAGTTTTTGTTAAAATTCTAGCCGCAGCATTCTGAATAAGCTAAAGTTTATGTAACACTTGCTTTGTCAGTCTAGAAAAAAGTGCATTGCAATAATCTAATCTACTGGAAATAAAAGCATGAACCAGTCTTTCAGAGTCTGCTGGCGACAGAAAGCATTTTACTTTAGATATATTTCTGAGATAATAGAAGGCAGTCTTGGAGATATTAGCTATATGTTTCTGGAAGTTAAGATCAGCGTCTAAAATAACACCCAAGTTCTTGACAAGCTCACATGGTTTTACTGACAAAGGAGTTAACAAAGGGAGAATATGTTGCCTCAGAGCACTCGGATCAACTAAAAGAATCTCCGTTTTATCTTCATTCAGCTGTAAAAAGTTAGTTGCCATCCAATAATTAATATCTGTAATGCACTGAATGAGGTCATTGACTGGACCCAAATTATTAGCAGTAACAGATACGTATAATTGCGTGTCGTCAGCATAAGAATGATATTGAATATTATGGTGCTGGATAATGGACCCAAGTGGTAACATATACAAATTGAAAAGCAGAGGACCAAGAATTGATCCTTGTGGGACTCTGTATTGAATGCTGACATTATCAGATTCATAGCTGCCGACCAAAACAGAGAAAGATCTACCACTTAGATATGATGAAAGCCAGTTAAGGACTGTGCCTCTGAGGCCCAAACACTCTTCAAGGCGCTGGAGTAAAATGACATGATCCATAGTATCAAAATCTGCACTAAGGTCAAGTAGTAACAGAATAGAAACTTTATGGTTATCTGTGTTGATTTTCAGATCATTGATAACTCTGACTAGGGCAGTTTCTGTACTATGGTTATTTCTAAAACCAGACTGGTAAACATCAAACAGGCTATTATATGACAGATACCCAAGTAATTGTTGGTAAGCATCCAGAATTTTCCCCAGGAATGGAAGGTCTGTCTCTAGACAGAAATAAATGCAGTGACATTGCAGAAGGCTATCAAAACGATGGCAAAGTGAATGAGTGCCATACTAAAAGCTAAAGGCAGTTCAACAATTACAGGTGTGCCTATGCAATGTCACGATTAATCTGCTGGAACAGATCAGAATCTGAGAGGAACTCCATCAACAGATCTGACAATACCCAACCTTCATGCTAAGGATTGTCACTCCTCCCCACCCATCCTCCTCGCCAGATTCCACACAGTGGAACATATCTAGTGAATGAAGTCAATGCTGCTAGATGCACAAACAAAACAGGACTTTTAGGAAGCATTTCAAGTGTTTCAAGAGTATTGGGAATGGCATTTTGCTGTATGACTTGACCACTTTGAAGGAGATCACAGTACAATTCAGATCAGGTAGTTTTTGCTTTTTACAAGAATTATGATTGTGCCTTGAATTTCCATTAATGGGAGAGATATACTCAACGTGCTCTCCATGTTGACCAGTGTCAGACTTTTTGTCACTATTGCCAATTTTTACAATGAAGGATAAGTGAATGAAGATAGTGCTGTCATAATGGAATGGGGTGAGTCAGAGTGGAGGGACAAATTCTGCATGTCGGATCTCATTTGTCTAGATCTTACTGACACCACTGACATATTTCTTTGTAGGTGTTGGGAAACTGGTGTCCTTAATCCTGCTTTCTACACACTGCAATAGGTCAGTGTTTCATCTAAATTACCAAATGTTTTAAACATTTTAATTATGGACAGACAGAAATGTTTCTTCACTGCTTTGAAAAAGACATGTTGCTGCTGCTCACTGAATCCGTTTCTGTTTCATCACTTGACTGCACCTGCCTAGGTCGTCTGCAGCAGTCAGAAAGGATATATACATGCAACAGTATTCCAGTTTCTTTTGAGTGTGTTTCAGTGTTGGGGATTTCAGCTGGGATGTGTCTACATGCATAGAAACGCACACAAAAGGAATACTTCCACCAGAATACTGACTTACATGTGCATAGTGTTGGGTAATGCTGAAGTTCTGGTCTGTAGTTGGTGTTCAATGTGTCTGCTATGGTTGTGGTCAAGTTCTTCCATTCCAAACTATGAGACAGTCTTCTTTAAACTGTTGCCAAAATGTTTGATCTTCACACAAGTCACACAAAGTACTAGTGCAGTGTATTAAGATTTCATTTAACTGAAACTGAGGGATACTATGAAGAACAGCTCTGGTCCTAAAGTACACAAATGTATGTGGACAAGACGAGTCTACATACATTTCTTACTTGAGCTGTGACTTCCTTTATTCCACCTATCTCTTTTATGGTTGACATTTAAAGCAGTTGTGTGACACCATGTGACTCTTTTAACAAGCTTTTTTTTCTTTGAAAGCCTTTGCAACCTTCTGATTGTCTTTGAGTGCTGCTCACTAGCCCAGTGTGTGTGGTTTTGTGTGTGCACGGCTCCCATTGACTTTCTCCCCCGTTTGTATACATAAGTATACACAAACCCACTCTCCCAGCCACACTGTAGCGACACCGAGGCTGGTTGAACACAAAAGGCTGCTGGTCGTGACCTATGTGGGCTGAATGCTAACAGAGGCTAAGGAATGCAAGTTCCTGAGGCAAACTCAACAGACACACACCCTTCTGTTTTTGGAGAAGCACTTAAAAACGCAGTCAGTTGTTGACTTGTGGCTGCTTTTGGGATAAGAGACAGAGCTAGAGCGATGGGGGTGGAAATGCAGCACTGTGCTGCCGACAGGCAGGATCAATGAAGGGCACTTATGAAAAGAATGCCCACTGCTTGTAAGATTTACAATGAATGCCCAAGCATCATTTTTTCTATGCTGCATGTTTTGCTGTCATTTATTTTTCTTTCTTTTACTACATTCTTAGCTGAATGTCGCTCTGCTTGGTAGTGTTGTTTGACTTTTTGCAAAGAAGCTGCTCAAACTAAAATCATTTATGAATGGGGTATTTGTTCGATGTAGACCTATGAACAAAACACTCAGTCAAATTATTTTGTTGTGAAGCTCTCTCGGTGATTCACAGAGTACACTGTAATCAAAAAAAGTATTGATGTTCTAATTCAACCATCTTGACAAGGAAAACCGAGCTTTTGTCTGAGTCTTTTCGATTAATTCTCCAGTTAATGGTTGTATTTGTGTCAATAAAGTCTAAATTTAGGTGTATATACTAGAACTGGGTGGCTTTTTTTTGTTTTATTTAACGAGCTACATTTTCAGTAGTTGCCACCCTAAACTATTTTTAACTCACAGCAAACAACGACTAAATGGCCCACTTGATTCCCAGATAGTATTTGCAGCATATAATCTTGACCTCTGACTTCAGGGATAGTTTAAGTAGACTGTGGGAACACAGTGAGATGATTTTATGTCTCCCCCTTTATCTGCCATAACAAGCTCACAGTGGGGACGGCAGAGCAAGAGGAAGAGGAGGGGACGAAGGAGAAGGAAAACAAAAAGAGGCATGTGATGTTGTTGTTAAAGAAGGAAGGAAGAAACTTTTTCAAGGCGGATTTTAGATGCTTCCTCTGTCCTATCAGCATCTTTGTAATGGCCGTAAATTTGGTTCTATCTACTGCCGTCACTTTGGTATTCTTCAACTGTTGAATTCTTGTCTGCTCCTGTTTTCCATTTCCAGTATCATGTGCATCATTTCAAAAGCCAACTTTGGACATGAGCCAAAACACAAAAGGCACCACAAGATGAAGCAAATACTGCTGATTAGCTTGTGAGTGAACATTCAGTTCTACTAGCTAATTGGTTGGATGTGCAGAAAAAAAAGCACAGGTGTAAACATCTAAGCAAGTCTGGCAAGGGCCCAATCTTTGTGGTTGCATGACTGTGTTGGAACATCTCCAAAACAGCAAGGTTTGTGGAGTGCTCCTGATCAACAGTGGTGAGTATCTAATAACAGTTGTGCATCTGGAAGAGAAATAAACCTAACCAGCAACAGAGTGATGAGAAGGTTCTAGATCAAGTCAGAACCATGACTGCCACATGTGCAAAGTAAGGAATTGTTCAGTAATCATAGATAAATTCCTCACAAAATCATGTATCATCTTGTAGATGCATTGATTGAGAAGACACACAAAATTTAATATTATTCCTGAAGGAATCCAATTTCCATGATAAACACAGCAAGTGGAAGAAATAAACATTGTTGGCAGCCAGTGCTTGTTATTTACATCCAGCTTTTTTTTTGTGTGTGAGAAAAGGCGGCCTACGCTGAAAACAGAAAACATGACTTTTAGCCCACAGTGCCATTTGCTCCCATTCATTTGAGGGAGCATGTGGTAGTGTGCCAGTGGAGGTCAGACAGTTAGGGGGGAAGCCAGGTTGTGTAGAGCTTTGTAGGTGATGAGGAGGATTTTGAAGTGATGGGGGAGCCAGTGGAGGTTCTGAAGGATGTAGGTAATGTGATCACGAGTGCAGGAGTGGGTGAGCAGGTGTGCAGTAGAATTCTAGACGCATTGAAGTTTCTTGAGTGTTC